>NC_138866.1:134001254-136705404 GCF_965194805.1 Balaenoptera borealis | reverse complement strand
ATGGCATTATATAATGGTAAAGGGATCAATACAAGAAGAGGATATTACACTCTTTATCATATATGCACCCAATACAGGAGCACCTAAATATATAAAGCAAGTATTAACAGAGATAAATTTAAAAAATGGCAATGACTCAGTATAATAACAGGGGACTTATTTTACCCTTTCTTGTTCTCTTTATTCCTGCCTTTTACTTGAGTTACTGTCTAGTACCATTTCCTCACTTCAGTGCAGCTTTATTCACACCCACTTCTTTTTTTCCTTTATTGTCAAATATATTACATTTCTACATGTTATCGTCTCAACAATATAATTGTTTACATATTGTTTTACTAATTTCTTTTTAAATGAGTTAAGAGAAGAAAGGAGAAAATAAGCAATTATCCTGTCTTTTGTAATACTTTTGAGTGCTCTTTGTTTTCTTCCTGTGGATTTGAATTTCTGACTGCTGAAACTTGCTTTCAGTCTGAAGAATTTCCCTCAGTATTTCTTGTAAAGCAGGGGTTCTAGAAACAAATTTCTTGGGTTTTGTTTAGCTTAGAGGTATTTATTTCACCTTTATTTTAGAGATAGTTTTGTTGGATATATGACACTGGTTGACAATTATTTTCACTTTCAGCACTTTGAATATATCACTGCACTGTTTCTGACCTCCACTGTTTCTGATAGAAAGTCAGTCATTAATCTTTGTATAATTTCCTTGTATATGTGTCATTTGTCTTACTGTTTTCACAATTTTATTTTTATTAATATTTTTGGCTTTTAACATTTTGACTATGATGTGTCTCAGTGTTAATATATATCCTTGCTTTTATCTTATTTAGGGTTCATTGATCTTTTGTGATGTTTAAAGCTTTCATCTAATTTTGGCAGTTTTCATTCATATTTCTTTGAATATTTCCCCTGGCTCTTTCAGTCCTTTACTTCTCATATTCCCATTATGTGAATTTTAGTGCATTTATTGATGTCCCACATTTTTCTGAGGCTCTGCTTTTGTTTTTGTTTTTTTTTTTCATCACTTTTTCTCTATTCTTCAGATTGTAAGATCTCTATTGAATTAATATTCAGGTTTTCTCATTCTTTATTTCTGCTTTGTAGGGCCCGGCTAGTAAATTTTTGATTTGTTTATTGCACTTTTAATGTCAGAATTTCCATTTGATTATTATTTCCAATCATTTCTATATCTTATATTGATATACATTATTTAATAAGATATTATCATTATACCTTCCTTTAATTATTGAAACATATTTCACTATAGTATTTGAACAGATTTATAATTATTGCTTTGAAGTGTTTGTCTGCTAAGTTCAACAATTGGACCTCTTCTAAAACTGTTTCCATTGTGTGCTTTTTTGCTGCATGATTCACACTTTCCTTTTTCTTTGTAGGTCTCAATTTGTTATTATTGTCTGAAAACTGAAATTGTACTTTGTGTGTTTTAGCAACTCCATATAATGTTTCCCCTCACCCACACATGACAGAGGTTATTATTACTTTTTGCCTGGTTGTTTGCTTACTTGTTTAGTGACCTTGCTGAACTAATTTTGCCAAATCTATTTCCCCTACAATTTGAAACTTTGATGTCCCTGCTCAGATTATAACCCTTGTTTTTATTTTGTTGCCTGGCTAGTTAGGCATTGGCCCTGTATCAGCATAAACAACTTATTCATCAAAGGCTATATTTAAACCCACTTAGCCAGATCAATTTTAACTTTTACCATTGGATGTACATGTGGTTTGAAGGTGGCTACCACAGTTTAGGGAGTTTATTTATTTGTTTGTCTGTTTGTTTATCTATCTTTATTTATTTAACATATGTTCAGCCAGTGACTAGTCACTTAGAAATATCATCTTTGATTTCTCCTGAAAGGGCACAAAGTTGAACATGCACACAGTTTTCCAGATTACCAGGGATGACTGTGGTATAATTTTTATGTTTGGATTCCTGGGAGCTACACTTAGGTAAGAATAGGTTATTATAGGGTCATTGTTGGGTCAAAAGTTGTATTTCAGACTGTTGTTCCAGTGAAGCTCCATGCTGATGATTCTGTAGGTGGTTTGGGCAATGCTTTCAAAGAATAGTTCATCTTCTTGTTCACACTGGTCCAAAGTAGAGCACTTGCAGTAACCCTTCTCCAATATTGAGCTTGGGGAGGGAAGAGGGGTTAAGGGAGCAGGTAAAGGTTTCAACAACACAGACTGTCACTGTTATTACTGAGTTTTAGCAGATTTCTTGACCAAATATTTCTCAATCTCTGTATGCCCTTAGGATACTTTTCATAAACTACAAAAAATTGTTTTCTTATCATTTTCACCAGTTAAATTGCTGTTTTACTGGGGAGAGGGTCCTACAAGCTTCCACTCCACCATTCTGGAAGTCCTAATCACTAATCAATTTTTAGTATAGAATCGGTTTCTGAATTTAGCTTCAGGGGACATCTATGAGCTCCATTTGAAGGCATACACACTGAATCCTTGCTTTGTGCACCTTTTTCCATTGCTAATTTATTGAACATGCTACAAGAAGACTCCAGGAGAACTGTATCAACCATGGCCATTGCTAACTTCTAAGAAGAGCCCAAACAAGTACTTCATTGAGTCAGTCATTAATTTCTTAAACTCCATGTAACAAGAGAAACCAAACCTTCCACCTAGAGACTGGTACATAAGTACCCCAAGGTGATTTGGTCTGAATTCTTGATGACAAGGGTACTCCTTTTGTCATAGTGACAAAGCTATTCATCAAATTAGTCGTTTGAAGAAGTAATAGTGTTGGGGAAAGGAAGAAAAGACAGATCATTTGAACTTAGTTTCTAATCTGAAAGATACTAAACTACTTTTTTACTGAGTCATTTTCCCACTTCATGATGCCTGCAGTACCCCTAGTTCTTTATAGCGTAATCCAGCATACAAGACAGCACTACTTCTGAAATTACATCCTAATGTATTCTTGCAATAAATACCTATTAACAAAGGCAATCTGTGTGTGTCTCTTTCTTAGAACCTTAAAGAGCCAGGCTATATATCTTGCATTTTCTACAGAGAATTATCCCCAAACATCTACATCCGTTTACACAAAATGAAGTTTCCATTCTAACCACAAATGAATTTGCTTTTTTCAGATTGTATAGCTAACTTATGTTTCCCTGACTCTCACTTTTGTGGGGTTTTCTGTTTAATAGGAAATCCAATTATTATGTAAATATAAACATAGTATAATTGCCACAAACTAGTGAGCATAACAATGAACTGGTGAAGCTTCTGGAGTTAAAGGAACCCATGATTTATGAGTGTCTCTCAGGTATGATTGATACAGACTGTTTTAACCATTTCCACCTAACATAATGTTAATGTTTTCACTTTCTAATCATCCAATTTGATGCATGTCAATGAATAAAAGTTGCTTTGGGAGGGAATGCATCACAAATTCATTTCCCTTCTTTTTCAAACTTATTAAAGACAAGAAGCTACAAATGTCATTATTTAAAATACTTCCCTTTAAAATGTTCCCAGCAGATGTTTATGTAGAGGAAATGCTGGATCTCTCTTGGCAAGACAGAGAAGTGACATTTCTTGAGGGTTCTAGTTGAAAAATTTGTCTTTGGCATCATGTCTTTAAACATCTGCAAAAACAAAATAATCTTTATTATCCTGCTAACTTGGAGAAAAGCAAAGTATACAGCCCCCTAATCTTTGAAACACTCTTTGATGGAGTGACAAATAAAAAGTTTCCAACATTATTTTTCCTTCAGTAGAATTTCTCTGTGACTTCTGAATGCCAGAGTCAGAATACTCTCTTCTTTAAACATTAATAACTTACTTGATTAATGAGAAAAAAGCTAGCAAACACAAACCTAAAATTTGTTTCCTCTCTAAGTTCTGATTTTCTACCTTTTTCCCTCTATGCATACTATAATTTTGAGTCCAACACCCAATGGAAGATTAAAATACAGAGAAAAAAATTCTACTACACTAGTTGAGGGACACTTGTGCCATATTTTCTAATACTCAGGGTGTAATTTTGTTTGCATTTGAATTTTTTCTTCATTCCTTGTAAATTCAAAGACTTTTTTTTTCTTTTTTTAAAGCAATATCAATAAATAGTAAATCCAGTTTCGGAGAACTCAGCCGAGTTAATTGAGTGCTAACTAAACAAGAACTAGGCACAGTGGTCAAAGCTCAAAATGATTTGTTGCTTCTTATAAAATAATCTTTTAAACAAATAATGCCAGCTATCAAGAAATTCTTTTCTATTTGTTTTTATTATTTTTCCCATTCTGGTGTTATATTCAAAGTTTGTCAAGGTTTCACTCTACACTCTCCCCTTTCTCCTATATTTTTCCCTCCGTGACTTCCTCTAGGAGGAGTTTTCTGGACTGACATCCACTAGTGGAACAATTCACAACTGTGCAGTTTGACCCAAGGACTTCAAGGTGCTTCTTAGGTAAGGTAAAGTGAGATCCAAGGTTTCTTTATGAAACCTTGAATTTTCCTACACTTTTAAAGTCTTCCTATAGTCTTAAAGTCTGAATCAATTGCGAGGAACTATAAGCAGAGTAAACTTTACTAGAACTCATAAATAGATAGTACAAGGTTTAGTATGTAAATCCCTTTACTAACTATCCTATTTAATTCTATGTTTGGCATCAAAAGACAGAAGATAAATGCTTCATTTGTTTAATTGAAGTGTGTGTCAAAGTAAAATTTCTAAATTTTTGATTCATTATCTCAATGGGCAATATTAATAGTAAAACAATTTTTTCAGTGCTTTCATTTAGAAATCTGTGTGTCTGTCTGTCTGCCTGTGTCCACATCTGTGTTTAACTTATAAAGCTAATGGAAAAGACACTACATTAAATTTAGAAAATAGAGAAAAGATAAAGAATAAATTTTTCTTCTCTCATCAACCAGAGGTAACTGCTGTTAATAGGTTAACATGCCTCCATCTAATGTTTCAAAGCATATATAAATAAAACGGTATCATGATCTCAATTTTGCATTATATACATATGCAAAATTGAGATCATGATGGCTCTTTATTTAAAACTATATTAGGATAATTTTTTGTATCAGAAAAATATTCCTTAAAAAGATCTGTCTTTCTTTGTTACATGAAACTAATCATACTTTTCTACGTGTAAATTGCTAACAATATTTTGTTCTTGTAAGATTGACACCATAATAAACATTCTATGTACAAAGTTTGTAAACATACTGCTTATCTCTAGAATTATTTAGATTTATAGAAATGAAATTAATAAATGAAAATGCATATATATTCTTGACTCTTGACAATAGTTTGCAAATTGCTTTCAAGATATTTCTGATATTTACATTTTCACCTATAGGGAATGACACAATTCATCAGAACCAAATCTGGCCAAATTTAATTGAATAGTTTTATTAAATGTTAGGCCAAAAAACAAACCCCAATATTGCACTATTCTTTTAACCTTTCTTTTTTTTTAAAGATTTTATTTATTATTTATTTATTTAATTTATTTATTTTTGGTTGCTTTGGGTCTTAGTTGAAGCACATGGGATCTTCTTTGAGGCATACGGGATCTT
This sequence comes from Balaenoptera borealis, assembly GCF_965194805.1. Lineage (NCBI taxonomy): Eukaryota > Metazoa > Chordata > Mammalia > Artiodactyla > Balaenopteridae > Balaenoptera > Balaenoptera borealis. The sequence continues at coordinate 136,699,830 of NC_138866.1, read as the reverse complement.
TCATTGCGGCGCGCAGGCTTCTCTCTAGTTGTGGCATGCGGGTTTTCACTTCTCTAGTTGTGGCGCGCAGGCTCCAGGGTGCGTGAGCTCTGTATTTGTGGTACGCAGGCTCTCTAGTTAAGGTGCACAAGCTCAGTAGTTGGGGAGTGTGGGCTTAGTTGCCCCGTGGCATGTGGGATCTTAGTTCCCTGACTGGGGATCGAACCCACGTCCCCTGCATTGTAAGGCAGATTCTTTAGCCCTGGACCACCAGGGAAGTCCCCTTAAATTTTCTCTTTATTGTTAGGGTGAAAGTATCTTTATTCAATGTTTGCTTATTGAAGACTTATGACCTTGCATATGTAAATTTTTGTTAAAATCTTTTGTATATTTAAATGGAATGTTGAATGTCTTACTCATTTGTTTTTAAGTCTTTAAGCATAAATGGTAATAACTCTTTGTCTTTTTAATTTGTTGTAAATATATTTCCAATTTTTTTTTATTTTTAGCTTTTCCTTAGGGTTACATGAAGTATAAAAATCTTATATATTGATATCTATCTGTACTTTTCCCATTACTTTTATACCTTAACAATTCCTTCTCCATCCTGGGATTAAGTAACATAATTGTTCATAATTGTCCTGAGTTTAATGGAAAAATTATTTTATGCATGACTGTAATACAAATATTTAACTTACTTTTTAAAAAAAAGTAGTTGATTTTCACATGATGATTTATTGAACCATTGATCACTTTCCATGTCTTTGAAATGCTTTCATTATCATATTGTTGGTTGAAACACAAACACACAAATACACACACACACTGAAAAACATTTACTTTAGAATCATAAATGTTTTTCTTTAATAATTCCATAAGTATATCCCCAAGTAACTTCCTTTTTTAATTATTGTAGCTTTATGTTTTAATATAATTGTAAAGTAAGTATGCCTTGACTAATGCATATTTTCAAGTATGTCTTACTATTCTCATCTATTTATTCTTCTAGATTAACCTTAGAATAATTTTACAAGTTTTAGAGCATTTCATTGGAACTTGTACTAACCATATAAACTAATTTGAAGGAATTGCTATCTCTTCCAGTCATTATACACCTTCCAGGAACAAAGGGACACAGGAATATTAATATATGCATATGTATTTATATATTTTGTACAAAATTTACTGAGTGCTTCTTTTACCTTCCTCTGTAAGTTTCTGTGGTTTAATCATAAGTTTACATATATTTCTACTTATGCTGTTTCTAAGAATTTAATGTGTTTTGGACTGCTGTGGAATCATATTCTTTTCTTTATTAATAGGTTTAATAGGTTCTGGATTCTTATTGATAATTTATAGGAAAGCTATTGGTTTTTCTGTACTTATCAGCTATTCTGTCATTTTGTAAAATGCCATTAGTTCTCAATATGTCAGTGATTTCCATGGAATTACTAGGTATATCATCACATTATTTTCAAATGACAGAGGTTTTTCTCTCATTCTACCAGATAAACATTATCTCCATTTAATGGATTAATATATTGACTAGAAGTTACAAAAATATTGAACAATTAACAAATGGTAGGAATTGTAGTCATGTTTCTGTCTCTAACAGGAATTGTTAAAAATTTTTCTCCATTTATTATTTAACTATGACTGGAATTTTTATCCTTTTTTGTTAAGAGAGCAATATTTTTTTTTAGTTTACTGGGTCCTGAATACTGATTTTGCTTGTTTGTATATTGATTTTTTTGTTTTTTGTTTAATTACTCAGCCATAAAAAGAAACAAAATTGAATTATTTGTAGTGAGGTGGATGGACCTAGAATCTGTCACACAGAGTGAAGTAAGTCGGAAACAAACAAATACCATATGCCAATATATATATATATATATATATATATATATATATATATATATGGAATCTAAAAAAAAAAAATGGTTCTGAAGAATCTAGGAGCAGGACAGGAATAAAGACACAGATGTAGAGAATGGACTTGAGGACATGGGGAGGGAGAAGGGTAAGCTGGGACAAAGTGAGAGAGTGACATGGACATATATACACTACCAAATGTAAAATCGATAGCTAGTGGGAAGCAGCCACATAGCACAGGGAGATCAGCTCGGTGCTCTGTGACCACCTAGAGGGTTGCGATAGGGAGGGTGGGAGTGAGATGCAAGAGGGAGGAGATATGGGGATATATGTATATGTAAGGCTGATTCACTTTGTCATAAAGCAGAAACTAACACACCATTGTAGAGCAATTATACTCCAATAAAGATGTCTAAAAAAGTAAATGTAATAAAAAGAAAACAAAATACAATAGAAAGATGAATAAATATTCAAACAATTTAAAAAAATGGATGGGTTTGGCTTCTGAGATACTGGTAGATTTTGTTTGTTCTTTAGGTGTATTTGTGTTTCCTAATATGAAACCTCCTATATATTCCTGGGGTACACACTATTTGGGAGTCAAAGATCACTATTTTAAGATATTATTATTTAATAGATTTAGAGTTTGACAAGTCTGTGGGAACATCTCACCCTGCCACTTGAATGGCAAGTGGTAACCATTGAATGGTAACCCTGAATAACCTATTTAACTTTTCTAAGCCTTAGTTCTGTCATTGACAAAGTGGGACTTTTAAAGCTGCAAGGATTACCTGAGATGATGCTTCTTAGCCCAGTACCTGACGTATAACAAGTGCACAATAAATAATGTAATAATGGTAGTGGTAATAGTTGTGGAATTAGCATTTTTCTTAGAACTTTTGTGGCTAAGATACAAGAATTCGTAGTTTTGTGTGTGTGTGTGTGTGTGTGTGTGTGTGTGTGTGTGTGTATGTGTGTGTCATCTCCCTCAGGTTTTGATAGCAGGATTGGGCTAGCTTCAGAAAAAGGATTTGCAGCATTTTGAATTTTTCCATATCTAGTATGGAATAACTTATTTTTAAATTTATTTTATTGAAGTATAGTTGATTTACAATGCTGTGTTAATTTCTGCTGTACAGCAAAGTGATTCAGTTATACATATATATATATACATTCTTTTTCATATTCTTTTCCATTATGGTTTATCACAGTTATTTATTTATGATATTTAATACAGTTCCCTGTGCTATACATAGGATCTTGTTGTTTATCCATTACATATATATAACAGTTTTCATCTACTAATCCCAAACTCCAAACTCCCAGTCCATCCTTTCCCTACCACACCCCTCCCCAACAATCACAAGTCTGTTCTCTATGTCTGTGAGTCAGTTTCTGTTTTGTAGATAATTTCATTTGTGTCATATTTTAGATTCCACATATAAGTGATATCATATGGTATTTGTCTTTCTCTTTCTGACTTACTTCACTTAGAATGATAATCTCTATGTCCATCCAGGTTGCTGCAAATGACATTATTTCATTCTTTTTTTACGGCTGAGTAATATTTCATTGTATATATGTACCACATTTTCTTTATCCATTCATCTGTCGATGGACAGTTAGGTTGTTTCCATGTCTTGGTTATTGTAAATACTGCTGCAATGAACATTGGGGTGCTTGTATCTTTTTGAATTATAGTTTTTTCCAAATATATGCCCAGGAGTGGGATTGCTGGATCATATGGCAACTCTATTTTTAGTTTTTTTGAGGAACCTCCATACTGTTTTCCATAGTGGCTGCACCAATTTACATTCCCATAGTATGGAATAACTTACATGGTATGGAAATTATAGATTCCATGGAAGCTTGACAGAACTCACTGGTTCTGTCAAGAATCATGGTTCCAGGACTTGATTTAGGTAATATTTTTTTTTTTTTAATGTTTAATGCTTATCTTCCTATCCATCAATGCTGATCAAATTTTTCTTGTGATGCCATCTCTTTGGTTCTGCCTTTTCTGCCTCCCTTTTCCCTATCTAAGGACACTTCTGATTACATTGGGCCCAAGCAGAAAAACCAGGATAATCTTTTCATTTTTTTTTTCAGGATAATCTTATTTTTAGGTCAGCTGATTAGCAACAATAACTCCATCTGCTACCTTAATTCCCTTTTGCAATGTTATATAACATATTCACAGGTTCTGGAGAGTAGGGTGTGGACATCTTTGGAGAACTTGGGAGGGCATTATTCTGCCTGCTCCACACAGGAAGAGTCAAGTATTCAAAAAGCAGCTGTTGAACACAGGAAGAACATGCAGAAGGATTACATGTGAAATAAGTGTAAGAATAAGCAGGAACTTCTGAGATAAAGAAGGCATGGAAGAACATTTCTAACAAAGGGAAAATTATATGCAAAGGAATGAAGCAAAGTGGAGACAGCAAGTATGATTAATTGACTGAGCACTGAATGATTCCACAGCTCTGAAATATTGTTTCTCTAGTAGCTAGTTTCTCCAGAATTAAGCCTGTGAACATGTAGATTTTATCCTTGGTACTCCTTAGACTCCTGTGTTGCATTCCATTCCCTTTCTTTCTGCCACATGAGAACTTCTCTAGTGTTACAAGAGGACAGGCCCTGGGGTCTCATGTGTTGAAAATAAGGCCATACAGGAAAAGGCTTGAGATTGCATTTACATACAGACCTTTGGGGGTTTCTGTCACCTTGACAGTGGCTACGGTGTGTATATTCTTGTCACATGTCCACACTATTCAAAGGCAGTGATGACAGAAAATAACAAGTACGAGAGGAAGTCACTGAGGTGGCAATAAAAAGACACATACACACACACACACACACACACACACACACACACACACACGAATGTATACAGATATCTAATAGAGCTTATGACAAAGCAAATATAATCTGCTGGAAGACTTTCAAGTCCCTGTGACACCTGTGTGTTTCACTGCCACCTAAGTGCGTTAAGAAACTCAAACTGCGAACTCTACTGTACACATAATCCTAAACTTGATTTGTAAGGTTATAATACCCATCAGCACCCTTACATTAAGAAATTCTGAAAATGAAGAGCAAACAGACAATGTAAAAACTGTGTGAAAATTTAAAGAAACAAGAAATGCTTTTATTGGTTGCATTAGTTACAGTGACTGATGTAAGCAAAGCTATCTGTGTCACATATATATATGCCTGAAACAAAAATGAAATGGTACTAGGGAGGTAGGGCTGGGCCCCTGGGAATCAACATTTTGGTTCTCTCAGATGCGTCCTGAGGGTTTGCTCTTTGTTTTCTTATGACCATGAATTTTCTTTGTTAATTGAGCCTTGAGTTCTATTGTACTTGAATCCAGTTTTCATGATGACTCATCACCATCCTTCACCTACCTAAGTCTGTTCTAACTCCCTATCCATGCCAAAGCCAAAATGTCCACCACGTGGAAGGGGGATTTTAAACAGTCTTTCCAAGTATTTTATATGTGAATACCCTATGAATAAGATAAAGAGTTTATTCTTAATTAACCTGTGCTGTTAAACATTGCTTCTTGCACATGACACAGCTCTGAGACTGACTCCACAGATCTATGAATGTATAGAAGATAAAACTTAAGACAAATATCTCCATCACCATCATTTCTGCTCCTTGTGTGGGGCCAGCAATAAGCCCCTATATAGCTCCAGCATGTGGGACTCCAGTTCAACTAAGTGCCAAGAGCCCAGATAAAATTAAAATTCCTGGCATTGAATTGACCTTCTACCGTATTCCCAGTTATTTTGTAATCAACCATGTTTAACCATCCATTTAGCCACCTGAAAGACTTAAAAATACTTATGTTCATGTTAATGTCATGTCATTGTAGATTCACCCAAAAAGTAGAGGCTTGCCATGTTAAACTTTCTTTTGGAAAATTTCCATGTAAAGACATTGAAAAAATTAATAAACTAACCCAGCTTTCCTTTTCACTTGCTCCAGCCTTCCTTTTTCTTGTCTTCCCTCTTGACCCCATTGTCAAAGGTCTACTGTGTCCCAGGCACTGTGGTGTGTGCTAGGGATCTACACAAAGACTGATGACATACAGAACGTTATTGTCAGGGTTCTGCACTTTGAATTTTTATGATGCAGAATCTCGAGACCTAAGAAAGCAAAGAACCAAAAACACTGTGGAGAGGTGAGGAAATCACTTAGGACAGTAAGACATAAAGTTATGATAGTTTGCCAGAGGAGAAATACAGAGAAAAAGGAATTATGTTGGATGGAGAAACATGAAAAAAAAAGGAAGAAAATTTTGGAGCTAAGAGGTGCTAGCGTTAACTCTGGAGTCTAAAGCACATCAATAGTTGAGGAAAGGGGATTTTTAAAAGTGTTTCCAAGTACTTCATATGTGGATCCCCTGTGAATGAAATAAGGAGTTTCTTTTTCATTAATTTGTACTTTTAAACTTTGCCTCTTGCACATGACTTTATAGGTCTATAAAAGATACAACTAAAGTAAAAGTATCTGGATGGTCTATGACATATGCTATCCATTATACTTTAAAAGTCTTTTTGAACAAATATAGCTACAGCAAATAATATCACTTATCATCATTAATTGCTTGAAATATGTAGGGTCTAACTTCACTTATTTTTAACAAAATGCTTATAAATTTTGTTTGCCCTGTTGAACCTAATATGGACAAAGGTATTTTTGAGATTTATTCCTCCCAACTTTGTGTGTGTGTATGTGTGTTTGAGATTATGGTCTCAGAATCAAGAAATAGCTTGAGTATTTAACCAACTCAGAATACAAGATTATATGGATTCAATTCTACTCATGATAGCTTTATGACAAAGTACTTTGCATCAGCCCATGATAGGTATGCATGTGTCAGCTCCCTTCTCAACAGACAGTAGTATTAAGATACAAGTTTTCTCCCCTTGGCATTATTTTTCCTAAGGCTTACTTGAAAAAAACAAAATAAAATAAAACACAAACAATAAACATCTGGCTTCACCTCAGTTGTCTATTTCTCTGCTTCTCCCATTTTCTATTACCAACTTTCACTTTCCTTTTTCTAGCTAGCCAACAGGAATGGATATAATGAGTGATATTCTTATGGGTAAAAGTGAGGTATACAAATACAAACTCACACGTGATGGGTGTCCAATATCCCTTGAACACAGGCAATAGGAATTTCCCCTGACACACCATTTCTGCCTCCTCTGGGTGAAAAGGAACTACTGTTCATTTCAGGGAGTTTATTTCTGTCCTGCACCATTAAAGATGGTGTCTGCTTGACCTAGATGGGACTCAACACAGTCTCAGAGGGTGGGCGAGATTTCCCGCACTGGGACAGCTCCACACAGAAAGCTGACACCTTCCTTCCTGGGAGGAGGGGTAGGGAACACTTTCCTGAGAACAATTGTGCTTTTCAAAGGTGCAAAGGTCTGGCAGGGGGAGAAAATGGGGGCGCAGGGGCGGGTGATATTGAAAACAATGTATTTTTCCTTTCCTGTCAATCACTTTGCCCTGAGGTTTCTCACCCATTGGATCAATGGCATTAATTGTTTCAGGGGGACAGCAAATGCCATCTAGGACAAAGAAGTCATTGGTCAGCTTGAATTTCACACTAACTTTTTTTTTTTTTTTTTAAGTCCATGGCCTTAAAAGACTAGCTTTGTCGAGCAAATAAAAGATTTCTAAATTTCAAAAACTTCCTTCTACATATCCCTAGCAGAGCTTGGGGGTTTGATCACAGAGGTTCACTGTAAGCCATCAAAACCTAAAGGAAGTCCCCAATAAACAGAAAGAGAGAGGCTCCCAGGCCTGAGGAACTTGGAGTAATTAAGGGAGAACAAACCTAAGGCTTGGATATTATTTGAGTCCTTTCAGGAACAGGATCCTACGTTCCAGGCGTTCGGTCCAGAGTCTGCAGAAGCAAGAAAATAGAAATTCCAGATACGACGATGAGGCAACTAAAACCAGAAGTGGCAGGTACCTCACTTCTCCTTTGGACCTTAGGAGTTTGTCTCTGTTCCTGTAGTCCACGCAAGGGTAAGGAGACCCTAAACTAGGATTGGGAGGGGAAAACGCCTTTGATGGCTAAATGTAGAGGATGAGGGAGAGACAGGATTCTAAGGTATTGTATGCCAGGTCGGATACAACAATCACTCAGTGAATACGAGGGGAGAAACCACCTTGGCTTGTGTTGCATGTGAAGAGTCTGAGTGACATTCAGACATAAACACTTAAGCAGTTAGACAGCCATGCCTGAGGCTGAAGGGACAGCTTAGAGCTGAAAACACAGATGACTTTTACCACCTTTGGCAGCCCATATGATGCTAGTGGGTTACAACCTAGAGTCACAGATCTAGCATCACCTGGAAAAGTTGTGAAAATACAGATTACTGGGCCCAACCTCTAGTGATTCTCTCTCAGCAGAGCAGTGTGATGACCAGGAATCTGCATGGTTAGAAAGCACTGTGAGGAATTATTCTGATGTGTGCCTAGTTTTGAAAACCAATGGATTGGCTCACATTGGCAGGTGTGGAGAGTGAGAAAAACAAATGGCTAAGCACTGATCTTGGTGGAACCCAGCACTAGAGAGAGAGAAAGAGCTTCCAGACAGAGGAGCCTGTGAAGGAGACTATAAAAGAACGATCAGACAGGTTGATGGGGAAGCAACAGAGAGAGATGTCAGAGAGTGAGGCTTTTTATTCTCCTTTTGTACCACAAGTCCCCACTACATTATCATTTCCCCAGTATTATTTTCTCAAAGATAAAAATGTTCCTTTTCTATAGACTACTTCTCTATAGACTATTTTTTTATGGTATCCTACTGAGTGAAAAAAAGCATTTTATTAAAAGCAGTAATTTGTTACTGCTCTAAATGATCTTCTAGAGTTTCTAAAACACAGTGTCTTCTTGATAAAGCTGGCCTAACAGTGAATTATTAGGCTGCTGGAAGTCCTGGCCAATGAACAAAGACATAAAACATAATGTGCCTAAGTTGGCTAATGCAAAGTGCTGGGGTGTATTTGCTAATTAGCATGCTGCTGTTAGCAATTTTCCATTTCTTTGTTTCTTTTGGTGGTTTCTGTTACAAAGAAAAAATTATGCATTACTTGCAAAAAATTTTTTTGAGGATCAAAACAAAGCACATACCTTTGTGCAGGCAGAATTTACACTATGACGTGCTGAGATATCTCTGTGCATCACCAGCAAGGTAATGTTCATTGAATGACCCCTAGGCAAAAGTCTCAGGCAGAATCAGAGTGCATGAATGATGAGGCATTTTATTTTTACTCTTTCCCACTTTCTCAGGTCATGCCTAGGCTTTCCCAGCTAATGTGATCTGAAAGAGAGGAAATGAAGGCATTGGCCATAAACCCACAGCCGCCTCCACACCTGGGTTTGCACACACCTGAGTGAGGCTCTCACCTACTCTGTCCTTCCTGTTGAAGACATCTGAGAGAAACCTTGGAGGACCACAGAAGCATCCAATATGTTGTCATTGAAAAGCTGTTAGGGATTTCACAGCTGACAGCGGTGCATTTAATTACTGAAATATTAAACGGAAGGCCCCCCTCCTAAAAAAGCAAGAAGATAAATTCATGTGAAAATCAGAGGTACAATTAGGTCACCTTGCTCACTTCTGCAATCAATTTGAAATATTCAAACTCAAGGGGCAAGGAAACTTAATTGCCTAGGGTACCTGCTTTAAGTTGAACCTGAAATATGAAGCCAACTGTGTTTTCTGTTCCTGCACTAGTTGCTGGGAACAACAGTCTCAGCCTTCTGTTATTTTGCATTTTTGTTTCAGGTCCAAAGGTTTTTTTTCTGAAATTAGACTGTAAACCTACAAGAGCATATCTGAGAGATTTCTGAAGGGGAAATAAATATGGGGGGGGGGCGGTGGGCAGGGGATAGTTTAGATGACTAGGAGGGCTACATTTTGAGACCTGCAGTTTTCTGCATGAATTTTTTTTAGTTTTGGAACCAGGTTGTAGAAATTTCCTCTCTCAGCTTGGTCAGAGAGAAGACCAGCAGCTGGCATATTTTCTATTTTTGTGGTTATGTCCTCAAAAGGCATTTCTATTTGACCACAATAATAATAAAATAATAAATGCAACTTATAGAGCTTTCACTGTTTGTCAGGCATTATACTTAAAAACTTTATTTTTTTCCTATTTTATCTCCATAATATATCTATGAGATAGATACCACTTTAGAGAAGGGAAAACTGAGTCACAGATAAGTAATTCACATTCTCCAAATAACATGGCTAGAAAGTGGGTGAGCCAGGTTACAAACCAAGAAAAACACTCATCTTGAAACTATATTCATATATATTTCTTAATTGGTCATTTTGCTCTTTTAAAAGATTTTATAAAAGGAGATAAAAAGGTTGGTAACTTTATCTACCTTTTTCTATTTTTATATTTATAGGATGTCCATATTTTGTTAATTGAACAGAATGAGAAAAATCAACTTTTGGCAACATCTCCCTGTCAAGCACTTTCACTTTCTTATGCAGAGAACATCCCGCCTGAACCATGTTATCTGTCCATGCATTTGCTCCTTCTGCTAAAGGAGGCAGAGAGAGGGAAGGGGTCCTTTTTCATTTGCCCTTGTATACTTAGTGTATTAATCAGGTTTCTCCAGAGACACAGAACCAATAGGATATTAAAGGATATTTATTATGAGAAATTAGCTCATGTGATTATGGAGGTTGGGAAGTCCCACAGTCTGCTGTCTACAAGCTAAAGACCCAGGAGATTGGTGGTGTAATCCAGTCTGAGTCTGAAGGCCTGAGAACCAGGGAGCAAATGCTGTAAATCTCAGTCTAAGGGCAAAAGAGGGTGAGGTGAGTTGTCCTATTCAAGCAGTGAGGCAGGAAAATGGGAGCAAAGTCCTCCCTCTGCTATCTTCTGTTCTACTCAGGCCCTCAACAGATTTTATGTGCCCACATTAGGGAGGGTGATTTATTTTACTGAGTCCACCAATTCAAATGCTCATCTCATCAGGAAACACCCTCACAATCACCCCCAGAAGTAATATTTAATCTGGGTATCCTGTGGGCCATTCAAGTTGACACATAAAATTAACTATCACACCCAGATTGGTAACTTTTTTTCAGTTTCTACTCAATAAGTATTTCTGAAACTGAATCCAAATCCTTCAGCTGCAAAGGATGGACTCTAATAATGTTTGACTTTTTTTTATGCTGCCTGTGATTGGCTGAAGATATTTACCCATGTGGATACCAAGCACGTGGCTCCGGGTCAGTCAGGAAGACCGATATTGAGGAACGTTTATGATGGGGACCTGCCTCTACAGAATCAATTCAGAAGCACACAGTTCTTTTAGTCTTCCTGGATCTCTGTTATGGAAAAAATTGATCTTGAAGGTAAGCTGCTCTAAAGAGATGATAAAGACCCATTTGTTCAGATTAAGGCTATAGGACTCTTTCCATATTTCCCATATACTGTTGAATTCTATGTATGTGTTATATACATACATATATGAAACATACATCTATATATAGAGAGAGATATATAAAACATATATCTCCACATGGTCCCACTTCTTCAAAATGACATTTAACATTCTCCCATGTATAAACCAAGCAATTAACTCAGGCTCTAGAACCAGAATGGCATAGTGGTTAGTAATAGTCTCTAGGTTCAAATTTCCTAGGTCTAGATATCAGTTCTGCCATATACTAGCTGTGTGAATTGTGCACCTCAGTTTCCCAGTCTGCACACAGATAATATATCCAAAGGTCACATACTCACTAATCCATAGAGCTGAGATTTAAACCATGTGTCTTTACTAATTACATTAAGTGTCAATTTTTTTGTCAGTTCATCTACTTGAAGACCTGGACTTGATCTTATTTTTCTTTTAATTCTCAGAAACTAGCACATAGTAAATGCTCAGTAAATTTATGTTGAATAGATTTTGATTACTGTCAAAATTTGGCCTATCATGGGAAAAAATTCTAACAAAATAGTATCTTATGGTCCTATAGGCCAAGATAGTTTCCAAGATAAAGCAACCATCAAAGTTTAGTTATTGAAAATTATATTTTCTTCCAATATAACTAAAGAAAAGTATACAATGGCATGTTGAGGTTAATTTGAAGGCCAGAAGACTACAAACATGTGAAAAATGTTAACATGACATTTTTAGACTTATTAGAAACAGTCTAAATAATTACAGCAGTCAAATTACTGGTGGCTTTTGGCTCCTATCCAGGATAAAGGTCATGACCCAACATACCAGGACCCTGCGTGATACAAGTGATTGACAGAAAGAGGAAATAGATTGATACCTTTCACGTGGGAATCACAGCTTGTTGCAAGTATAAGCAAAACACATATCTGGATTTTATGAGAAAAGTTCATTGTGTCCTCATTCAAATTCTTTGTTCCCAAAGTTGTTTAATTGTGATTTATTTATGTGTGTGTGATAAAACAGCTGAGTACCATAATAAAATACAGGTCACTCACCACTGTGTAAAATAATCACTGGATATGTCTTTGCTTTCTTTTCATAGAAGTATCTATTGGATATTTGGCTCCAGGCAAAGAGGAAGCTCTTTCTCAAATGGATTTTTTTCCCAAACTCTACATAGGAAATTATTAATTTTTGAGTCTGTAGATAATTATTTACAGTCCATCCATGGGTCCACTGGTGTACCAATTACCCAACACGCAGGGAGTAAGAAAAGGGGTAGTTTTATTTAGTGGGGCTTTATTCGGAGGCAGATGACATACTTCTCAGCTTCAATTCCATGACTCAGGAAAAAGTTTAGGGATTCACAAGAAGCTAAGGACTCATTTATCAGCAAAGTTCACTTTGTTTTCAGGTGCGGTATATATAACATTTGGAAGCTATTTTGTTGTAAGGTAGAACTTAGTAACCTGCACATTAAATTCACCTGGGGAGCTTTTAAAAGCTCACCACTCCTCCAACCAATTGGGTGGGGCCAAGGCATCAGTATTTTATCTAGCCCTCAGGTGATTCCAATGTCAGCCGGTGCTGAGCACCATTGTTAGGTCATAATCTTTATACAGACTTATATTACGTACACTTTATGAATTATTGATGTTCTTTATCACCATCATCTTTAGACTTTTTGAAAACAAAATTTATATTGCTCCACTTGCTATTAAAGACTAAAGAGGTTATTTTTAACTTGAAATATATAATCTGAATCAATTTCCGTTTCAAACCTCCTTTGAATACAGAAAAAAACTGATCATATTCATATTTTGAAATATTTTCATTCAATATATTCTCATACTAAATGAGAGAAAACTCTTTGAGGAGCCCATCAGAATATGAGATACTGGGTGTTCTTATTCACTTTTATCAAATAAATATTTTTTGAGTTCCTGTTACATTCCTAGTAATAAGATGCCTGAATAGTGCATCACAATCAGTGGGAAAACCAGTGTGTGTACAATAACTATACTACTTTGAGATAATTGCACTATTCAAGTGCTATGAGGTATGATCAAAGGGTAATGACAAAGTCTCTAGGGAGGAATCAACCTTGTGCTAGAGCATGGAGGGTACTCAGAAGGATCCCATGTGGGCAAGCAGCTGAGCTTATGAACAAAAGCAAGTTCCTAGACAAGTGAAATTTATATTGTTTGGGGGCTTAGGACACAGTCTGGTAGGGCTAGATCACTAAGGTGTTTTACCACTAGCCCTACTGTGAAAGAAGGGCTTATCTTTCCAGCGGCTCAAAAGAAGTGGGCATGAGACACACAAATTTAATTTTTAAAAAAGATTTTCCAGTGATAGTAATGAAGACTGACCAAATTCAGAACTATTTCTGGCTATTTATATTCATATATTTTCTTTATTTTATAAAATATGGCAAATTTTTTTCAAATCATTGATTCTTCAGGGCATCTTTCTATAATTTTATGAACATGTAATGATACTTACTATAGTTAGATTTTCTTGAAATAATACATTACACAAAGGCTAATAGTTCCAGAGGACATGTACTAATGCAGTACTCATTAGACCATAAAGACCAAGTGGAAACGATTTTTTTCATAAGTTTATATTTTATTGCATCCACAGGCATTTCTGTTTTGAAGAGGAAACTTTAGGTAAAAATATGATTAATTTTCATGCCATCCCAGGATGCCAGATGAAGAGAAGTTTTCCCCAATTTTAAAGGGAATGGAGCACACAGATGTTTAGGTCATGGTGACAGGAAGAAAGTATTCCTGACCTGCTCTAGGTTACTTTTCTCCAGATTGTCAAAATGGCTTCTCAAAGGATTCCAGGGTGGGCACCAATCCAGAGCATTCCTCTCTATTTATATGCAGACCTGGTCCTGTAGACAGACTCCATATTCTCTTATTGTGTCACAGAAAACCCCATCCTAGCTATGTTCCTGAGAAGACTCCTGGAATAATTTAGGAGTGTTTGCTTGGAACCCAGAAGGGAGATTCAAAACACAAATAATCTACAATGAAGTCTCCTAACAATAAGTTACACACTTCATACAAAGGAAAGAAACATCTTGGATGAGTGGAGTAAACTTCGAACTAGAAACCAAGAAGCAAGCATTGAGGTCCTGTCACATACTAGTTAGATGACCCAGGGAAGTCACTCGGTGTGAATGACACACTTGAAACTCATGCTCCTTAACTCAAGATAAAGAAAGTAATGTTTTCTTTTTTGTACTCACAGGATTAGGAGAACAAAATCAAAGCAGAAGGATCTTAAAGCCTGAAATATGTTGACAAATGTGAACCACAGACATTCTTTTGCTATTGTTATTGTTTGGATTTTACAATATGTCAAAGGAACCTCTCCTTAAGGTGGAAATGTTGGAACCAGTAGAAAAATACAGGTAAGCAAAAAGAAATTCCTAGAGAGAAGTCATGTAAAATTTTAAGTTGTCTCTCTGAATTACCTTTTATGTAATGAGGTGATGAATTAGAAATAATTTTATATCTGGAGATTCTAGTTTTCAAAATAATTTTGCTATGTTTTTAAAAAGTTTCCATAAATATAAAGACTGCATGTTATTTCAATTTATAGATGCCTCACTTATAATTTTTAGCTTTTATGCATAAAACTTTGTCTGGATTTCAAAATTTTTAATCAGTGATATGTAAGAATGACATTATTGGATCAAAATATATAAGCACCATCAAAGCTTTTGATTCATAATTCCAAGCTAATTTCTTAAAAGCTGCACTAATTTATAACCCCATCATCAGCGTGTGAGTGAATCTGTTTCAGCATTGCTTGTCAACATTGCATATTTAGATGTTTAAAAATTAATGTTCTCATTTTTTTCCTTTGCAATTATTTAGTAACTTATGAATCTGGTTTTATTTTAGTTATTTCTATTCTTCTCCTCTGACTAGTCTCTTCATTCCATTTCCCATTTACTTATTCATTCATTTCTAAAGATTTGTGTAGCTTATTAAAATATTAAGACCACTAACTTTTTAGATATTTTACTTGCACAGAATAATTTCTTCCAGTTTTATAAAGTCTTTTAATTTGTTTTATGCTATTTTTCACTGTAGACAAAAATTTTCTCTTAATTTTGTCAAAATGATAACACTTTTCTTTTATGAGCTCTCCCATTGGAAAGCAATGTTATTACTCTTTGGAACTGAAATAAAGCTTACACTATCCACACACACAATTCTGCCCAAACTTCATTCAGTCAACAGATAGTCATTGAAAGATTCATATAGGCCAGGCAAATAAGTTAAATCCTGGCTGACCTAAACACAAATAATGTATTTTGAAGCAAATGTTACCTTCTGGTTGGAAAGGAAGGCAGATTTAAGGCTAGAGTTGGATTTCTTCATTTATAAAGTCCTCATTATGTCCAGCAGTCTCCAAGCAAAGACTTTCTTTCACTACGTAAAATAACGATTACAATTAGATGAGAAACTTAAAGTCAAACTGACAGATTCAAAATGAGTCTTACAAATAGATTTTTATTTTATTATTTCTGAAGCATGTTGCAGAGATAATAATCATAAAAGTGAAGCCACTGGATTTTCTAAATCTAGAATTTTAAGAATATAAAATAATTTTTTTTTAAATCTAGGATTTTAAGAAACTAGGTGAGAATGTCTAATATGACAATATTTTATTTATCCAGAATCCACACACCCCCCCTTTTTAATAAAAACACAAAGTATATTACTTTGGAATTGCAATTGCCCATACCCAACAGATCAGGCATGGTTGACTAGAGCCAGTAATTATAATATCATTCTTTTTTGGCAAACAATGTTTATTTCTCAGTTTCCCTTGAAGTGAAGAGTGCACATGCCACCATTTCTGGACTGTGAAGTATAAGAGAAGAAGATGTTTCTGAGAAGGAGAAACCTTTTTGTTCCAATTCTGTCCTTCCCTGATTAAGGTACTGGTGACAAGATGGAATACCTAGATTGTGGCACACACATTGGCATCAGGAAAAAGAGACCAAGAGAACAGCAGGAGCACATAAAGTCACTGGAGATGGCATCAATGGTGGGATTACCTACCGCCAAGAGTATGTCCATCTCTTTGTGGTTTTAAGATGCTGAGTTGATTCATAAAAATCAATAAAGAAGATATCAACAAGATATATGAAATTAACTAATAAACTAGGTATGAAAAAATGATAATACAAAAATTTGAAAAACAATGGAGAAATCACAGTGAGCACAAAGCTATGAGGCATCACATAAAGAAGAAAGTAGGCAACAAGCCATAGTGGGAAGCTAAGTTTTTCACATCAGGGGAAATTGCCATTGACCAGGAAATATGCAGGAGAAGTCTGTCACAGAAGCTGAATACAGAATCAGAGTTTGCCAAACATTTGAGAAAGGCTGCTTACATGAAAGAGAAAGAGCAAATCCGAAGATAAGAAAAATTTATACCCAGGATAACAAAGGTAATGGAGCAAATGCACCCCCCCAAAATCCTTAAATTAGGAGCTGTAAAGTGTGGGATGACTGTCATTAAAAGAAAAAAGTATGTGATGAAGCAAGTGATGATAAAAAGAATAAAATAGAGATTTTGCAAATAAAAATATGTTCTATAATGATTACTATCTATAATTGTATAAATAATCATGTCTAAATAATTATTTATATGTACTGAATAGCAAGTATAGTATTGAACAGCAAATCGTAAAGATCTAAAGCTAAACTGGGAAACGTTTGTGGATTACAGAACAAACAGACAAAATAGAAACAGAAGTGTGAACTAAAATCTAAATGTTTTAAAGATAGATACAAAATTTCTAACATCCTTCTAAAAACATTTGTATGTTGAGTAAAGAAAGAATGAGGAAGAAGACTATTTGAAATATCCCAGAACTGTTACATAAATAATAATATATATACATACATAAATGACATATATTCTCAAACAGACTGAGTACACAGACTACTGAGCAGGATAAATTTAACCAAAAACAAACCAAAAACTCACACTGAAACACAATGAAATGAAACTTCATTATATTAATACTGAAGGAAAAATATTCTTAAAAGATGCCAGAAGAAAAAGAATGGTTATTTACAAGGGAATGGAAATCATTTTGACACCAGATTTCTCATCAGCAGTGCTGAATACAAGAACACAACAAAGTAACATCTTCCAAGTTCTGAGAAAAATATTTTGAACCGAGCATGCTATATTCAGCCAAACCATCCAAACCACAATTTAAGAAGGAAGGGAATAATAAAGACATTTTTCAGACATAGAAACTTTACAGTTTATAGACCTACTCTGAAAGAACTATAAGAAAAGTTACTCCATGATAAAAATGGAAGAAGGGATATTCATGAATTATTTTAAATAAAAATATAAAACAATATCATGTTTTTATCAATTGCAAAATTTATTCCACAATGTTAATCTAAAGAGTAGAATACATATGAAAGGTGTGGGGTGAGCAAAGAGAGGACAAGTTTACTCAGATGTAAGATATATATACTGATAAATTCAAGACTAAAAATTATATTTAAGACACTAGAGGTACTTAAGTAGTTAGACAATATAAAGAAAAGGTTAGGAAGAATACTGTCCAAATCCACAATAGTGTTATATCTGAGGGAGGACACTGGAATATATTTTGATAGAGAATCGGGAATATTGATCAAATTAAATTTAACTACAATGCTTTAGTTATTAAAAGGGAGATGGATTCATGCATTTTAATAAAAATTAATAAAAATTGAAAGCAGGGTATATGCATGATAAGAAAGAAGAAGAAGAAAAACCTGCATCATCCATAATCCCTTTGTAACCAAGCAGGACCCTATGAGGCCTTCCCAGGTCTGACACCCCCCCACCCCACCGCCGCCTACTGCCATGCCCTCCACCTTCCTCTTAGCTGTAGAAAAGCTTTAGCCAAAGAATAAATTTAATCAGAGAAATGAGAAACTGCAGAAACAAAAGAAAATAATCAAATAAGACAAAATTATAATAGTTTAGCAATGAAACAAAGTCAAGGACCTTTATTTCCTCCTCAAGGGCTATAGATAATATTCTAAGCCATGTCTTTTGAACTGTTTTACAGATACTGAAACTCCCTCCAGGTGGAAGAAGTTAACTACATGATAACCAGACAGTAACCACAACATAAGCTGCTCGTGCTTGAACAATTCTAGGAACTGGCCTCAAGAAAATGAGAACAAACCAACCCTGAAACTAAAGATTAACTGTACTTAAAACAATCAAGAAGATGCTGATCAGAAAACCTATGACTAATTTCAAGATGATTGTCAGAGCTGACTGTGCTGTTCTGCACGTAGCCCTCTCCCTTCGCCTATACACCCCTGAAATTCCCCTTTAAAAGCTCTTGCCCCTGATAGGCAGTGAGGTTGGTTCTTTGGGGCATGAGTCTACCTTCTCCCCAGGATGGCTGGATTTCTCAATAAAGCTACCTTTCCTTTCATCCAACACTTGTCTCTCAGTATTGGATTCTTGAGTGACAAGCTGCCGAACCTGAGTTTGGTAACACATCCATAAAATTAAAAAAACACCCCTGATACTTGGGAAGTATTTTCTTCCAGGGTCTTTGTATAGTTTCATCTAATTGTGATCTGAATGACTGAAAAAATGTTGCCAGACTTTTCTGTTTATCATTATAATATTAAGTTGTATTTCCATACCACCTACTTTTAACATAGAAAATTTCTATTTTATTAGTGGGCATCATCCCTTGAATCTCAAAACTCATCAATTTAGCCAACCACACTAGTTGCAGAAACTCCACATTTTTTCTAGAACAAAATCCTGTTGAGCTGGTACCCTCCGCTTCAGTTCAAACATGCCTCAGTCACCAACAACTCAAGTTCTGAGCCTCAGTCTTACCAGATGGCTTCACAGCATTTGATGTAATGACTCCAGATTTTGTTCTCTAGCACCATCTCTGAAATGAACTTGCATATATATAGCTTCCTCTTCTGAATCTCCACTTGAGCATCCGTAAATCATATCAAACATAATATATTTTAAAGTCAGCCTTTTGATTTCCAGCCCAATAAACCAATCTCCCTTAATTTCACCTGTCTCAGTAAATGGCTCAACTCCATTCACCCAATTGCTCAGGACAAAAGCCTCATAGTTCTGACAATTCCTCTCTCTCACACCCCATCCTGAATCACATGATCCAGGATGCCACAATAAACACCCAATCCAAGCCCCTGTCATCACTCATCTGGAAGGCTGCAAGAGTGTCAACCTTGTCTCCCAGCTTCTATTTCTGTCTCCTGTCAATTGTCAATCTATGTTCCATGCAGCACAGTGTTCCTCTTAATATAAAAATGTTATCATGTCATCCCCCCCTTCTGCTAAAAATTCTCAAATGGCTTTTAAGACCCCAATCCAAAACCTTTCTCTTGGCTCTAAGCCCATGTATGACATGACCCTCTCACTCACTGCTTTTGAGCCATACCTGTTGGTTTACTGTCCCTTGATCATACCAAGCAAGCTCTCCTTAGGGAAGTCACACACATTTGTTATCCTCTGTGTGCTCTTTTTCCAGATAATTTCATAGCTCATTCCATCACTCTTTTTGACCTCTCCTCCAAATGTCACATCCTCACAGAGTCCTTTCCTGACTCCTAAGTCTAACACTAACCACCAATACTCTCTGTTCCCTTACTTTTATTTTTATCTATAATGACTATTACTCTGAACATTATGTTATTTCCCTATGTCTTCCCTCAAACCTAAACTGTTATTTATTTTACAGGTCAGGAAACTGAGGCTTTGCAGTGACAATGGAGACTATGAGGTCTGAGGCTGAAACCCAAGATTTTGAAGTCAACAGAGGCTCTTTTCATTGGACTATGAAGCTATGAGGTTGTGGGTAAGGAAGAGAGAGAGAGAGAAACAAAGGAAAGAAAGAAGAGAGTAGAGAGTTTAGGAGTAATTTGTTTTTAATATTTGAGAGTGGAGGACAAAGAACTCTTAATTGTAAATCATGGTTCTGTCCAGTAAGGAAGGAAAGGTTTGAATGCTGCTTAGCAGCTGGTGCCAGGAATTGACCACAGCTTGGTGACACTGTTTTAAGTGGCTGCAGGTGTGACTTAAAGGCACCAGAGAAACCAGGACAGGGTGGAGGTCACCCTTTGGATGCCATAGGCTATTAAGGTAATTTGGGAGCTGAGTCAAGGAAGATGTGGTTTGTTGAACCACAAATCCAAAGGGAAAGGGAAAGCCTTTGAAAATGGGTGAGGGTAAGTATTCCTTTGTCCTATTCAGGGAAAGGGCAAAGTACACCCAGCTGGACACAATTAAGTCTTCAAAAGGTCCAGAGGGTCAGGGGCAAGAAAGAGGAACAGGTAAAAACTGACCTCTACACCAACTCTGACACAAACCAGTGAGGGCAAAGAATGTGTTGTAAATTTGCATATTTCCAGAAGAGGAGAAGGTGGCTATACTATTCACACCAATGTTAAGTGAGCCATATGCTAAGAGTATCACCTGAAATAAAATATAAACCTCATTGAAGGCACTCTAAAAGGACTGGTGTTACATACAATAGGGGGACTTCAGTTCTTACCGGGCCCACCAAATCTTACTCCAAAGTTTGAACTGAGTACCCCTCTTCTCTGCTCTCCAACCTCCTCCTCGCATCTCCTTCATACCAACCATTATGCTCTCTTTATCTCTGCTCATATTAATTTCTTCCCAACACTATTATGAACTTCTTCTCTCCAGGGCAGAAATCGGACTCTTTTCTCCATATCCCTAGATCCTTGCATCAATTCTGGCATATAAAGTGTTCAAAAGATATTGGTCAAGTAACAGTGAATGAATGAAAAAATCCCAATTCTCACTCTTTGAATCAAATATTTGGCTCTGTTCATTTGAATGAGACCTAAATGCAGTCCATAGAGAACACCACACCCAGGATTATATGCATGACCATATTCCATCTGTTCATGACAAGGTCTCTATCAATCAGATGATTTGGATAACCGTAACTCACATGCCCAAGACTGGATAATAGATGTGTTCATAAACGATGATATGCAAGAGGAAATGGGAGTCTCACCTTTGAAACCCAAAGAGCTCCTTTGCAGGTCTACAAATGAGATAGAAAAGCTTTGAGTTAGAGGATTAATAACAAAGAGATTTCTTTTTTTAATATATTATTTTAATTCCTTTATTAGATAATGCATATTCATGTGGGAAAAGTGGGAGGAGGAGAAAATTATAAAAAATATTAGAGTCACATCCAGAGTTAAGAACTGTTAACAGGTTACTATGTTCCCCAAAACTAAGCTGAACAATAGGGAAATATTACATTTGAAGTGCACCTGCGTGTGTGTACGTGGGTATACACAAAGCTCTACCTATCCATCTATCAGACAAAACCAGATTTTGAATCCATGAGTAATGAAAGTTACTTTTACTCAATCACCGTCTACCTGGGTGACCCTCAATTCTATAATGAAGATAATAATAGTAACCATTTTATTTTGTATTTATAATAATTAAACAAGACAATTGATTTAAAAGATTCAGCACAATATTTGCAGATGCAATCTCCAAAATATTAGCTATTTTCATGATAAAATTGGGAATATATTACAAATTGTTTTTTAACCTATATTTTTCTGTAAAATCTTGTCATTAAAAGTGTTTCAAAATATGACACTTTTTAAATCATTGCATAAGATTTCATAATCTGGATGTGCTAAAATACGGGTAACTATGTTCATATCTTTGAAAATGTACACTATCTTCAATGTTTTACTATTGCAAATAACACTATAATGGAAAACTTTCATTTGGCCCATGTTGGTGGAACAGTTATCATGTGTGGAGTGATATACTGGACACTGGAATAAGTAATATAGATACAATCACAACTCTTATAGCATTTGTGGAAATAGGAGCATCTATTGAGAAATGCGGGTCAGGAAGTCTTTTGGGAAGAAGTAACATTTAAATAGAAACTTATAGGATGAATAGAAATCTTTCAAATGGACAGAGATGGAAGAGAAGAGCTTGTGGTGTTCCAAGCAAAGAGAATATCAGATGAGAGGGCCAAGAGATACAAGAGTGTGTAGCCTAGTCCAGAACTGACAGTGATTCCTATGGGCAAAGAACACAGCAGAGTGAGCTGGTGGCAGGCAAGAGCAGCAGGAGGTAGGTGGTCAGGTTTCTTTAAATTCATCCTAAAAGGAATCCTTGGACATGTTTTTAAAAGTGAATCAATATAATGGGTTCAATTCCTAGACCTAACTCTTGCTAGTTTGACTTAATTTGTCTGAGCCAGAGTTACGCCATTTGTAAAAGAAGTATGATTGCTGCATGCCAGGTTTGTGGTTGGATAAAAAGTGAGGACACAAAGTTCTCATGCAAAAAAAATTTTCCTTCACTTCTTCCTTATTTCTTTAGTATATCTTAGAAAAACTAGAAAAGTGATCATGTTCAGCAGACATTTTCCATCTGCAAAAATTTAATTCAGAAAACATATTTGGAACACCTGCACGGTCAAGGTGTTCTGTTCTACTAGGATGCTGTGATTAGCTAGACACTGTACCTGCCCTCATGGAAGGATGCAGGAAAGTAATATTAACTGATGTGTGTGAGTGCTGGATATTTTATTGGGCATTTTATGCACAATTTTCCAAATCAATTTATTCTTTACAGAATTTCTCATTTTATGACTGTGAAAACTTACTTCAACAAGTTCTATGTCCACAGTGAAAGAGCTAGTGAGTGGCAGAACCAAGAATCAAGCCCAGGCTCTTTCTACAATGTTAAACAACCTATAATCTAGTATGTTTACAGATTTTATTCTGTAAATGCTTAGAGGGTGTGTTAAGGAAAAGCACTCAACAAAGTTTTCTAAATAACAAAGAATGAATTGGTAGAATTTAGGGAAAAAATGTTTCAATTTTATAAGTAATTAAATTATAATGTATACTTATAAGTAATGCTTTCAATCGACTTTGTCCATCTGTATTTATACTGCCATGACTTTATAAAAATGACATTAGAGGAAATAACCAATGCAACTAGATAAAAGAAAGCACTTAGAGACATAATAATTGGAAATAGAGAGGTAAATAATCTTTATTTAGGATGATTGTATATCTGTAAAAATTCAAGAAAATCAATACAAATATTATTATATACAATAATGGAATAAAATACCACATTTAAAAACAGACAAACAAACATGATAAATTTCTTTAGGGATACATTTATACAAAGGATATGCAAAACCTGTACAAAGAAAGTTTTATAACACTATGGAAAGACACAAAAGTTGACAAGAACAAATTGAGAAACATATCATGTTTTGGAATAGAAAGATGTCATGAACATAATATCCTCCAAGATAATTTGTTTATTTAACACAATCTCAATAATAATATCAAAAGATATCTTCTTCTTGGAGTTAAAACATTGCTAATAAATTTCAATTGAAAACAGTAAATAAGCAAGAATAACCAGATTCACACTTAAAAAAAAGGGGAATGTAAGGGCATAAAGCCACTTTAATCACATCAAAGAGTATTAGCACATGTATAGCCAGTCCACTGAAACAGAATAGAAAACCCAGAAATATATTCAAGTGTCATGAAAATTTAGTATGTGATAAATATGGCACCTTAAATCAGATACATTTTTAACAAATCATGCTGGGACAACTGCATAGCCATATAATAGCTATATATGTAAAGATATAATAGTATAGGTCATATAGTAAACCAGGATAAAATCCAAATAAATCAGAGATCTAAATGTGAAAATGTGAAATCAGACAAGTAGAAGAAAACATAGGTGAGTACATTTCTATTTTGTGAGTGGAGGAGAAAATAACTTCCTAACAATTACTCAAAATCAAGAAGCTATTATATTGAAAGGATTGTTAAGTTCAACTAATTTTTTTCCAAAAGTATTTGCATGGAAAACAAACAAACAAAAGCAAAGTCAAAGACAAATGACACAGGAAAAAATATTTGCAACTTATATCAAAGAGAGAATCATAGAGAAGAGGCCACAAAGATCCCAAAATAAGATCAACAAGCTGATAGAAAATTGGAAAGGTAATATGAAAAGTTATTTCAAAGTAGAAGAAATATAAATGGCCAGGAAACATATAATAAATGTTCATTCTCATTTATAATAAGAGAAATGCAAATTTAAAGTAGACTTCATCTCACCAAAGCTTTGACACCATCTCAATAGGAAGAATAGTGAGCCAACTGACACCTTCTTGCATTGATGGTGGGAATGCAAAATGGTACATACACATACGGAAAAATATTGATCATATCTAGCAAAATCACATACACAATTTCTTTTTGACTGAATAACCTCAGTTTTAGAAATCTATCCCAATTTTACCTGGCAAAAGTAAGATATTACTTACAAGATTATTCTTTGTGAAATTATTTTTAAAAGCAAGATATACAAAACACTCCAAATAACCTTCAATAAAGTACTGATTGAATAAACTATGGTACATTAATATAATATCAACTAAAGTGATATTTTGGAGAAAATCTATAGTATTTAAATATAATCTGGGTCCTAGACGATATCAATTATTTACTATAATAATAATACAACACATATTGTACAATAATAATACAATAAGTGCAGTAATGAATTCTGTAAGATTAGAACCATGGCATAATGGTTACATAAGAAAAGTCCTTTTTTAAAAAACACAGATGCATATTGATATAGGCAGGGATGAAATGACATGATGTCTGTGATTTGACGAAAAAACTTATTATGGTGGACCAAAAATTTAACGATAGTTTTATGTAAGAGTTGTGACAATCAGTGATCTACCTACTTGTGGGTAGTATATATGAATTTGTTTCAGAGTATACAATACATCAACTAGTGAAAATATTATGGCTATTTGCAAAATATTAAAAGATTATGTATGAATATTGAATAAATTGTTAAAGAGCTGTCAATTCAAACTAACACAACATTGTAAAGCAACTATACTCCAATAAAAATTTAAAAAAAAAGAATATTCTGTCAATTCAAATTTTAAAAAGCTAAGGTGTGAATCAACGCAGATAGCACAATGTTCGCTCATGTAACTAGAATCATGGAATTCTATCCTGGAAAGATCTTTTAGCATTAGTGCCCATGCTCCCTTCTGATGCCTGAGTCAAGTAATTATACAGCCTCTGCCTGCACACATCTAGCAACAGGGAATTCACTACATTATGAGGTGGCTTATTCCACCCTTGAACAACTCTGTTGGATAGTATCTTCCTTTTAGTAACCCAAAGAACCTTTCCATGAAAGTTTTAGGTTAACCTCTTCTCTCTCTAAAGATGCAAGTATCATACACCTTGAGAGAGAGGAGAAAGTCTCAAGAAAGGAGTAAGGTGGGCACTGGTGAACCCAAATCAGGATCCCATCCCAGGGACTTAGACCCCAACACATGGAGGTTAGTCACTTTCAGGTTCAGCAAAATGACTCTGATTCTGGCCATGAAATTCTTGGTCCAGTGATATATTTCTGGTAACATACTATTGAATACTTGTCTTGCCTCCAAATCTAGATCAGCTGCCTGGTTTCTGATCCTCTCTGTTCTCACAGGCTCAGATAAGAGGATGGATGTGAGGGAGAGGGAGGGCATAGGGTGGAGAGTGACCATAACAAAAGAGTTAGTGTCGACTTCAAGGCAGATTAGGATTTTCTTTGGGTTCCTGCTCTGAGCTCCCACTCCATGCCAGCATGGAAGTACTTGAGGAAACAATACTATTCTGAATCATACTTTCACTAACATTCATTGGGTATTTATTATATGTAAAGTTCTTTAACATACTTACAATACTCACAAGAACATAATGGGTGATGTCTTCTTACCCTCATTTTTCAGACCAAGAAACAAAGAGGAATTGAGTTGTTTGCCCAAGAAAACATAGAAGTAAAGAATCAGGACTCAAGTCCTGGTCTATCAGACTCTAGAGTTTATAAAATGTATAAAATAGATTCCAAATTCCAGATATGATAGAAATATTTCATAGGTCTAAGCAGCTCTCTCATTACTTAAGATAGATTCTATACTTCTTTGAAACAGCTGAAGTCCAAATCAGAAGTCTGACATGCAGATCATTGCCTTGCCTTCTCATGCATGAAGCTAGGGTCACCTAAGTAGGGTTCTACACAATCACTCCATCCCCCTCCTGGGCTTGTGCTATGAATTTTGGGGGTCCAAGTTTTGGTCACGACCCTGATCCCCATTGAATATTGTCTAATTTTACTCAGCCTAACGATTAGCTGGTCATGATCTTTCAAGGCCCTGAGTCTGTTATGAAATGTTTTCTATTTTGCCCCAATTTGTGAACTCTGCAGTTTTGATTTCTCCAAATTTTTCAATATTTCCATTTAATGTCGAATAGCACAGGTGCAGCTGAGGACAGATCCCTGTAACACACGACTGGAAATCACATTTCAGTTTGACCTCAAATTCACCATTCTACAACTCATGATGCAATAATTCAGTCTCCTAACTGCAGCACTACCCATACATGTCCCCCTTTTTGTTTATAGGTTCTTCCAGAGAAGGTGTGTATATACTTTATTGAAACCCATCTGTATTATGGCTGCTATATTAACTTTGTGTGGGGAAAAAAGAAAAAAAGCAGACAGAGTCCTTATGTGACTCTACTTAGGGATTTATATTGACTGTCTTCAACAATTAGTTCCAGAACCTTAGTCAGAATCAGTATCCGTTTTCCCAGTCTCTCCTTTGTGGAGTTCTCCTCCACCCTTTTAAAGGGAGGAACAACTAGTGTGTGTTTGCCTTCCAACCTGTTTCCTGGTCCCCCAAAGACAAGGGAATAAGACATCCATCGCAGTATCAAACTTGTCTCAAAGACATTCACACCTTCAGCTATTTCATTTTATCCTCCTGGAAACATTCAAGTCATTTTCCCTTCAGTAAGGAGATTGTTCCCCTTCATCGTCACTCACTGTGCACAAGTTGACTCCAGAGGTCTTCATAGAGAGTACAGACATGAAACAGGAGTTGACAATGTCTACATTTTCTTTGCACCCGCTGAGGACATCACAGTGTAAACAGCGGCCCCATTTTCCAGCTCTGAATGGAACCAAATCAGGGAGCCGGGGGACAGACTGTTTTGATTATCTTTATCATGTACTCTTGTCACTGAGCTCCTTTGGAGTTTCAGCTATCCAGGCATTAGCCTGTCAGTTTTCTGTCACCCTCATTTTTTGGTTATTCCACTACTGCATTTTCTTTTTTTTTTGAAGAAGTCTGTTTGAAAACCTGCACTTTTCAGATTGATTCTTCTGTCACTCTTCTATTAGGTCTGTGCTCCCATCTTTCTTCCCTCACAGGATAGTGGACTTCTCAGCTTCTCCCTGTCAATAGGATAAAAACAAGTTATGTACTACCAGATAAAGATCATATTTATGATATCTTTATTAAAATTCTGGTTTACCATGAAAAAGATAACTTATCCATATTCAGATACATTGATACCTTGATAGCACTGGAGATGCAATAATAAATACCACGGGCTCTGTCCTCAATGAGTGACCCTCCTGGTCTCTGAGCGCATACTGTTAAAAATTATAAGATGGACAAAGATTGAATATAAATGATACTAAACAGAAACAAGGGATTGAAAGTAGCATATTAGAGAATTTTTCTGTTAATCAGAAATGTACAGTTCCTTCCTGATATTTCAATTCTCTGTCAGAAAACCAGCATAGCAATTCAGATCATCAGCTTTGAAATTGTTTGCCATTCAAATGCTTCCACTTACTACCTCTGTGGTCGTAGGGAAGCTCATAACCTCTCTGATCCTCAGTCGCTTTGCTGCTGAAGATCCCATAAGCATATTGTGAGGCTTTAACAGGATGAAGCTTCTGCAGTGCCTGCATAGGGAAGCATCAACAATTGCATCTGCAATCCTGAGGTAGGAGATAGGCCCCAGGCTGAGCAGTTGCAACTGGTTTCCTGCCGACACGTTGAGATGATTGCCTGGAGACAACCTGGAAAACTGCACTCATATAAGCAACCTAAGCCACCCCTATTGTGTGCAACTCACTCTGCGTTCACCCATGTGCTCTTCTACATATACTCTGCTTCCAGTAAATGCTGTCTCTATTTCACAGTCTTGGTCTCTTTTCTGAATTCTTTCTTCAAAGAAGACAAGGACTGAGGTCCTTCTTCCAGCCGTTCCACCACCAGAATCAATACTAGGTACCACACGATTGACTGGGTACTTACCTGCCACACGTGCAACACTATTCTACATGGGTGACAGGCTTGACATGTACTTACTCATGTCTTCCTCACAACTACCTTTAAGTTAGTGCATTCCTGCTCCCCATGTTCCAGATTGCTGTGCTGAGATCACTATGGGGGTACGTGGTGATGTCAGGGCGCTAACTCAAACTGTCTGACTCCAGAGTCCTTGGATTAACCACATAGCTGTATGAAGAGTGGCTTTAATCAGTTATGGTGAAAGCAAGAAAATAAAATGCAGCATGAGTCCCCCTACTCCTCCCTCATCCATTCCTCTCATAAACAACTTTAGCCCAGCAGCTAATGGGGAGTTTCTTCCTCACAAGTAAGTGGTTTCAATCCTTTTGGTGTATGATGCCAGTTCAAGGGACTCAGGTTCCCCATGACCCCAAATAATCACTGTTCTGGTTGATGCTTGGAGCTCAGGACTATTGGAAGTAACAGAGCTTAGAAAGTACTTTTGCTTGTCATACCTCCTGCTGGAAGCTTGCACAGCCACTGTTGTCCAAAACCCAAGGCAGCTGACTAGCCTGCATCGACTCCTATGGTTTCATCAGAGAAGCTTACTACAATGCCCTTGACTCCACCTTCACAAGTAACTTGACTCAGAAAGAAAAAATAAAAATTACCTATTCTCCTTGCCCCTAATTCATAATCAACCTGAGCTGATGACAGCCGTATATTTTGATGACAGTCCCCAAACACTCGAATGAGTGGACCACAGAATACCTATGGTTGGTGTGATGGTTAGTTTTATGGGTCATCTTGGCTAGGCTACAGTACACAGTTAAGCAATTAAACACTAAACTAGGGTACTTTGTAGAAATGATGAATATCTACAATCAACTAGTTTTAAGCAAAGGAGATTATCCTCAATAATCAGAGTAGGTCTCATCCAGTCAATTGAAATGTCTTAAGAACAAAACGGGGGTTTCCCTAAGAAAGAAGAAATGCAGCCTGTGAGCTGTAGCATCAGCTCCTGCCAGAGAATGTCCAACTTTCTGTCCTGTCTTACAGATGACAGATTTGCCTCATCAGTCCCCACAATCAAGTACGCCAACTTCTTGCACTAAAATCTCTGCCTCTGTCTCTCTCCTTATCTATCTATCTATCTATCTATCTATCTATCTATCTATCTATCTATCTATAGATATATAGGTTCTGTTTCTCTGGTAGAACCCTGGCTGATACAGTTGGTATCTATAAACATCAAACACACTTCCTCACCAAGGTTACATGCCTGTAACCAGTTTGTAAAGACTTTTCACCCACCGTGATCTTCCACAATTAATTCACACCACAGAATACAAGAGTGATAAGAACTTTCAAAAGAAAGTTCTGGAGTCTGAGGCGCCCCATCACATTTTACTTGTGGATTAGTCAGTTGCCACAGAAACCTGCTGTAGGTCTCCCACAACCTGCAGCTGCAGGTCCCAAACCCTGACTTCATCACAACAGGCAGGGAGAAGGGAGCCTGCATTGTTAGTGCTACTGCTGATGTGGAGTTTCAGTGCTGGGGAAACTGAAAAGTGGGGCTAAATAGAGGAAGGTGGTCAGGAACTAAGGAATTTAGGACACCATTTTTGTTATCAACCTTGTTTAATGTTGTTGTTTTCTGGTGGGCTCCTAAGAGAGGATCAAAGGACAGAATTAAATAGTGGCTAGGTACCCACTAGCATTGCCTGCCATCAGCTAGCTGTGCTTCTGATGTCCTCCAGAGTGTTTATACCTCCTCAAGAGTATTCATTACCATGCCTGTATATATGCACAGCAACATTTCAAATTTCTAATCAGATTGAAATCCACTCTAAGAAATATGACCTGAGATGTTTTATTAATGATTGGACATAGTCCTTTGTCCATTCCTTACTTTTCACAAGGAAATGAATTACCCAAATTTATCCCCACCTCCAAAAGAAAAATAAATTTCTGTCTCTGACTTTGTATAGAGAAAGTATTGTACAATAATTTTACAACTACAAATGTGTGTCTCACTATGTATAAAGTGTATAAATCAATATGATGTATATACATATATATATTATATTCATGCTTAATTGTTTGACATTTAGGTAGTTTTTAATACATATTTATGCTAAGTGAAATTAGGTATTCATTTACAAATTTAATAAACAGTTGGTAGAGAGGCACAGGATTGAGAAAAGAAACTTCATTTATTCCTAAAATTTGTCTTGGTGTAGGCCTGAATCTCAAGATGTATTAAACATTGAAACCATTTTTATTCCTATGTATTTCATCAACTATGTTTGTTCAACTCCTTTTAATTTTATACTTTTAAAGACCAATGTTTTACATTTAATAGCTTAATACCATTTGAGAATTACACTTTTAAAACCTCACTTAAATGTTTTACTTTCTGGAAAATGAACATAGCTTTCTACAACTAAAACATAAATCTTCTTTCAAGTTTCAAAAGCATGTTTACTGGCATTGAAAACCATGTAAGAAATGAAATTAGATACCATAGTCTTATAAACATGATTCAACCATTTCTAAAATTCTAAGCCATATCAAGATAAAAATGACCATATCTAGATATATTTTAATTATGCTATACATCATGCATATAACTTTTCACTTAAGGCAATAAAAATATAATATATATTATATATGTAAAAGTCTCATGCAACTATTATGCACCAGATGCAGAATCAGATATTTTGCACATTGATCAGCTAAACCTTACAGTAGATATAGAAGTCCCTAATTATTTAATTAATATTAGACCTTTTCCATTGGAAGTACTTGAAGTTGCTTTCAGTGATATATAAAAATGCATCTAAATAGCCAATTAAGATGTTGGGACTTTTGTTTTCAGCACTGAGTGATTACTTATAAGCAGTCATATGTTAAATCACAAATACTATCTCAATATTATTTAAGCCTTATAACAAATAATACCTGCAAGATTTCTTTATTTAATTAATGTTTCACATTATCTCAGAAAGAATTAAATGTGGGTTATGGACTGTGTGACCTTAAGTTCCAGTTTGCCCAGCATATCACAGTTTAGCTTGCTGTCCAGAGATAATTATTAACAGCCCTCTTTTCACTCTCAGAAATGTACCCATTAGGATGATAAATTAACTGGCTTCCCTACTTACAGGACTTCATAACATATAGCAAGATAACAAAAATAAGAAGGGTGGTAGGAAGGATGGCTTGAATTTCTATTGCTATTGTAGTTAACTCAGTTGCTGCTTTCATAGAACCAGTAGATATTTACAAAAATTGTTACAGTCCAAAAATAAAATCTTAACAAATTGTCCAAAGTAGAATGTGCAGTAGTAACATTCACAGAACACAATAACAAACTAGAAACTAATATCAAAATTTTAAGTAAAAGCCCCATCCACTAGAAATTAGTAGGTAGTCTTTAAAAATATAATTTCTGGATCACAGTGGAAATCAAAATAGCAGTTAGAAAATAATAATAACATGTAGACTAATAAACAGATATTTAAAGGCAGATGCAGAGCCATATCCTAAATGTTTTCATTATTAAGCAAAAATAATAAATAAACAATCAAGCAGAGCATCTGGTTATAACATTTTACTGAGAGCAACTAGATGTCCAAGGAAAGCAAGAGGAAATGTATAAGGTTAAAAAATGAATTAGAAAAAAAGTTTCAAATGACAAATTCGAGAGATAGTTTGTCTTCTTTTAAAATACCAATCAATATAGAGGGGCAAGATGGCGGAAGAGTAAGAAGCGGAGATCACCTTCCTTCCCACAGATACAGTAGAAATACATCCACACGTGGAACTGCTCCTACAGAACACCCACTGAACGCTGGCAGAAGACGTCAGACCTCCCAAAAGGCAAGAAAATCCTCACGTACTTGGGTAGGGTAAAAGAGAAAAGAAATAACAGAGACAAAAGAATAGGGACGGGACCTGCGCCAGTGGGAGGGAGCCGTGAAGGAGGAAAGGTTTCCAGGCACTAGGAAGCCCCTTCGCGGGCAGAGACTGCGAGTGGCAGAGGGGGGAAGCTTCGGAGCCACGGAGGAGAGCACAGCCACAGGGGTGCGGAGGGCAAAGCGGAGAGATTCCCGCACGGAGGATCAGTGCCGACCAGCACTCAGCAGCCCTAGAGGCTTGTCTGCTCACCCGCTGGGGCAGGCGGGGACTGGGAGCTGAGGCTTGGGCTTTGGTGCTAGCCGGGAGGGAGTCCGGGAAAAAGTCTGCAGCTGCCGAAGAGGCAAGAGACTTTTTCTTGCCTCTTTGTTTCGCGGCACGCAAGGAGAGGGGATTCAGAGCGCCGCCTAAACGAGCTCCAGAGACGGGCGCGAGCCGCGGCTATCAGCGCGGATCCCACAGCTACAGGGGCACAGAGGGAAAAACGGAGAGATTCCTGCACAAAGGCTCGGCACCGAGCAGCGCTCACCAGCCCGAGAGGCTTGTCTGCGCACCCACCGGGGCGGGCGGGGGCTGGGAGCCGAGGCGCGGGCTTCGGTCAGATCGCAGGGAGAGGACTGGGGCTGGCAGCGTGAACACAGCCTGAAGGGGATGGCACGCTGCGGCTAGCCGGGAGGGAGCCCGAGAGGAGGTCTGCAGCTGCCGAAGAGGCAAGAGACTTTTTCTTGCCTCTTTGTTTCGCGGCGCGCAAGGAGAGGGGATTCAGAGCGCCACGTAGATGAACTCCAGAGACAGGTGCAAGCCGCGGCTAACAGTGTGGACCCCAGAGACTGGTAGGAGACGCTAAGGCTGCTGCTGCCGCCAACAAGAAGCCTGTGTGCAAGCACAGCTCACTCTCCACACCGCCCCTCCCAGGAGCCGGTGCAGCTCACCACTGCCAGGCTCCCGTGATCTGAGGACAACTTCCCCGGGAGAATGCACGGCGCGCCTCAGGCTGCTGCAACTTCACGCCGGCCTCTGCCGCCGCAGGCTTGCCCCGCCTCCTCCGTACCGCTCCCTCCCTGCGGGCTGAGTGAGCCAGAGCCTCTGAAGCAGCTGCTCCTTTAACCCCGCTCTGTCTGGGCGGGGAACGGACGCCCTCAGGCGACGTACATGCAGAGGCGGGTCCAAATCCAAAGCTGAACCCTGGGAGCTGTACAAACAAAGAAGAGAAAGGGAAATCTCTCCCAGCAGCCTCAGAAGCAGCGGATTAAAGCTCCACAAACAACTTGATGTGCCTGCATCTGTTGAATACCTGAATAGACAATGAATCATCCCAAATTCAAGAGGTGGACTTTAGGAGCAGGATATATTAATTTTTCCCCTTTTCCTTTTTTGTGAGTGTATATGTATATGCTTCTGGGTGAGATTTTGTCTGTATAGCTTTGCTTTCACCATTAGTCCTAGGGTTAGGTCCATCCGTTTTTTTTTTTTTTTTTTTTTTTACTTAAAAAAAATTTTTTTCCTAATATATGTTTTCTTAATAATTTTTTCTGTATTTTCTATTTTTAGAAATTAAAAAATTTTTTAATAAGTTTTTTCATATTTTTTATTTTAAAAAA
The DNA here is from genome assembly GCF_965194805.1 of Balaenoptera borealis. Lineage (NCBI taxonomy): Eukaryota > Metazoa > Chordata > Mammalia > Artiodactyla > Balaenopteridae > Balaenoptera > Balaenoptera borealis. Next base: position 136,665,710 of record NC_138866.1, on the reverse strand, counting down.
AATTAAATTTTTTTTCTTTCTTAATAAATTTTTTTCCTAATAATTTTTTTTCTTATTTTTTAATATAAAAAATTAATAAATCTATTATTAAAAATTTTAAAAAATTTTCTGAATACATTTACTCTTAATATTTTTTCTTATTTTTTATTATAATAGCTTTATTTTATTTTATTTTATTTTATCCTCTTTCTTTCTTTCTATTTTTTTCTCCCCTATATTCTGAGCTGTGTGGATGAAAGGCTCTTGGTGCTCCAGCCAGGCATCAGGGCTATGCCTCTGAGGTGGGAGAGCCAACTTCAGAACACTGGTCCACAAGAGACCTACCAGCTCCACGTAATACCAAACGGCGAAAATCTCTCAGATATCTCCATCTCAACATCAAGACCCAGATTCACTGAACGACCAGCAAGCTACAGTGCTGGACACCCTATGCCAAACAACTAGCAAGACAGGAACACAGCTCCATCCATTAGCAGGGAGGCTGCCTAAAATCATAAGGCCACAGACACCCCAAAACACACCACCAGACGTGGACGTGCCCACCAGAAAGACAAGATCCAACCTCATCCACCAGAACACAGGCAATAGTCCCCTCCACCAGGAAGCCTACACAACCCACTGAACCAACCTTAGCCACTGGGGACAGATACCAAAAACAACGGGAACTACGAACCTGCATCCTGTGAAAAGGAGACCCCAAAAACAGTAAGATAAGCAAAATGAGATGACAGAAAAACACACAGCAGATGAAGGAGCGGGGTCAAAACACAACAGACCTAACAAATGAAGAGGAAATAGGTAGTCTACCTGAAAAAGAATTCAGAATAATGATAGTAAGGATGATCCAAAATCTTGGAAATAGAATAGACAAAATGCAAGAAACATTTAACAAGGACATAGAAGAACTAAAGAGGAACCAAGCAACGATGAAAAAAACAATAAATGAAATTAAAAATACTCTAGATGGGATCAATAGCAGAATAACTGAGGCAGAAGAAAGGATAAGTGACCTGGAAGATAAAATGGTGGAAATATCTACTGCAGAGCAGGATAAAGAAAAAAGAATGAAAAGAACTGAGGACAGTCTCAGAGACCTCTGGGACAACATTAAACGCACCAACATTCGAATTATAGGGGTCCCAGAAGAAGAAGAAAAAAAGAAAGGGACTGAGAAAATATTTGAAGAGATTATAGTTGAAAACTTCCCTAATATGGGAAAGGAAATAGTTAATCAAGTACAGGAAGCACAGAGAGTCCCATACAGGATAAACCCAAGGAGAAACACGCCAAGGCACATATTAATCAAAGTGGCAAAAATTAAATTTAAAGAAAACATATTAAAAGCAGCAAGGGAAAAACAACAAATAACACACAAGGGAATCCCCATAAGGTTAACATCTGATCTTTCAGCAGAAACTCTGCAAGCCAGAAGGGAGTGGCAGGATATACTTAAAGTGATGAAGGAGAAAAACCTACAACCAAGATTACTCTACCCAGCAAGGATCTCATTCAGATGTGATGGAGACATTAAAACCTTTACAGACAAGCAAAAGCTGAGAGAGTTCAGCACCACCAAACCAGCTTTACAACAAATGCTAACAGAACTTCTCTAGGAAAGAAACACAAGAGAAGGAAAACACCTACAATAACAAACCCAAAATATTTAAGAAAATGGGACTAGGAACATACATATCGATAATTACCTTGAATGTAAATGGATTAAATGCTCCCACCAAAAGACACAGACTGGCTGAATGGATACAAAAACAAGACCCATATATATGCTGTCTACAAGAGACCCACTTCAGACCTAGAGACACATACAGACTGAAAGTGAGGGGATGGAAAAAAATATTCCATGCAAATGGAAATCAAAAGAAAGCTGGAATAGCAATTCTCATATCAGACAAAATAGACTTTAAAATAAAGAATATTATAAGAGACAAAGAAGGACACTATATAATGATCAAGGGATCAATCCAAGAGGAAGGTATAAAAATTGTAAATATTTATGCACCCAACATAGGAGCACCTCAATACATAAGGCAAATACTAACAGCCATAAAAGGGGAAATCGACAGCAACACAATCATAGTAGGGGACGTTAACACCCCACTTTCACCAATGGACAGATCATCCAAAATGAAAATAAATAAGGAAACACAAGCTTTAAATGATACATTAAACAAGATGGACTTAATTGATATTTATAGGACATTCCACCCCAAAACAACAGAATACACATTTTTCTCAAGTGCTCATGGAATATTCTCCAGAATAGATCATATCTTGGGTCACAAATCAAGCCTTGGTAAATTTAAAAAATTGAAATTGTATCAAGTATCTTTTCCGACCACAATGCTATGAGACTAGATATCAATTACAGGAAAAGATGTGTAAAAGATACAAACACCTGGAGGCTACACAATACACTACTTAATAACGAAGTGATCACTGAAGAAATCAAAGGGGAAATCAAAAAATACCTAGAAACAAATGACAATGGAGATACGACGACCCAAAACCCATGGGACGCAGCAAAAGCAGTGCTAAGAGGGAAGTTTATAGCAATACAAGCCTACCTCAAGAAACAAGAAACATCTCGAATAAACAACCTAACCTTGCACCTAAAGCAATTAGAGAAAGAAGAACAAAAAAACCCCAAAGCTAGCAGAAGGAAAGAAATCATAAAGATCAGGTCAGAAATAAATGAAAAAGAAATGAAAGAAACAATAGCAAAAATCAATGAAACTAAAAGCTGGTTCTTTGAGAAGATAAACAAAATTGATAAACCATTAGCCAGACTCATCAAGAGAAAAAGGGAGAAGACTCAAATCAATAGAATTAGAAATGAAAAAGGAGAAGTAACCACTGACACTGCAGAAATACAAACGATCATGAGAGATTACTACAAGCAACTCTATGCCAATAAAATGGACAACCTGGAAGAAATGGACAGATTCTTAGAAATGCACAAAGTGCCGAGATTGAACCAGGAAGAAATAGAAAATATGAACAGACCAATCACAAGCACTGAAATTGAAACTGTGATTAAAAACCTTCCAACAAACAAAAGCCCAGGACCAGATGGCTTCACAGGTGAATTCTATCAAACATGTAGAGAAGAGCTAACACCTATCCTTCTCAAACTCTTCCAAAATATTGCAGAGGGAGGAACACTCCCAAACTCATTCTACGAGGCCACCATCACCCTGATACCAAAACCAGACAAAGATGTCACAAAGAAAGAAAACTACAGGCCAATATCACTGATGAACATAGATGCAAAAATCCTGAACAAAATACTAGCAAACAGAATCCAACAGCACATTAAAAGGATCATACACCATGATCAAGTGGGGTTTATCCCAGGAATGCAAGGATTCTTCAATATACACAAATCAATCAATGTGATACACCATATTAACAAATTGAAGGAGAAAAACCATATAATCATCTCAATAGATGCAGAGAAAGCTTTCGACAAAATTCAACACCCATTTATGATAAAAGCCCTGCAGAAAGTAGGCATAGAGGGAACTTTCCTCAACATAATAAAGGCCATATATGACAAACCCACAGCCAACATTGTCCTCAATGGTGAAAAACTGAAACCATTTCCACTAAGATCAGGAACAAGACAAGGTTGTCCACTCTCACCACTATTATTCAACATAGTTTTGGAAGTGTTAGCCACAGCAATCAGAGAAGACAAAGAAATAAAAGGAATACAAATCGGAAAAGAAGAAGTAAAGCTGTCACTCTTTGCAGATGACATGATAATATACATAGAGAGTCGTAAAGTTGCTACCAGAAGACTCCTAGAGCTAATCAATGAATTTGGTAAAGTAGCAGGATACAAAATTAATGCACTGAAATCTCTTGCATTTCTATACACTAATGACGAAAAATCTGAAAGTGAAATTAAGAAAACGCTCCCGTTTACCATTGCAACAAAAAGAATAAAATATCTAGGAATAAACCTACCTAAGGAGACAAAAGACCTGTATGAAGAAAATTATAAGACACTGATGAAAGAAATTAAAGATGATACAAATAGATGGAGAGATATACCATGTTCCTGGATTGGAAGAATCAACATTGTGAAAATGACTCTACTACCCAAAGCAATCTACAGGTTCAATGCAATCCCTATCAAACTACCACTGGCATTTTTCACAGAACTAGAACAAAAAATTTCACAATTTGTATGGAAACACAAAAGACCCCGAATAGCCAAAGCAATCTTGAGAACGAAAAATGGAGCTGGGGGAATCAGGCTCCCTGACTTCAGACTATATTACAAAGCTTCAGTAATCAAGACAGTTTGGTACTGGCACAAAAACAGAAATATAGATCAATGGAACAGGATAGAAAGCCCAGAGATAAACCCACGCACATATGGTCACCTTATCTTTGATAAAGGAGGCAAGCATATACAGTGGAGAAAAGACAGCCTCTTCAATAAGTGGTGCTGGGAAAATTGGACAGATACATGTAAAAGTTTGAAAGTAGAACACTCCCTGACACCATGCACAAAAATAAACTCAAAATGGATTAAAGACCTAAGTGTAAGGCCAGACACTATCAAACTCTTAGAGGAAAACATAGGCAGAACACTCTATGACATACATCACAGCAAGATTCTTTTTGACCCAGCTCCCAGAGAAATGGAAATAAGAACACAAATAAACAAATGGGACCTAATGAAACTTAAAAGCTTTTGCACAGCAAAGGAAACCATAAACAAGACCAAAAGACAACCCTCAGAATGGTAGAAAATATTTGCAAATGAAGCAACTGACAAAGGATTAATCTCCAGATTTACAAGCAGCTCATGCAGCTCAATAACAAAAAAACGAACAACCCAATCCAAAAATGGGCAGAAGACCTAAATAGACATTTCTCCAAAGAAGATATACAGATTGCCAACAGACACATGAAAGAATGCTTAACATCATTAATCATTAGAGAAATGCAAATCAAAACTACAATGAGATATCATCTCACACCGATCAGAATGGCCATCATCAAAAAATCTAGAAACAATAAATGCTGGAGAGGGTGTGGAGGAAAGGGAACACTCTTGCACTGTTGGTGGGAATGTAAATTGATACAGCCACTATGGAGAACAGTATGGAGGTTCCTTAAAAAACTACAAATAGAACTACCATACGACCCAGCAATCCCACTACTGGGCATATACCCTGAGAAAACCATAGTTCAAAAAGAGACATGTACCAAAATGTTCATTGCAGCTCTATTTACAATAGCCAGGACATGGAAGCAACCTAAATGTCCATCGACAGATGAATGGATAAAGAAGATGTGGCACATATATACAATGGAATATTACTCAGCCATAAAAAGAAATGAAATGGAGGTATTTGTAATGAGTTGGATGGAGTTAGAGTCTGTCATACAGAGTGAAGTAAGTCAGAAAGAGAAAAACAAATACAGTATGCTAACACATATATACGGAATCTAAGGAAAAAAAAAAAAAAAAAAAGGCCATGAAGAACCTAGTGGCAAGACGGGGATAAAGACACAGACCTACTAGAGAATGGACTTGAGGATATGGGGAGGGGTTGGGGTGAGATGTGACAGGGTGAGAGAGTGTCATGGACATATATACACTACCAAATGTAAAATAGATAGCTAGTGGGAAGCAGCTGCATAGCACAGGGAGATCAGCTCGGTGCTTTGTGACCACCTAGAGGGGTGGGATGGGGAGGGTGGGAGGGAGGTAGATGCAAGAGGGAAGAGATATGGGAACATATTGTATATGTATAACTGATTAACTTTGTTATAAAGCAGAAGATAATACACCATTGTAAGGCAATTATACTTCAATAAAGATGTTTAAAAAAATAAAAATAAAAATAAGTAAATAAATAAATAAAATACCAATCAAAGGACATAGTTTGCCCAAGGAAAAGTAAGTAAAAAGAGATAACTTATAATATTAATACGAAATGGAAAATCACCCCAGTTACTGAGATCATTTTATAGTAAGAGACAACTGTGTGCAATTCTATCCTAAAAAATAAAGAAATGTGAACATAACAAAATGTTTTGTGGAGAGAAATAAGTGTTAAGATTTGACTAGAAAGAAACAAAGAAATGTGAATAAGCCAATAACTATAAAATAAATTGAAAATATCAAGGCTCCAAATCTAAAGCTCAGATTCAGATTTTTTTTCATGCTTCAAACGTTTAAATTCTTAGACTTCAGATCATGGTCATGGTCATGGTCATGCCTCTATGAACTTGTCCAGAGCATAGAAAAAATTAAAACTCCCCACTTCTTTTTCCAAAGCAAACACAACGCTGATCTCAAAGACAACACAAGCCCCCCACAAAAAGTTCTAAAATAATTTAGTTCTTCTAATCAGTACACCATAATTAAATAGGGTTTACTAGATAAATGTGAAGATGGTTCAAAATTACAGATCCAAGTTAAATAATTCATTATGTCAGAGAAGAAATTCCATGTAGGAATCCTGACAAATACCAAAAAGTTATTTTCTAAAATTCCACACTTTTTTAATTAAAAAAAGAAAAGCTATTAAATTAATTACTGACACTAAATACTGATATTCCAAAATAGCTTACAGAATTTCTTTCTGAAACCAACCATGAAATTCATGTCTAATGGTAAAATATGAAGTGCATTCCCATTAAAATCAAGAACATGTCAAAGATGTACACACCAAGAGAGGATCAGAGAAATGTATCAAGAAGTGGATGACGGTGATTGTTGAGTGCTGAGGTTTATAGACGATTTCTTTTTTCCTGATTATCTCTATTCTCTAAATATGTCACAATGACCATTTTTCACCCTTACAATGATCTAATAAGTAACCTTCAATAATAACGTACAAATATTTTTTTAAAAAATAAAATAAAATATGGTCAATGGAAGCTTATATAAATGTGCCTATTATAAAGTTTGAATTGGTCATATAGACAGGGCTGATCATCATCAGGTATGAACCGGTACAGCCAGACAGGTTGTAAAAATGTGAAATACCTCTGTATTAGGGGAGATACCTGCTTCTCAATCTCCCAGGTGCTCCTGACCAGTGCTCAAGCTGCTGAGCCCCATTTCTAGACCACCAGCTTTCACCAGCAATTTAGGATTCTTGCCCAGTATAGCAGAAGGCCTAGAAGACAGGGTTCAGAAGACAGAAGACAGAAGCCGGCATTCACTCTAAATGGACCACAGGCCCATGCACGACTTGTTAAATATTTTGAATATCACTCTTGTCCATGCACCTACCACATAGTGAGCTATGAATTCTGCAGCAGTCATGCAATTGCATAGCATGAGAAGTTAGACAATGCACAGGAAATTTAAATAAAATACAAGCCAATGGCTGGGCAGAAACAGTATTCCTGATATGAAAGAAAAAGAAAAATCATCATTGCTGCCTTGGTCCCAACTAAAGCTCCTAGCACAAAGTGCTCTAGTCATATAATCATCAAGGACCCTGGCAGCATTCTTGCTCTACAGTCACAGGAATTCTCAGGGGACTGCTTTTTCACAGCACCAAAGTCAAGGCTTTATTATTGTACCCCCATCTTTGTGCTCTGCCTATGTCAGGGGCTGAAATATTTACACATGAGGAAATGAGACTCTAAGAAAATAAACCGTATCTTATTTCTGGTTACATGCTACTATTTATCATATCATATCTACTGAGCCTTTACTCAAGCTCTTTATATACATCATCTCTGGATTCTCCAACCATACTACAAAACAGGTATTATCAGAAACTATTTTATCCTTTTATAGAAGAACTTAGGCCACAGGCAATAGGTAGCTTGTTCAAGGTCAGGCAAATATCAAAGGTCAAAGGCAACATTTATGAATTCTGTCTGACTGTCAAACTTTTAATTCTTTAATATTTTAAACTCCAATTCTCTTGATCACTCTGCCATCTGACTGCTCTATGGTTTAATCTTGGTCTGGCTCCTTCTCAAACCCCAGCTGTCACCACCACACTCTTGTTCAATTCTCATGTATGATGTGGGGATATGCATCGTTTAAAACAAGTCCTAGGTATAAGTGAAGATCTTAAGGCAGGATGGGCGGTACACAGAGCAGCCGGCTTTCATCTCTGTTATAAAACAGAGTTTCCGTGTCAGCCTATTTCCCTTTAACTCTCTTCGCCAATCGGACACTTTAACAAAGTAATTCCAGGCCCCGGTACATGGAGATGTAAAATGGAAATGGTGACACAGCTGTGAGGGCAGAGGCACCGGCGTTCCACCATCATGAATCGGTAAAGCATCTTGGGGAGGGCATCCTCCGCCCATCTGACCTCAGCCATGCCAGCCGTGCCCCTGGCGCAGAGAACAAAACGTCGCCTTATGTTCTCCTTTTATCGACAATGTTTTCCTTTACTTTGACGTCAGCTCCCAGATTGCTTGCTGTGATGTGCTACACCTTTCATATTTTCTTCCCAGTCATAATATTGCTTCAGTCATAACCTCGGCACTTTGAGGAATAATTGTCCCTGACAAGAGGGTGAATCACTGACAGAGAGTTGATAAGCATTACATACAGATGACAGAAGTCAGGACATATCGGATTACTGCTGTGAATATAATAAAAGAGAGACTAAACACTTTGGCAGCTCAAAGACAAGCCATTTCATAACTCTCTAGTGGGGCTATTATCTTCCATTTACTGCCACTGATAACCAGGTTGTGACTGTCTCTCCACGATCTAGTTTCAATTCACTTAACACATTGCTGACCAGACACAGCAGAAGAGGCAGAGACGATAATCGGGATTTTTTTGCCATTTATTTTTAAAGTTTATCTTCTGCACCCCCCTTCCAGCCTGATAAGATCCTACATGAGGGGGCTTTAAGCCTTCTTGGAGAAGGCTGAGTGCGGCCTTTAATCTATGCCTCTCTGTTTCCTTTGAAGCCATTCTGTCCAGCCAGGAAAGTGACAATCCACTTTCCCCACTCCTCTGATATACCTGGGTCTAAAAGCCTGGTGCAATAAACGGCCAGGCTATTTTTACATTTCGAGGCTCTGAGGAGATAAGACTATGATTTTTTTCTTAGCTAGTCTGAGCCACCTGAAGGAACAGATCAAGAATCATGTTCTCTGTCAGTATAGACAGTCAGCATGCACCTTCAGAATCGGAATGCAGGTGGCATATGTAAGACCTGGGAGAGATTGTGTTTCTAAATATGTAGGCAATAAATGTAATATGTCAGAATTTTGGATAAAAATGTTTGGACAAAGAAGAAAAACAATAAAGAGGGAAAGAGACCCTCAATTGGGAATTATTCTGTCCCTGCAGGTAACTTTGCTGGTGTCAGAGCTGAATAGAAGGTTATCATCTGCAAAGTTCTCCTTTTTTATTTCTGATCTGAGAAGCTCCATTTGTTTTTTGTTTTTCTGGGGTTTTTTTAGTATTTTTAAAAATTTTATTGGAGTATGTTTGATTTACAATGTTGTGTTAATTTCTGCTGCACAGCATAGTGATTCAGTTATACGTATACATATTTTCATTCTTTTTCAGATTTTTTCTGCATATAGGTTATTACAGAATACTGAGCAGAATTAACTGTGCTATACAGTAGGTCCTTGTTGGTTATCTGTTTTAAATATAGCAGTGTGTACATGTCAATCCCAAATTCCCAATCTATTCCTCCCCCCACCATTCTCCCCTGGTAGCCGTAAATTCATTCTCGAAATCTGTGAGTCTGTTTCTGTTTTGTAAATAAGTTCATTTGTATCATTTTTCTTTTAGATTCTACATATAAGCAATATCATACGACATTTGTCTTTCTCTGTCTGACTCACTTTACTCAGTATGATAATCTCCAGGTTTATCCATGTTGTTGCAAATGGCATTATTTCATTCTTTTTAATGGCTGAGTAATATTCCATTTTATATATGTACCACATCTTTATCCATTCCTCTGTCGATGGACATTTAGGTTGCTTCCATTTCTTGGCTATTGTAAATAGTGCTGCAGTGAATACTGGGCTGCATGTATCTTTTTGAATTATGGTTTCCTCCTGATATATGCCAAGGTTATAGTCTGCAAAGTGCTCCTTCTGAAATGATGTTGCTCAGCTTGTTGCAGTTTTGTGTGCACAAAGCATTTCTCAGATCTGAGAAATCTCAGACCTCTTCTTTGAAAGGATGCCCAATTGAATGATACATTTATTGTCTTTATGTTGACGAAAACACAACTTTATTTGTAATCCACAGTGTCAGATCCACTAGATAAATTCAAGAGTGTGGGTCTCATGAGAGGAGCAGACTCAAGAATTAGGCAGGCTGGCATTACAGTAAGGCAGATCTGAAAAAAGGAGGAAACCACCTGGATGGAACAGATATGAGTGTGAGTAAATAGAGCTGGCCCATGAAAAATGGACAGAGAGTTTGAAAAATTCGGGTAGAGTTTAAGAAAGTATTGGTATCAGGGAGTATGTATGTGAGTCCTGATCAGGAAGTGGAGTGTCATTCAAAAAATCCTTGAAAACCACCACTTCTTTTGGGTACCAGACATTGGGTTAGAGCCCAGTAGCCCACCATGTACCATTGGGCAAGTTGTGCACTGCCCAATTCCAGGGAGCATCATTCACAAAAGAGTCTATGTGAACATCATACACTTGTATATTGACCATCTATCTGAACAACTGTTCTCAGTGACTCTGGATGCGGATACAAAAGCAAAAAGCTGTGCTTTTGCAGTCTGTGTTCTCCAGGAGTATTTTTAAGAATTCACATAGCAATGCAAGCTATTATATATAGAATGGATAAACAACAAGGTCCTACTGTATAGCACAGAGAATTACATTCACTATCCTGTAATAAACCATTGTGGAAAAGAGTATGAAAAATAATATATATGTATGTATAACTGAATCACTTTGCTGTATACCAGAAACTAATACAACATCGTAAATCAACTATACTTCAATAAAATAATTTTTTAAATACTTTTTAAAATGTAAAAAATAATTCACATAGCCTACAAGTTCAGAGAATTGAATCTAAAGCCCAGTTGACAAGTGACCTCCAGGATATAGCAGGGTTAAACTGTAGCATGGAGGTTTCAGGTCAACCTTGGCATGGCATTCATAAGTTTGTATGTGAAATCCAAACATGGTGATGCTGAGTTTGCTGATAAACTTCCTGCTCCAATTCTGATGGTTCAGAAATTGGAGAAAGTACTCCTAGGCTGATGGGTGTGGTTTTCTCAGTTAGTACACCTGCAAGCAAAATAAATGAGACCAAGACTAACAACAATCAGATCCAGTTGACATGCGGTGGGAGATGTTCTGTTTTGTAACCACACAGCATCCTCTCTAAACTTGCTCACATGTTTCCTCGAAGCCTGAATCAATGGGAAGTGGCCACTGCATAGTCAGCACAGAGTTTTTACCAACCAACATTTGGCGCTTCAGTTCAGGCCGCAGAACTCTGAAAAGAAGAAGAAGAAATCTATGAATGATTTGCTTCTTTCATTTTGGCTTTCCATGTTGATAGTTGCATTCAGATGAGTCTTATGACCAAGTCATATGGCATGAACTTTTACACCCTGTGCTTCTAGATTCCAAATCCCAGGGCTAGGCTGCAGTTAGCTCAGAATCGCTTATCTCCTTAGTGGAGGTGTTTTAATCTGTAACAGTGCCTGGGAGTTCAGTTGCCAGTGGGTGGCTTCAGACCATGAGATCCAGAAAACTGGAGGAAAAAGATGAGAAGCTCCAGGATGGGGACATCCACCATGTGCTAATCACCAAACATGTCAACCTCAAAGCAGCCCTCAGAGGTAAGAATTATTATCTCTGTTTTAAGGATGAAGTAACTCAGATTCAGAGTTTGCCAAGGTCCCTCAGAAAATAAGTGGCAGATCCAGGTTTGAGCTCATGCATCTGACCAAAGCCAGGTTCCTTGGATTCCTCTCAGCTTACCCTCATTATAAGAACTGGAGTCAATCAGCTCACTCCCACCCATCCCTCCGTATTCCAGAGAAAGATCCAGCTATAAAACTAAAGAGAAAAATCCATCTAGAGCAGCAGGATATAGGACCAGGAATATAGCCAGATTACAAAGAGAAGTTATTATATTATCAACATCACCTCTTCAGACAACATGCAAACATTTATGCAAGCAGTCCAGAAGCAGCAATTAGAGACATTTGGCAACAGGCAAGTTCTAGGCCTTAGACCCAAGAGCACAGTTCCATTTCTCTGGAGGAGAAAACGCAGCATGAGAGTGCAGAGTTGCAGTCTTGTATAAACAAAGTTCTGGGAAAGCCCTCTGGATAGAAACTCAGAATTTGGGATATATGAGTAGGATCTTTCTTTCCTGGGACTGAGGTTCATGGCGGGGTGAGAGTGGGGGAGACAAAGAAGGTCTGAGTAAGATTGCCAGGAAGTGGATTTATTGCTGAACCTCCTGCACAATTGACTTTGTGTTTCTGCTTTCCCTCCCATGGACCATCAGCCCCAGCATTTGGGTTGTACCTGGAGGCAAAGGCCCTTTGAAAGTAAAAAGAAGTTTATAGACACAAGGTGTCAGGAAGGCTGATAGAATGTGTTTCTGGAGATCTTCCCCTAGCCTTCCATATGCTTTCTATGCATTCCACCTCTTATAGATAATCAATAGGCAAACTAGTATTTGAAGATGTTATGGATTTCCTGCTAAGGGTGTCACCTATGAAAGGTATTTCTGTTACCTTTAGGTATGATAACCTTATCTTTAAAGACATTTACCCAAAGAATTGTTAAACAGCTTCTGTAACCGACAGCCAGGCAGTGTGATGTGTGGTCCAACAACATCACCTCTAAATTGAAACAGTCTTACCTCACTAGTGACTCGGTCACCTACTGCCCAAGGACTTGGTGGAGTAATTTAGGATTCTCCTTAACAGTTTCCTCTCACACACAATTGGGATAATGACAGCATTTTTACAAAATCAAATTAGTCATTTAAAATCAGTTCATAGTAAACTCAGTAAACATAGGTTATTATCATGATCGTTAATTATTATAGTTAGTTTGAATACCCAAGCATGAAATTTCTGAGGCTTCCTCCATAGATTTTAGAGTCAATGAGATGAATATTTAGAATACACTCAAAAAACACAGGATGAAACTATAGGAACTGCATCTCAAGATTTCCCATCTATTTATAAATGTACTTTTAAACCATGCAGGAAATGATTGTCCTATGAGGTCTGTGCTTTATGGATTAGCTCTTTAATCGCGGCCTTGTGCACACACTGTGGAGCAAGTTGTTATCAACTGATATACTCCTCATATAAGTTACAGTGAGTAAAGTCACCCAATAAAATTGTTTAATTTTTGATCATTAGAAAAACATTCTTTTTTGGTTGATTCCAGAAAGATACAATTTGTGGGACTAGTTTCTGAACCATAAAACCATTGAGCTAGGATTTTACAAAATAAAATAATTTTATGGTCATACAAATAACCAGGTCTTCTGTCTTCAAAAATATTCCTTTGTATAAGTCAAAATAGAAATGGGTTCTGTTTGAAATAAAGAAAGCCAAGAGTGAATTACAAGACTTCCGAGGATTATTTTTAGAAATGCTTACTTACTAACTTTTGAATCAAGTTCTATCAATCAAACATAAACGGATCGGGGTGGAAATAGTTAATAGGCTGGTCATTATGCCCATAATTGTGATAGGGTTCTGCACTCTGAAAACCATTTTCTTAATTATTTTAGGTTAACACTTGTGTCCAAAGCAGAGGGAAGGAAGGGACATGTGTAATCTGAAACTTCAGTTATGTGCCTGGCCTGAATTGAGATAACATTAAAGATTTTATTGCTGATACATTATAAATTATTTCTATTACTGTGGTCCTGCGGGTATTGCATTGTCAGTGCACTTTGCCTATTACCTCACTTAATGTTATTAACACACTTTGGGGTATAAAATTACAGTTTTATCATGGAAACCTTAAACACTTACATCCAAAGTACTGAATCAAGTTATTATCTTTACTGACCAGACCTGTTTTATTGTCATTTTATCACTAATAAAATCTGAGATTCAATTTGATTTAGCTATTAAGTAAAGCTTGGTCTACATGAGTTTAAATCCAAATGTAATATTAATATATTAATATATAAGATGACTTCATTTTATTAAAGGTGATGTAACTTAGAAAACCTCTTTTAATGTCTTTCTGCGGTGAAGAAATTTAACCTGACCTGTCTCTACTTCTGTTTCACCAACATCGACAAAAATTTAAGATGATCTTCTTGGAGGATGTTGAGCACCATGTCTCACCTGTTTCTGGCCTTTATTAAATAGCTGCAACACATTGATCAGCCGCAAAATGGCATCACTCATCAAAGTGTCAAGAGGCATCATCCAATTTTAAAACAAAAAGCATTAAGAATGCATCTTGTTAAAGAAACATGTTCCACACTTAAGAAATTTAAAGCAGAAACTGAGCACATCATTTCAATAGCTCCTAAAATAAGAGAATGCGGATGGGCTCCCCAAATCAATCCATCACTCAGAAAATAGAACACTACAGACAAGAGCACGGATTGTGTAAAAGTTTTTCTTACAGGGACCCTTTCTGGTCTTGGCTCTATGCCTACAGGTTAGAAAGAAATTGTTAGGCAGATTTCATTGAAAAAAACAATGCTTATCTTGTTATGTTAAATGCCATCTTGATATTGGTCAAAGAAATGTTTTAAGTGATATTCAAAATGTGCTACAGTCCATGGTAAGAAACCATACAAGAGAAAGTTGTTTAGTTAAATCTAGAGCCGTGCTCTCTCCTAAATGTTAAGAACAAGGGCTCCCCTACTGGGAATTATCATTTTGAGGACACACTGCAACTTTGTAGCTCTGAAGAGGGAGGATGGAGCAGAGATTTTGGTGGGCCAAATGCCTAGCATTCTGACCTTTAATTTCAGTACCTCTAAAAAAGAAATAATACCTACAACCCCAAGCTGCCAAGGACTTTCATTATGAAAGTGTCTGGCACATAGAAGGTACTCAGTAAGCAATCACTCAATCATTTTCTCTATTCCTGTAGAATCATATCAACATGAAATATGACCTTAAAAGATAGCATGCCATTACACCTCTACACCTAGAATCATAAATAGATGGAAAGATAGCCAAAGGGCAAGAGGGGCCCTAATGCGTAGTTTAGCGCATGAGAAGCAATAACGTTTAGTTTCTGAGCATTGGAAAAGCATCACACACTGTTAGCTGTGTTTTTTTAAACAGACATCTTCCATTGGAGAAATTCTCAAGTTACATGAGGTAAAACTTTTCGTCAGCACCGAATCTTAAGGAAAATGCTTGACACTTATCTAAGAAGAGTCAGCCTTGAACAACATGGATTGTCTAGTAAAGTAAGAAAGCAGAAAATCCCCTAAAATTGGAAGAAAGCATGATGACAGCCATATCAAAGCAGCTTCACAAGTGGATAAATCTTTGTGAAAAATAACACCTGGAGGAGTGGATGAGCTTCACTGGACATGGACGGATAAAACTAGAATGGACTTCAGAGATTGTCAAATTCAACTCCTACATTTATAGGCAAGGAAATGGGAGCTTAGCAGGGGATAGAAATTTGCCCAAAGTCACACACCTATTTGATGGGAAGACCAAACCCAACAGCCATGCTTCCTGACCCCCTGTAATGTATCTTCCCCTGCACTGTGATGGTCCCTCGCTGGGAGGAGGCCACCAGTCCCACAGCAAGCTATGAATCAATGGAGGCTGTCTTCAGAGCGTCAGCCTTCTGGTTGTATGCACTCTTCCTGTAATAAGCATCGACTGATCCCCTGCTAGATGGCAGGTTTTATGCTGAGTGCCATGGTGAAGCACCAACAACTACGACTTGTGCTTATCTGGTCTCATAGGAAAGGCCAGGCACAAAAAGTGGATTCCTTTTCTTTTGTGTATTATCTGTTGTGTTTTAAGAGTATGTATATATATATATTCTCCCTCCTGTTCTTTTTTTCTGGAATTGGGTGAGCTCCTTCAGTGGGCGGCTCTGTCTTTTCTTAACCATGAGGAATATTCCCTCACTGTTGCTTCAAGTACTTCCTCCCTGCATCCAATAGTTTCTACCTGCTCCTTTTGAACTCTTTGTTGAAGGAAGTGAAGATTTCTAAGGATTTCTTAAATTTTCTTCAATATTTTTTGCATTGCTTTATTCTTTTGCACTGTGTTCTAGTAGAAACACCTCAGAATGAACTTTGAGCTCATTAATTTCTCTTCATTTGTGCCCTTTTGCCATTTACCTATTTATTTACTTAATGTTTTAAGTAATAAGAAAATGTGAAATTTCTCAGATTTTTGGATGGTTGTGTTTTTATGGGTGTATCATTTTCCATGTCTCTCCAAGAATATTAATTTAATATAAAATAATATATAATGCATATGTATACAAAGTTAATATAATGTAATATAATTTATAATTAATGTTTATAGTATTCTAAATTATAATAATTAATTATATTAAAATCCTGTTTACTTAATTAGCTCTGCCTTCTCCTAGTTTCTCCCTTTCCCTTCTGTTCCATGATATTGTCCATAGAGGTGATTCCATCCTTTTACAAGGCTGCAAAATAAATATGATTAAAGAAGACTAACTACCTCTCCTATCCCCTCACCTTGCTCTGTCCCTCCTCTAGCTCTAAGCATATTTTTTCCTCTTTTTGGTTTTAATTTACCCTTCATCTTCTTTAGGTATTACGATGTCTAAGATATAAATGTTATAAACACTTTGCCCCAATTTTCTTTCTTTCCTTAACCACACAAGGATGAACCACACAAGATCAACCACACAAGGATGTGAAAATAATGTCTCCTTTCTTGTTATAGCTGTATAGGATTCCACTGTGTGGATATACTTCAGCCTATTTAATCAATCCCCTACAGTTTAAATCCTGTCTGTGACCTTGGGTGAGTGATTGAACCTTTATGAACCCAGTTCATAGAACTGTGCCTGGTTGATAGTAGTTACTCAATAATCCTTAGTAAATAGATGAAGAAATCCTGGCTGGAAAACTTCATCAGAATTAAAAAGGAAGGAAATGTAAATTCACATAAAGAGCTTAGAACAATCTCTGGAATATAATGAGTGCTAAATAAATGATAACTTTTGGCATTATTTTATTTATTTTTTACCTATAATCCTTAATCAATAGCAAAAGAGCGCTTGTAGTGAGTGAATCAACATGGTTTGTACATTGGTGTGATAATTTTTTCCTATTATTGGGAAATTTCATGATTAATTTATAAGAAATCACTCAACTTGGCACAAGCACTTATTTGGTTGGAAATATCTACCTGGTTATCAGCTATGAGATCTTAGAGGCTCTTACTCCCCAGAGGGGTAACTTTACCCCTAGGTGAGAGGTGACAGGGAATTTTAAAATAAACAGGTAAACGCAAACATCACACACACACACACACACACACACACATCTAGATATTATGTGTTTCCTGATGGTAATGCATGGTAGTACCTATGAAATATTTTTGCTAAATAATTGAACCTGAATCTGATCATCCACTGATCCAACAACCTATGAACAGGAAATACAGACATGAGAGAACAAAGATAAAATTAACAAAGTTCTGAATGTGGAAAATTTTATAGGAAAAAAAATACCGGGGTCATTAAAGGTAAATTACAAGGAAAAAATACATGGAGAGAAATCTGTAGATTGAAATAGACTGTACAATTCCCCTTTTCTCCTCCCCCCAGCCACTAGCAACCACCATTCTACTCTGCTTCTATATGTTTGACTATGTTCTATACCTCATATAAGTGGAATCATGCATGATTTGTTCTTCTGTGACTGGCTGATGTCACTTAGCCTAATGTCCTTGAGGTTCATCCATGCTGTTGCATAGTTATGCAAGATGAATAAGTTCTAGGGAATCTGCTGCACCACATAGTACCTATGGTTAATAATATTGTATTGTACACTAAAAATTTTGTTAAGAGGATAGATGTCATGTTAAGTATTCTTACCACAACAAAAAAAAAAGGAGAGAGAGATTCCACAACTGTATGTCTTTTGGGAGAATACTCTTTGAACCAACCAACCTAAAAAGAAATTATGATACAATTAAGGATATATGAACACTGAGAGATATTTGATAATAGTAAGAAATTATTATTGATTTCCTTAGGTTTTATAATAGTATTGTGTTAAGTTTTTTTGAAGAATTCTTAACTTTTAAAAATGTACACTAAAGTTGGTTAATGATAAATTGAGTCAGTTGTTTCACTGAGGTGATGATTGGGCTTATTTCCAATTCTAACACTTTTTTTCCACAAATTTTGAGGCTTGTTTGAAGCTTTGCTGAAGTTGAATTCCCTGAGACAGGCCATCAGAATGGTAAGGAGAAGAGATTGCCATTTAATTGGCAGGTTCTGAGCGTCCTCCTGAATCTAGCACAGCAGCAGAATTGTGGAGCTACTGAATGAACCCTTCTCCAGTTGCTAACATGGTAACTGTGCTCCTTTCAAAACTCAACAAATATTGTTAAATAACCCACAAATTCAATCAGATTTTGAATTATATTTCCTCAGGAACAGGTATGCTAACCAGCTTTAGAATGACCTAGTAACTTCCAGCTAACTCATTCCTGAGTCTTAGGTTCCCTTGCTTTTTTGATGCCACTGGTTTTACAGTCTTTTCTGGTAAAACTAGGTCAAACCCATAATTGTATCTCTCTGTTCAGGCACATTATAAAGTGAGTTACTGAAGAGAGCTAAACCCAGATTTAAGCACCAATAACTTAGAAGGACCTTGACTTCTAGGAGCCTCAGAATTAGATACATTACTTAGTCACAATAACCACACCAGCAGACTTTGCATTTGGCAAGTCTTGTTCCTTTCAATTTCCTTGACTGTAAGCCTTCTACTTCCGTTCAGATTATATGATCATACACATACATACCTTATCTTCTAAACTACCTCTACATTCTAATGGAAGCAGAGAGCACAAATAATAAATAAATAATAATATTCCAACTTTACCCTTGTCTGACTATGCAACCCTAAACAAGTCACTGATCTTCTTTGGGTTTCAGCTTCCCATTTTTAAAAAGCAGGTTGTGGACTCCTGCTTGGTGAATACAATAGCATTTGTATTAGGTCACTTTTCTCACTCTTGACCGACATTACTAATCAATCACCTCACTCTCCCAGCTGACTCTGAATGCAATCTAACAACCTACAAGTTAGCACTACAGGAAGCCACCACTTATTCTGAGATGAAATTTATGTCCTTGTTGAAGGAACAACTACCATCTGGAGCACTGATGCATACCATGGCAAATAAAAAGGACTAAAGAATCAATCACTGGGTTTTAAATCTTCTGCCCAGAAGTGGCATGTCCTGCTTTGGCTCGCATTCCATTGGCCATAGCAAGCTACAGGACCACCTTTAACTTCTCACTATGTGGCTGGAAGGAGAGAAGACAGGAAATACAAGATATGACATTATATTTATATAGGACTTTACACTATACAGACAGTGTTTACATATATTCTTTCTTCTGATTTCCTAATTCCATAAAGTAAGGAAACAATAGGATCACTCCCATTTTACAGAAGAGAAAACTTGAAACTTGGATATTTAGCTCATTATCACAGATTAATAAGTGGACCTGGGAACCAACCAAGTCCAACTTACCTCAAGCTATTGTTCCTGTTTCTATTATCTTCAAGTTCACTCTAGTACTTTGAAGGAGAATGGGACAGAATTAAATTCATAAGTGAATTTAATATATTTAAAGAAGATTACAATAGAGGGATTTTGGCTAATAACATTTGTTTACCTATAGTTATATCTCTAGTTAGGCAGAGATATTTTAAACTAATCACTTTTCTTAATGGTTATATACTTGGTAAGCAAGAACAGAAGTAAAGACACAGATGACATAGAACTAACTAAAGTACAAATGTATTATGAATAAATAACAAAATAGTGTGGTTGAAAAAAACTATATTAGCCAGGAAAAACTATAGGTTATTCTTCTCTAACAAACAGTCACAGAAGCGGGCCTTATTGCAGCAAAGGTTGATTTCTCACTCACATCCCCATGTACATTCAAGAAACTTAGTCCTAGCCATGGTCTATCAACAACCAGTGTAGGGAAAGCCATTTGTTCATAAAACACTTACAGACACAAGGTTTGTTCCAGTGATAAAATTATATTAGGTCTTCAAGTGCTTTGAAACTGAAAGGAAACTGCAAAAAGAAAGAAGGCTGTTTTTAAATGGCCAAGGTAAAGGCTGAGAAGCCTGGAACAATGTTAGTGACTATGGCCACAAAGAAAAGTAGGACAGTATGGGAGGTATCCCTACAACCTCTTCTCTAACTTCACACAATGAATGTTTACTAAGCATTTGTTTTATGCAAGACAACATAGGATGTATAAAGAAGCATAAGGCATAACTCCTGCTCTCAATGAGATGGCAAGCCAGTCACAAAAAGATGTCAAGTATAAAGTCTATCAGTACTATCTCCCAGTATTTTATCTGAGGCTTTACCTTGGTTGCTTTGTTCAGCTGAAGGACAGAACAGACCAGCTCTCAGATACTAAATCTGCACCCTCAAAACCCAGTGAGACTCACTTTACTGTGGGATGGGGAAGAGATACCCTTGTGTCAGTTTTGAAATGTGTTGTGGGACCTGGGGATTAAAAAGCCCAGGCTAAAGGAAAAAGTCTATCCTTTCATGAATGTAGCAGTTTGCTACTTTCTGGATTTTACAAGTCTAGATGAAGGGGCAAGAGCTTGAGTGTGAGAAGAGAATTACTCACCATTTCAAAGAAGCTGAAAGGCTGGGTTATAACACAAAGTTCATTCAACAAATTCATTCATTCAGCAAAGATCTTTTCTAACAGATCTTCTGGTATACCAGACTTTGTGCCAAGAGCTGGATCAATGAAGTTTAGCTCTTGAATTATATCTGCTCTCTGGGAGGTCCGTTGCTGTAGGGTAACACTGCACACATGGAGTGAGGGCTGTCATCCATTGTGCTCTGAAAGATGTGTACTTGCTTTACTATAGGTACCTTTGTACTATGCTGTGCTCAGTTATACTAGGGAAACCAAGGCATCATAGCAGACTCAGTGCATCTCAAAACACCAACAAGATTCTTAAGTCTTGGATTCTCTTTGTCCTGTAAGTCTCATCTGACACATGAGATCTTCTTCAGTTTCATATAAAGAAATCTTGAGCTCCCAACTATGGGCAGATTTAATAAAGAAGACAGAACCCCTTTCAGAACCCCACTAGGTTAACAATATTAACAGAGATTCTGTATAACAGCACTAGCAATAGGATGAGTATATTAAAGTAACCAGTCCTACGCTGGCACAGACATACAACCCCCATAGCAACAGAGATGACAGCTTGGTAACAGCAGCTGCTGCTTAATTGAAAACATTAGAAAAATATTACATTATATCTGTATTCCTTGTTTTTATGTTTATTTTCATCACACGTGAGAAAATAACCCAGGAAAAATACAAAAGAAACAGGAAACAAAGTTTCAAGTCTAATAATGGTAATGGATGAACTGTTGCTTGAAATGTAATTTTCTGGGGATTTCATTCCACTTTTCATGTGAATGAGCAGTCTTTTTTGTGTTCTAAGGGCCAGACATTTCTCCCATGATGTTGAATTTACTTCCAGGTCAACCCTTTAAATTTGATTAACTTGGAGGAGAAATGGCATACGTGTGGGTCTTTGTGTATGTCTGTGTTTGTGTGTTGAGGAAGAGGTATTCAGATGTAAAGTGCCTCTACATACACAGAGATAGATGTGAGACCCATAATCACATTACTTTAAAGCTAGGAGTGCATGTTTTCGAATGACAATACAAGTTCAGCTTAGCAGAGTGGCCTATTCACACCAAAACAAGCACCAATGTACGGGGCATAGCAGTAAGAATAAAGCAGTATGCCTGCAGTTTTATGCAAGCAAAATACATTAAACAATGGACAATTATGGGGGCATTCATATGTCAAAATATGAAGCAAGAAGGGACCCTGGAGTTCATCTGGTATCCCCATGCATTCAGATCAGACACTTACAACTTTTCGTTGGTGACTCAGAAAGCCAGATAAAGGCAAGAAATGAGGTTTATTCTTGGGCAAGGACTTTTTCTTCCCCTAAAATCATGCCAGAAGTAATAGTCCTAATGAATTTCATGGGCCCTAAACATTATTTGGCATGTAGTCGGGATCCATCTGGACACTGGAAATCAGGCGGCCACATTTGCAAATGAGATTTCCACATGCAGGCAATGCATTGAAGATTCTCATTGCAAAATAAATATCAAATGTTCTATTTGATAACAGTGGACCCACAAAAGAAACAGGTTGCAAACTCATGAGTCCAGAGACTCTACCCAACAATTACAGCTGCTATTTTTTTTTTGCAGTAGAATTCAGGTTCTTTTCAAGATTGACTATACCCTATTAAAGAAAAATAAATGTTATTCTGTAAGCTCCTTGAGGCGAAGAACTGTGTCTCATTTATTCTTATATCCACACTGGCACATAATGAAAAGCCTTTCATGCAGTAGATGTTCTACAAATAAACATGGTCATGAATTGAAAGTAAAATTGATACGATATTGAAAGATAAAATGAAATGGTACATAAGACATTTTCTAACTAATCAGGAATTCCAAAACATGCTTTAATTGATTAATTTATTTCTTTATTCAATTAATATTAAATGAGGGGCTCTTCTGGGTCAACAAAATGCTAAACTTCCACTGTGATTTCTACCCAATTTTCATTGTTCTCTTAGCTGAAAGAGGTGGGGAAAACATTCTTCCTATATCAGTGGCTTCAGTTGCTCAACTTACTTTTCAATAAACAAGTTAATTATTATGTCAAAGGTTTTAGGTAAGCTTGACTAACATTGGTAAACAGTATTTCAAAGAACCACTGAAAGCAGCTTTTTTGCCCCTTTCCCATTTGCACATTTCTATTCCCCTCTAACATTGAAAGAACCTAATTATAGGAATGAGATCACTAGGCAACTTAACGTAACTCCTGATGTGTGCTCTCCTGAATGCACACCATGCCTTGTCTAACCTGCTTATTCTTTTCATGATAAAAAGAAGTAAGAATGAAGAATTAAGCAGTTAAAAAAATGACTAGCTCCCTACACCCAACAGCTCCCTTAAGCGATCCTGCAGGCAGATCATTCAGGCAATATAACATCTGAAGAGAGAGTCAGGCAGCCTGCACACAACAGAGAATGAAGCAGAACCCAACCTCCTGCCTAGATGACTCACTGAGACTCTTCCTCCCCCCCAGCATTTTCCCTTTTGAAAACTGTCATGGCTGGGCAGAATCTTTGGAGCTGGTCTCATGACACAAGTCCAACTTCTCCCCAGGTTGCCAAATTTTCTGATTACAGCAACTTTCCTTTCTACTGACACTTGCCTCTCAAATTACTGGCTTATGAGTGGGAGCAGCCAAACCTGGGTTCGGTAACAACTTGAGGTTTTGTTTTGTTTTTTGTTTGTTTGTTTTGTTTGTTTGTTTTTCCTCTCCTAAAGTAACACTGCCTTTACTCCTTCAGTCTGTGAACAGTGGAGACAAAAATGCCTTTCTAATGTTTGCTAGCTAGCAACCCAGGCAAAATTATCGTAGTGGTCTCAACTTTTTAAATCAACTTAGAACTACCAGTCCAGAGATAGTGTCAGTCTAGTTGATGTGAAATAACTTGCTAGAGAGACTTTAGCCCTTCCTCCAATCATTAATGTCATCATATTAAATATTTTTAAATTACTTTGTCATATTTTTATGAGGTGATTTCTGAACAAGAAAATTGAAAGGGGTAATTTCCTCATTTGGCTTTTCACATTGAAGCAAAATGCTCAAGTTTTAAAAAGTGGATTGAGTAACTTCCAAGAAAAATGAACAACAAAATTATAAAATGACTAATTAAAATCCACCAGTGAAGGCAGTTGATAAGCATGTATTATTAGGTTGATGATAGCTCAAGGGTATATTCAAAGGGTATATTCTAATACTCACCCCATTGTTGGTGGAAATTCATCATTGAATTGACATATGCCATTTCTATGATACAAAGATAATTATTAAATAACAAATCTCAGAATTAAATTGAAAGAAATAAAGACAGACAAAAAAGGATCTCTTTAATGGGTTTACTATTGATTTACTGTAGGAGATGATTTACTGTAGGAGAAGTTTGTTCCACCTTCTTTCAGAGTCTTTTAGTGCTTCCAAGTCAGACAAATAAATGGAGACTAAAATTTTTAAGTATCCAAACTACTACTGGAAATTCAAGTCAGTAGCATAAAAGTTCCACTGAATCATTGGGAAATGCTTTATGAAATACATAAATGCAAGTTTTATTAAAGGATTAATGAAGGAAAATTATAAACATACCTTCCTATAGACTTACAGTCATAGAGTTGGAAGGATCTCAGAAGCTATCTAAGTCTAAATTTGTCACCTCCTTTTTTGGTTCAGAAATCGCTTCTCTGCTATTCCTGATAGGTGGTCATATAACTTTTCATCATATATGTCTAGAAACAATGAATAACTATCACTAGACCAGTTATTGCACATTGTAAAAAGATTATGTTCATGTCTTGCATCATCAGGGGTTTAGCAAGAAAATGTATTCTAGAGCCATCAAAGCCTCAAAAACAAAATCCTGGAGGGATAAAAAATACACAGGCTAAATCTGAAAAGGCTACATACTATATGATTACAACTGTATAACATTATACAAAAGGCAAAACTATGGAGACAGTAAAAAGATCAGTGATTGCCAGAGGTTGGGGAGTGGGGGAGGGATAAAAAGGTAGAGCACAGAGGATTGTTAGGGCAGTGAAAACACTCTGTATGATATTATAATGATGGAAACGTGTCATTATATATTTGTCCAAACCTATAGAATGTACAACACCAAGAGTGAACCCTAATGTAGACTACCAACTTTCAGTGATTATGATGTATCAATGTAGGTCCATCAATTGTAACAAACATACCAGTCTGGTGAGGGATGATGATAGTAGGGGAGGCGAGGCATGTGTAGGGACAGGGGAATATGGGAAATCTCTGTGCTTTCTGCTCAATTTTGCTGTGAAACTAAGACTAAACTAAAATAAAAAATAAATAAAGCCTTAAAAATTGTACAGGCTTTAGAAAGCCTCAAATTTGATTAAAAGTAAATTAATATGTATACATAAAGTTTAGAATTGCTAGAGCTCTAGATGTTTGTACTGTGCTGAGTTGGCACAGTAACGATGGTCAATTATTCTAAAGAAAATAAGAAAGGAATTATGTTGAGAAGTATGAAAACCTAGGTGTGGTGATCAGGAGGCCAGGTCTGTTGCCCACCTCTGCCAGCCAGCCATATGCATATTTTTTTCATTGAAAGCAAGTTTCTTAAAGTCTCTGAAGTAGAGTTTAAGTACTTACAAAATGGGAATTGTAGTACTTACTTTCCATGGGGAGTGATTGTGAAGAATACGTGAGATAAAATTTGTGACAGTGCTTAGAATGATCAATGATTGAAACTCCAAAATTTCTCAATTGACTGCAACTTCATAGTTAGAAATCTCATTTCTGTTATCTAGTATGGATAGAATTAACTGAAAAGAAATTACCTGTTAATATGGAAAGTTTAATTGGATATGATAAAACATCTCTATAAACAATGAGACATGGGAAAATTAATTAATGTTTATGAATGTATCTTTTCCCATGATATTCATAATTTTTATCTGCAGAGCATGATTAAGTTATATTTCTGAGATCAAATGAAAGATTCCTTAAGTTTCCATCAATTGCTCACTCTAAATCCATAATTGTCTAATATGAGTCAAAAATATAATTAAAGTATATCATAGACCATAAAATAAATACCTACTCATATATGATAAAAATTGAAAAGCTTAAAAATAAATTTTAAAATGCATATTGTAAGACATATAAACTTATATTAATTACTTGCTAATCACATTATATAAATAATAGTTATATAGCAAATGAGAAAATTCTAGTGGAAATCAAGCCAATTCCAGCATATACCTCATATTACTGTGCCATATTATAATGTAGTATAGTTAGTATAGTATATAGTATAGTATAATATTACATCATATTACATTCATCACATTGTTTTTGGCACAAGTTTGCATTGAAAATCAAAACTGTAAGACACTACAACTTGATACGCTGACCAAAACTGTACTTTTGTTTTTATATCTTTTGATAACTGAGCAAAACTGTATTTTATAACTCTCATATAACCTAGAGAGAAAATTGATTCATTAATCACTAGATTTAAAATAATTTTCAGTTGATAATAGATAGAAACACTGCAAAATTTTGCAGCAAAATAAGTTGTTAAAGGTTTTATATGCTAAATTATATTTTATGGGCTTTAAAAACCTACCAAGATTATACTGAAAATTAGAATTTCTCTTAATCCTACTGATTAAAATTTCTCCTATCCAAATATATAAAAAAAAAATCCTACATTAAGATATTAAACCTCTTTCAGATAAATTATGCATGGAAAACATGATCAGATATAATAGGAATGGAGAATGTTTGATTATCCTGTAATCTTTATATATTCATTTCTAATAAGGGGTAATTCCATTTAGTGTAGTGATCCTTTTCCAGTTGGAGATTTGAGTTTGATGTGGTGGCGGGGTTGGCTGCTGCAGGGGCCTCTTACAACAATCTTAAAAAATACAGGCTACAGACATGATAATAAATATTGTTACTAACTTTGTCATTAAAACATGCTGTTTCCCTTTCTGTTGGAGGTTAGAGACAAAAGGAAATTTGTTATACAGCAGAAACTAACACACCTTTGTAAAGCAATTATACTCCAATAAAGATGTTAAAAAAAAAAAAGAAGACAAGACCCATTCCTGTAAACATATTAACATTCGGAGATCCCACCTGGAGATTTTAGAGGATTGCATGTTAAGAGGAGGTTAAATTAACCTGAAAAGCTTTGACAAACTTTAGATTGTTTACAATTCACTGTAGTTTTGGCAAGTTGAACAGAAGTGTTTTTGGAGTTAGCATCCTAACAATTCTGACCAATTTGCTGTCTTTAGCGTTTTAGAGCTGTGACTTGAGCCTTTTCCAAATGTGGTGGGAAGAAGGCAAGAAAGGGGAAAGGTCAAGGAGGGGTGGGATAGGGGTGGGGGAGAGAAGGCATAGGAACCAGGAGGAGGAAACATCTCTTTGCTAATCACATATCACAAGCAATGAAATTTCTCAGGCTAGCAGCCCGCCAGGTGCATTTCAAAGAGAAGTGTTGGAGGGAGTAAGTGTCACTCAAGGCAGATATTTATGAAAGATGACAGTTTGCAAATATCTCAATCTTGGACAAGCCTGCACTAGTGACATGGAAGAATGCAGCAAAATTGGAAGAGCCAGCAGCCAACATTTATTTCATCAGGACCTGTCCAATCTCCATTGATGGTTTGATAGTCCAGGGAGAGCAGGCAGCAGTGGGGCTCATTCTGCTGGTTACTCTCAGCCAGTTTGCATGGAGCGGTCCAAAATGGTCTAATAAATATGTAAAGAAGGATTAAAAAGAAGAATTGAGAAAAGCTTTGTTTGCAAAGCTAGCACAGGACTGGATTTTAGCTATGTCAAAGAGGAAGCATAGTAATTACAGAAATATTGATTGCTGCTCCTGCTGGTTGACAGTGAGATAGGAATGAGTCTTGCCAGTGTGGAGACCTGCATCCTGGTACAAATATCCTGTTGGTCCAGAGGACTGAAGAAGTGATCCCATTAGATGCCCTTCCCCATGACAGCTGCCCCGCAAACCCTGATATGCTGAGCGTAGTGAACTTTGTTAGAAATAGAAGTCTATATTTCTTCCCCAGGGGATGAAATACTAGACATGAGCCTGAACAAATGTAAAATAAATACCAAGGGGGAGTTTTCTATAGTATTTCTATCAAGCTGGCAGACAGCAGGGATGTCAGAAACAGACTGTTGGGGCAAGCAGACTGGTTTTGATGTTATAATGTATCAGAGGCTGCCACCTGGTCACACCCAGCCAGCAGATGTGTTTGGTTTGGTATTCAAAATACTTTGAATGTACATATTTTAAACGTCAGTGTTAAAAACCAGAAGATTTTATGTAAAATTTAATATTAGTCTTTTCTGGGAAAAACAAATCAGATCAGGCAACATTAGGTGCAAAATACTTTTGACTACAATCTGGAAGAGTGGAGGAAGATTTAGAAGGTACTGCCTTTAGAAGATGCATTGTTCCCCACAATCAATGCTAAGGATCAGTTGCCTTTTCCATCACGTTTGTACTTTTTGTCATTTACTGGTCTTTTTTCACTCATTTATATTACCTATCTGACTTCTTTAAGCATTTCAGTTTTGACCTCAGAAAAGAAATGTACTAGCTCTGTCATTTGGACAAGTTGAAATTGCTCAGGCTCCTGCTCTTAAAATAAAATTAATGTTGATTGATTCATATGATTATTGGTGAGAAGTAGAGATATTAAAGTAAAAATCCTTAGGACAAATTTGGGAACATACCAGACATTGAATAAATGCAAGTTTCATTCACCCTTCCCTTCCATTTCTCAATCCTCTTAGGAGAAAAAAAAAAAAAAAAATAGCATCTTATTTTGAGAGGCAAGTGCAGATAAGCAGATATTTTACTGATATAGGTGTGATATTTTGAAAGCTGTCCATACATTCTAGTGAGTTTCAGATCATCATAGCTTTTCTTCACTAAGCATGATGCAGCTGCAGTGGTTCTCAGAACCACTGAGAACCACTGTGTGCATCAGAATTAACTGGAGGATTCTGCAATGCAGAAATGCCCCCGGGCTTTCTGATTAAGTACATCCAAGCTGGAGCCCCTGAATGTGCATTTCTAATGGGTTCCCAGGTGACGCTGATGTGTTGAGAAGTACCATGCTACCTTATTTGGACTGAAATCATGGAAGCTGGAGAGAAGTTTTGTGTTATATCCATCAGCACAAGCAAAAAGAAGTTAGGGACAGTTATTTTGTTGTTGGTTTGTTTTTAACATTTGTAACAAAATCAAATTACTTGATCCTAAAATTTTTTCTTTCTCAAAAAGAAAGTTCCTAAAGTCCATAACATGAGATTATGTGAACTAGATAAATGTACATCTAGGGAGAGTGACTACCAGAAGACAAGATATCAGACTCTACTAAGTTAATAGCATGATTATCAACATCCTCAAGAATGGGCACAGTAAACACACACTGTTTTTGTTTTTGTTTTTTAATTGGGGTACAGTTGCTTTACAGTGTTTTGTTAGTTTCTGCTATACAACGAAGTGAATCAGCTATATGTATACATATATCCCCTCCTTCTTGGACCTCCTTCCCCCTCCATCCCACCCATCTAGGTCACCACAGAGCACCGAACTGAACTCTCTGTGCTATACAGCAGGTTCCCACTAGCTATTTGTTTTACACATGGTAGTGTTTATATGTCAATCCCAATCTCCCAATTCATCCCACCTCCCTTTTCCCCCACTGGCCGTGTCCACACGTCCATTCTCTGCATCTGCATCTCTATTCCTGCCCTGCAAATAGGTTCATCTGTACCATTTTTCTAGATTCCACATATACGCATTAATATACGATATTTGTTTTTCTCTTTCTGACTTACTTCACTCTGTATGACAGACTCTAGGTCTATCCACACTCTTAAATGCCAGGTGATGAGTTCCTCTTGTTAGTGTCAGCATTTGTTATTGTTTTGATTGAGATGATCCTTAGTTTCTTTCTGTTGGTAACTGTTTTTCTGCAGCTGTTAGCATGGGTCATCTGAACTGTGTTTTTCAGATTCCAGTGTGATTAATTATTCAGCTCAACACAGTGTCAAAGCAGCTCACTGCACCTATGGACGGACGGGCTACTGATGTCAGCCGTCTCTGCATATCACGCGCAGCAAAGTCAGTTGCAAATGGAGGTGGGTTACCTTTACAAAATACACAAAGCCCTGCTGTGACTTAGGCTTTCTGCAGTGCTATTCAAATAAATGCTGAATTCAATTAAATACCATGTTCTTCCTTCATTTGTACTTTGCATTTCTCAGAATCTTGAAAAATTAAAATTAAATGTTCTGCAGTGCAGTTCTTGTTTCAATTATGTCAAATTTGGCTTCATTTTTCATCCCTTTTGAACAATTTGTGGGCATCTCTGAATGCATGCAATTAAGCTAGAAGTGGGTTGCAAGAGTTCTTCCAGGAGCACCTAGGCAGAAGCACAGATGCAGACAAGTGTAAGAGCTCCACAGCCCTTTTTCTCCTCAGCAGACCTGAGTGAGGAGGAATCTGGGCCTCTCTATTTTTTTAAATTGTTGCTTTCCACCTGGTGACCCTCTAGCACAAACCCCACCTCCCCCATGAAATAAATGTGGCCTCTGTGGCTTCTGGATACCATGTTAGAGACAATAGTAAAATATGTGTAAATATGACTATATTACCAAAACTGAAATGTAATTATTTTGCATTAGTTGTTTAATGAGCAGAAAAAAACCCAGAAATGCTCAAAAGTCTGAAAAAAAGAACATTAAATCTTAACATTTGTGGGACTAACAGACTTGTGGAGTGTACTTAGATAATATATTCTCTTTTCTTATCATTAATACAAGTTTAACCAAACTTCCTTCTTCCTTCTCCCATAGCCAACTCAAAAGAGTATAAGACAGGAAGAAGTTCTTTCTCCACTTAACGTTCAGTCTTCAAAATCAATGACCTTTGGTATAAGTAATTTTAATTCCCTAAAACTCAGTTTTCTAATATGTAAAATGGGGTAATACTCACATTACACCACTATCAGAAGAAATCCTTGAAATAGTGCAGGTGAAGTCTGGCCCATTAGATTATCTTTGCATGTAATAATATCAGTATAACAGTAGTGGTAATGATATTTCTTATTATATTAGTTGATCACAGTCTCTCCTGAAATTTTAGCTTCTCTTGCCTCTGTTAAACAATTATCACATCATGTAATAATCTGTCTTATCTCACTGGACCATAAGTTTCTTGAAGTCCAGGCCATGTCTCAGTTAGCTTCTCCAGTGCCATTTCCTAGCACACTTTCTGGAATATGCTAAATGTCCACTATATACTTGTTGAATCAATTAATAATGCCAAAATAAGTCCATTCTTCCTTAAAAAGTTTCAGAAATATCCTTTGCTTGGTCCCAGCTGATATCCTACTGCTCTGATGTACTCTGTTGATTTCTCATTTTCATACCTCATATGGTGGTTTTTGACATTTGGAGCCTGAAATTTTTATTGGCTGCTTCTGATAGTCCTTGAATTACCAGTACAGTTCCATAATTAATATGGGTGGTTATTTTCTTTTTTTTCACTGAATGAGATGGAATTTTGACTAAAATTATCAACTAATGTACTGTTTTGGCTTCCTTGGATATTAAATCATTATTTCTACCAAAAACCTCACTTTATCTCTTTAAATCCAGTGAATTTCTATCCAGCATTAACTATTGTTATCCCATGAAACTAACTTCTTTACCTAAGGAGTAAGGAACAAGGAAGAGAAGGAGAAAACAGAGAGATGCCAATCTAGATTGTAATTGCCTAGAGGTAAACCAGACCATATAAATTGTCATCCAAACCTAAGCTCTTTTTTAGAATGAAAAGGGCATTATTAATAACTACACAGGGAAAACAGGTCTAGGACAACCAGTATATATGTCCCATGCCTTATTTATAGTAAGGCAGAGGAAGGAAGAGAATGAAATGATAAGAATCTGATGTGAGTTACTGATGAAAAAACTCCACTGTTGAATATGGAACATCCTTCTCTGAAGAAACTCCAAAAGAAAAGAAAATAGTTCCAAGGTCAACACATGTGGGAAACACCCTACAAGATCTCTTCCATAGGAATTCTTAATGTATGTTAGTAAAGACTCTGAAATGTTCACACAAAATGAATCTGAAATCCCCAAAGAGCGCACATTACATATGTTTACACACGTCACACCTATTGGTGAGTCTTGCTTGCTTGGTTCAATGCTGGTAAGGGCTATTTAAACAGAATTTTTCCAAATGAGGTGAAATAACTGGATACAATATGTTGTACATAATGTTCTCCCCATCAATCAGTTATATAAGTATCTA
This sequence comes from Balaenoptera borealis, assembly GCF_965194805.1. Taxonomy (NCBI): domain Eukaryota; kingdom Metazoa; phylum Chordata; class Mammalia; order Artiodactyla; family Balaenopteridae; genus Balaenoptera; species Balaenoptera borealis. The sequence goes on along the minus strand of NC_138866.1, from coordinate 136,633,498 downwards.
TAACTCTCATTTTGTTCAGGGAGCTCCATTCCCTTTGTCATTAAAAGGCCATCTTCCCATATTAAAACAGGGTGGCATAATTCATTTGGATGAGGCCAGGCTAATGTAACAAAAAGATCTCACACTAGTGCAGAGTATTCAGGAATTTATCTGTCTCACATATCATTCCCAGGTGAGCATCTCAGGTGAGAATGTGGTGCTGCTTCCTGTGAAGATCCAAGGTCTAAGGCCCCTTTTTCCCTACTGTTCCACTGTTGCCTAGGGACTTGCTGTCATCTTCATAGTTGAGACCAGTCACCATGGATTTAAGGATTGAAGGAAATCCCTCAGATGCCTTATGCTTTAGACCTTGAAGCAGTACAAATCTCTTCCATTCATTTTCCATGGGAAATAGCACAATCAGATGACACATCTAACTACAAGGGAGGCTCAAAGTGTCAACAAACTAAGGAGTCATATGCATGGCTAGAATGGTACTTCTGCAGAAGGATGGAAAATGAATTTTGTGAACAGTTAGCTGTCTCTTCTTTTTTTTTAACATCTTTATTGGAGTATAATTGCTTTACAATGGTGTGTTAGCTTCTGCTTTATAACAAAGTGAATCAGTTATACACATACAATATGTTCCCATATCTCTTCCCTCTTGCGTATCCCTCCCACCCACCCTCCCTATCCCACCCCTCTAATTGGTCACAAAGCACTGAGCTGATCTCCCTGTGCTATGCAGCTCCTTCCCACTAGCTATCTATTTTACATTTGGTAGTGTACATATGTCCATGCCACTCTCTCATTTTGTCCCAGCTTCCCCTTCCCCTTCCCCATATCCTCAAGTCCATTCTCTAGTTGGTCTGTGTCTTTATTCCCATCTTGCCCCTAGGTTCTTCATGACCTTTTTTTTTCTTAGATTCCATATATATGTGTTAGCATACTGTATTTGTTTTTCTCTTTCTGACTTACTTCACTCTGTATGACAGACTCTAGGTCAATCCACCTCACTACAAATAACTCAATTTCATTTCCTTTTATGGCTGAGTAATATTCCATTGTATATATGTGCCACATCTTCTTTACCCATTCATCTGTTGGTGGACACTTAGATTGCTTCCATGTCCTGGCTATTGTAAATAGAGCTGCAATGAACATTGTGGTACATGACTCTTTTTGAATTATGGTTTTCTCAGGGTATACGCCCAGTAGTGGGATTGCTTGGTCGTATGGTAGTTCTATTTTTTAGTCTTTTAAGGAACCTCCATACTGTTCTCCATAGTGGCTGTATCAATTTACATTCCCACCAACAGGGCAAGAGGGTTCCCTTTTCTCCACACCCACTCCAGCATTTATTGTTTGTAGATTTTTTGATGATGGACATTCTGACCGGTGTGAGGTAATACCTCATTGTAGTTTTGATTTACATTTCTCTAATGATTAGTGATGTTGAGAATCCTTTCATGTGTTTGTTGGCAATATGTATATCTTCTTTGGAGAAATATCTATTTAGGTCTTCCACCCATTTTTGGATTGGGTTGTTTGTTTTTTTGATATTGAGCTGCATGAGCTGCTTGTATATTCTGGATATTAATCCTTTGTCCATTGTTTCGTTTACAAATATTTTCTCCCATTCTGAGGGTTGTCATTTCGTCTTGTTTGTAGTTTCCTTTGCTTTGCAAAAGCTTTTTTTTTTTTTTTTAACTTTGGGATTTTTACATTTATTTATTTATTTATGGCTGTGTTAGGTCTTCGTTTCTGTGCGAGGGCTTTCTCCAGTTGCGGCAAGTAGGGGTCACCCTTCATCGCGGTGTGTGGGCCTCTCATTATCGCGGCCTCTCTTGGTGCAGAGCACAGGCTCCAGACGCACAGGCTCAGTAATTGTGGCTCACGGGCCCAGTTGCTCCGCGGCATGTGGGATCTTCCCAGACCAGGGCTCGAATCCGTGTCCCCTGCATTGGCAGGCAGATTCTCAACCACTGCACCACCAGGGAAGCCCTTTGCAAAAGCTTTTAAGTTTCATTAGGTCCCATTGGTTACTTTTTATTTCCATTACTCTAGTAGGTGGATGAAAGAAGACCTTGTTGTGATTTATGTCAAAGAGTGTTCTTCCTATGTTTTCCTCTAAGAGTTTTATAGTATCTGGTCTTACATTTAGGTCTCTAATCCATTTTGAGTTTATTTTTGTGTATGGTGCTAAGGAATGTTCTAATTTCATTCTCCTACATGTAGCTGTCCAGTTGTCCCAGAACCACTTATTGAAGAGGCTGTCTTTTCTCCACTGTATATTCTTGCCTCCTTTATCAAAGATAAGATGACCATATGTGCATGGGTTTATCTCTGTGCTTTCTATCCTGTTCCATTGATCTATATTTCTGTTTTTGTGCCAGTACCATACTCTCTTGATTACTGTAGCTTTGTAATATAGTCTGAAGTCAAGGAGCCTGATTCCTCCAGCTCTGTTTTTCTTTCTTAAGATTTCTTTGGCGGGGGCTTCCCTGGTGGTGCAGTGGTGGAGAATCTGCCTGCCAATGCAGGGGACACAGTTCGAGCCCTGGTCTGGGAAGATCCCACATGCTGCAGAGCAACTAGGCCTGTGAGCCACAATTACTGAGCCTGCGCATCTGGAGCCTGTGCTCCGCAACAAGAGAGGCCGCGATAATGGGAGACCCACGCACTGCGATGAAGAGTGACCCCCACTTGCCGCAACTGGAGAAAGCCCTCGCACAGAAACGAAGACCCAACACAGCCATAAATAAATAAATTAATAAATAAATAAATTAATTAATTAATTAATTAATTAAAAAAACACACAATGAGGTACCATTAAAAAAAAAAAAAAGATTTCTTTGGCTATTCGGGGTCTTTTATGTTTCCATACAAATTGTGAGATTTTTTGTTCTAGTTCTGTGAGAAATGCCAGTGGTAGTTTGATAGGGATTGCATTGAATCTGTAGATTGCTTTGGGTAATACAGTCTGTCTCTTCTTTACAGATGGGTAGGCTTGAGGATCAGTGACCTCTTAATGACCAGACTGAGATGGGACAATGTTATAGAGATGACACTAGCCTTGGCAGTGAGGCTGAGGCTATTGACATTTCCAGCCCCAAGATTTTTTTTTTACTCTTTAAGATCAACATCATCATAAAGCAGCACTCCACCTGTTATGATGTAAGGCATTTTTTACTCTTTCTACTTCCTTTCCTGATTTTTTTTTAGAATTCTGGCCATTCTTTTCTATTCTTACTGCCACCCAATTCTCTGGGGTCTGAACCCTTTGAGCATGGAATTTTCCAGTGTTTGGTATCCACAACACTATTTTCAATATTTTCTACACACCACCAGTGTGTAGGAAGGTGAAAAATAATGATTGGTGTCAGTATCCTCCTTTTAAAGTCTTGCTTTTCATCATGTCTACACCTTACTCAAACTGTCCCAATGAATCAGTGTTTATAAAAAAACAAGCCAAAGTTTACATCTCTGCTTTTAAAGTCAAAAAAAAAAAAAAAATCTGTGTTCAGCAAACTTTTCAAGCTCTATTTTCAATCTTTCTGTACTATGTTCCATTCACATTATACCATTACTCTAGGTCAAAGAAAATTGTGCTTTGTGGGGGTCATTTCTCACACATGAAAAGCCAGCTTCTTGTTCTTCCTGTTCCTTAAGGCCTAATCCAAATATCATACCCTTAAATTCTTCCTTTATTACTCAAGCCAGGAATTACTTACTCCTTAATGTTTCCTTTCTATTTTATTATATATCTATAACTTTCATTTATGCTCACAGTTACCAATACATCAATAAATTTATCAACAAATTCTCAATAAAGTGCAGTGATTCAGAACTCTGAAGAAGCTAGAGTTAGAAGAGCCTGAGTTCAAATTCCAATTCCACCACTTATTAGCTGTGTATCCTTGGGCAATTTATACCTTTTCTTGTTCTCATTGCCCCTATTGAGAAAGGAAGATAAAGATAATACCTATCTCATAGTGTAGCTGTAGGTATAGTTGAAATTATGCATGAATCCTTGATTAGTAGTAAATTCAATAAATTTGGTTAGTTTTTATATTGCACCTGTCATCCATTACTCTGTCCTTACATATAATTATATATACAATTTTGTTTGATTGCAGAAGTAGCTTATTCTTTCATTTTTATCTTATTGAGTAGGATGAGATCTTAAAAATTATTGATCAAAATAACCAAAATTCTAGGATATCCTCTACAATGCCATCCAATGGCTATACACACCATCAAGATGGGGATGCTTCTTAAGAAAACTCATCTTTCCATTTTACTGTGTTGGGGGAAACATTTTTATATCAGAGTTCACTTCTCCAAGTCTTAATCCTTATCTCTGGAGTTACCCAGAAGAAATATGACATTGTTCTATGTTGTAGTAACTGAGGTCTTGAACTATGATCATGTCAACATTTCTTTTACTCAGGCTTGATTACCTTATATCTGTTACACAAGGTATATTTTCCCAAGTTGATTCACCATGGTGATTGCGCCCATTGGAGAAATTCAAATTCATTGAAATTTCCCAAAATACAAAGAACATAACCCAACCCAACGTTTCAAGTGGACATAGGATTTTTGCTAAATAGAATTAATTGATTTGTTTCATTACCGTGAATGCTATTAGTTTTGATTTTAAGCAATATCCAGTTTTACTTTTGCTCTTGATTTCTGACTTCATTCCATTATGGTTGGAGAAGATACTTTGTATGATATCTATTTTTGTGTGTGTGCAGCCTAACATATGGTTTATCCTGGAAAATATCCCCTATTCATCACTTGAGAAGAATGTTTATGATGCTGTTTTGGGTAGAGTATTCTCTATATGTCTGTTTGAGTTTGTTGGTTTATGGTGTTGAGTCCTCTACTTTCTTACTTATCTTTTGTCTGGTTTTTCTATACATTATTGAGAGTGCAATACTGAAGTCTCCAACTGTGATTGTAGAACTATCTATCCCTTCAATTCTCAGGTTTTTTTCTTCATATATTTTTATGGTATGTAATTAGGTGTGTAAATGTTTATAATTGTTATATCTTCTTGCTGTAGTAAACCTTTTATTAATATATGATGTCTTTCTTTGTCTTTTGTAACTTTTTAAAATTTAAAGTCTAATTAACCTGATGTTAGTATAGTCATCCCTGCTCTCTTTTGATTACTATTTGTAAGGAATATCTGTTTTCATCCTTTCACTTACAATCTACTTGTGCCTTTGGATCTAAAGTAAGTCTCTCCTTTTTTTATTCATTATGTCAAAATCTGTCTTTTAATTTAAATTAGTTATATTGTGCTTAAAATTTTTGTGTCTATGCTTCTGTGACATTTATGTCCCTAGTTTTCTTTTATCTTTATTGTAATGTCTTTGTCTAGATTTGATATCAAGGATATATTGATCTCATAGAACAAGTTGATAAATATTTCCTCATCTTTAATTTTCTGGAAGAATTTGTGTAGAATTGGTATTATTTCTTCTCTAAAATTTAGTAGCTTTTGCCATATTTCTGAAGTCACCTCAGCCTGAACTTTCTTTTTAGGAAGTTTTATTTTTGTTACAAATTCTATTTCTTTGTCTGATATAGGAAGATCCAGGGTATGTATTTCTGTTTGAATGAGCTTTGTTTTTTTCTGTATTTCAAAGACTTTGTCCATTTCATCTAAATCTTTAATTTATGAGCATGAAGTTATTCATAATAATCTCTTATTCATTTACTATCTGCAAACTCCATAGTATCTGCGACTTCTTTTTTTCTTAATAATGCTTAGTTGTGTCTTCTTGCTATTTTCTTGATCAGTCTAGGTAGAGATTAATCAAACCAGTTTTTTTTAATTACACTTAATTTTCTCTGTTGTTTTCTGTTCTATTTTATTGACTTATATTCTGATCCATATTATTTTCTTCCCTCTACTCCTTCTGTTTTTTATTTGCTCTTTTTCTTTATTTCTTAAGGTTAAAGCTAATGTCATTAATTTGAGAATTTTCTTTTTTTTTTTTTAACAAAGGTGTTTAGGTCTATAAATTTTTTTTCTAGGTATCAGTTTAACATCAATCCAGAAATTTTTATATTTTCTGTTTTCATTCTGATAAGAATATTTTCTAGTTTCTCTTTTAATTTCTTCTTTAGAGGAATATAATTTAGCTTCCCAAAGCTAAATAATTTATTTAGCTTTTTCTATTTAATTTATCCTTCTGTTATTGAGTTCTCATTTAATTCTATTGCGCTCAGAAAACATATATGGTATGATATGAATCCAGAGTATGATCTATCCTGGCAAGTGTTCCATGTGTACTCCAAAAAAATGTGCATTCTGCTGTTGAGTGGAGTAATCTATAAATATTAATTAGGTCTATTTGGTTGATTTTGTTGTTCAGACCTTCAGTATCATTACTGATGTTTTATCTACTTGTTACTGTGCTGACAATATTTGCGAATTTCTATACTTCTCTTTGTAGTTCTAACAGTATTCCTTCACTTATTTTGAAGCTCTGTTATTAGATACGTAAGTGTTTAGGAATGTTACATCCTCTTGATGAATTGACAGCTTTTTTTATCATAAAATTAACTTTTTTATGCCTGGCAATATTCTTTGTTCTGAAAACCACATCTCCTAATATTAATATAAACACTCCAGCTTTATTTTTAACCACACAGCACATTCTTTAAAAAAATACAGCTTTATTGAGATGTAATTCACAAACCGTAAAATGTATCATTTTAAAGTGTACCATTCAGTGGTTTTCACTCGTACTTATGCAAACCTCATCACATCTAGTTTTAGATCATTTTTTATCACCAAAAAAGAAACCCCATACCCATTAGCAGTCACTCTACCCCTTCTCCCTCCAGCCCTTGGCAACCACTGATCTCCCTGTGGGAGTGTTGGTAATTATTCACTCTAATCCTATCAGTCGTTCTTTCCCCAGCCTTGCTAATCAGTACTCAGCTGAATCAAATAGGAAGGAACCTCTGAGTGCCCGAAGGAAAAGACCTACCTCCAACCACGGTGGGACTAGATGAATCCAGTTTGTAATTACCCACTAAGGAAGGACACAAGTGGAACATTCTACCTTGCTACTCAAATCCTGCTCTTTTCAACCACCCAGAAGTGACAAGTGTCACTTGTAACCTCAAGTTAGCAGGACTCCTAGTTCCCTGGTACAGCATTCCAGAGGTACTGAAATTTGTCACCTTTCTCTCCAAACCCCTAACAATTCATCCAAGTCCACAGCTTCAGAAAGCCAGGAGTTTTGTCTCTTCAATCAGTCTACTCCTCTGGTTCCAGATCTTTCTTTCAAGGAAGGGTGGTCAAAATATTTCAAATGAGAACAAAACCACAGTGGAGCTTCCAGCTCAGGTTTCTAAGATGGACCAAGGGAAGAACCCCACTGACTCCAAGGAAATGGACATGATTGAGATGGATTACTTCTTTACAGCCTTGTGGAGAGGGAAAATAATGTCCTGCAGAACAAAATTGATTACAAAGATTTACAAATGAGGATCCATTTGACAGATGAGAATCCCTTGGTAAACGCAGACTCCAGCTCCTAAAAATGGGAGGGGCCTGACTAGACAGCCTGGTTCATAAAAGGAATCTGCCACATGTGAAGAAAAAAGTCTGAAGAATAGCTCTTCTATTTTGAGGCCTGATACAATACTTGGGGAGAGTGGGAAAAGAGAGGAACAAGTTCTAACAGATGGGAAAATGCTGACATTGGAGTGGTATAAAAAAATTTCAGCTGAGTTTTTAGTGGTGGCTACTTTAGCCTCTTCCCTGTTCTGTTGTAGGGCCATAAACCTCAACCAAGCAGAGAATAGTAGAAAAAGGGTAGAAAGAGGGGCTTGAAGAGGATAGATTTTGACTCCTGGTTTTACTTTTCAATTTCTCTTTTCTATTTCAAGTAGTCTTTGGGGTGGCTGGGAAGCCTGGCCTCCCAAGACCAGAGTCAGTTGGAGCTGGTTGATGCTGGAAGGGGGCTGGGGTGGGGGGCTGAGATGAAGACAGGGAGATCCCACTCTCCTGGTGGTCCTGGATGGAGAAGAGGAACTGCACTTCACAGAGCCTGGGCTGTGGTGGGAAGGGGATGAGGCAGGAGTGACAAGCTGGGGGGACGCACCTCAGTCCCCAGCTTCATTCTCATCCATCAAAAATGTCTGGAATTGTAAATGTCACAATTTTAAAAAACAAAACAAACAAAAAACTGTCCAGATCCCATCAAAAAACAATTAATATGAGGCAAGGGAAACAGGAAAAAGAGAACAATTGTTTTCAACACAAGTGATTTCAAGAACTTGTTAGAGATCTTCATTCAAATAATCAGTACTTGTTTAGGTACAGAAAGAGACCCCTAGAATATCCAGTTTTCACACATGTTAGCTACCACCACCCCCATTCTGACTTTAAAAGTTTAGATCTATGAAGGGATTTGTTGCCTGGCACATACGTGGCCCTTTGCCTCACTCCTACTTTGCCTCTCTTTCCCGATGATGACAAATCCATCTCTTAGAAAGTCACAGAGGTAAAATCAGATTTACTGGAAGGGAGTGTCTCACTTAACCACTGTTTGGCTTTCCCTTCACCCATTTTTCTCACCTACTTATTGAACTATCTTGGTCTATATGTAAATGTCCACAAGGCTTCATAAATTCCTTGTCATTTAATAACACCTGGGCTGTGTCATCTTATTTCCTCTTGTGCTCCCTTTGAAGCATATATCACAAACCTCTGTATTGAAATGTCCTAAATGACATGCAATGATTGGAATCGTTTACCTATATCCACTTAATAAATCCATAATCAAAGACTTTTTGTCTCAACTTACTGGCTCTGAAAATTACACTAGCCCATAATCAGAGACATTACATGGTATCATGAAAGGCTTAGTTTCTCTGTAATTATACCCATATGTTGACTATTTGATGTATCTTACCATTGTACTTTCAATTCATCTTCATCTTTAGCTCTCAATTCCTTTCAGGGGGTTCTTTTTAGAATGCCTCATTGGCATGTTGAGTTGAAAAAAAGAGTTTCCTTTTAAATAGAAAGCATAATAGTTTAATCATTCCTGTGTATGCTATGCTGTAGCACTCTTAAGTGGTTGATTATTCTGCATTATATATATACCATATTATCTGGTTGGTATATGAAAGACAACTGGAATGCTGATTGGTATCCAAGTAGCCACTTAAGACCCATTTTCTGGTCTTCACTCCTCATGTGTTAATAAACTTTAAGCTATCTTTTTGTGTATATCAAATAAAAATATCTGAGATGTATGCAGATATTGGTGCCATTTGTGTTGTATTAATATGTCAGAAAACCTTTAAAAAATAAATAACTTTCCACTTAGTCACTTGGATTTAATTTAATCCAATTAAATGGATTTAATTATTACCAATGACAAATTAGTCATATATACAAAATTGGGTTGATTCTTTTTTTTTTTTTAAACATCTTTATTGAAGTATAATTGCCTTACAATGGTGTGTTAGCTTCTGCTTTATAACAAAGTGAATCAGTTATACACATACAATATGTTCCCATATCTCTTCCCTCTTGCATCTCCCTCCCTCCCACCATCCCCATCCCACCCCTCTAGGTGGTCACAAAGCACCGAGCTGAGCTCCCTGTGCTATGTGGCTGCTTCCCACTAGCTATCTATTTTACATTTGGTAGTGTATATATGTCCATGACACTCTCTTACCCTGTCACATCTCACCCCTCCCCCTCCCCATAGCCTCAAGTCCATTCTCTAGTAGGTCTGTGTCTTTATTCCCGTCTTGCCACTAGGTTCTTCATGGCCTTTTTTTTTTTTTTTTTTTTCCTTAGATTCCGTATATATGTGTTAGCATACTGTATTTGTTTTTCTCTTTCTGACTTACTTCACTCTGTATGACAGACTCTAACTCCATCCACCTCATTACAAATACCTCCATTTCATTTCTTTTTATGGCTGAGTAATATTCCATTGTATATATGTGCCACATCTTCTTTATCCATTCATCTGTCGATGGACATTTAGGTTGCTTCCATGTCCTGGCTATTGTAAATAGAGCTGCAATGAACATTTCGGTACATGACTCTTTTTGAACTATGGTTTTCTCAGGGTATATGCCCAGTAGTGGGATTGCTGGGTTGTATGGTAGTTCTATTTGTAGTTTTTTAAGGAACCTCCATACTGTTCTCCATAGTGGCTGTATCAATTTACATTCCCACCAACAGTGCAAGAGTGTTCCCTTTCCTCCACACCCTCTCCAGCATTTATTGTTTCCAGATTTTTTGATGATGGCCATTCTGATCGGTGTGAGATGATATCTCATTGTAGTTTTAATTTGCATTTCTCTAATGATTAATGATGTTGAGCATTCTTTCATGTGTCTCTTGGCAATCTGTATATCTTCTTTGGAGAAATGTCTATTTAGGTCTTCTGCCCATTTTTGGATTGGGTTGTTTGTTTTTTTGTTATTGAGCTGCATGAGCTGCTTGTAAATCTTGGAGATTAATCCTTTGTCAGTTGCTTCATTTGCAAATATTTTCTCCCATTCTGAGGGTTGTCTTTTGGTCTTGTTTATGGTTTCCTTTGCTGTGCAAAAGCTTTTAAGTTTCATTAGGTCCCATTTGTTTATTTGTGTTCTTATTTCCATTTCTCTGGGAGCTGGGTCAAAAAGAATCTTGCTGTGATGTATGTCATAGAGTGTTCTGCCTATGTTTTCCTCTAAGAGTTTGATAGTGTCTGCCCTTACACTTAGGTCTTTAATCCATTTTGAGTTTATTTTTGTGCATGGTGTCAGGGAGTGTTCTAATTTCATACTTTTACATGTATCTGTCCAATTTTCCCAGCACCACTTATTGAAGAGGCTGTCTTTTCTCCACTGTATATGCTTGCCTCCTTTATCAAAGATAAGGTGACCATATGTGTGTGGGTTTATCTCTGGGCTTTCTATCCTGTTCCATTGATCTATATTTCTGTTTTTGTGCCAGTACCAAACTGTCTTGATTACTGTAGCTTTGTAATATAGTCTGAAGTCAGGGAGCCTGATTCCCCCAGCTCCATTTCTCGTTCTCAAGATTGCTTTGGCTATTCGGGGTCTTTTGTGTTTCCATACAAATTGTGAAATTTTTTGTTCTAGTTCTGTGAAAAATGCCAGTGGTAGTTTGATAGGGATTGCATTGAACCTGTAGATTGCTTTGGGTAGTAGAGTCATTTTCACAATGTTGATTCTTCCAATCCAGGAACATGGTATATCTCTCCATCTATTTGTATCATCTTTAATTTCTTTCATCAGTGTCTTATAATTTTCTGCATACAGGTCTTTTGTCTCCTTAGGTAGGTTTTTTCCTAGGTATTTTTTTCTTTTTGTTGCAATGGTAAATGGGAGTGTTTCCTTAAATTCTCTTTCATATTTTTCATCATTTGTGTATAGGAATGCAAGAGATTTCTGGGCATTAATTTTGTATCCTGCTACTTTACCAAATTCATTGATTACCTCCAGTAGTTTTCTGGTAGCATCTTTAGGATTCTCTATGTATAGTACAGTATCATGTCATCTGCAAATAGGGACAGCTTTACTTCTTTTTTTCCGATTTGGATTCCTTTTATTTCTTTTTCTTCTCTGATTGCTGTTGCTAAAACTTCCAAAACTATGTTGAATAATAGTGGTGAGAGTGGGCAACTTTATCTTGCTCCTGATCTTAGAGGACATGGTATCTGTTTTTCACCATTGAGAAAAATGTTGGCTATGGGTTTGTCATGTATGACCTTTATTATGTGGAGGTAGGTTCCCTCTATGTCTACTTTCTGGAGAGTTTTTATCATAAATTGGTGTTGAATTTTGTCAAAAGATTTTTCTGCATCTATTGAGATTATCATATGGTTTTTATCCTTCAGTTTTTTAATATGGTGTATCACATTGATTGATTTGCATATATTGAAGAATCCTTGCATTCCTGGGATAAACTCCATTTGATCATGGTGTATGATCCTTTTAATGTGCTGTTGGATTCTGTTTGCTAGTATTTTGTTGAGGGTTTTTGCATCTATGTTCATCAGAGATATTGGCCTGTGGTTTTCTTTTTTTGTGACATCTTTGTCTGGTTTTGGTATTAGGGCGATGGTGGCCTCATAGAATGAGTTTGGAAGTGTTCCTCCCTCTGCTATATTTTGGAAGAGTTTGGGAAGGATATGTGTTAGCTCTTCTCTAAATGTTTGATAGAATTCACCTGTGAAGCCATCTGGTCCTGGGCTTTTGTTTGTTGGAAGATTTTTAATCACAGTTTCAATTTCAGTGTTTGTGATTGGTCTGTTTGTATTTTCTATTTCTTCCTGTTTCACTCTCGGAAGGTTGTGCTTTTCTAAGAATTTGTCCATTTCTTCCAGGTTGGCATATAGTTGCTTGTAGTAATCTCTCATGATCCTTTGTATTTCTGCAGTGTCAGTTGGTACTTCTCCTTTTTCATTTCTAATTCTGTTGATTTGAGTCTTCTCCCTTTTTTTCTTGATGAGTCTGGCTAATGACTTATCAATTTTGTTTATCTTCTCAAAGAACCAGCTTTTAGTTTTATTGATCTTTGCTATTGTTTCCTTCAGTTCTTTTTCCTTTATTTCTGAACTGATCTTTATGATTTATTTCCTTCTGATAACTCTGGGTATTTTTTGTTCTTCCTTCTCTAATTGCTTTAGGTGTAAGGTTAGGTTGTTTATTTGAGATGTTTCTTGTTTCTTGAGGTAAGATTGTATTGCTGTAAACTTCCCTCTTATAACTGCTTTTGCTGCATCCCATAGGTTTTTGCTTGATGTGTTTTCATTGTCATTTGTTTCTAGGTATTTTTTAATTTCCTCTTTGATTTCTTCAGCAATCTCTTGGTTATTTAGTAGCGTATTGTTTCGCCTCCATGTGTTTGTATTTTTTACAGTTTTTTTCCTGTAGTTGATATCTAGGCTCATAACATTGTGGTTGGAAAAGATGCTTGATACAATTTCAAATTTTTAATTTACCAAGGCTTGATTTGTGACCCAAGATATGCTCTATCCTGGAGAATGTTGCATAAGCACTTGAGAGGAAAGTGTATTTTGTTGTTTTTGGATAGAATGTCCTATAAATATCAGTTAAGTCCATCTTGTTTAATGTGTCATTTAAAACTTGTGTTTCCTTATTTATTTTCATTTTGGATGATCTGTCCATTGGTGAAAGTGAGGTGTTAAAGTCTCCTACTATGATTGTGTTACTGTCGATTTCCCCCTTTATGGCTGTTAGCATTTGCCTCATGTATTGAGGTGCTCCTATGTTGGGTGCATAAATATTTACAATTGTTCTATCTTCTTCTTGGATTGATCCCTTGATCATTATGTAGTGTCCTTCTTTGTCTCTTGTAATAGTCTTTATTTTAAAGTCTATTTTGTCTGATATGAGAATTGCTACACCAGCTTTCTTTTGATTTCCATTTGCATAGAATATCTTTTCCCATCCCCTCTCTTTCAGTCTGTATATGTCCCTAGGTCTGAAGTGGGTCTCTTGTAGACAGCATATATATGGGTCTTGTTTTTGTATCCATTCAGCCACCCTATGTCTTTTGGTTGAGCAATTAATCCATTTACATTTAAGGTAATTATCAATATGTATGTTCCTATTATCATTTTCTTAATTGTTTTGCATTTATTTTTGTAGGTCTTTTCCTTCTCTTGTGTTTCCTGCCTAGAGGAGCTCCTTTAGCATTTATTGTAAAGCTGGTTTGGTGGTGCTGAATTCTCTTAGCTTTTGCTTAGGTCTTTTCCTTCTCTTTGTTTCCAGCCTAGAGGAGTTCCTATAGCATTTGTTGTAAAGCTGGGTTGGTGGTGCTGAATCCTCTTAGCTTTTGCTTATTTGTAAAGGTTTTAATTTCTCTGTTGAATCTGAATGACATCCTTGCTGGATAGAGTAATCTTGTTTGTAGGCTTTTCCCTTTCATCACTTTAAATATGTCCTGCCACTCCCTTCTGGCTTGCAGAGTTCCTGCTGAAAAATCAGCTGTTAACCTTATGTGGATTGTCTTGTATATTATTTGTTGCTTTTCCCTTGGTGCTTTCAATATTTTTTCTTTCTATGTAGTATTTGATAGTTTGATTAATATGTGTCTCAGCATGTTTCTCTTTGGGTTTAACCTGTATGGTACTCTCTGAGTTTCCTGGACTTGATTGACTATTTCCTTTCCCATATTAGGGAAGTTTTCAACTATAATCTCTTCAAATATTTTCTCAGACTCTTTCTTTTGCTCTTCTTCTTCTGGAACCCCTATCATTTGACTGTTGGTGTGTTTAATGTTGTCCCAGAGGCCTCTGAGACTGTTCTCAATTCTTTTCATTCTTTTTTCTTTATTCTGCTCCCTAGCAGTTATTTCCACAATTTTATCTTCCAGCTGACTTATCCATTCTTCTGCCTCAGTTATTGTGTTATTGATTCCTTCTAGAGCATTTTTAATTTCAGTAATTGTGTTGTTCATCACTGTTTGTTTGCACTTTAGTTCTTCTAGATCCTTGTTAAATGTTTCTTTTATTTTCTCCATTCTGTTTCCGAGATTTTGGATCATCTCTACTGTCATTACTGTGAATTATTTTTCAGGTAGGTTGCCTATTTTGTCTTCATTTATTTGGTCTTGTAAGTTTTTACCTTGCTCCTTCGTCTGTAACATATATTTTTTAAATTAATTAATTTATTTATTTCTGGCTGTGTTGGGTCTTTGTTTCTGTGTGAGGGCTTTCTCTAGTTGCGGCGAGTGGGGGCCACTCTTCTTCGCAGTGCATGGGCCTCTCACTATCGTGGCCTCTCTTGTTGCAGAGCACAGGCTCCAGACACGCAGGCTCAGTAATTGTGGCTCACGGTCCCAGTTGCTCCGCGGCATGTGGGATCTTCCCAGACCAGGGCTTGAACCCGTGTCCCTTGCATTGGCAGGCAGACTCTCAACCACTGCACCACCAGGGAAGCCCATGTAACATATATTTTTGTCATTTCATTTTTTTTTTTTTTTTGATGGGTGGTGCTGTATTCCTGTCTTACTGGTTGTTTGGCCTGAGACGTCCAGCACTGGAGTTTGCAGGCAGTTGGATAGAGCTGGGTTTTGGTGCTGAGATGAGGACCTCTAGGAGGCCTCACTCTGATTGATATTCTCCGGGGTCTGAGGTTCTCTGTTAGTCCAGCGGTTTGGACTCGGGGCTCCCACCACAGGAGCTCGGGCATGACCTCCCGTCTGGAAACCAAGATCCTGCAAGCTTTTGTTTTTTCTTTTCCTTTTTGCTTAGTCTTGTTTCACTTGCTCACAGGGTATCGTGTGAGGAGGCCTTGCACCAGGCACTTCACAGCAGAGTCCCTTGTGCGGAATGGCTGCGCCGACACCTCAGTTCAAAATGGCAGTGGCAGGTCACGTGCAGAGATCCTGCACCCATACTGTGATCTCGGGAACTTTTTACATATTCAGAATATGTTATCAAATTACTAGATGTCAAATATTTTCCCCATTTGTTGCTTGATTTTGAGCTTGAAGTATCTTTTTCATGAAGTTTTTCATTGAATATCATCAAAACTATGTGGGGGAGGATTTTAGATTTTATGTCCTTAGAAAGATCTTTCTTATTATTGAACTATGTAACTATTTTATTCTAACACTATAATTCTTCAGGTTTAGTTCTTTCATCTGTATGGAATTTATTTTACATACATTTTGTGATATGGGTCTGAGGTTATTTCACAGAGATAGAAACTGTCACAATATTAATTATGAATAATCCATCTATTCTTACTCTTGGGTAGCACCAAAAACTAAATTTCCTATTTTCTCCCTTTCAGAAAATTCTTTATTATATTCCAATATCACCTGTTTGACTAAATATAGTTATTTTTAAAATTTTTTATTGATTTGCTTTTTGCTTCACAATAGTCCTATATATATTTGAGCAATTTTTTTAAGATAAATATTAGGCCAAAAATTCTATAAAATATTCTATTGGGAGCTTGATTAAAAAACACAGATCATGCAGGTGAGTGACTTAGGTAACAGAGATTTCTCTATGTTTTTATGTGTATAAAACAATGGAATTAACAGTACAAGCCTCATGCCAATATTATGAAGATAAAATGAGTTACTATATGCCAGCATTTAATAGTGCCTGGTACTTAGTAAACTGTTAGTATTTTTATCATTTATTATTATAAGTTTTTCCATCCAAAATATGGAATATATATCCATTTACTTGTCTATTAAGTAAATTTTTGAGTTTTTTTCAATTTAGGTCATATTTTTGTTAGTTTTATTTATAGATACTTTATTATTTTTATTATTCATGTGGATGGACTTGTCCTCTGTATTTCCTTATTGGATATTGCTACTTTATAGAACAGCTATTGGTGTGTTTATCATGTATAGGATTACCAAACTCTCGTCTTTATTTTTAGTTTTTAAGACAATTTTTTAGAGCAGTTTTTGGTTCACAGAAAAATTAAGAGGAAGGTACTGAGATTTCCCATACAAGCCCTTCCCCCAAAACATGCATAGCCTCCCCCATTAACAAGATCCCCCACCAGACTGGCACATTTGTTACAATTGATGAGCTTACATTGACACAACATAACCAAAGTCTATAGTTTACATTAGGGTTTACTCTTGATATTGTACTTTCTATGGGTTTGGACAAACGTATAATGACATGTATTTTTAATCTTTTTTGTCTGTGTCATTGTATTAAATTTGGTTCCATTTTTTAAGTAGACATCAGATAATCTGCAAAGACTTTTTTCCTCTCTCTAATATGTTAACATCAACTCTTTTTTCCTTTACCTGTTTTATCATCTAAGGTATTCATAATTGTATTGAATAAGAGTGGAGGTAGCAAACATCCTTATCTTATTCCTGATTCTATGGACTACCTTCATGTTTACATTGTCTTTAAAAATATATGGTCAAGTTACTGAAACAAAACATCACATAAAACTTAAGGATTACTTTCAAATTACAATTCTAATACATGCTTATTGTAGAAGAAAAAAATTAATATTTCATAAATTACTGCTAATTCCAGTTTTCAAAATAGGCATTTTTGTGTCCTTTCATCCAGTTATTACCTATATATTATCTATACATGTTGCTTTTAAAATAGTTATTTCATAGTCTTTATTTAAAATTTTTATTTTCTTGAAAGTTGAAGTATTAGGAATATATTACTCACTCTCAATAAAAATGACCAAAAACAGAGACCAATTCTGATATGATCCAAATGTTGGAATTGTCAGATAAAGAAGTTAGAGCAGTTTTCATTACTATGCTCAATGAGATAAAGGAAAATGCACTCATGATAATGAAAAGCTAGGAAAACTAACAAAAGCAGAGAGAGAAAAAGAAAATGTAAGAAAGAACCACACTGATATTCTAGAAGTGAAAGATGCAATATCTAAAATTTAAAAATCACTGAATGGGCTTAATAGCAGAATGGAGAAAATGGAGAAGAAAATCAATTGACCTGAAGATAAATCAATAGAAATGATAAAATCTGAAGAGAGAGAGAAAAGCACCAAAGTAATAAACTAAGCCTCAGAGACAGATAGATTAAGATTAATTTATCTAAAATGCATGCAAGTGGAGTTGAACAAGGGACGATGGGAGGGCAGAGGGGACAGGATAATGATATTTGAAAAAATAATTGCCAAAGTTTCTCAACTTTGATAGGTGGTGTAAATGTATAAACTCAAGAATCTCGGTAAACTCTAAAAATGACAAATATGATGAGGAGTATACCAAGGCACATCATTGCCAAACGGCTGAAAACCAAAAATACAGATAAAATCTTAAAAGCAGACAGAGAAAAATGACACTTTATGACAGATGCACAATAATTTCAATGACATGACTCCTCCTCATATGTAATAAGTCTGAATACTACAAAATCACATTTGAGATGCTAAAAGGAAAAGCGAAACAAAACAAAAGCCTAATCCAGAATTCTATATGTGAAGAAAATATCCTTCGAGAAACATTTTTTTAATAAAAAAAAATCTAAAGGGTCTTCTGAGCTACACACGTCACTATAAGGAATAGTAGATAAACTTCTTTAGGCTGAAGGGTAATGATACCAGAGTGAAACTCAGATCTTCTGAAGAAATAAGAATTAAAAATGGTAAATATCTGAATAAATATAAATGATTGATATTTTCCTTTTGTCCTCATTTCTTTTAAAAAATATAGCTGCTTAATATATATCTTTATCATTTTATCTTTGTCTTATAGGGTATATTATTCTGTTGGTGGACTTCACCTGAAGTCTACAGCATAAATGATACCTAGTGTTGATAAATAACAAAAACAAAAATTAGTTCTTTGAAAGGTAAATAAACTGGTAAACCCTTAACTAGACTGAGCAAGGAAAAAGAGAACAAGAATTCACCAATGTCAGGAGTGAAACGAGTGTTATCACCAGAGTCAGACATTAATAAGATAATATAATAGCCCCATTATCCAAACAAACAATTTCAATGAAATGGACACATTCCTTGAAAAACACAAGACGAAATGGAAAATCTAAATAGCCCAAAACTTATAAATAAATTAAATTTGATATCAAAAATTTTTCCACCAAGAAAATGTTTTCTGTGGTAAATTCTATCAAACACTCAAGGTAGATATAATTTATATTACACAAAAGCTTTCAGAAAACAGAAGAAGAGGGGATCCTCCTCAAATCTGACAAGTGCATTACCCAAATGAATAAAATCACTTATGAGCACAGATGCAAAAATTGTAACAAACTACTAGTAAACTGAATCCAAAAGATATATATATTAGATAGATAATAGAGCATGACCAAATAGTGTTTATCCAGGCACACAAGATTGTTTTAACATTCAAAAATGAATCAATGTAATAACATAGCATTGGGTAATTTTGGTCAGTCTGCATTGACCACAGGCTTATAGCAAGAGCTACTGATTCTCAGCCAATGCTATGAAACCTATTAATTAAACTTCAATAATATTCTATAAACATCTGTACATGAGTTGTTTCAGAGCACACTTTATCAGCTTGCCAACATTGCTTATTAATAATTAGATTTATAAATTGCACCAGGTTTCAGTAGAGCCTAGTTGGGTTGGGGGAGGATGTAGGACCTCAAAGATTAAAGCAGGGCACATGGTTACAATGTACCTATGTGATCAGGAGCAGCCTTGGGGGCTTCCTGTTACTGAAATACTTCACTTGCATGCCAGTAGTGGTGTGAGAGCTGAAGGTAACACAGCAGTGGGAGAGCCAAGACCCTGTGTCTGAGATCCTGGACCTCTACCAACATGTATCCTTCTTCAACTGTTGCTTCACGCTATTGTTTGTCTATAATAAATCTGGTCCATGAGTATAAAGTGTCTGAGTCTCCAATTAGTGTCATAATTTGCCATATTTATAGAATTTAAGAGAAAAACACATGATAATTTCAATTGATATAGAGAAAAGCATTTGACCGATAACACAAATTACAATGATGAAAATTTTCATAAATTCTATAATTAGAAGGGATGTTTCTCAACCTGATAAAGATCATCTGCAAACAACCTACAATAATATCATA
Organism: Balaenoptera borealis; assembly: GCF_965194805.1. Taxonomy (NCBI): domain Eukaryota; kingdom Metazoa; phylum Chordata; class Mammalia; order Artiodactyla; family Balaenopteridae; genus Balaenoptera; species Balaenoptera borealis. The sequence goes on along the minus strand of NC_138866.1, from coordinate 136,613,921 downwards.
CTTAAAGATGAAATATTTAATGCTTTAAAATAATGGGAAGAATAGAATAAGGATTCCCACACTTACCATTTTTGTTAAGTATTATATTAGAGATCCTAATTATTGAAATAAGGCCAAAACAAGAAATAAAATGTATAAAGAGTAGAAAGGAAGAAATAAAACTCTCACTATTTGAAGATGACATGATTGTTTACATAATAAATTCTAAGAAATCTACAAAACAACTACTGGAACTAAAAATGTGAATTCAGAAAGGTCTCAGATTCAAGGTAAATATACAAAATCAAATATATTTTTGTATACTAGCACCAAACAATTAGAAACTGAAATAAATCATCAAAAAACATAAGATATTTAGAAAAATTAGAAGGAGATATGTAAGTCATTTACACTGAGAACTATAAATTATTGCTGAGGGATATTAAAGATGACCTAAATGAATATATTATTGAGGAATGTATTATTTTCTTGAAATAAAAACCTCAGTGTTGGGCTTCCCTGGTGACTCAGTGGTTAAGAATCTGCCTGCCAATGCAGCGGACACGGGTTCGAGCCCTGCTCTGGGAAGATCCCACATGTGCTCCCCCATGTGGAGCAACTAAGCCCGTGCGCCACAACTACTGAGCCTGCGCTCTAGAGTCCGTGAGCCACAACTACTGAGCCCGAGTACCACAACTACTGAAGCCCACACACCTAGAGCCTGTGCTCTGCAACAAGAGAAGCCACCCAATGAGAAGCCCACACACCGCAATGAAGAGTAGCCCCTGCTCGCCGCAACTAGAGAAAAGCCCGCGCACAGCAACAAAGACCCAAGGCAGCCAAAAATAAAAATAAATTTATTAAAAAAAAAAACCTCAGTGTTTTTCCCCAAATTGAGCTAAATGTTCAATCTAATCCAAATCAAAATTGTACCAGATTTTTTTTCTAAGAAAAATAAAGAAGTTCAGACTTCGGAACCTGGTACTAAAATGTATATAGAAGTTCAAACCAGATAGAAGGGTTTTATTTTAAAAAGAAGAATTAAGATGTAAAATTTATACTACCCGATTTGAAGGTTATGTGGCATTGGTGAGAGAACAGAAATTCAGATAAATAGAACCGAATAGAGTCTAGAAAGACTCACACATATATGACCAATTGATTCTTGACAATAGGGAATGAGAATTCTATACTGCAAATCATGATGAAACAACGACATTTCTATGGGGAGAAAAGTGACCCTTACATCACACGATAAACAGCATTTACTAGAAAAAAAGCATAGATATAATTGTCAAAGGTGAAAAATCTGAAAAGGTGGGGGAACATTTACAACTTTAGCTGAAGATTTCTTAGCTTGTACACAGCACACAAATCACTGAAAATGATAACTATAACTGCATTGAAATAAAAGTTGTTTGTGTTTATTTAAGAAAATAAAAAACAAAGCACAGAATGATTAATGTTTGTAATACATATATCTTATGAAGAATTTCTACCCAGAATATATACAGAACTCATATAATTCAATAACATAAAAAAGAAACAATGTTTTAAAAAACAAAAACTTAAATGACTGTTCCCAAAAGAAGATACATCACTAAAAGGTACTAGTACGTATTCATTATAATAGTCAAAATTAAAAAGACTGTCAATGCTGAGTGTTGGTGAAGATATGGAACAATGGAACTCTGGTGGAATGTAAAATGGTACAGTTACTTTGGAAAACTCTTTGCAGTTTCTTAAAAAGTTCAACATACACCTCCTTCTAAGTATTTATATAAGAAAACACTTATGCCTCCAAGTATTTACCTAAGAAAAGTGAAAGTATATGTCCACACAAACACTTGTCTGTTACAGTTTTAACCTGGAAGCCACCCAAAAGTCCATCAACAGGTGAATGGATAAATAAAATGTAGTTTATGGGTAATAAGAAATTATTATTATTATGATATTATCCATATGTTATCATGGGTAATATAAAAAAGAGCAAACTACTGACACAATATGTATCCTAAAATAATTATGCTAAGTAAAAGAAGTGAGATATAAAAGAGAAACACAGCATGTTTCCATTTACACTAAGTTCTAAAAAAAATACAAACTAATCTACATTGACAAAAAGCAGATCATTGGCTTTCTAGGGGCAGAGGAAGGAACAGACTGCAAAGGGGCAGCAGGAAATTTGCTGATGTTGGAAATTATTGGCATGATTGTAGCAGTGGTTTCACAACTGAATATGTTTGTCAAATGCATTGAATTATCTGTCTAAATGGATGAAGTTTATTGCATGTAAATTATATCTCAAAATTTGATTAAAAATATTATTCTGCAACAATAAGGGGGAACATGTCTTACCAGATATTAAAATGTTATAAATTATCTGTAAAGAAAACAGTGTTTTGGTACATGCATAAATTAACAGATGAATAAAATAATAACAAAATGCAGAAATAGTGCAATTGGAAATTTGGCATATATAAGAGTGACATCTCAAAAATCAGTGAAAAATGTACAGACGTTTTAATAAATGATATTAGGATCATGGATCACCATAGGGAATATGATAAAATTTGATCTTTTTTCACACTTTACAGCATGATACATTCCAAATGGATCACAGATTTTAAAAAGAAGTGGACACATTTTTCTGTAACCTTAAAAGGGGAAATTTTTCTAACTATGCCTCAAAATCAATAAATAATAAGAGAAAGGATTGTAAATTTGACTATAATAAAGAAAACGTATAATAAAAGAAAAACACCAAAAGTAAAGTAAAAAGACAGATGTCAAATGGGGAAATCTTTGCAATTTATATCACTGCTGAAAGATTTACATCTTTAGTATATATAGACTGTTGAAATAGATACAAAAAAGACCAAGAACCTGATTGAAATATGGCCAAGAGCTATGAATTGCCAGTTCACTAAGTAGAAAACCAAGTGATCCTGAAATATATGAAAAAATACCAAACTCACTCATAAAAAGAGAAATATAAATTAAAACTACCTGGAAATACAATTTTCTATTTATCAGAATGGTAAATATTCTAAAGTTTGGCAAACTGCTTTGTTGAGAACGCTATAAAAAACACACACTTTTATAGTTGCTAATAAGACATACAATTTTTAAAAATTAAGTAAAAAAGTAAATTAATACAGCCATTTTGGAAGATGGTTTGGCAATTTCTTACAAAGCTAAACATAGGCTTACCATGCAATCCAGCAATCATGTTCCTAGGTATCTTCACAAATGAGTTGAAAACTCATGTCTATTAGAAAACCTGTCCATTGAATGTTCATAGAAAATTATTCATAATTGCCAAAACTTGGAAGCAACTAAGATACCCTTCGGTAGGTAAATGGATATCACAAACTGTGATACATGCATACAATGGATTGCCATTCAGTGATAAAGAGAAACGGGCTATCAAGCCATGAAAAGACATGAAGGAACCTTAAATGCACATTGCTAAGTGAAAAAAGCCAATCTGAAAAGTCTACATACAGTATGAATTCTAGCTGTATGACATTCTGGAAAAAGTAATAAGTGGTTGCCAGGAGTTTGGCATAGGGAGAAATGGATGAATAGGTGGTGCATAGGGGATTTTTAGGGTAGTAGGTCCATTCTGTATTCTATGCAATGGTAGATACATTTGTCAAAACCCATAGAACTGTAGGACACAAAGAGTGCACCCTAATGTAACCTACAGACTTTAGTTAATAATCATGTATCAATTGTTCCATCAATTAAAACAAACGTACCACACTAATGCAAGATATTTATAATAGGGTGAAGTGGGGAGGGCTCTACGAGAACTTTATTTTCTGTACAATTTTTATATAAATGTAAAAAATGCTTAAAAAAATATTTTAAGTAAATTAGGCTAAACAACAATGGTGTTTGAGAATAAACAAAGGATAGAGTGGGGAATGGGAGATGGAGTGTCGTGAGGGGTGAGGAGGCAGGAAGGTCATGTGTGGTGAGAGAGCCATCAGGGTCAGCCTCCCAGAGGAGGAGATGAGATGGTGCAATTTGGAGGCCATAGCATGATGGGGAGAAGCAGCAGCTGGAGGGAAGGGGCCAGGGCCAGGGGCTTAGCAAAAAGTGAGGAGACCAGGGTCACTGGAGCAGCCCATTCTGTGGATAAAAGACCTGAAACCAGAAAGATGAAGTGACTTGCCTGAGATGGAACAACTCAGGACTTTCAGGTTGGTCAGAGAGACACACAAAAGGTCTGTGGACCAGCAGTCCTGTGACCTGTAAGAGAGACCCTCGGTGTCCTGGTGTCACGGGGACGGTCGAGACAGCTGTCAGAAGGATGAGTGGAGCTGCGTGTGGTCCCGGACAAGCTTTCCTCACACCAGTGTGAGTAACTGCTCTCTTCCTTCAACCTGCAGACCATGTGGTTTCACTTCACTTCTTACCAAACCCAGGACCATAACCCCAACTCCCTGTTATTAAACTAAAGGAGATAAATTCTTTTTAACCAGAAACCCCTCATTAAGAAAAAAAGGGGTAGACATTTTAGCTCTTGGCTGATACTCAGACAGAAGAGAAAATAACTGATTTCATTTACAACGTGGCTGGAGCACAAGCAGATATAGAATAAAACAGAGTTAGGAGGACAAATTCTTTTTGCTGGTCTTTTTTACTATTTCACTTAAAAGTCTCCTGAGTATTTTGGATGGCTTGTGTCAGAGGCCCTTCCCTAGTTACAGCAGGGCAGGTGCACCCTAGAAGGCAGCTGGATTGGTGAATGGCCTGGTATATGTCAAACATTTTCAATGTAAACAAAACACCAGAATAAGTCTGCCTGTTTGAAACTGGCATCAACTCAATTTCTATTTATATCCCATCTCCACTATTCTAGCAATAGGAGGGTTATCTCACCTCTTTTCCATGCTGAAAAATAATCATTGTTTCCTAATAGGGTTTGGGGGAAGATTAAGCAAGTTGGTGCAAGTAAAATGCATAACATAATGCCTGGAATAGAGCAAGTGCTTACTAAAAGCCTAAAAATAAACCAATGAACAACGAACGATCTGGGCATACACTTCTCTTTACTGTCACCAGTGAAGTGATAGTGAAAGAGGGAGACAATGTTTCTAAAGAGCCAAGAAAAGCTTTACATAGCTTTTTTAAAAAGTGATACCCAAAGTGCTGTCCTTAACTTCTAGTGTCCCATGAAACATTAAAAATCTCTGGTACGTAATAGGAACTCAAGGCAACGAATCTGCCTCTTTCTCCCCTTCCTTCCTCTTTCTCTTCATTACATTATTCCTTTCTCATGGTTTTTTATCTTGGATTTTAGCACCACATCCCAAGGAAAATGAAACTGATTTCTCGCTTTCTTGCACCCCTGACATTTTACCTGGCACCAGCTACTGTCTATTCTGCCTTTTCCAGTGTTGCTTATGTCCACACCATCATGTCCATCCCCATGGCCTGCATCATTTCTCATCCCTCTGTTCAGTCTCTTCACCTTCCAGCCATTTGTCCTAATCCTGCCAGAGTCGTCCTTCTGAAACTCAGGCCAAGCCACGTCACTCCATTTTACATCTTCAATACTAATGTATTCAAACCCTCAAAAAGTAAAGAAGCCTCATTTTATTTTTTGTTTTTTACTGATTCTTGCTCAAATATATTTGACCATTACATATCAGAGATTATTTCCAAAAGGTAGATATTTCTCATCTCCACTTTCTGCAAGAGAAAACTGAGCCTCCTTGAAATTAAAAACATGCCTATATCCTTGGAGCTAGGTAAAGAGCAGAGCTGGCTTTCCTGACCACACCTTTCCCTCTACTATACCTCTCTGCTCATGAGTCTGTTTATAACATGGCAGTTTCATCTCAGAACTACCAGAAAAACTACAAGAAAAGTTTATACCTTTATTGAACCATTTTAACTTCAGAGAATCAAACTGAAATGTTGCTCTGATTATTGTCAAATGCTTTTTTGAGTGTGGTTCCCTTTTTGGAGCGGCAGAATCAGCTCTGCTTATGAGCAGAAGTTATCCCCCAAACTGGCATGGGCACAGAAAAAGCGCTACACCCCCATCTGGATCTCTGCAGACATCCCTTCCTGAGAACATGTCATGTAGTTCCACAGGACTCAGAAGTAGCCAATCAAATAAATAGCCAGTTCAGACTGCTGGTCTTTGATGATCAAATCTGTAGAATTACAACATACTGTGTTTGAAGGTATGTTATAGGTAACATGTGATTTGTTGGACAAAGGACAGATTTTGAGCCTCTGGTCCAGATGGCCTGCTCTACCCAAACCCACCTAAAGACCCTCAAAGACAAAATAGGAACACTTCCCACCCCCTCTGTGATGTATTTCTGAGGATCAGTTAATTAAAATGATACTAGTGAAGATACATCTGTACAGCATATGTGAATGTCTCCCAAACAACAGTACACAAATTTGACCCTTTGCTTTTCAAATGTCTCCCCAAATCCTATGATTTTGGGGGGAGACTCACATTCAGGGCCAACACCCACTCTCTAAGGAAGTGGCCTTGAGTGGTTTTGCTTCATAAAGACTGAGTACCACTTTCCCTTTGGTAAAATGAGAATAAGAATGACACAGGGTTTCTGTAGAATTCATGCAAATCACCTATTAGTGTTTAACCAACATGAGTTACCTCTCCCCAGAACAGGAAGAATGGACACACTTAAATCACAATAGTGGACGGAAATGGTACTGCTAAGGACTCAGGACACCAAATAATAGGCATGGCTTCACCAGGAATAAGATTGGTAGGACCTGAATCCACGCCTCTCACTCCTAGGGGTCTTGCCACACCTGCTGCTACCCTTCTTCCTGCAAGCACCATTAGAGGACAAAAAAAACAAAACATAATGCCAAAATACATTTGGCTATGTCATAACCCCTGTGCAATATGACGCAATGTAAATTTAAATTACACAGTGTGCTTTAGTTGAGAAGACCAGAGGCATTGGGGGCACCCCTGAGTAAACAGCAGCTAATGTAATCCAGGCAAGCACATAGTAACTCTACCCTAGTCAGCATTTATGCCCACTTGGAGAGCAGCCCCTTTACATACATGTAAAAAAGATAATTACTACAGGAAAAAAAAGAGCAGGTATTGTTTATTGCAGGGATGAGGAGGAGTGGGGTTTTGAATGCACAAAGCAGCCGGGCAGCGTGCAGCTACTTCAAAGAGGAACAGAGTGTGGAACCGAGGCTCAGCCACTCCAGCATCCTTCCATGTCCAGGATGCGCCAGTCGTAAATGGACACATGCGGTGACGAAGTTGCTGGAGCTTCTTTACAGAAGCTTTCCCTCGTCTCATCTTTAAACACCAACGAAAGAGAAGTCACAGCACTGATTGGCTTCATCAACAGCCTGTGGAATAAATGATGCTTAATGACAGGTTTTAAGCAGCTTGGTCACCCCTGGGTGCGGATGGGATGCTGCGCTGAGCGGAGGCTCTGGTTTGCCAGCCCAGCCGCCGGCTCCCCAAGTTCCTGCAGCTGCACGGATGAATGAGGGAGTGGAGAGAGCGAGGCTGACTAATTGAAAAGGGGGAGCACTTTACAAACACCATTACGTGAAATGTGAGAAGTGTAACGTGGCAGGAAGCAGGCGGCACCTGGTGTCAGTGGCTAATTGTGTTGTTCGGGTGACAGGTTAGCCCAGGGCGCTCCTGGGAACCCGAGCCGTTCACTTGCCTTGCAGGCGCCACGTCCTCTGACTCGGGCTTGGATTACAGGATGGACCAGTTGGGTGGCAACATCCCCCGCAGGAGTCACATTTCATTTCAATGAACGCATGCACAGATGACATATCTTTATCTTACCCTTGCAGGGCTGGGACAAGAGTCATTTTTGCCACTTACACAGGGATGTCTGGTTAGAAGGGGCAAGTGAATTCAAGGAGTGTATTGGGTTCTAGAACGTTGGGAAAAAATTTTAAATAGAGAGAAAGAAAAAGAAGAAGTAAAAGAAAGGAGAGAGGAATGGAGTGAAAGAATAAAAGAGAGAGGAAAGGACAAAAAAAGGAAATGAAGAGAGAAAAAATCAACAAAAAAAGAATGAATTTTTGTACACAGAAAGATTTTTTTTAAATTAAAGCCAGTTTTCCATAAGACATGATAATATCCATGAATGTCCCTCCTCCATTGTTATTATTTTTACACACAGGCATCATAAATAAAGGCAAACTTCCTCAGTAGGAATTAATTATATTTTCAGGGAACATTGGCCCTTGGTTGCCCTAATAGTCCATTTATTCCAAACTCTAATATAATGTACACGGAATCCTGCTTGTTTAGGGTTCCTTACTGGAACATTAGCATTCAGTCAAAAATTTATATTTACAGAGAAAATTATCCAGTTCTGAAGGAAAATGAATGAAATGAAATATTTCATGTAGTCTTCAATTAGTAAGAAGAGCTCATGGTCTGTGACAGACATACTGTAATAACGAAAGTCAAAATAATTTTCTAAAAAATCAAATTTTAGATGAAGAATAACTTAGGCAATGTATTTTGGCTGGTCCTAATTTTCTAATAACTAGTATCCTGGAAATATTTTTGAAAAGCCCAAAAATTCTGGCGAGTTTATTTTTCGATTTAAGTCTAAGATACATAGACTAAAGCAGTTTCAGTGGGTGTGATAAACCATGTTATTGAAAGCTGAGGTGTTGGGACTTCAAGTCTCAAGTCCCATTTGCAATACTTGTAAGCTGTGTGACTTTAATCACGTAGCTTAACCTCTCTAAGATTCAATGCCTTCATCTGTACATTATGAACAAAAATGTCCATTTTGTAAGGTAGAAAGAGGAGCGAAGAAAAGATGTATAAAGGGCTAAGCACCAGTGCCTTTCATACAATCAACATTCAGTTCTTTGCTTCTTTAATTGGAAGTTGTGTTAGCATTTAGGACAAAATTGGTGGATATATTCTGCTTTTTAACTAGACATTTTTTAAATAACCCAAAAAATACCCAATGCATTAATATATTCTTCTAAGCTTCAAGCAGCAAATATAAATGACAGACAATATCTCTTCTTTGCCTGAAGATAATGTAAATTCCGTAAGCAGACAGGAGACTTACCCCAAAGTGGATCTATATTGACTGCTTATCCCCAGGGATATATTGTATACGTAACTCGATGCATCTGTTACTGTTGTAATTGGGAACCAGAAAAGCCATCGTTGTGGAGAGAGAGAGCCAGGCTCTCTGCAATGTCAATGAGGTAGGATCAGAATGACATTTTCAGCATAATGTTAGCCAATTAAATGTTGGAAATATGTATGCACTGCTCCAAACCACCTGTCATGTGCCTGGGTTCCTAATGGGGAAAAGGAGGAGGTCACCAGAAAGAAAAGCAACAATCAGGAATAAAAAAATGTGAGTGTAAAGGAAAGATTGGCTAAAAACTGCAGCACTCGGGAAGAAAGTCCCAATGAAAATGGCTGTTGAATAGTTTTATGGAGAATTACAATGGTTGCTCAAGCTCCACTGCATGGGTCCCATATTTTGGAGAAAATTTTACAGATACCCTACTGGCAGCTTAATGAAAGAATGCTCCAAATCATCTCAGAGAGGCAACAAGAGGTACTAAAAGTAGCTCCTTCCGATGCTGCCACCAAAAAAAAAAAAAAAAGCCTATGTTCTCCCAATGAGGTTTTTCAAAAATGAATTACGCCATTAAGTGCCAAGAAGAAAATTAGCTATGAGCTTTTAAATTTAAAATGATCCCCTTTTTAATTGTAAAACAGTGGCACTTAACTGCTATTGATCCTGCTGAGACACATTAGGGAACAGGGTCACCATAACTGTTAATATTCACTGCTTAGTGAAAGAGCATCAAAGGACATTTTAATGTCACAGACTTTCTCAGGGAGTTTTTAAAGAAGGTTTGAATCAGCCAGCCTATGAATGAAAAGGACATGAGGTAGACAAATGTAGAAACAAATGTGATAGCAATTTTCTGCTAATCAAATCATAACTCAAGATTGATTTTTTGGCAAAAGTTTATGTCATATAGATTTCCAAGGCTGGTCGACATTTAAAAGTCAGAGTATATATTTTCTATAGACTGGGACTTTTTAGATGATTGTCCAATAGGGAATTTTTGTTTATTTTTGAACACAGAAGTGTAAGAGAGTTTCCCTTCTGGGGAAGACCATTCCACTTTTGCACACTTCAGACGTAAAGAATGTGAAATGTCAATGGTATTTTATTCAAAACTCAAAGTCTGTCCTACTTTTTTGAAATATTTATTGGGTTAGACAATAAACCACAGGTGAGTCTTCAGTTTTTAAAGGTAAAAACTACATTTTTAGAACGCATTCAGAGGAGGTTTTCTTTCTCCTTTTGCCTGGATCCTGCAGTGAATTTGAAAATATTGAATTTGTGGCATCGTCGACTTCTAGAATGCTGAACTTTGCCAAAATAGGAAACTGAACAAAGGTTAAAATTAAACCCCCCTATCCAAAGCCCTCTGTTACATAAAAGAGAAATGTTGAAAAGGTAAATTTAACATTGTATTGGATACTTCTAAAAATTTTTAAATCTTTTGTCAGTCTTCATTACTGACCAAAACATGTCTTTGCCTCTTTGCAATGCCTGTTGCTCACTATGCTAAAGAACTCTTGCTAAAATAGTATTAGCATTATTTTGGTCTCTAGTTCAAAAATATTTCTTAATTGCCTACAGAAACATTTTTTAAGGTGTAAATTTTGGCAAATAAAATCTTACTGGAATTGCTAAGTAGAAACGAAATTAACCAAAGGAAATAAATGGTTTCTTCAGGCAGCTTAAATTCTCACTGTTTAAAAGAAGGTATTTCATTCTTTATGACATCACTGAGGTGTTCTCAGGAGTATCTGGGTACTGACTGAAAGCCACTGACCTACAGAATGTATTCATTCTTAGATTCAGGTGCCAGATATTTGCCAAATGCCTATTTTCTGGGATATCACTCTGGGAACCAAGGAAACTTTCCAGGCACTAAGGAAGTCAGAAACTTAGGAAGATGATACAGATAAGAAAACAAGAAATTCTGATGCAAAAAATGCCCTAATGGAGTTCAGATCAGAGCAGGAGAGGTGAAAGAAGCATTCCCAAGAGTGTGATTCAGGAGCTGAAACTCTGAGGATGAACTGATGTTGGCAAGATGAAGACTTAGTCTTGGGGCCTTTCAGGCAGGAAAAAAAAATAAATTAAAAATGCAAAGTTGTGGAGTTAAGAGTGAGCATGTGTATGGCAGGAAACACAGCAAGGAAAACAGAAACCAAACCACATCATGCTAAGGAGTGTGACTTTTATTCTTTAAAATAATGGAGGAACAATGGAAGAATTCTCAGTAAGTAAATGATGTGATTGGATTTATTATTAACGTTATTACTCTTCCAACAACGTGGAGAATGAACTGGAAGGGACAAGCAAGGTTGGATGCAGGGACTGCAGTTGGAAGGTCGTTGTGGCAATCCAGGTGTGAAATGGTAAAACACTTAATGGTGGAAGGAACACTCCAGATGGAAAGAAACGTTGTCTGAGTGGTTAACTGGAATTGGAAAGAAAGGAGGAGGTGGGTGTCAAGAATGTCTATTGGATTTCTAACTTAGATGATCATGTGAATGATCTACCTTTCTACCATTTACTGTAGTTAGGTTTACTGAATGATTCATATGAGTCTCATTTGTGGCCTGTTGAGATTATCTTCAAAGTGTAGGTGTCTACCAGGCAATTGAACATGTAGATCTGGAGCTCAGAAGAGAGATTGAAATTCTAGCCAGATTATCCAGGAAGACATCCTAACTCTAGAGGTCCTCAGATGGGCTTCAGGGGCCTCTGAGCGCTCTAAAATTCTTGTAAAATTGTGTGTTCTCATACGTACAGTAATATGGGGAAATTCCTTATTTAAACTGATTTTCAAAAAGATCAGGAATCAAAGATCTATACAGACAGTAAAAGAGAGTCAAATGTGAAATTCTGAGCATTATCATTTATGAAATTGGAGTTAGCCTAAAATATGAAGCCTTCCATAATTTGTCCCCATTTCTGTTTTCAAATCCATACTGTTTTACCAAATCCCTCTTCTCTGGGCAAATAGCTTTACTAGTGTCCAAGGCACCCATGATCTTTCTTGCCTCCAAACGTCTACCTCTTGACCACCTGTCAATTTCTCACTGCATATCCTAGTATCACTCTACTTAAAGATCCAATTCATGAAGTTTGTGGTTATTTTCCTTTCACCAACCCAAATGCCCTCTTGTCTAAATTTCAGCCAAGCCTCTTGTCAGTATGTTCCATTTGGAATCTAACAGTGCCTAACATTTAATAATTTTTCAAAATAAATATATAAATCATATCTTGAAAAAGCTCTTGAGGGCTTCCCTGGTGGTGCAGTGGTTGAGAATCTGCCTGCCAATGCAGGGGACACGGGTTCGAGCCCTGGTCTGGGAAGATCCCACATGCCGCGGAGCAACTAGGCCCGTGAGCCACAACTACTGAGCCTGCGCGTCTGGAGCCTGTGCTCCAAACAAGAGAGGCCACGATAGTGAGAGGCCCGCGCACCGCGATGAAGAGTGGCCCCCGCTCACCACAACTAGAGAAAGCCCTCGCACAGAAATGAAGACCCAACACGGCCAAAAATAAATAAATAAATAAATAAATAAGTAAAATTAAAAAAAAAAAAAAAAAGCTCTTGATATGCTATTTTGTGTGATTCTTTAATGATGTGTGTATATACATGTATATATGTGTATTTGCATATATATGCAAATAATTTGCTATATCTTGCCTTCCAACTAGACTATAAACGCATTGAAGGCAACATCTATGGTACATTTCTAAGTATAATTTTGAGCACATAGTGAGTATTTACATACCAAAAGATCAGGAGGATGAAGAAAAGGATAAAGGGAAAGAAGTAGCACACCAAATTCAGTAGAAAGAGTTCTGAGCTGAAATTTGGAAATCTAAGCACCAGTTTTGTCTCATCCACTTTTAAGATATTTGACATCTAAAATGAAGAAAAATTTGCCTGCTCTATTTGTATCATGAGACTGTTGTGAAGATTAAATGATATATTGTATATAAATTATTTATATAATATATAAATACATTTTATAAGGTGTACTTAAGTATAATTATATTTTATCATGTGGAATAAAGAATTCCTATTAATAAATATATATATAAATTAATCACAAGAAGAAATTTTAATGATAGTCCATAATATTTTTATTTTCTTTCCTAAGTACTAAACATAGTTTTAAATGATTATAATTATTTTCAATAATAAGATTAGTTGAATGATTTTTCAATTAATTCCAATTCCAATGGAAACAAATGCGATCACAGTAAAACATGTAGCAAAATCTATACTCTGTGCTGCTAAATTTCTGTAACCGGTTAATAATTCTAGCCAGAACAAGTTAAAAATGATCATTCCCTAATTCTGGTGATAATAAGACCAGTCATTTTTAGGTGAAGTGTAAATATACTACAATTTATACAGAAAGACTATTCCTAGAAATTGATCAGAAATAGACTTACGGTACATAAACATAATTTTTCAAAAGACTTAGGGGAACTAAATTTAGAGACTGCCAAATATCATTTTAGACTAAGAAAAATTTACTTTTTCAAGAGATTTTTTTGATTTAGTTTTTACATAACAGTTTATATTAGAATCAGTATTAAATACTCATAAACTAGGACATAACTGTATATATTTTTTGCACATCAGTGATTGGTGCTCTGTTCTTTAGTTAATAAATGCTCAGAATATATGAGCCTTTGCAGTAAGTGCATTAAAGGGATTGATCAAAATCTTTGTGTATTTTTTATACAAAATTTGAGTCCGTGAAAGCTTACTCCTAGATACCTTTTACAGAAACAAAGTAATTTTGGTTCACATATATGTGAATTAAATCACTGCAGTTGGGATGGTTAAAAAATGTGTTGGGAAGGGAGAGGGTATGAACAGTTTGCAGATTAGAGCAGAAAGAGGTGTTTTTGAATGATCCCTTCAGAAAGTTTATAGAAGCAGATTCTAAATATGTCCCATTCTCAGAGCTGTGGATTAGTAGAGACTGGCCTGATGGTTGTGAGACAGCCAAACTGACAGTGAGGCATGTTCCCACCATGTCTTGGAGCCATGAACCCGAATCGACACATCCCCCTGTCCTTGCCCTCAAGACTTTACAGAGTCTGAAGCACATACATTTTGAGGGACCCTCTCAAAGAAAGAAAAAAATGAATTACAGATACAAAATTAGTTATGAATGGAAATATTCATTTAGAATAAGAAAAGAAATTACAAGTTTTTGAGACTTGGAATTAAGGTCCATTTTTCTGTGGTTGCCTAAGGAGTTTGCTAAAATGCTTATGAACAATGGTTCCAATGGCAAGGTGGCTTTTTCCTCACCTGGGTAGGTCTCACCCTGGCACTGCCCAGCACTCACAGGGACCCACTCACAGGGGCCATGAAGCTTAAGCTGCATGGTATTGTTACTGAGAATCCATAAGAAGCCATTGGCTGGTTACCTGTTATGGCTCCACATTCAGTCCATCCCATGTAAGAAGCTCAGACAATGTTCTGTGGAAAAGACAACATCTGTACTTTGAAATTCCAGTTTCCCACTGAGAGAAAAAAATGTTACTATGGAATGAACAGTGGGCTTGTGATTCTTCCTGCACCTTGACTGCCTCACTTTGTACCTGTCACAGTCTCTGTGGAGAGAAATTCCAGGCCTCTCACTCCCAGCTATGCAGTTGAAATGCCTGTGTACAAGGTAGGGAAGGTGTATCCTCAGCAGCCCACAACTTGGTCCTCAGGCTGCCAACATCACAGATTAAATTTCTCCAAACCTGGCAGTCTGGAACTGTTCAGAAATCATACGACGGCTATAGGCCCGTCATGGAGTTTCAGGTGTGAGGATATGAGTCGATTGGCCTAAACCTAAGCCAACTGTTGATGAGAGTTAGGAAGTCACAACACCTCTCTGTCTGTTCTGACACTCCTACAGGTCAATAACATTGAATTTGCACTTCAGAAGGGGAACGTTATTTAAAAAATAATCCAGTTGCTTTGGTAGCTGACAGCCAGGAGAGTCAAAGAATGTGATAAGGGTGTGAACTGTCCATTCCAGCCTCCCAGACAGGAAGAATGGAGCACCTCAGGGAGGAGAGGTTTGTAAAGCTCACCTTACAGATATAGAAAACTACTGGTCACCAATAAGAAGAGGGAAGAGGGGAGGGGAAAATTAAGGGTATGGGATTAAGAGATACAAACTACTATGTATAGAATAGATAAGCAACAAGGGTATATTGTATATCACAGAGAATTATAGCCATTATCTTGTAATAACCTATAATGAAGTATAATCTGTAAAAATACTGAATCACTATGGTCTACATTTGAAACTAATATAATATTGTAAATCAACTATACTTTAATAAAAAAATTATTACGAAAAAAAAGAAAGCTCACCTTGCAGGTACATGGGAGGCCAAAACAGGCAGACAGCAGGTGGTGATGGGATGCCTAGATCAGAATCCAAGGAGTCCAGTCGAAATAGGGTCGTCAGATAAATTACAGGACACTCATTTACTTTCCAAATTCAGAAATGCACTAATCATTTTTTAGTATAAGTACATCCCAAATATTGCATGGGACATATTTATACTAAAAAAATATTTCTTGTGTATCTGAAATTTAAATTGAACTCAGAGTCTTATATTTTTATTTGCTAAGTCTGGCAACACTAGTTGGAAATCCAAATAAAAAGGAAACTAAGTTAGCCAGGACCATTCAGTACTAGGAAATATAAAAGCATTCCAACTACTTAAAGCAAAAATAAAAACAAATGTTGCACAAATATATGGTCAATTGACTTTTTACAATAGTGCAAATACATTTGGACAAGGAAAAGTGACCAGAACACCTGGATATTTTTATGGAAAGAATAAAACCTGATCCCTATCTTACATCATGCACAATAATTAATTTGAAATACATCATATACCTAAATGTAAATGCTAAAACTCTAAAGCCCCTAAAAGGCAAACATAGAAGAATATCTTTGCAACATGAGGGAGGCAGAGATTTCTTAGGATACAAAATAAAAAGAACTAAGCATAAAAGAAAAATTGATAAATTGGTGTCTTAGATTGAGTTCCCTAAATGCAGAGTTTGAGAGGGGGCCTCTTATGTGAGTCATTTATTGAGTGAATGCTTGCAAGAGACATCTGTAACAAAGTAAGGGAAGCAGAATAGGGCAGTGGAGGAAGCTCAGCAAAGAAGTGGGGTCAGCTACAGTCCAGCCTCTGTCTAGTCCTACAAGGAGCCCCAGGACACAAATGGCCCCTCAGTGTTGTCCCACATGGAGGTCAAGGGACAGGCCTTTTGTACTGCAATAACAGCCAGTCATTTTTCTAAGCCACTTCAGAAGAGAGAATGGCATCCCAGTTATTTCTAGATGAGATGGCTCTCTTTGGCTGAGAACAATTCTCCTGAGAAAGCTATTGCCATAAGCCTTTAGCAACCAATGTTCGCATTAGCTGGGAATGGGTCTATTACCATTGGAGATCATCAAAATTAGAAACTTCCAATGATCAAAAGATGTCATTAAGAAAATGAAGAGTCAAGTCACATATTAGAAGAAAATATTTGCAACTCATGTGTCTGATAAAGGGCTTATATCCAGAATACACTGAAGAAAATCCTACAAACAACTCATGTTTTTAAAATGACCAAAGGTCTTATATGTAGAAAACCATGAAAAAAAAAAGTTAGAATTAATAAATGTGGCAAATTAGCAGGATACAAAATCAACACACAAAAACCAGTTGCATTTCAATACAATAACAATGAAAAATCTGAAAAGGAAATCATGAATACAATTTCATTTACAATAGCATGAAAAGAATAAAATACTTAAGAATTAACTTAACCAAAGACGTGAAAGTTTGATTTGCACAATGAAAACTACAAAATATTGCTGAAAGAAATGAAAGAAGATACAAATAAATAGAAACACATACGATGTTTATGAATTGGAAGACTTGATGTTGTTAAGATGTCAATACTATACAAAGCAATCTACAGGTTCAATGCAATCCCTAACAAAATCCCAATGATGTTTTTGAAAACAGAAAAACCCATCCTAAAATGCATATGGAATCTCAAAGAACCTCAGATAACCAAAACAATCTTGAAAAAGAAAAACAAAGCTAGAGGACTCACAGTTCCGGATTTCAAAACTTACTTTAAAGGTACTGTAATCAAAACAGTGTGGTACTGGTATAAAGACAGATGTATAGATCAATGGTATAGAATAGAGACCCCAAAAATAAACTCTTGTGTATATTGTCAAATAATTTTTGACAAGGGTACCAAGACCATTCAATGGGGAAAGGACAGTCTCTTCAACAAATGATACTGAGAAAACTGGATATTCACATAGAAAAAATAAAGTTGAACCCTTACCTAAAAGGCAACTCAAAATGCAAGGTAGATGCAAGGTAAGACCTAAAATTATAAAACTCTTAGAGGAAAACAGGGCAAAACTTCATAATATTAGATTTGGCAATGATTTCTCAGATTTGACACCAAAGGCACAGTCAATGTCACCACCAGCAACAAGAGAAATCATGTTGTGGTTTGCAAATCATGAATCTGATAAGTGATTAATATCCAGAATATATAGAAAACTCCTAAAACTCAAAAACAAAAAACATATAACCCAATTCAAAAATGGACCAAGGATTTTAATAGAAATTTCTCCTAAGAAGATATATGAATGGCCAATGAAATGAAATGAAATGGCACTCAACATCACTAATCATTAGGGAAATGCAAACCAAATTACAATGAGATATCATCTCATACCCATTAGTATGGCTAATGTCAAAAAAATAGAAAACAAAAAGTTTTGGAGAGGATGTGAAGAAATTGGAACCCTTTTTCATTATTGGTGGAAATATAAATGATACAGCAGTTGTAGTAAACAGTATGGTGGTTCCGCAAAAGAAAAAAAAATAGAATTACCATGTGATCCAGCAATTTCACTTCTAGATATAGATCTAAAAGAAATGAAAACAAGATCTCAAGGTGATATTTGTACACCCATGTTTATAGCAGCATTATTCACAATAACTAAACTATGGGAGCAACCCAAATTTCCATTGTCAAATAAATGAATTAGCAAAATGCGGTATATACATACAATAGGATATTATTCAGCCTTTAGAAGGAAGGATATTCTGACACATGCTGAAACATGAATAAAACTTGAGGATATTATGCTAAGTGAAATAAGCCAGTCACAAAAGGACAAGTGATTCCACTTAGATGCAGTACTTAAGTAGGACCATAGAGACATGGAGTGGAATGGTGGTTGCCAGAGGCTGGGAGGCGGGGGCAGTGAGGAGTTATTGTTTAATGAGTGTAGAGTTTCAGTTTTATAAGATGAAAAGAGTTAAAGAGATGGATGGTAGTGATGGTTGCACATCATGAATGTTTTAAAAACCACTGAACTGTACATGTTAATATGGTTAGATAGTAAATTTCACATTATATGTATCAAAATTAAAAAATTGGGGGGAAAAAAGGGCAAATGACTTTTATAGGCAAAATGGCTAAAATTAAAAAGACTGAGAAAACCAGATATTAGCAAGTATGTAAACCAAGTAAACAGTAATGCATTGCTGGTAGGAGTGTAAAATGGTACAACCCCTTTGGAGACTGGAAATTTCTAATAAACATAACTATATACTTACTTCAGGAGACAGAAATTGTACTACTAGGTATTTACCCTCCCATCACCAAGTTAAAATATATGTCCACAAACAAAACCTTATACAAGAATGTTAAAATGTTCACATTAGCTTCATTCATAAAAGCCAAAATCCAGAAATAATCCAGTACCAATCAACAGGTATTGGACCATATTGATACCATAAATTAAAACTCAGCAATAAAAGGAACTAACTACTGTTTAAAACTCAGCAATAAAAGGAGCTAACTACTGTCGTATGCAACAACACAGAAAACATATTGAATGAAAGAAAAGAAACACAAGAGAGAAACCATTCAATGATTCGATTATATGAAGTTCAAGAACAGTCAAAACTCATCTACAGACATAAAAATCAGAACAATGGTTGCTTCTAGGGTGAAAGATGGGAACTGATATGAAAGGGTCATGGAGGAACTTTATAAGGTGATGGGAATATTTTGTCTTGAAAGGAGTGGTGGGTTACAAGAATGTATACATTTGCTAAAATGTATCATGCTGTACACTTAATGTCTATATGTTTTATAATATAAGCTATACCTCAATAATTTGTATTAGTTTGTAATGTAACTAAGATGCCAAGGGCTAAATGGGATTCAGGGATATCACAATACTGGAGTTCAGACAAGCTCATCAGCTACCTCTCTCTCTCTCTGTTTATTTCTCTCTCTCTCCTTTCCCTCTCCCTCTCCCCTTTTCCTCTTCTTGCCTCTTCTTGCCTCTGGCTTTATTCTGGATCCACTTACTCCACAGAGTCATAAGATCGTTCCCAGCATGCCCTTGGGGATCATGACAGAGTCCACAATGTTGAAATCATCCTGGGACTAAAATTCTGTATTGGCTGAACTTATACACATAAGAGAAGAAACTCGGCACAACGTGATTCTTATTTTAATCATGCTTCATAGCTAACTGGCTGGTCTGCTGAAGTCATTCCGGGCAAACCAATCTTAGAGCGAATACTGGTCATGCTTCTCTAATCCAGGGAGGTAAATTACTAATTTGGAGATTGCCTTCAGCACATTTAAAAGAATACTCACATTTTACTTGGAACAGCTCATTTATCTGGACATTTATTGCTGTTTTTATAAAAGTCATGATAGGCCTTAAACATATCACAGCCAGGGGTCTGAGACAGACACATTATTGATTTTGCTCTCTGAAGAGGTCACATTGAGAAAGGGGTTGACGCTGAGCTTTATCATGATGGAACCGTCGTACCTAACCAAAAAGTAAACCTCTGTCACTCCACTCCATTTACAAATTTGGTTTGACTTCTACGTGCTTCTCTTCCTGCAAAAGTTCAACAAGAGTTTCTAGAAACTGTTTGCCCTGCAGTCCCTAAATAAAATTGTCAGATAATTTTCTTCCTGGACCTTTGGCCAGCTGGGGATTTTTTTTTCCTACATCCTTTTTTTAAACTAAAATCTAATTTCCTACATTTGCTCCTTGTATTTCCTAACTCAGGAAAATTCACCCTCCTGAAGTTCCTTGCTTGACTTCTTTTCCTCCTGTCTTCCACAGTTAACTTAGAAGGTCCAAGCTCATGACTCAAGGGGGAATGATTTTGGATACAGTCACCCACTAAGCTCTGTCTAACTTCAGTCCACAGATTTGTTTTTGTAAATAAGGTTTTATTGGAGTATAGCCCCGCCCTCTTCTTTACATATTGCCCATGGCTCCTTTCATGCAACAGTGGCAGAAATGAAAGGTTGGAATGGTACAGTACTACTCACAATCCTAAAATATTTCCTATCTGACCTTGCAAGAAAGTTTGCCCCTCCCTGACCTACACCCTCACCTTCTCATGCTTTCCTCCACAATGCTAGATCTCGAACATTCTCCTTGGAATGGAAGTGGTCTATCAGGAGCGTAACAGAAAAACTAAGTGATATGGGGCTGGCCATATCTATTATGAATGTTATTGATACAGAAAAGTGTGTTATGGGGAGGCCACTTCTCCCAACACTTGAATGACACTGGAGGACAAAGCATGCCAGCAATTCTCTCCAACTCACTTACCCAGTCATTCAACCTTTCTCCATCAGATCTCAGTGGAAATTAAATTTTTATACAGATGTAAACATGTTCTAGTGTATGAACATTTAACTCTAAGGAACATTTTTTTCTCTGAAACCTTTTGTTAAAGCTAGCAATAAGAATTATATAGAAAATTCTTTTAAAAAATACTAAAATATATTTTTTGACCATGGAAACAACCTTGAAAAGTCAATAAACAGCTTGACAATGGAAACCTGGTGTGGGAAGAAGTTTGGTCATGAAGAATCTAGCAGAAACTAGGGACTCACAATGGAGGCTAAGAGAATACAAGGGAGTTACTCCACCCTAGGTTCATGATGTGCTCAAGAGGAGGAAGGGCTGTTTTGAGATGGATTCCTGCCCAGCCATCTGTAATGAAGGTCCCAAGGAAGAGGTAGTAAACAGTAAGCACCACCATGTGAGTGCTCCCATGAGAGCTGATGTTTTAGGATTGCCCATCCTCTCTTCTCTGAGATAGATGACTGCAAACAACTAATGGGCAGAGCTGGGCATGGTTCAGCACTGACACCAACAGTCCAACAAGCTTCTCACCATTATCACCTCCATCAAAGTCAAAGCACAGCAGAGGCCCCAGACCTGTTCCCAGTCCTCTTTACCTCTCCCCAAAATGAGGTGGTGCTTATAATGCCCACGCATCTTTCACAGCTTAATATTGATACATCTGGGTCCACAAACAGTGTTATGCAACTATATTAATTCAATAGAGAATTGAAGTATGTGCTTTTCTTCCTAGCTTCTGGGTAGACTTCCATTACTAAACTAGTCAGTTCTTTCAAGGTTGCATCCATCCAAGTGGCCTGACCCACCTTGGAAAGTACTCACAGAACCAGTATGAGTTCCACATTTTTGGGAATGATGAAAACATATGGGTCTGGGAAGTTTGGAAAACTGGTTATTTTTATTTAAAGTTTAAGATTACCTAACAGCTCTTTACAAACAGGGCTGTGGTTTGCAGGTCAGTTCCTCATCTCTGGGTCTGGGCCTTGTGCTCAGGTGATGTTTGTGGAAAACAATAAATATGTATATTATGGAATAAATAATAAATTTATTTAGATTTATCTAATCTAAATAAATTTGCCACATTGTATATTTCATTCTATATCTTGGTATTTCCACTACATTTTAAGTTGTTAATGTATTGTTTCATTTATTTAAGATGGTAACATTAGTACATATATTCATGGTCTGTTTGTTTTGATTGCTGTGTGTCATTCCATCCATTATGAGAGATATTCAGGTTACTTACAATTTTCCACAATTACAAACCCTGCTCTGTGGACATGTTTGTCATCATATCCATCTACCATGGGCAGGAGTTTCCCTAAAGCATATTTACATTTCAATTCCCTGTTTTCTATTAAGGTTAAACGCTTTATCATATGATTGGCCATTCAGATTTCTTCTTCAGTAAACAATCTGTTCATATTCTTTGCTTATTTCCTATTGTTTTTATTCTTGCTTAATACTAGGTATTCCACATGTAACCTGACTACTAATCGTTAACTTATGTTTTGGGTTACAAATATTTTTGGCCAATGCGAGGTTTATCTTTCAACTTTTATTAGTGGTTTTGTTATAGTGAAGTTTATAATTTTAGGATTCAAATGTATCCTGATTTTTATCTATTACTTGTAATTTGTATATCTTATGTAAGAAAATGTTTTCTATGCAAATTTATGAACAGATTATTCTATATTTTCTGAAGGTTTGAAAGTTTTTGTTTTCATTGTTTTATTTGTAATCCATTCTAGTTACTGTTCCCATGTGTATATCCTGTGGTCCTCATGCCATGTATGACATAGTCTATCATTTCTGTACTAATTTGCAGTACTACCTCTGTAATATAGCAAGTTCACGTAGATTGCTGGGTCTGCTCCTGGAATCTCTATTATGTATATTTATTCTAATATTTTAGAATCAACTTGTCCAGTCTAACCAAAAAAAACAAAATATCTTTTGGGGGTTTTAGCTGACATCTAATTTACTTTATAAACTTAATTTAATAAGATTCAAATACTTATACTGTTAAAACATCCCATCCAAGAACATAATAATTTTTCTTAATTTAGAATTTTCCTTTTGTTAGATTCAGTACTAAGTAACTCATTTGTTTTTCTGGGTGTGTAACATCATTTTTGGTTTTTATATTGTTATTTTTATGATGTTCTTAAAGCTAGCAAACTTGTTGAACTTCCTTATTAATGCTAATAGTTGATCTAGATACTATAAATAATGTCAGTTCTTCCTTTCAAATATTAATATCTATTTCTTCTCCTAGTATTATTGTATTATCCAGAACCCTCAACACAATAATGAATGGTGGCATTAAAAGCAGATATCCCTGTCTTGTTCCTGATCTTAAATAGGTGAATCTTAAGAATTTTCCTTGTTTTGTAGTATTAGTAGAAACCATTTAACCAAGTAAGGAATGCCCTTTCCATTTATAGTAGACTAAAAGTTTTTATCATATTGTTGAATTTGATCTAATGATTTTTTATATGTACTGAGATTTTAATGTTTTTCCTTAATCTGTCAAATCAGTAATCACATTAATAAATATGCTAATATTACAAACTTTTTCATCTCTGGGTTAAATTTTACTCTTTTGCAATACATTATTTTTAATACATTGTTGTATTTAGTTTTTTAATATTTTGTATGGAATATTTACCTTTACATCTATTAGTGACTTATGCTATCCTTATCTATATTTAATAACAAGATTATATTGGCTTTGTAAATGAGTTGAACAGGAGTAGTTTCCCTTCTTATTTAGTTTCTGAATTATTGCAAATATAAGAATTATCTTTCTCCTGAAGCTTTGGTAAACTTACCTGTAAAATCATCCAAGCCTGATTATTTTAGGGATCGTATTGCTTGTTTACTATTTCATCATTTTTTTTTTAATTTTTGTTTTTCATTTGCTCCTTCTGTTTTTTTTTTTTTTAAGTTTATTCTTGAAGTAAGAAATTTTTGACTTGTATTGGTTCATTCATTTTTAACCTTTTTTTTCTCCCAATATAAGCACTTAGCATTCAAATTTCACTCTAAAATACTCTTACAGCTGCATTTACAAGTTTTGTTATATAAAACCATTTTTGTTGCTTATTTCTAAGTACTTTAGCAATTTCCATTTTGTTTTCTCCTGTAACTCATGAATTATTAAGAAGTGTATTTTATGTTTTACATTAGTGTTTATGGTTGGCAGCCTCGAAGATGGCCTTCAGTGACACCACCTCCTGGTAAGAGTGCTTTTCTGCAGTCACCTCCCTATGAATGTGGCTGGAACTCCTAACCCTCCTCTAGAACTCCTTTCTGGTGAATTTATTATGGACAAAAATGATAGAATGTGCCTTCCAGTTTAGCTTGCAATAAGACCCTCTCATGCTCTCTTGCCCCCTCACTCTGCAGGATGCCACCTGCCATGTTGTGAGTTGCCCTTCCATGAGGCCCACGTGGCAAGGAACTGAGAAAGGTTTCAAGCCAACAACATGGAAACAACTGAATCCTGCCAACAACCACGTGAATGAGTTTGGAAGTGACAAAAGATGTGTTTCTGATTTAAAATGAATTACATAGCTGTATCTGTCCTTCATGTTAATATTATACTCATATTAATAATTATATTTTCATAATTAAGTATGTGTGTATAATTATATCATTATGTGTTATACCAGCAAGAAAATGAGTTTAGATGCTGGGCAAACTTACATCAAATTCCTGCTTCATCACTTATTCAACCTACGTGCATTCATGGAAATAGTGTTACCTTTTCTGAGGGTTGTGGAGGTTATGCTGATCAAGTAAGACAATACTAGGAAAGTCTAGCATATCGTACACTCAACACATTTCTGAAAAATATTTTTTAATCGTAGGCAAATAGAATATATGAACTAGAACCTAGAATTATTTTCTATCTTTGCCACAAATCAATCCGAGACTTTTGTTTGGATACATATTAAAGACTTAGAGACACTTCTTTGTGAGTAGACAAAATGTATAATGTATTTAGGGATTCTTCAACTTTTGGACTTTTATTCTCTTATGTTGTGTATATTTTTATTGCAGTGCTTACCAAATTGAATTAGTGTTATTTACTAAAATATTGATAATATTTAGAAATTTTGAAGAACAATAAATGAAATTAGAAGTTCTTGGGAAACCATAACCACATGGTTGCAAAATATTCCGTTCCCCTAAGGTCTTACTATTTCACTATAAGCACTAAAAACCTCTATAAATTGAACACCTTAACTCTTCTTTATGTATTTATTTATTTTTTAAACTTTATTGAAGTATAGTTGATTTACAATGTTGTGTTAATTTCTGCTATACAGCAAAGTGACTCAGTTATACATATGTATATTCTTTTTCATTATGGTTTATCACAGGATGTTGAATATAGTTCCCTGTGCTATACAGTAAAACCTTGCTGTTTATACATCTTATACATAATAGTTTGCATCTGCTAATCCAAAACTCCCAATACTTCCCTCTCCCACCTTGACAACCACAAGTTTTGAACACCTTAACTCTTTATTATGTTCAATTTCCCTTTAACAATCACATATTTCATTTGCTGATGTAGAACAGATAACTACCCAACTCAAATATCCCTTGTTCATGACCAAGGTATGTTGAATTGTTCACAAGTGTCATTAAGAGATGGAAGGAGAGATATTTGCAAGCTAGAGAGAAGAGAAGAGGTAGGACAAGAGGAGGACACAGTGGATGTATGGCCGTGGAGAATGAGATCTCGTCAATTTTGAACAAACCAGGAGCCTATTGGTTGGAACCAACTGGAATGTAACTGTGTCGGGGAACAGTAAGAAAGCGGAAAGCTAGAAAGTGACTGCAAGTCTTAGCCTAGTGGATAACGTGATTCAAAACCCAGGAAGCCCAAATCAACCACAGATCCAGGAGTCAGGCACAGGCACTTAGCAAATGCAAATAGAGAAAAAGAGCTGGGAGCCAGGGGCAGGGGAAGGAAAAAGTTGGCACCTGGAACACAAGTGCAGCCAAGAGATCTGTCAAATTTACAGTCCTTTAGTATGGATGCCTGTGTGGGTAACAGAGAACACAGTGGGCAGGGAGGGGAGTGAGTCATGGAATTACAGATAACAGGGAGGCCAGAAAAGACTCTGAACTAAAGCAGAAGTAATAGAAGTAGGGAAATTACCAGGTGACATTGTCATCCTACACAGCTAGTCTCCTGCCCAGGTAAGGAAGAGGGCCTGAGGCAGTGTACATTTTATCTGTTATTCAGATGGGTGATTCTTGAGTCAACAGATGATAACAGAAGTAGTATCTATAATGAATTTTTTATTTTATAATTGAGAATAAGCTTCAAGACGAGTTTAGGTTGGGAAAACGCAAGCATGTGTTGGTTGAATTCAAACTATTTCTTAATTGAATCTGAATATTTGCACATATAATCCCCATTTCTAACTTCAAGCAAAATTCTTGGTAATATAATGAAAGGATGGGCATATTGACCATCACTAGTTTATTGCCTTAGAGGAACTTCTTTAAACAAAACATTGTGTTTTGTAAATTAGACATACAATGCACAGGCAATATATTTTTATCTCTTCACATCTGGGACTAAGCAGTATCTGTCAGGAAACTAGATTTGGAAACTTGAAATTGTTTAGCTAGATTAGCCCAGGATTGTCTCAGTACAACAAGAGTGGTCTGGGGGAGCCCCATTATGGCCTCCTAGATGTTGGCACATCCCAAGAGGTGAGCCAGAAACAGGAGGGACTACAGGAATCAGAAGACTTGAGCTCTCATAGTCACTCTGCCTTCATCAAGTTGTGTGATCTTGGATTACTCCCTGACCACTTCTGAGAGTCTGCTTATGCTTTGATGAATGGGGAAAAAACATCACTGGCCGTTAGCCATCCCCCATCTCTCCACAAAAGTTGAATGTGAAGTTGCTATGAAAATTCTCAAGATCTCTGTAAATACAACTAATATTTTTATTAGTGGTTTAGGAAGTATAAGCACCTATGTAAGAATTTACAAAATTCTAAAAGCAGTATGTGTTTGGGAGTGTCCTAAGTTCTAGGAATTGTGTATGTCTTAACTCTTGCCATGTGTCCTCCATCCAAATATACCCTCTAAGAAAAATAACTATATATCACCTTTTAATGGCAATGAAAATATAGGAATATGCTGCAGAAGCCAATTGCTGAATATCAGAATTAAGTCCAAGGGAAATGCCAGGTTGGCTGGAATAGGATGTCCAAAGCCAAAGGCAGTTGATGAGATAATTAGAATAAAGAAATAGAGCCAAACAGAGGTTAGAGAATTAGAGAACTAACAGGGCAGAGAAGCAGATCATAGAGGATGAAAAGGGAGGTGGTCCAGTTAAAGAATGACTGAATTTTTACGTAATTCTACCAAAGACTTGCATGGGCACTTAAGGTCCATTTGCAAATTCTGGCCCAGCTGAATCTCAGGACATGAGTTCTATATTATAATTATTTCTGTTCTATCAGGCTTTGACAATCTGTGTTTAAGTTCTCTAGAGCATCATTTACCTAAGGGTATATCTACACTTGTGTAAGAAAGAGCTATGTCATTAGAAATTTGTATTATATAAATTAAAGTTGTACATTTTAAAAAGAGGAGATATGCATAGTTTCTGAGTAAGAAGCATGGTCATCAAGCGGTCCAACCACGCAAAATGCTGGATTAGGCACCTGGTAAAAGGCACAGGAAAAGCGGGATGAGGTGAGGAAGGTAGAATGAAGGACACCCTCTATGTGAACTCTATGTTGGATTAAGGCCGTTAGATTTGGAGCCCCTTGAAAACTGCCTACATCTGACACTTACTATCAAGGTTCTAATTATAAGGCTAGGGGCAGATTAAGGTAAAGAGGAGAAGGAAACCAGGACAATCTATGATTCAAGTGAGATTCTTCAAACTCAGGATACAAAGTTACTCTTCCTATATTCGACCCAAGTTAATAAATTTTATCATGGGGACTGGTCCCAAGGCTGTAATCAGAACCCCTCAAGGAGCTTTCCAAAGCCACAAGTTCCTGAGACCATGCTACCCTACATTTACTAATCTGGATCTCCTCAACTAAATTTGTAAATCAATTAGCGTACTACTGAATGAAAGTAAATGAAGACCTATCTCAGAATGGTTTAAAGAAAATAACGTAGTATCTCATACAAGTAATTCAGAAGGAGAGCACCTCAGTAACATCATCAAAGACCCAGAAACTTTCCTCACTGCATCTTCAGTGTGCTGGCTTTTGTCTTTAGGCTGTCCCTTCATGTGACAATGATTGTCACAGCTCACATCTTTACACAACATGACCACTACCAGAAAAAAGAGTCCCTTTCTTGGTCCTTTGTCTCCCCATTTGACTTACCTTCACTCCCCTTTGGCTAGAATTGCATCACAGGTCCATTCTCAAATAACCCCTGATTAGAGAAATGGAATTAACACAATTTGTAACTGATTAAAATTCTCCAGTCTGGACTTGGGACAGGTCAAGTCTCACCTGACATATATGACTGCCTTGCTACTGAGGGATGCCGTGGGGAAGTATCGGTCGGATGGGCAACAAAAAATGGGCACCAAAGCCTGCATTTGTTAAAGATCTGATAAATTGTAAGCTATCAGCCTGGCACTGGTCTATGGGAATTCAATTTCCTGATTTCCATTAGGTTATATTTCACCTTGTGATTAAATACTTAATAGCACAGGGTTGTAGAGTGATCCTTTTTCCTACTTCTGCACAGAATTCCACACCAATCCAGAATACGGGTGGCTTGGAAAGATCAAAGGGAATCTTTGTTGTCCTGACCAAGGTGACTACTGCCTTCAGTAATATTGACATGGCCTTCTCAAACAATGCTGCAAACAGAAAATACAAAATATAGGTTAAATGTAGCTATTTCATTAGTACCCCAGAGGACATGCTGTCATTCCCCAAAATATTGAATTGGGGGTAGTGACATTGCAGGACAACTAGAAGTCCTCAGTGGAAGATTGGGCCAAAAGCAGAAAATGTAAGCTTTTATTAGTAAATATTTGCTTCAAAACCAAGAAGTCATCTGGGAGATTTTAGATAGATATAGATAGATAGATAGATAGATAGATAGATAGATAGATAGATATAGATAATACATAGATGAACAGATTGTAGATTCTCATTATTCACAGATTCTACATTTGCCAATTCACCTATTTGCTCATTTACTCAAGGCAGTTTTGTGGTCATTTGTGATATTATGTGCAGAGTGGCAAAAAATTTGAGGCACCTGACACCTGCCCAATTCCCAGCCAAGGCTGAACAAGGTGATGTTCTGTTTTCTTGTGTCTGCTCTTATACTGTAAACAAGTGTCCTTTTCACCGTACATCTCACTAGATTTTGCATTTTGTGTCTTTGTTGGTGATTTCATGTTTAAAATGCCCCCCAAACATAGAGCTAAAGTGCATGCTAGTGATCTTAAGTGCAAGAAGGCTGTGGTGTGCCTTATGGAGAAAATATGTGTGCTAGGTAAGCTTCATTCAGGCATGAGTACTGCTGGTCATGAGTGCAAATGTTAATGAGTAAACAATATATATTAAATAAGGTGTTTTAAACAGAAATACACATAAAAGTTTATGCATTGATTGGTTGACTAAAATGTTGTGACCAGAGGCTTACAGGAACTTAACCCTGTATTTCCTCTAGGAACAATGATTCAGCATTCACCAAGTGTTCCGGGTGAGTTTATAGAACATAATTACCACAAAAAATGAGACTCAACTACACACACATATATATAAAATATTAATTATATATAATCAACTGTATATAATATCAATGAATAATAATTTATATATAACTATGTATACATATATGTGTATATGTATATATATATATATATATATATATAATCTCTCTAGTAAAATTATTTTCAGACAGCATCTTAATTTTTTTGTATTTCCCTCTAGTACCTCTGCATCATCAGGAATAAATAACCTTGTTGTACACCAAGGTCCAGAATTTAAAATAAGGAATTGGCTCTATGGGTGTTAGAATGCTTAAAGAACAAAACAAAACAAACAAACAAACAAAACAAAGGGAAAAAACACTGAGTTAATTAACCCAAAGATAATAACTGTGGGAATAAAGGGAAGTGGTTGTGGGACCTGGGACCTCAGAGGAGGATCTCCATGGTGTTTAGGCTCAGACCTTCAACAAAGGACCACCTCTGAGCTGCTGCTCAAACCTCTAGGAAGGCATAATGAGGCAGATTCTGTATGTGGCAAATGAAGCTGGGGCAGGAAGCAACTGCATTGTTATAGCAACACTGAAAGCAACAGGAAGCAAAAGGGGAAGATCTAGTCCCTCCTTCATTCTCCAGTCTTGCCATCTCTCCCTGTCACCCACCTTTGGCAGAGCCTATAACAGATGTTAACAGGGGCAGCTGGCAGAGCTGAAATGTGGTTTCAGGGTCTCCCCCTCCATATCACAGAAGTGGGGGTTGAAGCTGGGAGACAATAAGTAAATGACTGGCATTGGAAACAATAGGTAAATGACTAGCATTGCATTAGCATCCTTCCTCTCAGTCTCCAGTAATATATACCCAGGGAAACAATGGTTTTAGCTAGAGTTCACTCAAGAAACATACTGGGAAAAATAAGTTATATAATATTGAAACTGAGCAGGACCCTGTGGGGTTTCTGAGCACAAAAGCCTTTCTGTGTCTCCTTCCCTGAGTTCCAAAGGACAGATTCAAATAGTTGCTAATCAGGGAAGGGAGGAGATGTGGGAACTAGGGAGGAGCAGTCAAGAAAAAATAGTGCAGTCTTGGGGGCAGGGTCCTGGCTCCCCATCAAGAGATATACGTAACAGTATATTTGAGCTCTTCTGCAGAACTAAGACCCCCAACAAATGGAAGATATTAACTACTTGATGAAACATTCTTCATTCTAGAGGTCACAGTTTACCCATCACCACCTGATGCCAGAAGATCTCTGGATTGCAGGACTGCCGGCCCTGCCCACACCCTAATCCTTATCAGCAACCCTGCCCCTGGGCAATAAGGCAAGGTCCTGGTTCCTCCTGAAGGGATAAACATGATAACAATATCTTTAAGTTCTTCTTCAGGAACTAAGGCCCCCACCCAGGTGGAGGTAGTAACTTTAGGCTGAGCACAATATTCCTGGAGCACCACCCTGTTACCTCAACACCAACCAATCAGAAGAAAGTCACACACCCTGCAGCCCTCATCCCGAATTTTGCCTATTAAAAACTTCTCCCTTGGGGCTTCCCTGGTGGCACAGTGGTTGAGAATCTGCCTGCCAATGCAGGGGACACGGGTCCGAGCCCTGGTCTGGGAAGATCCCACATGCCATGGAGCAACTAGGCCTGTGAGCCACAACTACTGAGCCTGCGCGTCTGGAGCCTGTGCTCTGCAACAAGAGAGGCCCGCGCACCGCGATGAAGAGTGGCTCCCGCTTGCCACAACTAGAGAAAGCCCTCGCACAGAAACGAAGACCCAACACAGCCAAAAATAAATAAATTAATTAATTAATTTTAAAAAGAAGAAAAAAATTGAAAAAACTTCTCCCTGAAAACCATCCGAGAATTCAGGGTTACTGAGCCCAAGCCACCCATTCTTTTTGCTTGGCCCTGCAGTAAAACTTTCTCTGCTGCAAACTCTGACGTTTCCATTTGTTTGGCCTCATTGTGCATTGGGCATAGGAATGTTACTTATGTTCAGTAACATCACTAGAAAAATAAAATAAACATAAAACGATCACAGTGTATCTTACCTTTTATTCTATATGTTTCGCACCAGCCTGTGGACAGAAACAATACAGATCTGACCTGAAACATGAGAAAATTGTATAAGTACACATCATATTTCAGAGAATTCTAGTCCTGAGTATACTCACTGCATTTTTTTTAAACACTGTTTCCTATATGTGGGCTTAAAATTTTTTTATCAATGAAAATGTGAGTACTTTCTATTAAGAAAAAATGTCTGCAAGAGTTCTTGTCATTAGGCTGTGAAAATACACTTGGAAATAAGTGAAGAAATTTATTGCCAAAGCATATGATCTTTATTGGGATTTCATCACTGAGTAATTAAAAGATTGATTATGTTTTGCCAGCGGTTGAGACAAAGTTTGAATCTGAAGTGAATAGAGGATTTCATTTTCCAACTCTACTGCTTACTTATCAGCTTTCATAGAGGAAATTTGCAAAATAATACTGAATACATTGCTGTGCATCAGATTCTTTGTGATTGGGATGCTGACTCTCCTCTTTTAAGTGTCCATAAAGATCACCTTTCACAGGGACCACAATAGAAGGGAGATGCAAATAAGGAAAAGAGGAAATAACTGGACTGTGTCTTTTTATCCTATGAATTGATTTCCTACTCCTACTTATCACAATGCTATGAAAGAATAAGAGCCAGAGATATTAGCTGAAAAACAGAGAGGAAAAAATCTCATGTGCCAGCCTCTTTAGCAATGTTGAGGTTCTCATTCATTTTTCTCAAGTATTAAACTTTTAGTTTAATAAAATATCACTACTTGTAAACCACCTCCAATCCCATCTTCCAGCCCACCATAAAAATTCTTATAATGAACAGAGGGGATTTATTATCTCTCTCTCTCTTTCTCTCTTTCCCTCTCTCTCTCTCTCTTTCACACGCGCACACATACACACACACACACAAACATACACACGTGCCCACACACGTACACACACCACACAGGAAGCAAATTATGTTGCACTGAATGTTATTTCCTGCCCTCCAGGCTGGCTGGTAAAGAGGTTTTATCCACAAAGATATTAAAGAAATGGTTGAAACGAAGCTACTCTTGGCCAATGGGATGGGGTGTGTTAACTATGCCAACTAAAGGTTGGCATTTGCCATCTACCTCTATGAGGATTAAATCACAAGCTGCTGTGACTGCTGACCTTCAACATCCCCTGAAAGGAGTTCAGGGTGGAGAGCAGGAATGAGGCACTCTGTCCTCTGGGAAAAACTGGCAGAACAGGCCTTCAGATAGTTAGATATTTTCAGGAAAAGATTTTATGAGCCCAATTCTTGCATCTCCTCATATCTAGAAAAGCACTAAAATCTTTCATGGTTATGTCTGCTCCCCATGACTAACAGTAACCTTCATGAGACTAGTGGGAACCTTCTGCAAAAAGTATGTGCTTGACTGCATTTACTCCCCTTCACCAAAATCACATATATACTGCCCTTACCCCCTACCTCTCTAGGGCAGTTTCTCAAAGCTACCTGAAATGCTGTCTCCTGGGCTATAGTCCTCATTTTGTTCCAAATAAAATTCAACTTACAACTCTCACATTGTGCTTTTTTTTTTTTTTTTTTTCAGTCAACAACTGAGTCCATCTCTCTCATTTACAGTATTAGGTGTTTCTTCACTCTTAGAATCTGTAGAGTGTGTTGTATGTAAAGGGGCAGTTAGTTCTTGCCTCTTTTGTAATTACAACTTAATTAAATCTCTCCGCAGAATGAACTAATGCCAAGGGAGGAAAACTTAAGTCTATCCTGGAGATGGAACAGGGAAGCAAATTTTTCAGTGAAAATGTTGCCCATCATTGAGATATGGAAGGACAAAAGAAGTATTAGACCTGTGAAGGGTGATGAGAATTTTCAAGTCTGCCTTTGTCCCATACTATTACACTTCTCTGTCTTTCTCTCCCTCATTCTTGAAAAGTTCCATTCTAGGAGCCTAAAGTTAGGGATGAAGGAAGGAGAAAGCCCAGTGTGTGGGTTGAGGAGAGCCCTACATTGTTTTTCCCAAAGGCCATTTGTAGTTTATTTCTAGAAAAGTCAAGTAGGTAAGACTCCTCTGGAATCTGCAGGAAGATGCTCTCTTTTATTAGTTTTGTGTCTCAGGGTATGATGGTGAGCTGTGTGGACCTATTAATACAAGGGATCCTACCACAATAGCAGCATGAAACCATTACACTGTTTCCTTGCTCCATGAAGTACTTATTGTTATGGACCTGCCATCCAAGGTCATTCTGGTTTCAGGGACAGAAGGCAAGTGCTCTGTTAGCCTACAGAGCAAAAAGGAAGCATGAAGTGCAATTCCAATGATCCTGTATCCCGCCTAGAGTCCAGGAGGACGTAATTGTCCTCTGACATGGGGTTCACATCCAGGGTGTCTTATCTTTTAAATATTTTAATGTATGGTATTGAAACTGCACAACTCAGATGGGATTTGAACCCAGCCAAAGCTCATGTTGGGACTGCCTTTTAATTGAAATTCTCATCTGGTGTCAGGACTTAACTGAAGCCCAGGTTCTTTATGTCTCGTTGCAGAAATAATTCAGTGAGAGACAAAGTGATAGGTAAGTAGTGGATTTATTTAGAGAGATACACATTCCATAGACAGGATGCGGCCCATCTCGAAAGGCAAGAGTGGCCCCAGGGCGTGGGGTCAGCTTGGAAAGTGAGAGTGGCCCCATAATATGGGGTGGTTAGTTTTTAATGGGCTCGGTAATTTCATAGGCTAATAAGTGGGAGGATTATTCCAACTATTTCAGGGGAAGGGGAGGGGATCTCAAGGAACTGGGCCACCACCCAGTTTTTGGCCTTTTATGGTCAGCCTCAGAACTGTCATGTCATCTGTGAGTGTGTCATTTAGCATGCTAATGTATTACAAAGAGTGTATAATGAGGTTTAAGCTCTACTGAAAGTCGAATCTTCTGCCATCTTGAACCTAGTTGGTTCTAACCAGTTTATGTCATATCCTCAATGGCTATGTCATTCTTTTAAGGTTGTGCACCCTGACCCCTTCCCTCATATTTCATTATGTGGTCTCCAGTCGTGCTCTTTCCCTGGGCATGTAAATGTTAGGGCTGGGTATAGGAAAGTTCTTCATAAGCCCTTCCGATGCTGTTAGTCAGAACTAACAGTAATTAACTCTAAATCACAATTACTCATGGTCTCTGAATTGTTTGTAAGCCCATAATTTAAAAGCATATGTTTTTAGTAATTTTCCAAGATGTATATGCAAAGGGTGTACCTGTATCTGGATGAAAAACACATCTAAACTGTTGAGGTGGGCAACACCAATTTAACTGATCTCCAAGTTGAGTGTCTTTAATCAACCCCAACACTGTGAGGTGCATTTTAGCCACAGTTGTGTTATATGACGGTAATGGTAATGACAGTGATGAATAATAATATAATATTATTATTGTTTTAAAACCGCTACCATTTCTTAAGCATTTATTAGGCTCAAGTTCTAAGGACTTTACACATATTAACTCATTTAATCTTCACAACTACTCTCTAATATCAATATTATTCATCACCATTTTATAAAAGAGGACACATAAGCACAGAGAAGTAAAGGAACTCACCCAATATCACACAACTAAGAATTGCAGAGCAAGGATTCAACTGCAGACAATTTAACTCCAGAACATGGACTTTTAACTTACTAGCTGCTGTCAAGTAAGAGTCTGAAGAGGTGAATCCCCCATTTAAAAACATCTGAGGAATTTTGAAATGTAACTCTAAACGACATCAGCTAAGCTCAGTGTGGGTATACAGTCACAGGAAGAAAATAAATTTCAGTGAGCTGAGTCCTAGCAGTTCCTATCTAGATAATGTTTGGAAACATTGATCTCATGATGAAGTCATTCTATCAGTATTAGGTCAGGACTTTTATCCCATGAAAAAGAAAATTTAAGGAAATGGGAGGGCACGGCATAGTCAACAGGGGAAATAGAGAAAAATAGATAATTTACTGGGGGATTGGGATCCCAGTTTGATGAAGGAATAAAGAACCACTGAGGCAAGGCATGTTTTGTTATTTTTAAATAGAAGCATCTTTGGAATAAAAGGTCTACAAACTGAAGCATAATATCAGAATCATTCCTTCCCTGTTCCCACCATTCAGGAAGCCGAAGCTAAAACACGGAAGCGAATGGCTGAAAAAGCCAAGCCAAATTAAGAACGAGCTCTCCGTTTTATATTCCCCTTGGCTCTTTAAAGGAGAGCAGTGATGAAATTCTAGGGCACTGAAATCACACAGTCCCAGGTTCCCTCCCACCCTGGCTCTGTCACTGATTCTCTGACATGACCTTGGCAAGTTACTTTGACTCTGTAGCATGGGGAGATCCTTACACCCAGCTCATGGTCCTGTTTGATGATTAAATGAGCGAGATAATGCATACAAAGTGCTTGAGACAGAGTCTGGCACAGAGCAAGGATTCAGTAACCTTGGCTGACTCTGGAAGGGATGCTCGACTCTCTTTAATCCCTTCCATCAGCTTCCTCAGCCTGTCCTTCGGCTCAACCTTCAACATGGGCACAGATTCAACCCTCCCACGTCCCTTGCAAAATGACCATGACCATTTAAGCCACAGCATCTCCTGGTCACCTCCTAACTGGTCTCCTACTTCTTTCCTTGTCCCTTTCAGACAATTCTCAGAGCAGTCAACACATTCGGTTAAAATATATGAACATAGCAGTCCACTTCACTGCCCAAATCTCCAGTTGTTTTCCATCTACAAAGACTTTACAGCATGCCCCATCCATCGTCACCCCCTTCTTCCTGCTTCAACTCCTACAACTCCCCACCCCACACCCAACAAAGATTCTCTCCTTTACCAAACTCCAGTCAAGATCCTCTGAGCCCTTTCTCAACCAGGCCTCAACTTTGGCCTATAAAGACTTGAACAAACACTAACGTTGCTTCTAACAGCTCAAGGCCACACCTCCCTAAGATGACCCTAGCCCCCTTAAAGTGCCTGCCTGAGAAAACTCAGGGCTGCCAGAAGAACGTACTGTCTGTTCCAGCCAGCCCCTGAGGAGAGGGCCCCTGCCTCCCTGCCTCTATGGGAGGCTAGGAGCCTAACTTCCATAAGTGTCAGTTAGCAAACCCAGATGGGTTTTATAGGGACCAACCCCTTCCCACTTTTTGTAATTGTTCCCATCCTTGACTCTCCTGAGCCCCCACTTACCTCCTCCCTACTCCCTCAATTTCCCTTTAAAATGCCCAGTCACCTCTGTCCAAATCAAAGTTGACTTCCGTTCATACTGGCCCCTTTTCCCCATTGCCATGGTATATTACTGATTTAGGTTTGTCCTTACAGTTTTAGCTGGTGTCTAGCTTCATTTATCTTCGACACCTACTGCCCTCCAGTCACCCTGGGTACCAAATGTTCTCCAACTCACCAAGCACAAGTTCTGTCTTAGGGCCTTTGCACCTGCTCTGCCCACTGGCAGACAGACACCTCCTAGTCACAGCTGCATGTTCCTGCCCTTCCTCCCTCAGGGCTTTGCTCAGATGTCAACCCTGCCTGACACCCCCAGAAGTGCCTTTTCCCGTCCTTGCTTTATTTTTCCTCCCTATCCCTCACCAACACTGGGCACACTGTATGGATTTTATTTGTGTATTTTGCGTTTATCACCCCTCACTAGATTGCAGGCTCCATGAGGACAAGGATCTGGCACACAGTAGGTCCTTAATAAATGTTTGTCAGATAAATAAATTAATAAGTATTAGCAATTGTTACTTTGCAACAAATATTATTTTTAAATGGTAGTAAGTACTTAAGTGGCCAATAAAGCAATTTAGTCAAAATGGAATAAATCTGAAGTGAGGGCAAGAGAACAGCATATATATTAATGAGGAAAGCATGCCCATTGCCCTCAAGAATCTACTTAAAGGAACATCTGAGGGGGGGAAAAAGTAAAAAAAGACCATTGATGTCTGCATTAAGACAAAAATTAATCCTGCACAGTAATAACTACAATGGGTTTCAAGATATACCAGAAACTATTTTTCAATTGTTACTTTCAATTTAACCATGTTTTTCAAAGCAGCCATTCGGACAAACTGCTATTTTGCTGTATTTATGAGAGGTGATTTTACTCTCCCTTCAGTCCCTAAAGTCCCAGAAAACAATGGTCATCACAATGACCTCAAGATTTGTGAAAAAAAATTCTGTCAACTGTTTAAGTTATTTAAACGAAGAATTATGTAAATGTCTCATACAGCAGGAGTTATTTATTATTCGTTTTATGCTAGTTATCACAGCAGACGGCTCAGCACAAGTGAATAACGATCAGGAGAAAGAGTCAACATTCCCCACACCAGGAAGGCAGGTGACCTGGACAGTGGAGACAAGAGCTCCTGGCCCAGAGCAGGTATTTCCCTGTGGAATTCAGAGATGAAATCAGGAACCAGGGTAACTGAGGATGAATGTAACAGCACCTCTATTTTCTTATTCCAATCTAAGAAATTTCTCAAAGAAGTGAAACTTCATGTCTGGACTGTCCCTCTGGCCTCAGGGGTTAGTGACACACTCAGTGCATAAAGCCCGCAGTGCACTCACACCTCTGGGATTACACATCCGCTCGCCACCCCAGCCCAGACGCTCTGGCACCACCTCTTTAACACATGGGGGTGTTGTCAGGCATAATGACAAGCCATCTGAATAATGACACCCACCCCGTTGGTAGGGTGTAAATGAGACAGCCGCCTGCCCCATCTCACAATGCAGAAGTTGAGGCAAAACAGTCTTCTGAAGCTACAGTCTCTGTCCTGTCATAAATCTCAGTGTCATGGATGAGAGAACTCCCCTTTACCTTCCAGGTGGCACCTGACTTCTCACCTGTCACCAAGGCCCACTTGCAACAGCCAAACCCTAGTCTATAAATTCCCTATCAAGGATGGCCCAGCCCTCTGAGGTCCAGATATGGAAACCCGATCCCTCCAAATGTCAGCATCGTGCCTGCCAGAGGGAAGGCAGAACATCTGGGCTCTCCCGCCTGGGTCAGGTGCGGCTCGCTTTCTCCCATCAGGGCTATGATTACTGTGGTTCCCTCGGCTTCAGAACCAGAGCACCAAGGCTGCGCAATACACCATTCTCACTCGCCACGCGCCAAGCTATTTATAATCAACGGGATGCCAGGCTTGCACTGAGAAGTGTTACACTTGCCGAAAGTTGTACTGCAATTTTAGCAATCTCTAACCGAAGACACCAGCTGACACAGATCATCCTCGTCGGGTGTGGGGGGCGGAGCGGGGAGTGAAAGAGCTCAGGAAGAGGAAGACTGTAATTTGGATTTGTGTGTTTTATTTATTTTATAATTTTTTTTTTTTAACCTGGGATGCCATTTAGAAATCTTAAAGGGACTCTTCTTCTCAGCATCCGCTGCCCCCAGCTGTCTTGATTAGTGGCTCTGCATATGCTGGTCAGATCCCGGGATTAATGACGGCTAATTTGCCCGAGGTTGGTGCAGCCCAGGCAACAGACTCTGCACGACCAGCTTTTGCTGCCATATGGGCAGAAGCAGCTGTTTCAATTACTTTCAGTGCCCAGATGTGTCAGACGAGCCACCAGCCCTCTGCGGGGTACATCAGCCGCTCGGCAGCTAATTGCTTCAATCACTGTGGAAGTGCAATGCTGGGTACTGTGAAAGGGGGTTTTGGGGACAGCCGAGTGCCAGCTGTCGTCAGGGCTCACAAGGCCAGCAAGCAGAGACGCTGTGACTAGACTTCAGCTTCCACTGGCGGGCCCTCGGCATGACACCTGGGCTGGCTGTGTCTTTGTCAGGTGCCCACCATGCAAGCGTGGACAGAGGCAGGTAACACGCCCTGGGCTTGGATGTATCTCCCTCCCCATGAACCATATATGCTGGGAGCACGTGGGGCTGTGCTCTGTGACTACTAAAGAAATCAAAATTTACGAGATTTCAATTAACAAGCAATGCAGGTTGGTTATTTGAATCTGAAGCTTCAAGGCACATAGCAGGATGGGTCCTGGCGTCCAGATAGTGATCAATGGATCAATGTGTGTGTTATGGTTTCTAGTGTATCAGACTGAGGCAAGAGGGGAAGGGAAATGAAAGGCCAGCCCTGCACCCTCCGTGGTTCTTGGGAAAAGAAATCAGAAAGAAATGTCAGGCAAAGATGTGTCCTCCCATTGTTTGGAGCAGGAGTGATGAGGAGAAAACCTGGGATAAATAGGAAACTGTTATCATCATAATAATACTTCTGTTTAGGAAAAGAATAAACATTTGTTTTGTGCTAATTCTATGGTAATCAGGGTGATTGTACTGTACTTAGCTGCTGGTGTTGCCATGGTTATTCCAAGCAGATTGTGGTTATTAATGGCCTAGAATAATCCACAGTGTTCAGTTTGACACCCTTCATCAGCAACATGAGTATTAACTTCATGGCTACATCCCAACGATTTTGGAGCCCAAAATAAGTTTGCTCTTTCTCAGCTTTGTATTATGTGGCATCTCATCTGTACTATGAAATGTTTTTCTCCCTTTCTTCACATTGCTTCTCTTCAAACATGTTTTTACCACAGGTCTATAGTGTAATTAACAGAACTCAGCATTTTTCAAATTGATCTATTGATGAATATATATTAATATAACTTAGCAAAAAAAAAAAAAAAAAAAAGAGTATTGAGGGAATAGATGTGTAATCTGTGTTGAGGAACCATTCTTGAGTAGCCAGGCCATGGAGCCTATGAACTACCCATCTCAGGCACAGTAAACCAGAGTTTAAACCAACATTTATATCTCTGAGTCGAGTCATCCCTGATTCTATAATATAATCACTGATTCTCACTCTCCACCTGGACACTCAAAGCAAGTCACTACTTTTGTTATTATTGTGTGTGGTGGTGCTGGTGGTGCGGGCAGTGCTGGTGGTTGGTGGTATATGTTCCTGTGTGTTTAAGTTGATAACATCAAGAGCTATATTTCTTAAGAAAAACATAATAGAATTCTTCGACACTGAGTACAAATGAGCATTGATCAAAATGTTTGTGACCATGAGGCCCAGACGAGTTGCATCAGCTCTTCCTAAAATCAGGAAGATGGCATGTGTTTATCAGTTATCTGTGGCTGCGTAACAAACAACTTTGAAACTCAGTGGCATAAAACCAGAATGACTTCCTATTTCTCATGCTTCTGAGGTTGGTCTGGACAGTCCTGCTCCCCACACCATTCACAGGAACCCCTCAGGAGGTGGCAGTCAGCTGATGCTGGGTTGGGCTGTAAGGTCACCAAGCAGGCCTCCCACACCCATGTGGGCTTTGGTTCTGACTTGGGGTGAGACTAGGCTCTCCTGCTCACAGCCTCTCCCTCTAGATGGTACTTCCTCTCAAAGGCCTCTCCACATGGCCTCTTTCCAGCAGGGGTGCCCAAGCATCCTTGGTAACAATTCCATAAAAACAAAGTCGGAATCTTGTAAACTGCTTAAGGGATAGACCTGGAGCTGTCACAGGCCATGTGGCCACAGCAAGTCTGAGGGCCAATCCAGGTTCAAGTTTGGAGAGGACACTTCAGCTCTTCATAGGAGGATGGTCTGCACGTACAGTGAGGGGGCTGGGAGAGGATTGTGGCACCTACTTTGAAGGTCCCCAGTGTGTGTGTTCAGGGTGAGGGTGGACAGATGGGGAATGAAGAGGTTCTATATGAAATAAGTAAATAAGTTAGATTGTCCTTATATTAATTCCATGTCATTTTTTTAATAAAAGAAAGCAAAACAAAAAAAAATGATTTTAATTCATAGTACTATCCTCTGTTTTGTTAGAATACATAAAATATCAAAAAACTGAAAAACAGAGGATTTCTTCTTTTTAAATCTCTCTTCTGAAAGCAGCCAAGTGGTATTGATTAGAATATTTCCCATGTCTTTTGTCTGCCTTTGACTAGTATGAATGGAAAAGCATAATTTGCTCTATAAGAGAGGCCCTGAATTGTCCTTCATAGGTGACTGTGGGAGAAATTCTCCTCTCAATGTTCTCATTCATGTCTGCTCAGTCTTAGTAGAACTGAGAGTCGATGCTCTGGTGGCTGATTCTTCCCTGAGGTGTGCCAACATCCTCCTGGGAAAATGCTCCCTCTATCTGATTGAGGAGTAAGCTATGGATTAGGAATGACCCCATCATCAAAGCCACATGTATCCAAGGGTGGTTACAATTATTTAGGTGAGTATTCCTCTGAGAAACTGTGTCCTTAGCCACAGCAGGGAAAACAAAACTGGCAATGTCACCAAACTCGGGACTAATTCAACTTGAAACTTTTAAACCAACAAAATAAAAACATAACCATTATGCACACTTAGTGGGACTTAGCCAAGGCTGCACATTAGAATCATCTGGGAAGCATTAAGAAAAGAACAAACAAAAAGCCAATTGCTGGGGAACTCATCCCAAGCCAACTAAATTAGAATCTCTGGGGGGATGGCACCCAATATGGATAATGTTTAAAGGAAATTAGAGGAAAGAATAATCAGCATGTCCATCATTTTAACTATTAATAAAATAAAATTTTGCATTAAATAGATTCACATTCAAATCTTGGCACTCGTTTTTACTATTTTAATAATAAATTTATTGATTGCTGACTCTGCGCTAGGCACTGTACTGAATTATTTACACATATTACCACCACTTGATCAATACTGCTGTGACTTAAATACTACTGGGGCTATTCCCATCTTCCAGATGAGGAAACTGTAGCCATGAAAGCTTAGGTAAAATGCCCAGTGTCACTCACCAAATAAGCAGAGTCCCAGATGTGAACACAGAGTGTTTACTCTACAGTGTAGACTTATTTTTAAGAGTTTTGAATATCAGCATGCAGTTATACAGTGATAGTAAAGAGATTCCATGTACCCTTCACCCACTTTTCCCCACTGGTAAGATTTTATGTATTATAGTAAACTAACATGACCAAGAAATTGATACAACAAAGCGACATCAGTAAACAGCTGACCATATTCTGATTTCACTAGTTTTACATACACTTACTTGAGTGTGTGTGTGTGTGTGTGTGCTAGCTTGATGAAATATTATCTCAGGCACAGGTACATAAGATGTACTGTTGAAGAACATCTGAGTTGTTTGCAGGTTTGAGCTATTACTAATCAAGCTGCTACGAGCATTCATGCATAGGTTTTCTTGTGATATAAGTTTTCACTTTCAGGGATAAACGCCCAAAGTGCAGTGGATGAGTTGTATGGTGAGCACATGTTGACTTTTTTGAAGAAACTGACAAACTCTTTCTCAGAATGACTGTACCATTTTACATTCCCAATGTATGAGTGATGCAGTTTCTCCATACTTTCACCAGCATTTGGTGTTATCTTTTTTTGCTTAATTTTAGTTCTTCTGATAGATGTGTTGCATCATCTTACTGTAGTTTGAACTTGCATTTCCCTCATGTCTAATGATACTAAACATCTTTTGCTCAACCTATTTGCCATATTTATGTTTTTTCCATGAATTGTCTGTACATGTCTATTGTGCATTTTCTAATTGGATTATTTGTTTCAATAGTTGAGTTTTGAGAATTCTTTAAGTATTCTCAATAGAAGTCTTTTGTTGGATACATGATTTGGAAATATTTTCTCC
This sequence comes from Balaenoptera borealis, assembly GCF_965194805.1. Lineage (NCBI taxonomy): Eukaryota > Metazoa > Chordata > Mammalia > Artiodactyla > Balaenopteridae > Balaenoptera > Balaenoptera borealis. Next base: position 136,570,684 of record NC_138866.1, on the reverse strand, counting down.
CAGTCTGTAGCTTGTCTTTTCATCCTTTTCCCAGGGTATTTCATGGAGCAGGGATTTTTAATTCTGATGAGGAGTCCAATTTGTCAATGTCTCCTTTTATGTCTCATGCTTTCGGTGTCACTGCCAAGCACGGACTTTAAGGTGGGACTTCACTCAGACTACTCAAATTCTCTAGTCCTCAGATAATTTGTCTTTCGATTTTGGATAACAAGATCTAGGTTACAGAGTGAGAGTAAGATTAAATGAAATAAACAATTATATATGAAGTGTATGGTATGGCTCTTGGCACGTTTCATGCTGTGAGTAGCTGGTAGCTGTTGTCATAAAGAATTATTCTGTGACGGAACATGCCAGAGGATAGCTCCCCTCACTCTGTTCACCTCATATTCTCATTCATTATATTTGTAGCATGAAGCTCATTCCTCAGTTAACTTGAGCCTCAGGATAACCCTTAAGTAATCTTTCTTACTATATAGATGAGGACCCTGAGACCAGAGTGCTGAAGGGATTTGCCCAGGTTCACTGGAATAGCTCACCACAGATGCGTGGGCCACACCCATCCCTCCGGCCCAAAGCTGATGCTGTTATCATTGCCCCATTCCATCTTTTAATTCCCTTTAATTAAATTGTTAACTGCACTTTGACAGAGTCCTTTTCGCAATTAAAAAATAGTCTCAATAGCAAAGTGTAAGCAACGAGATGTGATCCTCCTAACAATTTTTTTTTCTGTCACAAATGATTACCAGGAAACTAACAAATCCTGTGTTGAACATCTGATAACTCTCACCTCTAGGAGAGATTGCCTGATTTCAAAAGATTTTTTTTGAAATATTATTTTTAAACAATCCTAGGGAAGACTTTTTTTGTTCGATTCTTTGTGCAGCTTTAATTGAACGCTGTCCCCTGGATTGGTGTACCGTAACAGAAAAGCACAGTCCTGTATACGTACAATGAGAACCACATCATTAGAATTGGGGGTTGTACAATCCCCAGAAGGAAAGAGATAATGTACCTGAAGAAGATGAGAACATAAATAAACTAATTAATCAGGTAATTAAGTTAAAATATTTCTACTACAGTCCACCCCTTGGGCTCCTAGTAAACATGTATACTTCTTCTCATATACATGATGTTGTTTACAATGCCCTGTACTGCTCTAGCATGGCTTCAATGTAACATGCAAGAGTATTTCCCTTCTTTTCAAGTATTGGATAATTTTTCTTAATATTGTGTACTACAGCAAATGCATTTATCTCCAGCCTTTCCAAATAGGAATGATCTAAATGCAAAATAACTAGTTCATCCAGAAGCAATTTCCTAGTCCCACTCTTTTCTCTCAGAGGTATTTCTATTCCTTGTACAGTTTAATCTTAGTCAATCTACATATAGCCTTTTATACATCTGAAATAGATGATCTAAATCTGAAATGTACTAAGCTCAGAATATTTGATGTACAATGGTGAAGGAAAAACAAGAAACAACTTCAGTAAAATTCTCATTTAGCAAAAGAGAAAAGTAGAAATAGCAAATTGTGTTCACTGTTATACTATATGTCATTTCCTTTCAATAAGGAGTGTAAAGAGAAAAGGTATGGTCAAAAAAGCCTCTGGATGCCCATTAGTTGATTTACTTTCTTAATAGTGAAATGAATTCTTGCATCAGCCAACCTGGCTTCCCCATCCTTTGTCCAGTGTGATATGTTCCTCATTCACTTTCTTTACTAGGCAGATACCAAAGCGAGAATGGGGAGAGCCCTCCTGTGAGGTGTGTGCTCTCCTAGCGTTGCCTTTACAGTGGTGTGAGTACTTGTATCTAGTATAGACCTAAGGAATGGTTTAAAGTAGTATCCCAGACCACAAGCCTCTGAATCCATGAAGATTAAAAATTATGAAAATGTAAATTAGTGGGCATTAACCTGTACCTACTAAATTTCTAGGTGTGGGGCTTAGCAATTGACCTTTTAACATGATCCCTAATGATTCTGATATGCGGTAAAATTTGAGTGCTACCACTTTCAGGATTAATCAGTCAAAGTCCTTCTGATGAAAACTCAGTCCTCTGTGTATCAGTTTGAAAATGATGACCTTCCTAAGCTTGCCAACAATCAACAGCATTTGCATGTGGCTTTGTCATACTTTTTGAATATGGATTTTGCACTTTAGTTTCAGTTTCTTAGTCCCAGACTTAGATACTCTGCTTTGGGGTACAATAGAGAAAAAATAATCCAGGCTGCCCAAAAGAGAGCTGATCTAGGCTGATGAGAGTCCCCAGGAGACTCTGTAAGGGAGAGGGTAAATGGGAATAGGCACTTGTATGGACAAGGTGAATCTGATTTTCTGTGATGCTTCTGGTTCTTCTAGAATATCTCTATTCAAAATGAAAGATTCCAGGATTTCAAATCAGTGCTGTAGCATTAGGGTAAGGCAAAAATTTGCTGATCTTCTACAAAGACACACACAGGACATGCTTCATTTCATACAAATATTATGTTTTGATAACAAAAACGTCTAATACTTGTGAGTAAAGCAAACAAATAAGAGAGAGTGATCTTTGTTATCAACTTAGGGAATTGTCTAATAAGCTTATCTGAGGGTCATCTGGCCATTTATTATTTCTTAGCCCTCAGATATTTTGCAACCTTTTAAAGACTGATGTTTGATTGTAGAAAACTGATAAACTATGAGTGATTTTTGCCCAACTGCAATGCAAATGATTGCTCGATAGCAATGCAAATAGTTTCTGTCTTATAATGATGAAAATGCTTTCTGTCCAGTAAAAAGATGACCCTTTTTAAAAAGGTTATAGCTTAATTGCCCTGAATGCTATCAACCATTGTTCATCGACTTTAGCAATATCGTGTCCAGCATTTGATTTTCTTTTGCTAGCTATATATGTAGATAACAAAAGAAAAGAAAAGAAAAAGAAACTTTCTCATGTCTTTCTTAGAAGGCAAAAAACTTTGATACATGATCACAATGTACTTGAATGAAAGTTATGTTCTTTTAAATCTTGAAAATTATACTTTTTGAGTACATACACCAGTTTTGTTCTTTCCTACTTGCTTTCAAATAAGCCACTTTCACTGGAGCTATCTTGTAGCACCTTATTGAAGGCACCTTATTGAAGGCAAGGAGTAGCTGGCAAACTCAATATCTCAACACTTTTATACCAACTTGCCTAAAGCTACAGACTTCATGGGCATATGGTCTGAGTCCCAAGAGACTACAGGCAATAGTTGAACCAACTGCTGAGCTGTGGCATAATGAAGACAAAGCTAACTTCCTAGCATGAAACAGAAGGATTCTCACTGCATCCCACCCCACCTGCACTTTGCTAATTCCACATTTTAGGGTCTGTCACATATAATATCTTACTTTGGTCTTAGGACTCTGATGTTTATCAGTAAGAAAAACCCAATGACAGCTGTATTAAGGAGGTTGGCTCGTGAAAATCAAATGTTGAATATACCATCCGTGGGATAGAGCTTCATGAGAAAGAACTAGGAGGAAACACGGGTAATACCACTGTTGATTTCTCTGTCTCTGTCTCTGTCTCTCTTTCTCTCCACACACACACACGCACACACACACACACACACACACACACACACACACCTCTTTCTTTCATACCTCTGCTCCTCTGACTTGTCATCACTGTTCTTATTCTCTATAAGGTGGTTGCCAGCAGTTCTGACTTTTTATGTCTTACATTTACTATCATCAGAAATGGATGTCTTTTACCTCAAATTTCCAGTTACAATATATATTTTTTAATTTTAAAAATCCCAAATGATGACTATATTTGGCCTGGGTAAGGCTCCCACCCCTGTCTAAGTCTAATGTGGTAAAGGTCAATGGAGTCACACATGCAAATGCCAGCTCCTAAGTAACCCTCTGGCTGAGTGTGGGGACCATCATTCTCACAGAAGCCAGAGGCAAGGCAGAGAAAACAAGAAATGCCCACTGTCAGAGGTGTTGGTGAGAATAACGATAATATAGGGTCTGGGAGATGAGGAGAAGGTTAAAGGAACTGAGGGTATTTAGCCATGGGGTCAAGCTGCATGAGGGCAACATCAACTCTGCAGTAAGTAGTTGGTGGTTCTGGTCTCAGCCTTAACACAGCTGGGGGACCTGAGACCACAGGCTCTCTGAACCTCAGTTTCCTCATCTTGAAGTGTCAATAATGACCTCTCCCAGGCAGTGCTCTTGACAGGATTCAGGAGACAATTCGGGTAACATATCAAGCATGTGCCTTGCACAGCTCACATTCACTAAATAGAAGCAGTTATTTCATCTAGAAAAGAAAAAGCTTGGGGAGGGAGACACGAGAACTGCCTTCACATTTTTAAAAGCCTGTCATATGCACACGGGTTTCAACTTTTTCTGAATACTCTGGAGCATAGAGCTTCTGTCAAGAAGTTACAAGGCAGTGATTTTTACTTCAATAAAAGGAAAAGAAAAAAAAAGCACAGACTGAAAGCATAAATGGACTGGGGAGAACTGAGTAAATTTCTCCAAAGATTTTTCAAGCAAATTTTGGCTTTCTCTTTCCCAAGGATAATGTAAAGAATTCATGAGTCATTTGAAGGTTAGCTTAGAGGGCATTGTCAATGTCTCCCACCTCTGACTGTCTGCGCTTCTATCACCAGGCAGTGAAGGGCATTCCACCCCCAAAGCCAGAGGGGACGCCTACAAATCTAGGGGATGGGGCACACCCACATGGGTCCTCATCCACATGCAGCCTGCTAAAGGAAGTCTACCAGCTGCAATTCCATTGTACAGTGCTATTTTTAAGTATCACAATACTGAGTTATAATTTATATCTTTGTTGTGCCCGAGAATTATAGTCTACCTTACAATCTGAAAAAGAACAAAGGTGCACACTTTAGAAACAAATCTGCCACATCTGTTCTTGTTCAAGATCATTCCTCATTCCAAAGTATTATATTTTTCATTTAAATTTCCATTTTCCAGGTTATTAATAAAATTAAGCATCTTTTGTAATATGCATTAATGAAAAGTATTTCCCAGAGAACACTCCAGAGGAGTGTTAGAAGACGTGTTAAGGAAAGCAGGAGCAGAGTGTGGTGATGAGATCAGGGGCCACAGGCCTAGAAAGTGCTGGGAGAGGGTCCCTTGCATGACTCTTAGTCCTTCTAGTAGAACCTAATCACATGCCCTTTCCAGCACCAGATCCATTCTTTTGCAGCCTAATCTGCCCTCCCTGAGGATATTTTTTTGACCTCCAAACTTATTCCTCAATGATCCTTCCTGGGGGTATTCTAGCAGGAAGCACAAGGAACCACAGCCTCCATTGCTGGCTTCCTCTCAGTTGGTAGTGTAGAATATGAGGATGACCACACCACACTTTCAATACAGCATTATCAAGACCAGTATTCCAGTAGGATGCCTTGGTATTCCATAGTACTAGCATGGTTAATTTGCCCTCGTTTGCAATAACTATTGACTTTCTAATGATGCCGAAAACTCGGGCTCTGTTCACCAGTGCTGAATCAAATCTCAGAGACAGAGTTCTGGGTAAAGTAGAAAAGAATAGCTTTATTGCTTTGCCAGGCAAAGCGGGACACAGTGGGCTCACGTCCTCAAAAACTGTGTGTCCCCACTTGGGGGGATTTGGTGAGGAGTTTTATAGCAGTGCTTCAAGGGTGGGGTTGCTGATAAGGAACAGGGTGTGTGCAGGGCCTGCATTCTTTTAAATTGTCCTCAGGTGGTCTCCTGATGAGCTTCTGTGGTTCTCAAGGTTATCAAGCTGTGACTTTCTCTCTGGAATGAAGAATGCTTCATCAACTAGTTAACATCTTCCATTCGTTGGGGGTTTTAGTTCTTCAGAAGAGTTCAAAGATATTGCTATGTATATCCTTTCAGGTGGAACAAGGACCCTGCCCCAAGGCTGCATCACCATTTGACTGTTCCTCTCTTGTCTCTGCATCTCCTCCCTTCCCTGATTAGCAACTGTTTGAACCTGCCCGTTGGAACTCAGGGAAGGTCATGGAGGCTGAAACCAATTCCCTACAAACAAGAAACCGGGGACACAGAAAGGCTTCTGTGCCCAAGAGCCCCACAGTGTCCTGCTTCGTACCACTAACTCCCATGTTCTTCTGATCCGAGGTAACAACTGTGCATGTGTTTTTCTTTTAGAAAACAGAAAAAATAAATAGTACGATATTTCTAAGGTATTCCATTGTCCAGATGAGTTTTGTTTTTTTTCTTTTTGAATTAGCCATACAGTTATTCTATCTCCAGCCTCCAGCTCATTGTCCAGTGGCCAGGTATCTAATCTAGGGAGCTAAGTATCCACACATTTGTTCTATGAGCTGAGTGTTCAAATAAATTAATGGAGCCTCTTTCTAAGATCAGCCCCATCTCAGGCATTCTGAACACACAGTCATCCAGCCTGAAACCATGTAAACCTGCTCTTTAGTGACTTTACTGTTGAAATAATAAAAAGCTCAACCAAATAGGCAATTGTATACCTAAGACTACTCAGCTACTCAGCAGTAGAACTTTTAATAACACCAATCCAATAAGGTCCCAATAGATTGGGAATTTGGGATTGACGTGTATACACTGCTATATTTTAAGTGGATAACCAACAAGACACTACTGTATAGCACAGGTAACTCTGTTCAATACTCTGTAATAACATAAATAGGAAAAGAATTTGAAAAAGAGTAGATACATGTATATGTATTAAAAAAAAAAAAAAAAACTCAACAGTAAGAAGCAAAATAATCCAATTAGAAACTAGGCCAAGGTCAGAGACAGACATTTCACTGACAGGGATATACAGAGGGCAAATAAGCACGATAAGATGTTTAATATCATTTGCCATTAGGAGAATGCAAATTAAAACCACAGTGAGATATCATTAGACACTACCAGAATGGATAAAATTTTTAAAAATGATAACATCACATTGCTGACAGGAAATGCTCTAGAAAAGAGTTTGGCAATTTTTCATAAACCTAAACATGTACTTACCATATGACTTAGCAATTGAACTGGAGAAATAGAAACTTAGGTTACACAAATAGCTGTACCTGAATATTTATAGAAGATTTATTCATAAATACCAAAAGCTAGAAACAACTTAAATAACCATTAATGAGTGAAAAGTTAAATAAACTGCAGTAATCAACACAATGGAATACTGCTCAGCAATAAAAAAGGAATAAACTATTGATATGTGCAACAACTTGGATGAATCACAATGGAATTATGCTGAATGAAAACAGTCAATCCCAAAAAGTTACATACCAGATATTTCCATTTATAGAACATTGTTGAAATGACAAAATTAGAGAGAGAACAGATTAGTGGTTGCCAAGATTGGGGGTAGATGGGATAGAGGGGCCTGTGACCATAAAACAGTAGAGGGAGGGATTCATGTGATAAAACTCTTCTGAATCTTGACAGGTAATTTACACAGGTAATAAAATTGTTTTAAAGTAAACACACACAAATGCACACACATGCACACAAATGAGTGTGTTTAAAACTGGGCAACTCTGTTGGTAGTAGATTGTATCTATGTCAATATCCTGGTTGTGATCTTGTACTGTAGTTATGCCAGCTGTAACCCTTGGGGGAAACTGGGTGAAGGGTACATGGAATCTCTCTGTGTTGTGTCTTATAACTGCTTGTGACTCTGCAATTGTTTTTCAAAATAAAACATTTAAAAAATGCATCAAGATATGAGTACTGGTTGTGTGTGTGCCAGCATGTGCCTCATAAATATATTGAAAATACCTGGGCCTGCCACTTCTCTATTTTCTCCTGTGATCCAAACTCACCCCTTCATTGGGTTTTAGTGTGTGCTGTTTCCCCTGCCTCAGAACACTCTTCCCGCAGGTCTTTCCTTCTAGTGTATTGTTGTTCCATGAGTCTCTCTCCTGCAGGAACTTCTCCAGGTGTAGAGTAGGGAATAGAGGCCCTCCTGGTGTTAAGCTCCATTCAGCCCAGCATAAGGCTGGAAAAACAATGACACTATTGTAGATTTTATTTTTATTGCAGAGCCATGATTCTCAAAGCACAGTCCCCGAGGCTTGGTTAGGAGAGGATTCTAACCTCAGCCACATTCTGTGTCCAGAAGCAGTATCTTCCCAAACAGTTCAGTTTTGGTATTGAGTTTTAGTCACCCATTTTAGACTTCCTACTTGGAGGAGGGAGCCCTTTGGCATTTCACATAGAGTATCACCATCCTGTCAATGTTGATCTTCAAAAGGGCAAGATGCCTAAATATTTTCTCTTCTCTTCCAGAAGGTTCCTTACCCCCTTTGCACACTTGCCTCTCCTTTCCAACTGTCTTCAAGAGTATATGGGATTCACAGTATTGTTAAGACAAAGACATATTCTCTTGTTCTAAATGAGATCACAAGAGCAGTGACATGGTTTATTCCAGACACAGAGAGCCTTGGGGGTCAACTAGGGTTTGTTCTCAAACTACAATAATAATTACAATAATCTGGGAGTGCCCAGAATAGCTGCTGGGTTCCTAGTTGAAATGCAACTAAAGCTCCAACGTCAATTTGGATCTCCAACATCTCTTCCTCAACAAAGAGTTTATTTTGTTATTCTCCAAATTACAAACAAAAGCTGCCATTTACCTGACTGCAATTATTCTATATTATTAGAGTTCCAGGCTCTCTGAACTATTTGCCAAAGTCTGATCTGATGTTAGGAATTTTCTGGGCAAGACTCATGCCTTGCTTTTTACCTCCCTCCAATTTTCCAAGGATAGATCCCTCCAGAAAGGCTCTGGGTGTCTTCACAACTTGAAGTCTGGACCAATTTGACACCATTCCAAGAGAAGTACCTCTTAAACTCTTCTTGTCCCTTGTCCTCATGCCAGGAGTAATTTCTTCCTCAAATGATTATCAATGGGAACATCTATTCCCTTCAAAGCAAACACTCCTCCTAGGAATTACTCTAAAATCTAAGTTGAATAGCTAAGCCATGGTGCTGTGCTTGCGGACTTTAAGAGTCATTTGTAGAGACGTGGATGGACCTAGAAACTTTCGTACAGAGTGAAGTAAGTCAGAAAGAGAAAAACAAATATCGTATATTAACGTATATATGTGGAATCTAGAAAAATGGTATAGATGATCTCATTTGCAAAGCAGAAATAGAGACACAAACGTAGAGAACAAATGTATGGATACCAAGGGGGGAAGGGGGGATGGGATGAATTGGGAGATAGGGATTGACATATATATATACTACTATGTATAAAATAGATAACTAATGAGAACCTCCTATATAGCACAGGGAACTCTATTCAATGCCCTATGGTGACCTATATGGGAAGGAAATCCAAAAAAGAGGGACTATATGTATACATATAGCTGATTCACTTTGCTGTACAGCAGAAAGTAACACAACATTGTAAAACAACTATACCCCAATAAAAAAAAAATGTTTTTAAACATAAAAGAAGAGTCAATGTAAATAAGTTCATTTGTATCATTTGTTTTTAGATTCCACATATAAGTGATCTCGTATGATATTTGTCTTTCTCTGTCTGACTTCCTTACTTAGTATGATAATCTCTAGGTTCATCCAGACTCACAGACATAGAAAACAAACTTGTGGTTACCAACAGGGAAGGGGGGGGAAGGAATAATTTAGGAGCTTGGGATTAATAGATACACACTACTATATATAAAATAGCTCAACAAGGTCCTACTGTATAGCACAGGGAACTACATTCAATACCTTGTAAACAACCTATAATGGAAAAGAATCTGATAAAGAATATATATGTATATATATAACTGCATATATATATATATATATAATATACATATATGTATGTATATATATATAACTGAATCACTTTGCTGTACACCAGAAACTAACACAACATTGTAAATCAACTATACTTCGATTAAAAAAAAGAGTCAATATAATTTCAACAGGTAGGTCGGAAAAATGTGAACCAAGTTGCAGATGGGGAGAGCTGCCTGGCCCACATGCATCCAGTGTGTGCACAGGACTAAAAAAGATGAAACTTCCAAAAGGTAGTTTGGGGCCAGAAGTGGACAATTTCTAATGCCATGATAAGGAGCTGGGGCCTTATTTTGTAAGCTTTACTGGGAAAGATGCAAAAGAAATGTGCCGAATTGTGAAGAGCCCTTTGCTGTAATTGTTGCTCCAATGCTGTTCTCAGAGCCCAGCTGTTAGCACTGACACTCATCTTTTAATTAGTGGAGGTAAATGGGCCTCCATAATGCCTGCATGTCTTGATTTAAATATACTTGAGCCTGACTGTTGGAAGAGTGAAAGTGGCCTTGAGGAGAAACTTACACCAAGGACAGAATGATAAATAGGGGAAACACAACGCTCCAAGCTTAGGAATATGATTTAACAACAAAAAAAATATCTATCAAGCTTCCTGAAAACCAAGTGGTAAAGGGAGATTGTCAGTAAAAAGGATTCAAATGGCAGTAGAACCTTTTCTAGTGCTGGTGCCTGAGGATGGGCAGAAACTGCCTTTGCTGGCAATGGAGAGCTTTGTCCATATGGGGCCATAGCTCCCAGGGTTTCCAGACAGCTCATAAAATGTGATTCTCTTTATTAAAGGTCGTCATCAAACACTCAACAGAATGTAATTTTATTTTAAATTTCTTTGGAAAAACTCTCAGATAAACAAACTTACAAACTAGGAGGGGGAGAACCTACTTTGTTGAATCACCTGTGGCAAAGGTGGGCTTGACAGTCCCAGGCACCCTGCTGCCATCTCAGGGGGCACAGTGTCCTTGTAATGGTAAACAAGGTAACATAGGGGAGCAAACTTTATCAACAGAACCCTCTGTAGAGTAACAGGAGATTAGAATTAAATCATACATTTGTTTATTCATTCAAACACAGCCTGTTCAGTGTCTCTCATGTGCTATGCACTGGGGCTGTCCCTGTGAACATGGAGTTTACAACCTGGGAAGAGTAGGACCAGAGGCACGCTTCAAAGAGCAGCCACAGTCACGTGGGTAAGTGTCACCACGGGAGGAAAGCATCCCAGAGGATCTCACCATGGCATCTACACCAAAGCAGGCTTTCCAGGGGAGGTAGCCACTGGAACTTGAAATTGAGGTTAGTCTGTTAGGCATGTCCTAACAGTGCCCAGGGCATTTCTGGAGCTTTGAAGAATCTGAAATGAAAGGGAGGGAAGAGGATGATGGGTGATCAAAGCCAGATCAGGCAGGCACTTGGGAGCCATGCTGGAGAATTTGAACTTGATAAGAATTAGGAAGAGGAATGGGAATAAGGTTTGTGCTTCTTTTCCTTTATTTGACAAAGGCTTTGGGGCAGGAAATCTTGCATATTACACAAATCTCCACTCTTTGCTCTATGTCAAGGGCATTTTTGTGTCTCCCATGAGCTTATATGGCTTAAATTTTTTAGTCCTTAGTATTCACAAGTGAATTTCCTGTTGTCTGTAGTGGGTCCCCAAAAGTGTTGAACCAGGGTCTCTTGATATTAACTCTTTTTTCATTATTTTTTTTTATTGGAGTATAATTGCTTTACAATGTTGTGTTAGTTTCTGCTGTAGAACAAAGTGAATCAGCTATATGTATACATATATCCCCTCCCTCTTAAACCTTTGAAGAGGTAAAGCATGCATCCACAAGATTCCTAGTGTTTGGTCTCCCATTTCCTTTTCTTATATAAAATATTTGATTCACTTGGTTTCAAAGTGCTATTTCATTAAATCATTAATTTATGAAAGCTGACTGTGATGCCGAAATTTTGCCTGATTTTATATTGTACCATATAATAATAAGATGTATGTTTACACTAAAATTCCATAAAATATATTTATTTTTGTTTTCTGGATTTTCAGTAAAATTACATATTACTAATATTTTTATGCCACTTATGTTTTTCCCCCTTGGAACTTAGAGAGTGGAACCTTGGAATCTGGCTGCTCTGTGACCTCAGAGACGATATGGTATAGAATGTATAGCATGAGCATTTATATAGATGTGAGTTCTACCTTCACTGTGTGATATTGGGCAAGATGCTTACCCTCTCTGTTCTTCAGTGTCCTCATGAAAGAAGAAAAAAAGAAAAAAAAACACTAGTGCCTCAGGGGTTATTGTAAGAATTACATGAGACAATTATGTACAGTCTTCCAAACAGAGCCTGGAAGGGAGTAAATTCTCAAGGAGGTTGGTTATTAATTAGTTTTATTAATGATTATTTCTTTGCTATGCTTATGTAGAATTACTAGAGGATAACATATTTCTAATGAGAAAATTTTCTGGTGATTAAAACTTAATACTTTGAGCAGCCACACATACCCATTTTTGAATATTTGGGGGTGGAACCCTTGCTAACTGTGAAATCCCTTATTAACGCATATCGATATAATTGCGGTTGCTTCTAGGAATCATTATACTAAATATTAAGTTTAGCATTAAGCAGCCATAGGAGCATCCCCAGGAAGACAGTTTACCCCCACACTAAATGGCCCTACAGAATTCCCTTTCTACGAGTGTTACTTTTAAAAATGTTGTTGTTCTTATTTGAATCTGCTCTTACTGCCAGGCTATCAGTTGGCCTGCCTCTAGTAACCCCTCAAAACTTCTGTTGTTATTGTTAATATGAATTAGAAAACAGGGAGATGATCTTGTTGTGTATTAAGAGAGTAATGAGGATCTCAGGAAGAATCTTTGCCATCAGTCAAATCTATACATTTTGTCCTCCAACTTTTATGATTTCTAATCCCCCCTGCCAAATTACCACCAGTACAATTTCTCTTTTAAAGCCATTGTATTGAAAGGACACGTTTAGTTTACAATAAGAGAAATGTGGCCCCTCGTTCACCCTGCAAACACTTCATGCACTCAGAAGAATAATAAATGTGAAACCATCAGCTACTTACCCCATTTCAATCTAATCAGGACTTTAGGGAATGGCAACTTTCAATGTTTAAGTTCAGCTTTGAAGTCTCACTTAGAGCTGGAATAGCCCTATCAGTATCATGACTTATTTAAGTGCATTTATAAAACAGAAACAGTTTTGTCTGTTTAACCAGAAATCAAATTAGTACATACAAACACCAATGCAACAATAACAACTTTTTTTAAATTAAGTTTTCCTTCCATTTGTTCTTCTGCTGTTTGAGCTGCACTTGATTCTGCAAATTGAATGGTGAGAATAGTTACCTCTAAGAGAACAGAGGTAGAATTAATGTACACAACCATTCCTATCTCCAAGAAAAGATCTGTATTTCACCAAAAGACCAGTTTTTATGGCTAGTTTGATCAGGCATGACCAGGAGGTCATCCTGAGGGGTGTGGACGGTAACTCCAGGTTGCCTGTTTTGCTGTCTGCCCAAAGAACCGCTTGCTTGATGTTATGTATCCTTGCACCTGTCTTAATAGCAACAGAAGGCAAACAATGTGTTTTAGATGAGTTACTTGTTCCTACGGCTGGTCCAATAGCAATAACTGCCAAAGTAATAAATTGTCAAGTTGGGTGTTTAAAGGTTTGGTTTAGAGGTCAAACTTTCATGTTAACTCCACTGATTAAAAAACAAGTCTTCTCAAATATTGTTCCTGCTTTCAGAAACCAAAAAGACAATTAAGTTCACGGAGGAACCGAAAAAATTCCAGAAGAAAGTTGGAGTCAGACAGTACCATTTCAGCTGCAGGGGTTTCTTGTAACAAAGAAAAATCAATTCAAATAAAAGTTTAGCAAAATGAGCTATAAGGAAGGACTGTGATGGTGTTAGGAAAACAAAAAACAACCAAAAAAACACAAAACTGTGTACAGTTAAAGCAGTAAAGAGACGGAGCAAAAATCCCAGATCAGAGCATGAAGGAAAGTCTTAAAGGATTGGGCAGGAAGTGAGGTCTGGACAGGTCACGAGCTCAGAGCCCAGGTGTCAGTTTGAGCTTAGAATAATTCAATGATTCATTTTATTCTCTCATTCATTTGTTCATCATACATCTATCATGAGCGAGGCACTGTGCTTTGTGTTGAAGAAACAGAGACAACTTCAGTCTCTGATCTGAAGAGATATACAGTTTATTAGTTTGATAAACAAATTAGAAAAAAGAGAAAACAAAAGGAAAAATGGAGAGAACCATCAGCAGACCAGAAACTAAGGCAGTGAGACCCAGGGGCCACAGATACGCCAGGAAAGGAGCAAGAAAAGTGAGAAGAGTTAGCAAAGATTTTTGATGGAGTTTGAAACCAAGCAGTGATAAGCAAACAAAAACCTATCAGCTTCTGGAAGGAAGGGAATATTTTAATTTATTTTTGATTTTATTTTGGCATTTATATAGCAGTTACTTTACACCAGGCACTAAGAAGTTACAAATATAAGCTCATTAAATCTTTCAAACAACCCTGTGAGGTAAGTACTATTATTTTCTCCCAGGCGGCCTGGTCTCCGTGTTCACCCCCTTACCTGGTTCACTACCCTGTAGGCAGACGGACCTTCATGTCTGTGTCCCTGTCCGTCTCCTGTGCCTGATGCAAAACAGGCATCAAGCCATGTCTGCTGTGTGAAAGTGGCATGACAGCAGAACAATAGAACATCAACTTCAGGGGCTTAGAAAGAGAACACTGGACAGATTGTTCCGTTTTCTTTTAGAGCAGAAGCCAATCTCAACCTCTGCAGGTCCAAAGCCTGAAAGTCAAATCAAAAAGGAATAAATGGTAAGAATAGAGTCAGGTTCCAAGAGAGTTCATAAGTTCATGATTCTCCTCAGCTGCAATGTTTAAAGCAACCAGGCTCATGCATCCACTTAATAGAAATTTATTCTGTAACTCCTTGGTGCAAGGCACTCTTCTCCATGCTGGAACTACAACAGAAAACTAACAGACAGGGCCTTTCAATGATAATCAAATGATCAAGTTAATTACAGATTGTTGTTAGGGCTATGAAGACAAGTTGGGACACAGAGTAATAGGGGGGGCAATAAATAAGACATTAGGGTCTTTTTGAGAAGTTGGCATTTGAGCGAGGACCTGAAGGATAAGAAGGATCCAGCCGTTCAGCAGAGCTGGGGGGGGATGGGCCTTCCCAGCAGAGGGAACATCAGGTATACAGGCCCAAGTGTGGAAAAGGCTCTGGCACACTCACAGAATAGGCAGGTAGAGCCTTATGGGCAAAGGGCAAGGGATGTGGTATACCAGCAGAGACCAGAAAGGGCCAGACAATTCAGGACCTTGTGCCCATAGCAGAGAGTTTGGAGATTGTTTTAAAACAAACAAACAGAAACAAAACAAAACTTGGGAGAGTTCAAAACAGGGAATCCTTGATGTTTGAAAAAGATCGCCATAGCTTCTGTGTGGAAGATGGATTGGTTAGGGCAAAATGGAAGCAGGAAGGATGTTGCCCTGGAATCTAGGAGGAAAGTGATCTGGGGAAGCAGAGGTAAGGAGGTGATGAGAAGCTCATGGGTACTTTCAGTGCAAATGAGATTTGGTAATGCATTGCATTTGGAGAATGAGGGAAAGGGAGGATTCAGGGACGATGCCTAGCATGGTGTTTTGAGTAACAGGTGTAAAATGGCACCATACGTTAAGATGAGGAGTACGAAGGAAAGATAAGGAGTAGGAAAACTAAAACTTGAACAACAAATAAATGTTTCACCGGATAGAAAACTGTCTTCCAAATCACGGCTTGAATGAAGGTGAATATGAAGTTAATTCTAGCCATCAATAAATATAATACAGTAAATTAGGTATTTGATGATAATAAAAATATCTCTTCTAATAAAAAATACTATAAATATCCTGAGGTCAGGCATTGTGACCGATTCATACTAGATGTTCAGTAAATCTGTGTTTGTTGAAATAAATCCAAATGAAAGTCAAGAGGCGGAAAATAAACTCAGGTCAAGAACAATAAGTTTCCTTTTAGGCTCTGCCACTTTCCAATTGAGTGACTTTGAGGAAGTTAAACTCTGAATTTCAATATTCTCATATGTGGAATGAGGACTGCAACAGAAGATGACAATAGTTAAATAAAATATTATGTAAAACCAGCTGCTCATTAGAGACCCTCAGACCCCTATACCCCTTCCTACAGCTTCAGCTGTTGTTTACTCCCAAGTTTGGGTCTGTAAGCATTTTTTGTAATCTCTACATCTACTTCAATTAAATTTTGTCTTATCATCTAAGACAACATTGTGCATAGAGAAGGAATTCAATTCATCTTTGCTGATTAACAGATTCCTTTAATTAAACGTAAACCCTCAGGAAGAACACATAAGTAGCACAATGGACCTTGGTCTCCAGGATTCTGTCACCCATCTTTGTCCTGAATATCCCCCTTCTGCCCTCTTCTCATTGACAGGCAGCCAAAGAATGAGAATTTGCCTTTCAATCTATTGTGAGCAAAGTGAAATGATTCTCTTTCAGCATAACAAAACCTATAGGCAGCTGTAAAATATAATTTCCTTTCAGCTTCTTGACAGACTTGATATAAATTTCAGTGCACAGGGGAAAAAAAAGCAGGGGCCACTTTAAAAGATAAATTTCATCATGTATGTCTGACAATAGTGTATATGTTCAGAGGCCCCCTTTTTTTTAAGAGAGGAAAAAATAAGACTATGCTTTTAAACAATCAAAGGTTAAAGGTAGCTCCGTCATTCATGTGGTTTCATTCTCTTATGCATATTGAAATACCTCAGAAAGATTTATAACCCTGGTTCATACAGTCAGACTTCCAGTAAATGAGTCTCTTTTTTGAAGGTTAAATATTTATGTTCCTATTTTCCTGCTTGATACAGACAATAAGAGTAAGCCCCCATTAATCAAGGAGCCAGGGTGACAGGAGGGGTTAGGTCAAGAAATGGTGGCTGGTCCACCAACTTGAGCACCTTCTGCTCTCTTACATTAGTTCTCTGGAAATGAATGAATGAATGAATGAAATCTCCCAGAAAACCAGTCCCAGGAAGCAGAAGTAAATCTCTTTGGAAAATATGAGTCTAAGTTAGTTTAAAATTCCCCACATATCCAACCTAGTGAGACAAATCTTAGGAGATGATAATAATTGTCCTTTAGAAGAACAGCCAATTACAGTGAGTGAAATACTTTTATATACATACACTTGAGCTTTACAGAACTCTATGGAGTGGACAGGCAGGCATTGTTATTTTACTTCATAGTTGAATAAGTTGATGTTTTAAGTGCATGAGTGACTTGATCTGTGTCTCACAGGTGGCTCATGGCAGGACTAAGACAACAACTACGTTATCTTGATTCCTACGAGGGTGATCTATCCATTGTGTGCTTCTAATTACGACAACAGTAATAGCAACAAATACTTATGTAGTGAATTACGGTTTAACAAGGTTATACCACGTTATCACGTTTGATCTTTAGAGCAATCCCTTGAGTATTTCTTTATCTTATTTTACTTTTCACCTGATATTTATTTGCATAAAAGTTTTGTAAAGTTCAATAAGATGAAAAATAGCTGTTCCTTGACCCTTCACCCCCAAGACCTACTCCCTGAGAATAAAGCATTTTCAGCTCTCTCATTGACTGCTTCTGGTATTTATCCCCATATTTATAGATGGTATTTTTGCATTGCTATTTCTCAACTGTTCAGCTGTAGACATTACATATAGACTCCTAGGATGGAAGACAAGAATCAAGTACTGAACCCCCTCCCCCAACACACAGAAATACTTACAGGAGTTATAAAACAATTTTGGTTAAATCAATATCTAGTGCTTATATTACCGTGACCACTTAAGTATTATTTACAGCTATGGCAGAAAGTACTAAATTTCCTTTATTTCTCTGTTTTCCTCAACTCCTTGCTTTTAATTATTTTCCCCCTTAAGTTAATAAAAGTGATATTTTTTCTTAGTTTCCTATGTACCTATCAAATAATTTTATTCTGAACTTCTCTCAATATAATGATATATATTATCAGGTAAGTGTATCATCATTTTTTAAAAACATATATTTCTTCTGAACCCTTAGGCCTCTTGTCCCAAATTGGACAGTTTTCCAGGCCACAGTACAGCTGTCATCTGGGTAATTGCTGTCCATCTCCATATACTGGATCCTTGTTTAATGTTTTTCTTCTCCTGACTTATGTCCTGATTTGGGTGGAGCAAATCCTCTGATAACTTCCTGAGAAAGAAGCATGAACAATTACACCTTGAGAAGTTTTAAAGCTAAAATTTATTTATTTTTTTTCCTCTCACAATTCATTAATGGTTTATCCTTACCTTAAATTGAAAAACTTTCACCCAGAATCATGAAGACTTTTGTCCACTTTTTTCTCTTCAGTCTTTCTGTTGATAGAGCCAAAGATATCCAAATTATTTATTTTTTGTAGGCAATCTGTTCTTTTTTTATGAGAGCTTTAAAAAGTTTTATACTTAAAGTTCTGAAATATCACAATATGGGGCCTGGATGCTGGTCTTTTCTTATTCATTATTCTGGGTTCTTAGTGGAGCCATTTCAATCTGGGAATTTTTATCTTTCGTTTCTTAAAAAACCACCTAATTTATAATTTTATTCAGTTGCTTTTCTTTAGAAATTCTATTAGTTCAATTGAATATCCTAGATTTAATGTCTATTTCTTTTTATCAATTCTTTTCTACTTATCTTTTTTCACATTTTTTAAAAATTAAGGTAAAATATATAGAGTGAAATGCAAAACTTTAGCTATACAATTGGTTGAGTTTTGATGAATATATGTTCCCATATGACCATTTGACCACCCACAATGAAGATATAGAACATTTCCATCACTCTCTTCCCTACATCCTTGCCCACACTCCATTTCCTCAATTGTCTTCTGATTCTTGGCTGTCCATTTCTATTCAATGTGAAATAAACTTTGATCAAAGACATACATGGGGAAAGAGAGTTGTTGACTGATAAGACTCAGTTGTGGAACAGCTGAGGACAAGAAATTATGTTGGAGACACCCTTCTTCATCCAAGTGGCAGTACCAAGTATTCCTGTTGGCATCCTGGAAGCTAAGTTAGAAGGATACTTATGGTTTGTGTAAGTCATGGTTTAACCAAAGAAGCAGAACCAGTAAGAGATATAAATGTATAGATTAAGATAGGTATATAGATATGGATACAGATATAGATATAGGTCTATATCTATCTACATATGCATATATAAAGAGATTTATTACAAGGGATTGGCTTACACAATTGTTGGAACTGGCTAAGCAAGTTCAAAGTTCGTAAATGAGGCAATCAGGAAGAGAAGATCACAATCAGGCTGGACCCTATGGGGACAGGTTGAATTTTTTGTCTATATGTTTCAGTCTAGAAAGAAGATCCAAGGGCAAAGAGAGCAATTGAAAAGACAGCAGATGTTTGGAGTCTCTGCATCCATGAAGTCCTAAGCCTCTTTGAAAGGGTTTACCTTAATTAGGTAGAGCTACCAAAATCTTTTTTGATTAACTTAAAGTCAATGGATTAGGGACTTTATTTACATCTTCAAAATATCTTCACTGCAGCACCTAGGTTACAGTTTGATTTTATAACTGGGAGAATGTGTGTACATGCTACATCATAACTGTCCTCCAGCTGTCCCTATAGCCCACCCCAACAAGAAACACTAGAAAAGGAATTCAGCTTAGTCAAGTTAAAACATCAAAACTCCATCACATGGTCTCATGATTACAATGAAGACATCTGCTTAATTCCTTTGTATTGAGCACACCACCTAGCCTGCACTCTCAGCTATGCCAAGGGTAGAGTCCCAGGCCTCTAATTCAGTTCCTTCAGAGAGAAAAACTCCTATTTCCTATTAGGGGAGGTACCTGGGGTATTCAACTACCCCCATACAGACTTTCAACTATTCTTTCATCTCACATTTTAAGAAACTTCCAGTTCCTGAGATTTTCTGGCCTTCTACAGCTCAAAGCATTTGCTTTTGTTGGGAAACCACTTGGTTTTCATGTTTCATCAATCTTATGAAGCAGTTTCTACTCATTCACTTGCCATCTTAATTTTCTAAAAGACAGTAGATTGCAGGTGCTGTCACCACAAAAACAAAACAGACAAAATAAAACAGGTAACTCTGTGAGAATATAGATATGTTAATCTGCTTGACTGTAGTCATTATTTAACTATATACAAATAACTGTATACAAACTATGTATAGCAAAACATCATGTAGTATACCTTACATATACATAATTTTATAAAAATGTTTTTAAAATTAAAAACAAAAAAAATTCTTGACCTCTCCAAGTTGACCTCTTCTCCCATTTTCTTTTTCCAACTTTCTAGAAAGTTTCTTACTGGACTTTTAGCTGTGTTTTGGCACATAAATGCATGAGTTTAATCTGCAAAGGCCAAATAGGTTTGTTTCCATTTTGTGAATAAGAGAATAGTATCCTTCTGAAAACTTAAGTGACATAAAGTCACACAACCAACACATGGTCAGGGCCTCAAACACAGATTCTAGTGAATTACCTAATTCTGATGAAATGTTAAGGGCATTATTGAAGGAAACTAAGCAGTTTTTTAAATGTGTTGAAAATATTTTCTTACTACACTTGCCTAGGAAAGTTGAAATTGTATTTCCTGGTCACACCATGCATTTATCATCCATAAGCCATTGCCCTAATAAAATATTGGAATGCCTCTAGATCCAATTGTTGACTTGCAAGCTTGTCCTATAAGATTAGCATATGATCCAAATAAATAACCAATAGGTAGCAATGTTTCTCCCGTAGTCAAAATAAAAAACACGAGAGCAAAGTTGCCACCATGCACAACTACAAGACATGACTTACACTCAAGATGTTGCCTCTTATGATAAAGACACTAACTCTGCATATCTAAAAGTTTTAAATCTAAAAATGAGATGCCTCCATCATGGTATCAAATAATAGTTCCTCTAAACTGAAAGCTGATACTGCCACATGGCCATTTTGGACTCCCTGGAGTTTCAGTACAACAGGCGAGGAATGGGTCATATTACTGGCTAGAGTCAATGATCCTGCTGTCAAGAGGATAACAAAGAAGGAAGGACCATAGGTTAAATGACTTAGGTAATTCTCTCAAATTAAGGCTACAAAATCCTTGCAAAGAGCCTCAGAATAGCCTTAAGTCTCACATCACCCTCCATGAAAACTGTAGTAGACTGGATTATGAGTCCCAATACTTTGATGAACAGTAAACATATATTCACACTCTTTGCCATGTAACTTTCAGTACCCTCCCTCTTTGTGTGGAATCTTCTTTTCTACCCCAGTGATAATGGGCTTTGTGAATTACTTTGGCCAGTGGACTATTAGCAGACATAATGGTAGCAGAAGGCATAAACACGCTTATGTTGACCCCTTGGCCTCTTATGCTGCAATGATCACCTTGAGACTTGGGTCCCAGAGTGGAATCTGTGAGAGGAACATACCTTAATCCTCTGGTAGCCTAGAGTCCAGACTGACCCAGTGGAGTTACATCTGACCGACAGACTTAGGTGCAAGGAATAAATGTTGATTTAAACCACAGCAACTGGGACTGTTACACAGCACTATTGCAGGAATCACTGAAAAAGGTAGAAGCTCAGTTCTGTAACACTGTTATAATTCTAGTTCTTGGATTTTCACAAGGTTCCACTCATCCTCCCTTGTCATAAACCTCTCCACCTGAGCAGGCTTTAGTGAATCTTCTTTCCAACAAAATCACCTTAAATTAAAAGAGGATGAGATAATATTTCTTCCTTACAAAGATTATTGACCTACAAGAAACCAAATCATGAATAATAACTAAGAAAACCAAATAAGTATCTAAATATACACAATGAAAAAATGATAAATATTGATTTCCATAAGATTAATTAACTCTATTTTGGTAGGAAAATAAGCTTAAAATTTAGAACAAGTTTACCTCTTTGAATAGTAGACTTGTCATAAAACATTTAAAAATATAAATTAGAGAGAAAATTTGTGAGCTATCCTTTTTATTATTACATCTTATCACCCTCTCTCTTCTCCCTTTCCAAATATGTGCTTTTTACCTGGCACTCCTATTTTGGTCAGTGATACTTGTAGCAAATGCCTCTATCTTTTGCTGCCAAAATATAGTTATCACATGGAGACACGCTGGAGGTAGGTTGTAGAGATGACTACAAGTAAATAAATGATACAGATTTTTTTAACTTATTAAATTGATTATTCTAATTTGTGTTTATAAATCTAAAAACGTTTTGCAATTATGGAGCAGAAAATATAGTTAATTCTCTTCAAGAAAATGATGAGCCTTCAAATTTTTCAAAAGTATTGATTTTGACAACACAAGAAGAAGGAGCTGAAATAATAATAAGCTAGAATTTTTAGAGATGTTTTGAAATCTGGAATTAGTATTTACAAGCTGGATGATTATTTACAGTGATGAACAGTTAGTTGCATTTGAAAATATTGCATGGTTAGAGTACAATATTTATGTTTATAAATATACGTTCATATATTTATATATTTTTAAAACCAGGAAAATCTGGAATGAATTTTTTTTTGCTATGTTAAATTCTTACCAAAATTTCTAATACACTTGTTTTTCATTATCATTTTTCTTAAATTTGTAAATTATTTGTAAAATGACTAAAATATACAGGCATACCCTGTTTTATTATGCTTCACTTTATTGTGCTTCACAGATATTGCATTTTTTACAAATGAAGGCTTGTGGCAACCCTGCATCAAGCACATTTATCAGTACCTTTTTCCCAACAGCATTTGCTCACTTTGTGGCTCTGTGCCACATTTTGGTAATGCCTGCAATATTTCAAACTTTTTCACGATTATTATATTTATTATGGTGATCTGTGATCCATGACTTTGATATTACTCTTGTCATTGTTTGGGGAAGCCAGGAATCATACCATATAAGACAGTGAACTTCATCGATAAACACTGTGTGTGTTCTGACTGCTTCACCAACTGGCCATTCCCCTTTCTCTCTCTCCCTCTCCTCCAGCCTCCCTATTCCCTGAGACAAAACAATATTGAAATTAGGCCAATTAATAACCCTACAATGGCATGTCAGTGTTCAAATGAAATGAAGAGTTGTACATCTCTCACTTTAAAGCAAAAGTTAGAAATTATTAAACTTAGTGAGGAAAGCATGTTGAAAGCTGAGATAGGCTGAAAGCTAGGCATGTCAAGTTGTGAAGGCCAAGGAAAAGTTCTTGAAGGAAATTGAAACACAAGAATGATAAGAAAGTGAAACAGCCTTATTGCCAATATAGAGAAAGTTTTAATAGTCTGGATAGAAGATCAAGCCAGAAGATCAAACAACATTCCCTTAAGCCAAAGCCTTATCCAGAGTAAGGCCCTAACGCTCCTCAATTCTATGAAAGGTTAGAGAGGTGAGGAAGCTGCAGAAGAAAAGTTTGAAGCTCTCAGAGGTTGGTTCATGAGGTTTCGGAAAGAAGCTGTCTCTATAACATAAAAGAACAAGGTGAAGCAACAAGTGCTGATGTAGAAGCTGCAGCAAGTTATCCAGAAGATCTAGCTACGATAATTAATGAACGTGGCTCCACTAAACAGTCAATTTTCTGTGAAGATGATTAACCTTATATTGGAAGAAAATGCCATCTAGGACTTTGATAGCTAGAGAGGAGAAGTCAATACCTGGCTTCAAATCTTCAAAGGATGGGCTGACTCTCTTGATAGGGGCTAATGCAGCTGGTAACTTTAAGTTGAAGTCAGTGCTCATTTACCATTCTGAAAATCCTAGGGTTCTTTAGAATTATGCTGAATCTACTCTGCCCATGCTCTATAAATGCAACAACAAAGCCCGGATGACAGCACAGCTGTTGACAACATAGTTTACCTAATATTTTAAGCCCACTGTTGAGACCTGCTGCTCAGCAAAAAAGATTCCTTTCAAAATATTACTGCTCACTGACAATGCACCTGGTCACACAAGAGATATGATGGAGATGTACAAAAAGATTAATGTTGTTTTCATGTCTGCTAACACAAAATCCATTCTGAGCCCATGTATCATGGAGCAATTTTGACTTTTAAGTCTTATTTAAAAAATACATTTTGGAAGGCTATGGCTTTCATAGATAGTGATTCCTCTGATTAATCAGCGCAAAATAAATTGAAAACCTTCTGGAAAGGATTCTCCATTCTAGACGCCATTAAGAACATCATGATTCATGGGAAAATAATAAAATATCAACATTAACAGGAGTTTGGAAGAAATTGATTCCAAACCTCATGGATGACTTTGAAGTGTTCAAGACTTCAGTGGAGGAAGAAACTGCAGATATGGTGGAAATAGCAAAGAACTAGAATTGGAAGTGGAGCTTGAACATGTGACTGAATTGCTGCAACCTCATAATAATACTATAACAGAAGGGGTTGCTTCTTAAGACGAACAACGACAGTGTTTTCTTCAGATAGAATTTAATCCTGGAGAAGATGCTATGAAGATTGTTGACATGACAACAAAGAATTTAGAATATTAAGTAAACTTAGTAGATAAAGCAGAGGCAGAGTATGAGAGGATTGACTACAATTTTGAAAGAAGTTCAACTGTGGCTAAAATACTATCAAACAGCATTTCGTGCTACAGAGAAATCATTCATGAAAGGAAGAGTCAATCAATGTGGCAAACTTCCTTGTTGTTGTTGTTGTTGTTGTTGTTTTAATATTAATTAATTTATTTATTTTGGCTGTGTTGGGTCTTCGTTTCTGTGTGAGGGCTTTCTCTAGTTGCGGCAAGTGGGGGCCACTCTTCATTGCGGTGCGCGGGCCTCTCACTATCGTGACCTCTCTTGTTGCAGAGCACAGGCTCCAGACGCGCAGGCTCAGTAATTGTGGCTCACGGGCCCAGCCGTTCCGTGGCATGTGGGATCTTCCCAGACCAGGGCTCGAACCCCTGTCCCCTGCATTGGCAGGCAGATTCTTAACCACTGCGCCACCAGGGAAGCCCTTCATTGTTGTTTTATTTTAAGAAATTTCCACAGCCATCCCAACCTTAAGCAACCACCAACCTGATCAGTCAGCAGCCATCAACACTGAGGCAAGACACTCCACCAGCAAAAAAGATTACAGATCACCAAAGGCTCAGATGATGGTTAACATTTTTTAACAATATTTTTTAATTATTGTATGTACATTTTGTTGTTGTTGTTGTTTTAGGGCTAATAGACTGTAACATAACTTTTATATGCACTGAGAGACCAAAAGAAAAATACTGTGTGACTTGCTTTATTGCAATATTCACTTCATTGTTGTGTTCTGGATATGAACCTGTAACATCTCCAAGGTAAGCCTATATAAAAATAAAATTAGGAGAAGGGGAAGAGCAGTTGGGGCAGCTTGCATCCCTCTGCAAAGAGTAGGAAAATCAGCTCTTCCCTCGCGCCTAGCGCTACATGTCAGAGTCTCCTGCTTGTCTCCATGCCTCCGAGTGGCTCTCTGCAGGAGCCCAGTCCGTGCCGAACTTGGACTGGGACTTCTCTTGCTAACTATTTCTTACAGCTAGAAACTGGATAAAGCATCGCCACGTCTTCATTTCCAACAAACCCTCGGGTTCATTTCAGAGAAGACAAAAATCTCATCTCATCATTGGTGACCTTTAACCAGACAGAGCATCTGCTGGGCCCTGCAGAGATGGCTGTGTGACTGACAGGGTCTTGGAGCTCCAGCGGGGTATCAGGCCTCTTCCTGTGAGGTGGGACAGCCGAGTTCAGGACATTGGTCCACGAGAGACCTCCAGGTTCCATGTAATATCAAATGGCGAAAGCTCTCCCAGAGATCTCCATCTCAATGCTAAGACATAGCTCCACTCAACAACCAGTAAGCTACAGTGCTGAACACCTTATGCCAAACAACTAGGAAGACAGGAACATAACCCCACCCATTAGCGGAGAGGCTGCCTAAAATCATAATAAGGTCACAGACACTCCAAAACACACCACTGGACATGGTCCTGCTCACCAGAAAGACAAGATTCAGCCTCATGCACCAGAAAACAGGCACAAGTCCCCTCCACCAGGGAGCCTACACAACACACTGAACCAAACTTAGCCACTGGGGGCAGACACCAAAAATAACAGGAACTCCGAACGTGCAGCCTGTGAAAAGGAAACCCCAAACACAGTAAGTTAAGCAAAATGAGAAGACAGAGAAACAAACAGCAGATGAAAGAGCAAGGTAAAAACCCACCAGAACATGAAGAGGAAATAAGCAGTCTACCTGAAAAACAATTCAGAGTAATGATAGTAAAGATCATTTAAAATCTTGGAAATAGAATGGAGAATATACAAAGAAACATTTAACAAGGACCTAGAAGAACTGAAGAGCAAAAAAAAATCATGAACAACACAATAAATGAAATTAAAAATTCTCTAGAATGAATCAATAGCAAAATAGCTGAGGCAGAAGAACGGATAAGTTACCCGGAAGATAAAATAGTGGAAATAACTGCTGCAGAACAGAATAAAGAAAAAAGAAAGAAAAGAATTGAGGACAGTCTCAGAGACCACTGGGACAACATTAAACGCACCAACATTTGAATGATAGGGGTCCCAGAAGAACAAGAGAAAAAGAAAGGGTCCGAGAAAATATTTGAAGAGATTATAGTTGAAAACTTCCCTAATACGGGAAAGGAAATAGTAAATTAAGTCCGGGAAGCACAGAGAGTCCCATACAGGAAATATCCAAAGAGAAACATGCCAAGACACATATTAATCAAACTGTCAAAAATTAATAAGAAAGAAAAAATATTAAAAGCAGCAAGGGGAAAACAGCAAATAACACACAAGGGAATCCCCAGAAGGTAAACAGCTGATCTTTCAGCAGTAACTCTGCAAGCCAGAAGGGCGTGGCAGGACAAATTTAAAGTGATGAAAGGGAAAAACTTACAACCAAGATTACTCTACCCAGCAAGGATATCATTCAGATTTGATGGAGAAATTACAAACTTTACAGACAAGCAAAAGCAAAGAGACTTCAGGACCACCAAACCAGCTTTACAACAAATGTTAAAGGACCTTCTCTAGGCAGGAAACAAAAGAGAAGGAAAAGACCTACAATAACAAACCCAAAACAATTAAGAAAATGATAATAGGAAGATACATATAGATAATTACCTTAACTGTAAATGGATTAAATGCTCCAAGCAAAAGACATAGACTGGCTGAATGGATACAAAAACAAGACCCTTATATAGGCTGTCTACAAGATACCCACTTCAGACCTGGGAAAAATACAGACTGAAAGTAAGGGGATGGAAAAGATATTCCATGCAAATGGTAATCAAAGGAAAGCTGGAGTAGCAATTCACATATCAGACAAAATAGACTTTAAAATAAAAACTATTAAGAGAGACAAACAAGGACACTACATATTGATC
Organism: Balaenoptera borealis; assembly: GCF_965194805.1. NCBI lineage: Eukaryota > Metazoa > Chordata > Mammalia > Artiodactyla > Balaenopteridae > Balaenoptera > Balaenoptera borealis. The sequence goes on along the minus strand of NC_138866.1, from coordinate 136,543,338 downwards.
AAGGGATCAATCCAAGAAGAAGATAGAACAATTGTAAATATTTATGCACCCAACACATGAGCACCTCAATACATAAAGCAAATACTAACAGCCATAAAAGGGGAAATCGACAGTAACACAATCATAGTAGGGGACTTTAACAGCCCACTTTCACCAATGGACAGATCATCCAAAATGAAAATAAATAAGGAAACACAAGCTTTAAATGATACATTAAGCAAGATGAACTTAATTGATATTTATAGGACATTCCATCCAAAAACAACAGAATACACTTTCTTCTCAAGTGCTCATGGAACATTCTCCAGGATAGATCATGTCTTGGGTAACAAATCAAGTCTTGGTAAATTTAAGAAAATTGAAATCATATCAAGTATCTTTTCTGACCACAAGGCTATGAGACTAGATATCAATTACAGGAAAAAACTGTAAAAAATACAAATATATGGAGGCTAAACAATACACTACTTAATAACGAAGAGATCACTGAAGAAATCAAAGAGTAAATCAAAAAATGCTTAGAAACAAATGACAATGAAAACATGACGACACAAAAAAAACTTATGAGATGCAACAAAAACAGTTCTAAAAGGGATGTATTAGCAATACAATCGTACCTCAAGAAACATCTCAAATAAACAACCGACCTTACACCTAAAGCAATTAGAGAAAGAACAAAAAAACCCCAAACTTAGCAGAAGGAAAGAAATCATAAAGATCAGATGAGAAGTAAATTGAAAAGAAATGAAGGAAACGATAGCAAAAATCAATCAAACTAAAAGCTGGTTCTTTGAGAAGATAAACAAAATTGATAAACCATTAGCCAGACTCATCAAGAAAAAAAGGGAGAAGACTCAAATCAACAGAATTAGAAATGAAAAAGGAGAAGTAACAACTGACACTGTAGAAATACAAAGGATCATGAGAGATTACTACAAGCAACTATATGCCAATAAAATGGAGAACCTGGAAGAAATGGACAAAATCTTGGAAAAGCACAACCTGCCGAGACTGAACCAGGAAGAAATAGAAAATATAAACACACCAATCACAAGCACTGAAATTGAAACTGTGATTAAAAATCTTCCAACAAACTAAAGCCCAGGACCAGATGCCTTCACAGGCGAATTCTATCAAACATTTAGAGAAGAGCTAACACATATCCTTCTCAAACTTTTCCAAAATATAGCAGAGGGAGGAACACTCCCAAACTCATTCTATGAGACCACAACCACCCTGATATCAAAACCAGACAAAGATGTCACAAAGAAAGAAAACTACAGGCCAATATCATTGATGAACATAGATGCAAAAATCCTCAACAAAATACTAGGAAACAGAATCCAAAAGCACATTAAAAGGATCATACTCCATGATCAAGTGGGGTTTATCCCAGGAATGCAAGAATTCTTCAGTATATGCAAATCAATCAATGTGATACAATATATTAACAAATTGAAGGAGAAAAACCATATGATCATCTCAATAGATGCAGAGAAAGCTTTTGACAAAATTCAACACCCATTTATGATAAAAACCCTCCAGAAAGTAGGCAGAGAGGGAAGTTACCTCAACATAATAAAGGCCATATATGATAAACCCACAGCCAACATCATTCTCAATGGTGAAAATCTGAAACCATTCCCTCTAAGATCAGGAACTAGACATGGTTGCCCACTCTCACCACTATTATTCAACATAGTTTTGGAAGTGTTAGCCACAGCAATCAGAGAAGAAAAAGAAATAAAAGGAATCCAAATCAGAAAAGAAGAAGTAAAGCTGTCACTGTTGGCAGATGACATGATACTATACATAGAGAATCCTAAGGACGCTACCAGAAAACTATGAGAGCTAATCAATGAATTTGGTAAAGTAGCAGGATACAAAATTAATGCACAGAAATCTCTTGCATTCCTATACACTAATGCTGAAATATCTGAAAGAGAATTTAAGGAAACACTCCAATTTATCATTGCAACAAAAAGAATAAATACCTAGGATAAACCTACCTAAGGGGACAAAAGACTTGTATGCAGAAAACTGTAAGATACTGATGAAAGAAATTAAAGATGATACCAACAGATGGAGAGATATACCATGTTCCTGGATTGGAAGAATCAACATTGTCAAAATGACTATAGTACCCAAAGCAATCTACAGATTCAATGCATTCCCTATCAAACTATCAATGGCATTTTTCACAGAACTAGAACAAAAATTTCACTATTTGTATGGAAACACAAAAGATCCCGAATAGACAAAGCAATCTTGAGAAAGAAAAACGGAGCTGAAGGAATCAGGCTCCTGGCCTTCAGACTATACTACAAAGCTACAGTAATCAAGAGAGTATGGTACTGGCACAAAAGCAGAAATATAGATCAATGGAAAAGTATAGAAAGTCCAGAGATAAACCCACACACACATGGTCACCTAAATTTTGATACAGGAGGCAAGAATATACAATGGAGAAAAGACAGCCTCTTCAATAAGTGCTGCTGGGAAGACTGGACAGCTACATGTAAAAGAATGAAATTAGAACACTCCCTAACATCATACACAAAAATAAACTCAAAATGGATTGAAGACCTAAGTGTAAGGCCAAACACTATAAAACTCTTTGAGGAAAACATAGGCGGAACACTCTATGACATAAGTCACAGCAAGATCCTTTTTGACCCACCACCTAGAGAAATGGAAATTAAAACAAAAATAAACAAATGGGACCTAATGAATCCTAAAAGCTTTTTCACAGCAAAGGAAACCATAAACAAGATGAAAAGACAACCCTCAGAATGGGAGAAAATATTTGCAAATGAAGCAACTGACAAAGGATTAATCTCCAAAATTTACAAGCAGCTCATGCAGCTCAATATCTAAAAAACAAACAACCCAATCCAAAAATGGGCAGAAGACCTAAACAGACATTTCTGCAAAAAGATATACAGATAGCCTACAAACACATGAAAGAATGCTCAGCATCACTAATCATTAGAGAAATGCAAATCAAAACTACAGTGAGGTATCACCTCACACCAGTCAGAATGGCCATCATCAAAAAATCTACAAATAATAAATGCTGGAGAGGGTGTGGAGAAAAGGGAACACTCTTGCACTGTTGGTGGGAATGTAAATTGATACAGCCACTATGGAGAACAGTATGGAGGTTCTTAAAGAAACCAAAAATAGACCTACAATATGACCCAGCAATCCCACTACTGGGCATATACCCTAAGAAAACCATAATTCAAAAAGAGTCATGTACCACAATGTTCATTGCAGCTCTATTTACAATAGCCAAGACATGGAAGCAGCCTAAGTGTCCATCGACAGATCAATGGATAAAGAAGATGTGGCACATATATACAATGAAATATTACTCATCCATAAAAAGAAATGAAATGAGTTATTTGTAGTGAGGTGCATGGACCTAGAGTCTGTCATACAGAGTGAAGTAAGTCAGAAAGACAAAAACAAATACCGTATACTAACACATATTTGGAATCTAAAAGAAAAAAAAAAAAAAGATTATGAAGTACCTAGGGGCAGGACAGTAATAAAGACGCAGATGCAGAGAATGGACTTGAGGACACAGGGAGAGGGGAAGGTAAGCTGGGACGAAGTGAGACAGTGGCATGGACTTATATATACTACCAAATGTAAAATAGATAGCTAGTGGGAAGCAGCCACACTGAATAGGGAGTTCAGCTCGGTGCTTTGTGACCACCTAGAGTGGTGGGATAGGGAGGGTGAGAGGGAGACACAAGAGGGAGGAGATATGGGGATATATGTATATGTATAGCTGATTCACTTTGTTATAAAGCAGAAATTAACACACCATTGTAAAGCAATTATCCTCCAATAAAGATGTTAAATTAAATAAATAAATGAAATTAAAATGATCAGTGTAACCTACATGATAAATGATAATGCCTATTTTTTCTTTTTTTTTAATATTTTTTTACTGCACTGGAAGACCTCTTCTTTACATTGTTGAATACAAATGGATATAGACAAAAAAAAACACTAACTGAAAAAGATATATGCACCCCCTTATTCATTGCAACACTATTTACAATAACCAAGATATGGAAACAACCTATGTATCCATCTATGGATGAATAGATAAAGAAAATATGATATAAATAATGGAATACTCTTCTGCCATAAAAAGGAATGGAATCTTGCCATTTGCAACAACATGAATGGAACTTGAGGGCATTATGCTAAGTGAAATGAGTCGGACTGCAAAAGACAAATGCGGGGTGATCTCACTTGCATGTGGAATCTAATACACCAAAGCAAAACAAGTGATTTCATAGGTTCAGAGAGCAGATCGGTGCTTGCCAGAGGCAGGGTGGGAGGTGGGGCAAAATGGGTGAAGGGAGTCAATAGGTACAAACTTCCAATTATAAAATAAATAAATCATGGGGATGTAATGTACAGACGGTGACTACAGTTAATAATAGTGTACTGCATATCTGAAAGTTGCTAAAAGAGTAGATCTTAAAAACTCTTATCACAAGAAGAAATTTGTGTATCTATGTATGGTGACAGATGCTAACAAGACTTATTGTGATCATTTTGCAATTTATACAAATACAGAATTTTTATGTTGTACAAGTAAAACAGGGTTATATGTCAATTATACCTCAATAAAAAAAAGAAAGGATAAAGGAAACTACATTTTTAAGTGCCAGTTAAGGGAAGAAACTGTCAAATGATCATGGAAATCCTTTTCACATTAAGAAGAAACCATATGTTTAAATATAAATGTTTAAAGCAAAGGAAAATTCAGACAAACAGGATAATCTCTTGTTTAAAAATTGAGATAGAAAAAAATAACAAATTAGGAAACTACAACATTGCAGAGAGGATAAACAAGCCAAAAGTTGTTTATTTGAAGAAAGAAAAAATAAAGTTCATGGCTCCAAGGGACATGTATAAGAATGTCCATGACATTAATGTCATAATAGCAAAAATAATAATAATAATAATCATTAATATATAACCATTAAATAATAATAAAAATCAAATAATAATAATCATCATTATAACCATTTATAAGAAAATATATTGATGCATTGTAATATACATACATAACGAAATCCTTTTATAGCAATGGTGGAAGACATTGATTTACAGCTATAAGCCTCAACAGGGATTACTTTTACAAATATGTTGTCATTATTGATTTACTATAATCAGGATCTAGCACTGAGTTTGTGAGAGGGAAGATGAGTATACATCCAAACAAAGTCACATCTCTGCCACAGAGGAAGGATGGGAATGGCTACTGAATAAGCAATACACAACGTCTACCTAAAATAGTCACTTGAAAAATGCAGTCGCTCAAAGAATCACTAAATGTGCGTATAATAAATCTTACTTGCATAGTGTGATGATTTACAGATTTAGAAGCTGCTGTAAAATAAACATGGCCATTTGGATTCCTTTATTCATTATGTATTTACAGAATCTTCTCTATGGGTATATGTGGAAGAGAACAGTCATTTAATTTTCAAATTTTCTTCTTTAAAATTTTGTTCTGTCATCACTATAAAGTATTATATAAGGTTATACATCACAGTGGAAAATCCTGTTGCTTCCAAATGCCAACTGTGTAATCATTTAAAAAAATCATTTAAACTGCTAGATATAAAACTTTGATATCATGGACTACATCATGGATGTGGTGGTCAAATGAAATCTTTGACAATAAATTATTTTTTAAACAGGAGAGCTGAAGCTGTATACCAATGTGTTTGATTGCACTGTCTAACATTTCACATGGGAATTAAAGGCTTCTGTAATTTTTTTTTATTTTTATTGAAAAACTCTAAATGATCATTGAACCAATTTATATTTGCATAAAGCTTTACATTTTACAAAGAGTTTAAAAATACAGAATTTTCCTCTGACTTGATAACATTTTGCCTTCTTATTATCCTCATTCTACAGATGAGGAGTCTGAGTCTCAGGGTTGTTAATGACTTAATTAAGGGACTTGGGTCATATAAAGTGAAGGTGAGTTTTCAAACCAGGTGTTCTGGCACTAATCAGCTTCCTTTCCTTAATACCATGCTAGGTGGTGCTCTCTAAAAGAGACAAAAAGAATGGAATGAGCCCTATGATGTCCCTAGTTTACAGCCTGGAGACACTTTCCAGGGGGCAATGTAGAGAAATAGAACCCAGTTAGAGCCTAGTGGTCTCCCTGAGATGAGCAGACAACACTAGATTTCCAGGGAGGCCAAGATAGATGGAGGTCACATGTCAGAGTTCCAGAAAAGAAAGAACTACACAGAGAGAGAACTCCAGAGAACAGCAAATGGTTACCCTTAAAGTCTTCAGCTAAGTAATTCTGAGCACATGTGTGTGAACAAAGAAACAAAGATCAGGAAAAGAACCAACTGAAATCAGCCAAAGGAAAAACCCCTGGAACTTACACAAATCGTACTCTCATTGCCAGTATTGAAAACTTCACAATCCAAATGGAATCAGGCAGACAACTCAAAACAGTATTGCATCAGTAGTGGAGCAACATAGCACTAAATTAAATGGTGCTCTGGACCCATCTAATAAATCTTAAAAGCAAGTCACAAAAGCATTAAAGTTTTTCCAAGTGACTAAGATGAGCAGCAATCACAGTTTGCCCTGAATGAAAAGATCCCTGGGATGAAGAATGTTTAATTTTAAAACTAGGACAATCCCAGGTATATTGAATGAGTCATTTGTCCTACAAAGATCAAGGGTATTTATAGAAATAAAAATTATCTAGAACTGAATGAAGAAAACTTCACAGAATCTAGCATTCAATAAAAAAATTACCAAGTATGCATAGAAGCAGGAAAATATGACCCATATGAGGAGATAAATAAATCAATAGAAAAAGATCCAGGAATGACAGAGATTATAGAATCAGTAGTCAAGGACACATTACAAGTTATTATAACTATACTCTGTATATTCAAGAAGGTAAAGGGAAACTTTATCACACTGAGAGACGGAGATATAAAAAACATTTTGAAGTTCTAGAAAGGAAAAATATAGTGTGAAGGTGATAAAACCAATGGATTATTTTAACCACAAACTAGATACTGAAGGAGAAAAGATTAGTGAACTAAGGTAAAACACAAAAATTAAAAAACTGAATATAGTAACCAGAACTTCAGTGAGGTATAGGACAACTATAAACAGCTTGGATTTAGTGTACATGTAGTTGCAATCCCTGAATGAGTGGAAGAAAGGTGGGACAGGAAATTATTTGTAGAAACAATAGCTGAAAATTTTCCAAATTTGATGAAACTATATCCCCACAGATTCAAGTTCAAAGAAATCCAGGTTCAAGAAATAGGACTAAAATCATACCAAAATACATCATGAACAAATTTCTTTAAGAAATAAAAAAGAGAAAATCTTAAAAGCAGCCAGAGGGTAAAAGATAGATTACTTACAGAGAAACAAAGATATAAATGACATGGGTTTGTCTGAAAAAATTCAAGCCAAAGAACAGTGAAGAAATATCTTTAAAGTTTTGAAGGGGATAAAATAGTCAACCTAGATTTATATACACAGCAAAAATATCTTTCATAAATGAAGACAAAATAAAGGATTTTTTCAGACATATAAAAGCTGAAAAATTTAGCAAAAGCAGATTTGTGTTAAAATAAATATTAAAAGAAATTGTTCAGGCAGAAGAAAAAATGATACCAGAGAGAAATTTGGACCCACACAAACTAATGAAAAGCACTGGAAATAGCAACTACTTGGGAAACTATAAAAGACTTTTTCTATTTTATTTAAATAAGAACTTGATTGTATTATCACTTTTATATATAGGAAGAAAATAACTGTTTAAAAATAATGCTCTTGGGGGGGTAACAAGTGTAGAAGTAAAATATACAACAATATTAGAAAGGCAAAGGGGAAATGGGACTGTAATATAGCAAAGTTCCTGTGATGCATACTAACCAGTTTGATATTATTTGAAGGTAGATAAGTCTAAAATGCATGTTATAAACCCTAAAGCAACCACAAACAAAAACTGATGATGGAGATAAAAAGAAATCATAAAAAGACTTTAATCCCAAAGAATACAGAAAAAGAGGGGAAGAGAACAAAAAATAGATGTGACATATTAAAAAGTAGAAATATACATAAGTCTGATCATATCAATAAATGTTCAATGTAAATAATTTAAAAAGCCAATGAAAAGCTTTAAATTATCATTTTGGATAAAATAGCAAGATCCAACAAGAAATAAATTTAAAATATAATGACACAAATAGGCTCAAATAAAAAGTATGGGGAAACACATTCTCTACAACAATAATCAGAAGAAAGCTTGAGTGACTGTTTTCATATTAGATAAAGTAGATTTCACAGCAAAAATATTACTACAGAGAGACACAATTTCTGATGATAAATAGGTCAATGCATCAGCATAATAATCCTAAGTATTTATGTATCCAACACAGGACTTCAAAATACAAAAATCAAAAATTGATAGAACTGCAAGGAGAAATATTCAAAACCCCAATTATAGTTAGAGACTTAATTAACGTTCTTTAATAAGTGATAAAATAATTAGACAGAAAATCAGTAAGTATATAGAAGATATACAACAGTGTCAAAACACTTGACCTAATTGACACTTATAAATACTCTGCCCAGCAACAGTAGAATACACATTCATTTCAAGTACACACAGAATATTTACCAATATTTACATATGTTCTAGGCCATAAAACAAGTGTAGATAAAATTTTAAGGATCAAATCAACAAAGTATAGTCTCTGACCACAATAGATAGATAGATAGATAGATAGATAGATAGATAAAATAAATAAATAGAAATTGCTTGCAAGAAGACATTTGGGTAATCCCCAAAGATTTGTAAATGAAATAACATATATAAAAATAACCCATCAAAAGCCAAAGAGGAGGTATTTTGGACTGGATTAAAACAAAGACACAACATATCAAAATCTGTTGGATGTTTCTAAAGCAATAATTACAGGAAAATTTATAGCAATTAGCAGCTCATATTAGAAAAAGAAGAAAGGTATCAAAATAATGAGCTCAGATTTCACCTTAAAAAGAAGTAGAAAAATAACAAATTAACAAAAAATTAGGAAGAAATAAATAATAAAGATCAAAGTGGAAACTGATAAAATAGATAGCATAAAATAATAGAGACAATCAATAAACCAAACCTGGGTCTTATAGAGATCGATAAAATTGATAAAATTCTAGCTAGCCTTACCATCAGAGAAAAAGAGAGAGCACATAAATTGTAAATATCAGGAATGTGAGAGTTGGCATCATTTCAGATTCTGCAGGTATTATAGAGATAATATGGAAAAGTTATGAACAAGATTACATCAATAAATTGAACAATCTAGATTAATTGGTCAAGTCCTTGAAAGACACAAACTACCAAAGCTTATTTAAGAAGAAATAGATATTCAGAATGGCCTTATATCAGTTGAAGAAATTAAATTTATAGTTGAAAACTTTTCTGCAAAGAAAATTCCTGGAGTAAATGGCTTCATGGATGAATATCACCAAATATTTAAGAAAGATAAAATACTAATACTTCACAAGCTTTTCTATAAAATTGAAGAGGAGATAATTCTTTCCAGTATATTTTATGAGGCCAGCATTACTTACCTATCAAATTCTGAAAAATAAATTATAAGAAAAGAATAAATATACTTCTTGAATAAAGTAGCAAAAATTCTAGATAATGTTTTCACAAATTGAACCTAACAATTTATACAAATGACAACACATCATGATGAATTGGGATTAATTATAGGAAAGCAAGGTTAGTTTTACATTCAAAGATCAATCAGTGTGATCCACTATGTGATTATAATGTGATAAAGTATTAATATTATGATTATTTAAATACATGTAAAAATATGCATTTAGAAAAGTCTATTTCAGATCAAAATTTTCAGCAAACTAGAAATAGAAGGGAACTTCCTCAACCTGATAATGGACGTTTACAAAAACTTATAGCTAACATCGTATTTATTGGTGAAAGACTAAAAGTTTTTCCCCCAAGAGCAGGAGTAAGACAAGCATGTCTACTCTCACAATCTTTATTCTATGTTATATGAGGGATCTAGCCAATTGAATAAGACAAGAAAAAGAAATAAAAGCCATCCAGTTTGGAAAGGAGAAAACAAAACTTGATTTATTCATGGTTCATGTAATTGTCTGCGTAGAAATCCAATGTAAACTAGAAAAAAAAATACAAGACCTAATGAGTGAGTTTGTAAAGGTTGCAAGGTACAAGATTAATACAAAAAATTCGTATCTATAAATACATTAGCAACGAATAAGCACAAACTTAAATTTACCAAACAATATCATTACAATTATATGTGAAAGACCTTACACTGAAAACAGCATTTACATGTGTATACACATGTCAAAATTGATCAACTAATTAAACTTTTCATATGTTGAGCTTATTGTCTGCCATATAGGCCTCATTAAACTGTTAAAAACTGTTATGATAAAACCATCTTTTACATACTATTTCATCATATCATTTAGCCTTCACATGTTATAAACATATGATTTGTTTCTGTGTGAAATCCATTCTCGTTATGTGTTTTATTACCCCATAAAAATTAAAGAAGCATAAAATTTCAAAAAATAAGGGCACTTTATTTCTAGAGAAAATCTAATCATTCAACAAAATCAGCATTCTAGCACTTCAGAGTGTTGGCATTTGTAATGGGGCTTCTTCCTTTGTGGTTATGAGAAACTAGAGAAGGTCCAAGCATCATATTCTCATACAACAATGGCCAGAGGCAGAAAAGGGTAGCTTCTCCCAGTGTGCCTTTCTTTAAGAGTAAGAGAACTGCTCTAATCATCATCTTCTTACAAAACAAAGACCAGAGATTGCCTTCTTCTTTTGAATCATTGTTTAAAGCAAATAAAACTTAACAAATTGTTACTTAGGAAAGAGACTTCCCTGATCAGAATTGTTTCATATGCCTATTCCCAAAACATTGTCAGGGGAATAGATCCCTATCACTGACATATATTAAGCAAGAGGAATTCTCTTCCCTGCAAAAACTGGGACAAAAACTGATTTCCCCCTTAACAGGTAAATTAAGGAAGACAAGACTACAGTGTCTGCTACACTAATGCTCCAAAAGAAAGAGGACTTATTATCAATTACAACACAAAATAGAGGTAAAACATAGCCCTCTGGTATCCAGGATCTCAAGGAATGAAAGGATTCTTTAGATAATTCAGTGCAGTAATAGCAAAACCTAGCATGCACACCTCTATCCCAGATGACACCCAATTACAGGCACACAAAAATGCACACACAGAGCAGATATCAATAATCTATCACAACATTTTTGTCACGGAGACCAGACATGACCTCAGAAGTCCATCCAACCTTGTACTCTGAGTAGCACTACCAATCAATCAGTGGTCACATGTCAGATGAAATATTTTTGCATTCCTCCTGCCTTCAAGAAAGAAGACATCTGAACTGTTGAGGATCAATGATATAGGACTGTCCCTAGATTTAGATCTCCAGTGAAGATGTTCTCCAAGCTTGGCATCCTTATTCAGTTCTCATTCTTACCTGTACACAACAGGCTACCACAGGTCTACATGGTTAAATCCCCCTGTTGTTTTCCTAAAGCTGTAGTTTTGTGTAGTGTTCAAGCACATTCCTAAGATCCCAGAGTACTCAACTTAAGAAATGCTTCTAAGAATTTAGGAAAAAATGCCAGTAGGAGAGTAATCAAAAGGACTGTCTAAAATGAGACTAGACATACTCTAAGACCAACATCTGGGCTAATCTTATCTCTCCCTAAAATATATTTTATCTCCAAAATGCAAAAGAGATGTTCTTTCATAACAGAGTTCTACCTCACCTAATTTAAGAAAGACTCAGACATAATCCTAAGACAGCTCTCTCCCTACCATGCAGTCTTATCTGTCTTACATTTCTTCCCCTCCTTCATTTTTGAGAAATCAATAAACCTTCCAAATGGAGATTTGTGGAATTATTCAACAACAAAACATAACCATCCTTTATCCTTTCCATGAAGCTCCTGATCTCAGGTGGCCTCAGCCTGCAGCAGCTTGAAGCAAGATTTTGGTCCCCTGACTGGGAATCAAACCCGGGCCACGGCGGTGAGAGCACCAAATCCTAACCACCAGACCACCACCAGGGACCACCAGTGGCCAGTGACAAGGCCCTGGCCCTTCAGCTATGAAGAAATGAATTTCCACATAGAGACAGAAAGTAGTGAAGCAAGTAAAGTGTTTATTAGGAGGAAAAAGAGTACAGTATGTGTGGATAGACACATGGGTGGGCTCAGAGAGAGAGAATCGTACCCTCTTGGCAGTTTGAATCACATTTTTGGGGCATTTCTTACAGGTTTCCTTTGACCAATCATCTTGTTTTGCCTGGTTCTGAGTCTGTTTTTGGTTTATCTCAGGGTCTTCTCCTGTATGTGTGTGCATCTCTTAGCCAAGATGGATTCCAGTGAAAAGGGCTATGGGTAGTTTACATCACTTACTATGAGGTGGCTCCCCCTTCCTTTTTGACCTCCAAGGAGGCTTTCTGCGCATGTGTAGTCTGGAAGTCTCCTTGACTTTGAGAATAAGGAATATGTGGTCTCTTATCTTCTATCTGGGCAGGGCCCAGCCTCCTCCATCATCCTGCTTTCATGGAGTTTCTGCTGTTACAGAGTTTCTGTCAACAGGGGAGAAACTGTTCAGCCTAGGGCCCATCCATCTCCTGCCTCACGCCCATCCCTGTCCTTCTGACGCATTTGAGCTGATCACTTACAAAACCTGATGACAGCACCCCTGGCCTGCACTGCAGCCAGTCAGGACCCAGGGACTTGGCATCTGTGACGGTTTTGCTAACCCAGAAGAGTTCAAGAAACTCTCTGGAGTGTTCTATCCATCAGTGACCCTAATTGCATTCCCTCATATTGCCATAATACATAATTAAGAAAAAGGAGACATTTGATCACATACTACAAGGATTTACTGCATTGTTTGTGAAGAAGCTGGTTAGAGAGAGTGACAAGGAGATCTACTGAATATTTTCATACAGTGAGTGCTCAAAACCAGCAATCCTTCATTTATTTATTTTTTTCAGTCTGAAAATTAAAGATGAATAATGTTGTCCCAATTGCCCTTCACAATCATGATTCAGCCTGAGAGCTAATAAGCCACCTTCAATACCCACCCCACCTTCTCTGAACAGATATTTTTTCCACATGGATGAACACAAAGAAATAATCAGATAAGAGATTTTTCTTCTAAATTAGGCCTCTTGTTTGTAAACTGAAAGAGTGCTAATGTAGTTCAAACTCGGCTATGCCCCACACAGGCCCATTTTGCCTCGGCTTATTACAAAGAGGGAGAAAATGGAAGGTTTTGTTCTATTCTTTGAGCTCCTTCTGTGTGAGAGGCCATTCAAACGATTGGTACTTCTCTCTCACCCGCTCTCTCTCTTGCCCGCGCCCCCCACCCCCCCCCCCTCTAGCTCACACACTCTCTCTGTTTCTCTCTGTTATGCCAGCATTAGAGGCAAGCCGCTGGCTGAGAAAGTGCTTTGATGTCGACCTCTCGCTGCCACGGCCAGACCTGCCTTGGTGGGTGAGTAGCGCAGGAGTGAGGGCATGTGTGGGAGAGAGGAGGATGAAAGGAGGGTGACTGGGGCCGAGGATGAGGACAGATTCCTGCCTGTTCACTTAGATGCTTCAGGAAGGCAAATGCGGAGCCTTGTGATTACAGAGGTTATGAACCAGCTAAACTTCAGAAATGACCATTTAAAGTACTGCCTAACCTAAAGAATCAAATTATTGTTCAGGCTTTTGGCCTCAAAAAAAGAAAAAGAAAGAGACAAGCCATGAGCATTCCCAAAGAGAAAAAGACATTCAGGTGACCTTCTAAGGAAGCTGGTTAGTCAAGGATGCAGGAACCCCAGCACACAGATAGGGTCTGAGTGACAGCTTAGCACAACTTGCTGCCTTTCAAGTTTTGTTTTTATGACTTGTGCCAGATGTCAGAAATAAATCTCTGGCCCTAGTGGTAAGGTTACATTTGTGACACAGGCAGGCAACATATGAAATCGTCACATGGGCAGTCTACTCTGACCTCCATGGACCAGCATGGCAAGGGACACCCTGAGAGGCTGAGCCCACAAAGGAGCTTATGCCTTTTGTAAATTCTTGTCATTCAAGGGCTACCTTCGGTTAGACTGTGGAGTTTCTGTGCCTCTGTCTAGATTAAGAGGCTTTTCATTGCCAGGTTGTCAGAACAGATCGGACCTTGTTCTCCTGCAATCAACACTTGTTTCCTCCTTCCTCAACCACCTGTTTTGTTCATCCCACCGCATAAAGGAATGAGAGTCTGTCCTCATCATTGATTTCCCAGCACATTCTGTCAGCTCTCTCCAGCAGGTTTGGGACAGTTGAAAGAAGCAGAGAAATTTAATACAAAATCCTTTCTCTTTTTTTTTTGCATTTTATTGACTCCCAGAGTATATTATTTCAAAAAAATATTTTATCATCAAGCAAGAATTTATTGAAGACTACTATGTGCAAGATCCATAGGAAAGATATCTACAATTCAGAAGTTGAAAGCAAAATCATTTCACTGTATATTCAATCTGAAACCGCCCTTCAGTGCTAAAATGTCTCCTACTATTAAAATACGATCTTTTTTTAAAAAATCTCAATTTTTTAGGAGAATAAAATGATAAGAAGTTCTATGTTTTTCCTACTGCATCTTTTCCTTGACTTTTGGTTTGCATGAGTGTACCTTACCTGAGACAAGATGGTCAGTGAGTGTTCACATACTGGTCAGAGTATTCATGGGAGCTATTTGTTTGTGAACAATTCTGGATGTCATCAGGAGCTAAATAAGCTGTCTGCTGCCAGTCAAAATGCCATTCAGACAAGACCTCATTTTCCATTGAGATGGACTGACACATATCTTACTTCTAAGATGCCTTCCAAACTAAGCCTGCCTCCCACCATTCACAGCCTAGAAGAAAAATTCGCAGAGTCCTCTCAGCTCTACCCTTGGTCCTAAATAAGAGGCAAGATGATGCTCTTTTTAGGGAAGCCTCAGCTCAAAGGAAAACCTCCTTATGGAATGGGGGAGTGTCTCATTATTATCATACTCACTCCAACCCAAGAGCATCTGGGCTATACATTGGGTTCATGGTTGTAAAAATCGTTTGCCCTCCATTGCTTTTAAATGACGAAACACAAAGAGATCTAGGTTAAATGGAACCATTTGTTTTAAAGGATATATACATCTCCAGTGATAGAGAATGTGTTCAGATTAACTATGCAGACTTTGCATGAGTGCTTTTGTTTTTTAAACCACACCCTGATGAGGATTCTTACTCTTGTGAAAATCATCGCCAAAAACATAAATAAAATCAAGCAGGAAAATTGCATGGATGACGGAGAGCCCCCCTCCCACAGCCCGGGCAGATACTATGCCTGTCCCTCACACAGCAGGTCATCTTTGGTGACTTCCCCGGTCTTCACTACACCCCTCAATTATGAAATCAGCAAAACTCTCAGGGGAAGAAGACCCAGAAAGAACAAATGTGGCAGCAAGAGACAGAGGGATCAATACCTTCAGAGTCTGAGACTGTAATGGGCCGTGTAGGTCTGTAAATTATCAAACAAAAATTCTTTTTCAAGAAGGGGAAAAAATGCATTTTAATAGCAGCTCTATAATTAGCCATTTCTGTTCAAGGTTTCTTAGTAGTTTTTATGTTTGTCTGCTTTACCTTTATTTCCTTTAACAGTGTTCACATAAAATGGCTCAGAATTGCTCTCCCTCTAATTATTTACTGTGACAACAAACAAGCTGAGAGAAAGATGACAGAGTAGTGAAGAAAGATCTTGTACAGGATTTATTGACTCACTACTGTTTCCTTCTTACTCCTTGATATTACTTTTTGTTCTTTCCTAGCATATAATTTGTACGTTTGCATAAAACACTCGCCTGAGTTGTTTGATTTTGTGATGATGTTAGACACTTGGTCTGTGAGTTTGCTTTTAATATAGATACACAGTTTGTTCAGCCTATGGTAAAAAGCAGATTCATTCTATCCCCAAAATCACCATTGGCCAAGATGGAGCTGGTGTGATTTGTGTGTGATAGGGGTTGTGGGGCAGTTCGGAAATGTAAATGTGATAACCCAGGGAAGGTAGGAGTTTAGATGCCAAGACTGAATGGTAAGGCAGGGAACAATTTGGGGGAAAAAAAAAATCAATGTTCAATTCTGAGAGAAAAATTAGAAATGAAATCCTCATTGGGGTAAAAACAAGAGGCAAAAATCCCAAGGTTGAATCAGGGTCAAAGTCACTATAGTCTGAAGAAGGCAGGAGATTCACAGTGATGGAAGTAGTCACCCAGGTATCATGTCCTCAAAATTGAAATTGTTTGCATCCATCTTTCTGAAAGCCCATCTTAAAAAGGTGAGCCTCTGAGCTCAGCACCAGAAACCATGAACATTGTGCTGTGAATAACAATGGCTCTATACTCAGCCAGTACCTGATATACAGAAGAAGAATGAGTTCAAGGGTCAGAACATGGGCCTGGAAGGCAGCAGTTTCAACCACCATTCACCATTTTACTGTGAGTAACATGAAGTGATCATTATCAACAAGTTGTCATTACTAAGCGATCAAAATATTGTGAGAGAGATTGTAACGTGGAACTTAAAGAAATGAGAAGAGGCTAAAATTAAGCCTCTGAGGGGTGACCATTGCACCCCTTGTAAAGTAATACATCTATGTCACTTCCAGGATGAAGGCCAGGAGACCACTGACGCTATATAATATAATGTGTATATTAACCAACTCTCAAGTGGTTCTCTTTAAAACCAGTCATAGATATGACCCATGGCCTTTTCTGTATTGTCCTAATGTGAGTTTCCTTCAGAGATGAGTCCATTCCCACTTTGATGTGACACACATGAGATATTACAGGAAGAGCTCCCCCTCTCTAGGAGTCCAGGGCTTTCCTCTGCAATAAGCTTCCCTTCAACACGAAGCCAGGTTAAAATCGCCTGTGTTATGTTAGAGATCTCTAGCAAGATTCATAACAAAATAAATTTTGCTCTGTTCTCTGAGTAGTAATGGTTCTTCGTAATAGGCTCTTTCTGTAGTTTATTGGTCAATCTTGTAGTTTATTGGCGCCCAGCCTGTGTCAGGACTTCCACTATAAACCCATATTTTCTGGTTTGAGAGATCAACGATAAAATTGGGCTAGTACTGAACCTTAATCTTGATATTCAGTCTCTGCTTGAGAACGTTAAGAGGAGAAATTAAAGAGAGAAGGATAGAGATAGAGAGATGGAAAGAAACACCCATGAATGTGGTGTCATAATTCTGATATGTGTTTAACTTAGTAGTTAATTGTAAGGCACACTTTTTTTCATTATGTTTCCATTTGTCATGGGACATATATGACAGAGGAGAAGTTATTTGATAGAAAGAAAATTAAATGAAAAGTAAAATCAGTTTTACCTCTGCACAGTTATCATACCTATATGTCCACAAAATAACCATGTCTTCACATTTTAATTTGCTACTCAAGTTACCTAAAGAACGTGGGGTTTTACAGTGTGCAAAAGCCAAGAGAGAAAAATGTAGTTGTGTTCTTAATTGTTGAATTTTTCATAGTTTTTTCTTTCTTTTGGGTGATTATGAGCCATTGGCAGATTTCTGTTAAGATGAGCTTTTATGCCTTTCTTCATTTAAACAAAAACCAAATAATACCAATGTTTTTTGTTTTACTCATGCCCCAGTGAAGAAAATTATTTAAACATGTTTAAAGTGCTTCTGATGGCAATGACGGCTAAGAAAAGATCATTTGTAAGGGATCCATTTCAAAATGCACTGTCTTGCTGTAATGTCCACTATAGAGAAAGACTTTAGCTTAAATTATACCACAACTATTTTAAATGGATTTTTAAATTATCTACCTTTGCATTTCATCATGACTGTTTCAGGGAAATTATCCTGAGATAATGCCAACAAATGGCTGCAGACTTTAGGTTTATAATTGCTCTTGTTCATTTAAGGTTCCCAGCAGACCATATCAGGAAATTCAATGCCTGGCAAATCGGGGTTGATAATATACCGTAACTGGCATTTTCTTATTAGACGAACACCCAAATCAGCCTTCATTGTAGCGATGACCCTAATTAAGAGAACCATGATTTAAAGCAGAGTCTGTGCATTTTAAGAATCGGATCTGGTTATGGTAGTGTTAGCCAAAGGGTTTTTTTTTTAAGCTCGGAAAATTGGCATTATCTAACCTTAATTTTAATTTTTCAAATGTATATCATATTTTTTCAATTCCTCTCTCAAAATGAGAGGCTTCCTTCTAGCTACTTAATATGTAAAAATGTCACATACATACAATCCCATATACATAAGTACTCATCTCTTTCTCCAGGAGATGATTCAGTTTTAGAGCTATAAGAGATCTTAGAAAAATGATCACTTAATACAGCCCTCACCAGCCCTACTATCTTAAGTGGAAGAAATGAGGGCTTTGAAGCTAATGCAGTTTGCTTTGGCTCATCAGTTGGTGAGAGGTAGAGCCTGAATTGCATGAGTCCCTTGAAAACTGCACAAAAACGAAGCCCCTCCCCCCACCCTCTGCAAAAAAAAAAAAAAAAACCTGTTAAAGATGTTACCTCTGGCATATGTTGATGTACGTGGCTTTTTTTTTAAAACTCATCCTGTCAACAGAAAGTATTAATTGCTATGGACTTTAACACTATTTTATAGACTGAAATTTTATCCTAACATTGCTCTGAGGGACCATGACCATAAAATTATCTTGGACCATATTGGAAGGATCTTTGAGTACTACATCTAAATGCGTGTATAAAATTTGAAAACTTATTGGGTGGGATCCAAAGTAAACCCACCCTATCTTATATGTCAAGGATAATGAGATGCAGCAAGAATGATAACCAATATTTGGAGATCATGTTACAATTCATAAAGAACATTTACCTATATTATTTCCTTAACTAAAGTTATCTTCACCCCAACACTGTGAAGATGAAGGGCAAGAACAAGAACTTGAGATTTTCGAGCGCTATTATACCCATTTCCTCATTTAGAAATAAGAACATTTCCAAAAGTGAAAAAAATCTAGGTTTCCAAACCAGAGATCCATGTACTCTCCACTATGCTATCCTGTCTTCCTGATAGCAATAATTATTATTGATAGTATAAATAGAAAAAGTTAATGTGATTTATCAATTATAGTTATAATTATAGTGGTAATTACAATAGCTATTATTATTGAGCTTCAGGTGCTCTTCTCTGCAGCATCTTGCACATAAACACAGATGCAAAAATCTATACAGTAGGTATTATCATACCAATTCAGAGACTGAGCCAAGAGAGACTCAGGAAAGTCAGATGATTTATCTAAATTCATGGAGCCTATAAAAGCAGAACCAGGATTTGAACCAGGTTAGCTGGACCCCAAACGAAATGTTCTTTAACTCGTTGCTGTACTTCCTTCATGATAACACACATGCTTGACAAAATAGTGGTGTATTGGCAATAGGGACACAAAAAGAAATCAATCCTAAGACATCCTCAAGGTTGTTAGTATAGGAGAAAAAATTGACAGAAAAAAGAAAAGTTTATAAGAGGAAAGGCTGTGTGTGTGAGGGGGTGGGGAGGATAGGTGTGTGTGGGAGGGGTAGGTGTGGGTGTGGGTGTGAAAGAGAGAGGTGTATATATACATATATATATATATAAATCACATCTATAAATGATACATGCATGTTTATAACTATACTTTCATTTATAGATGTACGTATATGTAAATACATGAAAATTAAAAAAAAATTTTTTTAAATAAAACCAAGAGGAACAGCACAAAATATTATTAAGATCTTTCACAAAATCTACACAATTCAAACAGTTTTTAAGTAGAATTTTTTTATAAGTTTGGTACAGGAGAAAGGATTCCTACCAGTGTTATAGGCAACTTTTTATCAAGATTTAATTGTTAGAGTTGCTTCATTTCAAGGAAAATGATTTAGCCCCCAGGATATGCAGATCACTATTATAATAAGCCACATATTTTTAAGGAGGGGAGGGCCTGCAGCTATTCTTGCAAGAGCAAAAATTTCCAGGAATTATCCTTACTGCTATTATAAATTAATAAATTTTAGTAGTGCCGCACCACAAATCTTTGGCACTGACCTATATAGAAACATTAATATCTCATGATATTGATTTCAAAGACAAAGTCCAGAACCTTATGGTAAATCTAGAGGAAGTTTGTCTCTTATGATAGATGGTGCCATAAGATTCACCTAATAATATCCAAGTAAATCATAATCTCCCCTGGAGCTCAAGATGGGATCAGTAAGCACATACATCCTCTTCAGGGGTCTCTGGGCCCTCAGGCACCCTTGACATACTTCCTATAAGCGGCCACCTAAAGCATTGCTGGTTCCTGTGCTCTCTGTAACTGTCACTGATGAATTGAGTGATAACCTAGCTCAGGTTTGTGAGATTTGTATTGTCAGTACCACGTTGATGGGGTTTCAGATGTGTCCCTCCCCAAGGCAAGGACACTTGCAATGGGACAAAATGAGTACTTCAAACCAGTTAGAAAGAGATTGGAAGAGACCGAGGTAGGATCATGGAACTAGCATGCTTTGGGCTTTGATAGCTCATCTGTCTGGGCGCTGTTCTTTCCAGATACACTGTTCTTGTGTGATTGTGCAGTAATGCCCAGCCCTTTAAAAAACATAGCTGTGCAGCACACCAGGAGTTGTTAGAAAAAGCAATGCCTTTTCTGCCCTCTCCTCCCACCTTCCCCACCCCCAGTTCACCACCTTGAATTAGTACTATAATTCACCATCTGCTAAATATGTTTTCCAAGCATAGTCTAGTCTATGTGTTAACACCAGACAGCAGCACATACAAATAATCGGAAGCATAAATAGGAACAGCCACTAAGTAATCCAGCCTCTACAAGTCCCCGTAACATCTGGGGTAGGGAGGAGAGGGCAGGAACACCGCCTTCTAGCATCTTAGCAATTAGCCCCATAGGCCATTCTTCCAAAATGGGCTGCCTGGGTAAACATTTGAGACAGATGTTTTCCAGTTTGTTTATCTTCTTCCTGTCACTTTCACTGATATTCTCTGCTCTTCTTGGCGGCTGACCTTTCACAAATGTTGGTTTTATTTTAGAAATGTCCTATTGTAAATAAGAGGGCAGGGTTCACAGAGCAAAGGCCAATGTAGCTAGGAGGCTCTGTGAGGGCCAGGGAGCCCTGTTTCATCTGCCATAGGCGAGTGTTAACCTGCCCCCAGCCCCAAGGAGGAACAGGGGGTCAGCCCCCACTTTTCAATGCTTCATCCAAGCTTAGTTCTTAATATTCCCCAGGAGAACATAATTAACAGTATGGAGCATCGTGTTGGTTGGCTCATCTGTTTGCTGTAGGGTATTTTTGGAAATAAGGATCAGGAAATATCTGGGTAACTTTTATAGGGAGATGTTAGGAAACAAATTAAAATTTAACGGTACGTGTTGATGATTGAAAAACATTCTATTCAAGATTCATATTTCCCACTTTGGTTAATTCTTTCAGCTCGGAATCCCAACAGGACAAGGACTGATTTGGCATGTAATGGAGTTTGTTTGAATGGAAATTATTGTCAGATATGTCCCAACTCCATTCCTATTAGACATGGAATTCTGGTTGAGTGAATCAAATAACTTCTCTGAGCCACTGTTTCTTTAGCAATAAAATAAGCATAATATTCCCTCCCCACCTGCCTCAAAATGTGTTGAAACTCAAGTAAGACCATGTATATGAAAGCACACTATAAACAGCAAAACACTTTCCAAGGGTACTTGGTACTTGGGCTAATATTATTCAATAATTGTTTTTTATAAAGTTTCAGATGACAAAAATATGGGGCATTCCAAAATTAAGACAGCTCAAATAATGATATGATTCTGGGGTCTGATGCAATGGGGGTCAGATAGTAAGTTAACAAATACTTGCTGATTAGGAGATGGAGAACACAGTGTTTGAGGTGTATTGAGTGAACTTAAAGTTACAGGACAGAAATTTCTTCTTCCTCCTGTCTGAGAAAGGCAAATGGTACTCAGGGGTAATGAGTTCAACACTCAACAGTGGCAGCCCTGATGATTTCCAAGGGTTTCCCTCTCAGGCATTGCTCAACAGACAAGACACAGGGGTGCTGATGCTCACAGGATAGGAATTCAAGTTCAATTGTGTTTCTTGGCAGCATCTCTGGATAAGAGCAAACAGCCAGCAAGTTCCTTCTATGCCATCAAAGACTGGACCAGAGAAAAGAATTTCTCACTACATTGTGAAAACATCCATCTCATGTTTTGAGTTGGGTGTAGATCAGCATGCTTCCTTCTGAGTAGGTAAGTAGGTCTGACTATTGCTTCTTAGAAGGGTCTCTGGCACAGAAAGCTTTCTAAGAACTCCCTCTGATGGCCCTTCTGTGCCTCCTGATTATTTTTCTTAACCACCTCTCTTGCTTTTCAATTACGGTTGTTGGGTTTGAGATCTTTGCCATCTCAGTCACATTTTAGCATGTGTTGCATTGTAATTTTTGCTTTGTAGTGCTTTTCATTTATAAAAGAACCTCTTTAAAGAACAGAATGGAAACAAACAGCTCTTCACACTGATTGAAATGAGACATTTTTGAGTATGTGTGAGTGCAGCACTGTGGGAAAGCCTGGCAGTGGCTGCGGGGAACTTATTCAGTCCATCAGTTACTCCCCTTGGATTTTCAGACCTCCATACTAGGTGCTGGCAATGTCAAGATAAATAAGATAACATTGGCTTCCTCCTAGAAGGATGTGGCCCAAGGAATATGAGACTCTCTGCCATCCCATCAGCAGCATGGGCTCCATCAACATGTGTGATATTTTTATTCAGATCTAACCCATTTAATATGAATTCTTCAGGGCATAGTCCATTTCTAACCCAGCTCTAAAACTTCTCTTTCACCTTCAACTGCCTTAAACACCTAGAACATAGTAGGTATTTAATAAGTACTTATGGAAAGGCAGCCTTGAGGAAAAAAAAAAAGGAATAGCTAAAATGGTTTGATATCACTTCAACTAGAAGAGTGAGGGTGGGTGCATTGTTTGAAGGGCACTGAGAAAAACAGAAGATTATGAAATAATTAATTGTACATGACCCCAGGCTCTTTGCACTCACCAGATATTGGTTTCCTCCTGCTTCCTTAGTTGTTAGGCAGGTTTAGGTTTAACTGTTCTCCACTAAACACCTACAGTGAACCAGGGACTATGTAGGTGTTCCTGTGTGGAATGAGAAAATCTCAAAAAGCAACGCCTTGAGTGAAGTCCCATTATGTGGCTCAAAGATTTTAAGTTGTCTACAGTCCCCATGTGTGACCTAGGATCCCAAGTCAGATGGGCAGAACCCACAACATAATCTGACTGAGATTGCATTAACCTTAGGCATCAGAAATGAATCTGGAAACATGGAATAATCAATGGCAAAGACACACTTGGTTAAAATGCCTGTAATTTTGTAATCCATTTTGGTGATTGGAACTTAAAAGCATCCTTTAAAAGATCAGGCCAAAAAAATAAAAATAAAAAAAAAGAAATCAGGGACACAAGATTATCAATAGGCATTAAAGTTAATGGTGCAAAACAAACAAACAAACAAAATCAAACCAGCCAGTCACCTTCCCTTTGCAAGGAAGAGGTAGTATAGGGTTGACTCATCCTTTTTACCAATGGAGATCCTGTGAGTTTAGTTCATAACTAGTTCATCTTAGCATGGCCCCTCTCTGTAGTCTCAATGCAAATGACTGCCTCAACCCAGGGTGACCTATAGATTTTTGTTTTTAATTCAGTAGTTATTTAAAGCCAGTGAACAACTTACTTAGCAGAGAAGATAAATTTCACTGGATAAGATGTGCAGGCATGAAAGTGTAAGCTATTTCTATGTGGCACACCATAGTCCAACATTGTGTGTTCCAAAATTCTCCAAAGTGTTACACATACCTTCACACTTTTCTATATTCCAAGATAGGATTGTGGAGATCTGATTTCCCTAAATTAAGTTCTCATGGCTGATGAATCCTGAATTGAATGTATAATGGTTTGAAATGAAGCGTCTCTCCTTCACTGCGGGTTGGCTTATCTGGGAGATTGGGGGAATTCTCCATATCCTTACCAAAGAAGATGGATGCTTATGGAGTAGAAGAGGATGATCAATAAAATTCTGACTGACATTAAATGATGCTAAAAAAAAAAAAGGTCACTCAGTAATTTGCACAATTCCAGAGGATGTCGTTGGCATTGTAGCCTGTGTAAATAGCCCCTCCTGGACTTGGTAAACATGGTGGCCCTAGAGATCACTTGCCTTTCCTATACTTTATATAGTGTCCCCTATTTTAAGATCTGAGATGGTGGGGCAGGAAGGGGAAGAGAAGCCACCATACATTGTCTTGGCCCCAAATCATGGCGACATTTCCACATTTCCACTCATCCTATGAGTGCCCACAAGAAAGAGCATGAGGAAGTGAGAAGTACAATGCACTTTCCTCTCTGAATGTCTGTTTTTTATTGCTGTGTCAACCGTCCCTCCCCAGAGGCGTGGATCACTGAGCCCTGTCTGCACAGCCCGTGCCTTCTCTGCATAAAAGCCCCAGCAGAACAATTCTTCTTTACCATTCTAACTTTGCTTTTGTCAATAAGCACTGAAGACATAAAAAGAGAAGATGGGCTTTGCTCCTGAATGAGAGTTATTTGACTTTCAATATCAAGAGAGTGGCAAATACCTTCAGATGTTGTGTCCCGCTGAGCCTTTTCAGAAGCAGGTTTTGTCTGCAGAAGGCCGTTTTCTCTTCACACTAGACCCAGAGAGGAGATCCTCTCTTAATTTGACCTCGTGGATGGCTCTTGGCATGCCAAACTGTGCCCTGGTAATTTGGTGGGAATGACAGGCACACTGTCTTTTTTTTCATGAGATGTTGTTGGCCGTGCCATAGTGAGCAAGAGCTTGGTTGCATAAAGCTCGCCTGTCCCGTGTGTTTGGGCTGCTGCCCTTTCTTTCTCCACACAGCCCCAGAGTGGCAACATCTTAAAGCAGAGCCTTAAAGTAGGCATGAAATTGCCACTTTTTGCAAGCTTTGAGGCACACATAGAGAATTTAAATGCATCCCCAAATAGCACTTGGTATCAAGAATGATACATTTAAGGTAGTCTGCGCTGAAAGTTGGAAGATAGATAGAACAGGACCACAAACACAGGTATTGATGTATACAACTCCCAGGCTCCCCCCAAATCAGAATTAAAAACAGCAGTGGGGAGTAAAAGCACATACTCTTTTGACAATCTTCAGTGCAGTAAAAGGCATTTTATATTTATGCATAATGAGCTACTTCTGTGCTTTACAGACTATTTTCCACATGGTTTGTACCTTGTATTAAATTTGATGATGTATATGAAAGTATTTTATAAACAGAAAATTGTTATGCAGATTTTAGCTATTATGAAAATAATGATGAGTAAATAACCTCAGTTAGTGAGGTTATCATTGGGCCAGTTTGGAAGTCTCTCTCCCCCTCCTCCTGACCCTACCACTGAATGCAGAAAAAAAGTTAATAAGAGATATTAGGAGATGTTTTTTTGAAGTTCACTCTTAGTCACAGAACTGTACATTAAACAATAAGATTCCATTTCTACAATAAATGACTAGCAAAAAATAAAGAGATCAAAAACAATCAGCTGACAACACTAGGGTGAAACAGACAGTATGAATGGTTAAAATACTTTAAGAAGGTGTTCTGCCAAGGTCCATTCAAATTTTGAAAACTCTACTATTTGGTACAATAATTCCATTCTTGTGAATCCAACCTACAAAATAAAAACACCAGTCATTATATCCTTATATCAATAGGTGGACAGGTAGGTAGGCAAGTAGATAGATGAATGATAGATAGATAGATAGATAGATGATAGATAGATAGATAGATGACAAATAGATGTTCAGAGTACCTTTTTTTGTGGTTGCAAAAAACTGAAAACAGTAAGTCAACCATTCTTGAACAGCACAATGTTAATGTCTTTGTACAAATGCCTTGTCCTCAAGATGTATTATAATTTACTGAGCCTTATGCTTATCTCCAAATGTTTAAGTTGATTCTAATTTTTTGTCACTATAAAATAACACTGACATAAGCAACCCTGCACATAAATCTTTTCCCACAACTCTGATTATTCCTATAGTATTTATTCCCAGAAGAGGAAATGAAGAGTATTTCACATTGTGATCAGAACAAATCGATACCGGAGAAATATAATAGAGCACAGAGGTGGGGTGAGAGTGGGGTTTGACAGTTTACTAGGATAGGAAGATCCTGGAAGGAAGCCTTCTCTGGAAAAGGGGTGCTTGATAAGAATGAGTGGGGCATGCAGAAGGCTGAGAGAACAGAAGGCATAGCATGTGCAGGGGCCCTGATGCATACAAAAGTTTCCAAGGTTTTCAGAGTTTGGGAGAGGAAGAAGAGTGCTACATCATGGGTCTTGAAGGTCATAATAAAGGGCTTTGATTTTACTGCAAGGGTTATGGCAAACTCTTGAGAAGTTTCTGACAGGGATAATGGACTGGTATGGTATACAATTTTGAACTTCTCACTCTGGGGTGGACATGATATGTAGAAGGATGAGGGGAGATGGGCTAGGTTAATTCATCAAGGAGACAGTGATGGACAGAAGTGGACAGTTGACAAAAAGGAAAAACTGTAGGACAACTGTTAAGTTTTCTATGCAAGTAAAAGGGTACATGCTTGCTTCTTACTGAGATAGGATGGACTAGGTAGAAAAAAACTTAGGAGAAGGACTGCATTGAGTATAGGGAGGATTGTAAGTCCCATTTGGTCATGTTGTGGCAGAGAGTCTTATCAGAATCCTGTCAATAAGTAGTTTAATACCTTAGATGGGTGTTCAGAGGGGTAGTCAGAGCTGGAGGTGTGAACTTGGGAGTCATTAGCATAAAGTACTGTAGGGGAGGAAAAAGTATCTTTTTCCTTTTATGCTTCTAGGTTCTTGGTTGGGTCTCTATAACAAAAGACAGATTAACAAGAGAAAAGCATATGAATACATTTGACAGAAGTTTTATGTGACACAGGAGCCTGCATAAGGAAAAGAAGACCAGAAAAAGCAGTTAAACCTAAGTGTCCTTATGCTCAGTTTGATGAAGAGTGGAAACTCATGGGAACTGTGATAGGACAGAGTATGAGCTAAGTGTAGTAAACTGGGGGGAACTTAGCAAAGCCTGTTCCTTCAGATTCCTCTTCAAACTTCCCTTCTTCAGAGTTAAGGATGTTACTTTCCTCTGAGTATAGGGAAGGCACCTCTCACATGAGGGTCTAAAGACCTGCTTCAGGGGAAAGTCAAAAAGTCCTTCCTGAACCTGCCATTTCTCAAATTCTGTCAGCTTAAAACATTCAATATGCAAGGTGCCATATTTTGGAACATCATGTCTTGAACCCCATCAGCAGTTAAAGTCATGGGACTGGATGTGAGGGAACAAGAAGAAAGTGAAAATGGAGGAGAAAAGAAAGTCAAAGACTGAGCCCTGAGTTAGGAGAGAAGTTTCAGGGGCAAAGAAGTTAATTAGGAATGGCCAGTGAGACAGAAGAAAAATCAGGAATAAAAGAGAGTAGAACATTTTAAATGATGCTCTAAAGTAAAGATGGAGAAATCCACTGAATTTGGCAGCATGGGGCTCACTTGGGTTTCTGAAAACCACTTCAATGAGGCAGTGAGGACAAATCCCACCCTCTTTTGTATGTGGAAGTGTGGATGAAGGAGAGGAGCAGAGCTGGTGAGTGGAGAGCCTTCTGTAGAGAATTTGCACTGTAAATGGGTGCAGAGGAAAGAGGGGTGTCTGACACTAGAGAAGCTTAAGTTTTACTTTTTCTTAATGATAGAAACCACAACATGTTCACATGCCAATAGATATGGTTCAGTAACCAGGAGGAAATCGATGATAAAGGAAAAGATGTAAATGAAAAAATAAAGACCTTGAGAAGGCAAGGGGAGGTGGAATCCAAAGCACAAGTGGTTGGTTTTTCCTCTTTCCAATAAAATAAATGGGGAAGAGGAGGGAAGAGAATATAGCTAGAATTGTAGATAAGATGGGACAAAGACAGAGGTTTGAGGAGGAAAGAAATGGTATGAAAAAAATTTTCCCCAATAGAGGATAAATGAACTTACCAGGGAACGCACCAACAGGACTTCCAGAAAGATCTGGCTGCTCTTTGGAGGTGACTAAGTTAAAGTGAAATCTGTCAGCTCAGCTGTGCTACTTTCTCTGGTGACTTTCAACTGTTGGCTGTAGGTAACAGGATGGCAAAATGAAAGAAGAGAAGTCATGAAAGGGGCTGAAGGATAGAGAGAAAATACTTCTCAGTATGATCAGGAATTACAGTGACTGGATTCCAAGTAAGTGAGCTGAGAAGATGAGGTGTGGTCAGAGTACTGTACAAAGAAGATTAAGATTTCAGAAGCAGAAAAGGTCCAGGGTGGGAACCCAGGAGTGTGAGGTTGAAGCAGAGGAAAAGTAA
Source organism: Balaenoptera borealis (assembly GCF_965194805.1). NCBI lineage: Eukaryota > Metazoa > Chordata > Mammalia > Artiodactyla > Balaenopteridae > Balaenoptera > Balaenoptera borealis. The sequence continues at coordinate 136,514,656 of NC_138866.1, read as the reverse complement.
AATTCACCTGCTAAGAGGAGGTCAAGAAAACAAGTGACCATATGTTGGATGAGTCATCCATGAAGATGGTACATCACCAAAAACGGTAACAGAATCAAAGATGAAAAGTAAAACTAAGAGCTAGATTCTGCAGTGGATGAATGCCTAGCACATGGGGATGAGAGCTGATACCCTGCAGAATGGTACAGCTTTTAAAGGCTGTGGTTTTTAACCAAGAACAGGGGGAATTCTGTGGAATGGGCAATGAAAATACTCCATCTCCAGACCCTGAAATATGAGACTGTGAGCAAAAAATGGCTTTCATTGAAGACCCGCAGTGTTAGAGGTGTAGAGGTGTCTTCTGTTAATAGCCAGGCTTCTAGTAGATCCACACCCTAGAGAATGTGAAGGTGTAGGGGAGTTTTTGCTGATCACAGATCTGGAAATCAAGAGGACAAGATGAGAAAAATTTTGGAGGGAGGAAAAGTGGAGTGTTGGACTAGGCCCGTATAGGTGATACACAAAACAGGGTGGGGGTGATGGGAATGCAGAATGCGTCAGTGACCAGGAGCCAGGACTCCTGGCAACATCTGAGGCAATTACTGGTGTGAACTGTTCAGCCATGAATTCAAGTGTGGCAGTCCTGTGTTCTTACCTTGATGCCACTTCATGGGGCCCTCTCCCTCCTCCGGAGTTGTTGCTATGATATGCTGATGTGATCTTTTACAACACTAATTGTTTCAATCCCATCATTTGAAAAATATTTTTCCTGCCCTAATTTGTGATGCTACCTTAAACATTTGCTAAATGAATACATCTGCATTAGGACCTATGTTGAGATATTTTCATCTTTTCCATTGATCTACTCTATCGATTCTCACACCAATGCCCCTTTTCAAATCACTGCCAACTCTAAAAAATTAATATTTACTAGGGCAAGTCCTTCTTAGCTATTCTTTTCTCAGTGTGTTGGGTTACTTAAGCTCTTCATTCATTCAGTGAACTTTATAGTTACACAAAGAAGTGTGAAAACAATACCACTGGGAATTTGATGACTTTGTTAAAACTGTAAATAAATTAGCATGGAACTACAATAGCATATCTCTCTTTTGGAAATGGCTCCTCATTTACTCAGGGCTTTGTGTGCCCTTCAATTAATTCTCTCCTCTGAATTAGACGTTTCCATTATATTTCCAAATGTATATTGCTTATATGTAGGAAACATATAGGGGTTTCACATCTATTTCCTTGGTATTCACTACCTTAATGAACAATCTTAATATTATTTCTAAATAATTACTTCCGGTTTTGTAGGTTATAAGTTATTATCTGCAAAAATTAAAACTGCATTTCTCATTTCTGAGTTGCTTCATTTTAACACATTTTGTATAATACATAAAACATCATTAATATCCTTGTCTTATTTTTGATTCTCATGCAACTACATGAAATGTGGTGTCTATAAGAATAGGCTTATCAGTCATTTAAAATGTGTAGTCCCAGTTTTATAGTATAGTTGCAGTTGAAATTGATTGTATGTATCCCTTTTGCATTCCTGGAGTAAGCCCTATATTGTATTCTATAAATATTGTTTGATTCCATTTGTCTGTCTTCTAGCTTTTTTTTCTTAATGTGTAAGTATTTGCTTCTGCTTTTTTATATTAGCACACCCAGGTTATTTATTCATCTAAAATTAATAACAGTATTTTATATTTTCTGAAAAAGAAAATTTTTTATTGTGCTGAGTGCTTCAATTTGTTTAACTTAGATTTTTAGAGAAAGACCTTATAATTTTTATCTTCATATTTGTTGTTAGACCATTTATCAATTCTAATTTTGTTTATTTGTACTATCTATTTTATTATCTTGTGGAGAATTCTAGAGGTATGTCAGGAATTGCTTTCCTCATGAAAATAGCCTCTTAGATTTAGTCACACATTTATTTATGGATTCTACTCTTTACTAATATTGTTTCTTTATCATTATAGTTTTATCTACTTTCTTGATTTGAATGATTGCCTAATTTCCTTTCATTTTGTCTTATTAATAATGCTATGAATTTGCTTTTTACTACAGTTTTGGAAGCATCCAATACTTTTATAAACAGTATTGAATTTTGGCTTTTTAAAAGATGATATTTATAATTGTTTCCTGATTTAATTTTCTAGATAGATTGATTTAAATTTTTTCCACCCATGTAAAGTTTTTGGAATTTGGTGGGGAGGGTGGACCTTTTTTATGGCTTAGAATGTGATTCTTTTATCCCCCTTAATTTCTCAACAGATGCCTAAAAAGGGAGTATTTTTATTAGCAGGGTAAAAACATTTGTGCTTGAGTATCTTTATAGTGTTACCCCTAATGGTACTGTAAGCTTGGCAGGGCTAAATGATTAGAAACTAAGACACCTTAAGTGGTTTGACTGGGCACTATTTACATACCAAGATGGCTTTATTTCATTTTGTCCTTCTCAAATTGTATTTCTCTTTAATTTCATGTACAAACACTAGTAATTAGTGGTTAATGGTATATTTGTATTGTTCTTTCATACACAGTTCTATTTTGTACATGGAAGCCATATTCGTACATGGAAGTCACAAAATCTCTAGACTCCCCTTAGTTTCATCTGATACCTCAACGACCCTCGTTAGCACTGCTCCCACCTAGTGGCCATTCTCAAAATTACAAACAGAGTGTCACCATGAAAATCAACCTCTGTAGGTTTCAGGTCTTTCAAATGCAACCTGATTCATAAATGGAAAGAATCACAATAACACATTAGGAAAATAATTCTCTACAATAGAAGGATTGAAGTTACTTAAGCCTGTCACATTTTGTTAGACTGAAATACATTCTAACATTTAAATTCCAGACCACAGTTTTTTATTTTTTCCCTGTAAGGTTGAGGGAAGTAAAATCATCTACCTGAGACTAGGTGTGCCATATATTCTAGATAGACAGTAAAAACACAGAAGTAACAAAAATTTGTATTAGAAATCCTTAGGAATAACCTCTTTTGTTTTTGTTTGTTTTTGTTATTGTTGTTTTTAGATCCATCTAAATTTCGGTAAACTTTCCCATCCAGTTTCTCCTGATCACCAGGTTATGTTTGATAACATGTCACGTCCAGTGAGGCATATGACAGCTGAAGTGGTTCCAATACGTGGATCTCATGTGAAAAATCATGAAGGGAAATGGCAGTTTTTATAACATTGCAGCAGCTATCAACCATTTACAATACTGATGGTGATGATATGATGACATCAGTCAGAGACAATTGGAAAGGGATATTTTGATTTTTAAAAAGTGCTTTGGACACCACTGCAATGGATGTCCAATAGAAGAAGTAGCTCAAGCATTTCTTCCTAGTTTGTTTGTATAATCAGCTTGACAATGTACAAAGTCAATTTCATCCTTTCCCTCAGCCTCCTAACATCTGTCTACCAATAAATTAACTTTTTGATTAACATCATTCCTTATACCTTAAAGCTTATAGAATAAAATCATCTAATGTTATAAATTCTCTTATGGATTCCTAAATAACCAGGTTTGTATTATAAGGCCCTCCAATGTAAGAAAAGTTTTTGCCAAGCTAATGCTTTACTTATTCTTCAAAAGAGCATATTCTCATCTGGCCTGTGGCCTGCCTTCAGGATTCTCCTCAAAAGAAGTGCAATAGTCTGCCCCAATTGTACCTTAAATACCTAAATAAAGACAAGAATTTGAGGTTCCACTCATGGCAAAGTTATGGTCTTAAAATGGAAAGATTGAAACATATACAATTTTTTAATTGTTTTGCATGTTATGTAAGAAAATATAGCAGACCTTTTAGTGTTTTTGTTGTTGTTTGGTTTTTGTTTGTTTAGGTTTTTTTTCTGTAGTAGGGGAAATCTAGGTTGGAGCTGAACAAAGAAAAAATTAAATAAGACACATTCCCAAGGGATCAGTTTTAAAATGGGAATCAACAGACAGCAACAGAAATAAGAGAAAAAAGTATTGAGATGGTACATCAAGCAGATAAATGGTCAGAGTTGGTCCCATGGAAGAGGCTGCCCTCACCCAGCCACCCCTCACCACCAAATTCTAAGACATTCTCACAACTATCCAGATCCCAGCTATAACAAATTGTTCTAAATAAAGATCTTCACTTAGCCATATAACTCTAGCAAATGAGAAACGTAATATTAACTGTCTTTATAGAAGCATTTCATAGCATAAAATGATGATAAAGGTTTTGATGCATGCAGATATATACACACAATATACAAATTAATAAAGCGTTAACTAAAGCTAAGAAGCTGCTGTTGGCATTTTGGGCTCAAAGCATCCCTCCTTAGAAGCCTGGGGAGGTGTTCACTTCCAGGCCACAGGCGCAGCAATTAGAGAGAGGGCAGGTCCTCTTCCCACACAGCAGGAGCCCAGGTGACCTCACTAGGATTGTGACAGGGCCTCTGATCTATGGACACAAAGCAGTCTTGGCCTGGCAAAGTGCATGCAGGGGAAACAAACTGCACACCCAACTTTAAATGCATTCAAGGGTCTTGTGGAATAAACACAGAACTCCCTGGTGTGTTGTGACTATTTCATTGGGAAGGCAGGAAGGGAGCATCTTAAGGGCCTGAACCAGACCCAGGAGGCACACCTACCCACCCTCACCTAAACTCCCAATGAGAAATTGTTCCGGAGTCCTCTGCATCTTTTTTATTATTATTGTTACTATGATTATTACAATTTCTCTATTACCCCAAAGTATCACATTTCAAAAGTATGAACATTGCAAATAAATCAACATATGGAGAGAGGATTTTGTGGAATCTTCAACCCCTCTGAAGGAAAACACAGCAACAATTTCTTAAGGAGCCTGCCCCTTCTACTTTCCAGTTGAAGTAGTGAAGTCTTTCAAATAATTTAGTATGAGCGTTAGGTAACAGAATGGGACCAGGACAACAAACCAGGCATAATTTCCCCTTAGAATATTAAAGGTTTCAAGGAAAAAAAGGCCTTAAAGATGTGAGGCAGGATCTGGCTGGAAAAGGAGGAGACCCTCTGCCCCTCCCCCCTGCGGCTCTGCACACCCACAGCACTGTCCTGAAGAGCCCTCTCAGTGTCCTCGGGCCCCCCACCCTGCTGCATCCCTCCCCCTCCTCCCATGAATGAAAACAAATTGTTTTCAGCTACAATACCATAGGGCTTCGCTCTGACCTGCATGGTACAGTGACACTGTGCGGCTTGAATTTTTACATACAGCTGCATAAAGCAATTTTCATGTAAATTTCTAGGTAAATCAGCCTGCAGTTGGTCTATTACATGGACACATACACAGAAACCATTAAGTTTGACAGAAGATTAGAAGTTGCCCTTGTTTCTTCGGATGCCTTTCCCTGCGCCTTCAACAGTGTCTGAATTCAAAAAACAGGAATGAGAAAAATCCCTTAGGTCCACAAATGGACAGGGTGCTCATCGGTGCCCGTACATCCAAAGGCTTGGAGGCACTGAAGTCAGAAAGGGCCTCTCCAGGAAAGAAACTTGTGTGAAAATCAACCCTCAAATGAGCAGAGACAGTCAGGTAATTCTATCACCGTGCCAAGGAACTACTAGGCCACCTCCAGTACCCTGACTTTTTCTCCAAAAATGCACAGGATGCAACTAAACAGCTCCCACGGCCCCCAGCAGCCCTGACACTCCTATCAGTGCAGGCAGGCTGGCTCAATTAGCTAACAGCAGGTGGAGAAGTTTCCAGGGTCAGAGGAGCAAATCAGTTCTTCAGAGGCATCTTTCCCTGGGAGCTGGGAGCCAGGGCCCTCCCCGACCAGCCTGCAACAGGAGTTAGGCAGCCGACCCAGCCATCTGGCAGCAGTCTATCTGGGCCTTCCATCTAAATGCATTCCTGCCCAAAGGAGGCATTTCTTGAACACTTTCTTCTAAGGCCACAGCATCCACAGAGCACAAAGGGAAAGACATCACCAAAACCTTGCCCAGGATGTTTGTTTATGCAATCTTTAAATAATTCATCTTTATCCCTATTGAGCCCATCACAGCATGTCAAAAATAAATGTGTCGCCTTGGCCTATTGTTTGCAGCTCAGGATTGTCAAGCGAGAAGAAAATATTACAGAGACGGACGGAGATACACGCAGGAGTGTGACCTTTAACTGCACTACCTATAACCAATCTCATCAAATTAAAGCACTGTATATTTTCCTTAATAATCTCTGATTAGGCTGGAGCTATGAGTGGACACGAACACCCGCCATTGCTATGCAGCGGGATGTCTGCTTAGCACCAGCAAAGCGTTTGGGAATAAGTGAGCAAAATGCTTTAATTTGATAGGGTTAGAATCCTGCAGGCTCTAGGGTGAAAGGTCCCCAACAGCTCCGCTCACACTGAATATGCAGAAATAAAAAAGTAAATTGCTTACATCTGCTGCAGGCGGCAGGGAAAATGATCTGATTGGACAGTCCGAGGGCCCTCCATCTCTTTTGGGTTAGAGAGAGGGTTTCAGAGCATCAAAAGCTTGTAATTGGAGTAATTCTGAATTAATGGACACACACACACACACACACACACACACACACACACACAACATTTTGAGGCAGCTGTTTGCAGAAGCCTGCCTGTTTAGGAATGCTTACAGATTACAAACAAGCAACTTTCAAAATAATCTCGCCTTACCCGAACGAATCCTAACTACAGGTTTGAATTTGACAACAGGTAACAAGTATAACATTCTTATCTGGCTCGTCCTTCTGCCACGAAGCCTGGGAGCTATCAGACCTACATATCTCCTCTCCCACTTCGCACATCTTCCTGAAATATGTGTGCACTCCAGTTCTCCTTCATGCATAAAAAGATGATTTGGAAAGGGCTTCACTGGGATTCCTAGAAGCTGACATAGAAAACTCAGGTTTTGCCTTGCTCTGTGACGTGGGGTTTCATCTGCGCATTTGATCAATAAGAATCAAAGGCAGGACTCAAGGGCTTTGGGGCACAAGCCAGTTCAGTTTCATGCATGGTGTCAGGAGGCAGCCTGCCATGTCACCCTGATGTGTTCACAGGACCCTATTTGGGGCCCCGCTTCACCGATACCGTTAAACCTGGCTCAATATGCAGATTCATCTAGTGTTTTATGCTGAGTAGGCCGAGGTTGCATTTGAACTTTGTTTTCTTATTTTATTTTATTAGCTCCCACCAGCTTGCAGATCTAAATAACCTCTCTTAGTCCCATTGTCTGAGGGCTCCTGTCATGCACTGAAAGGAATTGTGGCCTCTCCTAGTAGAGGGTAAGCCCCCCAAGGAGGGGAATTACTGAAACTGAACGGACTGAGGGAATGCAACCTGCGAGGCCAACTTTCAAGAGCTATTTCTCAGCCAGGCATTGATCTGGGAAGGCAGACGAGCACTGAAGCTGAGATGGAGGTTCCCGAATGCTCCTGGATGCCCTCGCGTTATAGGAACAGCTCCAGGCTCCTCTGGTATTCTAGTAGTAAATGGGGCTGATGTGCAAATGCAAAATTTTTTCCATACTCCTATCACTGCCCAAGTCTCTTTGAAATCAACGATAGCCTATTTTTTCCTGAGAACATCAGGTTGATAGGTTTTATAATGCCATTAAACAAGCTAAAAATATTCTAGATATCAAAATTTATGTATGTGTATGTGTATATATATTTTTTATATACATATATATGTACACACACACACATAATTTTTTAATGTAGGAAAATCAACAGATTTGTCACCAAGCTGCACAAAAAGAAGTCTGGGTTTATCCCTCCCCAGCAAACTCCGTGATACACAGAGACAATGAGTCTTTTTAATTTCTCGATTGAGGCAGGATTGCTCAGGGTCTGCGATGGGTATGCGGTGACCTGCTTTCTCTTAGAAGGATTCTCTATAAAGCTAAAGTCCTTTCCTCTGTGAGGTTCTGCCTCTACCAATGGCTGGCTCTGGTCTCTATCATCCTGAAATCTCCTTTGTCTGCTAGGCGCTGCCACAGTCTATTGGAAGGTATTTGTCAACAATTATATGTCTATTAAGGAGTAGTCAATCAGTGTGGGCCCAAACAGCCAGGCCTCCAGGGCCCAGCTATTGATAGGAAACTGTCAATATCCCATCCGTCCTTTTCTCAACAAAACACACCAGTCACCTCACCTAAATCATTGTCCGCGAAACATCACAGGCCTGGATTTCCTTGCCCGTGTCTGATTTCTCTACTTTCTAAACTAATATTCAGTCTGAATGAATAAAAACCTTTTAAAAAATCGGAATAAAGGATACTTATTAAAATGCTATTTCAACTGCGTGTGGGGTAGATGTTTAATATAATTAAGAATAATATGGGAGGATCGTGCACGTAGGTGGCTGCAATTACTCCTGAAAATTGTAAAACTGGAAGAAAATTAATAAGGAATAGTTTAAATTAGTTTGACAGTAACTAATATCTATAAATACTTTCCATTCCACCAACAACAAGTTTAGAGTTATTTACTTAATTTAGGACAAAAGGTTGCGAATCAGCCAATATATTTTCATGTATATTCAATTTACAAATCTTACTGAGGATTTTGTAATTATTATCATGAAAGACTTGTCTTTTTTGAAAGAAGAAAGACTGGGAGTTCCATGTGAATGTTTTAGACTGAAGCCCACTGCAGGAAAAAACACAAAGTGGGGGTGAGGAAGGGGAGAAGGAAAGAAAGAAAGAAAAGAAACCCTAAGTAAGGCTGTATCCTTTGAACAGGCAACCCTCCTGCATCACAGAATACACTAGTCATCCTACAACAAAAGCCGGCATCAAACCCTCTCCACAAAGACCTCAGACACCCAACAACATTTAAAGCAGATGTAATATTTAGAGTGGCTGCACTATGGAAGATGCACTTTTAAGATATGTTACAGCCAAGTTTTGTTAAATTTACAAAAACAAATATTTTCTTCCTTCATTCCAATGTGTCCCTGCGATTCTTTGATTCCTCAATCAGATGGAGAAATTAACATGAGGCAGGCATGATAGCTCATGTTTCAGGTAACAGGCAAATGAATTCGGGGATAACACATGATTAGACTTGCCCCTCTAAATTGAGCCTTCTTTCATTCTATCCCACCTATTTTCACCAAAACCAAATAATTCAGATAGAGCAAAGAAAAGTCAAAAAGAAACACAAATGTCAAGTGAAAGTTTTTTTGGGGGGTTGGCGTAAAACTACTAATAAAAATTCAAAGTACTGAAATGAGCTGAGATGTTTCAGGTCTCAGGTAGAGAGGAGTTTCTGCCTATTCCATTTCTTCTTTTCAGAGTCAAAACAGAGTGGGTTAGAGGTACACTAATCAAATTACCTATCTCCGGTCTAAAGAGTGTTCCCCATAACAGAGGAACCTTGGAAGCTTTTTTGCATTTTATGGCTACAAACTAATGGCTTTTAATACATATTTAGTTTTACAGGTGCTGTTGATGTTCGAATCCACTTACAGATATTCAAATCTCATTTGCCATATAGATTTAAAGGAGACCTGCAGTTCATTTTAGATGCTAGCTCCGGGAAATTATAGATGGCCTTAACAAAACGTTCCAAGAGCATAAATAGTGAAATGGACCAGGTCAGGAACCCACGTACTCAAAGGTCCCTGAGTCGTTACTTCCACAGCAGACAGTCATAGTTGCAAGGGGCAGCTGATCCCTCTTTTGAAAGCTCCATTATGCATATTTACAAAATAAACAATGCATGCAAGTTCATGATTGTCATCATTAATAATATGCATTATAGCATGCCGTTAAATAAATATATGTGCCATAGATGTCTACCAGACCCATCACGCCTTTTTTCCTATATCAGATCCAAAGCTTTGTCTCTGTTGTGTTTTTTAAAAATCACTCTTCATGAGGCTGCAACAACAACAAGAAGAAAGTATTATTTTAAATAACTCACCAATGTTCAGAGGCTCCGATTTTAAATCAAAGAAGCCAGCAAATGCAGAGTTAGGTCACGAACTTGGTCTCATTAGACTCAGGTTTGCAAAGTACAACCACAAACCAGGATACAAAATGTTCTCCATGCTTCAATAATTAACTGCCTCTCACAGGAAAAGACAAACAAATAAACAAACAAATAACATTAGCTCTCATGAGTTCAAACTGAACAAGTTGTTTTGGTGTGAAATGTTTCTATCATGACACTCTCCTAAGAATTTTATTTTGTGAGCATGAAAATATTTGCTTACTGACAAATTCTTTCACATCAAGATATGGTTAAAAAATGATGGGACTTACCTTTATGAGTTTCAACTCCACAACCTAGAAATCAGCTTACAAGTGCCCAGAGGTCTTAGCAAGATTCTTCAGTTGAAGCAAATCTCTAAAATTTTTAAATTACATATTTTTTAAAATATGTATTACTCCACCCTCTCATTAAGTAATATTCAGTTCAAAACCCTGAAAGCAAAAATAAAAGTATTACCTTCAAGCAACACTCTAATTATTGAAGAATTATATAATAAAAAATGAATGCTTGTAAGAAAGAGCTTAAATTTTACTTAGCTAAATTTTTTAACATGCAGAAACACTGAAGCAGGAAAAATGTGGGGCATATTATTTATATATTGTATCTACACATGTAGGAGGAATGTATATATTTCATAGAAAAAGAACATTAGCAATATGTGCTAAAATAAAGAACATTTAGTGCCCTCTGATTTTTCTCCTTTAAAAGGGTGACACAAAGACTTAATAGGGAAAATACATAGATGGCATTAATTATGCTTGTTTTATGGGCCAAAAAGAAACACTTCGGCAGTTGTAGATTAAGTGCATATTACTTTTTACGTAGAGCCTTAGAGCCTTTTGTTGAGAGAGCCATAACAAAACTTTTCAGACATTTATTTCATAAATCTTTGTCAAATTTCAATCAGCAGGAGAGCAGCTATGTTGATAGGTAGGCTGGCTCAGAAAGTGGAGGGTCCCGGCAAAGGTCACACAGCCTTTCTGTGATGGGCGCCGATCTCCCGATCTCCCAGCTCCCACTCAGAGGACTACAACTTTGTCCGTGATTCCCATCAATTAAAATAAAAATGAGAAACAGAAGAGAGAGAAAGAGAGAGAGAGAGAGGAGACAGAATGAATGAGAAAGTGCATGTGTAAGTGGATCAGACGGGAAGCCTGTGCAGACATTCATTTTTTGCTTGGTTTTTGTCTAGAAGAGTCATCTTAGAAAACGTCTGGCTAAGACTCTATCAGGGGCCTCTCTATACTTGGGAATTATCTCTCACAGTCCTGGAGAGTCCCAAAATGTTAGCAAATTAAAACAATTTGTCTCCCTGGGAGTCCAAGTATGTTTCACTGCTTTGAACTGGAGAGGAATAAGGGAAACGAAGTGTGCTTTAGGACTAACCGTTCACCAACTTTTTTTGACATGGAACCAGCCTAGAATATATAAAACTGACACATAGTGTAAATATGCTGCTCAAAGGCAGATGGTTATTAGGTGTTGCTATGTTACATATGTGTGAACCTGACAGGCATGAAGGCTGTGCTTTTTGAACAACCAAAAATAAAAAAACAAAAACAAAAAAGGAGGGAGTAAAACAATGTTATCATCCTCTTTCCAAATTAAAGACCAATATGCTTTATTTTCCACATGCTTTGGACACATATCCATTTCTAAAGAATATTTCTCTAGGCTTGCATGCCTAAAAATTCAGGCCCTTCTCTTTATTACAAAGCTCCTAAAGGTGTCCAGAGGGGGAGCAAATCTCTTATAGATGAAAATCTCCCAAGCTGAGCAATCCATAACAAAATGTATTTCTAAAAATACTAGGAAAACTTCTTTGTTCGGTGCAATTATGAAGAACACATACTTTTATTTTAAAATGTATAGATATCTAAGTACACAAATAGGCTTGTAGAAGGAAGAGAATATTTTTCAATATTTTTGAATATTTTGTAGAAACATTTTCTATTCAATTCAGTAAGGTGTTTTTTAAGTTTTACAAAGCTTTACATTAAATTTTGGAATTATTTAAAAACAAACCAGAACTTTCATCCTTTCATCCTTGCATTCACACACACACACACACACACACACACACACACACACACACTCACACACACACGACCATGAATTTTTAGAGACCAATAAAGAAACATTGGGCTATCACTAGTGTAAAATGAAAGTATTTCTAATTATTCTTGTCCATTTAATTAGAAACTATTATTTCCTGTTTTTCAAATCAGCGATTTTTCTCTGAACAATGGATTAGGACACACCTTCAAACAATAATTAGGAAAAAAATCATCTACATCCAGAATATTTAAGGGTGAAATTCCAGATGCTACTGGAAAAATCCATGGTATCCTACCGCCATCTACTGACCATAGCTTAAATGCACCGATTTAAAGGTACAGGTTTAAATTTATATAATTAAAAGAATTTTAGAACCAAAACACTTTGAAAGCTCTACTGGAACCACTCATTATTTTGAAGGTTGCTCCAAATGTTTGAAAATACTTTCTTAATCTGAGCTGAATTCTATCTACTTATAACTACCACTTCCTGGGCTTGGCTTTACCTTCTGTAGCTCTAATGAAATTGTCTATTTGATTCCTTCCTTAACCCTTCAGAATTCTGATGGCAGGACTCAAGTCCTTTCTCCCCAAGACCATCCCAACACACACACCCAATCTCTTCTCCAAGCTAAGCAGTCTCTTCTTCTCCAAGCTTTTTTCCTTTACAAGCTCCACATCTGAATGGTTTCAAGTCCCCTTGCATGCCATATAACTGCCCTCTAAACATACTTCTCTTCATTTTAACTCTTCTCTTTAAATGTTGCATCTGAAAGAAAACACTTAGCAGAACAGGTTGGTCACCTCCCTTGCTCTGCATGTTCTACCTGTGCAAATGCCACCAAAGGTCGTGGTAAGATATTTTGGCAGCCACAAACACGACGCAAGGATAACCACTCAAGAAATCTCCCAGATCTTTCCTATCTGTGCTGCTTGCTGCTAAGCCATGCCTTCCTAATAGACTTTGCAATTGTTTTTTTAACTAAGAAAACATCCTTACATTCAGTCATAACATATATTCATCTAAAAATGTCCCATGGTTCCAGCCTACCATTTTCGTGTACTAATTCTACTATCTTTTCCAATGTTGTGGTGGTCATGCATTTGTTATTTAGCAATATTGTTATTTAATTAGCATAACATCAACTGCTTCCCCTCAATCACTTTTCTCTATTTCTATAGGCACCTTCCAGTTTGATCAGGTACATGGAAAAGTTTCAAGGATGTCATACATGTGCTTAGCGCAGTGCCTAGCACATCATAAAACCGCAACAAGTGATAGCTATTCTTATCATGATCATTAATAAAAGTAATTAGTACAGACATATGATATAAATGTAACCCTTGACATAAATAGCCATCATGTTAATAGCTGTTACAATGATAAAGCCATTCAATCAGTTACAATTCCTAACTCGAAGCCCATCTTTTTCCTTTTCTATTCTTCACAGTTCCTCACAAACAGGCAAACGATCAGACCATCGTCTTCAGCAGGAGACTCAGCTCCTAGAGGATAATTCTTCTTAGCCAGGAGCCTCAGCACCTTGGGACAATTGGGAATTCACTCTCAGAGCCCCCTTCCTACTGCACCCCAGCCTGGCGTTCCATTCTCTCCTAACATATATTCTTCCTACTGAGGAAAAAAAAAAAAAAAAGCATTCTGAATCAAAGAGAAGGTGAAGCAAAAAGCAAGGGGATGGCCTTCTCCCTTGGTTCTGTGCCAGTTGCTGGAGCCACCTGCACTGGGCCAGGACCGCTGCCTCCCCGTGGTTCCTGCTTTTTCTCTAACAGTAACCAGAGCATGACAGTGAAACTCGGGTCCCTGAGCCTTGCAGTTTCAGGTCATTCCAGGACCTGTGTCAGGTCATGGACTGACACAGATCCCTTATCCATCCCCTGCTTTCTACTCTTTAGAATGACCCAGAATGGATCTATTTAGGCCAAGATTATTCCATTTTAACAGAGACCTGTATGTATTGGGGTCTAATAACCACTTTTTAAATCCTGAAAATTGGGCCAAAATAGATAGTATTCATTTAATCCACAACATCCTAAAGGGTTTATTGGGGAGAAGGCTAAAAATGTAAAAAATATAAAAGCAAACAATTCACCAAAATTTCAATCTTGTATATTCTATAAATAAATAAATAAACAAACCTAGTTTTTAAATATTGAAAACAATTCAATTTTAAAAATTCATTAAGAACTGAAAACCTGAAAAATGACCCAGTGAGTAAAACAGCCCTCTTATCCTGATAAATGTCACAGGGAGCATCTAAATCGTTCAACTGCTTGCCAAAAAAATGTTAGGTTCTGGAATGCCAAATTTTTATGGCAGTTATAAAATATGGTGGGGACAGAAATTAGCTAAACAGGCACCAATAAACGTTGATCTAAAGACCTTTCTTGCCCGTGGTTTGGAGTTCTGTTAGAACAATCATCCCTTCTCCTGATTACCAGGCTTTTAAACCATTGAAACTGGGAGTCTACACGGAGCTTCCGACTTGGACCAATCAGACAGCAGGACCCTGCAGAGGCACAGGAACTTGCTAACAGCGATGATGGCGCTGAGATTCGAATGAAAAGAGCAGTAGAGGCATCTTCGCAGTCCCAATGTGTGCCCTTTCCTGCTCTGGTCTCCTACCACAAGTGCACACACTTAAATATAATCGTTACGCAGTGTTCTCCTCGACCACTACTTCTCCTTTCCTCCTCTCGAAACTTCTCAAAACCACAGCCTCATCCACCGTCTCCAGTCTCTCTCTCTTTTTTTCTGTCTCCGCCCCACTCTCTACCAGATTTCATTAAAGTTTTGTTTTTAAACAAATGTTTAATGCTATCAAATTACAAATTAAAATACATTTTAAGAAAGCAACTAGGATAAAGGGCTTACAGTGTAATAGAGACCTGAGTGCCCTGCCTCACCCCGGTTCTGTTCCCCAGAACTCTTCTCACTCCTTTCTTTTATTCCTTTTTATGATTACTTCTATAACTTCTAAAAAGCTGCTTATACTATTATTTCTTGATTTACCTACTTAATACATTATCTATTGAATTGTGTATTGTTGTTTGTTTTTTTTTTTTACTCTCCCGTCGTCATTAAAACAGAAGCTTGGTGAGAGCAAACGCTTTGTCTATTGTGTTCCTTGCTCTCTCGGTGCATACACTCAGAACAACTGGAATTTCATTGTATCTCTTTTCCATTTTTTCCCCAAAGAAGTAGCAGAATGAAAACTTTACAGGCTTGTTGGCACTTCCTCATTAGAACATTTAATGAAATATGAATCTTTTGCTTATTTTTTTTTTTTTTTTTTTGAATCTTTTGCTTATTAAACTAACCGTCTCCACTTCATCAGCCAGCAGGATGGCCATACTTATTCTAGGGGAGAAAAACTGAGCACATGCCATTTTTTTGTAGCATTACTTCAATCATAACTGAGATTACTCAGTTTTTCTGGCTTCAAAATTCATTTTCTATGTCTTAATTTGTAGAAGAAAAAATATATTACTATGACACCATATTTAAAGTTTCAAAAACATTAACTTGGATTAATGGAAATTAGCTAAACAGTCACCAATAAAGGCTGATCCAAAGACCTTCCTTGCTCAAGGAGGACCTTCCTTGTACAGAAAATATTTTTTAACAACTCCTTTTGAAACCAAAACCAAAAGGAGATTCCAGTCAACTCTGAATTGGGAGCCACCGGCTTGCTCTCTCACCCTCTTGTTTGTGGCGGACTTACTCCTGCACATCCCAAAGATGAAGGACTCAGAAAAGAGACCAGAGCACTGTTTACCCTGCATGTCTCCCTAATCTTCCTCCCTCCAGGACATGCAGCATGCAGACCACACACCTGCACTCAGGTGCGACACACACACACACACACACAGCTATGTACAGTTATAACTCAGCAGAAATTGTGGCTTTAATGGGAGAAACCGCAATTTGAGGGATGTATTGTAAAAAATAAAGCACTTGAATTATAACGGGGTTGTTTCCCTTATGAACATGCCTGACCCAGTGACAGGCACATGACTGGCTGCCCATGTATATTTGCCTTCCCTACATTTCTTTCTATAAAGGCCAGTTTCTTTAGTTCATGCGTGCAGTTATCATATTTCTTGTTTAGGGTAAGAGATTAGCCTATAGGGGGCCCAATACATTAAAGTAAATCATGGCTTTAGGAATAACTATCTAAAGTTGAGAAGTTTCCAAAATACAATCTCCCTGACATGGATCTCAGCCTATCCAGCAAGTGTCTTCAGTCCCTTTCAGAAGAGGAAGGAAGCACACACAGCAAGTGTAGGAGCCCTGAGCACGTGGCAACGTGCTGGTAACCTGCCTCGGAGCACAGGTGGGAGGCAGCAAGGCCGGAGTTCAAGCTGTCCCTTTGCACAGTGTCTGTATGTCCCGGGGTGCCCTCTCTCTCTAAGCCTTACTGTGTCACCTCTGATAAAATGGTGAGGATTAAGTGAAATGTTGTGCATGAAGCACCTAACACAAAGCCTGGCACTTGGTAAGTTCACCAACAATATTAACAATTATTGTCTTTTTAAGTCAACACCTCATTTCCGGATGTTGTCACTGATTGATGCTCTTATTTGTTGTGTCAATATGAAGCTTGGCATACTTGAATCTAGGGAACTGGCAAGAGGGGGAAATTAAATACCATAAGATGTGCAAAGGTGTTATTTCCTCAGGTAGCAATGAGCAAATGTAAGATCAAGCTATTTGGCATTATAGGTAGATATTGCAAAGCAGATGTTGCCTGGTGTCCTTTATTTTCAAAACTACTTTGGGTCCGTGTTTTTACAGGGGAGGAAGCTAGGGTACACATTGCTGCTGGCTCATTGTGACTCAGACGCTAAGTCAGAGGAGGCCAGTAAGATGAGAAAGATGGAGATGATCTTGTTCAATCTCCTAATTTTCAATAACAAAGAAACGAAGCCCAAAGCTCTAAAAATCCATCCATTTGGCTTATGTGTTGAATGTTTAAAAAATTTTACGTGCTAAATAAACTTTGATATCATTTTTCATTTTCAAAAACGATGACATACAATGTTAATGAGGGTTCAGGAACTTTTCTAGAAAACCATTCATTCTCATAGAACCTTAGTGGAAGGGTAATTCCACAGTTTCTCCTAAAAGCAGTTTGGCAGTATGTTTCAAGGGTTCCAAAGTGTACTTCCCCTTGAATCATATAATTCCATTAATCTAAATGTATAGGAAAAGAATTATCAGACGTACACAAGGATTTGTATTCAAAGATGTTTTCTATGGAATTAGTTACAATAATATAAAAAATAGGAAAGGCAACATACCTATCCAACACAACACAGAGGGTATTTGTAGCACAATCCTTATGATGAAATACTCCACAGCCAAAATATAATATACAATACTTTTTTAAATAAGAGAATTCTATGGCATATTGTTAACACAGGAAAGGAAATTACAAAATAGTATATCCCATATGGTTTCTGTTTTGTCAAAAAATAATGTGTATAATATTTTTATAATCACCAAAATGTAATCCTTCATGGTAGGTTTTAAGGACTCGTTTCCTCTTGTTTTGTATAAGTTCCAGATCTTCTCTGATAAACTTATATAATTTTTAATCTGAAAAATATTACTAAAGAAAAATATAAATATACATGATAAAGGATAAGAAGTCAGCTGGGAACCAGCATTAAGTGCTACATAAGGAAATATCAGAGTGATGCGGAAAAGTTGGGTAGAGGCTTCTCTATAGATTTTTGGAATAAATCCAGCAGAGTTCTCTACTTAAAATTATGGCCAAATTTTAAGAGCACTCTATTCTTTTCAATCTCTTTTCCTTCCTAGACTGCAGCTGTCTTCAAGCAACCTATGAGTAATTAAAAAGTGGCCTATGGACAAGTTTCCACATTTTGATAAATACATGTTGATAAAAGGCAGACAGAGAAATGAATATGTGTTTCTTGTGAAAATAATCCTCTTCAAATATGCTGTATCGTTTCCCTGTAACTACACATTTATGGTGGATTGCTAATATACTTTTGATTAAGAACAATATTCGTATCATATATCATCCACTTAAAAGAAAAGAAAAAAAAAAAAGATCTGGCCCCAGAAGGCAAACCTACGTAGAAATGTTGGCCTTAGTTCGTTGTGAGTTAAAGGCTCTGTCCTCCAACCCTGGGCGGGAGCCAGCAGTGCTCCAAAAGTTGAAGCAAGCACAGCAATTTCTAATACATCAGGAGTCCCAACACCTCCAAATGAGTCACTATTTTAGCCTAAGCCATCCCTGTGAAATCTCTGTCTCCAAATTATAAAAGTAAAGAAGGCTTTGATGAAATAGCTAAGTCAAACTTAGCCAAACATGTCTTAAAAGTATAGAGTTCCTGAGGCCTGGTGACAGTAGGGTGCTGAAAACGGTAAAAAAAAAAAAAAAAAAGAGCATTTTTTTTCTAAAGGTAACAGGCTATTTCAATGAAATTTCAGCTGAAGCACTGAGATAATAAGTCTTCCAAAGTGATGTCCAAAGTCATCTTCCAAAGTGATGACTCAGACTTGGGTGAAACATTTTCAAAAAGGTGGTTAAAAACTGGTTATAGGAATATTGAACACCTCACCTTACAGGAAGTATATAAAAGGACTTGGAGCATTTCTGAATCTGACCAGCCCAAGGTTGGTGGATTAAATGCAGAATGCCTAATTAACTGAGAATTTCAGATAAATAGAGAATATTTTTAGCATAAGTATTTCCCAAATATTGCATAGGATATACTTAAACTAATTTTCCCTTGTTTATCTAATAAACATTCTAATAAAATTCAACGTGAATGGGCTTCTTTTTTTTTTTTTCTTTTTCCCTCCAAATTTGGCAACTCTTTGTCAACACCTCGTGCAGAAAGGGATTCCAACAGCCCAACTCAGGTTGCTTACGTGTGTCCAGATAGCTCAGATGCATGCCCTTTGTCGTTTGAGGGTACATAAGCTGCTTCTCTGGTGACAAAACGTGGGGGAGGCTGATGCTGCACTGGCATAGGCTCGCACTCCCAGAGTTCATCTGGAGAATGAGGGTTTGAGTGTTTCCTGTGGTCCAGATGTGAACCGCACAGGAGAAAGAGCTGGGCTTGCCTTGGAGCCATCCTAGAGGATGGCCTGGGAAGACAAAACTTCAGCAGAAGGGAGCTGGAGGCTTTGAAGGAGTCACAAGTGACCAGCTGGAACTGGGAGGCATTTGCCCATCAAGAGAACTGCAGGTAAGAGATGCCCAGGATCCATGTGTGTGCAGGCACACACAAATGCACACATAGGCAAGAAAGAGAGAAAGAAGGCGGAGGAGAGAGAGCGAAAGAGAAAGGGATCAATCTCAGAATAGAAAAGGTTAGTTTTAAATAAATGTCAAGATAGAAAGTACAGAGCTCAACCTTGAGGACAACTCCAGTCAAGGAAGAGGTTTCCTGCTCTGCTGTTTCCCTTCAATCTTTCCTTGCCTGGACTTCAATCTTGTTGGCTCTAAAGCCATTCTGAGAAAGATGGGGGAGGAAGTGTGGAAGCATTGGGTGGGATGAAGAAGTCAGGCAGGCCCCCCATTCATCTGCCCAGCAGCCAGATGGAGCTAAAAGACAGAAGCAATTCTGAAGGAATGATATTTTCTTCTTACAAATAGGACTAGACATTCAAATTGTTCAATTGAAGCAGTGTTTTGTGACTCCAGTGATTGGAGAATCTAACGGTGATGAGAAAAGTCAGGGATGAGCCATGGATCAACTATTCAGAATGGATTTAAAGGTGAATGAAAGACAAAAATATAGCTGCTTTACAATTTCACCCATGAGTCCTGCTTGTCAATGTGAGGGTTTCATTTATTTTTTATCAAGGTTCACATGTATCATTAGAAAAGCCTTATTATTTGTGTGTTACTTTCTGTTATTATTTTAAATTTCAAGCTCTAAGTAAGGCAACCAGTGATGTTTTGAAATATCCTGGGTTTGGATGATGCAGGTAACATACAGTGGGAAAAAAATGGTTGCCTAAATCTCAAATTGGTTAACACTGAGCTCTTTGCTGTTAGTGTAACTATTTGCAGAATAAATTGCATTTCACTTCAGGAAGGGTTTGCACTCTAAACTGCACCCAGGAATTTGAGGGGAAAGGAACCAAATGCTCTTTGACCCCACACTGTGTGTGCTATATGTATCAACTATCCCCACAGCAACCCATTGAGCTGGCCATGATTCCCCATTTACAGAGGCAAAAACTGAGTCTCAGAGAAGCTTACCCAGCTAGTAGAGTATGAAGCCAAGATTCAAGGCCAGGTGCAACTCTTTGAATGCTTTGTCCAACAGTCCTGCTAAGGTCATCTTTGGCCACAAGAATGAACCCCTATGGCCTGAGCACCAGTTCCCACGGACCAGCTGGAGAGGTTTCACCTGCACAACTTTCCATCAGTCTCTGGCTTAGCGAGACTAACCCTCAGAAGTGCTACTGTATGAACCTTCTCTCCAGGTCACCCAGTCCATGAATTTGCTGCACCCCACCCCACCCCGTAAGGGGGGCCCTAAGATGCCATAGCACATGGCAGAGTGGGGTGCAGAATCTGTCCTGAGCTCTGGCCCCTGAATCTTGGAGAGACAGAGTGAAGACAAAGCAGTGGCCAAACACCAACTAGCTTTATCCCACTCACCTGCTAACCAAATGGTGAATGGTGGTGGCCAAGGCCCAAGTGCTTACCGTCACTAATTTGGTGGTAAGATTTTACCACTAATTTGGTGGTAAGGTCTTTTGGTAGCCAAAGAAACTAACCTGTCACAGTACATGTCAACCCATCTTTAAGCCATAGATCTGAAAAGGAGAATGATTGGCACCCAAGTTGCTGAGAGGGATCAAGCAAAATCACAATCCTTTTCTAAACATAGTACTGAGAATGTAAAGAGCATTCTTCATTCTAACTGAGGAAATAAAACAAATCATAAAATCCTTATCAGTCCTTCAGGAAATGATTCAGAACAAAGGAAACAGACTAGGAATAAAGCAGATCTCTGAAAATAATTTTCTATAACATCAGGACAATAAAGCTCAAGCAACTTGTCGGCAATCCCAAATACAATTTAAAAACAAAATGGCCTTTATAAAATGGAGCAGAAATCAAGGCAGAGATAGGAAATCATGGGAGACAGATAAAATAAGAAAAGATTGCAGGGAAAGCAAGTATGCAAACGCATTAATAACAGTTACATCACAGCAGTAAAGAGAAAAACAAATCCTTTCATTTAGCACATATTTATTGAGTATCTTCTATATATTAGGTGCTAGGAAAACACAGAGAATAAAACTGAGAAGGTCCCTGTATTCACGGAGCTCATTTTCTAAAGTGGAAGATAGACAGTGAACAGTTAAGTCAATAGATGAAATAATGACATTTGTGATTATAATGCAAAATATGCTTCTGCAATAGAGAATGATGAGGAGGAGCTACTTTCCATAGGATATTTGGAGAGGAGTTATTTAAAGATGAAAGGAGTCAATCATGTAAAGGGCCTGGAAAAGAACATTATAGGCAGAAAGGAGAAATACACAATAAAAGAAAAATAGTTGGATCTTCAATATACCACTATCGATAATTAATAGAACATCTAGGAGAAGAACAACAAGGAAATAGAAGCTTTGAACAACAAAATAAACCAACTAGATCTAACAGACATCAATTAAACTTTTCACCCAACCATAATAAAATAAACGTTCTTCTCAAGTACACATGGAACATTCTCCAGAATGAACCAAATGTTAGGTCATAAGCAGGCCTCAATCAATTCAAAGGAATTGAAATTGTACAAAGTATGTCCCCAACCACAATGAATAAAATTAGAAATCAATAACAGAAAGAAATTTTTAAAATTCCCAAATAAGTGGGAAGTAAGCAGCACATTCTTAAATAACCAGTGGATCAATGAGAAACTCTCAAGGGAAATTAGAATATAATTTGAGATGAATTAAAATGAAAACAAAACATGTAAAAACTTATAGGATATAGCTAAAGCAATGCTTACAGGAAAATTTATAATTGTAAACCCATATATTAAAAAAGAAGAAAGATCTCAAATGAATAACCTAATTTTCCACCTTAAGGGACTAAAAAAAGAGAGCAAACTAAACCAAAGCAAACATGAAAAAAGAAATATTGTAATAGAATGGATATAAATGAAGTAGATAATAGAAAAACCATAGGGAAAATTAATAATATCAAAAGATGGTTCTTTGTAAAGATCAACAACACTGATAAACCTTAGCTAGACTGAACAGGAAAAAGGGAGAAGACTCAAACTACTAAAATTAGGAATGAAAGAGGGGGCATAAATTCCAACTTTACAGAAATAAAAGGAATTATGAGGAAATACTATGAACACTATATACTAACACATTAGATAACCTAATGAAGTAGACAAATTCCCAGAAAGACACATGACCAGAAGTGACTCAACAACAACAACAAAAATATCTGAATAGAGCAAAGTGACATAAAGATTAAATTAGTATAACTTTTTTAACATCTTTACTGCAGTTTAATTGCTTTACAATGGTGTGTTAGTTTCTGCTTTATAACAAAGGGAATCAACTATACATATACATATATCCCCATATCTCCTCCCTCTTGCGTCTCCCTCCCACCCTCCCTATCCCACCACTCTAGGTGGTCAAAAAGCACCAAGCTGATCTCCCTGCTCTATGTGGCTGCTTCCCACTACCTATCTATTTTGCATTTGGTGGTATATATAAGTCCATGCCACTCTCTCACTTCGTCCCAGTTTACCCTTCCCCCTCCCCGTATCTTCAAGTCCATTCTCAATGTCTGTGTCTTTATTCCCATCCTGCCCCTAGGTTCTTCAGAACCGTTTTTCTGTTTTGTTTTTTTTTAGAATCCATATATATGTGTTAGCACATGGTATTTATTTTTCTCTTTCTGACATATTTCACTCTGTATGACAGTCTCTAAGTCCATCCACCTCACTACAAATAACTCAGTTTCGTTCCTTTTTATGGCTGAGTAATATTCCATTGTATATATGTGCCACATCTTCTTCATCCATTCATCTGTCGATGGACACTAAGGTCACTTCCATGCCCTGGGTATTGTAAATAGAGCTGCAATGAACATTGTGGTACATGACTCTTTTTGAATTATGTTTTTCTCAGGGTATATGCCCAGTAGTGGGACTGCTGGGTTGTATGGTAGTTCTATTTTTAGTTTTTTAAGGAACCTGCACACTGTTCTCCATAGTGGCTGTATCAATTTACATTCCCACCAACAGTGCAAGAGTGTTCCCTTTTCTCCACACCCTCTCCAGCATTTATTCTTTGTAGATTTTTTTGTTGATGGCCATTCTTACTGATATGAGGTCATACCTCATTGTAGTTTTGATTTGCATTTCTTTAATGATTAGTGATGTAGAGCATCCTTTCATGTGTTTGTTGGCAATCTGTATATATTCTTGGGAAAAGTGTCTCTTTAGGTCTCCTGCCCATTTTTGGATTGGGTTGTTTGTTTTTTTGATATTGAGCTGCATGAGCTGCTTATAAATTTTGGAGATTAGTCCTTTGTCAGTTGCTTCATTTGCAAATATTTTCTCCCATTCGGTGGGTTGTCTTTTCATCTTGTTTATCGTTTCCTTTGTTGTGCAAAAGCTTTTAAGTTTCATTAGGTCCCATTTGTTTATTTTTGTTTTTCTTTCCATTTCTCTAGGAGGTGGGTCAAAAAGGATCTTGCTATGATTTATGTCATAGAGTATTCTGCCTATGTTTTCCTCTAAGAGTTTTATAGTGTCTGGTATTACATTTAGGTCTCTAATCCATTTTGAGTTTACTTTTTGTATATGGTGTTAGGGAGTGTCCTAATTTCATTCTTTTACATGTAGCTGTCCAGTTTTCCCAGCACCACTTATTGAAGGGGCTGTCTTTCCTCCACTGTATATTCTTGCCTCCTCTATCAAAAATAAGGTGACCATATGTGCATGGGTTTATCTCTGGGCTTTCTATCCTGTTCCATTGATCTATATTTCTGTTTTTGTGCCAGTACCATACTGTCTTGATTACTGTAGCTTTGTAGTATACTCTGAAGTACAGGAACCTGATTCCTCCAGCTCCGTATTTCTTTCTCAAGATTGCTTTTTCTATTCAGGGTCTTTTGTGTTTCCATACAAATTGTGAATTTTTTTGTTCTAGTTCTGTGAAAAAATACCATTGATAGTGTGATAGGGATTACATTGAATCTGTAGATTACTTTGGTCAGTAGAGTCATTTTCACAATGTTGATTCTTCCAATCCAAGAACATGGTATATATCTCCATCTGTTTGTGTCATCTTTAATTTCTTTCATCAGTGTTCTATAGTTTTCTGCATAAAGGTCATTTGTCTCCTTAGGTAGGTTTATTCCTAGGTATTTTATTCCTTTTGCTGCAATGGTAAATTGGAGTGTTTCCTTAATTTCTCTTTCAGATTTTTCATCATTAGTATATAGGAATGCAAGAGATTTCTGTGCATTAATTTTGTATCCTGCTTCTTTATCAAATTCATTGATTAGCTCTAGTAGTTTTCTGGTAGCATCTTTAGGATTCTCTATGTATAGTATCATGTCATCTGCAAATAGGGACAGCTTTACTTCTTTTTTTCTGATTTGGATTCCTTTTATTTCTTTTTCTTCTCTGATTGCTGTGGCTAAAACTTCCAAAATTATGTTGAATAATAGTAGTGAGAGTGGACTACCTTGTCTTGTTCCTGATGTTAGAGGAAATGCTTTCAGATTTTCACCATTGAGAATGATGTTGGCTGTGGGTTTGTCATATATGGCTTTTATTATGTTGAGGTAAGTTGCCTCTATGCCTACTTTCTGGAGGGTTTTTATCATAAATGGGTGTTGAATTCTGTCAACAGCTTTTTCTGCATCCACTGAGATGATCATATGGTTTTTCTCCTTCCGTTTGTTAATATGGTTTATCACATTGATTAACTTGCATATATTGAAGAATCCTTCCATTCCTGAGTTAAACCCCATTTGATCATGGAGTATGATCCTTTTAATGTGCTTTTGGATTCTGTTTGCTAGTATTTTGTTAAGGATTTTTGCATCTATGTTCATCGGTGATATTGGCCTGTAGTTTTCATTCTTTGTGACATCTTTGTCTGGTTTTGGTACCAGGGTGATGGTGGCCTCGTAGAATGAGTTTGGGAGTGTTCCTCCCTCTGCTATATTTTGGAAGAGTTTGAGGAGGATAGGTGTTAACTCTTCTCTAAATATTTGATAGAATTTGCCTGTGAAGCCATCTGGTCCTGGGCTTTTGTTTGTTGGAAGATTTTTCATCACAGTTTCAATTTCAGTGCTTGTGATTGGTGTGTTTATATTTTCTATTTCTTCCTGGTTCAGTCTTGGAAAGTTGTGCATTTCTAAGAATTTGTCCATTTCTTCCAGGTTGTCCATTTTGTTGGCATGGAGTTGCTTGTAGTAATCTCTCAGAATCGTTTGTATTTGTGCAGTGTCAGATGTTACTTTTCCTTTTTCATTTCTAATTCTATTGATTTGAGTCTTCTTCCTTTTTTTTCTTGATGAGTCTGGCTAATGGTTTATCAATTTTGTTTATCTTCTCAAAGAACCAGCTTTTAGTTTGATTGATCTTTGTTATCGTTTCCTTCATTTCTTTTTCATTTATTTCTGATCTGATCTTTATGATTGCTTTCCGTCTGCTAACTTTGGAGATTTTTTGTTCTTCTTTCTCTAATTGCTTTAGGTGTAACTTTAGGTTGTTTATTTGGGATGTTACTTGTTTCTTAAGGTGGGATTGTATTGTTATAAGCTTCTCTCTTAGAACTGCTTTTGATGCATCCCATACGTTTTAGGTTGTCGTGTTTTGTTGTCATTTTTTTCTAGGTATTTTTTTATTTCCTCTTTGATTTCCTCAGTGATCTCTTGGTTATTAAGTAGTGCATTGTTTAGGCTCCATGTGTTTGTATTTTTTACAGATTTTTCCTGTAATTGATATCTAGTCTCATAGCATTGTGGTTGGAAAAGATACTTGATACGATTTCAATTTTCTTAAATTTACCAAGGCTTGATTTGTGACCCAAGATACGATCTATCCTGGAGAATGTTCCATGAGCACTTGAGAAGAATTTGTATTCTCTTGTTTTTGGATGGAATTTCCTAAAAATATCAATTAAGTCCATTTTGCTTAATGTATCATTTAAAGCTTGCGTTTCCTTATTAATTTTCATTTTGGATGATCTGTCCATTGGTGAAAGTGGGGTGTTAAAATCCCCTACTATGATTGTGTTACTGTCGATTTCCCATTTTATGGCTGGTAGCACTTCCCTTATGTATTGAGGTGCTCCTATGTTGGGTGCATAAATATTTACAATTGTTAAATATTCTTCTTGGATTGATCCCTTGATCATTATGTAGTGTCCTTGTTTGTCTCTTGTAATAGTCTTTATTTTAAAGTCTATTTTGTCTGATATAAGAATTGCTATGCCCGCTTTTTTTGATTTCCATTTGCATGGAATATCTTTTTCCATCCTCTCACTTTCCATCTGTATGTGTCCCTAGGTCTGAAGTGCATCTCTTGTAGACAGTATTTATATGGGTCTTGTTTTTGTATCCATTCAGCCAGTCTATATCTTTTGGTTGAAGCATTTAATACATTTACTTTTAAGGTAATTATCAACATGTATGTTCCACATACCATTTTCTTAATTGTTTTGGGTTTGTTATTGTAGTTCTTTTCTTTCTCTTGTGTTTCCTGCCTAGAGAAGTTCCTTTAGCATTTGTTGTAAAGCTGGTTTGATGGTGCTGAACTCTCTTAGCTTTTGCTTGTCTGTAAAGCTTTTAATTTCTCCATTGAATCTGAATGAGATCCTTGCTGGGTAAAGTAATCTTTGTTGTTGATTTTTCCCGTTCATCCCTTTAAATATGTCTTGCCACTCCCTTCTGACTTGTAGAGTTTCTGCTGAAAGATCAGCTGTTAGCCTTCTGGGGATTCCCTTGTATGTTATTTGTTTTTTTCCCCTTGTTGCTTTTAATATTTTTTCTTTGTATTTAATTTTTGATAATTTGATTAATATGTGTCTTGGCATGTTTCTCCTTGGATTTATCCTGTATGGGGCTCTCTGCACTTCCTGGATTGATTGACTATTTCCTTTCCCATATTAGGGAAGTTTTCAACTATAATCTCTTCAAATATTTTCTCAGTCCCTTTCTTTTTCTCTTGTTCTTCTGGGAAGCCTATAATTAGAATGTTGGTGCATTTAATTTTGTCCCAGTGGTCTCTAAGACTGTCCTCAGTTCTTTTCATTCCTTTTTGTTTATTCTGCTCTGTGGTAATTATTTCCATTTTTTTATCTTCCAGGTCACTTATCCATTCTTCTGCCTTGGTTATTCTGCTATCAATTCCTTCTAGAGAATTTTTAATTTCATTTATTGTGTTGTTCATCATTGTTTGCTCTTTAGTTCTTCTAGGTCCTTGTTCAACATTTCTTGTATTTTCTCCATTCTATTTCCAAGATTTTGGATCATCTTTACTATCATTACTCTGAATTCTTTTTCAGGTAAACTGCTTATTTCCTCTTCATTTGTTTGTTCTGGTGGGTTTTTACCTTGCTCTTTCATCTGTTTTGTTTTTCTCTGTCTTCTCGTTTTGCTTAACTTACTGTGTTTGGGGTCTCATTTTCACTGGCTGCAGGTTTGTAATTCCCATAGTTTTTGGTGTCTGCTCCCAGTGGCTAAGGTTGGTTCAGTGTGTTGTGTAGGCTTCTTGGTGGAGGGGACTAGTATCTGTGCTCTGGTGGATGAGTCTGGATCTCATCTTTCTGGTGGGCTGGACTTCTTCCGCTGATGTGTTTTGAGGTGGCTGTGAATTTATTATGATTTTAGGCAGCCTCTCTGCTAATGGGTGGGGTTGTGTTCCTGTCTTGCTAGTTGTTTGGCATAGGGTGCCCAGCACTGTAGTTTTCTGGTTGTTGAGTGGCACTGGGTCTTTACGTTGAGATGGAGATCTCTGTGAGAGCTTTCACCATTTGATATTATGTGGAACTGGGAGGTCTGTGGTGGATCAATATCCTGAACTCAGTTTTCCGACCTCAGAGGCACAGGGCTGACATCCGGCAGAGTTCCAAGACCCTGTCAGCCACACAGCTCAGAAGAAAAGAGAGTAAAAAAGAAAGAAAGAAATATGAAAATAAAATAAAATAAAAAGAAATAATGTTTTTAAAAGAAAAAATTAAAAAAATTATTAACAATTAAAATATTAAAAATTAAAAAAAAGAAAAAAGAAAGAAAGAAATCCAAGAGCAACCAAACCAAAAATCAAATCCACCAATGATAACAAGCACTAAAAACTATATTAAAAAAAAAAAAAGGACAGACAGAACCCTAGGACAAATGCAAAGCTATACAGACAAAATCACACAAAGAAGCAAACACATACACACTCACAAAAAGAGAAAAAGGAAAAAAAAAAAAAAATATATATATATATATATTTAAAATAAAGGAAGAGAGCAACCAAATCAATAAACAAATCTAACAATGATAATAAACTCTAAATACTAAACTAAGATAAACATAAAACCAGAAACCAGTTAGTTGCATACAGCAAACCCCAAGTCTACAGTTACTCCCAAAGTCCACTGCCTCAATTTTGGGATTATTCATTGTCTATTCAGGTATTCCACAGTCGCAGAGTACTTCAAGTTAATTTTGGAGATTTAATCTGATGCTCCTGATGCTGCTGGGAGAGATGTCCTTTTCTCTTCTTTTTTCGCACAGCTCCTGGAGTTCAGTCTTTGATTGGCCCCACTTCTGCGTGTAGGTTGCCTGAGCGTGTCTGGTCCCACCCAGACAGGACGGGGTTAAAGGAGCAGCTGATTAGGGGTTTCTGGCTCACTCAGACCGGCAGGGAGGGAGGGGTATGGAATGCAGGGAGATCCTGAGGCGGCAGAGGTCAGTGTGACGTTGCAACAGCCTGAGGTGCGTTGTGTGTTCTCCCGGGGAAGTTGTCCCTGGATCACGGGACCCTGGCAGTGGCGGGCTGCACAGGCTCCCAGGAGGGGAGGTATGGATAGTGACCTGTGCTTGCACAGCTTCTTGGTGGCTGCAGCAACAGCCTTAGCGTTTCACGCCCGTCTCTGGTGTCCACGCTGATAGCCGTGCCTCGCGCCCATCTCTGGAGCTCGTTTACGTGGTGTTCTGAATCCCCTCTCCTTGCACACCCCAAAGCAATGGTCTCTTGCTTCTTAGGCAGGTCCAGACTTTTTCTGCACTCCCTCCTGGCTAGCTGTGGTGCACTAGCCCCCTTCAGGCTGTGTTCATGCAGCCAACCCCAGTCCTCTCCCTGGGATCTGACCCCCGAAGCCAGAGCCTCAGCTCCCAGGCCCCACCCATCCCGGTGGGTGGGCGGATAAGCCTTTCGGGCTGGTGAGTGCTGGTCAGCACTGATTCTCTGTGCGGGAATCTCTCCACTTTTCCCTCTGCACCCCTGTTGCTGCGCTCTCCTCAGTGACTCCGAAGCTTCCCCCCCACGCCCCCTCGCTACGTCCCATCTCCGCCAGTGAAGAGGCTTCCTAGTGTGTGGAAAATTTTCCTCCTTCACTGCTCCCTCCCTGAGGTGCAGGTCCCATCCCTATTCTTTTGTCTCTATTTTATCTTTTTTTTTTTTTTTTGCCCTACCCAGGTACATGGGGAGTTTCTTGCCTTTTGGGAAGTCTGAGGTCTTCTGCCAGCATTCAGTAGGTGTTCTGCAGGAGTTGTTCCACATGTAGATGTATTTGTGATGTATTTGTGGGGAGGAAGGTGATCTCCACGTCTTACTCCTCTGCCATCTTGAAGGTCTCCCCTCTAAATTAGTATAATTTTGAAAGTCTCCAGAAAGAAACCCTAGGTCCATGTCTTACCTTGATTCTAAAACTAGGTAAAGACATCACAAGATCAATGTCCCTTATGAATATAGACACAAAAATTCTCAACAAAATCTCTGCCATCCAAATCCAGCAACATATAAAGGATTATACATCATGACCAAGCAGGATTATCTAAGGAATGCAAAACTGGTTTAACATAAAAAAAAAAAATCAGTGGGCTTCCCTGGTGGCGCAGTGGTTGAGAATCTGCCTGCCAATGCAGGGGACATGGGTTCGGGCCCTGGTCTGGGAGGATCCCACGTGCCGCAGAGCGACTGGGCCCATGAGCCGCAACTGCTGAGCCTGCGCGTCTGGAGCCTGTGCTCCGCAGCAAGAGAGGCTGCGATGGTGAGAGGCCCGCGCACTGCGATGAAGAGTGGCCCCCACTTGCCACAACTAGAGAAAGCCCTCGCACAGAAATGAAGACCCAACACAGCCAAAAATAAATAAATAAGTAAATTAATTAATTAAAATATTTAAAAAAAAATCAGTGTAATACAACATATTAATCTAAAAAACCACATGATCATCTCAATAGATAATGTGAAAGTATTTGACAAAATCCACATACATTGGTGATAAAAAGAAACAAAAAGCTAGGAATAGAAGAAAAGTTACTAAACCTTATACAGAGCATATACAAAAACCTTCAGGTAATAGGTTTGATTGAATTATTTTCCCTTAAGATCAAGGATGGAAACAACAAGATAAGAATATCTGCTCTCCTCACTTCTATTCAACATTGTACTGCAGAATCTAGCCAGAGCAATTAGGAAAGAAAAGGAAATAAATGGCATCCAGATGAGAAATGAAGATGTAAAAAATATGTCTATTCTCAGATGACATATTCTTGTATACAACAAATTCTAAGGAATCCAAATACATACATACATGCATGCATGTGTGCGCATGCACACACACACACACACACACACACACACTATTAGAACTAATAAACAATTTCAGCAAAGCCATGGGACACAAGGTCAATATTCAAAAAAAATCAATTGTATTTCTAAATGCTATCAGTAAACATTTAAATTAAATAAATAAAACAATTCCTTAGATTATCATAAAAATATTTGAAGAGTTAAGAATAAATTTAATCATATAAGTTTGACTTATACACTGAAAACTACTAAATATTGCTAAAAGACATAAAAGAAAAACCTAAATGAATGGAAAGATACACGGATGCATTGGAAAACGTTACTCTAAATGAAAGTAGCCAGTCACAAGAATACATACTCCATGATTCCAGATTCCATCTGGAATAAATATAAAATATCCAGAATAGGCAAATCATAGAAACAAAAAGTTTACTATTGTTGCCAGAGGCTAGAGAGAGGGGTGATAATGAGTAATTGCTAATGGATATAGAGTTTCTTTGGGAGGTAATGACAACGTTCTAAAATTAAATGATGTCATAGTTCCACAACTATATGAATATACTAAAAAAACTGAATTGTACACTTTAGAACAGGTGAATTTTATGATAATTGAATAATATCTCAATAAAGTTGTTACTTTTAAAATGTGCTATGGAGTTTGTTTGTTTTTTAAGCCAAAGAGACTGTATTATATCAAAGTTTATTTCAATAAAGAGAATATTGCCAGGCATAAAAATGTGATTTCATTGTGTAAATCTGTCAGTTCATCAAGAGGACTTAACATGCCTAAATGATTATGTACTGTCTTAATTTGCTAGGCTGCTATAACAAAATACCATAGACTGGATACCTTACAAACAATAGAAATTTATTTCTCACTGTTCTGAGGGCTAGAAGTCCAAGATCAAGGCATCATCAGATTCATTGCCTGGTGAGAACCTGCTTTCTTGTTCATAGACATCTAACATTTTTGTGTGTCTTTATATGGCGGAAGGGTCAGGAGACCTCTTTGGTGTCTCCTTTATAAGGGCACTAATCCCAGTCATAAGGGCTCTGCCGTCATGACCTAATAACCTCCCAAAGGCTCCACCTCCAAATACCTTCACATTAGGGATTAGGCGTCAACATATTAATTTTGGGGAGACACAAACATTCAGACCATAGCATATACCTAATAAGAGATCTTCAAGATACATGAAGAAAAACTGATAGCATGCCAAAGAAAAACAGACATTTACAGCTGTTGTCAGAGATTACAGTACTGCTCTCTCAATAATTTATAGAACAAGTAAATAAAACATCAGTAACATTATAGATTTGAATAACACAATCAACCAACTAGACCTCATTGATATTTATAGAACACTCCACCCCAGAGCACAGAATATACATTCTTTTCAAGCACACAATGGAACAGTTACCAAGATATACCATTCTCTGCAACATAAAACAAGTTTCAATAAATTGTAAAGGATTTAAATCACAGAGTATGTTCCCTGGCCAAAATGGAATTAACTTAGAAATCAATAAGATAAAGATCTCTGGAATATCCCCACATATTTAATAATAAATTACATACTTCTAAATAACATGTGGTTCAAAAAATTCAAAGAGAAGTTAGAGAATATTTTTGAACTGAATGAAAATTAAAACACAACATATATTAATCTGTAAGTTATCTTAAAGCATTACTTGCAGTTAAACTTATCACACTAAAGGCCTGTTTTAGAAAAGATGAAAGGTCTCAGTTAGTGACCTCAGCCTCCACCTTAGGGAACCAGACACAAAAAGAGCAAAGAAACCATAGAACAAATAGAAAAAAAATGAAATAATACTGATCAGGGTAGAAATCAATGAAACTGAAAATACAAACAAAGGAGAATCTATGAAGTCAATAATTGGTTATTTAAGAAAATCAATAGAATTGATAAACCTCTAACCATACTAACCAGGAAAAAAAATTTACTAAAATCAGGATTGAGAGAAATGACATCTCTATAGATTATACAGTTATCAAAAGGATAATAAATGTTTTTTTAAAGTTTTATGGTTAAAAATTTGACAAGTTAGATGAAATGGAAAATTTCCTTTAAAGACACAAATGATCAAAGTCCACTCAAGAAAAAACTGATTAATTGGAATAACTTAGTATGTATTAAAGAATTAACTATTGTAATTATAAATACTATAGATATCTTTGTGAATTCTACGAAACATTCAGGAAAGAAAGAATACCAATTCTAGAAGAGTTCTTCTGGAAAAACTGAAGAAGAGGAAGTTAATCCCAAGTCATTCTATGAATCCAGAACGGCCTGCTATCAACATATAACAGAAACATTACAAGAAAACTATAGTATATCCCTTATTAATGTAGATGCAAATTTTTAAACAAATTTTTAGCAAAATTACTAACAATATGTTAAAAATATGATATATCAAGAACAATTGGGATATGTCCTTGGAATGCAAGGTTGATTTATATTAGAAAATCAATTTATATAACTTACTATATTATCAAGTAAAAATAGAAAATCATGTAATCAACTCAATAGGTGCAGAAAAACATTTGACAAAATTGAACATGTAGCCCTGTCAGAAAATATTAATATATTAGGAATACAAGGAAACTTTCTCTACATGATAGAAAACATCTACCAAAACCTACAGTTAACATCATATTCAATGTGAAAAACTGAAGGTTTTCCCCCAGGATCAGGAAGAAGACAAGGATATCAATTCACACCACTTCTACCCAACATTGCACTGAAAGTTCTAGGCAGTTCAGTAGGCAAGAAAAATAAATTTAAAACACTAATATTGGAAAGAAACAATTAAGAGTATCTTTATTTGTAGACAACATAATCCTTTACATTGGAAATCCAATGGAATCTATCAAAAAGCTAATAGAACTATTTCATGAGTTTAGTAAATTTCTAGGATGTAAGCTTAATAACAAAATCAGTTACAGGTCTATATTCCAATGATGAAAAATAAATTTGAAGTTTAAAAAATCAATAACATTTTCAATATTTTAAAATATGAAATAGTATGAGATAAATCTGACAAAAGATATGCAAGATCTGTGCACTAAAGTTTACAAAACAGTGCTGGGAGAAATTAAGGAAGACCTAAATAAATGGAGGGATGCACCATATTCATGGTTCACTAGACTGAATATTATCAAGCAGTCAGTTCTTCCCAAATTGTTCTGTAGAATAAATGCAAGCCCAATCAAAAGTCCAAGATAATTTATTTTACAAGTTGGCAAACTGATTCTAAAATCCATGCAGAAATAAAACAGATACAGAATAACCAAAACAGTTTTATAAAAGAACAAACTTGGAGGACTGACACTATCTCATTCTAAATTTTATTATGAGGCTACAGTAATGAAGATAGTGCAGTTTTGGTGTCAGGACAAGCAAATAGGTCATGATGTAAAACAGAGAGTCCAGAAATATACAGACATATATGTAGCCAACTATTTTTGACAAATACACAAAAGCAATTCATTTGGAGATACAATAGTCTTTTCAAGGTATGGGGTTGGACAACAGGCACATGAAAAGATGCTGAACATTGCTAATTATTAGAGAAATGCAAATCAAATCTGCAATGAGGTATCACCTCACAGCAGTCAGAATGTCAATCATTAAAAAGCTTACAAATAACAACTGCTGGAGAGGATGTGGAGAAAAAGAAACTTCCTGCACTGTTGGTGGGAATGTAAATTGGTGCAGCCACTATGGAAAACAGTATATAGGTTCCTTAAACAACTAAAAATAGAGTTATCATATGATCCAGGAATCTCATTCCTGGACATATATCCAGAAAAGATGAAAACTCTAATTTGAAAAGATATATACACCCTAATGTTCATTGCAGCACCATTTACAATAACCAAGACATGGAAACAACCTAAATGTCCATCAACAGATGAATGGATAAAGATGTTGTATATATGCACAATGGAATATTAGTCATAAAAAAGAATGAAATAATGACATTTGCAGCAACATGGATGGACCTAAAGATTATCATATTAAGTGAAGTAAGTCAGAGAAAGACAAATATCTTATGATTCCAATTATATGTGGAATCTAAAAAAAAATACAAATGAATTTATTTACAAAACAGAAATAGATTCACAGACATAGAAAACAAACTTATGGTTACCAAAAGGAAAAGGGGGGAGGGATAAATTAGGAGTTTGGGATTAACAGATACATACTACTATATACAAAACAGATAAACAGCAAGGACCTACAGTAATAATATGTAATAGAAAAGAATCTGAAAAAGAATATATATATATATATATATATATGTTGAATCAGTTTGTTGTGCATCTGAAACTAATACAACATTGTAAATTAACTATACTTCAATAAAAAAAAAGTTGCGGGGCTGGAATAATTTGATGTCCATGTATAAATAAATATTGATCTGTAACTTACACCATGTACAACGATTAACTCAGAATGGATCATAGGACTCAATTTTTTTTTACGTCTTTATTGGAGTAAAATTGCTTTACAGTGGTGTGTTAGTTTCTGCTTTATAATAAAGTGAATCAGCTATACATATACATATATCCCCATATCTCCTCCTTCTTGCATCTCCCTCCCACCCCACCCTCTCTATCCCACCCCTCTAGGTGGTCAGAAAGCACTGAGCTGATCTCCCTGTGCTATGCGGCTGCTTCCCACTAGCTATCTATTTTACACTTGGTAGTGTACATATGTCCATGCCACTGTCTCATTTCGTCCCAGCTTAGCTTTCCCCCTCCCTGTGTCTTCAAGTCCATTCTCTACGTCTGCATTCCTGTCCTGCCCCTAGGTTCTTCAGAACCTTTTTTTTTTTTTTTAGATTCCATATATATGTGTTAGCATACAGTATTTGTTTTTCTCTTTCTGACTTACTTCACTCTGTATGACAGACTCTAGGTCCATCCACCTCACTACAAATAACTCAATTTCATTTCTTTTTATGGCTGAGTAATATTCCATTGTATATATGTGCCACATCTTCTTTATCCATTCATCTGTTGATGGACCCTTAAGTTGCTTCCATGTCCTGGCTATTGTAAATAGAGCTGCAATGAATGTTGTGGTACATGACTCTTTTTGAATTATGGTTTTCTCAGGGTATATGCCCAGTAGTGGGATTGCTTGGTCATATAGTAGTTCTATATTTTAGTCTTTTAGGGAACCTCCATACTGTTCTCCATAGTGGCTGTATCAATTTACATTCCCACCAACAGTGCAAGAGGGTTCCCTTTTCTCCACACCCTCTCCAGCATTTATTGTTTGTAGATTTTTTGATGATGGCCATTCTGACTGGTGTGAGCTGATACCTCATTGTGGGTTTGATTGGAATTTCTCTAATGATTAGTGATGTTGAGAATCCTTTCATGTGTTTGTTGGCTATGTGTATATCTTCTTTGGAGAAATGTCAATTTAGGTCTTCTGTCCATTTTTGGATTGGGTTGTTAGTTTTTGTGATATTGAGCTGCATGAGCTGCTTATAAATTTTGGAGATTAATCCTTTGTCAGTTGCTTCATTTGCAAATACTTTCTCCCATTCTGTGAGTTGTCTTTTCATCTTGTTTATGGTTTCCTTTGCTGTGCAAAAGCTTTTAAGTTTCATTAGGTCCCATTTATTTATTTTTGTTTTTATTTCCATTTCTTTAGGAGGTGGGTCAAAAAGGATCTTGCTGAGATTTATGTCAGAGTGTTCTGCCTATGTTTTCCTCTAAGAATTTTATAGAGTCTGGCCTTACATTTAGGTCTTTAATCCATTTTGAGTTTATTATTGTATATGGGGTTAGGGAGTGTTCTAATTTCATTCTTTTACATGTAGCTGTCCAGTTTTCCCAGCACCACTTATTGAAGAGGCTGTCTTTTCTCCATTGCATATTCTTGCCTCCTTTATCAAAAATAAGGTGACCATATGTGCATGGGTTTATCTCTGGGCTTTCTATCCTGTTCCATTGATCTATATTTCTGTTTTTGTGCCAGTACCATACTGTCTTGATTACTGTAGCTTTGTAGAATAGTCTGAAGCATAGGACTAAATTTAACTATAAAATGTCTAGGAAGAAACAAGGGAGAAAATATTTGTTAAAATTACGTTAAGCAAAGATTTCTTTGATGTGATGCCAAAAGAATGTTAGTTTATCTCCTCATAAAATAAAAATTTGATAATTTTAACTTCATCAAAATTAATTTATGCTTTTTTGAAAGACACAGGGGAATAAAACATTAGTCACAGAATGGAGAGAAATTTTTCAAACCACATACTACTAAAGACTTGTATGTAGAGTATATAAAGACTTTTCAAAACTTGATAAAAAGGAAATAACCACATTTTAAAAATAGGCATAATATTTGAAAAGACTTGTGGATGACATGACAAGAAAATTTGCTCAACACCAGTAGTTGTTAGATAAATAAAAAATGAAACTACATTTAGAAACCACTTTTATACCTATTAGATTGGCTAAAATTAAGACTGGGTATTTCAAGTTTTGGCAATGATGTGGAGGATTGGAACTGTCCTACAACACTGGAGAGAATGCAGAATGGTGGAATCACTTTGGAAAAACAGTGTGGCAAGTTCTGAAATTGTTAAACATTGATTTACCTCATGATTTAGCAATTTCACTTCCTTGATATTTTCCTGAGATAAATTAAGTGTGTATTCATACAAAGGCCTGTGTTGATAGCCAAAAACTGGAAACAACTCAAATGTTCAACAGATGAATAGATAAACAATGTGGTATATCCATAAAATGAATGAAATGAACATTTGGTATACACAACATGGATGAATCAAAAAAATTATGCTGAGTGAATGAAGTGAGACCAAACAATAGTTCCTACTACAGGATTTCATTTATATAAAATTCTAGAAAATATGAACAAATCTATAGTAAGAAAATAACTTGATGTTTATGTGGGGGATGGAAGGTGGGAGAGGCAAGAAGAGAGGGATTTCAAAGGGGCATGAGCAAATTCTGGAAGTGATGGATGTGTTCATTCTCTTTACAGTGCAATGGTTCCACAAATGTATTTGTAGGTCAAAAATTAACAAATGGTACATTTTAAATAGATCCAATTTATTTTTTGTCAATTATTTCTCAGTAAAGCTGCTTAAATATCACAAAAGGTAGACATAAATATATAAAATAATTCTTCCCTATTAGAAATGATTTCTACTATATGGGATTTCTTAACATATGATATGGAAAATATGAATAGGATATAAACATCAAGTAATGATTCAAAGTGAATAAGATAAATGTGAAATTGCAGGTGAACTATTTGCTTGTTTTCATTGTTAGAGTATACAAATTGCCTACAATGAAAATCATTTACTTTCCTAATATAAAAAATGATATTATGCCACTCCCCCGACCTTAGACAATAAACTCATGGGACTTTTGCTTTCAATCATGGAAGCTTTTCACTACGAAAAGGCCATGGATGGTGAAGATACAGTTTTAGGAAGATGAGTGATGGGTTCAGCCAAAAACTGAGAGACATTTTGGTACCGTATTCCTGATTCTCTGAACTTGAAGTCTTGTCATGTCTATGGTGTACTTACATATGGTAGAGAGGCAGCATAAATTGACTCAGCCAGTGGGCAGCAGGGGCTATATTATAAATCCTAATTTCCCCAAATTGGATATGATAAAAGATTCAAGAATAGCCAGATGGTGACAAAGTGGTGCAGCTGGTGGGGGGCGGGGGGGAGACATTCTCTTTCCACTTTCCCCTGTATCTTAGAAAGAACTTGGATTGGAGATAAAGATCTGGCTTCCATGGGAATGGCTACAGTCCAGTTGCATGACTATAGGCACTTCACTTCACCTGTCATAGCTCTAATTCTCTTGTAAGATGCAGACACCAACAGTCTATTGTAAAGAGCAGATGTGGTTCCATCCAGGAGAGCACGGTGCATCCTGTAAGAGAAAGTACAAGTTAGTTTACCAAGTCCCTGCTGTTCGCTAACAAGCTAGATCTGAGCCTTTCACCATGATGGGGGCAATAGATTGTAAGAGCAGAGAAAGCGAGCTCCTACTAGGAACCCATAGGTCTACATTCCTGGCATACTTTACTTCCCGTATCACCATCCACACCTGTATCCCTCTTGCCTCTTGACCACAAGTTTGGTTTGTTCTCCTTCTGTGCTCCAATGATCCCAGCTATTTTAAAAAGACACTTCAGCATTGCAGTTTTCATTGCCAACAGAAGCACTGATTTTTGACCATGAAGCAGAGCTTGATAGGGAAATATTATATAAGGAGAGAATGGTGTGATGAGATCTTCTTCCAATGTTTATTAATCCTATTTCTCTCCACTTTGATTTCAAGGTGATATCTGAGATGGGAGTTAACGAATGACCCAAGTGCTTTTAATCCTTCTATGCTGATAATAAGGGAACTGTGGTCTTATAGAACCATCACATGTTGTCTGTAGGGCTTAATCCACCAGTGACAGAGAAAGCTCCATTAATTTGTATATTCTTTTTGTTAAAGATGAAATCCTTAAAACTGAAAATAAAATCAATTTCTCATAGTTAAAGAATCCTCACCCTGATCTTCCAGAGTGTGGGTCACTCTGTTTCTCTATTACCAAAGCCCTCACCTCTCTTTCTCCAAGTCTGTAACTTGCTCATAAAAATTAATAAGCGGCTGAAGGCTGACCTGCATGTGGGATGGAAGCTGAGAGAAAATGGGCTTGTTTCTGCAACATCTGAAATATGTTCTTTAGGCAAATCCCCCATTGTAAGAGAAGCAAACTGCCTCTGCCGTGAATATTTCCTTTTGCTTTTTCTCAAACAATTGCTATTCAAAA
This sequence comes from Balaenoptera borealis, assembly GCF_965194805.1. Lineage (NCBI taxonomy): Eukaryota > Metazoa > Chordata > Mammalia > Artiodactyla > Balaenopteridae > Balaenoptera > Balaenoptera borealis. Next base: position 136,474,946 of record NC_138866.1, on the reverse strand, counting down.
ACAATTCACATTGAACTATTTTGGGGGGTATTTATAAACATCACAACAGCTTCTAAACAGGAAAAACAACAACAAAACAATCAGAGTTGGGAAATGTGCTGGTTTTCTCTGTGAGTATAAAACTACTGCCACACTCTAAACAGTGAACATATATTTTGTGCATATACTATACATAGAGAAAGATGTTCTAAATTTCTTATTTTTCCTCCCAATCTTCAGACGATGTTTCCAAGTGCAGTCAGCATTATGGATCTATGAGAGGAAATAACTGCATCGCATATGTGCATCCTGATTCCTCACAAGAGGCAAAGGGGCTATTTGTTTCAGATTTATCCTAAAACCATCCTCAGAAGAAAGGCAATCCACCTCAGCACACGATTAACAAATTATCTCTCATTGTCTGTCTCATTGGCTCAGGTGTGACAACTGCCCATCAAGGCTACACCCAACACTCAGTTCATCATTCCTTGTTCTTCTCTATGGATGAAACCTTATGTTTTATGCGGCAAAAGAAAGGCTGGAAATTTGTTTTTAACAGAAACATAAACAAATCAATGCAGTCTTTAACTGGCCTCCTTTAAGGAGACTTATATAAGAGGGAGCATCTGGCATGCTAGGAGGTTGCTATATTTGCAGACTATTTTCTTATTAGGAAAACTGACACTTAAGAAGAGTTCAAAAAGGCTCAAGATGAGTGGTCCCTAATCCAGAGATCCATGATGGAAGGTGTAATCTACAGCTCAGTTTTAAAACTCCAGTATAAAAATGATTTCATTTCTAATTTACTGTTTATAGACCAAGATAACTAAAAACTAAACCAAATACAACCAACTCTAGAGTATATCTCTATTAGTGGCTGTTATGCTGGGCAAGGTCCCAGAAAGTCCCCCAAAGCAAAGATCAGGTTCAAATTAACATTCCAAGAGCTTTCTAAATGGTTTTATCACTGATTGGTTTGTTCTGAAACAAATAGACCCTCCTATATTCTACCTTCAAATACCAGAGAGAACACAAGACTGAGGATTCATTGTTGGAAAGCCCCAGAAAGTATAGGAGAGCCCTTTTCAACTCAGCTTCCTGTGGCCTTGTCACAATTTTGGTCCTCAACCTGTGAGCTGGGATCCCAACACACTATGCAATGGGACAGGAAAGTCACCTCTATGAACTCTTTCTTTCTCTCTGATCAGCCAGTTGACATGCATTCAGCCTATGTTGATTGAGCATCACTGGGTTCAATGCCCATGCTAGGTGCTGGCAAGATGTAATGACAAAAATGTCTTGATTCCTGCCAGTACTTAAGCTAAATAAGAAGGGAAATCAATTGTTCATTCTATGGTAACTTTTAAAGAAAGGGATGTATATTATTATGGATGATGTACAATCCTCATGATCTTGTGAGATGCTTGTCATATGACAAAAGAGAGGAAAAAAATAACTAGTCTTATGAAACAAAAAGATTTGGGGGAAACTCATGATTCCGTGTCTGAGGGTTACTGCAGTAGGCAATATTTTATAACCACTGATGGTATTGGTTATTTTCTGCATTCATATAATGAATGAAGACATGGTTTTTCCACCTTAAAGAGAATTAACTTTTATCTAAGAAGAACAAAAATTCTCTAGAGCACTAATATGGAAAAAAAGTTAAAAGCTTGAAGTTTCTATTCAAGGCAGAAAGCATACACCCATTTAACTTTTTCAGTGTTTTTTGTTTTGACTTGATTCTTTTCATTTGTTACATATATCAACAACACCATAAGCAATTTGTAAATCACATTTAAAAATACACTGCTACTTTTCTTCATTTAATATGCAAAATGGTACCAGTTGTGAATTGATTATAAACTGCTAAGATTCACAATTTAAAATGAAATTTATGTTAGGGTAATGTTAGTGTGATGGTCACTACAGAGTCATTTGGAAAGGGGATTCCACAAACAAAATTCTCAGAGGAATAATCTGAAGTAGAGACTCTATAAATGGTACCAGTTGTGAACTGATGATAAACTGCTAAGATTCACAATTTAAAATGAAATTTATGTTAGGGTAATGTTAGTGTGATGGTCACTACAGAGTCATTTAGAAAGGGGATTCCACAAACAAAATTCTCAGAGGAATAATCTGAAGTAGAAACTCTATTACAAATGACACTGTTTTTTGAAGTTCTCAATGAAATGGCCTTTTCCTTAAGATTAGTCAGATACTCATGATGGAAAGGGAAAGCTAGTAAATATTTAAGTTTAGAAAAATAGAAATATGTTTCTAAAATATATAAAGATGGTATTGTAAGGTAAAGAATTTGATTCCAGGTAACACAGCTGTAAAGAATTTTATTGGAAGACCCAACACAGCCAAAAATAAACAAATAAATTAATTAAATTTAAAAAAATAATTTTATTGGAATTTTCCAAGTTCCTAGAGTTAAAGGAAGTTTTCTTCTTATTTTCTCTCTGGAAACGTTGTAAAACAGAGTTCTGGGGGAAATTTTTCATTGCTTTGAATCAACTGAAAATAGGTTAAATGAATGATTTCTTCTTTAGAAGTGGGGCAAAATGTCATAGCTTTGCAGATATTAACACAGATGCGAGTTCTCAGGACCCTTAGTATCTGTTAGAATGCCTTCAAAGAAGGGAAAATCATGATGGGTTATGGCTCTCATGTTGTCACTTATAATTGAATAAAGTTAGGAAAAGTAGAAAGTATCTCTGTACTCTATTTTTTCTACCCACTAAGAACATGATATATCCACCCCTAGGAATGGAGATGTGGAGGATAATTCATCAGCAGCATGATTATATAATAGGTTTGTCTGAATTCAGCAAATTCCAAACATACTTACAAAGTCTTCTCAGTGAACATGCCTGTGCACAAAGTGAGAAAAGACATTTTTGAGTGTGTTTCTTACCTGTTGATAAACGTCTTCTCTAACAGTCAGCCCATTCCATTCATTCGGTGTATAGGTAGGACCTCTAAGCCAAGGAGTTCTTCATCAAAACTTGAAAGACTTTACCATAGTCAACACTCTCAGAATGAGACCTATTATTTGTGGAGAATACATGCCCTTAATCACTCTAGCAACTAGGTTAACATCATGAGTTGCAATGGCAATCTATCATCAAGCTTGGGGGACCAGAAAAGAAACAAGCAAATAAACAGTTTTCCAGGATGACTTAAAGCCTGACACTTAGAAGTTCCTCTTTCCATTGTTCTTTTGATGTGGTTCTTAGCTCTTCCACTTCTAGAAGAAAGCTTTCATATATTCCGTCTCAAACTGCCTGCATGTGGGATTGTACATGTCAAAAGTCAAAGCTAAAAGATGTTCTATTCGAGATGGCTATTACTTACAGGTGATGGGCCATCTCTTAAGAACCATCCAGCATGATCCTTAAAAAGATGATACTGTAAGTTGGCAGGCAAAGGATCGCAGTTCACCCAGATGGTGAGTGACAGCTCTGTCTTCATTATGGGAAATATGTGAACAAAATCAGTGAAATATCTAGATATTTGGAATTCACTAATGACAAATGGTTTAGAAAAATTAATCCTTTTTTTTACATGTTGTATCTTATGATATATAGACCCAAACTGAATCTAAATTTAATCTACAGAAGCTGATGAACTGAAAAATAATTTTGTAGCAGATATTTTGGGACAGACAAGTCCATTGTCATGGATGTCTTCATGCTTTACCTCAGAGAACGCCCAGAGTAAGGAAGCCTTAGAGATTATATATATCTAAGCCCTTCCATTACAGAGGAAAGGACTAAAGCCAGAGATTTCCTTCTCCCTGTGAGAGCTGTCAGCAGCTGGTCTGGGACTAGAACCTAGACCTTCTGAGAGGGCCAGTGCATCCTTTAGTCCACATTGCTACCTCCAAAGAGAGTGTGGCACTTACCAGCTGTCCAAGCAACTATGCTCCAGTGTTATTCTGATAACCCTCAGACAACATGCATTTAGAGGCCATGTCTGCGTTATCTAACACTGAATCCCCAGTGCTTAGCATAGTACAGTGTAGCTAGTCAATAAGGTTCTAATCAAATGGAATTGAATTAAACTGGAGAACAGCTTCAACAACCAATAATAATAACAAAACACCAGTGATAACATCACACGCTTATAAAATGTCTACTGTGGGCAAGGCACTGTTTATGTACATGAACTCATATGATATTCATGAATTCATGTTAGCAGTAACTCCTGATGCAAGTGCTAGGAGGAGTCCCAAACATAGTGACATGGGAAGGGTGTCTATTTTTGCTAAGATCATGGCAAATGCATTGCACAATCACAAGCCTCAGTTGTGAAAAGAACACTCTTGACCTTGAACATGACCACTGCTTCCAGGCAGCCAGACTGGGCACCCTGGGCAGATTTGGCTTGACCCAGAGTAGAAGACTAACAGTGCTGCATTTGGAAAGTTAATTTGAAAGAAACCAGAATTTTAATAATATGTTTTTAAAAATTATTCAGACAAAGCTGGAAGCCCCCTAAGTTGTGAAAGCCCAACAGACTAGTAGGAGGCCCCATGGGGCATTGCTGGGTTTGTTTGTTGGCATTTGCAGGTTGACAGTTGTCATGCACAGAATGTTTTTGCCTCTTCCAAAATCTGTATGTTGAAGCCCTAATACCCAATGTGTCTGTATTTGGCTAGGAGGCCTCTAAGGAAGCAATTAAGGTAAAATGAGGTCATAAAGGGTGGGTGCCTTATCTGGTCGGATTAGTGCCCTTATAAGAAGAGACAGCTGAGTGCTCTCTGTCTCTCTGCTTTTGAATGCACGCACAGGAAAGGCCATATGATGACACAGTGAGTAGGCAGCTGTCTACAAGCCAGGAAGAGACTCTCACCAGAACGAAATTTGCCAGCACCTTGACCTTGGCCTTCTCAACCACCAGCACTGTGAGAAAATAAATGTCTGCTGTTTAAGCCACCCAATCTGTGGTATTTTGCTATGGCATCCTGAGCTATTAACAAGAGTTTTGTTTGTTTGTCGTTCTAAGAAGGGAGGGAAGAGAAAGGAAGTCTCTCTCTCTGGCATGCTCCCAAAGCCTGCATCATCATCCTCACATTGTGTCCGGAGGCACACAGAGGCTGGTGTCTGCAGCAAGATTAAGGCATCCAGACTTCAGCGTGGCCCCCAGCCAGAAAAGGTCAGATCAGGCTTTCTTCTCTCTCTTGCTCCCTCTGCCCTCTGCCACTGCTTCAATCCTTACTTCATAGTGTGGCTGTGAGGATTATATTAAGTATCACCAACTTGTAGAGCTCTTAGTCCAAATCCTGGCATATAACTGTAGATGGCAGTAGCCATTATCATTTGTGGAGACTGTGGAACATTCGGGTAAAGAAACAAAGAGCTTTGACACAAACTTGAGATGGAACACAGGCCCTGTATCCCCACCACCCTCTCCTTAAGCAAGTAACCTCATCCCCCTGAGCCTCAGTTTCTTCATCTGTAAAATGACCACATTATCTATCTCATGGGGCTCTTGGGACATTGCAACACTCCCTGGCTTCTTAAGATGGATGTGGTTGCCTAGGCAAAGAGTAGTCTTACACCGCAGATGAGATGCCCAGTCTGAGGCTGATGGCCTATGTTTGAGGCCTTGGAGGGAATTGTGAGGGAGGGTGCCAAACCTTCTGGGCCCTGGGAAAGGCTTGACTCCGAAGCCTGTGCTGGGCAAAGGAGGGGGTAGATCTGAAGCTCAGCAGACTTCCTGGGCTTGGGAAACAGAGCATGGGCTGGGACTCTGGGGTCCTCAGGCAAGTCTCTAGGCCCTCTGGGCCTCAGATCCTTCCCCTTTAAAGAAGGTCAAAAACATTTCCCAAGGCTCCAGTATCTTGTGATTTTATAAACAGTTCCTTGTCTTTTATTGGAGTTTACATTAGTAAAATGTGAACACAGGGCAAATTTATTCTGTGCACTTGGTCAGAATGATTTGTATTCCACAGCCTCAGTCTCTCACTGCAAGGTTGATGTGTGTTTGGACTGCAATAACCAAGTGTTTTATATTTTATAAAAGCCAAATTAATGATGAAAACTCACTAATGGTATTTTTCCTTTTTTCAATTCAAAGAAAATTGGATTCTTCATTTGTGTCAGAGTTGGCAGCTCACCACTGTTAGGTAGGAGGGGGTTATTTGAAATCAAAAGAAAGTGTTCTTATCTGGGGAAATTTCTAATAGAACAGGCCAGAAGACTGCATTTCCAAAGTTTGCATATAGGCCAGCTTCCTCGGCCTGTAGTCTTCCTCCAAAGGTGCTGCTAAATCCAGAAAAGGCCCCCTGAAGTCCCAGTATGAGGAGCCAGGCCAGGGGAGAAAACAGGCCCTGACGGGGTGTGCTCTGCTGTCCATGCAGACATCCCACACTCAGCGCAGCAGCCCTTCCTGCAAAGTTGCTTTTATCCTGGCATGAGGGCCACTCTCCTCAGCAAAATGGACCCAAGACCTCCATCACAGTAGGAAGAAATTCTCTGAGCTTTGACTGGAGCTCCCCAAGCTGTGAGAAGTGAAGAGAGAGGTGTAAGGGGGGAAGGTATAAAGTGGGCCCCCCAAATCCAAGCCTAACCAAATCCACAGGGAAATAATCCTTCACTGGAGTGAGTGGAAATCAAATCCTCCACAAAAGGAAAAGCAGTCTACCAGGAAAGGAAAAATAAATAGTAGGTTATGAAATAAACTTAATCACTGAATCCTATATTGTGTGTTTTCCCTCTTTCTCAGAGATAGATGGTTAGATGATGATAGATAGATAGATAGATAGTTAGATAATAGATAGATGATAGATTGAGTGATCTAATTCTTGAAGAATAGTCACGAAAATATAAATAGTTCCTATCTTTAGGTAGTGGAATTTCAGATCATTTTCCATTCATTCAATGTGCCAATGATTCAGTCTTCTAGTTGTTCGGACTCAGCAATAAACAAAAGAGAAAATATCCTGACCTCCAGGCAGCTTACAGACTGGTGAGCAATTTTATTGAGTTAATGATTTTACTGGTTTTTTGCATTTTAAAATTTTCTACAATGTAATGTGTTATTTTATGGTCAGTCAAAAGTATTAGTTAAGAAAAATAAGAGTAAAACCTCCCAGCTTGTAATTCTGTTTTTGCTTTCTCTGTGGCCAAGCACTTTCCTTCCTTTCCAGCCTTCATTTACAGAATCATAGCTTTGAGTTAAAAGGGTCTAAATTTAAATTCCTGTCCTGCCACTGGGCAGGCTACTTGATCTCTGAAACTTAATGTCCTCATTTCAATGGGGTGTCTGTTGTTCCCATAGGACTGTAGCATAGAAGTGATTCCCATAGAAGCCACACGGAGACGTGAACACAAGGAGGGGGCTCAGAAATTACTAGGGTTATGCCTCCAAAGCCCTGGCTTCGTAGATGACAGATGTAGCTGTTCTTCAATTACTGATGAGAGGGCCATGTGTGGGGAAAGATGAGCAACTGAAATGAAGAAGACCTTGGTTTTCATTTCAGCTCTGCCAATTTCAAGCTGCACGGTCCTCAGTTTCCTGACCTCTCTGAGCTGATTTCCTCACCTGTCAAGGAGGAAAAATGAAAATATCTTTCTACACTACTGTTAGGAAGATCAAACCAGATGCTGAAAGTGCTTTGAGTACTGCATTTTCAACTGTGTCAACTGCATGGTCAACAGCTTTGCCAACCTCACTCACTGCCAGATCAGAGCTCCTGCCCTCTTACAAGATTCTGGAAGGAGAAGACAGAAAAGGACCTGAGTTGTCCACTCCCTCTTTCTTTGTCCATATCCTGAGGGCAGTTGAACTTGTCCTCATGTTTTAGTCTTCTGATGCTATTTGTTCTTCTCCAAGGGATTTGAATGGAATGGTCATAGGAAATTTACACAGCAGACCACCAAACACCCTTCTCATGAGAATACGTTTCTAGGTCCTGATTTATCGACCAAGCTCATGTCAACCTGTCCAAATCACTCCTTAATATTCATGTGCCAAATAAAACCAATCGTTTCCACTCCACCAGACTTATGCCAGCATATCCCATCTCACCCAACAGCACCGTCCACCATGCAACAATTGCCTTGGACAGAAATAGAATCTCCTTATAACTTATCCACTCACTCATTCATCAGTCAGTCCCAAGCCCTGTAGTCTGTCTCCTTTTGCACTATAACCCCATCCTTCTCCCTTCTTTGCAGTTCCTCCAATGCTCTCTCATTTCCCTGGGCTTTTGCAGCTGTTGTGACTGCTGCCTAATCACACATTTCCCTTCCTTTTCTGAACTCCTGAGCTCAAATTTTAACTGAGCTCAAGTTTGTAGAGTGCCTCCCCTTCCAGAAAATTCTCACGGATCTGTGCCTCTCATTTTATTTTGAAGCCTGCCTGACACCTGTGCTCACCACACTCATTTCAGTATCTCCTCCAGGATGGGAGCCACGTCTTACTGTGCATTATAGTCCTGGCACCCAGCACCATGTTTGCCCCATTAAGAAGCCAGTGCTTCATAAATATCTGTTGAACAAGTGAGTGAGTGGATAGTGGCGAAGGTATGCCATAGGGGGTGGCTTCTGTCTGTTTCTCCTGCAATTTTACAGCTCTGAGAACGTGTCCCTTCTCTAGCCAGAATGGAGTCTTCTCTGCTCGCTCCATGCTTCACCGGGCTCTTCTGGGCTGTTCCAGGGATGACACTGAGCCTCAGATGGAAGAACTTTTTTAAAAAGGCAGTTTTGATCCTGGAAAACATCAGTGACAAAGTACAGTGGAAGTTTATAACCGTGTTGAGGTGCTGTTTGGTTGCCAGGACTTGGAAGAGAAACGAGAAACAAAGGCACCAAATGAGGTGTGGTGTGAGGAGAGGCATGTCATTTCTGAGAAAGATTGCTGGGGAGGAGAACGCTGAAAGGAGCAGCAGCTCCCAGCAGAGGCCCCTTCTGACCTGGGAGAAGAGGCTTGGTCTTAAATCAAAAAGACATCCTGATGAGATGGGGTAAGTTGAACAGATGGGGGAGGGTTGATCAGAAAAAAAAAAAAAAAAATCTATTCATCCAGGACAAGGAAGATGGAGAGGGACCAGGAGCCAGAAAGCCACAGGACAGGAGCTATGAGGCTGAAAGACCAGCAGGAGGCATTGCCTTCAGGGCAGCCCTGCTAAAGAGATGCAGGGCTCTCTCCTATATACAGCAAGCACAGAGCTCCTTAATCTGAGTGACGGTCTGATCTACTATACAAAACTAAGAGACATAGCTAGAGAGGTCCATCCCTTCTTCTACAGAGGCAATGTGGAAAAGGGAATGAGTCAGGTTACTCTGTGTTTTCCTTCCTAATATAAATAGAAAGACCAGAGAAGGATTCTGAGGTCAAGGCTAGTTCGAACCCCAGCTTCACCGCTTACCAGCTGCCGATCTTGGGCAAGTTGTTTGATCTCTTTGACCTCAGTTTCTTCATCTGTGAAATGACATGGCCTGCTCACCTTCCAGATAACGTAGGTGGTAGGAAAGTGAGCCAGTTTTCCAGACTGAACTAAAAGTATGTATAAAAACTGTACAGATGTATTGAAAAGACAAATGTATATTCATGATTTTGACAACAATCTCTTAAGTATTATAAATGCAGCATTTCGATAAATGCATGATGGAGAAAAAACAAGAAAAATAGGGTGGGTACAAGGGAATGATGGGCTGCGATGGACGTGGGGAGGGACAATTTAGGTCTGGGATTGGGGGTGGGTGTAGCAGCCCTGCTATTCTAAAAACTTTTGACCCAGGTCCGTTACAGCTGCCTGACCCTAAGGCACTTGGAAACCATTCCAGCTGTGGTCAGCAGAACAACCTGCTCCTAACCCACTTGGCATTATTCCGCTACACCATTAAACTAGGGCCCCCACCTCAACAGCAACATCAGTAAATAACTTCGGAAGGGGTGATATATGGAGCAGATCAGAAAGGCCTTCAGGGCAACCCCAGTACTGTTGCTTGTCCCTCTGAGCCAACGCTGAAGCCATGACTGATGAAGAGGTTGGGGACTCAAAAACTGCTTGTTTCTAATCCAAAACCTCTCTTCTTTCAGTCTCTCCTTTCTTACAAGCCTAGGTCCTAACCTGGAGGGTCATTAACAACCCCTTGGCACTTCTTACATAAGCAGAGATATTAACCCAAAGGTCTTGGCTATACTTCAACCCAGGTAATTGCACTCTGCCTACCAAAGTCATTTCTTGCAAAGACAGTCATTACAGCAACTTGGACGCTCCTTCCCAACATCTCTCCCCACCTCCAAGGAAAAGTAAGTATTGTCCCTGGGGTCCTGGCCAGTTGCCAGTTCTGGTCAATTTTATTCCACCCACAAGGATGAGAGCTTTTCCAGGAGACTAAGCAGTGGGGCTGCTTCAGGTTTCATAGGTCACAGGTTCAAATCCTGTTGAGGAGCTGCTTTCAATAAGACTTCTCTTAGGGTGGGAATTGGCCCCGAGAGCGCTTTCCTCACTTTCCTTTCTTTACCTCAATAACTATCCCACTGGGAAAGGTAACAGGAAGGTTATCTTTCATTTCCCTTATTCTAATATGAGGCCAGTATCCAGAGCCAAGTTGGCCCTCTACCGTCCCATAAGGCATCTGGCTTCATTTCCAAGATCTGCAGTGGAATCACTCTCTCAGCTGCTGGGGGAAGAAAAAGGACCTTCATTTCCTATTCAGACTTATGATTTATGCAAAAATATAAATTACTATGATTCGATATAGTGAAGTCGTATAACAAGTACATTAAATTCAGGTGCTCAATATGAAATAATACAAAATGTCTGATCAACACGTTTTAGACATAGCAGCTAATGCTTAAAAACGTTTATCGCATGTGTTCATGTACATGCCTGCTTATAGAGGGAGGAAATCCTAGCACAAAAAATCACAGGGTGAGAGCTGCATGTATCTGATACTTATTATGTGCCAGGCACAGGTCTGGGTTCCATCTCATTTGTTCCATTTAAAGGTTCAAAGTCATCACTAACGTGATCCCCGTAATACAGATGAATACACTGCCCAAGGTCACACAGCCTGTAAATAGTGGTGCCTAAACTCACGCTCCAAGCACCTGGGGTCAGAGTCTGCATTCCTGAACACTATACAGAGGCCAACAATACAGCAACCTCTGAGAGGTGAGGCTGTGGATCTGTTGTATTTGCCTATTTATGCTTTCCTAAGTGGTCCACATTCTCTATAATGAATGGATATTATATTTCTAATGAGGAAAAAATGATAATTTTAAGTCTTCCCTTTGTCACATTGCCTGCATTTCAGACAAGGTTAAAAAAATATCTCAGTACCAGGGAGCCTTTTTCATAAAGTTCTCTTTCGAGTTTCCAGAACTAGAGAAAAATGTAAGAATAAGGCAACTTGGCAAGCTTCTCCATAGAGATGGCATCTTTTTATAAACCTACTTTCACTCCTTCTCAAGCACCATGTCTCCTTTCCCTCCCCACAAATAACAGGGCCTCTTGACCCACAGACCAAAGAAGGCACAAGAAATTAAGGGGCAAAAAGTTATGCCTAAGTACCCAGTCCTTCCAAGCTTCACCAGGATGAACTCAGCCTCTGGGTACTGCCATTGTAAGGACCTCTGAAACTTGGCAGCATTTTAAAAGCATGAGATAATTTCCCATCTAAACCATAAGAAATATGGACTTGAGATCAATACAGGGTGAATTAGTAGTCAACAGCAATCAAGTACGACAGAGAAAATATGATTCATTTCTTAGAAGGGCTAAGATCTCAAACAGTTTATTGAGAAGCATTTGAAGATCGGGGAACTGAGCTGGGAGGAATATCTTAATTTAATCGACAAGTGGGTTTGTGGAGGAAGCGCAGACACTTGAAGGCTTTTGAGACTTTATTTATTTATTTTTCTGCCACTGCAGTAATCTTATGGCTGTACTTCTTCCTGCAGCTTCTTAAACCCCAAGATCAGTCCCTGGCAAGAGAAGCAACCAACCTCACACCTTACTGCGTGAAAATGAAGTTTCCAGCTCAGTGTACCAAACAACAATTAATCTAATTAAAAATTACTTGGTAGCAATGAAGTTAAGAATGTCACATTTTGTGACATATTTTTCATTTCAAATGGGCTTTTGGATGTGATTGTTCCTGACATTTAACTGCCTTGCTGTGTGTCTTTCCTCTTGCAGAGAAATACAACTTATTCATCAAGGATGCAGTTTCGTGTTCCTTGGGTGCTGGAGATATGAACAAATGTGGATTACCTTAATATGAAAAGTGATGGCCCTCGGCATCTGCCTGAAGATGAATGTTGAAAGGAATGGAGAAGTCATTTTCTTTGGTGTATTTTGCTATTATGTTTGAACGACTAAAGGGTTGGTTCTAAGCCTCAGTGACACTAGACAGCATTTTTGTAAATAAAAATTGATTTTTAAATAGTTTTAAACGGTGTTTAACAAATACATTTCCCACTAAATATGTGTTCCTGTGCCTACATAGGAGAGGGTGGAGAGTTTATATCAGAAGCATTTATAAATCCCCAGCCCTCCCTTCCCTGCCATTGTGGGCATCCAGGGATGGAAGAAGGCATGCAGTGGCTGCAAAAGTTCTCCAGCAAGGCTTTTTAGAGGATAGATTCAGAAGAGAAATGGGAAAGTCCATGTGCCTCTCCCCAGTGAATATTTTGAGCCTGGTGCCTTTCAAATTAACACCTAGGGGAGCCACTGAGCGCAAAACTAAACTCTAATTCATTTTGAAACGTCATCCGCCAAACGCTACCAAGTCATACAATGTTTCCTCAGGGCAGAGTGTTATTTTCTAAAGAGAGAAGCAGGATTTGGAGGTTACGGATGGAATTCGGGACTCACTTTGAGCATACAAAGGGAAGGACAGACTGATCCCAAACTAGCCAAGAAGTGGCCCCAAACTCTACAGCCCTCGGAGGGTTCAGAGCCAACCCACAAGTTGACTTACGGGAAGTTATACCGATGAATTCCCAGTAATGAATCGCAAATTCCAAAATCCCTGAGTGTTTTCCTATCCCATCTAAAGCTTAGATTTTTCATCAAGAAACTATGGAAAGAACAGACAGTCACCAAGAGGTTCATGCTATGGCAAGTTACTCAGCATTAAAGTATCCAGGGACCAGGATCCTGACCCCTGACCTATTCAGTGCCTGGACACTTTTCACCTGCACATGTGTCAGGGACAAGGACACTCTATGTCGGGGATGAAGCTAGAGGCAGGGAGCATTGAAACACACACATTCTATGAAGGAAACATTGTTTCCCTGTTAAAGAGATAAGAACTGCGTTTTAGACAAGTTAAATGTCTTAGTAAAATCACTCAACCGATAAGCGGTAGAGACAGGATCCTAACCCAAGTGTGGCTGACAGGAGCACATCTTCTTCCTACTTTACCAAGCTGCATGCAGTCAACATAAACTTTGCTTTGGGCATCATCTTGACCATTTTTGATCTTTGAGGTTGTTTCAGTGATAGCTCAATTATCCAAAATATTTAGGAAATGGGGTATTCTAGTAAATTTAAATTCTACCTTAGTCTAACGAAAATAGCCAGATTGTCATTCGTCGCACAGCAAGTAGCTGCCCCTACTCCATCATCATTATGTGCCTTATTTACAACCTTCATTTCCCTTGATCATAACAGCTAACACGCTTTCTTGTAATTGTTGGTGCATCTTGTCTTCCCTGTTCAATTGTAACCCAATCCCCTAGGACAGGGTCTTTCTTGCCACATTTATCCCCAGTGCGTGGCATAGGGTAAGTCCTCAGTACGTATATGTATAGGTATCTGTGTATGTGTATGTGTGCGTATTTGTACATGCATACATGTATGTGCATGTATATGTATGCATGCATGGATATTACATAATATATAGTGTATATACTACATTTTGTAATATAGTATATGATAAAATTATATCGTAAATATATAATATGTATTATATGTAATGTAATACATGATACATAATATAAAATATATTTTACCTTGTAATATATTATATAGTAATATATAACATTACTATATAATACAGTAATGTATTATAAGATAAAATATATTTTATATTATGCATCGTATTACATATGGAACATATTACATATTACCATATAATTTATTATATAATATACTGTATTACAATATACCATAATTTATGTATATACTATATTACATATTACATACTATAGATATATAACATACATACATATATATAAAATATAATGCAATGAATGAACGAAAGCACAATGGAGTCTGAAATGAAGGTGGTGAAGAGCTTTATTCTGAATGTCCACAGCTCTGAGGATGTCCCCAGATACAGTTGGCACCCAGGGTTTGAGTCCAGGCTCTGTCCCTAACCAGATATGTACTTGAGGGAAAGTCTCTTAGTCATCTGAGCCAAGGAAAAATGAGGACAACTACACTAGGAGTTAGCATTTATTGACACTCTTTATGTACCAGGCACAGGGCTAAGCACTTTGCAAGTCCAAACTCAATTAACCTCCCAATAACCCTATTAGTCGGGTACTATTACTGGCCCCATCAATAGGTGAGACAATTAAGGCACAGTGAGGATAAGTAATTTGCTCAAGGTCACACAGCATTCTGGATCCAGGGCCTGTTTGCTTAACTTCTTCATGAGAGGTTAAATGACACAGTGTACATAAACCATTTCACACAGCACCCAACTCTAAGTGCTCAGTAAATGCCAGCTAGCCTTCACCTCTCCCTTTTAATGAAGACAATCTCTGGCTAACCACATGTGCTGTTAAAATTTGACAATATATTTATTTACCTTATAAAGAATGGAAGGAGAAATCAGCTTGCATAGATTTTATTTTCAAACTATCTATAAATAATAAGTTAAGGAAAAGCTGCCTTTCTTATTTAAAGGTCTAATTTAAATTCTTTATCAAAATGATTTAAAGTAACTTTCACTGGGAAACCATAATTCAAAGACTTTATTTATTAGACTTCTTGAAAGTGTGTTTTTAATGTACATTCTGACTTTTTGCCAAAACTCTTCTCTGAAACAGTAAAATTAGAGCATCCCCCTCTTTAAAGAGTTATATTTATTAGATTTTTACATATTGATACAGTACAATTTATCAAAATAAACCTGAGAATTGGCACATCAATCTTCCACTCTTCCAACATTCTTTATACCCAGAGTCTCTACCATAATTTCTTCTGATAAACATTTGGAGGAGTCTCACGGCGAGGAACTTCTTTTCAAAAGAGTTAGAGCCATGTCTTCAAGTGTAACTTTTCTGTGGCCAACCTCACTCTCCTCTTCACTGTGGTTCCATGTGGGCCAGGGTAGCTGTGTGTATTTTATCTGACACTGATAATTAAATGCAATTACCTTTTAAACCTAAACAGCTGTGAACTCTGCAAAATGTGCAGGACCCATAAACCAAGCCCTAAAACAATCTTTAAACCTCCTGGGAAAATGCAGGAAGAAAAGTCACCATTTTTCATTTTTTTCGTGCTTAAAAACCCATTCTTTTTTTATTTCAATTAAAGACAATGACTTCAAAAGAAGATGCTTACTTCTAAAAATGCGGTGGTCAGATTCTGAGTGATTTCAAGTAGCACGTGTGTTGCATAAATCACTAGACTATTTTGAACATGAGTCTTTCTTTTCTAGAATTCTCGGGTCTCTATAGTGATATATAGTAGACACCAATATGGATACTCAGGAATGCTGGCAGGTATCACATTTGATAGATGGGTTACCTGTTTAATGGTATAACAGTAAGAAATTCTAGTGAAAAATAAGAACCCAAGACTCCTTTTCCAGGATAAAAACATTTTAATCTTCAAAATATTAAGGGTTATAAATGCAGACATTATATCTTGTCTTTTCCCAAATCCATTAAATAGTCTGTGTTACATGGGGCTCCAACTGCACTTAACAAATGATAACAAATTTAAAAATTGACAACTTTTGTAGTCTAATTTGACCCTCTGTATTGAGGGGGAAAACATGAAGAGTCTGAGTCCATTTTTGTACCACCATTGTAATGGATCAAATATCTGTGTTCGCCCAACATTTCTATCTTGAAGCCTTAACCCCTGATGTGATGGTGTTTGGAGCTGGGGCCTTTGAGAAGCTGTTAGGTTTAGATGAGGTCATGAGGGATTCCTCATAATGGTATTAGTGCCCTTATAAGAAGAGGAAGAGAGAGATCTCTTTCTCCACATGCATGCACCCAAGAAAGGCCGTGTGAGGATACAGGGGTAAGAGGCTATCTGTAAATCACTAAGAGAGGTGTTACCAGAGCCCAACCATGCTCGTACCCTGACCTTGGACCTCTCAGCCTCTAGGACTGTGAGAAATAAATGTTCACTATTTAAGCCACCCAGCCTATGCCATTTTGTTACAGCAGCCCAAGATAGATAACCATCAAATGTAGTGTTTTTTGAAAAATGAAAATATAGATGCACCAACATCCATGCCTTGATGAATACCCATAGTCTCTCCTTCTCCTAGCCCAGTGTCCTCTCCCATTATCCCACCTCTGCCATCTCCAACAACTGTGCTCTACTGACTGCTGGTGTGATAGAGTCCAAACTTCCTAAAGCAGAACCCCAAACCCTTTCTAACTGAGCCCTACTGATTTCTCCAGCTGCTTATAGAGGGGATCACATCTGTAACTGACATGCCTCCCTAGGCCAGCTCACCATCCATTTCTCTTTTCTAGCTAAAAAGCAGCCTGGTTTACACTGTTTCCAGCCCCACCCGTGCACCCTGATTTTGACCCTCCTCTCAATCCATATGTTTCGTTGATGCAGACTCTTCTGCCAGCCCAGGGTGAAGTATGACCCTCAGGCTGGGTACATATAATCTGATATAATCAACTGGGTTGGTACCTTTGAGAGGAAGGAAGGCAGGCAGGAGGGACAGGGGAGAGAAGGAAGGAAAAATAGGGGAAGGTGGGTTTACAGGGCTGGCTCTTGTGTCTCATGTACATCTCATCTGCTGCCTTCACTCACATGCCCCTTGGGACTTAGAGGGACTATCTGAACAAGAGACATCACCAGGGCCATCAAGAGCCTAAGCATAGCTGAGGGATCCTTGCCATAAAAGGAAGGAGGGAAACTAAAATTTCTTATGAACCTACTATATACCAGACACCATGCTAAGTACTTCAACATATTCATTTTCCATTGCAACCCTGAAAGGCAGATTTTAAAAAAAAATCCTGTATAAGTGAGAAAAAGGAGGCCCAGAAGTATTAAACCTCTTGGTCACAGAGGAATTCAAACCAGGATTTGAATGTAGACCTTCTTTCATTCAATCAACTCTTTTTTTGTTTTTTGTTTTTAATTTGAATAGTCACTGTGTAAACTACTCAACCAGGCACTGAGGTACCAGGAATGATGTGACACAGGAAGAGGCTTTCAGTGGCTTCCAGTCAGAGAGAAAGGAGCACTCCTACAAGCACAATAAAGTCATAAAGGGTAAACCATATGCAATGACAGGCACATGGAAAGATGCTCAACATCACTAACTATCAGGGAAACAGAAATTAAAATCACAATGAGATATCACATCACACTCCTTAGAATGGCCATCACCAAAAAGAACACAAATAACAAGTGTTGGCGAGGGTGTGGAGAAAAGGGAACCCTCATACACTGTTGGTAGGAATGTAAGTTGGTGCAGCCACTGTGGAAAACAGTATGGAAGTTTCTCAAAAAACTAAAAATAGAACTACTTACCACATGACCCAGCAATTCCACTCCTGGGTATATATCCTATAAACAATGAAAACGCTAATTTGAAAAGATACATGCACCTCAATGTTCAGAGCAGCATTATTTACAATTACCACTTAGGTATGGAAACAACCTAAGTGTCCATCAATAGATGAATGGATAAAGAAGAGGTGGTATCTCTGAGAAAACCATAATTCAAAAAGAGTCATGTACCACAATATTCATTGCAGCTCTATTTACAATAGCCAGGACATGGAAGCCACCTAAGTGTCCATCCACAGATGACTGGATAAAGAAGATGTGGCACATATATACAATGGAATATTACTCAGCCATAAAAAGAAATAAAATTGAGTTGTTTGTAGTGAGGTGGATGGACCTAGAGTCTGTCATACAGAGTGAAGTAAGTCAGAAAGAGAAAAACAAATACCGTATGCTAACATATATGGAATCTAAAAAAAAAGAAAATAGTTCTGAAAAACCTAGGGGCAGGACAGGAGTAAAGATGCAGACTTAGAGAATGGCCTTGAGGACATGAGGAGGTGGGAGGGTAAGCTGGGACGAAGTGAAAGAGTGGCATGGACATATACACACTACCAAATGTAAAATAGATAGCTAGTGGGAAGCAGCCACATAGCACAGGGAGATCAGTTGGGTGCTTTGTGACCACCTAGAGGGGTGGGATAGGAAGGGTGGGAGGGAGATGCAAGAGGGAGGAGATCTGGGGATATATGTATATATATAGCTGACCCACTTTGTTATAAAGCAGAAACTACATACCATTGTAAAGCAATTATACCCCAATAAAGATGTTAAAAAAAAAAAAGAGGTGGTATATATATACATACAGTGGAATATTACTCAGCTATAAAAAAGAATGAAACTTTGCCATTTGCAGCAACGTGGATGAACTTGGAGGGCACTATGCTAAGTGAAATAAGTCAGACAGAGAAAAACAAATACTGTATGATATCACTTATATGTGGAATCTAAAAAATACAACAAACTAGTGAATATAACAAAAAAGAAGCAGATTCACAGATATAGAGAACAAACTAGTGGTTACCAATGTGGATAAGGGAGAGGGGAGGGGGCAATATAGGGATAGGGGAAGTAAGAGATACAAATCATTGGGTGTAAAATAGGCTACAAGGATGTTCTGTACAACACTGGGAATACAGCCAATATTTTGTAATAACTGTAAATGGAGTGTAACCTTTAAAAATTATATAAAAAAATAAACAGAAATTTAATGTTAAAAAAGAAGTTGATATCATTCATTTGCTTACCATGCCTGAGGCACAAACATTTACTGAGCATCTACTAAATGCCAAGTAGTCTCTAGTGACTTTCCTGTGTTTATACTTTTAGACCTTACAGAACCAATACTACCAGTCTTATATGCACTGTATAGAAGGGAGTTTAATTAACATGTCTATGTTTCCTCAGCAGGTACAAAGAGGAAGCGTTAACCCACATTGCAGTAGCTCATTCAAAACCTGGCACAATGTTAGAATGTTTTGTTCACAGATTCAGGGATACATAAATTCATTCAAAAAGCCCTATATAGTCAGGGAGCGGGGACAAAACTTACATCAACAAGACACAGCCAGTGTCTCCAAGGAGCTTTATAGTTATGTAGTCCTTGCCCATCAGGAGCGGAAGGACTCAGCAAATCCAGCCTCTTGTGAGCCCCACATCCCCGGGGCAGCAGCCTGGCTAAATGTCGCCACCTGCTGCCTGAACAACCCTGGCACTTGACAGTTTGTTACCCTGGTCAGTCACACAGTCCAAGAGTTACCATTAGACACGTTTATTGTGTCTGTGTAAAATCTCATTTAGCACAATTCTTTCCTTCTGAAAAAAGAGAAAGAGATCATAGTTTTACAAATCTGTATTTTGAAGTCCTGAGAAACAGACCTGAAGAACAGGAGAACAAGCAGCACTCATGAGGCAGGGATTTTGAAATTGGAAGCCCTGTGAAAACCCAACAAAATAAGAGGGACAGAACCCAACAGGAAGTGTTCCCTCACTTGGCTAGGCATCGATGGGAGACATGCAGAGGAAAAGCAAATGGCTGGACTCACAGGGAGAAAACTGCTCCTGGCTCAGTACCTGGCTTCATGTAGCCTCTCATCTTTTTGCTGTTTCTAAGGGCTGGTAACTGCAGAATCCTAGTATATCAGTCAGGTTCTCTCTCTCTCTCTCTCTCTCTCTCTCATTCTCCAACTGATAGGTACTAGAATGGATTATGTGCTGAAAAGTTATCATTAGCCTGGTAGCAGAATGTTCCTGATGTGTTACTGTTTTGTTTCAATCTTATTTTTCTCTCTCTGTGTTTGTACTGCAAATCAGAAAACTATCAATACTAGATTTTCATTTTTAAGTTCTATAGATGTCATTAAAGTGACTATTTCCCCTGAGTGGATGATTTTAATCTGGGCAATCTGTGTCTTCCTTGACTCTTAAGAACAATCCTATCACTGTGGAAAGCATGCCTCAGGCCACATTCCCAAGCCAAAGTGCTGATTCTGGAGTCAACATGAAGTGTCTTAATGCTGGACCTGCCCAGGTTTAAGAAGCTCTGATGTGGAGATTATTCATAAGACCTAGTTTGTTAGGGAAGAATGACTCATATCAGGCTTTGGACAGTGCTCTCCACACATCATCCAGCAGATACTGTGACCTGACAAGGAATCAGGGCTTTGCTTCTAATTTTGATGTTTCCATAAAACACTATACCAAGGATATCTCTTCAGCAAATTCTCTCAATACTAGAGCAAGCCAATCTACAGAAGGAAAATTTGTCCTCATCCTTAAAATATAGTTTTGAAGCTAAATTGGTACTTGTGGTGGCCTATAGGGTAGCCTCTAGTGGTCCCCCAACTCATATATACACCCTTGTGTAAACCCTTCCTTTGAGTGTGGGCTGGCTCTAGTGAGTCACTTCTAATGAATAGCATATGGCAGAGGTGATTGATGTAACTTAGGAGATTATTGGCACTCACATGGCTATTGGCAGACACCATCAATTCCTCTCTGGTAGCTAGAGAGAGGGCAAGGGGCAACACACCCAAGATAGAAGCCACTGTCTTTTTATAACCTAACATTGGAAGTGACATCCATCACTTCTGCCATAGACTATTCATTGGAAGTGAGGCACTCAAGAGAAAGGAAATAAACTGTACTTTTTGAAGGGAGAAATGTCAAAGAATTTGTGGACCTAAAAGTTATCCTCTCCCCCATATAACTAGCTCACAAGGAAATTCTGCCACTATTTGGGCCATGTTCCCTTTCCCAAGTTCACTCCAGAATCCATGGAACTAACTTGGCTCCATGGAAAGATGAGAAAAGCTTCTAATCTCTAAAACTATACTGAGCACAACTAATATCATCATGGCTAAAGCCTGCAAGGTGCCCCGTAATCCACCTCTGGCTGCTCTCAGGGGTGGACCTCAGAGTGGTCACCAGGCAGGCAAGCCCAGAGTCTAGTCAGATGCTACCTTCATCCTTCTCTGAGCTCCATCTCCTTCCCAGAGGGCTACCACTGAGGAGTTCAAGGGTCTCAGCTGCTTCAACACCAGTTGACCTGAATACCTATACCAGACTGGGAACCATCCTTCCCTCCCTCTCTGGGACACCAAGTACCATAGCTTTGATGAGCTTCTCTCTGCCCTAGAAATAAGAACATCCATGTCCTGCCTGGAAGAAAGAGAGAGAGATAGAGGAAGGACGTGTACCTGTCTCAAGTATTCTGCCATGTTACTGATATATTACAGTGTAAAAGTGACACTCCGAAGCACAGAATGGTGTGTTGTAAGAGGTGAAAATGTTTAAAAGTGTTTATTATCCTTTAAGGAAGAAGGAGGCATATGGAAAGCTTGAAATATTTTGCTTTGAAAGAACTTTTTAGCATTGAAACAGAAAAGGTTATGTGGTGGCCTTACCATGCTTCTTCTCAGCAGCTAAGGTTTCCTCTCACCCACAGTGCTCCACAAACGTTTTATACCCTGCACATGTATTCTGAGTTCACTCTGAGCTCTGGCCTGTTCACAAATACTGCCACCTCAATACCACTACAAATTGGTCCATAAAGCGACTCGTTGAGCATAGCTCTACTTTGGAGTAGGAAGCCCATAAACCACAGAATCAGTTATACTCTGAATTATTTAGAAATTACTCGTTACCCCGTTTCCTCAGTGAGGTAAGAAATCAAAACCTCCTCCATCCTGTTAGATCTTGGAAGCCCCCTCCCAAGGGGGGCTTCCAAGATCCTCATGCTTCTTCAACCAAAGCCCAAACTCAAAAGTTCATGTTGTTTTTCATTCTCTACTTCTTTAATCCCACTCCAAGAGAAGTCAAGTGCACATAGTATCTATTTCAAAGGGTTGAAATGATATTTTAAAGGGCAATTTGGCCAATTATTTTTTAAAGTACATTCTTTCTTGGAGAAGTATCAGTCTTGTAGAGAATTTCCTCTGAGAAATGCAAGCATGAAGAAAAGCTTTTTCCTCAACCTTGAAAGTTTCAAATCATTTAAAAATAAAGAGCAGACATGTGGTTTGTGAATCAAGAGTTACTAGTCTTGGTTTGTTATGGCTCACATGAATTTGATGAACTTTTCTACAGGCAGCCACTTCACAGGATTGTGCCTGAGCCTCAAGGCTAGACTTCTACAGTTGACTCCTTGTAAACTAGTTTAGGACTCTTATTTGACCAGCTGAGAAAGGTAATTCAGAAATACAATGCTCAGGCTTTGAACGGAGGGAGGGTATTTTTTCAAGTTAGCATACATGATGATATGCTAATTTTAATGATACATAAGTCAAGTCCTATTTGTTTGCTGTGTCAATATATTCCCTTGGCATCACCTGTCTTACACAAATGTGCATACTGGCAGAGTACATGCCTTCACCCTTGTTTTATTTATTTTTTTTAACGTGCAACTTACTAGTTTTAAACTGGCTAAAAGGAGCCCCTGAATTATACTCTAAACAACTGAGAAAAAGTGTTCAGGCTACTTAAAGCACATGAGAATAATACATTACTAGATACTTTGAAGAATAACTGAAGCAAATGTACTAGAACTAGGCTTACCACTTTTTCATAATGGGATGGACTAAATTACCCATTATATAGGAATCACACATAAAAGCCTTTTTCCACATCAAGTGATAGATCAAAGGAAGGGAAGATGAGTGGTCTACAGGCACGAACCACACCTCCCGAATTCTGAGACCAGGAGTGAGCAGTCTGCATTTTAACTACCTCTCCTTGACATGAAACAGGATTCATGTGTCTCCCACTGAGGAAAGTCAGGTAGGCTCAGCTACAAAGATTTCCTTCTGTTCGGCCCCCTCCCCTTTCCATTCCATCAGAAGGATGACAGTTCCCTGACTGGGCTCAGGTGAATCTAATTTAAAATCTGGACTTTGCGAGTCCCTCCCATCTGAGCCTTGCCGGGAGGGCATCTGTCAGCATCACAGCGTGGGTCCATGGCATATTTACGGTTTCAGTGATGGCCTGCTCATCCCCACCGCAGCTGCACTTGCTTACTCGCCCCACCCCCATCTGCATGAAAACTTCCCAGCCAGATATTCTGACTTCCAGTAACAGATGAAAGCACTCCGTGTCCTCTTGTCATCTCACTGCCCTCGTCCCCCTCTTTCAGAGTATTAAGGGGCCATTCGAGTGTCATGCCAACAATCATCTTGTAGCCGTGTTCCCAGTTTATCAGTATTCTTAAGAAGCCATTCATTCATTCCCTCACTCTTTCAGCAGACATTACCCAGGGTCTTCTATGGGGCAGTCACTCACCCAGTCATTGAAACCTAATCACAAGCACGCAGCCCGATCCATGACATTATGGAGTTCACTTCTCTCACACTTTCCGTATGAGTAGGTTCTTTACCTACAAGCAACCTCTGTGCCTATTAATTTCCTAGAAGTGGGTGGGAAATGACAGCTAAGTCTTTGCTGAAGATTTCTTTCTCTTTCTCAAGAAAGAAAGATTTCTTTCTTTTCTTGGGAAGAGATTCCCAAGGGCCAAAAGAAAGAGAGGGCAACCCAGAAGGACTTTTCCAGGGTACATACTCCACCCCTGAAATGGGGAGAGGTAGAGGAACCAGCAGAACCTCGAGACTAGGAATCAAGAGAGGGATTGGACACATCACACATCACATCATTGGGCACTTCTCCATCAGGCCCAGTTCTGTGCCAGCACTGCCCACAACTCTGGGCACACAGAGACGAACCAGTCAATCAGGTTCTGGCTCCCAGGGAGCTGACAGTCTGGGTAGTACTGGAGTGGGGTGTGTGGGAGGTGAGAGCAGATAAACAATAAACAAATCCATAGATGAAATATTTGCAGGTGACAATAAATTCAGTTAAAATCATGAAGGTAAGGAAGGAAGTCTGGGAGCTAAGCCTAGCCCTTCACCCTTCTGGCCTCAGTGTCTTAATCTATAAAATGGGCATGATTCTGGAAAATCTTTAAGGTCCCCTCCCATGCACCTAGAACACATAGCTCAGTGCCGACTGCTTAAATCTATCTGTCCACTTCCTTTCTGCACTTTCTTGAAACACTCTGACCAGTCCACGTGTTTGACCACTCATTACCCACCAGGAACATACAAACGATTGCTCACATTTGGGAAGCACTCACAAGTTACAAAGAGCTTTGGGAAGCACTCACAAGTTACAAAGAGCTTTCAGAGACACTACTTCATTTAATCACATCATCTTTACACACACCAGGACCAGGTCAGATGTTGCTCTTTCCCTTTTATGGATAAAAACGTTCTAGGCTTAGGGAAGTGAAATATTTTGACAAAGATCTGAGAAGAAAAAATTGCAATTAAGCTGATTTTAAAACCAGGCTTTCTAACTCTAAATTCCATACCTGTATAGATTACTGATCAGGAAGCAAGTGTGAAAGGAAAGCACTGAGGAAAGAGGAGGAAGGAAGCAAGAGCCCTGATGGTTAAGGAAATGTAGTCCACGGGTGACAGTGAGTGTCGTCAACACAGAGCTGAATTCTGATCAATGTGACAGAGGCGAGGGACCCCAGAAGCCACCGTCTGGCCCAGCACCCCAGCAAGCAGACCTGGACAAGTCTACTACCACCACGGACATCTGGACCCTTCCTCGGCTCTGTGTCCTGTGGAGTCCTTCTCCATCTCCTGTTTGTGAACCAACAAAGCGCCCCATGTGGTGGGGGGGCTGTTTAGAGAGACAAAAGACAGTTTGCCAGCAAGTTTAAGAAGCTTCTGAGGAACATCGCACAGACCAGAAGTGAAACCTAATGTAAAACTGAACCCTCATCAGAGTGCAACTTCCTGTTCTGCTGACCGCTTCTGTGCGAGAGACTCGGAGAAACCACACGCACATGTGGAGAGGCAAAGAGACCCAGGTGACCTTCCCAGGCAAGGGAAATCCAAACTAATGTCCTCTGGAAATTATCAAGCCAGTTGTTTTTCTTACCTCTGAACCAAGTTCAGAGATGTGAGATTATCACCAGTTCTTCCATGGTATTCACAAGCCAGCAGATGCTGTGTATTGAACATTTATTAATGAATAAAAGAAAAAGAGAGAATGTGTATAAATGAAAGGAATTAAGAGTTACATCTTAATAATGTAGCTGACTATTAGATATCCAGCAAAAGGCACATTTTTTTGGTTTTGTTTCATTTGAATTGACTTTACTTCAATACTTTTTATATACCCCCTGGGCAGGTCACCTTGATTTCACAATATCACATCTTCCTCTTCATCAATGTTATCCTCAAGTCCACCTTGGAAGTTTAGCCTTATTCCCTGCATTTTACAGAGGAGGCAGCTTGTTACCCCCAAGTTCTCAGAGCTGCCATAAGTACAGAGCAAGAGTGTGGGTCCATCTTTCTGCAAAGCCCACACCCTTCAAAGCTGCATCTCCTTGGCCATAATGTGCTCTGTGTTTAGGCCACATATAGCAAAGCAGGAAATGGCCTTCGTGCAGGAACTTGAAAAGTACCAATAACCACCGTTGCCCTCACTCCATCAAAAATATTTTTCATATCAGGTTGTGAATTTGAATTAAAGCTTGAAGAGGCTGACTAAAAGGGAACTCTTCGTGGAGGGAAATGAACCACCTAACCTTTGTTATCTTTCATATACCTGTTTATTCTAAGGGGCCATGTTCCTTTCAGTCCACTCTGAGAAGTATAACTACTAAGGCAGGGTCATGTGTGAGGTTGCAGGGAAAATGCCTCCAGAAAAAGGTAGTTCTGGGAGAAGTGAGGTCAGCAGTTGAGGTAGCTTGTGGTCAACCATTGCTCCAATGAGCCACGCTTCTTGGCTGGTGCCCACATGGAGACCCTTTGAGCACTGAATCTTGGCTGGACCTGTGATGTCCAACAACCAGAAGAATGGGGCAAAGGCCACCCCGGACCAGTTCTGGGTCAAATGAAACCTGACAGCTCCCACTTGCTCTCTCAGAGTCTTGCTTTTGGGAGTTGTGGTGGGTGAATGATGCTTCCCTAAAAAGATGTCCATGTCTTAAGCCCCAAAACCTCTGAATGTAACTTTATTTGAAAAAAGCTTTCTTGTAAATGTAATTCAGTTAATGGTTTGGGATGAGATCACCTGAGGTTATCCAGGTGACCCCTAAATCCAATGGCAGTGTCTTTATAAGAGGAGGGCAGAGGGAGATTCAAGACACAGAGGAGGAAAAGTCCATGTGGAGAAAGAGGCAGAGATTGGAGTGATGCTGCCACTAGCAAATGAACATTTGAAACCACCAGATCCTAGAAAGAGCTTCACCAGGATTCTCCCCTAGAGCCTCTGGAGGGAGTCTGGTCCTGCCTACACCTTGATTCCAACTTCTGGCCTCCAGAACTGTGAGAGAATAAATTGCTGTCATTTTAAGCCACCCAGTTTGTAGTAATGTGTTATGGCAGTCCCAGGAAACTTGTACAGGAGTCCTGAGAGTCCACATAAAAAGTACACCTGCCCTATTGGGAAGGCCATGTGGAAAGGAAAGGCCCTGAGACTAAACCTTGAGGGAGAGAGGCCCTGCTTCCTGGTCAAGGCTCCATGACCCTAGTCCCGGTTGCTATGTGACTACAACCCTACAAGAAGCCACTAGAAGACCTGCCCCACGAGATCACTGAACCATGGAAAATAATTAAGTAATTGTTATTTCAAGCTGCTAAGTTGGCGGGGGTGATTTATGTAGCAATAGGTCACTGAAAAGGAGACCCGGGGGCATGTCAGAGAGAAATCCGAGGGCTCTGAGCACTAAAATTAAGCATCATAATGGAAAGAAGAATGTCATCAGAGAATGAGAATGAGGAAAATCACATTGGCCATCATGTCACAATCCTGACCTGGCCTGTGAAGTAGAAATAAATCAGTCCCCAGTACTCAAACATTGAGTCCCCACCCAGAGAGAGCCCAGAAGAGGTGTCTGGCCATGTTGGGAGTTGAAAAGGCAATAGTAACCTCGGTGTGTAGGTGATGGAAACAGGCCAAGTGACAAGTGAATGCATGGTGAGACCATGTGCGTTAGTTTCCTATTGCCACTATAGCAGATTACCACCAACTATAACACTAATGTATTATCATTCTGGAGGTCAGAAGTCCGAAATGAGTCTTACAGGATGAAAATTAAGGTGCTGGCAGGGCTGATTTCTCTGGAGGCTTAGAGGGTCTCCATTTCCTTGCCTTTTCCAGCTTCTGGACACCACCTACTTTCCTTGGCTTGTGGTCTCTTCCTCCATCTTCAAAGCACATGGCTCCAACCTCTGGTTTTGTCCTTATATTTTCTTTCTCTAACTCTGATCCTCCTGCCTCCCTCTTATAGGACCCTTGTGATTATATTAGACCCACCCAGATAATCCACAATGATCTTCCCAGATCAAGATCCTTAATTTAATCACACGTACAAGTCCCTTTTTGCCATAAGGTAACAGATTCACAGGTGCCAGGGATTCAAGTGTGGGCATCTTCAAGGGGCATCATTCAGTCTACCACACCACGTTATATCTAATGAGCACTGACTATGTGTGAAGCACTGAGCTCTTTTCTGTCTTAATCCTCACAACATCCCTCTGAGAGAAGTACTATTGTTTTCCCCACTTTAAAACCGAAGCTCAGCAAAGTGAGAATCCATCCAGGTTTACACAGCATGCAAGAGGCTAAGGCAGGATTCCTAGCAGTGTCTAACCCCAGAGCCTGGGCTTTCACCCTCTGTGTGTCCTGTCCCTATGTGCTACACTCCCCAAGCACTAGCAGTAGAATCACTGTCAGCCAGTCCATTTCTAATTCTGCCATTGTACAGAGACTCAGAGAGGTAAAATGACCTGGTATACCAGCAAGAGGCAAAGAAAACCAATTTCATTCATTCATTTGAAAAATATTTACTAAGGTTCTACTAAGTGCCCCACACTGGGGATTCCACAATGAATAAATCAGAGACCTTGCATTCCAGTAGGACAGACACAACATGTGTAATTACACAATGAAAATGTATAACATCGTCTGTGGTTAAGTGTTGTAAAAAAGAATAAAGCTGGACAAGAGAGTGATTGGGGGTGATTTTAGAGGGAGTGGTCAGGGCCTTTCTGATGAAATAAAATTTGAACAGAGATCAAATCCCAGCTCCAATGAGCAAAGCCCAAGCTTCCTCCCTCTAAGAAAAAAAATACCAAAAAAAAAGAGAAAAGTGTCTCCCTGGAGGAATATTAACATCTACACATATAGCTGATTCATTTTGTTATAAAGCAGAAACTAACACCACATTGTAAAGCAATTATACTCCAATAAAGATGTTAAAAAAAAGAAAAAAGAAAAAAAAACTGAAGTATATGCATTGGATTAAACAAAGACTCAGTGGTAACTGCATATATTACATCTAAGTCATGAGAGCTTGGTAGGACCTTGTCACAACAGCCAGGAGATGGACACCACATCGTCGCCCTGGGAAACAGAGCTCTGCTACCATGCAGTGAAACATCACATGTGGTTTTCTACTTGTGCATAATATAAGTCATATAAAATGCTATTTCTTTCACTGTAAAGCTTGTAATTAGTTCCCACCAGGTTCCCAGCTCTGCAAGAGACTTCAAGGGGAATTAGAATACCGCATAAGAGAGAGCCCCAGCCCAAATGAGGAGCAATGTTTGCTGTGTCCCAGAAGCTGCCACAAGGTCTGAGCTGCCTGGGCTTAGAGAGTCTTGAGAGAGAAGGTGGAACCTAAGTTGGGCTCTAAAGTGGTTAAATTATAGACAAAAGAGTCAAAGGAAAAGGGGGAATAAGGAGTGATTTCCAAGTGGGAACAGTGCAAAAACAGACCAGGGTGCTTCGGGAAGAGAAATCTGGCCATCCCAAGCACTTAATAGGGGAGGAACAACTGTGCTCTCCTTGGGCAGAAGCTTTGGTGGCATCAGATTAGGAATGGTGGTGTGATAAAAGCAAAGTTCTTTGAAGAGCAATCTAGAAAGAGAACGGTCGGAAATAGGAGGAAAAAAACTAAAAACTGAAGAACCACTTAGAGACCAATGCTCTAATGGAAACTGGAAGAGGAGGCCATGAAGACACATCTTGAAGGAAGACTTGGTGCTTTCATAGTAGATCCACAAGGCCAGGAGGGTTTGTGTCTTCTGGATTCCTCTTTCTTTTTTTTTTAATTAATTTTTATTGGAGTATAGTTGCTTTACAATGTTGTATTAGTTTCTGCTGTACAGCAAAGTGAATCAGCTTTACGTATATACCCTCTTTTCTGGATTTCCTTCCCATTTAGGTCATCACAGAGCATTGAGTAGAGTTTCCTGTGCTATACAGTAGGTTCTCATTAGTTATCTATTTTATACATAGTAGTGTGTATGTTGCAATTCCAATTTCCCAATTCAGCCCACTCCTCCTTTCCCTGCTTTGTATCCATATGTTTTTTCTCTACCTCTGTGTCTCTATTTCTGCTTTGCAAATAAGTTCATCTGTATCATTTTTTCTAGATTCCACATATAAGCAATATTATATGATATTTGTTTTCCTCTTTCTGACTTCACTCTGTATGACAGTCTCTAGGTCCAGCCACATCTCTGCAAATGGCACAATTTCATTCCTTTTAATGGCTGAGTAATATTCCATTGTGTATATGTACCACATGTTCTTTCTTGTATGCTTCTGGTTTTGGTAGACCACAAAGGAGATTCAGGGCAGATTTGGAGGGTGCAAAGGAAGCAGTAGATGTTGTGTAGTTGATCTGCTGATTTGCTTCCTTTGTGTAAAGCAGCATCTGGGCCCCAAACTGCTCCATCTTCCCCTGGATCTTCCCTCAGTTTCACCAACTCCTGGGCCAGTTTCTGTAGGATATTCCTACCACCAAAGTCAGCGGCAATAAAAGCTGACAAAGACTTTATTTCGTTTTTGTAGATTCCATCTTGCTCTTGTTGCCCTGCACTTTACATCCATCTTACACTCCTCACCGCATGCCCTGTGGGCTGGAAACTCTAGCATCAGATATAACACAACAGCCTTACACTTACAGAACCTGTTAATCAGCTCCCACAATTACATAACAGTAAATCCTTCTAAGCATATATATATATATATACACACACACACACACACACACACACACAATGGTTCTTCTTTTCTAGTTTAACCCTGACTGATACAGAAAGGTAATGAGATAGTTTATTGAAGACTAGTAATAATCATAATTGTTAATAATAGTAAAACCAATAACTGCCATTTATTGAACACTTCCTATTTTTCCAGTGCTGTGCAGGTATTTTATATAATCTCACTGATTCTTGCAATAACCCTATAAATGGCTCCTGCTATCCATAGTTTTCAGCTGGAGATCATCTTAGTAGTTCACAAATCTAGAAAGTTGTGGCACTTGATTCAAAGCTATGTTTGTCTAACTGGGTGATTGGTCGCCACTAATACATTCTGTCTCTTCCATGGCAGTAAGGGAGGAGTAAAGGCCCACCTAGTTTAGAGCCTGGTGATGGATGAATCTTGGTGCCATGGGCAGAGATGGGACACACAAGAAAAAAGGTTAGTTAAGCATTGGGTAAGAAAGGGAAAGGACAGTTGGAGGTGAAGGTTATTTGGGACATGTTGAAGTGGAGATGATGATAATTTTTTAAGGCTTTGATACTAATTTTTGGGTTAGAAATCATGTATTCATTTTGTTTCATGACGAATGGTTGATTTATTTGGGGCTTAGAAGTAGATGCCCTAGTCTCATAAACAATCTACCTGTGGATGGGAAATCACATGGAAAGTTGCCAAGTGAGGCATCATTCAGAGTGGGAAGCAATGTTTCACTTCTCTAGTGGGAAGGAAAGAAAAAAACCATCTTCTTCAAGGAATCAAGGCCTCTAAGTAGCTGGTAGAAGAATGGACCCAGCGCTAGAGAAATATTTTATGCCTGGGGGTGGCAGGGGGAGTGGGGAAACTGCAATTCCAGGGACAGAAAAGGACCAGAGGCAGCATGGCCAGTCTGTAAACTCTAGGTAACCTGGTTGAAACCAGAAACCAGACAGGATCCAGGGGCTGGAAGTTGCTTGATGGCCAGGTGATACGGCTTTTAAAGAAAGAGGCCAAGAGGCCAGACCATGGGAAATGAAATGGGCTAGTGATGGGTCAAGGAGCAGGAGGAGTAGTAAAAGTTGAGTGATTTCTTGTGTGATTAAGGGTTTATTTGGTGTTATCTGGAGTTAGAGGGAAATACGATAGGGAAACCAGAGTCTAAGACTCTATATCTGCCCACCCCAGTTTGAAAGAAAAAAGCAGCTCAGAACAAGTTGTATGTGGAGATTATTATTTTAACCTCTTGATCTCCCCCTCCAAAAAATAAAATGCCTCCATTTGCAGTTACTTTCTGAAACACATGGCAATTTGGAGAACTGTGTTTCCTAAATCTTCTCAGATATAGATCAGATAGGTGTTGGTGCCTTCATAAAAGCAAAAACAGTCATTTACCACTAAAACGTTCCCAGATAAAGTTCCATATTTTTATAAAGACATCTGAGGAGGTCTTAGGCTTAAACTTCTTTCATGTTTTAATTTCTTTTTTTTCATAAACACAACCATTTATTGCCAGTAATCACGCACACACACACACACACACAAATTCCAGAATCAACACACTCTCCCTGAACATGTTTTGATCTTTAATTTCATTAACATAAAAAATATACTTAGTTTTAAAAATAGAGAAATGTGGGAGAATTATTTCATACAGGAAGGTAGAGTAATTTTAGCCACATTTTCATACTGCAATAAGTTTAGCTATAACCCCCTCCCACTGGAAATAGGTATAGTTATAATTTTTCAATAGATTTGCAATTTTCCTGTGTTCTCAGATTTTTAACAAACTTAATCAAATCAAAAAACCTTAACTGTGACTCTTTAAAATTTTAACTGTTCTTTTTTTAGATCATTAACTAAATTTTTGCAAAGTTCATGCTTGGATGTTAATGTTTATGCCAGAATTTCTAGAGAGCCACAGATTTTTTTTAGCATCACAGAAAATATTCAAAGGTAAGTTTATTATCACAAACTCATTTACATAAGTAGATAACTACAAGGATAGTTGGAATCTTTCCCCATTATCTTCCAAAATCAAGATGTGAAACCACAAGTTTCACAGATTTCCAAGATCTTATGAACCGAGGATTTTTGTCTCCAAAACAACATCAACAAAACTTTGAGAGAAACCTAAGACAGAAATAAAATTCACAGTGGAATAGGAGCTAGTATCCTCTACTTCCGTGCAAAGGATGGCCTCAGGCTGAGCAAAGAAACCAAAACTGATAGTTTAAAAAAAAAATCTGAGTGCTTCTAATGCATTTGGGAGCAGGTGTCGAGGCAGCCAAACGGAACTTTGGGGTCACTGGGAAGGAATGTCAAAGCTGAGTTATTAAGTTTAAGCAGAAAATATGGCCTGAAAGTTTAGCTTCGAATGAATTAAGGATGTGCCAAGGAATGAGTGAAATATTTTCTCTGCAAGTCATGGGGTTGCAGGTTGGGATCCAGCATCTGGGTCTGATTACGTATGCTTTAGGTGACAGGTGGCTTTAGGAAATGGAACTCTAGTAGAGCTTTTAAAATATTTTCCTGGGTAGGGTAAATAATTTGATGTCTTGCTGGTTTGGTTTCCTTTCTGCGGGCTGTTTGAAATACAAAAACACATCTTAAGCACATCAAAGTTGTTTCATGTGCAGACAAAGACAGACATCCTCAACTCTGACACTTGGCCACATCAGTTTCACTTCCGGCATTTTGAAATCTGTTCCTCGCACAACTGGTCGAGATCAGTTACTAAACCCTATTGTTATACTTATAAAACTAATATTTATCAGTCATCTTTTTAATACTTCATTTTCATGACCCTGAAAACTTTTATTGCTCAATTAGTTCCTAGGGGTAGCCACAGATGTTGAGCCAGAGAAAATAACCTCAGCTTTGACACAAACAATTACATGATGAGGAATCATTTCAACTTCTACAAATGAAAGAAATGTTCTTTAGAGTGTTTGCCAAGTCAACGGTCGTTTTACTGAGATCAAAGATGATGGATGATTTATTCATAAGAAATTTCCCTTGCCTTTAGTTTTTAGTTTTCAACTGTTTTGTTGTTGCAGTTTTAGTTTTATTCTCTCCTTGCATTTTGTTCAAAACTATGTTTACTTTGATGTTATGAATCACCTAGAGGTCCCACTGTGCCCTGTCGGATGCATCTCAATTAAAGAGAGTTACCCAGAACCTCTAATACTGAATATCGAATTCTAAATATGCATTCTGGATCTAGAAGTGTGGTATTATTAAGATGTTATATTTGGTATTGAAATGCAACTAAAAGCAATTTGATTGTTTTAATTTTAACATTATAGTATAAAACACTCAATTCTTAAGTATACAACCAAATGGATTTTTACATACATACACACTCTGTAACCACCATCATTCCATTCAAGGTAGAGATTATTTCAAGCATCCGAAAAATTAAAGAGCCAAGAGTTTTTTAAACCGAATTTTTAACTGACTTTTTCTTTTTTAAAAAAATGACATTAAAGGGCTTCCCTGGTTGCGCAGTGGTTGAGAATCTGCCTGCTAATTCAGGGGACACGGGTTCGAGCCCTGGTCTGGGAAGATCCCACATGCTACGGAGCAACTGGGCCCGTGAGCCACAACTACTGAGCCTGCACGTCTGGAACCTGTGCTCTGCAACAAGAGAGGCCGCGACAGTGAGAGGCCTGCGCACCGCGATGAAGAGTGGCCCGCGCTCACCGCAACTAGAGAAAGCCCTCGCACAGAAACGAAGACCCAACACAGCCAAAAATAAATTAATTAGTTAAAAAAAAAAAGACATTAAAAAAAGTTTTTAAAAGAAGCTTTTCCACATGACTGGTCAACCAATTTTTTTCTCAATCACCTCATTCCTCCAAGCTATTCTTTCTTTTTGGCAACACGAAGTCATTCTTCTTCATTTCAGAATATATATATAGAGAAAGATAGATGATAGAAAATAGGTAGGTATAATATTTATATATATAAATTTCAGAATATATATAGAGAGATAGATGATAGAAAAAGTGTATATGTATAAAGAGATAGATGTAAAATTTATATATCACCTAATGAGTCCAGTGTCTCATTCTCCTGGCAAAGACTGGGATGGAATAAAGCCTCTGCACATCCACTCAAGGGGAAAAGGAAGAGAAAGTCTCCCTCAGTGCCACCTCCCAACAGTTCCCATGGAGTTCCCTGAACTGCAGCCCCAGTCCCTGAACTCCCATATTCTTAGATGCTTGTTACTAAACC
The DNA here is from genome assembly GCF_965194805.1 of Balaenoptera borealis. NCBI lineage: Eukaryota > Metazoa > Chordata > Mammalia > Artiodactyla > Balaenopteridae > Balaenoptera > Balaenoptera borealis. The sequence goes on along the minus strand of NC_138866.1, from coordinate 136,440,427 downwards.
CATAATTAACATTGGCCTCAAAACACATGTGCTCCAATGAATGTTTCCCCATTTCAACCAGGCACACACCCAGCTTTAAACAAAGACTAGAAAGAGTGATGGGCATAAAAACAATTGAAATCTCACATGGCAGTTGAATCAAAGGGAAATCATGTAAGAGAATGTGAGAATAGAGCAAGATAAGTTGTCTTTCTTCTGTAGTTCTGCAATAAGATCATTATTTGGTGTCCTAGAGTCACATCAGATGTTCATTGCCCTTGGCACTTATTCCCCCTGGGGTTTTTTTTGTTTTTTTTTGTTTTTTTCGTTTTTGTCCTCTTTGAATATATCCTACACATTCTAAATTTACAGGTTTTAAAATTGGGCTCTTGAGAAAATAATATGAATTTCATTTGGTTTTGGTTTTTTGTTTTGTTTTGTTGTTTTACTCCACTGAAGTTACTTTCCTGTTTTGTTAGAACTGCATGGTTTTTAATTATACACGTACATTTTTTAAATTAAAATTCTTGAGGACAAGTTGTCTTCATTTTAGTGCACTATCATTTGCATGCAGTTCTGGACAAGCAGTCAGTACTTTAATAAATATTGATGAGAGTCAGAGATGTTCAAAATTGTATGGACCCTTGCAGATCACCTAAACCAGAGATTTTCAAACTCAAGTCCTTGAATCTGTTGCATCAAAATCACCTGAGGGAGTTTTAGGATACAGATTCCTAGACCTTTCCACCAGACAGCATAATTTAGAAGCTCTTAATTGGAGCTCAGAAATCTCAGAGTTTATTTAAATTATCCAGATCATTTCCATTTGCAGCCATGTTTAAGAGTTACTGATTTAGGTCCATCTCTCCCTGATGACTTGATTTGATTTTCAGAAGAAAAAATCCTCAAAGTATCCACAAATTAGATTCTTTACACCTTAAAAGTGGATGTGACCTTAGAAAATATTGTAGTAATTCCCCTTATTTTGCACCCAAAGAAAAAAATCTTAATTTCTCAAAGTTACAGAGCTGATTAGCAGCAAAGTTAAGAACAGAACTTAAGTCTCTTGAATGGAAAGTCCAGGCTCTCCACCATCATTTCTCCAGTGGATCTTATTCAAAACCAGCCCAGAGCCTCCAGCATTCTTGGAGGCTGGACCTCCAAGAGAGGAACCCCATTGCCCATGGCTTCTCCCAAATCATTTCTTTATTTTCTAAATAACGTACACTGTGATTTCAGAGAATCTATAGATATATAGCCAGGAACTTGATTACCATTGGATATAGGTAAACATGAAATGTTAACTACTGGTATTGATAAGGGGTTTTATCAAATTCAGAAAAGCACCATGTAACAAAATATACTACAGCTGAAGGTATATTTAAATAAATGTTAAATAATACTCTTTTACAATTACTTGATCAACAAAGGAAATCTTGCACTCATATAAATTTTTAAAAAATGAATAGCATAGCTGAAGAAAAGCTTATTGGAAATTAGAAAGTTCAGAGAGTTTCATAGCAATGTAAAAGAACCCCAGGGAGAGGATTCTTCTTTATGAAAAACTTGCAGAGTTTATAATTTATGTCTTTCCCACTTGCCTCTTTTTTTTTTTTCCCTACCTCTTGTCCCAGTTTTCAGGAGAATTCATTACGCAAATCACATTTGCACTGAGGTTACCTTGAGTATTTCCATTCTCTGTTAACAAACCACATGTCTTCTCTTGTAAATATAGGTAGACTTCAGAGTAATTTTAAGACTATACTAATCTTCCTATTGAGCTGTTGAAGGAAAAGTAAATGATGAGGCTAAAGTGTAGGTAGCTTTTCCTATCTGCTCCAGATTGGGTCCAGGCCTGAATTTTCAACATTCAATTTGACCTAGGGTTTGGCATATATACTTTCTCTTCATTAACAGGGGATTATTTTCTGATTCTGGATCTAAATTCTAAAATACTATTTCTAAATGCAGGGGTCTTTGAGATTAAAAAGATTACGGGAAAAGGAAAAAAATATTCTGGTTAAAATAATGGAGTGAATGATTAAAATAATAAGCATCAATATTCAATATTTATCTTGAAATAATAGCATCCAATTGCAATTGCGAAGTTCTGGGTCCAGGTAAGAGGGAATGAGTTATCTGTGGACTCTAGAAAGTAATCTAGCAGGCAGATTGGGGAAGACCAGAAGTCTCCCCCTGTTTTCTCTCTCTTATTTTCTTAATTTTACTTTATACTAGAGTATAGTTGATTTACAATGTTGCATTAGTTTCAGGTGTATAGCAAAGTGATTCATTTCTGCATATACGTATATCCATTCTTTTTCAGATTCTTTTCCCATATAGGTTATTACAGAATATTGAGAAGAGTTCCTTGTGCTATATAGTAGGCCCTTGTTGGTTATCTACTTTATATATAGTAGTGTGTATTTGTTAATCCCAAACTCCTAATTTATCCCTCCCCACCACGTTTTAACTTGGGTAATCATAAGTTGTTTTCAAAGTCTGTAAGTCTGTTTCTGTTTTGTAAATAAGTTCATTTGTGTCATTTTTTAGATTCCACATATAAATGATATCATGTGGTATTTGTCTCTTCCTTATCTCTGGGTTTACACAACCCAGCCACCATGGCTATAATAGAGATGATGACTGAAAGGACAGCAGCAGAGACCCACAGGAGACAGAAGCTGTGAGGGAGAAGAAACTCCTCTAATCACAGGAGTCATGGTCCAAGAGGGTGAGACAAACCACCCTGACCCTGTCCTCACCTGTCTCCATGACTGCAGGGTCCTCTCAGTTGGCTCTCCACCCTCCAGGCACCAGCCATTCCAGCCCACCTTGGGCACGGCTGGCAATTATGTTCTGTCCTATGCATCCAGTTTATGTCCCTCTCAGACATCATTCACGGGGCCTCAAAGACTGGAGCAACTAGGACATAGGGAGGGATTGGTCAGTTCTCTGATATTAGTTTGTATTTTTAATTTTGTTTTATAAGAGTAAAACCCAAATGAAAAGTTACTGGAAGTCTAAGAAAAGGATGGTTTTCCAGAAAAACCTAAACACGTCTTTTATTCAGAAGCACAAAGTAAGACAGAGGCATAGAAATGACCAATTTGTTTCTCCACAGCATGGAAACTATAAAGCTGCCAGAAAATGTCTCCTCTAGCTGAGCCATAGAATTTCATCTCAGCCTTGCTTTCTCCCTTGGCCCACAGCTCAGAAGAGGGAAGATATTCATAATCCAGTTATTCCATCACAGCCTGAACTTGTGTTTTTCAGAGAGAGAACTAGAGGGACAAGCTAACAAAGACTACGGTTCGAGGATATAGAAAAAACTATAGCAAAAAGTAAAAAAGCGAAAAGCTCACAGTGAATCACCATTTTTTATGGAGACAATAAAAACTCAAAGAGTATTTGAAAGGGTCAGTCAGACTAGGTGTCATTCTATCTGGCTTGTAAACTGGGACTTCCCTGGGGAGGTCTTGAAACTTAATGATCACAATCAGTCCCATCTGGTTATAGCACTTTCGTGGAGGACTTTGCCATCTTGCTGTCCAACATTCTTTCACCACCACAGGCCAGATTTTGCCTTGGGTAACTCCAGACCCCATGTAGATGATCATCTAATACCCTGTCTTCACCAGTCTTAGACCTTCTCAACTCTGGTGACCATGCCCCAGATTCCTCCAAACTCCTCCACCTGTTTTATTCTCTTGCATCCAATGTTCACCTACTTCTAATCAACCTATCCAACTCCCCACCTCCTTTCTAGCACTTGACCCCAGGTCCTCTCAAGCTACCATCCCCAAGTTTTTTCTTTCTGTTTCAAACTTCCTCAAAGATGAATCTAAACATTCTCTGTGCTTCCTTCACTACAAATTCACATCTCAACTGTGCAAGTCACAGGCACTGACATCCTAAAGTCAAATGGGTGCATTTTTCAGTTTTCATTTGACCAGAGCTTTGCTACATTTGACACTTTGCCTCACTCCCTCATTTGTTTTACTTTAATGCCACAACACTTACGTTTAATGTTTACTATTTAACTTATAGTTAGGTAATTCCAAAAATATCAAATATATATAAAAATTGAGAGACTGGTATAATGAACATCACCCAGCTTCAAAGACTCTCCATTCATTGTCAGTATTGTTTCATCTATTCCTTCTCCCACCACCCTCACACCAGGTTATTTAGAAGCAAATCACATACATGGTGTCATTTCATCAATAAATATTTCACTATATATCTTGAAAGATAAAGAATGTCTTTGAAAATCATTTTTAAATACTGCTGTTAAATCTAAATATTAAGTCCTTAATAGCCTCAAATATCCAAGTAGTGTTCAAATTCTCATAATCTCAGAGATATTTTGTAATAACTTGTGCAAGTCAGATCCAAACAGGGTCCATACATTGCAATTAATTAAATACATCTCCCTTTTTTTCTAATTTATTTAATAAAGAAACTGGATGATTTGTCCTGCAGTTTCCTACAATCCGAATTTTGTTGATTGCAAAATTGTGTCATTTAACTTATTTTTCTCTTTCTTATATTTTTTAACTTTGTAGTAAGTTCTAGAGAGTTGATCAGCCTCATTTGATTTTACACACACACACACAAACACACACGCACACACAAACACACACACACACACACACACACACACACACTCCATAACCTGTAATGTGCTCTCCATCAGGATGTATTGCATTGGCCAAAAAGTTCATTCGGGAAAACCAAACGAACTTTTTGCCAACCCAATACATAAACGCCAGATTGCCTCTCATTTTAGATGTTAGCAGATACTGTTGAACATTGCCTTGATCCATTATTTCATCTGAGGCTTCAAAATGATGATATTCTAGTTCAGTCATTTCTTATCACCTGAAATACTTCTCGCTCTCTTGAAACAGAACTCCCTCAGCCTCCAACCAGAGGCTGTTCTAGACACCAGGGATATACCAGTAAACTCTTTAGACAAAAAGTCCCTGCTTTCTTGGAGCTTATAGTTCAGTGGTGCACAGTTTCTGCACATAGTAAGTGTCAACTAATATCAGCTATTGGATTTATTCATGTTTCTCATTCTTCTGAGTGCCTCTTGAATGTTAATAAATATCCCCATAATTTTATCCAGGATATATGGCTCTTCTTACTATACTTTTCTTAGATGGTCTTACCCACTCTCATAATTTCAAAGATGACTGCTAATAATAGTAAATATTTAGTGAGGATTTACAATGTATCAGGTGATGCTCCAGGGACAGTATGTATACACGTATATAATATATAATAATTTAATTCTCAAAACAATCAAATGAGGAAGATACCATTGGTCCCCATTAGAATTTTTGATGGCCATGAGAATTCTTCTCTCTGATCTTTGCTACCGACTGGCAGCCCAACTTCTGGGCCCTTAAATCTGTCGTAGCTTTTGTTTCAGAGCCACACTTTAGAATTCTGGTGGGATACCAGGGTAGGTCTGATACTAGGAGATCTGAAGCTCCTCTGACAGATGTCTTTGACTTGAAGACTCCCCAGAAACCTTGCTGAACTTTCATTAGAAATGCTCAGATCTGTCCATACTTCCCTCTTCCTTCCCTTTCTCTTTCACTAGGGGCTAGACATGCACCATGGCCTGACGGTTCTCCATGTATATCCTGGCTTCCTTTATACTTTCTCTTTCAGGTATTTCCTCTAATAAATACCGTGACATTTAATCCCTTCTTGGTGTCTGCTTCTCAGTTAGCCCAGACTGATGCACTACTGCTGTATAACAAAGTACTTCAAGTTTCTTGAGATAAACAATCATTTCATTATTCTGTGAATCCTGAACACGGTAAAGATGGCTTCTTTCTGCTTCATGATGTCTAGGACCTCAACTGGGAAGATGGACAGCAAGGATTAACTCAACAGCTGGGGACTAGAATCACCTGGAAGCATCTTCACAAACACGTGTGGCAATTGCTGCTGACCGTGGTCTGGGACCTCAGTTAAGGCTATCAATCAGATCATCTGCATGTGTTCAAAGTACACTGGTTTTCCTCACAACATGGAAGCCTCAAAGTTGTCTGGCTTCTCCCATGGAGTCTCAGGGCTCCAAATGTGAGTGTCCCTGCAGACAAGGGAGATGCTGCATTGTCTTTTATGATGTAGCCTCTTAAGTCACATCCTGTCAGTTGGGCCATACTCTATTGATCAAAGCAGTCACAGACTTACCCAGATTCAAGGATAGGAGAAATATATCCAACTTGTCAATGAAAATAGTGCCAAAGCATTAATTGGCCAATTTAAAAACCACCATCCTCTTTGGATATCAATTTTCCAAATGAAGAAACTGAGGCATAGAGAGAGGTTATTCACCCAGGATCAAATAATGTAGTTCCAGACCTGATACTTTTAACTTCCAAACTACACTACCTCTGGGATACTTGAATCCATTGTGTCCCTCATATTTAGTGCTCTCAAACTGAACTTTCATCACTCACCATTTTTTTTGCGTTATTCTCCAATGGCATATAATTTCACCTAACAAATGACTCAAGCTAAAAACCTGAAAGTAATCTTTGACTCGTCCTCATTCGTGAATCTAATCAATCACCCAGTCATGAACTGTTCACAACATTTGAAACACTTGCACATTTGCATCTCTTCTATTTCTGTAAATGATATTAAACCCAGCATACTTCCATTTGCTCCATGGGTAGGAAATCCACTATCATTACTCCTGCACTGCTCACCTTCTGGATCTTCTAGAACACTGAGAGGGGAAGTCTGCCCAAACAATGGCCAGTTCCATTCAGGGACAGGCCCTAGTGGCGGCCAGCCTACTGATTTGGTCACTGCCTTTGCTCCTCATTGTCAAATGATAGAACCAGGAACACCAGATCCCCTCCATCTAAGTGGTTCATGCCTTGACAAAATCTCCCTTGCTGAGACCCTGGAATAAGCCAACACTGTCCCTGGTCTCAAGTGCTGAGTTTTTTCAGTTACACACAGAAAGTCCTCTCTGGGGTCCCTCTGCCAACAGGGTCTTAGGAGTTTAACTCTGGGGTCATATGAAGTCATGGCCCCTCTTTCCAGCTTTGGGAAATAGCTTTCTTTATCAGCCTTCTAATCGCAAAGCATTTATTTCCCTCCCTTTCACACCTGAGAGAGCCTGAGCTCTTCTAAGAAGGGTTCAGAACTCAGGAACACTAAAAAGTTTCTTTACCATCTCTGGAAGGAAAATACCATGTCTTCCTTATTCAGTAAGTCTCCAACCCAGGGTCAAGCAGTAGGATACTTTTTTCTCAATTGCTAAAGTAATAGAACTAAACATAGGGGAAGTCTCTGTAAGGCTCCCTGCTGCACCTACCAGTTTTTCCTTCTAAATGTTTCTAAGATCATTCCCTCTCCCCAGTCCTGCTCTCACCACTCCAATCCAGGTCCTTATTACCTCTTCATACCCAAACAAACACCTCTCAGGTCCCCAGACAGTGTCCCAGGACCTCAAGGGCTAGTGGAAAGGAAAAGACAACCTGGGCAGCTAACCACCAATAACTCTGTCTCATACCCAAAAGCTCCACTTCTATCTGCTACATGGGGTAGATCCCTAAGACTGCACCTGGAAAACAAAACAGACAAGTTCTGCAGCCAAAAAGAGAAGTTATAGGAAACTCCAAACGAAAACAAAAATTTGACCATGAAAGGCTACTGCTTAAAGCCTTGTAATGGTCTGCATAGGCTCAAAATGAAGTCCAATGTCTTAATGTGATGCAAGGACCTGTGTGACCTGCCCCCTCAAAAGCCCCAGCATCTTCCTCTTGTACATCATCTCCCAGCCACACTCACAGTTCCCAGCAGACGTTGCTTGGTGTCAAGGCCCTGGAATTTTGCTCATCCTCTCTCCTCTGCCTGGTCCTCTCCACCCCTCAGAGCTCCCATTCAAGCTTTTACAATCACCTTGAGCACTATTCCCACCAGCCTCTGACTTAGGTGCCCATTCTGAGTGCTCCAAAAACACTCAGTGAATCATGATCACTATTTTACAACTATCAGGGCATAAGCCTGTTTCAACTCTATCCTGAGGGTCTCTTAAAGACAGGGCCTGAGTTTAATCCATCTCTGAATCAATGGTGCCTAGCAGAGTGACTGATAGGTCTACATACTCAGAAAGCGTCTGCTGGATGCATTCATAAAGGATGGAGAATTGTTAGTGAACAAGGAGAACTTCTTCCATCAAGCTGCAGGTTGCCCTACCAAACACAACTGTAACTGTCACACCACTGAACTCTTTCAGGACCCCAGACACTTCCTCACTCCCAACGCTACAAAATAGAATGTAATCCTGTGTGATTCACAAGGCACCTGAATTGCTTCAGGGTCATTATTATGAACACCAATTATCCCAATAGCAACAAAGAACAGATGTAAAAGTTAATGGAGTTTTCTGGATGACAGAATACTGGATAAATACCTTTTTGCTGCATTATATGCAGAAAGATGCCAAAATGTGGAGGCACGAAGAAAGTTGGGTCTAAGCTGCAAGTGCCGCAGTCAGAGGAGACAGAGAAGTCCGCCATGGTTCCTACTCTGATCAAAAAAATCAGGCAGAATTTGCCACTGAGAGGCTGCAAGTAAATTCAAAGAAACACCCCACTAGATGGAGATCCAAATGCTCAATTAGCATCCCAGAACATACCCCGGGAGTTTCAAAGAGCCTAGCACTGTCATGTCATTACAAGGAGGCAAATCTTATCCCCACCAGCCTCTTTCTTGTGCAGTGGAAAGCCCTCTAGAAGGTGCTGGGAAATACTCCACCTCCCAACGCGTCAGCGTCTATTTCCAGCCGAGAGTCACCGCGCACCTCTCTGGGGTCTTTAAAAATCTCTCTTCCCGGAGCTCTTCTCTTTGCCCTTCACTGAGATTTCATTGCCCCTTTGATATATAATTTTTCATTACAAGTGATTTGCTCATTTATATTTTTATTTAAAAAAAATAGATTTTAGGAACAAGCCTGTGCCTAACGGCAGTGGGTTCATCTTATGAATTCTGACGCATCTGTTGTCTTCAGTAACTATGCAAACACTGTGAATGAAATGCAGAGCCCAGAAATATATCTTTACCATGAGTTTAGGGAGCCTTGCCCCCTTCTGCTCTGACAAAGAGAATTCACCTGAAAATTTCTTGCTTATAATAGATATTTGGATATGTATGATAGGTACTCAGGCAGTGGATTTTGCAAAGCTTCTTAGTGCAATAAAAGTAAAACAATAAATCTAGCCACTAAAATAAATAAAGTGAGCCTTTCGGGGTTATTGAAATTAAATTTAAAATGAGGAGAAAAACTGTACACACTGAGCACGCACGTTTGTGTGTGCGCGTGTATTTCTTCATGAGTTTCCAGACATCAGTGAAGAACCACGTTCATGCACAGCCCGAGTAGCCAGTATGAAACAAAGTCCTTCACGTGGGTTTGTAAACACAAGTGTAATTGGTATTTAAGGGGCTGTTCTACATTGCCGTCACCCCCTCTGTCTGAGCATGAGTAATCTAATTTTTCTGCAGAGCGTGTTGCCGTTTGACAGACAGGTCTCGGAGGACTGTCTCGCATGTCAGCATCCGTGAAAATGAGTTCTGAAGGATAGTCCACACCTCCAAGCACGCGTGGAATCCCAATCACCCACGACTCATAGATCCATTTGCCCTGTGTCTGGCTGCTGACGGATAATATATTCATTTGCTTCTGGCTGAAAAAAAAAAAAAAGTGAGAAAGCGCTGGTGCATATTGATGGCATCCTAAAGGAGCTGTAATTGGGAGGAGGGATACTCGGCTGCTGCACACGCCTCTGTCCCTCTCCTTCACTCCTCAGCCAACTGGAAAAAAAATGAACCCCCAAACTGTCAAGTGATCGAACCATTCTCTCTTGTTAGAACTGGAAAATTAAAATCTATCTCCCTGACGAAAAGGGAATTCGTTTGCAAATGCCACTGAGTATTTTAGCTGAGCACTAAATATTATCTGATTAAAATTACTCCCTGAAGGATAAGTGTTAGCTTTAGTGTCTAATTCTAGTGTGTTTAAATAATATGCAATGCATACATGTTCTTCTATATTTAAATATTTAACATAGGAGTTGAAAAAGCAAAATCACATGATGAAACTTCAATGTGTAAAGGGTAGGATTAAGTCTACTTAATGGAGAAGTTAGCCATAAGCAAATCTGAACTCCAGTTTATAGAAAAGCATAAGCAATGTACCCATAGGTTCCAGTCATTCCCTGCTGGTGAGATAATTTAAGGGGGTAGCCAGTCCTCCAGGACCTCAAGCAGCTACCTGCATTCAGTGCTGATAAGCTTTTTCCTGCTAATCCATAATTGTGTGTTTGGTATTGTGGTATCTGTGCAAAAAAGCCAGGGATTTTATTATGACAATGTGAATTATGTTGGATAACATGTTTTCACTAGGATACACTGATTTTGTTTTTTATGAGTAAGAACAGTTCATATATTTGAGTAACGTTATTTTATATACAACAGTTATTTTTGTTGAATAATTCCAGCTTTCAGAAAGGAAAGGAAAAGCAATCCTCTAGGAAAGGATTGCTTTGTGTGATGAAGTGCACCTGCTCCATGTATAATGAAATTTTTATCCATTTTTTAAAAATCTCCCCAAAGTATCTAGTATATAATTGGTGCCCAATAAACTACCAGTTGAAATGGTGAATGAATCAAATTAGGTAAGGGAAATAAGATGCCTCGCTACATGTACTACTTTAAGATGTCCCAGAATATACTTGAAACAACATGATTAAATTATAATTTACTGTACACTGACATTGAAATCATTAATGAGAACTCACATTCTGTGCTATGTCCTCAAATGCCAAAGAACATACGTTCCAAGTGCCAAATGTTTTCCAAAAGGGGAGGGTCACCACATGTCTTATCTGCTTTTCCTAGGGGTCCAGTTTGCCTGCTCTCACCCAGTTGGTCAGTCACCATCCTCCAAGGGGCACGTGAACCACTCCCCCACTTAGCCACATGCTCCAGAGTGAGTCTCAGAAACCAGAGCCTGGAATCTGGAGCCACCAGTAGCATAACAGCATAGAAACATGTCTGTGACCCTGTAAAGATATAGCTGGGTGAGTGTGGTCCCTCCAGGAGAGGCCATTAACAAATCAATCCACACGTGACTCTTAGTTTCCGATCTAATAACTCCCCCATTCTCATTATCACCTCCCCACCACACATACAGCCACAAAGTATAAATGTGCAGGTTAAATACGCATAAGTACAGATATATTTGCACATATCCTAAATTGCTTCTTTTTGCAATTCCAAATTGCATAAGATCAACAAAATTGTGTAAAAATGCCACATCATTTTATTAAAAGGGCCCAAGTATAATACCATGGCAGACATAACGGTTTAGCATAGAAATGATGGAAGAGTGAAAGAGAATTAAATTTATTTTATTGAAGTGAAATTCATTTTGTATTTTTTTAAAGTAATAACTAGAATTATGACTTACAACATTATACCAGAACATATAAGATTTTTAGAAATTTCATGTAATGTCTGAAACATTTATATTAACATATTTCCATACAAATAACCCAATGAAAGTTTAGTATTAGTTGTTTTGTTTGTTTGTTTGTTTATATTTTGTATTTTGTATTTTTGTATTTTGTATTTTGTATTTTTTGTATTTTTTATTGAAGTGAAATTCACAAATGATTAACAAAATTAACCATTTTAGAGTGTACAGTTCAGTGGCATATACAATAGTACATTCACAATGTTGCAAAAATCTATCTGGTTCCGAAATGTTTCCATTATTCCAAAGTAAAACCCAGAACCCATTAAACAGTCATTCCTCATTTTCCTTTCCCCCTTTCCTTTGGCAATCACTAATCTGCTTTCTGTCTCTATGGATTTGCTTATTCTGGACATTTCATAGAAATGGAATCATATGGTATGTGGCCTTTTGTGTCTGGCTTCTTTCATTTAGCATAATCTTTTCAAGGTCCATCCATGTTGTAGCATGTATCAGTACTTCATTCTTTTTTATGGTTTAATAATATTTCTTTGTAAAGATATACCACCTTTTGCTTATTCATTCAACCATAAAAATCATGTGTTCTTAAGAACCCACAACTTGACAGTGGTTAAGAGACAGGGCTTTGAAATATCACATCTCTGATTTGAACTTCAGTCCTACAGACCACCAGCAGAAAAACCACTGGGCCCCAAAGGACAACAACGTTACAAGGATGGTCCAAGGACTAAATGAGATAGCATGTTCAAACCCCTATTAGAGTCCTTGAGGCACCATGCACTACTGTTATTATTTAAAACTGCCTAAAGCACAAAAATAGGATTAAAAAATAATATTTGGGGAAAAGAATGTCCATTATTATTTCAACATTTACTTCCTTCATTTTAATTTTTAAAAACTGATTTAGTAGAAATTTATATTGGTGCAGCCACTATGGAAAACACAGGAGGTACTACCGTATGGTTCAGCAATTCCACTTCTGGTATTTATCTGAAGTAAATTAAAGCACTAACTTTAACAGATGCATGACTCCCCACTTCATTGCAACATTATTTACAATAACCAAGACATGGACATGGAAACAACCTAAGTTTCCATCAATGAATGAGTGGATAAAGAAAATATGGCATATCTATCTATCTAACTATCTATGTAAATATAGATACATACATATATAAAATGGAATATTATTCAGCCATAAAAAAATAATGAAATCTTGCCATTTGTGACAACATGGATGAACCTTGAGGGCATTATGCTAAGTGAAATAAGTCAGACCTATAAAGACTAATACCATAGGATCTCACTTCTATGTTGAATCTAAAACAAACAAACAAAAAACTGAAATCATAGAAACAAAGACCAGATTGGTGCTTGCCAGAGGCAGGGAGTGAGGAATGGGTAAAATGGGTGAAGGTGATCCTAAGGTACAAATTTTCAGTTATAAAATTAACAAATCCTGGGAATAAAATGTACAGCATGGTGACTATAGTTAGTTAATACTGTATTGTATATTTGAAATTTGCTAAAAGAATAAATCTTAAACGTTCTCATCACAAGATTAAGAGTGTGACTATTTGTGGTGATGGATGCTAATTAGGCTAGGTGATCATTTTGCAATGTATGCACATATGGAATCATTATGTTTTGTAACTGAAACTAATATGTTATATGTCAATTATATCTAAATTTTAAAAATAAATAAAAACAAAATGAGATACTACTAGAATGGCCATAATCAAAAAGACAGACAATAACAAATGTTGGTGAGGACATGGAGAAATTAGAACTCTCATACCCATGGGAATGGAAAATGGTAGAGCCACTTTGGAAAACAGTTTGGTAGCTTCTTATAAAGTTAAGTGTGTACTTACAACTCAGTTTTTCCACATCTAAGAGAAATACAAATGTACGTCCACAGAAAGACATACATTCAGGCTCATAGGAGAGTTATTCATAATAGCCCTAAACTGGAAACAGTCCATGTCCATCAACGGGTGAAAGGATAAACAAATGTGGTATGCCCATGCAATGGAATATTATTCAGCAACAAAAACCAGCAAACTACCGATACATGCTACAAAAAATATATATATATATATTTTAATTTTCTTTTTTTGCATGGATAGACTGTATGGAATGACCTAGAAAGACCAGCTCAAGACTTGTGACTCATTTTCCAAGATCTTTGGAAATCAAATAGGCTTAAATTTACTTATCTTACATTATTTTTAACAACACCACATTTAGACCCTGGCAAGAGGTGCCCCTACATTGGGCACCATGTTTTAGGCCCACAAACACAAAGAAATACGTTTGTTAAAGAACATGCAGGTGTCTCTGTTGCTTCAGATTGGGAACAGCATGACCTCTTCCCTAAATGTCCCTGCTGGTGACAAACATCTCTGGAGGCCATACCTCTTGAACCCTGTCCCCTTACAAAAGGTGACTGGTCTCAAGGGGTACAGGTTTACAGGTTGTGAAGTGCATTTGGAGGACACACATGGCTTGGAAGTGAGGAAAGGGTTTGAATGGCAAGAAGTACTTGGGAAAGTAAATACACAAATTAATTAACTTGTCAATATTTTCAGATAAAATGAATGTAATAGAATTTTGCCATTGTTTCCCCATAGTGCCCAGAGCCCAGTTTTCAACTTCTCATCCTATTCCAATTTGTGTTTCTAGAGTGAATCTGTGTACAAATTAACAACGTGTTCACAACAGTTGCCCTTGGTGCTGAGGACCATTTTGCAGCATTAAAAAAATTGTATTAAGCTTAAATTTCAATAGCTGTGTATACAGGTTAACTATAAGTGAAGTGTGAAGCCCTTTTCCATATTGGCAGAAAGGAGCATTGAGCACTAGAATTGAGAAAAGTTTTATTTTTATAAAAGTAATTAATAAGATTTAATTAATTTTTCAAAAAGTAATAAAACATTCCAGGTTTATTTATATAATTTTAGTCTTTGATATTATAATTTGTATTTTTTATTTCTAATAGAAATCTTAAGATATTTTAGAAGGTAAGAACTTCTTGATTTTTTTAATTTTTGCATTAGTTTTTAATTATGTTTTGATGAAAATATAAAAAAATGTTCACTTTGAATATGATTGCATTATATTTTTCAGTTTTGTGGTTCATTATTGCAAGAGAACAAAAATTATCTGACAAATTTTATTATATAAATAGAGATTTTGCTGAAAATAGGCAAAAAAATCATTTATAGAATAATAATTATTAATTTATGAATTATGTAAGTCTTTGTTTTGTTACTTACATCCAAATATCACCATCTTATCATACTGAATACCTAGACATATGTAATAATAATTAGTTCCTGAAGGTAACTAAAGTCACCTTTAAAATTTTGCTGATTTCATGCATGTAAAAATGTTACTTTATTTGTCACTATGAATATATACATACAATATATTTTATTTAGAAGTTTTTTTCAGCATGAGTTATAATTGTAAATATTTAGTCATTTGTATGTGGATTCAATGTGT
The DNA here is from genome assembly GCF_965194805.1 of Balaenoptera borealis. Classification (NCBI taxonomy): domain Eukaryota; kingdom Metazoa; phylum Chordata; class Mammalia; order Artiodactyla; family Balaenopteridae; genus Balaenoptera; species Balaenoptera borealis. The sequence goes on along the minus strand of NC_138866.1, from coordinate 136,425,402 downwards.
ACTCTCACCCAGGCTCCAGAAATATTAGGGCATAACCATACATACTTCAAACATTTTGAACACTGAAAATGAAGATAAATTAAAATGGTAAGATTTTAGGGAGCATCTCTCATTCAATAAATTAAAATAAATAATCTCAAATCACTTTATGATTCTTTCAGTTAAAATAGAAGCATACCTTACTGATTTTTAAGCCAAGAAAATCTTAATTGGACTATTAAATTCCCATGTCTAATAACTTGATTTATTTTTTATTTCAAATATACAGAAAAGTAGAGAAAATAAACACTCAGCCCCCATCTCTCCAGCTTTACCAAACCTGTTTTGCCATATATGTTTTAGATCTTTTTTTTCTTTTTATAAATAAAACATTACAGAGTTTTTTAAACAAAAATTTTTTCTCCCTATGTACCTCTAACCTATCCAAGTCTCCTTGCTTCATACTGTTTAGTATCCTGAATTGGTATTTATAATTTCTATGTATGTTTTTACATGTATTCATATTTTTACTATGTACCTATATATCCACATACAAGATATAGTTTTATTTTTCATATTTTAAATTTGTATATAAAGATATAATAATCACAAGCTTTTACAAGTAGCTTTTTTTTTTCACTCAAGATTATGTTTTTGAGATTTATCAGAGTTGACCCACATCATATTTATTAATTTTAAGACTTTTCTGGAATTTTTTTAACTATACCACAATTTATTTATCAATTCTCCTATTAATAGATACACCAGTTTTCACTAAACAACACTCCTATGAGCTTCATTGTATATTCTCCTTGGGTACATAAGAGATAATTTCTCAAGGGTCTGTATCTAGAAGTAGAATTGCTGAGTCCTTAGAAATGTTTACCTGTAACTTTGCTAGTTATTACTATCTGATTTCCATTATAGTTGTATCAATTTACATTCCCTTCAGTAGGTAATGGGGGCTCAGTTACTCCAAATCCTCACTTGGTTTTTTCAGACTTTTTAAAATTCATTTTCTACTCTGTTTTTGTCCTGAGAATATTTCCTTTACCTTCTTTTCTACTAAACCAAGCATTTAAAAAGAAGATTTTACATTTCATCCACACTGCTAGGTGCTTTGATAGGAGTATTTTTAGAAGTGCTCCTCAGTCATATTGCATAAACCAAGTGTATCAGGCAAGGAAAAGTCAGGAAACAGAGACATATTGAATACAGGGAATTGATTACTAAAGAGACAGAAGAGGTACAGAAGCAAAGGAAGAAAGGAAATCCTCCAAAGAGAAGTAAGTATTATGCAGATGAGGAAGCTACCATCACCCCTGCTGGACCCACTGAGCCTGCACTGTCTCTGCATCACAGGAGGGACCACACAGCTTGTGGTGGGGCCATAAAGAGGCACTGCTGTGGCTATTTGCTTCCTCTCCTCGTTGAATCCCATGCCAGTGTTTTCTATTGCAGAACGTGATTAGAACCCCTGTCAAGAGTCTAAGAAATGCAAGCTTTTATCTCCCTAAGCACAGAAAAGTAGGACTGGATTTAAGGGCAAAGAGATGTCCAGCGCACCAGATTACTTATTTTTTTTCCTCTGGAAACTTTTAGGATCTCATATCTGGCATTCTAAAATGTCATAATGATGTGCCTTAGTGTAGTACTCATTGCAACAGCTATTTGGTGGGTTATGTTGATGTGAAAATTCATGTCTTTTCATTATAGGGAAAAAAGTAAGTGGAAATACATATGTCAGCACAAGTAAATATTATAAACATAATGGGGGGGGGGAGAGAAGATGGCGGAAGAGTAAGACGCGGAGATCACCTTCCTTCCCACAGATACAGTAGAAATACATCTACACGTGGAACTGCTCCTACAGAACACCCACTGAACGCTGGCAGAAAACGTCCGACCTCCAAACAGGCAAGAAACTCCCCCCGTACTTGGGTAGGGCAAAAGAAAAAAGAAATAACAGAGACAAAAGAATAGGGACGGCACTTGCACCAGTGGGAGGGAGCTGTGAAGGAGGAAAGATTTCCACGCACTAGGAAGCCCCTTCGCGGGCAGAGACTGCGGGTGGCAGAGGGGGGAAGCTTCGGAGCCACGGAGGAGAGCGCAGCCACAGGGGTGTGGAGGGCAAAGCGGAGAGATTCCCGCACAGAGGTTCGGCAACGAGCAGCACTCACCAGCCCGAGAGGCTTGTCTGCTCACCCGCCGGGGCGGGCGGGGCTGGGAACTGAGGCTCGGGCTGCGGTCGGATTGCAGGGAGAGGACTGGGGTTGTCGGCGTAAACACAGCCTGAAGGGGTTAGTGCACCACAGCTAGCCAGGAGGGAGTCCGCGAAAAAGTCTGCAGCTGCTGAAGAGGCAAGAGACTTTTTCTTCCCTCTTTGTTTACTGGTGTGCGAGGAGAGGGGATTCAGAGCGCCGCCTAAACGAACTCCAGAGACGGGTGCGAGCTGCGGCGATCAGCGCGGACCCCAGAGACGGGCGTGAGATGCTGGGGCTGCTGCTGCCACCTCCAAAAAGCCTGTGTGTGAGCACAGGTCACTCTCCACACCGCCCCTCCCAGTAGCCTGTGCAGCCCGCCACTGCCAGGGTCCTGTGATCCGGGGACAACTTCCCCGGGAGAACGCACTGCGCACCTCAGGCTGGTGCAACATCACGCCGGCCTCTGCCGCCGCAGGCTCGCCCTGCCTCCTCTGTACCCCTCCCTCCCTGTGTCCTGGGTGAGCCAGAGCCCCCGAAGCAGCTGCTCCTTTAACTCCGTCCTGTCTGGGCGGGGAATAGATGCCCTCAGGTGACCTACATGCAGAGGCGGGTCCAAATCCAAAGCTGAACCCCAGGAGCTGTGCGAACAGGGAAGAGCAGGGGAAATCTCTCCCAGCAGCCTCAGAAGCAGCGGATTAAAACTCCACAAACAACTTGATGTGCCTGCATCTGTTGAATACCTGAACAGACAACGAATCATCCCAAATTCAGGAGGTGGACTTTTGGAGCAGGATAGATTAATTTTTCCCCTTTTCCTTTTTTTGGTGAGTGTATATGTATATGCTTCTGGGTGAGATTTTGTCTGTATAGCTCTGCTTTATAATAGCTTTATTTTACTTCACTATATTATAGCCTCTTTCTTTCTTTCTTTCTATTTTTTTCTCCCTTTTACTCTGAGCCGTGTGGACGAAAGGCTCTTGGTGCTCCAGCCAGGCATCAGGGCCGTGCCTCTGAGGTGGGAGAGCCAACTTCAGGACACTGGTCCACAAGAGACCTCCCAGCTCCACGTAATACCAAACGGCAAAAATCTCTCAGAGATCTCCATCTCAACATCAAGACCCAGCTTCACTCAACGACCAGCAAGCTACAGTGCTGGACACCCTATGCCAAACAACTAGCAAGACAGGAACACAGCCCCCTCCATTAGCAGAGAGGCTGCCTAAAGTCATAATAAGGCCACAGACACCCCAAAATACACCACCAGACGTGGACGTGCCCACCAGAAAGACAAGATCCAGCCTCATCCACCAGAACTCAGGCACTAGTTCCCTCCACCAGGAAGCCTACACAACCCACTGAACCAACCTTAGCCACTGGGGACAGATACCAAAAACAATGGGAACTACGAACCTGCAGCCTGTGAAAAGGAGACCCCAAACACAGTAAGATAAGCAAAATGAGACGACAGAAAAACACACAGCAGATGAAGGAGCAGGGTCAAAACACACCAGACTTAACAAATGAAGAGGAAATACATAGTCTACCTGAAAAAGAATTCAGAATAATGATAGTAAGGATGATCCAAAATCTTGGAAATAGAATAGACAAAATGCAAGAAACATTTAACAAGGACATAGAAGAACTAAAGAGGAAACAAGCAATGATGAAAAACATAATAAATGAAATTAAAAATACTCTAGATGGGATCAATAGCAGAATAACTGAGGCAGAAGAAAGGATAAGTGACCTGGAAGATAAAATGGTGGAAATAGCTACTGCAGAGCAGGATAAAGAAAAAAGAATGAAAAGAACTGAGGACAGTCTCGGAGACCTCTGGGACAACATTAAACGCACCAACATTCGAATTATAGGGGTCCCAGAAGAAGAAGAGAAAAAGAAAGGGACTGAGAAAATATTTGAAGAGATTATAGTTGAAAACTTCCCTAATATGGGAAAGGAAATAGTTAATCAAGTCCAGGAAGCACAGAGAGTCCCATACAGGATAAACCCAAGGAGAAACACGCCAAGACACATATTAATCAAACTGTCAAAAATTAAATATAAGGAAAACATATTAAAGGCAGCAAGGGAAAAACAACAAATAACACACAAGGGAATCCCCATAAGGTTAACATCTGATCTTTCAGCAGAAACTCTGCAAGCCAGAAGGGAGTGGCAGGATATACTTAAAGTGATGAAGGAGAAAAACCTACAACCAAGATTACTCTACCCAGCAAGGATCTCATTCAGATGTGATGGAGAAATTAAAACCTTTACAGACAAGCAAAAGCTGAGAGAGTTCAGCACCACCAAACCAGCTTTACAACAAATGCTAAAGGAACTTCTCTAGGCAAGAAACACAAGAGAAGGAAAACACCTACAATAACAAACCCAAAACATATAAGAAAATGGGAATAGGAACATACATATCGATAATTACCTTGAATGTAAATGGATTAAATGCTCCCACCAAAAGACACAGGCTGGCTGAATGGATACAAAAACAAGACCCATATATATGCTGTCTACAAGAGACCCACTTCAGACCTAGAGACACATACAGACTGAAAGTGAGGGGATGGAAAAAGATATTCCATGAAAATGGAAATCAAAAGAAAGCTGGAGTAGCAATTCTCATATCAGACAAAATAGACTTTAAAATAAAGACTATTGCAAGAGACAAAGAAGGACACTATATAATGATCAAGAGATCGATCCAAGAGGAAGGTATAACAATTGTAAATATTTATGCACCCAACATAGGAGCACCTCAATACATAAGGCAAATACTAACAGCCATAAAAGGGGAAATCGACAGCAACACAATCATAGTAGGGGACGTTAACACCCCACTTTCACCAATGGACAGATCATCCAAAATGAAAATAAATAAGGAAACACAAGCTTTAAATGATACATTAAACAAGATGGACTTAATTGATACTTATAGGACATTCCACCCAAAAACAACAGAATACACATTTTTCTCAAGTGCTCATGGAACATTCTCCAGGATAGATCATATCTTGGATCACAAATCAACCCTTGGTAAATTTAAGAAAATTGAAATCGTATCAAGTATCTTTTCCGTCCCCAATGCTATGAGACTAGATATCAATTACAGGAAAAGATGTGTAAAAAATACAAACACATGGAGGCTACACAATACACTACTTAATAACGAAGTGATCACTGAAGAAATCAAAGGGGAAATCGAAAAATACCTAGAAACAAATGACAATGGAGATACGACTACCCAAAACCTATGGGACGCAGCAAAAGCAGTGCTAAGAGGGAAGTTTATAGCAATACAAGCCTACCTGAAGAAACAGGAAACATCTCAAATAAACAACCTAACCTTGCACCTAAAGCAATTAGAAAAGAAGAACAAAAAAACCCCAAAGCCAGCAGAAGGAAAGAAATTATAAAGATCAGGTGAGAAATAAATGAAAAAGAAATGAAGGAAACGATAGCAAAGATCAGTAAAACTAAAAGCTGGTTCTTTGAGAAGATAAACAAAATTGATAAACCATTAGCCAGACTCATCAAGAGAAAAAGGGAGAAGACTCAAATCAATAGAATTAGAAATGAAAAAGGAGAAGTAACCACTGACACTGCAGAAATACAAAAGATCATGAGAGATTACTACAAGCAACTCTATGCCAATAAGATGGACAACCTGGAAGAAATGGACAGATTCTTAGAAATGCACAAACTGCCGAGACTGAACCAGGAAGAAATAGAAAATATGAACAGACCAATCACAAGCACTGAAATTGAAACTGTGATTAAAAACCTTCCAACAAACAAAAGCCCAGGACCAGATGGCTTCACAGGTGAATTCTATCAAACATTTAGAGAAGAGCTAATACCTATCCTTCTCAAACTCTTCCAAAATATTGCAGAGGGAGGAACACTCCCAAACTCATTCTACGAGGCCACCATCACCCTCATACCAAAACCAGACAAAGATGTCACAAATAAAGAAAACTATAGGCCAATATCACTGATGAACATAGATGCAAAAATCCTCAACAAAATACTAGCAAACAGAATCCAACAGCACATTAAAGGGATCATACACCATGATCAAGTGGGGTTTATCCCAGGAATGCAAGGATTCTTCAATATACGCAAATCAATCAATGTGATACACCATATTAACAAATTGAAGGAGAAAATCCATATGATCATCTCAATAGATGCAGAGAAAGCTTTCGACAAAATTCAACACCCATTTATGATAAAAGCCCTGCAGAAAGTAGGCATAGAGGGAACTTTCCTCAAGATAATAAAGGCCATATATGACAAACCCACAGCCAACATTGTCCTCAATGGTGAAAAACTGAAACCATTTCCACTAAGATCAGGAACAAGACAAGGTTGCCCACTCTCACCACTATTATTCAACATAGTTTTGGAAGTGTTAGCCAAAGCAATCAGAGAAGACAAAGAAATAAAAGGAATCCAAATCGGAAAAGAAGAAGTAAAGCTGTCACTATTTGCAGATGACATGATACTATACATAGAGAATCCTAAAGATGCTACCAGAAAACTCCTAGAGCTAATCAATGAATTTGGTAAAGTAGCAGGATACAAAATTAATGCACAGAAATCTCTTGCATTTCTATACACTAATGACGAAAAATCTGAAAGTGAAATTAAGAAAACACTCCCGTTTACCATTGCAACAAAAAGAATAAAATACCTAGGAATAAACCTGCCTAAGGAGACAAAAGACCTGTATGCAGAAAATTATAAGACACTGATGAAAGAAATTAAAGATGATACAAATAGATGGAGAGATATACCATGTTCCTGGATTGGAAGAATCAACATTGTGAAAATGACTCTACTACCCAAAGCAATCTACAGATTCAATGCAATCCCTATCAAACTACCACTGGCATTTTTCACAGAACTAGAACAAAAAATTTCACAATTTGTATGGAAACACAAAAGACCCTGAATAGCCAATGCAGTCTTGAGAACGAAAAATGGAGCTGGGGGAATCAGGCTCCCTGACTTCAGACTATATTACAAAGCTACAGTAATCAAGACAGTTTGGTACTGGCACAAAAACAGAAATATAGATCAATGGAACAGGATAGAAAGCCCAGAGATAAACCCACGCACATATGGCCACCTTATCTTTGATAAAGGAGGCAAGCATATACAGTGGAGAAAAGACAGCCTCTTCAATAAGTGGTGCTGGGAAAACTGGACAGATACATGTAAAAGTATGAAATTAGAACACTCCCTGACACCATGCACAAAAATAAACTCAAAATGGATTAAAGACCTAAGTGTAAGGCCAGACACTATCAAACTCTTAGAGGAAAACATAGGCAGAACACTCTATGACATACATCACAGCAAGATTCTTTTTGACCCAGCTCCCAGAGAAATGGAAATAAGAACACAAATAAACAAATGGGACCTAATGAAACTTAAAAGCTTTTGCACAGTAAAGGAAACCATAAACAAGACCAAAAGACAACCCTCAGAATGGGAGAATATATTTGCAAATGAAGCAACTGACAAAGGTTAATCTCCAAGATTTACAAGCAGCTCATGCAGCTCAATAACAAAAAAACAAACAACCCAATCCAAAAATGGGCAGAAGACCTAAATAGACATTTCTCCAAAGAAGATATACAGATTGCCAACAGACACATGAAAGAATGCTCAACATCATTAATCATTAGAGAAATGCAAATCAAAACTACAATGCGATTTCATCTCACACCGATCAGAATGGCCATCATCAAAAAATCTAGAAACAATAAATGCTGGAGAGGGTGTGGAGGAAAGGGAACACTCTTGCACTGTTGGTGGGAATGTAAATTGATACAGCCACTATGGAGAACAGTATGGAGGTTCCTTAAAAAACTACAAATAGAACTACCATATGATCCAGCAATCCCACTACTGGGCATATACCCTGAGAAAACCATAGTTCAAAAAGAGTCATGTACCAAAATGTTCATTGCAGCTCTATTTACAATAGCCAGGACATGGAAGCAACCTAAATGTCCATCGACAGATGAATGGATAAAGAAGATGTGGCACATATATACAATGGAATATTACCCAGCCATAAAAAGAAATGAAATGGAGGTATTTGTAATGAGGTGGATGGAGTTAGAGTCTGTCATACAGAGTGAAGTAAGTCAGAAAGAGAAAAACAAATACAGTATGCTAACACATATATACGGAATCTAAGGAAAAAAAAAAAAAAAGCCATGAAGAACCTAGTGGCAAGACGGGAATAAAGACACAGACCTACTAGAGAATGGACTTGAGGATATGGGGAGGGGGTGGGGTGAGATGTGACAGGGTAAGAGAGTGTCATGGACATATATACACTACCAAATGTAAAATAGATAGCTAGTGAGAAGCAGCCACATAGCACAGGGAGATCAGCTCGGTGCTTTGTGACCACCTAGAGGGGTGGGATGGGGAGGGTGGGAGGGAGGGAGATGCAAGAGGGAAGAGATATGGGAACATATTGTATGTGTATAACTGATTCACTTTGTTATAAAGCAGAAGCTAACACACCATTGTAAGGCAATTATACTTCAATAAAGATGTTTTAAAAAAAAAAACATAATGAGAAAAAAAGCAAGTCTCAGAACATCATACATTATATTATTTATATAATGTTTGAATACATGCAAATTAATACTATATGTTGTGTATGGATGCATTATTAGATAATAAAATTTAAAAGGCATGGAATATTAAAACACCAATTAGGATTACCTTTGCAAAGAAAATAAGGAAATGAGATCGGGTAGTGATATACGTGGAATTTCAACTTGCACTCTGGGTTATATTGTTCTTTTTTTTTAAGCTAGGTAGTAAGAACATGGATATTTTCATACTATTATCTGTAATATTTAGTATATCTGAAACATTTCATAGAAAAGAAAAAAAGATTAAAATATCAAGCCAGCTTCAAAAAAATTAGGAATCTAGAATGGCAACAGACTTGTTAAAATGAGCACTGGAAGCTAGAATACCATGGAACAATGCCTTCTGCTATCATGAGAAATTGAATTCCAACCTAAAATTCTGGACCCAGAGAAGCCATTAAGCAGGAGGGAGAGGAAAATACAGACATTTACATTCAACTGATGTCTTAAAATATTACATCCCATGCAACTTTTATCTGAAATCTCCTGAAAGTTTCATTAAAACAAGAGAAGAAACCAAGAAATAGGAAGAAATGAGCGTCAGAAATGGAGACTCCCATACAGGAGGGACATGAATGGCCTTCCGAGACTGATGGTGAGAAGAGGTCTATGATGATAACTGGAAAGTCAACCTAGGGCTGGAGTCAAAAAACTCTGGTAGCAGGATGGCACTCTGATTAAATAAAGTTTTATTCAGACAAATCTATGCCCATTCATTCAATTATTGTCTGGAGCTGTTTTTTTGTTCTAACGATAGTATTGAACTATTACAACAAAGACCTTAAGTATTTACCATCTGGTCCTTTACAGAAAATGTTTGCAGATCACTGGCTTAGAGTGCAACCTTCCCAATTTGGAGCAGGAAGATGGAGGAAAGTCTTCAAGAGAAAAAAAACAAAACAAAACTGGAACTGATATATTACTGGATGTGTTTTCTCTTATTAAGAGGAGCTGTACAGCTTTGTTAGAGAATTTAAGAACAAATAAATGATGGGTGCATAGAAATTTAAGCAAATAATGTGATTTTTAATTCACAAGAAAACCAAAAGTTTCACAAGAAAGTATTTTAATTGTGGAACTCTAGGTAGTTTGTCTGTGAACAGTATTTCATAAGAATAATAATGTAAACACTTAATATTGATTTAGCAATATTAGAAGCACTGGAGGAGATTAATACAAGTGAGGGAGAGAGGGAAAGTGAAAGAGAACTAAACACTAATACTTCATAGCAGGATATTAATAGATGATATATAAAAATTTGAAAAAATCAATATATTAAATATTTTTAGAAATATGGAGGAAACTATCAGAATAAATAGCCATCTTTCATTCTAAGACTTGCAGAACTATTTGTCTTTGTTAACTGTATATGTTCGATTAATATAAAACCTAATTTACAACAAGACGACAACTATAACTCTATTAATTTGTTTAGGTCAGTTTAAAGTGAATAAGCCAAGAACAATGAATCACAATGCCTAAATTTTCTACATGCTATTCTCTGGTATTTACCTGCTTCCATTTTTAAACAATGTACAAATAAAGACCAAGTTAAGAAAAGGATGAAAGAAAAGAGGGAGTGGGACAGAGGGAACAGAAAAATGGAGGAAAGAAAGAACCTTTATTCAGGTAAATTATTTTTTCAAACATATTTTCTTATAGATATAATTCTGTCAATTTTCTGTCCCCTCTCTTCACTACCAGCTGTTTTTTTGGGGGGGGGGGTTATGGCTAATACTTACCTACTATATACCAGGCACTGTTCTCTGAACTGAGAATACAGAATTTTAAAAGACAGATTATGTCTGGGCTCCCAAGGAGCTTACCTTCTACTGAGAGCAGGGGCAAAACATTTCCAGGCAGAGGAATCTTTTGGGCAGATATTCTAGAGAGCCAATAAGCCTTGGGGGTTCAAGGAGTAGAAAGGAAAGTGTGGTAAGAGCATAGTTAATGAGGAAGGAAAGCACAGTAGGTGGTCAATCAACAATGTCCAGGGGTTGGCTAAGCATACAAGTATCACCTGAAGGGCTGTAACCGGAAGAGCCCAAGATGGCACACCCTGGCCAAGAAGGACACTAGAGAGATGGACTACCTGCTCACAAAAAAAAAATCCCTGGGGTTTTCTGCAGCTATCTGCATCAACAGTGCCTTCTTCACAGCCCCAAAACAGTGGTAACCAGGGCCTTGGGACCTGATAACAAACTGATTCGATTCAGCACTTATCTATAGACAAAGGATCATGAATAGAACTGGTCCCTGCAGACTGACTAAGTCCCTGAGTTCTTAAACAAATGATTGGTGCCTGAATAAGCTGAAGATCCTGCTCATCTGAACTTGGAGGCTAACTAGGGGTTAATTTGAAAACTTTAAAACAAACTGACCTGTTACACTCTAAGCAGTTGAAGTGGGTCTTGGCATCACATAAGTGAAAGGACAAAGCAAGAACAGTTACCCACCTCTGTAAATTATGACTCCTTTCTCTGAAGAGTAGCAGGTGACTGACAGATGGAAGTAGAGAGTAATCGGGTAATGAAGAGGCTCTTTGAGAGAAAGACGGGAGATTAAAGAAACATGTTAGAAAAGAGGGAGAAGATATATATAGAGAGAGATAGATAGATAGATTTAGATGCAGATATAGACCTAGATATATGGACCCCAAAAGACCAAGAATGTGAGAACTTCTTCATTGGGTGTGGCATGAGGGAATATGTTAGTTCCATAAAATCAAAACTTGGTCCTTCTTTATGATGTTTATCAGACACTGCTTTCATCTTGGTTGATCTCCAACAGGGCTCAATTTGGGTAAGATTTCAGGAACAGGATGACCTTTTTTCTGATCACCTATAGGGTCTAGCTCCTTGAGGATGACTGGATGAAGAGGACAAAGGGCCAACAGATGACCTCCAAGTCATAAGTCTTTAAAGCCTATTTCCCTCCCTATTTGCCCCCCACACCACCACCATGGGTGTGAAGAGTATACCCTGCAGCACAGAAAGGGGCAGCCATGCTCCAAGTGCAGGGACACATGCTAAATTCCATACTCACAGAACAAGCCCATCAGAACAGTTACTGACACTGAAATACTGTGTGCTTGATCACTTCCTACAGTCCAGCCTGTTTGTAAATATACAAACCTCTTAGTGTATTTAAAGTGATTCAATTTACTTAAACATAATAAACAACTTTTTCACATTCAGCCTAAGGTAGGGTTTCATGGTAGTTTTTTCAGTGATTCAGTATTCCTGTATCTAATGCTGAGTGATTAATTACCTGCACTCTTCTTCATATGGGTATTGTTGGTGCAAATCAATATGCAGAAGCAATTTTGAGTTCTTTTAAGAAGAGAAATGTCAAATACCTAAAAGAAGTATGAATAATTGCTACCATTTTTTTGTTTCATCTTGATTTGATTTTCATGAGCATCCTGTTTCAAGGGATCAATGCTTAAAAAAAAAAAAAAGTTAGAGGAATGGGAAGGCCCCAAAGGGAGGTTGTGGTGTGGTAGTAATTTGAGCAGGAAAAGGTCCTTCTGCTCATGCTCACTGTCTTTGTTTTTATTTTCCATTTCTCTATCTTTATGAAAGATGAAGGTCTTTTATTGTCCCAGCGGGGGGAAAAAAATGGAATTATGTGTCACAACATATTTAAGAGTTTTCACATACATTTAACAATATGATTGCAATTTTAACAATTATACCCGTTTGTCCCTCTCTGGAATATGGAAATTTAACATGGGTATGATGCTGGAGCATATGCCTACCACCCCACTCTAATGAATGCTTAAAGTTTGCCAGTGAGGAAGGAAGTAAGAATTCACAACTTTCACACAAAACAATGGAAATTTTACCAATGGAATAGAATTAGACTGACCTAATGCTTCTTAATAGCCTAGATTTTCCCTGAGGAGCTAAAACATTTGCAAGGATCATCTCACTGGATTCCACAAGGTTTCTCTGGAATTTTAGCCACATGTGTATTACTCTGTGGAATGTTCCCACCGAAAAGTGAAACAGTCAAACAAGTAGGGAAGCAGATTTAGAAAAATGGGAAAGTAATGCATTAGGCTTTTAATTTAGGTAGAAATTTAGGACACTATATTAGGATGCTGTTCATATTAGCATGCTAATTATATTTAGGATGCTATTTATTTTAAGTTATTTTGGGTGATGAACTGACACAAAGTGAGAAAGAGAAGAACACTATGGGAAAACTGCCCTGTAAGTCTCTGGGTAGCTACATACTCAACTAAGGAAGTAAGTACTTAAAGGAAATTAGTAAAAGGAAAGTTCCAAGCATTGTGTCAACATTGACATTTGTTCACTCTCCAAGAGCCAGAGTGAATTGTATTTATTTCACAGAGCTGATTCTATTCTCATTTTTCACACGTTAAAAAATACTGCTTTCACAAAATGACAAGTGTTTTCAAACCAGATCAGAGAAAATGAAGAAAGTCATGGCTTTGAAATACATTGTCTGACAGATGTTGAAGGCCTATTCCAAAGGAAGTATATAACAGGCAGACCTGTGCCCCTGTGCTCTGCACACCTACAGGCCGCACACTTCAGGAGATGTCAGTAAAATACCAATAAGGAATAAGTAATCCATGTATATTCAAAGCCATGTTTTTCCTGTATTATAAAATTATTTGTAACCAGCTGGAAGATTTCTTTGGGAGCTTGTTTTGTTACCAGTTGATACAAGAAGCCATTTCCCTGCCCCACAACCCCATCCCACCTCCAAATCTAGCAGGGAAGAATGTCTGCATGGTTTCCTGCTGTCCAAGAGACACTCCCTGTATCCAATTGACAATATAAATAGCTTGACTTTTCACATAAATAGACATTATTAGAAGAAATGCTGTTTGTGGAAAAAGAGCTGTGGATGCCATACTGCATGGTGTTCTATGTTCTAGTGCTTCCCACCATTGTTAACACTTCTCATCAAACAACTCAGAAATAGTTGCAAAGCACACACCTGATGAAAGACTTATATCCAGAATTTACAAAGAATATCTACAACCTAATAGTAAGAAGACAAACAAAAAGTTTGTTTGACAAGCAAAAATTTGAACAGACATTTATCCAAAGATATACAAATGTCTAATAAGCACAAAAAAAGATGCTTAACATTATTAGTCATTAGAGAAATGCAAATTAACATTACAGTGAAATACCATTTCATGCATACTAGCATGGCAATAATAAATGACAGGTAATAACGTACGTTGGAGAGGATGTGAAGAAATGAGAACTTGGCACATTGCTGGTGGAATTGTAAAATGGTGCAGCTAGATTGTAAAACAATTTGGCAGTGTCTCCAAAAGTTAAACATAAAACTTTCACATGATCCAGCAATTCCACTTCTAGGTATACACCCAAAAGAAATGAAAACATGTGCACAACAAATACTTGTGCACAAGTGTTCACAGCAGCATGATTCCTAACAACCCAAACTGGAAACAATCCAAATGTCCATTAACTGATGAATGGATAGAAGTAATGTAGTATAGCTGTCCAATGGAACAGTATTCAATAATAAAAAGAAACAAACTACTGACAAGTGCTATGTTATGGACAAACATCATCATCATCCAAGATGAAAGAACTTAGACGCAAGAGACCACATATTGTAAAATTACATTTCAAATGCCCAAAAAAGGAAAATCTATGGAGATAGAAACTAGATTATTGGTTGCCTGGGACTGGAGGCAGGAACTGGGTAGGTGTGGGGGAGGGGGTTAACTATAAATGGGTCTGAGCAATCACATTGGGGGAATGAAAATATTCTAAAACTTATTTATAGTGATGATTGCACCTCTTGGTAAAGTTACTAAAATTCACTGAATTGAACACTTGAAATGGATGAATACTATGATATAAAAATTACACTTCAATAAAGCTGTTAGAAGATAGAGGAGGAGGGAAAGGAGGAGGAGGAAGAAAAAAGAAAAGGAAGTGTACAACTCTTGTCATGAATTACATTCACAACAATATGCAACCATCACCCCCATCTATTTACAAAGCTTGTTCATCATCCCAGACAGAAACTCTGTACCCATTAAGCAATAAATCCTCATCCTCTTCTCCTTCAGCTCCTGGTAAACTCTAATGTACTTTACATCTCTATGAATTTGCATATTTTAGATATTTCACGTGAGTGAAAACATAAAATATTTGTACTTTTTGTAACTGGCTTATTTCACTTAACATAGTGCTTTCAAAATTCATCCATGTTGTGACATGAATCAGCATTTTGTTCATTTTTCTAGCTGAATAGTGTCCCATTGCATGTATATACCAGATTTTATCCATCCTTTCATCTGTCTATTCTTATGCTCATACCACATTGTTTTAATTACTGTAGCTTTGTAGTAAGTTTTGATTTCAGAATGTGTAATTCTTCAAACTTTGTTCTTCTTTTTCAAGATTGTTTTGGCCAATAAGAACTCCTTAAAATTTCATGTGAATTTGAAGACTGGCTTTTACATTTATTAAAAAAAAGTGTCATAATTTTGTTTGGAATTACAATCTGTAGATCACATTGGGTAGTATTGACACAATTTTGTCTTCCAGTCCATGACATGGAGATGTATTTCCATTTATTAGGGCCTCTTCTTTCAGATATATTTTATAGTGTTCAGTGTATAAGTCCTTTACTTCCTTCGTTAAATTTATTCCCAGTTATTTCCTTCTTTCAGTTGCTACTGTAAATGGAATTGTTTTCTTAATTTCCATTCACATTGTTCATTACTGAAATATAGCAAAATAAGTGATTTTTGGTGTCTTACTCTTGTACCCAGCAGTTTTGCTGAGTTTATTATGTCTTGGAAATTTCTTGTGGATTCTTGGGACTTTCTATGTATAGGATCATGTCATCTTTGAAAAGAGATACTTTTACTTCCTCCTTTCCAAAATGGACATCTTTTATTTCTTTTTCTTGCCTAATTGCTCTGGCTACAATTCCCAGGACAATATTGTATAGTAGAAGTGGAAATTGGCATCCTTGTCTTGTTCCTGACCTTAGGGAGAAAGGAAATTTTCCGCCTTTCATCAATGAATATATGTTAGCTCTGGGCTTTTCATAGATGTCCTTTATCATGTTAAAGAAGTTCCCTTCTATGCCTAATTTGTTGAAAGAGCATTGAATTTTGTCAAATGCCTCTTCTGAATCAATTGAGATAATCATGTGAATTTTTTTCTTTTGTCCTATTAATGTGAGGTATTACATTTTTTTATTTTCTTATGTTGAACCACCCTTGAATTCCTGGAATAAACCCCACTTAGTCATAATGAATAATCCTTTTAATATGATGTTGATTTTGTTTGCTAGTATTTTGTTGAGAATTTTTGCATCTATTTTCATAAGGCATTTTGGTATATAGTTTTCCTTTCTTGTTATGTCTTTATCGGGCTTTGTAATCAGAACAGTACTGGAATCATGAGTTAGGAAGTGTTCCATCCTCTTATATTTTTTTTTTTGGAAAAGATTGAGAAGGATTAATGTTCATTATTCTTTAAATGTTTGGTATAATTCACCAGTGAAGCCATCTGGTCTTGTACTTTTCTTTGTTGGGTGGTTTTTGATTACTTATTGAAACTCTTTACTTGTTATAAGCCTGTTGAAATTTTCTATTTATACTTGAGTCAATTTAGGTAATTTTTGTCTTTCTAGAAATGTTTCCATTTCACCTAGGTCATCTAATTTGTTGGCAGACATAATAATTTTAAAAAAACAGAAGAAAGAAACAGAAGAAATACTTGAAATAATGTCTGAGATTTTTATAAAATTAATGCTACTCAACAAACCACAGATAAGGAAGCTCAGAGAACACTAAGCAGAATAAATAGGAAAAATTCTAAACCTCAGCATATCATATTCAAACTGGAGAAAATCGAAGAGAATCTAGAAAGAAGCCATAGGAAAAAATTACCTTACTTGTAGATGAACAAGGACAAGAATTACATCATAGTTTTCTCAGAAACTGTGAGCACACAAAAAGAATGGAGTGAAATAAAATGTTGAATTTTTTTAAAAACCAAAAACAGAATTAAGAATTCAGGGAAATTATCCTTCAAACATGAAAAAGAAATAAAGTCTTTCTCATAAAAACAAAAATTGAGGGAATTGGCTGTCAGTAGACATTCCTTGCAAGAATGTTAAAAGAAGTTCTTCATAGAGAAGTGAAATGATATAGGTCATAAACTCAGGTCTACACAAAGAAAGTAACAGTGTTGGAGAAGGAATCTATAAAGCAAAATACATATGAAGGTAAAATCTTAGTTTTCTTATTCTAAATTATTAGCTCAAACTGATTAAACACTTAAAACTCAACAATGAGAAAATGGACAATGCAGTTGAAAAAATGGGTAAATGATCTGAACAGACACCTCACTAAAGAAGATATACAGATGGCATTAGGGAATTTCACATTAAACAACAATGGTATGGTACCACACACCTGCTAGAAGGGCTAAAATCCCAAACACCAGCAATGTCAAATGCTTGTGAGGATGTGGAGCAACAGGAACTCTCATTCATTGTTAATGGGAATGTAAAATGGTACAGTCACATTGGAAGACAGTTTGGCAGTTTCTTGCAAAAATAAATATAGACTTACCATGTGATCCAGTTATTTCACTCCTAGATATTTACCTAAATGAGCTGAAAACTTATATCCACACACAGACACACACACATCTCTGCACATGAATGTTAATGGCAGCTTTCTTCAAAATTACCAAAAATTGTAATCAACCAAGAAGTCCTTCTTTATTGAATGAATCAATAAATAAATTGGTATATCCATTCAATTGAGTATTATTCAGCAATAAAATAAAATTAAATATTGAGCCACAAAAAGTCATGGAGGAACCTTAAATACATGTTTCTAAGTAAAAGAAGCCAGCCTGTAAAGGTTACATACCGTATGATTCCAAATATATAACATTCTGGAAAAGACAAGCTTATAGAGATAGTAAAAAGGTCAGTGGTTGCCAGGGTTTCTGGGGAGGGATGAATAGGTGGAGCACAGGGGTTTTGTTAGGACAGTGAAACTATTCTGTATGAAACTGCAATGATGTATATACATCATTACACATTCTTCAAAACTCACAGAATATACAACACAAAGAGTGAAAGGAGAGGAGAAGATGGCGGAAGAGTAAGACGCGGAGATCACCTTCCTCCCATAGACACATCAGAAATACATCTACACGTGGAACTGCTCCTATAGAACACCCACTGAACGCTGGCAGAAGAACTCAGACCTCCCAAAAGGCAAGAAACTCCCACATATGCCTGGGTAGGGCAAAAAAAAAAAAAGAAAAAACAGAGACAAAAGAATAGGGACGGAACCTGCACCAGTGGGAGGGAGCTGTGAAGGAGGAAAGGTTTCCACACACGAGGAAGCCCCTTCACGAGCGGAGACTGCGAGTGGCAGAGGGGGGAAGCTTCGGAGCCGCGGAGGAGAGCGCAGCCACAGGGGTGCAGAGGGCAAAGCGGAGAGATTCCTGCACAGAGGATAGGTGCCGACCAGCACTCACCAGCCCGAGAGGCTTGTCTGCTCATCCGCCGGGGCGGGCGGGGCTGGGAGCTGAGGCTCGGGCTTTGGTCGGATCACAGGGAGAGGACTGGGGTTGGCGGCGTGAACACAGCCTAAAGGGGTTAGTGCACCAGAACTAGCTGGGAGGAAGTCCCGGAAAAGGTCTGGAGCTGCCGAAGAGGCAAGAGACTCATTCTTGCCTCTTTGTTTTCTGGTGCGCGAGGAGAGGGGATTAAGAGCTCTGCTTAAAGGAGCTCCAGAGACGGACGCTAGCCGCGGCTATCAGAGCGGACCCCAGAGACGGGCATGAGATGCTAAGGCTGCTGCTGCCGCCACCAAGAAGCCTGTGTGCAAGCACAGGTCACTATCCACACCACTCCTCCCGGGAGCCTGTGCAGCCCGCCAACGTCAGGGTCCCGTGATCCAGGGACAACTTCCCCGGAAGAACGCATGGCGTGCCTCAGGCTGGTGCAATGTTATGTTGGCCTCTGCTGCCGCAGGCTCGCCCCGCAACCTACCCCTCTCACCCCCGGCCTGAGTGAGCCAGAGCCCCCAAATCAGCTGCTCCTTTAACCCCGTCCTGTCTGAGTGAAGAACAGACACCCTCAGGCGACCTACACGCAGAGGCGGGTCCAAATCCAAAGCTGAACCCCAGGAGCTGTGCAAACAAAGAAGAGAAAGGGAAATTTCTCCCAGCAGCCTCAGAAGCAGCAGATTAAAGCTCCATAATCAACTTGATGTACCCTGCAAATGTGGAATACATGAGTAGACAACGAATCATCCCAAATTGAGGAGGTGGGCTTTGGGAGCAGGATATATTATTTTTTCCCCTTTTCCACTTTTTGTGAGTGTGTATGTGTATGCTTCTGTGTGAGATTTTGTCTGTATAGCTTTGCTTTCACCATTTGTCCTAGGGGTCTGTCCGTCCGTTTCTTTTTTTTTTTACTTTAAAAAATTTTTGTTCTTAATAATTATTTTTTACTTTTATATTTTAATAATTTTATTTTATTCTACCTTTATTTTATATTATTTTATTTTATCCTCTTTCTTTCTTTCTATCTATTTTTTCTCCCTTTTATTCTGAGCCATGTGGATGAAAGGTTCTTGGTGCTCCAGCCATGCATCAGGGCTGTGCGTCTGAGGTGGGAGAGCCAACTTCAGGACACTGGTCCACAAGAGACCTCCCAGCTCCACGTAATACCAAATGGTGAAAATCTCCCAGAGATCTCCATCTCAAAACCAAGAACCAGCTTCACTCAACGACCAGCAAGCTACAGTGCTGGACACCCTATGCCAAACAACTAGCAAGACAGGAACACATCCCCATCCATTAGCAGACAGGCTGCCTAAAATCATAATAAGGTCACAGACACCCCAAAACACACCACCAGACGTGGACCTGCCCACGAGAAAGACAAGATCCAGCCACATCCACGAGAACACAGGCACTAGTTCCCTCCACCAGGAAGCCTACACAACCCACTGAACCAACATTAGCCACTGGGGACAGATACCAAAAACAACAGAAACTACGAACCTGCAGGCTGCAAAAAGGAGACCCCAAACACAGAAATATAAGCAAAATGAGAAGACAGTAAAACACACAGCAGATGAAGGAGCAAGGTAAAAACACACCAGACCTAACAAATGAAGAGGAAATATGCAGTCTACTTGAAAAAGAGTTCAGAATAATGATAGTAAACATGATCCAAAATCTTGGAACTAGAATAGAGAAAATGCAAGAAACATTTAACAGGGACCTAGAAGAACTAAAGAGGAAACAAGTAATGATGTACAACACAATAAATGAAATTAAAAATACTCTAGATGGGATCAATAGCAGAATAACTGAGGCAGAAGAACGGATAAGTGACCTGGAAGATAAAATAGTGGGAATAACTACTGCAGAGCAGAATAAAGAAAAAAGAATGAAGAGAACTGAGGACAGTCTCAGAGACCTCTGGGACAACATTAAACACATCAACATTCGAATTATAGGGGTCCCAGAAGAAGAAGAGAAAAAGAAAGGGACCGAGAAAATATTTGAAGAGATTATAGTTGAAAACTTCCCTAACATGGGAAAGGAAATAGTTAATCAAGTCCTGGAAGCACAGAGTCCCATACAGGATAAATCCAAGGAGAAACATGCCAAGACACATATTAATCAAACTATCAAAAATTAAATATAAAGGAAACATATTAAAAACAGCAAGGGAAAAACACAAATAACACACAAGGAAATCCCCATAAGGTTAAGAGCTGATCTTTCAGCAGAAACGCTGCAAGCCAGAAGGGAGTGGCAGGACATATTTAAAGTGATGAAGGAGAAAAACCTACAACCAAGATTACTCTACCAAGCAAGGATCTCATTCAGATTTGATGGAGAAATTAAAACCTTTACAGACAAGCAAAAGCTGAGAGAATTCAGCACCACCAAACCAGCTTTACAACAAATGCTAAAGGAACTTCCCTAGGCAAGAAACACAAGAGGAGGAAAACACCTACAATAACAAACCCAAAACGTTTGAGAAAATGGGAATAGGAACATACATATGGATAATTACCTTAAATGTAAATGGATTAAATGCTCCCACCAAAAGACACAGACTGGCTGAATGGATACAAAAACAAGACCCATATATATGCTGTCTACAAGAGACCCACTTCAGACCTAGACACACATACAGACTGAAAGTGAGGGGATGGAAAAAGATATTCCATTAAAATGGAAATCAAAAGAAAGCTGGCATAGCAATTCTCATATCAGACAAAATAGACTTTAAAATACAGACTATTACAAGAGACAAAGAAGGACACTACATAATGATCAAGGGATCGATCCAAGAAGAAGATATAACAATTGTAAATATTTATGCACCCAACATAGGAGCACCTCAATACATAAGGCAAATACTAAGAGCCATAAAAGGGGAAATTGACAGTAACACAATCATATTATGGGACTTTAACATCCCACTTTCACCAATGGACAGATCATCCAAAATGAAAATAAATAAGGAAACACAAGCTTTAAATGATACATTAAACAAGATGGACTTAATTGATATTTATAGGACATTCCACCTAAAAACAACAGAATACACATTTTTCTCAAATGCTCATGGAACATTCTCCAGGGTAGATCATACCTTGGGTCACAAATCAAACCTTGGTAAATTTAAGAAAATTGAAATTGTATCAAGTATCTTTTCCGACCACAACACTATGAGACTATATATCAATTACAGGAAAAGATCTGTAAAAAATACAAACACATGGAGGCTACACAATACACTACTTAATAACGAAGTAATCACTGAAGAAATCAAAGAGGAAATCAAAAAATACCCAGAAACAAATGACAATGGAGACACGACGACCCAAAACCTATGGGATGCAGCAAAAGCAGTTCTAAGAGGGAAGTTTATAGCAATACAATCCTACCTTAAGAAACAGGAAACATCTCAAATGAACAATCTAACCTTGCACCTAAAGCAATTAGAGAAAGAAGAACAAAAATACCCCAAAGTTAGCAGAAGGAAAGAAATCATAAAGATCAGATCATAAATAAATGAAAAAGAAATGAAGGAAACAATAGCAAAGATCAATAAGACTAAAAGCTGTTTCTTTGAAAAGATAAAATTGATAAACCATTAGCCAGACTCATCAAGAAAAAAAGGGAGAAGACTCAAATCAATAGAATTAGAAATGAAAAAGGAGAAGTAACATCTGACACTACACAAATACAAATGATCCTGAGAGATTACTACAAGCAACTCTATGCCAATAAAATGGACAAGCTGTAAGAAATGGACAAATTCTTAGAAATGCACAACCTGCTGCGACTGAACCAGGAACAAATAGAAAATATGAACAGACCAATCACAAGCACTGAAATTGAAACTGTGATTAAAAATCTTCCAACAAACAAAAGCCCAGGACCAGGTGGCTTCACAGGCCTATTCTATCAAACATTTAGAGAAGAGCTAACACATATCCTTCTCAAACTCTTCCGAAATATTGCAAAGGAAGGAACACTCACCAACTCATCCTACGAGGCCACCATCACCCTCATACCAAAACCAGACAAAGATGTCACAAATAAAGAAAACTATAGGCCAATATCACTGATGAACATAGATGCAAAAATCCTCAACAAAATACTAGCAAACAGAATCCAACAGCACATTAAAAGGATTATACACCATGATCAAGTGGGGTTTATTCCAGGAATGCAAGGATTCTTCAATATACGCAAATCAATCAACGTGATACACCATATTAACAAATTGAAGGAAAAAAACCATATGATCATCTCAATAGATGCAGAGAAAGCTTTCGACAAAATTCAACACACATTTATGATAAAAGCCCTGCAGAAAGTAGGCATAGAGGGAACTTACTTCAACATAATAAAGACCATATATGACAAACCCACAGCCAACATTGTCCTCAATGGTGAAAAACTGAAACCATTTCCACTAAGGAACAAGACAAGGTTGCCCACTCTCACCACTATTATTCAACATAGTTTTGGAAGTGTTAGCCACAGCAATCAAAGAAGTAAAATAAATAAAAGGAATCCAAATCGGAAAAGAAGAAGTAAAGATGTCACTCTTTGCAGATGACATGATACTATACATAGAGAATCCTAAAGATGCTACCAGAAAACTACTAGAGCTAATCAATGAATTTGGTAAAGTAGCAGGATACAAAATTAATGCACAGAAATCTCTTGCATTCCTATATACTAATGATGAAAAATCTGAAAGTGAAATTAAGAAAACACTCCCAATTACCATTGCAACAAAAAGAATAAAATACCTAGGAATAAACCTACCTAAGGAGACAAAAGCCCTGTATGCAGAAAATTATAAGACACTGATGAAAGAAATTAAAGATGATACATATAGATGGAGAGATATACCATGTTCTTGGATTGGAAGAATCAACATTGTGAAAATGACTATCCTACCCAAAGTAATCTACAGATTAAATGCAATCCCTATAAAACTACCCCTGGCATTTTTCACAGAACTAGAACAAAAAATTTCACAATTTGTATGGAAACACAAAAGACTCCGTATAGCCAAAGCAATCTTGAGAACGAAAAATGGAGCTGGGGGAATTAGGCTCCCTGACTTCAGACTGTACTACAAAGCTACAGTAATCAAGACAGTATGGTACTGGCACAAAAACAGAAATATAGATCAATGGAACAGGATAGAAAGCCCAGAGATAAACCCACGCACATATGGCCACCTTATCTTTGATAAAGGAGGCAAGCATATACAGTGGAGAAAAGACAGCCTCTTCAATAAGTGGTGCTGGGAAAACTGGACAGCTACATGTAAAAGAATGTAATTAGAACACTCCCTAACACCATACACAAAAATAAACTCAAAATGGATTAAAGACCTAAGTGTAAGGCCAGACACTATCAAAATCTTAGAGGAAAACATAGACAGAACACTCTATGACATAAATCACAGCAAGATCCTTTTTGACCCACCTCTTAGAGAAATGGAGATAAAAACAAAAATAAACAAATGGGACCTAATGAAACTTAAAAGCTTTTGCACAGCAAAGGAAACCATAAACAAGACCAAAAGACAACCCTCAGAATGGGAGAAAATATTTGCAAATGAAGCAACTGACAAAGGATTAATCTCCAAAATTTACAAGCAGCTCATGCAGCTCAATAACAAAAAAACAAACAACCCAATCCAAAAATGGGCAGAAGACCTAAATAGACATTTCTCCAAAGAAGATATACAGATTGCCAACAAACACATGAAAGAATGGTCAACAACATTAATCATTAGAGAAGTGCAAATCAAAACTACAATGAGATATCATCTCACACCGGTCAGAATGGCCATCATCAAAAAAATCTAGAAACAATAAATGCTGGAGAGGGTGTGGAGAAAAGGGAACACTCTTGCACTGTTGGTGGGAATGTAAATTGATACAGCCACTATGGAGAACAGTATGGAGGTTCCTTAAAAAACTAAAAATAGAACTACCATACGACCCAGCAATCCCAGTACTGGGCATATACCCTGAGAAAACCACAGTTCAAAAAGAGTCATGTACCAAAATGTTCATTGCAGCTCTATTTACAATAGCCAGGACATGGAAGCAACCTAAGTGTCCATCGACAGATGAATGGATAAAGAAGATGTGGCACATATATACGATGGAATATTACTCAGCCATAAAAAAACGAAATGGAGTTATTTGTAGTGAGGTGGATCAAATTAGAGTCTGTCATACAGAGTGAAGTAAGTCAGAAAGAGAAAAACAAATACAGTATGCTAACACATATGTATGGAAACTAAGGAAAAAAAAAAGGTCATGAAGAACCTAGTGGCAAGATGCGAATAAAGACACAGACCTACTAGAGAATGTTCTTGAGAATATGGCGAGGGGGAAGGGTAAGATGTGACAAAGTGAGAGAGTGGCATGGACATAATATACACTACCAAACGTAAAATAGATAGCTAGTGGGAAGAAAACGCATAACACAGGGAGATCAGCTCGGTGCTTTGTGACCACCTAGAAGGGTGGGATAGCGAGGGTGGGAGGGAGGGAGATGCAAGAGGGAAGAGATATGGGAACATATGTATATGTATAACTGATTCACTTTGTTATAAATCAGAAACTAACACATCATTGTAAAGCAATTATACTCCAATAAAGATGTTTAAAAAAAAGAGTGAATCCAATGTAAACTAGGAATTTAGTTAATAATAATGTATCAATAAATAAATAAATAAATGTAATCTCATAGATGTTCATTTTATTTTTGGTTAGTTTCATTCTAAGTAAATAATAATACTAATGTATCAATTTTGAGTCATCAATTGTAACAAATGTACCACAATAATGCAAGCTGTCAATAATAGGAGAAATCGTCTGGCGGTGGTAAGAGGGTTTAAGGGAACTCTTCGTACTTTCTGAACAATTTTTCTATAAACTTAGAATACTCTAAAAATAAAGTTTATTTAAAATAATAGTCTTTTTATTCAAAAGAAATAACAACACTAATATTTACACCAGGAAAAGTGAACCTGTTGACCCAAAGCCTTGGCCGTTTAACAACTTTGTCCCAAACTTCAACAATCTGTACCCTACCTCTGGAAGTTACAATGAGAATTATGGGACTCCATGTGCATAGTTTGAAGACTCCTGAATAGTGACCTCTTAGGGTCTTACCTATACCAATACCCCATGACTAGTTTTTTTCTTGTCTCACGATGAAATAGGAACCAAAAGAGAAATGTTAGCTTTATTAAATCTGAACTCAATAATAGCTGTATTTATAACGTAGACACGAGCCAGTCTAGCCCACCTTCTTCACTATGGGGATATTTCAGTGGTTCTATTGTTAATAGAGCCTTTTAAAAATGCAAAATACTCATTTCAAAACGATTTGATGAAATTGCAAATCCTTAGCTTAAACAGCATCTTTCTTCCTTATCATCCATTTTCCTGAAATGCAGACGGCAGGTGTCCTCATTTGTATGTGCTGCACCAACAACATCCTTTGAAGCGGGCGGTGGGGGGGGGTCTCACAAACTGACTGCAGTCTTGAAATAGATGTGGAATCTACTGATGCAGCACACAGGGGACTGTCACAGGAAATCCTGATCAAACGGGAATGTGAGCTCCAGAATTCCTGATTGTGTTCATTACAACCACTCAAGTCAGTCAAACTCTAAAGCAGAAAGTGAATGGTGTGTCTAGAGATATTCATGTTGACCAAACGGCGGGGGCTTCAGAGGCAGAACCAAGTCATCCCAATGATATTTTAACACAGGTAAAGCTGTTTCTATCTAGTCATTGGGTCTGCACAAATTTGAGAATGGATTCTTAAGTTACATCTGGGTTTCTCTAATTAACGTATGGCTTACTTTCTTAGTAAGCCAGAAAGTAAGTCTGGCCAGGCTTTCTGGTTGCCTGTCCAGGTGAGAAAGGTAAATTATAGTAGGACAAGGTAGACTAAATTGAAACCTAAAAATGTATCTGCTTTGTAAGTAACATAGGGATAGATGTTGGGGGTATGAGCTTTAGAAGCTGGTAATAAGGGAATATCCAGCCAGATGCAGAACCAAAAACTAAAATTTCCAGAAACAAGTCACATTCCAGGCAAACAATCATCACAGCATTTAAAGTCCAGAAATAGGTCATTTGGGAGAGATCAGGCTGGGAGGCAGCATAAAGCAAGCAAGAAGGAAGTCCATCAGCAGCCATCTGTGTTCTGTCCTCAGAGGAGGTCCTGGGATGTGTGTGTGTGTGTGTGTGTGTGTGTGTGTGTGTGTGTGTGTGTGTGTGTGTGTGTGTGTTGGATAGTAGGAAAAAGAAGGGGACTCAGTTTGAAAGAATAAGAGCCGACATTATTCTTGAAGGTATTATGCAGGCAAAGGACAGAAGCAGAGGATATAACAGCGGTGTCCAGAAACTCACGGAGAAGCTTTGTTCTAATACCAGGGCTTTGACCGCAAAGAGCACAGTTCCTAGCACACAACCAGAGCAGAACCACACCAAGACTGACCAGCAGTGAAATTACCCTCAGGTGCAAGACTGACACTTGGACCTGGGTCAGAGCTGGTCTCACTGGTCAAATGAACCTCTCCCCCCTTGGAGAAAAGAAAGCTATAGGAGAAGAAAAGACAAATAGATTCATTCATTCATTCATTCAACATGTAATTATTGAATACTTACTCAATGCATGTAAGAATACAGGAAAGAAAAGAGCTGCATATACAGAGGAAAAAAACACATGTCTCCACCCTCAGGCAGCTTGCATCAGATGAATAGATAAAGAAGATGTTTAGGCCTTTAGGATTAAACAGTGAACCTCTTTTTTCCTAGGACGTTTGCTTTATTCATCCAAGGTCCTAACTCATTCCTCCAGAACTAAGCATCATGAACAAGCATCCTCAAGAAATCACCCTTGGTGAAGTGTGGGCCTTAGTTCACAAAGTAGTGAAATACAACAGTTTAAAAACATTTACCACTTTAAGTAGCAGCTGTTAGGATGTCCAGCAGGGAGTATCAATCCTTATTCGACTTTTTAGTGTCGATCCGATCATTATTTATTGAGAAACCTATTACATGTAAGGCACCATTATAGGTTCTTGGTCTGCATCAGTGAACAAAACAGACATCCTGGAGCTGACATGGCATAGAAGAGACACCATAAACATAATAAACAACTATGTTATTATAGTGTATTATAAGATGGTAAATTCTATGGAAAAAATAGATAAGTGAAAGGGATCAGGAAAACAATGGATCACATTCTTCAATCCCACTCCTGGGCATACATCCAGAGAAAACTATAATTTGAAAAAATACATGGGCCCTAACGTTCATTGCAGCACTGTTTACAATAGCCAAGACACGGAAGCAACCTAAATGTCCACTGACAGAGGAATGGATAAAGGTGTGGTATATATATATATATATATATATATATATATATACAATGGAATGTTATTCAGTCACAAAAAAAAAAATGAAATAATGTCATTTGCAGCAACATGGATGGACCTAGCAATCATCATACTAAGTGAAATAAGCCAGACAAAGACAAATATCATATGATATTGCTTATATGTGGAATCTAAAACAAAGATACAAATGATACAAATGAACTTATTCACAAAACAGAAATAGACCCACAGACATAGAAAACAAACTTATGGTTACCAAAGGGGAAGAGGGGGGAGGGATAAATTAGGAGGTTGGGATTAACATATACACAGTATTATATATAAAATAGATAACCAACAAGGACCTACTGTATAGCACAGGTAACTATACTCAGTATTTTGTAATAACTTATAAGGGAAAAGAATCTGAAAAAGAATATATATTTCTGTATATATATACGCATATATATATAACTTAATCACTTTGCTGTACACCTGAAACTAACATTATAAATCTACTATACTTCAATTAAAAAAAAAAAACAGTGGATCACAGTGAAGGTAGATTACAGGTTTAATTAAGGGGCTCAAGAAATTGAGGAAATCTCACCTCATTGAGGAAGTGTCCTTTGGACAAAGATTTATATGAGCAGTGGAAGACACAATAATGCAGTTATCTAGAGAAAGAGCATTCCAGGGGAGGGAACAACCAGTTCAAAGGTCCTGTGGTGAAGAAGTTCCTAGAGTGTTAGAAATGTAGTGGGAGCCCAGTGTGGCCAGAGGGAGATGAGTGAGGGAGAGTAGCAGAGTAGCAGTGGATGAGAGGAGACAGGTAGTACAAGTGAGGTACAGAGCATGTCAGAACTTAACAGGCCAATGAAAAGACTTAAGCTTATTAGATGGGAAATGGGGAACCTTTGCAGGTTATGATCAAATAGGTGAAATAATCTGATTTATGTTTTTATAACAAACATTTATAGCTTTATCCAATCCTTTGGGCCCTCTGGTGCACCCCTCCCCTGACTTCTGAGTGTTTTTCCTTCTCACAAACTCACCTCTGGTTTTTCACTGGAGAATTGTCCTTGGACTACTGAGGCCTTGACTCCAGGACAGAGGAAAGAAGTGCCTGAGGATCTATATCTCCCTGGGTAGCCTGGAACTTGTAATTAATTAGTGTTCAGTACTTTTCCTTCAAGACAGACAAACTCTAATGGATAAATGAATTCCAGAGCACCCCTGCTCTGGATCAGGCTGTGGCTGAAACTTTGTCGCAATCACACCCTTCCTTACCCTCTCTTCATTCCCTTATTTGTTTCTCTGGGGAGTTTTTCCTTAAATAACCAAAGTGTTCCTGAATTGTTATCTTGTAGTCTGCTTTAGGGTAACTGACTTAAGACAGTTTTCAAAGGATATTCAGGCTGAGTCAACTACAGGGGCAAGGGAAGAAGTAGGGAGTCCTTTTAGTGGGTACTGCCATAATCCAAGGTCCAGGCAGTGGACAGGGAGAAATGTACACAGTCTGGATATGTTTTGATCCAGCACATCAAAGACATGCTGATGGATTAGAGGTGGATCATGAGAGGAAGAAAGAAGGTTCTTGGCTGAGTTTCTGGAGGATAAATTTGCTATCCCCTGAGATAAAGAAGGTTGCTATGGAGCAGGTTGAGTGAGGCAGAACAGGAGTTTGTTTTTTGACATATTATGTTTCAGTGTCTAACAGACAATCTAGAAAATCTGTTGTAGGTAGTTGGCTATTGTCAGGTGGGGCTCTCCAGGATGCAGACAGTGAGACAGAGTTGGGAGTCCACAAAGTTTATTGGAAGCAACACTTGCTATAATTAAAAAGGGAAGAAGCAGGATTTAGCAAGGAGAGGTACAGATTACGATGCAGATCTGACAAGTCTTGGCCAAGCCAGCAGAGTGCTCTGGAGTTGTTTGCCAGTTAGAGAATTCCCACGTTGGGCAGAAATGGCCAGGCCTACATAACCTCACTATCTTTAGTCATTGGCTGGGGACTGGCTCTGGAGAGCATGGCTTCAGCTCAAATAATGCAGCAGATCTTGAAAGGGCAGAAGCTGGAGGCTAACGACCAACTGTACTCCTTCAGGTTAAAGGGTAGTTCTTTCTTGAAGGGAGAAGTGAGTGGTCCATGGTGCAGCATAAGATAAAGGCCTGGAATTCAGGAATGTGGTCTAGGATGGAGATGTAAATTTGCCCATCACATGCATGTAGATAGTATAAAAGGCCATAAAATGAAATTCTGACCGTAAGCAGAGTTTAGATAGAGAAGAAGACAAAGGACTGAGTTTGGTACAAGCAAAAGCAAGAGTTTAGAGAAAAGAAGAAGAACCAGCAGAAAAGACTGAAGAAAATTAGCTCATGAGCCAGAAGAAAAGCCAAGGAAATGTTGGCCGTCTTAGAAGGCAAGTGAGGAGAGCATATCAAACGCTGCTCATGGTCACCTGAGATGAGGACTGAGAACTGGCCAAAGGAGGTCACCCTTGACCTTGATAAGAGTCTTTTCTATAAGGAAGTAGAGGAGGCAAGAGGTTAGTGACAGAGCATACAGACAACTATTTTGAGAAATTTGGTCTAAGTGGGGCAGAGAAAAAGAGTGGTAGTTAGCTGGGTAAATGGGTCAAGAAAAATTGACTTGGGTTGTTGGTTTTTTCAGGATGAGAGAGGTATCAGCATATTTTGATACTTGAAAGGTGGGGATTCTACTTCCTTCAGTAAATAATGTTTTCACTTAACAAGAAATGCTTGTGAATGGAAATGAAGTGTGTGTTGGCACCTAGTACTGTGTTTAAACCTCTGGAGAAAAGCTCAGCAGTTGTGTTGGTATATTTCGTAAGAGCTGTGGGCCCCCTCCCCCCCACCATTCAAAGCCAGTCTCCCAGAAGAATCACCCAGTTCGATATTTTCAAGCCTGCATCTACACATTTTGCATGCTAGAGTCAATCTCTTAGCTTAACCATTCTGAGAATGACATCTGGAGCCAAGGAACACTGGAGGCTCCCATGCTGTACATTTCCAATCAGGCTGAGTGACACTATACACTAGTTTAAGTGCCACTTGGTGCTGTAAATATCTGATAAAATGAAAGGCAGAAGGAGGACTATATCTGGCGGTGTGGAAAATGAAAGAAAAAAAAAATCCCTTGAATAAAATTCAGCACCTTTCACCTTCCACTGAGCTACTAAGTACCTTTAGGTTTCAGCCCATCATGGAAATACAAAGTCCTTCAAACAAAGTCATTTAGGCTGGATGTTGGAAAGATTATTATCCACCCAAGAAACTGAGTGGCAGGAAGAACAAAATGCAAACAATGGGAAGAATTCAAAGGGCTCTGGAGGCCCCATGTCTCCATGAGAGGATGCTTAACAGTGTCCCTGTGCTGTTATCAGCAGAAGGCAGTACCCTAACCCCAGAGGGCATGGCTCATGTACAGAAAAATATATGCCCAGGAGTTCAAGATCAATGACTCAGTAATCATCTTTCACAATTATTTCCAGTTCCAGAAGCACCTGGATTTCCTTGCAGCCCAGTTAATACCTACTAAACAGGTTGGGACCTGCTCAGAGCCAGAGGGAAAAGGAGAAGGAAGGGAAGGAGAAGGGGGAGGGGAGGAGAAAATCTGCCCAATTTCTTCCTCTCCCTCACTGCTGTTCCCCCAATTCTGAGGACTTCTTGAATCAGGAATGACAAATATCTGACATTTTTGCCATCACCCTACTACTGACCCCTTCATTACCACCATGTATGCACATAGACCGAAGACAAATACAATCAACCACCATCTTCTTCACTGAAACCTTGGAAATCTCCTTGGCACATCACTCCTAAAGGGTTTCTGCCATGTCTCCAAACCCTTTCCTCCTTTCTATGGTTACTATGGCTACCCTAGCCCAGGCCCACCTTGGCTTCTCTGCCTTGTCTCCTTCAAGTACTACCTCATGACCATAAAAGCATTTTATCTAAAAAGTCAGTACCACCATGTCACCTCCCTGTTGAACATCCTTTCATCCTAGCATCTAATAGGATCAAGTTCCAGATCCCAAGCATGGCATACAAGACCCTCTACCCTAGTAAAGCCACAGCCCCTTCCCTTCCTGCTTCTACATCAAGTTACTGCCTTCACACACCTCTTCTCCACTCCATGCCTCTGCAGATACCTGAACCACCTCTCCTCCCACCCCATCTCCGCTTTGCTACTTAGGTCACCCTGACTAATGCTTCCTAAACCCTACAACACAATGGGAGGTCACTACCTCTATCACGACACCTACCCCATTGTATGATTATCCTGCTTAGGACCTGTCTCTCCCTTAGACTCTGGTGTCCCTGAGGTCAGGAACTGACTCTTTACATTTATGGTTCCAGTTCCTAAATTAGTGTTTGGCACATTGTAGGAAATTAATAATAATGATAACAGTGGGAGATTAATGCTGACAACAAGCCTACCAAGTATGTACTCTTAGTATTCTCATTACAAAGAAGAGGCAACTGAGTCCTTGAAAAATTGATAATTTGCTCAAGGTCAAGCTAATGAGTTGGCTGCAGCAGTCAGGTTCCTGAAAACAGGCTTTTTCTCTATAAAATGATTATATTAGGATCTGCCTAAAGGCTGGGGTGTGGTGGTGCACAGGGGCTGCAGTAGGCTGGGTCCCCAGTGGAAACTCCTCCCCAGGCTCCTTCTGTGCCCTCCCTGAATCCTTGATGGTGAGTCACACCTTATCACGGGTGAGGAAATGCAGAGGTTCAGGGCCTTTCTGCACCACCCGCTTGAAATTACAGCCTGCTGTTGGAAGTAGGTAGTAGTTACCTAGAGACAAGACCCTTTGCTTTTCTCCTTCTACTGTACTAGATTTAGGTGCCCAACTTGAGCACAATGTTGGATAGAACACATCTGAATTTTGATAATATCCTTGGTACCCAGATGTCCATCAGCCATGGATCGATCCATCAGGTAACTTTAATCATGTTTCATGGAAGGTATTTCAGACACCAAGACCTCATGAACTCACACAGTAATGATACGGACACAAAAGGGTAACTCCAAAAGCCCTCCCCACCCACCTCTCTTGTCTCTTTTGATAATTCCCTCTCCTCCAGACCATGGAATTCACAGGAGCCACATACAAGTAAAGGAAAAAACTAATTTTCTCCATGGATTAACAAGAAGATGAAACTTCAGTTTAAAAATTTTTTTAAGTTATATTGAAAAATATAATTTAAGTACAAAAATCTTCACATGTTTAAAGTGTAAACTTTGGTAGGTTGTGATATATGTATACAAGTGAAAAAATCGCTGCAATCAAGATAATGAACAGATCTGTTGCCTCCAAACGTTTTCTTGCTCCCTTTTGTAACCCCTTTTTCTCCCTTCCCCTAGCCTCCACACATTTTCTTCCCACTACCTCTCATCCCGCCTCCCACAAGAAACTGCCACACTGTTTTCTAAAGTGGCTGCTTCATCTTAGATTGCAACCAACAGTATATAACAGTTCTAGTTGCTCCAATTCCCACCCACATTTGGTATGATTGGTTTCAATTTTTGCCATTCTATTAGTTGTGTAATAGTAGCTCAATGTGTTTTTAATTCACATTTTCTAAGGACTAATGATGTTGAGCATCTTTCATGTGCTTATTTGCCATCCATATATCTTTCTGAAGTATCTACTCAAATTTTTTGTCCATTTATTTTTTTTAATTAATTAATTTATTGGCTGCACTGGGTCTTAGTCGTGGCATGAGGGCTCTTAGATGTGGCATGTGGGATATATTTCCCTGACCAGAGATTGAACCCAGGACCCCTGCATTGGGAGCATGGAGTCTTAACCACCAGACCACCAGGGACGTCCCGGTCCATTTATTTTTATTGATTTATTTGTTTTTATATTGAATTTCAAAAGTTCTTTATGTATTCTGGATACGAGTCCTTTATCAGATATATGCTTTGCAAATAATTTTCCCAGTCTGTGACTTCTCTTTTCATTCTCTTAACAGAATGCTTGCTTTAAACTGATAGTTCAATTCAAACACATTCTAAAAACTCTACATTTTTTATCACTCTCCCTATGGTTTATGTTTCAGTGTCATATTTTACATCTTTATTTGTATCCCTTTACTGTTTATTGTAGTTATAGTTGATTTTACAATTTTTGTCTTTTAACCTTTGTAGTAGCTTAAGTGGTTGATACAATATCTTTACTATATATTTACCTTTACCTTTAGTGAGATTTTTTCCTTCATGTATTTTCTTATTTCTTGTTATAGCCTTATCTTTTTTGCTTGGAGAAGTTCCTTTAACATTTCTTGTAAAGCCAGTGTAGTGGTAATGAACTCTTTTAATTTTTGCTTGTCTTTAAAATTCTTTATCTTTCTTTCAATTCTGAATAATAATGTTGCTGGGTCGAGTATCCCTCGTTGTAGGTTTTTTCTTTTCAGTACTTCAAATATATCATGCCACTCCCTTCTGGATTGCAAAGTTTCTACTGAAATTTCAGCTGATAGCCTTATGAGGTCCCCTTGTATGTGAATCTTTGTTTTTCTCTTGCTGCCTTTTAAATTCTCTCTTTATTTTTAACTTTCGCCATTTTATTTATGATATATCTTGGTGTGGGTGTCTTTGGGTTCATCTTATTTGGAACTGTTTGTGTTTCCTGAACCTGCATATCTGTTTCGTACTTCATGTTAGGGAAATTTTCAGCCATAATTTTATCAAATACGTTTTCTGTCCTTTTCTCTCTCTGTTCTCCTTCTAGGACCCCTTTATAGGAATGTTAGTACACTTGATGTTGTCCCAGAGGTCCCTTGAACTATCCTCATTTTTTAATTCTTTTATTTATTATGTCGTTCTTATTCAGTGATTTTCACTATTCAGCCTTCCAGGTCACTTATATGTTGTTCTGTATCACCTAATCTGCTGTTAATTCCTTCTAGTGTATTTTTCATTTCAGTTATTATATTCTTCAGCTCTGATTGATTACTTTTTGTATTTTCTAGTTCTTCAGTGATGTGCTCACTGTGTTCTATTCTATTCCCAATTTTAGTGAGCATTTTTATGACTATTGTTTTTTACAAGGTAAAAAGGTATTTACAAGGTAAATAACTTATCTTCATTTCATTAGGAGTTTTTTCTAGGGCTTTATCTTGTTCTTCCATTTGGAACATATTCTTCTGTCTTCTCATTTTGTTTGACTTTCTTTGTCCCTATGAAATTAGGTGAAACAGTCATATATCCTGGTCTTGATCGTGTGTCCTGTGTGGGAGCATCCCTATGCATTCTGTGTGTGCCTGGAGGCTTTGGTGGGAGAGCTGGATCTAAAGTGAGCAGGGACTGCATCTTCTCCTGGGGTGTACTGTCAGGCACTCCCTTGGATGGGGGTAGGGCTGGAGCCAGATTGACTATAGCCAGAGTTAGGTGCAAGCTGGGGCTTCTCCTTCATGCAATGGCAGTCACCACACTCTCAGGGCAAAGCCAAGGTCTAAGTAGCTGGACCTGCAGCACTGAGGGTAGGACAAAGGCCCAAGGGACTGAAGCAGGAGTCTGGTGCAAGTCTTGGCTTCTCCCAAGATTCAGTGTGATCACCACCTTGGTGGGGAGTGGGGCTGGAGCCAGAGCCTGGTGCAGACTGGGGGGCCAGACAGAGCACCTGGCAGTTTTCAGTTAGTTGCCTCTGTCTTGGTGTTGGAGCTGGCAAGTCTGTGCATGTACTCTTCAAGAGCAGAGTCTCAGTTGCCTACAGAACTCTGGTAAGCCCCACTGGTTTTCAGACCAGCTCATTTTCCTGGTGCCCAACTCCAGGTCTGAGGTTGCCCAATGTGGGGCTCAAATCCCTCACTCCTTGAGAAGATCCCTGAGCCTGTGAAATTCTTCTTCTTTTCTGGGTCATCTGCCAGGGGTATGAGTCCCAATTAGATCATGACTGCTCCCCTCCTGCCAGACTCTGTGTCATTCTTTCTTTATAACTTTGATTGTGGGACAGCCATTCTGCTAGTCTTCCGTGATTCTCAGAGAGAAATACTCTATATGTTGTTATAGTTTTGATGTGTTTGTGGGGGGAAGTGGGATCAGAGTCTTACTACTCCTCCATCTTAATCCCACTTCCCTTTAACATTTCTTGTTAGGTCAATTTAGTGGTGATGAGCTCCTTTAGATTTTGCTTGTTTGTGAAACTCTTGAATTCTTCTTAAATTCTGAACCATAACCTTACCAGGTAGAGTATTCTTGGTTATAGGTGTTTTCCTTTCAGCACTTTGACTATATCAGGCAACTCCCTTCTGGTCTGCAGCATTTCTGCTGAAAAGTCAGCTGATAGTTTTATGGGAGTTCCCTTGTATGTAATTAGTTTCTTTTCTCTTGCTGCTTTTAAGATTCTCTCTTTACTTTTTGACATTTTAATTATTATGTGTCTATTGAGGATTTCTTTGGGTTAATCTTGCTTAGAATTCTCTGTACCTCCTCGACCTGGATGCCTGTATCCTTCCCCAGGTTAGGCAAGTTTTTAATTATTTCTTCAAATAAGCTATCTGCCCTTTCTCTCTCTCTTCTCCTTCTGAGAACCCTATAATGTGAATGTTAGTATGCTTGATATTATCCAAGACGTTCTTTAAACTATCTTCATTTTTCTCATTCTTTTTTTTTTTTTTTTTTACTCAGCTTGGGTGATTTCCACAATTCTGTCTTCCAGATTGCTGATCCATTCTTCTATATCATCTAATCTACAGTTGATTCCCTCTAATGTATTTTTCATTTCAGCTATTGTATTTGTCAGCACTGATTGGTTCTTTTTTATATTTTCTAACTCTTTTTTGAAATTCACAGTGTTCATTCACTCATCTCCTAAGTTCCATGAGCATCTTTATGACAATCATCTTGAACTCTTTATCAGGTAGTTGCTTATCTCCATTTTGTTTAGTTCTTTTTCTGAGGTTTTGTCTGGTTCCTTCATTTGGATTATATTCCTCTCTCTCTTCATTTTGCCTAATTCTCTGTGTTTATTTCTTTTATTAGGTAGATCACTTATGTCTCTTGATCTTAGAGAAGTGGTCCTATGTAGAAGACATCCTATGAGGCACAGCATGCTTCCCTCTGGCCAACAGAGCCAGATGCTTCAGGAATGTTCCCTATGTGGGCTGCATATGCCTTTCTGTTTTGTGGGGCCAACTGCTGTAGGCACGCTTGTATGTGAGGCTGACCCTTGGCTTATCTGGCTCAAGGCCCCACCTCACACAGTTCCTATAGGTGTGTTGGCAGGCAGGACATGTCCCAGCACAACTGGTTATGAAACCCAGTTGCACATGACTGATAAGGGCAAACTGTTGGGCAGGGCAGGCCCCCAGCATGGCTGGCTTTGAGGCCCAGTGGTGCAAGTCTGCTATGGACCCACTGGTCAGTGGCGTAGGCCTCCAGCATGGAATTTCTTTATGATCTCAATTTCCATTTGTTTGTTGCTAGTATATAGGAATACAATTATATTCTGTATATTGATCTTAATATCCTCTTCTTATTCCTAATCTTAGTGGGGAAACATTTAGTCTTTAAATATAAGAATAATGTTAGCCAGAGGTTTTTAGTGGATGTCCTTTATCAGGTTTAGGAATTTCCCCTCTATTCCTAATTTGCTGAGAGTTCTTATGAAGAATGGATGTTGGATTTTTTTCAAAATGCTTTATTTAATTCATTGAGATGATCATAAGGTTTTTCTTATTTATTTTGATAACATAATGAATGATATTCATTGATATTTTGCAATATTTAAACAACTCTGCATTCCCAGATAAACCCTACTTTATCCTGTGTATTATCCTTTTTATAAATTTTTGTATTTGACTTGATCAAACTTTTTTTAGAATTCATCCATATATTTCCATGAGGTATATTGGTTTATGGGTTTTTTGGGGTTTTTTTGTGTGTGTAATACCTTTATGTGACTTTTGTAACAATGTAGTGCTAACCTCAAAGAATTAGTTGAAAAATATTTCCTCCTCTTCAATTTTCTTTTAGAGTTTGTAAAGAATTGTTTCTTGGCTTCTTTTTCTTAAGTGCTTGGTAAAATTTACTAGTGAAATCACCTGGCCTGTAATTCTCTTTTGAGAAGGTAAAAATTTATATTATAAATTACATTTCTTTAGTAGATATAGAGCTATTCTTGAGTGATCATTGTTAGTTTATGACTTTAAAGGAAGTTGTCCACTTTAAGTTGTCTGATTTATTATCATGAAACTGCTCATAATGTTGTATTCACATGCTTTTAATATCTGTAGAATCTGTTGTGATGTCACCAACATAATTCTTGATATTAGTAATTTGTGTCTTGATTTTTTTCTGACCAGTTTGGCTAGAGATTTATCAATCTTATTGATCTTCCCAAAGAATCAGATTTTATATCAGTGACTAACTCAAAGGCTTTACTCTTTTCTATTTCACTGATTTCCACTTTGATATTTATTAAATCCTTTATTCTTATTACTTTGGGTTTAATTTGCACATAGTTTTCCATTTTCTTAAAATAGAAGCTGACGACATTGGTTTGTCAAACATTACTCTCCTTGCCACAAACCCTACAGTAAATTATTATTTTCGTTTAAGTTGTCAATTAACTTTTAAAGTGATTTAAATAGTAAGAAAATGTCTTGTACAATATATTTACCCATTTAGTATCATTTTGATGCTCTTAATATTTTGTGTAGACCCATATTTCCAAGTGCTAAACTTTCCTTCTGCCAGAAGA
This sequence comes from Balaenoptera borealis, assembly GCF_965194805.1. Lineage (NCBI taxonomy): Eukaryota > Metazoa > Chordata > Mammalia > Artiodactyla > Balaenopteridae > Balaenoptera > Balaenoptera borealis. The sequence goes on along the minus strand of NC_138866.1, from coordinate 136,386,801 downwards.
ATTTCTTTTAGCTTTCTTGTAGGGCAGAAATGCTGGTGATTACTTCTTTTTGCTTTAGTACATCTGAGAAAAAATCTTTATTTTGCCTTTATTTTTGAAAGGTATATTCAATATACATGGAACTTTAGGTTGACAGTTTTTTCTTTCAGTTCTTTCAATGTTCTGTTCCACTACCTTCTCACTCACATTGTTTCTAACAAGGAATCTGGTGCCATCCTCATCCTTGTTCTTCTGTACATAAGGTATCTTTTTTCTCTGGCTGATTTTAAGATTTCTGTTTATCATGGGTTTTGAGAAACTTGATTATGGCGTGCCTTGTTGTAGTATTCTTCCTCTTATATCTTGTGGATTTACTGAGCTTCTTTATAGTTTTTATCAAATCTAGAACATATTTGTCTATTACTTATTCAAGTATTTTTGTGTCCCCTCATTCTTCTTCAGGGAGTCCATTGACACATATATTAGACTGGCTGAAGTAGTTCCACAGCTTTTAAGTCTCTGTTAATTTTTTGAAAAATAATTTCTATTTTTATTTTAGATAGTTTCCATTACTGTGTCTCAAATTCACTAATCTTTTCTTCAATATATCATCTGTCATTAATCCTACCCAATATGCTTCTTCTTAAACTTTGTAATTTTTATCTTTAGAATTTTGACTTGGGTCTTCTTTACATTCTTTCTGTACCTACTTAACATTTTGAACACATGAAATAAAGTCATAGTAACTATTTCAATATTTTTCTCTGCTAATTCTGTACCAGTTCTAGGTCATTTCTGATTGATTACTTTCCTCATTAAAAATTCTGTTTTCCTGCTTCTTTGTATGCTTAGTAAACTTTCTTTGGATGATGGACTTGGAGTTTTACCTTGTTGAGTGCTGGATATTTTTGATTTCCCACAGATATTCTGAACTTTGATCTGAGATTTAGTTAAATTACCTTGAAATAGTTTCATCCTTTCTGGTCTTGCCTTTATGATATATTATGCAGGTTCTGCACATTGCTCAGTCTAAGGCCAATTATTCCCCATTTCTAATGCAGGAACTTCCTGAGTTTTCTACCCAATGGCCTGTGATTTATGGGCTTTTCCAACCAAATAGTGGGAATAGGCAATATTCCCAGCCCTGTGTGAACACCAGGCACGATTTTCTAGTCTTTTCAGATGTTTTGTTTGTTTGTTTCTCCCTGGGACCAGGTAGTTTTCCCACACACATGTGCTGATCAGTGTTCTGTTGAATGCTCCATGGAAACTTGAATCTGCAGATATTCTAGTTTCTCTGGTGCTCTCTCCTCTCTGGTGCTCTGTCCTGCAAACCCTTGTCACTCTGGTCTCCTAGGACACTCAGTTACTTCTCCCCAGTTCAGGGTGAGCAAACTTTGCCCTAATTTCTCCCTCCTTGTCCTATGGCTTAGCTACTCTCCTAAAGCAATAAGGTGGAGAAAATTATGAGGCTGTCCATATTGGTTTCTGGCCTCTCAGTGATAATTGTCCTTCATTGCCTAATATCCAGTGTCTTCAAAATAATTTTACATATAGCTGTCCATTTATTTTTCATTGTTCCAGGTAGAAGGGAAGAAACTGTTCCCTGTTACTCCATTTTAGGAGAAGCTGAAGTCTGATTTCCCCCTTTTTATTCAGCTAATTCATAATCTAAAGTTTGACTTTTCTACTACCTAGAAAAAATTTCTCCCGTTCAAGTTCTTAGACCCTCTCAATTACATCTAAGGACCACCTTGCAGTCTGCGAGCTCTAGTGTAAAAGGCCCTGCACAAGAAAAATCAAGCATCCTGTAGTAAAATTTCATCTTAGTTTTCATTAACCTCTAATTAAGCCTTAGCATTTCCTTCCATTATAAATGTATGCCACAAACCACAGTAGTATTAATGCTCTGGTAACTTTGTCACAAATAAAAAATCACAAATTTTTTGTATCATCTTATATTTTTACCCTGCTTTGGAAAGTGGAGACAGCCTGGAGATCATAAGCTATGGTCCCTGTCTCTCTCTCTTTCCCTGTCCCTTCCTCACATAGCAACATTGAAATATCCTAGAAGTGTCCTCCTGCCTTGTGCATTACCCAAATATTTGCTATATTTTGTCTTGTTCTATTCATGGATTGGACCATTGAAGCAATAGCATCAACACTCATTTCACATATGGGGAAAGCAAGACTCAGTGAGCTTAATCAAGGTCTCAGGACTGGTAACATGCAGAACACTTTCTAGTTCTGCTGTCCAGCCCAGTGGTTCCTCTACCCTACATTGTGTCTGCTATTTCTGTACCAGGGTTTAGCTTACAAATTAAAGTTGCCACAAAATAACAAACTCAGCAATGAGCTTATGAGCATGAGAATGCTTTCCTACCACCAAGAGGTATCTGGAGTTAAGATCCTTTTGTTGTCTGTTTGCATAAAAACCTAAAATTGTGACTTACTAGACAATAGAATATCATTTATTTGGGCTTATATTAAACTAAATGTATAATAAATACTGAATTAAGCTCACATGAGCAATCTGTACTAGCTGCTCAGTGTCTGAGAGGACTGGGAGAAAGCCATCAGGATGGAAGATGAAAATGCACATAAATTTAATATTATGTAACACTCAGTACTCTGACAAATTTGCCATTGTTGTTGAAAAATAACTGGAAAAATCACATGTGCTTATAGAGACAAGAAGAGTGAGCATTTTCTAATTCCTTCAAAAAGTACAGTATTTCTTATTGCAGTTCTGATATTTTTAATGATGAGGGGAGGTCGTATCATGCCATTGCCCCAATCAGCTTCTTAGAGTCAACATCAACACAAGAACATGCAGGTAATTTGAAAAGAAAAAGGCTTTGAGCAGTTACCCTCAGAGCTACAACATTTAAACAGCTTGTTAAATGTTGATACATCAGCCTTTGTTGATCTGCATGAGATTCTATGAAGAAGGAGAAAAAGCATTCTCTTTGAAAAAACGGCTCTAGAGTGAATATCTGTTAGAGAAAATCTATTTTCCTATAGACCTCTATCATCGACTCAGTGATGCATTTCTCAGAAAGAAACCCTCAAGTGCATGTGTCTGAAAACATCGATGGGGATGAGTCCAAAGAGGTGGCCAGACTCAGAGCTCCCTGCAGGACCACAGGTTGATGACTGCCTTTCAGATCTTCAAAGCCTCTGGTCTCAGCAGGACTTTGCCAATCTAGGTTTTCTATGCTTCCCACTAGGCTTCCTGCTGCTCCATCACCCCTTCTAAAGCCATAGCAGTAGCTGCCAAGTCTGGTGACCCATGATGCCAAGCTGCCAGCTCCCAGCACTTAACTTCCCTCCAGCTCACTGGCTGGATTTATGATCCACTGCTGCTTTTGTCCCACTCTGGAAGCTTCTAAAGAAAGGGGCTTCTGGCTGAAATAAAGAAGGGAATGGCAAAGAGTATTACTGAGCACCTACTGCAGATTTGGCAGTGGCTACAAGTGTTCATTACCCCTTCCATATTCACAGCACTGTGAAGTAGATATCATTCCAATGTTCCAGATAAGGAGCCTTTCTCTCAGGTAAGTTAAATAATTTGCAAAAGGCCACAGGGATAGTATGGTAAACTGGATCAAGGTCTGTCTTCCTCTAAAGACTATGTTCTTCCTGTGCCATGTGATAGTTACATGTGTAGCAGCATCCAAAGTACCTAACAACTCCCGTAGAAATCAAGATCTTCATGTCCAGTGAGTGTCAGCAAGTAGTGTCTCCTACCATAGAGATTAAATCTTTGTTCTAGATCTGTGAAAAATGCCATTGGTAATTTGATAGGGATTGTGTTGAATATAAATGATGCCATTTTCAGCAACATGGATGGACCTAGAGATTATCATACTAAGTGAAGTAAGTCAGACAGAGAAAGACAAATATCATATATCACTCATATGTGTAATCTAATTTTTTAAAATGATATAAATGAACTTATTTACAAAACAGAAACAGACTCACATATTTTGAAAACAAACTTATGATTACCAAAGGGGAAATGTGGGGAGGAGTGATAAATTAGGAGTTTTGGATTAACACACACACTACTATATATAAAATAGATCATGGACCTACTGTATGGCACAGGGAACTCTACTCAATATTCTGTAATAACCTATATGGGAAAAGAATCTGAAAAAGAATGAATATATGTATATTTATAACTGAATCACTTTGATATACACCTGAAACTAACAGAAAATTGTAAATCAACTATACTGCAATAAAATTTTAAATATGTACGCGTTTGCTGAATGATTCTTTTTTTTCCTTTTCTTTTCTTTTTTTTTCGACCACACTGCGCAGCTTGTGAGATCTTAGTTCCCGACCACGGATTGAACATGGGCCCATGGCAGTGAGTGAAAGCATGGAGTCCTAACCACTCGACCGCCAGGGAATTCCCTGCTCCAATAAAATAAAAAAAAAAAATTAAATCTGATCAACGAGTTGGAATGACTGAAGGTATGAAAGGGTGAAAAAACTTGCTGGCTGCATCTTTAAAAACTTCAAGAATTCTTAGAGAAGAATTTTTTAAAAACCCTATATAAATCAGAACCCTTAAAACTACCCTCATATGTCCATTAAGGAACACAGAAATCATGATTCCAAAATGTAATTTGATTCAATTTCAAAGCCTTCAATTAAAGGTAGAATTGATTCAAATGTTTGAACTACATGGTGCCTCACTTGACAACAGAAGAAGATTAGGACAAAAGGTCATCATCCAAATTTCTGCCACATTTTATTGTAGTTTGCCGCTTGCCCTAACTCTTCCTGTTATTGCCAGTGCTGGCTGCCCTGACCTTGACACCAGAGTGACCACTGTCCACAGGCTGAGTCCATGAGCCTGTCCAAATTAATAAGAAATTCATTTTAATGTATTTGTTATATTTGACTGGCAAAGGATGATCTCTATGTATGTAAGTTCTTCTGAAAAGCAAAATCCCTTTCAAATAATAAAATGGAGTGTCTTACGATGGAAAAGATAAGGCAAATAATAATAATAACAATAATAATAATATTAATTTTATTATTATCCAATATAAAATTGAAAAAGGCAAAAAGCCAGTCTACAAAATTGCTCTCATTCCCAGAGTATCTACCTTCTGGCCATTTCAAAACGGCACCAGATCCTATTACAGCCACGTCAAGCACAGGCCAAGCCCTGTCCCCACCTCATCCAATGCATTAGGAATTCTGCAAATGAGTGTTCTTGGTTCACAGGGGGTTTGATCACAGAACACTAGCTGTTGATCTTTGGATGCCTGCAGGCCTGCAATCTGTGCTACAAGTTTATCCCTCCTAGGAAAAAAAGGGGAGGAAGGATGAGACAACAGGATGAAACCAATACAAACAGCTGTAACAAGCTAATTGGACCCTTGTGGGCCACCAGCAGGCACAAAATTAAAACAAACAGAGCCTTGCATTGTGCGCTTTCAGGACTGAACCCATCCTGGGTCTATCAGCCTTTCCCCTGCCTCCTCCCATCTCATCCCCATTTTAAAAGGACCTAATTATGGGTCTTTCTGAAGGATCACAAGTCAGTTTTTATCTAAAAAGAATAAGGTATTTTGCCTCTAAACTTGAGACACTGTTGGAAGTTGGTAATTAGTATGACTTGTTAATGGAGTTTGGCTGTGATTAAGTGGTGATTGAGTGCGAGTTTGGGGCCTGTCAGTGGCTATGCCTGGGAGGGTGAGAGATGTTTAATGAGACACCTGTTGTGGGGGTCCCACTGGGGTTTGTTGCAGCTGACTGGCACTTGGATGCGGTGCGCTTGGTGGTGGGGGGCTGGGCTGAGCCTGGCAGGTGGTTGGCATCGCAGCAGAGCCTGCCACTCCCAGCAAGTTGGGCTGGCTGCATTTCCCAAGCTGAGCTGTCTGTCCAGGGCTGCAGTCACATGCTCCCATGTGATCTGTGCTGGCTGATTTTATGTTCTGACTCCCAGGAGGTGCTGCACCCACCCCGCAGGAGGAAGATCCCCAGGTGCCCAGGGACCCCTGCTCCCCACCAAACACCAGACTAGGCATTGGGCATCCCTCCCCTCATCCAGCCTCTCCTGTCCCCTAGTGTACATATGAGGAAACTGAGGCCAAGGCAGGTTAAAGAGTTTGCCCAAGTTCACACAGCCACCTCCTAGACCAGAAGCACTGTCCTCAGACACAGCCCCTCTCAAACTTTAAAAGGATCCCTGGGGAGCATGTTAAAATGCAGATCATGATTGAGTGGGTCCTGGGGGGACCACTTTCCTAAGAGCTTCCAAGCAGGACCCATACTCTGAATGCAAGCCTATAGGATACTTCCTTGTATTTGAGTCAAAGAGAACCCATAAAACAGAAATGCATTACTGTGCTTTTCAATTTTATGATTAAGACTACATCATGCTTTTTAAGGAAGAGAGAGAAGGGGCACACATAGCACCATTTTACCTCTTCTATGCCCCCAGAGCCTGACATTAAAGGTGTTCAGGAACTCTCTACCTGAGTGGGCAGTGGGTGCAGCACAAAAATGTGGAGCAGACCTGAAAAATTACAGGCGGCCCAAGCTCTACACTAACCCATAAGCAGAACATTTCTGGGAGGGGAAAAGAGTCTCATCTTGGGGATGCTGCTCTTTAAGGTGTTGGGGATCCAGCTGCAACCATCCACCCTTACACCTGACCCTGCGCCCACCTGCAGGTGCCCTGTCCAAATCCACTTGACAAATATCACCCTTTCCAGGTCAGGGACCAGGGCCCTACGAGAAAACAGCCCTTTGTTCTTTCCTGACTGTTGTTTGGGGCTGAAGGTTGAGTCAAAACACATGTGGGAGGTCACGAATTCACCACAGCCACCTGGGCCCGGTTCAGCTTGGGTTCAGCTGGGGAGGCAGGGAGATGCCAGGCCTCCACCAGACCTTCCCAGTGACTCAGATTACAATTCAGGTCACATTTTTTCCAGACATTCAGATGAACCTTTTCTGAGCTCCACAAAAGACCCAGAGCCTCCAGCTAAAATTTGGGCTCAGATGGATCAAGTTTGTTGCGTACAAAAATACCTTAAGAGCAGAACAATCTGATGCCCCAGGTCCCAACACTAATATTAAAAACAGATAAAACTGCAGGGGTAATTTACAAAACAAAAATAAACAAACAAACACAAAAACAAAATACTTTGTCTTAAATTTCATAGATGATTGAGGGTAAAAATGATTTTGTTCTGATTATCCAGATAACCATCTCATTGTTTGATTTCACTTGACTGAGGGAGACCTGGCCCGAGGGAAATACAATCTGTTATCAAGTATACTTTCCTTGCATTCAAATGATCAGGGTGTTAATTTATTTTTCTAGAGGAATAAAATATTTAGCTGATGTACGTGAATTTTATTTCAAATTTGATAGAAAAATGTGTCATATTAGCCACAATTTGATCTAATAAAAGGAAAGACTAAAAGAATAATTTATTTAAAAACTTTTGTATGTATTAATATTTGCTTTTTTTTTTTACATTTATACCCACGACATCAGAATGTGAGGTGTTTATCAGGTTATTCACACATGACATTTCCAATAGAAAAGTATGCTTTAGATTTCTAGAAGGATATCAAAGCTTCAAATCAGTCTCTCACCAGGGATTCAGTACATTTTCTGGTGAACATGGGGATAAGGGACGGTCATATGCCAGAAACTTATAGGAGATGCAGATATGGCTTCCGGGAATCTTTTTTATAACTGTTAAAGTTTTCAAGTACCAAAAAAGTGCTACATCTCAAGGATCCCACATGAAAAAGGAATATGTAAAATGCTTTAAGATGGAGTGAATAAACAGCAGATCTGAAGGCAGATGGATTTGGGAGAGAGGCCCAATTCTGCCAAGTATGTGCTGTGTAGCCTTGGACCAGGGGCTTAACTTCTTTGGGCCTCAGTTTCTCTATTAATAATTTGGGAGCAGTCATATTATCTTGAAATATTGCTCTGATACTTGGGCATACGGGATGGAAAGTTCCAGGTATATGGCAGACACTGGATGAAACCTGAAGAGGGTTTATGTTGATCACCGTCCCACGTGGTGCAACCCTTCACTGGTGAATATTTCCCAGGACCAGCAGCTCAGAGGCATCCATTTAACTATTTCACACCACACAGGTACACTCAGAAAAGCCCATCCAGGTATCATCCCCTCTCACCTGGTTAGCTTCTAATTAACAGGTCTCTTTGATTGACTCTAGTACATTCTCTCCAACATCTGTTGTTTACATAAAAGTCAGCGATCCTTTTCGAACATAAGACCAAATCTCTGACTCAAATCTAACAGAATGACAGCCAAAGTTCTCCTACTGCCCAAAGTCCTTCCTGATCCCACCACTGTTACCCTCCGGCCTTACTTCCTCCCACTTACACCTGCCGGCTCCCTCTGGCCAGCCTCCCTGAGTGCCACATTGGTCCCAACATGACAGGTTCAGCTCTCAGGGTTCCCGTACTTAGAAGGCTCTTTCCCCTGCTCTCTACCTGGCTCACCCCATCATCCCATCAGTTCTCTGCCCAAACCAGAGGGCCCTTCACAGACTATCCCATAGAAATTTGCAATTCACCCATTCCTCCCAGGCATGTCTTACCTCCTTACTTTGCTTTATTTTTTTTAATTTTTATTTTATATTAGAGTATAATTGATTAACAATGTTGTGTTAGTTTCAGGTGTACAGCAAAATGATTCAGTTGTAAAATACATGTATGTAGTCTTTTTCAAATTCTTTTCCCATTTAGGTTATTACAGAATATTGAGCAGAGTTCCCTGTGCTATACAGTAGGTCCTTGTTTGTTATCTATTTTCAGTATACCTTGCTTTAATTCCTTCATAGCTCTGAACAACTCTAACACATCATATTTGGTTGTTCCTGAATGGTAATATCTTGATGCCTCCCATGAAGGTAAAGGCCTTGTTTGATTCCTTGACGAATCCCAGATGCCTAGAAACATTACCTGGCACACCATAAACAGGTGGTATATAAATGGATAAATGAGTGAATAAATGAATGAATGAGCTCCTGACTAATAATAGGCCCTGGATGACTGTATGTTGGAATTGGTTCTTTTATTAAAGCCTGTCTCTCAGTAGGAATCAGCCTTTGGTAGGGCAGGGCCACATCTTTTGACTTCAGCATGTTCTAGTGGGAAAGGATCAGAAAAGACTCAGCCAGTGAGAAAAACCGAAGCCCAGAGGAGAAAACTAATCAGGGCAAGAGGAACTTGAACCCAGGGCCAGGCGTTCTAGCCTCAGCTTGCCATGGCTTTGTCCTTGCTGCCCCTTCACTGGGCCCACTGCCCCCTGAAGACTCCTGGGCAGACAGTTAAGGTTCAAGAAGTATTGGTTGGTCACGACTGTCTGAAGCTGACCCCTGTTTCTGTGAATGTTGAAGATTCCCTTACACATCTGACGTGAGGAGCAAGGCCTTCTTTATTCCTCAGAGCAGAAGTAAAATGTGACAACCCTGGAGTAATTCCTAATAAAGCCCCTGGAAGAAAAAGCCACCATGTGCTGAGCCCTGCTGTTCTTTGGGCACCACCCAGTGGAAGCTTCTTCCCGACACTGGGATGCAATGGTTCAACAGAACCTCTTGAGACCATCTAGCCAGAAGGGTGATATTCTGGACATTCCAGGATGCCTCTTCTGGTGTTTGCCTCATGTAAGTTCCAAGTAGTAAGAGCCACAGGTCCTCAGGGAGCAGAGGCCAGAGACCCCAGGTGAGAGGACAAAGTTGCATGGAGCCCAGCCCAAATGGAGGGAAAATCCCCTGTATCTCCCCGTGGTAACTAGGCTCGGCCACTGGCAGAGTATGTGAAAGAGACAGGTCTCCTAAAGCATCCACCAAGCTTAATCACAGAACGAACTTGGAACCATGGCCAATGGGGCCTGAAAACATCCACAGAGGTAGGATACAAGAAAGGAAGGACCCCCACAGGCAGGTGGGTTAAGAACTGCAGGAGGCCCCCAAAATAGGGTCAACAGAATGTGGACAATGCAACAGGATGAGTCATATAGATGAGCCCTAACCAGAGACAGTGCTATCTATCCACTTGTAGCCTTGACTTGGAAAGCCCGCCCATCAGAATGCCACTGCACATCACTAAGTGTTCAGGGATGTGGGATTATGTTTAGGTTAACGGTATTATAACAAATCAGGTCTCTAATTCACATTCCAGAGTGTGGGTTTAGTCATTCTCAACTGATCATTCCGTTTTCATCCTAAAGTTCCCAACTGAAAAAACCTTCAGGCTATTATTTTCAAGGGCTCTGTGGGACTGATAGATATTTACTGATTTTATAGTTAAGATCCCAGTGCATTGTCTGGAACTGGTAAAAACAAGAAATTTCAGGACATGGCCCTAAGCAGGCTTATGTCTGTCAAGGTGTATATACATTGTACTAAAGCACAGAACAAGGTACAGGCACACCTTATTTTCTTGAGCTTTGCTTTGTTGCTCTTTGCAAATATTGCATTTTTTACAAATTGAAGGTTTGTGGTAACCCTCCATTGAGCAAGTCTATCAGTTCCATTTTTCCAACAGCATTTGCTCACTTCATGTCTCTGTGTCACATTTTTGGTAATTCTTGCAGTATTTCAAAATTTTCATTATTTTTTTATTTGTTATGGTGATCTGTGATTGGTGATCTTTGAGGTTACTACTACAACTTGCTGACGGCTCAGATGATGATTAGCATTTTTCAGCAAAAATTGTATCTATTAATTATCTATTAATTAATGCTCTTTTTTTTAGACATAATGCTATTGCATACTTAACAGACTACAGTTTAGTATAAACATCAATTTTATATGCACTGGGAAACAAAAAAATTTGTGTGATTCACTTTATTACAAAATTTGTTTTATTGTGTGTATCTCTGAGGTGTGCCTATACTAAGCCTCATGTATATTATCTAATTTAACCCTGAGTGGTAGACATGATTCTCTTGATTTTTATAGATAAGGAAAGTTGGAAAAAATCAGTGGCTATATTCATCTGCTAAGGCTACCATAACAAATTACACCAGAGTGGGGGGCTTAAACAACAGAAATATATTTTCTCACAGTTCTGGTAGCTAAAAGTCCAAGATCAAGGTGTTGGCAGATTTGGTTTCTTCTTAGGACTCTCTCCTTGGTGTGCAGACAGCCGCCTTCTTTCTGTGTCCATACATGGCCCTTCCTCTGTGTGTACCCATCTCTGGTGTCTCTTTGTGTGTCCAGAGTTCCTCTTCTTTTAAAGACACCAGTCAGGGCTTCCCTGGTGGTGCAGTGGTTGGGAGTCTGCCTGCCAATGCAGGGGACACGGGTTCGGGCCCTCGTCTGGGAGGATCCCGCGTGCCGCGGAGTAGCTGGGCCCATGAGCCACAAGTACTGAGCCTGCGCATCTAGAGCCTGTGCTCCGCAACAAGAGAGGCCGTGACAGTGAGAGGCCCACGCACCACGATGAGGAGTGGCCCCCGCTCCCCACAACTGGAGAGGGCCCTCGCACAGAAACGAAGACCCAACACAGCCAAAAATAAATAAATAAATAAAATTCCTTTCCTAGAATTCAAGATCCTTCCTTATCAAGGCATTAAAAAAAAAAAAAAAAAAACGACACCGGTCAGATTGGGTTACGATCCACTCTAAAGGCCTCATTTTAACTTAATCACCTCTTTAAAAGCCCTATCTGCAAATACACTCATATTCACAGGCACTGATGGTTAGGCCTTCAACAGATGCATTTTTTGGGGGGACACAATTCAGACCACGACAGTGGCCACGTACTCTGGTTTGCCTGGGATACTCAGTGTAAGTTCATTGTCCCTGTGCAATTATTACATAACACCCCTTCGCTCTCATAATTGTCCATTTGAATGATCAACTCACTCAACTACAACAGCAAGATTCATAAAATATCTCAAGAAGAGAACAGACAGAGTTTCAACTCTGCTCTGTTCCCCAAATCTGCCTACACCTTCCTACCTCTTGAATACTTCCTTTGTACAATTCTGCGGCTGCCCCCAGGGAGCTGTGCTTATGGGCACTTTGCAGGATCTGAGAGAGGCACAGTGACTCAGCAGGCAACAGGCAGTATGCACGGCTGGCCTTAGCACAGCGTGGCTTCCCAACACCAATTTCAAAATGAAGCATAATTTGTTTGGATGAACATGGACAGATGGGTCCCCTTCTCCTTTCCCTCACTCCTCGCTTGGGTTTTGGCTGACCACGTTTTACTACCATTCTTCTGTTCCAAAATTAAGAACACTCTTTGATTCCAAAATTAAGAATGAAAGCAAGTGCCTATGTCCAGGAGGACGCCATGCGAGAACATGAGGGATGTAGGTGGATGTTCCAGCCCAAGCCTTGCACCAGGCTTCTGCTGTTGTTTATTCCCCCCCTGCACCCCACCCCCAGAAGGGCCCAGAAGCATATGGCACTTACCCCATCTCTCCAGCATCTTCCATGTCACATGCAGCCAGACTCTTCTTTCCTGGGGTGCGTGTGCTGGGCCCCTCACTGGGACTTCTGCTCTATCATCTGACAGACTATGGGCTGAATATTGCTGGGCTCTGCCTCTGCTGGGAGCTAGCTTAGTCTTTTAACAGTCCATTCAGTAGAGAAGGAGTGATGGCGCCCTGTGACTGTGAACTTGATGGATTTGTCTGGAGAGGGAAGGAGGGGAAACTCTAGGAAAGTCAACAAATCCCATGGGTGAGCCAAACTTTGATTACTTGGCCCATGCTGTTCCAATTTATTACCATAAAGTGAAAATAATGACAACAGTTTCCATAGAGTGAGAGCCTGCCATGTGCTAGGCTTTGTGCCAAGATCTTTTAAACCAAATTTTAATCAAACCATGCAAACCTGGGAGGCTTATCGCAAAGGCAGTGAGCATCAAATTTGAACTCAGGTCTGTCTCTCCCTCTGTAACTCTTGCTGCCCATGGTACCTCTTTTGATCTTTTTTGCAATCATTGTTAAGACAAGATTCCTAAAATGCATTCCTAATGTCACTTTTGCCTTGAAAAGGAATCACGCCTCATTCATGTCTGTAGTAAAGCATTCCAAAATGCTTCCCAAAGAAAACTTCTACAAAATATTAATAAATCTTCTGCCTTCCTGACTTGACCCCCTCCTCAAACAAAGGGAGTTTTGTGGCCTTTTGTGTCAGAAATGGTGGGTTGCTCAATTTCATTATTGTAGGTCTTTGCCAAGACTGGAGTGTGTTGGTGCTAATTGTGAATTTCCATGCAGAGGAGGCAGCATGTAATGTTTCCCAGGCTGAGTACCTTATGGAACCCTGACTCATTCTGAGAACCTCATGGGCCCGGTTACCTGGACAACATCCTCCTGGAAATGCTCGCCTCTTAATGCCTCAAGTTTCCATCTGGACTTACAGGCCCCATATGATCATGTTTCCCCGTTATTATTTATCATGAACATTTTCTCTTCTAATAGGTAGTGGGTTACTTTCTACCCATACTAGGATCTTCCTCAAACCCCTGCCCTGACTCAAGTTCTCTCTCCTTATCATGCCACCCTCCATCTTTCCCCTACTTCAAGGCCAATGTTAAACCCTACAGACCTTCTCCTTAGCTATTCAACATCCCTTCTGCTGTAATTCATTCTAGCTACCCAATTAGCACCTGGCCTACAATCTAATTGTGTGCAAAGCACAAATTAACACTAACCTGCTCCGTCTTGAATGCTCCTTTTTAATGCTGAAATCATTCTGTGCCTACTAGCCTTACTTTATCAGCTAGATTGCAAACTTCACATGGGACTTTTTTCCCCCCTTTATTTAAACCAACAGCACCTGTCTCTGAACTGGTGCCATGACTCCCCAGTCTGGCCATAACCTTCCCTTTTATTCCAGCTTTTTTGTAGAGTGAACAACTTGTCCCAGTTTTCCTGGGATTTGGCTGGTTTTAGCACTGAAATCCCACAAGCCAGGAACCCACCCAGTGCCAGCAAACAAGGATAGTTGGTCACCTATCTACTTGCCCTAGCATGGGTTAAGGTTTTGCATTCTATAAAATGCTCTCATCCCACGGTTGGCCTTTCAAGGCCAAGTTCAAATGCTTTTCTCTTATCAGACATTCCCTTATCACATTCCTTGTCATATACCTCTCTCTTGAGGAGTCCAGCCAAGTCCCCTGACCTAGCATCTTAGCTAATCACACACTGACTCATGGTCTAGTTCTCAGCATAGCTGTCTCCCCTCTGGGTGATTCTTAAGGGAAAAGCCCTGTGATGCACATCCACACATCCCTCCTATACCCAGCACAGTTCTTTACACCAGGGGTTCATCAAATGGGCAGAGTTTGCTGATGGATTGATTGGTTCTGATCCCAAGGCAGGCCCAATCTAGGGAAGGCTGAAGGCCAGGATGGAGAACAATGGAGAAATCTGGAGCTGACTGCACTCATTCCACTCCAGCTAAAAAACTCAGTAAATGACCCTAAAGTCTTCCAGGACAAAACACTCAGTTTTTCAGTGCAATGTAGAGGGCTGTCTATAACCCATTAGATGTGTGTTCATTTTTTTCTGGAGACAGACCCCAGGCTTTGCAGACTTATGTAGGTAGGAGTTTGTAGCAGTGCAGAATGCCTCGCAGGGATGGGAGATGGTTACCGCACAACTCTGCTAGGTCATTCAGAATAGTGATCATTTCATACCTTGCTCAGGAAATTGCAGAGGTCACATTTTTTTAATGAATATAAAGTTGAAAGGGAATTTTGACAAGTCGGATTCACCAAAGCCAAAGTAGGTCACCCTGATTTGAGCTGTCAATAAGGTGTTAGGGAAGACACTGGGAGATTAACACCCTTTCACAGTGACCCAGCTGTTCTCCTGAAGGTGATAACATGCAATCAGGCACAGGATGATGAACAAAAGTGAGGGGGTGGGAGGAGTGCCATGGGACGCTTTCAGATCTAAGGAACTGGCAGAGCTCCTACTTATTTCTCCATTTATTTTTTTTAAATCTAAGTAGCATTGTTTTCCAACCAACAGGTACAAGAAAGGAAGGCTTTCATTGAGTATTTTCCTCTTATTATATTACATTACCCTGATTTTTCAGGAAGCTGCTATACAAAAAGCAGCTCTCTCTAGGGAGAAAAACTCTCTCTCTCTCTCTGTCCCTATCTATTTCTCTCTCTAAATATATATATATATATATATATATATATATATACACATACATATATATATAAAATACATATTTATTTTAATTGCTTTTTATTGTTATTTTTATTATATTTATTACGTATTATATGTTTATTATTTAACTATATATAGAGAGAGAGAGACAGAAAGAGAGGTAGAGACCAGTGCCATGCAATTACAACCTGTCCCCTTACCAAGAAAAGTGCACGTGCCATGTTGGGAAAAGTCCGGACAGTTGCTGTACCCACACTGCTCATCTAATGTCAGTATTCCTCTGAAGTCACCAGTGAATTGAACTGAAGTCAATATGTTCAGTGGCCTGCCTTCCCATAGGCCAACTAAACAACTCATTAAGAGGAAAGACTTGTATTTCCAGGACCCTACTGTATTTTCTGGTCAAATGGAAGTACAGTAAATACAATAGACTCAAATGTCACTCTTGGGCGCTTCCCTGGTGGCGCAGTGGTTGAGAATCCGCCTGCCAATGCAGGGGACACGGGTTCGAGCCCTGGTCTGGGAAGATCCCACATGCCGCGGAGCAACTGGGCCCGTGAGCCACAACTACTGAGCCTGCGCGTCTGTAGCCTGTGCTCCGCAACAAGAGAGGCCGCGATAATGAGACGCCCACGCACCGCGATGAAGAGTGGCCCCCGCTCACCGCAACTACAGAAAGCCCTTGCACAGAAACGAAGACCCAACACAGCCAAAAATAAATAAATAAATTAAAAAAAAAAAATGTCACTCTTACTGTTTGCATGAAAATAGACCCAGGTTTTGGCATGGACTTTCCAAATATTTAGCAATTCTGTGTATTCCAGAATTCAGTATTGGTGTTTCTCCAATTTTTAACATCTCTATCAATTCTTTAAACAGCTTGAAGTCTTCATGTATCTAGTGATGTCAGTGGTGAAATCAGAGTTTCCCTGTTCACACATCTGTCCTCCCAGAAAATAGTGATTTAACCCATCCCCATTCCCATTAAATTGTAGAGAGCTTATTCAGGCATTCTGAAGACTTGAAGTGGTCTAAAATGCCCTAAATGGACAATATGAAGCTTTTTTAAAAAATTTAATGTCAGGCAAAAAAGAATAGGGAAATACTGGAAAAGTAAAAAGAAAATAAGGCAAAAAATAGAATAAACAACACCAGCAGTAAATATACAGTGGTCTGTCTTCTGATTCTTCCTTCATGTTCTTCTTATAGCTCTTATCAATGTTTTACATGAACACTTATTAAATCAGATGGAATCTACATCTTCTCTTGAGCAAAGATGAAAACTCTGCTCTGGATCTCTAAAAATATTGATATAGTGCTTTAGTAAGTTTAACATTAGCTAGTATGAATAATTCTAAGCTATAAAATGAAGTAAATATCAATAAAAGCAAATTAGCATTTTTCAGTAGCAGGAGGAAGCGTATACAGAAGTTTCAAAAAACAAGTAGTCAAGAATGTTCTTGGAGTCTAGCCACTGGTTTTGTCCCAGGCTGGCTCTGTGAACATAAGCAATTCAGGCTGTCTCCTGGAGACTCGATTTCCACACAAGTACATTGATGGAATTAGACCAGGTGAACTTTAAGGTCCCTTATAACCCTAACAGTTCATCAGTCTATAAGGAAGAAAACAAATAGGAATCAGTTAATTAGAATTAATTAGGATATTATCTTCTTTGATAGATATCCAGTCTTAGAACTATAAAATTGTTTTTAATTATACAAGTAGTCAATGTTCATTGTAGAAAATAATATCAAGCTCACTCTGCCCCACAAAGAAAAAATCCCTAAAATCCTAGCACCCAGAAATATCCATTCTCAATACTGTGATGTTTATCTTTCTGAATATATCCTATGCAAAATATAAATACACATAAACATGTAAATGAGATACTATATCTCAGTTTTGTGGTCTGTCACAAAGCTGGTGGCTATATTAATTGGTACAAATTTTCTAGGGATCACCTTGTCATTATGTATTGAAAGTCTTAGAAATGTATGTATCTTTTGACCAAGTAATTATACTGCTAACAGAGTAATGAGAAAAGTGTGCAGGATATGAGAAGATGGCAGAAGAGTAAGACACGGAGATCACCTTCCTCCCCACAGATACATCAGAAATACATCTACACGTAGAACTGCTCCTATAGAACACCTACTGAATGCTGGCAGAAGACCTCAGACCTCCCAAAAGGCAAGAAACTCCCCACGTACCTGGGTAGGGCAAAAGAAGGAAGAAAAAACAGAGACAAACGAATAGGGACAGGACCTGCACCAGTGGGAGGGAGCTGTGAAGGAGGAAAGGTTTCCACACACTAGGAAGCCCTTTTGTGGGTGGAGACTGCGGGTGGCGGAGAGGGGAAGCTTCAGAGCCACGGAGGAGAGTGCAGCAACAGGGGTGCGCAGGGCAAAGCGGAGAGATTCCCACACAGAGAATCGGTGCTGACCACTCACCAGCCCCAGAGGCTTGTCTGCTCACCCGCCAGGATGGGCGGGGGCTGGGAGCTGAGGCTCGGGCTTCGGTCAGATCTCAGGGAGAGGACTGGGGTTGGGGGTGTGAACACAGCCTGAAGGGGGCTAGTGCACCACGGCTAGCCGGGAGGGAGTCCGGGAAAAAGTCTGGAGCTGCCGAAGAGATGAGACTTTTTCTTCCCTCTTTGTTTCCTGGTGCGCGAGGAGAGGGGGTTAAGAGCGCTGCTTAAAGGAGCTCCAGAGGTGGGCACGAGCTGCAGCTATCAACGTGGATCCCAGAGACGGGCATGAGACGCTAAGGCTGCTGCTGCGGCCACCAAGAGCCTGTGTGCGAGCACAGGTCACTATCTACAGCTCCCCTCCCGGGAGCCTGTGCAGCCCACCACTGCCAGGGTCCCGTGATCTAGGGACAACTTCCCCAGGAGGACGCACGGCATGCATCAGGTTGGTGCAACATCACGCTGGAGTCTGACACCGCAGGCTCACCCCGCACCCGTACCCCTCCCTCCCCCCAGCCTGAGTGAGCCAGAGCCGCCAAATCAGCTACTCCTTTAACCTCGTCCTGTCTGAGCAAAGAACAGACGCCCTCAGGCGATCTACACGCAGAGGCGGGGCCAAATCCAAAGGTGAACCCCCGGAGCTGTGTAAACAAAGAAGAGAAAGGGAAATTTCTCCCAGCAGCTTCAGGAGCAGCGTATTAAATCTCCACAATCAATTTGATGTACCCTGCATCTGTGGAATACCTGAATAGACAAAGAATCACCCAAATTGAGTAGGTGGACTCTGGGAGCAAGATATATTATTTTTTCCCCTTTTCCTCTTTTTGTGAGTGTGTATGTGTATGCTTCTGTGTGTGATTTTGTCCGTATAGCTTGGCTTTCGCCATTTGTCCTAGGGTTCTGTCTGTCCGGTTTTTTTCCTTCTTTTTTTTTTTTTTTAACTTCTTCAAATTTTTTTCTTAATAATTATTTTTTACTTTTTATTTTAATAAATTTATTTGATCTCATCTTACTTTATTTATTTATCTGCTTTCTTTCTTTATTTTATTTATCTGCTTTCTTTCTTTCTTTCTATTTTTTCTCCCTTTTATTCTGAAGCGTGTGTATGAAAGGCTCTTGGTTCTCCAGCCAGGAGTCAGTGCTGTGCCTCTGAGGTGGGAGAGCCAACTTCAGGACACTGGTCCACAAGAGACCTCCCAGCTCCACGTAATAACAAATGGCGAAAATCTCCCAGAGATCTCCATCTAAACGCCAAGACCCAGCTTCACTCAATGACCAGCAAGCTACAGTGCTGGACACCCTATGCCAAACAACTAGCAAGACAGGAACACAGCCCCATCCATTAGCAGAGAGGCTGCCTAAAATCATAATAAGACCACAGACACCCCCAAACACACCACCAGACGTGGACTTGCCCACCAGAAAGACAAGATCCAGCCTCATCCACCAGAACACAGGCACTAGTCCCTTCCACCAGGAAGCCTACACAACCCACTGAACCAACCTTAGCCACTGGGGACAGACACCAAAAACAACAGGAACTACGAACCTGCAGCCTGCAAAAAGGAGACCCCAAACACAGTAAGATAAGCAAAATGAGACGACAGAAAAACACACAGCAGATGAAGGAGAAAGGTAAAAACACACCAGACCTAACAAACGAAGAGGAAATAGGCAGGTTACCTGAAAAAGAATTCAGAATAATGATAGTAAAGATGATCCAAGATCTTGGAAATAGAATAGAGAAAAAGCAAGAAACATTTAACAAGGACCTAGAAGAACTAAAGAGGAAACAAGCAATGATGAACAACACAATAAATGAAATTAAAAATAGTCTAGAAGGGATCAATAGCAGAATAACTGAGGCAGAAAACGGATATGTGACCGGGAAGATAAAATAGTGGAAATAACTACTGCAGAGCAGAATAAAGAAAAAAGAACGAAAAGAACTGAAGACAGTCTCAGAGACCTCTGGGACAACATTAAACGCACCAATATTCAAATTATAAGGGTCCCAGAGAAGAAGAGAAAAAGAAAGGGACTGAGAAAATATTTGAAGAGATTATAGTTGAAAACTTCCCAAATATGGGAAAGGAAATAGTTAATCAAGTCCAGGAAGCACAGAGAGTCCCATACAGGATAAATCCAAGGAGAAACACACCAAGACACATATTAATCAAACTGTCAAAAATTAAATACAAAGAAAACATATTAAAAGCAGCAAGGGAAAAACAACAAATAACACACAAGGGAATCCCCATAAGGTTAATATCTGATTTTTCAGCAGAAACTCTGCAAGCCAGAAGGGAGTGGCAGGACATATTTAAAGTGATGAAGGAGAAGAACCTACAACCAAGATTACTCTACCCAGCAAGGATCTCATTCAGATTTCATGGAGAAATTAAAACCTTTACAGACAAGGAAAAGCTGAGAGAGTTCAGCACCATCAAACCAGCTTTACAACACATGCTAAAGGAACTTCTCTAGGCAAGAAACACAAAAGAAGGAAAAGAACTAAAATAACAAACCCAAAACAATTAAGAAAATGGGAATAGGAACATACATATCGATAATTACCTTAAGTGTAAATGGATTAAATGCTCCAACCAAAAGACATAGACTGGCTAAATGGATACAAAAACAAGACCCATATATATGCTGTCTACAAGAGACCCACTTCAGACCTAGGGACACATACAGACTGAAAGTGAGGGCTTGGAAAAAGATATTCCATGCAAATGGAAATCAAAAGAAAGCTGGAGTAGCAATTCTCATATCAGACAAAATAGACTTTAAAATAAAGACTACAACAAGAGACAAAGAAGGACACTACATAATGATCAAGGGATCGATCCAAGAAGAAGATATAACAATTGTAAATATTTATGCACCCAACATAGGAGCACCTCAATACATAAGGCAAATACTAACAGCCATAAAAGGGGAAATTGACAATAACACAATCATAGTAGGGGACTTTAACACCCCACTTTCACCAATGGACAGATCACCCAAAATGAAAATAAATAAGGAAACACAAGCTTTAAATGATACATTAAACAAGATGGACTTAATTGATATTTATAGGACATTCCACCCAAAAACAACAGAATACACATTTTTCTCAAGTGCTCATGGAACATTCTCCAGGATAGATCATATCTTGGGTCACAAATCAAACCTTGGTACATTTAAGAAAATTGAAATTGTATCAAGTATCTTTTCCAACCACAACTCTATGAGACTAGATATCAATTATAGGAAAATATCTGTAAAAAAATACAAACACATGGAGGCTACACAATACACTACTTAATAACGAAGTAATCACTGAAGAAATCAAAGGGGAAATCAAAAAATACCCAGAAACAAATGACAATGGAGACACGATGACCCAAAACCTATGGGATGCAGCGAAAGCAGTTCTAAGAGGGAAGTTTATAGCAATACAATCCTACCTTAAGAAATAGGAAACATCTCAAATAAACGACCTAACCTTGCACCTAAAGCAATTAGAGAAAGAAGAACAAAAAAACCCCAAAGTTAGCAGAAGGAAAGAAATCATAAAGATCAGATCAGAAATAAATGAAAAAGAAATAAAGGAAATGATAGCAAAGATCAGTAAAACTAAAAGCTGGTTCTTTGAGAAGATAAACAAAATTGATAAACCATTAGCCAGACACATCAAGAAAAAAAGGGAGAAGACTCAAATCAATAGAATTAGAAATGAAAAAGGAGAAGTAACAACTGACACTGCAGAAATACAGAGGATCATGAGCGTTTACTACAAGCAACTCTATGCCAATAAAATGGACAACCTGGAAGAAATGGACAAATTCTTAGAAATTCACAACCTGCTGAGACTGAACCAGGAATAAATAGAAAATATGAACAGACCAATCACAAGCACTGAAATTGAAACTGTGATTAAAAATCTTCCAACAGGGGCTTCTCTGGTGGCGCAGTGGTTAGGAATCCACCTGCCAATGCAGGGGACACGGGTTCGTGCCCCGGTCCGGGAAGATCCCACATGCCATGGAGTGGCTAGGCCCATGAGCCACAACTACTGAGCCTGTGCGTCTGAAGCCTGTGCTCCGCAACGGGAGAGGCTGAGACAGTGACAGGCCCGCGTACCATGATGAAGAGTGGCCCCCGCTGGCCGCAACTAGAGAAAGCCCTTGCACAGAAATGAAGACCCAACACAGCCAAAAGTAAATAAATAGACAAATAAATTAAAAAAGAAAAAATCTTCCAACAAACAAAAGCCCAGGACCAGATGGCTTCACAGGCGAATTCTATCAAACATTTAGAGAAGAGCTAACATCTATCTTTCTCAAACTCTTCCAAAATATAACAGAGGGAGGAACACTCCCAAACTCATTCTACAAGGCCACCATCACCCTGATACCAAAACCAGACAAAGATGTCACATATAAAGAAAACTACAGGCCAGGATCACTGATGAACATAGATGCAAAAATCCTCAACAAAATACTAGCAAACAGAATCCAACAGCACATCAAAAGGATCGTACACCATGATCAAGTGGGGTGTATTCCAGGAATGCAAGGATTCTTCAATATATACAAATCAATCAACATGATACACCATATTAACAAACTGAAGGACAAAAACCATATGATCATCTCAATAGATGCAGAGAAAGCTTTCAACAAAATTCAACACCCATTTATGATAAAAACCCTCCAGAAAGTAAGCATAGAGGGAACTTTCCTCAACATAATAAAGGCCATATATGACAAGCCCACAGTCAACATTGGCCTCAATGGTGAAAAACTGAAACCATTTCCACTAAGATCAGGAACAAGACAAGGTTGCCCACTCTCACCACTATTATTCAACATGGTTTTGGAAGTTTTAGCCAGAGCAATCAGAGAAGAAAAAGAAATAAAAGGAATCCAAATCGGAAAAGAAGAAGTAAAGCTGTCACTCTTTGCAGATGACATGATACTATACACAGAGAATCCTAAAGATGCTACCAGAAAACTCCTAGAGCTAATCAATGAATTTGGTAAAGTAGCAGGATACAAAATTAATGCACAGAAGTCTCTAGCATTCCTATACACTAATGATGAAAAATCTGAAAGTGAAATTAAGAAAACACTCCCATTTACCATTGCAACAAAAAGAATAAAATATCTAGGAATAAACCTACCTAAGGAGACAAAAGACCTGTATGCAGAAAATTATAAGACAATGATGAAAGAAATTAAAGATGATAACAATAGATGGAGAGATATACCATGTTCCTAGATTGGAAGAATCAACATTGTGAAAATGACTCTACTACCCAAAGCAATATACAGATTCAATGCAATCCCTATCAAACTACCACTGGCATTTTTCACAGAACTAGAACAAAAAAATTTCACAATTTGTATGGAAACACAAAAGAGCCTGAACAGCCAAAGCAATCTTGAGAATGAAAAATGGAGTTGGAGGAATCAGACTCCCTGACTTCAGACTATACTACAAAGCTACAGTAATCAAGACAGTATGGTACTGGCACAAAAACAGAAATATACATCAATGGAACAAGGTAGAAAGCACAGAGATAAACCTATGCACATATGGTCACCTTATCTTTGATAAAGGAGGCAAGAATATACAACAGAGAAAAGACAGCCTCTTCAATAAGTGGTGCTGGGAAAACTGTACAGGTACATGTAAAAGTATGAAATTAGAACACTCCCTAACACCATACACAAAAATAAGCTCAAAATGGATTAAAGACCTAAATATAAGGCCAGACACTATCAAACTCTTAGAGGAAAATATAGGCAGAACACTCTATGACATAAATCACAGCAAGATACTTTTTGACCCACCTCCTAGAGAAATGGAAATAAAAACAAAAATAAACAAATGGGACCTAATGAAACTTAAAAGCTTTTACACAGCAAAGGAAACCATAAACAAGACCAAAAGACAACCCTCAGAATGGCAGAAATATTTCCAAATGAAGCAACTGACAAAAGATTAATCTCCAAGATTTACAAGCAGCTCACACAGCTCAATAACAAAAGAACAAACAACCCAATCCAAAAATGGGCAGAAGACCTAAATAGACATTTCTCCAGAGAAGATATACAGATTACCAATAAACACATGAAAGAATGCTCAACATCATTAATCATTAGAGAAATGCAATCAAAACTACAATGAGATATCATTTCACACCGGTCGGAATGGCCATCATCAAAAAATCTAGAAACAATAAATGCTGGAGAGGGTGTGGAGAAAAGGGAACCCTCTTGCACTGTTGGTGGGAATGTAAATTGATACAGCCACTATGGAGAACAGTATGGAGGTTCCTTAAAAAACTAAAAATAGAACTACCATACGACCCAGCAATCCCAGTACTGGGCATATACCCTGAGAAAACCATAATTCAAAAAGAGTCATGTGCCAAAATGTTCATTGCAGCTCTATTTACAATAGCCAGAACATGGAAGCAACCTAAGTGTCCATCATCGGATGAATGGATAAAGAAGATGTGGCACATATATACAATGGAATATTACTCAGCCATAAAAAGAAACGAATTTGAGTTATTTGTAATGAGGTGGATGGACCTAGAGTCTGTCATACAGAGTGAAGTAAGTCAGAAAGAGAAAAACAAATACCATATGCTAACACATATATATGGAATCTAAGGAAAAAAAGAAAAAGTCATCAAGAACCTAGGGGTAAGACAGGAATAAAGACGTAGACCTGCTAGAGAATGGACTTGAGGATATGGGGAGGTGGAAGGGTAAGCTGGGACAAAGTGAGAGAGTGGCATGGACATATATACACTACCAAACATAAAATAGATACCTAGTGGGAAGCAGCCGCATAGCACAGAGAGATCAGCTTGGTGGTCTGTGACCACCTAGAGTGGTGGGATGGGGAGGGTGGGAGGGAGGGAGACGCAAGAGGGAGGAGATATGGGAACATATGTATATGTATAACTGATTCACTTTGTTGTAAAGCAGAAACTAACACACCATTGTAAAGCAATTATACTCCAATAAACATGTTAAAAAAAACAAAAAAAAGAAGAAAGCAAGGAAGAAAAGAAGGAAACAATTTTCTTATCTCATTGTAATAAGGCAGTTTTCCTTAAAAAAAAAAAGGCTTAAACCTTAAATTCTCTTTCCTAATCAAAATGTGCTTTTCCATCTTTAGACTATTCCTCTTATATCCTGTATTATTCATGATGTTTAATTCTTGAAATAGCACATGGCTGAAAACAGAAGCTAACCCTCTTGTCCACTGTGAATTAAATCTTTTCCTAGGACCCGTCTACAATGTACAGTTTGGGGTTTGCCAAGATAATTATTTTCTCTGAAATAAGTTCCAGCATTTTGCCTTTTCAATATATAGTTATACAATATATTGTTAACACAATATAGTTAATACAGTCAATATAGTAGATACAACTATAACACACATGATATGATGCCACTTTGGTGACTTTCTTCATCCATGTAATTCTGAAATTTGACAGTATATTTTTCATATTCTAATGAGCTGAGTATTACCTTTGCAAGGATAGAAAAATAAAATAAATTCATAATTTAAAAAAAATGTATGTAAAAGGATGTTCACTACAGCATTGTTTAGAATCAGTTTTAAAAGATGAAAAAAATCAGGATTCTGTTAGGAAATTTTATGGTACATTCTCACAATGGAGTATGATGCACCCTTTAATAATGATAGATATATATTTAGGACTATGGAAAACTACGTAGGACCAGTATGTGAGACATTTCCTCTGACAACCACAGGTAAGAGAGTTTACTGAAAGTCTTTCTTTCAAAAGCCACAATGAAGCTGCGGGGATGGCACAGCCCCGATCTGGGCTGCTGACAACAATTGCAGGCTCTCCATATGCTCCACAGCTTCTAGAAATGGCAGGCTAACATTTCCCTCCTGCTGGCACTGCACTGGGCTTGCTGCAACTGTCACTGTCCCCATCCTCATTCTCCGCTCTATCTCCGAAGCCTTTGCCCACTCTCACCAAGGCCAGAGACACACATTCTTGAAGCTAAAAAATTAAAAACCTAGTAAGTGGTCCTCTTGTGCTTCGCAGTGACAGCAGCCTTTTTCCTCTGGGGACAAGAGGGTGTGAATGTGGCTGGAGAGGCAGCAGACAAGTGGAGGCAAGGCCTGGGAGTGTGCAGGGCCATCCAGCAGAGAGAAGGAGGGTCACAAAGGGGAAAGAAACCAAAAATGACAAGGCTCCGGGTCTAGAGCAGGAAATGGGAAGTAGTAGTTTCCGAATAATCATAAAGAGCATGAAAATAAGGTGCTGTTGTGCTTTCTTTCCATTGATAATGCAACCGATGAATTAAGGAAGGAAACTCAAAGTAGAGTCAATCAGGTTCTGGACTGTTTGCTGATACCTGGGAAAGGAAAGCTTTCTTCTTGCACCTACTCTCTTCCTTCTCCAGCACCCCTTTTTCATTCTCCTGATCCATTTATACCTTTTCCCAGCTGTTTTCATAGTTAAGCTAAACGTTCCAATGGCTTGGATTAGTACTCACAAGTTGGGAGATGAGAGAAAGGATACTGGTCCACCTGTGCAGGGTAGGATATGTACAATGATTCAGCTGTTCTAACCCTAGTCATCGACTTATTCATCTCCAACAGGGTGAGTGCAGACTAAGAGTCTGAAGGGACTGTTTGGTAACTTCCTCATCCTCTCTTGGCCATGCCAGGTGTTGTTTTGCTGTACCCATCTTCTGTTGGGCATTGTCTGGCTTTCCTTCATACCATACTTTCTCTGGCAGGCCTTCACTAATGCCAAGTATTAAATCTGGACTCTCAGCCACCCCCTTTCTGTCTATGATTTGGAATAATACTCAACAGTAAGTTGAACTAACCCAACTCCTTCTCTAAGATGAAGCATACTTTTCCTCAACATCTCTATGAGGAGATTTCTATCTCAACACTTTCTTGTTAATGTGCAATGATGAACAATTAACTTACCTTCGACTTAACAGACACAGTAAATCTGGGGTACAATCAAAAAAATTAAAAGTCTGCCCCAGCAGCCTCCTCTGCCCCTTAGCAGTGCCAATTGCCCTCATCCTCATGCATTTTCTGTCCCCAACCACCATGAGGTCATAGGTAGGTGCAGCTTTTGCTGGCCTGACACTTGGTGTTGTCCCCTGACTTCCAAGAATCCTGATTTCTTAACTAGAAGTGATTAAATGTAGAAGGAAAGTCCTGGTGCTGCATAAAACTAAAGGTGGACATAGATCACCACATTTTCTAATTGAGGAGAAGCCCAGTGAGTCAACAACACTGCTTCCAGGTGGAGGAAGGGAATTCAATTACCAGAAAATCTACTATGCACCAAATACTATGCTACATGCTTCATTCTCAGCAGGAACCATTATGTCCCGGGTGCAGAAGACACAGTTCCCATCTTCAAACCAAATGTGTGTAGACAAAGCATCCACATGATAATTGGCTTATAGACACTTATGAGGTGCATCTGCCAGGGTAAGTCAAAATTGATGATAATAAAAGCAATTTGTATTTATTAAGTGCTTACCAAGAACCAGGCTTAGTGTCAGTCTCTTTAAAATTCAAGGTCTCAAATATCAGAATTGTCTTCATAGATGACAACAAAATTGGATTTAGAACAGTGATCCAACACACAGTAGCATGCCTCCTGCATCATCAGAGAGATGTTGAATAATTAAGGTATTAAATTAGAAGACTTTTTAAATTGGTGATCTATTGGTGTATATAGTGTCTACCTATTGGCCCGAGTGAGGATTAAGTCTCATTTTCTAAACGTTCTGGATGAAGTGGAGTTTATTAAAACCAAACGCAGTAATTAGTCTTATTTGTTTAAAGGGTCCTAATTCTAGGACATAATTAGTACTAAATAATAGTTTAATGTGATTGATATTCAAAACAGCATGAATTATTACTAGTAAGAATTTGTGATAATAATTTTTGAGCACTGTCCTAAGTACATTTTAGAAATCAACTCATGTTTTACTCCTAGTAACCTATATGAGAGGTTGTAGTATGGATCTCATTATACAGATGAGAAAACTGAGTCACAGAAAGGTGAAGAAATCTGTACCTGGCTTCAAACCTGGTGAGTGGCAGAGGTGGGATTAGAACCCAGTTCTACTTGGTTCCAAGCCCACAGTGTCTTAACCCATGACCACACCAACTAGATTCAGTTACTATTTCTAATAACGAAGAAATCACAATTAGACAAAAAACACTAGGGTATGTTTCACTATACTGCAATAGTTAAAATCTAGTTAAAATAGTAAAATACATTTTTAAAAAATATTTCTGATAACCAATAAACAAGTTAACTTTTCCATTTCCAGAGGGTTTCTCTACAGGAATGTTCATCCCTATTAAAATTCCTTCTTAACTTGAAAACTACCTAGCATGGCTTTAAACCACCCAAGCTGACTTTTTAAAAGGAAGGGTTGGATCTTTTACAAGCAGTCCTTTGTTTGCAGTTCTAACACCTGTGAAATACAAATTTTTTTTTCTTGCAGTTTGTTGCTAGTGCAATGCCAGCTCTGGGGCCCTCCATGGGCCTCGCTCAGAACAGGCTGCAAGGGCCCTTGCATGGGGTCAGCCTATGGTGCTTCCTGAAGGAGTCATGGAAACAGGGCCAGACAGTCTCCTGGGGGGCCTCCTGATCATCTAATGAAGACATCAGAGACAAAAGGAAACATTTAAACATGGCTTTGCATCCCTTAGAAGGCAAATCTCTGTTCTGCCTCCTGGTTTTACCTTGCCATGTAGGAATCCTAGGAACCGGGACCTGATTCCAAAGCCAGTTGACTTAGTTGGTTGTTGTGTCTTATTTCTAGGAATTGAGAAATGCTTCAGATGATCAAAATGTCTTAAGGTTCCCTAAACTTTTCCTCTGAATATTGCCACTTATTCTGCCATAGTGTCAGTCCTTTCCATGTTTAACGACCTTCCTGTCTACCCTCTTTGTTTTCCCTGTGTGTTGATGGGTGGTTTGAACTTGCTGAGTGTTACAAGCAGGGCTAAGCTTGTATTATGTATTAGGTGAAGTAACTTCAACAACATGAAGAGACAGGGAGAAAAAAGGGATGCTAAGATTTTACTGAAGGAATTTTTGCCAAACACCTTACAAAATAAGAAGAATTCCAATTTTTCCCACTAATTCCTCACCTGAAGGATAAAGATGTTGGATCACATGGCTTATAACCTTCATCTCCACATGAATATTTTTATGCTTGAATATATTTTTATTTTTATTTTTTTAACATCTTTATTGGAGTATAATTGCTTTAAATGTTGTGTTAGTTTCTGCTGTATAACAAAGTGAATCAGCTATACATATACATATATCCCCATATCTCCTCCCTCTTGAGTCTTCCTCCCACCCTCCCTATCCCGCCCCTCTAGGTGGTCACAAAGCACCGAGCTGATCTCCCTGTGCTATGCAGCTGTTTCCCACTAGCTATCTATTTTATATTTGGTAGTGTATATATGTCCATGCCATGCTCTCACTTCGTCCCAGGTTACCCTTCCCACTCCTCATAAACATGCATCCTATGGTAAGATTCTGAAGGGGGATGATGCTTCAACTAAGGCTCCTGAATTTGAAGAGAAGCTTTCCTCATAAAATATTATCGAGATTGTAATTGAAAAAAGAAAAAAATAGAAGTGCTCATTCTTAACCTCTGCTACACTAAAGACAAATATGTGATTTACCAAAATGGTCTAGATTCAAAAAAAGGCTAAGTAGCTGAGCCCACACATATATGAAGCTGAAATCTAAAACAAGTTAGCCTTGAGCCAAAATAAAAATGTTTGTTTGTATCAAACATCGAGAAAAGATCTTTGGAACAAAAGTTCTTTCACTCTTAGATTATCTAGTGAACTGCAACAATTCTCCCCTTCACAAATAGAGATATTTCCTAAAAGTTCAAAACGAATTATGCTCTCTAGACCTCTTTCAATAAACAAGTCACCTTCTGCATTCCCATGTTTCAACTCATTCATATTGATGGGCACAAGTAACTTTATTTGGAAATTTTCAATGCATTCCGCTGAAACTCCCATCTCTAAGTAATTATTACTTTGCACAGACTGGGTTAGGAAGTCAAGGTGTTTTTATCCTCTCATGGCTGTTCTTCTGCATTTTCTAAAGAGCACTGAACGATTTTCTATTTGAAATCATTATTTGTATATATTTCTTACTACCTTAACTACAGGCTTCATGAGAGCAGGAACCACTTCTTTACCTTCAAAGATTGAATCTTATTATTTTATAGCCTTTCCAGCACTTTACACAAAGTAGTTACTCAATAAATATAAATGAAGGACCCAGAAATCCCCCTTATAGGAATGCATCCTACAAATGTATTGGTACAAGTGCAAAAAGAGATACTCATTGTAGCACTGTTTTCAACAATGAAAATCAGGGACTACATAAAATGCTCATCAACAGAAGAATGGTAAAATAAACACCCATATCATGCAAACTATGAATTGGATTGCTACATACACAAAAAATATATAAAATATATACACTCGGCCCCTCATAACAGGAGTAAATTAGATAAATAAGATATGGAAAAGTGTCCATGATATTATTATGTGAAAAGAGTTAAAAAGGAAACTTGCAGAAAAATATGTATTGCATGCTCACATTTTTAACAAGTGCCTACATATATATACGATATTATGTACTATAGCATTTTTTTTTTTGCATTAACAATATTGGAAAGGGTATACTGTATGCTTGCATAAGCAAGTACCTCTGGGAAGTGGGATGTGGTGGACAAAAAGGGAATTTTACTCCTTTACATGTTTCTTTAGTGCTGATATTCTTTACACCGAGTATGTATATCTTTACAATAAAAGGTTAAGGAATATAAATATTATTTAAATGATTGAATGAATGTTGAATGAATGAAGTCTATATAATCAAATGGTTAATTCTGTATACCTATTCTGGTTATAAGAAACAGCTGATAAAATCAGTCCTTTCTTAGGAAAGGAAGCATTACAGAATAAGACAGGTATTTACTGAAAGGCAACATAGCATCATCCAAATTATCCTATTCTAGGAGTCCATAGACTAAATTCCTGGATCACCTACTACCTACTGAGCTGTGTGACTACATAGCTTTCCTATGTTTTACTTTTTTGTTTTATAAAGTGAGGTTGTGTGGACTAAAGGATTCCAAAATTCCTTTGAGTTCTAAATTTCTTACCCACTTTTTTGAGAAGGAGAGAAAGAAAGAGAGAGAAATGATGAGGGTCATCAAATGGCCAAAGCATTAAAGAAAGATCTTTAGTTGCACTACTATTAGAAGACAGGCAGTTAACAGAATCTGACAGTGAAAAAAAAGAGTACTTAGGAGGTTAATGTTCATTTTATACTTTGCTTCATGATATAAATTTAGGCTTTCATCTGCATTCAACCCTACATAACATCCTATAAGACAAGGGAACACTGTTTACAACATGGCATTTCAAGTATCCAGATGACGGTCCATTTGGAATAGATTACAACTCTGCTTTCTGTCATCAAACATTCGCATACTCATATTGCATCCATCTGTAGCCAGGGACCATTTGTTGGTCCAGTTTTCTTTCATTGGGAGGAAAAGGGATAATGAAGGAACAGTTTAGCCCAGAAATCTCTCTTAAGATTTTCTTTTTTATTAACTTGTCTAGATTAGAAACTAAAATATCATATGGGAGTTGATCAGCAAGTAACATCCATTAATAATGCCACAGCGGAAGTGAACCTGAATCTCATCAACATGAAATGCAACCTTCCGTCTCAGAACCCATATCGATCCATGAATTTTACTACAACTATGTTACAGATATAAGACCAGGAAGGTCACCCAGATGTAGTCTAATGAGAAGAGCTTCTTTTTTTATTTTCCAGCCTTGGTTTAAAAAAAAATAATAGGTAATTTCTTTGAATCATGACATCCTATTAAATTCAAAAGGGGCCAACAGTTTTCATTGTCACCAGTGATATTATATGCAGTTCTTATTATAGTTTCTGACAGAGGATCTTAATTAGACCTTAGAAAGAACAAGTTCATTTTTTAGCCAACTTTGAAAGACCATCTCCCCCACCTAATCCTACTTGAAAATCAATACATACAGTTTTGCCTTTAGTAGCTCCCAGAATATCTATAACATACCATCTCCCACTCACCTGCATCTAGTTTTCATTACCCAAATATTTCTTTGTTCCTCTTTAAGAACTACAAAGAAAGATCTAGGCAGACTGCACTAAGAACACTGGGAAAGAGTTTCAGAGTGGGAAGAATGATGCAAAGTTTTGCCCTCCTCCAGGGCAATTCTCAGGGAAGCCTGAGAATTTGTTAAAGAAGGTAATGGAACCAGGGCTGGCAGAAGAATGGCCAGGTGTGTTCTTTGCTGCACACCTGCCTCCCAGGAACTCTCCCTGCTTCTGCTCTTATGCTATTTCCTCCAGGTGCTTTCTTACCTCCCCACAGTTGGCCAGGCACCCCACCTTCCCCATTGCTGAACCTCAAACTGGACCAGTCTTCCTCACCTTCACAGTGTACGGCAATGGAATCTTCTCTTCCAAGATCCACCTAGCCTGTGTAGACCTTACTCATCTGTAGATATTAAAACAGTTAAACTGTGAAAGTAAGAGCTAAAGTGTAAGCATTACACTCAGGCTTCTGAGAGGAAATCAGGTCCAAGACAACTCTTCCCAGTTCCCATATGACAGCCCCGGCCTGTACTTGTTCCCACAGTCTTACAAATCTAAATACCAGATTCCAAGCAGCCACTTCTAAC
Organism: Balaenoptera borealis; assembly: GCF_965194805.1. Taxonomy (NCBI): domain Eukaryota; kingdom Metazoa; phylum Chordata; class Mammalia; order Artiodactyla; family Balaenopteridae; genus Balaenoptera; species Balaenoptera borealis. The sequence continues at coordinate 136,354,353 of NC_138866.1, read as the reverse complement.
AGATTAGAGTTGGTCCAAAAGATGGAAACGGTTTGGCATCATTGCCTTACTCCCTAAAAGCAAAAAGTACTATTGCTAAAATAAGCACAGAAGCCAAAGACGGTGGGTAAGGTGATTACCTTATCATAGGTAAGGTGGATCTTTCAATAAAACTCTGAGGACACCACACCCCCTACCTGTGGAGCTGACCATCCTTCAACATACCCCTTCTGATTCTGGACTGTAAGGACAGAATGGTCCATCTGCCACATGCTCTGTGAGGACATCGCCAGCTTCTTCGTCCTTGACTGATTAACGATTTAAGGCTTAATTGCTCCTTTAAGATATTCAACTTTGCTATACATTTAAATGCAGTGGAAAAACAAAATAAATTGCCGCTGTTCTTGAATGCCATACGCATACACATTTGGCTGTTTTCACCTAATTCTGAACTCGTAAGCATGTATTCAAGTGTATAGCAAAAGTGTGCAGTGTTCACATATAATGAAAAAACCACCCACCTAAAAATTCTAGTCAGCAAATTTTGTCAGCTTGAATTGGGAGAACCTTTCTGATTTCGTATAATCCCACTTGATTTCCAGATCAATGCGCTGAATTCACAGGTGTGTACACACGTACTATGGTCCTATCATATAGAAAGTAGCTATTTGAATCAGTGTGGGATGTAAGTTATCTGATTCTTGATAAACCAGCCAATTGTTTGACATCAATATGGAAGCATTGTTTCTTTTTAATGGCTTGGATTTGTGACTTTTCTCCCTGCCAGCACACCCCCACCTACACATGCCCATTAATACAGGAATCAGATTATCCCCTTTTTATTCATTTCAGGGTATTTCACCACAGATGTCTTCTGAAAACCTGTTCGATAACCAGAATCCATTGTTCATATTCACACTGTGTCTCAGTTCTTCCTACATGATTTCAACACATTTCCCCAAATTGTTCGGCACTCTTCTCCAAAGTTTCCAAAGTTAGCCCCAGCTTTCTCTCGGATGAAAACTGCCTAAAATACTAAGTTATCCTTATTAATAACGAAGTTTAATCTATCCAACCATTTCACGATCATTCACACAGTAAAAAATACGAGTTTGACTACTCACAAGGCAGCTGACAGGGTCTTGTTCAAGATCAAAACTTTTGCAGGTTGCCTTGTTTTTAGCTTATTTGCCTGTTAATCAAACTTTTGTTAATTTTTCTATAAACTGAATTTAATGCCAGAGGGACAAGGTAGTGAGACTTAGCAAATAGTTTGGGAATATTAGCATCCCATGGATCTGTTAATGAAAGCCATGATTTCTCTACTCCTGATGCTACTTTTCTCTACTAGGAAATCTTAACACAATAATAATTGCAAGCTCAGTGTTTATTTCATCCACCATGAGTTGGACTCTAATCTCTTCAAATCATTTTGGATCATTTGGATTTAGCAACTGGCTTGAGGTTTAAAATTCCTCAATGATGAAGAATCAGATGTTTCATACTAGTGATAACATAATGCTACATACAGAGTGCATATTTTTAAAATGTACATAATTTCCCAAAAGGCTGAATTTTATGTGGAAATAAACAAAGACCACCCAAATGAGAACAAGCAAAAACTATCCACGCTGAACTTGCTATAGCAAGGGAGTCAGCCACAATCCTGTGTGTTTGGCAGAGACTCAAAGGCAGGCAGAGAGGTGGAAAAGCTTCATAATGGAAAAACAGTGGTGCTCCCTCAAAACTGTAATTTAAAAAGATACACGCACCCCTATGTTTATAGCAGCATTATTCATAACAGCCAAGATACGGAAGCAACATAAGTGTCCATCGACAGATGAATGGATAAAGAAGATGTGGAACATATATACAATGGAATACTACTCTGCCATAAAAAAGAACAAAATAACACCAGGTGCAGCAACATGGATGAAACTAGAGATTATCATACTAAGCAAAAGTCAGGAAGAGAAAGTCAGAAAGAGAGAGAAAGATAAATACCATATGATATCACTTATATGTGGAATCTAAAATATGACACAAAAGAAATTATCTACAAAACAGAAACAGACTCACAGACATAGAGGACAGACTTATGATTGCCAAGGGGGGTGGGGGTGGGGGAGGGATGAATTGGGAGTTTGGAGTTAGCAGATGCAAACTACTATATACAGGATAGATAAACAACAAGGTCCTACTGTATAGCACAGGGAACTATATTCAATATCTTGTGATAAACCATAATGGAAAAGAATATGTTAAAAATGTTATATATATATGTGTGTATAACTAAATCATTTTGCTGTACAGCAGAAATTAACACAACATTGAGTCAAACAAAGACAAATATCATATGATATCACTTATATGTGGAATCTAAAAAAAAAATACAAATGAACTTATTTAAAAGGAAGAAAAACACAACGTTGTAAATCAACTATACTTCAATAAAAAAAATAGTGTTTCCTGATTGTCGGAAGCTGATGGGGAAGCTGAATTAACTAGAAGGGGGATATCCTACGTGACTGGTTATGGGAACATATTTGGCTTTTTCTCATTGGTTGTAAGTTGGAAGCACAGGCATAAATTAAGAAAGGTGTCAGTGATTGATCAAATCCTGGCCATTTGGGGCATTCCGGGCTGGTTGCTGCAGGTTGTCATCAGAATTCTGTTTTTATATATGATCTGGCCATAGTCAGTTTGTATATTCAGTTTCCCAATGGATACACACTGAAAAGTCTCCCTTAAATCGGGTGACATTAAAATGGCCGTGCTATACTAATAAACGGTACTTCCCATCCAATTTACTAGTGTAGCATTTCTTTTCTATAACTGCAAAGTCAAATTTATCAATGTATATTATTTCAAAGAAAGAAAAAACACAAAGAAAATGATTACTGAAGATGGCGGAGTAGAAGGACGTGCTCTCACTCCCTCTTGCGAGAGCACCAGAATCACAACTGGCTGCTGGACAATCATTGACAGGAAGACCCTGGACTTCACCAAGGAGGATACCCCACGTCCAAGGACAGAGGAGAAGCCACAGTGAGACGGTAGGAGGGGCGCAATCAGAGTAAAATCAAATCCCATAACTGCTGGGTGGGTGGCTCACAGACTGGCGAACACTTATACCACAGAAGTCCACCCACTGGAGTGAAGGTTCTGAGCCCCACGTCAGGCTTCCCAACCTGGGGGTCCGGCTACGGGAGGAGGAATTCCTAGAGAATCAGACTTTGAAGCCTAGTGGGAATTGATTGCAGGACTTTGACAGGACTGGGGGAAACAGAGACCCCACTCTTGGAGGGCACACACAAAGTAATGTGTGCATCGGGACCCAGGGGAAGGAGCAGTGACCCTGGGGGAGACTGAACCAGACCTACCTGCTGGTGTTGGGGGGGTCTCCTGCAGAGGCGAGTGGTGGCTCTGTTTCACCGTGGGGATAAGAACACTGGCAGCAGAGGTTCTGGGAAGTTCTCCTTGGCGTGAGCCCTCCCAGAGTCTGCCATTAACCCCACCAAAGAGCATGGGTAGGCTCCAGTGTTGGGTTGCCTCAGGCAAAACAACCAACAGGGAGGGCACTCAGCCCCACCCATCAACAGTCAAGTGGATTAAGGTTTTACTGAGCTCTGACCACCACAGCAACAGGGAGGGAACCCAGCCCCACCCATCAACAGTCAAGTGGATTAAGGTTTCACTGAGCTCTGACTGCCACAGCAACAGTCAGCTCTACCCACCACCAGAGCTTCCCATCAAGCCTCTTAGATAGCCTCAACCACCAGAGGGCAGACAACAGAAGCAAGAAAAACTACAATCCTGCAGCCTGTGGACCAAAACCACAGTTACAGAAAGATAGAGAAGATGAAAAGGCAGAGGACTATGTACCAGATGAAGGAACAAGAAAAAACCCCAGAAAAACAACTAAATGAAGTGGAGATAGGCAACCTTCCAGAAAAAGAATTCAGAATAATGATAGTGAAGATGATCCAGGACCTCGGAATAAGAATGGAGGCAAAGATTGAGAAGATGCAAGAAATGATTAACAAAGACCTAGAAGAATTAAAGAACAAACAAACAGAGATGACCAATACAATAACTGAAATGAAAACTACACTAGAAGGAATCAATAGCAGAATAACCGAGGCAGAAGAACGGATAAGTGACCTGGAAGACAGAAAGGTGGAATTCACTGCTGCGGAACAGACTAAAGAAAAAAGAATGAAAAGAAATGAAGACAGCCTAAGAGACCTCTGGGACAACATTAAACGCAACAACATTCGCATTATAGGGGTCCCAGAAGGAGAAGAGAGAGAGAAAGGACCAGAGAAAATATTTGAAGAGATTATAGTCGAAAACTTCCCTAACATGGGAAAGGAAATAGCCACCCAAGTCCAGGAAGCGCAGAGAGTCCCATACAGAATAAACCCAAGGAGAAACACGCCGAGACACATAGTAATCAAAGTGGCAAAAATTAAAGACAAAGAAAAATTATTGAAAGCAGCAAGGGAAAAACGACAAATAACATACAAGGGAACTCCCATAAGGTTAACAGCTGATTTTTCAGCAGAAACTCTGCAAGCCAGAAGGGAGTGGCATGATATACTTAAAGTGATGAAAGGGAAGAACCTACAACCAAGATTACTCTACCCAGCAAGGATCTCATTTAGATTTGATGGAGAAATCAAAAGCTTTACAGACAAGCAAAAGCTAAGAGAATTCAGCACCACCAAATCAGCTCTACAACAAATGCTAAAGGAACTTCTCTAAGTGGGAAACACAAGAGAAGAAAAGGACCTACAAAAACAAACCCAAAACAATTAAAATGGTCATAGGAACATACATATCGATAATTACCTTAAACGTGAATGGATTAAATGCCCCAACCAAAAGACATAGACTGGCTGAATGGATACAAAAACAAGACCCATATATATGCTGTCTACAAGAGACCCACTTTAGACCTAGGGACACATACAGACTGAAAGTGAGGGGATGGAAAAAGATATTCCATGCAAATGGAAATCAAAAGAAAGCTGGAGTGGCTATACTCATATCAGATAAAATAGACTTTAAAATAAAGAATGTTACAAGAGACAAGGAAGGACACTACATAATGATCCAGGGATCAATCCCAGAAGAAGATATAACAATTATAAATATATATGCACCCAACATAGGAGCACCTCAATACATAAGGCAACTGCTAACAGCTATAAAAGAGGAAATCGACAGTAACACAATAATAGTGGGGGACTTTAACACTTCACTTACACCAATGGACAGATCATCCAAAATGAAAATAAATAAGGAAACAGAAGCTTTAAATGACACAATAGACCAGATAGATTTAATTGATATATATAGGACATTCCATCCAAAAACAGCAGATTACACGTTCTTCTCAAGTGCGCATGGAACATTCTCCAGGATAGATCACATCTTGGGTCACAAATCAAGCCTCAGTAAATTTAAGAAAATTGAAATCATATCAAGCATCTTTTCTGACCACAATGCTATGAGATTAGAAATGAATTACAGGGAAAAAAACGTAAAAAAGACAAACACATGGAGGCTAAACAATACGTTACTAAATAACCAAGAGATCACTGAAGAAATCAAAGAGGAAATTAAAAAATACCTAGAGACAAATGACAATGAAAACACGACGACCCAAAACCTATGGGATGCAGCAAAAGCGGTTCTAAGAGGGAAGTTTATAGCTATACAAGCCTACCTAAAGAAACAAGAAAAATCTCAAGTAAACAATCTAACCTTACACCTAAAGAAACTAGAGAAAGAAGAACAAACAAAACCCAAAGTTAGCAGAAGGAAAGAAATCATAAAGATCAGAGCAGAAATAAATGAAATAGAAACAAAGAAAACAATAGCAAAGATCAATAAAACTAAAAGTTGGTTCTTTGAGAAGATAAACAAAATTGATAAGCCATTAGCCAGACTCATCAAGAAAAAGAGGGAGAGGACTCAAATCAATAAAATCAGAAACGAAAAAGGAGAAGTTACAACAGACACCGCAGAAACACAAAGCATCCTAAGAGACTACTACAAGCAACTTTATGCCAATAAAATGGACAACCTGGAAGAAATGGACAAATTCTTAGAAAGGTATAACCTTCCAAGACTGAATCAGGAAGAAACAGAAAATATGAACAGACCAATCACAAGTAATGAAATTGAAACTGTGATTAAAAATCTTCCAACAAACAAAAGTCCAGGACCAGATGGCTTCACAGGTGAATTCTATCAAACATTTAGAGAAGAGCTAACGCCCATCCTTCTCAAACTCTTCCAAAAAATTGCAGAGGAAGGAACACTCCCAAACTCATTCTATGAGGCCACCATCACCCTGATACCAAAACCAGACAAAGACACTACAAAAAAAGAAAATTACAGACCAATATCACTGATGAATATAGATGCAAAAATCCTCAACAAAATACTAGCAAACAGAATCCAACAACACATTAAAAGGATCATACACCACGATCAAGTGGGATTTATCCCAGGGATGCAAGGATTCTTCAATATATGCAAATCAATCAATGTGATACACCATATTAACAAATTGAAGAATAAAAACCATATGATCATCTCAATAGATGCAGAAAAAGCTTTTGACAAAATTCAACACCCATTTATGATAAAAACTCTCCAGAAAGTGGGCGTAGAGGGAACCTACCTCAACATAATAAAGGCCATATATGACAAACCCACAGCAAACATCATTCTCAATGGGGAAAAACTGAAACCATTTCCTCTAAGATCAGGAACGAGACAAGGATGTCCACTCTCACCACTATTATTCAACATAGTTCTGGAAGTCCTAGCCACGGCAATCAGAGAAGAAAAAGAAATAAAAGGAATACAAATTGGAAAAGAAGAAGTAAAACTGTCACTGTTTGCGGATGACATGATACTATACATAGAGAATCCAAAAACTGCCACCAGAAAACTGCTAGAGCTAATTAATGAATATGGTAAAGTTGCAGGATACAAAATTAATGCACAGAAATCTCTTGCATTCCTATACACTAATGATGAAAAATCTGAAAGAGAAATTATGGAAACACTCCCATTTACCATTGCAACAAAAAGAATAAAATACCTAGGAATAAACCTACCTAGGGAGACAAAAGACCTGTATGCAGAAAACTATAAGACACTGATGAAAGAAATTAAAGATGATACCAACAGATGGAGAGATATACCATGTTCTTGGATTGGAAGAATCAACATTGTGAAAATGAGTATACTACTCAAAGCAATCTACAGATTCAATGCATTCCCTATCAAATTACCAATGGCATTTTTTATGGAGCTAGAACAAATCATCTTAAAATTTGTATGGAGACACAAAAGACCCCGAATAGCCAAAGCAGTCTTGAGGTAAAAAAATGGAGCTGGAGGAATCAGACTCCCTGACTTCAGACTATACTACAAAGCTACAGTAATCAAGACAATATGGTACTGGCACAAAAACAGAAACATAGATCAATGGAACAAGATAGAAAGCCCAGAGATAAACCCACACACCTATGGTCAACTAATCTATGACAAAGGAGGCAAAGATATACAATGGAGAAAAGACAGTCTCTTCAATAAGTGGTGCTGGGAAAACTGGACAGCTACATGTAAAAGAATGAAATTAGAATACTCCCTAACACCATACACAAAAATAAACTCAAAATGGATTAGAGACCTAAATGTAAGACTGGGCACTATAAAACTCTTAGAGGAAAACATAGGAAGAACACTGTTTGACATAAATCACAGCAAGATCTTTTTTGATCCACCTCCTAGAGTAATGGAAATAAAAACAAAAATAAACAAGTGGGACGTAATGAAACTTAAAATCTTTTGCACAGCAAAGGAAACCATAAACAAGACGAAAAGACAACCCTCAGAATGGGAGAAAATATTTGCAAATGAATCAACGGACAAAGGATTAATCTCCAAAATATATAAACAGCTCATTCAGCTCAATATCAAAGAAACAAACACCCTAATCCAAAAATGGGCCGAAGACCTAAATAAACATTTCTCCAAAGAAGACATACAGATGGCCACGAAGCACATGAAAAGATGCTCAACATCACTAATTATTAGAGAAATGCAAATCAAAACTACAATGAGGTATCACCTCACTCCTGTTAGAATGGGCATCATCAGAAAATCTACAAACAACAAATGCTGGAGAGGGTGTGGAGAAAAGGGAACCCTCTTGCACTGTTGGTGGGAATGTAAATTGATACAGCCACTATGGAGAACAATATGGAGGTTCCTTAAAAAACTAAAAATAGAATTACCATATGACTCAGCAATCCCACTACTGGGCATATACCCAGAGAAAACCGTAATTCAAAAAGACACATGCACCCGAATGTTCATTGCAGCACTATTTACAATAGCCAGGTCATGGAAGCAACCGAAATGCCCATCAACAGACGAATGGATAAAGAAGATGTGGTACATATATACAATGGAATATTACTCAGCCATAAAAAGGAATGAAATTGAGTCATTTGTTGAGACGTGGATGGATCTAGAGACTGTCATACAGAGTGAAGTAAGTCAGAAAGAGAAAAACAAATATCGTATATTAATGCATGTATGTGGAACCTAGAAAAATGGTACAGATGAGCCAGTTTGCAGGGCAGAAGTTGAGACACAGATGTAGAGAATGGACATATGGACACCAAGGGGGGAAAACTGCGGTGAGGTGGGGATGGTGGTGTGCTGAATTGGGCGATTGGGATTGACATGTATACACTGATGTGTATAAAATTGATGCCTAATAAGAACCTGCAGTATAAAAAAAACAAACAAAACAACTAATACTAAACTTTCATTGGGTTATTTGTATGGAAATATGTTAATATAAATGTTTCAGACATTACATGAAATTTCTAAAAATCTTATATTTGTATTTGTATGGAAATATGTATGGAAATATGTTAATATAAATGTTTCAGACATTACATGAAATTTCTAAAAATCTTATATGTTCTGGTATAATGTTATAAGTAATAATCCTAGTTATTACTTTAAAATGTATATCTCAGAAATAACTAATTTTCTTGTCAACTGCATTATTATGAACTTTCATCAAATCTTTAACCGTGGTCATTTTTAAGTCTTTTGTCATTTACAGACAGTTCTGGGTGTACTCTGATGATTTTGCAAATATGTTCCTATAAAAGGGTTTCATCTTCAAGAAATTCATGGAAAAGACTCTGACAAGTACAGGTTTCTGGTAACTGACTGTACTGCTGAACTGAATGAATAAGCATTTTCAGAACTCTAATGAAAAACTGATGAACTCATAAAAGTGCTAACAAAAGATCAAGATGAAAAAAAAAATTAATTACATGGGACTGAGTGAATTGATGAGGATGAGTATAATTTTTGTGACTTTCTGTCTGAATTAAAAAAAAAAAAAAATCCCACAAGGACTCAGAGGCAAAGAATATACAAATCAATTTTCACTGCAAAGTAAAGGAGTTGTTACAGTGGAGGATTACTGGACTGAATGTCAATATTATGACATAGTATGAGTGTGTTTCATGTTTGGTAATTGCAATCATTTTTGCTTTTGTTGTGTTCATCCATGTACAATGCTTGGTGTCAGTCTATTTATCTCTTGTAAAAATAAAATAGTGTGTGTGTGTGTGTGTGTGTGTGTGTGTGTGTGTGTGTGTGAAAATTTAAAAAAAAAAAGTCAATTCGAGACTGAAAACCAAAAAAAAAAAAAAAAAAAAATGATTACTAACTACCCCACCACGTTTATAAGAGAGCCCCATTAACATTGTTGAGTACTCATTTCCACTGTTCTTTCTATATACAGAATTTACAAAAATCGGATTGATCTGGGCATAATAAATTGCAAACTCTTTTCTAAACCAGCTAAAAGCCAATAATCATGAACATGTCTTGTCATTTAGCAATTTTTCCCATCATCATTTTAATGATTATATTATTTTAGTGATTACATATATTAAGGGTCCCTGAAATATAGGCAGCTAGCTCTCTGCTAATTTGAGATCTTCATGGTATTTCTTATTTTTCGCTGTAATAAAAAAAAAAAAAAAAAAGTATCGCACTGAACATTCTCGCAGGTAACTCTTGCCACACTGTTCTGAGCCAATGGATCCTCAAGAATAAATTAAAAAGCATTAGTGTGGAGAACTAACCAAGAGGCAGCAGAACAGAGTGAGAAGACCCACGGAGCTCAGTAGGAGTCTTTAGGTTGTGCATGTTCCATCATCACCTCTTGTCCCTAAACCGCTCACTTCTCTTTCTGGACCTCAGGACCTCATCTGTGCAAGGAGAAAGGCCCATCCCAAGGATGCAGCAGCGACACTGTTCTGCAAGCCTGCCGTCCCTGCCTCCTGCCCTTCATGAAAGAGGCAGCACCTGCAGGAGCCTGGCCGAGCCCTTCAATCTGGAAGCCTGGGCATCTCGGTGGAGGTGGGAAGCTTGTGCACTCATGCTGCCCTCTTTTGCCTGACAGGCGGATGCAGACATCACAAAGCTCCCAGGAGCCCTGTTTCTGGGTCTGGTTAAACTTCAAAGGGTGTCGGGCTGCAGCCTGCCTGTGAGCCTGGGGCAATCCGGGCTGCCCTGCAACAGGTGAGCTGAGCGTGGGAGGTGACGTTCCTTCTGTATAGACGAATCTTTCTCTCTGGTAAACCATATCATCGCGCTGTTTCTTGTCAAGTTCAAACATTTTAGAAATATCACAAAATTTGTGTAAAACACAAAGCCTTCCAGGCAGAAACTAGCCCTGCCTCCGTCCTGGGGAAAAGAGCACACTTAAAAGTTGTGACGACAGGGTGGATCCAGACGGAGGTTCTGAGGCTTATACAATTTGGGGTGCCCTTTAAGAAAGAGAGTATAAAGTTATTAGTATAAAATTAGCCACAGGGCTTTAAAGGGACCTTGCCTGGGAGGGTGTTGATGCTCAGATTTGCTGCTAAGTCTCCCTGGGGGCTTGGTAAGACACCAAACTCTGGGCCCTTCCCAGAGCTTCTAATTCAAGTAGATCTGGGGTGGGGCTGAGAATGTGCATTTCTTACAAGTTCCCTTGTGATGTGAATGTTCCTGGTCCCCACTGTGAAAGGGTTCCCACTTTGAGAAACACTGGTTTATACAATTAGAGGTTGGGGACTCTTTGAGAAAAAGAACACAAAATTCTTTTTCACACTTTACAAAATGTATTTGCTTTTCCATATTTTACAGACACTGGGAGGATCCCTCCCAGGCTCTTGGAAGGGCTGCGGCAAGGAGGGACACTGAGGTTTCACTTGCCCTGTGGTCAGGCCACCACACGGGGTGCCTGCTTTACTGATCAGCAGAGAAAGAGGAGATCATGTCAGCTGTCTTCAAGACTCTCTTCCCTTCATCTAGAACACCGGACAATGGTGGTTTTTATTGTTACCACAAGGAGACAGCACAGTGTGTACAAGCTGTCACTGTAGAACTAAGCTAAGGAACTCAAATCTAGGTCTTGCCATGGACTGTGTGAACTTGGTCAATCACAGACCTCTCTGGGCATTCTTTTTCTCATCGCTAAAATGGAGGTGACAATGGTATCTTCTTCCCAGCATAGTTGTGAGGAATCAGCAGCTGGTTAGGACTGGCCGCTATTAGCAGAAGCAGCAGCAGTGCGATATGGCTTATGGCATTGACCCTGGAGGCTGATAGCCTGGGTTCAGATCCTGGCTCTACCACTTCACTGCTGTGCAAGCATAGACAAGTGAAGCAACCTCTCTGGGCCTTGTCTCTTCATCTGTGAAACAGGAATAATAGTAATAGCATCTCCCTCAGAGTTCTTTGAGGATGATAAAAAGATAATGTATACAGACATGCACAGTGCCCAGCACATAATAAGGCTCCAGAAATGCTGGCTGCTGCTGTTGTTGTTGCTATGATTTTCTCATTTAACGACCTTAGATTAATCCTCACTGGTTCGGGAAGCACAGAGGAAGCCCCCTGACTCTTCCCCATTGTCCATTGCTGAGCACATGGGAAAGAGTCCATAAAATTCTTTTGGATTGAAAACAAAACTGAGCTGAATCCCTTTGTCCCATCAACATCAATCAATCATCAGAATTTATCATTCATTTTGATATGAGTTAATAAAAGTAATTCTATGAAAATCAAAGTCTAACTGGCCTGTTCTTACCTTCTATTGTATTTTCCCCAAATTATATCCACACATTAGAGTTGTGGAGAGAGGGCGGGTCAGACAAATTCGCCCTCTAAGTTGAACAAGTACCCATGCCTATTGGTGAGTAGAGCTTGGTGATTTTAGTAATTTTTTGTGTGGTTGATCTTAAATACATAGATCATTAAAGCTAGGAGTGGTAGGAGGAAGGGACAGTTCTAGGGGTTATTGTTATTTCATCAGCCACCAGCAAAATAGCTGTGGATGTGTTTTTGAGACCACCTAACAAGTGGCTGACAATTGTCAGCAGGCCTGTTAGGGGCCGTGTGTAAAGCGGGTTCAACTACAAAATGCAGACGGTCAAGAGACAGCACAGAACCCCGGCCAAAAAAGGCTAGAACAAGCCACCCTTTTGATAAAGAGGCTCATTCTGCCCCATGCCTCAGCTTTCTTTCCCTACTTAACCTCCTCTAAGGGGAACTATTTAGAGGCCAACACTGAAATCTTCAGCTAACCAGGAGCTTCAGTTAAATGAAGCTGTGGTTATATTACACTATTAGATACTAGAAAATATCATTTATGCAGAAAAGGAGTAAAAATATGATGACTTTCTCCAAAGGATTTCAAATACTAATCCACTCATTCAAAAGCATGTGTAAAACCTCTAATGGGCCATAAATGATTCCAACACCAGGATGGGAAGTAAAGTATTTCATTCAACATATTTGTGATCATGTCCATTGCAAACTGTTTTAAGACCTGTGTTCCCCATAGTGCAAGGCACACAGTAAATCTGGTGCCTCAATTAAATCTGGTCAAACTTAAATATGCTGGTAATACACTTCTGGTACCACAGACTAGAATTATATGGTCTGCTAACATCATGTTCACTAACGAAGATATGATATCTGTCATGTGTTTCTTTTATATGAACATGTCCTATCTTTGCAAGGAGACTGGGAATACCTCCAGGAAAGGGACAGCATGGGAGCCAGCATTGTGTCTGGCTGGCGCTGAGCACAGGGCCTGGTCTTTGCTAATGAAGATTGCATCAACAACCTCCATATGGTGGACATAGTTCATCGTGCCCCACTCATTATCCCTCTAATCTATGCCCATCCTAAAGGAACAAAGTGCCATGGGAACACGGTATGGAGCCTGCTTTCTGCTGAGAATTTCCAGGAAGGTATTCCAAAGAGCAGATCTTAAAACTAGTCCTTGAAGCATGAATAGGATTGCGGTGGTGGTGAATAGGAGGAAGAATATTCCAAGCAGCAGAGTGGACATCATGAACAAAAACCGTAGAGGCACAAAAATGCAAATCAGGTATATACCTGAAAGAATTGAAAACCGTGACTCAAAAGGATACTTGTACACCCATGTTCATAGCAATGTTATTCATAATCACCAAAAGGTGGAAACTGACAGATGAATGGATAAAGAGTGGTCTATACATACAATGCAATATTATTCAGCCTTAAAAAGGAAGGCTAGGGGCTTCCCTGGTGGCACAGTGGTTGAGAATCTGCCTGCCAATGCAGGGGACACGGGTTCGAGCCCTGGTCTGGGAAGATCCCACATGCCACGGAGCAACTGGGCCCGTGAGCCACAATTACTGAGCCTGCGCGTCTGGAGCCTGTGCTCCGCAACAAGAGAGGCCGCGATAGTGAGAGGCCCGCGCACCGCGATGAAGAGTGGCCCCCGCTTGCCACAACTAGAGAAAGCCCTCGCACAGAAACGAAGACCCAACACAGCAAAAATAAATAAATAAATAAAATTAAGAAGTGTTGTAAGAAAGGTTTAAAAAATAAAAATAAAAAAAAATAAAAAAAAAAAAAGGAAGGCTATTCTGACACATGCTACAACATGCATGAATCTTGTGGACACTAAGCTATGCGAAAGAAGCCAATCACAAAAGGACAAATATTGTATGATTCCACTCACAAGAGGTACCTAGGGTAATCAAGTTCAGAGACAGAAAGTAGAATGGTGGTTGCCAGGGCCAGTGGGAGTGGGGATTGGAGAATCTATTTAATATATACAGAGTTTCAGTTTTGCAAGATGAAAAATGTTCTGAAGATGAATGGTGGTGATGGTTTCACACAATATGAGTTACTTAATGCCACTGAATCATACACTTAAAAATGATTAAGATAGTGAATTTTATGTTCTATGTAATTGACCATAATAAAAATATTTTTTTAAAAAATGCAAACCAAAAACCATCACAACTAAGCCCTGAATTAAAACATTACCTTCTAACTACTTAGACACTTACACTCTCAAAAATATTGGACAGTTATGTTTTAGGCAAATTTGCATTGTGCAAATTTGAAATATTAATACGACATTACACCAAAAATTGGAAATATGAATCTCCCCCTAAAATTTTGAACTTAACTAAAACGCATGTAATTTTAGGTTTCAAACACCAAATGAATCGCAAACCATGTTAACGATAAGATACATGGCAACATTACAGATAAACAAAAATTCCCATCATTCATCAGTGACCTGTCAACTGAATAGCTCATGATTTTAGTGAATATAGAGTTCTTATTTTTAAGTACAGTCATAAATTTAAATTTCTTCTTATGCTATATTCTTGAAATTCAAACTCTTACATGGCTGGTACCACCACTAATGCTGAAAAAAACACAATTGAAAATAAATAAATTTGGAAAAGAAATTAGAAGTGGCACAATCTTAAGAAACAAGTTAACCATTTATTAATGATTTCTCTATCTTTTTAGGCTAAAAGTTTGTTTGTTTTTTTTTTTTTTATTTAAGCCCTACCTTCTTCAATTTGTGTGTTCTGAGAACACATCCCCATGACTACATTGTTCTGGAAATAAGTGTGTCTATAAGAAATGCATTCTTATAGGAAATGCAACTATCTTGTGTTATGAAAGTCCAGTTTCCCTTTAGAAGTGCTATCACTGGACCCTCAGAAAATGTCTAGGGTCTGCTGGTCTGGAGCCCTTCTTTGCTATCCCCTTAACTAGAATAATCCAATCACCACGCTCAGTGTCTGCAGAGTCTCCTCCCAGACACGGAGCCCTTTTGCTCAGACGACCATGCACGTGAGAAGCAGCCCCTGGGTGGACACCTGCTGCCTCCCAAGAGTAGGTCTGGGAAGGCTTCCTCCAAACTGGGATAAGTGGATGGCTGGAGGCTGCCTCCAGGGGGTAAGAAATTACCTCAACTCCTACACAGATTTTACCTCCTGAAAGCAGTCCTGAAAAATTGTCATAGTATTGGACCTTGGATCATTGGAAGCTTCCAGAGGTGTCAGAACCATTTGATCATTGGCCCACTGGAGAATGGAATAACTTAACCCTGTAAGCATATATTGTCCAATCCAATGTACGATTATGAGAAGATATGGGTACAAAAGATGGACTATTCCAAGACACGCATGTCTATCAAATAAAGAGGAGAAAATTGAAGGCTGGAAGAATATTACCAAACATACTGGAGCCACATAAAATATGAAGCCTCTTATCAAATACACATCTTTGCTCTTCGAACCTTTCCCGCAGGGACACATGGTCTGTCTCGATGCCTGTGCCTAGGTCGGTCTGTGAAAACAAGACTGTGAGTAACAGAGGGAAGTTTCCTGCCACTCTCCCAAATCCTGTACAGAGACCAACAGCAACGTGAGGAAGGAAGCACCCAGTGAGGCTGTCAGGTGCACTATCGCCTCTGAGTCCAGCTGCATGGCCCTTTGTCACAATATTACCTGACTCCCTTTGCCTGAATGCATGAGAAGTCTGAGCTTGGCAGGTGACTTCCTGTTTCAGCCAGAGTTCTCTGGGGTAACAGAAGCACAGGCAGCTGCAGAGGACCTTCTGAAGGGGTGGGACCCCTGGTATCCCTGTGGAATGACTTCCCCAAGCCAGTGCTCAAAAGTTTACCCCCAAAACACACACACACACACACACACTCTCTCTCTCTCCCAGGAAAGAATAGGATGGTAAGAATTAGACGGAATAAAATTAGAATACTAGAAGAAGTCCTGCCATAACAAAGATGCATCTGGAAATCAAACCAAAGAATCTACTCAGATTACTGCCTCCTGTAGAGGTTTTGGTGGGAGCCGAGCAGTGGCATAGCTGGGTTTCCATTCATCTCCAGACTGTAATCGACATAAAGAGAAAAAAAAGTGCATTGTGTTCCTAACTCAGTTCTTCTTGGATTTTATGTTTAATGCCAGTACTCCTTTTCTATTTTTCAGTCACACAAAATGGCACTTATTAATGAGCTCTCAAATTACATAAAGAGAGATCTAAAGGATAGAAACTAAATCATTTAAAGTAAGCCTGTAGTGTTGAGGCTTTGAGTACAGAATAGCATCTGTGTGCAAGTGAGGAGGATCCACCTGCTGCAGCTATGGAAACCACAGCCAGAGGAGGGGGGAGAAGAATAAGCAGAATAAGCAGTAGGGTGCTGTGAAAAGGAAAAATGCCCAGAAAGAAGATACTTAGCATCCCTAAACATACACACACACACACACCTCTTGCTGGTACCTTAAATCATGCAACTCTCATCTCCCAATTATATTGTTGGGTTGTAAAATTGTAGGCTCCCACATTAACAAATGTGTATTTATTTGCATATACACACACATATATAATATTATATATTTATAATAGTGTATATATTATATATGCATATTAGCTTAACAAATAAAAACAAATAATTTGCAATGTAAAAGTCCTGGGCCTTCAATCCATTATGATGATCCTCTGAGCATTCCTCCTCCTTTCCGGATGGTACCAATTAAGAGTAAGACCCTCATCCTAACAGATGTTGAGCAAATAAACCCGATCTGAGGCTTTAATGAACAAAACCAGACACATTTACTATACCCAAGAGAAGCAAAAATAAATATAATGTTTACAGTGGGCCACTTGGGTTAACTTGCAATGACTGGGGCTTTGACCTGTGGCTGTGATTAGTTTCAACTTTTCCCATGTATCTGTAATTAGCATACCAAAGGCTAAGACACTGTTGGACACAATCCTAACCATGGAATCCTTCCACTCCCTTTATTTTTCCTTAATATTGTTTGGAGAGGTGATTTCCATCTCTAAAATACATTTCATTGCTTCTATTGAAATGGAAAGCATAGCTTTTTAAGATTCTAATCAATAATGATTAGCAACTAAGTGTGCAGCTCGTTCTGCGTCAAGAAAATATGTCACTTGCCAGGTCTATGCTGGCTCTGGATGAGTACAGCTTACATCACCTCCATAGGCTGTGTCTCAAAGAGTTGCATTTAGAATGGCCATACAGAATGGAGACGCACCTCAGGCATTCAAACCATCTCCCAGGGGCCCCTCGGAGCCCTAATATTTTCCTGAACAACAGGTGGCAGTAAAGACATTCTGCAGGAGCTAATTAAAGAGGTTTTCTGTTTCAGGCGGGGATGTACAAATGCTGCTTAAAAGAAAGGATTGGGTAGTTAAAAAAACACAACCTGATTCAAGTTTCTCTGCACACACTGTTCTGTTTCTACATATGTCACACCTAGATATTCTCTCCCCACCACCTCCTTGTCTTATTTAAAGAACTCACCTTGCGATAAAAATAGTTTCCTTATCGTGGAGACCTCAGCATTTGCAATTAACAGGCTTCCAACCACTGATTCCCCCTGACACACACAGGCACACACACACATACACACTAACACACTAACACATCTAAGAGAGCTTGAGCTTGTCAAAAGCACAGATTCCAAAGCAGCAAAGCCAAGGGTTGCTTTGTGAGAAAGCTGCCATATTATGGGAACATTTGGTTTCTGAACTGCCTTAAAATGGTGACCTTTTTTCTATTGCCAAATAAACATTCTGCAAGCTGCACTGGTGTAGAACAAAAGTATCATTCTATAGTTGATCATGCAGATCTAAGGGTCGTCTTTTAGATCCTTTCATCAGTTTTGACCAGAAAAAGCATTTGTTTGAATTCTGAGCAGAAACCAGTCCACTTCACTTTTAATGCACATCTCACTTAAAAAAAAATCTTTTAGGAGCGCACAGCACACAGCTCTCCTCTGAAAAGAGAGACAGAGAGACTTAATAAAACATCAAGTCCCGGGGAATCTACATGACTAATTTTGTATTAAAAATTATAGAAGATATCTGTTCCAGTGGGAACTGTCCCCAACTATTAGTAATTGAAAACATGAGTCATGAAGACATGGAAAATACAATCTGTAGCTCATCTAGTACATTTTGCCCAAAAATACAATCCATGGAGCTCCGTATCACCCATTTTGCTGCAGTGTGCCACTCAGTGATGCAGTCCAATTTTGAAGGCAAATATGTCATGTTTTACTGATTCATCAAGTTCTCTGGGCAGCTCTTTGAAAGCAGCACCCTCCACACTGAGCAGGACCACATGGCCAGCCTTCCTTTTCCTCTGTCTATTCTACTTAGCCTGCCTTTGCATAGATATGCTCTACTTTTATTACTATGGATTCAAATGAAAGAAAAGGAAACCTTTAAGAGTGATACAGGACATGTAAATAATCAACACCGAAGTCTGTCATTCTGCACTCCTGTGTCTTGGTTGCCATAAAGTAGAGGTGACCTTTCTTGTGGGTTAATGTGAAATCTCCCAAGCTCACAGGGAATGAACATTTCAAAGTTTTCCCAACGTTCATCGTGGTCTAGTTACTCACACCTTCTAAAAGTGACTACTCTGAAGGTCCAAGCCTAATTCCCCAGCTGTGTTCACCTTCTGGCCATGTGCTAAGCCAGAAATGTAGGTGTCACCTTTAAGTCTTCCCCCCACCTTCCCCCAGTGTCTCTATCCAGAAAATGACCAATGAGTCCTGCCTCAACCTTCCAAATATAGCCCTTGGCTAAGTAACTCCTATTCATCCTTACAGATTTACTAAGGCATCAGTTCGTCCTTAAAATTGGCTCTCCCTTCCTGTACCTAAATCAAATCCTGCATCTGGGTATTTCCGTAATCCACTGTGCCCATCTCTAGCACAGCAAAGTCACAATTTATTATAATGGTCTAGTTACATGCCTCTCTTCTCTAAGAGATTGTGAGCTCCTTGAAGAATATAACTGTATTGTTTTTCTTTCTCTTCTCAATGTGCCCAGACCAGGTGTTTGGCAGATGGATGGAGAGATGGATGTGTGGGTAGAGGGACAGTTAGGAACACTCCCAACAAGAGGACCCTGGCTTCCTCTGTCCTGCAGACTTGCCAAAGACATCGTCCAAATCACAGCTGTCATGAGGACGTTCTTCTTACCCACATTGCTTGGACAATTATTAAGAACAAACTGTACTTTAAAGATAGTTTAATTTACATTCAAAAACAGTTTCTGAACACTAACCCTTGGAGAAAGCCTCAAGGAAACAGCTCTAAATCATGAAAGACTTGTCTCTGAAGCTGGACCACATTTAAATTCCAAATCAAACAGGCAGTTCTTCCGCCCCCATTTCTTTATGTCACCAACAAATGTAGCTCTGCTGTAGTCTAAAAATCCTGGTTTGAATTCTTCCAGGTGAAACATGTCTGCCTAAACAATTAGAGGCACTTGATCTACCAAGATTAATGGCCACTTTTTGGACCTGGAATAATTTAAATCCCAAGAGAAGGGAGCCAAAATTTTCACCAGCAGAAACCCTTCATACCTCATCATACTATAGTGTGCACTTAAAATACCAGCAATCAGTCCAGGTCAGTACCTTACACATAATCCAGATAGAGTTGGCAGATAAAATACAGGATATTCAGTTACATTTGTCTCAGATAAACAATAAATAGTTTTTGTGTAAGTATGACCCATGAAACATTTGAGACATACTTATACTAAAAAAATTATTCATTACTTATCTAAAACTCAAATTTTACTGGGTGTCCTGTATTTTTACGCACTAAATCTTCAGCCCAGCTCAAAGGTGCAGGGTTAGGTGTCTCATCTGAAATTTCTAGGAAAGTAGATATTTCACTGAGAGTTAAAAGAAAAGTTCTGCCATCTGGCTTGGTCCTGCCATATGGAAAATAATTGTCCTTAGTGCTCTGTCCACTCTGGCCATCCTTGAGGGAGGCTGCAGCCCTTCCTGCCCTCCTAGCATCATTACAAAGTCAGTTTGAGTTCATGAAATCAGAATTCATTTGCTGATGTGTTCTGCCTGAATTCTCCCCAAACCGTCATCTGAGAATCACCAAATATGAAAATCCTGACAGCAATGCTGTGCACAGCCATGCAAATGGAAAAACCTCAGGGCAATGAAGACATTGTGCAGATGATTTTCTATAATCATTTTAGGTTTTGTGACCGCAGTTCCGGCAATCACATACCAGTTTCTAGATACCCTTTATACCTATTATCTTCTCTGGCTCCAAGTACAAATGCACAGGGTCTGGACTAGGGGAAGGCGAAGAAGACATGTAGGCTGCATAGTTTAAGGGGGGTGCAGAGTCCCAGATCAGGTGCAGAGTCAATACTTGAGAGCGGAGCCTCCTTTAATTTTATGCCCCAGGTGCCTCACTTCCCTCTCCTTAGTCCTGACCCTGAAAATATAGGTTATTTCTCTTCAACTTGAATGGTTTGGCAGGCAAAAAAATGAACATTTCTAATAGTGGCATCAGGGTCATTTCCAGGTGGGAACAATTCCAATTTATGAGGAAAGGGGTTGCAATCTTTAGCAAACGCATAACAGTTCCTCAGGGACATAGAGGTGTAATAACCAGCACAAAGTCCTCCACACAAGAGCTAGTCCCTGTCTTCATCAACTCCTGGAACACAGTAGAGTATGTATTCATTTCCTAGGGTTGTGGGAACAAAGTACTGCAGATTGGGGGACTTAAACAACAGAAATATATTGTCTCATGGTTCCAGAGGCTGGAAGTCTGAGATCAAGGTGTCAGCAGGCTTGGTTCCTTCTGGGGGCTGTGAGGGACAATCTGTTGCAGGCCTCTCTCCTTGCTTCTGGTGGCTTGCTGGCCACCTTTAGCATAGTGACTTGTTGAAACATCACCTGACCTCTGCCTTCATCATCACGTGACGCTCTCCCTGAGTACCTGTTGGTCTGCAAATTCCCTCTTTTTATAACACCAGTCATGTTGGATTAAGACCCACCCTAATGACCTCCTTTTGACCTGATTTTCCCTTATAAGGACCCTATCCCCAAATGAGGTCACATTTTGAGGTGCTGGGGGTTGAATTTGAGGGGACACCAATGAACCCATAACAGAGTGTCTCTACACTGATTGGTCAAGGACACACCTGTTGACTCTCAAGGCCCCTTGGGCAGGTGACTGTTTCCCTCAAATTTCTTTTCTGTCTGTGTGTATCTTGCTACCCTCCCTCCA
This sequence comes from Balaenoptera borealis, assembly GCF_965194805.1. Lineage (NCBI taxonomy): Eukaryota > Metazoa > Chordata > Mammalia > Artiodactyla > Balaenopteridae > Balaenoptera > Balaenoptera borealis. The sequence goes on along the minus strand of NC_138866.1, from coordinate 136,332,850 downwards.
TCCCCAAACCAACACCTTCCTCCAATCATGTTATATATTGTACACCCCCTGTGGACACCCTGTGTGCCCCTCTTCACACAGGGAGAGCCCCTGAGCAGCAGAGGACGAGGTAACCCATCCTGGCTCTGTTATCAGCATTGCTAATCATGCTGGAAAAGCCCCTAAGACAAGCTCCTCCTCCCTCATTACTGCAGCACCAGAACTAAGTGAATTTCAAGAACCCTTCCTGCTCTAATTTCTTTTTTTTTTTTTTCTATTTGCTTCATCACAAGCATCACTTCCTGGGAGAATGGAGTTAAAGTACTAAAAAAGCATCTCAAATCCTAGAAAGTTTCTTTTTTTCACAAGCAAAGAGCCCTGGGTCACAGGGGAGATTGGCGGAAATCTGCGCATGCCCGCGATTGGGCGGGCCCTCTCAGGGATACCTAGGACAGCGGACTAGGGGACCAGGCCAAGGTCTGTAAGGGCCAGCTAGAGTTCCTTACAACCACGTGACATGTGGCATCTGAAGGAGGAAGAGTGGCAGTTTATGAGCATCCCAGGAGTGTAGGACAAGATGTGAAAGGGGGAGGGGGAAGAGAGAATAAATAAAATAGGGGGAACACTGGACCGAAAAGTGCTATAGTACTGGGCGGAAAAACCAGTGATGAGTTTGAGATACGGTTCGTTCCAGAACCGCTGTGTGACCTGGGAAAAAGTACTTAACCTCTCTACATCCCACTTTCCCCATTTATAAAATGGGATATTAATAGCTGCCCCACAGGTTTGTTGGAACATTAAATATAAAACGCCTCACCACTAGGCACACCTAATCCAAGAGATTCTCAGTGTCAGTTCCCTTTCTGGCTTCCCTGAAGGACTTTTAAAATGAGACCACCTTAGCAGAGATTTTCGGACGATGGGGGAGGGACAGTGGAAGGACTGGGCCGGGAAGGAGGGGGGAGGGGTTGGGGGGGGTGTGTGGAAGGGAACGCGCTGAGTTTTGCTCGGCTCTGGGTGCTGTCCATGGTGGCGATCCTCTTGGGGCTGCAGGGAGAAGAGGCTGAATAAAGGTACAGCGAGGACTGGGGGCCAAGGGCTCAACAGGGGCCCTTTCCAGAGGGGTTGGGAACTGTGCACGATTAAAGCCAAGGAGGCTGAGAAGAGCTCTCTGGTTTTTGGCAATATATGTCGCCAGGACGCTGGGTGATTTTCACAAACCAGGAGGAAAGGAGGCGCTGAGCCTGCCCGGCACTGCGCCCGGCCGACGCTAGGTGGCGCCGCTCAGCAAGGCAGCCCGAGGCGGCGGCCTCAGCCGGGTGGTGGGAGGTTCCCGCAAGACTGCTCCTCTCCTAGGAGAAAGCAGGTTCTGCTCAATCCCTGGGTTATTTCTGCCTTCCCATTAGTATTTGCTGAGTAAACCAACATCTTTTATTTTTTAACATTGAACTCTCAGCAGAGATACACAGGCAAAAGGTGATGTACACAAGACTGATGCATTCATCAGTTTTTCCTTAGTTAAAATGAGGTTTGAACTGATCAGGAGGAAATCAAAACGATATGAAATTACTCTAAATTTTGTGACTTTTGCCTGTGGGTAAAGTCTGAGGTGAACAATTAACATTTATAAGGTGATGATTTAAAAAAAAAAGAAAAGAAAAAAGAAAAGAAAAGAACTAGCTAAAAAAATCATATGGCAATGAAACGAATCATAGCCCACCCGGTGACCCAGGAATTCCACTCCTGCGGGGGAGTGTTGATGTCCAAAAAACGTGTACTCAACAAGAATGCTCAAAGCAGATTCATTCATGACAGCCCAAAGCTGGAAATAATCCAAACGTCTGTCAACAGAATGGATGAGCAAACTGTGGTATATTCATACCACAGAATCGCTCTCAGCAATAAAAAGGGATGATCTGCTGAAGGGGCAACAGCATGGCTTTATGTTAAGTGAAAGGAACCAGATACCAAACACTAAATAATCTGTGGTTCCATTTTGATGAAGTTCTCGATCAGGCAAACTAACTTACAGTGATAGAAAGCAGATCACTGTAAAGCAGATCAGTGCCTCTGCGGGTGCCGATTACCTGGAAAGGGGCACGACAGAACTTTCTGGAATAATGGAAAAGTTCTAGTTCTTGATTTCAGTGGTGGCTACACAGGTCTGTATATGTGTGTACATATTCATGGAGCTGTACACCTTGGTAAAATGTGTGCATTTCACTATAGCAAACTATACCTCAATTAAAAGAAAGAGACAGAGGAAGGAGAAAAAGAGGCAGATCATTTCCACTCCTGCATTTCCTGTGGGTTCCTTTATCCTTTTTAGAATTTCTCTCAGCATAGTTTTTCCTCTAATGTGAAGAATATGGCCTATTTCTGGCATCTGTCCCTCCTGTCCAATCTTTTTTGTTTTGTTTTGAATAATTTAGCTAAAGACTTCATTAGTTTTTTTAATAGTGCTTATGCATCCAACTAATGAATTGTCCAAATCCTCATCATACGACTTGCATTTCACTCATTAGAACCCTAATTGTCAAGCAGCTGAAATGATTCTTATTGTTTATTCTAATCGCTATTAGGAAGGAGTGCTGGAATTATATGTAATTTATTAGACACATAACAATAATGAGGGACAAATAAAGTTTATTTTCCCTGAAGTTATTCCTACGGTACAGGAAGGGGCATGGCTAAGCAAGGCTGCCCTGGGCATCTCTGGAAGGAGCAGAAGCTGGTTTCTCTGGGTGTCTCGACTTGCCTTTCTTATCTTCAGAGTCACTCTTTTCCCACCCCCTTCAGGCACTTGGGGCCTTCAGAGAGTGTTTTTCCTGTTGCCCCCATCATAACCCACTCTTGGAAGAATCTGGTGTTGGTCATTACTCCTCCATGGCAATGGGACCCCCACCTGCTGCTCCTCCCCAGTGTCAGAGATCCAAGAATAAGAGAGACGGGGTCACTGTATTCAGGGGCCAGGCACCAGGAACCTGGAGTTCATGACCAAGGACTCTGGATGGGCAGTGGTATGATGTGGGTGCACAAAACAAGATACCTAACAAGGGGCAAGTGGGAGCCAAGCCCAAAGCCAAAGATCCTAGAGCAGGGGTTAAGGTGGGAAATTTTCCTCCACCAAGAGGGAGGGAGATTTTTGCTTGTGCCTGACACCTATACCCAGAGATACCGTCTGTTTGTAATTTACACAAGTCACTGCTGAGGCTAGAAATGCCCCAGATTTGGCTTCTGGAAGATTGTATTGTTATTATGGTCAACAAACCTACTTTGAGTGTCTAGCTGTGAAGAATGTGAAGAGGATGTGGATGGCCCACTCATCCCCACAAGGAATTTACGTTCTAGCCAAGGAGTGTACAACGATGCCTGGAAGCTAAGCCCTCTGCATCCGACCCTCTTCATGAAGCCCCTTCCTGTTTGGCCTTTCCTCTGAGAGGCCATTTTTGATTCTCCTATTTTGAGTTGGGAGACCTTCCAAAGCCCTCCAAAACGCCAGTCCTTAGATCAAGTCTCATCATAATTATCACAAATGGTGCCAGAATTTACATGCACGCCTATGTATATTGCAGGTTTTAGAAAAAAATCATCACAATAACTCATAAGGTTGTAGCCTCTGTTTCCTCATCTATAAAATGGGAATAACAAAGGCGTCCACCTTTAAGGGTTGCCACGAAGACTAAACAGAAAACACTCATGTGTTTAATGCCCCTGTGATAGTCTACTTTGCTAAGAAATTGAAGGCACAACTTGTGCACATTGATAACAGAGGTGGAGACAGAGAGAAGAAGCAGTGTGGTCGGTACCCAGATCTCAGGCTGGTTACCAGCCTCCCATCAGGCCCCTGGCAAACTGGCTTAGGCTCCCCCCACAGAAATCTACACAGGGCCAGCTTCGTACCTGCCTTCCCTCCTGGGCCATCTCCCAGTCACCTCTACCTACTTCTCATGGGAGATACTAGTTACGTAAAAAGAGGAAGTCTATACAGAATTTTGTGGTGGATAAAAGTGGCAAGAATGAACATCCTTGTCTTGTTCCTGATCTTAGAGGAAATATTTTCAGCTTTTCCCCATTGAGTATGATGTTAGCTGTGTGTTTGTCATATACGGCCTTTATTATGTTGAGGTATGTTCCCTCTATGCCCACATTCTGGAGAGTTTTTATCATAAATCTTTGTTGAATTTTGTCAAAAGGTTTGTCCACATCTATTGAGATGATCATATGGTTTTTATCCTACAATTTGTTGATGTGGTGTTATCACACTGATTGATTTTTGCAGATATTGAAAAATCATTACATCCCTGGGATAAATCCCACTCGATCATGGTGTATGAGCCTTTTAATGTATTGTTGGATTCGGATTGCTAGTATTTTGTTGAGGATTTTGCATCTATGTTCATCAGTGCTATTGGCCTGTTATTTTATGGAATTCCCTGGTGGCCCAGTTGTTATGACTCGGCGTTTTCCCTGCTGCGGCCTGGGTTCAGTCCCTGGTTGGGGGAAATAAGATCCCACAAGCCGTGTGGCACAGTCTATTGTTATGTGTCTATAGGTACATAATTTTAAAGAGAAAAAAACATTTCAAGACATCAAAATATTTGAAATGATTGCCTTTCAAAAATGAAATCATGAGGGACTTGTTTTCTACTTTTTCTATTCCCCCAGCTTCACTTTTAAATAAGTACATATTTTTTTCATAATCAGAAAAACTTAGCATAATTTTAAAAATCAAGCCAGTTTTGTGACACTAGCGAAACAAAAATCCCTATTTCTGCCCTTCCTGCCTTGGCCCAGAAATGGTCTCAGAACATGGGGTCTGAGGCTGAGGTTGGGGCTCTATTGCATGTAATCTCCTTGCAAAAATTAAAGGGGGGAAAGCTGGACCATCCACACAAAGTTTTACCAAGGTTTTTATTGATTTATTGGCAAACCAACCTGACTTTATATATTTTATTTGCTTTATCCACTTCATTTTTATATGAGTTTATTTTTAAGGTTTCCATTTATTTGAAGTGGAGGATTTTGCCACATAAAGGTTGACAAATGGCCTGGCCATCAGTGATGGTCTGGATACCACTTGGCCCAGCCAAGCAAAGACATGAAGGTCAAGGCCACAGTCCCAAAGCATGGAAAAAAGCTTCCCTAAGGGCCACCTGCGGGTCCGTGAGGACTGTGTGAACACGCTCCATAGAGGTCGAGAATGAGCTTGAGAAGTGAGGCTGATAAAGTGCAGCTCTCCAGGTAGGAACAGAATCCGTGGACTGCTGGGGCTGAGACCTCACCTTGCTCACCCCACGCCCTCCAGTTCCATCAGAGGGAGCTGGACCTGGAGCTTCAAAAGGCAGAGTACAAGACCTCATACCAGAATTACTGAATCAGATCTGCAATTTACCAGATCCCAGGTGATGCACAGGCACATTAGAGTCTGAAAAGCACTGCTGTAAGCACCTGGCCCATGTGGGTGCTCACACATTGATAATCAGGCCTGCATATCCATGTATTATCGTATTGGGTTCTCATACCCTCCCCCAACCCTACAGCAGATGAATAGAATTGATGCTACAGGCCCTATTTTACAAAGGAAGAAAATAATTCAGAAGGACAAGTGACTAGAGCAAAGCCATCTAGCTTGTTAGGTACAGAGCCGCCCTGGGACCCCAGCCTTTGACTCCAAGTTCAGGAATCTCTCCATTATACATACCTGCTTCTCTGTGCTAGACTCAACAAAGGGCAGCTCCGTGAAACAGGCCATGTCAGGTACAGATGGGCCATGCTTGTCTTTATAAGGGAGATGGTTTCCATTGACTACAGTATGACATTTCCTACCCTAACTATTTTATCTCATTTACACTCTGTGTCCAGGGCTGTCCGTGCCTTTGGGTGGAGTGAAGCAAGTTCGCTCTCTCACAAACATCTACTGAGAACCCAAATAGGTAGACTTTGAAATACTCTAATGAGAGAGTAGAGGCTGCTGGTTGTTTCAAAATACCCATTCTATCTTCTTTCCCAGTAATAGAACCCCAGCTTTAATTGGGGTGGTATTGTACCTAGGTAAAGACTACCTCCCAACTTACCTTGCAGCTAGATATAACTAAGTACTAATGAAAGAGGAGCAGACATTACTAGTGAGTATTACGAGAATTTCTTTAAAGGGGAGACAAATGGCTGTGCAAACTCTTTTTGCCCTTCTCTCCTGCTTCCTGTTTCCATCTGGATCATGGATGTAATGGCTGGAGCTCTAGCAGCCATTGGATCACAGAGCGACCTCACAGAACAGAGCCAAGGACTAAGGATGAGAGCAGCTCTTGCTGCTGGCTCTCCAGTGGGTGCCTGGAACCCCTATACCAGCTCTGGATACTGCTCTCTGGACTGAGATATGTGAGAAAAAATATCCTCTTATCTTGCTCTGTTGAGTCTCTGCTGTAGCAATCAAATACAATTTCTAACTGATACAGCAAACAGACCAAGATACCTTGACTTTTCAGAGCCTAGAGCCTCATCAGCTGGAATTAATGCAATGTGACAAACATGGGATAGAGGATTACAGGAGACAAAAGTCCAGGGAACCTGCAAGATGCAGGAAGATTTCTCCAGAGAAGTAAAATCTAAGGTTAGAATTAACAATGGGCTGGATTTAGTCACACAGAGAGGGGAGAGGAGACCATTCCAGGAGAGGAAAGAGCATGTGTAAGGACCCACAGGCAGGACAGGGAGCATCCTCTGTCTTGCTAACAAATTCGAAATTTATCACAACGGTGATAGAGGCTGCTGAAGGCCTGTAAGTAAAAATATTCATGTTAGAAAAATCCCTCTGGTTGCTATGCTGAGAAGGGACTAAAAAGGCAAGTTTGAAAGCAGAAGGCCAGTTGGAGGCCAGTGCAGGGACATGGGTGAGATACCAGAGCAGCAGGGACCCGGCAGGGTGCTGGCAGTGGGAGAGAGAGAAAGGGATGCATCTGAGTGATACTTGGCAGATAGAACTGACAGGACGTGAAGCGAAGGGGATAGGAAGAGTCATGAGAGGGGCTCAGTGTACTGGCTTTGTAGCTGAGCAGGACCCTATGAGGCCTTTCCAGAATAGACCCCCACCTGCATCCTCCACCTGCCTCTTGTCTGTAGAAAAACTTTAGCCTCCTAGGCCTTCCCCAAGTTCCAAAGAATAAATTTAATCAGAGAAGTGAGAAAATGCAAAAAGAAAGGAAAACAGTCAAGCAAGACAAAATAATAATACCTTAGCCATTAAACAAAGTCAAGGACTTTTAGTTCCTCCTCAAGGACTGTAGAGAGTATTCTGAGCCAGGTCCTTTGAGCTGTTTTGCAGATACTGAATCCCCCACCAGGTGGAAGAATTTAACTGTATGCTGCCCACAAGCACGTAGACCCCAGACAGGTTGGAACCAGAAGGTTGAGGGTGCTGACTCCCTATTACCTCACCACCAGCCAATCAGAAGAATGTCCACGAGCTGATCACGCCTTGCTCCTTGAACAGTATAACACTTCTCATTACCCTCTCCAGGGCGGGCACACAGTCTAGAGGGCATTAGCCTGCTGTGTCCCCCTTTGCCTGGCAAAGCAATAAAGCTATTTCTTTCTACTTCACTCAGAACTCTTTCTCCGAGATTTAATCCGGCACCTGTGAACAGAGGCTGAATTTCGGCAACAGCTTGAACCGATCTGGGGACATGAGAATCAGCTCATCTGGGCCACACTGCGTTCATCACCACTGCAGAAAAATCTTATTTCTTAGCAACAGATTGTTCTCTCACCTTGCTTGTGGGTGTATCAATGGGTCAGCTCCAGCCCAGTTACCCTTGATTACTGAAAAGAGGTAAGGAAAGCCTTTTCTCATGCACCAAGGGAACATGTAATATATGAGGCTAACACCTGCTGGGGAATAAAAAGAAATTTTTTCAAGTTTTTGTGTGAAAGTAAAAAGTGGTGAGTAGATATTTATACAGATAAGTACATGGCAATTATCTTATAGAATAAATGATCCCAACTATTCTTAGGGTCCAGATTCTATGGTTCTCTTCAAGCAGTGTTGTCAGTCTCAACTCTCAGGGACGATTTAGGTAAAGGTTCCGAGATTCAGTACATGAAATCTGCCGAACATCAAGAAAGAAGGTCCTGGAAATAAAGAGAAACCCACCTCACTACAAGGAGAGCTGTCTCTCAGGTGCAGCTCTGGCTGCCAATATTAATCAGAAGTAAGCCAGAACTAATATGCAGTGCAGTTACAGCGGCTGCCAAAGGAGGGCAGTCTAACACGGTTCCCGCAAGAGTCAGGACGCTCAAGACTGAGAGGTATAAACTGCCTCAGGCTTCAAAAAGACCAACACTCACAGTCCCACTTAGTGGGCTCTCTTGTGAAAATAATGCAAAATATGGGGTTGAGGATACATCCTTAAGACCAGTGATTGCAGTATAACTTGCAAGAGAGGAAAACTGGAAGCAATCAGAATGCAATGATGAAGGAATGGCCAAGGAAATTATGACATATGTAGGATACTATGGTTTCTTTCTTTGGAAATGATAAAGAACAAAACTATCATGTTTAGTTTTAAATGTTGGATAAAAATGCTATGTATGAGCATTAAATTCACTTAAATATGCAATTAAAACCAAATTACTATGGGAAATATGGCTAGAATAGATAGATGTTATAAACCTTGATAATATAAAATATGAAGATGTAACAATCATCAAACAGGAAATGCAAGGTAGGAACAAGAAGAGTTGTACAAGACAAGAAGTGTAAATGTAAATTAGAAGGGAAAAAGCCAACCACCTAGAAAGTTTTAAAGTATCTCTTAAATTATTCATGGATATTTTAAGCAGAATATCTGAGGGAAAATGTGTTTTTCTAGATGTATGGCATTAAAAACTTACATAATTAAATAAGAAAAATGAATTATTTAAACATCCAATTTGAGAAGTTAAGAAAAATAACAATAAAAGATACTCAGAAGAGGATAATAAAGGTAAGAGCAGAACTGAAACAAATACAAAACAGAAAAGAAGGAAATGGAACATTTTCTAGGAAAATATAAGGTACAAAATTGACCTCTGAAGAGGAAGAAAACATCAATGAAACAATACAAGTGAAAAAAGAACAAAGAAAAAACTAGAAAATGACTAGAGCATTCATGAAAAGAGTTGCATCCCTACAATTGAAAACTCTGCAATACATAAAAGAATAAAGTTGCTTTGAATGAGCTAAAATTAAAGTAACATTTTTTAAAGGCAAAAAGCGAGGTGCGGAGTAGCTGATATGGTGTGACCTCCTTTGTGTAAAATTTACAGACTCATATAGACACATAGTGTTATATGTTTATGGTTTAAGGGTCTATGACCACTGGGGTGGTGTAGTGTACTAGTTAATAATGAGATCCTGGAGCCAGATTCCCTGCCTTTGGATCCCTGCTCCACCACTTTCTATTTTGTGATTGTCAGCAGTTTCCTTAGCTTCTCTGTGCCTCAGTCTCCTCATCAGTAAAATGGTAACAACAATAGAGCCTAACTCATAGAACTATGGGGAGTAAATGGGTTAATTCATCCAAAGAGCTTTGGAACATTGTCTAATAGTCATATGATAAATGCTCACTAAACGTTGGCAATGGTGATTATTTTATACATGTTGGTATATACTTTTTTTTCCTGAAAGAAAACATTATCAGCAATTGTTCTTTGGAAACTGGGGGAGAGACAGGGATGGGTGAAGTTTGCTCTTAGGCAAAGGGAGGGCTGCTTTCACTTCTGAGCTGCTTGCATGCCCTAAACTTCTACATAATCCATAGGACTGTGTGTGCAGACGGCGGAGTTACAGGACACTTTGGTTTTCTTTTTCACCCTTTTCTGTATTTAAACAATGTTGCATTATCAAATGTTACATTCACTCTTAGCACAAGTATGTAAGATATATACAGATGAAAACAGATTAGAAGGAAAATCAACAATTCTGAGAGTACTTTTGTTAGAGTAGGAAGATTCAGGATCTTTTTCCTCCATTTTAAACAATTCTTTTATATTTATTTTCAAACATAAAATGATATAGTTTTAAATGAATATATTCTTGTAATCCTTCTCCCTCTCTCCAGGGCAGTGGGCATATTTCCAGACCTTTTCCTGTGCATTGACATAGACACATGAATAATTATAGAAATGTATAATTGTGTGGTGTTTTTAACAATAGAAGTGTTATCACACTTCTTGTATTGTTCTGCAAGTGCATTTTTGCAATTAAAACTAGGTCCTGGGGCTTCCCTGGTGGCTCAGTGGTTGAGAATCTGCCTGCTAATGCAGGGGACACGGGTTCGGGCCCTGGTCTGGGAAGATCCCACATGCCGCGGAGCAACTAGGCCCGTGAGCCACAATTACTGAGCCTGCGCGTCTGGAGCATGTGCTCCGCAACAAGAGAGGCTACGATAGTGACGAGACCTGCGCACCGTGATGAAGAGTGGCCCCTGCTTGACACAACTAGAGAAAGCCCTCACACAGAAACGAAGACCCAACACAGCCAAGAATAAATATAAAAATAAATAAATAAATAAATAAAGATTACTAAAAGCACAATCCATTTAAAAAAAAACAAAAAAACTAGGTCCTGGACAAAGTTTCTATGTCAGTATCTATATCAGACACAAATGCCTACCTTATTTGCTAATAACTAATTAATATGTTAATATTAATACATTAATATGTTAAAATTAAGATGTTATGTTAATAGCTAATTAATCAATATGTTCGTGACAACATTTATGGAACTGTTTCCTTATTGATGGATGTGTAGTTTCTTCTCCCATGCTCACTCTTGCCATCCACACTACAACGCACAGCCTTCTGCACACCTGTTCATGCTCACGAAGAGTTAGTTCTTTATGATTTTTCCCTATCGTGTGTACTTTTGAAGATGTGTTGCTTTCATAATATGAAATAATTTTTAAACCAACAAGAGTAAGAATAAGAGGAACATAAAATTGCTTTCCAAACCCAAGAATTCTACATAGTTAATCCCTTAAAGTCCAACTTGCAAGCAAGTATCAGGACACCTCAAAGTGAATAATAAAGCCAAAACACACACACACACACACACACACACACACAAAACAATAGTCATTTTCTTCAGGAGATTGTAGAAAGTACAAACATAAATCTGTAGTTTAGCCAAATGCATAGATGTCCCGGCATTAATTGTCCATTGGGTTGATTAGGGACAAACTGCATTTAATGGAAATATCATGAACAATCGTGTTTCTTGGCACAGCTGCCAATGACAGGCCATTGAACTAGAAGAAGCCAGAGCCAGCCAGGTGTGAGTAATCTATGCCTTCTTACCATTATTACCACCAATGACAAACCTTTGCAAAGATCCCCCCACCACTTATTATCTTGTCTCTTTTCTAGTAAGTCTACTGTTTCATGAGAAAAGACCCCATGAATTAAGTACAAGTTTATTATTGTGGATAAGAAAAGGGAAATATTCTTTTTCTACCTCCATTTTTCTTTCTCTGAGTTTTCATAAAGGCCACAACAAGTCACATGTCATTCATCATACCCAAGACTAGCTGAAGCTGCAGAAATCTCTGGGGAAAAGAAAAACTGTGGGTCTTCAGAGCTTTCTATGGAGGAAACTGTTCCCTCAGTGAGCTCTCACGTCAGCGAAGCCAAGAGACGGGAGGCTGAGGGTCTCCCCGTTAAATATCAGAGCAGAACCTGTTATTTTGTTTAATGGAACCACAAAGTGATCCTCTTCTGAATAAAGAGTTGGATTTAGGATAAAAAAAGAAAAGATGAGGAAGCAGTCTGGCCATTTCTGTCCACACTGTCACACTCACTGAAGAAGGAAAAAATAAATGAATGTATTCTGTTAACCCGGCTATTGCGGGGTAAAATACCTCAACGTGCGTATTTGGGAAAGAAAAAAACATGAGCACACAGCCTAAAACACAAGTTTGTGAGCTTCATATATGGCTATTTGGGGAAGTGTTAAATTTAAAACCAAAAGGCAAGGGTAGACTAAATGTCTAACAGTTATTAGATGTGTTGTCTTTGTGTGAGTTTTCAGGTGGTCTGAGACAGAAATAATAGTGTTCCTTTGCTCTGGCACATTGATCTTAAAATCACGTTTTAACATTTGATGTCTTTATCCAAATCCCACTGTTCACATCTGCCCTTCCGACTTTCTTTCTGCCTTCAGAGTCCTCCTGGCTCACTAGGGCCTTCATTTCTGCCCCACACTTTTCTCCTCTGACTTCTGCACCTTCTCCTACAGATTCCTTTTATCGCATCCCTTCCCTGCACCATGAAGAATCAAAGTAAACAATGATAAAGACGCATGAATCTTTGATAAACTCTTATTTGAAAGCAACGGCCAAATTATGGTCTAATTTGTAGTTTCATGTCACACTTGAGGAAGCTTCTTTGGTAAAGTGTTTGTGTTTGTTCCTCCTGTACCAAAGGCCATGGGATGAAGAGTTCCAATCTGAGCAAAGTCTAACTTGCATTCCTTCCACAAGCCCTTACAGTGCTGTTAGCCAGTGGAGGATGAGTAATTCGAAATACAGTCCAACCTTCTTTTCTTTGCCATTTTCTACTACAGACTATACAACTCCACTCCCACACCTCTGCTACAGTCAGGAATCGCCATGTGACTCAGCTCTGACTTACAAGACGTAAGGGAAGTCTGCTGGTCTCTTCAGAATCTTACTCCCACCTCTGCAATGCACAGGTAAAGGCTGGCTGTGTAGCTGCCATCTTGCAACCAAGAAGGAAATGCTAAGAGAACTTTGGAGATTTAACTTAGTTGTTGTTGAGCTGCTAAGCCAATGACTTTAGCTGTCTACTTATAATGTAAGGGGGAAAAGTTCCCTATTTAAGTTACTGGAAGCCAGATTTCTGTTACTCACAGTCAAATGCAATCCCTAGACTAGATGACAGGCCACAATAAGAGTAGCCTAGCGGCAAAGAGTATATAACATCTAAGGGAGGCAGATATCTAACCAATTAACTAAAATATCGAGCAGAATACAAAAAGTACTCATTTGAAATAAGTCCACAGCATGGAAGCAGAAAGAGAAATTTTGTGTTGTTTTGAAGAAGATTTTTCCAAGCAAGGAAGGCTGGACCTCCACACCGAGGATCCAGCATGAAGAAAGTAATGGTGCCCTGAGACAGCATGTTTAGCTTCCGAATAACCCTAGGTGGTTGGAGAATGGAACTGTGTATAATGACAACAGGGCCAGTTGCTTTTCCTACATTACAAAGCGGGTCTCACAGCCCTAGCTTCTCCTAAACCATCTCCCACTTTTTCTTTCTATGTTCAGTAGCAATTCCCATCACAAATTCATCTACTGCAAAAGCTAGGTACAAGTCATTGGCTATTACCCTGCAAAGAGAAAGAAAAAGAAAAGAAAACGTAATAGTGTTCGACAGTTGTTAATATGAACATTTGGTGGTTCCTTTCCTATGAGTGGTTCTCACTCAAAAGTGAATTTTCCCCTGGAGGACATTCGGCAATTTCTGGAGACATTTGTGGTTGTCACAATTAGGGGAGTGGGGTACTACTGGCATCTAGTGGGTAGAGGCCAGGGGTGCTGCTCAACATCCTACAGTATACAGGACAGCCTCTCACAACAAAGAATTAGCCAGTCTAAAGTGTCAGTAATGGTGACACTTCTGTATTATATGATGTTGATTGGTAAAGCTGCCCACGTGTGGCTTCATATCACCAGATGAGTTCATCAAGGGGCAGTGAGTAGATGGCAGCATCGTCCTAAGAAAAGACCAGTGGTCACTGTGAAATGCACCATTGTGTTTTCTAATTAATACTGAATCAAACTACACTGACTGAAGCAGCCTAATAATGCCATTTAATAATTTGGGATTCATTTATACATGGAAACCCCTCCAACAAGATCCTCAGTAATAAATATTTGCTTAATCAATGAATAAAGAAACAAAATCCCATCACACAGGGTTCAAAATACATTTTATATAGTGAAGTTTGCTGGGGATGGGGTGATAGAAGAAGGATGAGGTGATTTTCAGAATTTTAAGCCCTTGCATACGGCAACAACAAGAAATCCTCAAAACAGTTGTAAAGGGCATATTTATTATTTCATTCAAAAGAAACTCCATGCCAAGAATAATAGTGTCTTACAGAAGTAGTCTTCTTAGAAAAACTTTTAAAAAAATCATACTGAACAACAATTGATTCAGCCTTTGTGAAAAACGGCGTTTAGACCACAGATGGGATATTGAGAACTGTGCTAAACCACAGATGGTATATTTTTTCCTATATTTCACAAAACAGGCAATTTCTACCACTTATTTTTTTTCTTTTATATTTTGCTGTTGGTAATCCTGTAGATTGGAAAAAAAATGAAACTAAAAAGAAACGTGAAAACATTTACTTTTAGTGCTGTTTATAATCTTACTCTTTATAAGAGTGGATGGAAACATCACTGAAGATTCTGTGGTGTAATTCACTTTAAAAAAAAACTTGGAGTGTATTTCATTTTAGGTGAGCAATTTGTTTTATGAGCGTGTATGTTTATTTGGGGTTGTGGTTTTTTTTAGTGAGTGCAATAAAGACACTTCTTATCAGTTGATTTGTTGTATCAGCAGTGGGCTTCTCTCCAGACTGAAACATGGCAACTTTTCTGAGGACATTATCCAGCATATAATTTCACCACAGACATGAATCCAGGTTCATCAGGGCCCACTTCCACTGCTTGTTATGACCTAATTTCTAGGATTCCTGCTTGATGGTGGCATTATTGTCCCCTGCACACAGTGTATCACATGGTTGTCAAATGGGTTCTCTCTCTTTGATGGTTCATCACATACACAACTTTAAATTGTGCCAACTTATGTGCCAACTTTTATACCAACTGATCAGATCAGAAGTTCAAAAGTTCACTTCCAACCCCATGTGACATCGAAACTTCAAATATCATAAAGCTTACACCTTTGATAAATAATAAATTGCAATACAGGGTAGAAACTGGTGGTATTAGGTTACTATTTTGATGCTGTTAAAAACACTATCGGGAGGTAATACTTAACCAAAGGTGGATTAGTACATTTCAGCTGTATATTACACAAACCACCTGCCTTCTCTCTAGCCCTGGGTACAATGAATACTGTCCTTTCGGGCTCAGCTGACTTCAACATGACTCCAAGACCAGGGGACCCTTGCAAGGTCTGATGTCAATGCCCTCAGGTTGATACACATATTTATGCATTTCCAGCATGAGAAAATCATGCCTTGAGAACAAAATCACAGCCAGTGTATATCTCACAAAAGTGCATATCCCAATGTCCTGGGGAACATTCGTCTGTACTTCAGTAATGCCATGTATGAGGCAGCACATAAGTGATACACACCCACGGAGAGTGGCGCGGTGTGATAGAACAGCTGTGCAAACGGGCTCAAGAACATAAAATCAGGAAGCTATGTCTTTAGAAAAGTATTCTTTTTAAATCCCCAAATATCACATCTGGTTGCATCAAGTTGTCATTATGACATAGTATTTAAGATGATTTAATGGGTTACTGCAGAATAAGAACCTTGGAGTTTATTTAACTACTGTGCATTAGGAGAATGTAGCTCTCTAAACGGTATTCTGACAAAGCTGATAAAAAGCTGTTCTTGTTGTTGGATGACTTTATTATATATATATATATATATTTTACTGTAGACAGTATAAATAGAGCTTTCAAACATAAACAGAATATATAGAAACACAAGAGTAAAAGTGGGGCTTTGGGATAGAAATGTAAAGTGAGCAGTGCATACCAAAATGTAGAAAGCTATTCACTGTGGAAATTTATGAGGTACGTTACAATATGGGGATGTCACAACATGAGTATGATATGGGGATGTCACAATAACAAGTATCACTTACCTCCTATCCCTTGTTAGCAGATCCCCTGACTGGGCCTCTGCCAGCCAACAGGTCAGTCCCCAGTCTGGGGGTGGGTTATCTCGGATTTGGAAAGGCCTTGCTCCCTCCTCACACCCTCACTTCCCTCCCCCTCCCCCCATCAGCACAAACTTCTTACCACTTCCCCCCAGAGGTACACATCATTTTCAACAGAAAATTGAGGTTCTAGGTAGTTAGAACAATTTCAGACAACTGATCTAAGGCCAAAACCAAAATTCATCATCCCCATTTCCCAATCCATAGCTCTGTCTACCAAATCATCTCATACCTGCTGCCATTTATGGCAACTGTCCTCATGGACATCAATATTACATGTTTCTCCAATGTGGAAAAGTGTACAAAAATCTTTCGCCACAGAAAGACTTTTGTATGCTTTTCTATCCCTGCAGTGAATGTGTTTTGCTTTAACAACCTTTTAATGTGCTAAGAACTCTTTTGAGGGGGTTAAATAAACAAACCACTATAGTGGTCAGCGGACTTGCAGCAGATTGCAATGACTATTTAACAGAGTCTTAAACAAAATAGAAGTTTAGTCTGGAGCTGGTACAGAGGCCCTTCTAAGTAATGTCCTCAAGGACATAAGCTCCTCCAGCTTGTTGCTTTGTCATCCCTCCTCACGGTCCAGGCAGCAGGATGCAGGAAGAGATCAAGAGAAAAAGGAACAAAAAGCTGGCACCAACTGCCTCCAAAGAATGGTTCCCAGAAACTGCCACACCACACTGCAGCTCCCATCCCGTTGACCAACACTTATCGTCCACAGCCACGTCCAGCTGCAAAGAACAGACCAGAACATTTCTTTTTTATTCTGAGGAACCATGTGCCCAGGCAAAATCCTACCATTATGCAAGAAAACAATGGAACAGCACAGTTGCTGTGGATGGTGAAATGTGCATTTGCCTGCGGACTTTAAATCATTAACAAGATTCTTCCTTACTCAATGTTTCTTTCATCGGTTACAGACTCTAGCATTAAAAATAGTGCATAGGTTTTATCTTGAGGCATCCCTGATTAATACTTTAACCTGATTGATGACAGCTTGATTAATCGTTAACCCTGATTAATGACTGCTTGAGAGAGTCTGAAACAAAGTGTGGCCTCAGTGACAAAGAGCTCTGCTATCCATTGGTGATACCTGTAATGGGTACCCACAGGAAGAGAGAGTGGGGGTGAAGATGCCTTCTCTTATATCCCTGTTCTAACACTTTCATTTGGCATTCACTTTCAAATTAAGGTAATGGTTCTACAAGTCCAGGAGCATGATAATAACTAATGATACAAACATTTCTATGGCACACTACTCAAAACAATATATGCCTACATGTACCATTTCCATCCTAACAGCTTTCTTGCAAGATAAAAAGTATTTTTATGATCCCAAATTTAGAGATGAAGAGCTTAAGTTTTAACTTAAATAATGGGCTTCCACTAAAGTCACCTAATAATAAATGGCAGATACAGAATCTGAATTTTGTTTCTCAGCCTCAACAAGATATTCTTTTCACTCCCTTGCACAATAGTACTATTGCAAAAAAAATGAAAAGAAAATTTCTCTTGATAGACTTTCTTGGATCTTTAAAATATTATGGTGCCATGTGCTAAAACAAAAGCAAAATAGGAAGAAGACAGAGTGATTGTATATTATCTACTGATAATTCTCTCTTCAAGTTTTTTAGACTTTCCTGCTAATAAATTTCCCATGGTACCCAAGCCCAAATGAAACATTCATTCAACAAACCTAAAATTCAACAAAAAACCTGACTGAAAGGAAGTCTACTAGGAAATAGTTTACAGATAGAAATAAAAAATTAGTTTCCGACTACAGTAAGATTACAAACATGTAAACAAATAAACAAACTCCATTGTGCTCATAGAGGCCAGTACAAGGACCCATGGCGGTACAAAGAAACCAAGAGCCACCATACTAGGTGTGAGTGGGCAGGGAAGGTGTCAGTGTAGCTTCACACAGGAAGAGATGGATGGGTCTCAGAGGGTGGATGCGTGATCACCAAGCACACTCAAGTGGTAGCTAGCCAAGCAGAGAGCAGCAAATGCCAGGACCAGGCTCCAGAACAGCAGGGCTTGTTCAGTAAAAGCTGGGCAGGATGTATGCATAATAAGGGCAAAAAAGTCAGGGTGTGCGCATGACTAGAGCATACAGAGTGAGATGGGGTACAGTGGGGGAGGTAGACAAGAAGACGATCCCAGCAAGTATGCAGCACCTGGATGAGGCTGGGCTTTATGGATTTTAGCCTGTAAGCACTGGGAGCCACTGGAAGGTTTTACAGCAGGTGTGCAAAATAACCACATTGGCCTTTGAGAAAGACCACTGTGGAATTGGGGCTGCAGTTTCCAAAGTCAGAGGCTGTGCAACCAGGTGAGAAATGAGCAGGCCCTCAACTGAGAGTACTTCTTCTGGGACCCACACTTTTTGAAGGAATTATGGACGTCCTTGGACTACATGTCCCAAATGTGGGAATGAGCGTGTCTCTGAGAAAAGACTCTGTACCTTTCCCCAGGTTCTCAACGAAGCCCAAAACATTCTAAAGTTGAAACAATAACATTCTGCAGTTGAAAAGCATCTGACCTAAGCTCAGTTCACAAAAATGGAATTTTTAAATAAACAGAGATATATGTAAGAGTTGTATAGGAGTCATATATAAAACAAATAGGAATTTAAATGCAATATTTGCATTTAATTTTAAAAAATGAGCAAAGGCCTTAACAATAGGGCAACTATATTTGGTTCATATTTCATACATAAAGTAGAGAAATTCATTTGTGTATAGGAGCCTTGCCACAGATATTCCAAGATGGGCCAGACTTCAGTACCTCATCTTCTTGCATCTTCTTGAACTTACAAGTGCTCTCTTACTTGATGGACCATATACCCCAAAGGTTGGTTTGAAAAGTAAATTCCATATACATTCAAGGCTCTGAGCAGGTGGTCGAAGAAGATTTTTAATAGCTTTTTGGAGGAGAGAAGGGTATTGAGAAACATCACGTCTCAAAACTCTAGCTATAGAAATGTAAGCAGAAAATGGAGTAGTTATCAGGTAACAAGGTAAATGTGGAAAGAAAAATCTAGATTATTTGTTCTTAACCTTTATGGGGGTCACAGACCCATACCTCCCATAACTTTGAGAAGTTGCTGAACACTATAAGCCTCCTCCAAAAAGGTACCTTCGCACATAATTGTGCATAATATTTCAAGAGGTTCACAAAAGTCTGAGGACATCAACCTGATCCTAGATGTCAGCTTAAGAGCCCCCAGTCTCGATAATTCTCCTTTCCCTCAACAAAAATTATGTTATCATAGTTTATCATCTAAATTAGCCCCATTAATGTTTACATTATCTGGGTTTCATTCATCCCATTCACTCTGCAATTAACTTCACCTTTCCTGCATGCATGCAACCTCCATCAGTTCTAAAATCACAAAGTCAAAAAGGAGACTGATTCCAATTTCCACTAAATTGAACTATTGCCCAAATGGCATACAAACTTCCATATGGATTTATAAACCTAAAATAGAAAACACTGTGCTATGTTTAGGCTTCCTAAAAAATGCCATACCCTCTCAGCATTGCTGTGTGTTCTTACAACCAGGTGTTTGAATCCTGTTCTACTGTATGGATATATGTATAGTTCTTTAACATTCTCTCCACTATAAAGCAAATTATATAAACTCTCAAAAAAAAGTCCAAATCCAGTAATGGTCTTGATCTCTTAATGGGTTAGGGAAAAAAATAATGTGAAGGGAAATAATTATGGCAATTTTTAGATTGTTTCTTCTTTTTCCCGCATTGCAGTTACTGAAAACCTTTGATTAGACCTCTGAAAAAGACCACACAGTCAATAATTTGAACCAAAAGGTTAATGGTGTTGTTACAACTACTATCCCTTTTAAAATCATTACCCTCTTGTTTTTTATGGCTATGTTACCATCAACTTTCAATGAACCCACTTTACCA
Source organism: Balaenoptera borealis (assembly GCF_965194805.1). Taxonomy (NCBI): domain Eukaryota; kingdom Metazoa; phylum Chordata; class Mammalia; order Artiodactyla; family Balaenopteridae; genus Balaenoptera; species Balaenoptera borealis. Next base: position 136,312,950 of record NC_138866.1, on the reverse strand, counting down.
GCTGTTTCCCTCTGTCATAAAGTTTGCTGAACATCATCATAGGAATAGGATAAATGCCATGTTTTATCAATCAAGCCTAAGGAAATTTGAGGCTTCTTATAATCACAACTGTAAAGGGAGTTTATTGCAAGTTTCTGTTTTGCTTTGTAAATTGTCCTTGAGTAAAATACATACCTGATGCCAAGGTGGAGAATGTAAAAATGCAAGACGTTATACTACAAAAATCTGCATCATAAAGTTTGATAGGTTGACAAATGAGAAAGCTTAAGATTACTGAGGAACAATACAGGCTTGCTTCCTTGGTAAGCCGACATCCACCCGGGAGCATCTCTGAACCTACCCATATGTGAATTCCCTGATCCTTTATGCTGCACAACCCCAGCACGCCAAGGAATGTAGGACAGATGCTTTTATCTTACACAGGGCTACATAGAAAGTCTCAACACAAATTTGATATAATGAAAATATTATTAAATCATCTGCAATGTAATTTTTAATTTACAATAAAATTACCAAAATATCACCACACACTGGAGACTAAAAAAACACATTCCTAAATTATAAGACATAAAATATTTATAACTAGGTGATAGAAAGTATCAAAATATGTAAGTTACAGCTAAATGTGTACTTTGAGGAAATTTTGAAGGCTTAATAAACCTTTTTTTAAATTAAAAATAAGTGAACAAAATATTCAACTAAAACACACATAAAAAGGGCCAAGAAAACAAATCCAAATAAAGTACTGGAAAGGGAATAAGCATAAGAGTAAAAATTCATACCTTATATATATACACATATATATAGAGAGAGAGAGAGAGAGAGATGAACAACAAAACCAAAATCTAGTTCCTTGAAAACATAAGTACTATTTATAAATCCCTAGCCAGACTGATGAAAAAAAAAACAGAGAAGCCACGAATTAGCAAAATTAAGAATGGAAAAGAAATGTTATAGATAACTTATACATAAATATAGATGTTATAAGTTAATACTAGAAACATTTTTGGATCAATAAATTGGAAAAGATACATTAAAAGTAAATTTTTCTAAAAAATATTTTAATCAAAATACCTCAAAAACAAATAAATTTCGAATAAGCCCACAAACATTAAATAATTTGAATCAGCAGTCTGAAAACTCTCTCTCCCCAACCAATTTCATGGGATAATTTTAACTCACAAAGCCCAAATCTCTCTCTCTCTCTTTTTTTTTTTAACAAACTTTCCAGAAAAAAATGAAATAGGGAAATTTCTCCAACTCATATTTTTGATGTTGTTATAACCCTAGGTTGAGACCAGTCAAGGGCCATGCCACAGACAATTAAAAGCCCAAATCATTTATAAGCATTAATGCCAGAATAAAAAAATAGTATCAAGTCAAATCAATAGCATATAAAAATAACATATCATGAATGAGTTGGATTTACATTAATAAGGCTAAGATATTTCAAAACTATAAAATAAATTAACACTAAGAGGAAAGGACAAAATGATATGATTATCTCAACAGATGTAGAAAATTTTCAAATACAAACGTTTATTTAATATAAAAGCTTTTGGTGAATGTATTGGGGACCTTCAAGATGGCAGAAGAGTAAGACATGGAGATCACCTTCCTCCCCACAGATACATCAGAAATACATCTACATGTGGAACAACTCCTATAGAACACCTACTGAAAGCAGGCAGAAGACCCCAGACTTCCCAAAAGGCAAGAAGCTCCCCACCTACCTGGGTAGGGCAAAAGAAAAAAGAAACAACAGAGACAAAAGAATAGGGACAGGACCTGCACCACTGGGAGGGAGCTGTGAAGGAGGAAAAGTTTCCACACACTGGGAAGCCCCTTCACTGGTGGAGACGGGGGTGGTGGTGGTGAAGCTTTAGAGCCACAGAGGAGAGTGCAGCAACTTTGCAGATGGCAAAGCAGAGAGATTCCCACACGGAGGATTGGTGCCAACCAGCGCTCACCAGCCTGAGAGGCTTGTCTGCTCACCCGCTGGGGCAGGTGGGGGCTGGGAGCTGAGGCTCGGGCTTTGGAGTTCAGATCCGAGGGAGAGGACTGGGGTTGGCTGCGTGAACACAGCCTGAAGGAGGCTAGTACACCACAGCTAGCCAGGAGGGAGTCCAGGAAAAAGTCTGGACCTGCCTAAGAGGCAAGAGACCATTGTTTCGGGGTGCGTGAGGAGAGGGGATTCAGAACACCTCCTAAATGAACTCCAGAGACGGCCGTGAGCCACAGCTATCAGCACAGACACCAGAGATGGGCATGAAATGCTAAGGCTGCTGCTACAGCCACCAAGAAGGCTGTGTGCAAGCACAGGTCACTATCCACACCTCTCTTCCTGGGAGCCTGTGCAGCCCACCACTGCCAGGGTCTTGTGATCCAGGGACAACTTCCCCAGGAGAACACACGGCACATCTCAGGCTGGTGCAACTTCATGCCAGCCTCTGCTGCCACAGGCTCGCCCCACATCCTGTACCCCTCCCTCCCCCCGGCCTGAGTGAACCAGAGCCCCCTAATCAGCTGCTACTGTAACCCCGTCTAGTCTGAGCGGAGAACAGACACCCTCAGGCAACCTACACACTAGATGGGGTCAAATCCAAAGCTGAACCCCAGGAGCTGTGCGAACAAAGAAGAGAAAGGGAAATCTCTCCAAGCAGCCTCAGCAGCAGCGGATTAAATGTCCACAGTCAACTTGATGTACCCTGCATCTGTGGAATAGTTGAATAGACAACGAATCATCCCAAATTGAGGTGGTGGACTTTGGGAGCAAAAATATATATATTTTTTTTTCCTTTTTCTCTTTTTGTGAGTCTGTATGTGTATGCTTCTGTGTGTGATTTTGTCTGTATAGCTTTGTTTTTACCATTTATCCTAGGGTTCTGTCTGTCTGTTTGTTTGTTTGTTTTGTTTGTTTGTTTGTTAGCATAGTTTTTAGCGCTGGTTATCATTGGTAGATTTGTTTTTTGGTTTGGTTGCTCTCTTCTTTCTTTCTTTTTTTATTACTTTTTAAATTTTTTTAATAACTTTTTTGTCTTTTAAGAACTTTATTTTATTTTATTTTTTCTTTCTTTCTTTCTGTTTTTCTCCCGTTATTCTGATCCGTGTGGATGACAGGGTCTTGGTTCTCTGGCTGGGCATCAGGCCTGTGCCTCTGAGTGGGGAGAGCCGAGTTCAGGACATTGGTACACCAGAGACCTCCCAGCTCCATGTAATATCAAATGGCAAAAATCTCCCAGAGATCTCCATCTGAACACCAAGGCCCAGCTCCACTCAACGACCAGAAAGCTACAGTGCTGGACACCCTATGCCAAACAACTAGCAAGACAGGAACAGAACCCCACCCATTAGCAGAGAGGCTGCCTAAAATCATAATAAGGTCACAGACACCCCAAAATACACCACCGGATGAGGATCTGCCCAACAGAAAGACAAGATCCAGCCTCATGCACCAGAACACAGGCACTAGTCCCCTCCACCAGGAAGCCTACACAACCCACTGAACTAACCTTAGCCACTGAGGATAGACATCAAAAACAACAGAAACTACGAACCTGCAGTCTGTGAAAAGGAGACCCCAAACACAGTAAGATAAGCAAAATGAGAAGACAGAAAAACACACAGCAGATGAAGGAGCAAGGTAAAAACACACCAGACCTAACAAACGAAGAGGAAATAGGCAGTCTACCTGAAAAAGAATTCAGAATAATGATAGTAAAGATGATCCAAGATCTTGGAAATAGAATATACAAAATGCAAGAAACATTTAACAAGGACCTAGAAGAACTAAAGAGGAAACAAGCAACGATGTACAACACAATAAATGAAATTAAAAATACTCTAGAAGGGATCAATAGCAGAATAACTGAGGCAGAAGAACGGATAAGTGACCTGGAAGATAAAATAGTGGAAATAACTACTGCAGAGCAGAATAAAGAAAAAAGAATGAAAAGAACTGAGGACAGTCTCAGAGACCTCTGGGACAACATTAAACATACCAACATTCGAATTATAGGGGTCCCAGAAGAAGAAGAGAAAAAGAAAGGGACTGAGAAAATATTTGAAGAGATAATAGTTGAAAACTTCCCTAATATGGGAAAGGAAATAGTTAATCGAGTCCTGGAAGCACAGAGAGTCCCATACAGGATAAATCCCAGGAGAAACATGGCAAGACACATACTAATCAAACTATCAAAAATTAAAAACAGAAAAAATATTAAAAGCAACAAGGGAAAAACTACAAATAACATACAAGGGTATCCCCATAAGGTTAAAGCTGATCTTTCAGCAGAAACTCTGCAAGCCAGAAGGGGGTGGCAGGACATATTTAAAGTGATGAAAGGGAAAAACGTACAATCAAGATTACTCTACCCAGCAAGGATCTCATTCAGATTCGACGGAGAAATTAAAACCATTACAGACAAGCAAAAGCTGAGAGAATTCAGCACCACCAAACCAGTTTTACAACAAATGCTAAAGGAACTTCTCTAGGCAAGAAACACAAGAGAAGGAAAACACCTACAATAACAAACCCAAAACATTTAAGAAAATGGGAATAGGAACATACATATCAATAATTACCTTAAATGTAAATGGATTAAATGCTCCAACCAGCAGACACAGACTGGTTGAATGGATACATACACAAGACCCATATATATGCTGTCTGCAAGAGACCCTGTTCAGACCTAGAGACAGATACAGACTCAAAGTGAGGGAATGGAAAAAGATATTCCATGAAAATGGAAATCAAAAGAAAGCTGGAGTAGCAATTCTCATAACAGACAAAATAGACTTTAAAACAAAGTCTATTACAAGAGACAAAGAAGGACACCACATAATGATCAAGGGATCAATCCAAGAAGAAGATATAGCAATTGTAAATATTTATTCACCCAACATAGGGGTACCTCAATACATAAGGCAAATGCTAACAGCCATAAAAGGGGAAATCAACAGTAACACAGTCATGGTATGGGACTTTAACACCCCACTTTCAACAATGGACAGATCATCCAAAATGAAAATAAATAAGGAAACAAAGCTTTAAATGAAACATTAAACAAGATGGACTTAATTGATATTTATAGGACATTCCATCCAAAAACAACAGAATACACTTTCTTCTCAATTGCTAACTGAACATTCTCCAGGATAGATCATATCTTGGGTCACAAATCCAGCCTTGTTAAATTTAAGAAAATTGAAATCGTATCAAGTATATTTTCCGACCACTATGCTATGAGGCTAGATATCAATTACAGGAAAAAACCTGTAAAAAAGACAAACACATAGAGGCTAAACAATAAACTACTTAATAACCAAGAGATCACTGAAGACATCAGAGAGGATATCAAAAAATACCTAGAAACAAATGACAATGAAAACACGACAACCCAAAACCTATGGGATGTAGCAAAAGTAATTCTAAGAGGGAAGTTTATAGCAAAACAATCCTACCTCAAGAAACAAGAAACAACTCAAATAAATAACCTAACCTTACACCTAAAGTAATTAGAGAAAGAAGAACAACAAAAACTCCAAAGTTAGCAAGAGGAAAGAAATCATAAAGATCAGATCAGAAATAAATAAAAGAAATGAAGGAAATGATAGCAAAGATCAATAGAACTAAAAGCTGGTTCTTTGAGAAGATAAACAAAATTGATAAACCATTAGCCCGACTCATCAAGAAAAAAAGGGAGAAGACTCAAATCAACAGAATTAGAAATGAAAAAGGAGAAGTAACAACTGACACTGTAGAAATACAAAGGATCATGAGAGATTACTACAAGCAACTGTATGCCAGTAAAATGGACAACCTGGAAGAAATGGACAAAATCTTAGAAAAACACAACCTTCTGAGACTGAACCAGGAAGAAATAGAAAATATAAACAGACCAATCTAAGCACTGAAATTGAGACTGTGATTAAAAATCTGCCAACAAACAAAAGCCAAGGACCAGATGGCTTCACAGGCGAATTCAATCAAACATTTAGAGAAGAGCTAATGCCTATCCTTTTAAAATTCTTCCAAAATATAGCAGAGGGAGGAATACTCTCAAACTCATTCTTCAAGGCAACCATCACCGTGATCCCAAAACCAGACAAAGATGTCACAAAGAAAGAAAACTACAGGGACTTCCCTGGTGGAGCAGTGGTTAGGAGTCCACCTGCCAATGCAGGGGACACGGGCTCGAGCCCTGGTCCAGGAAGATCCCACATGCCGTGACAACTGGGCCCGTGTGCCACAGCTACTGAGCCTGCACTCTGGAGACCATGAGCCACAACTATTGAAGCCTGCGCACCTAGAGCCTGTGCTCCACAACAGGAGAAGCCACCGCAATGAGAAGCCCGCAAGCCGCAACAAAGAGTAGCCCACTCTCCGCAACTAGAGAGGGCCTGCGTGCAGCAACGAAGACACAACACAGTCCTAAATAAATAAATAAAATAAAACTACGGCCAATATCACTGATGAACATAGATGCAAAAATCCTCAACAAAATACTAGCAAACAGAATCCAACAGTACATTAAAAGGATCATACACCATGATCAAGTGGGATTTATCCCAGGAATGCAAGGATTCTTCAATATATGCAAATCAATCAGCGTGATAAACCATATTAAAAACTGAAGGAGAAAAACCATATGATCATCTCTATAGATGCAGAGAAAGCTTTCGACAAAATTCAACACCCATTTATGATAAAAACCCTCCAGAAAGTAGGCATAGAGGGAACTTTCCTCAACATAATAAAGACCATATATAACAAACCGACAGCCAACATCGTTCTCAATGGTGAAAAACTGAAACCATTTCCACTAAGATCAGGAACAAGACAAGGTTGCCCACTCTCACCACTATTATTCAACATAATCTTGGAAGTTTCAGCCACAGCAACCAGAGAAGAAAAAGAAATAAAAGGAATCCAAATCGGAAAAGAAGTAAACTGTCACTGTTTGCAGATGACATGATACTATACATAGAGAATCCTAAAGATGCTACCAGAAAACTACTAGAGCTAATGAATGAATTTGGTAAAGTAGCAGGATACAAAATTAATGCACAGAAATCTCTTGCATTCCTATACACTAATGATGAAAAATCTGAAAGAGAAATTAAGAAAACACTCCCATTTACCATTGCAACAAAAAGAATAAAATACCTAGGAATAAACCTACCTAAGGAGACAAAAGACCTGTATGCAGAAAATTATAAGACACTGATGAAAGAAATTAAAGATGATACAAACAGATGGAGAGATATACCATGTTCTTGGATTGGAAGAATCAACATTGTGTAAACGACTATACTACCCAAAGCCATCTACAGATTTAATGCAATCCCTGTCAAACTACCACTGGCATTTTTCGCAGAACTAGAACAAAAAATTTCACAATTTATATGGACACACTGAAGACCCTGAATAGCCAAAGCAATCTTGAGAAAGGAAAACGGAACTGGAGGAATCAGACTCCCTGACTTCAGACTATACTACAAAGCTACATTAATCAAGACACTATGGTACTGGCACAAAAACAGAAATATAGATCAATGGAACAGGATAGAAAGCCCAGAGATAAACCCACTCACCTATGGTCACCTTATTTTTGATAAAGGAGGCAAGAATATACAATGGAGAAAAGACAGCCTCTTCAATAAGTGGTGTTGGGAAAACCTGACAGCTACATTAAAATAATGAAATTAGAACACTCCCTAATGCCATACACAAAAATAAACTCAAAATGGATTAAAGACCTAAATGTAAGGCCAGACCCAATAAACTCTTAGAGGAAAACATAGGCAGAAAACTCTATGACATAAATCACAGCAAGATCCTTTTTGACCCACTTCCTAGAGTAATGGAAATAAAAACAAAAATACACAAATGGGACCTAAGGAAACTTAAAAGCTTTTGCACAGCAAAGGAAACCATAAACAAGACAAAAAGACAGCCCTCAGCATGGAAGAAAATATTTGCAAATGAGGCAATTGTCAAAGGATTAATCTCAAAATTTACAAGCAGCTTATGCAGCTCAATATCAAAAAAACAAACAACCCAATCCAAAAATAGGCAGAAGACCTAAATAGACATTTCTCCAAATAAGATACAGATTGCCAACAAATACATGAAAGAATGCTCAACATCACTAATCACCAGAGAAATGCAAATCAAAACTACACACCAGTCAGAATGGCCATCATCAAAAAATCTTCAAACAATAAATGCTGGAGAGGGTGTGGAGAAAAGGGAACACTCTTGCACTATTGGTGGGAGTGTAAATTGATACAGCCACTATGGAGAACAGTATGGAAGTTCCTTAAAAAACTAAAAACAGAACTACTATACAACCAAGAAATCCCACTACTGGGCATATACCCTGAGAAAACCATAATTCAAAAAGGGTCATGTACCACAATGTTCATTGCAGCCCTATTTACAATAGCCAGGATATGGAAGCAACCTAACTGTCCATCAACAGATGAATGGATAAAGAAGATGTGGCACATATATACAATGGAATATTACTCTGCCATAAAAAGAAACAAAATTGAGTTATTTGTAGTGAGGTGGATGGACCTAGAGTCTGTCATACAGAGTGAAGTAAGTCAGAAAGAGAAAAACAAATACCGTATGCTAACACATATATATGGAATCTAAAAATTAAAAAAGAAAAGGTTTTGAAGAACTTATGTGCAGGACAGGAATAAAGACACAGACGTAAAGTATGTACTTGAGGACATGGGGAAGGGGAATGGTAAGCTGGGACAAAGTGAAAGAGTGACATGGACTTATATATACTACCAAATGTAAAATAGATAGCTAATGGGAAGCAGCCGCATAGCACAGGGAGCTTTGTGTCCATCTACAGGGGTGGAATAGGGAGGGTGGGAGGGAGACGCAAGAGGGAGGAGATATGGGGATATATGTATATGTATATCTGATTCACTTTGTTATAATGCAGAAACTAACATGCCATTGTAAAGCAATTATACTCCAAAAAAGATGTTAAAAAAATTTTTTTAATGTATTAAAAGGAGATAAATGCAAATTGGTCTAAGTCACTTTAGATAGCTAAACAGTGGCTTTTGTCTGTGGAACAAAAGGTATAAAAGGTACTTAGTTTAAGCTCATGCTAATTTGATTGACTTATTACATTATTTCTTCCCACTACTTTTAACTCTTGCTTATCTATTCTCTTTATGGTTTAGCACACTTAATGTAATAACGTACATTCATACTCCCATTTAAGTAGCAAATTGTCATGAATTACTCATTAACAATCCAGCAGCCCTTAGAATAGACATTGAGTCTTTCAGGTGGTATTTTATAGATGGTTATTATAGGAGCCAATGCTGCTAGTAATCCGTTATTTTGCTGTTTTCTAAATTTTTATTTTATTTGTTCCTCACATAGAAATATTAAATTTTATTTGTTCAGGATTGAAAGTAAAAACCTTATATTTAAAAATTAAAAAAAAAGCTTTTGGCAAGGTAGGAATAGAGAGAAAATTTCTTAATTCAAAGATGAAGTCATCTTAACAACAAACTTTATAATGAATCCCAGTAAATTCAGGGAAAAGGCAAGAATTACCACTATTGGCATCACTGAATAATATTATAATATAGAAATGTGAGCCCATGAAATGTGATAAGAAAAAGAAACAAAAGGCTTACAGTATGGCTTTAAGAACAAAAATGCCCTAAAAGACTATCTGTATTAGGTGTCTGTAAAATAAGACCCATGGGCCAAATCAAGCCTATTGTGCTCCAAATCCAGCCACTCCCATTTCTTTATACATTGTTGATGGCTGCATTTATCCTGCAATGACAGAGTTAATTAGTTGCAATAACCCTCAAAGACAAAAATATTTGCCATCCAGCTTTTTCCAAAAAAAGTTTTCACACCCCTGATCTACATAATAAATCAAACAGAATCCACAAACAAACCAGTAGAATGAAAAAAAGAAAAAAAAAAACAGTAGAAACACACAGTTTCTGGGCTCAAGAAATGTACAGAAAATCAACAGCATCTTTATAAACCAGCGTAATCTACTTGCGAACTATATTACAAAAAGAACAACTGTTTACAATAATAATAAATAAACAAATAAGAAAACTATAAGGCATATAGAAAAATGTCACAACTTTACAAGAAAAATTTTTGAAGGATGTGAAATAACAACTGGATAAAAACTGAATAAATGCTTATTTTGACAAACTGTCCAATCACAATATATCCAATAATTGTCAAGTCATAGATTCTCCAATTTCCATTGCCTACCTGCTTCATGACTGTTTTGGTGATTTCTAGATTTCCCAACAACATGTGGTATAGATAAACAATAGATTAATTGGATGTGATTGTATTCAGTATCACAGTACAAATAAAAGATGAGGGACTTCCCTGGTGGTGCAATGGTTAAGAATCTGCCTGCCAATACAGGGACACAGGTTCAATCCCTGGTCCGGGAAGAACCCACATGCCATGGAGCAACTAAGCCCGTGCACCACAACAACTGAGCCTGCACTCTAGAGTCCATGCGCCTCAACTACTAAGCCCACGTGCCACAACTACTGAAGCCAGCATGCTCTAAGGCCCGCGTGCCACATCTACTGAGCCCACTTGCTGCAACTACTGAAGCCCACACAACTAGAGCCCATGTTCCACAACAAGAGAAACCACCACAATGAAAAGACCACACACCGCAATGCAATGAAGAGTAGCCCCTGCTCGCCACAATTAGAGAAAAACCATGAGCAGCAACGAAGACCCAGCACAGCCAAAATAATTAATTAATTAATTAATTAATTAAAAGACAAAACATGAAGAGTGAATAAGAAAGAAAAGCCAATAACCATATTTTTAATGTATTATGATAATCATAAAATATTTAATTTATTGAATATTTATAATGTGCTAAACTCTGAAATAAAATATAATATGCCTATATGTTTTGCCCCAATCCTGTGAGAAAGATACTACTATTATTTTCAACCCACATATGAGGAAACTGAGCCTTGGAGACATTAGTGGCTTTAACAAGTTAGATAGCTAGGCATTTGGTGGGGATCCAAACTCAAGCAATTTAATTCCAGACCCTACTCTCTTAATCCTCACCCTAAGAAGTAGGTATTATTCTCTTCATTATTATATGTCATATTACTATTCTTATGATCATAATATGAAGAAACAGAAACTTAGAACTATTAAGTGACTTGACCAAATTCACCAGCCTAGAAACTGGTGATACTGGAAATCAAATGAGAATGTTGCTAAAGTCCATATTATTCTTACTGCACCAACTATGGTCCAAAACTCAAATGACACTAGTGGGGGAGCAGGGAGAAAAATTAAAAGCCTTAACTATTAATTATTCAGCAGACACTCTGATATGGGGTAGAACAGAGCTTCAGAAATGTCAATAGACAACACATTATTAATTAATTTATCAAAGTCAAGAATTTAAATATTTAAACATTTCTACATCTGAAACATAGGTAGCAAACAGCATAGTCACTAAAATTGTTTATAACACGTTAAATCTCTACCCCTCCTTAATGAAGTATACTTCAATTCATTTGATTCTAATAATTTTCTCTAGAAAAACAGACTGGGAGTATCCGGAGAGGAGCAGTGGCAGGTGGGAAAGCACCCCATTACTGATGGGTAATCTGCAAAGCTGCTTCCTTCAATGGTTATATCATCTTTTATTATCCCTGCATTCCATTCTTAGGTAGAAATTTAATTCTTAGCAATAATAGTTCAAAATAAGTTTTGGGTTTAATTTCTTTGAAATGTAATATATGCTTATTGTAGATTTAAGAAAAGAGAGAGAATCTTTAACAATACTAACACCCACAGATAACAACTTTTGACCATCAAGTACATTTTTAAAATCAAAGCAACCTCCTGAGAAGTGCCAGAAAATTGCCTTAGTCAGGAGACTTGTTGGACCTCAGCAATGGGCCATCAAAATGTATGAGATTTGGGGCTTCCCTGGTGGCACAGTGGTTGAGAATCTGCCTGCCAATGCAGGGGACACGGGTTCGAGCCCTGGTCTGGGAAGATCCCACATGCCGCAGAGCGACTAGGCCCATGAGCCACAATTGCTGAGCCTGCGCGTCTGGAGTCTGTGCTCCGCAACGAGAGGCCGCGATAGTGAGAGGCCCACGCACCACGATGAAAAGTGACCCCCACTTGCCACAACTAGAGAAAGCCCTCGCACAGAAACAAAGACCCAACACAGCCATAAATAAATAAATAAATAAATAAATAAAATTTAAAAAAAAAAGAAATGTGTGAGATTTTGCTAGGCAAAGGCTAAGTTTCTGATGTAGAAATAGAGTGTGACCTCCAAATAAAGTTGCTAGCAATCCAAATTATTGTGTATAAAGTTTATATTCCATGTCCAATGAACAAGCCTGAACAGCTAGGTGAGAGTCTCTGAAGCTTCTGGACAGGGGATCAATGACAAATAGATGAAGCTTTCTGCTCAAGAATCTCTATGGATTAAGACATGATCCAAGGCAGCTGCTGGAAGTACTGGGATAGCTTTGAAGCCTCTAGAGAAAGACACCTATCAAGGGTCAGTGATGGGTTTAGGGCCCATTCAAACAGGCTGAATTTCAAAGCCAGCTATAGGCAAGGATGAACCATGCATGAACCTAGCTAACTGTATATTACCACTGAGAGACAAGCAAGGAACCTGAACTTCAGAGAACCACTCAAAAGGTGAGGCAGGAGAATAACACTTGGATATATAAAATCTTTGGTCTGGCTCAGATACCTGATTTAACCAGCCTTGGTTCTCTAGACTTAGTAATTAGGTAGGACAAAGACTACAGGTTGAGTATCCTCTATATAGAGAGTTGAGTGATACTAAAGCACTAGTAAAGATCCTGTTGCCACATGATAAGTATTGGGAATGCATCAGTCTTGTTGTATTTCCAAGTTCTCAAAGGTTGTTTATCAGGCAGGTATTGATGCTTCATCAGACAGACTAACCATACTGGGTTAAGATCAGTAGGATTTCATTAAAACTGATCAAAGAGCATCTTATTTAATACGGCAAACAACACACTTCAAAAAGTATCAGAAGATGGCAGAGTGGGAGGACACGGAGTTCACATCTCTCCACAGCTAGGGTACCTACCAGATGCTGGTGGGAGACCTCATCAGCCAAGTAGAAGGGAGGAACCCCCAAGCTACTGGGTAGGATGTAGGGGGGAGTGAGGAGGTAGGAGAAGTGGAGGCCAGATGGGACCGGCACCCCTGAGGGGCAGCTGGGAGAGCAGAGGGTTTCCTATGTCTGAAGGGATCCTTGGGGGTTCGGGGGATCAGGGAGAGTGAGGCTAGCATTTCCCCTGCCCAATCAGGCCCCAGGAAGCCTGCTGGGGTCCCAGGCCAGGTACTCCAACCTCCAAGGCCCCTCCAGGCATGTGGGTCTTAGGGGTGTGGGAGGGAGGGGGGGAAGAAGAGGTGAGGTGGACAGGGAGGGACCCTTCATGATCAGAGGATTGGGGGAATGCACCTAGAGTTTCCACTGCCCACTCGGGCCCAGAGAGCCTGCTGGGGTCTCAGGCCTTGTTCTCTGCCCTCCGAAGCCACAGGCACTCCTGGGCCCCTCTGGCTAAGCTGAGCCTAAGCCCTGTGCCCTAGGGCCTTTTCCAGCCACGTGGGTCCTAAGCCTAGACTCCACTGGCACTTAAACCCCACCCCTGCATAAGCCCCACCCACCACAGCCAAGGCCATTTTCAGTTTTTTTGGCTATTATGGTTCTGTTTTACCTTTCGGTTGCTCCTTCATGTATATTTTTTTTTTCTAACATATCTATTAGTTTTGTAATCATATTTTATTTTTTACTCTTTATTACTTTTCTGCTCCTTTTATTTCCTTTTTTTTTTTTTTTTTTTGCTGCCCCACACAGCTTGTGGGATCTTGGTTAATGAGCTGGAGGTTGGGCCTGAGCTCCTGCGGTGGGAGTTCTGAGTCCAAACCACCAGACTATCAGAGAATCTCAGACCCCAGGGAATATTCATTGGAGTGAGATCTCCCGGAGGTCCTCATCTCGGCACCAAGACCTGGTTCTACCCAACAGCCTACAAACTCCAGTGCTGGAAGCCTCAGGCCAAACAACCAGTAAGACAGGAACACAATCCCACTCATCAAAAAATAATAATAATAAGATGATAAAAAAATACATTACAGATGAAGGAGCAAGGTAAAAACCTACAAGACCAAATAAATGATGAGGAAATACGCAACCTACCTGAAAAAGAATTCAGAGTAATGATAATTAAGATGATCCAGAATGACAGAAATAGAATGGAGGCATGGATCAAGAAAATACAAGAAATGTTTACAGAGATCTAGAAGAACTAAAGAACAAACAGAGATGAACAACACAATAGCAGAAATGAAAAATACACTAGAAGGAATCAATAACAGAATAACTGAGGCAGAAGAATGAATAAGTGAGTTGGAAGACAGAATGGTGAAAATAACTGCCACTGAGTAGAATAAAGAAAAAGGAATGAAAAGAATTGAAAACAAACTCAGAGACCACTGAGACAACACTAAGTGCACCAACATGTGAATTATAGGGATCCCAGCAGAAGAAGGGAAAAAGAAAGGGTCTGAGAAAATATTCGAATGGATTATAGTCAGAAACTTCCCTAACATGGGAAAGGAAATAACCACCCGGGTCCAGGAAGCACAGAGTCCCATACAGGATAAACCCTAGAAGAAACACACCAAGAAACATATTAATTGAACTAACAAAACCTAAATTCAAAGAAAAAATATTAAAAGCAGCAAGGGAAAAGCAAAAAATAATATACAAGAGAATCTCCATAAGGTTATCAGCTGATTATTCAGCAGAAACTCTGCAGGGCAGAAGGGAGTAGCAGGATATACTTAAAGTGATGAAAGAGAAAAACATACAACCAAGATTACTCTATCCAGCAAGGATCTCATTAAGATTCAATGGAGAAATCAAAAGCTTTACTGACAAGCAAAAGCCAAGAGAATTCAGCACCACCAAACCAGCTCTGCAATAAATGCTAAAGGAACTTCTTTAAGTTGGAAACACAAGAGAAGGAAAAGACCTACAAAAACAAACCAAAAACAATTAAGAAAATGGTAATAGGAACATACATATCGATAATTACCTTAAATGTGAATGGAATAAATGTTCCCACCAAAAGACACAGGTTGGATGAATGGATACAAAAACAAGACCCATATTTATATGTTGTCTACAAGAGGCTCACTTCAGACCTAGGGACACATACAGACTGAAAGTGAAAGGATGGAAAAGGATATTCCATGCAAATGGAAATCAAAGGAAAGATGGAGCAGCAATACTCATATCAGATATAATAGATTTTAAAATAAAGACTGCTACAAGAGATAAGGAAGGGTACTACATAATGATCCAGGGATCAATCCAAGAGGAAGACATAACAATTATAAATGTTTATGCACCCAACATAGGAGCACATCAATACACAAGGCAAATGATAACAATGATGAAAGGAGAAATTGACATTAACACAATAATAGTAGAGGACTTTAACACTCCACTTACACCAATGGACAGATCATCCAAACAGAAAATCGATAAGGAAACACAAGCTTTATAAATGACACAATAGACCAGATAGGTCTGATTGATATTTACAGAACATTCCACCCAAAAGTGGCAGAATACACTTTCTTCTAATGTGCACATGGAACATTCTCCAGGGACACATTTGGGTCACAAATAAAGTCTCAGAAAATTTAAGAAAATTGAAATTGTATCAAGCGTCTTTTCTGACCACAATGCTATGAGATTGGAAATCATTTACAGGAAGAAAACTGTAAAAAACACAAATACATGGAACCTAAGCAGTGCACTACTGAATAACGAAGAGATCACTGAAGATATCAAAGAAGAATTTTAAAAATACATAGAAACAAGTGACAATGAAAACATGACGACCCAAAACCTATGGGACACAGCAAAAGCAGTTCTAAGAAGGAAGTTTATAGCAATTCAATCTCACCTCAAGAAACAAGAAAAACTCAAATAAAAAATCTAAACTTACACCTAAAGTAACTTGATAAGGAAGAACAAAGAAAACCCAAAGTCAGTAGAAGGAAAGAAATCATAAAGATCAGAGCAGAAATGAATGAAATAGAAATGAAGAAAACAACAGCAAAGATCAATAAAACTAAAAGTTGGTTCTTTGAGAAGATAAAAAAAATTGATAAACCATTAGTCAGACTCATCAAGAAAAAAAGGGAGAGGGTGCAAATCAATAAAATTAGAAATGAAACAGGAGAAATCACAACTGACAGGGCAGAAATACAAAGTATTACAAGTGATTGCTACAAACAACTATATGCCAATAAAATGGATAACCAGGAAGAAATGGACAAATTCTTCAAAAGGTACAATTTTCAAAGACTGAACCAAGAAGAATTAGAAAATATAAACAGACCTATCATAAGTAATGAAGTTGAAACTGTAATTAAAAATCTTCCAACAAACAAAAGTCCAGGACAAGATGGCTTCACAGGTGAATTCTATTAAACATTTAGAGAAGAGCTAACACCTATCCTTCTCAAACTCTTCCAAAAAATTGCAGAGGGAGGAACACACCCAAATTCATTCTACAAAGTGACCATCACCCTGATACCAAAACCAGACAAAAATATCACAGACCAATATCACTGATGAACATAGATGCAAAAATCCTCAACAAAATACTAGCAAACAGAATCTAATAACACATTAAAAGGATCATACACCATGATCAAGTGAGATTTATCCCAGGAATGCAAGGATTCTTCAATATACGCAAATCAATCAATGATACACCATATTAACAAATTAAGGAATAAAAACCATATGATCATCTCAATAGATGCAGTAAAAGCTTTTGACAAAATCCAACACCGATTTATGATAAAAACTCTCCAGGAAATGGGCATAGAGGGAACCTACCTCAACATAATAAAGGCCATGTATGACAAACCCACAGGAAACATCATACTTAATGGTGAAAAACTGAAGGTATTTCCACTAAGATCAGGAACAAGACAAGGATGTCCACTCTCACCACTCTTATTCAACATAGTTTTGGAAGTCCTAGCCATGGCAATCAGAGAAGAAAAAGAAATAAAAAGAATACAAATTGGCAAAGAAGAAGTAAAACTGTCACTGTTTACAGATAACATGATAGTATACATAGAAAATCCTAAAGATGCCACTAGAAAACTGTTAGAACTAATCAGTGAATTTGGTAAGGTTGCAGGATACAAAATTAATCAGAGAAATCTCTTGCATTCCTATGCACTAACAATGAAAAATCAGAAAGTGAAATTAAGGAAACAATCCCATTTACCAAGGCATCAAAAAGAAGAAAATACCTAGGAATAAACCTACCTAAGGAGGAAAAAGATTTGTACTCAGAAAACTATAAAACACTGATGAAAAAAATCAAAGATGACATAAACAAATGGAGAAATATACCATGTTCTTGGATTGGAAGAATCAACATTGTGAAAATGACTATACTACCCAAAGCCATCTACAGATTCAATGCAATCCCTATCAAACTACCATTGGCATTTTTCACAGAACTAGAACAAAAAATTTCACAATTTGTATGGACACACTAAAGACTCCAAATAGCCAAAGCAATCTTGAGAAAGAAAAACGGAACTGGAGGAATCAGGCTCCCCAACTTCAAACTATACTACAAAGCTACATTAATCAAGACAGTGTGGTACTGGCACAAAAACAGAAATATAGATCAATGGAACAGGATAGAAAGCCCAGATATAAACCCACTCACCTATGGTCACCTAATCTATGACAAAGGAGGCAAGAATATACAATGGAGAAAAGAGAGTCTCTTCAATAAGTGGTGCTGGGAAAACTGGACAGCTACATGTAAAAGAATGAAATTAGAACACTCCCCAACACCATACACAAAAATAAACTCAAAATGGATTAAAGACCTAAACGTAAGGCCAGACACTATAAAACTCTTAGAGGAAAACATAGGAAAAACACTCATTGACATAAACCACAGCAATATCTTTTTTGACCCACCTCCTAGAGTAATGCAAATAAAAACAAACATAAACAAATGGGACCTAATGAAACTTAAAAGCTTTTGCACAGCAAAGGAAACCATAAACAAGGCGAAAAGACAACCCTCAGAATGGGATAAAATATTTGCAAACGAAGCAACTGACAAAGGATTAATCTCCAAAATATACAAGCAATTCATGCAGCTCAATATCAAAAAAACAAAACCCAATCCAAAAATTGGCCAAAGACCTAAATAGACGTTTCTCCAAAGAGGATATACAGATTGCCAGAAACACATGAAAGAATGCTCAACATCACTAATCATTAGAGAAATGCAAATCAAAACTACAATGAGGTATCACCTCACACCAGTCAGAATGGCCATCATCAAAAAATCTACAAAGAATAAATGCTGGAGATGGTGTGGAGAAAAGGGAACCCTTTAGCACTGTTGGTGGGAATGTAAATTGACACAGCCACTATGGAGAACAGTATGGAGGTTCCTTAAAAAACTAAAAATTGAGCTACTGTATGACCCAGCAATCCCACTACTGGGCATATACCCTGAGAAAACCATAATTCAAAAGGACACATGCACCCCAATGTTCATTGCAGCACCATTTACAATAGCCAGGACATGGAAACAACCTAAATGTCCAACGATAGATGAATGGATAAAGAAGATGTGGTACATATATACAATGGAATATTACTCGGCCATAAAAAAGGAACGAAGTTGGGTCATTTGCAGAGATGTGGATGGACCTAGAGTCTGTCATACAGAGTGAAGTAAGCTAGGAAGAGAAAAACAAATATCGTATATTAATGCATATATGTGGAATCTTGAAAAATGGTGCAGATGAACCTATCTGCAGGGCAGAAATTGAGATATAGATGTAGAGAACGGACATGTGGACACAGAGGGGGAAGGGGAGGGTGGGTCGAACTGGGAGATTAGGATTGACATATATACACTACCATGCATAGAATAAATAGCTAGTGGGAACATGCTATAAAGTACAGGAAGCTCAGCTCGGTGCTCTGTGACAACCTAGATGGATGAGATTGGGCGGGTGGGAGGGAGGATCAAGAGAGAGGGGATATAGGTATACATATAGCTGATTCACTTCATTTTATAGCAGAAACTACCACAACATTGTAAAGCAATTATACTCCAATTAAATAAATAAATAAATAAATAAAATTTACCAATTTATCTTCCCAAAAAAATCCCACTGAGTGATAAAAGCAAAATAATAAATAGTAATTATCTGATAGAAGCAGTAAAGAGCCAAAACTTTTCCACTAGAAGACAAGAAACATTGGGAATTATCTACAGGGCACCAAACAATGGGACAGAACTGAGATTGAGATCAAACTGAGTTGTAACCTAATCCAGGCAAACAAGGATGGCACTGAGGGAATGAATAATAATTTTTGCAAGAAAGCCCCCAAAATCTTCAAGTACAGAGTCAGCAGGTTCACAGAGCAAGAACAAAGTGTGGGCTCCTGGCATGGGTATTGAAGCCAAAAAGGAAAATGGAGTAGCTCCCAGGCAATTTCAGGCCACCACAGTAGATACGGGTCTGTATACCCTAAAAGAAGCTGACCCACATCTCTTCACCCCATTAAAACTGTAGATAATACTCCCATTTATGACTGGAGGAAGGGGAACCTACAGCTGCTATATAGGAATTTCTTCATTGTGTTTTAGTATTCAGCATTTTATAATAAAGTCAACATATGTTAAGGTAGAGCTCTACATCAACTACTAATGTTGACTATTCTAGATATTAATGCATAGATATATATATATATACAGACAAGCAAGAATCACCAGGGATTTAAAGAAAAATAATGGCATGAAAGTGATGTGTTGCCCTGTAAAAGCAAAACAAATGGTTTCCCAAGAAAACAGCATTAATGTAAGGAAGAGAAGAAAATGTTGCCAAAAATCTGAATATTGCTTTTGATATTGAAAGCAATATTGCATCATATAATAAGAGCAGGCTGATAAAGAGGTACAATTAGAATTTTTTTAAATTCTTAGACAAAAATATGATTAGCATAATATAAAACACAGTGAAAGACAGAATAACAAAATGTACACACACTCAACATCCAAAGCTTTAATTTAAAAGTCCAATTTGAGAATGTAAAGGAAAAGACAAGTGATATATATGTAAATTATATGAGAAAGACTTGAGTTTCCATAGCTAAAGTGTCAGCTAAATACTAAAAAGAAATACTGAAAGTAGTCACGTATTCCCAGATGGATCCTGCAATTGTTTCTGAATTCAGAGGTTCAGAGTAGTAAAAAATACTACTAAGAACTTCTAGAATGACAAAAAAAAAAAAAAATTACTAAAAAGGGAAGAGAAATAAACATATACTGAATGTATCATAAAATGCTAAATACTAAAACACAATGAAGAAATGTCTATATTGTTCTGAAGAAAATACTGTGATCCTTGAATTCTTTAACAACCCACTTTATCATTTGCACATGAAGACAAGCTAAACATTTCTAGGACTCAAAAAAATATACCAACAAATTTGGTTTTTTTGAAAAGGAAAATTACTCAATTATATAGTCAAGCCAAATAAAAAAAAGTATATATAATCCAAAATATATAATCCAATATAAATATATATAATATATAATCTAATATATATAATCCAAAAAAGAGAAAAATCTTGTATATGAAACACACTGGAGATAGAAACAACCAGTAAACCCTAGAGTTACATCAAAACAAGAGTGACAGTGTACTTCTAAAGTTTACTGCAACTGCTCAGAATAGATGCTTTTAAAAGCAAGAGGCATAATGAAAATTTTTAAACCATTTTTTTAAAATCTGGAGCTAAAATATAGAGTGTTTTTTAAATAACAGATATTATCAGAACCTGAGTCTTGGGGAGCAGGAAGACAAACAGAAAATTTTAGAAATGCTAAAGGTTTTATTTTCTTCAGAGATTATAAATACTGATGTGACAGAAAAACATACACTCAAAAAAGTTTACCAAAAATTAGGGGTAACTTTTTTGGGGAAAAAGTGATTAAAAAAGAAGAAGGAACTTTCTGGGTTGCTGATTACACAGGCTGCTCACTTTTTGAAAATTCATCTTGCTGTACACTTTGGATTTGAGCAATTTTATATATATATATATTACACTTTAATTAAAAGTTATTTTCAGAAGATTGATCTTAAACCTCAGGAACTTACAATTGATTATAACAAAGTTGCAGGATACAAGGTTAATATACAAAAATCAATTGCTTTCCTATACACCAGCAATCAACAAGTGGAATTTGAAATTAAAAATATGACACCATTTTATTAGTACACAAATAGAGAAATACCTAGGTATAAATCTAACAAAATATGTATAAGACCTATATAAAGAAAATCACAAAACTGTGATGAACAAAATCAAAGAAGACCTACAGAAATAAAGAGATATTCCATTTTCATGGATAGGAAGACTCAATATTGCCACAAAAATTAACTCAAAAGAGATCATAGACCTAAATATAAAACACAAAACTATAAAACCTCTAGAAGATAACAGGAGAAAACCTGAATGACCTTGGATATTGCGATGATTTTTAGATATGATACCAAAAGCACAATCCATGAAAGAAGTAAGTTAGAGCACATTAAAATTTAGAACTTCTGCTCTGTCAAAGACAGTGCCAAGTGAATGAGAAGACAACTCACATGCTGGAAAAAAATATTTGTAAAAGACCTATCTGATAAAGATAGTTTTCCAAAATATACAAAGAACTCTTAAAACTCAACAATACGAAAACAAACAACCTGATTAAAAAATGGGCCAAACACCTTAACAGTCACCTCACCAAAGAAGATATACAGATGGCAAAAAGGTATATGGAAAGACATTCTACATCATATGTCATCAGGAAAATGTAAATCAAAACAACAACAAATACCTCTACACACCTGTTAGAATGACCAAAATCCAGAACACTGACAACACCAAATGCTGGCAAGGATGTGGAGGCAACAGGAACTTTCATTCATTTCTGGTAGGAATGCAAAATGGTACAGCCACTTTGGAAGACAGTTTGGTGGTTTCTTTAAAAACTAAACATAGTATACCATTAAGCAATGCACTCCTTGGTGTTTACCCAAAGGACTTGAAAACTTTGTCCAAAAAACCTACACTTAGATGTTTTTAGCAGCTTTACTCATAATTGTCCAAACTTGCAAGAAACCAAGATATTCTTCAGTAGATTAATGAATAAATAAACTGTGGTACTTCCAGACAATGGCATATTCAGCACTAAAAAGAAATGAGCTACTGAGCCATGAAAAGACTTGGAGGAGCTTTAAATGTGTATTAGTAAATGAAAGAAGCCCATCTGAGAATGATACATAGTGTATGATTTCAAATGTACGATATTCAAATATACGATATTTTGCCTTTGTAAAAGGCAAAATTATGAAGACAGTAAAAAAGATCAGTGGTAGAGGGAGAAGGATGAAAATTTTTAGGATAGTGAACATTTTCTGCCTGATGCTATAATGGTAAATACATGTCATTATGCATTTGTCCTACAGCACCAAGAGTGAACCCTAATGTGAACTATGGACTTTGGGTGATTATGATGTGTCAATGTCAGTTCACCTTTTATAACAAATGTACCATTGGAGGGGGGTGTTGTAAATGGGGGAGACTATATGTATGTGTGGGGGCATGAGAATATGAGAAATCTCTGTACTTCCTCTCAATTTTGCTGTGAACATAGAACTGCTCTAAAAACTAAAGTCTGAAAAAAATCTCAATGCTGAAACACAAGTTTAGAAATTTCAAACTGCTATAGTTAAAGAGAACAAAGAAAGTTTGATCCATCAGTCAAAAGTCAAGAAAGGAACTGGAAGAAAAACAGAAATATAGTAATTAGAAGATTATAAAATAAGATAACAAAAAACAGTGATCACAATAAATGCAAAAGGGCTAACTTCACCTTTCAACAGTAAACAATCCTTTCCAATTAAGTAAAAAAGCAAAACCCAGTTCCATGCTGTTTAATAGAAAAGCACTAAAACAAGAGAGACATAACACAGGAATAGATGAAGATATGTCGGGTAAATACTAACAAAAAGAAAAAAAAATGGCAGCGTCCATGTCAGACAAGTTAGAAGGCATGAAATGGCGTTTTCCTCCTGTCTAACCAGGAAAATGGAAACCACTGCAAGTATTTTCAATAGAGAGAATTTAATGGAGAGAACTATTCATAGGTGTGGAGTGGCTGAGATATCAAAAGGGGAGAGGGTGTAGTGGCACTAGGCTGAGGGACAAAGGAAGGAGGCAATGTTTCCAGCGTCTTGTCTCTAAAACCACTGTGAGCTGACTGGTGGAAGCTGGAGTCACCAGGAGAAGCAGCCTAGACAGGAGGCAAAAAGGAAAGGGGATAAGTACCCTAACTGTTCTCTTCCTGCACACTCGCATCTCCCTCCACAGCCTCACACTGGCCAAACCCACCTGAAAGCCAGGGAGCCTGGGAAACACAGCCTCATACATCAGTGCCCCATAATACAGTGAAGAGCAGAGTCGGGTAAGGAATGGGTATAGGGACAAAAAGGTCTAGGATGAACAAAGAATGTTGAAAGGAATGTTTTTAATGTAGATAAAAGGTATAACCCACCCAAATCATAAAATAAGCATGAATCTCTATGCCTCGAACAAGATAGCTTTAAAATATATATATAAAGTGAAAACCTCCATTGATGAAACAAGTTAGAGGAAATTTTGGGAACAGAAATCTTTAATACAAACTAGTGTAAACGCTTCTTCCATCCCCATATGGAATCATGAGTAAAGTCTAATGCCCACCAGTGCTTTTGTGTGACTGCACTCTCTAAGGGGAACTCAGAGAGATTTTTGAACTTCACATGGGGTTAACATGGTACATTATAGAGTCATGCAGCAAAGCCACAGCACACAGAGAAGAAAGATACATGAAAGAGAGGGTCCAAAGAATTAAAAAGAATCCTGGAGAGGTTTGGGCTTCCCTAAACATTATACGATAAAATATTCAAGGTTCTGTAGATTGCATGTTGTGTGTGTCTGTATGTGTGTGTGTGTTTGCATGTATGTATAATTCTAAAAGCAGGGTGAAATGTATAGAAGGATTCAGGGCAACTTTTGATGGTTGTTACCTTGTAGACAAGAGCAGGAATGGATGAGAGATATCAGTCAGGGACCAGTCAGAAGACAGAATCATAAAAGTTATTTTAAAGAATTTAATATGAAAAAAATGTTAACTAGGTATAAGGTTGTTAACTAGGTAACTGAAAGGGCAGAAAGAGAACTCTGAGATATCACAGAGGAGCAATTGCAGGAAACCGCTCAGAAGAGGGGTATTGCGGGCCTGGGGCTCATATCTCAGGAGGAGGTGCTAGCCAGATGGTGAATGTGAGGGGTGCCGTGAAGTCTGTTCTGCATATATGAGAAAATATGCAAACTTCAATCAACTGCTACAGGAGAAGGAACCAGATGCAAAACCCACAGGGACAGAAGTGAAGGAGCCTGTCAAGTCTCCCTCCATCAGCCCTGCAGGCTCTCTTCAGGGTCCTGATTGACAAAAACCTAACATGAAGGCAGCTGGCAGACAAGGAATGTGTTTTGCAGAATCCCAGGCACATCCTGGCATCACAAAGCAGGAGTATAGGCAGGTAGATACATACAATTAAACTTAAGAAGAGTTTTCTATTTGAATATAATCACACAAAATACAGTACTAGTTATCTTTAAAGATATTTATTTTATTTCCAATGTCATTATTGACCCCTGCTTTTCACAGGTGTAAGCTGTCTTATCTACAATTTACTTTTATCTGAATTGGCCAAATTATCACAATTTTTCCAATGAAAGCTACCTTTCATATGGTTTCTGAAAATTGTTTATACCACCTCTAAACCTTTAAAAGCGCTCTTTGCTTTTTTGAGCAACAAAAATCCCAACCCACCTTGAAAACTCCCTATTCCAAAATATGGATTCAACTTCTTTCCCAGCAGCCCAGATAACATATAAAGAGAAGAGTATTAGAGCCCAAACTTGGGGCTAGGGATATAAATCACATCATTTGTTGTGAGTACAGGCGATGTTTGCGTACATGGTGACAAAAGATAGAAATAATATGTAATTTTTAAATCAAGAGTTTAAACTGTTATTTTAAATTTACTGTTAACATTTTTGCATTATGTGCCCAATTGAATATTTAATCTTCTACCTAAACTATTCTAAATCAATAAGCCATGCAATATGCCTTTAAATAAAATCTTAATTAAAACAAATGTGAATATTCATTTATTGTTCCAAAAACAAAATATGTCTAAAACTTACCAGTGTAACACTGTGATATATAATTCTTACCACTAAAGTCTTTTGTGACAATTTTTAAATATAGCTCCTAATACTTTTTGACAAAATTAGTTCATTTTGCATTATTTGTAACAATTTGGATTCCAATGAACTTGCGGAAGATACATGTCTATTGTATACTTTAGCCCAGTTACTTAAGTTTATTTTAATCAAAGCTGTTTGTCTTCTAATGATGGATAGTTCTTATTTCATAATGGCATTCACTCATATTTTGTTCATTTGACAAATATTTGATATATTTATTAATATATTGGTGATACAGTGATAGATATAGATAGATAGATAGATAGATAGATAGATAGATAGATAGATAGATGATAGATAGATAGAAAAGAAAATACAAAAATCCCTGTCCTTGAGAAAGTTAAATTAAATTATGTTTTGGAGACAGATAGTGGGGAAAAAAAGTAAAATAAATAGCATGTTAGAAAACAGTAAGTGTGATGGAGGAAAAATGAAGACAAATAAGGAGATATGAACTATTAAGGGATAAGTTAATATTTTAGATGGAGTGACAAGGGAAGATCTCTCTGAAAAGGTGAGTGGATATCCCAATAAAGTGAGGATGGTAGCCATAAGGATACCTAGGGAAAGAGAACATTCCAGGCAAAGGCAACAACTCCTGCAAAGACCCTGAGGTCAGCATGCCTGATGTGAGAGAAGATTGAGTTCTTCCTCTCAATTCAAAATCATGACTTCTTGGACTCACAGTGATAGTTATTTTCCCTTAAGATGTTAGCTTGTGGAGAATGTTACATGTAACATACACGCTGAACACACACACTCACGCACTCACATCAAACTTGTTTAATTTTGTGTCTTACTATTGTATGAGTACACTTTTTTGGCATTTTGTCAGTTCTAACAACATAGAAGTTACATTTCTTTTTTTTATATAATTTATTTATTTAATTTATTTATTTTTGGCTGTGTTGGGTCTTCGTTTCTGTGCTAGGGCTTTCTCTAGTTGTGGCAAGCGGGGGCCACTCTTCATCGCGGTGTGCGGGCCTCTCACTATCGCGGCCTCTCTTGTTGCGGAGCACAGGCTCCAGAGGCGCAGCCTCAGCAGTTGCGGCCCACGGGCCCAGCCGCTCCGCGGCATGTGGGATCCTCCCAGACCAGGGCTCGAACCCGTGTCCCCTGCACTGGCAGGCAGACCCCCAACCACTGCACCACCAGGGAAGCCCGGCAGGCAGATTCTTAACCACTGCGCCACCAGGGAAGCCCATATTTCTTCTTTTTTAATGTAACGTTACAGTTAAAAACAAAATTAATGGTTAAAACACAGTTTGAATTATAATTGCATTTTAATATTACTGTTAGGAATTTATCTTTAAATGAATAAAAATTATAACTTTCATTTTCAAAAGACATGTTAATTATTTCAAACAGGGATTTTAAAAGAAGTTGATTGTGTTTACACATTCTGCCAATGTAAGGTTAATATTTTCAATTAAATATTTTAATTGGTTGCTCATAAGGTAACTTTTCAAAAGACAAAATTATTTTCAAGAACTTGAGACCTCCAAATACCATCTTAAAATTCAATTAGTTTATAACGCATCTGAATAAATTATAATTTTAAGGACAGCTCTTTTAGGAGGCTGAGTAAGCTTGAGTTAAACAATTAAAATTCCATTACCTATATAGCTAGTATGAATGCAAAATTTATTTCATTTATTTTTATTATTATGAAATACTTTATATATCCGAAAAATAAATAATATAAAGGTATAAGGATAAAAATAATTGTAAAATACTCATAAACCTTTCACAAAGGCTAATAGAGTATTAGCAATACTTTTGAAGCCCCCCATGGGTTGTACCCTCTTTCCTCTCTATACCAACTCCCCCCTCTCTCTCTCATCACCTCTTAAGGGTAGCTAGTCTTCTAAAATTTATATGCATCATTTTCTCATTTACTGTCATAATGTATGAATCCCTCGATAATATATTATTTATACTTTATATGCCTTTGAGCTTCATATAAATGGTATTATGCTGTCTGGTTTTACTGCAACATGATTTCTTCATTTAACACTATCATGAGACTTATTCCTATTGAGATATATAGAGCTGTATTCAACTCATTTTCATTGCTGCACAGGATTCTACTATGTGAATATACCACAGTCCATTCATCTTCCTATCAATGGACATTTTCTTGTTGTTAAAACTTTACTATTACAAATGATGTTGCTATGAACACTCTTGAACACATCTCAGTGCATTGCATATATCCCTAGGAATGGGTTGTAGATTATATGCATCTTCAATTTTTTTAAAATGACAAATTATTTTACAAAATGCTTGCATGAATTTAGATTCTAACCAGCAAGGTGTATTATGGTTGCTTGATGTTTTTTAAAGCAACATTTTTGTCAGAATTGTCCTTATTTGTACTGATAAACTTTCTGTCTCTCTCATTGATTTTAGAAGGCCTTTCTAAAACCTATTTTTGATACTGACCCTTTGAAAGTTATATACTATGAAAATAGCTTCTTCCCTGTTTAAACTTTATAATGAATAGACTTTTTCAAAATTTTAATACATTTGAATTTCTCTGTTTAACTCCCCTATTTTCTTAGTTTTATTAATCCTTTCCTACACAGAGATTAGGGGTGTGTGTGTGTGTGTGTGTGTGATTTATAAATTTTGTCTGGTCTGAGAATCTCGGTTATTCTAGCTTCATAAAGTTAGTTTTTTAGTGTCTTATATTTTCTATTTTATGGGAGAAATTGTATAAGACTACAATTATTAGCTACTTGAATGTTTGATAGTATTCACTGGGGAATTTTTTAATTTTGATGTAATTTTTTTATTGGTTATAGGGCTATTCATGTATTCTATTACTTCTTGAACATAGTTGCCTACCAACTTGCTATTGTTATGACTCTAGTATAACTTCGATTCCAAAACTAGACACAGATCGAATACCCATGTCCTCACATGTGCATACACACATATGCTATCAGCCACTCCCACTTACATAGATTTTAAAATTATGTGTTATTGGCAAGTAAAATTTAATGATTTTTTTTTAATACAGTTTGGCCACTGATGATTTGTTCAGGAATGCAACGTTGGTTCAACATTAGGAAATACGTTAATGGAATTAATTATATTGATATATTAAACAAGAAAAATATCACATGATCATCTGAATAGACTCTTAAAGCATTTAGAAAGATGTAGTACTTGTATTTTCACAAAAACAAAAATATCTCATGCTATACATTGCATAGAAGAAAAATTCTTAACTTGTTTAGGAATGGATGATAAATTTTAAAAAACGTACAGCAAATACCATACTTAATTATGAAAGCTTAGAAGCATTCTCATTAAAGTTTGAGAAAAGACCAACTATCCTCTTTTACCTCTATTATTCATTACTGAACTAAAAGTATTACCTTCTAGAAGAAGATAAGAAAAAAACCAAAGTACTAAGTTTAAAATGGAAAAAAAAAAGTATCTCTTTTTATACTGATATGATTCTTTCCTAGAAAATCTACGAATATCATTCAGTGAATTTTAGAAACACATAAGAGTCATGTAAGGCACTAGGTTAGAAAATAAATAAATAAAAATCAATAGTTTTGAGGGTTTTTCAAGACAATGGACATTAGGCAATGAAGAGCAGTGGTCCCTAATAGATGGAAAATTCACAAGGTAAGCCCTGTGAATTTTGACACTTACAGACTGAAGAGATTTTCTAATTCAACAAGCAGGGAGGAGGGACCCACAAGGAAATAGGCAAACTTCCTAATTCAGAGATACAGCCAACAGTCTGGGGGACCAAGGTGGCTAGAGTCTGTAGAATAGAGTGACAGAGAGAAGAGAGCAGGACAGAGATGGAGCTGTGGGTCTGTAAAGTTTCTCCCTTAAGGATTCAGCAGAGTACCAATCAGTGCATGTGTGTGAAGAAACTACTTAAGGCTGAAGACAGAATCACCTGGCAGTATTAGAGGTAACAGGGCTCTGTACTCACATAAGACTGGAAATAATGTCTGTCCCAAGTGGTCAAACTGAAAATGCTCACAATTCTCAAGGCACTGGGTAGAGTCCTCAGAGGGTTTTGTAGTTGGAAATGATTAGCCATAGACTGACCATTGCTTTAGTTCCTCTTAACAAACCCTAAAACTGTGAGATGTGAAACTGTCAAATTCTTTCCAATTAGCTTAACTTTATCCCAGAACAGAGCTCAAGAAGATCTATAGGAATACAAAAATATACAGCATCCAAAAAACATAAAATTCACATGGTCTGGCCTCTAATTAAAATAACCAGGCATGCAAAGAAGCAGAAAAATACAACCCATAATAAAGAGAAAATTCAACAGAAACCAACCCAGAACTAACATGAATGTTACAGACAGACAAATACATTAAAACATTTATTATAGCTGTATTCCATATGTGCAAAAAGTTACAGAGACAGAAGATATAAAGAAGACCCAAATGGAAGATCAAGAGATTAAAAACTACAGTGCACTGAGCTAAAAATAAAATAAAATAAAAATATTAAAATAAAAAAAAAACACTAGATGGGATTAATGGCAAGTTAGACATTGAAGAAGAAAAGATTAGTGAACCTAAAGAAATAACAAAAAAAAAAAAACTAAAATGAAACATAGAAAAAAAGAAAGACTCAAAAATGAACAGAGCTTCAGAGGGCTATAGGACAACTTCAATCAACCTAATATACATGCAATTGTAGTGCCTGAGGGACAGGGGATAAACAAAAAAAGAAAAAACGTTTGAAAAGAATAATGGTTGAAAGTCTTCCAAATTTGATGTATACTCTAAATTCACTGATCTAAGAACTCAGTAAACCCCACATCATAATCAACTCCTTAAAAACAGTGATAAAGGAAAATTTTTAAAGCAAGCAGAAGGAAAAGACATATTCTGTACAGAGGAACAAAGATAAGAATGTCAGCATATTTCTCCAAAGAAACAATGCTAGAAAGAAGGCAGTGGAGTAACATCTTTAAAGTAGTGAAAGAAAAAACTGCCAACCTAGAGTTCTATAACCTGTGAAAGTGGCTTTCAAAACTGAAGATGATATGGGAATATATGTATACATATAGCTGATTCACTTTGTGATACAGCGGAAACTAACACACTGTTGTAAAGGAATTATACTCCAATAAAGATGTTAAAAAAAAAACTGAAGATGACTGAAAGGGAAATGTGGGGAGGGATAAATCAGGAGCTTGGATGAACACACACACACACACACACACACACACACACACACACACACAGACTACTATATATAAGATAGATAACCAACAAGGAGCTACTGTATAGCACAGGGAACTCTACTCAATATTCTGTGATAACCTATATGAGAAAAGAATCTAAAAAAGAATGAATATATGTATATGTATAACTGAATCATTTTGCTATACATCTGAAACTAACACAACATTGTAAATCAACTATACTCCAATAAAATTAAAATTAAAAAAAAACTGAAGGTAAAATAGAAACCTTTTCTGGCTTACAAAAGCTAAAGGAATTTATTACCAGTGACCCTAACTACAAAATATGCCAAGGGAAGTTCCTCCAAAGCAGGGAATGTGGATCTACACAAAGAAATGAAGAGCACTATAAACTGTGACTGCATGGGTAAATAGAAAAGTGATTTCCACTGTTAAAAGATAATTGATTATTTAAAACAAAACTAATAACAATGTAGTATAGTATATAATATATAAAAAAGTAAAATGTATCACAATAATAATACAAATGCTGCAGGGAGAGAAACCAAAGTATATTAGTGTAAGGTTCTTTAACTATTTATGAACTGGCATATTAGCACTTTGAAGTAGACTGTGGTTAGTAAAGATATAGTCTATAAAACCATTAAGCCAGCAAAGGGGATTAAAAATAAAATCATACTGGATTACATTATATTTGCCCTTATCTCTTTATTTTCTGCTTTAATTTTACTTTGAAACTAAGGGAAGATGTATCAATCTAAATTTTTAAGATAAAACTTAAATAACTATGAGTGCAAAAATGATATAGGAATCTTATAGATGAGTAATAACCAAGGTAAAGAATCTGACCAAGGTAAAGAACTAAAATCTTGGAGACACTGAAGAGACATTAAAATCTTTGATTTAAAGATGGACAACATCATCTAAATATATAACTAATTTATTTACTTGCATACATGAGAAAAACTATTTTCTGTTCAGTAAGTGTGTTGAAATTCCTCCAACGTACTCAGAAGTATTGTTATATAATCACGTAGTTGTCTATGTAATGCTGTCCTTTTGAGTTGAATCATAAATGCCAGAACTTCCAAAGCACCAAACACTAATTGAATTCTATTTTTAATAACTGGGGATCTGAAAGGAAGTGCATAAGCAATACCATTATTGACAGATAATGTAAATTCTCTTGTAGCTCATCACAAAACTGCTATTTTCTGAGTTAAAAATCTCTACTTGGAGTCCCTGGAGAGAGAGGCTTAAAAGTTCTTTTCAGTCAGTGTAAAAATATTTTGGTTTTAGCCCATATGCCTACATGTGTTGTATGTAATGAAAAACTAGAGATAAGACATAAAGAGAAAAAGATAACTATTAAAAAATTCTGATTTTGGAACAATATAAATTTAGTGATTAACGGAGAACATTAACAACATGGTATATATTAATAAACTACTTTAAATTACACTAAAATTATCAACAACTTTCTTAAATAGCAGAGACAGCCAACAAGAAGATATGGTAGAAATAAGAGAAATGGTATTCACTATGGCAAAAAAAAAGTCATAAAATACCTAGGAATACATAAAAGTGTGGAAGACATACCTGAAATAAACAATAAAACATTAATGAAGGACATCAAAGAATACATGAACTAATGGAAGATACACCATGTTCCAGGATGCAAAGACTTGCCATTTTAAAGATGTCAGTTCTCCACAAGTTAATCAGTGCAACCCCCCAACTAAAGTCCCAACAGGACTTTTTTAAATTAATAGACTTTATTTTTTAGAGCAGTTTTGGTTTATAGAAAAATTGAGCAGAAAGTGGAAAGTTCCCATATACTTCCTCTCCCCCTGCCCTCAGTGTCCCCTTTGTTACCATCTTGCATTAGTGTCAACTGTTGAACCAATATTGATGAGTCACTATTAACTAAAATCCATAGTTTATTTTAAGGTTCACTCTTCATATAGTACAGGTTTTTTTCAGTGTTCATGAATGTATAATATCATAATTTGTAATGTCCACCATTACAGTATCATACAGAATAGTTTCACTGCCCTCAAAATCCCCTGTGCACAAGAAGAATTTTTAAAACTGGAACTTGATGACCTGATTGTAAAATCATTTGAAAAAAAAAAAAAAATGTGTGAAAAGCCAATAAGGAATTTTTGAGCAATAGAACGATAAGGGAGACTTTGTCCTATCAATGATCAAAACATAGTAAAAAGCCATAGAAATTTAAACAGTGGTGTATAAATATAAAACTATGTACTTAGATTAATGGGACACAACACAAGTCCCCAACCTAAGCATACATTTATGAGAATAAAGGTAAGTATTTAAATTAGTGATTAAAATTGTCTAATAAAAAAATTATAAAATTAGATTCCTACCTCATATCATATCCCAAGTTTACCTATATTTAAATGCTTAAATGAAATGAAATTATAAATAAAACTTTAGAATATTTCAATAAAATATACGACAATATCTTGATAACTTGTAGGTAAGAAAGACCATTACCTAACTCAGAGGAGTTAATTGACAATCAGGAGGGAATTAAATAATAACTTTTATTGTAAACCTGTCTGCATCATTTGAGCCATCATTAGGAGGATACTCTTGTAACTAAATATTAATTAGAAAAATAAAAATAATGAAGTTTCTCCCATGACCATTTTCTCTGATCAGAGAAAAAAATGTAGTTATTTCATGCAACTTTTAAAAATAATGGTGGTGTCATAACAGTTGTCCACTGGTGCATGTAGCAAATGAAAATTTTCAGTTCATATTAAAAATTGTTTGCATTTCTAACAGGAAGCTGTAGGGAAAAAATATAATCTTGTGAAAAACAGGGTTAAGGAGACTTTTTTGAAAGTCTTGCATTGCCAATCACTCACCAAAAATAACTTTCATAATTCTTAGTTTTCTCTCCAATTTACTCTCAACTCAAAAATAAAGTTATATTTTTTCATTATAGACTGAAAAGCATTGATTAAACTGTGAACACTGGTTCTTCTCATCATGGCATAGGACTGAGCTGACCATATAATTCATCATCTAAACCAGGACTTATTTTATATCAAAAGGGAGCCCTATTAATAGCATCACTAGGACTGCATGCCTCCACTAAGGCTGTCCTGGGAACCCTAAGATGAATGATCACCTACATGGGAAGCTTTTGATGGTCTGCCCCTTTTCGACCTGCTTATGCTGCTTTTCCACCAGTATTTCCTTGGACCTCAAGTTCTAGGAATTCTGAACTACCTCTGGTTTCTAAACTATGCCGTCCTGCTTTACACCATTAAGGCTTTGCATATTCAAACCCTTTGAATAATTCAGTAATTAAAACTGAGTACTTCAGAAATTTCTATGGAGTTTTGAAACCCTGCTCAGATGGCACCTCTTAGGAAAGGCCAAGGCTAATGTCCCTCCAGGGATGACCAGTTTCTTCTTTTAATCAAGAGTCAGTCATTTGACGTACAGATGGCTAACAGGCACATGAAAAGATGCTCAGCATTGCTAATTGTTAGAGAAATGCAAGTCAAAACTACAGTGAGGTACCACCTCACACCGGTCAGAATGGCCATCATTAAGAAGTCTACAAATAACAAATGCTGGAGAGGGTGTGGAGAAAAGGAAACCCTCTTACACTGTTGGTGGGAATGTAAATTGGTGCAGCTACTATGGAAAACAGCATGGACGTTCCTCAAAAAACTAAAAATAGAGTTGCCATATGATCCAGCAATCTCATTTCTGGGCATATATCTGGACAAAACTATAATTCAAAAAGAAACATGCATTCCAATGTTCATAGCAGCACTATTCACAGTAGCCAAGACATGGAAACAACCTAAACGTCCATCAACAGATGAATGGTTAAAGAAGATGTGGTACATATATATACAATGGAATATTAGCCATTAAAAAAATGAAATAATGCTATTTGCAGCAACACGGATGGACCTAGAGATTATCACACTAAGTGAAGTAAGTCAGAAATACAAATACCATATGATATCACTTATATGTGGAATCTAAAATATGACACAAATGAACTTATCTACGAAAGAGAAACAGACTCACAGACATAGAGAACAGACCTGTGGTTGCCAAGAGGGAGTGGGATAGCGGAGGGATGGTTTGGGAGTTTGGGATTAGCAGATGCAAACTGTTACATATAGAATGGATAAACAACAAGGTCCTGCTGGGAACTATACTCAATATAGTTATATTCAACTATATTCAATATCCTGTGATAAACCATAATGGAAAAGAATATGAAGAAGAATGTATATACACATAAAACTGAATCACTTTTCAGTATAGCAGAAATTAGCACAACATTGTAAATCAACTATACTTCAATAAAATAAATTTTAAAACAGAGTCAGTCACTTGGCATCCGCACTGTGATCTCCTTCACAGGGTTACTGAAGATAGACATGACAGTTGTGCTCTGGGAGCTTATAGTCTGAAAGAAGTCTGGGCCTTGCAATGCTTCTACTCCTATGATTCTTTCACTGTATGACATCTACCTGTGCCATTCCTTCACAGAACAGCCTGCTCTGTGAAAACAGGTATGTTAGCAGATCTCTGTTTGTGTCTGACTTTCCTTTGGAGAAGTAGCCCTCCCTCACAGCATGCAGTCTTAACAAGTGTACCAATTAACTATTGCTGTATAACAAACTATGCTAAAACCTTGTGGCTTAAACACACATTTTTTAACCTTATGTGTCTGCAGGTTGGCTGGGACCTTCTGCTGATGTCAGCTGAGCTGGCTGATCCCAGGGGCCTATGCCTCTGTGGTCAGTTGGAGGGGTGATTGGAAGCTGGCTTTTTGTAGTGGTTTCAAGATGTATCTGGAAATTCTTTCACATTCTTCCTTTCAAAAGGTGGACCATAATTCTCCTCCCCTTGAATATTGGCCAAAGGTAATGACTCACTTCTAATAGAATGTGGCAGAGTCAAAGTATGAAGTTTCTGAAGTGAGGTCACAAAAGGCATTGCTGCTTCCAACTTGCTCTCCTGGATTGCTTGCTCGGGGGGGTGGGGCTGGGGGCCATCTTGTTGTTAGGACACAAGCAGCCTGTGGAGAGGGGCCCCTGTGAGGAGTAACGGAGGTCTCCAGCCGCAAGCAATGCCAACTTGCCAGCCATGTAAGGGAGTCACCTTGGGAGAGAATCTTCCAGACTCAGATGACTACAGGCCCAGCCAACATCTTGTCCAAAAACCTCATGAGAGACCCCAAGCCAGAACGCCCCATCTAAGCTGCAACTGGATTCCTGACCCAGAAACTGTGTGAGGTTATAAATGGGGATTGTTGAGTGGAGCTACTGAGCTTGGGGAGTAGTCTGAGGCACAGTAATAGATAATGGATACACTGGCTAAGATGACTCAGCTGGGACAGCCCATCTCCACTCCACATGGCCTCTCATCCCCCAACATGCTGGTCTGGATTTGTTCTCCTGGCTTGACAGTTTCCCAAGAAAGAAAGCAGAAGTTTATGAGCACCCTGAGGCCCAGCATCAGAAATGGCATGCCACCTACTGTTGGCTAAAGCAAGTCACCAGGCCAGCCAGGTTCAAGGGTGAAGAAACAATCACCTCCCCTTGATGGAAAAAGCTGTAGTCACATTACAAGGGGCATGCGTAAAGGGAGGGGAATAATTGGGGCCATTGTGACAATCAAGCTACCATAACAGAATTATCAGTCAGTCAACGTGTTTCCCCTCCTTGGTCCCAAGAGTGGGCTCTTGACTGCAGCAAGGAGAGTTTGCTCTCCACCCCAGGAATTTTGACTGGATGACTCAAGAGGAAAAATGAATGGTTTCACCATGACCAATGAGCAGTTTGAAAAGACAGAGCACTAGTTCTTGACACCTAGATTTCTGAAGATTTCCTACTTCCTGTCCCATCTGGTTCTTCAGCTATTCCTTGTGTAAACTAGCACATGCTTTCTTATAAACGCCCATTCTTTCCTGCTTACGTTAGCCAGAGTCAGTTTCTGCTGCTTACCATCAAAGAACCCAGCCAGAGAATCCAGTGACCTTGGAAGCACTCAGCTCATGTCCACACAAGCTCTGTGTTCCTTCCAAAGGTAGGGACCAGAAGATGCCATAAACAAAGCACTGAGAGATCCCTCAGATGATTACTGGCACTTAAAAAATAACTTTGAAAACTCTTTAAGCATCCTTAAGGACAAATGTAATAAAAATGCAAAACAATCGCAATTAATGCTATAGAAACTACCCTAAAATGGTGTTTTCTGCAAAGGCTGCATTGTCTGGCAGCATTTCCATGTGGCAATGCTGCTGTATGCCAGGGATATCATATACTAGGAGAGGCCAAAGTTTCTGGCACTTGGACCAAATATTCATATTCAGGCTATGAAGGTGATGGCATTGCACCTCCTGCTTCCCGTGGACATACGGCAGCTTCAGGTCACTGCTCCATTTGCTCATCTATTTCAGGCTATTTTTACAGTCACTCCGGGCCTGACATGATTCCCACTTTCAGCTGGTCATGTTTCCTTCCTAATTCTATACACCAATCGGGGATGACAGAAGGTATCATCTCCCTTCTCGGATATTTAAACTGTAAGCAGTCATCTGTATGCAAAAAGTGTGCCCATGAACTTTTGAGAACTTTCCTTATCAGAGCCCAGAGCGCAAAGTTGCAAAATCAGATGCCTCCCCGAAATACTTGCCCCAGTGATGTTCAGCAGCTTCTAAAAAAAACTCATTAGTTGTTTTTCATGTTGAATTTCCAGCAGCTGTCAATCAGGGACAGGCTTGGGCACTTTGCAGTGGAGTGTGTCCTAGTGGTTAGGAGCACAGACTTTAAACCTGAAAACTCTGAGTTCCAGTCTCAGCTTAACCCTTCTGGGTCCCAGTTTTCCCATTAGGAAAATTTTGCCAAAAATAGAAGCTATCTCATAGGGTTCTTCTGAGAATTAAATGAAACAATATGTGTAATACACTTAGTCCATAGCTTGCAACCTAGGAAGCAATCAATAAATGCTAATTGTTACTGCTTCTATCATTATTACTACTAATAATAATTTAACATGCCAGAAGCTTCCAGGGCTGGAACAGCAAGGCCCAGCAACATGTGATTCACCAAGTCGCAGCTGCGGAACTAATGCTGGGCCAGGCAGGATTGGCATCAGCTTCTAAGAGCAGCAACTGGGGAGGTGGGGCAAGATGCTGTGGTTCAGAGTCCAAGTTCCATCACTAGACACTGTCAGCATCTCACCTTCATACTCCATCGGGGTTGGACCAGCAGACAGAAGCAGAGCCAGCCCTCAGAAGAAGGGAGGTGAGAACACATCTAAGCATCAGGGCTGGGCTCCACACCTAGCAGAGAACGGAAGCGGATGCCTGGACCTGGGCAAGAAACAAGACAGCTGCAAGGGCCCGACTGACACTCTGGAACACCCGGGGCTCTGGTCACACTGCACTGCCCCGGGGCAGCAGAAACTCTCCAGACCCATCCAATCAGCAGAAGGGAGTAAGTTCGCATGATGCTACCGAGACCAGCTCTCTGGCTGACTGAAGGTAGTGCTGTAATGTGAGCTGCTCCTTGACTGTAGGGATAATACGATCTCCCTCTCTGAGCTAAAGGAAGGAATAAAATCAACTAGGAAAAGGAAAGCATGGAGCCCACAGTAATGGTACATCTGCAGCGGCCACAGAGCACTCCAGGCAGGAGCAGGGCTGCTAATCTGAACAAGGAGCTGTTATCTCATCTGTCAAATTCAGGGTTCCTCAGGGCTCTGCCACCTCCTCCTCAACCCTCTGGCAATTGTGTGCGGCCAGAGGATCCCAGCCGCTGAGTCATTCTCAACAGAACCCTTGCTACTCACAGTGGTTCTCAAAGGGAATAAGAATCTGCCTTTTAGCAAGATGTCCACAGAATACACATGAGCATTTCAGTTTAAGAAGTTCTGTGAGGACACTTTTATCGATTGGTGGGATTGAGCATGTGAGTTCAAACCTATCAATATTTGCCATCCTTGCTTTGAAAAAAGACTGAGATTGGGGGGTGCTGAAGGCATGAAGATGTCCCTCATTTCAGAAATGATACCAGAGTCTCTAAGTGGCAATGATACCAGAGACTTTTGGCTCATGAGAAGGTTGCCGTGTAGCGAGAACTAAGACGGTCCCAGCCAAGTGGAGATGGCAGGTTGGAAAGAAGCCAGTAAAGATATCTGGGAAGTGGAACAGACATTTGGAGCAGGAGCATGGTAAGAATTAGAAGACGCTCCGTGTGACCCTTGAATCTTATGATGTATCTTGTCATGATTTCCTTCATGTTGGCTCATCTTGATTGTCTGTTCTACTTCATCATTTGTAGTTTTGAGAAGATCAAACCCACTCAGTTGTGCTGAGGTGTCCCAAGGAAAGATGACTTTCTCTGGGTCAGGACTGCAGATGGGAGCTGCTGCAGTCCCCTGGGAACCAGGAAATGGTGACCAGACCAGAGCAATCAGGGAATACGGGAGAAACAGAAGAAAAGTGAAAGTTTGGGGAAGCACTCAGGACCCTCCCACCTGTAGGATGTTTT
Source organism: Balaenoptera borealis (assembly GCF_965194805.1). Taxonomy (NCBI): domain Eukaryota; kingdom Metazoa; phylum Chordata; class Mammalia; order Artiodactyla; family Balaenopteridae; genus Balaenoptera; species Balaenoptera borealis. Next base: position 136,273,651 of record NC_138866.1, on the reverse strand, counting down.
TCTTAAAAACTGTGCATCTTTGTGTGGGTATGAATTTCAGGGAGGTGGTTTTTCCCTTTGTGGCTTCTTTTGAGAATCTTCTGAAATGGATGAATCTTTACCCCTCTCTCCCCATCCCCCAAATGTAGAGATAAGCTCAAAACTTCCCACACAATTTCAGGGGCTTACAGAATCTGTATGATCTCAGGGACCTCAGGTTAAGAACTCATGCCTGGCACTTCCCATACATTTTTGTTTCTTCTTTGAATCCATAACTTTAAACCCTGACACCACCATTGTTTCTAAACAAATAAGGAATACCAGGTAGTTTTCCATTTCCAGTGAGAACTAACTCACCTTTCAGACAATGAATGTTCGGAGCAGTGGTCCTCACATCAGATGTGTTGCTTAAGCTGGAATTCCCAGGAGAGCTCACAATAAACACCAGTGCGCAGGCCAGAGGCTGTGATTCTGTTTGTTTGGGTGGAACACAAGCATCTATATTTTTAAAGCTCCCAGGCAATTCTAAAGTGCATCTCAAGTTCAGAACCACTGCTCTAGGGTGATTTTGCCTAAACTGGGTCTGGGATAAGCAGTAATCACTACTCTGCTTTCCCCTGCCCCTCAGCAAGCCCTCTGTATTGGAAGCAGATGTGCACAACCCAGGGTAAAGTGAGATGAAGAAAATCTTCTATTTGTATCCTTTTCCCTCGGGTACAATCCTGTTTGCGTCCTAAGCATGAAACCTGAAAAAATACTAATAAAAATAAATTTTTATTGAAGTGTAGTTGGTTTATAATATTGTGTTAGTTTCAGGTATACAGCATAGTGATTCAGTATTTTTGAAGATTATATTCCATTATAGGTTATTACAAGAAAATGGGTATAATCCCCTGTGCTATACAGTGTATCTTTGTTGCTTATCTCTTTTATACGTAGTAGTTTGTATCTCTTAATTCCATACTCCTAAATTGTCCTTCCTCCCTTCCCCCTCCCCTTTGGTAACCACGTTTGTTTTCTATGTCTGTGAGTCTGTTTCTGTTTCATATAGATATTCAGTGATATAAAAACCCAAGTTTAACAAACACCTGTCAATAAGCCATGGATCTTCGACTCCACCCCCTCTACACCACGTACAAAAGTCTTTCACAAGCAGGGTGGGGACATGCCTCTGACTTCTCTCAGAATCACCACTTGTGGTTGTGAAATTTCAGGTGAGTCACTTGATGTTTGGTAAACAAGCGTCAGTATCCCAAAGATGCCTGCCTATAATTCTACCTCTGTCTGTATATGCATGTCATTTCCACATGCATTTGACGAGGACGTGGATTTCTCCAGTCAACCTTTAAAGTATGTTACTTCTCTGAAAATCACTGAGCAATAAATTTAAAGCTCAGGAGTATTGGCAACAAATGTGAAGAATTAATTGGCAGTCTTAAAGCTCAACTTGGAAAAAGTTCATTACTTCTAATGGCTTCTTTACAAAATTCTCTATTTGTTTCAAGTCTAGAATATATGGTTGCCACATCTTGGTGGATGGCTAGCATCTGGCTTCACCTCTAAAATTTCAGCCACTGCCCGGTTGCAGACTCTATCCGGATAGCATACTTTGAAAAAAACAGTGTCTCAGCAATAAGCTTTCCTTCAATCAAGTGTTAGTTCTTACACTGCAGCCCAGTGTGTCCAATTTTAAAGAACTTCTGACTCAGATGCAACATTTGTGATAATCAATTATTCCATTTTAATAACAGTAATTGAAATGCCTCTTATGTCAGCCTACATTCAATGAATAAAAGAAAAGAATTATTTCTACTCTGATGGTAATAGGGGAAGAATACTGAACCCAAGCAACTGAGATGTCTTCATTGTCCCCCCCTCCCCCCGTCAAGTAATCCATGATGGTGTGGCTTGGACATGAAACCAAGGCTGTACTCAGTGTCATTATGTCTTTGAAAAGCAGTGTCCTGTGAGGCTCAGCTTCAAGAGAGAAGTCAGACATGAGGTTTTTGAGCAAATGGCTTGGATGATTACCTTGGATCCTTATTACACATCTTTATGGAAAATGGCCTAGCTGAGAACACACACAACTCGAGTCATCCAAAATCCTGAAATTCTTCACTGGTTACACATAGTATTTGAAGTTCCCTTTAAATATTCTAATTACAAATGTGATTTTAATGTGAACTAGTAAAATATATTTCTTCTCTACATCTCAACAAGAGCATTTTTTTTCTTGCCTAGAGAAGGAAGACTGTCAGAAGTGACATGACTACCAGCTACTGTCACATGAAATATTACAGTTCACAAAGTACTAACACATACATTTTCTCACTGAATCCTTAAATTATGACCAGTCCGACTTTCTTAAAGAGTCCAAATAGCTCATCCCAGGTCATGCCTTCAGGAAGTGGTAGAACCAGGGCTCAAAACCAGGACTGTCAGACCCAAAATTCATGTCCACTACCATCATCTTACCAAGGACAACAAGGGCCACCATTTTCAGGGCACTTATTGTATAGCTGGCACATTTCATGCAGTATTTTATTTAACATGACTCACAGTGAGGAAGGCGTTAACATCTGAAGCCCAGAGAGCTTAGTCCCTTCCTCAACTTTACATAGCAAATGCTAGAAGTAAGGTTTGAATCCTGATCTTTTCACTGCCCTTGTGGCTTCACATGAGGTAGAGATCAGCTCTCCATGTGCCTTTGAACATCACACAACAAGCCCCACTCAGCAGCAAACAGCCCTGAAGCTGATGCTAAAGGCCAGGTGTCCCTCCATCCTGACATATGACGTGGGACACTGGAAACCTTCCCTGCCTAGCCTGATAGTGTTCCCAAGTGATCAAAAGGACTCAGGGAAGCTAACATTTGACGATGTGAAAGGATCTACCGTTTTAATACCTCTATGTCTTATTTACCCCACTAGCCCGTGATCTACTTGACCTTTGAAAAAAACCTGCAATGCTTCATGTCTGAGCCCTGTATTCTAACAGGTGGAGAGAGTCCACTGAGTGCAGAGGTGCAGGAGCCAGACATGAAAATACCAGTTTTCCTGAAAATGTCCAGGAGGAAAAAAATCCCATCACATCAAAATAGCAGAGAAAATATATATAACAAACCTCACCAGAAATATGCAAGACCCATATGAAGAAAAAGATACAATTTTATTGAAGAATACATAAGTTCCTGAATGGGAAAATTCAGTGTTTAAAACTGCTCATTCTTGACAATTTAACTGATAAATTCAATATTCTCTCAATGCTATCCCTATCAAATACCCAGGTTTTTTTAACGAAAACCTGACAAGTTGGTCCTAAAATTTCTTCAGGAAGATAAAAGTATAAAAATAGCCAAAATAAAATGTTTAAAGAATAGAAATGAAGTGATACTTGCTTTACTAGCTATCAAAGCATACTGTAGAAAAACCTGAAATAAACAGAAGTGTTGATTTGGTGCAGGAATAGACAACAGAGCAGTGCTCAATTCTCTCAGAGAGAGAATTTTTTTTAAACAGACTGATGGACTTTTTCAATTCGACTTTGTCAATTCATTGTGTGATAAAAAGGGATATTCTGTTCAGTGGAGAATGGGAATAAATCAATTACAATAAATTATGTTGGAGGAATTAGCTATCTTTTGGGGAAAAAATAAGTATTTTTCCTTACAAGATACTCAGATTATTAAAGAGCTTAAGGTAAAAAATAATTAGAAAATTTTAGAAGAAAATATAGAGAAAGGCTTATAGTTATGGGAAAGGGAAGATCTTTTTATGATTAAAAAAATTGATCACAATGTAAATGATTTATAAATCTGAGTATAGTAAATGAATTTATATTAAATTGAATTTAAATTAAAAGCATTTGTAATTAAAAGACTAAAAATACACAAGATGAGAGAAAATGTTTGCAATATATAACACCAAGTTTCAATACTCAAAATACAAAAAAAAAATAACTACAACTCAATGAGACAAAGGACAAGATGAATTGCCATTTTGCAGAAACAACATGCCATACGATAATATCTCAATCTCACTCATATTCACTCATATTCATAAAAAGGTAAATTTAACCCCCAATGAAATACCATTTTTCACCCATCTGATTGGCAAATATTTCAGACTGGTTATGTCCAGTGTTGGCAAGATAAAAAATGATGCCGTGCACTCCTTAAGAGGATATAATTTTTTTGGAGGACATTTTGGCAGTATCTATTTACATTAAAAACGACACATCCTTTGACCCAGCAATTACACTGTAAGGTTTCTATCCTAGGGGAAATAATTACACATATATACAAAGAGACTTACACAAGATGTTCAGCACTATTATTATTAATAACCCCAAATCTAAAGCTACCTAAATGCCTATTAGTGGGGCTATGATTATACAAACAATGGCGCAGTCACGAAATGGAATCCTATGTTACATAAAGGCAGACCTTTATGTACTGATAAAAAGAACTCCAGGATACTTTGAAGAAAAACAGGTGTAGCACCCATAACTAGAAGATAATTTTATGTGTGTGAGTGTAAGACAAACACATAAAACTAATGCATATATGCTTGCAAATGTACATACTAAGCTGACAACAGTATGTATGGCTTCAGACCAGGGAGAAAATTTCTGGCGGTGGAAGGGTCTGAATGGAACCAAAACAGGGGCATGGGACTCGCCCCCATTCACATGCACTTGGCATAAGTGCATTGGAAAACAGTCTTGATTCTCTGGACTCAGTTCATAAAGTGATTTTTAAAAGTTGTTAGAATTTACAGTGCTTTTATGATAATTTTATTATTTAATTTAATTAGAATTCTTCCTGAGCCATCAAATATTTGCAAGGAGGTGTTTTGTGAAATCAATAATAGAGTCAGTTATCACGTGGCCATCTCCATCGGAGCAGACCCTGTGAGGGAAAGGGAGAGTAGTGGGCAATCAAGTAGAACGAATGATGTTTGGTCACAGATAAGCTTTTCCCATCAAGTCTGCATTCAATACAGACCTAATTATATTTATCTCAGACCCTTAATTGTTACTTATCTCACATGTCTTGATTTCACGTCTACCTGTTCAGTTTTAGTAACGGAATTATAATCTGCTATTAGTTCATCAGCGGGAAACACTTTCCTTGCTCTGCCTCTTCTGTTGTCATCACAATACAACTACATTACGTGTGCGTAAACCATGCAAGAAGGCAGGACCTTTCTGCTGTTCAGAATAAGATACCTTTAGCACAAGAGTCCTTGTGCCCTTATGTTGACTCCTGTCTCTCCATCAAAATGGAGAATCAAATAAAACTTGTCGGCAGTATTTCTTTATTGAGTTGTGTTTTGTTTTCTTTTGTTTCCCTGTTCTTAGTTGCCTTTTTCCCTCATATCCTTTCTCCCTTCCAACTTTCCTTCAAGTAATAAAAGCTCATTTCAGTTATTTCCTCTGCAGCTGACACAAATCATTTTTGGATGAAAGCAGAGGGTCAATTTAGGCCTGTGGACGGAAAGGGTGCTCTAGAACGGTGCTAACTGTGTCCTAAAGAGCGTCACTAACTCAGAGAGGAGCACGGCAGTGTAAACTGTGCATATACCGTGATGGTAGGGAACCCACACCAGTAGTGGTCAACATCTGATCTCATTACTTACCAAAATTCTTTCCTTCCTCCTTTCTCTTCCATCCTTCTTCCATTCCTTCCTTTCTCTTTTCTCCTTAATTTACACTGAAGGCAGTTTAATGAAGATGGAAGGCCTTGGGTCTGACCTTGGCCCTGTCACTTGCTGGCTGTGGAATAAAGCAAGCTACTCCACCCTTCTGAACCTCAGGCTCCTGATCCGTAAACTTGGACCTTATCCCAAGATGCCCCTTCACCAGGTTATTGTGAGGCTGAACGGGACTGCATACACTGAGCATCTAGACTGGCATTCAGTGGGTGTGCAATAAAGGTTAGGTCTTTCTCTCACTTCCTAGAGATCTTTGCTTTGTACACTTTATTTCCAACTGTCAAACAGGAATTCAGAAAGCAAACACATTTCAAATGTCAGCAACCGTACCAGTGCAACCCCCAAATTAAGATCCAGGTATGAGTGAGCATAAACTGAATTTACAAGATAAAAATGTCTAGGCAAAAACAAGATGAATGTGTGCACTATACAAGAATGAATGAGAGTTGGTACTTATGCAGTGATTTAACTACCTTTATAAGACCTGAAGGATCAGGAAAGATAAATTCTGGGCAACATGGAGTCAGCATACTATAACCTTTCTCCCAGTGACTACAATTAAAACTCCGATGATGATTAAAATAATAATAACAACAACAATAATAATAACAGCAATTATCTGAGCACCAATAACAGCAAGTAGCTTAGGGAGGGGAATCAAAACTTAAAAAGCAAACCATATTAGGACTTTGCTGGTGGTCCAGTGGTTAAGACTCTGAGATCCCAGTGCAGGGGGTCCGGGTTTGATCCCTGGTCAGGGAACTAGATCCCACATGCTGCAACTAAAGAACCTACATGCCACAACTAAAAATCCCTCACACAGCAATGAAGATCCAGCATGCAGCAACTAAGACCCAGAGCAGCCAAATAAATAAATAAATATTTTAAAAAAGAAAAAGAGCAAACCAAGTAAGAGTGAGTTTTGCGGAGGGTTTTCTTTTATCTCCTGACCTGAAACCAAGGGTGGCCCCAGGGTGGAACTACAAAAGGAGACACAGGCAGCAAAATATCAGAAACAACCCTTAACTTTTAGTCAGAGAACCAAGAAAAGGTGTTCCTACAAGCAGGAAAGTATGGGGAAAATCCCTGTTGTTGTTGTTGCTGTTTCGAGTAAACTTTTACTGTGGAATAACTTTAGGTTTATAGAAAACCTGCAAAGATAGAATTGAGTTCCTGAGCCCCCCTTACCCCATTTTCCCAACTGTTAACATCTCATATTAATATGTTCCATATTTGAAAACTAAGAAATCAATATATTACTAAACTCCAGACTTTATTTAGATTCACTAGTTTTTCCACTAACATCCTTTTACTGTCCTAGGATCCAATCCAGGACACCATATTACATCCAGTCATCATGTCTCCTTGATCTTCTCTGGTCTGTGAGTTTCTCTGTCTTTCCCTGCTTTCATGGCCTTGAGAGTTTTGAGGTGCACTCATCAGGTGTTTTGTAGAATGTCCTTCAAATTGAGCTTGCTGGATGCTTTGCTCATGCTTAGACTGGAGTTATGGGTTTTAGGGAAGAATATCAAAGAGGTGAAGTATCCTTTTCACGCTATCCTATCAGGGGTAACTGCTGTCAACATAACTAATGACTGGTGATGTGAACCTGGCTAAAATATGTTTGCTGGGTTGCAAACAAGTGACTAAGTCTAGTGCACACTCAACGGGAGAGAGAAGAGAATCTACATCAATAATTGGGAATTCTTCTGTAAGGAAGAGTTGGCTCTTCTCCTCTATTTTTTAATTTATGTAATCATTTACTGTATCAGTATGGATTCACATCGATTTGGGATTTTCTTTCTCTTTTTTCCTCCTGGCCCTGCCCTAAGGGTGGCTCTGGTCCTGGAGCTGCACAGAGGAGTCCATGGTGGCACAGGAACCTAAAACCCAAGGAGAACACTTGTCTATCTGGCTGGAGGAAATGGGAAAAGATGACCCTGTGGCCCAGAGTGTGAAGATCCCCATTTTCTTCTCTCCTTTCCCTGTTTTGCCTTGAGAGTAACCCCAGTAGCAGCAGCATGTGTAGCTATAATCCCTAGAAGAACAACAAATTTCTACCCAGTGGGTTGGAGGAGGGGGCCCCTGGGAGCCACAGGGAATGAGGGAAATAATGAAGAGGAAAGAAATAGGGAAAGGCACCCCCTAATTCTGTGTATGAACTGATATAGTCGCAGGCTCACTCTGAGCTGCTCACCTGGGGTAAAGACCCATAGCAGGAGAGCAAAGCCTGTAAGAACTGAACTGCCATTGGAACCTCTGCCCACAGAAGGAGGGTTCAGAACAGTCTGAACATTCCCAGGTTCACTGCGTGTCAAAATAAAATAGCTGGCATTCTGCAGAGAATTTTAACAGGACTCAGAGTCTTATAATATTCAAAAAGTCTACGGTATAATCTAAAATTATTCAACATACAAAAAAAAAAAAGGAAAATGTAACCACTTCTCAAGGGAGAAGACAATCAGATTTCAAGCTCAAGATTACCCTGATATAGAAATTTTTTCAAAGATCTTTAAACAACTATTATCGTCATGCTCAATGAGATAAAGGTAGATGTTCTTGAAATGTACAAAAAGATGTTCTTAGCAGAGGAATAAAAACTAGTTTTTAAAGTGAGTATTTTAGAACTAAAAAACACCATATATTAAATAAAAAGTCACTGGATGATCTCAATAACACAATGAAGGTGACAGAAGAAAAGGTCAGTGAACTTGCAAACAGATCAATAGAATTTATCCTATTTCTACAACAGAAAGAAAAAAGATTGAAAAAAATCAGTCTCAAGGTCCTGTGGGACAATATCAAAAAGATCTAATATTCATGATATTTAAGTCCCAAAAGGAGGCAAGAAAAGAGATAGGTGCAGAAAAAAAAGTGAAGACATTATCAAAGAAAACATAAATTTGGTGAAAGACATATACAGGTGTAAGAACCCCAAATAAAATAAACTGAAAGGAAACCAAACCCATCCACATTATAGTCAAACTGCTGACAACTAAAGATAAAGAAAAAATCTGGAAAGCAGACAGAAGAAGATTCCCTTTATGTTTATGTATATGGAAACAACAATTTGAAGGACTGTTTGGTTTTTCATTAGAAACCAAGGTTATCAGAAGGCAATGGAATAACATCCATAAAGTACTAAAACAAAGAACACGATGCTGTACACCTGAAACTAATACAACATTGTAAACCAGCTATACTTGAATTTTAAAAATGCTTTTACTATTTTAGTAAAAATAAAGTACATGACAATGTAAAAAAGGAAAAAAAAAAGGAAAGAAAAGAACTGCCAGTCCAGAGGTCCATATTCAGCATATATATCCTTCAATAATGATGTCAAAATAAAACTTTCTCAAAGAAAAACTAAGGGAATTCACTGCAGCAGGCCTTCTCTAAAATACTAAAAAGGGCATCCTTCAACCTGAAATATTCCCTGAGGGAACTTGGAACTTCAGAATAAAGAAAGAGCAACAGAAATGATAAATATCTGGATAATTATAATAGACTATTTTCTCTTATATTCTTTAAAATACATATAACTGGGCTTCCCTGGTGACGAAGCAGTTAAGAATCTGCCTGTCAATGCAGGGGACACGGGTTCAAGCCCTGGTCTGGGAAGATCCCACATGCTGCGGAGCAACTAAGCCCATGCACAACTATTGAGCCTGCGCTCTAGAGCCCACGAGCCACAACTACTGAAGGCCGTGAGCCTAGAGCCCATGCGTTGCAGCAAGAGAAGGCACAGCAATGAGAAGCCGGCGCACCACAACGAAGAGTAGCCCCCGCTCGCTACAACTAAAGAAAGCACATGCGCAGCAACAAAGACCCAACACAGCCAAAAATAAATAAATAAATAAATATCAGTGGATACATTTAAACAGATTACTAAAAGATATGCAAACAATCGAAAAGAAGGCAGGAAAGGTGGAACAGAGAAACAAAAACCACATCCACAGACCAAGCAAATAATAAAATAACATACCTAAAACCAACCATATCAATGATTGCATTATATGTAAATGGTCTAAACACACAAAGTTACAAGACAGAGACTGTCAGATTGGACTTTTTAAAATGCTATATGCTGCTATATTAATGTTAGCGGAACTTAAATAATCACAATAATATATGCACAATAAAAATGGAATTTTATCTGTGAACCAGGTGGGTCACCATATAAACTACATTCTGCCTAGTTGTACAATAGTTTTTGTTTGTTTAAATATCCTCTTTTTTTAAGGTTTGGCTGAGGCAGCTCTGCTCTATAGCAAACATGTCCTTGCCCACGTAAGCCAGTCCAATGGCCCCAGGTTAACCACTCAACAGCCATTTGCCCTCTTCCTTGTTAACAGAGCTCTGATTTTGTTCAGCCTCCAGAGGAAAAAAAAATCACTTGTCTGAATGAATTGTAAAAATCTTACTTCTTTTTGCCAGTTAATGACCTACTGGTGCACGTGTGACAGTTTTGGCCACATCACATAAGAAGTTTGTAGGGGGCATCTAGGAAATATATTTTCCTTCTGAGAGGAGAGAGAAGGAGAAGAAAAAATTCCCCCTTTTTTGGTGGGTTTTTTCCATTGCTTTAATTTTTGAATTCTTTTACATGAGAATGAGATACTTAGAGCTGTGGTAACCAATGGCACCAGGAAAAGTGCTGAGTGTGGCAGAAGAGAAAGATAAAGGGAGTCTGGGAATCATCCCTAAAAGTGCCTACTACTGGGCTTCTTATTAAGTAAACAAGAAATATTCTTATCGTTTAAGCCCCTGTTGGTCATGCATTCTGCTACCTATGGTCAGAATAACATTAACTGATAAATGAGCAGATAGTCTGGTCGTTCTCAGCACAGAATGCCATCTGGGCAATTCTGCCTTCTGGGCACTGTTAGGGCCATTGTCCTTCCCCCTTTCCCAGCCACTTCATTTGGATGGAGAAGCACATCTGCCTCTAGAGGATTCATTTCAGAATCAATAATACTGCATAGGTTGGGACTCATAGATCCAATCAGCCAACAAACTCTTACCAAGTACTTCAGCTAATTGTGTGCTGAACTCTGAGTTCAGTACTAGAGTGACAACAATAATGAGAAAAAGTTCTGTGTTCCAAGTGGGGGTGAGGACTATATGCAAATAAGTATACAGGGTCAGGTTGTGACATAAAGAACAGTGGCAGAGTAAGAGCATGTTGGGGGCTAGTCTAGATAAAGTGAAAAACAGAATAGCAGCTATTTCGGAAATTTATGCAGAGTGAGATTTCTGGCCTTTTCCACTTTCTTTAGGAAGTGGTAAGAAAAATTTGGACTTGTAAAGCCTTATTAAAGTTCCACATTAATACTCTAAACTCAGAGCAGAAAAGCAACCTTTAGTTTGGAATTATTTTAAAAAATAAAAGAAACAACTACCTCATGAAAGATTTTTAAATCTCGATATGAGATTGATCAACCCGTGATAGCTCAGAACCTTGGTATTTTTATAAGGGAAGAATTTATAAGGGTTAGAATACGATGCCTAGATAGTGGCAGCGATGTTAGATGATAAAAAGAAAAAATTAGAATAGAGAAGGAGTGAAGGATTAAAGAAGAAAATGAAACCGAGGACAGGCGACAGGAGCTGTGGGCATGGAGGACAAGTCATCAAGGCAACTGGAAATTTTCGTGGACTCTGACACCGAGGTCAGGAAATCCTTTTGGGTGCGGAAGAAACTTGGGTGGCAGATGTTGTTTAGAAACAACGAGACTGATGACCTTATTCAGAGCAGGAAGAATGACCGTTCCAGCCATTCTCAGTTTAAAGAGGCTGCAAGACGAGCCGGGCAGCAGAACTCCTTAGGGTCGTTCCAGGTTGAGAACCACAGCCTTCATTCTTCCCGTCTGCAGCTCTTTCTTAGGCTGCGAACTCTGAAACCCGAGAGAAGCGGGGCTCAGGAACCTGGATATCCGTTAGTAGATGCCAAGTTGTCCATTGAAGTTCCGAGGCGGTCGGCCCCCAAATCTCACAAGGAAATACTGCTAAGTTCCTTTTTCCAGGGCATCTACTTCCTCTCAAGTATTGCAGATGTAATCATAAACACAAGCCAGTTACAGCCACAACCTCACATTCTAGCGTGAAGCCCCCTGACTCCCGCAAACAGTTCCCAAGCTGCTAGAAACCCCGCCTCCGTTTGTAACCATAGGAACGGCTGACACGCCGCGAGCCTAAGATTCCCGGTTCCGCCCCCTCCCTAACTAATATTGTTCCCCACTATCTGTCCACATGGGCGCACCGCCTCACTATTGGTCAGTGCCCCAGGACTGTGCCTTGCCCCAGCCAATAAACGGCCTGTGCACGTGCACACCCGCGTACCCTGATTGGTCACCACTCCTTGATCACGCACTGCCTTCCTGCGCCAGCCCGTGCGCGGCGGCGCCAATGAAATGACTCAGTAGCCATTTACAACCAATCAGCACGCCGCGCGGCTCACAGCCAGCCTATGGGCGCGCTCCGGGGGTCGGTTGTCCCGGCCCTTTTCCATTCCCAGCTGTGTTTGTTAAAGCGACAGGCCCTACGGCGCACCGGGGCTCCACCGGGCACCGCAAAGCGGCCGCGCGGGCCCTCGGCGTGAGCTGGCGCCCGTGACAGCGGCGCCGCTCTGCTCGCGACCCCGGCTCCAGGCCGCTGCCGACGTCCTTGGTGCGGCCGCGTCGGCCGGTAGGATGGGCGGTGAGGCGGGGTCCGCGGCGGTGGTGGGCTCCGAGGGCCGCGTGAAGAGTCTAGGTCTGGTGTTCGAGGACGAGCGCAAGGGCTGCTACTCGAGCGGCGAGACGGTGGCAGGGCACGTGCTGCTGGAGGCTGCCGAGCCGGTGACCCTCCGCGCGCTGCGCCTGGAGGCCCAGGGTCGCGCCACCGCCGCCTGGGGCCCGAGCGCCGGCGCCGCTGCCCCGGCAGCCGCCTCGGAGGTGGAGTACTTGAACGTGCGCCTGAGCCTGCGCGAGCCCCCGGCCGGTGAGCGCGGGCCAGGGCCCCGGAGAGGGCCTGGCGGGACTGGGAGGGGGCGCGCCGGCGGATGCCCACCGGCTGGGTGGGCGGGGGGTCCGCCCACGGGGTAGCCGGCCTCAGTTTGGTCGCCTTGACGGTCGGGCAACAATGCCTGCGCCCCCCACCTCACAGCACCGGGGAGATGGTGCTCATCTCTGCTGGCGCCCCGCCCCTGGCTCGCTGGGGTCTGATTGGCGCCAGGGTCCCAGGACCATCTAGGACAGCTCTGGGAGTGAGCCGTTGCCATGGGAACCTGTGATGAGCAGTCAGGAATCAAGGATCTGGGGATTTAGGTTCCCTGTCTTGTGGTCTAAGGAATGGAGGGCGGAACCAGAGTTTACGAGGTTCCATTCTGGGGTACCCAGTGTTTATGGGGGCCCCTTCTCCCCCACCCCGTCTCTAGATGCTAGTTCTTGGTGCATGATGAGTTAGCAAAACCTCAGTCTTAGGAGGAGGGAAGTAGCTCCTGAGCGTTACGTGTTCAAAGGAAGTGCTTTTTGACTTGATCATCATACTTGGTTTCCCTCCTTTGGGGAGTGGGGTAACTTAAGAGTTCTACGTCTGTCTAACTTTCTTTGTATTTATTTTTCACTTCTTTTTGTTTCCTTTGCATTCTCTTCCTCCCTCCTCTAGCCCACCCCCATAGACCTTTAGTGACAATGGGATCTGGGCACTGTAAGAGTTTCTGGAAGAATGATGACCCTTCTTGTGAAGTCCAGTTAATAGTGTAGGCTTTTACACTCTTTAAAGTGCCCATGTGGAAACTCACTACATGGGTATTCTATCAATATTAGGTGCAAAAAAATACTAGGAACGGTGAGTCTTAGTCTTCTTTCAGTTGGTAGGAACTACTTTAAACTATTTTACTTTTTGCCTCATGAGCTTCAGCATTTATCTGTAAAATAAATAAGGGTATAGACTCTCGGCCCTTGAAGAATAAAATACAGCGTATCAGTGTTTAACCCTTGCTATGTATTATACAAAAATCAGTAGTAAGTGCAGTTTTTCCTTGTCCTGCTGTGGAGAAGTAGACTGTTCACAGTTAAATCCTCAAGGTATGTGAGAATCGAGTAATCCCAGAAACTGTGGTGAGGAAAACATGTATGAACCAAAGCCCTCTTTTGGATTAGCAAGTGTAGTATGTTAGGTGACAGTTCTTACCTGCCTTATGCACTTTCATCAATATGGTTTCCAGAATCAACCTATACATGCCTACCCCAAGGTAACAGACAACACAGATTTTCAAGATGGCTGACTGGAGTCAAGGGCAATGGAAGAGGGAAGTAAATTGGTTTTTTGTCCAGGACTTTGGACTCTGTATCTCTGTTCCCATAACTACTCAGTAAATAGATGTAAGATTAATAGCAGTTGGACCTGGGATTCGAAGTAAAAAAAACGCTTTGGTAAAATCTGGGCTATCAAATAGTGTTTGATTCACAAGTCAGGTTTTGTTTTGTCATTCTAACGGAATAGAATGGCTAACCCTAGACAACCTGAAAATCGTAGCTTGTTTTAGAATGTACCATAACAAACCTTGACAAAAAGTAAAATCATGGTCTGTTTTAGTTGATTTCATTGAGAAAAAAAATCACTCCTCATATCTGTAGCTTGGAAGAGGCTAGCAACTTTACATAGTTGTAGACTCTTAGGTTCATTTAATTCCAAAACCTAGCTGAATTTCAGCCACCTGAAGAGATTTTTAGAAATCCAGATATTCGGGAAGTATGGCTGTGGGATCTATTTTCAAAAAATCTACTGGATAATTTCTTGGCATTGTTAATCTAACTACTTGCTATCATGGTGATTGATTTTCTTCATATTTTTGTTCAATAATTATGGTAGAAAGACAAGACACATCAGAGAGTTGGTTTCACATCTTGGTCGCACACCAGGAGTATGACCTCGTGCACGTTCCTCATCCTTCCTGAGCCCCAGTCTGCCTCTGTGATGGTGTTCTAGCTCCCACGCTCACCAGTGCTCTGAATTATGAGTTTGGGCTGAAGGACCATTAGCGAATGAAACATCTTGTGACATTGTAGTGATTGCATAAGACAAGGGTAATAAACTATAAGAGCAGAAGCAGAAATGGGCACATGATTCAGCTTGTGGACCTTCTTAATTAAAAATTAATAAATAAACGAGAAAGCAAGCAAGCAAAGATTTGATTCCAAATACTATAACCCAGGTTCATCAACGTTCTCAAAATTTTTTCCTGTTTATGTTTTGAGGTAGTTGAAAGCCTCATTTTAAATGTTCTAGTTCCTATGTTGATTTGTTTTTTCTCTGAAGAGGGAACTTCATCTCTCTCTCAACCTCTTCCAGTGTCCTGTGCAACTCTGTTCTTCACACTTGCCTGTCATGCTCTGCCTCATTCCCTTCCCTTCATCTAAACCCCTTCTCACTTGTCTCCATGCCAACCCTTACTTCAACAGCAGAAGTGGTCCTCAAGATGCCCCCGCCACTGCCATGGACTCCAGCATGCTAGGGTCATTACTTGTGTACAAGTGTCTGTAGCCTCCTTTCCTCCCAAGGTCTATTTGGGGATTGAAGTTATTTAGCTTTGTATCCATTTTGTATCAGCTTTGTCCCTGACATTTAAGCACTGTAAATTTTGAAGATAAATGAAATCCACATTTTTAAACATTTTAAGTACTTTGTCATATTCAGTAATCTAACGATTACAAATTAGAACTTTAGCCCAGCTCTAAGGAGTGTTGGGATTCCTTGAGCCTAGTACCTGATAGCTGTAAAATGGAGAGGCTTCCCTGATTCCAGTGCTCTAGCAGTGCTGGGGCTTATAGGGCGGCTCTGGACACACCTGAGCTCTGGGACTCAGTCTGTCACTGTCATTTAACATGGTCTCATGTCCCTATGACTTATTCACTTAGTTTCCAAGTCACCCACCTGTTGAATATTTCTATTTGAATGATCTTAAGTGGCAAATACTTGTAAGGTTTTTTTTTTTTTCTAATATATTACACATTGAAAATTGGAGATAGATTCAGGAGACTTAATGGGCCAGTAATGCATTCCTGTTTTCTAAAAGTATAAGGTTGAAATGTTAACTGAGTTGATGACGGTCTTAAAACTCTAGTATTTAAATGAAAAATTATCCCATTTCACTAGTGATTTCTGGCCTTTAAATTTTTTTTAATGAATGGTTACAGTAGAAATCTCCATTTCGTATCTACTGACCAGGCAGATCTCAGAGAAAGTTCTCAGTCTGTGCTGCACTTTCTTCATCTTAATCATCCCACCCTCGATGAGGGAATTTAGTTCTAAACTTGAATCTATGCACATAAAATGAAGGGAACATTTATAAGTATCTCTGGGGAGCCACCCAACCAACACTGATAGCCCTGGAGTTGGCTTTGGATCTGAACGATACAGTCTCTGCACTCATCAGAGCTCCAGCAGTGCCTCTGGCCTTGCTAGGTCCATCCACACCCTGCCTCCTGGCCTTCTCACAGTCAGGGGTAAGCCTCTGCTTGAAATGAAATGGGGCTGGCTGACCCCAGAGCAGGAGGAAGGAGTCGTGGCCATGCTTGGCCAGGCCCACTCCATATCCCAAGTTAAACAACATCCCCTATTAATCAGTAATGACTCCTGCCTAATAGTTTGTCCTGTTGGTTTGGCTATTTAGTATTCAGTATTCATAATATTCCAAATAAATTTTTCATCTCCTTTTCCATCTCTGCCCAAAGAATATTTAGTCTGATTTTTGTGGTATACCCAAAATAAATAGATCTGTTTTTTTCTAGATTAATTTTAGGTCCAGTTTAATATTGGTACCTCATGTTAGTATAATAGTATACTAACATTAGTATACTCATTCTAGTATACAAGTGGGGGAAATAAATGTTTATGTATATGTAGGTATGTATGTGTATATGGTTGTATACACATATATATGTATATGGGAGCTCTGGCATTTTATGGTAATTACTTGTGTAATTGGTCTATTTGCAGATAGAAGATACATACGTGTATACATACATACATACATATATATATATATATATATATGTGGTTTGAAATTGAGTAAACTTGGTAAAAGTTGATTCAAAATTTATGTCTCTAAATCTCAGTTTAATGTACTTTTTGACGTATATTCAGTGTTACATATAGCTAGGAAAACCTTTTTAAAAAACTGTGATTTACATTGTGAAAATTCTTGATGTAATATGAACCTTAGTGAAAATAAAATGTATTCTCTTTTTTAGGTGAAGGCATCCTCTTACTACAGCCTGGAAAACATGAATTTCCATTTAGCTTTCAACTTCCATCTGAGTAAGTGAAACTGTATAACTGGGGATTTCCTTTCCCTGCACCCTGTCTACCCAGTTGTATGGGCACCAAGTACCTTCTGACATTCAGGTGTGCATGTTTATCCTGAATAACCCCTGAGTAGACCTAACCTCGCTCACCTTTTTTTTTTTTTTAAAAACAAAACAAAACAAAACAACACTTTAAGGGCTTTTCCCAGTTTTGTTAAACTGAAAAACAAAGTTAAAAAGTCATCTCTTTGGTTTATTTCAGACCTTTGGTAACCTCATTCACCGGGAAATATGGAAGTATTCAGTACTGTGTGAGAGCAGTTTTGGAACGACCCCAGGCACCTGATCAGAGCATTAAGCGGGAACTCCAGGTCGTCAGTCACATCGATGTCAACACACCAGCATTACTAGTAAGTTCTTCCTCCTTCCCCTTTTCCTCCTTCCCTTCCATCCTCCTTCCTTTCAACTGTGGTCTCTACATTTAGCAAGTCTGGTGGCAGCCTGTCCTGTCACTTTCTGATATAATCTTATAACCCATAGGCATTCACTATAAATATGTGATTCTAAGTTGGGCAAATTACAAATTGTGTGTGTTAGTACTATTGATTGTGTCCCTGTTGTTCAGGGCTTCTTTTGCCAGAAAGTTACATGGGCTTAAAATGCATTAATAAGGCTTAATAATAATAATGCACACACACAAAGTAGTTACTTTTCCCAGAGCAGCCACATTCACAGGGCTGTGGTATTCTAAACTCTTCGCTAATAGCAGGTTGAGGAACAGTAATTATGGAAGAGTATTAATCACGCCCAGCCTGTTATTGAAGCTGAGGCCATTATGCTGTGTCTCCTTGCATTTTGCATGTCATTTTCTAACATTAAGTAAGTGCATGCAGCTGCTCTGGAGACCCTTTCACTTATCATTTCCTTATGACAGATTTGGCCACATTAAAGCATTGAACTTCTAATAATCACCAGAAATACTGTAGGCTGATAAGAAAGATTAGGCTATAAGTAACAACAGAATAGGCAAGATGGGAGTTAATGAGCTAGATTCTTTTATCTAAACCCATATTATCAAAATAATATAAAATTATACCTTGTACTTTCATGATAGCTACTAGGACCTAATGGTTCTTCATTTAAATATGAATGAATGATTTTTTACTTCATAATTTAAACTTTCCATCATGATACTGATGTTACAAAGATATATTTTTAGTATTGGAGATTTCTCTTTCTAGCCAGTGTTTTTAAAGATCAGGAAAAGAAACAGGAGTTAAAAGTTGTTTAACTCTACTTCCACACAAAAATGAAATAGAATTTACTCTGATGTTCACCTTTAGATTATAAAAATGTAACAGATATGCCCTAGTTGCATGGTCCCTTGTGGCCAAAATCGTACAGTAGCCAGACCCAGCTGACCCGGCTTATAACTATGACTTATCACCTGCTCAGCACCTATTTTGAAAATTGATGATGGTAATAACTGCTTTGTGTTTTTAAAAACTACTTAGAATTGGGTGGTTAACTAATTCTAAACTATTTATGGGGCCATTGTGGCAAATAATTTAAAGATATTTTATTTTTTGGCAAAAGAGATACTATTTGTCCTTTACTATCCTTTTATAATTGAAAAAAATATTGCAACTTTGGGTTTTACAGTGAACTTTTGGTTTGTGTGTCTTGTAAACTGAGCATTATAAACAGTATTTTATAATACTGTTTTATAAACAGTATTATATAAGCATCTTGTATCGCTTATCTTGCTACTGTAGAATAGAAAGTGGGGTGGTGAGTTCAATAACCCTTTAGATCCATTACACTAGGTGCGTTATTGCACTGCTGTTACACAAAACCCCAAAATCATTCTAAGTTAAGGACACTTGAAATTTCTGCCTAATACATTTTGAAGTAAGGAAAAAAGGCTGTTTGCTTATTCCATATTTTAAATGCCAAGACAAAAAGAACATTCTGATTATTGATTTTTATACCATTTCTCCTTTTCCTGATCTACACATAAAGTCTTTAAAAAAAAAAGTAGTTCTGTCATATTAATAGGTGCTACTACAGTTTTTGATTGCTTTTTTAAAGGATGGTATATCACTTCCAAGAAACACAATGAAAATATAGGATAAAATAGAATGATGTCATCCTAATTTGAATCTGAAAATTCAGCTTAGTTTTCCTGAAAAGGGAATGATTTTTAATGCTTTGTCTTTAAGTATTTTACCTAGTTTGTCACAGGAAGATAAGAAAGGTTGATTTGTTGTTTTTTGGAAGACATTGCTGTACAACTGTTTAATAAAAAATGACATAACTTTAAGTTCTATGCGTTTTCTAGACCAGTTTAGTTATTTTTATTATTTGAACTTTTCAAGACCCCTGTATTGAAAACTCAAGAGAAAATGGTTGGCTGTTGGTTTTTCACTTCTGGTCCAGTCTCGCTGAGTGCCAAAATTGAAAGAAAGGGATACTGTAATGGTAAGTGAACTGTTTAAAAATCCAAATGCAAGATTCATTCATTTTATTAGCTAATTGTAAGTGATTTTTAATAGTGTGTTTTGTAATTTACCAAGTATATACTATTTTAAAACATGAATAATACAGTTGTCTGGTTCTAGTATAAATAATTGATATTTAAATATTTGTAAATAGATGAGTGGATCCCAATAATCCTGGTATTTCTGACTTTGGTCCTGGTACTTTTGTAACAAAGACTAAAACCAGTAGAGTGGGAAAATGCCAGCATTTTATTTTAATGTTGCAAAAAAATGTTCCGACCAGTGTTGTTCAGAAGAGAGCTGTTGTCATATGAAAATACTGTTAGGCATTCTGACTCCATGCTGGGAATTCAGATATATGGGAGGGGCTAGAATGTAGACCATTGACACTCTTAACAGTCAGATTGATATCAGAACAACAATCTGTGAAGGGCCCAATTCCGTCCAGTGGATTTGGCCCCCACTCCAGGGTTCTGGCTTGTTGGGAATGAATATGGTATGGAATGGTATGATGGTGGATGTATAATGTGGGTGTAAAACTTGCCTACTCCACCCATTGCTTTATTTGTATTTATCAGTTCCTAAAATGGGAAGACTTTGTTCTTCTGTTGGGAAGATTTTAATTTGTTAGGCACTAATGAGTTTGTTAGTGATCTTCTGTACTTAACGTAGTACTGAATCATTTATTTGTATGTCTTCTCTTAATTTTTGTAGATACTGGTCATTTACAGATCTTTAGAATTGGTAGTCTAATATTGATTGCTACATTAGAAAAGTGAATCATGCAATAGTTAGAAAACAGTATCTACCACAACCTACCATAAATTTTCACTTCTCTGACTCAGATTTGCAATGTAAGTTTTCCATGAGGCTTCTCAACTTGTTAAAGCAGCATTGCCACGTTTCAGCTTTCATCAGTAACGGCTTTGTTCCACTGTGGAGAGAATTTCCTCAAGGGTCTCTGAAGGTGTTGTTGTTTTCTTTTTAGGAGAAGCTATTCCAATCTATGCAGAAATAGAGAATTGTTCCTCTCGTCTGATTGTTCCCAAAGCTGCCATTTTCCAGACGCAGACGTACCTGGCCAACGGGAAAACGAAGACCGTGCGGCTCATGGTGGCCCACGTGCGCGGGAACCACATCGCCTCTGGGAGCACCGACACCTGGAACGGGAAGACCCTCAAGATCCCGCCCGTGACGCCGTCCATCCTGGACTGCTGCATCATCCGAGTGGACTACTCCTTAGCTGTGAGCACGGCGCTTGGTGAAATTAAAGACGTAGCATGGAGCCATACCTGGTGCCATGTTACTGAGAAGATGTACCTTTAATACCCAGGAAAATGTCATTTTATGTCAGCATTACAACAAATTGTGGAATATATGAAGATTGGCCTTTGTTTTTTAATCAAAAACTATCCCTCTGAGGTATTTAATTAAATAACATGGAAGAATGAAGGTGCAGTAGGGCTGCTATATTGAAGACATGTACTTAACTTTCTATGGTTCTGTGTAAGCTGTGCTCACTTACAATGAAGTGTATTAAGGCCACACTTCCCCATCACAGAGCGTTCACTGTATTTCGTGGGGTCTTCATTTGGTTTGTTCTTCATTTTATTCGTCAGGACAATTTACAGTTGTGTTGGGGGTGGTAGCAGACAACAAAAGCATTTTTTTCTATGAAAAAATAATCGGGTTTTTTACTATGAGGTTTAACTTACATTTGTGCCTTTCTCTCTCTCTCTCTCTTTTTGTTGTTGTTTTGTTTTTTGGCATATTAGGTGTATATTCACATTCCTGGTGCTAAAAAATTGATGCTTGAGCTGCCCTTAGTGATTGGCACGGTTCCATACAATGGTTTTGGCAGCAGAAACTCCAGCATTGCCAGCCAGTTTTTTATGGATATGAGCTGGTTGACTCTGACTCTGCCAGAACAGCCTGAAGGTAAAATGTTCCGAGGTTCTTTCAGAATGCAGTTTTACACATAGAGTACTTAAGAACAGGACTTACGAGATAAGAAATGCTCAAATGATAATTACTGCAGCCACTACAACTATCCTTACTCTTTTTATTACTAAAAATCATAAAACATTATTCCCAGAAGGGACTTTGAGAGTTTAGCTTATCCAAGACAGAAAGCTCCTAATGGCAGATCCAGAAATACAATCTACATCTCCTGATTCCTATTTATAATAGTAGAAGAATGGACAATAATCAGAATACTAGTATACTGTGTTATGTTGGTGTTTTCTGTAGCCACATTTCAATGATTCTTTTTTTAACCTAGACTAAAACACTTCTCAAAGAGAATATAACTCAATGTTAATAGTACTTTAATAAAAGCAGAATCTACTGAATATTTTTTTGTTGTAATGGGCACAAAAACTTCCTGATTAGAGGAGAAAATACCAGTGTTTTATCTTCAAATTAAGCTAAATTCCTTGTTCCTGTAAGAGTTCAGAAGAGATTAATGTAATTAGTTTTTGCCTGGATTTCTTAGATCCAACTCCTTTTTTGTTTCAGCACCACCAAATTACGCAGACGTGGTGTCGGAGGAAGAATACTCTAGACACGTTCCTCCTTACCCTCAACCCCCTAACTGTGAGGGGGAGTCGTGCTGTCCTATGTTTGCCTGCATTCAGGAGTTCAGATTTCAGCCTCCACCTCTTTATTCAGAGGTAAACAAAGCAAAAGAAAATTAGACTAGTGTTGTTCTGTTTGTAAATAATCCTCTGTGTCTGTTTTTGACTCCCGATTAGTAGGGGATACATACAAAAAATTTTTACGATGGTGATAGATTATCACTGATCCACTTACCACATTTTGTGGTGTTTTCTTGGTATTCTCTAGCATACATGTAGAGTACCGTGGATTGCCTTTAAGGCCATGGAATACAGAGAACTTAAGTGGGCTACTGGGACTTCTTAATAGGCTTTAAGCAGTTTGGCTTATGACCATATAATTAGAAATAGATACTAGAATCACGTTAAAGAATGCTGCAGTAGTAATCTTGGTCTGCTCGTTTTTACAGGTTGATCCACATCCTAGTGACGTAGAAGAGACCCAGCCTGTTTCCTTCATTCTCTGAACATATTTCAGAAATCACTGTGTTCATCACCAAATTAGAATGTTGGTTCTTTCCCCCTGCCTTTTTGGGGAAGAGGGAGGGATGATTAGCTTAAGAACATAAATGAACATCAAGACTGAAGGTGATAGAAATTAAAGAATGCGTGAACTTTCCAGTGGGCCAACAGGATTGTTGCACAAGTTTGTGATGTGGTCTTGTATCCCTGTAGAACTATGGGACGAAGATGTGAAAAGTCACAGAATGTAATGGAAGTCCTGATGGTGATAGAGTAAGTGAAGAGTGCCTATGCTGACCCAAGAGAAAGGTGCCTGTAAACAGTGAAAACACTATGCGAGCATATCTTTACAAAGGTTTCTCAAAGTAGAAGAGATGTATCCTCAGCTTTAAGACGGTATGGACGCATTGGGAGGAGACTTGATTTTGGGGAACGTAGCAGCACAAGGGTGTGCATGAACAGGAAAGGGGCCCACTCTAAATTAAACATGAAGCGAGACCCTCTGGTGTCAGGGTCTTCATGATTTCTAACCATATTCCATAGGACTGAAGTCCTTAAAAGAATCCTTTTCTGAGGTCATGGTCTTATGAGGTTCTAATGAAGTAATACAGTTTTCACTCTTTTAATGGTAGTTTAAGAGGTAGTTTGTAAGTTGGCTATACAGTATTATGAAACCAAGAAAGAGTTCCTTCCTTGAAAGGCTTGTCAGTTGAAAGGGGAAAGGTGTACTTCAATATGAAAACACATTTTGTTGAAAGTTGCACTTTTTATCCCCTTTAAGTACTTTAGCAGGGTACATGTTTGATTTTCCTCATGTCTTATTTACCTAGGAGCATATTAGAAAAAGACAGGGTTAAAAAAAGAAAAAAAAAAAAGGCTTGCATCCTTAGGATGCCTTGATAACTGCACAAGGGGAGAAAAGGCCTTTTTTACCTACCTCTAGTGGGGTTATCAGAATCAGATATGTTTTAAAACTCCAGGCCGATGAAGTCTTCTTTGGAGTTTCTGCTCATTCGCAGTAGCAATCTCATCTCTCCTATCCCTAAACCTGAAACTGGACCAAGGGCAAAATCTATAAGGTTAACATCAGTTGAAAGTTAATATGTGTATACCAAAGGGTATTTCAAAATAAATGCAAAATCAAGGCAGAATTACCATTTTCCATTTTTTTGAAAAGTCATATAAACTTGATTTCTGTCAAGAGACTTAAGTCTACTGATGGCAGTCACTGTGTTGTTCATTGTTATTCCAGTTCTTTAGTAATTCTGTTTAAACTGTGATTTTTTTTATTGTTTTGGTGCAATATTTTATTATCCTTTAACCTCAGGATATTCAGACCAACAAGATTGTGTTGCTGCTAAAAGGCTGAGCAGTGTTTTTACTGTCCCCCTGTCCCCTCCTAGTCACAGTCACATGTTCACTTGTTTTTACTTTAATCTGTTGGTTTTGTGAGCTGAGAGCATTTCTGTACACTAAGTAGAAGGGAGGTAGGGGTTCCCATGATAGAGATTTTGGACCAGCTCAGTACTTTGGTTTTCTCCATGTCCTGAGGGTTAGATCTGGAAACCCTGGTGCTTCCCATGCAGAATACTGTACTTCATTCAACTGAACGATTAGCTTTTCTTTCAGTCAGTGTATTTCGTTAGAAATAGAAAAGTTCTAAGGTTAAATTTTGTATGTAAAAATTAGTTGGACATTTGATTAGGGATTTTTATACAAACATTAGGTAAATGTACGCTTTTCACCCTTGGGCATACCTCTCTTCTCTGTAATCACATAAGCATCTTAAGCCATTCTTTCATCTTTTAAGCCACTGAATGAAAATCACAGTACAAACTGTTTTACCAGTAATTGTGGTACTGAAATCGTCACAAATCTTTTTTCCTTGCTTTGGTTTTTTGGTGATCTTTTATTTTGCTTTGTTTTTGTGGGTTTGTTAGCTATGTGCTGTCTAAACAGTTTTATTTTTACTTTAAAAATAGATCACCTTCAGCTACTTCTTGACCTCTGAGTTGTAGTTTACATGTTTTGTCAAGACATTTTCCATCTCCATGATACCAAAACAAAGTAAAAGAAACAAAACAAAATGGTATGGAGGAAGAGAAAGTTTACCTATCTGGCTGCAAGTAGAAAAGCAACTGCTTACTGGAATCCTTCACTAGGAACGTTTTGTCACCTTTTTTAAAGAAATCATGAAGTGCACCCACCAAATTAAAACAAAGCTGATTTTTGAGCACTTAAGAGAATAGCTAAAAGGTATGATTTGCCTTATTGAATTGATATTGGTATGTCTGACCTTAAGCAGTAGGTTGAAACTGCATACCTTTCTATAATCAAATTATTTGATGAAGGTAGAAGATTCTACATTGGAACAGAGAATACTTGGGAATGAAGGTAAAAATTTAGCTGCTATTTGCTTGTTTATTCTCCTCTTGCTTAGTTTGCAAAGAAACTGTGGCCTTAGAATTTTCTTTTTGATGCAAAAATTTTGAAATTGAGAAAGTGCATCTTTTGGCACACAAATTCTTCCATGGGCAGAACTTTACTTTCATGTTTTTGTTTTGCACAATAAGAAACTCAGTAGGCAGGGGTTATGTTTTTGATAAGTTAACTATGAAAGCTTTTTATTTTTATTATAAAAATGTAACAATTTAACCCACAGGGGGAAAAAAAAAAGATTGTATTTTGTACTCTTGTCTGAACCCCATGGGTTCCTTTTGTTAATAAAATGATTACACTGATGCTGTGAGTTGCTAATTTTGTTTTTGTTTTGTTTTTATAACACTATGACTTAAATTGTTACAGACTTAAGGGAAGTCAATACCATGAGACAAAATGTTACTGCTGTTAAGATCCTTTTGTAAATATGTGCTATATCATCAGGCCAGGCACAGCCCTGGTGGATTCTGAGCCTGTTTTTATGATGGCCTCAGTTTCCCCAAAGGTAATCGGTTTTTAGCATTCTATGAAAAAGAGTAGTTGAGATGAGTGATTAAGCTTAAGCTATATTGGTCATTGAGAGTACATTATCTCCATTTATTCTCAAGTAATAATGACCACTTCTTTAAAGCTTTCTGAGTTTTCATGTTTGTTTGGCCAGAACCTTTCCAGGATTGATTGAGTAGGTCTGGTGGGCAGTCAGTGGACTCATACCGGGAAACACCTGTATGTAAGCCTCCCCTTTCCACACACATACTCAAATGGACAAAAGTTATATATTTTGTACAGGGAATATGTAACAATATGTCATCTCAGGAAAACTGCCTTGACCCTCTATCCTGGAAGATTTTAAACCTTAGCTAAGTGGTAAAAATTAACCCAGGTAATTTACTCTCAAGGTGTTTATAATGTGTGAGATGATGTTAAATAATTAAGTCTTTTCTGCATTCACATTTGCAATAAACATAAATTGAGATATTTGTCTCATGCAGTAAATATGGAGGCAAAATTTATAAGATTACCATTAAAGTTTCTGTAGTTTATATTGTAAATTTTCAGGACATGGCAGTCTAGGACATAACCCTTATATTACAATTGGGGATACCAAAACCCAGAGGTGTAACCTGAAAATTTGGCCTACATTCTCTGTAGGATTCCTGCTCACTCTAAAATTTCCTGATTCTACAACTTTAATAGAAGTTATAGAAACAGGAATTGCTTTAAATTACACACCTTAAGACTTGCAGACCTGGATACTACTAAGCATATACTAAATCAAGAGTCTCCAGCATTTATATCTAAAAGCCCTGCCTCCTGAAAGGATACCAGTCTTTGACTAAATTGCTTCATTAAGTATGTTTGATTGGTCGCTAGAATCCTTTCTTCAGCAGAGCCATTTGTTTCTAACTTTATAATTTGAAATAATTATAGGATCACAAAAAAGTTGCATTAACAGTACAGAGAGATCCTGTGTACCCATCACCCAATCTCCCCCAACCATAACTATAGCACATTATCAATATCCGGAAATTGACATTGACACAGTAAGAATGAACTAGAGTTCAAGCCTTCCTTGGATTTCACCTGTTTTTGAATAAACTCATTGTTCTCTTGCATGTTTTCCTATATAATTCTATGACATTTTATTACATGTCTAGGTTCACATCACCACCACAATCAAGATAAAGAACTGTTCCATCACCACAAAGAAACTCCCTTGGGCTGCCCCTAGGCAATCACACCCTCCCCTAACCCCTGACTGAACTGTTCTCCATCCCTGTAATCTTGTCATTTTGAGAATGCTTAGATAAATGGGATCATTAGGTATATACCTTTTGCAATTGCCTTTTTCACACTGCATAACACCATTAAGATACATGCAAGTCGTATATATTGATAGTTTTTTCCTTTGTGTTTCAGCTGCAACATTTCAAAAGAAATATATGGGCTATTACTTAAAATGCCTTCTTGCAATTTTCAAAGAAAATATCACATGACACCTTTGTAAATATTGTTTTTACATTTGAGAACTACCTTTTATGTAGAAAATATCTAAATGCAGGTTTCCACAAACTTAGGGGTCATTTTCAGCTTGCCAAAGTCCGTGAAGTCTTTGAAGATAAATACAAAAAAGACGCAATGGCATTTGCTGCCCTTGGTTTACTCATTTAATAATATTTCCCTAATACCTCTTTACTAGTCTTGTACTGTCTAGGGGAAGACTTTTTCTTTAAAAAGTTACTTCTGGTACCATAGCCATTTCCCACTGGGACCCCAGCACCATATCTATTTAATGACTAAAGGACATAAAGTATTCCAAAACAAAATGCTAACTTTACATACAGGAACTCCTTATAATAATATAAAGATGTCCATGTTTTTTTATTTTGTCTTTTAGATGCCAAAATCCATCTGAGTCCATGAGATAAGCATTCTGTATATGATAGCTTATTTGTATTAGCTTTCACTCCAAGTATTCAGTTTTGACTGGACTGGTTTATTGAGTTGATTCAAGTAACGTACAAAGGTTTGTGATCTATAGTTAATTAACTTACTTCAAAATATGGTGCGCGCATGCTCGCGCACACAGAACAGTTTCTTGCCTGGAAACTTCCCTCTGCAGGCAAGATGGGTATCAAAAATTATATTGTTTATGTATCTGGGAACTCATAAGAGGGCACATTACCATCACCAAGTAACCCACTACTAGAAGACAAAGGGTGAGCCTTATTTTTGGTAGTTGATATACTGGTGGGCAGTAAACAGATAAGGGTTAAGGAAGCTTTCAACTAAACAATTCTATATTTCATAACACACCCTGAGTCACTACAGTTCCAGAAGTTGAAAGCAAAACCCTAATATTGAACCATAATAGTCCATGGCATAATTCAGAAGGATCCAGGAGCCCATGTGAGAAAATGTAAGAAGCTATACTGAATATTCACTATCTGAGAGCTTCACTGCAGATTAATTTTAATAGTTTCAAAAGAGTTAAGATTATGGAAACACAGCTTAGGAACCTAAGCACTTTTACAATTCTTTTCTCTTGCGTAAATTAAAACATAAGTACATGTTTGTGTATATATAGGAGGAGTATAATACCAAGCAAAATCTCTAGTTTATCTTCTTTAGGAGAGGACGAACTCAAAGATTCCTTGTAAATCTCTTAAGAGAACATACTTCTACAGAGGTGTATTTAAAAGCAGATCTCAGTGTTTATTATTCCATCCTCAATTCAACATCTGGCTCTTTTAGATAAATGCAGAATTCTAGGTACTAAGGGAAACTGTGGCAACAAACACTTACTTTTATCTTATCTGACATGACAAAAAACCTCCGTAATATGTCAAAAAGATAACTGAAACACATAGGGCTGCAAACACCAACAGCTGCTGCTCTAAGAGAGTGGCAGGATCACATCTGATAAATGTGATGTTTTTACAAAAATTAACTGCATTGTACTTGAAACTATTTTAAAACAACCAGCTCCAGAATTGTCCTCCCAGAAATAAGAATAATCCCTGATGCCAATGGGAAGATGTTTTAAACGGTATCTGCTTTGAACAGAGGGATTTCTGATGGTCTCAGATTTGCTTCTGACCACAGTACAGAAGTCGTACAGGGGAGAACTGAGTTGGTGGTAGCCGGGCAACCTGCATGTTAACCTTCTTTTTCCAGACTCACCCAGTCATAGATACCAGGTCTTTGACCCTTCAGCCTTAGCCTGGCTGGTTCCAAGATAAACTGTCCCTCAGCAGGCTCCAAGGCAGATGCTGGGAGCTGGGACGTGTCTCATTGCCCCAAGTCTGCTATGACCTGGCTCACCCACCTGGCTCAGCCATCGCCTCTTGCTGACTGTGTAACTCACACGTAGAACTTTACACGTGCTCGGAGGGAACACTTCCCCAGGCAGTAGCCTGCAGAGTTGAGACCCAGAACCTCAATTCCAACACCAGGACCCCAACAGGGAGAGGAAGGTACAAGAAATTCCTTAAAACAAAGAATAAATCAGGAGTGGCTGCCATCAGCAAAAGTGAGGGCTCCCCATATCAGATAAGTTCACTGAGAGGAAATTGTCTCTTTTGGTGGTTGGTTTTGGGTTTGGGTTTGGGTTTTGGTTTTGCACCTGATTTTTGTGAAGGAAGTTTATACCTCGGAAGTTTCTCCTCCCACCTAGCCAGAGCCTCAATGCCCTGCCCAGTGATTGCTTGTCCTCGCCCAGAGGGAACAACTTCTCCTGTTTGCCCAGGACTTTCCCCACGTCCCAGGACCCCTTCAATTGCAGACAAGCTGGCACAGTTGGTCACCGTAGCCCTGCCCCACTATCAGGGGGAAACCTGCTCTACCCCCAACTCCTGGACACACTACTGCAGGCCTTCACTGTGTCTTTGTCACTGTCTCTGCCCCTCCAGCACCAAAACCCTCCTACTGTCACCCAACAGCCCCATGCAGCAGAATGCCTTCCCCAAATGAACAAGGACAAAGAAGCTCAGGACTTTAAGCCATTGGGATTTGGACCAGGACCCCCTTTGAGGCCCGCCGGACAGCTGGTCCAGACTCCACCTCTCCCATCTCCTTCTTTCTGCTGCGGAGGCCCCAGCTAGCCCAGGGCCAGCCTCTGGGCTCCCAGGGACCAGGGCCTGGCTCTGGACCATAGGTCACATCTCTGCAAGTCACTTCCTCCCAGGCTTTGAGCTCTGTGCACAGACCCACATGGTCAGAGGCCACAGAGGTGCCCCTCACGCTGTCTTCTCGTTCTCTCTCTCTCTCTCTCTCTCTCTCTCTTCAGAAAGTAGGACCTGATTTCCCAAGAGCTTTGGGTCCCTTTCTTCCTCTTGCAGCTCTCCCGACAGCGACCTGGGTCCGAGGCGAGCTGGACCTTCTTGCTGTGTAGTTACCGTGCTGAGTAGTTACTGGGATGGGATGGGAAGCTGTTGCATAGGAGGAACGATCACTAAGTGCCACGGCATAATTATGCTCACAGGACGTTTGGAACTCCTCTCTGGAACTTGCTCTCAGAGCCTGTGACACAGTCTTCTTAATATCTTTATGGTGAAAAGTCTTTATCTTTTGAGATTTGAACTGATGTTGTGAGACTGTCCAAAGACCATCCAGAAACTAGCCTGGACTGTGAAGCTGAGTGCTGGGCTTGGGGGGCACTGACTAAACCGGCTGGAGCAGAGGTGAGGGATAGCAGTGAGCAGGGTGTCCTTTTGGGGTTTGACCAGCCGACTCTGAAAAAAATGTCCAAATGTAATACCTTATTCATGTTTCACCTTACCTGGGTGTTCCCAGGTCCCATCAGCCTGTAGAGGAGAACTAAGTCTCATGTAAAATAATATTCCCGTGTCACTGACTCTTACCCCAACTGGCTCTTCAAAAACCTTAGATTCGTGCCAAGTCCCTCTCTTACTCCTAGGAATTTCCCAAAGTCCCCATGAGTAAGTAAGTCCGTTCCCACAACACTGGTGTCACCTGTGATGTTCTGAAGGCTTCTGAGGTTGATTTTTACCAAGTGGAGAAGAACCATTTCTGCCATTTTGTAGTTTGTTTTGTAAGAAGCCACCCCCAAAACAGCTTCTTGGGCCCCAACCTATGGCCAAGTTTCCATCAAAGCTGCAGTTTTAGTTTTTGATTGGCATATTTCCCTCTCTGAAACACCTGGATGTGCAATCTTGGGACCAGGCTGATGGCACAGTCAGGACACCCGTACTCCTCACAGTCTCGACTTCCTCTGAAGACTAAAGCTCTGACATTGGGCCAAATCTCTCCTCCCTGGTGCCCTCTTAACCAAGGATGGGTCTTTCTCCGCCCCCAGAAGTTCCCCAACCATCTCCCAGGCATCTGCTTCCATCAGTGAGCTCTGGCTCGGTGTCAAGCTGGGTCCCTCCATCTGCACCACGATGGGCAGACAGTCACAGAAAAGCAGGGTGAGCCAGAGCATGGCTGCAGGAGGGACTTAACACCCAGCCCCCAGAGGTGTCACCTGCCCCAGAGCCACAGAAAACCAGTGGCCCCTTTCAATAAGAGACCGGGCAGAGGGGCACACCAGACTATCCATAGGTTCTCTATCTGAAACACCCGGAGCCCACAGGTAAGCAGGGGACAGAGGACAGATGTATCTTTTGGAGGGGGAAGGGTTTCTGAACACGTGGGTGACTGCCCGGTGCAGGCAGGTCCAGGGGTCCCCAGGCCACTAAGGGAAAGCACAGGGTCACTTGCCAAGTGGCGTCAACAGGAGGGAACCGGGCACTGACGTGCCCACAGCCTTGCTTTACACTTCATCTCAGTCCTCACTGCCCATCCCACAGTGATGTGGGCTCATCAGGAAGCCTCCAATTCCCAGCTTGGACAGAACTGTGATGGGAATGTGGCACTTGTAATAAATCTCACTGATGTAACTTTTTCCCTGTCTCCTTTTCACCTATGTGGTTGGGGTTGAGGGCCTTAATCTCTCCAATGAGCTTCTCCTATAAAAGGCCTCCATTTGTGCTCAGCACAGACTCAAAAGCCCAGGGAATTTTTATATTTATTACAGAAGGAGGCAAGCATCCATTCTGCCTGTTTCCATTAACACACACTGGCAATTAATGTGTTTGGTTCAAAAGCCTTCAAACATTTTTACATCCATTTGCACATTTAAATGGCTCTATATAACAGTCAAGCAGGTGGTTAACTATATGTATATTAAATTCATAGAGAAACTGGTAATTTTCAATTATAATTGTCAGTTCACAGTTTACATGATAAGAATTTTTTGAATAGACCCATTAGCTGATTTAGTTAGCCAGGGTTTTTATAAATCATGGTTTATTTTCTTATTCTACTTATAAAGGAGGGATTTTCAGTGTTCGCCCATGAATCAATAAATATTTACTTTGGTCTTTATTCTGCCCAAATGCCAAATTTCACAATGGATGAAATATCATTGGGGTTTCTTAAACAGCTGTTGGAATGCGGCTGTTTTATTAGTTGTTTGGTTTAGTATTATTACACAGAAAACAGTTTAAAAGTTTTATTCATTTGCTATTAATTTGTTTTTTATGAATAAAGTCAAAATAGGGCTGAATCGCAGTTCCTTGTAATTTTACAACGTATTGTACTTCCCTAGTAATATGTTTTGATGATAGAAATTTCCAAGCCCATGAAGAGCTGTCCCATTTCTCTAAATTATATCCTTTAAAGCAAAACTCTGAAATATATAGCACTGGCTTGCACATAATAAAATTTGATGATTTTGTCACCAGGGATAATATTTCTCTTTTCTAAGCACCAGAAATAATTTAAAAGCCTCTCATTTGGCTTTTACAGCACAAAAGGCAATGTGAGACACCAGATCTGGGGGGCGGGTGGTGTGGGTAGATAATGAACGAGAGTTGAGATGCTCAAGGCCACACTGAGAAATACCCTCAACACTCTCTATCCTTGTGATTCTCTCAAGTCGTTCCTGGATCTCTCCTTTGAAAGCATGATCAGGCAGGAAATTTTCATCCCCAAAACAGGTAAAGGGGACTACTGGAGGATTTTCAGGTAGTTTCAAAAAACTTGGAACCCCAGTTTCCATGAACTCCCATCGAATCCCATGAACTCCTTAAACAATGTAAGAAATAGGAAAGCCTCAACTTGCTTCCTGTGAGTCCAGCCCCACAAGACACAAGAAGGACTCTGTGACTGGGCTTGGCCAGTCTCAACTCTGATGACTAATACCTTCCAGACAGGCAACTCAGAGACACAACTCGGAGAAGAATCTCTCTGAGTTACTTAGCTACGAATGAAAAGATAATGAGGACTTCTCTGGTGGTGCAGTGGTTAAGAATCCACCTGCCAATGCAGGGGACATGGGCTCGAGCCCTGGTCCGGGAAGATCCCACATGCCTCGGAGCAACTGAGCCTGTACACCACAACTACTGAGCCTGCATGCCACAACTACTGAAGCCCGCGCGCCTAGAGCCCGTACTCTGCAACAAGGGAAGCCACCGCAATGAGAAGCCCGCACACCGTAACAAAGAGTAGGCCCTGCTCGCCGCAACTAGAGAAAGCCCAGGCGCAGCAATGAAGACCCAACGCAGCCAAAAATAAATAAATTAATTAATTAAAAAAAAAAAAGATAGTGAAAGAGAACATTAAAAAGAAGTATTTTATCTCAGACCCCTGGGAAAGATTACAAACTATGTTGCACCCCATAATAAGCTGCCTCATATTTTGAAGAAACATAAACTTGTTATTCTCCTTTAAAAGTTACCTTCTAAAGGCTGTCTCCTTTTAGCTCTTGAATAAACATTCACTGAGGGTGACATAAACCTCAATTCTGACTTCGGGTAGGTTACAAAGGTTTGTAAAGTTCAGGAAAGAGGTTCTCTCTACGATTGAGTCCAGTGAGGTTATCAGGTGGGATACTGTGGGAAAAAGTGAGATGCTATTCTTGAAACAAATGTTTACAGGTGACTGAAGAACATTTCCTGGAAAGAGAGATAAGAGATTGTTTTTCAAGAGAGAAAACAGATCAAGTCAGAGAATTATCTAAGAGAGAGGCAACACCAAACTGAATCAGGGACAGGGCTTTAGCTCCTGGCTCCACAAGCATACAAACTTAGGCAAGTCACTCAACTTCTCTGGGCCTCAGTCTCCTCATCTGAAGACAAGGAAAGCATAATACAGTCTCAGTGGTCGTTTAGAGAAATAATGGGGTAGCATCTGCAAAGCATAGATCTCATAAAATATGAAGCCAAAATGGATGTTCAATAAATGGTAGATGAATCCAGAAAAGTTATGTCATTCATTCGCTTCAGTGATGAGTTAAATTTGATTCCAGGGAGATTGAACATCTGGAGTCCTCCTCTGCCCCTCCCTGAACTGCACTCCTT
Organism: Balaenoptera borealis; assembly: GCF_965194805.1. Lineage (NCBI taxonomy): Eukaryota > Metazoa > Chordata > Mammalia > Artiodactyla > Balaenopteridae > Balaenoptera > Balaenoptera borealis. The sequence continues at coordinate 136,239,786 of NC_138866.1, read as the reverse complement.
ACCCTTGAATTCCAAAACAAACCCTCTTTTCCTCTCCTACAGCCATTCTCCAGTGGCCAGTGTAGCCACCACTTAGGAACCTGGTGGCCAACTTCAACTTCTACCAAGCTCCCTTAGCATGCCACGTGGACAGAAGAAGGTGTCGATGGGACCTCAGGGAGAGTTTTTTTGTTTGTTTTAATTTCTATGAAGGACTCAGCACTCAGCATTGAATTATCAGCAGTTGATATGCTATCAGCCCTGGACAGAAAAGAAGAAAAAAAATAACACAGCGGTCACCTTACAGGAGAAGGTATTTCTGCAGCAAAAATTGAAGCTTTTTAAATAATGTTTTTAATAATGTATCTGGATTTTCAGAATCACTTTAGGTATGATTTTGTATAGGTCAACAAAACCCCTGCTCATTCTTTTTGAATGAGCAATAAGCCGGAACATTCTGGAAGTAAACATCTGGGACCTGGCCAATCCTTGGGGCAGGTTGGTGTTTGGCAAACCTGAATTTCCATTGAGTAATCCATTGCATCCTCCGGTCATGAAAGTTTTACATTATATTTAATTTTTAAAACTATTAAGTCTCTCTAGTTGAGAATATAAGAATAAAATAAAAACACTCCCAGTCACCACCCTTATTTTGCTATAAAGTTAAAGATCCTGGTGTGGGTCTCCTGAGGGCTTGCTGCCTCTCTCCATCCTAGAGGAAACCAGGTCACCAGTGTTGTGTGAATATCTTGTCTACATTTTCATAATCTTACTACATCTCCCCCTCCAAAAACAGCATAGGGAATGGCTGTGTGTATGTGTGTGTGTGGATGTTATACATAAAAGCAGTCAAACTATTCTAGACCTCTGCAAGCAGCCTTTGTCAGTCTTTATCATTATCTGTTCTGTTTTCAGTATCTGTGCTTGATGAGACATGTGGAGCAGGCTCATTGTTTTCACACGTTTGTATCTCACTGCAGGAATATGCCATGATCAAATGGAAACATACATTTAAAAAAAATTTTATTGAAATATAGTTGATTTACAGTGTTATGTTAGTTTCAGGTGTACAGCAAAGTGATTCAGTTATACTGAATATATAAAATAATATATATATGTGTGTGTGTGTGTGTGTGTGTATATATATATATATATATATATATATATATATATATTCTTTTTTAGATTCTTTTCCATTATAGGTATTGCAAGATATTGAGTAGAGTTCCCTGTGCTATACAGTAGGTCCTTGTTGGTTATCTATTTTATATATAGTAGTGTGTATATTTTAATCCCAAACTCCTAATTTATCCCTTCCCCCCTTTCCCCTTTGGTAACCATAAGTGTGTTTTCTATGTCTATGAATCTATTTCTGTTTTGTAAATAAGTTCATTTGTATCATTTTTTTAGATTCCACACATAAGTGATATCATATGATATTTGTCTTTCTCTGTCTGACTTACTTCACTTAGTATGATAATCTCTATGTCCATCCCATGTGTTGCTGCAAATGGCATTATTTCATTCTTTTTTGTGGCTGACTAATATTCCATTAAAAAAAAAATATATATATATATATATCTCACATCTTCTTTATCCATTCATCTGTTGATGGACATTTAGTTTGCTTCCATGTCTTGGCTATTGTAAATACTGTTGTTATGAACATTGGGGTAAAACATGCATTTTTTGAGACTCCACATTTCCTGCAGCCTCACCAATACTTACTACTTCCAAAGTTTCCACTTTATGAAATGGTCCCTCATTATTTTAATTTTCATTTTTATAATTACTCATAAGGTCCAACAACGTTTCATATGTTTATTGCCCATTTGGGTTTTTATCTTCTCTGACATCTCCTGTTCCTACTCTTTGTCCATTTTTATAATTAGTTCTTTTTTCTTATTGAGTCATAGAATTCCTTATGTATTTTAGATCCTAAACTTCTTATCAGTTATATATGCTCAAATATTTTGCTGGAAGATCATTTTCAAAACTTTTATTTCAGATAGATACATCAGCTAAAATACCCCTTTGAGCTTCTTACACGTAGAAATTTCTTACTGCCATATTCACATAATAATTCATTTTATGTTCACTTGCTAAGTCATTTTACAGGTTTTTTTGAGTACTACATCTCATGGGCAATCAACTGTGCCAGCTTTGGGGCAAAATAAGGATAAATAAGATGTTCACTTTCTAGTTGGGAACGTGACAACACCACAAATACCTAAAATACATGGTAAGATGTAATTTGAGCCATAAGAGAATCCAGCTGAGAGAGAAAGTACTTCTGGCATTTCATGGTAAAAGTGGCAGGAGAATCTAACTTTGAAATTTGGTAGAAATTGGACGTGCGAGGATAGGGTTCAGGACATGGAGCTGGAGATTTCATGAGCAAATATATCAATCCATTTTTTGAACAAACATTTTTCATATTTTATCTCATTTTAGCTTGAAGGCAATTCTGCAAAGTAGTTATGATCGTTGTCTTTTCCACGTGTGAGGAGCCAAGGTTCAGAGAGCTTAGGAAGGAAATTTGGCGAAGTTCTTAAAACTAGTTCATGTTGGAATTTCATGCAAAACCCAGGTTTCCTTGACTTCATAGCCTTTGCTCTTGCCACACGACTATACTCAATGGCTCGAGGGGCAGCAAGCCAGCTGGTAGATTCCACAGGCCACTTGCCTCCTGGGCATAGGGAGAGCTACAACTGGACAGGGGGAGGCAGGTGAGACAGCAAAGGGCTAGGCCACCCCAAGGCGTGTGGGCTGGTGGCATCCACGGAGCTGTTCCTCAGCCCTCTGGAGAGCGAGCAAAGGCTGGCCAGAGCAGTAACGCCTGAGAGAGTTTTAACAGTCCGTCCTTGTGAGACGCAGAGCAGAAAAACAAGAACAATTGCTCTTTCGCCGGAGAAAATGAAAGTTTAGCAACAGGAAAACACAAAGCCTGGGTCCACGATTGCACAGATGAGAGAGCCAATAGAACTCCACCTTCTCAATCAATGTTTGTTGAATGAGTGTAGAAATGAAAGAGGAAAAGAATAAAAATACATATACAACATGGGGAAGCAGCCCAGGTAAGGTCACTGTAGCAGAGAGAAGAAACAGATCAGGCCACTATTGTTTTCTTTCACAACATCTTTCTTTCTTAGGACTGCTTACCTTTCCATATTTGCACCGTAGAAAGAGGTAAAAGGGCCATAACTTTCATTTTCTTTCTATTATTATACATGTGGACCTCTTCCCATGTATACTCCATGCATAGAACAGAGCTACCCTTCATCTCCTGGCAGGGGGCTTCCAAGCTGACACAGAAGGGACCAAACAGATGATGGAAACAGGTTACCCATTCTATAGGGGAGGGTACTAAGACCCAGAAAGGATGAAGAATTTGCCCAAGGTCAAGGAGCACATCCTCCTCTCTGGCCATCCCCTACTGCTAATACTATAGTTTACCTTTAGTTTTCTAGACTTGAGATATACTGAGTTTCCATATATTGAGAAAAAAAAGCAAATATGCACCAGTGTCTCACAGATCTTGGGCACTGACTCTAAAATATCTCCCTCTGGAAGATGAAACTGAGGGGTAATGGTGGTGTCACATGGGGCAGAGAATTGGAGGCATTTAAGTAGAGGAAACACACAATAGTCCTTCACAACGGTTCAGGAGTTGGGTGGTAACAAAGCCCTTTAACCCATTGTCTCAACTGGCCCCCACCCAATGTCCTGGAGAAAGCCCTCCACTTTATCTATAAAGCTCAGAAAGCCCACAGATAGTGAATGTCTGTCCCACATAGAGTAAACTCGGAGTCAAAGTTTACTCTCCACTAGTGTGATTTCAGCTAAGTTCCTCCCAGCATCACACAGAGGGAAAGACAGAAATATACAGACAGGAGGAAGGAGCTCTGCCACAGTCACATTCATGGAATGAATGCAATGTTCAATCACTCATTCATTCATTCATCCACTTCCTTGTTTTATTGAGAGCCTACTGTGTGCCAGACACCATAGGAAGCATGTAGCGGTCCCTACTCTCATGAAGCTTAAATATTTTGATGGGTTCCAGGCAGTTATTTTATACAAACAAGGGGAAAAAACCGTGAACATAAATCTCTCCCTTTCTATCTTCCAAGGTGACTAAATTGCCACCAATGAAAACTCATGCTCATAGCTTCAAGAGCACCAAAACATGTTTCATAAGACCTGGTTGAAGTCTGGGATGTGTCAGCATCCAGCCTCCTTTCTTAATTTCCTATGCACAGCATTTTCTTTTCACTATGTTAGGGTCACTCCATGCTGGTGAGATCATCCATACGGCCAACCATTCAGCAATATGGAGGCTGTTAGGATAAAAAAAAATGTACTTGAAGAAGTAAATGTAACTATTATAAACTCTTATCACTCCAACAAAAATCCAAGCTGTTTCTCAAACTTGCTTTATCATAAGAATCCCCTAAAATACATGTTAAAGTGAAGATTTCTAGACACGCATGCATCACCTGATTTAGACCTGCCAAAGGGGAAATCTCTTCCACACCTTTCCTTCCGTAAGTCCAGAAATTTGGGAAATCTCTGCTTTTGACTACTTCTGCCATTGTAGAAAGCAGAAAAAAAGAACTCTAGATATCTCACCTAGGCTTTGCATTTTCGAAGAATACTAGGAAGCAGGAACACCAAAAGGTGTTCAAAATCTGTAAGTCAGGGGACTAGATGGGTTGTCTATTCAAAGCAAGGCAGGCGAGAGATGAGCACGGAGGATCGGGAGCGGGGAAGGGAAAAGGAGAACTCATGTGAGGACTCAGGGTACAGAAACGTCAACAGATCAACAGCTCTGCAGATAAGCAGCTCAGCTTGGCCAAATATATGTAACTGGCACAAAGTAAGCCAGTTAGACCAAACCCACCTGACTGAGCTGCTCATAAAGAGAAGGACTTGCTTAATGCCTACTGCTGGCACCGCTGGGAACTGAGTCAGCCCTTGATAATCCATGGGAGGCTGTTCAGTGCCTTTCAGCAAACCTAAGCCCCTCTGTGGCCCTTTTACACAAGCCTGTTCCTGTTTTGACAAGAGTGAGGAAATTGGTCGGAAGGTGTTTAAAAAGGCTTTTGTCCCTAATCCTGAAGCTCCCTTGCTTCTTGCTTGCTCCTTGCAAGGATGAAGTTATCAAAAATCCCCATTGTCTCCGGTCTGAAATACCCTTTTAGGTCTAACCTAAAGGTTAGCACTAAATGTTTGGATGATAAGCATTAAATGCTTATCATCCAAGATCTGTAACTGACATAAGAATTCCCAAGCTTGACAACCCTGAGAAATTAATAAAAATGGAGTTTGTATTATTTTAGGAACAGAAGCAGGAGATAATTTCAATTCATCAACTTTTTAAAAAAACGCACCTGTTGCCTACAAGGCTGCTAAGTGAGATCTTGGAACACGGAAGGCAGAGGGAAATCTGTTCATAGAGCTCAAAAAATACACCCAATTTCTTCACTGTCTTTTACATTCAATCACCTGCAACTTACTTTCACAAAAAGACTCTCAATCCTCAGGATGATACAATGAGGTAGAAATGATTATTCCCAATTCACAGAAGAGAAAACTGAGGTTCAGTGTGGTTATGTGACTAGAGTGGGAGACGAGGCTCTTACTTGAACTCAAGTCTGTTATTCTGATTCCAAAGAAAGAGATACATCGTGTAACATCACTTGGATTTCCCAGGAAACCTAAGGAGAGTGTTCTGATAAGTAGTATCTCCCAACTAGATCATGAAAGTAGGCAACTTCTCTTACTCATCTTTGCCTCTCTAGAGCCCAGCACAAAACTCAGAAAACATTTGATGACTGAATGAATGATTTAGCATAAGTTTGAACTTCTAATGATTGCAGTCCTTGCAGATCTCTAAGAGAGATTCCTTTTGTTTTAAGCCATTCCTTTGTTTTAAAGCTTGGTTCCCCTAGAGAATCTCTTCTCGGTGTTTGTCTTCCACCTAATCATTTGCCATCGGGGCTGGGATCCAGAGAACGCCTTCCGAAATGCAGTCCAGTTCAACACTACCTAATCTCTCAAAACACCTTACACTGCATCTCAGAGACATGTCCTTCGAGACATGAACAGACAACTAAGTCAGACCACCAGAATTTCGAAGACTATAGCATTGACAGGCAGACAATTAGATGAGTCACTGGGCTGTGGGGTGATGTCTAAGCACCTCTGTCAGATCTCCAAATCCTGGGTAGGTGGTGGTTATGTATAACTGAGAGTCACCTGCAAGGTTACACTTCAGCTTGCCTACAAGAAATGCCGTCCTGTGGGATGGGTCCAGGAAGTTGCTTCTTCACGTGAAACCTGGAGAGAGAGCCATTGCCTCAGTTCCCCCTTCACGGGGCTCACAGAGACCATTCTTGGAGGTAGGCAAGCTGCTCCTATGAGTCTCCCTCCCTAGGACACAACAGCTGCAGCCCAACACCTGGGTTTGAGCCTTAGTTCTGCCAACTTCCAGCTTTAGCACTTTTGGCTGGCGGTATCACTTTTCTGAGCCTCAGTTTCTATGGATGTGGAAAAATAGATCATAGTGCTACTTTTGCCATTGGGCTGTCATGAAATTTAAAGAAAGACTCAATATGGAAAAGCTTAAAGCCCAGTGCCTGACACATTGTAAACTTTTGACATATGTCAGTTACTATTAGTATGATATTCTTCCACTTTACAACTATTTTTTTAAAAACTCAAATGGATTGTCTCATAAATATCTGCTACTTATCACTCAAACAACATCAAATAGTGTGTGTGAGACATGTTTGTCATTCACGGGCCCACAGACCTGGTAATCTCAGAGGACCCCCAGATAACACCTCTCACTTTAGACAAAGCAGAGGCTGGGAGAAGTGGACTATCCAGGCTCACATCAGAGTTCAGGTTTCCTCTTTTCTCATCCACGCTGGCTCTGCTGCACCATTTTCTCCTCTCACCGTTCACACCACCTCTTTAGTGTCCAAATAAATCCCTCTCTGGAGTCTGAAAATGTTGTTGCTAGCGATAGGAACTGCCAAAGTATCATTTCTATGGCTCTTCAGTCCTTGAATTTAAAAACGTCTCTCACACTTATAATCTAAGATGTAAACTCTTTAAAAGTTCAGCATAAGTTTCCAGTAGACGAAGCATAAGAAATCATAAAAGAGAGGCAGTTTCAGGAAGGTTTGAAGCTAGAGAACGCTCCCATGTCTTAACAGTCCATTGAGAGATCTTGTTTCCTGAGATTCTAATCCAATATTTCAGACCAAAGAGCTTTATGACTTGATGACCTCCTGGAGGCAGGGGGAAGTGAGGGAGCGGAATTCCTCTGTAGAGATCCTTTACTGAGATCAACGTAAGCATTAGAACTTTTAGAGGCTAGGCTCTCTTTTCTCATATTTCAGTGTAATCAGAAGCACCACTGTCCTCAATTTACAGACCTCAAGATTGGAGATCCTCTGTCCCTGTATGGAGATGGTGTCTCCATGAAGACAGAACTAGGTCTGGCTCCCACTGCTGCATTTCCTCAGTCTAGAGCAGCATCTATCAGATGGTGGCCGGTCAAAAATACTTGGTGCTGTTGCTGTTACTTAGAGGCAAGTTTTAGAATACAAGGTATTTATGAAACTTTTGATCTCTCCATAGAGTTGAACAGGTCAACAAGAACAAGAGTAACAACAGAAGAAGCAGAAAAAACTTAGTCTGCCAAGAGTCAACTCTGTCCTCTACTCGCCAAGCCACGGAGTTTGTTTTCCCACTGCCTTTGCAGATCTCTGGAGCGTGATTGTTTGGGTGTGCCGCTTCTGCCTGGTTCTAGGAGCCACACTATCTTCCAGGAATTCACACAATACACAGGTTTTGGGGGAATGCCAGCTTGTACTCAGACTTCCTTTTCAGAATTCAGGTCAGTTTCTATCTCCAGATCTTTCTATCACCAGTTACTGGATTTCAGCTTTGGTTTTCTCCATGGGACACAGCACAAACATTGTAATTGGGTCACCCTCTGACTTAGATCACTTCTTGTCCCATTATCAAAGGTGATCAGCTTGACTTTCACGGCAGAAGAGATTGGTGTCCTCAGGAAACCTGAGAAAACTTCCCAAAGATCTGATCCTTGTCAAGAGGTTAAGTCTTTAATAAGGAAAACAAAGAAACAGCATTCAGTGGCAGGCACTAGAACAGTGTTTACATGAGAAATGGATTCCAGTATATATAAGAAAATATATCTGTTGATACCACTCTGTTCAGAGGAAAAAAGTGATCCTAAGGTCAAGGTGACTGAGAGAAGCCTCCCATATTCAGATCTCAGATGGGATGGAAGAAAAGGTGTGGAAGGAATGAAGGGGGATTTCTAGATATTTAAAAGATGACCTAGTTTCCCAGCTTTTTGATATGGAGTTTTGGTTTCCTTATCTCCCATCTAGCTGCCTCCATCCCACTGTCTCTGCCTGGAGACCACGTGTATCAGCACAGAGTTATTCCCATCAGCCTTTGGAGTCCAGTTACTCATTCAAAAATATTGATTGGACTTCCTTGGTGGCACAGTGGTTAAGAATCGGCCTGCCAATGCAGGGGACACATGTTCCATCCATCCCTGGTCCAGGAATATCTCACATGCCGTGGAGCACCTAAGCCCGTGTGCCACAACTACTGAAGCCCGCCCACCTAGAGCCCATGCTCCACAACAAGAGAAGCCACCCAATGAGAAGCCCACGCACCGCAATGAAGAGTAGCCCCTGTTCTTCCCAACTAGAGAAAGCCCGTGTGCAGCAATGAAGACCCAACGCAGCCAAAAATAAATAAATTTATTTAAAAAAAATATTGATTGAGTGCCTTGTCCATGCCAGGTACTGTTCTGGTTGCTGCAGAGACTAAAACAACCAAGGAGCTCATATCCTCCTCGGGGAAAGACAGACAATAAACAAATGAACAAATAAATAAATGAGGTAATACAAACTGGTTGATAAGATGAAGAAAATACACAAGAGAGAGAGTCGGGTGGTCTCCTCTAGAGGAGGTCCAGGGATAGCCTTTGGGAAGGAATGGCCTGAGAGCCAACATGGGAATGATGAGAAGTCAGCTACTGGTGGCTGGGAGAGTGTTCCTGGCCAGCAGAGCAGGTGCAAAGTTCTGAGCTGGGAAAGAGCTTGGCAGAGCGCAGTGGGCAAAAGGAAACAAGGAGAGGAGCTTGGAGAGTAGCAGGAAGGCCATCGATCAGCCAACTGTACCTCTGGACATAAGTAGGACCCCATGTTCCTGTAACTCAGATCAGCTTATTGAATTTCTGAATGGGAAAATAAACCCTGACATCTTATAGAATGTGACTGGCTGGTGAGGTCTTAATGAAAGGGAAATTTTAAAAAATAAAGTATAGGGGCTTCCCTGGTGGCGCAGTGGTTGAGAATCTGCCTGCCAATGCAGGGGAAACGGGTTCGAGCCCTGGTCTGGGAAGATCCCACATGCCGTGGAGCAACTAGGCCCGTGAGCCACAACTACTGAGCCTGCATGTCTGGAGCCTGTGCTCCGCAACAAGAGAGGCCACGATAGTGAGAGGCCCGTGCACCGTGATGAAGAGTGGCCCCCACTTGCCACAACTAGAGAAAGCCCTCGCACAGAAACAAAGACCCAACACAGTCAAAAATAAATAAATAAATAATTAAAAAATAAAATAAAATAAAATAAAGTATAGGAATTTATTAAGTCTGTTTTGCTGTCTTTGGGAATGAAAAATTGTTTGAATCAAGAATGGCAACAATCCTCTTTAAATCTGATGACTCAAAATTCTGGAGAGTTCCTATGTCTGGATGTCTTACCAACGTTAATGGAATACAAAGCTGGGTCTGGAATAAAAGAACTTGACTTTTTTTATGTTTCTCTAAAGTGGCAGGATAATGTCATAAGAAAAGCAGGAATTTGGCCATGCTCGGCTCCTCAGTTGCTGTGTGACATTGTACAAATTACTTAACCTCTCTGAGTTTGTTTCTCCTCCTGTAAAATCTTCACATGGTTATTGAGAGGGCTATATGAGATAATAGTGGAGGCTCAGCTGACATTAGTTTTATCTTCTCCCTCCTCCCTCCCCAACCATGTAGACTATGGGAGAGTGAACCTCAAAGAGGAGACAGATACTATTAATATTTAGTAAAGAGAGGAAATGATGAAAATGAGAGCAAGGATATTGTCTATGCCCAGAGCTGTGTCTGGAATACAGCGCTTGCTCAAGAAATATTTGTGGGATGGGTGAGCTCTTAAAGAGCTGCACCCTCTTCTGAAGGAGTTGGGAGGAGGCAACCGAAGAATGCCAGATGGTTTTGGTGTGGGTTCATTTCCAGTCAGTTTGGTTTGTGGTTTGTGGATCTTCTTCTGATTCATGGTCTAGCTGGGGAGTGATTGGAGGGCAGTGGGGGGAAGGAGGAAAGACACAAATCTTTGGGAAATCTCATCTCCAGAGGTCATCCACAAGGTCAGCGCATTCTTTGGTGCTTGGTTTGGAGGATCTGTTAATTTTCAAAAAATTAAATAACTTCCATTGTTTATATCTATTCAGAAAGTACAGAAAAAGACAGAAAAAGTCAACAATCCTACATTCAGATAAATTAATACCTTTGTTCATTTAAACTACGAGTTTAGATGTAATTGAGATCCCATTGGGAACCTGCCTTTTCAGTCACTATGCTGAAAGCTAGAAGCTTCTTCACCAACATAATTTTTACGGCAGTATAATAGTCCAGACTAAGAGTGTGCAATAATTAACTTAACTAGCACCCTACTGTCGTGCATTCAGACTGTTTCCAATTTTCCTACCATACACTCTTTGCTTCTTTCACTTCACCTTGTGACCGTGGGGGGGAAGATATGGAACAGAGCAGATGCATGCGTTATCTAAGATCCCCTGCTCTGCCAGCCTCACTGAGCGCCAGGACCCTCTTGGTCCTGATAGCCACCCACCAAGAGCTGCCTTCACCGGGGACTCTGCTGCTTGCCTGTCCTTCTCTGAGACCAAGCCCAGGACCATGCCCTGACTGGCACTGGGATTCTCAGACTCCTAGCAGGATAAAGGGCCGGAGGGTGGGAAAGGGGGTCCGGAGTAAGACTGGCTGGTTCAGGGTCTGCACAGGTGGAGCTGGGTGTTGAGACTGAGGCCTCCTTCCTCCAGTGCTGGACTCCGCAGCTGACCCACTTCTTCTCAGGCTCAACAGTCTGGACAGTCTGGACACTTAGCTCTCACCTGACAGCAGAATGCACTCAGCCTTAGTTCTGAGGACTTGGAATCTCACAAGAGCGAAAAGTAAAAATACCTACAGAAGGGCTACTATCATTATCGGGCCAACAGTTGGTTTGGTGGAAGAGTAATCTTTCTTCGCATCCACCTCTGCCCTGCTCCATAAAAAAGAATGAAATAATGCCTTTTGCAGCAACATGGGTGGACCTAGAGATGATCATACTAAGCAGAATAAGTCAAATATCAAATACCATATGATATCACTTACACATAGAATCTAAATTACGACCCAGATGAACTTATCTACGAAACAGAAAAAGACTCACAGACATAGAGAACAGACTTGTGGTTGCCAAGGGGGAGGCGGGGAGGGGAGGGAAGGATTGGGAGTTTGGGATTAGCAGATGCAAACTATTATATATAGGATGGATAAACAATGGAAAAGAATATAAAAAAGGATATATATATGTATAACTGAGTCACTTTGCTGTACAGCAGAAATTAATAACATCATAAATCAACTATACTTCAATAAAACTTTAAAAAAAGGTTTGTTGCTCTTTATTGCTTAAAAGGAAAAAGAATTAAAGCTGATTTTTTTTTCAAAAAACTGAACACTGCATAAATACAGTGAATGCCATGACCTTCAGAGGTGAAAGAGTTATTGCAGGCCCATCGACATTGCTCACACAGTTTTGCAGCCCCTCTTTTGGAATCATCTTCAGAGACAGATTATAAACTCCGTGAGAACCACTGTGATGACTCTCCCAGCAGCACGTCTTTTGCAACCACTGCAGTGTTCCTCAGTGGGTCCCCTCACTCTTCACCCAGTTTGGCTCTGCACAAGGACTAGAGTTTTTCAAAGCTAAAGTTGAAGAATTTGCAGTCGTGTAAGTCATTCTGCTTCAGGGCTTTCTGAGAATTCCCCAATTGCTCCGAGCATGGGCCACAAGGCTGGATGAATGGGAACGTTCCCCGCAATGTGCTGGGAAGGAGGTCAGGTCTGTGTGCCTGGAACAGGTTGGAAGGATTGTTGATTGCCTCAGTCCCATAACACACACAATTTGCCAGCAACTTAAAACCAAATCTACCATCCCCCAATAATTCACCATTGATGTCCACAGAGCCTATTCACTCTCTGATGGACAATAGAATTGAATGGGCAATTGCTCTGTCTTTGTAGGGCTAAATAAGACAGCACAATTACACTCCGCCCAGGGCCACGCTGGCAAAGGTAGACACACAGACTCCTGGCTCTTAATAAAAACCCAAGGGAGGCATCTAGGAAATTCCCTAGGAAAGAGTGACTCCGACGGGAAGTGGCTTATTCGTATTTTGTTATGGCAGAGAACACCTCTCTAATATAAAGCTTCCTTATTTGTGATGAAAACCAAGTCTTTAACAAAATCATGGAAAAGGAAGAATTTAAGCACCGGCTACTCTAAATGGTATGTTTGGGTGATAAGAATCAAGAAGTCCTTTCTTCCTCAATGGAGGCACCAATGGATGAAAGCCACCGAAAGCCTGTGCCAGATGGAGCCCAATTCGCCCCCTCGTTTTAAAGGGAACATCGCATGGTGACCACGGTCTGCAGACAAACCATGAACAGAGCGAGGCCCTCTGTGGGCGCATGTGTTGGCACTGCTGGGCCCGGTTCCAAAGGGTCATTCATGTCTGAGGCTGTGGATTTTAAAATCCACACTGGGCCCAGTCCTCCACAGGAATGGAAGAGAAACAAGCAGTGCTTCCCTTTGGCTTTTCCCTGGAATACCCAGTACGAGCATGAAGAATGTCTTAGAATAAATAATCCAAACCAATAATATAGTGGTTTAGTCCAACCAACTCCCCTATTATCCAGCATAAGAAAAGCAATTGGACTGTTTCTGGAACTCCACAAAGTGGTAACATCTATTAAGAATCTTCACTTTTGCTGAAAATGTCCATCACTCCTGCCCTCCTTCTTGCCCCTCCTCTCCCAGATCATCATCTTTTATTCAAAGACAAAAGATACCTCAAGATGTGATGGCCACGTGTACTTCCTGGCATAAGAGTCGTTTTGGAAATCAATCTTGTGCCCAGTTCTCCCTGACCCAGGACGGTCTTCACCTCATTCCTACAACACAGGAGCCAACAAAGATGAAAATAATTCTTTTATTTCTCTAAGGGGCTTGTCATGAGAGGGAACCAACCCTCCATCATTTGCCCCCAAGGACTGACCTCACTTAGGAGCGAGGTTGCCAAAGAATTAAAAATGTGTGTGTGCGCGTGTGTGTGTGCATGTGTGCATGTGCATTTGCGTGTGAGAGTCATGAGGGCACAGGTGTGACTTCCTTGCTACTTTCCAGGGCATCCTTTGGGGTGATAAGGGGGGCTGCTATTCACACCCACAAACTATACATGTCCCCTTCCTGAGCTGCTCTGGGCAGCTCCCTGGGGGATCCACCATCCCCTCACTTTCTATCAGTCAGAAGGCATAAGGAGAAAGGGGTAGGTGGGAACAATCAGAGAAAAAGGATGTCTACTACCACCTCCCTCACTCAGGCATAGTCTCTGAAAGACTTCTGCCAATGTCCAGTGGAGCTTCTGAAAGGCTCTGGGTGGCCCGTGCTGGGTATGTGCAGCCAGCTCACATCAGTTCTCCTGCGTGGCCAGAAGGCATAAGAGCCCACGGAGCACATGAATGGAGCAACAGGAAACCATCCATCAATGGCCAGACAGCTAGAGGAAACACAGTTCAAATATTTTGCTCATGCTCTCAAAAGACCAGAAGGCTGGTCTCCCTTTGTTGTGCTCAGGACAGGTACTATGTTCTGAAAGGAAGTTGTTAATCACCTTAAACCTAGACTCCAGGCCCTGTTCCACTTGACCCCATCGTAAGATCAAGGGCTGCATAAGCTGAAGAAAGAGACTTGTTGACAAGGATCTGATCTGAACGTATGGCCAGAGCCATGGGAGTCAGGAACCAGGTCAGTTCAACAGACATTCATTGAGTGTCTACGAAGCATCCTGTGTCAGATGCTAGATCTTCAGAAACAAATAAGACCAGGGTCCTGTCCAAGGGGATTTCACAGCATCATCTGGGAAGTGGACACATAATCTTGAGATTAGTGCTAACGTAGAGCAATGCCCACGGTGCCGGGGGATGAACGCAGGTGTTTAAGGAAGGCTTCCTGAAGAGCATCATGCCTGAATCGATACCTGAAAGATGAGTAAGAACTGGCCTGGTGATGACAAGTGAGAGGAGCATTCCAGGAAGAGGCAGGATTGTAAATAAAACTGTGAAAACTGTGGAGAACTGCAGGCAGCTTGGTCTTATGGGAGCACAGCACCTGAGGATGAGAAATACTGGCCTAGGGAAGTAGTGGCAGACAGGTCAGAGCAGGAGAAGGCCAGGCCAGATGTGCAATTTAGAGTGCCACTGAGACTGAACTGAAGCAGGTATTTCAACAGAGGCAAAAAAGGAAAGTAGCCCAGGCAGGGTACTAAGAGAACATTCTAGGTAATGAAGGTAGCAGATCTCCTCAGGTCCACCTGGATACCAACAATTTTCATTGGGGCTCTAGGGTGCAAGAATTGACTCATCAGTTTGGATGTTTCTAGAACAAGGGATCAAGTGAGTGGGTGTGCCCACTACCATGGGAAAGAAACTACCTGAGTGGCATAACACATTGCATTCAGTAACCTATAATTGTACAGAATCCAGCCACCTCCGTTACTCACCCACAAAGGCTGGTTCTACTAGTGTGTCGGCAAAAATGGTCTGCTCACAAGGCCTATTGCTAATTAGGCATCATCCACATTCAGGATAAACAGGGAGAAACATCCTTCCCCAGAGGAAAGGCTGATACAGGAAGAGAATTAATTGGGTTTCACAAACATAACAATATTTCATTAAAGTGAGGAGTCAAATCAAGGAACTCTTTTTGATGGGGTGATTATCCATTAACTGAGCCATCCTTTTGGAAAGATTAAACTATAAGGTTTTCTCCTTTCTTTCTCCATCTGCCCACCCTCCTCTCCTTTTTTTTTTTTTTTTTTGTAATTAATGTTTTTTAATCAAATCAGAAAAAAAATAGTTGAAGAGAAATGTCTACACTGGATGTTTTTCTGGTATCTCAGCATTTCCCTGTATTTTTTTTTTTTTAAACATCTTTATTGAAGTATAATTGCCTTACAATGGTGTGTTAGCTTCTGCTTTATAACAAAGTGAATCAGTTATACATATACAATATGTTCCCATTTCTCTTCCCTCTTGCATCTCCCTCCCTCCCACCCTCCCCATCCCACCCCTCTAGGTGGTCACAAAGCACCGAGCTGATCTCCCTGTGCTATGCGGCTGCTTCCCACTAGCTATCTATTTTACATTTGGTAGTGTATATATGTCTATGCCACTCTCTCACCCTGTCACATCTTACCCCACCCCCTCCCCATATCCTCAAGTCCATTCTCTAGTAGGTCTGTGTCTTTATTCCCGTCTTGCCACTAGGTTCTTCATGGCCTTTTTTTTTTTTTTTTTTTTCTTAGATTCCGTATATATGTGTTAGCATACTGTATTTGTTTTTCTCTTTCTGACTTACTTCACTCTGTATGACAGACTCTAACTCCATCCACCTCATTACAAATACCTCCATTTCATTTCTTTTTATGGCTGAGTAATATTCCGTTGTATATATGTGCCACATCTTCTTTATCCATTCATCTGTCGATGGACATTTAGGTTGCTTCCATGTCCTGGCTATTGTAAATAGAGCTGCAATGAACATTGTGGTACATGACTCTTTTTGAACTATGGTTTTCTCAGGGTATATGCCCAGTAGTGGGATTGCTGGGTCATATGGTAGTTCTATTTGTAGTTTTTTAAGGAACCTCCATACTGTTCTCCATAGTGGCTGTATCAATTTACATTCCCACCAACAGTGCAAGAGTGTTCCCTTTCCTCCACACCCTCTCCAGCATTTATTGTTTCTAGATTTTTTGATGATGGCCATTCTGACCGGTGTGAGATGATATCTCATTGTAGTTTTGATTTGCATTTCTCTAATGATTAATGATGTTGAGCATTCTTTCATGTGTCTGTAGGCCATCTGTATATCTTCTTTGGAGAAATGTCTATTTAGGTCTTCTGCCCATTTTTGGATTGGGTTGTTCGTTTTTTTGTTATTGAGCTGCATGAGCTGCTTGTAAATCTTGGAGATTAATCCTTTGTCAGTTGCTTCATTTGCAAATATTTTCTCCCATTCTGAGGGTTGTCTTTTGGTCTTGTTTATGGTTTCCTTTGCTGTGCAAAAGCTTTTAAGTTTCATTAGGTCCCATTTGTTTATTTGTGTTCTTATTTCCATTTCTCTGGGAGCTGGGTCAAAAAGAATCTTGCTGTGATGTATGTCATAGAGTGTTCTGCCTATGTTTTCCTCTAAGAGTTTGATAGTGTCTGCCCTTACACTTAGGTCTTTAATCCATTTTGAGTTTATTTTTGTGCATGGTGTCATGGAGTGTTCTAATTTCATACTTTTACATGTACCTGTCCAATTTTCCCAGCACCACTTATTGAAGAGGCTGTCTTTTCTCCACTGTATATGCTTGCCTCCTTTATCAAGATAAGGTGACCATATGTGCGTGGGTTTATCTCTGGGCTTTCTATCCTGTTCCATTGATCTATATTTCTGTTTTTGTGCCAGTACCAAACTGTCTTGATTACTGAAGCTTTGTAATATAGTCTGAAGTCAGGGAGCCTGATTCCCCCAGCTCCATTTTTCGTTCTCAAGATTGCTTTGGCTATTCGGGGTCTTTTGTGTTTCCATACAAATTGTGAAATTTTTTGTTCTAGTTCTGTGAAAAATGCCAGTGGTAGTTTGATAGGGATTGCATTGAATCTGTAGATTGCTTTGGGTAGTAGAGTCATTTTCACAATGTTGATTCTTCCAATCCAGGAACATGGTATATCTCTCCATCTATTTGTATCATCTTTAATTTCTTTCATCAGTGTCTTATAATTTTCTGCATACAGGTCTTTTGTCTCCTTAGGTAGGTTTATTCCTAGATATTTTATTCTTTTTGTTGCAGTGGTAAACGGGAGTGTTTTCTTAATTTCACTTTCAGATTTTTCGTCATTAGTGTATAGAAATGCAAGAGATTTCTGTGCATTAATTTTGTATCCTGCTACTTTACCAAATTCATTGATTAGCTCTAGGAGTTTTCTGGTAGCATCTTTAGGATTCTCTATGTATAGTATCATGTCATCTGCAAATAGTGACAGCTTTACTTCTTCTTTTCCGATTTGGATTCCTTTTATTTCTTTTTCTTCTCTGATTGCTGTGGCTAACACTTCCAAAACTATGTTGAATAATAGTGGTGAGAGTGGGCAACCTTGTCTTGTTCCTGATCTTAGTGGAAATGGTTTCAGTTTTTCACCATTGAGGACAATGTTGGCTGTGGGTTTGTCATATATGGCCTTTATTATGTTGAGGAAAGTTCCCTCTATGCCTACTTTCTGCAGGGCTTTTATCATAAATGGGTGTTGAATTTTGTCGAAAGCTTTCTCTGCATCTATTGAGATGATCATATGGTTTTTCTCCTTCAATTTGTTAATATGGTGTATCACATTGATTGATTTGCGTATATTGAAGAATCCTTGCATTCCTGGGATAAACCCCACTTGATCATGGTGTATGATCCTTTTAATGTGCTGTTGGATTCTGTTTGCGAGTATTTTGTTGAGGATTTTTGCATCTATGTTCATCAGTGATATTGGCCTGTAGTTTTCTTTCTTTGTGACATCTTTGTCTGGTTTTGGTATCAGGGTGATGGTGGCCTCGTAGAATGAGTTTGGGAGTGTTCCTCCCTCTGCAATATTTTGGAAGAGTTTGAGAAGGATAGGTGTTAGCTCTTCTCTAAATGTTTGATCTCCTCTCCTTTTTAGATGCCTGAGTATTGGCCCTGACGTTTAGAGTGATAAGTAATGAGGCCTGTCATTGAGCCAATGTGGCACTGTTACACTGAGCCCTTCTTTTCCATTGATTTTTTTTTATTTTAGGCTCCTGAAACTACTCCAAAACCCTGTACTGGAAAAATTCCCTGTGTGTTTCTCCTTTACTCTCATGCTACTACCACACTTAGAACATGTCACTTCTGACACTTCTGGTCACCCAATGTATGTGGTTTTTTCCATTTTTCAAGCAACTCTCTGCAATACCAGATGGGTGTCCTATCATTCAATTCAGTTCTGACACTATGTACCTAGAGAGAGTATCAAATCCCCTGGGTTAAGGACTCAGTCCCACCAGACTGCCTCCACTTCAAATGCCAATTGCAAGTCCCAAGTTGTCACCCATACTTATGACCAACTGGCTACAAATCAGGGTTCCCAACACCCCCTTCTCGGGTTCAATAATTTGCTAAAATGGCTCACAGAACTCAGAGAAACACTTATTTACATTTACTGGTTTATTATAAAGGGTGTAATAAAAGATACAAGTGAACAGCCAGATTGAAACTGAGCAGGACCCTGTGGGGCCTTCCTGGGGACAGACTGACCCCCCCATTGCATGTGACCCCCCTGCCTTTTATTTATAGACAAGTTTTAGCTTTAGCCTTCTAGGCCTCCCCTGAGTTCCAAAGAACAAATTTAATCAAAAAGTGAGAAAACTCAGAAACAAAGAAAAACAGTCAAACAAGACAAAATAATAATAGTTTAGCCATAAAACAAAGTCAGAGACTTTTAATTCCTCCTCAAGGGCTATAGATAATATCCTGGTCATATCTTTAAGTTGTTTTGCAGATACTAAACCCCTTGCCAGGTGGAAGAAGTTGACTGCATGCTGACCACTAGCACATAGACCCCAGACTGGTTCAAACCAGAAAATTGGTAATTGAGATTCCCAAAATACCATCCTGTTACCTCACCACCAGCCAATTAGAAGGATGTCCACTAGCAGATCACACACCCCATGACTCTCTCCCTCACCTTGCCTTTAAAAACCCTATCCTGAAAGCCACTGGAGAATTTGGGACTTTGGAACATTAGCTGCCCATACTCCTTGCTTAGTGCCTTGCAATAAACATTGTACTTTCACCACAACCCCATGTCAGTAGATTGGCTTTGCTACTCGTCAGGCACGCATACCCAAGTTTGGCTCAGTAACAAGATGCAGAGATACATAGGGCAAGGTCCAGAAGGGCCCCAAGCACAGAAGCTCTGTCACAGGGAGTTGGAATCCACCACTCTCCTGGCACATTCATCAACCCTGAAACTCTCCAAACCCCATACTTTTGGTATCTTTATGAAGGCTTCAACATGTAGGGAGGATAGATCATTAACTAAATTTCCAGCTCCTTTCCCCTTCCCCGAGGGAGCAGGAGGGGCTGAAAGTTCCAAGCTTCTAAGCATGGCTCAGTCTTTCTGGTGATCATCCTGAGGCTATCCAGGAGTCCACCAAGGGTCACCTCCTTAGAACAAAAGACACTCCTATCACTCAGGAAATTCCAAGGGATTTAAGAGCTCCATAACAGGAACTGGGAGGCAGAGGCCAATATATATATTTTCTATTATTTCATAAACCCCTTATAATTTTTTCACTCTGGAATATTGATCTTATCTTTCAGCCTCTATCCTTACCACTTAGTCAAAAGAAGACCAGTTTTCTTCCCAAAAATTGATTTCAGTGGAAAATGAACATGTAACAAGGAATAAGTGTTTATGGTCATATCAACCAGGTAAATAAGACACGAGAAAAACTCCAGCATTTGGTCAACTTGGTAAAGAAATAGGGACACCAACACAAAATGAAACATTCCTCTTTTACTCACAGAAAACAACAACAAAAACAACCATCAGAACAATTGTCTACCTGAACCAAAAATTTGCTTGAGTCATCAGTGTAGCTCAATCAAGAAGTACGATATACACAAGACCTGCTTAGTGAGAATGTTCCAGTTTGTCATAATTCCTTAGTCAACATCAACAGAAAACCAAATGTCTCGCTATGCAAAACAATTAGCACTGCAGAAGGAGAGCAGTCCCAGAGATCATGCCCATGACCATGTGGGGAGGAACCAAATTAGTCACCAAGCAGGCTGCCGTTTGAAATCCTCTGGGAAGTCTCCTGTCATCACAGACAAGTTGCCATTTCCTGCTTGCCAGCCACATCCTTACTCTGAGCTTTGCCATTCATCATTTGGGTGTTGGAATCAGAGACTCGTAAGGAAGTTTTTCTGGTCATGTGGAGTCCCAAATTTAGGGCCTTGCATAATTTTCAAAACCAGTATTTAATTTGCAAACTCAATCAAATTTTCTCTTTATTGAGCAACCACTATCTTCTTGTTGCTGTGCGGAGTATAAAAGAAGCAAAGCATAAGAGGCACCATGAAAAATTATAATCACAATAACAATAGCTGACATTTTGGGGGCTTGTGCAGTGCATCATCTAGGGGGTTATATTTATTAACTCATTTAATCCTTATTTGAGCCCGGCCATGATGATACTATTATGTTGCCTATTTTAGGGACA
Source organism: Balaenoptera borealis (assembly GCF_965194805.1). Classification (NCBI taxonomy): domain Eukaryota; kingdom Metazoa; phylum Chordata; class Mammalia; order Artiodactyla; family Balaenopteridae; genus Balaenoptera; species Balaenoptera borealis. The sequence goes on along the minus strand of NC_138866.1, from coordinate 136,219,074 downwards.
AGGAAACTGAGTGATAGAAAAGTTAAGGCACTTGTTAAGGCCACACAGTTAGACATTGGTGGAGTAGAGATTCAAAATTGTACAGTTAAGAGCACAGATGACATCCTTGGGCAGGTCTTGGTCTGTCTGCTGCCTCTGCCTTCACAGGTGTCACCTTGGGAAAAGTGGTCCATCGTTTAAAGCCTCTATTTTCTCATTGGGATAAGTTATATTTACTTCATCGGTAGGTTGTCAGGATGGGATGTAGACGGTATGCAACAGGGAGAGGGACCCCAAGGTTGACCCCTCAATATATGAGCTGTTACTATTAATATTATTGTTTCCAGCCAGCCTCCCCAGTGTTCCCAGTTCCATCATTAAGCAGCAAAATCCCAGCTGCCACCTGCTGGGCCACCACCCAGTGCCTGCTGTCTGTGGGGTCTGCCCTTGTGACTTCCCATCTGGACTTGTATGTGAAACCACTGTGTGTTTCCTCTGTTCAAGGGCAACGTGGCCCAGCTCAGCGGTCACAGGGTCCCTCTTACTATCCTTTAGTGTCAGCCTACCTAGAGGACAAACCAGTCCTTCAGAGGGGTTCCTTAAAAAAATCTAAAAGGAATTTTGTTTCTGTTCCAAAGGCTATATTTTAAGTTAGGTTGTCTCAAAAATCAACCTTCAAATTTGATAAACTCTTTTCTTCACTTTCAGCTGCTCTGAAATTAGTTCCATCCCCAGCACAAATGTCATTTCCTGCTCACTAGATAGCCTGTATTTTGAGTAAATGTATGCCCTCAAATTTCTTGATAAACCATCCAGCAACTTTCATATGATGAAAATATATTTCATTTATATGTTTATTGTTTGTATAAATATATATGATAAGATAAGTAAGCACATATTACAGACCTTTCTGATGAAAGTTACTGATGTTTTAAAATCAAGAGGCATACACAGGACATATAAAGTGATAGTTTTCAACCAGGCCATTCTGATGATATCCATAGACGTGGCTGAAGGCCAGACCCTTGACTACCCTGATTCCCAGGTTCCTCGTCTGTCAAGTGGAAACAACTCTAATAGTGCAGATTTACTGAAGGCATACTGTGTGCAAGGTACTACTGTGGGTTTTGCACGTATAAAATTATTTAATTCTTTCAATAACTCTTTGGCATAGCCACAACTATTTTCCCCCACTTTACAGACAGGGATACTAAAAGCTAGATTATAAAGCTTTATTCGTGGGGTGGCTGTACCTTGCACCGACCATGCGGTCTGGCTCCAGGGCCTAAGCTCTTGGTCGCTGCACTCTTCTGCCTCCCATTTAATACTTAGCTAATTGAAGAGCTCATATACACCTTTGTATAGAGTCAGCCCTCTGTAACCAAGTGTTCCACTCTGAGAATTCAACCAACCACTGATGGAAAATATTCAAGAAAGAAAAAATCCAGAAAGTTCCATGAAGCAAAACTTGAATTTGCCATGTCTGATAACTATTTACATAGCATTTATGTTGTATTATTATTAGTAATCTAGAGATGACTGAAAGTATATGGGAGGATGTGTATAGGTTATGTGCAAATACTGTGCCATTTATATAAGAGACTTGAGAATCCTCCAAGTTTGATATCTGTGGGTGGTCTTGGAAACAATCCTCTGTGGGATACCGAGGGACCATACCCAAAATATAACAGGTTTGAAAGTAATGCATTGCATTCACAATCTGAAGATATAACATAATGCTAAATAAGAGCCCCTAAACCAGAAAAACCATAGACTAGTACTTTAAAAAAATCAAGAATTTGTGCTTTGGGCCATTATTTTTAGTCTGAGTACCATGTAAATTTTCTCGGTAGGATTAGTGGAGAAGAAAAGAGAGCTAGTGACAGCGCCCTGTATAAAAATCCCATAGTGAAGTTTATAAACATTAGTTCTTCCAAATACAGTTATTTTAAAATAATATCTTTTCCCCCACAGGCATATATTCCTTCCAATTCTATTTCACTGTAATTATCGGTACTCCACTCTTTAAACATAGCACTCCCATTGTTGATCAATCCCAGAGCACTTTAAGAAAAAGCAGGAATGAGTGTATTTCCAAGCAATGACTTTGGGATAAATTAATGGGCAAGGGATCAAAAACCATCAACATAAAAATTAAAAGGTAAGTTGAACCCATAGAAAAATAGCTGTTTGGCTTCTCTGCCTAAAAGGGAGTCAATCTCCCTTTGAATTTAAACACTGATTTTTCTTCAATATTAAAAAAAAAAAAAAGTTCAAATATAGGCAATTTAAAGAAGCAAAACATTTCTACCACCCAGTTTACATCTTTTCCTATATGAAACTCTTTACAAAAGTTTTAAAGAAAAGTTATTTTTTTTGCTTAAACTAATACTCAGCATTGAAAGAATTCAAATAATATTGGAAAAACTATATACAAAGATAAAAGTAGAAAATAATTCCTTCTAGAATTAGCCACGATTAATCCTAGGGAGGCCTCTCAGCTTGGTGCTTTCAGATGCCTCCTGGTCCATGCACGTGTGACCATGGGCAGGACAAAACTGTGCTTCAGTCTCCTCATCTGTAAATGGAGATGATGATGATAGAACCTTCACTAGAGTGTTGTGCTAAGCCACGTAAAACACCTAGAACTTTGTTTGACATACACTAAATATTAAATATTATTGCTCTTATTATTATTGTTATTATTATTTTATTTTTATGCATATGCAGAGCTGGAAAATAGCTAGCTGCTCAGAAATGCTGTAATAAGCATTGGACCATTCTATAGATTCTATATTTATTAAAATTATTATGTTCCATTATATTTGATTTGAATTGAATTTGAAAATGAAAGGACTAACTGAAGGGACACTTCACTTTGAAGTAACTGCTTCTTTATCAGAAGTAGTGTAATTTTTTAAAAGATCTCTCTAAAGTCAAAAGTGGAGAGTAAGTGGAAAAAATAAGAGTAAAATTCATTTTTAAAAAGTCTTATGCTTCAGTTTTAGACTGGGGCTATTTAGCACTTCTGCCAAGATCCTCCCTGCCACTTACAAATTTTTGTTATTTTAGAATTTTCAAATGATTTTCAAGTCAATGATGTTGGCAATATCATCTGTATCCATGATTCTTGTAATTATTAATAATGAGTTTTATATTTAAATGAATTTAGTCTTTGCTGCAAAGTCATTTTATTTTATCCATTCTGATATCTTTCCTTTTTTTTTAACCTCTTAGTTGGATACCATCATTTTATATGATTCTATTTTCTCTCCTTTCTTAGCATAAAAGTTATACTTTTTTTAAACTTTTTTAGTAGTTGTTCTAGAGTTTGCAATACACATTTACAACTAATCAAAGTTTGCTTTCAAATAGCACCATACCATTTCATGGGTAGTGTGAGTGAGTACCTTATAATAAAATAATCCTAACTCCTTCCTTGTATCATAGTTATCATTCATTTCACTGGTATATGCATACATAAGCATAATTTAAAATTTTATATTCACTTATTTGTTCTTCAGTGCTTTTTCTTACTTTACGTAAATAGATCTGAATCTCTGGCCTGCATTATTTTCCTTCTCTCTAAAGAACTTATTTTAACATTTCTTTCAAAGCATGTCTACTGGCAACAAATTCCCTCAATTTCTGTCTGACAAAGTTTTTATTTCTCTTTCATTCTTGAAGAATAATTGTGCAAGGCACAGAATTGTGGGTTGATGGGGTTTTTTCTTTCAACATATTACATATTTCACTTCACACTCTTCTTGCTTACACAGTTTCTGAGAAGTCAGATGTAATTTTTGTCTTTGTTCCTTTATAGGTAAGGTGTGTTTTCTCTCTGGATTTTTTCTGGATTTTTTTCTTTATCTTAGATTTTCTGTAGTTTGATTATAATATGCCTAGGTGTAGTGGGGTGGTTTTATTTTTGACATTTATTATTCTTGGTGTTCTCTGAGGTTTCCGGATCTGCACTTGGGGTCTCATATTAATTTGGGGGAAATTCTCAGTCTTGATTGTTTCAAATATTTCTCCTGGTCCTTGCTTTTTTTCATGTCCTTTTGGTATTCTCATTACATATTGTTATACCTTTTGCAGTTGTCCTGCAGTTCTTGCATAATCTGTTCTTTTTTTTTCTCTGTTTTTGTTCTCTTGCTTTTAAGTTTTGGGGGTTTCTATTGATATATCCTCAAGTTTAGTGATTCTTTCTTCAGCCAGTCTGTTAATAAACTCATCAAAGGCATTCTTTGTTTCTGTTACAGTGAGTTGTTGTTTTTTTTTTCTAGTGTATCTCTTTTGTTCTTTCTAAGAATTTTCATCATTCTGCTTACATTGTCCTACATTGTTTCTACACGTGGTCTACTTTATCCATTTAAGCTCTTAACATATTGATCATAGCTGTTTTAAATTCTCTGTCTGATAATTCCAATACCCCTGCCATGTGTGGTTCTGATATTTGCTCTGTCTGTTCAAACTGTGTTTGTTTGTTTGCCTATTAGTATGCCTTGTAATTTTTTCTTGATAGCCAGACATGGTGTACTGGGTAAAAGAAACTGCTGTAAATAGGCCTTTAGTAATGTGGCAGTGTGGTGTGGGTTAAGGGGGAGGTGTTCTACAATCCTAGGTTTAGGTCTCAGTCTTCTAGCAAGCCTATGTCTCTGCACTGTGAACTTCCCCCTCCCTTAGTTGACACAGGATGACTAGAGAAGGCTGGAGTTGGCTATTTCCCTTCCCTGATGTCAGTTAGGCTCTGAAAAAGACCCAGCATGTAAGGGTCTGGTTATGAAGTTTCTCTCAAGGGCAGGCCTTGTTAAGAACAGAGTGCTCTGACAGGTTTTAAATGGTTCCTTTGCCCCACACCGCCCCGCCCCCCCCACCAGAAACACAAGGGGGTTTTTCATCAGTATTCACTCTAAGAACAGAGCTGAGCTCCTGGAGGTAAAGCTTACAGAAGGGTGGAGGCTGCCCTGTGACTGGGATCCCCCTGGAGTTTTAACCCTCAGGGTCATCCACACTGTGCCTCCAACAATTCGTCAATACCGGTTCAGGTTTTCCTACCCCAGCCCTGGGTCCCCAGAAGCTTCAGCTCATGATTTTTTGCTCTGATAAGTTGTGATTCTCACCTGTTGGTGTCTCCAATTTAGGGGGCAGCAATTTGCCCTGCGACCTACCTCACTTCTCATACAAAGTTTAGAAGAGTTATTGATTTTTCTGTTTACTTAGCTTTTTACTTGTAGTTAGGGCTGTGTGGAGACTTCCAAGCTCCTTGCATATGGAACTGGAAACTAGAAGTCTCTCCTAAAATTTAAATCTTTTTGCCTCTATGATCTGCATTTTCTGTGATTATGTTAGGTCTTTTCTTTAGATCACTAATTTCATTTTCATACTCTGTTCTTTAGTGTCTCTAATTTATTTACTTTTTAAGTTTCTTTCTATTTTCTTATAAAAGTACAATTTATATACCATAAATTCACTCTTTTTAGTGTAGAGTTCTGCAAGTTAACAAACAGTAATGTAACCATGACCACAATCAAGATAAAGAACATCCCGTCATCCCCGAAATGTGCCCATGCCCCTTAGTCGTTAGCTTACCCCTCACCCACAGGCCCTGGCAACTACTAATCCACTTTTCACCTCTATAGTTTTGCCTTTTCCAGAATGTTATATAAATAGAATTATACAGTGCATAGACTTTGGTTTCTTTCATTTAGCATAATACATGTGAGATTCACATCAATTTTGCTAGTTCATTTTTATTGCTGAGCATTATTGCATTTTATGGATGTGCCATAGTTTATCTGTTCTCCAGTTGAGGGACATCTGTGGCTTTCCAATTTCTGGCCACTATAAATAAATCTGCCATAAACATTCACGTGTAGATTTTTATGTGAGCATAGGTTTTCATCTTACTTGGGTAAATCTTTAGCCCATTTTAAACTTGAATTGTTTGTTTTCTTACCATTGACTTTTGAATATCCTTTACATATTCTGTGTAAAAGTTCTTTATCAGATAAGTGACTTGCAACTATTTCCTCCCAGTCTGTAGCTTATTTTTTCACTTTTTAAATCTAATTTATATTTGAGTTCAGGAATGACTTTGTGGGCTTACGTCCTTAGATCTGTAAGTTACCTTTTTTATTTAACAGTTTTATCAGTTCCTCTTGAGCTAACCCAAATTTTTATTTTTACTAAGTTGTTCTGTACAAAGCAGTTGCTAAGAATTGCCTTCTGTATTTTCTTCTAGTTTGGTATCCTCTTATTTCCATATCATGTTCCTCTTGCCCACCCCCAACCCCACACAAAGTACTTTTTCACCTGAAAAACCAGAAGTAGGTTGACTCAGTTGCCATAATGTGTTTTCCAAATGACTCAGGTTTGTCCACTTCTGATCAGGCTTTTGTTTGCTCGGATAACAATGTGTGGGTTGCTGTTTTCCCACCGAGCTATAATTTACAGATGAATGCATATCTCCTGTTCCACTAACTTTTCTCCACCCTGAAAACTAGTTAAAAAGAGGTGTGGGGAATGCTCAACAGATGCTGCTTTTTCCTTTTCCTTTCTTTTTTTAAAAAAAATGCCCATGCTCTGCTCTCCCTCTAAATATTTGTGGAATATTCTTTACTGGAGCTCATGTCGTCTGGGTGGGGTGGGAACAGGGAGGTGGTCCCACTTCCATGGAGAGTAACCCGAATTCCTTGTGTAACTGTCATGTCCCACATTTCCCGTTTCACCTCTTTTTTTCCAGCAGCTGTTTCTATGTCTCTCTCAGATAAAGAAAATTTAAAGAAACCCTCTTCTTTAAAGATCTGGGTACACAGTGGGAATTTTCAGGACTCCGGCGGCTCATCACCATGGCCTCCAAGGGCTGCAAACAGTCCTCCTGAGGTCTCTGCTCTCTCTGGGTCTTCCATTTCTTGCCTTGGCCATCAGGCTTTGGATGTTGAAGTTCTAGCTCAAATCCTTTCTTTATTTGGTTACTGTTGGTAAAAACTTTGTAATTTTTTTTATTACTTTTTTTGTTGTTCCTTCTATTAGACTTGGGGCAGGAAAATTTGGAGATGCAGTTTCAATCCATTCAGTACTTCCACACATTTTATTTTCTGGTGAATTTCCTCCTCCAGGAAGTGTCCTCTGACTGTACTCAGCATAAAGGTCTCTCCTCTGTGTTCCCACAGACCTGGCACTAACTAGTAACATTTTAATCTAATGCTTAAAATATTAAAATACTTTTGTACCTGCTGAAAATAGCCACTGTACTAACCTCACTTAAGCAACCCCCAGAATCCTTCCCATAGCTTTGGCTAACCTGGCCTCTCCCCTTGGATGCTCCCCATCTCATCTCCCCCTGATCCATCTGTGAAAGGGGTGATGTCTGGACATCACTGGGCTTCCAGGCCCCTGTACCAGCATTGCTGGTCACTGATGAATGTCCACCATTGGTTGGTACCCAAGCCGAACCACAAGCTAAACATGTTCAATGTTTATAAGCACTCCTACCTGTGCTTATCTCTTTCATCATGTTTTTCGTACACATTTCTGAAGTTGCCTATTCACTTGTCTTCTCACTGTCTATACGAGTTCCTCAATGATAGCACTTCAAGCAAACTTTTTTTTTTTTTTTGGCCACACCATGCGGCTTGTGGGATCTTAGTTCCCCCAACAGGGATTCAGGGATTTAACATGGGCCCTCGGCAGTGAAAGCACAAGTCCCAACCACTGGATCACCTGGGAATTCCCTCAAACAAACATTTATTTAGCCTCTTTTACATGCCATATTCATCTCTCACTTAATCCTCCCCCAAATTTTGCAAAGTTGGTATCATCACTTCATTATACAGTGAAGAGCCTGAGGCTTAGCAAGTTTTAGCAACTGGTGCAAGGTTACACTGCTAATCTGGGTCAAAAATAGGATTTAGATTCAGCCACTTCATGCCAATTGTCTAGGAAAGATATTTCCAGCGGAAACTTGTTTATAACTAGCATTGTGAAACAGGAGCATCCTCCACATGGTCAATGATATGACATTAAGCTCTTAACACATGCACCTGAAGCTATTTTGAGGGCAAGGACCACATTTTTAAAAAATCTAAATATCCCTTAGAGCATAGCAGAATGCATGGTTCCTAGATGGCCCAAGTGAGTGACTGTAAAATAAGGCAAGAAAGGATAAATGAATGGATGAATTCATTAATTACTTGATGGAGTACTATTTCAGAAGGAGTTATTGGGAATATGTGAAGGCAGTATAGAATGAGAGTCAGTGTATGTTAAGAGCATGCACTTTGGACTTGTCCATGGTGTACATGAAATATAATTTAATCATTCTCTATTAATGGACATTTAATTTGTTTCTATTCTTTGTTATTCAAGTAATAAAACAATTAATATCTTGTATATACTTTGCAGAACATGTGTGAATGTGCATATAGTTTAATTTTCTAGAAACAGAATTACTTGGTTAACCAGCATAGGCATTTTGAACACACTTGGATACTTCAAATTTTCTTTCTAAGAGGTTCCTACCATTTTATACTGCTACTAATAATTTATAAAAGAGGCATTTACACACATCTTTACCAATGGTGGATATATTTAATCTGTAATTTTTTTAAAAATGCTAGTGCCTTATTTTACATTTTCTGGGTTATGATGAGGCTTAAAAAATTTACCCACACCTTTAACAATGGTGGATATATTTAATCTGTAATTTAAAAAAAAAAAAATGCTAGTGCCTTATTTTACATTTTCTGGGTTACCAATGAGGTTTAACAAAATTACTGCTTTTTAATATTTGTCTTTTTTCTATGGGACATGATATAACTGTTCTATACATCATGGTTTGTTTGTTTTTTTATTAGAGTATAGCTGCTTTACAATGTTGTGTTAGTTTCTGTTGTACAATGAAGTGAATCAGCTATATGTATACATATATCTCCTCCCACTTGGACCTCCCTCCCTCCCCACCCCCCGCATCCCACCCATCTAGGTCATCACAGAGCACCGAGCTGAGCTCCCTGTGCTATACAGCAGGTTCCCACTAGCTATCTATTTTACACAAGGTAATATATTTATGTCAAACCTAATCTCCCAATTCATCCCACCCTCCTCTTCCCCCACTGTAACTGTTCTATACATCATGGTTTTTTGATCTAACAATGTATCTTAGAGATATAAAGGGCAAAAGAGTTGCCTTGTTCTTTTTAATGACTACATAATAGTCCTGTGTATAACTGTTTCATAATATATAAAACTACTCTCCTACTGATAGACCACCTCTGGGTTTCCTCCAATATTTTTCTGTTACAAACAATCCTGCTGCAAATACCCCTGGTCAATATTTCACACACATAAAAGTTTATTTGCAGGAAAAAATGTCTATAATGGAATTTCCAGGACAAAGAGTATAGGCATTTTTTTACTTTTGAAAGCTATTGCCAGGCCACCTTACATACAAGTTATACCAATATATAACAAATGACCTTTCCTCATTTCCCCCATTTGTCTTTATTTTACTGATTTGTAAATAGTCCATACATTGGGGAAATTAGCTCTTTATTGGTCCTATGAATTACAAATATATTCCCCTGTATTTTTTAATATTTTGGCTATTTTTAGCTATATGAAATATTTATATTTGTATAAGATTAAATTTATCAACATTTTCATTTTGGGGTTCTTATTTTTGAGGCATACTCAAAAAAGGCCTTCCATACCACAAGGTTACATTTAAAATTTCTTCTGTAGTTTCTTTTAATACTTTTATAATTTCATTCTTTGGCTTTTAAAATTTTAATACATCTGGAATTTGTTTTAAGGTAAAGTACAAAGTGTGAATCCAATATTTTTTTCATCCTCAGTGGGACACCTAGTTGTCCCAACACATTTATTTTATAATGTAAGCCATTCTAGCCAGCTCCTTCCTCATCCTGGAGACTAGATTCTGTCCATTTAATAGTTCTTAGGCAACCTCACCTCCTCTTTTCAATAAATGTAGTACCTGTTAGTTAGCTTGATGTATGCACAATCTAGTATATCACTCCTGCAGCATAAATTTGTCCTTTTCTCCAGTCTATGCTAGATCCTATCAGCATTAAACATGCAGTAATATTGTCCATTAAAAAGAAGGAAACATTAACTCTACCTCCCCCCACCCCAAATACTTCTCCCATTGTCTACTCACCTTTACAACATGACTCCTTGAAATATTTGTCTGTGCTTGCAGTCTTCAATTTCCCTCCACTCACTCTATGCTCTGTCCCCACCACTCTATCGAAACAGCACTTGTCGATGTCATGGTCACCTCCATGGCCTAATGGTCTCCAGTGGCCAGGTCTCAGTCCCTATGTTACTTGACCTATAAATCAGCAGCATAATCTCATCAAGCTTCATGGTTTTAAGTAACATTTAAATGCTAATGACTCTCAAGGTTTTATGTCCATCACAGACCTCAGTGCTCAACACCAGACTCATGGATAATCACCTGTTCAATATTTCCACTTTGTTGTCTAGTGAACGTCTCAAATTAACATGTCCAAAATCAAATATCTCCCTCCAGCTACCAAGCCTGCTTGTTTCATTCTCCTCAGCCACCCCTCCCCTCTTAAATAGATGATAATTTCACACTTGCAGTTCTTCAGGAAGAAGCCTTGGAGCCATTTTTGGCTTTTGTCTTTGTCTCACATCTCATTGCCAATCAACCAGCATACCTGCTGTCTCTACACTCAGAATCTATCCAGAACCTGACCACTTCTCCCCACTCCCCAGCAGAGACCCCAGTCTGAGGCACCAGCCTTCTTCATCTTCATTATTGTGATAGCCTCTGAACTGGTCCCCTTGCTTCTGCCCTTTCCCTGCAGCCAGAGTATGGTCCTTGGAAGAGGCAAGTCACATCATGTCTTTGCTCTGGGAGTGGCTTCCCCACAGTGGCTCCCACCCAACTCAGGGCAGGAGCCAAGACCTTGCTTTGGCTTTTAAGGCTCTGAGACCTGATCACCCACTTCTTCTCTGATCTCACCTCCTACCATTCTCTCCCTGCTCCCTCTGCTTAAACCACATGGGTCTTCCCCAGTGCTCCTTGACTATGTCAAACACCTTCCCAGAGCGGCACCTTTGCACTTGCAACTTCCTTATCCTGGACTACTCTCCCCAGGGATCCCCCTGACTTGCCTTTGATCTCTGCTCAACATCTCGTAATCCAAAAGGCCTTCCCTAAAAACCCTCTAAGAAGGAGCAGTCTCCTATCCCCAACACCCCCATCCCCTCCCTGCTGCACTTCTCTCTGTAGCATCTACCTCCCTCTGTATAATTGCTTGTGTCTGTAATAACCAGCTCCACCTCTTACATGTAATCTCAGTGAGAGGAAGACTTTCACAGCTGAACACCTAGGAGAATGCCTGGCACAGAACAGGTGCCCATAAATGTATGAGAATAAGTGAAGGAATGAATTTGGAAGACAGTTTCTATTCCGCCTGAAGTGCTTCTGTTATATGTTCTACCTTGTATGGAAAAACAAGTAGATTCAGAGTCAAAGGGACATAACTTTCATAGTTCAGTTAAAGGAGCTCTGGACCAGAGCAAATAAAACTCAGTACTGGTCCCTATTTGGTCCCAAGCAGGTGGAGCATTAGATCAGTCCATTTATCTTGAGTGCCTAAGATTCCTTGCCAGAAGATATACTTCATCATTCTATCATATCTAGCCCACCAGAATTTCGTTAGAAAGTATGGGAAAATAAATATTCTAGGAGCATTCTTATCAATCCTTTCCTGACCCTAATCCCCTTACTGTTTTCACTGCCTTGTGAATGGTGCCGCTACTCATCCAGACACCAAAGCCAGCAACCTAGACTCCCATCCACACATCTCTCCAACACCCAGCCACTCATCAAATTCTTTAGAAACTACTTCCTTAACTTCTCTCAATTGCATTCGCCTCTCCCTTTTCCTAGGACCTTTGTCTTAGAGCAGCCTCACTCCTGCAGATTGCTCAGATAGCTTCTTAAGTAGTCTCCCAACCTCCACTGTTACCTCATTCCAATTGATTCTTTATCCTGCGTGCAAATATGTTCAAATCCCCTCTTTGCTTAGAATCTATTGAATGTTCTTGCCTCCAGATCAGATTCAGTTTCCATAGATAAGTACACAAGACCCTCCATTTGGCCATAGCTTTCACTATGCTCATGTCCTGCCCTCAATAACTTATGTTCCTCAAAACCCAAGGTACAATTCTATGCCTCAGTGCATTTGCACATGCCATTTCCTCTTCCTAAAGTGGCCCTGCTCTCTTACACCTCTCCCAATGCTCTGCTCTGTTCTCCCACAGCTCCTGTGTTTCTTTCTCTCATGGCATTTTCCTTGCTTAATGGAAAGGAAACGACACTTAATGTTGGCTTAAGTGTCTGCATCCCTGAACTACACTCTGAGCTTCCTGTGGGAGAAAAAAATGGCTCTTTCTGTTCCAAACCCCACAACCAACAATTGTGGGCACATGATAGACTTAAAATGGGCCAATGACAATGTAGAAGTACTTTGAAATATTTATAAAACACCAAATGGGTATCATTAAGGTATTATTAATGCAGTGTGAGAAATTGCCTGGAGGAAACACACCTGGAGAAGGTTGAGGGTTGTGCCTTTACTGCCATGCCTTGCTATGCTTGCTTCCAGCCAACGTTACATTACGTGCTAAGACTAATCACCTTGTTCACTTTATGACTGCCCCTTTCCAAAATATCCCCAGGATGCTGCCTGAACACCGGAAAAGTGATTTTTTCAGCTTATTTTGGGAAGCCAAATAGAGACCCATTTTCATTTCATGGTAGGAGTAAATACCCTACCTACTGCACCTTGCTTCCAGCTGGAAATGAAACAGGTAGCTATGTACTCTCTCATGTGTGCAAGAGAGGAAGTTGCTGGATTTTTCGTTTATCCCTTTAAGTCAGCCAGGGGCCAGGAAGTCAAAGTATCAGAGCAAATGTATATTATATACTGAGTACATATCTAGAAAGATGGAACAGCAAAAGACCGAGGCTGAGACCATATGAGCAATCCATAGTACAGAGCCCTGAATAGTGCCTCACAATGTGGTTTTCTTCCAACAGAGCAACACATTTATTGGGCGATTAACCCAAATGAAAGGTTTCAGATTTATTTCATTGGCAGATAGAAATTAAGTTGCAGAAACTCAACAAGCACAGACTATAGTTAATTTCATTTATTTTTAATTACCCAAGTAATCCATGAATATATTGTCACTATAAAAATTGAAACAATTACAGAAAAAGTTGAAGTCCCACTTGACAACTCACCACTCTACTCAATTCCCCTCCCTGGGATTACTAGCGCTATCAATTTGAAGTGTCATCAGACGCCTGTGCATGCACACATGTGCACAACCCCACCACCACACACACACGCACACACACACGAAGATGTTAAAATGAAGCTATTTAACCTTAGCTTTGGCTGAGGGTCCAAGATAATAGAAGCTCTATTCCAATGTGAGATACAAGATCAGTATGGAGGACATCAATGGTTTTCATCCATGGACCATGTTTAGGGCATAAAATGATTTTGAGAAGGACATTACATGGTGACTAAGGGTTTTGGGTGAAAGCTGTTGGACCCCACATCCATGGAGACAGGGAGAGTTGACATGTCTTTGTTCACCTCAAACCAAGAAAAAGGGCTTCATTGGGACCATTGAGAGTTGGATATGTGTCCCTGACATCATTTGATGTAGCCGTCTGTTTTCTGTATTGCTTTTGCATTTTGTTTCTTATAAAATCCCTTTCCTACTCTCAAGGTTAGAAATATATTCTACTTTTCTTCTAATGCTTTTGTGATGTTTTAGTTGTTTAGGAATTTGGTTTGTCTAGAATTTTGTTTTCATGGTGTAAGAAAGTGAACTAACTTTACTTTTTCCCAAATTAATTTGATTACTTTGAATTGGATAACAAATTATTTCAACATCATTTATTACACACTGGTTTGAAAGTCTACCTTTATCATATACTAAAGTTGTAAATATTCACTGATTGCCTTCTGAATTGTATTCTGCAGCATTGCTCAACTTGTCCATTCTTTTTGAGTATATTTATTAGAATCCAATTGTGCTTCCATTTCACAAAGTTGAGAACCTCACACAAAGAATGGTATACCTACCACTGTGTGTTTTCCAGGCCACTACAGGCAGAGGTAAACTCAGGGTCATGATGGTGGTAGCACCAGGTATCTGATTCAGCCCCCACTCACTAAGGCAGGCCCTGAACTTGCACTTTTCCTGACCCCTCTGCTCAGAATTCTCAGCATCTCTGGAAAATACCTCCCCTCTGCTCCAGAGAGACTTCTTTGTCTAACAACTGACACTTTCCACTCCTGCTTCAACATCCCTAGGGAATGCCTGATGCTGTTTTGTATGAAGCTAACACACTGCATCCACTTCTCCATCTCTTACCTTCACACCTGGGTGCCACATTGTTGCCCCTTCCAAGAATACTTCCTTACTCACTGAATGTCTTCTGGAGGGCTCAGTGACTTGGCCCTTTCTGTTTTTTCTCACTTTTTTTTGCAGCACTGTCTTCCTTGAATCAGGCATAAGATGATGGGACGCCAGTGCAAGACTCTTGGATGGATGGACGCAATGAGACACTCCTGTAATTCTTGTCCACTGTCCAGCAGGCAACGCCTGGTGGTTCTACACCCCTCATCATCCAGACATGTCTAGGACTCTCATATATGCACAGCTTCAGTTCTCATGGCTGAGACATCTGCTTTCTGCCACAAAGTTTACAAGGACAAAACCATGGGTTTACTCATCTCTGCAACGGGGTAATGCTATGTTCTTTACAAGGCTTTTGTGAGAGTTAATGAGAGCTCATTGTAACGGCTTAATAGTTGCCTCTTACCTTTCCTTCCCCACTAAATTAGGTCAACACCCAGATGAAGCACCACCTCTTCTCTGAAGCTTTGTCCACTATGTCACTGTGCTAATCCACAATGATCTCTCCATATTGAATTTTATCGATGTCTGGACTTTTATTTTTTCTTTAGGGAAGGATTTTTATTTTCAGACAATAGATATTTAAATCACAGTATCATGGACTCTGGCTTAGCTACACTCATCATCTCGTGAATGTCTATGGAAACTGAATTAGGAACACTCCAGAGGGCTTGCCCTGGATTATTCCACAGCTTCATTTAATTATAACCATCAACGTTAATGAGAGTCATAAACTGTTTCATAACATACCAATGGGCAGTGTGATTGGAGGGGAACCTGGACATTTCATTATAAAGCTAGCATATCAGAAAAGACACAACTAAACAACACTTTTTCTCTTATGAAGAAAAAGACACAGAAACATAATTTGGTGACATTTTCACACTTGCTAAAATTAACTTTCAGTCAAAAGAACAGTGGAGTTGTTAGCTTTATTTTCTGATAAAATTTTAATCTCAGGTTGGATAAGCAATTTTGTTTGCCATTAAGTGTGAGACTACTTGAAGTAAAGTCATGTAGACAATAGGGCATTATATAGAAAGGATAAAAACGTTAACAGAAAGAAAGCTCAGAAAGAAAATGAAAAGAAGAATAATTGTGTCAGAAACTTGGTAAATTGGTATATTAGGGTTCTCTGTATTGGTTCCAGAGAACCAATAGAGAGATAGATAAGAAGGTAGATGATAGATAGATAGAGATACAAATATAAAGAGATGTATTATATGGAATTGGCTAATGCAATTATGGAGACTGACAAGTCCCAAGATCTATAGAGTGAGTCAGCAAGATGGTGACTCAGGAGAGTAGATGAAGTACTTCTAGTCTGGGGTCAAGCAAAGGTCAAGGTCCCAGCTTGAATGCAGTCAGGCAGAAGAAATTGTCTCTTAGGACAATCAGCCTTTTTGTTCTATTCAGACTTTCGACTGATTGGTTGAGGCCCACCCACATCAGGGAGGAAATCTGCTTTAAGTAATCTACTGATTTAAACGTTCATTTCATGGAAAACACTTTCACAGAAATACCCAGATTAATGTTTAACCAAATATCTGAGCGTCACCTGGCCCAATCAAGTTGACATATAAAATTAACCATCATACCTGGCCAATATATAACAGTCCCCATATTGGAACTTCTGTATCTACATCTGTATGTGTCTCTATGTGTGTGTATAGCATTTAAGAAATGTATTCTTCTCACCTGTTTTTAAAGGTTTGCTCTTGGATTCTTGAAATCCCACCATAGATTTTTTAAACTGAGGTCAAATTCAGATAACATAAAATTAACCATTTTAAAGTATACAATTAAGTGGCATTTAGGATACTCCCAATGTTGTGCAAAAATGACCTCTATCTAGTTTCAAAACATTTGTATCACCCCAAAGGAAAACCCTATGCCCATTAAGTAGTTATTCCCATGCTTATTTCTGCAGCACTTATACTAAAATTGGAACTATACAGAGAAGATTAGTGTGACCCCTGTGCAAGGATGACATGCAAATTTGCAAAGCATTCCATATTTTGATTATCATACTAAGTGAAGTAAGTCAGAAAGAGAAAGACAAATACCATATGATATCACTTATATGTGGAATCTAAAATATGACATAAATGAACTTATCTATGAAAAGGAAACAGAGTCACAGACATAGAGAACAGACTTGTGGTTGCCAAGGGGGAGGGGGATGGGGGAGGGATGGAGTGGGAGGTTGAGGTTAGTAAGTGCAAACTATTACATATAGGATTGATAAACAACAAGGTCCTACTGTATAGCACAGGGAACTCTAGTCACTATCCTGAGATAAACCATAATGGAAAAGAATATAAAAAAAAGAATTTATATATATGTAAAAAAAATAGTAAATCTCTGATATTCATAGACTAAAAAAAAAGTAGTCATTCTCCATTTCCCCCTTTACCCAGCCTCTGGCAATTATTAATATACTTCCTGTCTCTACAGAGTTTCCTATTCTGGATAATTCATATAAATGGAATCATATAATATGTGACCCTTTATGTCTAAAATCTTTCACCTATCATAATGTTTTTCAGGTTCATTCTGTTGTAGCATGTATCAGTACTTCATTCCATTTTATGGCTCAATATTCCATTGTAGATAAACACATTTTGTTTATCTATTCATCTGTTGATGCGCATTTGGGTTGTTTCCACCTTTCGGCTATTGTGAATAATGTTACTACGAATAATAGTAGCATTATTGTGTACAATACCTTTTCAAGGGTATACAAATAACAGTTCAAAACCTTGCTTTCAATTCTTCTGGGTATTTCCAAATAGTGAACTGCTGGGTCATATGGTAATTCTATGTTTAACTTTCTGAAAAACTGTTTTCCCCATCATAAATGTTTAACAGGAAATTACTCATGAAACAAAAGCATGGGAAATCAGGACAATGTTTAACACACACACAGACACTCACACCCTTAGAGGTTGCAATCTGCCATACTAAATGTTTGTGATGATGAAAAGTCCATCTGATATTGTAAGTACTGCAGAGGCCTTATTAAAAGTTAAAATGATAAAGATACTCTGTTCCACTGATGGTTTTCTTTTCTCTCCCCATCACATGTGATACCAAACTCAAGCTTTCAATGATAGAGGTCATGTACTGACTTTTCCTGTTGCCTCAATAGCAGCCAGCAGCCGACTCCAACGTCCTTCATTGCTTCACAACATTCTTATATAGGAGACCGATATAGCCCTCAGGGCCGTTACGAATGGCAGCCTTCTAGCTCTGCAGAAACTCAGCAACTCACCCAGGGAAAGAAATGACAGAGGTCTCTGGGGTCAAAGGTTCTAGACTGACATGTGACCTCACCCCAAGACCTGAGTACCCTGTCCCAGCTACCCTCCAGGGCTGGGCTCAGACAGAGGTAGCTGTGAAGGAAGCAGAGAGGAATGGACTGGGCTCCTGAGAGCCCACAAAACCTCCACAATCAGGACTCCAACTTTGCTGACCCAGGAAGGATTTCCCTTCCAATAAGCATTGTTTCAGTTAAGATATTTAAGGGATTTTCTTTCAGCAGACCTATTAGAGGCACAATGAAAATCAGACAGTCTTAAGAGAAGAAATTGGTCACATACAAAATTTTGGCCCTCATTCTTAAGCAGCTGGACCACAGATGAAGGCTTGAAACTTTGGCTTCAGACTCCTCCATAAGCCAGCATGGTACAGCATCTGGGTCTGCCCAGCAGCCAGAAAGCACTAATGCATCCCTATGCCCCCTATTTCTTCCTGTATGGCTCTCTCTCTAGTCAACAGACATCTTAAAATAATAGACCCTCCCTTGAAAAAGATTGCTGACCCCTCATCAAGAAAGACTGAAGAAAGTTCAGTCATCTCAGAAGTTCTTCCTAAAATATAATAAAGAATCTTGACCTTACTTCCCCCAATATACATTGTTGTATATCAGAATATAAATTTTGAAATATAAATATAAAAAGAGAGGGGAGATAGATATCATCCACTTTTTTTTACATAAATGCAAGCTCTTACTTTTGTCAAAAAAGAAAGTACATACACGGGGTGTTTCTGGATTTCAGAATTTGCCGCCAGAGAAGAATAATTAGAATTAAAGTTGGTTGCACTAGTTATTTAAATTAGGTTCCCTTCCTCTAACTACCAGGCACTATGTAGACTCACAGCCGAGAAGCTGGTCCTACAACTGTTACAACACCAGCCCATCCATTTCACAGGGCCCAGCCCCATTTTATAGGGAAAGATGCAGGTGAATGACAATGCTTGGGAGCCAAGATTCCATTGTTCTCCTCTGTTGGGGAAAGCCCAAAGCATAGTCTAACGATGTGTAAAGTGAAATTTCTTTCTGACTGAGTCATCCCCTGCTGGATACAGAAGATAAAAGAGAACAGCATCATTCTGTGCTGAAAATGTACAGTGCATGGTGATTACACCATCCATCAGGAGGCTGTGAATCTGTTGATAATGTGAAAGCAACTGATAATCATACTAACATGACACAGTACAAGAAAGCATGATGGAGGGGGCTGAGGCTGTTTGGGACATACAGGTAAGCTCTGAAGTCTCAGCAATGGACCTTAGAGACCTCACAGATTCCCCCTAGGACAGCCAAAGACAGGAATCCTACCAGCTTGCCTGGGCTACTGCATGGGAAATCCATCTCCACCTTGGGTCTCCCATCATGCAATCCAGAATTCATTACTTCACCACGTATACTTTTTCAAGAGAAGGTGATTGGTCTCATTTTTCTCAGCTCTTAGGAAATTGGTGGGAACAAGGGATGGTTTGAGTGCCTCATTGCCTGCAGTCTTCCCCTCCCTCCTACAACCCAATGGCATGGATTCTCCAGTTGCCAGTGCAGAACTCTAGTGTTTTTGATGTGGCAATGCTCCCACAAGGAGCAGTGTTGATTAGAGAAAAGAGCAGTAATAACAGTACCTCCACCTACTGAGGACCTACTGTGTGCCAGGCTGAATGTTTCCTATTCATTCTGCACCAGAAGGCAACTATAAAGATGAGTCCAAGGAAAACCAAATGTCATTAAATTCAGCATATAAAACTGCACCACTGAAAACTTTCTCATGAACCATGAACATACCACACTTAGGGATAGAGTGCTGTAATTGAAGCCTCTCATTCATAGATTGCCATCTTTTTTCCAGAGATGTTTAAGCAAACCTACAAGTTCATTTATACTAATGCCTTAAGGACTGAATTAAAAAGGATCATTTTTGCATTCTCAGAAGAGAGTCAGATCCGTTTCAGTGGGCCTGGGAGTTTTCATCGGGCTAGGGATCTCAGTGAACATCTTTCATGTGCGCTGATTTATCAGATACTGCTTAATTTAATTTTCAAAACACACTGTTTTTCAGATGAAGAATCAGAGGCTCAAGGAGGTTAAGTGAATCAGCCTAGATCTCACAGATAGCACATGGCAGGGTCGGTCTCTAAGCCCACGGTCTGGGGGCTGTCCTCCCCCACAAGTCTGGCTGAGCAGCCCTTCTCAGGAAGGATTGGTCTAGCTCTCACTGACCCCCCAGGCCAATTCCAAAGCCATCCTTTCACAGCCAACTGCAAACAGCATCAAGAGGTTGAGAAAACTACATTGGGGCATCTGACCTCCCAAGGGCAGCCATTGGTTCTCCCCAGCTAAAAGCCTCATTTTCCAAGTCCACTACTTTGAGTTGGATTGCAGAACTAGTTGAGGTTAAAACAAGAAAACTCATGCTCCACAATCAACTAAGATCAGACGATCCAGAAGACTTGAGAAATAAAGGGAGGAACCACACTTACTGGGTAACAATTGACAAAAACCTTTGAGCAGGGCTTTGGCCTGCATTTCCTAATAATTCAGGCAGAACTGAGTGACTCATGATGCAGGGAGAGAATCGCCTTCCTCAGGAAGCATATCTAATTTTTGCAGAAACATTTAACTAACTTTCAATTTTAAAAAATGTGCTCCAAAGCACGTCATTCAAATTAATTTTTGAACGTTGAGATCAGCCTTCTTTTGGATCTGTGGGAGATGCTCCATATAGCACAGGATGTTAGAGTGGTACTTTCTTCTCAGGTCATGGGAAGACATTTCCTATGAGCTTCTAGATGATACACATGTCAAAAAGGGTGTTCATCAACTTGCCAGTGTTCCTTTATGGTCACTAGAGAGCTGCCTCTTTCTTTTGATCTTTGAGAAACATATTGTGAAATATTTCTGACATATAAAACTATGGAGAAAATAATATAATAAATGCAAGCGTATCCATCTCCCAGCTTAAAAAATAGAACTGTGCAAACATACTTGAATCAGTCTGTGTTCCCCATCCCATTCACTCTTGGGGATGTCCATCATACCTGGGCATGTCTTATACTTTTACCAAAATCCTGTACAACTAAGCAATACTGAGTATCATTTTACACAATTACACATTACTTAAACAGTGCATCGATGACATTGTTCACAATGTATTCTTCTGAAACTCTTTTCACTCAACAATATGCATACAAGAATCATCCATGTTGAATGAACCTTGAGATTATCATACTAAGCGATGTAAGTCAGATAAATACCATATTATATCAATTAGATGTGAAATCTAAAAAATAGTACAAATGAACCTATTTACATATATATGTGAATCACTTTGCTGAAACTAACACAACATTGTAAATCAACTTTAATTTAAAATTTTTTTAAAATAAATTCACCCTCAAAGGAAAAAAAAAAAAAAGAATCTTCCATGTTGATGCATATAGTTCCAGGTCATTTATTGTCACTGTTGTATAGTATTTCACTACACAAATATAATTCAGTGTAATGCACCATCCTCTTGTTAATACTTAAGATGTATCTATTTTTTTATTATTATATATGAAGCTGATATGCATGTTCTTATGTTCCATTCTATCATTGAATACTTTCATGCATTCTTACACTTTCTATATTCTCTGTGTCTCCTTGGGCACATATGTGAGATTTTCTTTGAGACATTTCCTAGAAATAGAATTGCTGGGTCACAGGGTATGCTCATTTTCATCTTTATTGCATGTGGCTAAACTGCTGTCCAAACTGGTTGCACACATTTTCCTCTGTACCTGCAAAGTATGACTTCCTTTTTCTCCATATTCTCACCAACACTTAGTATTTTCAGTTTTCAATTTTTGCCAATCTGATGCCAATTTGACTGTCTTTTAGCTTTGCATTTCCTGATTATGATGTGGTTGAATATTTTTTCTTAATGGGTCATTTGGGTATTTTCTGCTCAGATTATCTGTTTATATCATTTGCTTATTTCTCTAGTAGGATTATTTGTCTTCTTATCATCAAATTTCAAATGTTCTTTATATGTTTTGTGTATACATATCACAAACATCTTTACGTCTTATCCTTGTCTATGGTTTTCTCCCCCCACTTTTTTTCCTTTCCATATTTGAAACACAGACTTTCTATCATTTTAATCAAGTTGAATTTATCAACTTGATATTAATCAAGATTTTAATTTAGTTAAGTGTTAATAAAGTTTTAGTCAAGTTTTAATTTAGTCAAGTTTTAATTTTAATCGTTTTTAAAAGTGGTTTTCTCCCCCCACTATTTTTCCTTTCTGTATTAGAAACACAGAGTTTCTATCATTTTAATCAAGTTGTCTTTATGTTTGTCCTCTTTGTATGTATGTACTTTGTATGTACTGCCCTACCACAAAAATCACAAAGATGTTTTATTAAATGTTTTCATAAAAAGTAAAAATTAATATTCTCATATTTTATGTCTTTATTCTCCTTAGGGTTGATTTTTACATATGGTGTGAGATAAAGATAAATTTCATTTCTTTCCTTAATAGATAACCAATTGTTCCAAAAGCATTTGTTAGGTAGACTGTTCTTTTGATACTGATCTACAATACAATCCTCTCATATATTGTTTCTGTTTAAGCATTAGATAGTTTATGGGGTCATTTATTTCTTCCATTGGTCTGTATATCTTGTCTTTTGCCAATAGCACACTGGTCAAATTACCATAGTTTCAAAATAAGTCTTGTGTTCTGGTCAAACATGACCTCTCTGCCATAGTTCTCTTCAAAATTGTCTTCAAAAAAGAGCTATTATTTGTTGGCCTTGCAATTTTCGCATAATCTTCTCATATGTTGTTTGGAGTTACACTGGATTTTTAGATTATTTGGGAGAGAGTAAAAATTTTCATGATTTTGGGTTTCTCTATGCATAAATATAATCTCTCTCATTGATCTGACTCTATTAAAATATATTTTAGCAATGATTTATATTTTCTCCATAAATATCATTCTTAGCTCTTATTAAATTTATTCCTAGGAAACCTATATATTTTGTTATTGTAAATTTTTTTTAGAGGAGCATATTTCGTTGTTTCTGATATGTACCATGGTGACCGATTTTATAAAAACTGATATCCTTTCCAGTGATATTTCTAAACCCTCATTAATACTAATAACTTGTCTGAAGAGTCTCTTAAGTTTTTATGGAGATAATCATGTCCTTTGTAAATAATAATAGCTTTTTTTTTCTTTCAAACTCATACAACTTATTTCTTTTTCTTATCCTCATCTATGATCTGTAGAACAGTTTTGCACAGAAACAGTGATTCTGGGCATATGTTTCTGAAATCTATAGGTTTCATCATTAAACATGTTTGCTCTATGTTTTGCATGTTCCTTTCATTAAATTTACTAAATCTTATTAAAAATCATGAATAGGTGCTGAATTTTATCCCAAGCTTTTTCTGAATCTATTAAGATGATTATTTTTTTCCTCTTACAATTAGTGTCATAAATTACATCAGATTTTCTAATGTTCAACCATCCTCATATGTGTGGGATGCACACAGCTGGTCATGTGGACTACAGTTCAATACCTTACTTCTGTTGACTGTATGTGTGGCAGCTGTTCGTTGCCTACCAGATAGCCGTCCCCATCCCACTTCCAGAACCCTGGCTGGCCATGAACTTCAAGAGAACTTTTTCATTAGTCCAAGTCAAGCTATTAAAAGCCAACTGTGTGCAACTCTTCCCAGCTCCACATCCATGACATCACAAATGATTGCTTAAAATTGGCCACAGTGAGAGTATTTACACCATGGAAGTAGGCAAATGCTTCATATCAGTATTTTTTGTTTTGGAGCCTATTGTTAAACATTTACCAGCATACTACTGCATGGACTAATGCAGGGCACGAATTTTCCAAAAAAGTCTGACTCTTCACTCATGGATCTACTACAGTTCCCCTTCCAGAGAGCTGGACATATTATTGCAGGATGCATGTAACTGGAGTTTGAAACAAACCATATCTTCCCAGGCACAGTATCACAATGTGAGCATCGGCTGCAAAGATTTGATGATAGCACTAAAAATTCAGGAGCAGCAGATTACAGAGCTCCCTTCTGCCCTGCCTCTGAGACTGGTTCACACTTAACACCTGGAGGAGTATCTATGGTGATGGGAAATCAAGGTAACCCTCCTGTAATAAACGTCATGATCGTGGCAAATCTTCCCCCTCCCTTCCTACCCCAGCCTCCTCTCCCAACACTCAACAACAGCCCTGGGCTGCTCCAGCTCAGGGACATTAAGTCATCATTTGGCATTGGTATGGAGAGCCTCTTGGGCATATTTTTTGGCATGGAGTGAAGGGTTAATAGACCCTCTTGGAGCCTAGCACCCAGTTTATTTCTTCTTTCCAATTTCTTAATTTCTTTTTTACCTCTGAGATTGTCAAACCACCCTGTTAAATGTTGAGACCTCTTAGATGACATGACTTGAACTTTCACAGAGCTGCTGTCAGTTCAGATTCTTAGAAGAAACTGGGAATTTCTCTAGTCTCATTTCCTAAATCTCAAATTCTCTTTACCTCTAATCTTAACAGAAGAGTAGGGACAAAACTGGCCATTCTTTGGGGATCACCAGAATAAGAAACTCCATCCCACAAATGACTGAAGACAGTTCACCCATTGCAAAGGTCTAGACAGTCAGGAACAGGAACAAGAATAAAAGTCCCTCTTACTCATTAGCGCAAGTCCTTTACCACGGAATTGTTTGTCATAGCAATAAAATTAACACCATTAAAAAGAGAACAACCAAGTGTTCAGAAGAGGAGCTTGGTTAAACAAGTCCTGATACATGATTACATTGGTATGCTATATGACCATCCGAAACCATGATATAGAAGAATATTTAATGACATGGTAAAATGTCCACATGTGTTGCTAAACAGATAGAAGAGTTGTCATATGCCTCCTACACACACACACACACACACACACACATGAAGTAACTATGTAGATACTGAATACATAAAGAAAAAAAAAATGACTGGTAGAGGCCATACATCAAAAAGTCAAGAGTTTTGTAATATGATTTTTAGTAACTTTATTTGTATTTTGCATTTTCATATGATATAGCACTTTCCTTTTAGTTTAATTGCAGAGATGCTTATCTCCCTACTTCCTTGCCTCTCTGGAAAATCCCTTCTGCTATAACTCTGAGCTAAATGACCTGTCTGCCCTCAGGCAATTGCTCAAGAAGGTCTGTGAACTCATTACCATTCACAGAAATCAAGCTACAATCTCCTTGCAGGCTGAGATCTGAGTTCAGAACTTGCAAGAGGGCCTCCTGATGCAGATACAGCCTATAGAGCCTATGTCCTGCCAAGAACATCCCACTTTATTTATTCAGCCATTGCAGCTAGTAGCAAGGTGCTTTCAAAACATACCTCCAGTCACCTTGCAAGACAGCTTGGTGGCAGTTCAGGCCTGGGCCAGATGAGGGTGGAAGAACTTTTAGCCTGATCTACCTTTTTTACCTGGGAATTATGTGGGAAATGAGCCTTGTGATCATGCGGAATGACGAGTTCCTTTACTAGAATTTTCCAGTTAGAATTTACCTTCTATCTTTAATCCCGATTTTAATTTCAAAGTTCAAAATATTTTGAGGGAAATCTTTCTAAAATCATTTTCACACTTTTCTGCCTTGGTAAGGAAAGCAAATGAAATCTTGTGAAATTATTTTGATGAATGCTAATTCTAATTATGTTGTTCTGCCCCATGTGATACTAATGTGGCATGCAGCCTTAAGTCATGCAGCCCCAAATGCTTTGCCTTTCACTTCTTTCCTAAGTCCATCTCCTCCCACTGTTAAGAAGACACTTCAGGGCTTCCCTGGTGGCGCAGTGGTTGAGAATCTGCCTGCCAATGCAGGGGAAACGGGTTCGAGCCCTGGTCTGGGAAGATCCCACATGCCGCAGAGAACTAGGCCCGTGAGCCACAACTACTGAACCTGCGCGTCTGGAGCCTGTGCTCAGCAATAAGATAGACTGCGATAGTGAGAGGCCCGCACACCGCGATGAAGAGTGGCCCTGGCTTGCCACAACTAGAGAAAGCCCTCGCACAGAAACGAAGACCCAACACAGCCAAAAATAAATAAATAAATAAATATTTTTAAAAAAAAAACACTTCACACTCCCTCCAAAGAGAAAGCGTTAATTTCTTGTCTCCTCTACAATCCTCCACTTCTAATTTTATCTGATTGTGACAACAGAGCCACAGCTCATTAATATTATTTTAAAATTCTGAGTAAATAAGCTCTGAATAAAGCCTTGATTTTTGTTATTTTACCCCTGTGCGTTTTCATCTATATTTTCAACCTGGTCTGGTCAGAATTAATTAATTAATTAATTTATTTATTTATTTATTTATTTGCTGTTGGCCAGGGGGTGGGGGGTGGGGGTAGTTGTTTATGCTCTGACTTGTTGAAGTATTATAGAAATGACCTCCAAATATGAGATATTCACCTGTCTTTTAAATATAGTTTTTACTGATACTTTGCTCTTTTTTGTCATCTTCACTTAAATAAATGTTCTTCCATGGAAAAAATCACATGCTATATTTAAATATGACCTGCTGTCCTACACACAGAGTAGATGCTTGATAAACCCTGGTTAAGTGGTGATCCGTGGAATTCTAAGGCTCTCTGCAAACCAGAGATTAAGTCACAAAGCAGTAAATCAAAGATACAGAGTGCCTAACAGTGTGATGAAAAATCAAGTTACAAGGAGAAAAAATACTTACTAAAACAGTGGTCTTTAAATCTTTTTGTTTGGCAACTCTCTACAAAAAACTCTGAAAAACTACATATTCAGTGGCACATTTATAATTTGACTTCCAAAATGTGTCATTGTAAGTCTGAAGATTTACAAAGAACATATTCTTCGGTATACTGTAAATACTGATTTCCAAAAATAGAACCGTCTCTTCATTTTAAATGTATCCAGTGGAATCTAGATACTATGGTGATTAGATACTTCTAACATCCGTTTTAAAAATACACAGACAAGTTCTTCTTTAACAGTCAGAAATTTCATATCCTTCCTTTTTCTCCTTGAACTCCTGTTTGCATTCCACAAAACTGACAGGATTTTACTTCTTCTCAGTGGGCTTATCATTATAGTTATTAATAGTACATAATTGATAGGTAAATATTCCTCATAAGATTGTATTAGAGATGTACATTTAATGAGATACATGAGGTCTTTTTCAACTTGTTCATGTATTCATGGGTGATCATTGCGTATTGCTAGAAAGAGATAGGATATGACATCATTTATATTCCTATTTTTAATTTTGATAAATATAAATACTGAATAACTGTCATTTACATAAATAAGTAGATAGGAATGAAAGGAATACTGTTATAGTAATGTTGCTTATTTTTAAGAATGCCATCTGAGATGCATGGTAATCCATCTTCAAAAATTATTTTAATGATCTACCAACTCTCCACTCAAGGAGATCTTTCTTCAATATTGCTGAAAGCAAGGAACTAGAATCCACCTGCTTGCAAAAGGATGTGTTGCCCAGACATTTGCTTTCTCAACACCAGTGTTCAAAGTTTACCTTGCTTGGTGACCCAGAGCACCTTTTTTAGATGCTGAATCTAAAGGATTGTAGGATTTGAGGTGGGTGAAGGGTGGGAGAAGGTGATTGTGAAGGGGAAGTAGGAGAAGCAGCATGATAGACACTTTCACAGGCAGACCACCTTGAAGAAAGCACAGGTATGAAGGTTGATGGCTTTAGAAAACTATTCCCACCCCCTTGAAAAGTCCAGATGTCATCCCAGTGGGAGGATCAGTGAACTAGAAGACTTGGAGAAAGCTTCCGGGAAGACTCTTGAACTGAGCCTGGAAGGTGGGTGAGATTTAGATAAGCACAGAAGGCTTGGGAGCACCAGCTACCTGAGAGGCACAGCTGGAGCAACAGCCCTGATTGGGGTGTCCTGATAGAAGACACTTGAGAAACAGTGGCCTGGAAATACCCAAGGATAAACCCTTTGGTTGTCTCATTCTTATTCCAGATTCTACAGGGATAAGCAACATGAGCATTTGGTGGACAAGACTCTAGATCAGAGATTAAAAACTTAAACTCCTAGAGAAATTAGGCAGGTAGCATAAGAGAGAGCAGATGCTATGACATAGCTCATGACATAAGTTGTATGGCATTGCACATGGTGGGAACTGGTGGGCACTGGGGAATGTTGTCCCATCCAAGGGGGTCGGCCTCTGCTCTGCTCAGCAGCAGTAGGATGGTGCACCAGTGTCACAGGTCTTCCAATTTTTCAAGAGAAACTAGAAATCTGGACTTGAAAGCAAAGCTCCCCAATGGGCAGGACAAAACGTGTCTGTGGGCTATGTCTGTCCCGTGGGCCACCAATTGCTACCTCTGCTCCAAAGACTAAACTTTAACTGTAGATCAAGTCAGAATACCAGAACCCATCAAAAGCTGGATTGTTCTTCCCTATAAGGGCAGATGCCTGGAACGAAGTTAGATGATCAATCAATAGTTGTCAGCTGAATGGAAGAGTAAGTGGTTTCTTTGAGGAAGTGGGTCTTTACAAGGACCCCTTTTACCTCCTCCCAGCAGAGGGGCTGGAGAGTCTTTGCACCAAAGAGTAGATTCTTAAAGGCAAAGAGAAGATTTCTGTGAGGTCTCAGCACCAAGCATCTATTTCTGGAAGTGGATTCTGTTTTCCTCATTGTTTCGGTCAGGAGGAGGAACAATGGAAAGTTGGCCTACTTCTGTAGGAGATTGCTGTGTGCATTTCCTGTGCTAACATTTCCAAATATCTGTTTCTTTCCTACTATTATTTGCCCCTGATTTGGATTTCCTCCTGTGTTTATTTTATCCTGATGTACCCTGTGTATTTTTTAAGCCCCCTTGAGGCCTTTTTGGAATGAGGTAAGGTATAAATAAATAAAAGTACTATCTCTGGAGCCTTCTCTGCCCCTACCTGAGTTTACACTCTGTTGGTGCTTCAGGCCCCAGGCCTATGGGGATTCCACTTAGTAAATTACTGCTTCCGTGTATCCTGAAGGTAATGGGGCTTCCAAAGGTGCAGAACAAACCACCAGAGAGTTGTTTAAGTGCTAGGAAAATCTGGCCCAATACATTATTCCAAATCTATATTTATGTTCATGGCTTATGAAGCACCTCAGGGTCCTTTGGGATAAGAAAAGCTGCACAAACCTAACAAAATATTATTAAATAGATTTATTTGGGGGTTGCTAAAGAGTATGAGGCCCTCTGGAGAACTGCTGGAGGAGAATGAATTATTTTCTGCAATCTCCACCACTTGTCTTTTTAAGAGTCTCTCATTGAACCCCTGGTGCTGCCCTAATAGTTCCAGCTAATCCTGTTGCTATGGTTACAACAATTAATTACATGCTTAACTAGCCTTACTAGTACATCACAGCAGTTCAATTAAAATCTGATTTTATTCTTCCTATACTTTCAGGGCTTTTTTTTTCCAGCCTCCAGCTCTAAAAACTGTCCATAATGTGGATTGAAAGTGTCCCAGAGGTTGGGGTTTCCCTGGTGTTACAGTGGTTAAGAATCCGCCTGCCAATGCAGGGGACACAGGTTCAAGCCCCGGTCCAGGAAGATCCCACATGCCGCGCAGCATCTAAGCCTGTGCACCACACCTACTGAACCTGCACTCTAGAGCCCACGAGCCACAACTACTGAGCCCACGTACCACAACTACTGAAGCCTGCGCGCCTAGAGCCTGTGCTCTGCAACAGGACAAGCCACCTCAGTGAGAAGTCCGCGCACCGCAACGAAGAGTAGCCACCGCTCGCCACAACTAGAGAAAGCCTGCACGCAGCAACGAAGACCCAACACAGCCAAAAATAAATTAATTAAATAAATAAATTTTTAAAAAAAGAAGAAGAAAGTGTCCCAGAGGTTGTTCAGTCCATTTCCCAGTGGTACCTTTGGCTAGAACTTGATGGGACAAAGCAAGACACAGTTGCCCTGAAATAGACTTTGGTACAAGAGCCAAAACATTTGGGAGATTTGAACCCAATAGCTGAGCAAATCATAAAACTAATACCCAACGGGTATAAGGCTGCTATGAAGAGATGTTTTTTTTTTTCCCCTTCTTAATTTCAATGATGTATTAAATGAGAATGAGGACACACAGGATTCCTAAATTAGTGGCTGTGCCCAAGCACTGGTATGGCTCCTGAAGCCACTCCACCTGGATCCAGCAGCTGAGTGGTAGCCGGGAAGAGCCTCTCCTGGGCTGCCCTGGAGACCTGTGGGCACCAAGAGGCTGTGGGATCAATTCAAGCTCCAAAGTGAACTGAGATGGTCAGTCTCCAGGTCCCTGATGGGTACGTGTTGATTGGAAATGCTGGATTATTCCCTTTTCTGCTGATTACTGGTGGCAGAGTCAGAGCCCAACACGTTCATTTCCTAGGAGGGAAACAGTTTTAGAGACGTCTTGCCTGGCTTTGGAGGATTCAGCTGTAGGTGAAAACCTTTTCCAGTAAAATTCTAGCACTTGCACCATTTCTATTTTTTTAAATCACAAAGACAGTATCAGTGTAACTGATCTGTCTCCATATTTTTATTTTTTCCTCTTCTTTCTCTGGCCCCCTAATAATGACAGCAAACATGGAGGCATTTCTAGGTACCAGGCACTGTGCTAAGTGATTTTCCTTCATTATTTGATTTTGCAGATGTGGAAACTGAGGAGGCTGTCAGCGCTTAAGGACTCACTCAAGGACACGAGCTCAGAGCCGAGGCTGTCATCCCCAAACCTGCCTGGCTCCCAAACGCGCTCTTGGCTTTATATGCTCAGCTCCTCCAAATGCCTTTTCTGCTCTGACCCTCTTTCTTCAAGGACCTCATTTACTCCTGTGCTTCTGCCTTCACCTCTCTGAGAAGATCCCCAGTCCAATCTCAGTCCTGACCCTCCTTCACCTTCCTCCTACACACCCTTCCACGCCCTCCTGTGGCCGCTGCACACTTGGTGTTCACAGCAGAATGGCCATCCCTCCTCCCTAACCCGCTTCCATCCATCCTCTTGGCCTCTCCTCTGTAAAGGGACCCACTGTCCTTCTGGTCATGCAGCTCTGAAACCCCACAGTTATCTTTGACTTTGGACACCCCATCTCCCTCGACTCCTACAAATGATCAGTCCCTGGGGTCTTAGCACCCCCCGCCGGCCTGCTTGCTCACCTCCTCCCATGCCCCCACCAGACTGCTTCTGGGGCCAGCGCTGAGTCGCAGGGAGGAAACAGCCCTTTTCCATGAGCCAGAGCGTGGGTTTAACAAGAAATTACAAGGCACACAAAGGTTCTCTCCAGCTTTCCACACTCTGTAGTTTTGTGCTGCCAGGTTTCCCCCGCCATCTATCTCTCCTGGGTGTTCAGGGTTCTGTGTTATCCTCAGCAAGGAAGGGGTTTGCCTCCTTCTCTGGACCATTGTGGCCCCCATCCCCACGATCAAATATAGTCTCTCTGTGGCCCACACTTGGAGAAGATGTCCACCAACAACATTTATAGCTCCATCCCATTCTCAGCACAAATCAAAACATGGTAGGCCTGTCATCAAACTGAATTTCTAAATTTGAATTTGCTTTTTTAAAATAAGAAGTTTCTGGAGACATTACCCCATTTCAAAGGAATGATTCCAAAAAGTGTGTGTGTGTGTGTGTGTGTGTGTGTGTGTGTGTGTGTTTGTGTGTGTATAGATGGGAAGCAGGAAGAACATTTATATATATACATGCAGAAAGGAGACTGTATTTCAGGCTATATTTAGATTTTTCAAGCAAATAAGTTTACAATATAATTTAAGAGATATTGAGTGTCTTGTATCTGCAAGACACTGTGCTAGGTGCAAATATTAACTATCTCCAGAATAAATATTCATTAAATGATTAAATGAATGAGTGAAGGAAAGAATGAATTTATCTATTTATTTATGTATTTATTTATCTAACTTGGGGACCACAGTGAGTTCTGAGAACAATGGAATATTTTTGTTATTCACTTATTCTGCAAATATTTAATAAATGTCTCCTATATGCCAGGTATCACACTGGGCCCTAAGAAAACAAAGATGAAAGATAGTGGACACAAAATCCCTACTGGTCGAGCTCAGGGCTCAATGACGGGGGCAGACAGGTGCTGCAGGGACCGGTCAGTAAGTCTACAGCAGTCACTGGGCTGTGACCTTCCAGGACCTGTGCTGGGGCTGCCTGATTCAGGGGAAGCCCAAACCTGGAGTTGGGGGACGTTTTCCTCCTGGGTTCTCCTGGAGCCAGCCAACTCCCACTGCAGCCCTCCACTATATTCATCTATAAAACTATGATTTTCTGATTTTATCTTTAAACCACAACCCCCTCCCCTCCAGGAGACAAAGACAGAAAGACACCTCCAGGAACGAATGGCATCGCTGAGTCTCTCCAACATAATCCCTGGAAGTGGTGAGATCAGCCCCTCACCATCCAGGCTTCCCTGGGTGCCTAGTTGGCAGGCTCTGGCAAAAGGGGAGAAAGTATTTGCTTAGGTAAACTCTATGATGCTCATATGATGCTAATGATACCGATGGTTCTGTCCTCTGCCATTGCAGAGGTCACAGAGGAGCTCCAGAGTCCAGCACTGACTTTTTACTCACTTACGCTCATATGTGAGCAGGCTTAATCTCACCAACTCCACTAAAGGAAAATAAAACCAGGAAAATGTTCCAGGGACAGCTATTGCTTAACGCTATCACCATGGCAATGCTGCCATCACAGGGGCTATCTCTCTAGGCCAAAGTAATGCAGAAAAGAGAACCGCTGTGGTGTGTTTGTGCCTGTAACCCCCACCCACAAGGGACCACAGCTACCTAGGGCATGAATGGGGTCACAGAGACTAGAGTGCTTTCTGGCCTCTTCCCCAGCTGCTACTTCAGGACACACAGAATCTTCTGATCCCTGCCCAGCCAGTTCTCAGGGTGCCCAGGAGGCATCTCTGCAGAGGTGAACTAGGCTTCCAGGCTTCCTCAGGCTGCTTGCTGTGGTGGGTCCTGTATTGGCACTTCCTGAGGGCACCAGGACAGACAAGAGATGACTCCAAGCAGCAGCCTCAGGCTGACACTGAGTCCAGGTTAGGAGATGGCCCTGATCTCTCTCTGGGACACGCACCACCAGCCAAGCACGCCTCTGCTCCTAGGGTTTTAGAAACTGAGTAAACCTTCCCTCCTTCAGCTTTCTCTCTCTCTTCGTGACAGCCCCCACCCCCAAACTGCTGAAGGAGTCTCCCCAGCTCAAATCCCCTTCTCCCTGCCCATCTACCCTCTACTGTGTCCTGAGTCCATCAGCCTTATGCATCTCCACTCTTGCTTCCCATGTTGTGGGCTCTTTCTCCAGAAGTCCCCCCAGTTCTTCACATACTTAAGCCCCTGAGGGGCTATCTCCTCATCCTCAGACCTCTTTAATCCCTACATAAACATATTCATGTAGTTTTGACTTTCAGACAACTAATTGAAGCAAAGCCATGAGGTTGAATGATTTGAGGGAACTTCCATTGTTTACTCAACTACCTGCATGAGCTTCTTGGAAGGCTTGACCCCTTCACAAAGCTGTAGGCCAGAGGCACTTGCTGGATTGGAGAAAAGGTATTGCTATGGACTGAGTTGTGTCCCTCCAAAATTCAGATGTTGAAGCTTAACCTCCAGTGTGACTATATTTGGAGTAAGGAAGTAATTAAGGTTAAATGAGGTCATAAGGGTGGAACCTTAATTCAATAGGATTAGTGTCCTTTTAAGAAGAGACAGCAGAGCTCTCTCTTTCTCTTTCTGTGCTGAGGACGCAGTGAGGATGTGGCTACCTGCAAACCAGGAACAGCTCTCACCAGGAACCCAATGGGCCAGTAACTTGATCTTGGACTTAGCCTCTGAGACTGTGAGAAATAAATGTCTGTTGTTTAAACCACCCAGTGTGTGGCATCCCCTACTACATCAAATACAGAGATATTTGGCTGAATGCCATGAAAGGAAAGAATAGGATAGCTTGGAGAGAATAGCAGAGATGTATATTTAGACTGAAACAATATCAGATTCATTGAATCTATAGACTAAATTGGAGATAATCGACATCTTTACAATATTGAGTGTTCTATTCTACAAATATGGATGTATTGGTTTACTAAGGCTGACATAGCAAAATACCGCAGACTGGGTCACTTAAACAACAGAAATTTATTTTCTCATTAATCTGGAGTCTAGAAATCCAAGATCAGGTGTTGGCAGGGTATTGGTTTGCTAAGGCTGACATAGCAAAATACCGCAGACTGGGTGACTTAAACAACAGAAATCTATTTTCTCATTAATCTGGAGTCTAGAAGTCCAAGATCGGGTGTTGGCAGGATTGATTTAGGTCTCTCTCCTTGGCTTATAGATGGCCAATCTTCTCCCTGTATCTTCACATGGTCTTTCTTCTGTATGCATTTGTACCCAAATTTACTCATTTTATAGGGACACTAGTCATACTGGATTAGGGCCCACCCTAATGACCTCATTTTAACAACCACTGAAAAGGTCCTCTCTCCAAATAATGTCATATTCTGAGGTACTGGGGATTAGGACTTCAACATATGATTTGGGGAGGGGATACAATTCAGCCCATAACAATGGAATAGCCCTCTCTTTATTCATGTCTTCTTGCTTACAATAATGTTTTATAGTGTCTAAGTCATGCACATCTTTTGTTAGATTTATTCTCACATATTTGATGTTTTGGGATGTTCTCATAATTGGTATCATTTTAAATGTTATTTTCTAAGTATTTGTTGTTGATATAGTGAAATATCATTGATTTTTGTACTTTGAACTTTTATCCAGTGACCTTGTTAAATTCATTTCTTAATTGCAATGGTTTATTTGTAAATTCCTCTGTATTTCTCTACTTCAAAATCAATGTGGTCTGGAAATAATGTTACTTTATTTTTTCCATTTTAGTCTTTATACTTTTTGTTTATTTTGTTTATTTTTTCTTGCCTTGATGTACTGGCTAGGATAACTACTACAAAAATGAATGGAAATGATTATAGTAAATCTTGTCCTCTTTCTAAGCTTTGCGGAAATGTCATCTAAATTGCATCATAAAGTATAATTTTTGCTATGGATTTTTTGAGTTGTTAATTATCAGTTTAAGGAGATCATTTGCTATTTCTTATTTGCTGAGCCTTATCAGCAACAGGTAATAAATTTTAAATGTTGATTCTGTACCTGTTAAGATCATCATATCATCTTGTTCCTTCATTCTGTCAATGTAATAAAATACATTGATTGATTTTCCGAAGTTAAATGAATCTTACATTCCTGTAATAGACCCAAATTCAAAGCAACATATTGTCTTTTTAACAAGATTTTATTTAAATTTTTTGTATATATGTGCTTGGGATTGGTTCTTAATTTTCCTTTCTTATAAATGTTCATGTCATGTTTTGGTCTTAAGGAAATACTAGGCTCATAAAACAAAACACATGTGCTCTCTGTTTTGTTTTTTGAATTTTCTGGAGATACTTGTAAAAAATTGGCGTTATTTCTTCTTTAAATATCTGGAAGAATTTACCAGTGAAGTCAATTGGCCTGGAGATTTCTTGGTGGGAATTTTGTTAATTACAGTTTCAATTTACCTAATATAGAACTATTTAGATTTTAGAAATTTTCTTCTTGTTTCCATTTGGGTAAGTTGTGTTTTTCTAGGAAAATTCTCATTTCACCTATATGTTAAAATTTATTAAAATAAAATCGTTCACAGTATCTTCTCATTATTTGATTTAAATATCTGTTGGACCTGTAGTAATTTCTTCTGCATTCCTGATATTGGTATTATGTGTCTTCTCTCTCTTAATCATTCTTACTAAGGGTTTAGTTTTTCAAAGAACTGACTTTGAGCTTTGTAATTTTTTTTCTATTGTACATTTGTTCTATGTGTGACTAATGTCTGCTATCAGGATTATTATTATCCCCTTTCTTCTTTCTTTGGGTATAACTTGATATTCTTTTTAACTTCCTGCTATGGGTACAATCAAGAAAATCAATAGATGATTAATTCTCAGCATATTTTCTTTTCTGATATATGAACTTATTCTTTTAAGCATGTTTTTAATTGACATTTTAGTGTGCCATATTTTCATTTTCATTTTAATTAAAATTATTTAAAGTTTTCATTGTGATTGAATCTCTGTTCATGGATTATTTAGACATATACTGTTTAATTTCCAAACATTTAGTGGTTTTCCAGTAATGTTTATTATTGATTTCTAGTCTTATTTCACTGTATAATTTTAATACCTGGAATTTTGTTAAGATTTGATTTATGCCTCAGTATATGGTCAATTTTGCTAAATATTCTATGTACTCCTAAAAATTATGTGAATTCTGAAGTTGCTTGTACAGTTGGTAAACGTTTCTCAGATTTTACATATGTTAATTACTTTTTTTTGTTTGCTTGATCCATCAGTTATGGAGAACATGTTAAAATCAGCCAATATGGTTGTGAATTTATCTAGTTTTTCTGCATTTTTTGCTTTATATGTTTTGATGCTATATTATTGGATGCATACAAATTGAGAAGTATTAAATCTTTCTGGCTGACTGATATTTTATCATTATAAAATGCCCCTCATTTTCTCAAAGAATGCCTCTTGCCTCAAAGTCTATTTTGTCTTATATAATTATGCCATGTTCCTTTTTATTAGTGTCTGTAGTTTCAGTTCTTTTGTGTCCTTGTACACAAGGTGTTTATTTGTTTTATTTATTCAGTTTGAGATGTTTTGTTTTTTAATTGATTTAGTTAATTTACATTTCATATAAGTGTTGATATATTTAGGGTTTTAGCTACTATCTATTACTTGTCATACCTGTTCTACATTATTTTATATGCCTTTCTTTCAACTTTTTGAACTAATAAAGCATTTTAAAATTATTTTCCAGTTCCTTCTCCCTTATCTTGGTAGTTACATCTTTTATTTTCCTTTAATGGTTACACAGTGATTACAACAAACATCCTTGATATGTTAGTGTCTAAAACAAATCAGTACTTGGATCACTTCCCAGGTAATGCTAGAACTTTACCAATTTCAATTCCATTACTTCACTTGTTTTATGTATCTGTTCTTCATGCATTTTAAATCATTATTATTCTGTGTAGTCAATATTCATTTAGATTTACCTACATATTTACATTTCCCATTTATCTTTATTTCTTCTTACATTTCCATATTTCCTCCTCTTTAGGAAATGCTTTAGCACTTCTTTTAGTGTTGCCTAAAGGCAACAAATTGTTTCAGTTTTGGTTTTCCTGAAAAAGTCTCTATTTTTCCTTCATTTTTGAAGAATGTTTTCCCTGGATAGAATTCTAAGCTGGCAGTTATATTCAGAAAATCTATTCATCAGTATTTATCTGGAACCTAAAATTTATCCAAAACTTGCTTTGATCAAGTAATTCTACTTTTAGGAAATCAATTAGTTAAAATGAAAATAAAGCAGGAGGTACAAAGAAATGAATTGCATCATCACTTTAAAAAGTGAAAAACTAAACTACATAAAATCCAACACTAAAAGGCTATGGTTAAGTAAATTATGGCAAATCCATACAGTGCAATATTGTGGAAACATTCAAATGATGCTTATGAAGAATTTTTAGTGAGGAAAAACATGTATATTATTACTGTATATGGAGAAAACAAGATACAAATTTTGATATATTATGTGATTTTAGCTAAATAACAGAACTATGTGCATAGAAAAAGCCTAAGTGGAAATGCATAATTCAGTTAACTTCTTTATCTACAGGTATATAGGTTATGGGTGGTTGGTTTTCTGTGATTGAAATAAATGATTTTCATATGTGACTCACTCTTCTTTTTCCATTTAAAATTATTAATAGAATGAATGATAAAATTTATAGCTCAGTTAAAGGACATTTAATTCCTTTAGGTTGCCATAATTGTCTTCCATGCACAGAATTTCCCCTGAAAGGAAATCATGGAAATATACAAAAGAGACCCATCTACATTGTCATAAATTGTTCTGTCTCATATCTCTGAGAAAAACCTACCTCACACAAGTTGCCATAAACACCTGATTCCTAAGCTAAATCTTGGTGTTGAAAATTGCATCCCACACACATTTCATCTGGAGTTAAAAGAACAGTACCCGCCTTCCTTCATATACACTACTAGTCACTTCCTAAACCACATTAGGAGTGGTAATAATGCTTCCCCAACAGGAATTAATTTTATGCTAATCGTATATGTCAGTGACTCTCACAGCTGCTTCACAGAAGCAAGGGTTTTGCAAATTAGCTGCTTTCTTATTTGGGGAAGGTGTGGGATGGGCCAGAAGCAAAGGCATGGTTGGAACTCACATAATGTTTTTAGACTCATTAATGAGCCTAGCAGTCTCATTTTATCATTTCATCAGAAGATGGTTTGGGGCAGAAGCAGTCCTGAGGTCGTCAGTTCTGACTCAGCTGATTAACACTGGGCTTGTAAGATAATTGGAAAGGTCAAAAAACAGTGTCTAGTCTTTCTCCTAAAGCTAAAATTATTGTCAGAAAAATTTCCATGAGACACTCCAGCCCTTGTGGGAAGGAACTTAGGAATTAGGCAGATCTGAACTTGAATCCTTGGTGCCAGCTCTCTTGCTGCATGGCCTGGGGCAAAGGGCTTATCTTTGTAAATCTAAGTTTCCTTCTCTGTAATAATGGAAATACAAATGCCTCTCCCATAGAAAGGAACAAGACAAGATACATGAAACATAATGTCCAACACACAGAGGGGGCACAGTAAATTTTCATTTACTCAAATCTTCCTTCATCTCTTACTGGACAACTTTGCCTATTTGGGAGGACCAAGATTCAAAGGTCTAAACTGATGGGACACTTTTCACCCCAGGTAGTGCTGGTTAGACTGCTTTTAGCTTATAAGTGGAATGTGGTATAGACACAGGGGTCAGGTGTGGGTGGGAATGGTAGCGGAAATAAGGCAGACTCAGTGAATATTTAGGATTCAGGTAAAGGACAAAAACCTGAAAAGAAGTCCAATGAAGAGATGGTAAGACTTAGTTTTATTCATTCAAGCAACCAATATTTATTGAGCACTTACTACAATATGGGCAGAATTTGATGCAGAGGATACACTGGGGAACAAGATAAGCTCCTTCTTTTTCTTCAGAAAGTTTACACTCTACTGGGGACAACAGGTGTGGAGACAGGACCGTAAGGGTTGTGGTGCAGGAAGATCCAGGATGATATGGCCTGGCCGCCCATGCTCCCCACCCTAGGACAGCCCTGGGTCAGCCGGCCTTCTTTCCACCAGCAGTGATTCTGCTCACAGGGTACAGAGCCACCTGGGAACAGGGGAGTGGCTGGCTGGGCTGGGAGGCATCAGAATGTCATTAAACAAGCCAACACTCTATATATGTTATTCTGTCTTGACCCCAGTCTTTAGGGAAGGTTGCTCCCTTCTCCCAAGACCCAGGCAATCATCACAGACGTGCACAGCTGTAACGAATCACCCCACACTTACTAGTCACTGGAGAGTCGCTGAGATCAGCAGCTCCTTTGGGGGAAGACCCCTTCCCTAGAGAAGGCTGGCTTCTTTTTCTGAGTGCATATTCTCTTGCCTCCCCCATCCTCCCTGTGGAACTCTAACGTGGCCATGCCCAGGTGGACCATTACCTGAGTGCCCCCTGACTGGTCAGGATCAACGAAGGGTGTGGGATGTACAAAGGATGAAACAGTGACTTCTTTCTGGGATGGCAGGTCACTCAGAGCAGGGAGAAATGATTTAGCCTGGGTTTTGAAGACCTTGCTAGTTTGAGAGGGGAAAGGTGGCTAATCCTCCTCATGCCTTCTTTCATTCACTCGACAAATACTTGATGAGTGCCTACTACATGCCAGTCACCGTTCTAGATGCTGGAGATACACTGATGAGTCAAAACAGACCCAGTCCCCACATGCTTTGAGTGTACAGACCAGTGAGGAAGGAAGACCTTAAATAAAGCAAACTAGAAATTCAATGTGGCAAGCATGACTGGTCCTATGTGGCACCCAAGATACTACAAGAGGGCAATTTTACCTGGTCATATTAGGCATCCTAAGGAAGTGATCTAAAGGATGAGTAGGAGCCAAGCAAATGAAGAGGGAAGGAAGGCAGCAGGAACAGTTATGTACAAATGTCCTTTGCAGAAGGAAGCAAGGCATTTCAGGGGCAGAAAGAACCCAGTGCAACAGCAATGGAGAGAAAGGCAGGAGAGAGAAAAAGCGGTGCCAGTAGGTAAGCTGCAAAGGTGAAGTTACTGATGGTGGTAAATTTAGGGATTTTTATGTCAGGCTAAACTCAACTTCAGAACTCACTGGTTTTGTAAATGCTGATTATCGTGTCTCATATTCTTTTCCAATTTATTTATTTATTTATTTACTTCCAGCTGTGTTGGGTCCTCGTTTCTGTGCGAGGGCTTTCTCTAGTTGCAGCAAGCGGGGGCCACTCTTCATCGCGGTGTGCGGGCCTCTCACTATCGCGGCCTCTCTTGTTGCGGAGCACAGACTCCAGACACGCAGGCTCAGTAATTGTGGCTCACGGGCCCAGTTGCTCCGCGGCATGTGGGATCTTCCCAGACCAGGGCTCGAACCCGTGTCCCCTGCATTGGCAGGCCGATTCTCAGCCACTGCGCCACCAGGGAAGCCCCTTTTCCAATTTTTAATAAAGCTTTTTATTTTGAGGTAACTGTAGATTCACATATGCTTATAAGAAATAATAAAAAGAAACTCTGTGTACCATTTATTCAGGTTCTCCCAATGGTCATATTTTGTAAAACCCTAGTCCAATATCACAAGATTGACATGGATACAGTCAAGACAAGGAACAGATCCAACTCCACAAGCATCCCTCATGTTGCCCTTTTATATCCACACCTACTTCTCTCCAGCCCCCAACTACTCCTTAACTCACTAATCTATTCTCAGTTTCTATAATTTTGTTATTTAAGAATGCAATATGAATGGAACCCTATAGTATGTAAACTTTTGTTCATTTTATCCCTGTTGCTCAGATTATATAATTTCTATTGTCCTATTTTACAGTTCACTTATGCCTCTGTCCCCTTGATTCTGCTGTTGAATCCATCCATTGAGATTTTTGTTTCAATTGTATTTTCAGCCTTATAATATCCATTTGGTTTTTCTCTATACCTTCTATTTCTTTGCTGAAACTTTCTATTTCTTTGGTGAGGCTTTCTATTTTTTTTTTCATCTGTTTCAAGCATGTTCATAATTGCTCATTGAAATCATGACCCCTTAAAAATCATTGTCAAATAATTCTAACATCTCTGTTATCCCGGTGTTGGCATCTATGGATTGCTTTTTTTTTCATTCAGTTTGAGATATTTCTGGTTCTTGGTATGACAAGTGATTTTCCATTGAAGCCTGAGCATTTGGTATTATGTTCTGAGACTCGGGGTTTTATTGAAACCTCCACCACTCTGGCAAGAGCAGGATTGGTGCCACCTTGTTACTGACGAATGAGAGTACAAATTCAGGCTCTCCACTTGGCCTCCATTTGACACAGAAAGTGGGGAGGGCCCATCACTACTGCTGAGTGAGGAGTGGGAGTTCTAGCCCACCACATGGTCTCCACCGACACTGTGCTGGGGCAGGAGATCATTACTAGAGGGGATGAAAGTCCTGGCTCTCTGCTTGGCCTCTTCTATCACCTGTTTGGCTGAGGACTGGTGGGGCACCTCTTTACAGCCTTGTGAGGTTGAAAGGCTAAACTTACCATGCAGCCTTTGCTGGTGTGATTAAGAGTAGAGCTGTCATATTCCTAAGGCATTGGGTGTACTAAAATGAATATTGTCTGAAAGTTTTCTGTCTTGCTAGGCTGCCTATTTCCTGGTCCTCCGGCTAGAGAGAGTAGGCTTTTCTGGAAGCTGTTTTTGTCCGTGTTCATAGGCATTTCCAAGTTATTGGCTTCTTCAGCTCCAAGTATGGGATGCATGAGGCAAAAAGAAAACCCAGGGAGCTCACCACTGCCTCTTTCCTTGGGTCTCAAAGTCCTTAGCCGGTGTGTTTTCTCCACCTTTCAGAGAGTTATTGTGTGTTTGTTTTATATATAATGTCCAAAGTACTTAGTCTACTTTGTGAGCTTTGGGTGTTACTGGGAGGGTCTTGGGTTGGAAAAATATGGAGAAAAAAAAAAGGAATCAACTGTTTCTCTCTCTGGAACAAGAGAAAATGAGCTTCAGCTTGCCCTGTGTCTCCTTACCAATCAGGGTCTGGCAGCTGGCAATCACTCAGAGGTCATGGCAGGGGCAAAAGCACAAAATCAGAGAGGCCTTCCTGGCCCAGCCCAGAGATTAATTATGTTATTCAATTTCTGTTCCTTCTGCTGTGGTCCGAGTTTTAAATATTCTAGTGAAACCCTCTTGTCTAATATTTAGGCTAACCACAAGCAGAAGATGTGGGAAACATTGCAGGGGTGTATTTCTCAATAGCCCTTCCTAAAATTACCATGACATTTAGTTGGAACGTGCATGTAAAGTCGTTTCTGCATTGGCAATGCCAAAACTTTTGATGATGCAAAGCTGCCATCTCCCAAAGTAGAGGTATCTCAGGCCAAAGTTGGGATGCAATGATCAATCAGTTGTTCCTTTTTTACAGACTCAGAGAATCATGGAGCTGAGAGCATCAGGCGGGAATCTTTTAACTTCTAGTCTAGGGTTGAGAGAAAAGCGGGGGCACTTTCCCTTATGCTGTGAGTCATGACGCTCCACACTTAAGTGAAGGTGAGTGAGGTTATGGTGAAGCAATCACGGTGAGGCGTTCACTTCCTCTTGCCTTTCCCGTCCCTCCCCTGGTCTTGCAGAAAACCAGCCTGTGCTCACAGGTCCCAGGGAGGAAGTGGGCAGGGAGCAAAGGCAGAACCTTCCTACGTGGCCTCCTGGCATTTGTTCCCCAAGGGAGCCTGGGGAGAGATTCAGAAATAGCAGCATCTTGACCAGAAACATAAAAAAAGCATAAAAGGAGAATTTCCTCAGAGCTGGTGTGGGGCATGAGGGGACAGCATAGTGGGGCTGGGAGAGCAGAGCTCTTTTTGTTCCCTAAACAGCATTGGCAAGAGGAAGAGTGACTGAGGGTTCATCCGGGCACACAGGGCCCAGGCACCTTGGAAAGGTTCCAGCGTTCCAAAGACGGCGTGGAATGGCAGAGGCTCTGAGCCACAAGGCACTCTGCAGACCCGGGAGGTGGAAAGCTCCAAGTTATCCATGGGTTTCAAGGTCTTGGTGTAACTTGGAAAGGGAGTTCCAGTTCCCTGGAGTTCCCAATCCCTTGGATGAGGGATTAGCATAGAAACTGCTATTGTAGGAAATGCAGTGGTATTTGTTGCTCCTTCCCTGGATTTGTGGCCTGTGGTTCAATGCGGACCACCCACTGGGGACCTTGTGGTGACTCCCACTGAGCCTGACAGCATCCTGTGATAAAGTCACACTGCTAAGAGGCAGAAGAGTAGGCTCTGAAGTCAAGTGGGACTCCAACCCACACCTTTTTCTTCACCACAATATATGACCCTTATTTTCTGCCAGGTGAATCTTTAATCAAACACTTCTTGGAGAGCTCCACAGAAGCAGAGATATGTTCGCAGAGGATGTGAGCAAAGGAACTCCTCAGGTTTCTACCTTTCCTCCTTCAAGAGACTGCTGCTTCTCTCGAGCCCCTGGCTCCTTTGTCTTGGAAAACAAGGCGGCCAGTGTCTCTCTAACAGTCAGCTCATCGCCTCTGCTCATTTCAACTCAGACACATTTGCATGTGAAAATTACCTTCCTCAGCTCCCAAATCAATGCTCACATGTGCAAGGAGAGAAACCCCTCTCTTTGAAGCTGCAGAAGACATTGCTATAAAAAATAATTATTACTTCCATTCTGATGCTCACCCCGTGACCTCACACATCAGGGTTTGTCCACAAGAAACCACACATGCATCTTATTTTGAGCCCGGGCCCAAAGCGAGAAGTGGGTACTGCTTACCTCTGACTTTTAGTCTGAGAAAACCTATCTCCTGCAACTTAATTTCTCATGTTTTCCTGTTTCATGTCACTTTCTGATATCAGCGGTAATGTGATTTCATAGTTTACAAAACCAGTTTTCAGATACTGGGATTCCTCTCTTTCTTTGTAGATTGAAATAAGAAGATAGCAGAGAGGATGCAGGAATAAATTTGCCAACATTAACGACAAGAGTGGTCTGTTGATATATGCAGGTGCAGAAGGCTCCTTCCTCAGGACCCAGAACGTTCTCTCAAGAGAAGCCCTTCTGGACCCCAAAGGCTCCTCCGAGGTTTCACCCCTCTGCTTCCCCCACAGCAGGACCTTGGGCCCCATGCTTTGCCTGAAAGTTTGTTTTCCTCCGGGATGATTAGTCAACCATTGGCAGCTTCCTTTCCAAGGGCTGCTTCTCAGACCCCAGCTCTTGTGACCCAC
The DNA here is from genome assembly GCF_965194805.1 of Balaenoptera borealis. Taxonomy (NCBI): domain Eukaryota; kingdom Metazoa; phylum Chordata; class Mammalia; order Artiodactyla; family Balaenopteridae; genus Balaenoptera; species Balaenoptera borealis. The sequence continues at coordinate 136,174,773 of NC_138866.1, read as the reverse complement.
AAATCGCTCAGAAAGCTGGGGCTGATCCCATCGCACCCCCTGCCTATGACTGTGATGGTGATGATGAACCGTGTTAAACCGGGCCTCGCTTCAGAGTTTACAAAAATGGCTTTCAACTCCATCCACATACATTCTCAGACTTAATTCTAACAAGCACACTGGGGAGATACAGCTATCCAAGCTTGAAATGTGGGACACCAAGGATCAAAGAGTAATTTTCTCAAGTCTCACAGCCAATAAGGTGTGAAGACACACTTGGCAAACTCCCCCAGGAAGACGTGACCTGGGGGAGCAAGGAGTGTGCATGCACTCATGCCACCGCCCACAGCTTCCTAGGCAGGCCCAGTGGGCACCAGAGGACCCCCCTCCATCTCCGTTTCTGGCTGAGTCTCTGAAAATCACTTTACCAAAACAAGAGTATGAGCACCTCTAGACATGCAGGCAGCACCAAGGCTAAACAAAAGGTAGTCTGTTTATCACATCACATATGGATTCATCGTTTATCTTTTGTTTCTTTTTACCTTTTAGAGCAGGGGTCCCCCACCCCCGGGCCGTGGACCAGTACCAGTCGCGGCCTGTTAGGAACAGGGCCGCCAAGCAGGAAGTGAGCAGCAGGCGAGCGAAGTTTCATCTGCTGCTCCCCATCGCTCCCCATCTTATTTTGAGCCCGGGTTCGCATTAGCACTTGAACCATCCCTCGCCCTCCCCCCACCATCCGTGGAAAACCTGTCTTTCGTGAAAATGGTCCCCGGTGCCAAAAAGGTTGGGGACCACTCTTTTAGAGCACTCCTTAGTACCTTCAATACAAAAAACATTTATTTCTTATCTGCTAGTCTGTGTGTTATGCACTCTGCTAGTCTCATTTGTTCCTGTCTTCAAGAAACTCTGATTTCTTTTTCTTTTGAACTGAAGTACAGCTGATTTACAACGTTGTGTTAATTTCTGCTGTACAGCAAAGTGATTCAGTTATACATATATATACATTCTTTTTTTATATTCTTTTCCATTATGGTTCATCTTTAACTCCTTCTTTGACCCACAAAGGGAAGGCTGGCAGTCACAGCCCAGAATGTCCTAGTCTCAGGCCAGGCTCTTGGCATCCCTCAGCCACCAAGAGGAATTCAGAAAGAATCAGGCTCTGCAAGGTAGGTGACTCTGAGGCTTTAAAACAACAGCAACTGCACAGACCAAAGCCCTGTGAGCTCAAGGGATTTGGGAAATTCGGAACCACACAGAATGCGAGTGATGCTGTAGGCTCCCCTAAGATCACTTTCACAGGTGGACCTGGGATAAATGACTTCATCTTCTGCTGGGGAAATATGCTCAAGAGGAGGAAACCCATCACCAGCCAACTGCAGGGCCTTCAGAAGCCACTTACCTCCTTGGGTACCTGGGTGTACTCAACCAAGCAGCAACCCCAAGAAGTGCTCCACATCCAAAAGACTGCAGAGTTCAGTACATTTGAGATGCACTCCCAGCTCCAACCTCCTCCTGGAGATTCGTAGTGCATAATAAAGGCTCTGAGAAGTTACAAAATAAGTAAATCCACTGTTTTGGCAAATTTCTTTTGACTTGAGTGTCTCCTCACCTATTTTGCAGAAGATGGAGAGAAAATTTATTGAGAGTGAGGTATATTTTCACAGACATAAAAGGGACAAATAAAAGAGAGTTATGGCCCCCCATCCTAGGCCTTTGTGTTGGAGACTTGGGACTTTCCTTCTGCTGAAGCTCAAGTTCAATTTCTTTTGCATTAAAATAATTAATTGATCCAAGAAGTGGAAGGGTCTCTGGGGTTCGGAGGAGTTAGCCTTGGGGAAAAGAGATTTTCCAAAGAGAAACAGTCAGTAGTTTGGAGTTTCTGTCCTGAGGAGGGTCAGGCCCCCACTGAGGGGACAGTGGATATACAGGGATGGGCCCTGTGCTTCTGCAGCTAAACTTCATGCAAGAGTCAAATGGCTGGAAACAGGCCCCTCCCCCACCTCCCACCACAGGGAGCCATGCTGGCTTGGCACCTGAGCACAGCAGCAGGATGCACCAACCTTCGAGAGCCTTCGCCAAGTGTTCCGATATGTGTGAGTCCCCTGAAAACTTCGCCTGGAGCGTGGGAAGGAGGAGGCTGCCCCTAACATAAATATGCTTAAATTTCTTCTCTCACAGGTGTAAGGGGTTTCAGAGTCACATACAGTTAGATCTGGGCAATGAGAGTAACAAGACTTTCTTACACCTCAGTCTCACAGTGATGGCAAATTTGAGCTGCACTCCACGAGTAACACCTACCACAACTTTCTGGAATTCGTTTGATGCAGCGCACTGATTAGGAAATGCCTGTGTGGGTAGACTTTGTACCTTGCCTAAGTTCTTTACCTCCTTCCCTTCCCATTATAAATAGGTGGATGAAAGGTGTTGTTTTAGTGACAAAATAAATATGACCGCAAATAGAGTTGACTGTCAGCATCCTGGCAAACACCTGGAGGAAACATGAAAACTTTACTTGGCTTCCTTCCCCTCACACAGCTGGAATTTTCTCTAATTAATTTCCTCACTTGCTGGACCTGAAGTAAAAAATTTAAATCCACTCATCCCAGTTTTATGATGGTAAATTACCCCAAGAATTGAGTTTTAGAAAATAATCTTAAAATTGTTAAATGTCCTGAAAAAATGTGGATGATATATTGATAAGCAAAAGGTATGTCACCAAACAGAATGCGCCACAGACCCAGTCACGGCTCATGATCTGTGGTAGTCACATTCTCTAAACAGGCCATGAACACTGAATTAGGAAATCTTGAACCATTGCTCAAGAGAAAGTAAAAGATTAGATTCCTATGAACTTTTAGTCACAACAGTTCCGTCAACCGATCAATATACAACCTTGTTTTATGTGTGTTTCTGTTTAAAGACACCCCATATATGTAGTTGACTCATTAACACTGAACTCATGACCAGTGGCTCCATAGCTGCCTGAATGAAGCTCATCCAACACACATACGTTCTCCGTAAGGCACATCACAGCCGTCTTGCACCCAGTATCACTAGCCAGCCCTTCAGCATTATACTTGGGTGCTGTATAAAAAGCACAAAAATGTGACTAAATAGACCTCAAAAGGAGCTTATTTACAGAGTGAGAACTGAAACAGGAAGGCAGAGCATCACCTTGTTGAACCTTAGCTGGGAACGTGTGCATCTCAATTTTTTGCCCCACTGTGCATGTCCACGAGTGACCTTGACAATGCGGCAAGTACTGATTTGGGTTACAAATAAATTTCAGCGAGTAGGTGAATCCACAAATATGGAATTCGCAAATAATGAAAATCAACAGTATTACTTTTATAATCATTAAAAACTCTCAACATGAGGCGAGAAGGATAATAATTGTCATGTATCTAGCATGTCCTGAGCATTCTACGTGTTCTGGGCAGCATGACCAAAACTTCTCTCCCTGAATCAGGCACTATTTCTCCATTTCCCTGACTGCAGATAGTGAAAATAATTGGGTTTTCCCTTATGATTCTACTCCTCTCTTTAGAGCCTGTAAGTGTTACTAGAAAAAAAAAAGTGCTCTATCTCCTTTCACTGTAAATTTCTGAGCATAAGGGGACCCCCTGTTTTCCCAGTGTGATTTTAATTTAGCATTCTTATCTAATGCAAAGAAACTTGTAATATTTCAGATTACATAGTCAAATAACTTAGTTGTACATAGGTAATGTAAATCTTACATATCACAGAATAAGGTAGTGTTATTTTTTAATTGATTGCTCTTTTTTTGCTTTCTAAATCTCACATAACTTTATACAAACTGCCCACATGCTTCAAAATCCATTTCTCCAGCATCCCTAGAACCTGCTTTTGAGTCATCACACACCATTTTCCAGAGATAACTTCCCTTCTGAGTTAAGATAATGAACATTTCTAAATCTGTAAATGATATGATCCCTGTAATTTTTACTCCAAGCTATAAGTATCCAGTGGCACAACATCAGGAAGTGTTTTCCCGCAGTCCTCCTGTAGTGATCTGACAAAGTATTTCTTTTTAAAGGATCTTTCAAAAGCTAATTTACAATTAACGAAACTTGGAAGAGTGAGGTTTTTTCCCTAAGGATAATTACTACTCCTGTACTAATAGTCTTTCCCTCTCCCGCTCTTTCTTTCGCTAATTTTTTCTGGTGACTTCTACAGGCGTTCCTAAACTAGAATTGACTGCGATCAGTTAAAGCTACTGTGTCTTCCCTACATCATACTTACTGTTCAGAATACAGCAATTAAGAGGCTGCCCTGTAATATAAGAGAATTTGTAAGGATTTCAGTAGAGGGCAATTCCCTCCTTCTAGAAAGATGATATGGGGGAGGAGGGAGGGATCTTCACCTTACATTTGGGCATATATTGTAATTTTATTCCAAAGAACTTTGGCAAAGCCTCTCCATGGGCCATAGTCCCATTCTAGAAAAATCTGACCTTCTATTTCCTAAAGCATGATGAGCCCTGCCTTTGCCTGTATTTGGTGCTGAGGAAAAGCTAGCAGGGAATTTGTCACTGGCTATTTGGCACATGTGAGGGGCACGTGGCCCACCCTGTCACCTGGCAAGACATGCTGATTTATGAGCCATGCTGACCATGCTCAAAGCACTTGGAAACTTTCAGAGTCTGAGACCCATTTAGAACAAAATCTGGTGCAGCCAGGGGAGGCAAATAATTTGTGTGACAGGATTTAGGGAAAAACAATTTGCAATGGAGTTAGAGAGGCTGATTTTCCATAAACTGGCTCTGAAGGCAGTTCCTAATGATGATGGCCTTGTCTATACGCTGAAGTTCTCTGTCTGGTTTACCACTCTTGGAAAGAGGCCCACCTGGCTCCCTCTCCTGGCCAAATCCTCCACACGATGCCAGAGCCCATTCTGCTCCCAACATGAGGCTGTCCTCACACCCACTGGTCAAGGAAAACTTTCCCCCCTGACGTCTGTCCCTGGGGTCTGCCCTGAACTGCAGTCCACACTCACCACCTCCAACTGCTCATGGAGGGCAGGCCTTGCTTGCTTGTGCCTCTTTCCAGTGACCTTCTCAGTGCCTGTGGCTTCCCTGAAGCCAAGCCAAGAGTTCTCAAACTTTTGCAGTAAAAGCCCACACCATGGATGTTGCCCCCTGCACCAAACATTCCAAAGTGTGGAAATGCAAGCATCATGGACTGGCTGGATACCATTTTGCTCTCAATCCAGTTTTCCCCAATTAAGGGAAGCACAGCCCTAAGAATTAATCACTCCATGTATGACCTTTAATCTCCTCAAAAGTTCAGACAGTAAGTCATCCATGTTTACCATGGTTTACCTACTCTATTATTAACACATTACTGGTGATGCATGCTCAGTAGATGGAGATAGATCAGAGTGCCAAGACCAAGATGACTCTACATTTCTCTAGGGATTTTTTCTGATCACTTTACTCTGTCACTTCACACACTTTAGCTGAGATTTTTTTAATGAACATTTTCTTCAAGAAAAAAAAAACCCACTATAAATGAAGTCACCAGAAAAACAACTAAGAATGTATTTTTCAATTCATAATGCAAAGCACTAATTTCCTTAATCTGCAAAGAACTCTAAATCAATAAGGGAAAAGATAAAAACCCAATATAGGGCTTCCCTGGTGGCGCAGTGGTTGAGAGTCTGCCTGCCAATGCAGGGGACACGGGTTCGAGCCCTGGTCTGGGAAGATCCCACATGCCTTGGAGCAACTGGGCCCGTGAGCCACAACTACTGAGCCTGCGCGTCTGGAGCTTGTGTTCCGCAACAAGAGAGGCCGCGACAGTGAGAGGCCCGCGCACCACAATGAAGAGTGGCCCCTGCTCACCGCAACCAGAGAAAGCCCTCGCACAGAAACGAAGACCCAACACAGCCAAAAATAAATAAATAAATAAATTTAAAATGCATTAAAAAAAAAAAACCCAGTATAAATTGGGCAAAAGATGTAAATAAACAGCTCACAAGCAAGGAACTACAATGGACATTGATATCTCATTAATAATAAGAGAAATATAATTAAAACTAAAAACACATCTGCTGTCACCTGTTGTTTAGCAAAAATAAAAATATTTAAGACATACATTGACAAGGATGTGGAGAAACAGGTATTCTCATGTACTGCTGCTGGGAGTTTACATTGGTTCAACCTCTATGTTGGAAATGAAATAACTTCCAACATTAAAAATGCATATGCCCTGTAATTCAGTCATTCCAATGACAGTTATTACTGTACAAAGATATCCATTGCTGCATTGTTTGTAATAACAAAAGATTAGAAACCAACAGGGGGCAAATTAAACAAGTCATGGTACATACACACCATGGAAAACTAACCAGCCATTAAAAAGAATGAGATGCATTCTGTACACAGTGATATGGCAAGACTGATAAGATGAACTGATAAATGAAAAGAACAAGAGAGAACAGTGTGGATCTTATACTGTCATATATTGATGCAAAAAAAACTATATTTGTACATTTTTGTAATTGTATAAAATGTTTCCCTCTTCTTCTCCCTCCTTCCGGAAAAAAACAAAAAACAAAAAACTAGTAAGAGTGATTTTTTCTGGAAGAAGAATTGGATTGCTAGGATTCATGGGAAGGAGACTTCTTTTACACTGTGTATTTTCTCAAATCTTTTGAACTATGGACATGTAGTACTGATTATAAACAATGAAAATAAAATAATCTAAAAAATATATCCAACAAGACACAGACTATGAGGAAATATTTATAAAACACGTATCTGATAAAGGATTCCCATCAAAAATATATAAAGATGTCTCAAAACTCAATAGGAAAATAAACAAAAACAATTTTTAAATGACCGAAAAAAATATTTTGTGTAAACAGACACACCAAAGAAGAGATATATGGCGAAAAAATATCAAAAGATCCTCAACATCATAAGGGAAATGCAAAGTAAAACCACAGTAAGATGCCTTTACACACTTATTAGAATGAACTTTTTTTACATGACAAAACCTAGAGCTGGTAAGTACATGGAGTAACTGAAACTCTCTTGAACAATACCTAATGCTGATAGGGATACAAAATGGTACATCTACTTTGGACAACATGTTTTCCTTCTAAAGTAAATCTATGCCTATCACATGACCTAGCAATCTCACTTCTAGGTATTTACTCTAGAGAAATGAAAACACATCCACACAAAGACCTGTATGTTCATGTTCATAGAAGCTTGGTTGGAAATTGCCAAAATCAGAAATGACCCTCAACAGGTGAATGGATAAACAAACTGTGGTATATCCATACAATAAAATACTGCTCAAAAAAAATAAATAAATAAGAAAGAAAGAAAGAAAGAAAAAACTCATGGTACTGAAACAACATAGATGAATTTCAAGAGCATTATGCTAAGTAAAAGCCGCCAGTTACCAAAGGTTACACACTGTATGATGCCATTTATACAACATGCTGAAAAAGGCAAAATAGGTCAGTGGTTACCAGGGACCGGGGAAGGAAGAAAGGAACTGACTACAGAGGGAGTCCTTTTGGGAGTAATGTGATTATTACACAACTGTGTACATTTGTCAGGATGCATAGAACTGAACACCAAAAAAGAGTGAATCTTACGGTGTGTAAATTACTACTCAATAAACGTGATATCTCAGGTTTGCTGTGGGCAGCATGGCTGGCTATCTAAACTATTTTCTGAAGAGGATGCAAAGTGTCATGAAAAACTCAGGCACCTCTGCCTGACTCCGTGGGAACGTGCCTAACCAACTCCCTTCAGAGATGCTAAAGTCTCTACAAATTCAGTCAGGACCCTTGTTCAACCATGTGGTCCACGGGGGAAAGCATTTAATATCATTATCCACCCCAAAAGCTGAGTGACAATATTATCTTTCCCCATTGGGCAGGGAGATTTCAAGTTTGAATGTGATCTTAATTAGATGCCCCTCTTTGCAACACGGTTATGAAGATAGTTGCACTGAGGTCAGAAGGAGATGGGAGAATTTGATTAAAGCCAGTCACTGGGAAAATAACATGAGTATAGATATAGACCCTAAGAAGGATATGACAGGTACACTTTCTATAACTTTGTCTATTGCATTGACAATTATGCTCTCACTGGGCATTCTATTTTGACTTTCCAGTATATTCATAATATATTACAAAAAATCATTTTAAACGATTCATTTGAATGATGTTCAGTTTTAAAATATGAGCTTGAAAAAACACACACACCTACTCAAATGCCCTGCTAAGATGCTGTGTCTTCAATAATCTTGAATTACCTGTACCTCCTGGCTATTGGTTTCACTACTCTGACAGCTGAAATAACATGTTCATGGCTTGCGTGAGTCTTGGATGTTTGGGGTTAGGAAAAGAATGGGCAGGTTATGCATGTATTTTCTAAATTAACTCGAGCTCTGAGTTTGTCTGCAACGCTACAAGGTTCAATCGCATGGATGGTACCTGGGGCGGTGGCGGGGTGTGGGGGGAGCAGGCACACTCGGAAGGTTCTACTTGACTGGGTGCCATTGTCATGAGAAGCCAGGTGTCACCCCATGTAATGTAAAGGAATCAAATAATTTAATCTTTTAAGACAGATTTGATGAATCCATTCTACCTTGAAAGAGATAAATTGCTACATAAAGCAGCCGCATAGCACAGGGACATCAGCTCAGTGCTTTGTGACCACCTAGAGGGATGGGATAGGGAGGGTGGGAGGGAGACGCAAGAGGGAGGAGATATGGAGATATATGTATACGTATAGCTGATTCACTTTGTTATAAAGCAGAAACTAACACAACATTGTAAAGCAATTATACTCCAATAAAGATGTTAAAAAAAAAAAATTGGTACATAAAGGACAAAAAGTAATCCCTTGGATAAGAGTGTTTATATCTGCCTCATGACTGTGAAACCAAAGAGCAAATTTAACACTGATTATTAACATGTTAAAATTTAAAGCTGTGGGGAAAAAAAAAGAAAGAAAGGAGGAAAAGGGAAAAAAGAAGGAGAAGGAGAAGCAGCCGCCGCAGCGGCAGCAGCATCAGCAGTATTGGGCGGGGGTGGGGGGGGCGGGCGCGGTAAAAACCATGGTGTCATGACTATTTCAGAAATGCTTCTTCAGAACCCAGCAGTCTTCCTGGGAACTGCACAGGGAGGGCTGTGTCTGCCCAACTAGAAACACTGACACGCCAAGGGGCCTTATGGGTTATTCCCTCCTAAACCTGGGCCAACAGAACTCAACCCCCCCGATGATCCAGGTGACAGGAACTTCTTTATTCCACTTAGGAAAGACAAATTCCAATAAAACAAGGTACTTTGAGCTAGTGGGATTGGTGGATTGAATTTAGAGGGTTGACTTTCCCAAATGCCACTAAAATGTCAGAAAAGGAATTTTTAAGGAGGTCAAGTGACAAGGACAAAGAGAAGGAGAGGAAGCAAGGGTTGAGGAGAGAGGGCTATCTCCCTCTTGGAAGCTGGAGGTTAATTGGAGGTGGCCAAGCTAGCCCAGCAGAGCCTTGGGACCTTGGAGAGAAGTTCAGGCACCCAAGTTGGGGAGCGGGAAGAGAGAGAAGTACAGCAGCTCTCCTCTCTAACCCTGAAATCAAGGGGCTGTGGACCCCAGTGCCCCATCCAACCCCATCCAGCACCTGCTGCCCTCTGACTCCTGCAAAGCCTGAGAGATCATTCCAGAAAAACAAAGAAACCCAGGCTCAGGGAAATGGTCACAGCAGTGTGAGGCAGAGGACTGGAAATAGGGGTCAGGCGAAAGTCTATATCTGAAGGGTTGGGAGACTTCCTTCCCACCCCTGCAGGTTATGGTGCCCCACCTACGCCATCGCACATGCGCAGCCAGGTAAGGGAAAAGACACAGAATTCCCTCCTCCAAAAGCTTTTCTCGGTATTTAACTTTTTTTTCTGATTTGGTTAATATTTATGAAAAGTGTCATGTGTCAGGAGCGGGGTGCATTGAGGATGTAGCTGTTCAGAATACACAATACAGGGGACTTCCCTGGTGGCCCAGTGGGTAAGATTCTGCGCTCCCAATGCAGGGGGCCTGGGTTTGATCCCTGGTCAGGGAACTAGATCTCGTATGCATGCTGCAACTAAGAGTTCGCATGCCACAACTAAGAAGTCTGCATGCCGCAGCTAAAGATCACACATGCCACAACTAAGACCCAGTGCAGCCAAATAAATAAATATGCAATACAGATAGGATTGTATCAAAGTTATGAAGCATAGTTATGAAGCAAAGATATGAAGCATATCAGGGGTTGGTACCCCTGATTCCACCACCCAACTTCAGAAAATACCATGAGCAATCTATGTGGAATCCCCACGTGTCCCCCTACCCCATGTCTTTGCCCCAGAAGGAGCCACTATTCCTAAGTCTGTGCTTAGCCTTCTCTTTCTTTTTTTAAAAATAATTTTGCCAATTGTGCATGTATTCCTGAACAATATACTTTTTACCTTGTTTGGTAGTTAGCTTGATAAAAGTGATATCTTATATTACTGACTCTGAAGTTCTGAAAAATTCATTTTCACCATCATTACATGTTGGTGAGCAGCATTAGCTAGCTCATTTTCTTTTTTTTTTTTAAAGAAATTCACGTTCTTTTATTTATTTATTTATTTATTTATTTATGACTGTGTTGAGTCTTCGTTTCTGTGCGAGGGCTTTCTCTAGTTGCGTCAAGTGGGGACCACTCTTCATCACGGTGCTCAGGCCTCTCACCATCGCGGCCTCTCTTGTTGCGGAGCACAGGCTCCAGACGCGCAGGCTCAGTAATTGTGGCTCACGGGCCCAGTTGCTCCGTGGCATGTGGGATCTTCTCAGACCAGGGCTCGAACCCGTGTCCCCTGCATTGGCAGGCAGATTCTCAGCCACTGCGCCACCAGGGAAGCCCCAGTTCATTTTCTTAACTGTGAAATATTCCACTGAATGGATGTACTCTACCTTTATTTATACACGTTGGATATGTAACCAAGCAGGACCCTATGGGGCCTTCCTGGGACAGGCCTTCCCTCATATCCTCTGCTCTAGCTCCTCTCTGAAGTACCTAGATAACAGTATTTGATGCACATTTCCTGAGTTGTTTTACAGATGTGAAAACTCCCCACCAAATGGAAGTTGTTAACTATTGGGTTGGCCAAAAATTTCATCGGGTTTTTCCGTAACAGCTTATGAAAAACTGAACGAACTTTTTTGCCAGCCCAATACTTGATGACCATGAACACACAGCCCCCAGGCCTCCTGGAGTCTAAGGACTGACAATGTTAACCCCTGTGACACCACCCTGTTACCTCACCATCAGCCAATCAGAGAATTGTGCATGAGCGGATCACATACCCTGCAGCCCCCCTTCCTCACCTGGCTTTTTTCTTCTTCTTTTTTTTTTTTTTTTTAATGTTTCTGTAGTTTCTAATTGGAGTTTGCAACGATGCCAGCCATGCTGCATGACTTGTCATCAACATCCAGGTCCTAGGAACGAAATTGGGTCATTTGTAGAGACGTGGATGGACCTCACCTGGCTTTTAAAAATGCTTTTCTGAAACCCTTTGGGGAGCTCGGGGCTTTTTAGGGCATGAGCCACCCATCTCCTTGCATGGCCCTGCAATAAACCTTTCCCTGCCCCAAACTCCGACATTTTGGTGTGTTTGGCCTCATGTTCGCTGGGCACATGAACTTGCGCTAACAGATGTACATTTCGTTTATTCTCGTTTTGGCCACTACCTACTAAGATAACTGCTAAAAATGTTCTGGTACATGCTTTTTTAGAGCCCAAGACAGGGGTTTGTCCAAGCTATATAGACAATTGATGGGTCATAGTATTAACTTATGTACAAGTTTATAAGATATTGTTTTTCTAACTATTTATATCAATTTACTCTTACATCAACTGTGTATGTGTTCCTGTTCTTTATATTTCAAACACTTGATCCTAACAGATTTCTCAATTTTTATAAGTCAATGGGCAAAAAAGTATTCCATGGTGGCCTTTTTATTTTCTTGACTATCCAGAAGATTGAACTTACCCTCATAGATTTATTGACTATTTATATCTCCATCTCTGTGAAATGCCTATTCATATCTTTTGTGAATTTTTTATTGAGTTGATTGCTTTTTGGATTTATAGTAGTCATTTGTATATGCTGAATACTAAGCATATTATCAGAGTGTGTGTTACAATGATATCTATGAGTTTTGGATTCATCTTCTCTTTTTACAGTGATTTCTAAAGAATACCTAAATTACCAAAGAAATCATCCATATTCAAGGACAGGAAGCCTCAATATCGTAAAAAATATCAATTCTACCCCAAGCAGTCTATAGATTTAGTTCACTTCCAGTCAAAATCCCAACTTTTTTTTTTTTTTTTTGAGGAACTTGATAGGGTAGGTTGCCATGAAGTTCACTTCTTATTTGAGGCAATGATTATTTTGTGCAAAAATAAGTATGGGTTGGAATCAGCAACCTTTTCCATACCTGCAATAGTCCAGAGGGCATGGGTTGGGGAGTCAGAGACACAGGTTTAAGTCCTGGTTCTGTGCTCACCAGCTTTACACTTGAGCAAATTACTTCACTGAGTGTCCATTTTCTTGTTTGTATTGGAGGTTGAATACCTAATTGGTATTCAGTTGAAGACAAGAATACCTAATCATTTCTTTGCTAAACAAGATAACACATAAAGCCCCACAGAGTCAGTGTCTAGCACACAGCAAGCACTCAGTAAATGCAGGCTGCCTTCCTCTCTTTTCCCTCACCACCATCCCCAGAAGCACAGAGCTATAGGGACTTCCTGAGCTGGATGGCCCAGTCTCTGTTAAAAAAGAGAGGCCCCACCCACCCTTGGCTGGATGATTAAATGATGTTGCAGGGCCTGCCAAAAGTAGGAATGCCTTTCATCTTTGTGCGAGAACATAATTTAAATATATATTTTATCAAAAGAACTGGAAAATGCAAGCTACAAAGACACAGGGAGCAGCCCAAAGCCTTGACTCTTTCTTTATTCCCTTTGAACTTGATAAAAGCAATACATGCCCTACCTTGAGCCCAGAGGTAAAGCTAACAGGTGGCCGATGACATTGAAGCTTCAGGGCATCTCATTTGCACAGGTCCCTCTGAGGCCCTGGAAGGGGTTCCGGTAGGGGTGTGTAACCATATGGTTTTGTCAAATTTTCAAAAGTGAGATATTTTCACTGCCAATCAGTTAAGGCTGAGTCTTTCTATTGACATCTCATTTACATGCTTCCCATCATGTCAGGTGGTAGGGGAGTGACCATGAGTACTTTTGGGGCCCAGCTAAGGGGAAGTTGAGTTGGGGATATATTTAGTTTGGCTTTCATGGAATATGTGCATGTGATTTGCAGTCACTTCCTTGTAGAGTTGAGTTAATGAGGACTGTCCTGGTGGCTTCCAGTGATACCTCTACCATCCAACCCATCCGCCATGTGGACTCACCCAGTGTCATGACATCCAGATGCAGGGCCAGAAGTCCTGATGTGGCCCTGTGCCACTGTGTCCAACACCAGAAGCACAAGATGAGTGAAGGAGAAAAAAACACACAGAGCCAAAAGAAGCTAGTCTGTGGAATATCCTTCCAAATCTCACAGCACATATATTTATGTGAAAGAAACTTGAGAAATTTTAAAATTTGACAATCTTAAACATTTCCATGACATCATCAGTGATTTATACCTGTGTTCCTAAAAGTAGCAGTTTGGGAAGCTAAAAGAAACTTCTAAAACTATCAAGAATACCAAAAAAATGTTTTTCAATTAATCATGCTAAAGTAAGGACTAAATTATCTTGCTATTCTATCTATAAAAAAAATCACAAAATTGCCATTAAAGAGGATACAGCCAAAAGATCTAAGGAAAAAAGTTACTGAGTATTCCAGGCAGCTAATTAATTAAAAATTGTGTGGTTTTTTGGTGATGTTTGCAGTATTTGCCAGCTTTAAATTTTTGTAGCTTATAATTTATTTTCTATTCTATATATTCTCTTTCATACCTAATTTGATTAATTCATAATTATGTATTCTCATTCTCAAAGAAGATCCCCCAATTGCATAAGATTCAGGGCCCACGAAACAGGGATCTACCCCTTGCCTTACCTGAAGGGAGAATCTTCAGTTTAATGAGTGGCCTTGGGTCCCAGAGTGGACGTTACTCACAGGGCAGTGGAGGAGACCGCAGAGGGGTGTTCACCATGCAGTCAATGCTAGGAGCCAGCATGGGGTGGGGTGGGCCTGATCTGACCCCTTCTATTGCTTTCATGAGAGCAGATACGGTGGGCCCAGGAGACACCTGCTCAGAACTCTCTTGCCTCATCTGGGGCAAGTAATGGACACACACATACACACACACCACCACCACCACACACACACACACCAAGCCAGCAGTGTTCATCGAAAAGGCCTTGGGCAGGAGATCTGCAACAATCTCCTCCTCTGCAGCTTTGCGGCCCAACAGGACCCAGAGGCTTTTGGTCATAGTCCTTAAGAGCAGCCAAGGAGAGTCTGGGAATCCCACTGCTTCCAGCAAGAAAGGGGTCAAACAAAACAGGTAGAATATCTGCCCCCTGGAATTAGAAGGAGGAAATGAGGTAGGAAACATGAGAGCAGTATATCTGTCATGCAGTCAGGAAGCATTTGTGCAGTCCAAACAAAGGACGTAATCAAAGTTTAGGCCCTGTAGCTAAGTTCTGTTTGAAGAGTAGAGTTTTTATCTTTCAGTTTGAGCAAGATCCAGTTCTGCCCCCTGACCCTGGTCCAGCCAGGCTCTGCAAGTATTTGAAACTACAAACGGGCCACCTGAGTTGCCAAGGCTGTGGTATAATCCCGTCCTTATAGCTGAGCCTTCCTTGCCCTGCTCTCAGGCTCTCAGACCATTGCTTTGGTTTCCTGGACCCTCTAGAAGTCCTAAGGTCCCCTGGAAGTTGAACTTGAGGTTCCAGTGGCAGGCTAGGACAGGTGCTCATGGATGGCATGCCCCCAAACAGTATCCATCAGCCATGCTCCAGCTAATGCCTCGGTAAAAGCACTCAAGAGTTGGTGAGGTGTTTCAGTGGGGGGCTCTGTAAGCAGTGCCCCGCAGGACTGCCAGCCTTGAGGGGCGGGATAAACAACTTGGTTAGAAAAGCCTGTCCATTCACTCCAGCTTTCCAGGAAAACAATCATTAAGGGCTCATTTGTGATAAAATATCCATTTCTGCGCATCGCTATTCAGTGGTACATCCCCTCCCCCCTCCCCACCCCCATCTATCAATCATCCTTACAGAAGTGATTACAGAGAAATGGACAGTGAAAATTAGAACTGCCCTGGGCATCTCTAAGTCGCTGGTGCTCTGTCCACTTGAACCTTACAGGGCCAGTGTCTGCCGGCTGCTCCTGTCACTCCCAGGCAGTGCCGGGAGCTGGGCCTGCCTCCATTTTCCCCAAAATCTGTCCACATACAGGCATTTAGTCTCACCACAAAGAATGCTGAACATTGTTAAAAAAACAAAAAAAAAAATGCCGTGTCAAAAACACCAGCCTGTCTCATAGCTATGTCAACTGGAAAATAAAACGTGCAACCTAAAAGTTGAGAGTTATGTTTTATTTGGTGGAAATTTTTAGGACTTCAAGCCCGGGAGGCAGCATCTCAAGTAACCCTGAGAGAACTGCTCCGAGGAGGTAAGGAGGGGAGCCATGTTATATAGAAGTTTTACAACAAAGGGCAGGTAGTCTGAAGGTCAAAAGATTATTGTAAATTAAAGAAAACCAGATATCTAAGTTAAGGAATTCAGCGCTTTTCTAAGTATGGGAAGATGCAAGAGTCTGGGCTCACTGAAATCATTCCTTTGATATGCACCTCAGCTATCTGGGGCCATTATCCTGTGTTTTCACATCCTGAGTTTCCTCAGGGCTCACCGTAGGGAGTGGCTGCAGTCTGATGGCTGCTATATGGCAGATGTTCTTTCCTTCCTGAGTTCCCTGAGGGCTCACCAGCTCACCACAGGCAGTGGCTGCAAAGGCTGATGACTGTGACATCTTTGTTTACTGATATGGCAGGAAATATTCCATTTCTCAGCTGATAGGCAAGGCTCTCCTCTGGCACCATAAACAGAGATTAATACCAAATCTCAGTTCCTGCTTCCTCTCATTTTTCCTGATTCTTGGAAAAGTTAGTGAGGAAAACAGAAGCAAAGAGAGACAAGAAGTTGCTTTGGGGCTTCTGCTGAAAACAATTATTTAATACATGTAAATTTTAAAAAACATTTCTTTTCCTATGTACATTGAGCACCTAGTATGTGCCAGGTTGTATGCTAAGTACCTTGTACATAGTATCCTCTTCCATCCTTGCAATAACCCTTGAAATAACAAGTGAGCTAGTAAGAGACAGGACAGGCCAGGGGCCCAGCTTTCTCAGATTCCAATTCTGTGCTCTGTTTTGGTATATAAGTTTAAGAATCATAGAAACCTCTCCCATAAGAGCTTCCCAGGAGTTCCAGGCTTGGGAAACAGGTCTTGGAAGGGAAAGGTGGGGACAGAGCCAGAGGTCAGCTATGGGGAGGAGTGAGGGTGAGGGAATTTAGTAGTGTCCCTCAGCTCTTGGCAGGGATGATTAAAAAAGAAAATTAGAATTATAGGCGTGTATAGTCCTAGACTAAAAAAAGGAGAAGAAAACACAAAGTATATTATTATTAATCAGAAGATATAAAAATATATACCTAAATCTGAGATGTTTAGCTCAAACTTGCCCCGGAAGAATCTAACCAAGCTGAAGTTGTGTCTCTTGAGAAAAGGACCTTTCATTATTTAAAACTAACACACACACACACACACACACACACACACACACACGAGGATAAAATAATAAGCAAGCAGTTACTCGCCATCCAAAAGTGAACAAATATTGTTTCCTCCTCTAAAAACAGCAGGTTTGCTAAATTGTCCCAAGTAATTGGAAAAAGGGGCCTTTTAAGAAATGTTTTCGATGGTGCCATCTGGTGGATTCATCCTAAAAGTGCTATCTGTTCTCACAATTAAATTGACTTGAGAGGACATATTCTAGTACATAATGAGACATTCGGTCCCTTAATTTTTCCCTGTGGCTTTCCATTATTTTCCCTCTGGGCATCTTCAGCCTCCTTTCCATTGCACTACAATCAACTAATCCTTGAAGTTCCCCCTTTCATTTCATAGCCTTTCTGCTGCAGAGCCATTTTATGGCAAGATTTATAGCAATGTCAAGAATAAAGAAAACTGTTGTAAAATAACCATGGACAACATTATAAACTGGCAATAAAATTGGCCATAATGCACAGCTGGTATTTATGTGGGCCACCTGTTCAATTTTTAGCCACTCCTGAATCAACTGCTTTCACCCCATTCACTGTGTTTTGAAAGCCGTTTCACTTGCCTCCTTCTCCTCCAAAGATCTTCAAAACTGACAATTATTTGCAGAATGTGCTGAGGCCTCACATCAAGCCAAACCTGCTTGTCCATGTAGCCATAACCATACCTAGAAGCTTATCATGGCTGATTCTTGCTTCTGAGTCTCTGAGCTCTGCCAAAACCCAAGTATTAGACAGAAGAAAAGTTTCACCAGAACTCATGCCAGCTACAAGATACACTTAATCCCAACACACATATGCATATCAAAAATTAGATGAAATGATCAAGGAGCTATGTACTTCTCCACAACTATGGGGAAGGTACTAGAGCCATAATTTGTAGGAGCAGTTCCCATTTAATGAGCATCTACCCAGTACAAGTTGAAATTTTTACATATGTTATCATTAATCTGTTAATCCTTGCAACAACTCTGCAAGATAGTTGAATCAATTATTCATTTCCTGTATGACTTCAGTAAATAATTCTACCAACCTCAGTCTAGAAGTTGGCCTATCAACAGTGCAGTAATGTAGTGAGAATTCAGTAGTAATAGCTAAGAGTCACCATATCCTTATTCTGTGCTAAGCATCCTTATGAGAACTCTCCACATATTAACTCATTTTATTTAGTTACAACCCACCTATTATGTACTATTATTATGTCCAGTTCATAAAAGAATGCTGAGACCCAAAGAAGTTAAGTAACTTGCCAAAGGCCACAAGCTAATAAGTGGCAAAACCAGGATGTGAACCCAAGAAGTCATACCCCAGAGCACAATGCTCTTTTGACAACTAATTGTGACTACTATTTAATGATTAATTAAAAAAAAAAAAAAATCAATGACTGAAGTCAGCATGAATGTTGGAGTAAAGACTCCCAAAAGTTCTCTTCTCCCTAGAAGCAATGAGAAAGTTGGCAAAAATTACCAATATCAACTTTTTTCAGAACACCAGTAATGAACCAAAAGTTTGCAGCAATTGGGAAAGCATGTATTTAAAAAATAGCTGAATCTTGCTAATAACAGTGAGCTCTTTGGTTTTTAACTCACCTGAGTCCCATACCTCACTCACTAGTTCTGCAGGAACCTTGAAAAATCATTCCCAGTGCAGCCTTGGAGCCACTGGAGAGAGCAAAATGGAACTGGAGATCTTTCAAAGCCTCATTCCCAAAGAATTATCATTATCTGACCTGTCTGGTCAGACCTGCCTAGGGGTTCCCTGGAAGACTTCACTTGCAAATCTGTCTGTATTTGACCTGATTTGGAGATTTACTGGTTCCAGGAATTTAAAGAAATCCCTGTCCAATCATTAGCTGATCACTAGCAAACTAAGAAGAGATTTCAGTGGCCACAAATAATAAAGAATACAGACGTTATAGAACCAGTTCACAAAAGTCACTAAATAAGCAAAAGCAATTTAAAAAAGCATCAACAACAATACACTCTGGGGAGGGGAGAGAATCTGATTTCTGGAGGTGCACATTATATTATTTTAAATTGCCAGTTTCCAACAGACATTTCAAAGTATGTAAAGAAATAAGAAAGTATGGCTCTTTAAAAGGACATAAAGTGATCAATAGAAATTGTCCCTGAGGTAGCACAGACATGGACTGTGCTTTAAAAGACTTTAAATCAGTCATTTTAAATATACTCCAAAAGCTAAAGGAAATCATGTCTAAAGAATTGAAGGAAAGTAGGAAAACAATGTCTCACCAAATATAGAAAAATCATAAAGATAGAAATTATATATTAAAAATATAGAAATTCTGGATTTGAAAAGTACAATAACAGAAATGAAAAATTCTCTATAGGGAACAGTATCAAATTAGAACAAACAGAAGAAAGTGTTGCAAATTTGAAGCTGGATCAGCTGATATTATCCAGTCTGAAGAACAGAACGAAAGTAGAATTAAAAAATTAACACAGCCTTAGAGGCCTGTGGGACACCATCAAGACACCAACATATGCAACACATCCCAGAAGAGGAGAGAGAAAGGAGCAGAAAGAACACGTGAAGAAATACGGCTTAAAACTTCCAAATTTGATGAAAAACATTAATCTACACATCTAAGAAGCTCAAAAAAGTCCAAGCAGGAAAAATAAACTCAAAGAGATACACAGCCAGACACATCATAATCATACTGAAAGATACAGGTAAAGAGAGAATATTGAAAACACAAGAGAGAGAATTATCATGTGCAAGGATCCTCAATCAGCTGATTTCTCATCATAAAGCATGGAGACCAGAAGATGTTGGATGACACATTCAAAGTGCTGACTGACCAAAAAAAAAACCACACATACACACAATAAAAACCAACTGTCGACAAACAATTCTATATCCAGCAAAATATCCTTCACAAATGAAGAAGAAATTAGGGTACTCTCAGACAGACAAAAACTGAAAGAATCTATCACTAGACCTGTCCTGCAAGGAATCCTTCCTTCAGACTGAAATGAAAGGACATTAGAAAACAACTCAAATCCATATAAAGAAATAAAGAGCACCAGGAACAGCAACTATTGATACATAGGTAAATATAAAATACTGTATAAATGTATTTTAAAAAAATTTTATTGAAGTATGGTTGATTTTAAATGTGTTAATTTCTACTGTGCAGCAAAGTGATTCAGTTATATATATATTTATATATATTTAAATATATAATTAATTTATATATTATTTAATATATATACATATATAATATATATATTCTTTTTCATATTCTTTTCCATTATGTTTTATGACAGGATATTGAATATAGTTCCCTGTGCTATACAGTAGGACCTTGTTGTTTATCCATTTTATATATAATAGTTTGCATCTGCTAACACCAAACTCCCAAAAACATGTATTTTTGATTATAATTCTTTGTTTCTCTGATCAGATTTAAAAGAAAGCTTCACTGTCATAAATCTATGTTGATGGGCATACTATATAAAATGTAATTTCTATGATAATAAAAGCACAAAGGAGGAGGGAGGGGGCATAGCTATGTAGGAGCAAAGTCTTTGTATACTATTGTAATTAAGTCAGTATTAATACAAACTAAATTCTAATAAGTTAGGATGTTAATTGTAATCCCCAGGGAAATCACAAAGAAGTCAATTAAAAATATATAGTGAGACAGTCTCTAGGTCCATCCACCTCACTACAAATAACTCAATTTCATTTCTTTTTGTGGCTGAGTAATATTCCACTGTATATATGTGTCACATCTTCTTCATCCATTCATCTGTCGATGGACACTTAGGTTGTTTCCATGTCCTGGCTATTGTAAATAGGGCTGCAATGAACATTGTGGTACATGACTCTTCTTGAATTATGGTTTTCTCCGGGTATATGCCCAGTAGTGGGATTGCTGGATCATATGACAGTGAAGTAAGTCAGAAAGAGAAAAACAAATACCGTATGCTAACACATATATATGGAATCTAAAAAGAAAAAAAAAAGGTTCTGAAGAACCTAGGGGCAGGACAGGAATAAAGACACAGACATAGAGAATGGACTTGAGGACACAGGGAGGGGGAAGGGTAAGCTGGGACAAAGTGAGAGAGGGGCATGGACACATATACACTACCAAATGTAAAATAGATAGCTAGTGGGAAGCAGCTGCATAGCACAGGGAGATCAGCTCAGTGCTTTGTGCCCATCTAGAGGGTTGGGATAAGGAGGGTGGGAGGGAGACGCAAGAGGGAGGAGATATGGGCATATATGTACACATATGGCTGATTCACGTTGTTATACAGCAGAAACTAACACACCATTGTAAAGCATTATACTCCAATAAAGATGTTAAAAAAAAAATACCAACAGAAATTTTCCTCACTAAAAAAAAAAAAAAAATATATATATATATATAGTAAAAGAACCATCAAGAAAATTAAAATAAAATACTAGAAAATATATGTATATATATATATATATATATATATATATATATATATATATATATATAATCAGTAATAGGAACAAAAAAAGACATAGGATAAATAGAATACAAATAGCCAAATGGCAGTTATAAATCTATATGACAGATATAAATATAAAATAATTAAACTCTCTAGTTAAAAGGCAGAGCTTGGCAGAATGGATTTTTTAAAATTACATGATCTAATTCAATAACCTATACTTCTGCTTTGAGAAACAAGAAAACAAATAGCAAACTAAACCCAAGGGAAGCAGAGGAAAGAAATAATAAAAATTAGAACAGAAAAAAATAGAGAATGGAAAAACATTTTTTTTAAAAGATGAAACCAAAACTTAGTTCTTTGAAAATATCCACAAAATTGACAAAGAACTTTAGACTGGCCAAGGGAGGTGGGGGAGAAGGTTCAAATTACTGAAATCAAAAGAGAGAGGATATTTCTACCAACCTTTTAGAAATAAAAAGGATTACAGGGAATACTATGAACAGCTGTATGCCAACAAATTAGACGGCCTAGATAAAATGGATGAATTCCTAGAAAGATAAAAACCACCTAAAATTACTCAGGAAGAAAGAGAAAATATGAATAGACTTAAAGCAAGCAAAGAAATTGAATTATTAACCAAAAAACCTCCCACAAAGAAAAGCACACGACCAGATGACTTAACTGGTAAATTCTATGAAATATTTAAAGAAAAATTAATACCAACCCTTCACAAACTCTTCCAAAAAAGAAAACAGAAGGGAAAATTTCTCAACTTATTCTATGAAGCCAGTAATACCCTGATACCAAAACCAAACAAAGACATCACAAGAAAAGAAAATTACAGAACAATATCTCTTACGAATATGGATGCAAAAATCCTCAACAAAATACTAGCAAACTAAATCCAGCAACATATACGAAGGATTATACTGTATGAACAGGTAGAATTTATCCCACAAATGCAAGAGTAGTTCAATATATGAAAATCAATCAATGTAATACACTACATTAATAGAACAAATTTCAAATACCCATGATTATATCAATAGAAAAAAAGAAAAAAATTGACAAAATACAATACCATTTCATAGCAAAATATTCAACAAACTTGGAATAAAAGAGAATGTTCTCAACCTGATGAAGTAGATGTATGAAAAACCCACACTAATTTATCTTACTTAATGGTAAAAAGCTGAAACTTTTCCCCCCTAAGATCAGCAACAAGACAAGGATTCTGTTCTTACCACGCTGTTTAACATTGTACTAGAGATTCTAGCTAGAGAAATTTAGGAAAGCAAAAGAAATAAAAGGAATTCAGATTGAAAAGGAAGATGTAAAACTAACTCAATTAACAGATGACATGATCTTGAATATAGAGAATCCTAAAAAATCCACCAAAGAAAACCCCTATTAGAGCTAATAAACATGTTTAGCAAGGTTGCAGGGTATCAGATCAAAATACAAAAGTCAATTGTACTTCTATACACTAGAAATGAACAATCCTAAATGAAATTAAGAAAACAGTTCTATAATAGCACCAAAAAGAACAAAATTTAACAAAAAATAAATAAATTTAACAAAAGAAGTATGAGACTTGTACAATGAAAACTACAAAACATTGTTGAAAGTAATTAAAGAGATATAAAAATGAAAACATATGCTATACTCATTGATTGGAAGGCTAAATATTGTTAGGATGGCAATATTCCCCAAATTTCTCTATAGATTAAACGCAATCCCTATCAATATTCTAACTTCCTTTTTTGCATCAACTGACAAGATTATAAAATTCATATGGAAATGAAAGGGACTCAGAATAGTCAAACAATTTTGAAAAGAAAGACAACTTGGAGGACTCACACTCACAAATTTCAAAACCTACTGCAGAACTACAGTAAGTAAGATAGTGTGATACTGGCATAAGAATAGACGTATAGATCAATGGAACAGAACTGAGAGTCTTTAAATAAACCCGTCAATTGACTTTTGCCAAGGCATCAAGATCATTGAAAGAATAGTCTTTTCAACAGATAGGCTTGGGCAACTGGATATTCACATACAAGAGAATAAACTTGGACCCCTACTTCACACCACGTGCAAAAAAATACCTCAAAATTGAGAATCAAAGATCTAAATGCAACAACTAATACTATAAAAATCTTATATTTTAAAAACTCTTATAACTTATCAATAACAAGACAAATAAGCCAATTTAAAATGGGCAAGGATTGGAATAGATATTTGCCCAAAGAAGATATGCAAATGATTAATAGGCACATGAAAAAATGCTCAATATCATTGAAAATTAGGGTATTACAAATCAAAACCACAAGGAGATACCACTTCACACCTACTAGAATATCTATTGTAATTTTAAATAAAAAAGGACAAGAGCTAGTGTTGGTGAGGCTAAGGAGAAACTTGAACCCTCACACATGTCTGTGAGTGTATAAAATGGGGTAGCCACTACGGAAAACACTCCAGCATTCCTCAAAATGTGACCTAGCAATTCTGCTCCTAGGTGTATTCTGAAGAGAATGAAAATGTGACCTGAATCATGAAATATAACACACAAAAAACTTGTGTTATAAAAACATAACACAAAAACTTCTACATGAATATTCATAACAGCATTATCCATAACACCCGAGGGGTGGAAGCCACAATAGAGATCATAAGGCCTATATCCATCAACTAATAAATGGATAAACAAAAGATGGTATATCCATATAATGGACTATTACACAACCATAAACAGGAATGAAGTACTATTGATGCTACAACATGGATAAACCTTGAAAACATGCTAAGTGGAAGAAATCAGACACTAAAGATCACATAAGTATGATTCCACTTATATGCCATTTCCAGAATAGGAAAATGAATAGAGACAGAAAGTAGATTAGTGGCTGTCAGGGGCTGGAGGGAGGAGCAAATAGGGAGTGACTGCTAAGGTAGCAGGTTTCTCTTTGGGATAATGAAAATGTTCTGGAATTAGATAGTAGTGAGGGCTGCATAATCTAGTGAATATACTAAAAAACACTGAATTGTACATTTTAAAATGATGAGTTTTATGTGATGTGAATATCTCAATTTTCAAATATATTCTTAAAATCAAATAAACATTTTACATTTAGTAGTGATTTGTATCTTCCAAATTTCTGTTTCGTATGGTTTCTGGACATTCACGTTCTTGTCCTATGTGCAAGATGGGCCCTATGACCTCCACGGTCATTGGAGGTCCAGAGTCTTTCCTTTTTTTCTCTGCCAAATCTTAGGGCATTGTACTTGTCTGCATGGTCAAAACTCAGTCATGACCAAAGCCTGGAGTAGCATAGAACATTTCTGCTCAGATTCCACTGGAGAGAACTTTATCATATGGCAGATATCTACTTTGGATGGAGGCTCAGAAGTAAAATCGAGCCATGTGCCTAGTATCAGAGAAAACAGATTTTGGTGAACAGGCTTCTCTCCTTGCCACAGGTATTAAATTTTCTAGGCAAAACATGTCAGAGGACCAGCCTGTGAGTCACTAGTCATTCTGCAGAAGCACATCTGGAGATGACCATGACCACCTGTCATAAGAAAACAACTCCTCTGTCTCACCTTCAAGAACCTCCATACTCTAGCCCCAGCTCACTCAGGCTGCTCCGTGATCCCTAACACCCACCACATCACATGCTCTGTTGCAGCTGGTTTCATGAGCATGTGCTGATCATTCCAGCCCCGCCATGTTGCTCACACGTTTGCCTCTCTCCCTTCACTCCATCTAAGATTTACCCTTCCTCCAAGTCCAATGTAACCTGTTCTGTAAAGCCACCCTTGACAAGTAGCCTACGCATGGCTGTGTCTCCCCAGGTCTTAGCACACATGTAGCTCTACTTTGCATTGTGCTGATCACTCTTTATCCAAATAAATGAATTGAAGCACCTTATGTGAAGGGTACCCTGATAGACTGAATTTAGAGTGTATCTACTGGGGCATAATAAGACGAAAGTTCTGCCCTCAATTATTTTATTCTCTAGTAGGGGAGATAACACAACTATCCACAGAAGACATTCACATAAATTGCCCCAGGAGTCCACATGTTGGGAGAAGGTTTCCCCTGAACAGAGAGATGGGAAAGTTGACTAGAGAAGGAAACGTTGGGTCAGGCAATGGAGGTATGTGACAAGCACACGATGGTGTCCTTTCCACCTAACTTAGTCCCCCTGTGTGCATCCTTCACTCCAGCTACCAAAGTGATCTTTCTAAAACCTGGCCAGGCTAATCTGCTGCTGAAAACCCTTCCTGACTCTCCATATCTCACAGCAGCGTTTCCCATCATGTGTCACAACATCAAGCATTCCACAAACAGTGAGCTCTCGGCCAGCACTGCATTAAACAACCCTTGGAAACTCAAAGTGCACATCTACTCAATAAAGGCTCTGAGTGTTCTCTGGTCAAAAAGCCCACTTGACTTTTTTAAAATTATTTTTTTATTGAAGTTTAATTGATGTACAATATTATATGTCATAGGCGTACAATATAGTGAACCATAATTTTTAAAGGTTATACTCCATTTATAGTTATTATAAAACATTGGCTATATTCCCCATGTTGTACAATATATCCTTGTAGCTTATTTTATACATAATAGTTTTTACCTCTTAATCCCCTACCCCTGTCTTGCCCCTCCACCCCTGCCCTCTCCCCACTGGTAATGACTAGTTTGTTCTCTGTATCTGTGAGTCTGCTTTTTGTTACATTCACTAGTTTGTATTTTTTAGATTCCACATAATAAGTGAGATCATACAGTATTTGTCTTTCTCTGTCTGACTTATTTCACTTAGCATAATACTCTCCAAGTCCATCCATGTTGCTACAAATGGCAAAATTTCCTTATTTTTATGGCTGAGTAGTATTCCATTGTCTAGATATACCATATCTTCTTTATCCATTCATCTGTTGATTCCTGCTTTCCTCAAGTGCATTTGACCCTAAGGTGCCTTTTTCCCTTAAATATCTTTTGTCCACCTCAAGGTGCTGGTGTGGTCCGTACGGGAAATGGCTGACCTGCCGGATGGTTCCCAACACCCCCTGGAGGCTGGTTCTGTGTAGTTGTACGGCATCATCTCCCACCCACCCCCATCTTGCTGTGAGCTTTAGCTACACTGAAATTCCCACACAGCATCCTGGGCATGTGTCTGTGCACTAGCCTTTCTTTTGCCAAGCCCCTCTTTCCTCCCAGGTGTACCCCATGCCCACTCCTGATAGGTCCTCTGCTGAATCTCAGGCCAGTCCCCGCAGGCAGAGCAGAGCTGCTTGAATGTCTGTACTGCACTTGAATGTCCTTGGAATTTCATGTGGTTCTGCAGTTACACTTATTCACTTGGTTTTAGTCATAGGTTTAAAGTCAGTTTCTCCTGGTCTAACGGGAGTTATAAGGATGAAGACTATAACTTTCTCTTTTGTTACATCCCTGGTCTTGACACTGAGTTGTGCTCAGCAAAGGTTTGTATGAGTGAATGGTAAAATGGGGTCCTTCCAGATATGACCTAATGCTTTACCCCAGTTGTCTTTGGTTATTAGAAATCCCAGAAAAAACCATATTCTTGATTGAGGCTGTGTGCTCTATTCCTTGGAGATTCAGGAAGCACATGAGCAGATTAAGCCTGAGAAGGACTACGCAAAGGACCTGGTCTAATCCAGCCTTTCCTAAACACATGGACCCTGGTTCCAGGGGATGCAAGCTGCACAGAGCAGGGGTTGTGCTGGGCCCACCTCTGTGCTCTGCACAGAAAGTGCACAGATTTCTCTTCTGATGAGACAGGTGTGAGGAGCTTCTCCCAGCCTCTGCCCCATTTTCCTCCCCACCCACCATCCTCTCCTCTTGTATTTCTTCCTTCCCCTCTGCAGGACAGTGAATACCACACAGATCCTCCCAAATCTAGATCCCATGTACACACAATGACCCACCTCGCCCTCACTTGGATGTCATTTCTCACACGCCATAATGCCAGTGTCCACAGCTCCACCTCACTGCCTGTCACCCCATCCTTCCTGCTGTCACCCCATCGCCCCATCACACTTCTTCCTCAGGAACACAGTGTTCTAACAGCCCTCACATACACACAGGAGGAACCCCAGTGAGCTTTCCCCCTAGACCCTGACAGTAGGCATTGGGTCAGCTAAGCAGTCACACTAGTCCCCAAATTCAAATGACTCATGGATCTGCCTCTAGGTTTACTGGTAGCTCAGGTTTTAACCAGCAGTAGACAGCCTAACCCAGGTGCTTTGGGACCCCTGCATTCTACTGAATTTGATGAGGACCAACAGCTACCTTTACTGTAAAAGATCAAGTCATTTCCCCCAGCATAAGTTAGAAGAATAGGTCACAGAAGATGAAATTTAAGAAAACTGTGTCCAAATAGACTCTCCCTGGATCTTCCCCCGCTCCTGGGGCTCTTTGAAATGTACTATGAGAAAAACAGAGCCAGCTTTCTTTAGTCATTTCTCATCTTTACTCAGATTTCTTTCAAAGTTAGGAGACTTCTGTGAGTTCCAAGCAGGGGGGACGCTGTGGTGGACACTGTGGTATGGGGTCTTACTGCAGCAATAGCAGCCACTGGGGCCTTCTGCCTTCAGAGGAAGCCCCCTAAACTTTAAACTGGGACCTCCTCCTGCACTTTAGGCCGCAACTCCGATGTAAAAGGGTCATCCTGTTGGCACGGACCTCCCACACCTGCCCTCCTCGCCGCCCTGGTCTGAGCTCAGGCCCCCACCTGTCTTCCGGCTCAGGCCCCCACCTGTCTTCCGACGGCATCAAATGTCATGTTAGGATAACCTCAAGGCATCACCTAATCTCTGAACCATACGACAACCCCATAGACCTAGGTTCCCTTGGAAAATCCCTGAAGCTACACAGCAGTACTTGGACCCAATTCACTTGAGGGTACATACCTGGAGAAAAACTTTTAAAAACTCTTAGTGCTGCCAAGTGTAAACTGGTATGTAAGCTTTGCCTCCCTAGCGTAGAATCCATTGGCACGTACACAGCCCTATAACATCCACTGTCCTGCCTGATCCTCACAACAACCTTGAGAGGTGTGCTGGCAAAGTCCTTTTTTAAACATAGATGAAAAGACTGTAAAGGCCCACAGCTGGCAGGAGGCCAGAGGTGCTGGTCAGGACTGGGTCGTCCAGCCCCAAGCTCAAGCTCAGTAGCCTGACTGCATCCAATAGCCCGACTTGGCAAGGCTCATCCTTGACCTGACTGTTCCCCAGCCCCTGAGACAACTACTCAGGAAAGCCCCCACCTCAACCAGTGTCTGCTTTCCCTAAGCAGCATCTTCAGCTTACGTTGCAGAGAAACCTGTTCAATATTAGATGAAGCAAATCCCCTGACCCACCCCCCACACACAGGCCTTCCCTTAGTCACAATTTAAAGCCACGCTTTCTGCTTTCATTCAGTGTTAAAATAAGAAAGTACCAAGTGCAGCCTTTTACCATTCATTTTTCACAAATCCACAGCAGCCAGTTCCAGACCAGCCACGAGGTCATGGAGACGGCTGGGTTTTCCTGCCTGAAGTGGTGAAACATCATTCCTGCAGCAGCGCCTCAGGATATATGTGGGGTGAGGCTGCCTCAGGTGCACGTCCAGGTCAGCCCAATGACCACACAGCCTGTTCAGAGCAAGAAACTCTCAGCAGTATGTGCTCTGTCTTCAGGCCACCATACCAGGCGTGGGGCTTCTGTGAGTATTTTCCCTGCTGGGTCTGATGAAGCAATGGGAAGTTTGCAGATTGTTAAGTGGGACTAAATTCCAGGCAAATCTCTAAAAAAAAAATCTTCACCCAAAGCAGATGAATACAATACAAGGCAGCCTGATCGGGAGCAAAAGGAGGGCTGAGCTTCAGAGAGACCCAGGAGCAGAGCAGCGGTGAAAACACTGCGGGTCATCGAGGACCACAGTCTGGATGCCAGGGAGCCTCCTGGATGTGACTTTAAAAGTTGAGATGAATGAGCAGCACATGGAGGGGTCGGGAATTAATCCTCTTAATGGACTCCACATTGCTTCCTTCCTCATTAGCGTTCTTTACCCAATTTGTGGCCTCTGCATTTTAAGAGAGATGTCAAGACCTGGAGATGGTCCAGGGAAAAGCAATAAAAATGATTAAAGGGCATGGAAGTAGGTCTTAGAGAAGGTGAGTGGAGAATTAGAGGCTGGAGGAGATGAGGCCACCAGTGATTCTAACCATGATCTTTGTCTGAACAAAATATCAGAAGAAACCAAGCCCTGGAAAACTCGCTCATACCCTGGCTGCATCCAGTGGAATCGAATGTCTAGGTATTTTGAAAGAACTTCTTTTACAGTTTAAATTTTTTTTTTTCATCTCATCCAGCTGGTGTTGAGTTAACCCAGCCTGAGTCTAAATCAAGCACAGACATTTGCCTCCTGAAAGTTATCTCTACCATGTGTTGGTCCCTGGTTTTGGGTTTCATCAATTGAAATGAACACAGGGACTTGATGAGTCTAAAATTTTAAATAAAAAGAGGGCAAAAGAGATGTGGGAATTCTCTGACTGGTCAGGGAACGGGTTTCAGAGGGAGCACAAAAACAAGGTGAGAAGGGAGAAGAAAAGCAAAGAGGTCAAATGATCTCTGGGTCAACTGTGATCGACCAGCTATCCTAGGTGGACATAGACACCAGGGATGAGTAAGCCATGGTGCCTGCCCTGGAGGAGCTCTAGGTGAGTTCAACCTTGTGGTGTGAGAATTGCCCTGATGGGGTCAGAGGCAGGAGCTACAGACTCAGATGATGAGAACCCACCTCCCTCTGAGCAAGGATACTCTCATCTAATCTGGGAGGTATTTGTCTCCTGACCCTGAGTTCTTTGAAATGATGTTTCATGTCCAAGTTTGCAAAGTCAGTGAGTAGGGAGCAAAGTGCCACTTCCAGGGCCATGTGCCATAGCGAAACGGCCAAGATGAATTTAAGAAAGCAACTCTAAAATTATCCCATTTTATCCATTTAAAGGATCATCTCCTCTTAGTTACCTAAAGAGAAACTAACAGTAATCAACCAATGTCCTCAGTGTTTTCTGAGGACCCACTGCATGTGAGATGCTGTAGATGTTTGTGGGGAAAGTAATACATCCAACCTGGAATGATTAGGATCCTCTTAAGGAAAATCAGACATGGGTAGTTATGGATGCTAGGTTCCAAGACATCACAGAGAGTCCACACTGACCCACCTCCTTACCTCCACCCTGTTTTGCAGGGTGTGGGGACATAACTGTGGCCCAGAGAGGTGAAATGACATGGCTCATGAGGTGTTTTGATGCCCAGTCCATGGCTCTCTGCAGCAGCCAGTGTATCAGGCTACAAATGGGAGGACCCCAGTATGGATACCAGTCCTGAAGGTCTGTGACTTCAGACAGGGGAGGACTGCTTCTACCCAAAGGAGCAGGATGGCTCTGGGGAGAATTAAAACTAGAAGCAAAGAAGAAAAACGATTGCACTCATCTGGGGCAAGGAGGTAGGACAATCTCATCCATGAACATGATTTTTTCCTGCCCCACATGTATTAGAGTAAGTCATAACAGCATCAATATATGCCTTTCTAGTAATTAGCCATGATGAAATCCACTACGAAACTGATAAAACACCTACACACATATGCACAGTCTCTCAGTATTGCTGCTGCTACTAAGAGATGATGAGAAGTCAATAATGCAATGTCCACTATTAAAGGATGTAATTAACACACTAACATAACATTGTGAATGACACAATATTAATTTTGGAAGTGGAGTCAGGAAGTTTGGAAGCAGGAGAAAAGGAGGGGAAACCTTCATAAGATAATTATCACCCATTCTTAGAGTATCCCGTGAGCACCTCTGCAACAGACCCTGGTACCTGCCTGCCTAACAGCCATTCCCCCTTAACCTTGCTCTTTGCCACCTGAACCCTGGCTTTGTATTGGGGCTGTGTACTCTACAAGGTCATGAGTCATGTTGGTCCAGGCTAGGATGGTAACACCATTCTGCTTTGTCAGACAACCAGGCTCTCAACCTCCACTGTAGTTAGGGATGCCCATATGATTCAGTTCTTACCAATAAAGTTTATGGAAAAATCCTCCAATCGGGAAGGAAGCTTCAGGGGCATCAGCCAAGACTTGCCCTCTGGATGGACTTCCCTCACTGCTGTCTTGCAGGGTCATCCCTGAGTGGGATATTTGCTATGTGAGTGCAACCATACTCACCTTGCCCTCACAAAGCAAGCCCACCTATCTGAGAACTGAGCTCAGCATAACTGGTAGCTGGTAGCTGGTCTTAAGGAGCCCCCATGCAGCCTCTTCCAGTAGCTGGTCTTAAGGAGCCCCCATGCAGCCATGGGTGTGAGCTGATGAAGATGCAGGGGTGTGGCAGTGCTGGTTGATATGGAAATCTGGGCCACCTGTTCATACAGCTTACTTGTGCCCAATGCCAGATGTACCACTTCCACCTTATGACTCAGTGAGTCGGATGGAATCCAGCTCATTGTGGGAAGTTCTGGTCTCGTGGTGACTTGATGTCCAATGACAGCTGCTTCATCTCTAATAGGGCCAGTTGCATGTCAAGATCTGTGTTTCAAATGGTTGGTAATTCTTGGTGCTGGTGCCATGGCCTTGCCCTAGAACCCTAACTGTCTACGTCATGGCTCTCATACTGGAACTTCACAAACTCTACATGGGGCTCTTCCCACCAGTTACCATAGGGACTGTGCAGTGGCTTGAACCACAGCCCCAACCTGCTACAGACCTTTCCTGCTCTGCAAGATGCAATAATTTGCTCTGTACTTTGGAGGAGCTGTCACAGTATGCCTAAGACCACTAGACCCCTACAAACGTTACTAATTTGGCAGCCTCCTGAATTTGCAGAGTTTCGCTCTTACTCTCTGGACTTCATGTGTCTTGCCAAGGCCTTCTGTGCATCTTCTTGCTCATCAGCTGCCAAGAAGGCCCCCGTGTTTTCACACTTTGCCTTACACTGGTGATTAATCACCCTCGGCCTCTCATTGTCTATCTCTAATGCATTGATAGCCCCACCAATAGCCTTATAATTTCTAACTTTTAAAGTTTTACCAAACTTCTAAATCCTTAGATACTGTGCCCATGGTGCCCACCTTCCTCTGGCATCCCACCCAGCCCTCTACCTGTGACAGTACAGCGCTGCCAAGGCCAGGGTCAATCAGACTCCACCTACCATGGGGGAGAGCACTTTCACTGCCCCCTGGCCAGTAGTGACCCAGCCCCCAAATCCCATCTTTGAATCTGCTTCCTCAGATCGCTGCTGGCACCAGCTGCTGTTGGTCAGCTTCCACAGGAAACAAGCTTCGATGGCCCTGAAGCTGGTTGTCCCCAGCTGAGGCAAGTTTGCCAGGCCTTCAGGCCCCTCCATCGACTTGTCCTTGGATGCAAACGGCCCCAAGGGAAGGGGTGCAGCTGTGGGTGAGACACCTTCCTTTAGACACAGAGAGGACAACGCCTGGAGAGGGACATGGCTGTGAGTGGCCAGCAGGCAGCACCCCTGGCAGTTGGGGGAATGAGGGTCTTGGTCGTGAAGAGAGATTCAGGAACCATAGCCCAACATCCACTGCAGCATCTTAGTCTAAAGAATTCGAAGAAGCTTAGAAAAAACCCATACCACATAGGAGGTGAGGAAAGAGGAATAAAATAAAATCACATTTAGCACACAAAATGTAACCAAGCAGGAACCTATGGGGCCTTCTCGGGACAGAGCCCTCCCCATTATCCTCTGCTGTCACTCCTCTCTGAAGTACCTAGGTAACAGTATCTGATGCACATTTCCTGAGTTGTTTTACAGATGCTAAAACCACCACCAAACAGAAGAAATTAACTACTTGATGACCATGAGCACCTGTAGCCCCCAGACCTACTGGCACCTAAGGATTGATAATGTTAAGCTCTGTAACACCACCCTGTTGCCTCACCATGAACCAATCAGAGAATTGTGTACGAGCTGATCACAAACCCTGCCACCCCTTTCCCTCACCTGGCCTTTAAAAAGGCTTTTCCAAAACCCATGGGGAGTTCAGGCTTTTTGAGCAATGGTTGTCGCAGACTCCTTGTACAGAGCCCTACAATAAACACTGCACTTTCCTTCACCACAACCGGGTGTCAGTAGATTGACTTAACTGTGTGTGGGCAAGGAGACCCAAGTCTGGATCAGTTACAAAAATTTGCCCCAAAGATGCTACACATCTATTAAACAGGAACCAAACTTGATTGTAAGCTTCCCAGTGACAAGTAACAAGAGGAAAGGTGATCATCTCCAAGATTCACAGAATCTACAAGATAAAAGCATCCCACACCCTCAAGAGCATGAGTGCTTTTCTTGGGTGTGAAGTCTAAACTGTATTTCTCCTCTGAGTCCTGATAGATCGCGGAAGTGGACAAGAACGCCAGCATCACCCCTATGGGCAGTATAATAGCGAGTATTTCACGGCAACTTCTCAGCGCCCACCTCGATGCTTATCTCAGGCACAGCACCGAAGAGCAGCAGGACAAGCAAATTGAAAGTCTGTACATGAAACTCTTCCCAGGCAATTTCATCTCAAGTTCCACCTTCTCAGAGAGAAATGTATGAAAACATTCTCAGAGCACCTGTCTATCTGTTGGTAAATTTTTTTAAAAGTAGGTACAATAATTGCAATAATCTGTTGCATTTTAAAAACATTTGTTCAGCAAACCGTCTTTAAAAAAGCAAATCATTTTCATTTGGTTGAAAAGCTGGTAATAAATTAAGCCTTTCATGCCCATAAAAAATGATTTTGTGTTTTATTTCCAAATCTCCGCCTGTCAGCATTCAGAGAGACATACTTAGGGAAAAAAGCAAAACAGATGATCTGTCTGCAATGCTGAAGGAGGGCCACATCTGTCTCCAAGTCCCATGGGCCACTTACTGGGGTAAATCTTCCTGTCCCAGAAATGTTAGGGCGTCGGGCTTCTGGGCCTCCTCTCCATAATGGCCTGTGTTTCCAGCTTCCTTTCCTACTCAGAGGCATTCACCGTGGTTCCAGCCACCCCACTGGCCCCCAGCATCTTGGGACCCCTGCCCCCATTGCTCCTGGAAACTCACCCCTACTTCCTCTTCCCTTGGGTCATCAACACACCTACAGTCCTTTCCAATTTGGGGAAGTCAAGCATTATTCTTCCTATATTTTGCTGTATTCCAAGTTTATTTTTTTTTCCTTTTGAAGGACTCTGACCTCTCCCATGAGTTGAAGCATCAGTGGTGAAATTGGAAACATATTCCACTCATCTGTCTTCCAACCTTAAAGTGGAGCCATATAACCAGCACTGGAGAGAGAAACGGGCCCTCACTTGTCCCCCCGTGGTCTCTCCAGGAGACAAGACTGAGGCTTCCTTGATCCACTGAAGTTGACAGAAGAGCAATCCCCAGGCTGAGTTCTTGCTGTGGCCAGTCACAAGTTCCAAATCCAAAAGGAACAGAAAGTGTCACTGAATCAGATCAGCAGCAGGCTTTGTGGGGGGAGCCAGGGGCAGTGTGGGAAAAAGCACGGGGGTGAGATTTAGACAAACTAAATGCAAAGTGTCCCTCCCCTTTATGTTTGTGGGCTTCACTTCACTAACCTGTTAACAAAGGTGATAACTATAAAGCCTGCCCTCCAAATTTGTTGGGGAGATGAAAGGACAGACGGTCGTCATGATATGGGTTCCTATCTTTGCAGACCATGAGACCAAGATTCAAGGGCAAGAGATGGATTTGGAGATAAACCTGTGTTAGTTTTCTAGAGCTACCCTAACAAATTCCCACAGACTAGGGGGTTTAGACACAGGAATGTATCGTCTCACAGTCCGGAGTCCAGAAGTCCAAGATCAAGGTGTCAGCATGGTCCGTTTCTTCTGAGGACCATGAGGGAAGGATCTGCTCCAGGCCTCTCTCCTTGGCTTGTACGTGGCCATTTTTTCCCTGTCTTCACATTTATTCTATTTCTGTCCCTGTCCTAGTCTCCTCTTCTTAAGGACACTGTCACACTGGATTAGGGCCCACACTCATGACCTCATTTTAACTTACGAAGGTGTGGACGGAAAAGGTCACCTGCCATATCATTAAACAAAAGATGTTTCAGGCATCAAACCCTCAGCCACTGCAGCCCAGCTGTGCACGCTGAGGAGACTCAGGATGGAGACAAAGAGGATACTGGCCCTAGATAGCTAAGGTGCATATCAAAGAAATGATTTCAATGAGCCCAGAGTTTGTTGCTCCCCACAGTCAGGGGGTGGGGGGCTGCAGTGGCTGAGGGCTAGATAGCCACAACATCCTTGGTTTACTGAAGTCGCAGGCGACATTCCATGTCCACAGTCCCTACATAGGGTTCACAGCTGGATCTTTAATCCCTGGCAGAGTGCCTCTACCTCTTTGCGAAAGTGCATCCCCAGGGCCCAGGACCACACAGGACCCAGCTGACATCTCAGCACCTTCTCCAGGTGATGCTTCCTCCTTTGAAAGGACCTTTGGTGGAGGCACTCCCCACAGCAGGGGGACACATGCTTTTCCTGTACCGAAAGATCCCCTTAGAAGGGCTCTCAAATGCAGATTCCTAGAGCACATGCCCTAGGAATGCTGATTTAGAAGGTTTAGAACTTTTTTAGCATTTTTATCCTACTGCACTGGCAGTTCCCTGGTACGTGGCCAGGAAGCCACAATGAGAGGAAGGTCCTCCGTGGGACCCACCCTTGGCAGTTTGCTTTTGGAGAAATCTGCAACCCCACCCGCAGTGCCCCTCAGCTCTCCACCCCCCACCCATTGTCAACTCAGTCCCTGAAGGACTTCCGCTTAGAGGCAATAGGCGTTTCCCTGTCACACAGATAATTGTACTCCCAACTTGCATCATCAAAGTCTTATCACAAGTATGTCTTAACTCTGAAACTCAAGGCACCAATCTGGGTCCAATCAGGAGAAAGAAATCTGATGAGAGATGGCAAGATGGTGAAAGAACAGCCTGCCCCAGAACAGGATGTGAGGTTTAATATAAAGAATTGTTGTGCTATGCGAATAACTATAAATATATAACAAGCACTCAAAGGGCACCCAAAGGGAGCTCAAGGAAGGATACGTCTCCCCAAGGCTGGGGTTCAGACCTCAGTGGAGAAGGTGTGGTTTCAGAAGACTGGATGATGGACAGGTTCACCTGGATGCTTGGGCAGAGCTGGTCCACAGGCAATGGGCAAGTGGGAAGCAGCCTTCCAGGGTGCAGGCTCATGATGGGCACAGAGGGGTCACGGTGCCTGGACTCCACTCACAGGTGAGGTAATACTAGGCCTGGGTGTGTGTCTGCACTGGGATGGCTCCAGAAAGTTGACCAGCAGGCCGGGTGTGTGCAGCCTGGGTGCAGGGCTGGGGCAGAGACCCACCAGATGTCCCCCTACAGCCTAATCTCTGACTAACCATGTAGTGGGAGCCAGAAAAAAAAGGCAAAAATAGAGCAACTGGAACCGGAAATGAATCACCTTCCTCCTGCAATGACACTCCAGCGCCCTTTACTGACAAAGTCTAACCTTGTGGTCGCGGTAAAGGAGAAAAGCCCTTGTGGCCAACTGAGGCCTGAAGGGTGAATTTGGAATTGAGAAGAAATAAGTTGATAATTGGCATAGTCAAGAAAACATTGGAGGAATCCATTCCAGGGCACCGTGAAAGCTAACAACCCTATTCAACATTTGCTGAATTTTCTGTCAGAAGTACCGCACAACACAAATCTATTATATAGGGAAAATAGTAGATGGAAGTGGATTCCTCTTCAAGGCAGGCACTGGTTTAAAATGGGTTCTTCAGCAGCTGTGACAAGTTCAGGAGATTATGTCCTGTGCTTAGAATTGTAAAAAAAAGAGTAGAGAAACATAATTTTTTTCTCTCAGGTGGAAATTATCATCTCTTTCTACTACACTCCTTTTCTCCCTCTGTGTGTGTGTGTGTGTGTGTGTGTATGTGTGATGCACACACACTCATATACACACATATCAAAGGTAGGCCAGGAAAAGAGACTTGGGCTTACAATTAGGAAATATGCTATCCTCTCAGGGGAACCAGCAGCAAATCCAGGAGGCTCTGAGTCATATTGTTCTTTCATTTGAAATGCAAGCCAGCCAAGTGGCAAACACTGGATGGTTGGACCCCATCGTTGAACATACACATTAGACAACCTTTGATTTCAACTAACAGAATACCTAAGAATGGCTTACAAACCAGAAGTCTGTTTTTTTTTTTTTTTTTTTCTGTGACTCAGCAGTGCCAGAGCGCTGGGTCAACATCTCTGGTATTTTCTTGCCTTTCTCTTCATGGTCACAAAATGGCTGCAGGAACTCAAAGCATCAGATCCCCACATAGTTTATTGCTTAAAACAGACAGGACAGGAGTCAAGAGTGCCTTCTCTCTTGTGCTGCTGTCTTTCTTTACGAGAGAGGATTTACCCAGAAAACCCCAGCTGACATCCCATGACATCTCATTAACCAGGACAGGGAGGTCATATGCTCACCTCTGCACCAATCACTGGCCAAGGGACTGGCATTGTCATGACTGACTGACACTAATCGTGATTCATGCCCAGGACATGAACACATTTACTCCAAACAGAAACAAATATCTAAATATTAAGGAGAGGGATAGGATCGGCTGACTGGAAGCAGCCAACAGGCATGGTGAACATTTTATTACACCCTCCCCTCGCTAGGTTGCAAACATGTTAAAAGGGAAAGTATATGTGGAAAGTAAATACCATATTTTAAAAGCAGAGTTTTTAAATGAATGAAAATACTGTTGTCAGAAATTAGAAAAGAAGCTCCTTTTTGAAATCCAGATAGAAACCCCTAGCAAGTTATAAAGAGCTGCTCATGGAAGGGCTATGAATTGGATGCTTTAGTCAGTTTTTAACAAGTAATCCGTAATTCTCCAACAAATTCCAAGAATTGTCCCCATAGGGAAAAATGAAAGGCAAGAGAGATGGAAATAAATGGGCTCGTAAGGTGTTATCTTGACTCCTTCTACATTGTCCTGAATTCCTCCGAGACAGGAGCCCCTGTCATCACCAGTCTGGCTGGTGAAGAAAGGGTTCAGAAGAAACAGGTCCTTGCTTTCCTGTTTGAACATGGCTTCTGAGATGTCTTCATCCTTCCTGGATGAGATTGCAGCGGAAGACTTGGCCCCTCCTCCTCTCCTCCTGTTTACTTGATTCCTCTACTCTTTGCCTTGTTTCTTCTTTCTCATTAACATTGGTCATTAGCATTTTCCCTTCAGTTCTGAAATACTGTGTTCTCTCAAGCCCCAGGCCCCCTGCAGCATGAGGGATGACACTGGTGTCCCTTTTACCCAGCAGGACGTTGGCACTGGCCCTTCTCATTGCCCCGCACTGACACGTTGTGGGGCATCATCTCACAACCCTCTTGCAGCTATTTATCTATTTACATGGTGACCTGGGCCCTGCTCATTATTAGGAACCCTGTGGCCATCACACTGAGGATGCAGGCAGAAGCAAGGCAATTTAGGAAAAAAACCAAGGATTTTGAAGATAAGCAAATCTGGGCTCCAAGTCCCAGCTCTGCCTCTTACTAAATATGAGTGTGGTAGATGAAAGAGATGCAATTCTTTGCTACTCCTCCCACTGAGAGATGGAATCCAGTTCCCCTCATCTTAAATCTAGGCTGGCTTCAGTGATTTGCTTGATCAACAGAATACGGCAGATGTGAAAATCTGTGACTTCTGAGGCCAGATTTTAAGAAGCCTTGCAGAATTTTGTAACCTCTGCCCTGGGGAAAACCAGTTGCCGTGCGAGAAATCCAACTGCCCTGAGACCACCATGCTGTGAGGGAGCCCAAGCTAGCAACTATGTGGAGAAAGAGGCTGGAAGGAGAGAGTGAGGTCAGGTACAGGCAAGAGAGAAAAGTTCATGTGAACTTTCCAGCCACAGAAAATGTGATATGAAGAACCAAGGAATCTAACAGAAACCAGAACCAAGCTGCCAGTCAAATTATCCCAGCCACCTCCAGTCATTTGGGCCAAACTAGTTGAGGACTCACCACTGTGGGGCACAGAGTAGCCACCCCACTGTTTGAATTTAACAGCCTTGGTTAGCTATTCAACTGGGTTTGGGGTATAGATTTGCTGCAACAGATAGTGCCAGAACAAGAGGCACTGGGCAAATCCTCAAGCTTTCTGAGCCTCCATTTCCCCACTATAAAATGGGGCAAGGAGAGCACCTATTTTACCTATATTACCTGTCTCATGTGGATTAAATAAAATGATATCCTCAAGATGTAGTCCAGTGCTTTGTAGAGGGTAGGCAATGATTTACCATTGGATCCCTTGATATAAGATAAAAATATATTCTAGGCAGCAACGTGTTAAACTCTAATTAGGAGGCTGTTAATCATGGTTGATAATGCCTCTTTTACCTTGGGAGCTGAGATGAAATCAAGAAATTGTTCATTAGGGTCTCTTAGGTGCCAAGCAAAGCCCATAGAACCAGCCCCAGCTTATGCTTCCCAGGAAGATGGCTCAGCTTATAAAAGCTGTCTGTGCTGGACAGGAAAATGCAAGTAACTATGTGATTCAGGGCCATTGCAACAATTCTGGAGATACAGAAAGTGTGCTGTGTATTATATATGTATATTATGTATATTATATATTTTTATTATATGTATATTATTATTATATGTATATCATATATATATATATATATATATATATATATATATATATATATCCTACTAGTTCTGTTTTTCTGGAGGACCCTGACTAACACAGCTATTAGCCTTGGACATCCAGTTGCAAAGTGCATTTTGTCTCATCATGGATGAACCATATGAACTCATGAACATCTCCCTGATTTCAATTAGCTCCCAAAGTACACAGCTTAAGAGGTCTTTAGAGATCCTTGAGTCCAACCTTGCCATTTTCTCATTATTTGGTAGGAAAATTATGGATAACCATTATTTAGTTTTGTTTTTTATTGAAGTATAGTTGATGTATAATATATAAATTACAGATGTATGATATAGTGATTCACAATTTTTAAAAGTTATATTCCATTTATAGTTATAAAATATTGGCTATATTCCCCATGTTGTACAATATATCCTTGTAGCTTATTTCATGCATAATAGTTTGTACCTCTTGATCCCCTGTATTTCCCCTCCCTGTTTCCCTCTCCCCACTAGTAACTACTAGTTTTTTCTCTATATCTGTGAGTCTGCTTCATTTTTGTTATATTCACTAGTTTGTTGTATTTTTTAGATTCCACATATAAGTGATATCATATAGTATTTGTCTTTCTCTGTCTGACTTATTTCACTTAGCATAGTACCCTCCCAGTCCATCCATGTTGCTGCAAATGGCAAAATTTCATTCTTTTTCATGGCTGAGTGGTACTCCATTGTATACATATATACCACATCTTCTTTATCCATTCCTCCATTGATGGACACTTAGACATCATTTCATTTTGACAGGATTTTAAGCTTGTTGCATCATAGATTGAGCAAGATTTGTTTTGGCGGGGAGGAAAGGTCTTTTTTAATTTTTATTTTATATTGGAGCATAGTTGATTAACAATGTTGTGTTAGTTTCAGCTGTATAGCAAAGTGATTCAGTTATACATATACATGTATCTATTCATTTTCAAATTTTTTTCCCATTTAGGTTATTAAAGTATATTGAGCAGAGTTCCCTGTGCTATAGAGTAGGTCCTTGTTGGTTATCTATTTTAAATATAGTAGTGTGTACATGTCAGAATTCCCTGGCAGTCCAGTGGTTAGGACTCCATGCTTTCACAAGGGCCCGGGTTCAATCTCTGGTAGGGGAACTAAGAGCCTTCAGGCCAAGTGGTGCAGCCAAAAAAAATAAATAAATAAGAAAGGTCTTTAATTCACTCATTCTTTCTACAAAGATTGAAAGTACCTACTATGTGCCATGCAGTGTGCTAGACACTGGAAATATGGAGGTAATAAAGCAAGCATCCCAGCTCTATTGGAACTTACATTGGAGAAAACAAGGGCTGGATACAAGGGCAAATAGGTGGATTAAAAACCAGATGAACAGCTATACCCAGCCAGGAATGATGGAGCCCAGGCCATGTCAAGGGAACTTTCTGGTAGGCCACTGTGGGGTTTCCAGGATATTTGTATTTTTACTCTTATTTATGTTACTTCATTTATTTTAATTTTTTTTGCTTGTGACATATGCTCTTCATATGTGTAGATGACTAAAGCTGGAAGGAATTTGGAGGGTGGGGTGTGGATAACCGCTGACAGATCCCCCACAGGCACTGACAGACTAAAATGATGGAGCGGGCCTCTTCAGATGAAATTTAACAAAGATAAATCCTGCACATAAGGAGCCCCACCCCAAGAAATAAAGAAATACTAAAAGGGGGACAGGTGGCCTGTGCACAACAATTTATAGGATAGTCAAAAATAAGTTTAATAGTGGAATGTGGTCCTCCCAAATTACCATCGTGTTGGGGTTCATTGATAGAGGTATGTTCTCATTGGGGAGCTGGGTCCTATGGCATCATGCTGCCTTCTGGGTTTCTTTTTACCTCTCTGATGGTGAGGGGAGGGCTCTCTTTTCTTTGACTTTGTTGCTGTTCTCTAAAGTTCTGTCCCAGACTCGATTCTCCTTACTCTCCCCCATGCTCACCCAACACGACTTCAGGCTACTGTCTAGCTGGCGATGGTCCCCACACTCCAGGGCACACCTATCCCTGAGCTCGCTCATGTACTTGGCTATTCCATGGGCAGATCGAAATCAACAACTCAACAAACTGACAGGTATTTAATACAGGAAATTTGCTAAGATAACAGATTTCAGGGGCTTTCACCAAAGAAAAAAACAAAAAATGGCAACTATGTGAGGAGATGAGCAGATTAATTAGCTTGACTGTAGTCATCATGTCACTTTG
Organism: Balaenoptera borealis; assembly: GCF_965194805.1. Taxonomy (NCBI): domain Eukaryota; kingdom Metazoa; phylum Chordata; class Mammalia; order Artiodactyla; family Balaenopteridae; genus Balaenoptera; species Balaenoptera borealis. Next base: position 136,132,524 of record NC_138866.1, on the reverse strand, counting down.
TGTGTGTGTGTGTGTGTGTATATATATATATATATATATATATATATATATAAAATCACCTTGTGGTACATCTTATCTATATACAATTTTTATTTTAAAAAATTTTAAAAACCAAGTCGACAAGTTCAAAACTAAACTGGTCTTTGTCTGAAATCTGTTCCACCTTCTCTCATTTCTATGGTTGTGCCATCACCAGTCACCAGCAGAAAAACTGGTATTTGTTCTTTTCACCACCTTAACCCTCGCCTTCCACAACCAATCAGTTATTCACTGGATAAAAATTCCTCCTGCTGCAATCCCTTCCCTCCTGTCCTTCCCACTGTATGGGTCTTGGTTCAGACCCTCAGCATCTGCCACTGAGCTCATGGCAACAGAATTCTAACCTGTCTACCTGACTCTAGGCTAACTTTGCTTTAATGCAGCCTCCCCTCTTCCAGAATAGAAATGTTTAGAAAATACAAGTCTGACCATTTCACTCTCTTGTGAAAATCCTTCATGCAAAACTCATGATAATTCCATACTTGGCATAGCTGACAATGTGCTCTATGATTTGGTCCCTGCTGCCTTTCCTAATTTTATCTCCTCCCCATTCCATTCACACCCCTCATTCTAGCCTACTGCAGTGTGCCTGTGAAGGCCTTTTGGGCAAAGCCTTGGATATCTTTATATTCACAATACCTCTCTCAGCACCTGATACCTCCTATGTGTGTAATACATTATAGAATGGATGGATGAATAAATGAATGAATGAATAATATACTGAGGACCCAAAGGCAAGAGTAGCCAATTCAATCTGGGGAGGTCAGAGAAACCCTTGTCAAGTATGTGACATCTGAATGAGTCTGAAAACATAATTGGAATAAGCACTTCAGACATCAAGAATAGCCTATGGAAAGGCTTGGAGGCATGAGAAAGATAGCATATTCCAGAACTTTCTGTGGTTTAATAGATGGGTGGAAGTGGCAAAGGTGATGCAGGAAAAGTAAACAGAGGGCAGAAAATATGAGCCCTTGTACCACAGGGAGGCATTGCAATCTCAAATGCTAATAAGGATCAGACAAGCAGCCAAGACGTATGCAGAAAATAGAAAAGAGAGGTGAGGGCTGGTCCTCCTTAGAGTTCCTGTCCCAATGAAGAGACTTCCAAAAGTAATATTACAAATGAATATTGACCTGGTAAAATGAAAGATGGGACAACAGTTTAGATGATGGGATGTGTTGGAAGGACAACAGAACACCATTTTACATGATGGGAAGTGTTGGAAGGACAACAGGACACCAGTTTACATGATGGGAAGTGTTGGAAGAGTTTTAAACAATAGAATCATGTGATCAGTTGGGGTTTGGAGAATACCACCCTGGTAGGGGTTTCTAGTATGGAGGCAGAATGGGGTGGGGTCAAAGGTAAAAAGAGATGGATGAAGAAGGGAGCTATTGAGCCATCAGGGTGAGAGGTCTGAACTGGGGCAGTGGTGATGGTTGTGGAGGGAAAAAGAGACAGATTTTACAGCTACCGAGAACTTAGAAACCATGACAATGGAAGATGAGATATGGTGATGCTCACAAAACAAAGGCATCCATCATGACCTAATTCATGGTGTACACTTTCAAGGAGCCATGGTCTGTATAGGTACCCAAAGCATGAAGACGTTTAACCATTTCTGCAGTTCAGTATGAATAAAACATGTTGGCTTTAAAGACCCCATCTGAAAGAAAAAAAATTTTACCTTTTGGTGACTTAAGTCAGATTACAGTACAATAAAATCTCTTCTCCATTTTCCAGCTTTCCTAAGCTAATCAGCTTTTTTCCATGTTAGACATGTCTATTAAGTCACCCATTTCTCAGTCTGGGGATGTGAGAGGCAGGGGGTCATCAGGGTTGCATTACTGGTGGGTGCTCTGACAGAATGGGGAAGGAGTTCCATTAGCTGGGTCACCTCGATAGCATTCATCCCACGCAAGATCGTGCTTCTCATCTCTTATTTATTAATGGGTTAATCTAAGCCCAACAACCTGTATTTTCTCACTGTTTAGCAGCTTTCTGTGAGACATGGTTTCCTCACTTTCATTATTTCACAAAAGTTCTGCCAGGCGTAATAAACCCTTTTCTGACACTGTCCTTGGGTTTCTTTAAGTCAGTGAGCATTAGCAGACCCATGAGGCCAGGGTTCCTAGAACCAGTGCAGATAGCAGGATGCCCAACCTGCCAAAGACGAACCCCAAATAGAGACTACACTCAACTGCCATCCCAGGTGACCTTATCATTCTGAGATGCTGTCGTATGGCCAAACTTCCCCCATTATCTCATCTTAAAAGGAAAAATCGAGGGAGCTGTAGCATATACTGTTGGTATCCATCCCTAGCCCCTTAGCACTCACCCTCTAGTATATGCCCAGGGATTCTTTCTGTGAGCACCTTCGGTGCCCTGCTTAGGGCTTTCTCTAGCCACAGGAGTCTGCCACCTGATTTATCTTAATCTTCTACTTATTAACAGAACCTGTTTTCTGCGGGGAGAAATGAGTCCAGCTCTAGGGAAGGATGGAAAAGCCAGGGAGTTAATGTCTGTCCCTGTGAGCAGCTCTCAACAATGATGGATGGGAGTTGGAAGAAAAGTGCCCCAGCTCTCACTCCTTGGGTGGGACGACTCGGAGGCATGTTCTACACAGACTCCCAGTGGACCACAGTAGGAGAAACCCCCAGTTGCCCACAGTGATAATTTACTTATTAAGGCAGGCTGTATTAACTTCCTTCCCTTCCCTTGCCTTACTTACCATTAGGGGAGAACCTAAGTTCCTGTCCCAAGGAAATACCTTGTGCTTCCTGAGATCTCTTCCTAAATAAACAACTTACATCCAAATCCTTGTCTCAGGGTCTACTAGAGGAACTCAAATACTAGAGCTATGAAGAATTTCTAATTAATTTTAGATTATTCCCAGCCCTACAATTTTTGCTTCCAAATTATCTCACGACTATGTCCCCTTCTCTAACAATACATTGTTCAAAGCCTCATCTTTTCCCAATGTGACACAGAAATAGCTCTTTAACTCATCTTCCTCTCTTTTTCTGTGGTCTCTTCCCATTTATCTATTCCACTGTTGCAGAGTCATCTCTGTAAACTTCAAATATTGTCATGTCACTGGTTTAATCCTTCAACATTTCCCATTTATTACAGGAAGACTTTTAGACTACATAGCCTAACCTATAAGACCCACCCACCCTTGATTTGGCCATATGGCCCATATCCAGCCCATCATACACTCATAAACAGAGATATGGAGTCAGAGTTCCTCTGCTGAAACCTTTAGCTTCCACCTATGGATGCTTCTTCGTGATCTCACCGGTCTTTATCCATTAAGAGCCAGCTGGGAACATGTTGTCCTTTTACGTTGTTTTAGAGATCTTTGTCTTTCTTCTTGTTGTCATGAAGGTTTTATGCAATGTAGAGCATTTATCTGATCTTTTGGTGCTAAACCTAGGGGAGAATTCAGCTCCAAAATGCAAGATGCTGAGAGTTCCCATGGAGAATATCAGAAAGGATGTCACAAGATAAGCCTTTCTCAACAGGGAGCTAAGTTCACAGCAGCAGGCTGTCAAGACTCACCCCTGATAATGTCAAAAGAGGTCATGGTAGGAAGAGAAATCTGACCTTCAGAGAAAATTGTAAGCTTCAATAGGTGAGGGTATTTTTTCCTATGATTTCTTTAAAATCATGGTAGGAAGGATCTATCCCTTGCTCTCTGAATGTGACAGACTTCATAATATCAACAAAAATAGTCTAAGACTTTGTAATCAGTCAAGTCTTATTATTTTTGTTACCTCAGAATCCAAAGAACCATAGTTTCTGAACAAAGGGTCTCGATAGCAGATTTTACTTGCAGATGTACACATGTACACACACACATGCATATTGCTTTTCATGGAATCATCTCAATAACTCATTGTGGTACTTGCCTCAGTTTTGTTGTCTCTAAAATGGAGGAAATAATAGTACCTATCTCATTAAGGTATTTTAAGGACAAAATGATTTGATACATGTAAAACACTTACACCAAGCACATAAGGGCTATAGCTTACCTTTATTATTTTTTCATCATTATCATTGCCATTATCATCAATATCCCAGGCTTAAAAAGAAGGAAATTGATACATAGAGAATTAAATAATTTGCCCAAGATCAAAAAGCTGTGTCAGAACAGGAATCAATACCTATGCTCATACCTGTCTGCTGCATTGTCCCTCCAGTCATAACTGAACTTGAAGCTCCCACAAGTGCAATAGCCTCCCAGGCCTATGCATCTTTGCATATGCTATTCCCTCTGTCTGGCAAACTTCTATTGATCCTTTAACACTCAGAACTATAGTCCCACAGAACTATGATATCTGATGGATTACTAGATTATGAACTCTTTCCAAGTCTTCTCTGCCCCTTCTTAATTATCTCTCTATTCCCAGCACATAAAAGAGTATCTAGGTTGTGGTTAATCTCTAAATACACATTGAATGAATGTGTATATGAATATGTTCGGCCAAAAATTTCATTCGGGTTTTTCCATAAGACGTTAGAGAAAAACTTTTTGGCCAACCCAATATATGCATATGAAAATGTTGGCTTTCTCCAAGAAAATGAGATGAAAATGTTTCATTTAGGAACCTTGGTTGATACTTCCAAGAGCCTCCGGATTAAATTATTCCCCCTCCCACAATTTATTTCTTGACTGAGCTATAAGGTGTTCAGAGGCAGAAGTAAGCTGGGTTGGTGGTAATGGAGGAGGAGGTTAGTCCAGTCCTTCTGGAAAGCACACTATAATACATGTTTTCCACAGAAAAAAGAAGTCTTATATTTCATACATGCATCCATACATTCACTCACTCATTCATGTGTTCATTCAGTAATATTTATATCTCCTTTATTCAACAAACATTCAATATAATATTTAAGTATTTAAGTCCCCCTAGAATATCTGTACCCTTTTTTTTTTTTTAGAATTTCATTTATTTATTTATTTATTTATTTATTTATGTATTTATTTTTGGCTGTGTTGGGTCTTCGTTTCTGTGCGAGGGCTTTCTCTAGCTGCGGCAAGCGGGGGGCCACTCTTCATCGCGGTGCTCGGGCCTCTCACTATCGCGGCCTCTCTTGTTGCGGAGCACAGGCTCCAGACGCACAGGATCAGTAATTGTGGCTCACGGGCTTAGTTGCTCCGCGGCATGTGGGATCCTCCCAGACCAGAGCTCGAACCCGTGTCCCCTGCATTGGCAGGCAGACTCTCAACCACTGCGCCACCAGGGAAGCCCCTCTCTACCCTTTTTAATTGCAGAAAAATGTTGGTGGAAAAATGAAAGAGACAGACTTGGGAGTCATTCAAGACATGGGATCAAGTCCAGTCCTTGGTAAGTTATTTAATCTCTCTAAACCTGTCCTTCTAAATAACAGCCCCCACCTATTGAGGGACAATAATACATGAGAAATGGAGCCAGGGTCTTTGCACACCAACTTTTTAATCCTCACAAATCTTCAAGCCTACTCATCCCTTAGAGGATATCTGTGGAAGGATTAGAGATAATGAACTGAGGGCACTTAGAACCAACCTGGCAGGTAGTGGGTATTAGTCCACTACAGTTCAGAAGGGCTGTCAATTGGTGAACAAGCTGTGTTCCCAGCCCATCAGCGGCTGGTGCCCAGAGCTGGTCTGAGCCATCTCCCCACAGAGAGCTCTAAGCAGGGTTGCGCTGGCCCACACTCCTGCTCCACAGAGTGACCAGTGGCCCTCTTCTCACTCACTGGCTGCACTTCCGTGGGATCTTGGAACATTTTGCTAAAACCTATGTTTCTCCTCACTCAAGCAAACAAAGAAGAGGATCTCAACATTTCAAGAGCTCAGAGTTGCTTGAGGTCAGAGTCCATCCAGTTGGGGAGTATGGGGGACTCAACAAATCAGCAGAAATTCTCGCAAAACCAAGGCGGGCAACCCCACAGTGCTCATGGTCCTGGGAAAAGAGGAGTCCCAGACAATGACTTCAGATATGGGGTCAAGGACCCACCCCTGTTCCTTGCCCACAAGTCCAAGATGCCCAGAGAGAGGTGTCCAGTGTGCCTCAGGGGAAAGCAACTAAGTTTTGAGCACTGAATGATGGGCCAGGTACTAAGTGAGGTGAAATCCATACATTAGATTTCATTCTCCTTAAGAGCCCTGTGAGCCTGACTTGATCATTCTACAGGAGAGAACGCTGAAGTTCAGAAAAATGAGGAACTGGCCTAAGTCACACAGCTAATAAGTGATAATGCTGGAAGTCAAACCCAGGTCTGTCTGACTCCATGGCACATGCTTTCCATTGTGCCATGTTGTCTCCCTAACAAGTTGGTTAGTATTTGGATTCCATACCAAACAGGGCATTTATTGACTGTTGACTAGAACATGGTGGACATTCAATCAATGGTAGCCACCATTGTTATTACTACTGTTCTTACATAATAATTACTACTATCTTACCAGTCACAGTAAGTAATGCAAAGTACTCAAGCTTCCACTTGCACCAGAACTTAATTAAAACTTATTTTCTACCCATGAAGACTAAGATAAGGAGAGAGATGATCTCAACCCAAACAGCTGCCTGAGGCTAAGCCCTGTTGGAACATCTCCTCTCATGTGAAGAGACACAAGATTATTTTTTTACAAGTGAAACAGCAAGCTGTCACTCTGAAGTGACAGGACCGCATATGTGAGTGAACACTCTTGTAGATCTCAGCTTTAGTTAAAAATCTTAGATGACACAACTTTATAGACCCCTAGAGGCTCTGGTTACCAGCCCCTCCTTGACTGCAGACAAGCCACAGCACCCTGAATAAAGATGATTTATCTGAAAGCATCTAGAGGCAGCCCTGCAGTGCCTTGAAGGTGGGGTGAGGCTCACATAAACCAACGGTGTCTTGTCTGGTGTTTTCAGTGCTGACTTGTCTGGGGGCCATCCACATCTAGGAGAATGTGAAGTCCAAGTCGACTTCACCATCTTGTTTACCTCTCTGCTCCTAGCATGGAGCCTGGCCCAAGGCAAACACTCAGTAAATGTTGGTGGGATAAGTAAATGAATGATTTGGACCGTTACTAATTGTCCTGATGTACTGAAGCACCAGGGAGCTAGATGTAGGACGGGCTACTCCTGTTCACCTGGAGGGCCCACTCAAGGAAGCTAGGAAAGAGCTGGACAGTTCTATGCTGTTATATCAGTACTGTGAGGAGAAGGAATCCCAGAGGGCAGCTCTGAAAGATCAGAGGAGGGACTCCACAGGTCCAGGAGTCAAAGAATTTCCCTGAAGAAGATGAGGCCTTACCATGGAGGGTAAGTATGAGTTGGGCCAAGAAGCAGGAGAAGACATTCCAGGCAGCAGCAAAGGAACAAAATAAATCACAGAGAGAACAGAAAAATATGAGTGGCTCCAATGGGCTGGAGCATTGTGTGGGGAAGGAGGAGGCCCTGGGGAGGCCGGAAAGTAGAAGGCGGATGGTGTGTCCTACAGAGGAAGTCCATTTTACCTAAAGCTGCACTTCCTAGTGTGTTCCCTGGAAGGGTAGTTTTTTGAGATGCTTGGCAAGGAGAGGGCTCTGTGGTCAAATAGACTTGGGGAACATTTTTCTACCACTCCCCCACAATGCATATTATTCACCAGAGGTCCTGATGAGGCCTGTGGTAAGAACCCTGAGTGAGGTTGTTTACACCAGCAAGTTCCAAACTCCTAGTAAAAAGGCATCTGACCACAGAAACCTTATATTTTCCCTGCAATCCTTATAGAGCAGCCCAGAATGCTCACTGGAAAATGCTCTCCAAAAGTATTCAGAAGTGATTGAAATGTTTTAATCTAAGGAGTGAGATAATTTTTCATTATTTACATTTTAGAAATGATAATTGAAAACAATAAAGAAGAATGAATGGGATGGGTAGCTCTTTTGGATAATGGTGGACTACATCACCTGAATCAACCCTCTTTCTGAGGAGAAATAGAAAAAGCTGGACAAAGTAAAGTAACAGCAACAAAATATCTTCTTGAAGACATCAGAACACTAAAAAGGTAGTGAAGAATTACGGGACAAGATGGAAATCCAGAGAGGTGGGGGTCAAAGTTTAGTAGCCTTTTCCTCAGGGCTGGGGGGGATGGGCAAGGAGATACCTACTGATTTCAGAGGAGGCAGAAAATTTGAAAATTGCCTATTCATGTGGGAAAAAGGAAACTTGACTCCTATTTCACAGGGTAAACAAAAATTCCCAGTGAATTATAGATCTAAACCTGAAAAGCAACACAGTAATTAATCTTAGGGTAGGGAAATGTTTCTTCAGGGTAGGGAAATGTTTCTTAAAAAGATATAAAATGCACTAGCCACTAAGGAGAAGTTTTGAGTTGTTAAATGGCTGCATTAAAATCAAGAACTTCTGTTCATCCAGAGACACCATTAAAAGAGTGAAAGGGAAAACAGCAAAAAATACTTACAACACATGTACCTGACAAAGGGCTTGTATCCAGGATATGTGAAGAACTTATGCAAATCTATCCCCCAAAGAGATAGTCAATCCAATAGAAAATAAATGTATAATAGGAACTTCAAAAGAAAGGATATCCAAATAGACAATAAACAAATGAAAATGTGCTTAATTAGTCATCAACACTGCAAATTAAAACTACAATAAAATGTCATATCACTAGAATGGCTAAAAGTGAAAAGATTGACAATACCAAGTGTTGACAAGGATAGGAGGTAATGGGAGGTCTCGTGTGCTACTGGTGGGATTTGAAATTGTTACAAGAAGTTTGGAAAACTGGAATCACCTACTAAGTTTGAAGATATAATGCATGCCCTACAAATCATAAATTCCAATCCAAGAAATAGATCAACAAAAATACATGCACATGGACACCAAGAGACATGTACAAAAATGTTCATACCAACATCATTCACAATGGCCCCAAACCAGAAATAACCTGCATGTCCATCCACAGAAAAATGGGCAAATAAAAGTGTAGTTTATTTGTACAATGGAATGCTGAGCCACAATGTGTACAAAACATGGATGAAGCTCACAAACATGATCTTGAGCAAAAGAAGCCAACACAAAAGAATATATACCACCTAACTCCATTTATATGATGTTAAATAAGAAGGCAAAACCCAATCACAGTGCCAAAACTCAGAAAGGGGGAAGGGAAGGAGGGCATAGTGATTGGGCAGGCATGTGCCCAAGGGACTTCTAGGGTGCTGGCAGGTTCTGTTTGTAGAACTACTTGTTTGGTGAAAACTTATGGTGCTGTACATTATGCTTTGTGCCCTCTTATGTATAGGTTAAACATCAAAATAAAATATAAGATATTTGAAAAAAGAAAGATTGGAGGACAGGTGAGACTGTAATCATAAAGAAGTTGTTATTCTCTAGACAAAAAACTGATAAAGCGGAGGCAGTGAGAAAGTGGAGGAGGGGTTTGATAACAAGAAATCTTGACTTTGAAAAGTTAACATTGGAGTGAATTGGCACAATTTCCAAGGATTTAACCAATCTAGTATCTTTAAATCCATGAGTTCACAATGACTTTGAGGGAAAAATAAATCACCTTCAGAAGCTAAAATAATCTATTATCTTGAAAACTGTTAAATAAAGGGAAAGCATCAAATATTTATCCTGCCTTTTTTCATGAACCAAACAACTGAGTAACCAAATGGTAAATGAGAAGAAGTAGCTCTTTATGAAAGAAGTCCAATGAATGTATGGCAAAGAAATTATAGAATTACAATATCACTACTTTGCAGCCCCCTATTAAGTAATGGACTTAGCCACTACCCACCCATGGCTCCTAACATTATAAAAAAGGGACAACCAGAAACCATGGGCCTCCTGTGAAAGGACATGGTGTCACACATTCATCTGGCCAAGGGGGTCTAATGTGAATCCGAGCAAGGTTCTGGATTCAGCTGACAATGTGCAAGAAATGCAGAGGAGAAAGGAGCATGTTGAGCCACACCATATGTGTGTCATCAGCAAAATCCTGACTGTGGGAAACTGCAGGTCTCGTGAACCTGGTTCTTCACTACATAAACTGCAAGAGAGAAACAAGGTAGGTTAAAAGAGCTTTAAAGACATATCAAAACTTGTTTAAGGCAAGACTATATCATAATGTTTGTGGATGCACATCTGGGTAATAAAAGGAAATACAAGAAAATATTTTTAATAAGAGTCAGGATAGTGGCGGGAGAAGGGTCTGTGATAGGGATGGGACAAATGGAGTGGGGAGGTTGCTTCCTAGGTGACAAAGATGACCTAGATGGCAAGGTTCTATGTCTTACCTGGGGTAGAGGTTGCAGGATGTTTACCTTATGACTCATTAAGCCATACATTGATGTTGTATGGTTTTCTGTATCTGTGTTTTCTTTTCTGTAAAAATATTTTTGTGTGCTAGCATTAACTTTTCATATGGTATAATAATCTACCTTAATAGAACTTAAACTCTTTGGAATTCCAAGAGGAATAAATATTAAGCATACAGCATTTATACAGTACTTGGTAACTTTTTTTTTTTTTTTTTGGCCACCCTACACGGCTTGTGGGAAGTTAATTCCCCAACCAGGGACTGAACCGGTGCCCTTGGCAGTGAGATCAAAGAGGCCTAATCACTGGACTTCCAGGGAATTCCCAGCACTTAGTAACTTTAAAGAAACTTTCATCTACATTACTTCATATAATGATTACACCAATCCTTGGTGGTAGGCATGATTATACCCATTTCATAGATAAGGAATATGTTAGTTATGTTTTGCCCATGTTTCTTTTATCTGTGTTTTTTCCAACTCCAAATTCCACACCTTTTCTTAGAACACTTATTTGAACATTCATGGATTCTGTGACCTATCCAATTGCACCATTACCAATAGAAATTTCAATGGGGAAAAAACTATTATAATAACAGAAAAATAATTTAGTGAGAAAAAATACTTGGAGAAGAACATTACATCCCAAAACCCAATAGTCAGTTCATAGGATTACTACATAATTGCCTTTGCTCATATGCAAATGTTAAAATATATGGAAGTGTGCATAATCTCATGGTAGGGACTCAAAAGAAAAATGTATAGTTTGGGATATGTTTCCAGCATGCCAGGAGCATTTTTCATAACAGCAAAATAACCTAAATATCAGCAGAATAAATGGATATACAATTTGGCATATTTATATAATGTAATATTATTAAAAATGATAAATTAACCTCAAAAATATATTGTGAAAGAAGAGCATTCTCTGTGCCACACACCTCACCTTCCTGTTATTTCTGCTTCCTGAATATGTCTCAATCCAGTCATCTTCTCCATGCCCACTCATCAGACACACCCTCTTCAGCTCCTGGCAGGATTGCCATATAAGCCCTCAGTGCTCTCTCCACTTTCAGGTTTGCCCTGCTCTTCCACTGAGCAGTCTTTTTAAAGAAGACTCTAATCCAGGGGCACATAGAGAGCATGTTTTAACTAACAGGCTTCCATGGCACACAGACCTGCAACCAAACCCTGTCTCTACCATGTAGTAGTAATGTGAACTTGGTCAAATCACATACCTTCTTTGGACCATTGTTTTGTTATCTGTAAATTAGGAATAATCATTGTTCTAAACCAGGGTCACTGTTCCAGCCACATAGTATTTTGAGGACAAGTAGGATAACCATAGATAGAAGTGCCCAGCAAAGAGGTTGGCAGGTTGCAAGCATTCAGCAAATGTTAACTATCGTTACATCACTTCCCCTGCCTGGTGGACTCCAACTTGAGAATCGAGTTCAAACTGCTGAGCATGGCCTATGAGGCCCTTCATGAACCAGTCCCTCCCCACTTATGTCCCCAGCCCACCCCCTGCCACTCTCCCTCCTGCTGTCTGAGCCACAGTCACCCTCACTTTCATTCTCTGAATGTCTCCTGTTCACTCTTGCCTATACCATTGCCTGGAACATCCCGCAACTCCTTTACCTGGGCAACTTCTATCCATCCTCCAGTCCTCAGTTTACCTGTGACCTTTTGCTTTTTCTACCCTAGACCCCTGTGTTTTCCCTGTCATTATGCAACGGTTGACAGTCTAATGGTTGATAAGTACCCATCTTTCCCTCCAAGAATGTAACTGCCTTGCTAATCATCATATTCCCAGTGCCAGGCACAATGTCTTGGGCATGGTAGGTCAGGAACCTTTGTTGAATGAATAAATGCACAAAAGTGTTCATGGATAAAAATCACCTTCCTTACCCCACATTTTCTTCCACCCTAAGCAAGAGACCTCCTCTCATGAACAGCCTTGGTTCCTTGGGAGTGGAAGTGGGGTGAGGGAGGGCTCTCTCCCTTTCTGAGTGTTGAACAATTTCTTATCAGCTTGCCCCTGGCTCATAACATTGTCTGCTTCTTCTTCTTATTTACAATATTGTGTTAGTTTCAGGTGTATAACAAAGTGATTCAGTTATACTTTTTTTCAGATTTTTTCCATTACAGATGATTACAAGATATTGGATATAATGCCCTGTGCTATATGGTAAATCCTTGTTGTTTATTTATTTTATGTATAATAGTTTGTATCTGTTAATCCCATACTTCTAATTTATCCCCCACCTCCCTTCCCACTCATTTCTTGTTTTTAATTTTGGAAAAGTTGAAGTTATTGAAGTTCCCTTATACCCTATCCCCAAAGGTGTTTACAATCTCTTTTAAAAACCCTTGCCCATTTATACAAATATAAAAACTCAATCCCCCACCCACAAGATTCTCAAATGCCCTCATATTCCACCAATCAAGAAGCTTAAATTGGCATTGATGTTATGAATAACTTCTAATTCAGAATATGTCTTTCTAAACTGTGCATGTGTTCCTCCCCACCCCATTCTGTGTCCCTGCAGAAAGAAGGCATGTTCCCTCCCCTTCCCCATCACCATCAGGGAGAGTCCCTTTTTCTAACCCCAGCAAGATTGAAAGGGAATTCAGACAGCAGTGGCCCCAAAAGATTTGATGTCCACCACAATGGGTTGGTTTTACATCTCCTCCTAAAAACATGCACTCTTTTCAGCCACATGTCCTATACCTCCACCCAGAGCATGATGGTTGCCTCTACAATCTGACCTAGTTAGGTGTCTGTGCTAGTGCAGAGAACATGTATTAATGACTTTCTGGGTCATAAATTCTCCTTCAGCCTGTGATGATTGCTGTAGATTCAAGGCCCTGACAATTGTGAGGTAATTTTAAACAGAGATTTGGCCATACTTCTGAAATCAGATTAGCTTTCCAATTTGTTATGGCCGTGATGACTTCAAAGGCAGCTGTGGTTTCTTAAAATAAAGGCTCCCTGCTGTAGGCGGGGCTCAGGAATGTGCCCCAGGGGGACAGCAGGCACTCTGGATCTCTTCCACCAGGTCGAGGAGTCATGTCACAGCTAGAATCTGCACCTGGGGCTGGACACCTGGGGAGGATGGGGAATGTCAGTGAGTGAAGGTACAGGATATCTACCTGGGATACTCCTCACTCATTTTTCCTGCACAAAGTCCTGGCCTTGGTTTTGCCCCTGTAGTTTTTTCTTCCCGCGGTGACGATGGGCCAGCCACTGACCAGACCTCCCTGCCTTCCTCACTTCCTTTCTGTTTCCTGGAGGTGAGGAGTGGGGCCTCCTGCCTTTGCTATATAAGCAGCCAGTTCCATGTCGATCAGTAGTTCTCAGTGTTCTTTTTTTTTTTTAAGTATAGTTGATTTATAACATTGTGATATTTTCGGTGTATAGCAAAATGATTCAATTTTATATATGTATATATATATGAATGTATATATGCACATTCTTTTTCATATTCTTTTCCATTATAGTTTATTACAAGCTATTGAGTATAGTTCCCTGTGCTATACAGTAGGACCTTGTTGTTTATCTATTTTATGTGTAGTAATTTGTATCTGTTAACCCAAACTCCTAACTTATCCCTCCCCCAACCAATAGTTCTAACATAGAAAAAATTTTAAGGGCAAAGCGAAAGGAAACTTACTCTTTCCTTTGTGCGGAAGGTTTACTGAAAGGGTAGAGGTTGAAGCCAAATCTGGCCTCTGTACCCTAACGTGGAATTAAATCCCGGAGACAGAGTTTTGGGTGAAGTAGAAAAGAATAGCTTTGTTGTTTTGCCAGGCAAAGGGGGCCACAGCGGGCTAATGCCCTCAAAACTGTGTGTCCCAACCTGGAGGGGGTAGTGAGAAGTTTCATAATAATGGTTCAAAGAGGGAATGACCAGCTCATGGACATTTTTCTGATTGGTTGGTGGTGAGGTAATCAGGAGTCAGCATCATCAACCTTCTTGTTCCAACTGGTCTTGGGTCTTTGTGCTTGTGGGCAGCATACAGTTAACTTCTCCCATCTGGTGGGGGTTTCAGCATCCACAAAACAGCTCAAAGATATTGTTGTGTATATCCCTTGAGGGAGCACCAAAGAACCCTGCCACAAGGGCTTCTTTTGTTTCTTTTGACTGTTCCTCTCTTGTCTCTGCATCCCCTACCTTGCCCTAATTAGCAACTGTTTGAACCTGCCAGTTGGAACTCAGCGAACTAAATGAAGCCTATTTCCTGTAATAAAGAAATGGGGGACACAGAAAGGTTTTTGTGCCCAGGAGCCCCACAGTGTCCTGCTTGGTGTCTGCCCCAATGGGATAAGTTAAGAGTTTGGGTTAACGGATACAAATTACTACATATACAATAGATAAACAACAAGGTCCTACTGTATAGCACAGGGAACTATACTCAATATCTTGTAATAAACTATAATGGAAAAGAATATGAAAAAGAATGTGCATATATACATTCATATATATACATATATAAAGGTCCCCGATGGGGCACATTTGAACAGGACCTCACTCTTCTGGGTCCCCAACACTGTTCACACCACCCTGATCCTCCCCAGCACAGGAATCAGTCTTCTGTTGGATTTGGGGTTCTCCCAAAAGCAGACCCTGAAACAAGAATTGTGGAAGTGTTTTATGTAGAAGGTGATCCCAAGAGGATGTGGGGAGTGAGACAGAGGAGGGAAGAGAGTGGATTGCCACTGTAGGCAATGGGGCTCAACCCACTCTCAACCACTGAGAGTCAGTGTAGACAGGTTTGTTCACCAACTTCTATCCCTGGCTGGCTGAGGGTGGATCCTGGGATGTCAGTGCCCAGGCACTGCCCCCTCTTCTCCATCCAGCCCAGAGAAAGTTCTCAGGCAAATAGGTGCAGAAAGCCACCATTGGGAAGAGTCTGTAGTGACCAGGGGTGTTTCAATGGCCCATGGGCAGGACATGGAGGTGTCTATTCCATTCCCTGTGTCTGTACTGTTCCTTCTTTTCAGGGAGCCCGGCATATAGTAATGATCAATAGGTTTAGATTGAAATGAAATGAGGCCATGGGCACTGCCACATGAAATGTAAAAGGAAGAGATACAGATAACATGAACACAGATCCAGAGACAGGGTGGATGCTCAGTAAGGGCTGCTGACTCAAAGAGGGTCTTGTGGGTTCTTTGGATAATAAGGCAAACTAAACAGAAGAAACTATGGCAGAAAGAGACAGAGGAAGTGGATGTGTTGCAGGAAAGGGGACCCTTCCAGGGCCCAAGAGTGGACTCTTGTCTAACACTTGGAAATGAATTGTCCAAGGAGACACACATGCTGACAAAGCAAGAGACCTTATTGGGAAGGGGCACCTCGGTGGAGAGCAGCAGGTTAAGGGAACCCAGGAGAACTGCTCTGCCTTGTGGCTTGCAGTCTTGGGTTTTACGGTAATGGGATTAGTTTCTGGGTTGTCTCTGGACAGTCATTCTGACTCAGGGTCCTTCCTGGTGACACACACATCGCTCAGCCAAAATGGATTCCAGCGAGAAGGATTCTGAGAGGTTGGTAGGATATATGGACTGACATCTCCTCTCTCCTTTTGACCTTTCTGGAATTCTTCCGGTTGGTGGTAGCTTATTAGTTCTGTGTTCCTTACCAGGACCTCCTGTTGTAAGATAACTCATGCAAGAGGTTACTATCTTGCCTGGCCAGGACAGGTGGTTTTGGTCAGTGTTTCTCCTAACAACTCCCCCCTGAGAGACTTCATACTCAAGATACTTCTTGGGAATTAGGGCAGAGGTCTCTTTCATCTGTAACTACTTCCTGCTGAGAGTGGGCATAGTCTTGCCTAGTAGAGTAGAAGTCTCTCTCCACCTGATCTAAATCGAGGTATTTTCTGTGCCCAAAACGGCATTCACCCTCATAGTAACAACAGTTTAGCCTAAAACTGTTGGACCCTGTCAGAGATGAACCCTGTAAGCAGTTGAAACAGACAGAGGCCAAACAGGAGGCCTAACAGGATGGTCATTGCCGGACCCAGACAAGGAAGGCAAAATTGAGGTGAGGGCTGAAGGGTGCGTGACTTTTCTCTGATTGGTTGGTGGTGAGGTAACAGGGCACTGTGCCAGGAATCTTGCCCTCAGCCTGAAGTTACCATCTTCCACCTGGGTGGGGCCCCCAGTTCTGCAGAAGAGCTCAAAGACATTGTTATGCATACTCCTTGAGGAGGAACCAGCACCCTGTGCCAAGGCTGCAGCACCACTTGACTTCTCCTCCCCTGTTTCTGCATCCCCTCCTCCCTTCCCTGATTAGCAACTGTTTGAATCTGCCCTTTGGAACTCAGGAAAGATCAAGGAGGCTGAATGAAGCCTACAAATAAGAAACAGGGGACTCAGAAAGGATTTGTACTCCAGAGCCCCACAGAACACTGCTCAGTTTCAATTCAAGGAAATAGGCAATAATGGCTCTGGTCACTTCCTGCTAAAATGGGGCATAGTCCTGCCTCAATCTGGAGAATAATCACTGAACTGGAAATATTTCTGAGTCAAGTCCTGGATCTGAGTCTTGTATGATTAAAATCTCAATCCCTTGGTCTGCCCTTTTGGTGTAACAGACCCAATTAGAAGTAGTTTGAGAAGTGACAACTGGAATTTTAATAGACAAAATAAATCTCATTTCCTGAGAAATTCAGAAGAATAAGCCTGAAACCCAGTCTGGACCTCACACCTTGGGGAGACATACCCAAATAGCCAGTTGTTTACTTTTATCTAAGTAGGTTTTAACTTCCTATGTGGTATTGACATATACATAATAGAGGCTATTGGCCACTACACATCTCCTTTTTCTACTAATATCTGATCTAAACCAATTTCAGTTTCTAAAATTTTAATAGTTACAAGAGAATACCTTGACACCGTAAGGTTGCAGCTACCAGCTGCCAGCAGACATTGTTTTGAGGATGGCTGGTGGCATCCCAAGTCTGACACAGTTCAGAAAACTCAAGTTCTCAGCAATACAAGGACTTGTCTGAAATCACGTCCGTAATGCTACCTAGTATTACCTTGGATGTCTGAACCATAGCTATTCCATTTTGACTTTCAATTGCATTTCTCTCCTTAATGACCAAAGCAGATGTCACCATTAATCATTTTAGTGCTTTTCTAGATATGAGAAGATGTAAGAATTTGGGTTCAAAAAATCTTCTCCTAAAAGTATCTAACTATCTGAAGACCTGTTCTGCCAGTTTTTCCCAGAGCACAGAATGCCTCATTCCTGATCTCCACCCTGAACTCCTTCCAGGGGGTGTTGAAGGTCAGTGGCCACAGTGGCCATTGACTTAATCCTTGTAGAGGCAGATGGCAAGTGCCAATTTTCAGTTGGCAGTGTCCCTTCAGGGTCATAAATTCGACCATGGTTTGGGAGGCATTTCATGACCATTTCATCCTATGGTGCTAGGAATGCTCATACCCAGGTCTGATGAAGATTTCACTGATAGGCCATTCAATGTGCTATTATTGGACTAGGCCTTATTAACAGTGCCAAAAGCCTTTGGACCACCTGTCTTACTAGTCTCTGATGGTCCAGGAAAATATTCCCTCTTGTTGCTTCTTCCCATATCTAGAGTTACATTATTACAATCATTGATCTCATATGGAACTATATATCATCATTTTATCAGAGGCTCAGTTACACATTTGGTAATGCAAGAAACAACAATTTTGTAAAACAGGCAATATAAAAACAATATAGCTAGCATATTAGTAAGGTCATAAGTAAGAACATAAGTCAAGAACTTCCATTAGGTGCAGTCCAGTATATCCCAGGTCATTTGACTTGGTCTGTTCTGTACCAATCCATATTTTTAAGGGAAATTATATATTGGCACTGTCCATACAACACCCAGTCCAGTTTCCTAGTGTTACTAGACTGATTATCCTTAGTATGATTTAATTGTTCCCAACATAGAGGAGCCTTTAAACTTAAATTACCATAGCCTGGTATTAACTACATAAATCCATCCCATAATTTTGGGAGGTTTTATTCCTTGGCTGAAATTTTGCTTGTTGCTCTGATTGAACTTGAGTAATAGAAGAAAATTCATATTTATGGCCAGGTCAGAACAGGCATTATTAATTGGTCAGATGAGGGGATCCCATCTAGTAATATCAATTGTGACCTGTACATGACTATAATTTTTAAAAATTAATTTCCTAAGGGCCAACCAATTAGAGCCTTGGAGTGGAGAAATCCAACAAGGTGACCCAGAAGTACTAGACACAGGTAATTGGCCACAAACCCAACAATTGGCTTGATTTTTAAAACTAGCATAGGATCATGCCTATGACAGAAAAACATTTGATTCATATGCAAAGGTCCAAGAAGTCAAGAAAACATTATAAAGGATCATACAAGTCAGGTCCAGGATCTTGGACTAGCTTTCTACCTCTGATGTTGTCTTCTTCTCATCCTGGTATGAGTGTAGTTTCTCCTTTGTTTGAGCAATGTTTTAAGGTGAGTTTGAGGTCAGCAGTTCTCTCTATAGACCAGTCCAGTGTAGGGGCCCTTTGTAAGTGGGAAGTAATCCAAGAGTCAATTCCCTTCAGTTTCTCTGTGCATTAGCTAGTTAAGAGTACCTAATAAGGGTCCTTCCATCTTAGGTTTGAGATAGGCCTCTAAATTATGTCATTTTTAGCATGCATAATCCCCTGGTTGCAGTTCGTGCGGCATCTGCTCTTCATCCAAAGATAGATTACTGGAGTAAGCTTCAGAAACAAACTTAGAGTGTCCATTTAATAATTCAGTTAAACTGTACATTAATATAACATAACAGCAAGGAACTATCTGGGAGGTGAGCCTTAGTAAATACAGACCTCCATTAACAAAGCTGGAATTTAATATTCACTGAAACATAATCTTTTTCTCTCTAAAATTGCCCTCATTTCTACCAAATATAACCAAATTAAGGCTAGTTTGTTGCAAAATAAGTCTGATCACAATAAACTTGGCCTGATGATTTATGTAACTATAATTGGTCATATAGGCTTTTTGCTTGCTGAAACTTTTATAAGGAGTCTCAGACTGAACTTTTAAAAAGACCTCTCAGGGTTAGGAAAGTCATGCCAAGGGCTTGTCACAGATTTTGCCTAACAGATCGTGTGAATTCCTCCCTTTTCAAGGTCTCCCAAAATACCTTGAGATTTCTGAACCTGTTAGTGAGGTATCCTTCTTAATTTATCTGATGAAGCTGCTGGGAACATAAGAGTTTCCAATCTCTGGAGGGATCAGATAGAGAGAAAAAGTAAATGTTTCAATTTTGCTTACAAAGGTAAAATTTATCAAATTACTATAAGTCATAATTAGTTTGAGGGGAAGGTTTCCTTATACCTGGAAAACACAGATTTAAACCAGTAATTTTTCAGATAAAAACCATATTCACCAGTTCACTCAGTCCTTTTAATTTTTATGAAGTCAGCTTTTTCATTAGAATTTTTCAATTTCTTACCCAGTTCAGCATTATGGTCTGAAAGTCAGAAACTTGTATTAATCCAAAAGTCCTTTCTATAGGTCTTCTTGAAGAGGAAACATTTCTGTAAAGGCATTAGGGTGAAACCGTAGGTGTCTATAATGACAAAAGACTTAAGAAGGCAAGTTTAAAATCTGGTCGCAATGCAATTGACAAAGTAACTTGGTTACTGCTGTGACATACAACACTTTAAGATAATAACTGGAATTATGACTGATAACATTTTACCAGGACATGTCAGATCTTTAGGAATTCCATATAATTTCTAGAATATCTATATTAGTAAACATTTACCACACAATATAACCTAAGAAGATTTATTACTCATTTGACAATACTTCCCATGTAATTTAACATACCAAATGAACCTAATTGGTTTAATATCTCTCTTTGGGATGTTTCAGGGTCCCTTTGAAGCATCCCAAAGTTAGCTAGAGGTCAAAAGAACTCATTAGAATTTGATTTAGGAACTTTTGTCAAAAAATAGCAAAAGTGTTTAGAACACTCAGTCAGATAGGATCGTAGGTCACTGTGAAACAATAAGTATTCACTTACCCAAAGTATCAATAAAAGATTTCTAAGGCAAATACAGAACGGATCATTTAAGAGGTAAAGAAATTTAAAATATGTTATCAAAGGCAGCTCAACATTTTAAGAAAATTGTCCTCTTAACAGAGAGAAAAAAAAGCCAAATTCAAGTTTTGCACCAGCTTACTTTTAAAATTCATTTACTCAATTAAATTTATTTTAAACGTAGTCAATCCTGACCATGCACAAATCTCTTTTCTCAGGGTTCACTTTCCACAAACCTCCATTGCTTAACTTATTTTAGCACAACTCTAACTTTCAAGTTGTTGAATATCTGGAGAGATTATTTTTAAGTAGACATTCTTAAAATGTAATTATTCCTAAAAAGTTTACTCAAAGTTCTTATCTCATTTGCATTTTCTTTCCTTAAAATTTTCTTCACATTGAGTTACTTTCCTTGCTGACAAATTTGCAACAGATATAATAAGATCTTATTTAGCTAATATTAAACCTAAGCACAATAAAAGTATTATACTTAATGTTGATGACTCTAAAGATGTGTCCATATTAATTAGATCAACAAACTTAAACATTAATACCAGGTGTTAATTTAATACTGAATATTTCCCAGTTCACGTGAACCTGAAATTCATTTAGCTTAATTTCTCTTGTATTCAGAATTATTTGATTTGTAAGCACTTACTTTTCTTTAAGCCAATTAAATAGAGCTCCTACAAATTAACCTCAGCAATATTATCCAAAGACAAAGACACATACTGAGACCTACATATATCCAGACAGACACGAGAGATCTAGCTTCATTTTCTAAACTTAATTGTGAATCGGATATCACAATATAAAACTCATTAGTTTATAAATAACAGTTGGAATACGAAAAATTTTTAAAGGCTTCATTCCCTGCTTTTTCCTCAGTTTCAGGAATTTGAGATGGTCTAGAGAATATATGTGTTCTGAGACCCCTGGTCTCAAGGTACTGGGAGAGAAAATCAAGTTCTCCTAGTAGGACTTGTTCCCTCAGGGTCAGAATTCTGAAAAGACATTTTATCAAGTTTGCTTTTTCTAACTGTATATGCAAAAAGAACTAGTTTTGAAATTTTCAAGAGTTTTACCTAAACCAATTTTCTCTGGAGTCTAAAGAATATGGTGGCCACACAATGTTATAATTAAATATGATCTCTTTCTTAGTCATGGGCTCATAGCTAGAATCTTTCCAATCAGACAGAATTCGCGCAAGAGGTCTCCACATTGGAACAGAAACGGAATTTCCTATTTCACAAGGCAGAATGGCCATCACAAATCACAACACAAAACACAAAATATAAAGCACACACATGCCTGGCTGTCCTAATCAGACACTCCCTTAAATACAAGATTGCAGTCTCTCAGAAACACTACATAGACACAGAACTTCAGATCCAAGTACTAACAATAAATGGAAATATCTCAGGTCTTCAAAGATTTCAAAGGGAGAAAATGAGGCCAGGTTGAAAGAAGACGGGAAGGAGGGGGGACAAAAGGATGGCCTTACAGACATCTCCTGACACCTGAAGATGCCCAGGTGTTACGAGACTTTTCCCTGGGCTTCCAGGAAGGGAGGAGGGGAACTCGGCCCTACCAGAAACCAGAAACCAGATACCAGATACCAGACCAGAATTCGAGTTCTCTGCCCACCAGAGGTGATCAGGCTCCAACCCTCAGATCAGGCTGAGGCCCTCCAACCACACTCCTGCGTCCAGGACCAGGACAGAAGTAAAAAAGGGTCGGACAGGAGGGGTTGAAAAGAGGAAAGAGAGAGGGAAGGGGAAAGAGGTCAATAAAGTCTTTTGTTCTTTATCTAGTTGGGGCACTCTGGCCAGTCATCCACGTCAAGAGGAGACCATGGACAAAAGGGTCCCAGTTGCAACTGCTGGTTCTGGTCTGTCGGTGGATGAGCTGGTCCCTGAGTACCCTGAGTGGTCAGGATGTCAATTGTAGAGAAGAAGAGGTCCCACCAGAGTCGCCATTTGTTGCAGGAAGGTGGGCTCTTGTCTAACACTTGGAAATGAATGGTCCAAGGAGACACACATGCTGACAAATCAAGAGACCTTATTGGGAAGGGGTGCCTGGACAGAGAGCAGCAGGGTAAGGGAACCAGGAGAAGTGCTCTGCCACGTGGCTCACCATCTTGGGTTTTATGGTAATGGAATTAGTTTCTGGGTTGTCTCTGGCCAATCATTCTGACTCAGTCCTTCCTGGTGGCACACGCATTGCTCAGCCACGATGGATTCCAACAAGAAATATTCTGGGAGGTTGGTAGGACATATGCGCTGGCGTTTCCTCTCTCCTTTTGACCTTTCCCGAATTCTTCCGGTTGGTGGTAGCTTGTTAGTGTTCCTTACTAGGACCACCTGTTGTAAGATAAATCATGCAAGTAGTTACTATCTTACCTGGCCAGAGTGGGTAGTTTTGGTCAGTGGTTCCCCTAACAAGTCGGGGAGGGGAGCTGAGACAATAAAGGAAAGGAACTGTAGGTAAAAGAGAAGAAAGCAGATGAAAGATGAATGAGGGGAAGTAGTAAACGAGAAATGAGTAATTAACCTGGGAGGAAATGTGCAATTCCACTCAGCATTTTAATTTTTTTGTCCTCTTCAAACACAGCAGGATACAAAAGAGGCAGAATGAGCACCCCAGCACCCGTTAAAGATGCCTACATCCTAATCACAGAATTTGTCCATTTGTCAATATTTACATGGCAGAGGGGGCTTTGCAGATGTGACTAAAGTTAAGGACGTTGAGATGGGGAGATTACCTGGAATTATCCAGGTGGGCCATATCTAATTGCATGAGTCCTTAAAAGTGGAGAATTTCTTTCCAAGCTGTAATCAGAGAGAGATGGCAGCAGGAGGAGGATTCAACATCTCTTTCCAGTTCTGAAATGTGGAACTGTGTGCAAAGAACAGAGAGGCCTCTAGAAGCAGGAAAAAGCAGGGAAACAGATTCACCCCTGGAGCCTCCAGAAAGGAACACAGCTCTGAAGACACCTTTATTTTAGCCCCAGGAGACCCAAGCGGGAATTCTGACCTTCAGAAATGTAAAATAATAAATTTCTGTTTTAAGCCACAAATTTTATAACAATTTGTTACAGCAACAATAGGAAACATATACCTAGGGACATCAAAAATGGAAAATTATCAAAAATCACTGTCTGACTCTCTAGTATTCTGCCTGTAATCAGTTTCCCATTTAGGCTGGAACTGTTTTTCCTCTCTGCAGAACAGAGGATGGCTGCTCACAGATTCATTAATATGCATAAAGGGTGGCATAATTAGTTGCCACAGGTAACCCCATTCTGGCTGCGTGAACTGAGCTGATGTGCAGATGCCTGGTGCACCACAAGCAGGGCAGTGCAAGTGTGTAAGTCCACATCTCATAAAAGGAAATGTTTGAATAATATGGAAATGTGCTGGATGTTATTAGCAGGATGTCAAGTTTGACAGTCTGTGTTATTTTGAAAATAAATGAGTTTTGACACAAATAACTTAGGTATGCATTGATTTTTTTTAAGCAAATCTTGGAACAAGATGTTATGTATTGTGCTGTAGGTTTACAAAGATTTTGATGGCTATTAGGGGAAAATCATGGTGAAGGATCATTTATTAATGTATTCATTAAGCTGCTCTAAGGTGTAACAATCATTACTTTCCCCAAAAATGTATACTGTTCCTCTTGCATATTTAATTGACTCTGGCAAACCATATTTAAGATAATGAGGGGAGCTGTCAGCAATGTGAAGACAAAAATAAAGAGAAATCAAATCTCCATCATTGGTACCAAAAACCTCATACTGCATCTTTTAACTCATGGGAATCTTTTCTCTGGACTGTCTTTAACTCTAAGCAATCTGAGATATGATATGAAATTTACTTTGGCTTATTTCATTTTCTTTCTTTCAGGTCTTGCTCCTTTTGATTTTTTTCTTTCTTCGGAGGCTCTAGCTGACAGACAGGATTCAGCGCCCATGTCAGCATTCCTGGCACTGGTCAGGGGCCTGGGACTCTCCACGCAGATTCTCCTGACATTTGTTCTTGACAAGCAAAGGAGAGAGGTGTTCAGGGAACATCTCTGCCAAAGGCCAAATGTCTGCTGGAAAAGTTCCAAAGCCAAGTTTCCTGGCTTGGTGGAGGCTGCCAGCTGGCCCCAATCATCTATCGCCTCTGGGGTCTGGAGGGGAAAAGCTGACAGGTTGTCCCATCAGGGTGTGATCTCCTGGCTGAACCAATGGCTGACTTCCCAGCATTCCCTGTGCAAGAGGGATGGGGACATTTGAGGCCAAGCTCTGGGACAGTTCTATCCCCACAGGGATAGTTTTGTTTGCCATCAGGCAGCTCTGAGCTGTGGGGTGTGGGCTAGAACTTTGGGAGTGGGAGGCAGACACCAGCATCCTGAGCCAAGATGTGATGGGTGTGTGGATATTTGGCACCCATAGAGCCTGCACTGCCCAAAGGATTGGTTCTCAGTTCCCCTCCTATCCTCTGAGGAACATGCAGTCAAGTTCCTGAGGTCCAGATGAAAACCTAGCTTCACCCAGAACAGAAAAGACAAGATGCTCTTGACCTGCAGCATTCAGATCACTCAACTGCTCTCACCCAGGGCCTAGGAATAATGAAGCCAGGTAACTTGGAAGCCCTTGGAAAAGTCTGGAGAGGCCACTGCGGGAAGAGATCTTAAATATGGTGATGAATGGCTCCAAAGGACCACCAGGCTTGGGCAAGTTTCCCTCACCCTCTGGACTAGTACTACAGATACGACAACATCACAACTCCTGCCCTAAGTAGACTTGTGGGCTATGGGAGGAGATGGATGTACAGGAAGATATATATCTTTAATATGCAAGGCCTGGGGCAGCTATAGGCATAGGACATTCAAAGCACAGAAAAGGGCCATTCTGAGTCATCTGACAGTGCACCAAAGATTTCCAGTTGTCCCCCTTTGGGGTACATGGCAGGATTCTGCTTCCCTGTCTCCTAAGGTGGTAGTGATCTTATGACTTGTTTTGCAATGAAATGTGAGCAGAAGTGCCACGTGTCACTTGCATCAGAAGCCATAAAAACATTGCCTGCCTTGGCAATCCTTAAGACACAGAGATGAAACCCAGCCAGCTGGGCTGATCCAGAAAGATTCAGAGCAACACCTCCAGCCTGCCGGCCATGGATGTGCACCATAAGCTTGAGCAAGAAATAAGTCTTGTTGTTTGAAGCCATTGAGATGTTGGGAATGTTTATTATCACCGCATAACTTAACCTAGACTGGTTGATACAGGCATTAAATCCAGCCAAGGGGCAGAGTTTTGGGGCACCAGTGAGCAAAGGCATCCTGGAGGAGGGGTCCCTGAGCTGAGTCTCAGAGGATGAGGCAACTCGGTGATGCCAAGTGCTCCGGTGATAACCTGTGAGGTCAGAGCATGGACAGCAGGTCAGCTCCAGAGAGAACAATTCCTTATCTAACACTTATTCAGCAAAGTTATCTCTGGATCATTTAGGAGGGTGCTCCAGAATCCCTCCTGCCAATGGGCTTTAATGAGCTCTAGACGGATGGCTGGTGGATGGATGGATGGTTGGATGGTAGGGAAGAGGGAAGTTCATGTGTAAGCCTCCCAGTGAAGTCTTCTCTGACATTCCTCCCCTCCCCCACCCCACCCTCCTACTCCCCAAACCAAATCAGTCATTTCTTACTTAGAGCTCTCAGACCCTTAGCATGTGCTTCTGTGGTAGCAGTTAAGAAACAACTAATTTACACTACGAGAGTTGGGACGACCACCCCAGAGGAGACATTTGACCTTGAAAATATGTGTAGGCCACACAGGGGGTAGACTGCCCGGAAGGCCTGTAAAATTCCTCTACTTCTCTTACCTCATTTATATTCATACATGGCTTTATTGCCCCATTTCACAAGCAAGAAAACAGTAGAAAGGAGAGGTAACTTTTCCAATATCACATCAATTGTATAAGAGAATCAATGCTCAAAACCAGGACTCAATCTCATGTTATTCCTTATCCTATGCCATAACGCTGCATATAAGGGAAGCTCATTAGAAGTTTGGAATTATGCTGTACAGATCTTGCTTGACTTACATGGGGTTATGTCCCAATAAACCCACTGTAAGTTGGAAATATCGTTACGTCGAAAATGCACTGAATACACCTAACCTACTGAACACCAGAGTTTAGCCCAGCCTATCTTAAATGCGCTCAGTACACTTACATTAGCCTCCAGTTTGGCAAAATCATCTAACACAAAGGCTAGTTTATAATAAATTGTGGAATATCTCATGTAACTTATTGAGTACTGTACTGAAAGTGAAGAACAGAATGGTTGTCTGGCTACAGAATGGTTGTAAGTGTGTTGTTTACCCTCATGATCAAATGGCTGCCTGGGAGCTGTGGCTGCCACTGTCCAGCATCACGACAGATCGTCCACACATCACTAGCCAGGGACAGGATCAAAATTCAAAACGCAAAACATGGTTTCTACTGAATGTATATCACTTTTGCATCATTGTAAAGTCGAAATGTAGTACATGGAACCATCATTAAGACAGAAAGTTGGGAACCATCTATAGACAGAAAAAGATATGACCACATTATCAATGGAAGTGTGTAGTTTATTATATATGATGCCCTTATTTTACACAAATTGGAGGTTACTTAGGCTGAGCTTATAGTGTTGTGAAGATTAAATGATAAAATATCTGTAATATGAGCTTAGCACTCTATCACTTGCAAGTCCCTTCGGTCTAAGTGCCAGTGCTATTATTTAAAGCACTCGTGTCCACCTTTGCCATTCTCTTTAGCCAGCCAGATTCTGAACTCACTTCCCATGTGTGGCAAATCTCCTCTTGTGTCAAGCAGAGCCCATGTGCCACCTTAGAAGCCAGAGTGGCTGAAACGGGCTTTCCCAGCCTCGCTCACAGGAAGGTGCAGGTCAGGACCTAGGTCCTGCCAATCACATGCCTCTGCCTGGACTTGCCCAGGGAGGGAGAACCATAAGCAGCCAACTCTTTTGCCACCAAAGTTGTAGAGGTGGTCAAGGTGGCATCATCTCCATCCAGTTTCCAAAGGCAACAGCCTCCATGCCAGTTGTGGCATCTGAATCGGGAGCAGGAGGGACAACTTTCTGCTGCTTTGGGGCAGAGTTTCTGACTGTGGAGACTGTGTGGTGGCAGAGGTGGAAACTCCAGCAGACACAGAAGAAAGTGTGGGTTGTGTTCAAGGTCAAAATCAGGTCTAGGATTCTTCAAAAATGGCATGAGAGAGAGGACTTGGAAGCAGAGAGGTGTATTTGGGAGTTGGCAAGTTGTGTGCTTTCTGTGAGTATCGCCTGTGAGTGGGTCGGTGATGGGAGATAACAACCAAAAAGTAAGTTGGTGCCAGATCTCAGGGGACACTGGGTACTTGCTTGCTGTGTTAGTTGGGCATTGAAGAGTTAATTCAGCATGGTTGAGGCAAGACAGCACTTTGTCAAGAAGCATAGACCCAATTTAGTGAGAGCACTCTGAAGGTTACTGTGACCATCCTGCTTCAGCTTGCTTAACGCTGTAGGAGGCAGAATCTGACTGTATTTTCTTCACCCATGTAAGTCATTATATCACACACCTTTCCACTGAAGGAAAACAAAAACAAAGCATCAGTGTAGGCTGACCCATTACTCCTACCTAAGGGTCTGAGTAAAATCTGGTGGGTGTAAAAGATGGCTTTTTAATTTCTCTTCCACCTAAGGCAGTTAATACCTTGTTAGTGAGTCAGCCCAGCACTTTCTTTTCTTTTATAGACATTTATTTCTTTTATTTATTTATTTTTGGTTGCGTTGGGTCTTCTTTGCTGCACGCAGGTTTTCTCTAGTTGCGGCGAGTGGGGGCTACTCTTCGTGGTGGTGCGTGGACTTCTCATTGCGGTGGCTTCTCTTGTCGCAGAGCACGGGCTCTAAGGCACATGGGCTTCAGTAGTTGCTGCACGCGGGCTCAGTAGTTGTGGCCCATGGGCTTAGTTGCTCTGTGTCATGTGGGATCTTCCCAGACCAGGGATGGAACCTGTGTACCCTGCATTGGAAGGCGGATTCTTAACCACTGTGCCACCAGGGAAGCCTCCAGCACTTTCTTATTAGAATGTAAGTTAGGAATCAAAGAACTTGAGGATGAAGTTCATTCTTCTGAAGTCAGAATATGGCAACTGTGGCACAATAAAAAAAAAATTATTTGGTCTTTATCCCCAGTTCCTGGTACAGAGCTCCTAAAAGCCTTGGAATATCCTGAACCGTGAGTGTCTTTTGTCCACTAAATAGGTGACTCAGGTCCAAGCTGCATCAGGTCCTGACTACTGTGTGCAGCCTTGGACAACTAGTTGATTCCCCCTGTGCCTCAGTTTCCTCCACCTTAACAGAGTTATAACACTTCATAGAGTTGTTCGTAAGGAGTAAAGGAGTTAGTGCAGGCTGAGCACCCAGCACACAACACATGTTGGCTGTAGTAATAGTCATTAATATTGTTATGGGCACATTCATCCTTAAACGGGGGGGAGAGAAAGTGATGTTAATAGAGCATCTATTAACTCCTCTGAATTGGGCTAGGAATGCTCTAATTAATTCACTCATCATTTAACTCATTCATCTAAGCGTTCCTCTCCCACCCCCTGCCATGTGCCAAGCCCTGTTCTGTGTCTGGGTATAGGACAGTGACAAAACAAAGGGAAATCCCTGATTTTATGGGAAAGAGAATCAGAGATATTGAATAACTTCCTTTCAGTCACATGTTGGTAAGGGACACAGTGTGAATTTCATTTCAGGTCTGTATTCCTACAAAGCCTTGGGGCTCTACCTACAGCCCCCCAACAGCTACTGGAAAAGCAATGTGACTGGGAGACTATATAAATTACAGAGATTTCCCCAAATCAACACACAAATTAAATTCAAGTTTTCTTGTTTTCAGAGCAGGAACCAGTCTTCAAAAGGCAGATTAACAGTCATCTCATTTGAATACTTTTCTTTGTAATAACCACCCACTGCTCAATGGTCATCCTTGACAAGCAGGGTCTTGGGACAAGCAATTTGAGTAACAGTGGGAGGGTGGGACCGACTGAACCCTGAACCCTAGCCTGGGGTTCGTGGTCCATTCCAGCAAAGGAGCCGAAGCTCATAAGACAGCTTCAAACATCCTTCCAGTGACGCACTTTCTCTATCCTTTAAATACCAAGCAAAATTCACAGGTTTATAACTCTAATCCACTAACCTAACCCATCCTTGGGTTTCTTATAAAAAAAAAAAATCCCTTCCTTTATTCCTTCTTACAAATTCAGCTTGTGCCTATAAGGGAAAATGTTTGTGGTAGTACATTATAAAAGTAACTGAGATTTATTTTTAGGGAAATAATAATGGACAACCAGGTACCCATTGTTAGCTGTTGGCAACAATAATAAATGAAAGAGATGACAGAGCATGTGCTGGAATTCTTTCTAAAAATAAAGAGAGATCAAATGATGTAGAGCTAAATTTTCATTAACCTGTTTGCCAATGGAGAGAGGCCCAAAGATTTTCTATTTTCTGCCCTAAAATATAGTGGAAATTTTTCCACTGACAAGTTTAGATAAGGTATTTGTGATGTACTTCTTTTTTACAACTTTTTATTTTATATTGGAGTATAGTTGATTAACAATGTTGTGAGAGTTGACAGTGTAGGCGTACAGCAAAGTGATTCCATTATACATATATATGTATCTATTCTTTTTCAAATTCTTTTCCCATTTAGGTTGTTACATAATACTGAGCAGAGTTCTCTGTGCTATACAGTAGGTCCTTGTTGGTTATCCATTTTATTTATCTTTTTATTTTTTGGCTGCACTGCGTGGCATGCAGGATCTTAGTTCCCTGACCAGGGATTGAACCTGTGCCCCCTGCAGTGGAAGTGCAGAGTCTTAACCACTGGACTGCCAGGGAAGTCCCGGTTATCCATTTTAAATATAGCAGTGTGTACATGTCAATCCCAAACTCCCTAACTCACCCTTCCCCCCACCCTTCCCCCTGGTAACCATAAGTTCTCTAAATCTGTGAGTCTGATTCTGTTTTGTAAATAAGTCCAATTGTATCATTTCTTTTTAGATTCTGCATCTTTTTCTCTGTCTGACTTACTTCACTCAGTATGGCAATCCCTAGGTCCATCCATGTTGCTGCAAATGTTATTATTTCATTATTTTTAATGGCTGAGTAATATCCCATTGTATATATGTACCACATCTTCTTTATCCATACCGCTGTCGATGGACATTTAGGTGACTTCCATGTCTTGGCTATTGTAAACAGTGAAGCAATGAACATTGGGGTGCATGTACACTTTCAGACCATGTTTTTCTCTGGATATATGCCCAGGAGTGGGATTTCAGGTTCATATGGTAGCTCTATTTTTATTTTTTTAAGGAACCTCCATACTCTTCTCCATAGTGGCTGTACCAATTTACATTTCCACTAACAGTGTAGGAGGGTTCCCTTTTCTTCACACCCTCTCTAGCATTTATTGTTTGTAGACTTTTTGATGATGGCCATTCTGACTGGTGTGAGGTAGTATCTCGTAGTTTTGATTTACATTTCTCTAATAATTAGTGATGTGGAGCATCTTCTCATGTGCTTCTTGACCATCTGTATGTCTTCTTTAGGTCTATTTAGGTCTTCTGCCCAATTTTTGACTGGGTTGTTTGTTTTGATGATATTAAGCCACGTGAGCTGTTTGTGATGTACTTCTTTTTTTTTTTTTTTTTCACACACACACACTGTATTTTATTTTTACAAGAGATAAATAGACTGACACCAAGCATTGTACATGGATGACCACAACAAAAGCAACAATGATTGCAATTACCAAACATGAAACACACTCATACTATGTCATAATATTGACATTCAGTCCAGTAATCCTTCACTGTAACAGCTCCTTTACTTTGCAGTGAAAATTGATTTGTATATTCTTTGCCTCTGAGTCCTTGTGGGATTTTTTTTTTTTTAAATTCAGACAGAAAGTCACACAAATTATACTCATCCTCATCAGTTCACTCAGTCCCATCTAATTAATTTTTTTTTCATCTTGATCTTTTGTTAGCACTTTTATGAGTTCATCAGTTTTTCATTAGAGTTCTGAAAATGCTTATTCATTCAGTTCAGCAGTACAGTCAGTTACCAGAAACCTGTACTTGTCAGAGTCTTTTCCATGAATTTCTTGAAGATGAAACCCTTTTATAGGAACATATTTGCAAAATCATCAGAGTACACCCAGAACTGTCTGTAAATGACAAAAGACTTAAAAATGACCACTGTTAAAGATTTGATGAAAGTTCATAATAATGCAGTTGACAAGAAAATTAGTTATTTCTGAGATATACATTTTAAAGTAATAACTAGGATTATTACTTATAACATTATACCAGAACATATAAGATTTTTAGAAATTTCATGCAATGTCTGAAACATTTATATTAACATATTTCCATACATATTTCCATACAAATACAAATATAAGATTTTTAGAAATTTCATGTAATGTCTGAAACATTTATATTAACATATTTCCATACAAATACAAATATAAGATTTTTAGAAATTTCATGTAATGTCTGAAACATTTATATTAACATATTTCCATACAAATAACCCAATGAAAGTTTAGTATTAGTTGTTTTGTTTGTTTTTTTATACTGCAGGTTCTTATTAGGCATCAATTTTATACACATCAGTGTATACATGTCAATCCCAATCGCCCAATTCAGCACACCACCATCCCCACCTCACCGCAGTTTTCCCCCCTTGGTGTCCATATGTCCATTCTCTACATCTGTGTCTCAACTTCTGCCCTGCAAACTGGCTCATCTGTACCATTTTTCTAGGTTCCACATACATGCATTAATATACGATATTTGTTTTTCTCTTTCTGACTTACTTCACTCTGTATGACAGTCTCTAGATCCATCCACGTCTCAACAAATGACTCAATTTCGTTCCTTTTTATGGCTGAGTAATATTCCATTGTATATATGTACCACATCTTCTTTATCCATTCGTCTGTTGATGGGCATTTAGGTTGCTTCCATGACCTGGCTATTGTAAATAGTGCTGCAATAAACATTCGGGTGCATGTGTCTTTTTGAATTACGGTTTTCTCTGGGTATATGCCCAGTAGTGGGATTGCTGGGTCATATGGTAATTCTATTTTTAGTTTTTTAAGGAACCTCCATATTGTTCTCCATAGTGGCTGTATCAGTTTACATTCCCACCAACAGTGCAAGAGGGTTCCCTTTTCTCCACACCCTCTCCAGCATTTGTTGTTTGTAGATTTTCTGATGATGCCCATTCTAACAGGAGTGAGGTGATACCTCATTGTAATTTTGATTTACATTTCTCTAATAATTAGTGATGTTGAGCATCTTTTCATGTGCTTCGTGGCCGTCTGTATGTCTTCTTTGGAGAAATGTCTATTTAGGTCTTCTGCCCATTTTTGGATTGGGGTGTTTGTTTCTTTGATATTGAGCTGAATGAGCTGTTTATATATTTTGGAGATTAATCCTTTGTCCGTTGATTCATTTGCAAATATTTTCTCCCATTCTGAGGGTTGTCTTTTTGTCTTGTTTATGGTTTCCTTTGCTGTGCAAAAGCTTTGAAGTTTCATTAGGTCCCACTTGTTTATTTTTGTTTTTATTTCCATTACTCTAGGAGGTGGATCAAAAAAGATCTTGCTATGATTTATGTCAAAGAATGTTCTTCCTATGTTTTCCTCTAAGAGTTTTATAGTGTCCAGTCTTATATTTAGGTCTCTAATCCATTTTGAGTTTATTTTTGTGTATGGTGTTAGGGAGTTTTCTAATTTCATTCTTTTACATGTAGCTGTCCAGTTTTCCCAGCACCACTTATTGAAGAGACTGTCTTTTCTCCATTGTATATCTTTGCCACCTTTGTCATAGATTAGTTGACCATAGGTGCGTGGGTTAATCTCTGGGCTTTCTATCTTGTTCCATTGATCTATGTTTCTGTTTTTGTGCCAGTACCATATTGTCTTGATTACTGTAGCTTTGTAGTATAGTCGGAAGTCTGGGAGTCTGATTCCTCCAGCTCCATTTTTTTGCCTCAAGACTGCTTTGGCTATTCGGGGTCTTTTGTGTCTCCATACAAATTTTAAGATGATTTGTTCTAGCTCCGTAAAAAATGCCATTGGTAATTTGATAGGGATTGCATTGAATCTGTAGATTGCTTTGGGTAGTATACTCATTTTCACAATGTTGATTCTTCCAATCCAAGAACATGGTATATCTCTCCATCTGTTGGTATCATCTTTAATTTCTTTCATCAGTGTCTTATAGTTTTCTGCATACAGGTCTTTTGTCTCCCTAGGTAGGTTTATTCCTAGGTATTTTATTCTTTTTGTTCAATGGTAAATGGGAGTGTTTCCATAATTTCTCTTTCAGATTTTTCATCATTAGTGTATAGGAATGCAAGAGATTTCTGTGCATTAATTTTGTATCCTGCAACTTTACCATATTCATTAATTAGCTCTAGCAGTTTTCTGGTGGCAGTTTTTGGATTCTCTATGTATAGTATCATGTCATCCGCAAACAGTGACAGTTTTACTTCTTCCTTTCCAATTTGTATTCCTTTTATTTCTTTTTCTTCTCTGATTGCCATGGCTAGGACTTCCAGAACTATGTTGAATAATAGTGGTGAGAGTGGACATCCTTGTCTCGTTCCTGATCTTAGAGGAAATGCTTTCAGTTTTTCACCATTGAGAATGATGTTTGCTGTGGGTTTGTCATATATGGCCTTTATTATGTTGAGGTAGGTTCCCTCTATGCCCACTTTCTGGAGAGTTTTTATCAGAAATGGGTGTTGAATTTTGTCAAAAGCTTTTTCTGCATCTATTGAGATGATCATATGGTTTTTATTCTTCAATTTGTTAATATGGTGTATCACATTGATTGATTTGCGTATATTGAAGAATCCTTGCATCCCTGGGATAAATCCCACTTGATCGTGGTGTATGATCCTTTTAATGTGTTGTTGGATTCTGTTTGCTAGTATTTTGTTGAGGATTTTTGCATCTATATTCATCAGTGATATTGGTCTGTAATTTTCTTTTTTTGTAGTGTCTTTGTCTGGTTTTGGTATCAGGGTGATGGTGGCCTCATAGAATGAGTTTGGGAGTGTTCCTTCCTCTGCAATTTTTTGGAAGAGTTTGAGAAGGATGGGTGTTAGCTCTTCTCGAAATGTTTGATAGAATTCACCTGTGAAGCCATCTGGTCCTGGACTTTTGTTTGTTGGAAGATTTTTAATCACAGTTTCAATTTCATTACTTGTGATTGGTCTGTTCATATTTTCTGTTTCTTCCTGGTTCAGTCTTGGAAGGTTATACCTTTCTAAGAATCTGTCCATTTCTTCCAGGTTGTCCATTTTATTGGCATAAAGTTGCTTGTAGTAGTCTCTTAGGATGCTTTGTATTTCTGTGGTGTCTGTTGTAACTTCTCCTTTTTCGTTTCTGATTTTATTGATTTGAGTCGTCTCCCTCTTTTTCTTGATGAGTCTGGCTAATGGCTTATGAATTTTGTTTATCTTCTCAAAGAACCAACTTTTAGTTTTATTGATCTTTGCTATTGTTTTCTTTGTTTCTATTTCATTTATTTCTGCTCTGATCTTTATGATTTCTTTCCTTCTGCTAACTTTGGGTTTTGTTTGTTCTTCTTTCTCTAGTTTCTTTAGGTGTAAGGTTAGATTGTTTACTTGAGATTTTTCTTGTTTCTTTAGGTAGGCTTGTATAGCTATAAACTTCCCTCTTAGCACCGCTTTTGCTGCATCCCATAGGTTTTGGGTCGTTGTGTTTTCATTGTCATTTGTCTCTAGGTATTTTTTGATTTCCTCTTTGATTTCTTCAGTGATCTCTTGGTTATTTAGTAACGTATTGTTTAGCCTCCATGTGTTTGTCTTTTTTACGTTTTTTTCCCTGTAATTCATTTCTAATCTCATAGCATTGTGGTCAGAAAAGATGCTTGATATGATTTCAATTGTCTTAAATTTACTGAGGCTTGATTTGTGACCCAAGATGTGATCTATCCTGGAGAATGTTCCGTGCGCACTTGAGAAGAACGTGTAATCTGCTGTTTTTGGATGGAATGTCCTATATATATCAATTAAATCTATCTGGTCTATTGTGTCATTTAAAGCTTCTGTTTCCTTATTTATTTTCATTTTGGATGATCTGTCCATTGGTGTAAGTGGAGTGTTAAAGTCCCCCACTATGATTGTGTTACTGTCAATTTCCTCTTTTATAGCTGTTAGCAGTTACCTTATGTATTGAGGTGCTCCTATGTTGGGTGCATATATATTTATAATTGTTATATCTTCTTCATGGATCGATCCCTGGATCATTATGTAGTGTCCTTCCTTGTCTCTTGTAACATTCTTTATTTTAAAGTCTATTTTATCTGATATGAGTATAGCTACTCCAGCTTTCTTTTGATTTCCATTTGTATGGAATATCTTTTTCCATCCCCTCACTTTCAGTCTGTATGTGTCCCTAGGTCTAAAGTGGGTCTCTTGTAGACAGCATATATATGGGTCTTGTTTTTGTATCCATTCAGCCAGTCTATGTCTTTTGGTTGGGGCATTTAATCCATTCACGTTTAAGGTAATTATCGATATGTATGTTCCTATGACCATTTTCTTAATTGTTTTGGGTTTGTTTTTGTAGGTCCTTTTCTTCTCTTGTGTTTCCCACTTAGAGAAGTTCCTTTAGCATTTGTTGTAGAGCTGGTTTGGTGGTGCTGAATTCTCTTAGCTTTTGCTTGTCTGTAAAGCTTTTGATTTCTCCATCAAATCTAAATGAGATCCTTGCCGGGTAGAGTAATCTTGGTTGTAGGTTCTTCCCTTTCATCACTTTAAGTATATCATGCCACTCCCTTCTGGCTTGCAGAGTTTCTGCTGAGAAATCAGCTGTTAACCTTATGGGAGTTCCCTTGTATGTTATTTGTCGTTTTTCCCTTGCTGCTTTCAATAATTTTTCTTTGTCTTTAATTTTTGCCACTTTGATTACTATGTGTCTCGGCGTGTTTCTCCTTGGGTTTATTCTGTATGGGACTCTCTGCGCTTCCTGGACTTGGGTGGCTATTTCCTTTCCCATGTTAGGGAAGTTTTCGACTATAATCTCTTCAAATATTTTCTCTGGTCCTTTCTCTCTCTCTTCTCCTTCTGGGACCCCTATAATGCGAATGTTGTTGCGTTTAATGTTGTCCCAGAGGTCTCTTAGGCTGTCTTCATTTCTTTTCATTCTTTTTTCTTTAGTCTGTTCCGCAGCAGTGAATTCCACCTTTCTGTCTTCCAGGTCACTTATCCGTTCTTCTGCCTCGGTTATTCTGCTATTGATTCCTTCTAGTGTAGTTTTCATTTCAGTTATTGTATTGGTCATCTCTGTTTGTTTGTTCTTTAATTCTTCTAGGTCTTTGTTAATCATTTCTTGCATCTTCTCAATCTTTGCCTCCATTCTTATTCCGAGGTCCTGGATCATCTTCACTATCATTATTCTGAATTCTTTTTCTGGAAGGTTGCCTATCTCCACTTCATTTAGTTGTTTTTCTGGGGTTTTTTCTTGTTCCTTCATCTGGTACCTAGCCCTCTGCCTTTTCATCTTCTCTATCTTTCTGTAACTGTGGTTTTTGGTCCACAGGCTGCAGGATTGTAGTTTTTCTTGCTTCTGTTGTCTGCCCTCTGGTGGTTGAGGCTATCTAAGAGGCTTGATGGGAGGCTCTGGTGGTGGGTAGAGCTGACTGTTGCTGTGGCGGTCAGAGCTCAGTAAAACCTTAATCCACTTGACTGTTGATGGGTGGGGCTGGGTTCCCTCCCTGTTGGTTGTTTTGCCTGAGGCAATCCAACACTGGAGCCTACCCGTGCTCTTTGGTGGGGTTAATGGCAGTCTCTGGGAGGGCTCACACCAAGGAGAACTTCCCAGAACCTCTGCTGCCAGTGTCCTTATCCCCACGGTGAAACAGAGCCACCACTCGCCTCTGCAGGAGACCCCCCAACACCAGCAGGTAGGTCTGGTTCAGTCTCCCCCAGGGTCACTGCTCCTTCCCCTGGGTCCTGATGCACACATTACTTTGTGTGTGCCCTCCAAGAGTGGGGTCTCTGTTTCCCCCAGTCCTGTCAAAGTCCTGCAATCAATTCCCACTAGGCTTCAAAGTCTGATTCTCTAGGAATTCCTCCTCCCGTAGCCAGACCCCCAGGTTGGGAAGCCTGACGTGGGGCTCAGAACCTTCACTCCAGTGGGTAGACTTCTGTGGTATAAGTGTTCGCCAGTCTGTGAGCCACCCACCCAGCAGTTATGGGATTTGATTTTACTCTGATTGCGCCCCTCCTACTGTCTCACTGTGGCTTCTCCTCTGTCCTTTGACGTGGGGTATCCTCCTTGGTGAAGTCCAGGGGCTTCCTGTCAATGATTGTCCAGCAGCCAGTTGTGATTCTGGTGCTCTCGCAAGAGGGAGTGAGAGCACGTCCTTCTACTCCGCCATCTTGGTTAATCTCTATATCTGTGATGTATTTCTGAATAAGATGTACAATCACATGTCAAAAAGTACAGAAATTCCCAAGAGAAACACAATTCATCTTCTTGGAGAAGTCATTACAGTCAGTGGTTAATAATTGATTTTATTTTTTTATTGAAGTATATTTGATTTATAATTTTATGTTAGTTTCAGGTATAGAGTAATTGATTTTATATTTAAAGAAACATATATATTATGGAGTACAATGCAAAATATGCCAAAGTTTCTTACTACCAGTGAGTGGCTCCTTGAACTATACACCAAAGCCCTCTGAGCTATGATTTCATGCTTCTCACCTTTAGGAATGATCCTGGGGGAAAGCTGATTTGTGGTTGTCATGGACACTTAATCCTTAGCCATCACCCTAAACATCAGGCCACCAACAGGTGAGAGCAAGTGTGGTTGTGAGTTCATAAAACTTCCTTTTAAAACAAAACAAAAGCTGAGGACACCAGCTCAACATAGACTGACTTCCAAAATGGCCAGGTTGAAAGTGTGAAAGTCAATCATTTGGCTCTTTTCCACTGGCTCCATCTAATGGCAAATATGTTTTGCCAG
Organism: Balaenoptera borealis; assembly: GCF_965194805.1. Taxonomy (NCBI): domain Eukaryota; kingdom Metazoa; phylum Chordata; class Mammalia; order Artiodactyla; family Balaenopteridae; genus Balaenoptera; species Balaenoptera borealis. The sequence continues at coordinate 136,093,971 of NC_138866.1, read as the reverse complement.
GATTATTTTGAATTGTTTGAATAAACTGACTACCTTTTTATTTTGCATGGATGGCCCCAGTCAGTGGAGAATCACAGTCGGTCAGAAGAATTAACTAGACAGATCTGTATTGCCTGTTTCTGATTTTAACAATTTATAATGCTTTTCCAGGGAAGGTGTTTCAAATGAATATTAAAAGCTTGTGATATTAAGACGGAAATGGCAGATTAAATAGATAAATCTTAATATTTTCCCTTCTTGAAACTATGCTAATTTTTTTTAAAAAACACTTAACACTGCAAGGAGAGCAGCCACCAAATCCTATAATGAGAAGAAGATGGATGGGTGTCAACAGTCACAGTAAAACTGAGAAAGCCAAACGCTGAGGCGGCAGTGGGGAAAATGAAAGCTGACCCAAATACAATGCAGAGTCTTCTGCAAAATGCTCATTATGCAAAAGAATTGCAAAAGAAGCGGGGCAGGGACTAAAATAAGGAGCATTGGGCAAAAGATGTTTGAGAAGCAGTTAATTCAAGTTGAATTCAAGATAGAATTCAAGGATAGGTTCCCCTATCCTCCACCTCAGCTGAAAACTGTGGATGCATTTTCTGAGACAGTAAAACAGAAAATCTGGCCTGGGGAAGGCCATGCATAATTGAGGGTTAGTGTGCGTTCTGAATGATGAATGCAGCCCTCCTTCCCCACAATCCCAGAGTATCTACCGCCAACCTTTAACTCCCAGACAAACTATTGGAAGGGTCTTACCTAGGAAAGATGACTATCCCTAGAAGGAAAATCTAGAGATGCTGAGATCAGGGATTTCCACATCAATTAGTTCACCCAGATCTGAGCTCAAAGTCAACAAGCCCCACCCACGTGATCAAGCTTCTGAGTAGTTTTTTACTCAAGGATTACTAATAACTGAATATGGCCTCCTCAGTTGAAGACAGAGACCAAAAGCGTACAAAAAGTGAGGGGCTGGGGGAAGGGAGACTACAACAACTTTGGATAAAATGTATGCAAGGAAAGGAAGCTATCATTAATATCCTCAGATATATGAAAGAAGATACTGACTGAAACTAGAATAAGATTCTACTTAAACCTTGAAGAAGTAGAAGAGAGAAAGATACAGGAGAAAGAGAAAGATAAAGAAGTTACAGCATTTTAAAACACGTTCTTGAAAATTAAAACATTATAGTAAACATGAAACTCAGCAAAAGAGTTGGAAGGCAAAGTTCAGATTTCCAAGGAAGTAGAGTGGAAAGACCCAGAGATAGAAAATAGAAGACACCAGATAAGAATATTAGAGGAATGAGCCAGAAGATCCAACATCCCAATAATAGAAGTATAAAAAAAACAAGTAGAGGGGAGGGAAATCATCAATAAGTCAAGAAGTTTCCTAGAATGGAAGGACATGAGCTGTCAGAGTGAAAGGACCACCAAGTGTCCATAATAATAGATGAAAATTGACCCCTACCACATGGGCTCAGACAGAGAGGCAGTGCACAAAAATGTCATATCCAGAGAATCAGAAGCAGAGTGTCTTAAGACTTCTCAAAGGGAACTCTGGGTGAAGGAAGATAAAATTATGTGGAAAATTGTTTCCAACCTAAAATCCATTCAAAGCCAAACTATCAGTATGAGCAGAGAATAAAGAATTTCAGGAATGCAAAGTCTCAAAAACTCTATCCCCTCAAGATGCTAATAGACAATGTACTTCACACAGAGTTAATAAAGAATGAGGAAAATAGAATGCTGAAAGAAGATTCCAGGAGAGAGGAGCTAAGAGAACTGCAGGAGAGTGGTGAAGGACACAGAGTTCCACTTATTGCTGTGCGACTCAAGAGACAGACAAGGTGATGGCTGTCATTAGTAAAATCACTGCTGTCACATTGCTTTGTAACCCTAAGACAAAAGACCCTGGCTTAGATTCTCACCTGTCATTTATGCATCCAAAGTACCTGATCTGCACTCGACGCTCTGTTGCCTGGAGTTGCTGAAAACGTTCTTTCACCCCACTGAAGAGCCCAGAGCCGTCCACTCTCTCATGGCTGTATTCCCACCAGATGCCCAGTGTGAGACACACACACCTGCTCTGCCAGATCCCCAGAACAATGAGCTCTGGTTCCCAGAACTCTCAAGGCCCTGCCTGCTGACTTTCCCAGGAGAGCTTCCTGCAAATCCCTAGAGGCGGTAAATCTGGACTGTGAATCAGCAGCTGTGTATCTTATCATCTTCTATCTTCCATCTTCTCCTAAAACAGCAATGCTGCCTTGTCCATACATAACTTGTTTTGTGCTTGCCACATAGATACTCAAAACCAAACAGTACATTGTTTCTGGATACATTCTTAGGTAATTAAAATATAAAGGAACAATTGACACAAAAGTTGGGGATGAGGGAAGTAAAGGGAATGGCCAGGGAAAGGCGGTACCAGTGGGGCTCCCCAGGCACTGGTAAAGTTCTAGTTCTTTATCTTAACGGTGGGCTCATGGGTGCTCATTTTATTACTGTTCTTTCACCCATACATATACTTCTCTATATACATATACTTCTATTATATTTATAAAAATATAGAAATGTAAATTTTTAAAACTTCATGGCATTATTATAGACTGTGAAATAGAGAGAATAAAAGATTCATTGAAAAAATACTGAGAAATGGGGAAGAGTATAGGGATGTACTTTTAAAGCATGATTTTTAAATGTAAAAAAAATTGTTTAATGCCGAATTATATACTATTTGGTTTGGAAGTCAAATGAATACAAGTTTTAAATTTATATCATAGCATCAAACTATACTTAAAAAAAAGAAACTGCTTTTATAACCTGATATGGAGTTCTTTCATTTTGCATTTTTAAAAAAATTCAATGTTTTTTTTCCCCACTATTTTTGAATTTTGATTTTAAATGATGAGATAGAAGAAAACTTAAGCTGCTATTTTGAGCACCTCTCAAATATCATTTTGTAGGCATGTGTAGTAAATGGCATAAATGGCCTCAGTTTGTAGACTGGATGATTATCCTCAATTGTCATGTTTGTGTACCAATGAGAATAATAATTACAATGAATTCAAATACTTCAAATATGTTTAAATTCATGAGTTCATAATGATATACAGTTTAAAAAAAAAAATCTTATTGACCTCCTTTTGAGAATAGTAGGGAGCTAACTCATTATTTTGGAAACAGGCAAGTAAAGAGAAAGAATCAAACACCTTTCTTGCCTTTCTTATAAACTATACTGCTGGGTAAATAAGTGACTAATAAGAAGTTTTTCCGTCCAGAAATATTCTAACTAATAAATAGAAAAGAATGACAGAATGAAAATATCAGCATTTTACAGCCTAAAGCAATAAAGAATCAAGACAATGATTGGCCATAGCGGGGGCTACTGACATTACAGAAAGGGCCGCCAGACACAAGGGGCCTCATGACAGAGGTACCAACATGACCTGTGAACTAGTCTTGCATAAAAACAAACAAACAAACAAATAAAACCTGGATATTCTCAAATCTTTAGATATGACTATGAGTTTACAGGATACACATCTAGGACAACATACGAAGAATACTTTGAGGATGCAAGCAGAAAAATCCAGACAATGGAAAATTCTACAGGACAAACAACCTGGTTTCTTCATTAAATAACTGCAAGAGAGAGAGAAGGCCTACAGAGTAAAGGAGAATTGAAGGCATAAAATCAGTTGTAATGAGGGTATAATTCCAATCCTAATGCAATTGAAGACACTGTAAAAAATTTATGAGGCCATCTGGAACATCTGAACACTGACTGGATATTTCATAATATTGTTAGGTTGTAGGTGAGATAATGGTACAGTAGTTACGTACATAAAAAAGAAGCTTTACCTTTTAGAGGTGTATGTTCAAATACTACAGGTGAAATAGGCTGATGTCTAGGACTTGCTTCAAAATAACTCAGGGAGCTGGAAATGGGTGAATATGGGGATAAGATTGAGCAAGCCTGGCCATCTGTCAACAATTGTGGAAGCTGGTGATGGCTACATAGGATTTGAAAACTATTCTCTTCACATATATTTTTTGAAACTTTTCATGAGAGAAATCTTAAATTTAAAAAAATTTTAAATTAAAAAATTTTTCCCTCAAATAAGATGGGAAATTATGTGTGTGAGATGTATGACTGACAAAGGGTTTCTGACATTAATACCAAAATAACTTTTACCTATAAATGAGAAAAAGAACCTAATATGAACATGGACACACTTCACCAAAAAAGAAATATTGATACAAATGGCCAATGAATATATGAAAAAAAATCTTTGTATTCCTTAATACTAAAGAAATACAAGGAGTGAGCCCAATTCTGGAGAAGAAGGTGAAGGAGTAATTGTGAGATTTCTCATACACCAGGAAGAAAATGGAAGGTCATCATCCAAGCAAGGCTCTTGAGCTATGCTGTGTACTGTGCATGTGTGTGTGTCTGTGTGTGTTTGTGTGTTTGCATGTGTGTGTATATGCACACATGCACATATAAGATTTTTGAACAAAGCCAAGAGGATAACTTTAAACAGAAGTATACATTTATAGACAGTCTTACTTCATTAAACACGTAAGTATGATAAAATTAGTCCAAAAATTTTAATCTAAAAAATTAAAAAGTGCTTCAAAATTATTTTAAATGAGACAGTACCTTGCATTCTGCCTAGGATTCCAGTTCTATATCTATAGGTTAAAATATTCTCAAAAAAAAACTTTAAAGCCAACATAAAGGGTGTTGGCCCTGCTAAAGACAATTCCCCAACACATGGAAGATGACTGAGCAGAGTCTAAAGATCTTTGAAGCCCTCTTAAGTGGGAAAAATGCTGATAACCTCCTGACATTACCAAAACGATTTTCCAGTGAAAAATGCACTAGATTGAGTGTCACTAATAATATCATATCAAATTATATCGTGTCTTATCATTCTGCTTAAGCAATTGGGATACGGATTATTCAAACACAGTTAAATCACAGTGCAAGTGTTTTAAAGTCTAGTTATTGGCAAATTTTATCTGCAAAATGCTATTGTTACAAATAAATATCACTGTACATCATGGGGTTAAACAGAATACACAACAAACTAAATTGATAGAGACAAAACAATAGCAAATTACAATTAAAAGTAAAAAGTAGCAACAATTGAAAAATGAGACCAACTCAAACAACATTTATAATGCACGTTTTTCCCAAATTGGGGCAATTTCAACTAACTGAGAATACGTATCTAAGAGATCTGCAGCCTGGCTAATATTGCATGTCAGAATATTTTTCCCAATACAAACATAATTCAGGAATATTTACTCGCTTAACAAAACTCAGCTCAGACAGAAAAATGGAGAATGAAAAGTCTGCCTTGACCTTTTCCCACAGTACAACTGTAACAAAGAAGAACAAACCTGACTCCATATTGGATCTATTCCTTTAGCTCTAACCCTTGTGCTCTATTGCCTGTGCTTAGTCATGCTGGATCTGCACCTCTGTAAAAGAATGTTGCCTATACCTTGAAATATACATGATAGCCCATTCTCAAGGCTCTGACCTTTAAAAGCATAACACTTTTCCATTCATGTAGAGATAAAGAGTTGCAGAACAGAAAAATAACAATTGTCTTGTTGGAGGTTTACAGGAATATTGTGACCAGACCTACATGGACAGCTGCAAGAACAAAGGATTCCAGCACCAAGAAGTTTGCAACAACCAGCCACACCTCCTCCCCTTTTAGTATAAAAGAAGCCTGAATTCTAACTTTGGAAAGATGGTTCTGTGGGACACTAGTCCACCATCTTCTCAGTCTGCTGGCTTTCTGCGTAAAGTCGCTATTCCTTGCCTCAACACCTCATCTCTCGATGTTTTATCCTGTCATGCAGCAAGCAGTATGAGCTTGGACTTGGTAATACAACTTGAAAGAGGAGAAATAGGTAGACCAGAGAAGAAAAGTGTTCTGTTTGATAGCCAAGGTATGGAAACAAGTAAAGTGTCTGTCAACAGAAGAATGGGTAAAGAAAATGTGGTGGGTGTATACATACAATGTAATATTATTCAGCCTTAATTTACTCATCAATTGTCTCAAATATTTAACTTTGTTTTTTGGTGAGAACATTCAAATTCTACTCTCTTAGCATATTTCAATCACAGTTGACCCTTGAGCAACACAAGTTTGAACTGCACAGGCCCACTTACACATGGAATTTTTTCAATACATACATACTACAGTACTACACGATCCAAGGTTGTTTGAATCTGTAGATGTGGAATCACGGATATGGAAGGCAGACTGTAAAGTTATAGGCAGATTGTTTACTTCAAGGAGAGTCAGCACCCCTAACCCCCGTGTTGTTCAAAGGTCAATAAAATATAGGGTTATAAACTATAATCACAATGTTATACATTAGATCCTCAGAGTTATTCATCTTATAACTGAAAGTGTGTACCTTTTTACCAACCTCTCCCCATTTCCCCCATTACTCAGTCCTTGGCAACCACCATTCTATTCTGTTTCTATGAGTTTGATGTCTCATTTTAGATTCCACATATAAGTGATACTGTGCAGTATTTGTCTGTCTTTGCCTGGACTATTGCACTTGGCATAATGCCCTCCAGGTTCATCCTTGTTGTTGTATGTGACAGGATACATACAACAAGTTTTAATTAACTTGATGCAGCAAATCCTTTCACAATATATATGTACATCAAGTCATCATACTGTACACTTTAAATATCTTACAATTTTATTTGTCAATTATACCTCAGTAAAACTAAAAAAAAGAGTTCTGTTTGGGCTATTTTGCCTAAGATGACCATAAACATAGACCCAGTAGAGATGTCTAGTACACAGTTCAATATGAGTTTGGAGCTCCCAGGAGAAAGCAGACCTGGAGATATAAATGTATGTCACCAGCACAGAGGTCATATTTAAACAATGGGATTGAATAAGATTCTGTTGGGAGAGAATGTAGATTAAAAAGGGGCAGGAGTGTGAACCAAGCAGTAGGCACTCCAGTTTTTATTGAATAAAGTCAGAAATAGAAATTAAAGTGATAGAAGTGAGTTTAATGTTTGTTCTTTGCTCTCTGAAAATTCACTGATGTTCATAATTTTAAACCAAAATAAACAAATCTAAGCAAAAATCCCTGCAGTGTGTTCTCCCAGGCTGGCAGCCCTCAGTCGTCCTCCTGATTCTAGAAAATGAGCCTTGCCTTTTCTTCCAGGCACCTTGCCACATGCCTCTGCTATCATTGATGAGCCACCCAAGTCATTTTTATTGTGGAATATTTGGTGCTTACAAACTTTTGAGCGTAACTTAATATTGAACACACAGGATATCATTGACAGGACTACGGGTCCATCAGGAATGCTGCTCATGTGTATTATCTGCTCTAATTTAATTTCCCTGGTGTAAACAAAGACCTCAAATTGCAATTTAGGCAGAGTATGTGTAGGCAGCTGCCAACAGTTAATGACGGATTTCTCTAGTGATTGAGCTTCAAATTGAAGGAAAAGGCTGGAGATCTTCTGTGAACAACTTTCACCCAGTTTGGCTTCCCATTGCCCTTCAGTTTTTCTTTTCTTTCTGTTTTCTCCTCTGCCAAAAGGAAGAAAAACTTAGTTGGGTAAAAGAAGCATTGCTGAGGTCCTTCACAGACCAGTTTGGGAATTGCCCTGCCGTGGTTATATTATGTGACAACTGGGCTAGGCTATGGCCCAGTTGTTTGGTCAAACTCTAGTTAGATGTTGATGTGAAGTTATTTGTTAGATGTGATTAACATTTAAATCAAATTACCCTCCATAATATGGGTAGGCCTCATCCAATCAGTCATAGGCCTTAAGAACAAAGACTGAGGATTCCGGAAGAAGAAGCAATTCTACTTCAAGACTGCAACCTAGAAACCCTGCCTGAGTTTCCAGACAGCAGATTTCAGAGTCAAGACTGCAGCATCAACTCTTCCCTGAACTTCCAGCCTACGCACCTGTGTGAACAAAGTCCTGAAAATTAATCAGTCTCAGCAGATAGATAGATAGATAGATAGATAGATAGATAGATAGATAGATAGATGATAGGTAGGTAGAAAGAAATAGATCCATCTCCTATTGGTTCTGTTTCTCTGGAGAACCATGTCTAATAAACTTCCCTCCTCTCTTTCTCCAGCCTTTTCACCACATCTGCCCAGATAAATGCAAAGTGACTTAATACACAGCCCCTGTAAAAGACTTGTACCGGAGGCTGAGGAGTAGAGGAAATGGACTCTGATCCTGGGTTTAGTATCTCAGTTCCAGTTTTGACTCCAGCACTTCAGAATCATGTGGACAAGTGACACGAACCCGGAGCCTCAGTGAAGTAGGAGCTGCACATGGACTCCACTTCTGAGCCTGATGTGTTTTTCAAAATCAGTATGAAAATGCTCTTACAAGAATCCAAGAGCTTTGTCTCCAATGCTATCTATAATATCAAGGAAATAGATTTAAGTAAATCATCCTGAGGAAGTGTCTAAGGGAGAATGAGAGGATGGTCCTTCAGTTCTGATGCAGTGTTTCCTTAACTGAGTTTTTCCTGTCATCCAATTTCTAATACAATCAATGAAATGACTCTCAGTTCTCACCATAGTCAAATTTTTACATGAAATTAACACACACCCTCCACTCAGTAGAGGATTTTGAACTCTATTAGAATAAATAATAGTATAGTTGGATGATCTCTTTTGACTTTAAAAAGTAAGAAAGAAAAAGTAAACACACAAAATTAAATAACTAATGCAGTCTTAAGCCTTTGTTCAATTTTCAAAGAGAATCACACCCCACCCAAAGCATATATTCAGGCTTCAGGGGATTTTTTACTTCGGGCCAAATTTGGAGCTAGATGGTCCCAGGTGTAAGGAAGTCTCTTTTGCCTAGGTAGGAGGTTGCTGAAGTACAAAAAGTCTGATGACTTAACTGGTAAGGCATGTGATTTAACAGAAAGGCCACTGAATTTGGGATCAGGAATCCTAGGTGGCCCCTTCCACCTTTTAGCCATATGGCTTCAAGAAAGGCAATCAGGGCTTCCCTGGTGGCGCAGTGGTTGAGAGTCTGCCTGCCAATGCAGGGGACACGTGTTCGCGCCCTGGTCTGGGAAGATCCCACATGCCGCGGAGCAACTAGGCCCGTGAGCCACAATTACTGAGCCTGCGCGTCTGAAGCCTGTGCTCCGCAACAAGAGAGGCCGCAATAATGAGGCCCGCGCACCGCGATGAAGAATGGCCCCCACTTGCTGCAACTAGATAAAGCCCTCGCACAGAAACGAAGACCCAACACAGCCATAAATAAATAAATAAATAAATAAATAAACCCAAAGTTTAAAAAATAAAAAATAAAGGTCCACACCTTTAACTATATGTGCAAAGTCCCTTAAAAAAAAAAAAAAAAGGCAATCACCCCAACTGAGCTTCAATTTCCATCTTTAAAATGGGATAACAACCTCTACATCACCTTCCACACAGTTTTGTTGTGAGAATCAAATGAGATAAGTGTAAGTGCTTTGTACTGCATTTTACTAATATGAACTATTTATTACACAATGACACTGCACACAAGATTTAGTGGTTTCGTTTTAGTAAAAATTTCAGAAAGGGATTCCTTGGTCCTTATTCGTCACACAGCATAAAGACTTTCAGAAAAGGCAATCCTCCTTCTGGTCGTGCCCTATCTGGTGGTTAAGACTGGCTCTTTCATCTTTGTACCCAGGGGAGTGTTACACAATCTGAGACATTATCTAGTTCAAGTATTAGACCTTTTTTAATAATGTCTAAAGCAGGGTACCTGGATGGTAAGGGGGCTCAGGACTGACTCACAGTCTAAGAGGTAAGAGGTTTGTTTTCAGGAACAAATTTTGGGGTTTCCTCTCTCTTCACCCTGGCTGTAGGAGGTGTGCGAACTCTCTGGGGACAGCTGGGTAACCATGCATCCCAAGCACAGCAAACCCTGCTCCTTCTCAACCAGGCACAGAAATCTGAGAAGTGTCCCAAGCCTGATTTAATGTAATGTTGCTAGCGTGTTGAACTGATACCATTTTCTCTGGGAATCTTCTTAGGTTATTACAGTGACGTAGGTCTCCTGATAGGACCAGAAGCCATTAAAAGGGGGAAACTGAGCACGTGAGGAAGGTTCTTTTACAGGAATAGCAGCCATCTGTTAGAGACTGGCCGCTGACTAGGGATGAAGCCAGGGCCCAATACCGGGGCTCAAAGAGCAAACAGCTGAGCAGGAACGGTCAGAAAATGTGACTGGAACCAAATAACAAGTAACCGCTGACCTCCACCAGTACTTCGTAATACCAAGCTCCCTGACAAGCATTTAAGATGCTCTATTTCATTTAACCCTCATTTAGACAGTGTAAGGTAGGTACTTTATGATGTCCAATTTACAGATGAGGAAACTGAGGCTTAGGGTGGATGTATCTAATCCGAGGTGGCACCAATGGCAGCGGAGGATTTGAAACCAGGCTATCTGAGCCTCTACACTCTGCTGCCTTCCCAGGATGTCGCTTCCCTATTACAAGGCTCATTTATTTTGATCATCTTAAGAGTTTTCTCAGTGACCCAAATAAATAACGTCTAATTTAAAATTGTTGATCAAGGATCAGTAAGTATGAGTGGCAATGGGAACCAAGGGAGCAGCTGGTAGAGAAGAACCTCTTGCTTCTACAAGATGGCACTTATTTGGCCTGGGGTTTATTTTAGCCACATCTTGATCCTCAAAGCGGAAGCCCAGCACTTGATGGGGAGGATCAGTAGGCTATGTTCATTAGCTACCTGTGATAGGTAAGGTCCTAATAGGCTACTTTTTACCAGTATATACTGAAACGTATCTAGAGATAGTAGCATCATTGCATCCATGGGAAGAAAAACATCAAGATTATAAAAGCAAAACATAGGCATTTCCGTCAAATAGATGAGAAAATAATAATAGCTTCCATCTTGCATGTAATTATAATTGCCAGCTGCGTACCTAATGCCTTCAGCTTGGTAGATGCATGGCTCTCTGAAGTGGAAGAGTTAGCCTAAATATTTCACTGATGGTTTTCAGGTGGGCTTTGGACTGTTAGATCTCTAAGAGGAGGTACCAGGGATCCAAGGCAAATGAAAACCTCAGGATTTACCCCCACTGAATACATGGATGTCGCCAGGTAAAACCCAGTAAGAAAGGAACAAAGGAGAGGAAGGAAAGTGTTTGCCACCCCTTGTCCTCTGGTTTGGAGAGATTATGCTTGATGCTATGGAAAGAAAAAAAAGACGCTGGTAACATATGGCTATCAGTGTGGCTTCTCCACGGCTTCTCAACATATGTCCTCACCCAGTCCTGTTCAAAAAGGAATCTGCAGTTCTTTTCTGTCCAGCCCTGCTCGGTTTTAGTCTCCCCACACGCCTGTGGGTTCAGAGCACATCAAGTTATGACAGGAGTTTCCACCAGAACCAAGAGGCGCAGCCCACGCGCAAAGCCATGTGAACCGCGGTGACAGGCTCATTTAGAAACAAATTAGAGGTTAAGTAAGAAGTGCATGACGGAGGCAAAACTGAGTTTCCCTTTCCCCCTTGCTGTCGGTTAGAATTAGAAAGTGCCTATGAGCAGCGTGTGTCAAGAATATGAACGTGAGATGTCATTTCAGCTGCCTCTAATTGAAGCCAGGATAAATGGAGTGGAAAGGCAGCGTCTAATCCAATCAAAACATGAAAAAGGTATTTTGACATGTAAATTACAAACTTCCTGTGTATTTTGTCTCCCCAATTACACCCTCCCCTGTCATGTTTTTTTAAATTATATCTTAATCTCCCAGTCTCCTAATAATTATGTCATCATTCTTGGGCCCTGAACACTGTGTGATGGTATTTTATGGGATATGCCATTCATTATTAACTAAACTCACTTTCTGTCCCCAGTGATACCATATCTCACCGTGTTCAAATATGCCTGGTGTCAGCTCCTGCTTTGTAAATGTTACGGCAGTTCCACCCTCTGATTCACAATTACACGGAAGTGAATTGGTGAAGCACTTTAGGACAGTTAATCCGACTCATCAGTATTTTATGTGGGGATGCCTGACACCTTTTTCTTTTTTTTTTGAATTTTATTTTATTTAAATTTTAAACAGCAGGTTCTTGTTAGTTATATATTTTATACATATTAGTGAATATATGTCAATCCCAATCTCCCAGTTCATCCCACCACCACCGACCCCCCATCCCTCCCCACCATGCTTTCCCCCCTTGGTGTCCATACGTTTGTTCTCTACACCTGTGTCTCTATTTCTGCCTTGCAAACCGGTTCATCTGTACCATTTTTCTAGCTTCCACATATATGTGTTAATAAACGATATTTGTTTTTCTCTTTCTGACTTACTTCCCTCTCTGTGACAGTCTCTAGATCCATCCATGTCTCTACAAATGACCCAATTTCGTTCCTTTTTATGGCTGAGTAATATTCCATTGTATATATGTGCCACATCTTCTTTATCCATTCATCTGTCGATGGGCATTTATGTTGCTTCCATGACCTGTCTATTGTAAATAGTGCTGCAATGAACATTGGGGTGTATGTATCTTTCTGAATTATGGTTTTCTCTGAGTATATGCCCAGTAGTGGGATTGCTCTGACACCTTTTTCTTTTTAAACAGGATGAGTGATTGGTTTAAAATGTAAATCTCTCATCATTGGGGCTCATTTAAATAGAGATTTTACTGCTGCTCCTAAAGAAATAGCCAATATTGAGATCACACAATTGAGATCCCAAAAAGAACTCAGATAATAAAGAAAAATGGTAGTTTGACATGCAAAGAATTGTTACACTGTGCTGGTAGGAGGCATTGGTAAATACTATTATAAATTGTCTCCAAGCAGGAAAAAAACGTTCAAAATCACAGACGAAGGTCCCTGGATTTACAGGTGAAAAAACAACAGCTACCAGTAAAAGAATTTCACCAGGTCTCTCTGTTCATTGCAGAAACAGAACTAAGATTCCCCAGGGCACCAACAGGGCCCTACCAAAATCCTGTCAACCATGCCCCAAAGCCCCCGGGGCTATATTTGAGAGCCAGTGCATCGCCTATGGGACAACCTATGATGCAGGAGTGAGGCATCTCTGAGAAACTCACCAAAGGTTTGGACCAGGAGCAGCACATAAACCTGAAAGTCGCCATTGAATAATCCCAGCTTCTAAGAAGCCCCTGATTTCTTCAAACACTTTCTTCAAATGGCTATTTTTGATTACAGGGCTTATTCACACTTAGAGAAGGGGAGCAGAGCAAGAAGAGGAATTGCATTCAGAAAGATGAATGTTCTCATCCAGGACATGCTCCATTCTAGTTCTTGACCTTGGGACTGTCAGTGGGCCTCCCTGGCCCAGCCTCAGGGCACTCACCTGCAGAACACAGGTAATAATATCATACTTTCCACAGGGACAAATGCAAGCAGACTTCATTCCCTATACATGGTGTGCATTAAAAAATAAATAGCCAAAACTAGAATATTAAATTTAAAGTCAAGAACCCTGGATCTGTGCCCCTGTTCCACCACTCATTAGCCCTCTGACCTTGGTTTCTCCTTTTTTAAACATGGGTATAGTAATGGACCTCCAAGAGTTAAAACGAGGTAATGATGACAAAAGCTCGGCCTCTGTGTACTGGTGCTGAATCAAATCTTGGAGACAGAGTTTTGGGTGCAGTAGAAAAGAATACTTTATTGCTTTGCCAGGCAAAGGGGAACACAGCAGGCACCTCGAAAAACTGTCCCAACCCAGGAGGATTTGATGAGGAGTTTTATAGCAATGGTTCAAGGGTGGGGCTGCTGATAAGATTAGGGTGTGTGCAGGGCCTGCACTCCTCTAATCTGATCTCAGGTAATCTTCTTGATAAGCTTCTCTGGTACAAGAATGCTGACATCTTCCATTTGTTGAGTTTAAGTCTATAAAGAGTTTAAGTATATTGCTATGTATATCCCTTGCAGCAGGAACCAGGACCCTGCCCCAAGGCTGCACTATTGTTTCTAGGCTGCCCCTCCCTTGTTTTTCCCTTCCCGGATTAGCAACTGTTTGAATCTGCCCTTTGGAACTCAGGGAAGGTCATGGAGGCTGGAGTCTCTTTCCTACAAGAAACAGGGGACAGAAAGGCTTCCATGCCCAGGAGCCCCACAGGGACTGGGTTTCAGGAATGTGTGCCTAAGTGTTCTACCAGGTGCCTGGCATGTGTCAGATGTTGAATGGCCATCAGAGCCATAAGCTTTTCTATTGGAAGCAAGTCTAAGTGAAAGGTTGAAAAGTGAGACTGGGAGGAGAGCGCCAAAGATGATCAGAATATGTGGACCCACTGCCTGCTCGTGGGCAGATTATTGAGACCACATCAGTTACCACATTGAATCCTGTGTCTGAATCCAGTGTGATAGCCGGAAACAACAGACATGCCTAGGAATGTACCATTTAGAGCATTCAATGAAGAAGAATGAAGTGGGTTGTTCTTTTTCATTGAAATCTGTGAGTACACGAGGGCTTCAGGGGCTGTCTTGCCCACCCACCTCCGCAGGTGTGGAAGGGAGGTTTTGGATACCGGCAGGCAACCAGCAGCTCCCCTCTTTACTTTTCTTCAAATAACATTGATGCCAGACCCTGTGGGAAATCAGAAATCATCAAGTCACGGTGTCTGTCCTTAAGTCCAGAAGCAGAAATAAGAGCTGTAGGAAAATTATCCTTAATTCAAACTAGAAAGTGAGATATGTGCTACAGGAGTTGCCAGCAAAGTTCCAGGAAGAGATTTTCGTGTAATCCTAATCTTTATTGTATTAGAAGGTTTTTTGAGAAGGTAAACAGAAGATTACCCTCATTAAGAAAATTATTCCTAATAGTAAATAGTATTTTAAAATGTTTTTTAAAAAATGTTTTAAAAAATGACAGATATAAAAATTGAACCACAAATAGTGATCTTGCTATATTGGAGGGTGTTGTATAAACGGGCCAGTGATAGTTCCTGGGTATTGTCCTAAAATTGCCCCCAGACTGTTTACTTCTTTGAATCAGGTTAGAACTGATAGCCCAAAGCCCACAGGCACCAAATTCAAGATCATACTCATGCAACTGCTTTAAATATAGTCAAAATAAACTTATCTCTAGCTATTTAGAGCCTATCTACTCTGCATACCCCGTGAAACTGTACCATGTGGAACCATCTTCCACCCATAGATAAGACAAGCTCTGTAGCTATAGAAGACCCCCAAACCTCTGCTTCCTTTCAAAGCTCTCTGACCCACAGACTCCTTACCTCTCTGCTAAGAAGCATCACCTGGACACATAGGGCCCCTCTCTTATTCCCCTCTCCCCTAGGAGGTTCCTTGTCCTATTCTCCTTCAGAGTGGTGACCTCACAACAGCCTCTGGAAGGTCTCCTGCTGGAAGAAATTTCCCCTCTCACACAACCCTGTCCAAGCATCACCCAGTGAAATGTGTTGTGTGTTCCTGACTCTCCTGGTCCTGTCCCTTCCTTGATCAACCCTGAAATCCTCAAACTTACCACAGAGGGTGTTCTCTTTGGGCTGCTATAACAGAATACCATAGACCGGGTGGCTTATAGACAGCAGACATTTATTTCTCACAGTTCTGGAGGCCAGAAGATTCAGTGTCTGGTAAACGCTCACTTCCTGATTTACTTCTCCTATGCCCTCATATGGTGGAATGGAGGTCTCTGGGGTTTCTTTTATAAAGTCGCTAATTCCCACAAAAAGGCCCCATCACTAAATACAAATGCAATGGGGATTAGGTTTCAACATGAGTTTTGTGGGGACACAAACATTCGGTCTATAGCACAGTGAAACCACCATCTAATGGAATAAACACTGGACTTAGAATCACAGTCAGAGTGTGAATCCCAGCTCCAACCATCTACCTGCTCTGTGGCCTCAGGTTAGTTACTCATCCCTTTGAGTGTCACATTCCCTGTCTGTGAAGAGAGGACGTCTACCTCACAGTGTCACCTTGGTCAGGACACTGTTAGTACATGCAGAGGAGTCAGAAGAGGACCTCAGCAGACCATAGACAAAGCACGAAGGATCTTTCTGCATCCTAGCAGAATTCCAATGTTGTATCTCTGGGGAAATAATGTGTGAGATAATAGTGTCTAGCCCCCAGATATTGAGAGGCTCCATAGCGATTAGGAGGGAAGTACCTTAACAGCTTGGGAAACTCGGTGTTGGTACCTGCTCTCTCCAGTCCCATAAAGATGACCATCCACCAGTGGGCCTGCACCAATGATGCTGTTTTTCCCATTTCTCAAGGGGAGTCTCCTATTCCTAAGGCTAGTATATGCCTGCCTGGGGGCCTAAGTGAAACTGGGGCTTCTCAGGGTGACAAACGAGCTCCCATGGTTTCCGGCTCCCATTTCAAGAGCCCAGCCTGGGTGATTAGAACAGTGATCTGCCTCTATCAAAAACAGACCTGAGTCTGGTGTTTGCCTGCTATTTACCATATTAATCAGCTCATACCCCACTATGTCTTGATTCTGGTAACCTGGATAACCACTGCCTAGAAACCCCTGCCTGTAGGCATTTTCCATGCCATAGATCGAGACATAGAGAGTTTTAACCTTGTCGCTTGATTCTAGGTCTGTGATGTCCAAGAAGTCTTTCTACTATGATAGAAACTTTCTATACCTGTGCTATCTAATATGGTAGCTACTAGCCACACTGAGGAATTGATATGTGATTAGTGTGACTGAGGAACTGAATTTATAATTGTATTTAATTCTATTTGATTTAAATAGTCACATGTAGCCAGTGACTACCAAATTGGACAACACAGTTCTGGAGTTTGTACATTTGGATGCTCCAGTTCAGTTCTCTAACCATAGTAGATACTTTTCCTTGCCTTCTCTTAACTCCAGCTAACTTACTCTCAAACATCAGAGCTCTTAGACTAGGAGTTTACCTAGCTTAATTTAGTCATCAGTTTTCCTGTGAGACTTGCATTTCCCAAGGTCATTAGTGCACCTATCAGATACAAGCCTTGACTGAGCATGTGCTATGCACATAGAACACTCTGTATGCATAGCATGGGGAGTTTAAGGAACAGAGACACAGCCCTAAGGGAACTTGCTTTGGACAATGGAGAGTGAGTCTTAATGATGGTGATAGTGGTGGAGATGGGGAAGAGAAGCCAGATTCTGGATATATTTTAAAAGTAGAGTCAATTGGCCTTGAATTAGCTTGAATATGGTGAATATGAGAGATGATGATATAGAGGAATCAAAGGGTACTCTAGGAATTTGAGCCTACAAGAAAGAGCCAGTGCTACCAGAGATTGGGCAGTGGGGAGAAATACAGAAAATGGCTCAAGCTCCTCTGTGTGGCTCCCAAGACCTTGAATCCCACCCAACGTTATCTCCCAGTTTTCCAGACATAACCATTACACAGGCTGCTTTCCTAACAGCCCCGAGAACTTGCTCTGTCCATTACAATCTCAAGGCTTTTGCTTACGTCTACACCTCACAGGCACCCCAGAAGGCCTCCTAACTTCATTTTCATTCTGCATTATCCAAGAATAGACTTCCCAATGGATAACTTTGTCTTTAGTCTCAATTTCCTCTAATTCTCCCACCCATTGATATTGTTGTTATCTTTTTACCTTACTGATGTCACTTTTCTGCTTAAAATCTTGTGATGAGCTGCAGAATATATATTACAGTATGCCATATGTACAAAACAAGTCCCAAACTCATTATCATCCTCTGAGAAGCATTCCCTAGATACCCATTGAAGAATTAATGCCACCCCATGACAATTTTGTAGCTTACCTCACTTACCACACTATATTATTTTCCTCTAAATCCCTATTGTACTTAAACACAGACCCTGACACATGGTAGATACTCAATAGATATTTATTAAATCATTAAATTGTCTATTTAGAACTTTACAGTTTTCAGCAGTTCTACTTGTCTTAGTCCCATCTCCTGGAACATGTTGTCCAGAAGTTGCAAATGTAAATACCTACAGAATGCAGTTAGGGAAGGCAAATAAATAAATATAGTTAGGGGTAGAACAATAGGGAATGGTGGGGCTTGTGGCAAAGCACAGAGTTTATGGCCTATCTAAAAGCATTCCAATAAGAAAATAATTAAATACTGTGTCAGCAAATGAAATATTCTGCAGCAAATTTGATCCACAGGCAATGTAGCCCACTGGACTGGTAGATCACCACCTCTGATTTAAGTTTTAATGTAATAAAGAACCCTTTCTACTGGTATGGAATTTTTGTGTTTTGCAAAGTGATCTGTACCTTACAGGACGAATCAGTCGGTGAGGATAAGTAAATAGAAGACTCCTTAGGAGGCTGCATCCAGAGGAGAAATTACCATGAGATGACTTCTAAAAGAAGCAGTCTAGAGCTCTTAATCCCCTATCCCCGACCAACTCTTCCATCTGCCCCGTTGTTGCAGAAGCGATCCTGCTGTTGAATTCATCCCTTTATTGCCAGTACAACGTCTGGTATCAGGTAGAGGTTCAATAAGCACGTGTCAAATTAATGAACAAATAACTTTGGTGCAATTGATGCCTCTCCCTTTCCAGCCCATACACATTCTTGAAGCTACTCTTGTTGCCAAAACTGCAGGGGCAACAAAGACCCCCCCACACCCAGTGCCATGGTGGGCTGCATGTGAGGGCAGCTACAGGGTGGGCAAGAGGCTGGGCTAAAGCTGCATCACTTTGACAGAGAGAACCCAATGCCCATCCCCAGGAATAAATTAAACAGGCACAGTCATTTTTTTCAGCATGCCTGGGAGGCAGCTGTAACTTCAGGGATCCTCTGCAGTGAAGACCACAGGATGGGCGGAGGAAGCAGTAAATGAGGATGCTCAATTAAAGCCTGAACCCTGAGTACTTACTGACCCATGGAGAGGTTGAACAATCTGCAGTTGGAAATGTACAGAGTGACGGTGGTAGGACACCTACAGGTGAGACGAGGAAATCCAGACAGGACACAAAGGGACATGAGTCCTGGTTAAGCATTTCCCTAGTCCCTATGGAAGAAAGATTGAGAGCTGAGGCTAGAACTGCATTGTGTATTGATTATTGTTCATGTTGCTTAATTGGCTTATGTTAACTGAAAGGTAAAAAATACAGAAAGCACTCAGTACTTACATTTTGACTGACTGTCAAAACGATACCCTTAATCCTCTATGCAAATGGAATTCACAGTTTAACTACTGTGAATTCCAAAAGCTACAAGTTTCTCCATAATTTTTACCTGGGCTCCTGAATGAACATAGGGCATTCATTCCATACTCCCACCTGCCCTGTCGTTTCTTAAAATCACTCTTCCTCTAGAAGCATTGCTTTCAGTCTTTTTTTTTTTTTTTTTTTTTTTAATAAGCCTTGGGACATTTCACTCAAGTGAAATCTTTAAATAAAACGTAGTATGTAAAGGAGATGCAAGCTACAGTGCTCTGAGGAAGAAGAACCAGGGGCTATAATCAACATGCTCCATCCCCTCCCTCCTTCCCCACTCTCTACCCTCCCGCCCCCAACCCAGGCAACCCCAGGAGGCTCTGAGAGGCAACCCTCACAAGATTTGCAACTGAAGCTCCTCCATCCATAGCTGTACTGGGTATGCCTTGGGCTATCGCATCCATTCTCAGTAGCTCTCCAGGTATCTCTACCTAAGATGTCTGATTTCAGCAAATCAGAAGTAAAGTTGTTGAAGCTGACCTAATCCCTCCACCACTTGAGAGTTCCAGATCCTCCCTCCCTTTGTTCCCACTCTCAAAACAAGCTAGCTGCTAATAAACCTCTTCAGTATTCAGAGAATTTCAGGAGCATCTTCTCTTTCAAGCATGAGTCTCTCCTAGTGGCTGTGAGAAAAAGAGAGCCAGCATCCGCATTCCCACATCACGGGAGCAGAGACCAGGTCCAGAGATGCTGCCTGCCAGGAGCTGGTGCCCATTCCTCTGACTCATCTATAATTCAGGGAAGCCTTGGGCCCCAGGAAGCTGCGTGTCTGGGTTGCCTTGCTCTATGCCTCGCTCTGCAATTTAAAGAAGTAAATCTTTCCATACACCATCCCCCCAATTGTGCACCTCCTCCCATTATGCAGCTCTACCTAACATGAGAAACAAGCTGCGGCACCTTGGCTTGGCACAGAGCCCGTGCCCTAAACTCTTTTCTTCCACTATCCCACCTCAAGTCATTTTTCCTGACTTGTACTTGACACTGGCTTCCAAAATTCCCACCTTTTCCTACATCTTAGGATTCAGATTCTTCCTCTGGAACTCTGAATCCTGGATCCTCTCACACTGACCTTGATTTATCCCAGTGGTAATGGCTTGATGATCTGCATGCAACACTCAGGTTATGGATGAAGTTGCCATCCAGGCAGTCTGAGTGATCCCCAGTGAACACACCCTTCTCCTTGGGTTCTGGCTGTCTGGAACTTCCATGTGATGTCAGCCTCCTCCAGGGGGACAAACACACCTTCCAAAAGCCCACTTTAGCCTTATGCCCTCAATATCTATCAAGGGCATAGGAATAAGGTCAGAAATATGTCTTCCACACTGTTGCTGCAAACGCCAGTCATTAGTAAATATATAACCGGCCCATGGGAGAAAAAGTTAGTCTCTCAGTTGGTGCCTCCTTTTAATGGGCTAATAAAGCTTATTAGGTATTGACTCATATACTGCCTCAATTTTTTTTTTAAAAATTAGGGAAAGTTATGATGATGCATATGGTATAGCTAGATTAAAATAATTTTAAATGAATAAAAGCAATGAAGTGAAGGGAAAAAAAGAAAAGTTGAGGCTAAGCATGAGTATAGTTTGCAAAATATAAGCAATGAAATTCTATGCACTTGAAATGGTTGAGTTTCAAAATTCAGAAAAATCAGTATCAAGGAGGATTAAAAAAATACCCTATCTATCAAATTGATTTTAAAAATAGCCTCTACTTCTTAGATTTTGAAAGAACTAAATGAAATAATACATGTAAATCACTAAAGGCAGTTCCTTTAAATATGTAAATAATATGTGTTTAAGAAAGGCTGGCTACTGTTATTTTAAAAAGTACATGCATTTTCTGATATTGAGGCCGGAGAGAGCTTACTTTTCAGGTCCTCTCCAGAAGGATTAACTGTATGTTGGATAACACACAAAGTTCTCAACAACATCCTTACAGGAACTCGACCAGTGAAGTTCAAGGAGTTGTCTCTCACGGTGCCCTAAGAGAAGGCAAAGTTGTGCTGTGTCAGTGTGCAGGTCAGGGACGATGCTGTCCATAGCCCATGGAAGCAGTCCTCTGATGGTCTGTTCTTCACATATTCTGAAACTCTGTTATTAAGCACATATTTAGAAATGTTCTTTTGATGAATTAACTTCTTTATCATTATTATACAACCTTTTAACTCTGATAATATTTTTTTGCTCTG
Source organism: Balaenoptera borealis (assembly GCF_965194805.1). Classification (NCBI taxonomy): domain Eukaryota; kingdom Metazoa; phylum Chordata; class Mammalia; order Artiodactyla; family Balaenopteridae; genus Balaenoptera; species Balaenoptera borealis. Next base: position 136,072,550 of record NC_138866.1, on the reverse strand, counting down.
AAAAATGCTTTATCTGATATTACTATAGTCACTCCACTGCTTTTGTTTAATTAGTGTTAGAATGATACATCTTTTTCCATCCTTATGCTTCACTAATAGTGTAAGAACTTTACAACAAAATAATTTCAATTGTAACATTTGTTATTATACATATTTCTACATGTTAAAACTCCAAAATATATTATTATTTTTCATCTAAAACATTAAGTTTTAAAGATATTTCTATAACAAGAAAAAGATGGTCTTTTATACTTGCCCATGTAGTTACCGTTTCTGAGTGTCTTCATTCCTTTGTATAGATTTAGACTTCCATCTAGTATCACTTTCCTTCTACCTGAGAGATATTCTTTAACATTCCTTGTAGTTAAGTTATGCTAGTGATAAATTGTTTTCATGTTTTATGTCTAAAAAAGTTTTTATCTCATCTTTGTTTTGAAAGCTATTTTGCTTGCTTGACAGTTTTTGTTTTTTCATTACCTTGAAACATGTTGATACACCGTCTTCTGACTTGAATTGCTCCTGATGAGAAATCTGCTGTCATTCAAATCTTTGTTTCCCTGTACGTGGTATGTTTTTTTTCTCTGAACATTTTTAGAATGTTCTCTTTATCACTGTTTTTGAACAGTTTGGTTATAATGTACTTCAGTGTAATTTTCTTCATGTTTCTTTTGCTTGGGGTTTGCTAAGATTCTTGGATCTGTGAATTTAGAATTTTCATCAAATTTGGAAAATTTGGAGTCATTTTTTCTTCCTATATCTTTTGTCTCACCCTCCTGCAATCACATTTATATTTTATATTTTTACATTTATATTTATATTTCACATTTATATTTTGTCCCAAGGCTAAGTGATGTTCATTTTCTTTGTCTTTTTTATCTCTCTGTTTCATTTTGAATAGTTTACTATTGCTTTGTTCTCAAGTTCATGAATTTTTTCTTTGATGCCCAATCTGTTCTTTATTTCATCCAGTGTATTTCTTCATCTCATACACTGTAGGTCTTTCTATATATTCTGTATCTTTTATTAATATGTTCGTTCTTTCTTCTAGCTTCTTGAACATGTGGAATACAATTATAACTGTTTAAATACCCTTGTCTAGTAATTCTATTGTCTATGCTATTTCTGCCACAGTTTTGATCGATTGATTTTATTTTTCCTCATTAGGTTCATATTTTCCTGTTTCTTTTTATGGATGGTAATTTTTCAGTAGATTCCAGACATTATGAATTTTACTGTATTGTGTGCTGGATATATTTGGTTTTTTATAAATATTCTTGAGCTCTGTTCTAGTATGCAATTAAGTTTCTTAAAAATAGTTTAATCCTTTCATGTCTTGATTTTCTGATTTGTTAGTTCAAAAAAAGCATTTAATTTAGGACTAACTTTCCCCACTTACTTATGACATACTAGATAAGACAAATACTTATGAATACTATGTACTATGTCTAGTGAATTATGAGGTTTTCCACTCTGGCTGGTGGTAAAAGGAACTGTTCCGCACCCTTTGGGAGTCCTGGGGATTGTTCATACTAATCCTGTTTTGTTTCTCTTTCCAAAGCCTAGGTTAGATTCTTCCCACACATGTGCTGATCAGCCACAACTGAAGACTCAACAGGGACTCAATAGAGATATACAGATCTCCCTCCCTCCCTCCCTCTCTCTCCCTCCATGAAGCTCTCTCCTGTCTGGCACTCTGCCCCATAAACTCTATGCACCTTGGCCTCTATGTCCCCTTCTCCATCTCCTCAACTCAGAAAGACCTCTGGGCAGTACCTGGATTTTTCCTCTGTGCACAGCAACCCAGAAACTCTCCAGGCAGTAAGCTGGGGACAGCTATAGGATTCACTTGGTTTGTTTCCCTCTCTCAGGGATCACTGTCCTTCATGCCTAAAGTCCAGTATCTTGAAAACCATTATTTCATATATTTTGTCTGGTTTTTTTTTTTTCAGTTATTTTAAGTGAGAGGGTAAATCCAGTCCATGTTACTCAATCTCAGCCAGAAGCAGAAATCCTGATATCCTGGTCTTGACTCATGGATGAAGTCAGACATGTGGTTTTAATTCCACCAGCCAGCAAGAAGTGCCTCATGAAACTCTGTGCTCAATTACAGTGGCCTTCTTATAGCCTGTGATTTTTGGTTAATTATGCCCCCTCTCTTGCTTGGGTCTTGCCCTTTTACTCTTTTTTCTCCTTTTCTCTCTCTGTTCCTTCCTCCCTCTCTTTTACTTCCTTATTTCTCTTTCCCTCTCTTCTCCTTCCTCTCAAACATCTAGCAAACATTCCCAGCCACTAGGGAGCAGGTTCCGAGCTAGGCTCTAGGGAGTCAAAGATGCACAAGACAAGATGCTGTCTCTCAGTGAGTATTTAATGTTTTATTCTATGTGTGTCTTTTTACAAACTGGTCTGAAACAAATTAGGAAAATAAAAAACACCACTATCATTCAGCTTAGTGCAATAGAAAGAGTGTGCACCATGGAATCAGATTATGTGACACTTCATCATTGTTTGATTTTAAACAAGTCCCTTGACTCTCAGTTTCCATACCCAGAAATGATAACTCATTCCTCACAAGATTTTGGTAAAGAATGAATGAGATAATACAAGAGAGATGCTCCTCACAGTGCCTGGCACATAGTAGGTGTTCAATAAACATTGGTTTTCCTTTGCCTATTCTGTCTTTCCCAAGAACCCAGTGTTCTTTGTAAACCAATGCTCTTTTCATTGTTTTACCATGCTCCATAAACCATAAAAAGTCATATAAGCCAAAATTATGATAGATCCCATCACTATGAGTCTAAGTCATATGTACTCTGAGTCCTTGTGAGAATAATTAAATTAACAGAGTTCAAGGGTAAATTCAGTTGTTTCAGGTGAGAGGGTAAATCCAGTCCATGTTATTCCATCTTGGCAAAAGCAGAGTTCTCCCCCAGGGTTAACTCTTTTCCTGACCTTCACATGGTGTGACACCATCAACATGACACATGACTGTGGGTTTCTGGAATGCAACTGAAAAACAGCAGCCTGAGGATGTTAGAGTCCTGTGCCTTTAACAAATTTGTAACTTGAGGATCATAGCGGCATTTATTTACTTATCAGCTTTATTTAAGGCTACTATTGCAAGGGAGTGCCTAAATAAGAGGTGATGAGGGAGGAAAGATTCTAACCTAAAACAAATGCCCCAAGTTTATATACATAGTTTCACTCTGGAGAAATTGATCTTAAGCTAACCTGCTATAAAGACAGAAGCCAACCAGGCAGACTCACAAGACAAGAAAGCTACGAGAGCCAAAGAGCATGCAAACGTAGGGCTTAAAACAGTGCTGTGGCTTCCCAAGGCAATGAGGATAACAGCTGACATTAAACTCATGGTCTGCCTGCTCCATCTTCCCCACACTCTCCTGCTTCCCATCTTTCTACCACGCCATTTCCCTCACTTCCCCAAATGGGCCACCTGCCCTGGTACCTTTAAGTTTTTGTCCTTTCTATGCCCCTGCCTGGAACACCCTTCCCCCTCCTTCACTAGGCCAGCCCTGGTTCCTCTTTAAGACTCGGGTATAAAGCTACCTTTCCAGGAAACTATTCCTGATGCCCCCGATTTTTGCCCTCCAGGGTACTTTAGGTCTTCCAAAGCTGCAGACATTGTAAGGTAGAAAAAGGGGGGAAAAGCACAGATCATTAAGGCAAATTGATCCAGTAGTTTAGTTCAGCTCATATGGAAATACAGGATGATAGTGGTTGAGATGCTAATCCCTAAAAGGATTCTGGACCACAGATTTTCCCATAGGATCAGAGTCTAGCCTATACTTAGCAGCCTCACAATAGGGGAGTGGCTGAAACGAAATCAATGTCTGAAATGTCGGGTTAGGAGACACACAGAGGCAAAATATTACAGTTATACATAATCAAGTGGCCCCTGCTGAGTGCAACACATACACCAACGGGCAGCAAAAGCTCTTTTAACAGTCCCCTTTAATGGGCATTGCTTCATCTTTGTCCCCTGCTTTTATGACAGGTCACAGAAAACAACCAGGAAACTGCATGGCAAAGTTACAAAGATCATCACAATTAAGAAGCCATTTTTCTTTTTGTTCTGGGGGTACAGAGATCTCACTGCAGGAAAATAGAGCCTGTGAGATTTGGTGTGAATTCATATACACACACACGCTCGCTGCATACAAATGCCGGAGAGAAGAGCCATGGGCACAAGCTCATTGTGCAGACAGATCATTCGCACACCCAATTAGGTGAGAAGAGAGAGCAGAAAATCCAATTACTTCATCTCAGGTATCCTAAGTTGTTATTTCCTCCCAAACCTAATTTCAGGATGAAGACCACCATGATCACACACAACCCAACACTTCTGTGTGTGCATCCAGTTGTTGTGCAGTTTGCATCTACAGCTCACAGCTCAGAGTCAAAGTTAGAATCTTTTTCAGGATGCATGCTTTTTCCCTTCAAGGACACAGTATATATTAAGCTGAAATATTTTCTCGGAAAAAAACAATTGGCCGAGAATGAGTTCTATTTTCATTGTTTCAATAATTTTCAGTTGGGATTTTTTTAAACACTTGTTTTGCCATGGGCTTGCTTATCGTTCTTATTGGTTTATAATTGTGTCAAGGTGACTGAAGTAATTGAGCAATAAACAAAGAGATCACAGTATTTTTTAAGTCTTGATGAATCCAGCAAGTGGTCCGTATACTATCTATCGGCTGTGAACCTGGATGGAAGCCCAGCTCATATGCATAGTGGTTTCTTCAGCTCCTACTTCCCAGGCTACTTGCTTTCTATTTTAGCCACCCTGCCTTCTTAAATGGCAGTCAGAAGTGACAACCTACATTTTATGGCCAAGAAAAAATTCAACACAGGCTTTGTTGCTTCTCGTTCAATGGACTTGATAGCCAGTGGAAACTGCAGCTACTGTAGGGCCAAGTCACTCACTGAAAAGACTCAATGTTAATGAAATATAAAGCATATCCCCAGTATCCAACCCAGGGCCTGATACAGAGAAAATCAAAAGTTATATTAACTGAATAAAGGCATAAATAAATAAATAAAAGTAATTTGCAAAATAAATTACCACAATGTGTCAGAGATATTTACTGCTAAGAACTTCTTAGAGTCATCCTGCTTTGCCATCACCAAAACAACATCGCTCTCCCAAATGTAAGAATATTTCAATATTTGAGAAATCTATCAATGCAATATACCACAGACAAAAAATCATATGATCATCTCAATACATACAGAAATGTATCTTACCCCACTAGAAACAGAAAGGAACTTCCTTAAATTGATAAAAAATGTATACTAAAAACCAAGAGCAAGCATTACAATTAATGAAAAAATTGCAAACATTGTCTTTAGACTGGAAACAAGACAAGAATTCCCATTATTATTGCTACCACTTAGCATAACACTAGATGTCCTGGCCTATCCTTTAAGAAATGATGTGTAAATAAAATGTGTAAGGATAGAGAAGGAAACAATTGTTATTTGCAGGCAATATGTTCCTTACCAATAAAATACAATAGAATCAACAGATAAGCTATTAGAATCACTAAGATAGTTCAGAAAACTTGCTAAATATAAAATTGCTTACAAATTAACAGCATTTTTTAACACCAGCAATAAACAACTAGAAAATACAACTTTAAGGAAAAGCCACAATAACTGCAAAAATTATAAAACATCTGGAAATCTACTCAGGAATATACAAAATTTCTATGAAGAATATTTTTAAAGTCTAACAAGGAATATAAAAGAATATCTGAATAAATGGAGAGAACTTCTCTACTCTCTAGACAGCTCCAAGCCAGGGATATAGAGATATCAGATCGGGCGCTGCTGGTAAGAACATAAAATAGTGCAGCCATTCCTGGAGCCATCAAATTAACTATAGTTATATCCAATGACACAGCAATGTTTCTCTTTGGTATATGGTCCAGAGTCACACAAGTCCACAAGGAAGAGTGGGTAAGAATGTTCATCACACTCTTGTTTGGGACATGGGGAGTTATCAGCAATCTAGCTGTCCACTCGTAGGGGAATGGAAATGCATAATTCAATAGCTAGAACCCTCTGCAGCAGCTAGATTAAGAGACTGAAAGTACACATGGCAACATGAACAGATTTTTAAAGCATAATACTGAGTGAAAAAAGAAAGAAATAGAATGAGGTCAATAGCACAATGCCATTTATGTAAATTAGAAGACATGATCACAAACAACAATACATATTTTCTAAGAACACATGTTAATAAATATATATATATAAAATACCTTAGCATAGTTGCCTGTGAGGAAAGAAGGTCAGTAGCTGGGCATGAAAGCAAAGAATGAGGATAAAGAAAAAAAATGAATGAATTAATTAATTAAAGAAAATCTTTATACTTGCTGATGTTGACAAATATGCCAGGAGTAGAGGAGCATTTTCAAGTTTATATCTAAATTTATTATGTATTTTTATTGCTTTCATATATAATATCTATGCTAGGGTATGGTATTTTAACTAATACCAGAACAATACTTTAAATTCTACCTAATCTCTTTCCAAAGAAAATAGAAAAGTTGTACTAAAAATTTTATGACTTCATTTCCTTCCATACTTCAGAGAAGTTTCATAGTCAGACATGCCACAGGAACATTTTTTTTTTTAACATCTTTATTGGAGTATAATTGCTTTACAATGGTGTGTTAGTTTCTGCTTTATAACAAAGTGAATCAGTTATACATATACATATGTTCCCATATCTCTTCCCTCTTGCATCTCCCTCCCTCCCCGCCTCCCTATCCCACCCCTCTAGGTGGTCACAAAGCACCGAGCTGATCTCCCTGTGCTATGTGGTTGCTTCCCACTAGCTATCTATTTTATGTTTGGTAGTGTATATATGCCCATGCCACTCTCTCACTTTGTCACATCTTACCCTTCCCCCTCCCCATATCCTCAAGTCCATTCTCTAGTATGTCTGTGTCTTTATTCCCGTCTTGCCACTAGGTTCTTCATGACCTTTTTGGTTTTTTTTCCTTAGATTCCATATATGTGTGTTAGCATACTGTGTTTGTTTTTCTCTTTCTGACTTACTTCACTCTGTATGACAGACTCTAACTCCATCAACCTCACTACAAATAACTCAATTTCGTTTCTTTTTATGGCTGAGTAATATTCCATAGTATATATGTGCCACATCTTCTTTATCCATTCATCCAATGATGGACACTTAAGTTGCTTCCATGTCCAGGCTATTGTAAATAGAGCTGCAATGAACATCGTGGTACATGACTCTTTTTGAATTATGGTTTTCTCAGGGTATATGCCCAGTAGTGGGATTGCTGGGTCATATGGTAGTTCTATTTTTAGTTTTTTAAGGAACCTCCGTACTGTTCTCCATAGTGATTGTATCAATTTACATTCCCACCAACAGTGCAAGAGTGTTCCCTTTTCTCCACACCCTCTCCAGCATTTATTGTTTCTAGATTTTTTGATGATGGCCATTCTGACCTGTGTGAGATGATATCTCATTGTAGTTTTGATTTGCATTTCTCTAATGATTAATGATGTTGAGCATTCTTTCATGTGTTTGTTGGCAATCTGTATATCTTCTTTGGAGAAATGTTTATTTAGGTCTTCTGCCCATTTTTGGATTGGGTTGTTTGTTTTTTTGTTATTGAGCTGCATGAGCTGCTTGTAAATTTTGGAGATTAATCCTTTGTCAGTTGCTTCATTTGCAAATATTTTCTCCCATTCTGAGGGTTGTCTTTTGGTCTTGTTTATGGTTTCCTTTGCTGTGTAAAAGCTTTTAAGTTTCACTAGGTCCCATTTGTTTATTTTTGTTTTTATTTCCATTTCTCTAGGAGCTGGGTCAAAAAGGATCTTGCTGTGATTTATGTCATGTAGTGTTCTGCCTATGTTTTTCTCTAAGAGTTTGATAGTGTCTGGCCTTACATTTAGGTCTTTAATCCATTTTGAGTTTATTTTTGTGTATGGTGTTAGGGAGTGTTCTAATTTCATTCTTTTACATGTAGCTGTCCAGTTTTCCCAGCACCACTTATTGAAGAGGCTGTCTTTTCTCCACTGTATATGCTTGCCTCCTTTACCAAAGATAAGGTGACCATACGTGCCACTGGAACATTGATAGCCATTTTTAAATTTTTAGATACACTTCACTCCACTCCAAAAAGTATATGATGGCTACAAAAGGAATTGTAGCTACAAAGGAAAGAGGAAAATAATAAGACAAGAAGAGCGGGAACAGAGAAAGAGAGGACACACAATAAGATAGTGAGAAATAAAACTAAAAAGGATCATTTTAGTTCCTAGGCAAATTAAAGAAGTGCAAAATGAAATGCACAGCTTGGCAGGAAATACAGTTTCCTGAATTTGCCTGTGTTACTCCCGAGATCGCATAAGTCCTAGTGTGACAAGGCTTTAAAAGTCCCTCTTATCTGATTCACAGCCTTGGTTTGTCTTTGCTTCTACCCTGCAGTAACACCAAAGGAGCAGGAGAGGATGGGTTTGAGGACAGCGCTTCCAGCCTGGTTGCCTGGAGGTTACATCTGTGTTGCTCTACTGCCATCTACTGATAAGAGGCTGCTACTTCTCCAGGAATGCTCCTCACCAGCCCTCTCCAAGTCCAAGCAGACCAGAGCCTGAGGATCCACTGCTGTTGTAAGTCACTTCACCTCAGATTTTCAGGTCAATGATGTGTGTGTGCGTATTCTGAGAATAATTAACAGTATCCTAGTTTATTGACTGGTGAGTTACTGTTTTGCTATTATTTTTATTTCACGTTTGACAATCAAAGAAAGCACAATTATCACTTGAAGCTGTTTCTTTCTTTCTTTTTTTTTTTTGAAGAGGGGTATCAGTTTAATCAGGAAAAAAAAACCCCACACATTTTGTGGTAGTTTTTTCAAAGCACATTGTTGCTCTACCTGTGCTGCTATACACCGAGGGTTTTGTTTTGGTTCGATTTAGGGGGTTTTTGTTTGTTTTTTGTTTTTGTTTTTTGAATTACAAAAGATCATTTTCCCACTGGCTTAAGGAGTGAGGTGGGCATGGCAATATATGGCAGCTCAAGAAGCTGTTAGGATCCATCATGAACAGGTTTCCCCAGCAGAGAGCAGTGTGCATGGATTTAAGTTGTTCTTGAGTGCTTCAGGGATGGGGGGGTGGGGTTTCTGTTAGGACAAAAAGTTTGGAGGAATTGTAACTCCACTAAATCAACCCATGAGCCCATGTTCAATTAAATATCAGTAATTTAAGAGAGAAATTATAGCAAATTTTTTTCAAGGTTACCATTTCCATCATGGATAACTGCCCTGCCCCAAAAACCAAGAGAGAAGACACTTCACCTTTAAGTTTGGTCTACAAGATTAGTTCGTCCAAAAGAAATTAAATGTCAATTTTATCTCGATTCATCACAGCTCTTTAATCAAAGTCGATGCATCACCTTCCCTGATTACCCCTCTATCAAAGGCTGACCTGGAAACCTGACACCAAGCTTCCCTGTGCAGGCTGGCTAATTAAGAACTTGGTTGTTCCACCTACAGCCTTGGAGAGAAGGGGATGGCAGAGCTGCCCCAAAGAGGTGGCCTCTTTATGGAGAAGGGTCCTGGAAAGAGGTCAGTGGTAATTACCAAGCAGCAGAACAGTCCATGTACACTTTGGACATTATTGGTCCATAAAATGTCTGGAGATTTATAGCAGAAAACAGAAGCCATGTGTGTTGAATGTCAAAACTGAACTAAATTAGCCCAGCGTGGTGAACTGGAGAGCAGGGGGCCCTGTTCGGACCATAGGGAGGAGCCCATGAAAAGAGTTTGGACCTTGGAGGAGGGGTACAAATCCCCAAATCTCCCACCCACCAGCTGTGTGACTTGTTCAAATAGCTGTGGGGTTGTGTCCTACACTAGCTGAACTTCACAAGTTCAACTGCAGGAACCTGTGAAAGGGAAAGAGAGAATTTAAAGATGAGAGGGGATCCTACCCCCTGTTTCACTCAGTAAGTGATTGTCCCAGAGAAAGAGGGACACAGACCACAGAACTCTGCCATCCTGAGTCCAGATCTCAGGCTCCTCTTCCATCCAGGAGATTCCTGTGATAAAGTTCACTTTTTTTCACATATCACGCCCTGCTAATTGCAAGCCACTGCTTTATCTGATGTACAGCTGAAGAAATAATGGTTTAATCCAAGGCAGGAGAGAAGAAGTGTTGTGTTGGATTTATGGGCAGTCTAATATATTGGTCTCCATTGTAGAAATTCGCTGCAGGAATTTCAGGATGACTTGACTGTATGGAGTTTTCACTTTCCATGCTGACTCTTGAGACCCAGCTCCACATAAGCTGCTTCTTCACTACACTCAGTTTTCCCTCCATAAAATATAGAAATAGTGGAAGTACTTTTCTGTTGGGAGGGTTAAAGGAGAAGACCTGAACAATGCTTGGCAAACACTAGGTGTCCTTCACCCCTTTTCATGGAGAATTGGGAGACCTGGATACAGACGAGGGCTCTGTCACATGGTCACCGACTCCTACTTCTTGGGCCATGTTTTCTTTATTGGAGAAATGAGCTGGTTGCATATGACAGGCTTGATGGTCCCTTCCAGCCTTGTTCATGCTTAACCTGTGGTTTGTCACCTATGACGCCATTTTTCAGACCAGGTATGTATGATTCTTTGTTGAAGTAGAGATATAAACAATATTTATATCAGACTTAACCTTGCACATTTTCAACAAAAGTATTGCAGATCTGCATTGGAGAAGACACACTCATAGAGCAAGCATTTGTTGAGGCTTTACTTTGTGTCGGGCATGGGACCTTTTTTCAACACTCTCACCACCCCTTAAGCGAGGTACTGGTTCTATCCCTGATTATATGGATGAAGAAAGAGAGACAGGGAGTCTTTAAGAAATGTGCCCCTAGGCCCCTCAGCTTAGGGAGTGGTGGGCCTGGAATTAAACCTGCTCTTTTAACCACTGTACAATAAGAATTTTCTCTTGATTAAAGTATTCAGTGAATCCCTCTTTCCATTTTCTTATTCATAGGCCAAGGAGAGTCATATGCTTTAGTCCCATCTGTACTATTAAGAATGAATTGAAAGGGTTTCTGGTTCCATATGGTGGACTGAGCACACCCATTTACATTTGCTTCCACCAAAAACTCCCATTGAAAATACAGTATCGATGTAGGAAAGGAAATAAATCCAGGACCATGTTAAGAAACTAAGGGTGGAAATGGTAAGGCAATCAGCAAAACATAAACTTTAAAAAATGATTCTAAGACACAGAAATTAGGTTGGTTAAAATTAGATATTGATTAAAAAAAAAAAATACACAGCAAAAGGTGCCATCTGCCATAATAAACACAAAAGTCAACTGGAGGAGAGGTTAGAGCCAGTTTTCCTGAGATGAAGAAACTCAGGGAACAAGAGGAAAAGGGGGCATGGGAGAATGGGTCTGGGGGATCAGAGCCCTCCCTTAAACACTGTGACTTTCCCGGTCAGTTTCTAGGCCACTGGAAACAATGTTTGTTACCTCCAGGCTGAAACCTAAGGACTATACTCTAATAGCAAATGAATGCTTGGCCAGGAGAGAATGAGGGCTCCTTAGCAGTTGATGTGTCTCCACCATAAAGCCCCCATATCGTAGCATGGAGTGTGCACAGAGAAGGGGGTGTCAGCCTGTCTGCTGACCTGCCTGCTCCCAGCCCACAGACCCACAAAAAGAAGCTGGGCTATAGTCACACTGGCCTGTGTACAGAAACAGAAGTGATCAATATCGCAGGAAAACCAAGCCAGCTGACTACACTTACCAACATATTTTTTCATTCCCAAGTATGAACAGACAGCCAAGAATCAGTGGACATTTGAACAAAACAAGTAGCATGAATGAGAAAAACCAAGATGAATAAATATAATTTTCAACCCCAGGGAAAAGAAGATGTCAGGAAATAAAAGAGAGCCATCAGTATCCCAGAGAAGAAGTCCCAATTTATTGAATCCATAAAACAAAAACAGGAACATTCAGAGATTGAGTTTTGGGAAATTAAAAATAGCATGAACTCAAAACAAGAAAAAAATGACAAATATAAAGTCAAAGAAATCTCTATAAAATTGCTCAAAAAGAAAAAGGAAAGGAAAATATGAGAGGAAAAAAAAAGCAACACAGAAGATCAATCCATGAAGTTCAATAGACACAGCTTTATTAAATGGAGAGGAGAAAATTAATCAAAACAATTAAAAATTACCAAAGAAATATGAACCTTCTGATTGAAAGCTTCCATTGAATGCTAAGCAGTAAATGAAAGACTATAAAGAAATCTCAGAATGCCAGGATAAAGAAATTGTCTTAAAAGCTATTTGAGGGATGGAAAAAATAGTTTATTTACAAAGGAACAAGAATCAGATTGGCATCAGACTCATCATCAGAAAAATTAGCTGCTATGAGATAATGAAGAGATGCCTTAAGAGTTATAAAAGGAAATTATTTCAAACCTTGAATTTTATATCCAAACTATCAGTCAGGAGTGGGTAAAATGGACTTTTTTAGACAGGCAAAAAACATAAAAACTTTTAAAATTGCTTGAAAACATACTCCAGGAAAATGAAAAAAACAAAAACAAAAACAGAATGAAAGAAAACATAGGATCTAAAAAATAGAGGAATTAATTTAGAATGAAAAAAAATTAACCCCTGGCAGCCATGCTGTGTAACAAGCTAGAAATTGATCCAAAGACAAGGGAAGTCATATTGTGCTTGGAAAAACATAAGACAATTAAAGTGATTCTATTCAACAATATGATTCAGCAGCTGAAAGTTATTAGAAATGTGATAAAAAGGGTATAAGTTTATTGTCTCAGTAAGAAAAAAGAAAAAATTAGAAATTCCAGTAAACTAAAAATGATGCATGAAAGGAAATACTCAAATACGAATTATTTTGCAAGCACTCGTGGTAGACAAGCAAAAGTCATGTTCAATGATTAATATATAAAACCATTACCTAGAGACACAAATTCAAGTGTAATTCTGTTGGCATTTTTGTCTGATTGCCAGATCTTACAATGATGCTGAGGTCCTGGCAGGCAATGAACAATACGGTATTTTGTTCCCAAATAAAAGGTAATAAAACATGGGCAATGCAAAACTCAGGCCCACAGCAGCCAAGTTTAGCATACATTCCTGACACTATCAAGAATGTAAACTAGGGACTTCCCTGGTGGCTCAGTGGTTAAGAATTCGCCTGCCAATGCAGGGCACATGGGTTCGAGCCCTGGTCCGGGAAGATCCCACGTGCCACGGAGCAACTAAGCCTGTGTGCCACAACTACTGAGCCTGCGCTCTAGAGCCTGTGAGCCACAACTACTGAGCCCACGTGCCACAACCACTGAAGCCCGCGCGCCTAGAGCCCGTGCTCCACAACAAGAGAAGCCACTGCAATGAGAAACCTGTGCACAGCAACGAAGAGTAGCCCCCGCTCGCCACAGCTAGAGAAAGCCCGCGCACAGCAATAAAGACCCAACACAGCCAAAAATAAATAGATAAATAAATAAAATTTTTTAAAAATAGAATGTAAGCTAACTATTATGACTAAGTTCTCTTCTGACTTTAAAATACTCTGTGTATAGGCTTGGGTTTGAAGTAAGCTATTTTGAAAGCACTAAAATGCTCAATTCTTATTTCCCATAAATTTTATTAGGCAACAGCTGAGATTCCACTTAATTATTATTTTCATTATAATGTTGTTGCAAGTATTTATTCATATTTATTCAAAGTAATTTTTTTAATTATTATATTGATAAAGTATTATTTTGAAAGGGCTTATGGGATGCAGCAAGGTGGAACTTCTGACCCCTGGAACAAACAATCCTCAGCCCATGGCCAATAAAGCTACTGACTAAGGTTGTAGAAAGGCAATGGGTGTGTCTCAACTTTAGCCACAAGAACAGAGTAGGTGCAAATGGAAACCTTGTCTCCAAGTCTCATTTTCCCGGTAGCTTTTCATGTTTCTCTTTTTCAGGTGGGATTTGGTACCTGAGCCTCTGCGCTTTGCCTGGGGGGATTTCCAGTCTATAACCGTCTCCTGCTCCCACTCCCACCATTTCTCTAGACATCACTTCATTTTCCAATCATTTTCCTTCTTTCTCCACATTCTCATCGCTCCCCCTGGATGGTCAAATCAAGAGTTATATTTTCAACTCTTTATTCTTTGAATAGTTTTTGATTGTTTCTTTGGCCATGTTGCACAGCTAGTTGCATCTTAATTCTCCCACCAAGGATTGAACCTGGGCCCTTGGCAGTGAAAGCGTGGAGTCCTAACCACTGGACCACCAGGGAATTCCCAATTCTTTGAATAGTTTTATATTTACAATTATGGCTTTTAATTTTATTATCAAAAATAGATAAACAAATAAATAAATAAAGCAAAGCTCAAGGCTGAGTTGCCTAGTTTCAATGGATTTTTTTAAAATTAGGATAACTTTAGATTTATACAAAAATTGCAAAGTGTACAGAGTTCCTATATAACCACACCCATTTTCTCCTATTGCTAACATCTTTCATGAGTATGGCACATTTGTCACAATTCATGAACTAATATTGATATGGTGTTAACCAAAGTCCATACTTTCTTCCAATTGCCTTAGTTTTTACCTAATGTCCATTTTTTGTTCCAGGATCTCACCCAGGATACTACGTTACATTTAATCATCATGTCTCTTTAAGCTTCTCTTAGCTGGGACAGTTTCTCAGACTCTCCTTATTTTTGATGACCTTGACAGTTTTGAGAAATACTGGCCAGGTATTTTTTAGAATGTCCCTGAATTGTGATTTGTCTGCTGTTTTCCTCATGATTAGACAACAGTTATGTGTTTTGGAAGGAAGACCACAGAGGGGAAGTGCCATTCTCATGATGTCATTATCAAGGCTACATACTATCAACATGACTTATAATTGTTCATCTTGACCTTGATGTTGACCTTGAGGTTGTGTTGGTCAGGTTTATACACTGTAAAGTTACTTTTGCCCCTCTTAATACTGTGATCTTTGGAGGAAAGCCACTCTGTGCAGCATGAGTTGCCTTTTAATTAGGCTTTTGGTTGATTTGACTTTTCCAGTCGATTGGTAGATAGCAATACAAATTTCCCCATATAGGATTAAATAACACAGTGATCAAATTACATAATAGAGATGTAAAAATACACCCCACAATTGTATGCTGTGGGCAATGTTGGACAACTGGTAGAAAAGTATAACTCAAGGAAAAAGTAACATTAACTCATCCCCAATCACCAATGATAACTATCCATTAACCCTCTGAGTCAACTTGTAGTTTTTTACCTCCCAAACACCCTCAGGTGACAATCCAAGTCTAAAGACTGTGGTACCTTCCCTGAAGAGCTGCTGCTTTGGTCCCTGGAGGAGTATGGGCCAAGCAGTCTCTGTTCTGTGACAGTTCCCACCTTCTGGGGCAGCACAGGTCAGTCCTGGATGTGAAGAGCGCTGAATGAGACATCCTAGCTTCACCACTCAAACAGCCCGCGGTGAGCACCTTGGTTTACTGGAAGGCGATAAGTCAGGTAAGTGTCTATATCACAGGATTATTGTAAGCATCAATTCAAATAATATAATTTTCTTCACAACATGAATATTTGTATTAAAGATAACGTAGCAAAGCAGTATTAACCAAAAAGTATCACAAGGCTTCTAGTGTAACTGAGGCATCTCAGGGTCCTCGGTCATCACCAATTCAGCATTTAGGACTTTTTATGTGCTGAACAATTTGGAAGCATTCTCTTATTTAAGCTTCATAATTGCTCTAAGAATTTATTATTATCATCATCACCATTGTCATCATCATACCCATTTTATAGATGAGCACACTGAGGCTTACAGAGGCCAAAGGTCACACTACTAGGTCTTGAATCCTGGTCTGACTCCAAATTTCATGCTCTGAAATTAACCTCTAATTTAACATTCCTAAGCATTTTTGCTCATCCAGGTAGTGTACATGAAAGTGAATGAAGTTAAGCAGCCATCCTAGGTGGGGATTTTCACAGTTTAATGATCCCCATATTACTGCCATCTCATCAGACCAGTTGGACTTAATTTGGCTTTTAGAAGTATTCACATTCTTTATAGCTACTATTGGTTTTCCACATAATATCAAAAAGCTGACATAACTGATTTTTTTTTCTTTGCATTGTTACCAGCTGTTTGAGTTCAGAATGTAGCCAGCTTTCAGTACCAAGTGTTTAGCTGTTAATTTTGATGTCCAAGGCACCATATCAGCTGTGTCTGGGTAACAGAAGCAGAATTAATATGACCAAAAGAAAGGCTCCGTGGCTGGGAAGATCATGAACTTGGAAATACTAGCCCCATCTGACAGAAGGATGGCCTGATGGAACCACAGAAAACAAGGTCACCCAAATCCCCAGACTACACACAACCTTGGCCGCTCTCATTGCAGCCCCACCACCCTGCTGTATCTATGAGCCCAAAAAGGAATAAGGTTAGTCCAGGGTGTGCTGGAGGAGACTTATATTGCACGCATCTCCTCCCAACTCTAAAGACAGTGACAATCTTAGTAGCCTGAAGTCAGCCATGGTGAGAACATTCACACCACAGAAATCAGCAAATGCTCCAAATCAGGGCTTCCTTCCACCCCCATACCCACAGGAAGCTTATTGTTTAACACTTACCATCATACCACTGGCTAGAATCCATAGTCCTGGCAATTTTTATTGTGGCCTCCTGAAACCCAAATTTGCTACGCCTCATTCAGATTCACCGTGAGATACTGGTTTCCTGTACATTTTATCCAAGTGTGCTGAGCACTTAGTACATGCCTTGCTATGCACCAGATGCTGTTCCACCGAACATCAGTCATATTGGTCAGAACCACCATAGAAAGGTCTAATGTCCTAGGAAAGGACTCAAAAATGTCTGCAATGCACATATCACCCTAGTCTCCCTAGAGTGAAGGCTATACACTGAGATTTGCATGGGCTTCAGCACAGCCCACCAGTTAATTTGGGGCAACCTACAATAGTATATGACTAAATGCTTCTCAGATACATTTTTAAGCTACTGCTAAGGGGACACACT
Source organism: Balaenoptera borealis (assembly GCF_965194805.1). Taxonomy (NCBI): domain Eukaryota; kingdom Metazoa; phylum Chordata; class Mammalia; order Artiodactyla; family Balaenopteridae; genus Balaenoptera; species Balaenoptera borealis. Next base: position 136,055,448 of record NC_138866.1, on the reverse strand, counting down.
GTACTGTGGGGGATTCAAGGGTAAATCAGTTGAGGACATGACCTTCAAGGGGTTCATACTCTACAATAGGAAATACAACCTGGACACCCTCACCTATTATGCGAAATTAAAGGTGACAGACTCCTGCAGAGGAACACTGATAAAATGCCCTGTGAGTCCTGAGAGTAAGACATTATCCTTCCACTTGGTGGGAGAGAGAAATCAAGGAAGGCTTGCACCTGAAGCCCAAGGCAAATTCCTACAAGAAGGGGAAGAAGGTGTCCTTTCATAGGGCCATTACCAAAAAAAAAAAAAAAAACAATAAGGCAAGGCAAGGAGGACCAATGGGCAACAGAGGAACAAACAAGGGACATTTGTTCTTGTCTCTGACGGTGAGAATATCAGCCCAGATTATGACAGTTTCTACATCAAACGTATTCAATTTTTACAGCCTCAGTTTCATACAAGAACACTCAGCATGAATTTTTCCTTCCTCCTGAAACCTACTGGCCCAAGAATTAAGAACATTCAATGCACTTGTGTCTCTTGATCAAAATCCCAGGTCTAGAATGTTTATACATCTGGAAGGAACAAGGCAGCCTTGAGCAGAAGCAGATCACAAGGGCGAACTGGAAGGTCCGTAGGTCATCTCAGAAGGGCATCATCTCTCAGGTTCACCATCTCCCCAGAAGAGGAGTTTTGGAGCCCTGCCTCCCCATCCTGACCCAACAACCAGATGGAAGAAGGCTCTCCAGTCCAGAATCAGCCCCCATGGAGGCACTGTTCAGTATACTCTCAAGCTGGCCCCAGGGTCTTCGTCTGACTTCAGAGGGAAGGACTGAGAGAATCTGAATGGATGCCTATTTTCAAATTTGAATTTCTGTGACCTCTCTGGGTCCCTATCTTCTCAACTGGAAAAGGAGAGGGTTGGACTCAACATCCCGAAAGGTATCACCCAGTGCTGACGATATAGTGTAAGGTAATTCACTGAAGTGAGTTTGTATCTTCTGTTTTTTGTAACGTGGCAATTCAGAGTAGCTCTCCAGATTCACTGTCCAATTAACTAGGGAAGTTGTAAAACATCATATTCATTCAACAAAGCATTTCTAAAGGAAAGCACTATTTAAATCAACTTACATATTTTAAAAGTCAGAAAGTTGTTTACCCCCTTCGTCTGTAGCATTCTCTTGACCCCGTTGTAGTTTCTGCTTACCCACTGTTCTTGAATGCCTTTAGCCATTCTTCAAATAGCCACTGCTTTGTTAGATCATCATAACTCACAGGGAATAGCCAGATGTCCTCTGAGCCATTTGTCCGAAATGATGGTAATATTTTATGAAGGGCATTGACAAGGAACATGTTTCTGAATTTCGTTTAGCATACTGAGCTTCAGCAGTGAAAACTGGAGGTCCAGTTGCCCTCCAAGTTTACCCAAGGGGAAGGGAGAAGAGTGACCATATGTTGAGGACTTATTAAGTGCTAGAGACCTTGATGGACAATTTGTAGATGTCATCCACTCATTCATTCCAAAAGGCAAGTGTGGATATAATGGTATTCAAACACAGCACCCGGTTCTTAAATTTGTAGGCAATGCCATGTGATAAATGCTACGATCTGGGAAAATGCAGGCCATTTTTGTCAGTGAACACTGAAGAGAAATTGAGACAGCAAGAATAATTCAGAGCAAAAGATAGTGAGAAGGATACGCTCCAGGTAAGAAATTGGAAGTAGAGAAAAGATTAAAAATAAAAATCCATCTATTTTTAAATAAATAAATGTCTGATATTATTGAACAATTTATAAATATTCATCTATGCCCCTGGACTTCAAAGACTTTCCATAGCCACTTCTGCTCAAATATTGGTATATTTTTTAATTGTGCTTATAGTCACTTAATTTTTTTTTACCATTTACAATTAGCAGAGCACTTTTAATATATTTTTATATTCAATCCCACAGTAGGAACAAGAGGAAGAGAACAACCTTTGTGTTTGATCGTGTGCCAACCATAGAGAGTCTTCATAGAACTTATTTCATTTCATTGAATCTTCAATTCAAATTTAAATAAAAGTAGTATTCCCATTTTACAGAAGAGGAAACAGAGACTCAGCAAGATGAGCTGCATAGTCAGGGTCACACAGCCAGAGGACAGAGGATGAGACCAAACTCCTGAGACTCAGGCTCTAAGAGGCTTTAACTCTACAAGGGCTGCCCCACAGCATGATGGGCTCCTTGAGCAGCAGTGAGTCCCCCTCACCACAGCTGCTTCAGCAGAGGCTAAGCACCAAGAGGCAATCAACGAATTGCAGAAAAGCTGTCTCCCTTAGGAGGAAGTCTGGAGGAGATGACCTCTCAGATCCTTTCCAACTTTCCAAGTTGTTGGATTGCAGACCACAGGGGTCATCAAGGCTCTTCGCAAACATTCCAGTTCTTTCCTCCTTCTGGGCATCTGGAAGGTAGGTGTGTCTTAAGCCTTGTTTTGGCCAATGAAATATAAACAGATGTGATGTGTGGCTCTTAAGGCAAAGCTTTAAGGGTGAGGTGCAACTCCCCTCCTCCCTCTCCACCACTTCAGCGGTCACAAAAGCAAATGTTGGGAGAGGGTCTCCTTCAACTTGATCTTTGAACAATTCCAAAGAGCAGAAGCACTTACTGACTTGCAGTGGGTATGTGGTGTGAGCAGGAGTTAAACTCTGTGATTTCAGGTAACTGAGAGTGGGGTTTTTTGTTACCTCTGCATAACCCAGCCTATCCTGACTGATACAGTGGCATTTTAGTTCCGAACTCTTCAGAGACAACCTCTAGAACTGATCTCCTACATGATGGGGTTGAGGGGGTGGGGCAGTCCTTAGAGAGCAGTTCTGCAGGGACAAGCAAGTGACCAAAGGAAACCCTTTCTGGGTTGAGAGCGTGAGAAGTGAGAAGAAAGAAATATAGCAGAAGAGGGGTATTTCCATTTAAGGAGTAAAATTCTCCCCGGCAATCACTTGGGCACAAAATCTAGTAATTTACCACTGCCGCATTCTCTTGTTCCCCAAGAGGAAAACAGAGGGCTTTCTTTCTAGAAAAAAAAATATTGACCTTTTCCATCATACAGACTGACTAGGAGCAATTTAACAATGATTCCTGTAGTTCATCCCCAGGACATCAGCTGTGCTAGGGAAAATATTGATTTTTGTCATTTTAAAAAAGAAACTTGCTAAAATAAGCACAGTAGCTGCGGTATTTTTTTTAATGTAGAAGCAAGTTGAATTTTAAAAAAAATAAACAATGAATTACAGCATCCAGATTATACGAAAGGACTGTTTGAGCTTTCAGACAACAAATCCACCAAGAATAGTATCCCACCACTTTACCTGTGCATCCTGGGACACCCAGTGCTTTAAATATGGGTGCTGTTCAGTCTCTCTTAATGAACTTCACATCTGCATCTCTGGACAGTTCTGGCAGAGCAAAAGCTTTACTGGGAAAAGAGGTTGTCTGGAGGCTGGGATGGACCTTATTGCTCTTCCCAGGTGTCTAGTCCAACAGCCCAGCTTTATTTGTGTGTGCTCCTGGGCACAGCCAGCTCCAAGGGCAGCAAAGTCAGACATCCTTGTGGCACAGGAAGAGTTCAAGCGAAAAGTTGCATCCTGATGACAGAGCCGACAACACAGGTTTCTAAGAGAGACCGGCCCTCGCTTCTGTAATCCATGCATACAACTTCCAGTAAAAAAAAATGGGCTCCAAAATAGCCAAAGTTCATTTCTAACCTTACTCCTTTCTTATGCCTCACTAGATTTTATTCTGGCTCACTCCAGAAAAAAAAAATATATATGTACCACTTGACAGGCCGCAAAAACATTAATTGGAATCTTTTAGACAGTTTAAGTGGTTACTTGCCTTTAATATCTATTCTTCAGAAAGGACCTGCAAGCTTTGTGCAAGAGTGCCATCAGATAATCCCAGGCATTTCTTACTCATTTGGCTGATTACTGACAACACACGTGAGAAACGTTTAGCCACCCCTATTTTGAAGACTATCTTCCATCACGGGTAACTTCAACTTGAAGAACTAAATGAGGTCTGTGGGGTTTATTGTTAAACCCTCATCATTCCCCTCACCAGGTAGAAATGCTGCCTATAATGGATATGAAAATGTTTGCTCACTTACCCTGTTGCAGAATTCCTAAATCCACTCCCACATGAAAACCAAAAAGTTTCCACTACATAGATGAGGACAGATGGAAACACTGGGGACAGAGAGAAGGGGACAGCCACCCCAAAGATGAACAAGTGCTTCACTGCAGCAAAATAGGATTTTGTCATTCCCAAACCTTCCCCACGTGAATATAATTTTTTCTTAAAGTCCATCTGACTAAGTTTTCAGACCCTGGCTAGATAGAGACCCGTCAGTTAGTTCCCCTTCTTGAGAAGTTGATTAAGTCCACACACCAACCACTTCCCTGATTGGACCCTTACAGTCCAGGGGGGGCCACTGTGCACCTGTCCTCCTGGGGAGACCCAGGGCCAAGTACCAGATAACTAGCAACAGCCTCTATACCCCAGAGCCCAAAAAATTATTCAAATTAGCTAATCTACATGGAGCACAAGAAACCAAGCTAAACCCACCCCACTGGCCAAATAACACCTGCCCCGTCAGGTCCAGCTTGCTGTTACCCTGCTCCTGTTACAACTCCCTGCATGGTCCTGCCTGACAGCCTTCTCTGTCCTGAACTGTAAGTAACAAAGCATTGTGCCTTGAATCTATGTGAGCATCCATGTACTTTGTCCCACCATCAAAAAAAACCTTTCTATCTTATAAAATACCCTGAAGTACTGAGTAGATCCATTTCTTCACACAAGAAGATCAAACACACAGGCCTGTTCCAGCCCCACAGCATCTTGACTGATTTGACCAATTAGATGCATTGAAATTGCTTGCTGGGACCAGCCAAGACCATGAAGTAAACACTACCATTGACCGCTGTTCAAACAGTTCATGTTAGTGGCCTCAACTCCTGGTCTCAGGAAATGAAGACACTGTGTCTATTTCTACTGCCCTAATTAGATCTTTTTCCAGTCACCTCGTTAACCCAGCATATAGCAGAGTTCCCACCATACAGCAGGTGCTCGATAAATGCTTGTTGAATGAATGAAATACAGGACCAAAAATGCACAGAAAAATCTAGCCCATTCATTCAGAACTCAACACATATTTAATGACTGGCTACTATGTTCCAATCACCTGGGTTTAAGAAGTGATTACATTGCATTTCCATACCTAAGGGGCTACTAGCAGTCTGCCAGCATTAATTAGTTCTCATTTAGGGGCGTGCCATTTAATGATTTACATCAACACTTATTTGAGTTCCAGCCTCACCTCCTGAGTGAAACATTCCCTGACCTCCCCAGGAGAGTTGATCACTCCCTTTCTCTTACCTCCACGCATACATCATACAGTATCGTATCCACTTGCTGATCTTGAGCTCCCTAAGAGCGAGGACCATCTATAATGCATCTTCCTATCTCCAATGCTTAGCCCAGTGTCACCCGGGACTTAGCAGGTGCCCAGCAAGTATTGGTTGAATGAATGAATAGTAAATAAATGAATACATTTCTTCAAATGCTTTGCACTGTGTAGAAGCTGAGAAAGGTAGCGGGAGAGGAGAGTAGACTAAAACAGTAGTTTTCAAACTTGAGTGCCGGGCTACAAACCCACTCTCTGATTGTGTAGGTCTGGGGAGAGGCCTGAGAATGTGCATGTCTAACAAGTTCCCTGGTGATACTGATGATGCAGATCTAGGGACCACACCTGCTGGTCTGAAGGAAAAATTTGATGTGTGAACATATGCTTTTACACGGAGGAAACAGGAGAAAGAACGATGAGATGGTGGATAATAACAAGCTTACTGGAAACATACCACAGGCAGTGGGGCAGAGAGGGTATATCAAGGCTGACTTCATTAACCTATTTCAAAGAGAAGGAAACAGATCCTAAGAAGGTGAATGATTTGTCAGAGGTCAACCCACAAGGTACAAGAGGAATGTTTGCCCATGAGCCCCAAATGACATGTACCAAAATGTCCATTTCTTTATTCATAATGATCCCAAACTGGACATATTTCCATCAACAGTAAAGTGAATAAATATATTGGGGTGTATATTCATACAAAGAAATATTACATAGCAATTTTAAAAAAAGAACTACAGCCATATGCCACAACATTGATAAATCTCACAAATGTTGGTGAAAGAGGTTAGACGCAAAAGAGCACATTCTGTTAAAGTCTGTTTACACCAACTTCAAAGAGGGGCAAAATGAATCTGTCTTGGAGGTCAGAACAGTTACTTTGGGGAACAAGGAAGGAAAGTAATTGAGGGGACCTCAGGGGAGTTTCTGAGGGTGTTGTTGATATTCTACTTCTTGACCTAGGCAGGGGTTTCAGAGTATGCTCACTTTGATATTTTTGCATTTTTCTGCATGTGTACTATACTTCAAAATACAGGACTTTTTTTTTAAGTGGTTGAAAGGAAGAAAATAGACGTGGAGCTGAATCTATGAATCAAACCCCTGTCCTGGGAGCTGGCCCAGAATCCCCTTCAAGAACAGACAGGAAGATGGTGGTGAGCTCTCCCAGGGGGCAGAAAGGAACAGGGTCACTGCAGATGCTTATTTCAGGCCAATTTCACAGGCCCGACAAGTGAGACCGTGAGATAACCTTAAAAGTATAATACGTATATTAATCTTTTACATGAGAATTATAGAGCTGGAACATACCTGGGAGATCATTAAAGTTCAGAAGAAGATTTTAGAGCCTTTCCCATAAACCAGCTCAGTATTTATCTCAGCTGGGAGGTTGGCAAGGTGGGCCAGGGCAGCTGTCTTTTTTGGCTGAACTCCCCGCCCCTGTAAAAATGTTTTCTCATTGGATCCTGTAAACTTTCTGAACCTTGAGGAAGACTTAAGTCTCAACTCAGAAGATAACAAATTCTTTCCCTAAACCGCATTGTTCGGATACCTTTCTCACAAACTGTGAAGGCTTCTGAGCGATCTGGAAGAGTTGATACCAAATCCTTTCTTGGGAGATGACACTGTGTTTGTCCAAAACATTTCTGTTAGCCAAGCAGCTGAGCGGCTCTGCAGGCACTGTAAACATCTGGCTAGTTAAGAAATACAGTCTCCTAACTGATCTATTACAGTAAATGGTCTAGACAGCGCGACTGGAACTCCTCGCTTTTTTATACTTCATAAACCTGTATCTAAGTGCAGGTGAAGTCAGTCATAAATATAAAACCACCAGAGAGGAATGGCCTTTGATTCTTTGTTTATCACAGGCTAATTAAAACACAAACTGAACATAACTCAGTTCTTTAATGGAGGTTACCAGATGTGTTATTACTTGACCCCGCTCAGGATGAAGTCCCAGTAAAATAGCTATCATTTTTTTATTTAGTACAGTAGCCGTGCTATAGTTAAGGGTGTGTCTTTCTTTTGATTACAAGGCCCACATCTAAAGGAGGGAGGAGAGGATGGTTAACCCCTGAGAATATGGTCTCTGGGCATGGGAACTCTGATTACTATAAGCCCTGTCCAGGAGTGAATTCTTGGGTGCCCTGCATACTATGGCTATGCACCGTGCCGAAGACACATTTTCACTGGAAGTATAATTACCGACTTTTAAAAGTCACCTTTCATCCCAACAAACCCAGCTCTTTCTAAAGTGTTAGAGAGCCATTACAAATTACAGTTAGAGTAATAGCTTCGACCATTCAGCCATCACTTAAGAAGCACTTCAGCTGCCTGGAGCAGGAAAGGTCAATCTGGCAGGGCCACCCCTCCTTAGTCAGGAAGTCATGTGGATCTTTTTCCAGCCAGGTGGCCCTGCTGAATGGCCAGGAGCTCTGAACATCTGGAATTGGCCACACATTCCTATGTATAGGGCCCAGCAAACACCACAAACACTTGGGCATCCAAGATGCACCACCGCACAACGTTATCAGTGGAGTTGGGAGGAGTATAATAATGAAACATCAACCGCCAACTATAGGACAGCAGCTTTCAAATGCCATCTCCCAACTCAGAACCCTTGCAAGACTCATCTGAACCCTAGATAGACTCATCCCCGTTGGATATTTACTTGGCTGTCCCCCAGGCACTTGAAATACAGCATTTCCAAAATGGAATTTATCGTGTTCTCTGCAAAACCACTCTTGGGTCCCACAACTCAGGAATCACACCACCCACCACTTAATTTGCCAAATCCCCAAACCTGGGCTTCATCGTTTGGTTCTCCCTTCTTCTCCTTGTCAATGCATTCCCAAGATCTACTGATGCTACCTGTTTCCTTCTGGTCCACACTTCTGCCATGGTCTTCCTTCCAGTTCAGATCATCATGGTATCTCAGTCCCTAAAACAAGGGTTCTCAGCCAGGGCAATTTCACGCTCCCCACCCCCATACACACACACACACACCAGGGGACATTTAGCAATGTCTGGAGACACTTTTGGTTGTCACAACTGGAGGCTGGGGTGACGCTACTGGCATCTAGTGGGTAGAGGCCAGGGATGCTGCTAAACATCCTGCAATGCACAGGACCACCCACACAGCAAGGAACAAGGAGTCCAAAATGTCAGCAGCAGTGAGATTGAGAAACCTGCCCTAAAACAGCTCCCTGCCAAGGTGCCGGAGTAAGCTCCATTAAACACAAATCTTAACACGTAACTCTCCTGCTCAAACCCTTCAAATATCATTGTTCTTGGAACAAAGTCCCCAAGGTCCTTCCACCTCTGTCCCCAGCCTCATCTATAATCACTCTCTACCTTCCCTGCAGCCTCCATGCTTCAAATGTCCACACCCAGGTTCTTTCAGTTCCTTGAACTTCTGGGTCTCTGGACAAAATTCTCTGCCCATGTCCACCAAGGAGTTCTCCTGTACTCAGCCTGCAGATTTCAGTCTCACCCAATCTCCTACACAGGGTGTGGCCTGTGCCCTCCCAGGGCACATGTGTTTCTACCATCCTTCACCTTGAGTCTGTGTTGTCACTGAGCCTTGTGTGTGCTCCCTGTGGGCAGGGACCTTGTCTGTCTGTCCACTCTATCCCCTGTCTGCCTCGCAGGAAGACACTCAATATGTGCTCACGGAATTAATGAGCAAACAGCATATTACAGTAAAGCTGGTCTCTGGGGCTATTTAGATCTGAGCAACTCAGTCAAACAAAAACTTGTATCTTAAGCAAATAATAAGTTTCTATGTTTTGGTTCATTCATTAGGTCAGTGTCTCAGATACTTAGAGAGGATTTTAAAGTCATCCACTGCAGCTTCTTATCTGTTACCCAAGTACCCTCTACACAACTGCCCTGTGCACACATACACACACACATACACACACAAACACACATGACCAAAGACAACCAGCCTTGACTTGGACACATGTAGTAACAGCAATGTGACTTCCTTTGAGAAGGTTCAGTTCCACATTTGGAAACACCTTTAGAAAGTATTTATTTCTTCACAGATGGCCAATAAGCATATGAAAAGATGATCAACATCATTAGTTATTAGAGAAATGCAAATCAAAACTACAATGAGGTACCACTTCGTGACAGTCAGAATGGCCATCATCAAAAAGTCTACAAATAACAAATACTGGAGAGGATGTGGAGAAAAGGGAACCCCCCTATGCTGTTGGTGGGAGTGTAAGTTGGTGCAGTCACTGTGGAAAACAGTATGGAGATTCCTCAAAAAACTAAAAATTGAGCTGCCATATGATCCAGCAATCCCACTCCTGAGTATATATCTAGATAAAAGTAAAATTCAAAAAGATACATGCAGCTCTATGTTCATAGCAGCACTATTCACAATAGCCAAAACATGGAAACAACCTAAATGTCCATTGACAGATGAATGGATAAAGAAGATGCGGTACATATATACAGTGGAATACTACTCAGCCATAAAAAAAGAACAAAATAATGCCATTTCCAGCAACATGGATTGCAACTAGAGATTATCACACTAAGTGAATTAAGTCAGAAAAAGAAAGACAAATACCATATGATATCACTTATATGTGGAATCTAAAATATGACACAAATGAACCTATCTATGAAACAATATCAGGGACGTAGAGAATAGACTGGTGGTTGCCAAGGGGAAGGGAGGTGAAAGGGGGTTGGATTGGGAGTTTGGGATTAGCAAATGCAAACTGGTATATATAGGATGGATAAACAACAAGGTCCTACTGTACAGCACAGGGAACTATATTTAATATCCTGTGATAAACCATAATGGAAAAGAATATGAAAAGAATGTATATATATATATATATATATATATATATATGTATATAACTGAGTCACTGCTGTACAGCAGTAATTAACACAACAATGTAATTCAACTATACTTCAATAAAAAATAAATTAAAAAAATTTTTTTACAAGAAATTTATTTCTTCATACTGAGCCTTAATGTGTCTCATCCACTTGTTAGTTTCAGTGCTCTTGGGTCCTACAGAACAAGCCAAACTCCTCCCCCTTTCACCTGACAGACAGACCATCAGCCTCCCCTGGGCTTCCTCCTCCTATAGCCTCTAGTTCAGTGTTTCTCTCTTTTTTACTGTATTCCTGTCTGAACAAATTCCACTTGGTCAAGTTCTGTCTCAAGGTATCTTTGGAACAGTGGGTTAGCATCCCATGGCTAGTTAACATCCCAAATCACTGCCAAATCTTTGGAGAGTAATGTGGTAATATCCACCAAAATTTTAAACACACATGCCCTTGACCCATAATGTACATTTCCAATAATTTATCCTCATGCGTGCTCAAAGGCACATGTACAAGCATGTTCACATTGCAGCACTGTTTTCAAAGGCAGAAGATTGGAATCTTTAAGAAGATACCTATCTGTGGAGGACAGGTTCATAAACCATGGTCCATCCACACAGTAGGATGCTAGAGAGAATGAGGTGATCCTCCATATACTGAAATAGAACAGCCTACAAAGCTTGTAGATAATTGTAAAAACAAAAATGTAGAAACGTGCACAGTGTCGTACTCCCCAGGGTAAGAAGAAAGAAGGAAGGAAGGAGAAAAAGAGAACGTGAGAGAGATATGTGTCCTAAGGAGGAGAAAATGCTCAACTTTGATTCTGTTTTCTAGTCTTCCTCCTTTTGCTCTCATTTGAGCAAAATAAGACCTGGGAAGACAAGTGAGTCACTTCAATGCCACCATGACCATCAGGGAAGAATCACAATTTCAGAGAGAGCTGTTTGGTTCTCCTTTGAAAGTTGCAACTTTCTGGGCCCAATAAAGAATCACTATTCTTTTGTGTTATTTAATTGTGATATAATTAGCTAAGTTAACACAGATAAACCCACTTGAGGAGTGGAATGGGGGGAGGTAAAATATAAGAGATGAGAATTTATTCAAGTGCTTCTCTAGAAAAAGATTACTTCCTTGAATTAAAATAGTGATTCCTCCATGAGTTGACTTCCCAAAGATAATCTACTTTAGCAACTGATTAACTAAGACCCTGCTCACAAGTCCCTTTCTTAGATGGATCCAAAAAGCCACTCTGCTAACTTTTTAACCACTTTTTTAGCCACTCTGCTAACTTACCAACTTCTTTTTGTAAGGTTTTAAGAATTAAGAGATTAAGAGAATATTCTGTGTAGTATTATTATTTATGCCTATATAACATTGGCTAGAAAAGCAAGTGTCCTGACACCAACTCACCATTGAAAATGGACCATCACTCAAAGTTTAAACAAATTAAAGAAATTTTATTTCTTAGCTAATGGGTAAATGAAAATGTGCTCAACATCACTCATCATCAGGGAAATGCAAATCTAAACCACAATGAGATATCACCTTACACCTGTTAGAATGGTGATTTGAGAGGACAAGAGATAACAAGATTTGGTGAGGATGTGGAGAAAAGGGAACATTTGTGCATTGTTGACAGGAATATAAATCAGTGCAGCCACAGTGGAAAACATTATGGATGTTCCTCAAAACATTAAAAATAGAACTATCATATGATCCAGCAATTCTACTTCCGAGTATATACCCAAAGGAAATGAAATCACTATCTTGGAGATATACCTGCATCCCCATGTTCACTGCACCATTATTTGCAATAGCTGAGACATGGAAAAATCTGTTTCCATTGACAGATGAATGGATAAAGAGAATGTGATATGATATATATAAAATGATATAATGCAGCCATAAAAAGAATGAAATGCTACCATTTGCAACAACATGGATTAACCTTGAAGGCATTATGCTAAATGAAATAAGTCATACTGAGAAAGACAAATACTGTATAATTTCACTTACATGTGGAATCTAACAAAATCAAACTCATAGAAACAGAGATTGGTGGTTGCCAAAGGCAGAGGGTGGATGTGGGGAAAACGGGTGAAGGTGGTTAAAAGGTACAAACTTCCAGAAAAAAGAAAAAAGAAGAAAATGGACCATCACTTAAACTTTAAATAAATTAATGTTCAAATTTGGACCATCAGATGTCTTTGTGTAGAGGAGAAAAAAACCATATCAAATCCCAACCACTAGCAAAACTCCCAAGAGTTCCTTTATGGAGAGACCTGTTACCAAGAAGTCCTATCTATCAGCATCAGTACTCACCAAAGACACTTCAAAGGGGTTTCAAGCTGAAGACAGTTTGTAAAATGTGTTGGGCTTATTGAATTTTTAATCCTGACTCGGCCTTTCCCTTTGGAGAATCTGAAAGGACAAAAAGGTGAGATGGTGAAAAGGACTTTGGCCAAAGTAAATGCTGAGATGGTATTCTGAGAGGTGTCTTTTTTTTTTTTTTTTTTGCATAAGAATTGTTTTCGTAGAGAACTGTTCTTTCTCATTTTGTGTATTACTACCATATACCAAAAAATGACCACCATTTGTTGAGGGGATGGTTCAATTGTAGCTTCTACAATCTGAAATATCCTTGTTCTTTATCCTCTCCAGGCCTCAGTTTCCTTGTCTATAGGAGCTAATATGCCCACTTAAGTAGCTTGGGGTATAAATTAAATGAAAAACAATTACATGGAGACTAAACAACATGCTAGTAAAAAGCCAATGGGTCAACAATGAAAACAAAGAAGAAATCAGACAATACGTCAATGACAATGAAAACACAACCACATTAATCTATGGGATGCAGCAAAAGCAGTCCTAAGAGGGAAGTTCATAGCAATACAGGCCTTCCTCAAAAAAAAGAAACATCTCAAACAACCTAACCTACCACCTAAAAGAATTAGAAGAAGAACAAACAAAACCTAAAGTCAGCAAAAGGAAGGAAATAATAAAGGTCAGAGAGGAAATAAAATAGAGATCAAAAAACAAAGTAAATGAGCCCCAGACCCTACCTTACTTAGCACAAGAGAATCTTTCTCTCCTCCCTGGTATCCACCCTCCTATGATTTATCTCAGAAATCCAGAAGTGTTCTCCGGGTTTGCAAGGTCAATCCTAGCTACATTCCTGCAGAAGAGAGAGCTCTGACGATCAAGGAGTCCTATTCTCTTTGGCCAGTGCTGCTCTGGTCTACTCTGGAGGCTCAGTGATGACCTGCCAAGTGCTGCCACCAAACTCTGTGGATGCACCCTATGAACCAGAGAAAGCATGTGGAGGACAGCTCACCCACCACCATCCCTCACCAGCAAGAGGTAGAATTGGGTGGAAGAGGACATCTCTCTTTTCCAGGAGTAAGCTTGGTTCTAGCTTGCCCTACCCTTACAGCTCTGGAATTATACTACTCTGTTGGCTGTTGATACACACACACACATACACACATGCACACTCATGCATATACATGTATACACACACACACACACACACACACACACACACACAAAGCAGTTTTCCCCTGGCATGTCCTCAATGCCAGGGTGGTGAGCCCTAGGGAGATTTTCAGTCTCAGCCCCCTTCCATCTCCATCTTTGCGTCATAGCCCTGAGTCACATCCTTCCCAGTCTAGGGCCCCCCACCCCAAGGCCTCAGGAAAACTCACTTTCTTACACATTAAAAAGGAACTCAACACAGAACCCCCTGTGAATCCCTCAACCTTAAATTCCATGGTCTCTGTTTCTATGATCTTTGTCATCTCAACTGTATGCACTGGGGTGGGGGTGGGGGTCACATTATGTCTTTTGGGGAACAAGAGGGGACAAATAAAGCAGATCTGTATTTAACAGACAAATGTTTACATCATAGAATTCAGTTTTTCAGTATCACTTTTGAGAAGTTAAAATATGATCTTAGTGGTCAAATAACCTGAGTTTCCATAACCTAAACTTCGGTGAAACTGTCCATTTTTTTTCTTTTTCTTTTCCAGATAAAAATGATTCATTCCTTCAGCAAAGCTCTTAGATCTGTCTTTTTCTTTGAATATAACCCTGTCCCTGTGCTAGGGCTGTGGGAATGGAGGGAAAACAAGTCATGGCTATTGACTTTCTCAAGCTCACATTCTGACAATAAAAATAAAACTCTCCCAGAAACGCCTTTAGTACTGGCATATGGGCCAACCCTCCACACGTCTTCTGACTCCACCAGGAAAGCACACTGATGTTTAAATGCCTATCTAATGATGTCTGTATCCCCCATCCCCTGCACACAGAGGTGCTCAAGACATGCCGGAAATCAATGAATGAATGAGTGAATGAATAAATGATGCACATCACAGAAGCATCAGCACAACCTCGTCAATTCACACTGGTCATGAAAACACCTTCGTCAATTGAATCAGCCACTTGTTTGCCAGCCAGAATGAAATGAGAATAAAATATGGACCCTGAATCTTCTATTTTGATTCACACGTTAATGTGAGGGATCTGAGATTGAAAGATCACACATTCCATCTACAGAAAGTCTCATAATGGTAAAAATTAAGTTTGACTTTTAAGCTTAAGCCTCAAATTTAGCTGGAACACAGCCCAACCCCAGATGCTTTAACTGGTGTGGATTTAAAGATGAGGTTTTCCTAAGAAATAATTAACGCGTCTCTAATATTTCTTCTGAGTCTGCTTAGGTCATCTGATGAATCTAGCTCCTGGAAAGAAATTATTTAACCCCTAGGCTTTGAAAACCAGCCAACCACATCAACTTATGTATTCATTTGTCTCTTTGGGGAAAAACCTGCCAGCAGCCTGAGGGTTAAGCAGTAATCCTGTCATGTTTGCCCTGAACTTGCCCAGTTAAATTGCAACAGCATGGGTCTCCGTAATTATCTAATTGTTAGTGTTGTGCCTTTACGTAATTTATGATGTAGCATTAAAGTTTGACCCTGGGTTTGAAATGAACTGCGGTTCTGCTGACATCCAAGCTCAAATTAGTAGGTAAGCACGCAATTAAGAATTATGCTTCCGAGCTTTCATTTCCATCTGACCACACTGCTACGCTAATCAGTTTTCTAAGCCTTTCGCCTTCCCCATAACAAGCGTTTCTTCTGCTTTTTATGTCTATGGCTGGCCTGCATCCTCATAAAAAGCTCTCCATGACTGTTGTCTTTAAGAATGCTGCCCAAAATGGCTGTCCACGAGTGAGCTGGCCAGCTCCGAGGCCCTTGTTGGCAAAACCAAAGGTCAGCTTGATGGGTTCCCATTTCCCTCTTCCTGAAAGAGTGATCTCTGCAGAAGGCCTAGGTTCCCTAGATGGCTTCCACTGGCTACTGGAATCACTCAAGTAAAGACTGGAGCTATTTGGATGTTTAGATCATGGAGTTAGCAGATACTCTCAGGCAATGGACCTCACCGAAACCCCGCCATCTATCTGACTACTGGTGAAAGAAAAAAATAAAGTAACAATAGGAGAGGAAAAATCAGGCAATGGTCCCTTTTCCAGCTTCACGCCTCCTTCACTTTTCTCTCCCCAGCTCCTGAATGACTCTCCCCACTCCCTCCGCCCATCTGCACTCCACCTAAACAGAAACAACTGAACGTAAAATATTAGAATATTTTTAGAGACTCGCGATATCATTACTTTGACTTCAGTACCTATACAAAAAAGACACAATCTAGGGGCTTCCCTGGTGGCACAGTGGTTGAGAATCTGCCTGCCAATGCAGGGGACACGGGTTCGAGCCCTGGTCTGGGAAGATCCCACATGCCGCGGAGCAACTAGGCCCGTGCGCCACAACTACTGAGCCTGCGCGTCTGGAGCCTGTGCCCCGCAACAAGAGAGGCCGTGATAGTGAGAGGCCCGCGCACCGCGATGAAGAGTGGCCCCCGCTTCATGCAACTGGAGAAAACCCTTGCACGAAACGAAGACCCAACACAGTCAAAAATAAATAAATAAATAAAAAATCCTTCCAAAAAAAAAAAGACACACTCTATGTGAATGCTCAAATGAGCAACTGCATGGAGAAATGACTTGCTAATTACCACATGAGTACAATTGCTGTACTAGACCCACATCTCCTGTCTTCCCATTCATTGTTCCTTCTAGGACCTATGTCACTTGGCATTTTGATTCCTAGTTAGCTGAGCCACTGCTAGCCCCTCCTCCTAAAGTCGGAGAAGAGTTGCATACAACCCCCTGCCAAACACACAAAATCAGAACTGAGTTTGGATTCTCCATAATTACTTTCCCTAATATATACCCTAATTATATACCTAGATTTGCCTTCTACTCCAGATTTATCAAATTTTGAACATGACACGGACATCTTCCTGTCCAACTCATGTTTGTTCTAACCACGAAGTCATCAAGAACTTTATCCAACATCAGTGACTTTCAAACTTGAGTTCCAGAAGTTTGTTCTTACTTTTTTTTATTTCTAATCAAACTTACTCATTACTCCAATATAAAAATCTCATTATGAGGAGTGGGGAGAGGGATGAACAGACAGAGCACAGAGGATTCTTAGGGCAGTGAAAATAGTCTGTACTATGATACTGTAATGATGGATACACGTGATTATACCAAAATCCATGGAATGTACAACACCAAGAGTAAACCTTAATGTAAACTATGGATTTGGGTGATTATGATGTGTCAATGTAGGTTCATCAATTGTAAAAAATGTACCACTCCGGTGAGGGATGTTGATTATGGTGGGAGCTATATGTGCAGGGGGACAGAGGGTTTATGGGAAATCTTTGTAACTTCCTCTCAACTTTGCTGTGACCCTTAAACTGCTCTTAAAAAATCTTAATTTTTAAAAATCTCAGTATTTAAAAGGACAAAAATAGAGCTCTTCTGATGAGAATGGAGCCGAATACCCCCATCAGCACTAGGGTGCCATTCCCACACACTGGAGCACACAGTTTGAAAACCACCATCCTAAGATAAACTATGTATGGAAGCCCATAGAAATAAAGAAACCCAATAAAAATTAAGCTTTGATTTGATTAGTGCTTCCTTTCTTTTCTAGCTGTCCAAAGTGATTTCATAGTCACAAATTACAAAGTTTATTTTTACTATGATATGAGATAAGAAAAGATGAAAGAAGGCATCCTTGTTCTCATTTTATGGATGCTCCAAGACATAGAGCTGGCTAAGTTGAAAAGTTGGAATAAGAACTTGATCCCCTGACTCTGCCATTTCCCTTTCCTCTGCACCAGTGTCTCACCTTAAACATTCAAATCACATAGATGAGTGTCACATCACACACAGACACTCAAGGGGTAGTTTTGGTGGTGACAGTGAGGATGATAATGGTGAGACTAAGGAAAACGGCGTTGAATGTGGATTGAAAAGATTACCCTAATAGCACAATATTTGAGAAGTGTATTGAATTGAACTTACTACGGAATAAGTCTCAAGGTTCTGGACTTCTAGTTCAACTTGACTCTTCCCTATGTAAATTAGTAAGGAGAAGTTTTCAAGTCCAACTAGATAAGAGTGATGAGACAACTAGCTTATCTTCGTCTTCAATCAGAATTGTTCATAGCATGCAGATATTTAAAGGTGCGAAATAAGCAAATCAAGTTCCTTCCACATTTAGTGGTAAGTGGATGTAGATAACATGCAATCCTGAAAAAATAACTGCAGAGCAGTGGCCCCTGACCCTGGACATTGCCAAAAAGGATGGTGCTTATACAAGAAAACCACAGAAGTGCTTATGAGAGGGATGTTTCCTTCCCCGGAGCTTGGAAAGAGAAAACGATTTGAAGGGACGCCCCTGACAAGGGGGAAGGGAGGGGGCAGTGTTGGATGAACTGCTATTTTCAGTGGAAATTCCATCTTGTCACTAGCTCTTGAGTTGGCTACATGCACACTTCAGGTTCCTTAGGGAAAAGTTTGTTTACATTACTTGCTAGACAAAGATCTGTGGAAGAAATAAACAAACTGAACCTCCCTATTAGCCATCACAGTTTCCCCCACTATGCAAAAGTAGAGTGCTCCTATGAAACTTTTTCTAAGTCGCAATGGTGTAAAGCAAAGAAGCAATTACCTTAGGACACATCTTGCTAAAGGATGCAGGAGAGAAATCAAGATCAAGCCCAGATGCTCGGAGACACAGTTCAAAGCTATGGTGGCTTGATGCTAAGATGCCAAGTGTGGTTCCCAGGGAAGGAGGTTGGCAGGGGGCTCTGTCATTGCTTGGGATGTGCGATGCCTCCATAATTGCCACTGTGAAACAAACGCTGAACATCATTTTTTGGTTTTTACCTCTTTATTTTTGTAAAAGTGAAAATCCCCTTCAAATTTCTTTCAGTTAGCATAAACAGGTACTAATGTAGACTTTCATAAAGGTGAAGTGACATAAAGCAAACTTTTGAAAAGCAGGGGATACCTGTATTATGAAAAGCAAGAGCTTTTCAACTAGAAAGCTCCAGATTCAAAACTCAACTACACTCATACTAACAGAACCTAGCCAAGTAATTTAACCTCTCCAAGACTCCATGTTCTCACCTGTGAGGTGGGAGTACTAATACCCATTTCCTTGCATAATTTGAGGATTCAATGAGATAATGCAGAAAATGCATGTGAAGTTCAGAGGACATAGCAAGAACTCAGCAAAGGCTAGTTCCTCTCATTTTACTCATAAGATATCAGATGCAATGATTTATGGCTCTCAGTCCCACAATTTAAAATAATTTATTAAAAAATAATCTCAAGCCTTGCACTCACTGAGTTTCCAACCTAGCAATTACAGCTAAATCTCCATAAAACTATAAAAATAATCCCTGTTTTTCTGGATTAGGAAGGTGGCTACACTGCTAACTCTTGAAGACAGAGGGAAAAAAACACAGATCAACCCCCCAACTTTCATATGTTGTGGGAGCCAAGACGCAATGATTGCATTTACCCTGGAGGATGCATGTCAAATGCGGTGACAGGGAGACACAACAGGCAGGCTATATTCCATCACTACAAGGCAATTCTGCCAGAATCTTTCCATTTCAGCAGCCTTCATCACTGTACAGAAGATACAGAGAGCCCATCATAGTTTAACTGAGATTGTCCTAGAGCTTCATGCTAAAAGGGAGGCTAGTACTTATGGGGACAGAGATCCCTCCCCAACAACTTTGCAAAAATCCCCCTGTAACTGAGCACGACCCTATTTGGCCTTCTTGGGACAGATACCCCATGTCCTCCACCTGTTTCTTGTTTGCAGAAAAACTTTAGCTTCCTAGGCCTTCTCCGAGTTCTAAAGACAGATTTTTTTGTTTTGTTTTGTAATAACCTTATTTATTTATTTTTTAACATCTTTGTTGGAGTATAATTTCTTTAAAATGGTGTGTTAGTTTCTGCTTTATAACAAAGTGAATCAGCTATACATATACATATATCCCCATATCACCTCCCTCTTGTGTCTCCCTCCCACCCTCCCTATCCCACCCCTCTAGGTGGTCACAGAGTACCAAGCTGATCTACCTGTGCTATGTGGCTGTTTCCCACTAACTATCTATTTTATATTTGGTAGAGTATATATGTCCATGCCACTCTCTCACTTCGTCCCAGCTTACCCTTCCCCCTCCCCGTGTCCTCAAGTCCATTCTCTACGTCTACATCTTTATCCTGTCCTGCCCCTAGGTTCTTCAGAACCTTTTTTTTTTTTTTTTTTAGATTCCATATATATGCATTAGCATACGGTATTTGTATTTCTCTTTCTGACTTACTTCACTCTGTATGACAGACTCTAGGTCCATCCACCTCACTACAAATAACTCAGCTTCATTTCTTTTTATGGCTGAGTAATATTCCATTGTATATATGTGCCACATCTTCTTTATCCATCCATCTGTTGATGGACACTTAGGTTACTTCCATGTCCTGGCTATTGTAAATAGAGCTGCAATGAACATTTTGGTACATGACTCTTTGAATTATGGTTTTCTCAGGGTATATGCCCAGTAGTGGGATTGCTGGGTCATATGGTAGTTCTATTTTTAGTTTTTTAAGGAACCTCCATACTGTTCTCCATGGTGGCTGTATCAATTTACATTCCCACCAACAGTGCAAGAGAGCTCCCTTTTCTCCACACTCTCTCCAGCATTTATTGTTTGTAGATTTTTTGATGATGGCCACCCTTACTGGTGTGAGATGATACCTCATTGTAGTTTTGAGTTGCATTTCTCTAATGATTAGTGATGTTGAGCATCCTTTTATGTGTTTGTTGGCAATCTGTATCTCCTCTATGGAGAAATGTCTATTCAGGTCTTCTGCCCATTTTTGGATTCGGTTGTTTGTTTTTTGATATTGAGCAGCATGAGCTGCTTGTAAATTTTGGAGATTAATCCTTTGTCAGTTGCTTCATTTGCAAATATTTTCTTCCATTCTGAGAGTTGTCTCTTAGTCTTGTTTATGGTTTCCTTTGCTGTGCAAAAGCTTTTAAGTTTCATTAGGTCCCATTTGTTTATTTTTGTTTTTATTTCCATTTCTCTAGGAGCTGGGTCAAAAAGGGTCTTGCTGTGATTTATGTCATGAAGTGTTCTGCCTATGTTTTCCTCTAAGAGTTTGAGAGTGTCTGGCCTTACACTTACGTCTTTAATCCATTTTGAGTTTATTTTTGAGTATGGTGTTAGGAAGTGTTCTAATTTCATTCTTTTACATGTAGCTGTCCAGTTTTCCCAGCACCACTTATTGAAGAGGCTCTCTTTTCTCCACTGTATATGCTTGCCTCCTTTATCAAAGATAAGATGACCATATGTGCATGGGTTTATCTCTGGGCTTTCTATCCTGTTCCATTGATCTATATTCTGTTTTGTGCCAGTACCATACTCTCTTGATTACTGTAGATTTGTAGTATAGTCTGAAGTCAGGGAGCCTGATTCCTCCAGCTCCGTTTTTCTTTCTCAGGGTTGCTTTGGCTATTCGTGGTCTTTTGTGTTTCTATACAAATTGTGAAATTTTTTGTTCTAGTTCTGTGAAAAATGCCAGTGGTAGTTTGATAGAGATTGCATTGAATCTGTAGATTGCTTTGGGCAGTAGAGTCATGTTCACAATGTTGATTCTTCCAATCCAAGAACATGGTATATCTCTCCATCTGTTTGTATCATCTTTAATTTCTTTCAT
Source organism: Balaenoptera borealis (assembly GCF_965194805.1). Taxonomy (NCBI): domain Eukaryota; kingdom Metazoa; phylum Chordata; class Mammalia; order Artiodactyla; family Balaenopteridae; genus Balaenoptera; species Balaenoptera borealis. Next base: position 136,034,008 of record NC_138866.1, on the reverse strand, counting down.
CAGTGTCTTATAATTTTCTGCATACAGGTCTTTTGTCTCCTTAGGTAGGTTTATTCATAGGTATTTTATTCTTTTTGTCGCAAGGGTAAATGGGAGTGCTTCCTTAATTTCTCTTTCAGATTTTTCTTCACTAGTGCATAGGAATGCAAGAGATTTCTGTGCATTAATTTTGTATCCTGCTACTTTACCAAATTCATTGATTAGCTCTAGTAGGTTTCTGGTAGCATCTTTAGGATTCTCTATGTATAGTATCATGTCATCTGCAAACAGTGACAGCTTTACTTCTTCTTTTCCGATTTGGATTCCTTTTATTTCTTTTTCTTCTCTGATTGCTGTGACTAAAACTTCCAAAACTATGTTGAATAGTAGTGGTGACAGTGGACAACCTTGTCTTGTTCCTCATCTTAGAGGAAATGTTTTCAATTTTTCACCATTGAGAACAATGTTGGCTGTGGGTTTGTCATATATGGCCTTTATTATGTTGAGGTAAGTTCCCTCTATGCCTACTTTCTGAAGGGTTTTTATCGTAAATGGGTGTTGAATTTTGTCAAAAATTAAAAGAAAACAGTCAAACAAGACAAAATAATAATAGTTTAGCCATTAAACAAAATCAAGGACTTTTAGTTCCTCCTCAAAAGCTATAGATAATATCCTGAACCATATCCTTTGAGCTATTTTGCAGATACTAAAGCCTCCAACACCAGGTGGAAGAAGTTAACTGTATGTTGACCACAAGCATGTAGACCCCAGACTAGTAGGAACTAGATGGTTGATGATGTTGATTCCTGATTGCTTAACCACCAACCAATTAGAAGAATGTCCATGAGCTGATCATATACCCCATAACCTTTTCCCCATCCTGTCTTTAAAAACTTTTATTTGAAAGTTTGGTAACCTATAATAAACACTGCACTTTCCTTCACCACAACCCAGTTTAAGCAGATTGGCTTTACTGTGTGCAGGTGAACAGACCCAAGTTTGGTTCGGTAACAACCACAGAAGTTAATCCACTACATATCATCTGGGTATCAGTGGGGATTTGACCCAAGAAGCAGAACCACTATGAGGTGTTTAGAGTAAGAGGTGTGTTGATAAAATTAGACCTGGAGGTTGGAGGAGAGTCTATGCAAGGTTATTGCCTCTCCATCTAGCACTGTTGCTGACGTCACCACTGTTAAGTCAGTGGGTGGGTGGTCTTATAGGGAAGATGTATGTGAAGTGGGGGAGGGCAATGAAGAGCTGGACCCCACATACATAAGCTAGAATCCACAAATACAACCTGGATCCCCTACATCTGCCTCTCACCACCTAAAATTCATGGTGGCACAAAGAAAGAGCTGGCATCCTCTACCACAGAGCTGCACATAGGAGATAATCTATGGGAGCCAGAGGAGCTGGAGGTCCAGGTGATGTGCTGAGCCAGCAAGGTGAGACAGCACGTCAGGGACAGTGTGTGTTGGCTGCCACAGTACATGGAGCTCTAACTATCCCAACGCTCAGAGCATAAAATTGGCTGCTGCTTCACTTCCACCTTCCAAATCTCACACAAATTCCTCCTGTGACCAACCCTAACAAGGAACCAGACATAAAGGGAATCTAGTAAATGTAGTTCCAGCTGAGCTAAATTCACACAGTACATAAGTACCACAGAGAGTAAATAACAACTCAAAGATGAAAATGCACTTCACTAGTACACTGGCCGACGGACACCTGGCGGCCCCTTCATTTCCCGCCATCCAAGCTCCTCATGATTTCCAACAGCTGTTAATCCAAAATTCCAGCATCCCTTCCTCCTGCCTCTTGTTGACCCCTGTTTGGTTAACCTGCCAGGACATAAAATCTAAGTGTGTCCTTTATTTCTATGGTCGCAAACCACAGGTTGAAGAAATGCCCACTGGTGGTCATGGCATCTCTTTACCCCTCTCCTCCAACTCACGATTTACCAAGGAAAGGATGTCCTAATGGAGAGGGTAATTTAATCTGAATTGCTCTTTAATCCCTGAGCAGCTCTTGACTGCCTGGCTGTCAAAATAAAGTGTGTTTTTCCAGCTGCATGGTCTATCGGGCTTTCATTAATCTACCATGTTTTAATATCCATTAGTGAGTATTAATCTAAAAGGATGGATTTGGGGCAGAGATCCCATTCCTCTTGTCTTTTCTAATTTTCTATCATCAGAGGAAGTTTTTTTTTTTTTTCCCTATGAAACTCCAAAGAGGATAAAAATGGCCTGAAGACTGTTTGTTTCTCTGTCCACACTGACAGATGGCTATTTGCACCAGCCCAGCTGGATTTGAAGTTTTTTCTTGCCAAGTGCTCAGCACAAGTTTAGCCTCATCTCATACTAGGTCATGAGCCCCATCCTTCACCAATGACCACCAACATGCTCTTTGTTTGGGATACCTTCTTCTTATTTGTTCCTTTCGGTTCCTACCCTTTTGCTCAGCACTGTAGCACTGGCTCCTGGACAGGGCTATGGAATCCAGCTTGCAGAAGTGAAACGTCTGAATCTGAAGTCATGGAAATTCAATGTAATGATCAAAAAAAGAGGGAAAAATGATTCTAAGAGGGCAAAGAGACAAGGTTTCCCAGTACATCTAATCACAGTTGCAGTAAGATTATTTTGTGTGTCACCTGTATCTTTCCCAGCACAATCTGGAGCCTTGTCATCTCTGAGAAGACTGTAGTCTTGAGCCAATCTTTATGATTAAGGTTTACCTTCAGAGGTGAAATGCGTTCAGAAAATGTGGACTCTTTTATGATTTGGAAATAGAAGTCCTCTGTCCAGTATGCATAAATTCACCCAGCCAGAGAAATTTAGTGCTATGTATTCAAGCTTGAAGTCCTCATCTAAGAATTCAATGGATTTTTTTCACTATGATGAGTTCCCCAAATTCACATTCCCTTCAGAGAAGATTTCATTTGGTCTTAAAGAGGCACAAGCACAGGGTATTCTGAACCTCCCATCTAATCTCTTAACTGATGTGAATCACAAATGTGTAAATTACCTTAATTCACTTTCTAGATCACCCCAGGATACACCCCTGGATGATGCATGGAGAAATTCTAATTCCTTTTTCCTGAACTTGGGGACCGGCAGGACAACGTTGGTGAGTGAATCTGGGTGGAAAACCAGGGCAAACTAAATAGCACAAGTTTCACTGGGGCCAGGAACACTATTTACCTTGGCTGATGGGGCCAAATGGAATAACAGAATTTAGGGCTTAAATTTATGGGGCTTTTTATCTTCAGGAGATTCCAGAAATCCACAATTTTATGCAAAATCTTCCAAACCTAAAAATAAGTTTAAAATGTGTTAAACCCTGTGTAGGTCGGTAAAATCTGTCTGCAGGCAAAGCCAGCACAAAGTCTCCCAGTTTTGTAATCTCATTCCCAGTGTTTTGGCAGAAAGGCTCGCCACCTAGAAATGACTTGTCACTGGAAATACAAGTTCAGTCATCTCTGGTATTTTTAATCCACATTCATTTCTATTTGAAGGCACTGGAGAGAAGCAAAAGCCGATGGAAACTAGAGCCACCCTGGGTGAAATGCATGTATATACAGAATCACATCACAAGAAATGCCAGAGGAAGTTCTTTAGGCCAGAGTAAAATGACAGTAGATGGAAACTTAGATCCACAGGGAAGAATAAAGAGTATTGGAAATGGTGAATCCAGACAAAAACAAAAAATTATCTTTTTTTTCTTAATTTCTTTAAAAGGCAACTCTTATATATATATAAATATTTCAGAGTTTATAATATATGGACATATAAAATATATGATAAAAATTGCACAAAGGGTCAAAAGTTGAGGGAGGAAAATAAGTAAAATCAATTTGTCTCAAGGGTCTTATATTTTATGTGAAGTGGAACAATAATAACACTAAATAGACTGTGATAAGATAGTGATATATATATATATATATAAAATAATTCCTAGAGCAACAACTAAAAAAAATCCTGCAGGCATACGTAAGATCTAATAGAGGAATGAAAATGAAATAATAAAAATAGATTCGAGGGCTTCCCTGGTGGTGTAGTGGTTAAGAATCTGCCTGCCAATGCAGGGGACACCGGTTCGAGCCCTGGTCCAGGAAAATCCCACATGCCACATAGCAACTAAGCCTGTGTGTCACAACTACAGAGCCTGTGCTCTAGATCCCACAAGCCACAACTACTGAGCCCATGTGCCACAACTACTGAAGCCCGCATGCCTAGAGCCCATGCTCCGCAGCAAGAGAAGCCACTGCAGTGAGAAGCCTGCACACCGCAACGAAGAGTAGTCCCCGCTCACTACAACTAGAGAAAGCCTGCGCGAAGCAACAAAGACCCAACACAGCCAAAAATAAATAAATTTTTTAAAAAATAGATTCGATCACCTAAAGAAGTCAAGAAAAGAGGAACAAAGGAACAAAAAACTAATATACAAGTAGAAAACAAACAGCAAAATGCCAGACTAAACCCAGCCATAGCCAAAAATCCATTAAATGTAAATAGATGAACAATTCTTACTAAAAGGCAAAGGTTGTTAGACTGGATTTAAAAACAAACAAACAACAACAACAACAGCAACAAAAACCCAAGACTCACCTGCATGCCATCTACAAGAGAAGAACTTTTGATGTAAAGATACAGGTAGGTTAAAAATAAAAGGATGGGAAAAGACAGACCATGCAAACTCAGTTTAAGAAAGTAGGTATGACTTTACTAGTACCAGATAAAATAAACATCAAGATAAAGAGTTAAAAAGGGACATTCCATGGTGATAAATGAGTCCACTCATCAGGAAGGTATAACAACTCTTAATGAATATGCACCTCATAACAGAGTCTCAAAATACATGAAGCAAAAACTGACAGAACTGAAAGGAGGCAGAGACATAGCCACAATCCTCACTGGAGATTGTAACACTAAGGGTGAAGATCATCTGAATATAACTGGCACAGCATCACTTCTTTCAGGAAAGACATTCCAATCATTTAACAAGTGAGGTGTGGCTTCTGAGCCATTAGAACAGACACTGGCCATAGTGCTGGAGGAAGGTCTTGGAATCCCCTGCCTTGCCAGGTATTTACTGTTATAGTCGCTGGACCTAAGAAGAGGGACCAGCTATGCCAGGTGTGGGAGGCATTAGGAGAATGCATATTTACAAACTGACATGAAAGTATTTCAATATTTTGTCAGTTAGTATGACTCCACAGATATAGCAGCTGCAGATCACCTCTGACTCCTTTAATAAGAAGAATGCCACCACCAGCTTTTTTTCAAGAAGGTATTTTATAAGACTCAAAGTTCCTTGAAAACAAGAACTGGGATTGATTCACCCATGTAGTTCTCACAAAGCTTGATACAGAGCCTTCCTCATAATAGAAGCATCATAAAAATCAGTTCAATGAAAGAAACAATAAATAATTCCCTTCTTTTTTTCTTGGTGCATGAGGCACTCTTTGGCAACAGCTCCGTATGATGACTCTCTTGCACTTGAATTCCTTCATCACAATAGTTAAAGCCAAAACTAAGCAAAACATATTGGGGTGCTGGCACCTTCTGTTGAACAAGTTGTATATAAAATGCTGTGGAAAAGGAGCATATGTTTTTGATAACTATAAAACACATTATATTTAAGAACCAGGAATGAATGTAAATGCTGAATATTAATGCACCTGAAGTCTTATTTAAATTAAAAGTTGGTCTTTGGTGTGATTTGATTCTTTCCAAAACATGAGAATCCCTTTCAGGGTCTCTTCTGTACAGGCTGCACAGGGAGAGTCAGCTTTGCTCCTAGTGCCATTGTAACCTTGCCTTGGGTCTGGAGGTAAGGATCAAGATGCCGACACTTTGTTTTAAAAGTAAGATGGGTTAAAAAAGAAGTGAGGCTAAGATGCAAGGCAAGCAGTGCAGTGTGTTACTGGCCGGCCAGTGACTCACTATGAGCCACAGAAACACTGCCCATAACTCAGCAGACGTGTTCGCTTAGCAAGTTGGACTTGTCTGTAGGGAAGCAAGGAGGAGCCACACCTCAGGGTGGTCCACAAAAGCAGGAAGGGAGGGCGTCTGTATTGGCTTCGCTCTTTCCCATCTGCCCTTGCACACGGGACAAGGCTCACCCCATGTGGGCTGCACCATGAAGCCCTCTAGTAGCCACTCCGGGATCTAGATGCCCAGGACCTTCGGGTGGTCATCCAAAACTGAGAACGGAGGGGTGACTAAGATGAGTGGGAGACCCGGAGAGAAAGGAGGCGGTCAAGGCAATCTGGGAACGTGCCCGAGCTTTAGCCCCATTATACCCCGTGCCTGCTGTCTCCATGGGTCCAGTGGAGACACAGCCCCATCAATGGTTCCGTCATGCAGCTCTGCGCCCCATCAAGGGTCTTTGCGTGTCTTTGCGTGTTAGAAAGACGAGGGTCAGAGGCTAGAACAGAGTGTGAAGGGAGGAAGAAGAAGGAGTAGGTACTTAAGAGAAATGACCTAGCATCCTGGAAAGAGCTCAAACCTTATAATCAGATAAAACTTGGTTCAAATCCCAACTTCATGCTTACTAGTTGTGCAGCTTTGTGCAAATCACTTAACTCTCTGAGTTAAGTTTTCCCATCTTAAATGAGGATAAAAACAATTAGTCTAAAGAGATGTTATGCCAGTATAGGTCTTGGCATAGCAGATGGCTCTAGTCTGCTACGCCATCAAACATGAGTTCCTGCACGCACCAGAGAACGCATATCAAAATCCTGTGGACCTCACGTTGCTTAATAAGTAATACTTGTTAGCAAGTCATTGCCTGATAAACTAAGAGCATGAAAGAAAGTCTCCATAATCACAAGAGCCTGGCATTGCCTAGACACGGCCTGGAACCACACTTCCAAGCACAAACATACGTTCCCAAGTGCCTTGGGTGCACCTCGCTAAGACCTGTGATTTTCTCTGGCAACACACATCAGCCACTAAATTTTAGAGCTCAAAAAATCTCGAGGACAAGTTGCCTTCTTCTTTTCGGTTTTGCAAGGACAAATCTGACAGAAATGTAGAACCTGTGTAGATATTTAAACAGCCCATGTGACAGGGAGCGCCTTCAGCCCAGCCATGAAGGATAGGCTTTCCGACAACATCCACTATACAGATGAGCCCTCAAATTAGTGCAGGAGCTGCGAGTCCTCGGGCTCGGAGGAGAGAGGCGTTCGACGCTCTGCCTCTGCCACGGGCCATGCCGCCAGGGGCATCCATCACAGTAAGTACCAGGGAACAACACCTCTGATACCTCTTCATTGGGCCGCCAGCAAATGAGGCACTAGATTAGGCCTGACACGGGAAGAGCACAAGCTGAGGTTTGCCGGGTGTAATTAATTGGAACCTCGCCAGCTTGACAAATTGGGATGATGAATCTATCTGGTATGAATAAGGAAAAAATGCATAATCAGTCAAAGATTTAGTTAAGACAGCTTTACTCTGACTCTCTGCCACAGCTAAATCCATTAAGGCAAGGAAACACCACTTTTTTTAAAAAGGCAATGTCCTTCACATGTTCAATTTATAACTTTTTGTTCTTGAATTTATGAGAGAAGTCAACTCAGATTTGTTTGACTTTAAGGGGAAAAGAGTTTTCTCCTGTGAGTTTAAAAAAATTTGTCTCCCATGTCTTTTAGTTCAGTTGGAAATGTGTGTAAATAGACATTGGAGGGGATTTTACCTCTAATTTTTTAAGGCATGTTAATACTAGTTGAGCCAAACAGGCCACTCTGCCTCGATAGAAATGGTTTTATGCTCAATGTAAAAAGAACAAAACTTTTGCAATGGGTTTGCCTCACCCCCACCCCAAACTTGTTTTCTAGATCACTGTCTGTAAACTCTGATAGATCTAGCAATAGATGGGTAAGAACTGTTTTCTTTTAATTGGCAGGGGAAATCATTTTTTAATTTCTTCTACATTCAAGTTGGGTCTCAGGAAGTGAAAAGTATCAATTATGTGATTATCCAGCTAATTTGACAAACAATAAAAAAATCAAAGATAAATCAGCCCTCCCATAAAAAAAATCATTTGCACTACTGACCAGATTAAACTAGATAATTATGCCCTGGGCAAGAAGATATTGCTTCAAAGAAGAAAGAGAGAACAGGTTCACACATTCCATGGCAAGAGCTGTGGGTATAAATTAGTTCATGGTTCTTAAATCTGTGGGGTTTTTTAAAATTTAATCTGTGTGTCAATACTGCATACCCATTCTACTAAATAATGAAGCAATTCTGTTTGTTTGTTTGTTCTTATCCTTTGGAAAACAGAAGCTGGCTACAGCTTTCAAAACCCAAGTCTTGCAACTATTAATGACCATGGTTTATATTTCAATTTGTATGTGGTTCCTTTTTACCCAACATAGAACAAAATGCTAAGACAATGCTTAAATTAAAATGGCGTAAATGCCAAGATGTCACATGTGACCCCACAGACAGTTGAACACAAACACCGTATTCTCCCTCTGAGGCAGCCCCTTTTGGGCATCCACCGATCCCATTCACTTATACATGCCCAGGTGGGAGACCATGTAAGTGGCTATTCATGGAACAATGTACAGAGCTTGTTCAGTAAGGGATGAAGGAAAGGGATTGAGGGAAAGAGTGGAACAGGCTGCAGGGTAAACAGACCTAGCGTTCAAGGTCAGTTACCCAGGAGCTTCTAAGTCTTTCACTCTTTCTGACATTCTGCTCCAGAAGAAATGTCCTGTGAAAAAAGATATCTGTGAAACTCGCTAAACACCACTTTGGAAATAGACTCTGCTGTCCTGTAATTTGAATCACACCTTAACTTCAAGTGGCAAAATGCCTTTCCTCACAATCCATAAAAACTTTTAACGTCAATGAAACTTGAAAAGTAGAAGGTGGGTAAACAGTTGAAAGGTGCTTAATTTTTCTTTTGTGGGTCTCTTTTATAGTTTATTTTCAAAGGATGTCGAGATGCCACAGGCAAACTCACTGTTTTATGGGTTGGGGGTGGGGTGAAGGAGAGGAGAGGCCCCTCGGGAGACCACTCAAGTTACAATTAACAAAGGGCAGGATGTTTTGCTAGAGGCACAGAATTTACACTTATGAAGATAATCTCTAAGCAGATTGGGGCTGCCATTAGCCAAAACTTTACTTCCCTTCATTTTCAAAATCTTTTTTTTTTAATGCGTTGCTAAAGGCTTGCAATCTTTTGATTATTCAACAGTATTTTCCCTTCAATTTTTGCCTAAACTAGTCCCATCTTCCCACCCATTATAGGATAGGAATTAATGTATTACCATGCATTATCTCAATTAATCCATCCCATCTCCATAGAGCAAGAACTGACTTTTTAACGGGGTTGAGGGAAGTAAAGAGACACACAAATTGTTATAGAAGTATGTAGCTGGGATTTAAAACCAAGCACCCAGTGGGACCAAGCCTGAGAAAGCCTCCCTGGCTCCACCACACGCAGCCAGCTTGCTTGCTACCAGATGCCCCCGGACCACCGTCTCCCTTTACCTTGCTGGAAACAAGTGAACTTCGTCCAGCTGACTCTCCACCTGCCCTGGCTATGACATGGCACCTGTCCCAGCTGAAGCTGACTAGCTGGCAGTCAGAACCACAGCAACCCCGCTCCCTAGACAGGCCCAAGCTATATCAGTCTCCTATTAGAAACCTTTCCTTCTCCTTCTGGGTCCTCCTTCTCCCTGCATCCTCCTTACCAGACCTCAGGGGAGGCCCATTGCTCTCCTGACAGATGGTAGCCTCACTGCTGGTCCCCTCAACAGATAGAACACCAACAACTTGGAGGAGAGTATTTGGTTTTCACATTTCGATCATGGAAGGGCCATGAGGCTGAGAGTGTGCTCTTGGGTGAAGAAGACCTCAGGTAAGTGCAGAGAATGTTGTATTTGGGTGATTATCTCTCCTTTCATCTCCCACTCAGCTTGCCCATTTTGTGACTGGAAGGCAAATGTGACTATGGGCAAGCCCTGACCTACTGCTCAGGCAGCAGGAAGCCAGTGAGGCAGGACAGGCATCCTAACTGGCCCACCAGAGTGAAACATACACTGAGGTCAAAGGTGAGATTTCAGAGGGGATCCAGAAGTACCAGACATGCAGGGTCAGTGAGGTCATGACTACCAGGCAATTTTGATCCCTGGGTTTCTAATCCCATAGAAGGGTGGTGATGGGGATCCAAGTAGACTGGACATTGGGCAGCCAGCAGTGGTCTCTAGGTGATTTGCCTGTAACCTGCAGAGGTCCAGGCCAGGGGGGTGTGCATGACAAAACAGCTGGCAGTCCCTGATGGGGAGCAGAAGGAGGGCAGGAGTGAAAGAGAAACATTCAAGATGTGAGTTGAAAGATATCAAGAGCTGCTGCTTGATGACCACGTGGGAGCCATGTAGTCGTGGGCAGACAATCCTAGGACCGAGACCCAGAAAATGATTAACCCTAAAGTTTTTGCCCCCATCAGGATTGGCCATTTAACCAATACTGCAGGGCAGTGCAGGGGCTTAGCAGTGAGGAGCCCAAGAGAAGGGGAAGCCACCACCTTCCCAGATGCAATTCTCCAGAGGGAAGACATGTTAAACCAAAGAAGGGGATTTCTTAAAGGTAGCGGGTGGAGAGGAAACAAGTTGCAGGGTCCCTCAAATCATGAAGAGAATGGAAAGTTCTGGAGTGGGACATCAGAAAGACATGTGTGTGTAACAGATACACACTACTGTATATAAAGTAGATAAACAACAAGGACCTACTCTATAGCACATTCAATGTCTTGTAATAACTAATAATGGAAAAGAATCTGAAAAAGAATATATATATATAACTGAATCACTGTGCTATACACCTGAAACATTATAAATCAACTATACTTCAATAAAAAAAGAAAGAAAGAAAGACACGCATGTGAATCCCAGTTCAGTCACTTACGGCTAGGTGAGCTAGGAAATCTCAATCATCTGTTAACCAAGGAAAATAGTAATAAGGCCTACCTGCAGTAGACACATGCATCATGCCTCCCCTCTAAAGCCACTTTTTGAGCCCTCAGTCCTGGCAGCCTCTGGGCCATAACATCCCACCTACATCCCTCTCTGGCATTGGACCTAGGCTGGACCCCAGACTGAATCTAGACCAATAGGCACATGGGAATTTGGAATTGGGGCTTTAGAGGCGCAGCCAGTTAGCTACGAGGGGCTGAGTTTCTAGGTTATGTAGAGTCAGTCACTAAGGCCACCATTGGTCAGCAGTCTCAATATGCACAAAGTTGAATGAGCAGATGCTCAGCAGGAAGCATCTAGCTCCAGTCCCCATGGAGCTGTAATTAGGTCTAAGAGATTTGTCAATATCATCCCATAAATTTTCTTTTTATTTGAAACTCTTTGAGTGAATTTCCAGTGCTTGCCAGCATTTTTCCCTGGTTGAGAGCTTCATCAAATAGTGGCAATAACAATGATGACTCCAAGATGAGTACAGTGACAATGACAATGACTTCCATGGCCTCAAATGGTCTTGTGTAAGACTGGCCTTGGTCTGGGTAAAGCCACTTATAAATCACTGACCTAATCATGAGATCACTACCACAATAAGATAAACGCATATCCCAGGACCTTGCTACTCAAGGTGTGGTCCTTGGACCAACAATGGCAGCATCACTTGGGAACTTGTTAGAAATGAAGAAACTCAGGCCTCACTCCAGACTTGGTGAGTCAAAATCTGCACTTTTCAAGATCTCCAGGTGATTTTTATGCATGTGAAGTTAAAGAAGCACTACTCCAGGAATAATACCTGCCCAGTGAAGAGAGGTGCCCATCAGTCACCTCTTGATCACCAGAACTGGCTCAGGTGATGTGTTTGGCTGAGGACACCTCCCATTCCTCCTCATGATTCCATAGATGTCCTCCCGACTCTGAATGCCAGATTTAAGTGCACAACATCCCTGCTGAAATGGGACCATTCTGCTGTCAAGAAGAAAAGCTGGACTAGGCATCTCAAGGGCCATTCGTTGGCCATTTGATCCTGGACAAGTTGCATGGCCCCATTAGTTTACAGGATTTAACATCCATTCCTCAGATTATAAATCCTCAAAGGGTTCTGCCCAGTAGCCAGCACACCAAATAAATATGTCCATTAAATATGTGCTTTTTCAGCCCCTACCATTCAAAAGTCTAGTGGAGGCAACTTGCAAAGCACAAGGAAAACTAAATCGCAATCACTCAGCTTTCATCTTCTAGCGACCTGATTTTCAATAAAACAGGAATAACCACCAATCTTAGGGTTTTAATGACTCAATAAAAGGTTTAAATTATGGATTTCATAGAGTCAGAATGAGAATACACATGCTTATTTTTCTTTCCTTTTTTCTTTCTTTCTTTCTTTCTTTCTTTCTTTCTTTCTTTCTTTTTGTTTTTTCCGATTACCCTGTTCAGACAGAGACAGGAAGTTTCATTCTTTCTGCTTGGATGAAGAGATGGGGATTGCCAAAGGGGCAACATATTGGATCTACCTGACTCCAGGAACAAATTCCTAGGTTTCATTTCAAGATTTTCATTGATTTGAGGGAGAATAAGAAAATGAAATGTGGGAATTAAAACAAAGAGAGCAGGTGTTACCATCCGTCGGTCCAACGCAGCTCAAATTCTGGCTGTGACTTAGTACCATCTGAGCTTGCCTAAGCCACGTGTCTCTCAGAACCTGAATTAGGCCATCTGTAAGATGGGGACAGCACTTGCCTTGCAGCCTTGTTCTAAGGACTGGGGAAAATGTCATTTCGAATCATGGCTATTCCATAGAGGAAGACATCTTATGACTGTTAAACTCACCAGGAGCCTCCTGAGGATGGAGCACCCCAAGCTTGGCACCCTGAAGGAGTGATGGTATTTAGCCCGCAGAGCTGCTGCAAAGATGAAATGAGCTAATAATTGTGAATCTCTTGACATAGTGCCTGCATATTACCTGTATACATGGTGTCAGATACTGTTATTATTTTGGGGTCAAACAGACATGGTCACATCCCAGTAACACACTAGCTCTGTGACCATGAACAAGTTTATTGATGGATATTTTATTTCAGAAAAGATTCAGTGTACCTTGTCAAGGTACCTCAGTTTCCTCAACCACACAATATGACTGTTTTTTTTTTATAAATTTATTTATTTATTTATTTATTTATTTTTGGCTGTGTTGGGTCTTCATTTCTGTGCGAGGGCTTTCTCCAGTTGCGGCGAGCGGGGGCCACTCTTCATCGCAGTGCGCAGGCTTCTCACTGTCGCGGCCTCTCCCGTTGCGGAGCACAGGCTCCAGACGCGCAGGCTCAGTAGTTGTGGCTCACGGGCCCAGTTGCTCCGCGGCATGTGGGATCTTCCCAGACCAGGGCTCGAACCCATGTCTCCTGCATTGGCAGGCAGATTCTTAACCACTGCTCCACCAGAGAAGCCCCAATATGACTGTTTTGACTATTATATGAGAAGACATAGAAAAAGAGTTGGTAATTTTTTTTTTTTCTTTTATTCCCCAAATCCATTCTCTGCTCTGTTCTGCTCTGTGCCCCAGGAGGCTGACTCTGATAAGACACATCCCTGACTCCTTTGCTGGCTGACTTCCCTGTGGGTTTGGCCAATGGGAGGCCAGCAGGAAAGTGAGGATAGCAAGAGAGACAGGCAGGAGTATTTCTTCCTCTTGCCCTCCTTGCTTCAGTGCAACATCTCAAGAACCATCAGCATCTTCCATAGCTGCAGCTTCCTGGGAAGTGGTCCTTCCTCCAGGGCTCTGTCTATTACCAGGCTCTATAACGCTCTTTCCCTCATCTTCCACTTCAGCCTCAGTGGTGACATCTCCCCACTATGGCCACTCTCTGGATGCCTCAACACCTCTTATTTGGTCTGTTAACACTGTCCATACCTCTGCAGGGAGTTCTTTCTTGAAAGTTGAAACAGTTGTTTCTTCTTCAACAATTGTTGTTTCTTGAAACAATTCTGACTGAATTGTTTCCTTCCAGAACCTTGTATGTATCAAAAAACTGGGCCCCCAAAAAGGTGCTCAATTGGAGGAGACATAGTGTTAGGCTACCTGTCCAAACATCTGCCCTTCCTTTAGAATTGCTTTTCAGCCCCTTTGGAAGGGCAGGACACAATCCTAATCTAAAGAGAATGAATCCATAGGCAGGATGGAGCCTGTTAAATATATTCTGGAGGACTTGAACTAAGAGAAGCAAAGACTGAGTTGGTGAATGGTGGTGGGTGTCCCAGCCTGATAGGACAGAGGAAGAGAATTTGGGGACAGACCTTACAGTGTTGCTCATTAGTCGTAGCCCATAGATCATGACACTGCCTGGAATGGGGACCACCCCCCAGCTGGTTTCCAGAGTAGAGACTTGGGTAATTCAGGAGGAAAAGGGACAGGAATGGAGGTGGGCCACCAGGAAGAACATCATTGTCAGTGACATGCTAGGAAAAGGAAGTGAGGGTGCACAGAATTACAAAAAGCTAAAGTGTGGCCTTGGTGCTGGAATCATCTAGCTATTGGACTTTGGGCATCTGTGGCGTCTTCGATTCTTCTAAACAAGACAAAGGGGTTATTTTACAGGCTAATCTCAAGACACTTGTTATCTCCAGTGGCCCCTATTTTAGGAGTTAGACTTTCCCTAGTTCATCCTACCTCCTTGAAACTTGCTCTCAAGTTTCTTCCTATCCTTTGTTTTCTGTTTCCCCGTCTACCCCAGAAAATCCCTCTTTTGAAAGGCAATTTGGACTTTAAAGCTATTGACTTAGTTCTGTGGCTGATGAAAGTATTTCTGCTAATGGATGTAGCTAGAACCAGATTTGCTTTTAAAATGCTGCCCTCTCAATAGTCACGTTTTGGCTTTCTACCTCCATTTTATTTATCTAGGTTGAGAACGAGTTTAATGTTTCAAGATGTTGGTTTCAGGGAAAATGTTTATAGAATTCTTTTATAGAGAGACAATGACCCATGTATAAGGAATATTTACTTAATCACTAGTTCAATCATTGACTCAATTTGGGAAAATGAAGCCTTTGGGGAACTCGGGTCCTCCTTTTGTCTTTGTTTGTTTAAAGATGGCCTTAAACGCCTTGTTGAAAATAAAGCACAGAAATGTGAAGTATGGATTTTCATTTGCATATATTCAATTCCTGAGTAGTAGAGGGGATACTGTGTATTGCTGCATATGCCCACAATTGAAACAAAAGATTTTGATTCTTTCTTAGAAGCATGACATTATTATTGCTGTTTTTTTTTAATAAATGTTTTGGCATCAGATATCTGCTATGTGTATTAGAGTTCCAATTTAAATTTGCAACTTCTATGACTATTTGGTTATCATCAGAGGTGCCAAATATATTTTCTTGGTAGAGAAACCATAAAATATGATTGCTCCTCTGGTTCACAAAATAAACTGAAGAAAGACAAAGTAGTTGTCACAGCCATAAGTCTCTACTGCAAGTAAAAGGAGAATATACATATATATATATATATATAAACTGAGGCTCAATTTTAAAAAATGAAAAATATCATAAATCAAATTTTAAAGATGAATACTTCCCCCATTCCCACTTAAGTTTGAAATGAGGTAGCTTATGTGTTGATTTCTTTTGGTTTAAATTCTGTTGTTTTCATTGTCAGTTCTAAGTGCTCTTAAAAATTATATGGCAATACAAGTTATAAATTAAGAAGCATGACAAGGAACTTTGACTCAGAATCAGACTTCTGGGATGATAATTTTAAGAAATAACTAAAGAAACAAAACCCATGGAAATGAACATATTCATTTTAACATTATCTATTATATGGAAAAAGTTGAGACAGTTTATAAGTCAAATAATGAGACATTTAATAAGTAAAATACAGAACATAAAACTCAGTAGAATGACTTAGAGCCATTGAATGGAAATTGCATTTGTAACAACATGGAAAATCTTTGGTATACAGAGTTAACCAGAAAGAACAGAATACAAAGTTATATGTTCACTATGATTATGACTATGTAAAGCTATGATCAGGTCTTATAAGGGAACATGTAAAAATGAAACCACTGTATTAGATTTATGGGATTAGAGGTAATATATTTAAAAAAGAAATCTTTTACCACTGTGATAAAATTTCTCTTTACAATTTGAAATGGGAAACCTGAATCTAGAAGAAAGAATTCTCTGATAGGACTCTGAAGTTGGAAGGGAAAGAAATGAAGGTTTATTTCTGTCTTAGGGATTATTGGTTGCTGGAAGCAGAACACCATTCAACCCAGCTTAAGTAAAAGGGAATTTATTGCAAAGGGATAATATGAATACAGAAAGAGAATCCTAGCTGGGTTGCAGAACAGTGTGGGGCTACAAGTAGAGACGGAGCCACTGGCCCATCGTGGCTTCACCAGCCACATGAACAAAACATTTTAAATGAAGACCAGATCTAACCCCAGACTTGCATGACCCTGAGAGTGCAAGCCTCCCTGCCTCACCCTAATCGCGCCCATGGGTTCTGTATTTACAACTTTGACATTTTCTTCACTATGGATTTTGCATTAATTTTTATTTATTAAACTACTGTCATAAAATATTCTTTGGCTTCCTCTTTGAGGTTTTTTTTTTACTCCCCCTTCAATTTTGTGCCCACAGAGAGTGCCTCACTCACCTCCTGCTAATCCCTACACTGGTGTTTGAAATTCCTCCCTCCAAGCCTGTCCCTGGATCACGGTATTGTTTCCCAATAGGCTCTTTGCAATCTTCGTCCATTACTTGATAATAACAGAGGAACCCATTAGTAGGTATTTTCATGCCAGACTGGTTGTGTTCATCAGATGAGCTGAGAGTGAGCACAAGGCATAAAACTTTTGATTAGGAAGAGAATAAAGACAGGAAAACCTGTCAGGGAAAGCTCTGGCCCCTGGAGGGAGAGAATGGGCCAGAGCAAAGGCACACCATTTTTATAGCCTTTCCAGGGATGAGTAAAACCCTTGTGCATTCTCTCACCTTCCTTTCTCTACCAGCTCCCTATTAGGGTGAAAACTAGCCATCTGTGATGGATATGCCCATGACCTAGATGGATTTCCCCTGTAAGAAGCAGTCCACCTAGGAGACCCCTGATGGTGGATTCCAATGTTGGCTTCCTTCACCTGCAGCCACTCCTGGACACCCAGCTCTGTGCTCGTGGAGCCCAGACAAGCCTTTCCTCTTGACTAAGGCTCTCACCCACAATCCCGGCATGAGTCCCACTTGCCCTCATGCACACTGATTGTTAAGGCATATCAGGAGGAAAGATTATGGATGATGTTGCTTGCTTTTATTCAAAGTGTGCTTCCCATGAGAGAGAAATGTCACTTGTGCCCATTTGTTCTCATATTCATGAAAGTACTACATTTGCCGTTCTCTCCTCTTTTCTCTCTTTGTTTTCTAATCTTCTCCTCACACTTCTTCCTGCTCCCGCTCTTACCTCCCACTCCTCACCCTACCCCAATATTTCTTTCTAAAACATGGCCCAGCAGCTAAGGGAGCTGTCATCTTTGGAACCTCTTGTCACAAGGAATGTGAGGAAGGATGTTTCTGACGTGAGAAGCCCAGATTTTCCCTGTGGGGTGAACCTCTCTACTCGGACCTGAAGGAGAGTCATTCGCCTTCTCTCTGTGCACGTTTCTGAGTCTTCCCCTTGGGTTATTGGGTTAATCACCACTCCTTCTTCCTCTAGGAAGGACCTGAGGCTGCTCTGTGTGTCACACACTGCCCGATGGCAGATGAGAATAGGAAGTTACTGATAGGTCCAGCCTTTCCTGGGACTGGATGCCAAGGAAGAGAAAGCACTTGGATTGAATTACCAAACCCACGGAGAGTTCCAGGAATGTCCAGTCTTGGTGCCATCTTAAGATTGTCTCCTTTATTTGGTGGTTTAATTACCATATCTGTCAACTACATTTTTTTTAAATCAGTCATCACAATCTTGGATGCTTTTGGCTGATCTTTAAATGACTAAACTCTGTGGCCAACATAATGGCATCCACCTTCCAATTTTCATTCTTTTATTTCATCTGCAAATCATTTGCCTTTGAAGAAAGTAACTGAATAATTCAAACTTTCTGATTCATCTGTATTAGCAGAGCTTGTAGAGCCCCAATAGAATGATCTTACAAATCTTTCTCACCCCTCTCCACACAAACACACACACACACACACACCACACTCACAATCCCACACAGTGCCTATTTTGCAAGATAACACCAGAACCTAACAAAAAACTAGAGAAACAGAAAGACTTCAACTACAAGGTTTCCAACCTTAATTTCTCCCCCTCTTAATGCAGCAAGATCAGATACATTCAAGTGTGAAAGACATTGACCACTGTATCTAACAATTTTTCTGTGTTTAAGCCCATGAATTCATACTTACATATACAATAATTATGCTTCTTTAATTATATAAACAAAAGCTGTAAACGTATTTCTTTTGAACAAACTCTGGAGGTGATGGCACTTTGGCTAAGTGACACATTGGGCTCCTTCCTAAGGAATAAAACCAGGAGTTGAAACCAATGCCCCTCCCCCACTGCTTCTCCCAGTCTCATTTCCATCCACCTCTTTGCAGCCTCCAAAATGGGGACACAGACTGTCTCAGCACATACTGCTGCCTTGCACTCTGCTGAGGGGCACTGTTTCCCTAAAACACAATGTGTGTTTTATGCAATGCAGCAACCATGTTTCCACCACCCTCTAATGACACAAACCTCCAATAGCCCAAATCAAATTCAGGACCAGGCCAACCTGTTATCTTTTTTTGCTCTTGTGCCTTCAGATGGTCCTCCACAAAGCCAGAAGTAAAAGATGTATAACTCAATAGTGGAATCGCTTCAGTGTGGGGTCAGATAGACCCAAGCCTGAACGCTGGCCATACCACTTAAAAACTGTGACCTTGGGCAATTCATCCACATTTTCTAAACCTCAGTTTTCATGTTGCTAACCTTGGGTAGATAATGCACACCACAGTGACCTCTAGCAGATATAAATCACAAAGTACTGCTCCAGGAACATTTTAGGGGATCAATAAATGTGAATCTGCTCCATGTCACACACTTTTCCTTTCCTCTTTGAATCCTCCATTCTGAGCAAGGATGGCCAAGTATCATCTTGCTGTAAGAGAAACTGCTTAGTATTACTAGTAGTGTGTGCATTAAACATGAATGATACAGCTACCCTGGGGCCCAGGAGCTTACCATGTCCTTTACATTTGGGGGATTGTCTAGCTTCCTATTTTGGGTAGAAGAGGACACCAAAGCATCATGTAGGTTTGGCATAACACAAACAACAGAGATTTTAATGGCATCACCTCCCAAGGGAAGGACCAGCCAGCCTAAGGTAACCTGCTGTAGTCCTTTCTACACAATTTAACATCTGACAGTTTGCAGTGCCTAGCCAGCCATGGTGCTGTGTTTTATTGCCAGCCATTGAAAATAATTAGTTGGTGACCCAGAAAACTGATATATAAAATCCTCTTAATCACCAATATGGCTTTCAATTATACAGCGTAAACTTATTAACCTTTTTACTGCTGAGACTTGATTTATGGAATTTATCTACATGACCATTACGAACAGAGATAAAAAGTATATTATCTGAGGTGTTGGCGTTAACAATAAAGAACTGCTTTTCCCCATCGTGGAGCCTTAAGTGGTGATGGCAGCCTCCTATGAAGTCTCTAGGGATTCATTTGTCTCCTGCAATCATTCAGTAATGGTTGACTGAGGACCTATTGTCTGTCTGTGTGGCTTTGTAACTTAACAGGGTAAAGTCCAAATACCTTAGCATGGCCCTAGCCTTATCTGGAGTTAGTTTCACCCCAACCCAAACTTTTCCAGCTTCCTCTCCTAAAAATTCACCATCCTCCAATGAGCTGTGCTTCTCACCACTCCATTCTCTGGCCATGTGTATTTTCTATCTTTAATGGATCCACCTATGTCTGCCAACAGCCACACACACACACACACACACACACACACACGCACAACTCATATCCACACACCCACAACCCTATACACACTCACACAGCCCCTCATACATAAAACCCCCCAAAACACCCGTATGCAACCCCATACACACATACATACAACCCTTACACACTCACAACTCCCTCACAACCTCCCCCACAGCACTACACACCCAACCCATCACACACGCATATGATTCTCCCACACACACCCACAATCCCTCCATACATAGCACAATCCCTATACACATACCTACAGCCCCACGACACACATATAACTTCCTAACAAACCCCCAAACCCACACCAACCACTTCGCACACACCTACACACACCATCTCCCTCACACATACAACACACACACACAACCCTCCCACACTCACACACACATGCGCAATCCCATGCCCACACACATACACAAAAACCCTCCCTTCCACACACACTGATACACAAACCCCTTCTCTAACTGTAGAGGTCCTTCTCGTTTGGGGTCTTGTGAAATTTCTCCAGTCTCCAGGGTAGAGTGTGTCACTGCCTCATTTCTGCTACTTCACTTTGCTCAGAGAGCTCACCAGGGATCAGAGTACATGTCATCCCAAGGGACTACACACTCCTTGTCATTAGGCGAGTGTGCCTCATTCATTGGTCACGCCCAGCAGAGTGGACTGCATCTCAATGAGCTGAGGTCACAAAGGAAGCAAGCAACAGGGCTCTGCTCCCAAGTGCCTTTGTCTATTTAAGTGTGTGTATGTGTATGCACTTGAAGCAAATTCAAACCAACCAATAAGAAAACAAGTTTTAAATAACATTATACATGAGACAGAGAGAGAGGATTCCCAAGAGTTATCAAAACACAAATTTTCTATTTCAGCAGTATGTGTGGTGATGGCCCAGAGCAGAGAAATGGCCCAAGGAAAGAACCAGCAAGAGGAGCACCTGAGTGATGCTTCAGGAAGTAACCAGACTGCTGGCTCACAGAAAGGGTCAACCGTGCATGAGAAGCTGGCAGGTGACAGGGTGAGCAAGTACTCAGAGGACATGCAAAGGCTTCAGCTTTGATCACCAGAGCCACTGCAGGCTCCAGAATTCCCAAAGTGCTTTGAACTCACGCTCACCATGGCTAGAGCCACGCACTCATGCCCATGCTCTGTGTTGTGTACCCAGTGGGCACACCCAGAATGAGTGCAAGTCACTAGGAAAGCATGGGCCCCAAAGACATGTTATTGAGAACAGTATTCCAGAATAGTATCACAATAGTCATCTCAGGGAAAATCAGAATTTTGTTGGCCTTCCTTACACTTATTTTGTGGTTTAACACTGCTTTCATTCAGAATTCTTATAGGAAGGGACAGTGAGGGTGAAATCATAACTGCTTCACAGTTTAAGGACACTGAGGTCTTAATCTTGCTGGGATTAAGTTATATATTATACAACATTAATTTTATTAATATTTTTTGTCCCAAGCCAGATTTTATAAATTCACTAATGGTAAGAACAGTGTCATTTTGCAGTACAGCAATAATTAGCACAACATTGCAAATCAACTATACTTCAATAAAAAAATAAAAATAAAAGTTATTAAGCTTTATAAAATGTAAGTAACATTTCTCATTAATAAAATTTAAATGACAAAAAATAAATAAAATGCAATTATTGGGCTATTAAAAAATTAATTAATTTTAAAAAGATTGGGGTGATAAAATTGGATTGAATAAGGAAAAAAAAAAGAACAGGACCATATTTTTCTCTGTATTCCTATATCTAGCCCAGGGCTAGAATAAATGCATAAATTAGTCATTTATTAGTCATAAGTGAACTAGTCATAAAATGAATAAATAAATAATTGGTATTCTTTAATCAGTCATTTCATTCTCCATTTCCTCCAATGGACTTCAACAGAACCCCAGTGAAATTGAGCCAAATTTTTCGACTTACCACGTTATATTGTAATTATCAATTTATTTGTGTCTCCTATATGGGACTACACATTCTGCTGGGGAAATAAATATCATAATACTAAGAAACTAAAATTTGTGGAGGCTTACTATAAATAAGGCACTGAACTAAATGTTCTACATAAGTTTTCTTGTTATTTCTTACACAAACCCTGTAGCATAGATACTTTTATCACTCCTATTTCACAGATGAAGGAACCTATCCTTAAAAGATTTAAGTGACTTATCCAGGAGCACACAGTGAGTAATTGGTTGAGCCTGGACTTGAACCAAGTAGCCTGGCTCCAGAGCTTCACCATGAACAAATAACTACCTGATTAGACTGCCCCCAAACAAAGAATTTCAACATGGATTCATTGCATAAACATTTGATGCACATCCTCCCCATGCCAGGAAATGTGTTGGTATTTAGGATACAATGGCCAATGCCATGGGTATGTTCGCTCTCCTCGGAGAGCTTGATGAATTATGTAATCACACAAGTTCATGATCATAAATTGTGTTAAGTGCGATCAAGGGAGATCACAGATGTAATGAGGGTGACCACAGGGGCAGCTGAGGTGTGTAAGGATGGGAACCACCAGAGCAGCTTCCCTGAGAAAGTGGCAGTTGAGCTCCAAGCTACAGAATCTGTAGGAGTTTATGACACATTGTGTGCATGGAATCTGAAAATATTTGAGGGAGATGTTATTGATTGGCTCATTTCCTAACCCACCTTGCTCAAAAAAAAAAAAAAATTCTTATTTGAAGTGGTTTGCAGAATTATGTAAAACACCCAATTACATGCACCAGAAGGAGAGGAGAAAGAAAAATGAAATGGTGGGAACATAAAACGCAGTTAATCCAAAATACATCACTTAGTGTCCCATACTCTTGCCCTAAGTAAACCATCAGCCTGGGAGACACCATGGCAAGGAAAACTCATCAGTGATCAATTCCCAGTGCTCACAGAATTACAGACCAGTTTCTCTGGGCATGCTCTATGGGTATGAAAGTGTGAGTTAACAGAAGCTTTCGGGAGCAGCTAGCCTAGAGGTTTCCTAGACTTGTCTTCAGACAGCCCATGGGATCTCAGGGGCTGTGGACCAGGACAAGGAGGCCCGAGAAGTTTCCAGCTTAGGAGAAGGAGGCACAGTGCTCATTTCAACCAGATAGGTTCTACTCTCATCTGTTCTACATAGTTGAATTAATTCTGCATTCTTTTTCTTTTGAAGAAAGACTTACAATACCAGATTCTAAATACGTTTGGAAGTCTTAAATTCAACCCAATCCCTTCCTTTTGCAGATGAGAGAGGTTGAGATGTTTCGCCAAGGTCATTTGCTTGTTAGTGTGAGAGCTGGGACAGCCCCTTCCCATGGGACCTCCCAGAACACTCAACTGGGCAGCGTGAGGATTACAAGCCATAGAGCTTTCAACCTCAGCTCTAACAGCCACGTGTTCTAAACCTGGGATTAAATAGCCACCGTTGCATGTCTGGTAAAACCCCTTCCATGCAAACAAATACAGTAGTGCAATTTATTTGGTTTACTGGTTATTCACTTCATGAAATCATTGTGTCTCCAGTTTTCAAGCAGATACTCCCCCTAAACATCAGCTCCCCCCCATCCCTGTGTCTTAACCATAGAGACAGTTTCTGAGTTATCTTAATAACTGTATCTGCTTGTGATAAAGAAACACAGGGATTTCTCACTGGCCCAGGAATCCATAGTTTCCTCCATCTACTCACAGGGATTCCATTCCACAAGCCATCTGTTCTGGTGCATAAAAGCACAGACTTTGAAGCCTGAAGCCAGGAGGATGTGAATTCAATCCCAACTCTGCCTCTTTCTAGCTTATGACCTCCTACAAATTCTTTAACCTCTGATGTCCAACTTACTTGACTAAAATACAAATGGTAACCAGACCTATCGAATTGTTATGAGGTTCCAAATGAGATGATGAATGTAAAGCACTTACCTTTACAGGGTGTTTAGAACACAGTAAGCACTCAATAAATGTTTGCTATCATTGTTGCTCTACAAGTCGTTCCCCTTATAAATCTACAGCCGTTAGTAATGACACCAAACAGAGATGATTCAAATGGTTTTAAAAGAGATTTTGTGAAACAAGAGCAATAAAAAAAATCAACTGCACCACATAGTTCAGTCAGTGTCTTACTTCACTCACAAATCATCATCTGTTCAGCAGGGGAAACTATGAACTGTCTGGAAATAATATGGCAAAGATAGTCAATGACAATTAGAGCATAAAGGGTCTAATATAGACTTGGAGATGAATCTGGAATCTTCTATTCTACTAAAATCCATTTATTACAAAAAATTCTGGAACCACTTTACCATAAGTGGGCATCATTTAGTGCTCAATTACAATGAAATTCCACTGGAAATATATATTAAATGCAGAACATCTACATTAATACCAGGAGAATTTGGTAAGATTGATGTTACTGCAATGACTACCAGATGAATACTAAGTACCTTGCTTCAACCTTCCAGGTTCTTGGGCTCAGATACTGCCGTTCCCTCACTCCTGTCATCTCCATTTCTGAGGGTCTTTTATGGAGGCAGAGGGCAGGTTCAAAGTCCGTTTTATTTTCTTGTAATCTTGCTTAGAGCTAGATGGCTCTCAGACACTGATTAATCAAGACACATTATATAATAAAGTTAAAATCACAAACATTCCAACACCTCCATGAAAAGCAACTCATTTTCCAAAAGGCTATATATGTAACGGGAAAATTTGTAAAAGGTGGTAATTTCAGACTAAGCACTAAAAAGACATTTTTAATAGCCCCAACATGGATTGAATTTAGCTGAGCAAAGAAATCTCAGTTGAAGAATTAGGACCTGCCTCAATCAAACTCAGGGCTGTTAATGACTCAGAAGTGGGCTCTGCAGGCTAAAGGAGGTTTCTGTTAACATCCTATTTCAACACAGATTACTTGAGCTGAGACTGAACTTCTCCTGCAGTCATTTTTTTTGCTAATCAAGAAAATAAAGCTCTTCCTATGCAGGAATATATGTAAATGTGAGGTCAGATTCCCATTATAAAATTTGGGGTCATAAAAAATAGGTGGAAGCCATGATTTTCTTGCCATTTGTCATGATATATTCCTGGGCAAGGAGACGGGTGCATTATCCTGAGTTCAGGGTTGTGGGTCACTTGCTTTCCTATCAAATAATCCAGATTCAGGTTCCAGCTCAACCACTTATTGACTGCTAAAACTCTCAGACCTTCAATTTCATCTTCAGCAAAATGGCAATAACCATCTCATCACGTTGTGTGTGGATTAAGTGAGATGCAGCATGTGAATGCTCCTAGGACAAGTGTCCTCCATAAAGGGGATACAGCTAAGCCTTGCTCCTCCTGTTGTGGGTTGCGGGTACCTGCTCTATAGAAATCTACTGCTGCCCCAAAATAAACACAGAAATTGCCCCAGGTCCAACCACCATGAAGGGCTAGAATCATTCTCTCTAGTTAAATAATCAGTTTCATCCCATGTCACTTGTACATGGACCTCCCCCCAACTTTCTAGATGCCCACTAGGGTTTTGACCCTGCTTGTCCCCAGCCGGCCAGCCCCTGCCTTAGGTTTTCACCACATGGACCCAGACAGGGAATGGGAACCCAAGCCCTCCACTGGCCTCGGATGGGCAAGTGGCCAAGTTGGAGAAAATCCTGCTGCTATGCACTTATCCTGCTGTCTACTCTCTTTAAAAAAACAAAAGAAGCTGGTAGATTGGGTCAGGCCAGAGGTTGCAAACTGGCAGCTGAGAGCCAGCCGGAGCTCTCACCCAGAGGGTGGCTTGTTTCATTTTACAGTGCCTCCATTTTGAAATAAGGAAATTTCACGTTTTAAAAATCTAGATTTGGGGTTCACTTCATAAAACCGGAAATTCTGGTTTCCACGTACCACAATCTGCTGGAAGTCAGTTGGGGCTGCCCCTTTAAATGGGTCCCATCGCCCCGAAGATCTCTGTCATCCAGAGCACCCCTGAGGCCTCAGAGGTTGACCCAATAATCTCACCATGTATCAGTCCAATTCCTGCCATTATTACTATAAGCTTGGTTACTTCACAAATATTAATCCCTGCATAATCCTCCTAGCACAGTGAAGCAAAACAAAGCCACATCCACAGAAATGTGACAAGGGAAAACCAACGGTGCTAAAAAATGAAATATGTGTTAAGTCCCCAAAGAAGTTCATTACCTGAAGGACGCATTATCCCCTTCCCTTCCCATGAGTCAGCACAGTCAGTAGTCAGTCTTAATTGGTTTAAAGCTTAGTATGAAATATTAGGATGCCACGGTATGTGATGACACAGCTGTATTCCTGAGGGGATGTCTGAGACGAATCTGTGTACAGCGGAGACAGGTGGAGACAAAGGGAGCAGGTGGAAATGGGTTGTAAATATACTATAACTTAAAAAATAATGGGGTGTTTTTTCCCTACAGGTTTCTGGTGCTTCATCACTAATTAAATATTGAAACTACAAAAGGAGAAATAAAGTTTTGTGGCTCTTTGGATTTGGGGCATAAATGTAAATATTTTGTACCATTAACTGCAATTTCATTTGAAAAATACACACCTGGCCTTGGGAGCATTGAATTGTAGGCATATGAGCTGAGAAGGGGGTAGATTTAAGGAAAATATTAGCAACTAATGGTGACATCCTTTTTTTTTAGGCTATAAGGGGGTCAGGGGCTGTGCATTCCAGAGCAGCATTTTTTGAGTTTAGAAAACTGATGCACCTTTTAAACAAAAGAAGAGATTCTATCCCACAGAGCAGATAGGCTGTTGCCAAACGCAGAAAATCAATAGGCAAATCACTGGGAATTCTTGGGAACAGTAGTTGAATCATTTATGGTCTCCATCCTCCAAGTTTGCAATGGTGAGGCACTTGGAACTCTGAGGCATTGATTCTCGATCTTGGCGTTAGGGTAGGATGATCTATAATTTTGTGAAAGGAAGCAAGAAACTTCTGGAACCACAAGAGTCATAGGTGCTTAGAGCTGGTTGGCCAACTTCCACCACGACTGATCGTACATTTAACCTCTTCACAGTTGCTCACAGGGCAGTGGCAGACCTCATGGTCAGCTCCCATTAGGGGTTCATTCTTCCTGTTTGTTCACCCCAAAATCTGTCTCTACCCCTTCCCTCTGGGCTCCACACTTCCTGCAGGATCACACGAGAAAGTGTCTTCCTCTTCTGGCTCCATGCAACAACTCCATTGGCTGGACTTAGGGTCAAAAGACTCAGTTCCCTAGCCCGTTCTCCCACTCACAGCCAGGGAGCAGCCACTTCCTCATCTGTAAAATGCCTTCCATGACTCCCTCCTGAGGTTTGGTTTGGGGCAACATCCAAGTAGGATAAACTGTGTGAGTATTTTGTCAAATGGGAGATAGTGTGGGTTAGCGGGTAGACCCCATGACTTACAGCCAGGTGTCCTTAAAGGTGAATATGGAGCTTCAGTGTGTGATCTGGAGGAAACCACTAGGGATCCTAAAATAATCAAACTCACAGAAGCAGAGAGGAGAATGGTGGTTGCCAGCAGCTAAGAGAGGGATGAGTAACAAGGTATAAAGTTTCAGTTATTCCAGATGACTGCGTCCTAGAGATGTACTGCACAGACCTGTAGTTAACAATGTTACACTGTGTGCTTAAAGCTGTGCTGGAAGTGTAGGTCATATTAAGTACTCTTATAAAAAATAATAACAATAATAATAATAAGTAAAGAGGAGGAGAACAAACTTTTGGACGTGATGGACTTGTCTTTGGCATAGATTGCAGCAATAGGTTCAGGGATGTATATTTATCTCCAATGTCATCAAGTTATATACATTAAATACATACACATGTGTACATATATGTGTGCATTTAAATATGTACAGTCTTTTGTATGTCAATTGCATCTCAATAAAGTGGATTTTTTAAAGTTCAGGATATAATAGTTTGCACGGAGAGTTTATGTGGGAACTGAAGGAGATGACTCATAAAATCCCTGGCATGCACGGCTGTTCGGCAAGTTTTGGTCTTTCCCTTCCCCAAGCGTTATTAGTAAATATATGAACTGAGTCCAGCTGAGTGAGCGTGTCTGCAAACAAGACCATGAAAGTCACAACATCCTCTGGCGCCTGTGGCTGACACTCGTGCCCCTGTGATCTGAGTGCCCCCATGATCTGAGTGCCCGCCCAGCTCCGGCCCCTGCCTCCTGTCTCCAGACTCGACTCACAGAAAGGGGTCAAAAGCATAGGCTGGAGGCATCCAGGATGAACACAACCCCGCCTTCCCTCCTCTTTGGGAAAACACCATAGATCTGGTGGCGGGAGATACTTGTAGGAAGAGTGAAGGGACTTCAGAGAGAGCCATTTGGGGTCCTTTGGAGAGAAGTAGCCTTTGGGCTGCCAAGCCTCTTGGAGTTGGACTATTTTCCAGGTAGGAAGACCCTTGCCCTTGGAAGAAGCAAGAGAGGCCAGGACAGAATCTTAAGAAAAAGAATCTGAGTGATTAGGACTGATGTCCGTCTGATGTCTCTGAAGGGAGAAACTGAAAGAGAACCTTGGGATTTCCTCCTGTGCTTTCTAGTCCAGGGCTGGAGAGAAAGCAGGAATCAGGGACAGAAGCCCCATTCAGGAAAAGCATGTACAAGTGGTGACCCTTCATGGAGCAGGATAAACGGGGCCCTCGGCTGGACATCCCAGAGTGGGGAGGAGCAAGGATCTCTGGCACTGCACAGAATTAATGAGAAATTGTGCTGATTTAGTACTTCTCAGGAGGAGCTGTCATCATGACGTGCCCAGGTGAGAGAAACTTAATAGTGATGATTGGAACTGCCATGAAGAAAGCTTGGGCCCTTCCATTGAGCTCCACTGGGATGAGAGGTAATAGGGAGTGGGTAACATATAGTGGTTTATCATGAGGTTTTCAATATATCAGTTTTGGATCCCAAATGCAATGGTCAAGTCCATAGGGAAATACCAAAAGTCATGATGAAAAAGCAAAGATCGGGAGACAGTCAAAAGTCAGCATGATGTTATCCCACTTTTCAGAGAGATAAAGTAACTTCTCTGAGGTCACACAGCTATAAATGTGGGAACCAGGACTTAACTCTCAGTGTGCCTGTCTCCAGAGCAGAGCAGATGTTCTTTCTTCCAACACCACTGCCTCCCAAAACAGAGAGGGGTACCTGGTGGTGGTCCTCACCTCAAGCTGGTCATTTCTGAGACAGACCCCTTGTACACTTAACCCACCCCTAACAGTGCACTCACACTGTCTCACTTTCCTTTTAAGTCACCAGCTTGGCATTAATTAATGTTAGGAAAAAACCAACCAAACATGGTAGACTGCACAGTACAAATACTTTTATTAACATTCCATCTGCATGCCAGACATACCACGTGCATTCAACAGAGGTGGTCAGGTTAATAGCTCAACTATGGGCCTGGCACTAAGCAAAATAATAAGTCCCACCCTTCACACTAGTCATTCACACAGAGCCATGTTCACCATAATCCCATTCTCTTACCGTATATGCTACAGAACAGGGCTCATCTTCCCTACATCTCTTCATTGCTCCTTCCTGGGTCAGACTCCATGTGCCTGCAGAGGGCGTGATCCCAACAACAACGTGGGGAGGTAGACACTTGTGTCCCCACTTTATAGGTGTGCCCACTGAACATCAGAGAGGGAGGGGAACTTGTCTACATCCCACAGCAGAGTGTGGCAGTGGCAGGTTTCAGCCTCACTGGCCGCCTCTCCCAGCCCCGCTCTCTCCACCATCCCATTCTCCCACTCCTTCCCTACCTGCTCCTCATTCGTTTCCCCCTTTTTTCTATCCTTCTTTCTATCATTTTCTTTGTTAGAGATCATTTTCCTTACTCCTTGCCTGACTCATAATTCCTTTGAGGAAAATTGCAGTCTTCGTAAAAATCCAGTTCTAAAATCCTAACAGGAATACAAAGTCAAACTATTCCCATAAGAGTTAAAATTTTCCCTATGAGTTAAAAATGATGTTGTCAATATCTAATGCTGATTTGTATTCTCTAGGAACGGATGCAACCAAACATCCATTGATGCAATAAGTGAATCTTTTGGACCCCTTCTTCCCCTGACTCTTGGGTAACTGTTCCATGGTCTAATGGCTTTGAGGTGGAAACGTTGCTCTAAATTTTCAAAATAACTTCCTTAAACCAGCCCCCCTCCCCATTTTTCCAACTAATCCAATGTTCTGTGTGGTCAGGCTGGAAAAAACATGTCCCTCCTTTGTAGTTTTCTTTGTATCTTTCAAAGTTTGGTAACTTACCAAATGTCCCATTAGTCACTTGACCAAGCTAAATCTTTAGTGTGTCCTAATATACAACAATTGCCTACAAATCATAATTTGATTCCTAAAATTCCTTATTATATGCAGATTAATGTCTATTGAAATAAACATTTCTTATCTAGTTTGGGAAAACCTGTAGGAAGTATGCATTTTGTTTTTCCATGCTTCTATTACCTAATATTTTAAAATAGAAAAGAACATATGTAATATATATACATATATATATATATATATATATTATATATATATATATATATATTATATATATATAACTTTTTGCTGCTAAGAATAAGTCAGTTATTATAATTCTTGCACAGGTCTCCTGGTGCACCATGCACAGAATTTCTAAAGTAGATATTAGGAGTAGAAATGCTAAGCCATAGTATACATGAATATTCAACCTTCATAACAATAGCAGATTATTTTCCAAATCAGTT
Source organism: Balaenoptera borealis (assembly GCF_965194805.1). Classification (NCBI taxonomy): domain Eukaryota; kingdom Metazoa; phylum Chordata; class Mammalia; order Artiodactyla; family Balaenopteridae; genus Balaenoptera; species Balaenoptera borealis. The sequence goes on along the minus strand of NC_138866.1, from coordinate 136,003,343 downwards.
ATACCTGATTATCCTTCAACCAGTTCATTAGAGAGACTTTTGTTCCACATCCCCTCCAAATTTGTATTATCTAAGTTTTTCATTTTTCCTCATCTAGTTGGTATGAAACAGTATCTCACAGTGCTTTGTAATTTCCCTGACTACTAATGAAGTTGAGTACGTTTTCATATGTTCATGCACTATTTGTGTTTCCTCTTCTGTGAGATGAGTGAGCTCAGCTTTTGCAAAAGGCACATGGAGTTTGCTTCTGCCAACAAGACTTCATTTGGAGAAACACCAATTTCCCACTCTCGTGGCTCTAACTAGGTAGTCAGCACCAGGAACCTGCCCTTACATCTCCCTGGCCCACAGGAGTCAGCACAGTAGGCAGGGAACCCAAGGAAACCCATTTCCCTGCTCCAAGCAGTCACCCAAACTGGGCCATTCCAAGTACACTTCCCTAGAACTAATGGGTAGGGGGAAGCAGCTCTCTGTCTGTTGAGTTATATGGCGATGTCAATAGCCATCCTCCCTGGATACATGAAAGAAACTTAAGCCCAAAGGAAAGAACATGCCCACTGACAGAGGGAAGCAGAACCAGAGACTGAGTGAGAGTCTTGATGAGATTGAGATCCTGGATCTCATTATGCCTGAAGACAGCTTTGACTTCCCAGTAAGATGGGACAGGTTCTCTTTTTCACTCAAGTTCTTTGAGCTGGACTTCTGTCAATTGTAACTAAAATAAAGCAAAGCTATTTGAGTAATAAGCAAAAAAATTATAAAAAAGTGAAAGTTACAAATTTTTATTAGCTTGGGCCAAAAACATAAGGAACACATTGGCATGAAGGTTGTGGTAACAAATGACATTTCTATAGTGTCTTATAATCTACAAAACACTCTCACGTCCATTGTCTAAATGGCTACTCCCTGTAATTCTGGGAGGTGGGCAAGGTTATTATCATCCACATTTCACAAATGAGGGATTTGAGTCTTGAACCTGGGACTTCTGTCATACGTCCTCTTTCGGCCATCTGGACTGCTCTTTAATCACTATCATTCACAAAACTCTCAGAACTCTTAAGATAAACAGTAACTTATTTACTTTACAGTTAGAGAAAGAAAATATGTTTGGGGAGAGAATTGGGTGCAGGCAGCATGTACTGATCACACATGGTGTCCAATAGTCAGCAAATAACTCACCTAACAGTATTCTTTGATTGAAAACTTTTGCTCCAAGCCCATTTACCTGAAAAACTGGAAAATATGAAACGTTTGGCTCTCAAACTTGAGAAAAAAATGCTTCCAGATGTCCTTGGATCTACTTTAGCAAACCAACTTCCAAGAATGTTCCAGAATCACTATTTTCAACAAGATTACAGATTGTGCTTTATGGCAGAAACACATTCTAGGTTCATAATAACTTCTTAATAACTGAGCCATTGATTATCGAAAAGGGGCTTAGTGAGGCAGAAGAGAGGGCGTGGAACCCACAGAGCACAGGCAACCTTCCCCACAAGTTAATATGGCATTTTTAAGGAGAGGTAGACTTAGTAAATTTCAGCATTGCATGGACCAGTATGTCACTGGAACTAAAAAATGTAACTGATAATCATTTTGAAGGAAACGGTGAATCTGAGCCATTGCTGGTGGCAATTCTGAGAAATCTCTGCAATTAATATTTAAAAATCCTTAAAGTCCTAATTAAAGAAGCAACATTCTAAAGCAAAGGCAGAAGAAATGAACAATCTAAACAGAGAGAAAAGAGATAGGTGAGTATAACAGAATCTAAACTGGAATGGGACTGAGGAACTTTCTTTAGCCACATCCGACGAAGAATTTCAGTAATTTCTTCAAGAGAAGGGAGTAGCCATAATATATGTATGTGGGTACATAGGCCTTTGATAGAATTTCAGTAATTTCTTCATGAGAAGGGAGTAGCCATAATATATGTATGTGGGTGCATATGTTAAATTTAACTCTATAGTAAACTTTGCATTCTTTTTTCACTTTTTAACTCCTTTTTTGAATCTTTTAGCTCCAGATTAAATATTCCCTTCAGATTTTTCTTTAGATAGGTGTCTGGATCTGTGAACTTCAAGGAACCACTGCAGTCAGGATTCTGGTGACCAGAGAGGTAGGCCAAGTAGGCTGCATCAATTTTCATATGATGCTTTGCTCAAGCTTGCCCTTCTTTTGGTGGATCACATGCCTTGAGATCCCATACAATTACCCAGCAAAGCAATATGGCCACAAAGGCAAATAAGCATGCAGAAATAAAAACACCTACCCACCCACCTGCCAGTGTAAGGTTAATGATGGTACCCCCAAGGGGATTGGAATATGGTTGGGTTAAAAACTCAGATATCACCAGAGCCATCTATGCTCATTCCAAGCAGCATCGTAGGACTTATATCCTGTTCTGTCACAGTGATGAATATCCAACACTTGTTGCTTTTAACATATATATATATATATATATATATATATATAATATATTGATATATATAATAGAATTAGCATATACTATATATATACTGATATATATCAGTATGGGACATAAAATTAGGACTTTAAAGAATTTACATACACAGAATTTTATATTGAATATATTCAAAGTTGTGACAGAGACTTCAGTTTGCCACCCAATGGCCATTTTCTTCTTCTTGTGAATACAACCCCCCAGAGTTAACTCAGTCAAAAGACTGCATTTCCCAGACTTCCTTGCAAAGAGCTGTGGCCATGTGACTAAGTTATGGTCAATGAGTGGTAAGTGGAAATGTTGTGTAATTCTTCCAGGAAGTCTCCTTAAAAAGGAGGGGTTTGGGTTTTTTTTTTCCTTCAAACTGCTGTGATGTGACATAGTATGATGTGATTAGATGATGATGTAATGTGACATGATGAGTGATGAGATTGTTTCCATCTTGGAATAAGAAGGTGAAAGCTACAATCTGAGAAGGCAGAATAGACAACTGGAAGTAAGCTGGGTCCCTGAAAAGTCTGTGTGGCTTCACATCATCCCTGGATTGCCCACCTCTGAACTTCCTTACCTGAGACAGAAACATCTAATTTTATTCTATTTTCTATTATATGCAGCTTAACCTAATCTTAACTTATACAAGGGATTAAATGTGCCAGGATTAAAGGAAAGAGGATGAATAGAATTTAAAAATGAGTGATAATTGAGTGAAAATATTTTGTTCCCTCTCCCTTTTTCCTGCATCTAAGGACAGCCATAAACGTCAAATGAAGGCCAGAGCCCAGAAGTACTTTCCAGAGGCTTTTGTCTTCAAATATCTAGCAATTTCAATGGGAGCTAAAACATGCTTCATCTTCTTAATGTTGATAATCTTTCTCCATCTTCATGGTTTAAGCAAAAGCAGAAGACATCACAGGGACACCTCAGATTTCTAGCTGGTAATCACCCTTAGTCATAGCAATAGAGATCCCATATTTCATTTTGATATCAAAATGCATTACAAAGCTACAGTAATCACAAGAGTGTGGTACTGCCATAAAGAGAGATATAAAGACCAATGTGTTAGAATAGAGAGCCCAGAAATAAGCCCTGGTCTATATCGTTAAATAATTTTTGACAAGGGTGCCAAGAATATTCAATAGGGAAAGGACAGTTTTTTCAACAAATGATGCTGGAAAAACTATATATCCACATGCAAGAGAATAAAGTTGGACCCCTACCTAATGCCATATACAAAAATTAACTCAAAATGGATCAAAGACCTAAGCATATGAGCTAAAACCATAAACTCTTAGAAAAAAACATAGGGGAAAACTTCATGATGGTGGGTTTTGCAATGATTTCTTGGATTCAGCAATAATTTATCAGATATAACACTAAAAGAAAGGACAAATATCATATGATTCCACTTATAAGAGGTACATAGAGTAGTCAAATTCATACAGAAAGAAAGTAGAATGGTGGGTGCCAGGGGCTGAGGAGGGAGGATATGGAGTTATTATTAAGTGGATAAAAAGCTTCAGTTGGAGAAGATGAAAAAATTCTGGAGATAAACGGTGGTAATTGTTGTACAACAATGTGAATATACTTAATGCCATAGAACTGTATACTCAAAAATAGTTAAAATGGAAATTTTAGTCTATTTATATATTTTACTGCAATTTTAAGAAAAAATGAATTTGTTGTAAACTTAGTAATTTACCCTCCCAAAAATATCCATGCCCTAATCCCTGGAACATGTCGAATATGTTACTTTACATGGTAAAAAGAACTTTGCAGATGTGATTAAAGTAAAATGGAGATATTACTCTGAATTATCTTGGTGGGCCTGATGTAATCATAAAGGTCCTTATTCAAAGGAGGCAGGAGAATCAGGGTCACTAGTAGATGTGACAAGGATAATGAGGTTCTATTGATACAAGGAAGGGCCCATGAGCCAAGGAATGAAGGACAGGTGGCCTCTAGAAACTAGAAACTGAAAAAGACAAGGAAATAGGCTCTTCCATGAAACCTCTAGATGGAACACAGCCCCACGACACCTTGATTTTAGATCTCTCACTTCCAGAACTGTAAGAGAGCAATTTGTGCTGTTTTAAGCCATTAGGTTCATGGTAATTTGTTACAGCAGTGATAGGAAACTACTACATAAATTAAATAGTCTCTGACCTTCAAACACTCATCATTTGGTTTCAGCTACTTCTTGTCAGCAGGTACTAAACTAGAAGAGCTCTGACTTTATCAAGAGCCAAGATGAACTTACAGAAAAGCTGTTGATATTTGATCTGTTGCCCCTCTCAATTCCTATGACTATGTCTTGGTCAAAGACGCCTGGCTTTTCTCCCCTCTCGGGTCTTCCCCATCCCCTCCTGATCAAGGATGAACAATTATGAGCTCAAAGATCACTATGGCATGTGCTGGGAGGACTAGCCAGTATGGTCTGTAGCTCTGAGTGCCTCGTCCTGGCAAATGGTCTATGCCAGCTCATTCCCCTCAGTCCAGGCAGTCCAGTGAAATAGAACATGGCATTACTGACATCCACCTGACTCTGGGCTCAGTGCCTGGCACCACCTTGTGCAGATATTACCAGCAATCCTATTTTCCAGATGAAAGAAACTGAGCCCCAAGGTTGCACAACCAGTAGTTGATGGAAGTGGTGTTTGGATTCAGTTAAGTCAGGCTTGAAGTCAGCCTACTCATATCCAGATTCTCTGAACTGAGGAACTCCAAAAAAAAAACACCACATCTGTTCCACCCAGTCCTTGGCCTGTTTTTATGCCCACTTGCCTATAACCCCACATTCTGACCATCACATACTTGGATAAGACCAGAGGTGAAGTCCTCTGCCAGAAGTTTCTTTTATGATGCAACATGGAGCATCAAATGTGAAGACAAGAATGAAAGAGCATAGGGTTATCAAAGAGGTGATCTTGTGGGAAAGATGTGTTTTTATCTCAGTCAACCAGATGGTCCATGATGTGGCTAAGGAAACCTCTAAGGAAAGAAAAAAACAATCACGGAGATGAGGCAGAGTCTTTGGGAAGTTGCGGGTGGGTGGATTGGTGGGTTTGCTTTATTTCTTTTAAGGATTTTCACCTCTAATATTTATTAAATCAGTTTACTTTATCTCCATTATCACCATCCTAATCCAGACTGTAATCACTTCTCACAAGACACTGTAAGACCCTAAAAGCCTGTGAATTGTTCTTTCCATATCTTATCTAGCCACCTCTAGCCCCCAAAATCTATTCTCCTTACTGGAAGCCATAGTAATCTTTTTAGAACTTTGAAGATATCATTCCACTGTCTTCTGGCTTCCATTGCTCCTGTTGAAAAGTCAGGTATCAAACTTATTATTGCTCCTTTGAAGGTAACGTGCATTATTTTTCTTTTGTCTTTGATTTTTACTATCTTTTACTATCTTATCTTAGTCTTATTATCATATTTACTTGAAATACAATACTGTGATATTGTATTTATACTTCTGGACATTACAGAGCTTCACGAACCTGTGGATTAATATCATTCATCAGTGTTGGAAAATATTCAGCCATTACCTCTTTAAATACCTCTTTTGACTACCATTTCCTTCTGGGATTCCATTTATATGTTAGATCTACTGACTGAGCCCCACATGTCTATGTGGACATGTTTATGTCTCTTTTCTGTATTTTCTATTTTTTATCCCTGTGTGCTGCAGCATGGAGATTTTCTGTTGACCTGCCTTCCAGTTCACCAATTCTACTTTCTATTATGTCCAGTAACTATTGCTGTTACTGATATTGTTTATTCAGTTCTAGAATTTGACATTTGATTTGATCTTATAGATTCAAATCTCTGATACATCCTCTATATTTCCAGCCATTTTCTCCATGTTCTTACCGTATATATCTGGTTACTTAAAAGTCTTATTAACTAACTCCTATAGCTGGATCATGTGTGGGCCTATTCCCTTTAACCATTTTTCTCTTGGTTTTCAGTCATGTGATCCTGTGTTCTGGCATGTCTAGTAATTGTTGAATTCATGTGTATTGTTTATAAAACTTGTAGAGACTCAGGTGATGTTATTTTCCTCTTTAGACCATTTACCCCTCCCTCATTTAGGCAGATAGAGTAGTTGATGATCTTAATCTAATCAGAGATTATGCTATTACAAGGCTGTGTTGCCATCAAGGTAGAGCTCAATCTATTTCCTGTTGGCCTTTATTTAAGGCACAGCCTTCCAAGATTTTCACCTAAAGGACTGGCATACTCACTGCATCACCTCCCCATAATCAGTTCTGAGCTCTAATTTTCATCTCTTGAAACTATGAAGACTGTTGAAATGAAAACTCTGCTGTGTTTTTTTTCCCAGAGGACTTGCACTTAGGTTTTTTGCCTCCCGCTCCATGCAGCCTCAGCATTCAACTGAGGGGAAAACCGGTTGCAGGCATGAGGTCTCCTAAGTCTCTTCTACAAGCTCTACTGGTTTCCCTTTTCCCCAGGAACAGCCTTCCACTAGTGCAAATCTTGGATATTCAACCTCTTGCCTATACCCAGAACCAGCAAATGGACCCAGGTTAAAAGAGGCTGCAGAAGTCAGTTCACTTTTCCAGAGTCTTAGCCACACTTATCCTCTTTGCCTCAGCAGTTCTGTGCTGCCTTCAAACTGATAATTTCTATATCCATTTTTTTTTCAGTTGTTCTCTACAGGATGAAACTTTGCCACCAGCTACTCCTGGTAGTCACTCAATGTAAACTTTTAAAACTCACAGACTTACAAATCTAGGTATTCTTCTGCTTCACATCTCCAAATGTTCCTTACTAGTAATTAGAGTAAAAATCAAATTACTAGCCTTCTTTCTCCTGCATGTGTGCCTGCTACCTTCCCAGACTAACCTTTCATTCCTTGCACTCCCCGCCCCCACTGCACTGCAGCCAAACTGCAGATTTTATCCTCAATCCAGGCCTTGACATACAAGCTGTTCCCTACCTTGGATGTGCTGCTCGAAAAGCCTTCCTAGAAGAAGAGTCTGGCTTGATAGTAGTGATCCTCAACCTGATCCCTTGGTTTGGGGGGGTAAGAGGTGGTGGCGAGGGATATCCTTTTACTCCCCAGTACTCCTCAGGCAATTATTAGATGTACAACCTCAGAAAAAGTATTGCTCTCTCTGAGCCTCAATGCTCTCATCTGTAAAACGGGAAAAACATTCAAAGCTCTTTGTGAGGACTAAATTAGGAGTTGCATTTTAAAGTGCCTGCCTTTACATGACTATGATCTTCCCTCTTTATTCCAAAGCACATCAACCAAGAAGGAACATTTCCATCAGTAAGACTGGCTTGTTTCCATGGCAATGGTACATTTCCCTTTTCTCAGCAGTCTGGCCTCAGCCATCAGGTATGTTTTGAGACATTGTAATAACATATAAACATTCCCATCTTAACAAGAACCATGCCCCCACTTAGAGCCAAGAAGATGCTCTTGTTACAAGCTATTATTTCTTGGAAAAACAAGAAAAAAATCCTTAGATGCAAGTATGTCTCATATTTTTAAAATATCCTAATCCTTGACTAACTTCAGTATGTCTGTAATTGCTTTTTTCTCCTCATGTTTTACGTCCATTATGTGGTTCTATTGTTCGAACATCGCTTCAAATGAAATTGTGCCATTAAAAAGACATAGCGCCTTTGGATCCTTTTAGTCCAGCTGTGAACTTTAGACTTAATCCTTTAGGGCACTCTTGTCTGGTAGGGTTTAATTTATATTAAATTTTCTAAAAGGAAAGGCAGGATGGTCAAAGCAAGATAGCGAGACAGACAAGAGTCTGTATTTCATAAATTAATAAGCATCACCGACCGCCTTTCTTGACCCTTTAAACTCTGTGAAATTAATATAAGTAGACAACCAAGGCCCAATTGCCCCCTCCAGAGCCTTGCAAGTTCACTTAAGCAATCCAAGTTTACTTAAAGTTTTATAAACCAGCTTTTAGAGCAAGTCCTTTGTACTTATTACTAGTGACAGTGAGCATTACAGCAGCCAATGAACCTTACTGACTTGCGACCCCAATATGGTCAAGCACTGTTATCAAGGGAAATATCAGAATCAATGCTTGTATATTACATTGAGGTCCTGACTTCTGAAAAAGCCCCCTATAGACCCTTCAGAATATGTCAGTGAAATAAACAGCTAATACTGTGAGACAATCTACCAACGATGGTCAGAAAGTGCTGTTTATTTAACCACTTTTCAACCATCTTAACCCTTCTATAAGGTGTATGTTTCCAAAAGAAAGAAATAACAAATTTTCATGCCCCCAATTCTTTTGCAATGGAACCACATTTATGCCCACTTTTTCAGGTGAAAACTCGTGTGGTCTTGCCATAGGGAGCACGGAACGCCATGTCATCTTCTTCCTCGATTAACAGGCTTGCATTATTAAACAGCTCTGGTGGAAGTGGTGAAGGTACCACACCTTTTCTCCCATGGCACCCCCCACGTGAGCTTTCATTTACAGCCAGCATTTGCTGGAAGAAAGCTGGGCTCACCACCACGTTTTACTTACTGGAATTACTCATGTCACTGCTTCAATAGTACCCTCTCCTGCATATATAATCACCAACTCTGTGCATGGAATTTTTATGTAACTTTTAAAAAAATTCTATTTCAGTCATACTCAGGTTTTTTTATTACTTAGTTGTCCTATCGGGCATAAGAGAACAATCTATAATTATTGTGATTTTCAGAGCATAAGTTTTTTGGGCTTTTTTCCCACTATAGTTGGTCAAAGAACTTAAAAATCTTACTAGAATACCAAAAATGAATATGTAAGATACTTCATATATAAAGAATACACCCCTTCCTTTCCAGGTGATAAGAAAGTAAACCTAAATATTCCTGAAGTCCTTCTAATGCTGGGATTTTCTCTTCTATTTTTTGATCTTTTCTTTCCCCCCAATCACAGTGCACTGAGCCATTCAAACGTCCCCATCTGTAGAGTGCTGGTTCCTGAGGCTGGAAGTCTTCAGGAACACAACTTATAAACTTCAGCCCCTGGCAGTGTATTCGATCTGAGCTAACCTGCCCAGAATTCAATCCAGAAGTCAGAATTACCCGGGGGTGCTCAGCAGAAGATCAAAAGATGCTGCTTCTCCCTCTGCAAGTCCAATCATCTTGTTTTGGAAAAAAGTAATTCATATGCATTTAAGCTCTTATTGAGGGGCAGGCACTGTTTAGTGTTCCTCAAAGGAACCTGTTTGGACCAATCCAACAGCTGACTTACCTTAGGCATTTTATAAAGAGATAGTACCTTTTGGATGCCTGGGAGTGGGGTGTGGGCCAAGCCCAGGGGTAGGAGAGAGGTCTGCTGACAGGGCTGAGAAGGGCAGGTGTTCTGTCACAGCAGAACAAGGTGATTCCTTCTGGGCAGCCACAAGGGTCATGGCTCAAAGGGCAGAGTTGCAAAGCCCGTGGATGAGAAGTTGGGCCAAACTGGTAGAGATGGAGAGCAGAGAGAAAGACCAAGGGCAAAACAGCAGGTCCTATGCAGTCTCCAAAGGCCACATTCAAAGGCTCAGAAATTATTCTTATTGATATCCAAGCATGAGTTCCAAGGGGTGGATTGGATGAGGGTAGACAATTGGCTCAGATGAGCCAGAAGTGCCTTCCTGATATAACGCATTTACTAAGAAGATCCTTTTCCCTGTGAAAGGTACTCTCCGGGAAAGGAAGCATCCTAGCACATTATCCCTGAGGCAGCTATACCTCTACATAGAAGGCCTAATGTCAGTAAGTAGAGTCAAGGTCATCCTAACCCACATCACCAATGAGCCTTGGACTCCCCAAGACATTGACTATAAAGCATTGACTGTACCTTAGGATGACTTGGGAAGGGGGTGGCTTTTGCAAAAAATTAGGGTCAGGGGCATCCCCTAACCAAGTGAAACGGGGTGTCAAGGGGTACTTTTTAAAATCTTCTAGGTGATTCTAATGTACAACCATAGCTGAGAACCACTGACCTAATACAAACCTGACTTGAAAGATAAGGAAAGGAGATAGCAGGTCAACTTCATCAGACTCCCATGAAGCCCACCAGCACCAGTGCCACCACCACAGTTTATGCCAGGCACGTGCCTGAAACCTTCTGACTCAACCAACATCCAGCCTGCCTGCTTCTCAACAGGAAAAAAAAATGCATCTATAAAACCAAATCAACTCTGACACCCACAATTAATCCACCCTTCAGCATACCCCTCCTGAGAATGGGTCTAAACTAACTTGAACCACATCATCTTCTCTTTAATTTTTTAAATGCCCTTGGGGAGTATAACACCTCCCTACCCCACCCCTAAATACAAATCAAAATCAGAAAGGATCAAGTCCCTTGTCATAGAGAGAATTTTCTCCCTCCCGCCCTTATCTTTGGAGTCTTCATTATGCCTGTTAAACTTTATTTCTCTGGATGACCAGTTCATCTGCCTTACCCCTTCTCTCTGTTTGACGGATTCCTACTTCTCCTCTAACAAAAACAAAAATAATAGCCAGGATCATGATGACAGATCACATTTTTATGGGTGATTTGCTCTGTGCACAACTTGCATTAAGCATTTTGTTTGCAGACACATCTCATTTAAAGCTCACAACACCACTATGATGCTGTTATGTCATTTACAAAAGTGGGAATGGCCAAAGTCACAAAGCTAGGAGGTGAGGAAGCAAGCTTACAGACCCATGCAGCCCCATCCCAGCTGGGCTCCTCACCCTGCTGCTAAATGCCTCTCTGAAAATTCAGCCCAGATGTCACTGTCTTCATTTTTTTTAATAATTGTAATCATTGCTAAAGCCATACCAGGCACTAGAAAATTTATTACACTGGTATCAAAAATATGTGTACATTTGAAATTTTTCATAACAGAAAGCTTTTTAAAGTATTATGTAAATAATAATATTTTTAGAAATTTAAAATCTAGAGTTCCTCAACAAAATATTAGCAAATTTTAAAAAAAATGTCACTGTCTTTATAAAGCCCATCCTTTTCCCTTTAAACAGCCCAGAAAGGGGTCCTTCATTCCTGTAGTATTCTCATCTCCTCTACACTGTATCTCAAATGGCATTGCCACATTTTTTGTTTAAACATGTGTATTTGCCACAAGATTGTGAACCACACATGGGGGGCCCTCAATTTTATTCACCTTGGTTTATTCCAAAGACAGCTCAGGGTCCAACAGATAATAAGGTCTCAGTATCTGCTCAATGAATGAATGAATGGCCAAACAATTCATTCTTAAAGAAGAGTTTCTTCACTGTTAAAACCTAAGCAGTCAGGGCACCATCAAGATGGTGGAGGAGTAAGACGTGGAGATCACCTTCCTCCCCACAAATACATCAAAACTACGTCTACATGTGGAAAAACTCCTACAGAAAACCTACTGAATGCTGGCAGACGATCTCAGACTTCCCAAAAGGCAAAAAACTCCCCACATACCTGGACGCCCTCGGGCGACCTACATGCAGAGGCGGGGCCAAATCCAAAGCTGAACCCCAGGAGCTGTGTGAACAAAGAATAGAAAGGTAAATTTCTCCCAGCAGCTTCAGGAGCAGTGGATTAAATCACCACAATCAACTTGATGTACCCTGCATCTGTGGAATACCTGAATAGACAACGAATCATCCCAAAATTTAGGCAGTGGACTTTGGGAGCAATTGTAGACTTGGGGTTTGCTTTCTGCATCTAATTTGTTTCTGGTTTTATGTTTATCTTAATTTCGTATTTAGAGCTTATTATCACTGGTAGATTTGTTTATTGATTTGGTTGCTCTCTTCCTTTTTTTATTATTTTTTTTCCATTTTCTCTTTTTGTGAGTGTGTATGTGTATGCTTCTTTGTGTGATTTTGTCTGTATAGCTTTGCTTTTGCCATTTGTCCTAGAGTTCTGACTGTCTGTTTTTTGTTTATTTTTTTGTTTGTTTTTTAGAATAGTTTTTAGTGCTTGTTTTCATTGGTGGATTTGTTTTTTTGGTTTGGTTGCTCTCTTCTTTCTTTCTCTCCTTCTTTTATTTTTAATTACATGTTTTTACTTTTAATTTTAATTATTTTATTTTATATTATTTTATTTATTTATTTATTCCTTCTTTCTTTCTTATTTTTTCTGCCTTTTCTTCTGAGCCATGTGGCTCACAGGGTCTTGGTTCTCTGGCCGGGTGTCAGGCCTGAGCCTTTGAATTGGGAGAGCCGAGTTCAGGACATTGGTCCACCAGAAACCTCCTGGCCCCATGTAATATCAAATGGTGAAAGGTCTCCCAGAGAGCTACATCTCAACGCTAAGACCCAGCTCGACTCAACGACCAGCAAGCTACAGTGCTGGACACCCTATGCCAAACAACTAGGAATACAGGAACACAAACCCACCCCCTAGCAGAGAAAATGCCTAAAATCATAATAAGTTCACAGACACCCCAAAACACACCACCAGATGTGGTCCTGCCCACCAGAAAGGCAAGATCCAGCCTCATCCACCAGAACACAGACACCTGTCCCCTCTGCCAGGAAGCCTACACAACCCCCTGAACCAACCTTACCCACTGCGAGCAAACACCAAAAACAACGGGAACTACGAACCTGCAGCCTGCGAAACAGAGACCCCAAACACAGTAAGTTAAGCAAAATGAGAAGACAGAGAAATACACAGCAGATGAAGGAGCAAGGTAAAAACCCACCAGTCCAAACAAATGAAGAGGAAATAGGCAGTCCGCCTGAAAGAGAATTCAGAATAATGATAGTAAAGATGAACCAAAATCTTGGAAAAAGAATGGAGAAAACACAAGAAACGTTTAATAAGGAACTAGAAGAACTAAAGAGAAAACAAACAATGATGAACAACACAATAAATGAAATTAAAAATTCTCTAGAAAGAATCAATAGCAGAATAACTGAGGCAGAAGAACGGATAAGTGACCTGGACAATAAAATAGTGGAAATAACTACCACAGAGCAGATTAAGAAAAAACAATGAAAAGAATTGAGGACAATCTCAGAGACCTCTGGGACAACATTAAACATACCAACATTTGAATTATAGGGGTCCCAGAAGAAGAAGGGGAAAAAAAGGGACTGAGAAAATGTTTGAAGAGACAATAGTTGAAAACTTCCCTAATATAGGTAAGGAAATAGTCAGTAAGTCCAGGAAGCACAGAGAGTCCCATACAGGATAAATCCAAGGAGAAACATGCCAAGACACATGTTAATCAAACTATAAAAAGTTAAATACAAAGAAAAAATATTAAAAGCAACAAGGGAAAAGCAACAATTAACATACAAGGGAATCGCATTAGGTTAACAGCTGATCTTTCAGCAGAAAGTCTGCAAGCCAGAAGGGAGGGACAGGACATATTTAAAGTGATGAAAGGGACAAACCTACAACCAAGATTACTCTACCCAGCAAGGATCTCATTCACACTAGACAGAGAAATTAAAACCTTTACAGATAAGCAAAAGCTAAAAGAATTCAGCACCACCAAACCAGCTTTACAACAAATGCTAAAGGAACTTCTCTAGGCAGGAAACACAAGAGAAGGAAAAGACTTACAGTAACAAACACAAAACAATTAAGAAAATGGTAAAAGGAACATACATATCTATAACTACCTTAAATGTAAATGGATTAAATGCTCCAACCAAAAGACATACACTGGTTGAATGGATACAAAGACAAGACCCACACATATGCTGTCTACAAGAGACCCACTTCAGACCTAGGGACACATACAGACTGAAAGTGAGGGGATGGAAAAAGATATTCCATACAAATGGAAATCAAAAGAAAGCTGGAGTAGCAATTCTCATATCAGAATAAATAGACTTTAAAATAAAAATTACTACAAGAGACAAAGAAGGACACTACATAATGATCAAGGGATCAATCCAAGAAGAAGATACAACAATTGTAAATATTTATGCACCCAACATAGGAGCACCTCAATACATAAGGCAAATGCTAACAGCCATAAAAGGGGAAATCGACAGTAACACAATAATAGTAGGGGACTTTAACACCTCACTTTCCAAATGGACAGATCATCCAAAATAATAATAAATAAGGAAACACAAGCTTTAAATAATACATTAAACAAGATGGACTTAATTGATATTTATAGGACAATCCATCCAAAAACAGCAGATTACACTTTCTTCTCAAGAGCTCATGGAACATTCTCCAGGATAGGTCATATCTTGGGTCATAAATCAAGTCTTGGTATATGTAAGAAAATTGAAGTTGTATCAAGTATCTTTTCCAACCATGTTATGAGACTAGATATCAATTACAGGAAAAAATCTGTAAAAAATACAAACACATGGAGGCTAAGCAATACACTGCTTAATAACCAAGAGATCACTGAAGAAATCAAAGAGGAAATCAAAAAATACCTAGAAACAAATGACAATGAAAACACAATGACCCAAAACCTATGGGATGCAGCAAAAGCAGTTCTAAGAGGGAAGTTTATAGCAATACAATCCTACCTCAAGAAACAAGAAACAACTCAAATAAACAACCTAACCTTACACCTAAAAGAGTTAGAGAAAGAAGAACAACAACAACAAAAAAAAACCCCAAAGGTAGCAGAAGGAAAAAAGTCATAAAGATCAGCCAGAAATGAATGAAAAAGAAATGAAGGAAACAATAGCAAAGATCAATAAACCTAAAAGCTGGTTCTTTGAGAAGATAAACAAAATTGACAAACCATTAGTCAGACTCATCAAGAAAAAAAGGGAGAAGACTCAAATCAGTAGAATTAGAAATGAAAAAGGAGAAGTAACAACTGACACTGCAGAAATACAAAGGATCATGAAAGAATACTACAAGCAACTATATGCCAATAAAATGGACAACCTGGAAGAAATGGACAAATTCTTAGAAATGCATAACTTCTGAGACTGAACCAGGAAGAAATAGACAATATAAACAAACCAATCACAAGCACTGAAATTGAGACTGTGATTTAAAATCTTCCAGCAAACAAAAGCCCAGGACCAGATGGATTCACAGGCAAAGTCTATCAAACATTTAGAGAAGAGCTAACACCTATCCTTCTCAAACTCTTCCAAATTATAGCAGAGGAACACTCCCAAACTCATTCTATGAGGTCACCCTCACCCTGACACCAAAATTAGACAAAGATGTCACAAAAAAAGAAAACTACAGGCCAATATCACTGACGAACAGATCACACACCATGATCAAGTGTGGTTTCTCCCAGGAATGCAAGGATTGTTCAATATATGCAAATCAATCAATGTGATACACCATATTAACAAATTGAAGGATAAAAACCATATGATCATCTCAGTAGATGCAGAAAAAGCTTTTGACAAAATTCAACACCCATTTATGATAAAAACGCTCCAGAAAGTAGGCATGCAGGGAACTTACCTCAACATAATAAAGGCCATATATGACAAACCCACAGCCAACATAGTTCTCAATGGTGAAAAACTGAAACCATTTTCACTAAGATCAGGAACAAGATAAGGTTGCCCACTCTCACCACTATTATTCAACATAGTTGTGGAAGTTTTAGCCACAGCAATCAGAGAAGAAAAAGAAATAAAAAGAATCCAAATTGCAAAAGAAGAAGTAAAGTTGTCACTGTTTGCAGATGACTTGATACTATACATAGAGAATCCTAAAGATGCTACCAGAAACCTACTAGAGCTAATCAATGAATTTGGTAAAGTAGCAGGATACAAAATTAATGCACAGAAATCTCTTGGATTCCTATGCACTAGTGAAGAAAAATCTGAAAGAGAAATTAAGGAAGCACTCCCATTTACCCTTGCAACAAAAAGAATAAAATACCTAGAAATAAACCTACCTAAGGAGACAAAAGACCTGCACTCAGAAAACTATAAGGCACTGATGAAAGAAATTAAAGATGATACAAACAGATGGAGAGAGATACCATGTACTTGGATTGGAAGAATCAACATTGTGAACATGACTCTACTACCCAAAGCAATCTACAGATTCAGTGCAATCCCTATCAAACTACCACTGGCATTTTTCACAGAACTGGAACAAAAAATTTCACAATTTGTATGGAAACACAAGAGACCCTGAATAGCCAAAGCAACCTTGAGAAAGAAAAACGGAGCTGGAGGAATCAGGCTCCCGGACTTCAGACTATACTACAAAGCCACAGTAATCAAGACAGTATGGAACTGCCACAAAAACAGAAATATAGATCAGTAGAACAGGATAGAAAGCTCAGAGGTAAACCCAAGCACATATGGTCATCTTATCTTTGATAAAGGAGGTAAGAATATACAATAGAGAAAAGACAGCCTCTTCAATAAGTGGTGCTGGGAAAACTGGACAGGTACATGTAAAAGAATGAAATTAGAACACCTGCTAACACCATACTCAAAAATAAACTCAAAATGGATTAAAGACCTAAATGTAAGGCCAGACACTATAAAACTCTTAGAGGAAAATATAGGCAGAACACTTCATGACATAAATCACACCAAGATCCTTTTTGACCCACCTCCTAGAGAAATGGAAATAAAAACAAAAATAAACAAATGGGACCTAATGAAACTTAAAAGCTTTTGCACAGCAAAGGAAACCATAAACAAGACCAAAAGACAACCCTCAGAATGGGAGAAAATATTTGCCAACAAAGCAACGGACAAAGGATTAACCTCCAAAATATACAAGCAGCTCATGCTGCTCAATATGGAAAAAACAAACAACCCAATCCAAACAGGGCAGAAGACGTAAATAAACATTTCTCCAAAGAAGATATACAGATTGCCAACAAACACATGAAAGGATGTTCAACATCACTAATCATTAGAGAAATGCAAATCAAAATTACAATGAGCTATCACCTCACACAGGTCAGAATGGCCATCATCATAAAGTCTACAAACAATAAATGCCGGAGAGGGTGTGGAGAAAAGGGAACCCTCTTGCACTGTTGGTGGGAATGTAAATTGATACAGCCACTATGGAGAACAGTATGGAGGTTCCTCAAAAAACTAACAGTAGAACTACCATATGACCCAGCAATCCTACTACTGGGCATATACCCTGAGAAAACCATAATTCAAAAAGAATCATGTACCACAATGTTCATTGCAGCACTATTTACAATAGCCAGGACGTGGAAGCATTCTAAGTGTCCATCAACAGATGAATGGATAAAGAAGATGTGGCACATATATACAGTGGAACATTAGTCATAGAAAGAAACGAAATTGAGTTATTTGTAGCAAGGTGGATGGACCTAGAGACTGTCATACAGAGTGAAGTAAGTCAGAAAGAGAAAAACAAATACTGTATGCTAACACATAGATATGGAATCTAAAAAAAAAAAAAAAAAAAAGGTTCTGAAGAACTTAGGGGCAGGACAGGAATAAAGATGCAGACATAGTGGACACCGGGAGGGGGAAGGGTAAACTGGGACGAAGTGAGAGGGTAGCATTGACATATATACACTATCAAATGTAAAATAGATAGATAGTGGGAAGCAGCTGCATAGCACAGGGAGATCAGCTTGGTGCTTTGTGTCCACCTGGAGGGGTGGGATAGAGAGGGTGGGGGGAGATGCAAGAGGGAGGAGATATGGGGATATATGTATATGTATAGCTGATTCACTTTGTTATACGCAGAAACTAACACACCATTGTAAAGCAATTATACTCCAATAAAGTTGTTTAAAAAAAAAATGCCTAAGCAGTCTATTCATCACAGAAGCTCAGTATTTACTTCCACGTTTTTTCCCTTTCCCTGCTCCTCATTTGGACAAAATAAAGAAAAATGCATTTTTCACAAAATTCCCCACACACACTTGCACTTTTTTTCTGCTTGGGAATGACAGCGTAGGCGTGCAGAAGCCAGTGGGATCTAGAAGGACATCAGTCACTTTCACAGCTGGAGTCATAGAACTTTCCTTAGGGGAAACTTTCTGCGGCAAGCAGAACTTGCTTCATCCTCACCAGGACAGGACAGAGGTCAGCAGTAGGAAGAGCCAACATCCCACCCACCAGATTTTGATGCCACTCTTGGGCCTGGTGGAGCAGACTTAGTCTTCTACCCAAGAATGGTCTGTATGCCTCCATTTCCCTTCTGAATTCAAGGAGGAGTACAGAAAACGCCATGAAGCCAGCTCCGAACAGAACAATGACTTAACTCCAATGCTATTCAAAAGTGGTCCCGGGGGAGAGTTCTCCAGTGGTCTCTCTGTCCTTCCTTCCCAGGGTCCAAAATACTTGAGTTCACCTCTCAAAATGCAAAGAAAAGGAAATCCTGAGTGCAGACATCAGGTTTTAAATTACTGAACATCCCAAAAGAAGTATAGTCTTGCTTCAAGCTTTCCTTCAAATGGGAAACGATTCACAAATCAGGAGGCCATTGGGAAGAGTTTGGCAGACTATCACTTTCAAGCATTGAAATCATCAATCCTACCTGAGAGCTATTTAATTCTCGACAAAATCCTGTCAGCTCCCAAGATTACACCTAGAGACAATGAAGCCACCAGCCCTTTGGCAGATGGCAGAATCAACCTTTACGGGCCAGGCACTGAGTGCTGGGCTCTAGCCCTTCCTCCATGTACTACCCTCACTGACTGTTGGCCAGAGGCGCATTCCACAGATGGGGAAAGAACCCACAGACCCATCAGAAGTCACATTTACATGGCCAAGAGCAGGGCCTTTGTGGACAAGTGGATTTTTTTTTTTTTGAATTCAGAAATTACAGTGTATCTTTTTTTTTTTTTCACACACACACACTGTATTTTATTTTTACAAGAGATAAATAGACTGACACCAAGCATTGTACATGGATGACCACAACAAAAGCAACAATGATTGCAATTACCAAACATGAAACACACTCATACTATGTCATAATATTGACATTCAGTCCAGTAATCCTCCACTGTAACAGCTCCTTTAGACAAGTGGATTTTGATTCCAATCCCAGTTGCTTCTTTACCAGGTAAGTCTCAGTTTCAGCACATGGGCCTCTCATACACGGTTCATAGGAAGAAGATCAACTGGAATTGGAATATTTGTTTAATTATATGCCTAAATATAGTTTCTAATTACCTTATTGAATAAAGGCCATTAAATCCAAAAGGAACCCTGCAAATACCCATTGGTTGTTAATCAATAAATCTTAAAAATTCTGGTAGTCCACAGAACATTATTTTTAGAAGAATACCATTGCTGTCTTATACAACTTCTGCTTGTCTGAATTTAGAGCACCCTAACATTTTCAAATCCTATTTCTAACACCTTCAATAGAAATGTGTATAAAACAGGAGAAATCTGTGAGTACTGTGTGTTATCAGAGCCTGATTATTTCTATTTATCCTTTTATTTGACACACTAGGGGTTTTCACATCCCAGCATAGGGCAATTGATCAAAGTGAGATTTGGAAGGGGTGAGAGGTGTACCTTTCTATTGGAAAGTGGAGAAGGGTTATTGCACATATGGACCTCTCAAGCAGAGCAATTCTAGGGAAACACATATCTGAATGTGGGGGATTTGGAAATAGTTTCCCTTAAAACTGTCCATATATGTGAACTTCCCAGAAGAACTTCAACTACCAGGAGTACACACACACCCATTTAAAGATTGCAGCTTAAGATACCATGTGCTTTTACTAGTCTTATAGTTGCCATTAAATCTGTTTTGAATAGGTTTCTCCCACTTATATACTTAGCAAATTCATACTCACCTTTGGGGACACAGTTCAAATATTCCTCAGTGGATGGCCACAGTTAGTTGCTTTCCTTTTGCTGTACTTTCCACCCACCTCCACTTTAGCATGTACCTCATTGCCTGTTTCCATGCCTGTTTCCCCAGGGGTGGGGTGCCTGCTACACACAGCGTCTGGAATACAGCAGATGATCGAAGGAAAAGGCTGTGACATGGATTCAGACACCACTGCAGAAATCTTGGCTAAAGTAATGGTCGCTTGGACAACAGTGGGGATGGAGATGATAAGAAATAGCAGGATTTGCTCATGGGTCCTACGTGATTTGAGGAAGAAATAAAAGCTAATGATAACTACTAGATCTCTGGCTTCAACAACTTCTCTGGTTGAAGGTGGTACAATTTCTTGCTGCAGAGAAGACTAGAGTGGGGAAGATTTACCATGTTGAGTAGGCCATTGGCTATATTAGTGTGGAGGACAGGGATGACAGGTCAAGGCTGTAAATATGAATTTAAGATTCAAAAGCATATAGAAGGTATTTAAAGCCAGAGGACTGGATAATATCACTGAAGAAAAATACTGTACAGTAGAAAGAGATGAGAACCAGGGCTGGGAAATTCCAACCAGTTGAAAGAGGGTATTGGTAGGAACAACACATTCAGGTATGAAAGGCATTCACTAAATAAAATATATCATATTTCTCTGAGCTGGAGATATAGAATTTTTATTTTTTTAATGTTTACTCTTTACTTCTTTTTATTATTATGTTATTTGTTTATTTAACATTTTCCTCTTACAGTTAACAGTGGTTTCCACAATGTTTTTTGCAGAGAAAACAATACTTTCATTCCAGTAAAGTAAATATTATTTTTCTCACTTATTGTCATGGTTTAGCCACAGAAACAGCTTTCTTCATGCAAATGTGCCAAACTCATACACAGGAATAGGCAGTCATGCGATTTTCTAACACCACCTGTGAACATTCATTATCAAATCATTACTCTGCTTACAACTACGTTCACTCTCCCATTCCCAAAAAGCAACAGAAAATAGCCTTCTGTGGAATTCTACTTATACTGCCTCCTTTTTTAGTTTGTTGTTATGATCTGCTTGTGCATTTCACTTTGAACGGCAAAACCTTGTCAAACGAATATTAATCCGTTTTTCCCTTTGCCCACGTAGATGTCAAGGCTCCATGATTAATGGATGGTATTTACTTGACAACAATGTTTATTTAAGTCGGTGACAGATCCTAGTTTTGCTTCTTCAGATCAGGAAATCTTATGAAATCTAGAAAAGGCTTGGGACTTGGCTACAGAAGAATAGGTCTTCTGCAGATGACACTTCATCTTGGAAGCTGAAAAAGGAAAACTTATTTTATCAGTCCCCCAGTGGTTAATTCATATTGAGAAGAATCTATCCTTGTCCTCCCTTTTCAGATTCAGGTTTTGGAGCCTGAATTAGGACTACTGGATTGAGTTCCTACCACATACCTCTCCCCACCCATTAAACGATTAGCATTACCTGAGAACTTATGAGAATCTCTGTGCTAGAATGGCCACTATTTGTGACTTTGCTGGTTTCTTCCTTCTGATCTCACCAAGTTTGAAAGCAGACATTCAGCAACTAAGGGTTATGTGTAAAGACTTGAAGTTAAAAATTGAGAAGTAGTCATTATCCGTCAGTTGGAAAGTGATTAACTTTCCATTAAAATTATTTTAGATCCCTTAACCATTATTATTTAGGTCACCTAGCACCCAGGTTGTGGTCTCTAAATACCACTTCCCATTAAAAAATAAACCAGGGTTCCTAGTCCCAAGTCTGGAGCAGGAAATGGACAAAATGAATCTAGAACATTTTGTATCAGAAAGTTAAAAAACACTCAAACACCAATAGAATTGTGTCCAAAAGACACAAAAGCCAGCTTGAAGGACCTTCCACTGGCCAAGGAAGGTACAACTTGAGCATAAGAATAACTGCAATGGATTAAAAACTACCAAATGTATTAATATAAGTTCATAGTAATAATTCTTTCTTTAAAACTTACTGGTCATCTTTGGAGGATGCTTGGTCATTAACTCATTGTTTTAAGAGTTAGGAAATAAAAGGAAAGAATCAAGTATTTATCCAACCTTTCCATATGAATGATACCTCAAGGTAATCTAATAACTGATAAGGGGAAGTCTCCTTTTAAGAGGTATTCAAGCTGCTAAAAAAAAAAATTTAATGATAACATTAGAACTACATAATTTTTCAAACCCTGATGAACTAATAGATCTAGGTAACAATCATCAGTGGGCTGCTAAAATCACAGAAAGAGAGACAACCAGTTTTTCTGTAACCCCTAATGGAAATACACACCACCACTGATAAAATACTTTTGAAAAACAAGTTTGAATTTGAAACAAATCAAGCCTCTAGAATTATCAGTTTATGGGGAAAAAAAGTGGATACAGTAGAATATGTTAAACGACACTACAAAAATGTAATCAACAAGATCCAGACTTGAAATTCTATAGCAATGCTACTCAAAGTGTGATCTATTGACAATGTAGTCCATAAACTGTTTATTACTGATCTATAATAAGTATAGAAATTGAAAGGAAGCATTTAGAAATGTTTATAGCAATTTAACATTATAATCTAACATCCAAGCCTCTGGACAGTGGACTCATCTTATTGAATAGAGTATAGCTATATTCAGGTCACCCGAAATCATATCTAACTTATATGATGAATCGTATGTACTGTGAACTATTTATTAGTCAGGAGCAATAGGAGCATGTTACAATTTATCTCAGTTTAAGTATAATTGGTCAACTGTGGCCCCAAAATGTATAAAGTCTGGAATCTATTTCTTTCACCAAAAGATAATTTAATGTCAGAAAACAGATTAGTTGTTGCTAGGGTATGGGGTTATGGGGAGGATAGGGAGAGATACCTTATAGAGGGTACAAGGAACCTTGATTAATATGGTCATTATGTTGCCTATGAGGATGATTTCACAGGTGTACACATATGTCAAACTCATGAAATTGGATTCTCTAAATATGTGCATTTTATTGTACATAAATTATATCTTAAAAACTATAAACTTTTTTAAAAAGAAAAAAAAGTTTAGGGATATCTGCTTCTGTTTAGGATTTAGAAAACTGCAAAGCATATTACTCCGACATTAAAAACAAGAAAAAAGCTGAATAATCTACAAAGGCAGAACTTTTCATGAACCCATCATTAAGCTGTGGTCACTAGGCAACCAACTGATCCATTTTTCACGAGTGACTAGTCCTTCCAAGGGGCTATAAGACACGTGAACTGTTTATATTTGGCAGTGCCTAGAAGAAAGAAGTGGGCACCACACAAGCCTGAAAGAAAGAAATCGAATAAATTTTAATGAATTCTTAAAGGCAAGTATGGACAAGCAGGTCACTGTGGAATGGCTGGGGGGCCCCAGACGTAAAGAAAGTTTGCAAGTGTTCACAAGTGCTTCTCTACCAGATTTTGATGAGAAAGATCGGGGGTTGGACAGGAGGCTGGGGAAAGACTCCCTCAGTAGCATGCAGGCATGCAGGCAGCAGGAGGTGATCAATGGAAGAAGAAGACAGGTAGGAAACCTCACCTTCATTCCCACACCTTCCCCTCCTGTGAATCAAAAGCCTAAGCCACTGGGAAAGGGGCATAAGCCCTTTGACTCACAAGGGCACAGACAAAGATCCATAGTTCTGGGAGATAAATAGAAGCAAAATTTGTCTTCTTTGGGGGAAAAGATAGAAAACTCTTTCCAAAGCACAGGCA
This sequence comes from Balaenoptera borealis, assembly GCF_965194805.1. Taxonomy (NCBI): domain Eukaryota; kingdom Metazoa; phylum Chordata; class Mammalia; order Artiodactyla; family Balaenopteridae; genus Balaenoptera; species Balaenoptera borealis. The sequence continues at coordinate 135,979,396 of NC_138866.1, read as the reverse complement.
AAAATCCCTCACTGCTGGAGGAATGGTAGAATCAAATCCTCTACCCCTGCAAGGGCCAAGAAATAGTCACACTCAGGATCTTACACTGATACAAAGCAGAGGGTTTTGGTTTTGAGTTTTTTGGGTTTGTTTTGAGTTTTTTGTTTTGTTTTGTTTACCACTAAGGAAGGATTATCATACCTTCCCACTCAAGACTAATTCTAAATGTAAGAGGTAGTGTGTTGGTAAAGGTTTAAGTACCAGTGCTCCAGGTTAGAAAGTCCAGATTTGCAGTTTTGTGGGAAATTTGCCTGAGGATTTGTAGGAAATCTGGCCAATCTCCATGATGCAAGTATGACCATAATCTCCTATTTCAAACTATGTCCTATGACATCACTGAACATGGAGTTAGAAAGAGAGGTGCACAGCTGGTTTTCATGAGCCCATATGAGACAGCTCCAGCACATCATTGAACACAAAGAAGAGTTTAGAAGACTGCCTTTCACCCTCCCACCATGCTTCAGGGGTACAGAGACAACTTATAGCTAATTCAGAAGCAGGAACACTGAGAAAAAACCTCCAACACTCAAGCCCCAACACTAAACACAAAGTAAGAGCAACCTACTGCTACAAAAACTTGAAGCCTTAGATGCACTAAAGATAACAACAATGAAAAGAAAACCCACAGAATGGGAGGAAATATTTTCAAACAAAGCGACCAACAAGGGATTAATCTCCAAAATATACAATCAGCTCATGCAGCTCAATATCAATAAAACAAACAACCCAATCAGAAAATGGGCAGAAGATCTAAATAAACATTTCTCCAAAGAAGACATACAGATGGCCAAGAGGCACATGAAAAGAGGCTCAACATCACTAATTGTTAGAGAAATGCAAATCAAAACTACAAAGAGGTATTACCTCACACCGGTCAGAATGGCCATCATCAAAAAATCTACAAACAATAAATGCTGGAGAGGGTGTGGAGAAAAGGGAACCCTCCTACTCTGTTTGTGGGAATGTAAAGTGGTACAGCCACTACAGAGAACAGTATGGAGGTTCTTTTAAAAACTAAAAATAAAGCTACCATATGATCCAGCAATCCCACTCCTAGGTGTATATCCGGAGAAAACCATAATTCAGAAGGATACATGCATCCCAGTGCTCACTGTATCACTATTTACAGCAGCCAGGACATGGAAGCAACCTAAATGTCCATTGACGGAGGAATGGATAAAGAAGATGTGGTACATATATACAGTGGAATATTACTCAGCAATAAAAATAAATAAAATAATGCCACTTGCAGCAACACGGGTGGACCTAGAGATTGTGATACTGAGTGAAGTAAGTCAGACAAAGACAAATGTCATATGATATCACTTACATGTGGAATCTTAAAAAATGGTACAAATGAACCTATTTACAAAACAGAAATAGAGTCACAGATGTAGAAAACAAACTTATGGTTACCAAGGGGGAAAGGGAAGGAAGGATAAATTTGGAGATTGGGATTGACATATACACACTACTATATATAAAATAGATAACAAATAAGAACCTACTGTATAGCACAGGTAATTTTATTCAATACTCTGTAATGACCTACATGTATGGGAATAGAATCTAAAAAATGAGTGGATATATGTATATGTATAACTGATTCACTTTGCTCTACAGCAGAAACTAACACAACATTGTAAATCAACTATAGCCCAATAAAAATTAATTTTAAAAAAAGATAACAACAGCAACAACAAAACTCAACCCCAGATCAAGTTCTAACTATATTGGCTCAACTCCCCACACTAACAGCCTAAAAGCCTGGGTGTAACAATTTCCAGGCTACTATTACCTCAGAATCTACTGTTCTTCTAGACATAATGTCTAGCATTCAGTCAAATTTACACAACATACAAATAAGTCAGGTAAATCAAACCATTGCCAAGAGGCAAAGCAATCAATAGAACAGATGTTGGAACTACTGAGCAGTGACTTTAAAAGAAATATGATTAATATGGTAATAGGCCCATTTTTAATGGTGGACAAAATATTAAAACAGGTAGGAAATTTCTAATTCATTATCCTCTTTTCATTACAGAAAAGAAAAATATCCTTTGCCATCAGTAGTAAAATATGTGTGTGTGTGTGTGTTCCCCCCTTCCATCCAATTTCTGGTATTATTATTTCTGATATTATAAAACCAGAAATTGGAAGGAAAGGGGGAACACACACACACACACACACACACACACACACACACACACACTTTGGCTTTGGAGCCAGAGAGGAATTTGTCGCCACTAACTGTGTAACCTTAAGCAAGTTCATTTAACCTCTGAGAATTTCTTTTCCTTATTTCTGAGTTGTGTATAATCCAGAAAGTTGTTGTGAAGTTAAAACAACATGGTACATGTAAAGTCTTTAGCACATATTAAATGCTAAAAAGAAAATGCACAGTAAACAGTGGTTGCTAATGCTGTCATCATTAGCAATTACTGAGTTTGAGTTCATTAAAAAGCAGAAATGGTGTTGACTTGATAGAACAAGTGTTATAGTTAAGGATATTAATATCACACATCCAGTTTGGAAAATACTGCTTTGTGTCCAATGCATTTGGTGAAAACAACACAGTTTGAGGTAGTGAGAGAATGGGCTTTATGTCCAACAGATGTCAGGGGAAGCCCAGCCTTTCCACCAACAAATGGTGTGGTTCCGGGAAGTCCCAAGGCCCCAAGGTCTCCAGGCCCTTTGAGGATGCTGCAGGAGCAGGCTCAGTGACACACGTAACCCACGGTAGTGCCTCTTCTTCTTGCCTCCCCCCCACCATCAACTCTCTGACCTCTGACTTAGCACGAATTGTAAGGGACGCTCACCCTGACGGGCACCCCTAAAAGACAAGGCTCTTCCTCCCTGAAGCTTATCAGAGGAGGACTAGATGAGAAAAAGGAACTTAGTCCATCTGGTGAGCTGAAAAAAACACACAGATAAATGACAACTTTCAATTTTCTTATTAAAAGCAAAATCTTGTGTTTTGAAGTTTGATGAAATATCCACATGCACCCTTAAAATAACTGTGTTCACCCAAATGTTTCCAAATCCAAAAAAACGTGAAGAGCAGTCACCTGAACGTTATGATTTCTTTATTCCAAAGACTGAACTGATTCTCAACACTTCCGTTTTGAAATGAGCAACTGTAATCCACCTCTAATGGGCTGGATGAAAGGGACAAGAAACAGTTCAGTCATCTCCAGAGATTGCCATAATTTAAAAAACAAAACAAAACAAAAAAACTCGAGATGTTCAGCCATGTAGGACGACAGCCTCTTGATAATAGAATGATCTCTGTATTTTCCATATGACTAATTTATAATTATTATCATGCCAGAGTATTATACTTCGACAGTAATAACAATTATAACAACAATAATAATAATACCAAAAATTGGAAGGAAAGGGGGAAACACACACACACACACACACACACACACACACACACAAAGCTGTAAACAGCTTTATTACCTGATTTTTTTGGTTGCCTTCAAACATTAATGATTTTTTTAGATGTAATGCTTTTCTCTAGAAAATGTTCTTAAGCATTTGACATTTACCAATGCTTGTTTGCTAACAAGCGCAGATAATAAAATGAAAGAATAAGCAGCCAATGAATTTAACAGAAAAACTCAGAAATATTAATTCTTAGAAAGTGTTGGGAGTTGCAGAGTATCTGTATGCACTTCTGGCTGACTTACTTTCTTCTAATACAATCGTTTCTAGTTGGTTGGAATTACATATGTTAATGTTAAATGGCTTTAACATTAATGTTTGTTAAATGCCCCCTCGGGCCGAAGCAGTTGGAAATCTTTGGACCAGACCTGGAGCTCACTTACTCAGGGAGCATCTCTACCGGAAACCTCTGGGGAGAAGAGTCCTCCTCCCTCCCCACCTGGCCCCCTTGTGGCCGCAGGGAGAAGCTTAAGAGAGGGAGGAAATGGAAATGGTGCTGGGAGGAAGCTGAAGCCCTATCTTCTTTCCTGCCTATCCTCCCTTCTTTCCCCTACCTTCCCTCCCACCTGGGAGCGGATGGAGAAAGAGCCAACGTGGATGGGCCCTAACGCTGGGCCGCCTGGGGCCACCCCTGCGTCCTGACTCCCGGGCAGTGGAGCCTGGCCCAGGGGACACAGCCAGCCCGGCCATATATCACCACATTTTTGTTGTAGTCCACTTTGGTGGAGACTTCTGCCCTCAACTTTATGCCAATGTCTCGTAAAATTTAATTCGTAACCTAAGAAAATGAAAATCAATCACTAAATGCGAAACCTCGCTTGACTAAACTATTCTAGTCTATTTAACTTAATGAGCAACATATTTTCATGAGAAAAACCAGACCATATATTAAAATGACCTTAGAAATTTAAAGAGCATTAAAATATAAGTGCTGAATTGGGTTTTTTTTCTTTTAATTTCCTAATTGGAATTAGTTTTTCACTGGAAAGGGAAGAAAATCATATATATATATATATATATATATATATATATATATATATATATATTTCATTTTTTAGCATGCAGGATCTCAAAATTTATGAAAACTTTGAAGATCTACCAACAGTCTGGTCTACAACTGAGAAATGAGGAGGAAAGGAGGGCACACTGTCTAGAGTCGTGTCCGGGCCCTCCCGCCCCCAGCCACAGGCTGGTCACAGCACCTCTCAGAATCCGCATTCCTAAAACTAGAAGAGACGGCTTCTGTGCAAGACAGAACAGCGCTCCTGCTTGGGAGTTATCATACTGCTGTGGTGGGAAATACCTGCTCTAACAGTCACTCGCTGTGCAACTCTGGACAAGACCATAACCTCTCTGAGCTGTTACTTCCTCATCTATAAAATGGGGAAAATAGTCACTACAACATGGTGCTGTAGAGAAGAGTAAACAAAATACTATAATGGGAAACATATGGTACAGATCCTGGCATCCTGCAGAAACTCCATCCGTGGTTATTAATGACCCCTCCCTGAATTAAATAGGCATGGTGAGAGCAGACAGCCTTGCCATGTCACATCCCAATCTTAATTATGATGTCCACTGTCAATTTTTCTCAGTTAGCTAGATTTTTGTTTTACAGTAAGGGAGCTGTCACCTCCCTATCTTACAAGATTGTTGTGAGAATCAGTGAGAGCACTTTGTAATCTACAGGTTATTGTACTTTAGTTATCAGCATTCATTAACTCCCAGTTAGCAAAGGAACAAAACAAAGTATAGAACAGTCCATGAAAATACGATTGCCGAAATTATGTATCGCAAAAATACAAATCGAGAATAGATAGCGATTATTGTTTTTACTAATTAATAAAGTGGACCGACTATTTCCTCCATTGGTGGCTATTGGAAATTGATGACCCATTCAGAGCCAAATACTTTTTTTTTTATCAAAGAATGTTGTAATTTTTAAAAGCCACTTTCTATCAACCCTCCGCTAAAGAATAAAATTTAAGGCCAAGCCAGAGTTAATCATTTTGGGGTATCTGGCATGCCTTTTCTTGATTCAACATTTGATGAGAAGTTAGTGTCTGAGTGGACTCTGCACAGGAAGAAATGGTCACCCAGTCCTGGACCTGATCTTAGCATGAGGCATGCTTTCCCTTTTTATCAGTCTCTATCTTAAGGCCATATTTTATCTCATTAGAGCAACATTCAAACTTGTCTACACACAGGAATTTGGTGTTTTCTACTCTCTCATTGCCTTGGTGAAAATTTACTTTCAAATCTATTTTTTTTCCCCCTTCTTACATAGTTGATAACAAAAAGCTCTTCTTCCCTTAGAAGGAGGAAAATCTCTTTGATGTCCAAATTTTCATTTGTGATTCAGAAACCTCCATGGCCCCAAGAATACTTTTAAATTCAAAGAGAAACTAGTTTGATAGGATTTTGCCTGCTTTTGTGTGTGTGTTGGGGGGAAGGAAGAAACTTTTTTTTTTTTTTTTAAACATCTTTATTGAAGTATAATTGCCTTACAATGGTGTGTTAGCTTCTGCTTTATAACAAAGTTAATCAGTTATACATATACAATATGTTCCCATATCTCTTCCCTCTTGCATCTCCCTCCCTCCCACCCTCCCCATCCCACCCCTCTAGGTGGTCACAAAGCACCGAGCTGATCTCCCTGTGCTATGTGGCTGCTTCCCACTAGCTATCTATTTTACATTTGGTAGTGTATATATGTCCATGACACTCTCTCACCCTGTCACATCTCACCCCACCCCCTCCCCATATCCTCAAGTCCATTCTCTAGTAGGTCTGTGTCTTTATTCCCGTCTTGCCACTAGGTTCTTCATGGCTTTTTTTTTCCTTAGATTCCGTATGTATGTGTTAGCATACTGTATTTGTTTTTCTCTTTCTGACTTACTTCACTCTGTATGACAGACTCTAACTCCATCCACCTCATTACAAATACCTCCATTTCATTTCTTTTTATGGCTGAGTAATATTCCATTGTATATATGTGCCACATCTTCTTTATCCATTCATCTATCGATGGACATTTAGGTTGCTTCCATGTCCTGGCTATTGTAAATAGAGCTGCAATGAACATTTTGGTACATGACTCTTTTTGAACTATGGTTTTCTCAGGGTATATGCCCAGTAGTGGGATTGCTGGATCGTATGGTAGTTCTATTTGTAGTTTTTTAAGGAACCTCCATACTGTTCTCCATAGTGGCTGTATCAATTTACATTCCCACCAACAGTGCAAGAGAGTTCCCTTTCCTCCACACCCTCTCCAGCATTTATTGTTTCTAGATTTTTTGATGATGGCCATTCTGACCGGTGTGAGATGATATCTCATTGTAGTTTTGATTTGCATTTCTCTAATGATTAATGATGTTGAGCATTCTTTCATGTGTCTGTAGGCCATCTGTATATCTTCTTTGGAGAAATGTCTGTTTAGGTCTTCTGCCCATTTTTGGATTGGGTTGTTCGTTTTTTTGTTATTGAGCTGCATGAGCTGCTTGTAAATCTTGGAGATTAATCCTTTGTCAGTTGCTTCGTTTGCAAATATTTTCTCCCATTCTGATGGTTGTCTTTTGGTCTTGTTTATGGTTTCCTTTGCTGTGCAAAAGCTTTTAAGTTTCATTAGGTCCCATTTGTTTATTTGTGTTCTTATTTCCATTTCTCTGGGAGCTGGGTCAAAAAGAATCTTGCTGTGATGTATGTCATAGAGTGTTCTGCCTATGTTTTCCTCTAAGGGTTTGATAGTGTCTGGTCTTACACTTAGGTCTTTAATCCATTTTGAGTTTATTTTTGTGCATGGTGTCAGGGAGTGTTCTAATTTCATACTTTTACATGTATCTGTCCAATTTTCCCTGCACCACTTATTGAAGAGGCTGTCTTTTCTCCACTGTATATGCTTGCCTCCTTTATCAAAGATAAGGTGACCATATGTGCGTGGGTTTATCTCTGGGCTTTCTATCCTGTTCCATTGATCAATATTTCTGTTTTTGTGCCAGTACCAAACTGTCTTGATTATTGTAGCTTTGTAGTATAGTCTGAAGTCAGGGAGCCTGATTCCCCCAGCTCCATTTTTCGTTCTCAAGATTGCTTTGGCTATTCGGGGTCTTTTGTGTTTCCACACAAATTGTGAAATTTTTTGTTCTAGTTCTGTGAAAAATGCCAGTGGTAGTTTGATAGGGATTGCATTGAATCTGTAGATTGCTTTGGGTAGTAGAGTCATTTTCACAATGTTGATTCTTCCAATCCAGGAACATGGTATATCTCTCCATCTATTTGTATCATCTTTAATTTCTTTCATCAGTGTCTTATAATTTTCTGCATACAGGTCTTTTGTCTCCTTAGGTAGGTTTATTCCTAGATATTTTATTCTTTTTGTTGCAATGGTAAACGGGAGTGTTTTCTTAATTTCACTTTCAGATTTTTCGTCATTAGTGTATAGAAATGCAAGAGATTTCTGTGCATTAATTTTGTATCCTGCTACTTTACCAAATTCATTGATTAGCTCTAGGAGTTTTCTGGTAGCATCTTTAGGATTCTCTATGTATAGTATCATGTCATCTGCAAACAGTGACAGCTTTACTTCTTCTTTTCCGATTTGGATTCCTTTTATTTCTTTTTCTTCTCTGATTGCTGTGGCTAACACTTCCAAAACTATGTTGAATAATAGTGGTGAGAGTGGGCAACCTTGTCTTGTTCCTGATCTTAGTGGAAATGGTTTCAGTTTTTCACCATTGAGGACAATGTTGGCTGTGGGTTTGTCATATATGGCCTTTATTATCTTGAGGAAAGTTCCCTCTATGCCTACTTTCTGCAGGGCTTTTATCATAAATGGGTGTTGAATTTTGTCGAAAGCTTTCTCTGCATCTATTGAGATGATCATATGGTTTTTCTCCTTCAATTTGTTAATATGGTGTATCACATTGATTGATTTACGTATATTGAAGAATCCTTGCATTCCTGGGATAAACCCCACTTGATCATGGTGTATGATCCTTTTAATGTGCTGTTGGATTCTGTTTGCTAGTATTTTGTTGAGGATTTTTGCATCTATGTTCATCAATGATATTGGCCTGTAGTTTTCTTTCTTTGTGACATCTTTGTCTGGTTTTGGTATCAGGGTGATGGTGGCCTCGTAGAATGAGTTTGGGAGTGTTCCTCCCTCTGCAATATTTTGGAAGAGTTTGAGAAGGATAGGTGTTAGCTCTTCTCTAAATGTTTGATAGAATTCACCTGTGAAGCCATCTGGTCCTGGGCTTTTGTTTGTTGGAAGGTTTTTAATCACAGTTTCAATTTCAGTGCTTGTGATTGGTCTGTTCATATTTTCTCTTTCTTCCTGGTTCAGTCTCGGCAGTTTGTGCATTTCTAAGAATCTGTCCATTTCTTCCAGGTTGTCCATTTTATTGGCGTAGAGTTGCTTGTAGTAATCTCTCATGATCTTTTGTATTTCTGCAGTGTCAGTGGTTACTTCTCCTTTTTCATTTCTAATTCTATTGATTTGAGTCTTCTCCCTTTTTCTCTTGATGAGTCTGGCTAATGGTTTATCAATTTTGTTTATCTTCTCAAAGAACCAGCTTTTAGTTTTATTGATTTTTGCTGTTGTTTCCTTCATTTCTTTTTCATTTATTTCTGACCTGATCTTTATGATTTCTTTCCTTCTGCTAGCTTTGGGGTTTTTTTGTTCTTCTTTCTCTAATTGCTTTAGGTGCAAGGTTAGGTTGTTTATTCGAGATGTTTCCTGTTTCTTGAGGTAGGCTTGTATTGCTATAAACTTCCCTCTTAGCACTGCTTTTGCTGCGTCCCATAGGTTTTGGGTCGTCGTGTCTCCATTGTCATTTGTTTCTAGGTATTTTTTGATTTCCCCTTTGATTTCTTCAGTGATCACTTCGTTATTAAGTAGTGTATTGTGTAGCCTCCATGTGTTTGTATTTTTTACACATCTTTTCCTGTAATTGATATCTAGTCTCATAGCGTTGTGGTCGGAAAAGATACTTGATACGATTTCAATTTTCTTCAATTTACCAAGGCTTGATTTGTGCCCCAAGATATGATCTATCCTGGAGAATGTTCCATGCGCACTTGAGAAAAATGTGTATTCTGTTGTTTTTGGGTGGAATGTCCTATAAATATCAATTAAGTCCATCTTGTTTAATGTATCATTTAAAGCTTGTGTTTCCTTATTTATTTTCATTTTGGATGATCTGTCCATTGGTGAAAGTGGGGTGTTAAAGTCCCCTACTATGATTGTGTTGCTGTCAATTTCCCCTTTTATGGCTGTTAGTATTTGCCTTATGTATTGAGGTGCTCCTATGTTGGGTGCATAAATATTTACAATTGTTATACCTTCCTCTTGGATTGATCCCTTGATCATTATATAGTGTCCTTCTTTGTCTCTTATAATATTATTTTAAAGTCTATTTTGTCTGATATGAGAATTGCTACTCCAGCTTTCTTTTGATTTCCATTTGCATGGAATATCTTTTTCCATCCCCTCACTTTCAGTCTGTATGTGTCTCTAGGTCTGAAGTGGGTCTCTTGTAGACAGCATATATATGGGTCTTGTTTTTGTATCCATTCAGCCAGCCTGTGTCTTTTGGTGGGAGCATTTAATCCATTTACATTCAAGGTAATTATCGATATGTATGTTCCTAGTCCCATTTTCTTAAATGTTTTGGGTTTGTTATTGTAGGTGTTTTCCTTCTCTTGTGTTTCTTGCCTAGAGAAGTTCCTTTAGCATTTGTTGTAAAGCTGGTTTGGTGGTGCTGAACTCTCTCAGCTTTTGCTTGTCTGTAAAGGTTTTAATTTCTCCATCACATCTGAATGAGATCCTTGCTGGGTAGAGTAATCTTGGTTGTAGGTTTTTCTCCTTCATCACTTTAAGTATATCCTGCCACTCCCTTCTGGCTTGCAGAGTTTCTGCTGAAAGATCAGATGTTAACCTTATGGGGATTCCCTTGTGTGTTATTTGTTGTTTTTCCCTTGCTGTTTTTAATATGTTTTCTTTATATTTAATTTTTGACAGTTTGATTAATATGTGTCTTGGCGTGTTTCTCCTTGGGTTTATCCTGTATGGGACTCTCTGTGCTTCCTGGACTTGATTAACTATTTCCTTTCCCATATTAGGGAAGTTTTCAACTATAATCTCTTCAAATATTTTCTCAGTCCCTTTCTTTTTCTCTTCTTCTTCTGGGACCCCTATAATTCGAATGTTGGTGCGTTTAATGTTGTCCCAGAGGTCTCTGAGACTGTCCTCAGTTCTTTTCATTCTTTTTTCTTTGTCCTGCTCTGCAGTAGTTATTTCCACCATTTTATCTTCCAGGTCACTTATCCTTTCTTCTGCCTCAGTTATTCTGCTATTGATCCCATCTAGAGTATTTTTAATTTCATTTATTGTGTTTTTCATCGTTGCTTGGTTCCTCTTTAGTTCTTCTACGTCCTTGTTAAATGTTTCTTGCATTTTGTCTATTCTATTTCCAAGATTTTGGATCATCCTTACTATCATTATTCTGAATTCTTTTTCAGGTAGACTACCTATTTCCTCTTCATTTGTTAGGTCTGGTGTGTTTTGACCCTGCTCCTTCAACTGCTGTGTGTTTTTCTGTCGTCTCATTTTGCTTATCTTACTGTGTTTGGGGTCTCCTTTTCACAGGCTGCAGGTTCGTAGTTCCCGTTGTTTTTGGTATCTGTCCCCAGTGGGTAAGGTTCGTTCAGTGGGTTGTGTAGGCTTCCTGGTGGAGGGGACTATTGCCTGTGTTCTGGTGGATGAGGTTGAATCTTGTCTTTCTGGTGGGCACGTCCACGTCTGGTGGTGTGTTTTGGGGTGTCTGTGGCCTTATGATTTTAGGCAGCCTCCCTGCTAATGGATGGGGCTGTGTTCCTGTCTTGCTAGTTGTTTGGCATAGGGTGTCCAGCCCTGTAGCTTGCTGGTCGTTGAGTGAAGCTGGGTCTTGATGTTGAGATGGAGATCTCTGAGAGATTTTTGCCGTTTGGTATTACGTGGAGCTGGTAGGTCTCTTGTGGACCAGTGTCCTGAAGTTGGCTCTCCCACCTCAGAGGCACAGCCCTGATGCCTGGCTGGAGCACCAAGAGCCTTTCATCCACACAGCTCAGAATATAAGGGAGAAAAAAATAAAAAGAAAAAAAGAGGATAAAATAAAATAAGATAAAGCTATTATAATAAAAAATAAGAAAAAAATTATTAAGAGTAAATGTATTCAGAAAAAATTTTTTTTAATTTTTAAAAATAGATTTATTAATTTTTTATAGTAAAAAATAAGAAAAAAATTTTTAAGAAAAAATTTATTAAGAAAATTTTTTTTAATTTTTTAAAATAAAAAATATGAAAAAACTTATTAAAAAATTTTTTAATTTCTAAAAATAGAAAATATGGAAAAAATTATTAAGAAAACATATATTAGGGAAAAAAAAATTTTTTAAGTAAAAAAAAAAAAAAATGGACGGACCTAACCCTAGGACTGATGGTGAAAGCAAAGCTATACAGACAAAATCTCACCCAGAAGCATATACATATACACTCACAAAAAAAGGAAAAGGGGAAATTAATATATCCTGCTCCTAAAGTCCACCTTTTGAATTTGGGATGATTCGTTGTCTATTCAGGTATTCAACAGATGCAGGCACATCAAGTTGTTTGTGGAGCTTTAATCTGCTGCTTCTGAGGCTGCTGGGAGAGATTTCCCTTTCTCTTCTTTGTTCGTACAGCTCCCAGCGTTCAGCTTTGGATTTGGACCCGCCTCTGCATGTACGTCGCCTGAGGGCATCCGTTCCCTTTTGGGAGGTCTGATGTCTTCTGCCAGCGTTCAGTGGGTGTTCTGTAGGAGCAGTTCCACGTGTAGATGTATTTCTATTGTATCTGTGGGAAGGAAGGTGATCTCCGCGTCTTACTCTTCCGCCATCTTGCCCCTACCTCGAAGAAACTTTTTTTAATAATGATCAAACACAGATATAAAACACCATAATTAGCTAATTCAATACCATGCCATCCAAGTGGTGCTCGCTTTGAATTTTCAGCCTTCATAAGGCCATGTCTTCATGGCTTTATAAAATTACCCATTCTCACTCGAATATGTTGCCTTGATAACTAATTCTGCATGATCAGTGAAATCCATCGTGCCATTACTATGGTTATTAACAGGAAAGCATGCTAATTGGCAGTTGCAATCCAGAAATGAGCAGCCTAATGAAAACAGGCACTAAAAGGTAAAAGAGCTACCTTTCTGATGTCGCCAGGACAAAGTCTGAGAAGTCTGTGGAGGGAGGTGACTGGAGCCGTGATATCTTAGCAGCACAGGTGTTTCTGCTGGACCTGCCAAGGGGAACATGTACTTCCTGGGAGGGAACCAGGGCTCAGTCTATTTGAAAGCTCTCCCAGTGCTATAGCAGGGCCCCAAGAGCAAGCCCTCCAAGCTGATGACGGAGGCCGGGGCAGGCATTGGCAGGAAGTACACACTGGAGGAAAGCAAGAAGCTGTGTGTTTCAGGAAGGTCCCTCAGCACCTTGAGTCTGGGGACAATTGCTATTAACTGTAGGTGGAGAGACTAAGGATTCCCCACACTGGGTACCAAAAGCACCAAGAAAGCAATTCATGCACACTCAGACTTGCACAGGGGGTGGGTGACGACACAGAACACCAAAAGAGGCTCGGCAGAAATATCCAGCAGGCTGAGTTCTCAATGGGGCCAGGACAGTCCTGGAGCCACAGCAGGGACTGGAACCCAAGAGGGACTGGTTGATAACAGAAACAGCCTGCTAAGCACTTGCGGGCCCAATATTTGCTGAGTGGAATTTAGTCTGTTTTCTGAAGTAATAATTAGAAAGCTCCAAACTGCTCCAGGTGTTGCCAAAAATAAGCGCTTGGGCCATCTGCCAACTGAGTCAGTCTGTTAACGTTCCCTTCTGAAAAATGTTCAGAAGGGACCTCAAATCCCGGCCTCTCTGGATGTTTCGTGGGTTTCGAAGTCATTCCCACTGAAAGCTCCCTTCATGCTCCTGATGGTGGGAGCACGGGTGTCACCTGGCCCTTACTTTCTCAGCCAAGATTCAGACAGGATACATGGGAATTAACCTTTCTCATAAGCCCCTCAGGTAAAGGTGCACGAGAGGGTCTAAGCAGTTCCAGGTGGAGACCCCACCCTGCAGGGGCCAGGGGGACAGCCCTGAGGAGTTGCCCGGTGCACGGCCTGACAGCCACCACTCCCACTGCACCCTCACAGATGCTGGAAGGCAGAAGGCTCCTAACTGTAATGTCAGCACAATTAGGAGGTTTCAACGTGGACCCAGCTTGTGCCCGTGAATGAATCTAGATCGGCCCAGAAGACAGTGCAGTGTCACGGGGCTCTAACCGGTTCAAAACCCTCATTGGCCTGGAATCAGCCAAAGGAGGAGACACACTTAGCAAAATTGAACCGAGCTGGGAGGGAGAGGAAATATATAAGGGGAATAGAACCAAAATCCAAAAATGAATGTCCATATAGACTGTCATGATTGCATACAATGAAGTCTAAAATATGGATGAATACAAAGTTCTTCATGGGAATGTGAAAACCAGGACACAATCATAGGCAGGGAAATGGGGGAAGGAATGGGGTCTCCAAGGAGGATGCGTGAAAAAGGCTCAAGGGTCTCTGATATAAGTGAACTGCAAATCTAATCATGCGACTTCCTTCTTACAAGGGCCTCCCTGGCTTTAGCAGAAGGCAGAACCCTTGTCTGAACTCACAGGCCCTCCCAAGACCATGCTGGCTCCAGTCTCCGGCCTCATCCTAACTCCTTCTCCCTTTGGTCCAGTTACTTCTATCCAGGACCTCTAGCCTTTTGTTTGGCACTCTCCACCCTTCCTCACCTCTGGAGTTTTGCACGTGCTGTTCCCTCCCCAGGAACACACGCCACACCTCATTTACCACCCCTGCTTCACCCAGTGAGCACCTGCACAGCCGGCAGGTCTCAGCTTGAACATTTATTCCTCAGGGGGTTTTCACCCTCCACTGAACCTCATCCGAGCCCGTGCCCTGTAATCCCATCAATGCCCAGACGTCTCCTTCTCTAATGCCTATGACCGATTCCTCCACCCACGTGGACCTTCCTCACCACACTGTGAACTCCATGCAGGCAGGAGGCGTGTTTGTCTTGCTTGTCTCATTATTTCCAGCACCCAGCACTTCACAGGACTCAATTTAGAGGGAGTAGAAACTGATGGTGTTGTTTAGTGCTATGTACCTGGCAAAGAAATCAAGATGGTCTCGGGATACACTAAAAGAGGTATGTGTTCTATGACAAAGGAGGTGATAGAAAAGCCGTTTTTGTGCCAGTCAGGTCACACACCAGGGTTCATGTTGGGTGCTACACCAAGATGATGGTCAAATTGGGGAGCTCAAAACCATGCCCTCCCTAGAACATTAAAGGAACTAAGCACACTTAGGCTGGAAACAAGGCAGGGAAATTATGGTCAATGGATGCAGATATCTGAAGTGCTTTTCCATGACAGTGCAGGTCGTCTACTCAGCGGAGAGAGGCATGGGTGTGGGATGATGCAATAACACCTCCTGAGGCTCCCTGTTGCTGAAAGTGTTCAACCTGAGTCTTCCAGACACTTGACAAATTTCCCAGTGTGGGCTGGTCTATGAGATAGTTTCTCTTTTCCAGTTTGTGGGGTCTATGCATTTCCAAGGAACTCCATTCTGGACCTCAAGATCTAATCAGCTAGATGAGAAATCTGGGCCAAATTCCCCCTGCAGTGTTCTCTGAGCTTATGCATCTGGTAGGCAGTGATTGGGGATTTATAATCTAGTAACTGAAATAGGCACTGGCCACTCAAAACTATCCTCACATTTAGAGGAGCATTTCTTTAAATGGCCCGTTTGTATCTGGTTTCTGGGAATTAATATTTGAGGAAGAAAATGATCAATTGGAATCCAAATCTCTGACCAAAAAATGTGTCCCCACTCAACATTTGCAAAGCATGACAACGAGGGAAAGTGTTCTGTCTCTGTTACTTTCTGGCCTATGAAGATTTGGACTCATCCTCCAAATCCCACATGGACCTCCCAACTTAGAGGGCATCCAACTGAGAAGCCTCAAGGCAGAAGCCCAAGAACGCTCTCGTTTCCAAATCACAGGAAATTTCCCTGCAGATTCCTTCACTTTTGCGCAAAAGATAGGGAGCACTTGAAATCGTATTTTGATTTCAAAGCCATGTTCCCTACCAGAGATCCAGTATTTTCCTCTCCCCAAAATGTCAGCGTCCATTTAAACCCTGGAGATTTGCTGGTCGGTTTTCCTATCTGCTTTGTCTTCCAGCCTGCAAGCCAGGCAGCCCTTCCTAAAAGCCTGTACACCTGACCCAGGAGATTTCTTTACTCCCCCCACCCCTCCCTGTAGTGTTAAAAGGCTACACTCTACTCTGAGACCCATCTCTCTCTTTTCCCCCCTTCAAGTACTTTCATCCCCATTTGTAACAGCCGCTAATATGCACTTCTATTCGATTTTCCTCACCCAGCTTGAAATCCTCTCATTCTAATTACCGTTTCAGTTTTCTTATATTTCTCCCTTGAGGTGTCTCAATTAGTGTACTTTTTCATACCGCCTGTCACCTCTGAGCCACAAGGTGGGTCTAACTCCAACCAAAACCAGGCAGAAAATAAATGAGAAGCCGTTCTGGACAGCCGGGCCGAAGGTGGGGTTACTTTACAAACTAGTGCACTCTTAATTGATGATAAATGGACAGGAAAGTAGCCTTATTAATACGGCAGCCCAGATTCGGTTGGCATGTGACGTCCTTTCATTATTCAAAGGTACAGGAGAGGCAGGCCACACTCTGTCCTGGGTGAGGAACTTCCATTCAGAGAAAGACAGAGCATAAGACTAATTAACATAGTTCTGGTCAAAGTCGGAAATTAACTCACCTCTTTAAGACCACAGCTCCAAATGCCATTTGTCTTCTCTGTAATTACACTTACAGGTAATTATACCTGATTGTAGCACACAGCAAGTTAAATGAAGGGAGGGCTCCCCCACCCCACCCCCATCACATAACTCTTTTCATTCCAGCCCTGTCAAAAGACTAAACAAAAATAAAGGTGCCTGCTTTGGTGTATTTCTTCCATTAATGAGTGCTTTTTTGTCTTTTTTTTTTTTTTTTGATGTGGACCATTTTTAAAGTCTTTATTGAATTTGTTACAATATTGCTTCTGCTTTATGTTTTGGCTTTTTGGCCTTGAAGCACGTGGAATCTTAGCTCCCTGACCAGGGGTTGAACCTGCGCCCCCTGCATTGGAAAGCGAAGTCTTAACCACTGAACCGCCAGGGAAGTCCCTTGCTTTGTTGTCTTAAGGCTTCTTGAGGAAGCAGCAATTGTGCGGTGTTTATTCCTTCACTCCCCTGGGAGTCCAGAGTCCTTATCTGGACCTCTCGGAATTTAGAAACACACAGAAGGCAAGTTGGACTTGAAAGCATTTTCCATCCACTAATACCTGCTGCAGTCTTTCAGGGAAGGTGGAAAGGACAAGGACCAGGAAGTCATCTCCCCTTCTGTCCATGGCTGTGCAGTAATTAGGTCTTGCTGACATAGCATCTCTAACTGAAACCGGGGTACAACCCCTTCCCATCACCTTAACTCTCTTCTATTACTATTATCTTTCTAAGGATCTCCGAGGGGCCAAAGAAATGAGAATGTGCATACAGAGGAGTGGCATTTAGCCCCATTCCATCTGGCTGTGTGCACACGGCCCTTATATCTAAGATGCTAGTGTGGGGCTCATTAGACGTGGCGGGGCTCAGCCCTCTGAGAACCGTGGCTGGCAGGGTCCCACTCCCCACATGCCCCTTGGCAGAGAGCGAGAGGCCCATTTAGAATTCCACAGCTCCCTAGAGGATGTGGAGGGATCCTCAACAAGTCCCACAAATTAGCCCCTCAAGAATTGAAAGGGTCCAGTTTCCAGTGGTAAATCCTCAGAAGAGTTTAGGAATGGGCAAAGGTGACTTTGGGGCCTCCCACATGTGTCTGTGTCCTGCCTATTTGACCCTCTCTTGCCTTCTCATTTGTTTCACACTGTCAGGATTTCTTCCTCCTGTTCACCCACCCCCAATCCCACCCAGGTCCCTTTTGGCCTCTCTATACCTTTGCAGATTCTGCTGATTGACAGTGAAGTTTGGGCTGAAAGATCAACTTGGGCTTGTCTAAATCCCCACTTGCTTTAAATGTTGCCCTGAAGCCACTTCGCAACCCAGAGGTAGCATTCTTCTTGCCTCTGACTTTCATCTCGCTGAGCTGAGTGATTCCCATGAAGAAATCCAGAATTAAAAAATAAACATCTCTAGTCACACATTTGCTGGATAATTATGTGTATGGCCCTCTCATGAAGCAATTTGGCAATATGTATTAAGAGCAATAAAAATATTGACTGTGAAACTTTCATGAGGAAATAATCTTTAATTCAGAAAAGCATTCAGTACAGTGTAATAATATTACACAAAACAGCCGCAACAAAAAAGAAAATAACCTAAGTGTTCAGAATTGGAATATGTTCACTTAAGAGGCACATTCACTTGATGGATTGTTATGTGACCATTAAAAAAGGATGATTATGGAGATTATGCAAAATCTGAACAACTGGTTGCAATATTAGGTTTCAAAATTCAGAATATAAATCAGAAAAAAAAAAACATGATCACAAAAGTCATACCAAAATACAAATAACAACTGGTTTAAAATAAGAGGATTTCCCTTTCCTTTATTGTCCAAATTTTCTGCAATGCGTTTATATTCCTTCTAATGGAAATATATATATTAATCTGGTAAGAAAAAGAAGAAAATCCATTACTCTTGTAAATGTGGCTCGTGCAAGCCTGTCAAATGAATCTAAACTGAGGGGTTGGTTGATGTATCCAGCCCAGAACTGGCATTGCTGAGACCTGCCTCCTCTTCCACTGACAAGCTGGGTGATCAGAGGGAATCATTTAACTCTCTGAGCTTCAATTTTGTCATGAAAAGGAGCAAACTCTTCTCAAAGGTGATTGCACCCTCTCTGACTCTCCCTCCACCACCTGGGCTGCCCCTTCCCAATCACCTTCATGGAACTCTTTCCTCTGTCTGCCTGTTAAAAGTTGGGATCTGCCAGGATTCTGTCCTTTGCTTTCTCTCGCTCTTCCCATGTCCAAGGTGTCACCGACCCACCACCCACAACCCATCCACTCTGTCATCTCCTCTGTCACAGGCCTCCAGAGCATCAGACCTGCATTTCCAGAGGCCATCTGGTGGTCTGCACCCAGCATCTTCAAAACCAAACTCCTGACCTTTCCCCAGCAAGCCTGTCTCTGACCTCACATTCATTACCTGATGACAGAACCACCATCCACTTTCTCGCCCCACTTGGGTAAGCTGGGATTCCACTTGGTCCCAACCTCATCACGTCTGAGACAGTCTGCTGACAGTCACATCATGTCTGCCCCTCATCTATCCAGTCATCTTCTCAACTGTGTCCAGAGGAAACCTTTCTAAAGTGCAAATTGGCCTTGTCATTCACCACCCAACACCCTTGGGTATTTCCTGATCACATGCAGGGGGAAATCCAAGGTCTGGGACATAATGTCACAAGGCTCTTCCTAGATTCCCAGCCCTCCCACCTCTCACCTCTCAACCCACTCACCTGGACGGTCTCTCACCTCTCTCACCTTGCTCGTCTCTCATCCAGCTGGTCCTCCTGGTGCCTCCACCAAAGGCAAGGCAGTCCTGGATATTGGAGATAGTGCTGTAACGGCCTGGCCTCCCAACAAAGCCCAAGTGAATACCCAGCCACCTCCCCTCCCCAACCCAGTACTCTTTCCCATGAGAAGATACTCTGCCCAGTCTCGCCCCCTAGGAAATACCAGTGCAGAGTGGGTCTGTGCTTCTCAATGACGTCACATCTCTGTGACCCTGGGAATGCACCATTCCCCAAGGGTGGAATCTTCCCAGTGGTGCCTTAGTCAGAGAGACAGCCTAAGTCTGGTGGGATGCTCAACAGGTCCCATCTTCAGGGTGGAGCTTCAGGGAGTCTTCGAGGGGCTGGTCGACACAAGCGTGGGCCCCTCTTCTCCAAAATGATCAGCACAGAAAATGGAGAAACAGGAGGACTAGCCCCTTCCCTGTGACCTTTTCTGTGCCCCAGGTACCTTTGCCCAGGAACCTTAGCAATGAAGACGGGGCTTTACTACCTAAAATGCTTGGGCCAGTGCCTGGGGCAGGAGAAGGGGAGAATCTAGTCCTGGAATTCTCAGGTCACATAACTGGTCATTTTGCCACTTGGGTCTTGAATGCAATTCCATCCCCCTTCTAATGCCCATGTCTCTCTTCCTCATGACCCTGTTCTATTTTTTGTAGCACTCCACTAGGAGTGGCTCTGATAAAATCTTACTTACTTGTCTCTGTTATTCATCACTATTCAGTGCCTAGTAGGGGCTCAAATATCTGTCTGTGAACAAATATTCACTGTCCCCTGAAAACAGGCCACTCTCTGGTCACAAGCCTTCACCCCTATTGCTTCTTCTGTCTGATGTGCCCTTATTACCCACTCAAGAAAGTTCTACTCATCCTGGAGCAAACCTAGATCAGCCCCTATTCCTCAGGGAGGCTTTCCCTGTGCTTATTCCCCAAACGGGATTCCCACTATCCCCTCTGCAATCTCCTGTCACCTACAAAGTGATACCCCACGTCTCAACCCATGCCACAATGGTGGCACTTCAAAAAGGGTATCATAACTCTTTACTTTAGGTCTCACCTTAAGTAGACTATGAACCTTGCCGGGCCAGTGCGTCTTATTAGGATGTCCCCAGGACCTGGGGCACGCCAGCCACAAAGCAGGTGCTCAGTAAATGTGGGCTGAAGGGGTTAACAGCTGACTCAGTTGGGGCGGCCACCTCCCCCTGAATGCAGGGTACTGGGAACACTATCACTTTCCAGCTAACACAACAGAATAACAGGGAAGCGGTTGCCATTTGAGGTCCTGCTAAGCAACAATCACTACTTTAAAAATATCAGTCCCTAGAAGAGTCCACCATGGCCACCCTGCTGTCTACAGCATCTACACAGGGCCAATCTTTCCTTGGTAGGTGATGCCAAGGGAAACTTCAGCCTCAGCATGGTCAAATTCTCAGATTCCAGATTAATGAGGTCTTACAATGCACAAGGTTAATTACCTCCCTCCTGAAGATATTCTGTTTCATCTAACACATGCTTTCTTAGGAAG
This sequence comes from Balaenoptera borealis, assembly GCF_965194805.1. Classification (NCBI taxonomy): domain Eukaryota; kingdom Metazoa; phylum Chordata; class Mammalia; order Artiodactyla; family Balaenopteridae; genus Balaenoptera; species Balaenoptera borealis. The sequence goes on along the minus strand of NC_138866.1, from coordinate 135,958,667 downwards.
TGATCAAGGTCCAACCACCTGTAGGACACAGTGTGCCTCGTGGAAATGGGGTGGGCTCTGAAACAAGACAGATTTGTGTTCAGATGTGCTACCTGTATGAGTTTGGGCAAGTTACTTAACCTCTCTGAGCCTGAGTATGTCATCTGTAAAACAGGGATAATACCCACTTCAAAGGTTCATTGTGAAGGCTGAACATGGCATGCAATAATCTGTGAGGAGTCTAACACAGAGCAGGTCCATGGGTGATCAATACAAGTCAGTTCTCAACATTTTCCTCGCTGTGCTAAATCTTTATTTTTTTTCCTTCCAGAAAAGAGAAAGCCTAGAGCAGGGTTTCCTAACTCCAGCACGATTGGCATTTGGGGCCTGATCATTCTTTGCTGGGTGGGAGAGAGGGAGCCTGTCCTGTGCATTATAGGGCATTTAGCAGACTCACTGGCCTCAGTAGCACTCCTCTCCCCAGCTGTGACAACCAAAAAATGTCTCCAGACTTTGCCAAATACCCTTTAGGGGGAAAATTTCCCCCAGCTGAGAACCACTGGTCTAGGGTTCTCTAACTCAAATGTCACCTAGAAAGAAAAGTTCCTTGATTTTCCTTTAGGACCTGTTCTGAAGGGTGCTGAAGGCACATGTGATGGAGTCCCCACCTGTCAACCTTCAGGACAAGAAAGGATGCATTCTTGATGTCACTGCAGTAGGATGCCACTGCTGTCAACAGCAACATCATTTGCTATGGACTGAATTGTGTTCCCTCAAAATTCATATTTGAAACTCTAACCCCCAGTGTGATTATATTTTGAGATAGAGCCTTTAGGAGGTAATTAAGGTTAAATGAGGTCATAAGGGTGGGACCCTGATCTGACAGGGTTAGTGTCTTTCTAAGAAGAGACAGCAAAGAGCTTGTTCTCTTTCCATGCACACACCGAGATTAGGCCGTTTGAGGACATGGTGAGAAGGTGGCTGTCTGCAAACCAGAAAGAGAGCTTTCACCAGAAACCAAACTGGCCAGCACCTGATCTTGGATTTCTCAGTCTCCAGACTCTAAGAAGGTAAATATCTGTTGGTTAAGCCATACCATGTATGGTATTACGTTAGAGCAGCCCCGGCAGACTCAGACATCATCCTTTCAAACTGAAGATTGAATCATTCCATCCCATGTGTGCACCCCCAGAGACGGCTGTATTTTGGTCTTACCCGAAGGTTACTCCTACTCATAGTAACTAAGATAGTTACTAGAGACAAGAGGGTCCATCAGAGAAAGAAAAAGTCTGCGTTGTCCCTGCACCCACCCTGCAACATGTTGGTGGTACCAAGCTGTCAAAATTGTCTTAGGGGAAAAAACTAAAAAGCACACCAGAGTACATGGGTGCCAGTCCATCCTGGTGTATTCAATATAAAGAATATCATAACCATAGCTATACTGTTTTTTTATTTTTTATTTTTATTTTTTTATACTGTTTTTTAAAAAAAAAGTGGAATTAACAGTTGTCCTGCTTTTGATTGGTGGGATTATAGTTGAATTTTACAAATTAATTATATCTTCATTGTTTAAAATGTCTACAAGGAGCATTATTTCTTATAATTAAAAAGTCTCATAAACTTTCTTAGAAGTGGGACAGGGTGGGGGGTTCTACCATGTCTAGTTTGATACTGATTTATAACCAGAGTTTCTCATCAATGGAGGAGGTTGCCACAGGAAGGAGGTGATTTACAACAGAGCTTTGTAATGTTTAAACATACCACATAGAAATGGAATTTTTAAAGCTTGAATTATTGGGTCCAACCCAGTGGAGCCATTCGAGCCAGTAGTGGGAAAACAGAGGGCACTTTTTAAAGTCTTTTGATCTGAAAGATTCCAGTGTCTCCTTTTGAAACTATTGCAATGACAACTTAAAATGTAAACCCTTCTTAATTTGCAAATTATTGACCCCAGGGCGCCTCGGGGTTGCAGGGCAGTGTCACATCCCCCAGTGCAGGCTCGAGGCTGGGCTGGCAACCCCAGAGGGGTCCAATCCCACACATATCCCGCTTCACTCCAGGAACAGGACAAGGGAAGGGCCTCACCAAGCCATCTCCGAGCTGAGAGCCGGTATGCTTTTTTTTCAGGAAAGTGTCGCTCCATACATACAGTAGCCATTGGACTCAGAACAGCTTCATTTTCTGTCCTTCTTTTCAACTGCAGATAACAGTCTACTTCACAGTGCAGACTAAAGGATAAAAACGCACCCTCTGAAATATAGAAGGCAGAGGACGGAGGTGAGCACCGCCTTTGACTTGTAACTTCTGCCAGTTTTTCTGTGCCTGGCCAAGGCGCTGTGCCTGGGGCCTGGGGCTGTAGGGCTCCTGATATCAGGCCTTTGGTGGTGGCCCCAGGGCCAGGGTCCCCATGGTGGACTCGGGCATCCAGGCTGACTGTCTTTAGTTGTATACTCTTCTCCCCCCAAATGCAGCTCCAAGAACAGCTTCTGGGTTTACAGGTCACATGTGGGCAGACCCTGACCTCTCCGCCTTCACCTGCTAGCCTCTGAGAACCCCACTGCAGAAGCAGCTGCTCCTCTCCACCCGAGTGGGGCCCTTGGGGACATCAGAACCCAGAGGCTCTGTTCTCTGTTCTCTGATTCCTGTGCACCATCCCAGCTTCTAGTCTGCATGGGACTGTTAAGAACATAATTATTTTAAGAATAATTATGCACTTCACAGGAAAATATCAGTACAAATTATGTCAAGCTTTGCAAATGTTGCTGGCATGAGAGAGAGAAAAAAATCAATTTTTTTATTACTGTTTCCCATTTACCTCCTCATTTTCTCTTTTTCACTAATTGGCCAAAAAGAAACTAAAATGAGCCCACTTTTTAAAGTTCTTCAGTTGTGATGTAAATTTCTTGCCAGCCATTGCTCTTTTTCTCCCCCTGACTTGACCCTGATTATTCGTTTAGCTTGTTCTATAATAATACGTTTTTGTTTACAACTCTCTAATATTTTTGGCTTTGGGCTTTTTTTTCAAAAAGCATCCTCCCCAGAAGCTTTCTCGCAATCACTCTGAATCTGGTAGAGGTAATTTCTCTTAAGATCAACCGTCCCTTCCTCCCACACCCAGAGCATTTTGCCCCTAGAGCCACCATCCAGTTCTGTGTGACATACGAGTCATTTCCAAGCGTGTCTTTCCACTAAACCAGGAGATCCTTGAGGGAGAAGCTTCGTGGATTCTCCATGCCAAGAACAAGTTCTGATGAACAGAAAGGGCTCAAAAACAGCCAAACGAACAAATGCTCAAAAGAGAGAGCCTTTGGATTTCCTTATTTGAAATTGACAATGTAGTGGATGCCATTTTGCTACAAACAGCAACGACAAAAAAAGTCACCTTTTTAATTAGAAGAAGCAAGGTGAGATTATTGCCACCAGATGGAAAAGGCTAAAACGCTACCAGAGGAAATCACTCTAAACACTCATCTCAGCCTGGTGGTTGCTGCAACCACAGGGCTCCCTTCCCTCCACAGGGACATTGGATCCATTGCCTGAACTCAGAGGTTTGACCAGGAGCTCCAGTCCCAGCTCTCTGGGCAGCTTGGGATGGGGCCACACTGACTCTGTAGGAGTCCGGGCAAGTGCTGAGCCCCAAGCTTAATCCCAACCATAATCACTGAAGTTCATTCCTAAAAGCCACAGAGTGGAAGTGAAAAGAATAGAGCCTTGGAGATTCAGCAGATACAGGTTCAAATCCCAAGTCTACCGCTTACAGAAGTGTGGCCTCTTCTCCATGCCCCAGCTTCCTCATCTGTAAAATAGGATAACAATGCAGGATCCAACTTTCAAGAGGTTTCCAAGGGTTGGATAGACCATCACAGTTGGCTGACGTAAGTGTCTATTTCCATCCCATGAGAAGGTATCTGGGGTGAGGCTTGAAGGCTGAGTATGAGGACATCAGGTAAACCAGAGAGAGAGGGTGCTTGGGGTGGCCCTTTCTGCCCCAGAGCATTTAGATCTGCACCAGTGCTGAGACAGAGGTGAGGACAGGAGCGCTGCCTCTGAGTAACTGGCCACAAGAGGATGCTCAGTGAGCACGTGGTCAGTAACTGACCCTCCTCCTGCTCACAGCCCAGAGGGAAAGACAGACAAGCGAGGCGGGTGTAACACAACACAGCGCGGTGAGGGGTCCAAGAACAGTCCATCACGGTGTCTGGGGGCTTCGTTAAAGCCACAGTGTCATTTTCCAACCTGTCAAATGCATTCTTGTCATACAGCTAAGGGTAGAGCTGCAATCACAGCCACAAACTTGAAACTGGTCCATTCATTTCATCATCGCGGTCAAAATGAATCACTAAACCTAATCTATGTAAACATCGAGATCATTAAAACTGCCCATATTTTTTTGCCCAATAATTTTTCTTGTGGAATTTACCTAGAGGAAATAAAAGGTTCATGCAGAGATGTGTGTATAAAACTGGGTTTCTTCTCATCATGATTTATAAAATGAACCAGTGCTTGGAAAGAGCATATAAATGCCTGAAGTTAGGAGACTGATTTTTAAAATATTCCTGTACACCTCCATAGGAAGGAATACTATGTAGTCATCAATAACTTACTTATAATAACAATACGTAAAGTTATATGATAAAGCACACTGCAAACCAGCATATAGGATATGGTCCTGAGTTTGTAAATATGTATTATGTTTATATGCATTTTCAGAGGAAGAAAACCACATATTGTCTGTAGTCTCCCTCAGAGATACTAGAGCTGCGTGGCTAAAAATGCAGGTTCCCAAGCCAAATTGCCAGGGTTGAATCCTGACTCCATCACTTCTGAGTGCGAGACCCTGGAGAAGTTGTTTAACTTCAGTGTCTCGGTTTCCCCATATTAAGAAAGTGGTTGCTAGTTGTTCCTACTTTATAGAGGGTTAGATTAATGTGCTAATAGAGCAATGGTTCTAGACAGAGCACGGCACCTACAGGCACTTGTAAATGTTATCTATTGTTATAAATTATTATTCATGGTGAGATTACTGGTCATTTCAAGTCTCTACTCTTCTTTATATTTTCTGCATGAAACTGTATGACTCTTACAATCATGGAAACGAAGGAACTTTTTAATCCATTTCAGTCAACAAGATGAATTCAGTGAAGAGATTAGTGAGAACAATTTTGCAGTAATTGACACAACAACTGCTATTTCTAGGGCTAAATCAAATAAAATAAACTCTTGATTCTGCGCAAGGCACGTTCATTTATCTGCGGCTAATCTTGCTTTCCTGTTTTTACTGGCCTCATTAAACATTGGATAGAACATCATATGTTTCAGCTCTATCTAGCGTCTATTTACTTTCTCCCCCACAGCCAACAGCTCAGCAAGAGCCTTGTAAACCAATTCTCTTAATGATCTTTCCAGTTGGGGAAGGTGTGAATCAATGAAACAGGGAACTTGGAGGCAAGGCCAGCGGCTCTAACTCAGAGAAGGGTTGCTGTGGCACCAGTTCATAGGGTTAGGACTGAAGGCTTAGTGTGGCACTTTGTAGGCACCTGTCAGAGCCATCCCGGTCACACCCACCTGGCCACACACAGCAGTGACTAGAGGAAAAGGGTCTTTAACTTCGTGCTGTATGGAGATAAAGATGGAGAGGAAATGATTGACCCCACAATCAGTGACGAAGGTCCACACTATTTACAACATGTGAACTTTTATAAAGCGTGTGTTAAAATAAGCAATTTCTACTGAGTTTCTGATATCAGTGCTCCAGCCCTCTCTATTAAGTACACAGATCCCCTGCTCCTGGAGCAGACCTAGAGGGGGGCTGTTGCTTCTCATTTCTGAGCCCACATTACCGGATTTTCCATCTTTGTATCATCCACAAACAAGGTTCCCTGCAAAAAGAGTTTGCCTGGAGATTTACTTCCCTCCCTCCTCGCCGTCCATCTCTCCCTGATGGAAGAGGCCAGCCCTGCATCTTGGCCCCCATTGCTGTTCTGTGTGCTGTGGAGATAAGGGAGGCTGTTCAAGACTGAGTATCAGTCACACCACACTCTCCTTGAAGTCAGTACACACCTCCCCCTGGCTGCAGCAGCCCCACTGGATTAACTATCCTCCCCCACAGTGCTGGGCTGAGCATCTCCTCTGGACAAGCAATAGGGACAAGGGCTCTGGAGACAGATAAAACTCACTGGAGATTTGATTCTTATGTTTGGTAATTGGTCCTTCACACTAAACTAGTTGCTTGAACAAGGGACAATTATTCAATCCCAGTTTTCTCAACTGAAATGGTAATAAGGACACCAGTGTCTCTGATACTGCTTGAAATAACACAAGTGAAAGCTCAGTGCCTGGCTTGTGGTAGATACTCCAGAGAAATGTGGTTTTCTTCTCGGCTCTCTCCTAGTCAGCTTCTCACCATAATGTTCCATTTGAAAGTGTATTTGTTAAGAAATACTTGCCTACAAGTAACAGGTAAACTACTAGTGCTTTAAACAAATAGAGGCTTGCTTTTCCCCCATAATAACAAATCTAAAGGCAAGTCACTTCTGGGGTTGACTTGCTTAATCCATGGTCTCTCCTTTTCTCTTAGCCTTACCCTCAAGGTTGCAAGATAGCTGCATGAGTTCCAAGCATCACATCTACATTCAAGGCAAGAAGAAAGGGAAGTAGTGGTGGTCTTCCACATCTCTTTTAAGAGGAAAAAAAAACCTTTCCCAGAAACACCCAACAGTGGACTCGTCCTTACATTATGTTGACTAGCTCCATGTCACGTGGTCACCCACTGCATCATGCATTTATTTTGTTTCCTTAGTTTCTGTACTAGGAGGGGTCAAGGTGGGAAGTGGCTGTCAGGCTAGGCAACCTTCAGGGTCTTCCCAGAGGATTAGACATTTTCAGATTAGAACTACCCAGGTAAATGTTAAGTAAAGTAAAAATAAACACACAAATAATAAACATGTCAAAGCCAAAGTATATGGTTTACCACCTACCAAGTGGGGTTCTGTCCTTCCTTGTTCTCAGCTCAGGAAGTTCTCCAGCCAGGATGCGCTTTATAATCACCCGTGGAACTTGTAAAACTCACGTCTGGGTCTCCTCTCAGACCAACAAACCCTGTGGGCGTGGGGCCCAGGGATTGTGACTCAACGTGAAAGCTCAGGACCATAGGTTAGGCTCCCACAGAGAGTGCGTAGGTGAACCACCAGAGGGCGCAAGAGATAACTCAGCCCTGAGGAATCCTCTTGTCAAGGAGACTGCAGAGCAGGGATTCAGGTCCCTGGCGGCTTCCCATTTCCTTAGGGACAGTACCAAAGACTCAAAAGGCATTCTAACCTACATAAATTCACCCATCTTCCAGAACCCCTCACTAAGTCTTACTGAAGACTGGCCACGTAGAATACACAGCGTTGCTATTTTGTACTTTTGGTAATTTGGTAAATCAAGCCCAGAAAGGCTCCGAAGCCAACCCCACATGAGCTGGAGCATCAGCAAGGACTCCAATTAGCAGGCATCCTCTCTTTGGTGCCTCCCCTCCATCCCACAGAGAGCAGCCTGTCCCCTAGGTGCACCCAGCCGTGCCTGCTGTTCCTGGCTGCGTCCATCAGCTGCAGCTTCAGCAGGGCAACGGGTGGCTTCCCTGCACAAACCACCTTCATCTCCATCATCCCCACCTCCCTCAGAGGCAGCTAGTTTGCTAATGCTGCCTGGAAGCTCACCTCCCAGTTTCTAGGTGTAGTTTTCTCAAACAGAGAGAAACGGGTGGTAAGAACCCTTGCCCAGCACACAGCACTATTCCTGATTCGCAGGCAGCTCCCAACGCTTACGGTTTCTGTGAAGCTGCAAAGCCAGCATGAGAAGATCTAATTACCACGTGAATGAGTCAAAAAATAGATGCGAGGTTTACAGAAATGTCTGTATTTAGTAAATGGCCACAATTAATAGAGATATTGCAAAGACACTGGAAACAAAGGCTGGCTCAAGGCACAGTTGCAACCTGAAATGTGCTGTCAACAGAGGCGCACTCTCAGCCCACACCACCCCCCCCCCCCCCAGTTCTGTTAAGTGAAAGAACTGGAAAATCGTCTGCAGGCAGCCATGTAATAGCCTGGTCCACGTGAACTGCAATTACTAACAACAAGCGCCACCCACAGACTCTACAGGAACGTGTTCATGGTTAATCGATTCGATTGATCATTGTTTATTAAGTAAAAACCTGCTTTCTAAACTGTTCCTCCCTGAATGATGTTTTTACAGGCTGCTAGAAAACAGGAGACTAATTAGAGTTTTTAATTTAAATCCAAGCAGGGGGATGCAAGAATGTACAATAGTAAAAGCATTAGGAGGGGGGCATGGAGATGAGGACCACCCCCAGCTCCCCAGAGTAGCAAGGCTAAAGCTGACACACTTCCATAAGATCTCCCAAAGCTTCCTTTCATTCTTCAGATCAAGAAGCCACTGTGACCAGGTCAGATGAGGACATCAGGAAGGGAGCCCACTGATAATATAGATTATAGGAATGTTCAAGTTGCACCAGCGCTGTGAAATTGATCGGCTCCATTCAGCACCTTGCGAATCAAGATGGGAAATCAAGGTTGGCAGATGGGTAGGTGCCGAGATAAGTGCCTATAGAGTACTTTTGTTACCTCCTTACAGAGAATAATGATCTCAGCCTCCCTGGGCTCTAAATCTAAGCAAAATATACACACAAGTCCAATCCAGGCTTGGATGCGACACAGAGGGGTCAGGGCGATTATGTGACTGTGGCGCAATCCATAGATGGAGGGTCTGGCTTGCCCATGGTTAAGGTCTTTCTAACTTGGAAGTGCATGTCCTGTGCATTACCTGCGTCTCCTGCGAAGTCCTTACCTACAACTCACAAAGCTACCACAGAATGACAAGCTTCTGCTGTTCCCATTATTTCTCATGAAGTTTGGTATTCAGGTCTTCGATGCCTGCCCAGCTTGGAAACCCCACCCTCTCTGAATGAGGATACTGCAAAGTCCCTCATATGTCCCATCCATCACAGATAGAACACCGATGAATAAGAGGCATTAATAAAAGGAAGCAAAAATTTTTGCCTGCAGCTGTACATGAAATTTCTGCAAGGACAAATACCCAAAACCTCAAGAATCCAAACCAGAAACAATGTTAGTTACTCTGAAAAGGCTCAAACCAAAGGAAATTGAAATTTTCTAGTGATGCTGACGTAAGTATTTTAATTTCCAATTGATAAGCCGTTTTGAGGTTCAGACCCCCACCTTCAACCGCCTCAGGTGCAAATAACACTATTCCTTATTTGAGATACTAGTAGTAGTGTACTAGTAGCTAGTCTTGTGTATCTCCAAAAACAGGAATGAGAAACTCTGAAATTTCTAGACCATTGTTTCCACACAGTTTGGTCCGCCTGGGGTCTTTGCCAGCCCATATCCAGAGTTGTATTAAATCCATCTCTACCTCAGTTTCATAAAGAAATATAAACCAAATTATCACCATTTGATATCAAAGTGACAGGTACTTTTCTCCAGCTGGAAAAATGAACATCAAAAAATCTGGAGGGTAAGGAGAGGAGCATCCTCAGTTAAACTGCCTGAAATGTGACATTTTCGCTAGGAAATTGTAGGGCTGGGGTTGAAATATACACGTCACACTAACCACAGTTCTGCCAGAAAGAGGGATACTTTCAATAGGAGAGAGGCTGCATCAAAGCAACTCATAATTAGGTACAAATTTGGCTCATGGTTCAGCAATTTATACAGATTAGCTGTGCTGACCTTCCCGGCCCCAGGGTGCTTACTTCACATCTGCGGTGGCACAGTGACCTCTAGTGTTAAAAGGGAAGGAATTTATTTTTAAAATAACATCCAAAATCACCATCTCTTACGCAGCCTTACTGTTCCTAGGAAATCTTCATAATGTACTAAGATAGAGATGTGATCTTTTCGTTCAGTGTTGAAATCATCTTTAGTTAGAGAATGTTCTAAACCTCTGTCATGGAAATTTCCAAAGGGTTTGTATAGTTCTTAGAAGATCTATATAATTTTTTCTCTTCATGATGTGTTGAGGTTATGTGAAATTTTATGCTTATAAATATGCATGCCTCGAGTACTCTGTGGCCTCCAGACAATTAGAGGCCTTATTATTCCTTCTTAAGGAGAATTGACACAGCTTTCACCCCAAACTAAATATGACGTTAGGGGAGTGTTTTGAAAATTCTCCTAACTCATTGAAAATAAGCGTGGAGTCAGGAATCACAGGGGAAGCACTCTGGGACAAGGGCTGTGCCCGTGGTGTTGACAAATTTCCCACTCAAACTCAGCTTTGTTGGGACTTGGTGAGGACTGAGCAGGGCACAGTGTTTTGCTGACCAGGGTTGGCTACTTAATTTGCAGCACCCAGTGCAAAATGCAGAGGTGGGGCCCCTTCTTCAAAAAGCAAGAGGGGGCTTCCCTAGTGGCGCAGTGGTTGAGAGTCTGCCTGCCAATGCAGGGGACACGGGTTCGAGCCCTGGTTTGGGAAGATCCCACATGCCGCGGAGCAACTGGGCCCGTGAGCCACAACTACTGAGCCTGCGCATCTGGAGCCTGTGCTCCGCGACAAGAGAGGCCGCGATGGTGAGAGGCCCACGCACCGCGATGAAGAGTGGCCCCCGCTCGCCGCAACTAGAGAAAGCCCTCGCACAGAAATGAAGACCCAACACAGCCAAAAATAAATAAATAAATAAATAAAATTAAAAAAAAAAAAAGGCAGGGGGAAATGAGCTATGAAATGTGCTAAAATACAAAAACTTTTCCTTTCTTCTGTGGTCTGTCTCTTGACTCAATGTGGTGTTTTTATTTTCCATTAAATACATCCTAAGGGAAGAGAAATTTAAATCTTAAACTATTTTTTTAATTTTACCATTTATCTTTACATTGTGCAATACCAGTTTAAAATGCAAATATATGAGCATTGAGTTCAAATGTGGAATCACTGAAATTACAGAATTCTACATCATTGCTTATACATATGTGTGCATTTGTTTTCCATACCAGTACGGAGAATTGAATTCTGAGGCACAACCATTATATAATCACTCAGACTCCTCTATTGTCCTGACCAGGCCTTTATTGGAAATCCTGCATGAAACAAACACTACTGTTTTCATTTCACTCCCTGATATGTGTACATTCCACCCAGGCTCTCTGTCTTTGATGAGTAAGGCAGGACTGGAAGAAAAATCTGGTTTCCTTCCATGCCATAACTCTCAGCACAAACAATTGGCTAACACAGCCAAGCAACAGGGGTTAGAAAGTGTATGATGGGTTCCTTGGCAGTTGGTGGAGAACATTCACCTCCTTTCTGTGTTCAAAGCAAGTTCTGGTTCAAACAGAAAGTGTGGCCTCTTGGAGCTGTAAGTGCCCCATGCACTAGGTCACACGTAGCAGACGAGGGAAACCATTCATTCCTTTAGCGACCTCGTCTGATAGCAAACGGTGAGAGTGGTCCCAATCCCCGCATTCCACCTGCACCTTGGTCCACCTGTTACTAAGCCAAAGAGAGAAGGCTGGCGTTAGGTTCACCGGATAGACAAATGACATTGCAGTGGATTCCAAATGAAGGGAAGGGACAAAAAAAGCATAAAAATACTGAGTGCCTCTGGGAACACCAAGGAGCTTGGGAAAAAGAGAGAGAAAGAAAAATCAAGAGTGTTGGGGGCAGAGAAATGGCCAACTTCACCTGGGCCAGGTCCCTTTCACTTTCTGTTTTAGAATACACTTGGGATTTGTTTTAATCAGGTATGGTAAGACATTCAGACAAAGAAATGTTTGTCATGAAGAAGCTGTTACTCACAATTGCCTAGAAGGAGCGCTGTTATTACTCACAGCATGCAGGGCCACAAGGGGAAGCACCAGGGTTGGTCAGGAGGCAAAAGGAGCAAAAGGAAAACATGGGCGAGAGTCTTTACTGTGGTTTCTGCTGGAAGGAACGGGCGAGGCAGGGTAAGCAGGCTTAGGACTGGCTGGTTAAAATAATTTCAGGGCTCTGGGTGTAGGCCTGTCCCTAGTTGTCTCACACTTGGCCCTGGGATGTTAGGAAAGGTGGATAATGGCCCAGAGTATAAGAGCCTAATTGTTTGCGGGGCGGGGTGGTGGGGGTGTTCTGAATTGGTTGGTTTGCACATGAAAGATGCACTCACAGGTGAGTCCTCCACTATCTCTAGAGATTAGCTAGTCTTGGGAAAGTCAGGCTCCTCAGGGTCAAAAAGTCCCCAGATGTCAAAACATCAGAATAGGGCTTCCCTGGTGGCGCAGTGGTTGAGAATCTGCCTGCCAATGCAGGGGACACGGGTTCGAGCCCTGGTCTGGGAGGATCCCACGTGCCGCGGAGCAACTAGGCCCATGAGCCACAACTACTGAGCCTGCGCGTCTGGAGCCTGTGCTCCGCAACAAGAGAGGCCACGATAGTGAGAGGCCCGCGCACCGCGATGAAGAGTGGACCCCGCTTGCCGCAACTGGAGAAAGCCCTCGCACAGAAACGAAGACCCGACACAGCCAAAAATAAATATAAAAATAAATTTAAAAAAACAAACAAACAAAAAAAACATCAGAATAAAAAGACATGCTTAATATACATCCAGGGTGCCCAGGCGTTCCCCCTCACCTGGCTCCCACTAACAGGCCATCGAGTTCTGAAGAGCCGAGAGCCACTTAGCTCTGCCGGGGGTGAGCCCCTTTCTCTGGATCCCACTCCACCCTCTCTTTCCAGGTCCATGCGGTCCCTGGGCCCTGCAGACCCTCCTCTCTGGGACCCCCGCCCTCCTACTGGACCCCACTGAGCTCTCCTTCAGCTCATTAAACCCCTTCAAAATGTCTCCAAAACAACATTTCTTCCCACTCCCAACCAAGCACCCCCTGATGCTACCAATAAGAATAAGGAAGGTGCCGTTTTATCTAAATATCTGTTCCGAAAAATGTCCTCCTTCTCCTCAGGCTTCCATTATCTGTTTTACAGCTTCATGCTCTTCCCTTCTTCTGGGGTGGGGGGTAAAGTTGGGGGGCTGGAGGAAGTAGAGGGGTGGACCTTCCATCGAGGCTGCCCCCATCCCACTGCATCCCATCCAAACTCACTCCCCACATACACACAGCTTGCTCTGTGTCAGTGTGTGCTGCGTGTGTGTGTATGCACGTGTGTTACAGGAAGAATTCAGAAACAAAATTCTGTTCAAACAGCTTTGTCCAGCTGTCTCCACCACTGGCAGCTTTTCTTATTTTAAGCAGTTCTACTATAAGGATGAGATTCTTCAGCCATACTTTCCACGAAGGCAGCAGAAGACAGGGCAGGGCCTGGTTTTTAGAGTCGTCTTCCTTGGGTGTCTGGAGAGAAATGCAGGTTCATAGATGAATGGTGACTATACTGCTTTTTCTAGACAAGCCCTGATTTCAAATACACTGACCTGTATTCCACATAGGTGCTCTGAGACCCCAAAGACCATATGCCCAATCTATGGACTCAGGAAATACTATCACTTTAGACCTGAGTGGGTCGTTAATCTCTGTTTCTCACTGGAAGAGCAAGGACAAAGTGAATTAAGATCTGTGCACTATGAAAAAGTAAAAAATGCTACAAAGCTATGAGACCTCTAACCAGCTTTCTGCTTCTGTTAGAAAAAACATGGGCAGTAACCCTTCTCTATCCTGTAAGTTTAAAATGCTGGCTACAACACCACCAGTATTCTAATCATAGATTTGCACAGGCATTCTTTATGGGGCGTTGCTAATCACAGTAACTGAAAACCTATCCCCAAAATAAGAATAGAATGGCACCAAAAAAAGGAAAAAAATGCCTCCAGCCATTTCCAGCTAATGCAAACACACTGGTGTGTGTCCATCGATTGCATATATATAACAGAATTGTATCAAATTGTACTTGTTGTCCTGTCTTCTGCTTTTTCCCCTCAGCATTAGATTCTGAACATTTCCCCAGGTACATTCATGATTATTCATGGTTATCCTGGCTTACCATGATTTTCTTGATCCGCTTTAGTTGTACATCTTAGTTGTTTCCTTTTATTTTTTTTCTCTTCCTCTCCATAGCAGTATTACAGTACTACAATGAACATCCTTGAAAATGCATATTTGGCAATCTCTAATTCATTCCTTGATAATAGATTCCTGAAGTGCTGGAACAAAGGGTATCAAAAATTTTGAAATGCCTTCTTTTTTATTGTTGATGAGGCCATCTCGGTAACACACACCTGACCTTCAAATATGGGTGATAAATACAAAACACACCTGGACTCTGGCAAGTGGACCCAACAACCATGTGGCCCCTCCTTCCTGAACCCAAAGTGCCCAGCCAAGTCCCCCTTGTAATTGGAGAGCTTGACTCCAAACTATCACTGTTCCTTGCTCAGATTTGCACCACCGACTTGGAAACTTTAAAATCCAAACTGCAGGAGCAAGTGCCCCCAGTGCCGTGCAAGGAGCCCCTACTGGGTCCGATGGACACTGAGATTGTCTCCCTGTGCCAGGGTGTGTGAGGTCAACTGGATTTGGTTTTGGAAAGGGGTAGAAGCATTTATAATTATATGTATATGTATAGCTGATTCACTTTGTTATAAAGCAGAAGCTAACACACCATTGTAAGGCAATTATACGCCAATAAAGATGTTAAAAAAAAAAAGAAGAAAAAGAAAAAGACAGGTCCACATGTATAGGGAAGTCCCCATCTCCTGAAGAGATGGTCTACCTTTCACCTAGGAAACCCAAAAGAGGACACCCATCACCCACACTGGCGGTCACTCGGCTTCTCCTTGGATTATCAACGCCTGTGGTGCTGAGAGGCCGAGGTCACAGAGCAAAGAAAGAACAATGGACACTAGCAAATGATTCCCTCCCTTAACACTCTAAGAGAGGGGATGGCAGTGAGAACACAGAGTATCCTCAGCCTTGAACTTAGGTCACAGGTTAGAAAGGGGATTCAGTTAGAACAAGCAAAAGACAAATCACAAGCCAAGTGCCACCCATGCGTGGATGGAGAACCTTGGCTGGTGTGGATCTGCTCCCTGTTCCGGGAAACAAATTTGATGCTCCTCCCACCTCCCCACTCCCGTCTGAGGAGACATCACTGAGAAGGGAAAGTGCAGCCCTTGAAGGGGAGCTGGAAAGGGAGGAGCAGGACACCTCTGAGCTGCGGCAGCAGTGAGGAAGATGCTTCCTGGTACCAGGGAACAGCAGGACATCATCACTTCTGCCTCATGGGAAATCTGTCTTCAGCTCAGACTTAATCTCACCAAAAAGACATTAGAAATAGCCTTTCCGTAATCAAGGATGGTGCGAACAGGTAGCCGCAGGGTGTTCACCCCGATATTGTTGGAAATATCAAAAGTTTGGAACCAACCTATATTGTCCAACAGAAGTCAGCTATGTACAGACCTTGCATACAATGACGTACTAAAAAATACGAGAGAGAAAAAAGATATCGCTACTTAAATAATAACTCCCCAAAATACAATGGCTTAAATTTTAAATAAACAAATTTTTTAAGTAGAGACTGACCTTAAAATAGGCTCAAGATGCCACTTAAGTGGAGAGAGCAGATTACCAGATGGCAGAATCAGCACGTGATGGAGACCAAAATGTTGATGTTTCTATTTCTGGGATGAGACCACAGAAGATACCCCTCTCCTGTCAGCTCATCTGTATTTTCTAACTTGTATAGTGCTTGTATTTATTACGTGTATGTTAGTGTATTTTTTAGAACTGTGTAGTTGTATTATCCTTTCAATGAGTGAAGGAAGTGGCTGGTTCTGTGCGTTTGCTTTGCCTTCATCCTCCCTTCATCCCAGTGCCACCGAGAATTCCGCGGGCCACAACGCTGACCCGGCAGACGGCCCGGGTCAGAGCACAGAACTGAAGTGTCAGGCAGGTTATTAATAAGCAATCAGTGGCTGGCACTTCTCAGGGCACTTTGGAAGAAAGTAATGCCTCCTTGTAAGCCTCACACAAAAGACTGCAGACTTGGAACTTTGAGCAAGTTTGAGCACAGACATCCACAGGGAACCATCCAGCCTGAGAGAGTTTGCTTCAATCCAGAACAGCATGAAACCCGGGAAAAGAACCCAGGTAAGGGCAAACAGAGGGACCAGGACAAGCCCTGCTCCTCTGAGAAGATTTCAGCCGTGTCTTAGAGGGAGCCGGACGCTTCCATCAGGACCCGACTGCATGGCATATATGGTCTGTGGCATGGGCACCAAATGGATCAATAGACCTGCCTGATTTGGGCAGTCGTGGCTTTGGAACCCAGAATAAGTAAAGCAGGCCCTTACAGTCTGTTGCTTCAGCAAGAATTATTTCTCTCTGGGTACACTATGATTTACAAAAACAGTTTGGTTAAAGTGTGGATTCTACATAAGTACAGTTCTCATTCTACCTTTATTTTCTATTTCTGGAAAGGTATACATTTCACCATTGATTCTGTGTTCATTTGAATAGCAGTGTAGGAAGCGAGGAGTCCCCAAGCACCAGTCCAGCTTGGCAGGGGGTGGTCCCCAGGGACTTGGACCCTAAACTACAGGGGGCCACAGGGCCACTGTGACATTGCAGCAGCTCCTTGCTGCTTCGGAAGGTATCAAAGCCTCAACTCAGAATGCAGCCCACCCCAGAGAGACGATCAGCCCTGCAAAGTGATTGCAGTAAAATAAAATAAAGTAAAATAAAAGAAATGCAAAAGGAAAGTGTGGGGCAAGGAAGGGGGGGGGCATCATTACAATGAAAGTAGTCTTCCTGATTAGGTTATTCAAAACAAAATGGAAAAAGATTTCTTTAGCTATGCTTAAACCTCCCCAGAATTCCCCAAACCTCAGGGGAACACTGATGTCCATGAATCCTGCACTCAACTATGCTGTGATGGTCTGACTCTTCCCAGGATGGGAGGGACATCATTATCGTGGCTTTACAAATGGGAACTGGAACTCCCAGTTCCTTAACTGGAGGGGTTAAGGAACCCTCTCTGAGCCAAGGGCTGGGCTGGGACCCAGGTCTCCCAGACCCTAACGCCTGGCTGCCCAGGAGCTCGGAAACTACATTTCCAGAAAGAGCACCAGGGCCTCTCTGGTGGCGCAGTGGTTAAGAATCAGCCTGCCAATGCAGGGGACATGGGTTTGAGCCCTGGTCCGGGAAGATCCCACACGCCGCGGAGCAACTAAGCCTGTGCACCACAACTACTGAGCCTGTACTCTAGAATCCGCAAGCCACAACTACTGAGCCCACGTGCCACAACTACTGAAGCCTGCGCCCCTAGAGCCTGTGCTCTGCAACAAGAGAAGCCACTGCAATGAGAATCCCGCGCACAGCAACGAAGAGTAGCCCCCGTTCGCCGCAACTAGAGAAAGCCCACGCGCAGCAGTGAAGATCCAACACGGCCAAAAATAAATAAATAAAATAAATAAATTTATTTAAAAAAAAAAGAAAGAAAGAAAGAGCACCAGGTTTTCCACCCCATTCAAAAAACTTTTGAGTGTGAACAGTATCACATTTTATTAAGTGATTTTTTTTTAATGAGTTGCAAATAGTAGGCACTTGACCTGAAGCCTCAGAGAGACTCACAGATTCAAATCGCTTTATCATTCAACTCCTTTGGTTTTGTATGTTACAACTACCTGTTAACTGATTCTGTGACCTTCCGCAGACCACTTAACCTCCTTTGTGGAGTTTCTTCATATATAACAAAATCCCTCTCCATCCAATAATGCAGAAGCTTTGTGACCTAGACTCTCAGTGCTCCAGGACGTTGGTGTTTCAAAGCTCCTCTGAGATTCCTGCCAAAAATGCAGACTCCACCTCCCAGAATTTCTGATTCTGTAGGTCTAGGTAAGGCCTGGAGAACTGCATTTTTAGAATAAGTGTCTCTGAAAGTATGGATGCATGTGGTCAGAGAACTTCGCATGAAAAAACAATTCATGGCTTTTTCTCATCCAACATTCTGTGGATCAACAAATTTGTAAACTATGGAGAAGAGAAAGTAACACAAGCAGTAATAACAAATCAACAGTGTCTGCATAACTCTTTCATAGAAATGGTGAAAATGTATTTTGATGGTAAGTCATGAGCCTGGCAAACAGTAGGAGCTCAGTAACTGCTGAATAGACGAGTCTTCCTTTTTTAGTGCTTTTTTTTTAAATTTCCACAATCCCCTCCTCCAAAATACTAAATTATTTATCACCAGCAAAAGCAAGTTGAAGAAAGATTATGCAGGTCCAAGAAAAACAGACTGGGTTTCACACATAAAAGCTCTCAAAGAGAATTTTGACCCAACACCAATGACCTAATCCCAAGCTGCAATCTTCCAGCTCACAGGTGACAAAACTGAATGACAATGTACATTTAATACACTGCCAGCAGTGAGACCCAGGGTGAAGCGACATGTATTTTATATCTCATGAAAACACTCTTTTATTTTGTTATTATCAATTACATTGGGGTCAGCCACAGGGGAAATGTCACAAAACAGGATTTGAAAGGATAGGAATGGGAAGGGCCAGGATGAGGGTCCTTTGCTCTCCCAGACATCCCTGGCTTCTGACTTTTTTGCTAGAACCCTCAGTGGCCTTGAGGAGGGCAGGGGAAGATGGGGCCCAGCGTTCTAGTTCTCTTCCTGGTGTGACAGCTGTGTGAAAATAAAGGAAGACCAACCAAAGGAGAAGAGGCAAAGGCATTTCAGAGCTTGCTGTAGACAGTGAATCAGCCACTGTCACTTGCATTTTGGCAGAGGAGTGGGGAAGCTTTATGGTGGATAAAGGGAAGCCTTCAGGTGTGCCCCAACTAGAGGCTGTTGACAGGGAAGCTGGAGGCAGCTAACTAGAAGGGGGGCGTCCTACGTGATAGGTTATGGGGGCATATCTGCCTTTCCCTGCTAAGTCCTAAATTGGAAGCATCAACAAAATTAAGGGAAGCTGTAAGTTATTAGTCAACTCCAAGCTATTTGGGGCCAGTTGTTCTGGATTGTCACTAGACATCGTTGTATGGCTTCCTGCAAATCTGACTTGTAGCAGGCTGGCTTCCTGGGCTGGTTACTATAGATAATAGGGTGGTTTCCTGGGCAGATTGCTACAGGTGGTGGGTCAGAGTTTTATTTTTATAGATGGTCTGGCCATTGTCTATTTGTATTTTAAGTGGCTCAGCTATACCAAACAATCCTATCTGTAGCAAAGGCCCCTGGATAAAGTCCCAGCAGAGGGGACAGCCACTCCTAGACTCTACTCTGCAAACTACACCTGTCACCCAGGCAGGAAGTGAGAAGTGGGGGAACGTTAAAGCTGGGAGGGGACAGGGGTCGGCTTGCCATAGCCTCGTGTCATAGATGAAGATCCTGGTCACCAGCTGGGGATGGCCGTGCAGGACTAGAACTCCAGCCTCCTGACTCCCAGCTCAGTGCTCCCCAGATCATGAAGTGGAGCCCGTGATTCTAATGCAAGAGGTCACTATTTATTCTGAGTATGTGTGGGTTATCTTTGAGTTCAGAAAGGTGCTTCCAGTGTTCCAGAACTCCAAATGAGCCACATTCCGGAGAGCAAGCTAAGGAGTATTATGTTACAAACATTTGACCACTCCAACCCCCCATTTCCTTCTCTGGAAAGCTACGTGGCTGAAAGAACACATTTCTAGGGAGCTTCCCAGGCTAACCTACCTATTCTATGATCTAAATGTGTCTACTGTGGGTGTTTCAAAGGAGATTCCTTCTGTCAGGAGCAACTAAAGGAGTTGCCAGTAGGACTAAAACATTCTACTCACCTATTGCCTCAGCTCATCTGAGTAGCTGCCCACTTCAAAATGAGGCCATAACAATACAATTCCCATTTGCCTTCCACTAGTGAAGCAACTTCCAAAAACAGAGCAATTTAATATTCCATCCTAACAAGCCACATCTGTGGTCATGCAAAGACGAAGTCTTTCCCAAAAGAGCAAACAACAGACAACATAAGAAAAAAAAGTAAAATAATAAAGGGCATCTCTAAATGTCACATAAAACTTTGGCTCCGTCTCTTCATCTGCAGCTTATCAAAACCAGTAAATTTGACCTAGTATCCTGTTCCATCAGATCAGATAGTCAAGGAGAGAGAAGGTAGGTGTAGTTCAAGTTTAAGAGATCATCTCTGTATTTCATCCAATTGTTTTCCAATTCCAGGACCATGGATTTTACTAACAGATGTTCACTGCGTATGAACTGAGAGCAGCTCAGGGTTACATGATCACACAGTCAGAGCAAGTTTTTATATCTTTTTCACATGTTTATAACTTGGAGTTCATGAATGTTCCTTTCATAGTTGAGATGGCAACAGGGAATAAACCCACTTACTGCTTTAGGCAAATTCTCTGTTGGTCTTGGACCTTTACATCTTCTTATTCTTTAGGTTCTTGTTTCCTTCTCCCTTTCAGTTTTTACCACATCTGCATTTACATCCTATTGTTACCCTTTCATCTTTTCATTCTTTTATCCGTTCCAATAAAAGAATATCCTCCCCCCAAAATTGCTACAGTAGAGAACACAAGCATTAAAATCTAAAATAAGTCACACATAAAAAATATTTAACAAGTGGCCATGTGGATAAATCTAAGTAAGTGTAGATTGATTGACAATGATGGTGACAATGATGATGGTGATATGGCTAATGTGGGAGATCTAAAATAAGGAGTTAAATCCTAGAAAGTGTAACATGGAAGATGAAAAAATGTGAAAGGAATTTAAAACATTCCAAGGTCTTTGTAGTCTTCAGGAGAAGGGAAGCAATGACTATTACCTTTAGACTTGTTAAGTCAAATAGGCATGGTACAGAATTAAGGGTAGAAAAAAAGAGAATATATAACTTCAAGACAGGTAGATGAGGAAAAAGAATTTTTAAAAATACTCAGCCTCTAATAGAAAATAAAAAGATGTCCAAAACAAAGCATGGTAAATAGATAACCAAAAAAATGTGGTAGAAATACATCTAAAGATATTCACACTAAATGTAAATGGATTAAACTCTTCAGTTAAAGATCAATTTTTCCAGATTGGATATTTTAATTCAGCTACATGTAAAAATGAATCTACTAGATTTACTTATAAAAACATTAATAAATATCATAAATGCAATGTTCAGTGAAAACAGCAAATTGAAAAAAGAATAGAGCCCAATTGTGTGCAATTTTAAATGTATTAAACAATACTGATAGGTTGTTTATAGATACATGGAGAGGAATTTGATGGTGAGGGTGGGGACAGATGTGAATTTTATCTGTGCCTGTAAAGTTGTATTTTTTTAATTCTAGAGCAAACATGTAGCAAAATGTTAAAGTGGATTATATATGGATGATGGGTTCATGGGTAGCTGTTATATTCTATATTTGGGGGGTATGTTTAAAATATTTCTTGATTTAAAAAAGAAAATTTTTCAGTAACTGAATAAAACAAAGTTATATATATATATATATACACACATACACACACACACACACACACACACACACACACACATATATATATATATACATATACACATCACAATCCCAATTTGAGGTTTTATTTCCAAAGTGTTTTCTTGTTAAGAAAATATGAGAACATGGATGTTAGCTGAACCTACTGTGGTAATCATTTCACAATATATGTAATTCAAACCATCATGCTGTACGTCTTAAATGTATACAGTGATGTGCGTTAATTATTTCTCAGTAAAGCTGGAAAGAAAGAAAGTATATGACATGATCCTTATACTTTTCTGTATTTTCTCAATTTTCCACAATGACAATGATTTTTATACATTTTAAACATATCAGTTTTAAAATATAAAACATCTTCTAGGCAGAAAAAAGTTTTAACATATTTTTCAAACTTTTTCACATTTTTACATTTTATGTATAAAGACCCTTTATACTTAAAAATAACCATGGGAAGCAATTCATTCACTTTACCTCATCAAGACCAGACCCTTTACTGATGGTGCCTTGACCTAATACCTTTACTGGCCAGCAGGTGGCGGCGGCGCAATGGTCATTTTAAACCAAGAATTTAATATCCAGACCTCATTCCTAATGTGAAGTAGTCTTTAGATCACACCCGATTTTTGTACCAAAGTTCTATGTGGCTTATATGTGTTCTCCCCACATACACTTGTTTCTCTATATTCACTAAGAATGGTGTTCCAAAGCTCTGACTCTCGCCATTCCATTTGCAGAAAAATCTCCTGGAGGAGAAAGAAAGTTTAAAAAAGGCACAGGTAATGCATCGTGGAGCTCCACCCACCTGGTTCCTTTAGTCCAGTGAAAGGTTTCATCATTATTTTACATAAACCTGACCCAAAATAATGTTGTCGTTTTCAATTCAACATTTACCAGCTCGCTGAAAAAGATATATGAAACCAAATCCAAAAATTGGTCCTATCCTTCCAGCATTCTATGAAAAAAATAACTCTTTTCACCATCTAAACATCACCTCTGTACAACATGAAGTGCCCAGATCAAGAATTTTATGGACCATTAAGTTGTTTAGTGTGTGTTGGATGTGGAAACATCTCAGTCTACACTTGTGAATATTGCTAACTCAGATCCCACATTAGCAGAGCTAACCTGCAGAAGTGCAGTGTTTATGTCAACCCAGAAACCGGCCGCAGAAGATGATGGTTCTCTGCTCTGCTGTCCCTGATGGGCTTCCTGACTGTGCGAGCAAGGTGCTTCCCCGGAAATTCTCTGTCCACCCTCCTAGGGTCCTCCCAGAGACCACTTCCACCTCCTGTCTCCCCGGCTCTTAAAGACACAGAGAATTTTAGACTCTGTCCCGGCCTCTTTGCACACTAACAGACCTAGAGGCCCAAGGCAGCATCCACCCAGCTTCCTCAAAAGAAGGGATTTTATGTTTGTTCTTATCATTCTTTCTCTGCCTCTTTTCTTTTATCTCCCGTTAGCCACGTCCAAGCTCCCTTGGGTCCTCTCTTTCTAACAACCTTCCCTGAGCTTCCTCCGATGGTAGTTTCCCATCCATAGAATGAGGATAACAGAAGTGAACCTTGTTTGCAACCACTGAAGCTGTTTTGAGCATGGTTGTGTGTAGGAGAAGCAGGTTATAGAAGCAGTTCGCGACTGACGACCCACATGACTGGGCGAGTGGGCTCCAGAGCTCAGAGACCCGATGCGATGTCAGTGCAGCCCACGGATATGGCCCCCATACAACCTCTTGCCCTTGGGTTCCATATTCATCCTCCTAGCTGCTCTATGAGGCGGGTACTACAAGTATGGCCTACCTGAATCTCACTAGTAGAATATGTGTTAGAAAGCTTTGCAAAAAGGTTTACCCAAAAGTCACTGTTTGATGCTCCTGCATCTAATGAGAGGGTGTATGAAGCTGCTTGCAGTCATAGGACCGAGTCATGGTCACTCACTGATTTAATTTAAACATTGTTTAAATACAATGTGCCTTATTGCTATCATCTTCCTTACATTACGGAGCAAAAATGCCTGCTAAGAAAGTAAACAATTCTGTGAGACTAAGAGGCCTAGAAAAGCACATACATTGGACAAAAAACGTGGAAGTGAAGGAAATGGACACATAAAGATATAACTCTGATCACATGCAAGCCCACAATGGCTTTATTTTTCTATGCACAGAAAAATAAAGAAAACTATAAAAGTGTGGTTAGTTGTGGAGAGCTTCACTATATTACTCAGGAAATCATGATATTTTTGAGAAACTGGAAAAAACCAGGTGAGGGGCTTGCTGGCCACCATGGGATGACAGAAAACATTCTGTGGGAACAACAGAAGAGGCTAAGCATCTTCAAAGGTCAGAAGTAGGAGAAAGAGCATTCTGTGAAGAAGCTGAGTTCCAAACCAAGGCCTGGATAGTTGGAAAGATTAAAGAAAGTATGAAATGTGAAAGAAAAGATATTTTCGAGATCACAGGTTGCAGCAGCTGCCACTGATGGTGAGGCTGCAGACACCCTCCCCTGAGAACGGCAGACAACCCTGAAGAAAGGCAGTTTACTGCAAAACAAAATTTTTATGTGGATGAAACTAGGTACTTTTTTTAAAATGGTTGACATTTTATATGTGCATTTCAAAAGACAAGAAAATGTGCCAGCTCATAAGACCTCTAAAGAGAGGCTAACACTAATCTTTGGAGGAAAATGTAAGGCTTAAGCTCTGATTGGTGTATTCTTCCAACAACTCCAGTGTCCTTTAGAACCATGTTGAAGAGAATGAATGCATTGTCTGCTGTGTGGCGTCTGAATCATAAGGCCTTTAGCAGTGATGACATTAGGAGCTTTCTGTCACCATCCACTAAAGACTGTTCGAAGAATGAATTTCTGCAATCGGCACTCTTCTATTGATGGAGGTCACCCCTAATGCTGCTTATAATGAAGATAATGTCCAAGTCACTTTCCAGCCTATGGACCAAAGAGTCATTATATCTTCCAGACATTTCACACCCAAAAGAGACCACAACCTCTGTCTCCCTCCTCTCACCTTCAAACCTTGCTCACCTTCAATCTGTATGACTTCAGTCTGTAAGGAATCATTTTTTTATTGCCTCATTGCTTGTTTTTTTCACTAAGTGTTTTTGGTATTTTTATATGTTTTTACCATATATTTCATTGTTCATTTACATCAGCATAAACGTTTGATGAAGTAATAGAGAGGAAATAATTCCTATAGCTGCTGGACAACAAACATACCCACCAATGAGTTAAGTGATTAAAAAGTGAGATAATTTTTTAAACACTTCTGTGTTGTGCAAAAATCATTAGTGCATTGTTATAAAGTGTTTGATTTTAGTGATTTGAGGGAGTCAGCTGGGATCCTCAGATGAGCTCGAAATGTACTCATTATTTTTCCTATTTTAAATAATGTGATATAGGTTTCTGCTCTGTGAATATTCACTGTCTTATATGATTTCAGGAACAAATTTGTTTTAGATAATAAGGCATGCTTGCACTATTGTCCTCTTTATGCAGTCAATGCTCTACCCTGAGCTATACCCCCTCTGCTCTTATCCTGTTTTTTATAGTAGAAGAAACTAAAGCACAGAGCATTTTGTAACTTGTCCCAGATCACCCAGAGCAAGTGGTAAAGCCAGGATTTGAGCCCCACTCAACTGCTTCTATGGCCCAGGCTATTACCACTACACAATACTCGCTCCTGGGTAACAGGGAAACATTTGCCAGGGTAATAAAAAAATTCAGAGTGATGGCCCAATCCCTCAGGACTCACCAGGTTAAGGATAGGGTCCATCTAGTTTAAAATTTTTCAGTAGTTGAAAAACCAAAGTGACAAGCTCCTTTGCATTGGGCAGAAGGGATTTTTTTAAATCATTGTTTGTCCAAAGGATTTATTTTAAAGCGCCTTGCCCAAGCATTCCTGGTTTGTTTAAACAGTAAATTGGTTATTAAATAGCACTATAATTTACCACAATCTAACTACACAGAACTTTTAAATTTAAAATTTAGGTGAAAGTCATAACTAGGAAAAAAAAATTAATTCCTATCATGGAGTTATCAAAAGGTCCAAACTTCAGAAAATGTCATGGAGTCAACATAGCTGGGTTCTAAGTTTACCTTACAAATCTAAAGGAGACAGCATTCATAGCTAAGAGACCAGGTTCACCAAAGAAAAAAATAAAACATGCTTTGTATGCTTTAATTAGTATATCCTGGGGAAAGACCATGTTATTTTACATTTTTTACTTGATGTTAAATGTCACTGACCTCTCTTCTCCAGAGCCAACAGACACAGTGCCTGGGGTCCATAATACTTCTAAGGGCCATGAAAATATTTTTGTTTCTTTTAAAATCAGAAGAAAACCAACACAAACATTCAGGCAGAAGAAAAAGCTTTAGTATATAATATTAATAATGTCATCTGTATAGCAACATGTAGTGAAATACACTTTTTCATATTTTTTTAATGGAAAAAGAGTCCCATGAAGGCAAAAGTGCGTAAAGCCCACAGAGTTCACACTGGATCCCTCATCTTCTCCCCACATCATCTGCTCCACGTTCCAAGCATTTGGGGTCAGTCTCCATTTTACTGTTCCGGGCAGGAGGGAATAAGAGACAAAGGAAGGGAGTCAGCTGGTGACTACTGATGCCCACGGGCCAGTGTCTTATAGTCAGCATCCTACGTGGGAGGACTGGGGAATTCTCCAAGAAGACGAGTGTAGTGGGCCACGCTGCAACTGGATCATCAGTCTAAAGATAAATTAGCCTTTTATATCCAGAAAAGACAAAAACTAATTCCATAAGATACACACACCCCAATATTCATAGCAGCAATATTTACAGTAGCGAAGACACGGAAGCAACCTAAGTGTCCATTGACAGATGAATGGATAAAGAAGATGTGGTACATATATACAGTGGAATATTACTCAGCATTAAAAAAAAAAAAAGAATGAAATGGGGGACAGGGTGCTGGCTGTGGGATGAATTGGGAGATTGGGACTGACATATATACACTAATATGTGTAAAATAGATAACTAATAAGAACCTGCTGTATAAAAAAATAAATTAAATAAAATTCAAAAATTCAATAAATAAATAAATAAAATTCCAAAAAAATAAAATAAAATAAAAGTTAAAAAAGAATGGAATAATGCCATTGCAGCAATATGGATGGACCTAGAGATTATCATACTAAGTGAAGTAAGTCAGACAAAGACAAATATCATATATCATTTATATGTGGAATCTAAGAAAAATGATGCAAATGAATTTATTTACAAAACAGAAACAGACTCACAGACATAGAAAACAAATTTATGGTTACCAAAGGGGAAAGGCTGGGGAATCAATAAATTAGGAGCTTGAGATTAACAGATACACACTACTATATATAAAATAGATAAACAAGGTCCTACTGTATAGCACAGGGAACTATATTCAGTATCTTGTATACCTATAATGGAAAAGAATCTGAAAAAGAATATATATATATTTATATATATAGTATATTTTATATATATTTATACATATAAATCACTTTGCTGTACACCAGAAACTAACACAACATTGTAAATCAACTATACTTCAATAAAGATGATTAAAAATTTTTAAATTAGCCTGAGAGCAGAATGTCTGTCAGTGGGAAATGATATAGATATTGATGGGTACCTTGATTTGGGTGTAAATGGGGGTATACACCGAAAAGCCAAGTCAGGTGGTCATGGACACCCCACCATAACCAGCCACTGCACAGTCAAACCCTTGGACACTAGGCAGGCAATGTGGACAAAAGAAATCCAGAGCCTCATCAGAAAACATCTGAGTCTTACCCACCGTCTCCTCTCCTCACACACAGTTTTACTTTCTTCTT
Source organism: Balaenoptera borealis (assembly GCF_965194805.1). Taxonomy (NCBI): domain Eukaryota; kingdom Metazoa; phylum Chordata; class Mammalia; order Artiodactyla; family Balaenopteridae; genus Balaenoptera; species Balaenoptera borealis. Next base: position 135,931,385 of record NC_138866.1, on the reverse strand, counting down.
GGAGAGAAAGGTCCCACCGGGCCCTCACTGCTTTTTCCGCCCGACGTGACCCACCCTGACTTGAGGCTCCATTTCTGCAATGTCACAGTTGACCGACTGAACATCAAACCTGGTCCCCACGTGCGTGTCAGCTGTAAGAGAAGCTGACATGAAGCTGTAGAAGCTGTAGGAGTCACCCTGACATGGACCCCCACCCATCGGCTGTGTGTCACCAGCCAGATCAATCCCACTCTGCTCCACATGCTTAGAAACCAAGACTAATAAATCATTTGCCCGCTCTCAGCCCACAGATGGTAAGTGTCGTTCAATGCAGGTAATTATTTTAAAAAATGACTTTGGGAGAAAAAATCAAAACTTGGGAGTTTGTGTCTAATAGAAAAGGCCTGCAAAGAGATTTGGGAGTTCTAACGACGCCAAGGAGCAGGTGAAAGGTCTCGGAGCCTGACAGTAGCTGGGCAGCCTGATTGACAGAATCGATCCTTCTCTCCAGCATCACCAAGCCCTGGATCTGTTCGCCTCTGGGTCCCCGTGCCAGGCGGCAGGAGGCGGGGCAAGAGTATTCCCTCCTGCTTCAATGCGTCTGCAGAAAACAGCCCCACCAACCGAACAATTACCAAGACTGTCAGCGCGAGAAGGTGTAGGGACAGTGACAGGGTTAGGTAAAAGCCTCAGGGGCTAAGCTGAAATGTTCCAACGAGACACATTAAACCACTCTTTATGTTTCCACCCCCATCTTCCCTCCAACACCCCCCTTTTCAAAACACGTATTTTTCTTGTCCCTTTAACTTTCACAAGGATGTTATGGTTTCTGCAAAAAAAGTAGCATGAATGACATGTCTTTATTATCTCAGCTGTCACTCACTATTATGATCGGTCCTCCCCTAAGCTGGAAGCTCCCTCTGTTTCCCAACGTGAGCCGTTGGTTGACGCTTTGGCCTGCTGCTATTTCGTAATGAAACCATCCTCTCCTAAGAGACTTCAAGGATTCCCTTGTTCTGTGAGAGGTAAAAGACTCAGCCTCTTCTCAGGTTCCCTCTGAACATTTTGTTTGTTTATTGCAGAAGGAGATTTTCTGGATGTCTTTCAGAGCTGAAATTTTCATATCAATTATCAGAAAGCTCTAATCCATTGTCTAGTAGAAAATGGCATTATGCCGAAGCAGAATTCAGCCATGGTTCTCTGGGCCCCTCGCAATCGAATGCCTCCAACAAACATTGTTAACCAAGGTGATTGTATTTTCTCCAGAAATGGATGAATATCCCCGATGCCCAAAGCAGCCCTCAAGTAGGTTCATTCAGTCAACCAATGAATTATGTGCATAAAATTAATTCAACTGATTGTTTGACAGAACTGTTCCATCTTTACATCATTCAATAACTGTCTTTAATTTTTAAATTGTATATATTTAAGGTATACAATATGATGATTTGATATACATACACATAGTGAAATGATTACTACCATCAGGCTAATTAACATCTTCATCTCCTCACATAGTTACCATTCTTTCTTTCTTTTTTTTTTTTTTTTTGTGGCGAAAGTTCCTGAAATCTACTCTTAGCAAATTTCCAGTATTCAAAACAGTATTATTAATTATAGTTATCATTGCTGTACATTAGATCTTAGACTTAGCTATCCTACACAAATTCAGCTTTGTACATTTTGACCAACACTCTCCCATTCCCCCCACCTCCCTGCCCCCGGTGACCACCCTTCAACTCTCTGCTTCTCAATAACTGTTGAGTGTCTGCTTGGTTCTGGGCAATGTGATAGGCATTCAGGATACAAGGATTAAAACGTTCCGGTCCCACCTAACTTCAAGGAAATCACAATCAAAAGTTTCACATCTATATGGAGAGCTTCGGCAACTTCTTTTAACCACAGCAAGAAAAATGGGATTCATGTAAATGGATGAATGGGATCTCAGAAAAATAGTGCTAGAACAAGGTACATTCTCACCCCAAGTAAAAGAAAAAAAATCCTATAAATTCATGGTATAGAATTTACCTTGAGCTGTGAAAGATATGGAGTGGTGTGCTTTAGAAACTTGTTGACACTACAAGTTATATTCAAAGACATGGAAGCAAACCTAAGTACTTAGCTTCAGAAGAAATGCAGTCAGTGCCTGGGAACCAATTCCGGGGAGAACGTCATGGTTATCACCACCCAGGGGTGAGTGCACAGGGCCAGGCAGGGGCGTGAATTTACCTCATGCTTTAGACACTGATGAAATAGCACTCTCTTCATTACCATTCCCAACATTAACGGGGCAAGGTGAGGAAGGAAGTTAACACCTGTTTTCAGAATGCACATACTTCTCTGTAGATTCAGAAAATATTCAGCTTTAGTGGACGTGGAATTATGATTACCACAAACTGCACAGCATGTAATTAACTGCCAAATTCCCTTTGAGTTGCTTCAGAGTCAACTCCATAGGTTGATTGAAGAACTTGTTGTGTTGATAAGCTCTAAACTAATTCTCACTGGTAACAATTCCTCAAAAAGCTGAAAACCAAACACACACACAAGCTAACCCGAGTCTTGTGCGTCCTGGAGCCACACCAATGACAGGGCCAATAATTGTAGCTTAATTAGCACCTTTTCATAGCAAAGCCTGTCAAGGTGAGGAGCAGAAGATGCAGTAATCATGAAATCACTCAGTAGTGCCAAGGCAACAGATGAGAAGGAACAAAGGAGAAAGATAGAGAGGCTGCATCTTAAATGTGCCAAAGGAAGATGGCAGCAAACAAGCTCGAGTGTTTTTCAGGCGTATTATATGAATGGCATCCCAGAAAGAAAAAAAACTGTATTAAAAGGCAACAACAACAAAACAAGATCACATATAGACCAATCAAAACATTCTTAGGAAACAGCTCTCTGAAAACTTTCAAGATTTTCTTCTTGGCCACTATCTGGACTTACCTGGGAGAGAATCAACCGTGGGAATGCAGTTGGGATTGAGCACAAATCATTAGGAGACTGTGTAATTCACTCATATTGCACATCTCACCTCCGGGATGGGAGGTTGCCTGGTTCAAGACCTGGAGTGCAACTCAAGGTCACTCCCAGTGAGGTCATTCTCTCCCCTCCCTGACCATCCAGGTGGAAATTAAAGATCCCAGGATACTTTTCAAAATAGCACAGAGGATCACTTAGCTGCCTGACTTCAGTCTCAATAAAACCCAACTTAATGTTCTTGACTGGGAATGAGTCCTTCTTGAATATGGGAAAGTCTGTGTTCTAGTCCACAATTATTAAGCTGTCCTTCGAGCACTGTAATTACTTTATAATCCACTTCAAGACTTCAAGATTCTTGGAGAGTGAGGGATTCTATGACAGCATTCAATTCTATTGTAATTTATAATTGAATTTATCCACAGAGAAACAGTTGGTCACTAAATGACAGTGTCGTCTAGGGAGAAAATTCACAGGTGTAGGTTTTACAACTATCAGAGGGCTTAGCTCCAAGAAAATTCAAACTCCAAAATAAGAACTTTCAAGAAAAACGTAGCTTTTGGGTTGAGTGTTCATATTTTCAAAAACATATTCTCCAAAAGTAACATTTTAATAACTCAATCCCCTATTAGTTTGATATACACTCAAATTTGGGGGAAATAGACCTGATGTGTAATGAAGATAAACCTAAACAGTTTCCATTAATTTCTCCTATTGAGGAGAAGTTTGTCCCTTGAATAACATTGGGTAGGTGTATGTGCTTTGTTTTAAAAGAATTAAGAAAATTAAAAACCTACAAAATGCATTAATTTTATACTGACTTGTTGCAAGGAAAATAATAAGTAAGTAAGTAAGAATGTCTTAAAGTAAAGTAACCTCATTCTATACATCAGAGTTCATATGGACAGCCATAAAGGACATGTTTAAACTTAAATATTGCATCTGTAATCTATCTTTCAACCTGCTGATCTGAAAGATATTTCCATAATTGGAAATTAGCAGATTTCTAAGAGAAAAGAGCAAAGGATAGGATAATGTGGTATTTTATCTGTTGATTCATGAAAAAATTATCCCAACACTTAGCAGCTTTAAACAGCAAGCATTTATGTTCTCATAGTTTCTGTGGGTCAGGAATGCAGGTGTGGCTTAGCTGGGTGCCTTGAGGGAGCCCAGGGTCTCTCACAAGATTCAATCAAGATGCTGGTCAAGATATTGGTGTGGGTCTCATCTCAAGGCTCAGCTGGGGAGGGTTCTACTCTCAAACTTGCTCATGGTTTTTGCCAGGACTCAGTTCCTCACAGGCTGTTGGATTGACTAAAGTCTTCAGTGCTTGCTGTCCGTTGGCAAGAGGTCTCCCTCACTTCCCCCACTCCCCCCCACCATGGGCCTCTCCATAGGGAAGCCCACAACATGGCAGCTGGCTTCATCAATGCAAGAAGGGAGGCAGCAGGAGGGAAGCCGGAGTCTTTCTATAACCTAATCCCAGAAGTGACATCCATCACTTTCCAGAATTCCATTTACTAGAAATGTTTCACTGGGTCCAGCCCACATTCAAAGGAAGGGGATCACACAAGGAGGGGGGATCATTGGGGGCCACCTAAGAGGCTGCCAGCTGCAGGCATGTACCTATGTAGTGAAGAATGAACTTTACCCAAAGAGAGGTCTGGCTCTGTCCCAGCTCTGTCAGAGTTCATATGAGCAGCCATAAAGGAGGTAACCTCAAAACCTGGGAATTTCCTGAGTGACAGTAACGTATTTGTTATTCATGGTAGGTCCCTGGATAGTTTATTCTAAGAAGGTGACTCAGGATGGGGGACTGGCTATGAGAAGGACCAACCATGTGATTAGAGAGTTTAGGCTTTGAGCCACCTGATACCAGCAGGCCTTCCAAGGAGAGGAGGGGGCCTAGAGATTGAGTCACATGGTCAAGGATTCAGTCAATCATGCCTACATAATGAAACCCTAAAAAAACTCTGGACTCTGAAACTTGATGAGCTTCCCAGGTTGGCCATACTCCATGCATATTGTCACATGTCTACTACAGGAGGATAACACATCCCTGAGGACACTGAAGCTTTACATGTGAGACATTCCCAGTCTCAGATTCTGCCCTATGTGTCTCTTCCTTTGGCTGGTTCTGACTGGAATCCTTTTGTTATAATAAAACTTTAATTGCAAGTATAGTGCTTGCAAGTATAAAGTTCTGTGAGTTACTCTAGCAAATTACCAAACCAGAGGAAGCCCACAAAGACCCCCAAATTTATAACTAAATGGTTTCATGTGAGGGTGGCCCTGAGGACACTCACTCTTATAGCTGGTGTCAGAAGTCTTGGGCAGACTTGGCAGTCTTGGAGGACCGTGCCCTTCACCTTGAGTTTGGCTAACTGCAGGTAGTACCTAAGAGAATTTTGCCATTCTATTATTCCAAAAGGAATTGTCTATTTTGTTTGTGGGTTCATTTGTTTAGGTTTTGGCTCTATTTCTGTTTTTTAGGACAATCCCCTCCAAAGATGTCCTAGGTAAGAAAGTGGGGAAACTATTGCTATTCTTTAAAAGACCCCAGTCCCATCGAGTGAGCACTCCCAGTCTAAGGGAGCCTCCAGGACACTGGTGACCACTGTGTCAGAGCAGGAGAGCTGGAAAGTGAACAAGACAATGATATGAGTTTATCAATCCCACCAAATAAAATGGCAGCCAAAGTATTGAAATGTTTGCCAGTTCAATAGCATAGTAAATATTTTGAGATTTCTATCTCAGTATATTTTACTGAATATATTTTAGACAATTTGAAGTTTAGATTATTCCTTCATCGTATTCCCCCACAAAATAAATATTTACTGAGAGTCTTTTACGTGCCAAGCACTGACATAGTGCTTTCCAGCATGCCTCCATTTAATCCACAAAAATTATGCATTGCATTGCATTTTACGTATGAGGAAACTGAGGAACAGAGAGATTAAGCTGGTGAGAAAAATAACGTTCTCAATTCATACTGAAAAGCAAGTTAGCAGATCCTATACCAATTCTTAGTAAGGTCATTTTTACTTAGGATGTAAAATTGATTGATAAACATTAGACTTTGACTTTTCATTGCTGTGGACAGATCCCTGTAAACTTAATTGGTTTTTACAGGCAATTGAAATTATGCATAAAATTTAAAAAATTTTTTTAACTATCTTCTTATTACAAAGATTGCAAACTCAGAAGATGCAGGGGTTGGACAGATGATGTGAATGAGTGAGTGGGGCCTTGGTGAACCCAGGAATTCCAGCCCCATCTATAAGAAGCAAAGACCACATGGACCCCCATTGCAGCCTGTAGGAACTGGGTCCAGCATTTCCTGACTACAGGCTTTTCAAGAAAGTTCCAAAAACCTGGAGTTTCCTGTGAAGACTTCTGATTTTTAAATGTTGCCAACAAATTCATTTTTTTAAATTCTGTAAGCTAAGCAAAGCACATTGGTGGTTCAGCATTTTGACCTAGAAAAATTAGCAAAGAGAAAAGAAAGTTAATTTTTGTTCATTTGATCCCTGTGAAGAATCAAATCAGATATCCTGGTCCAGGATTGGTGCCATAATAGCTTGACTCCATGGAGTGGATCACTTCATAGAGTAACTCTCCGCCTCTCAAACGTTGCAGACACAGCACTGACAAGGGAAAGACAGCTAAGAAAGGTCCCATGAAGTCATGAGCTCTTGAGGTTTGGAGAAATCTTAGAAGATGAGATAGTCCACTGAAGGAATCCCTTACAAGTATTTCCAACAAATAATTACCCAGCTTCTTGAATCTCCTAGGGGACTAACTTGAAGGCAGCCCATCTCACATGTAAAGACCTGCAAATGTTATAAAAATTCTTCCTAATACTGGCTTGAAATGTGCCCTCCACTCACTGGTCCTAGTTCAGTTTTCTGGAGCCACATGACAGCTCTTCTGATATTCATAGACATCTGGTATACCCCCAGTCTTCTCTTATCTCGACTTAGCAACTCTCAGCCTTTCCTCATACAAATGCTCTGGGAATTTCTCAGTACTCTGGCCACCCTCTTCTGGGCCAACTTCATGATGTAAGTCTCCCTTTTAAAACAAAGTACCTAGAAATAAACATGCAGATGAGCTCAAACTGCCCCTCGAAATAACATGACACTCCATACAAAGCCAGGCTACAGTCCCAGTGAGAAAAGCCTACAGCACACCATGTGACCAATGTGGATATATAACTGAGGGGTCAAGATGAAATAGTCAAACATCTACCTCAAATTTTTAATTTTAATTTTGTAATTTGCATCTTTGACGTCATCTTTGCTACCACTAGAGCTTCTTTTGGAATCATGTAAAAAAGTTTTCCAGAGCACACCATATTCTGTTCTAAGTTGTTCAAAATGAAGTCTTTTTAAAACGTTTCACTGACATACAACATGCATATACAGAAAAATACACAAATTCGTGTATGGCTTGTTGGTTTTGCACAAAGTGCACTGACCCTTGCACCCATCACATGGCCATCACCCCAGCGACCTCCCCCTTTCCCTCTTTCAGAAGGTGATCACTATCCTGACTTCTAACACAGTCGATCAGAGCTGCCTGTTTGGAATTTTATATAAGTGCTTTTTTGTGTTTAGCTCCTTTGGTCAATGTTCATCTATAGTGTTTCATTTTGTAGTTGTAGTTCAAGGAATATGGCACTGTTTAAATCTGTGTGTGGTGCATTTACTAAAAATTTTCACCCAAGCCACAAAAGTCCATTTGCATAAAATTAGGCAGGATTTTTAAATTCATCTCATAGGTTTGGGTGTGTGATTTCCACAATATAACCCCTTACGGGTTGGGTTTTGTAGAGTGATCTCTAAAACATCAGTGAAAGACTTGTTTAAACTAACATTCAGCTTTTAAAATTGTGAGGTCATACACCTGGGAATAATCACTAAATTGATGTTAAATTTCTTTGCCTCCTTTTTAAACTGATTCTATCAAGGGGCTCTGAAAGCATCAAAACTAGCATTAACTGAGGTATTTTTAGGGTAATATGTCTTCCTAATAATATTTTCTTCCTATAATATGAGAGACTTTGTTAGAACCTGAATATAAGGTGACTTTTTTTTCTGATGGATAACTTTGGTAGGAAAAAAAAAAACATGCATTCAGGCATAAATAGTGTCTCATATTGACCTCTTATCACTTGGGTCCCCCCATTGTCTCTTACTGAGTTTGTGATCAGTTAAAATACCCAGATGTTTTGCATATGAATTCCTATCAAGCTATTATCCCCAAAGTATGTACATTTATACTTATACTCACACTTTTAGCTAAATATAAATTTTTACATTAAAATTTTATATTGAGATCATCTTGCATATATATAATGCTTAGGATTTTTCAAAGCACTTTCAAATGCATTATCACAACAATTTGATGCAGTAGCTCAGGGAATGAATTATTACGCACATTTTATAGATATGAACATAATTATCACTGCTAGGCTTCACTTTGTTTAAAGGGATAATGCTCATGTTTTATAAAAGGCTCATTCAAATGGAAAAAAATACTATATAGCAAAATCAGCAAAAAGTCACGGTATTTGAATATTCACCAAAAAACCACAAAGAGTAAGCAAGCACATGGGAAAATACCATTGCTATAAATAAAAGAAAAGCAAATTGAAATAATGAGTGCCATTTCAGACCTAGTACATGAACAAAAGAATGAGGCAAAATCCAAAACTGATAAAATTGCAGTGAAACTGTTAAGCTTATTACTTGCTGGTGACAATATAAATTAGAATAATTCTCCTGAAAAAGTAAGTTGGCAATATATTTTTAATGTCAAAAAAAGTCATATCCTTTAATCAGTTATTTCCATGTGTAAAATTTATACTTTAGGACATAATTTAGAAGAAGAAAACAAGTTATTTGCAGGAAGATGTTCATTGAAGAATTATTTACAATCATAAGAAAAGGAAACAATAATATTGTTTAAAATATTTTATTTTAAAAATAAACAATATTTATTTCAAATAAATAAAATAAAGCTTTGCTCAAATGACCTGATCACCCTATCTCTCTCTTACCCATATAATTCTATACTTTGGAAATATAGGAGAAAAAAATTGTTGTTTCTCCATCCTACCACAATTGTTTGTGCCCAATATTCCCAAAGAGGAATGCATTGCATTTCATACAAATGCCTTCTCATCAAACTTCCTCATCTAATTATGCAGTTAAGTTTGCATTTGTCTCAGAACAGTCTCTGTTCAACTCCTAGCCGGAGAAGGCTAATGGATTTCAAACCCACATGAGAATGGTGCTCCTCAAAGCAGAGCGTGGGCAGGGATGTCTGCCCACAGACAAATGAATTGTGAGATGAAAATACATTGGCATGAACCTCCAGACACCCTGAGCAATTGCTTATCCAATGACTGTGCCCTCTAAACACTTCAGAGGCTCACCATGTGAGCATGCACCCAGAAGGCACCTCTCTTGTGGTGTAAAATGCACAGTAGATTCCCAACACCTCACTCTTGGGGGAGAAAGGGCTCCATCTATGCCGTTCATAACAAGCACAGACCAAAGAAACATCATTTAGACTCTAACATGAAATTTGATTTTCTCCTAGAAGGGAAAATGTTTGGTTGTTTGGTATATTAGCTGGGATGTACAGGGACTACCTGGAGGAGGAAAGCAGGGTATTCGAGGGAGTTTTGCAACTCAAACAATCTAGTGCCTTAACTTCCCTTCCTAGGGCACAGCAGAATCCGCTCAGACCACAGAAACACTGTGCTCAAAGTCCCAACTGCACAGGTCCCTGGTCACTTCATGACATGTTGATTGTTCTTGACAGGCAAGGAATAGAGCAGGAAACTGCCACCTTGCACCCATCTGACTTGTCTCTGGGCAGACGAGCCTCGGTTTGGGCTTTGTTGAGCTCTACATGATGGCTGGAGCCCCGCCTTCTGTTAACCCCCCTCACATCCAATTCACTGTAAAACTCAGACCAGCAAGTCTAGGGCAGTTAAATATACAGCTTGGGTAATTAAACGGGTTACAGATGAATATTATTTAGTCTGCAAACTACCCTGCAAAAGGTTCCAGAGGGTTGTGTCTTGAGGGTTGTAGCTCGTTTGTGTGGTTTTGCCAGGAAATGGCTAACACCTGCAAGCGTTTCTATGCAGTTGGGCCCCCCGGGACTGGCTACCTTGTATATACAAATCAGCCTCGCCTCTAGGCCGGGGAGTCACGATAGTCTCACATGGCAGAGGATGGCAGTCAAACGGGGCCTTATTAGCAATGCCTTTGGAGAAAACAGCTCAGCTCACTGTGTGTGGAACTAGCATTTTCCACCCATGTATGTCTTCAGGCAACCAGTTTTAGGGACATTGGCATTAAAATAAGCCCCTTGCATGCTCCCTATCCACCCCAGGCCTTCTGAAAGTGCACTAGTTTTTCATGAAAAAGCTACCTCACAGACGGAACCATTTTCAGAGAACAGTTTCTCTGTCCCTCTAGATCAGGGTTTCTGCCTACAGCATCTGGGAATGCTCTCTAAACCGGCAGGTAGAACTGGAACGGGTATAATGATGGGGAGAGGTTCTGTAGCTTTTGTTTCCCAAAGACTGTGACTTTGCTCTGCCTGGTGTAAATGCTCCAGTCTCTCAGAGCAGCGGGAATCTTATGAAAGACCTTAAGAGAGTGTGAGCCATCTCCTCCTCTTTCCAGGCATGCAGCAGACCCTGCTTCCCAGCATCCCTTGCTGGCAGGTGTGGCCACATGACTGGCTCCCAGCCAGTGCGATGTGGGAAGGAAGATGGCATCTGACTTGGCCAAGGTTTTAAGAAGTGGCTGACCCTCTTTCACATCCTTTCTCCTTCTACCAGTGCTTGCAGAGGATGGCAAGTGTGTAGGGCATGTGGAACCAGAAGGCAAAAGGAACTGGATTCCTGAATCACTGTGTGGAAGAAAGCTTCCTGCTAGCCAGGAACAGCTGCCTCAAACTATGGAGCAAAAAATAAAGTTTTAAGGTGTTGAGTCATTATACATGTTACATGTATAATGTTACATTATACATGAGTAGGCTGATCTACTTTAACACAGAAAGTGAGCAACATGGTCAGATTTGCAATTTAGAATGGGCCTCACATTTCAAATATAGTTTTTGTGATGAAGAGAAACATCAGGCTTTCATTTTACTGCAATACTTTTTGTATTATCACTTTTCAAAGTGCCCGATACATCCCATCATTCCCAAAGCGCCAAAATCTTAGACAACAACAAAAAAAGCATTTTATTTATGGATTGGCTGCTGGGTCATCTCCTTCAGATATCGAACACAAGGGCAAAGAGTCTTCCCATGCTATTTCCCTAAGTATTACATCCAATTTTCCCTTGAATATCTCTAGTTCTAGTGTCTTGACAGCTTCCTGAGCAAAATTATTCTACTGCCTGATTGACCTTCATGGTTCAGAATGTTCTCTTTCCTCCGTGTCAGACTTTAGTTTTCCTTCTTCTAACTTAAGACTGGCCAGACTCCAGTGAATGAATTAGCTCTATAGTAAAACTCAGAAATATGGTTTTAAATGACTTAAATTAGTCTTGATTAAGTTCTCCCTGGATGAGATCTCATTTAATCATCATAACAAGGGTATGAACACGATCTCCATTTGATTGGCTCTGGGATTTCAAATAACTCGGCCATGGCTACAACACAAGGAGCGAGATCATGCTAGAGATGAGGGCTGATGAACACAAGCACAGACCCATCCCAACCCACTTGGCTTCCTCCCATGCAAGTGATAGAAGCACTTTGGCCACTGACTCATGTTCAAGTTCCTCAACAGTCTGGGGAGATAAAGCTTTGAATTCATTGAGTATTTTAAGAAGGGTCCATTTCCCAGGGTTGGAATGACCTTGTTTTCACAAGCACTGTAATTCTTTTGAGAGTGGACCAGGGAGAGCCTTTTGTAGGCAGGAGGTATATGAGGCAGTAGATTGAAAATAATTTACTGTCTCATGGCTCAAAATGAGCTTCCAGAACTGATCTGAAAAGGAGTTGGGAAATTTGGAAATTTTATATTGGTCTTGATCGGGTCCTTCTGTTTATGAGTTAAGAATCTGAGACTGGGGACCTGGGTGTCTCTCATCTTCCCCTCCTTCCGTTCCTTGCCCTCCCATGAGTAAGAGGAATGGTGCCCCCAGCCTCCAGCACACCCTCACACTCCAGCAGTCCTTGTTCAGTGACCACAGCTGGTCTCTGCTGCGGGCCGGATCAGCCTTCCCAAGCCAGGAGAGAGGCATTCACACCCACCACGCTCCCCTCCCACGACAGAGGCGCTGGGACTCGGGGGCCAGGCAGCCCTGAGCGGCCGGTAGCTGTTAACGAGGTTGTTCCAAGCTCATCACCAGGGCTGGGTAATGAGGTCAATATGAAAACAATTGGGAGACACGTTCACCAGGAAACACAGGCGGAGTGGAAACGGCCCAAACTTATGTCATAGAATCCAAACCCATGGAGTCAATTGCCAGGAAACATGACATAACCTTTCAAACTCAGGGAACATCGCTCAGAGAGCAAGCTGCCCTGCTCTTTTCCATTTCACTGCTGCCCCCGAGGCTGCAAGTCACTGTAAATAATAGTCCAGTCTCCAAGTCTGTGCTCCTTTAATGAAACACGCACACGCAGCATCGAGTTTGACACTGGGGCACACACACGCACACACACACACACACACACACACAAGCATACATGTGTATATATATGCATACAAACATACATGTATATACATGTCCTGTGTATATACATTTTTAAATTTATTTCAATCCCTTCCAACTTAATATTTTATATCCTTTATTAGAATATTCATCCTAGCTTATATTTTGAACAGAAATCTTTGGGAGCCAGTGTACATTTTCAAATGAGAAAATAACCTTTACATCTTTGTACAGAGTAGGCTGACCTACTCCAATGCATATCATTCTCAGCAGAAGCCAGTGATCCCCGTATTGAGATCAGCAACAAAGCCATTTTCCAGACCAACACTGATCCAGCCCAGAAAGTCTACTCAGCCCTGCACTTCCCTTTTCTATCATCTTTCTTCCTTCCATCTTCTCCACACCCTGTTAGAATCCAGACCCAGAGCATTTTCTTCACGACCAGCAGTGTCATGTGTTCTCTCTTCAGAAAAGCTGTTTGTTAACTCTTGTGGTTGGGGTCTAAACCTCTAGCCAGGAATGCTTGCCTTGGAAACCTGAACAGGTTATACAAAGAAGCAGAAAAAAGAGCTAAATCATTTCTGATCAGGAAACTGCTTTTATGAATAATGTTAAGTCAAGGCCCACTACACATTACTGTAAACCCTTCGAAAGATTTTCAAAGAATCTATAGCTCTAAACTTTTTAACAGAAAAATACTTTCTCATAAGAAAATGGAAAATGCTTGCACTTCACTTGGAGTCTGAAAAGTGTGATCCTATTTTTTTAAAAAAGAAACTTGGGGTGGGGTAGGGGGGTCCAATATGCAATTCACACAATGTTTCATATTTGTTGCCAGGACAAAACAGCATCATCATGTACAGGCTGGCTAAACACAGGTTAATTGCATGAGTATTGCATATATTGAGTTCCCCAGAGGCTAATGTATGCCAAGATTGCTCTCCTCATATTCCACTCTACTTAAAGCTCAGAATGACAAGTAGAGGAACTGTGCGGGCTCTCAGGAGCTGTGAAATATATTCCCTATAGATTACAAAATACTTTGAGCAATCATGAGAAAATGTAATCACTATTTTATCATATAAAGCTGTTTCTCACTGTTGGAAGCTGATTTTTGTAGGTTTAATATAGCTCTAGGTCATGCTTTATGGATTGTTCTGCAGAAAGGCTTTGCTGGAAGTTTCTATCAAGGTTAGCTCAGCAACAAGGAGGGAAGGGGGCCTGCGCAGGGGTGTGGCCTTCCTTCCCACCAAGCTGGAAGAAGATCATAATTCTTGGGCCCCCTGAGAGGACTTAGCTTTGGAGATACGCCTGGCAGAGGAGCCCTGCTTTCTGTAGGTTAGCCCCGTGAAATTTATAAAATCAGCAAGTAATGGAAAAATCATGTGGAGTCAGATTTGCCCTTGAAAATCCCTTAAGTATCTTAATGAGTTGAGTAAGAATAATTGTGATAATAACTAGCACCCAGTGAGAGCCATGTGCCAGCACTATTCTATTTTATCCTTAAGAAGTAGGTATGATTACGAGTTCCATTTTATAGCTGTGGGAAACTGAGGCACAGAGCAATTCAACTACACTCACCCAAGGTCGCAGAGCCACCAAGTGGTGGAGTCAGGATTCGAACACTGGGAGTCTGGCTCCAGAGCACTCTCTCTAATCCCTCACTTTATTGCCTCTTAGTACACGTGGTTGGGTGTATACTACCCAGTACATTATTGTGTTTGCATAAAAATTGAATATCTGATCAACTGTGTGAAGGCATATGAATCCTGTGTATCTTCCAGGGATGAGTCTTTCTCTTCCCAAAAATGCCATCTTGGAAGGAGCTCATCGAGTTGAATGTGAGTAAGTTAGGTGTGCATCCAACAGGATTCCAGTGTGCATGATGTGATTTTATCCAGCCAGAGATGAAAAAAACTGTAGACTGCCTGGGAGAGAGCTATATCCTGTCCAAACTGGGGCCATAAAGTCAAGGGCACAAGGCAGCACATGTGATCTGAAAATGCATGATGGCTGTGACAGGGACTCTCACTCCTCCTCTGAAAAACATCAGGACCAAATTGTGACTCATGTAGGCATCCTTCTGGCTCAGGGTGCTGTTTGTTACACAACTAATGACAGCAGCATGCTTCATAAGCACTTCTGTTTTGAAGAGGCCACAGTTAACAGTGTTACCCCCATTTAACCAGGAAGGACCCCTGGAGAGCTTACAGGATATTGTGTAATTATTGTTCTTGTCTTAAGACACCAGGCATGAGTAAAAGCAAAGCTCATGCCTAGTTAAAAAAAAAAAGAAAGAAAGAAATTAGGCCTATCCAGGACAACAAAAGAAATATTTAAGTACTTCTTCCTTCATAGACTTACATAATTAATTAAATCTACAAAATCTTTTGCTTAATAGGAAAGATATGTTGTTCATTTGGAACACTTCCAGGAGAAAATGGAGTGGCATATCTCTTGAAGAATTCACCAGAGGGCTCTGTCAAAATCATCAGTCTTAAAGGCTCAGAGTCCTGGTCTTGTCAACCTGCAGAAAGATTAGTCACCCAATGGTAGACTCACCATAGTCAAATTAACCAAGACTGATGAATAAACTCAATGCCTGTGGGTTAATGGCCTTGGCATGGTTGGACTGTTTTCTTGGGCATGGCCAGGAGAAAATACAGAATAGAAAATCAAATTACAATCAGAAACAGACTTGAAAAACATGATATCAGAACCAAGACATGAACCAGATCTATAGAGTGTAGCTCAGCTGAAGTGATGGAGACACTCTTCCCCATGGCGAGAAGAAACTTGCCAAAGTCATCAGCCTAAACTCCTGCTGCCCAGTCCACAGCCTCACCACCCTGGGAACTGATTCCCTCCCTGCTGTACACATCATCCTTCAGTTACTCTCTTACCTTTAGAGTAAATTCCTCCTTCTTGTTTCAGTAGGTTTCTGTCACTTGCAACCAAATAAATTATAATGATGTCAGATGGGACCAGCCATCAGCTGCCTCTATAAGCAGTGCCTTTCTCTGAACCTCTGAACTGACTGGTCCCCCTTAAGATAAGTAAACACATTCAAATCTACTTCTGGTCCAGTCTGACTACACTTAGAGATACTTTCTTTAAGGCAACTGTGGGTCTCTGTCTCAGCTGCTATGTGTTGGATTAATCCTTTTAACTCTTTGAATACTGGTTATTAAACTATTGCCACTCAGCTCCAAACTCACCCTTCTATACTCTGACCTGTGATGCTGGGTCTAGCATTCCTCCTTTGCTTGCTGCCCCTGTTAGGCTCTGCAAATGGGGGGGGGGGGCGATAGTGGGAGATTGCAGGGTTGGAGACAGAATAAAGGACTGGCTCCTTCACTGTTCCCATCAATGATGCCCAAGCCCTGGCACTTCACCCTGGCAGCAGCAATGGTTCCAACCTCCAGCTTTTTTGACATTCCCAGAACTAGCAGCATGCAATCTCTCTTTGGAGGTCTGAGTCCCAACTCCATGGTACCCGTTTTGCACTTTCCTGAAGTTCCATCAGCAGCCAGCTGTGCCTCCTCCTCCAAGATCTGAGTCCCAGCTCTGCAGGGCCCCACCTCTGAGCTCCTAGTTTTGATAACCCGAGGTTCTGGTAGTTGGTATCTCTGTGCTACTTCAGAATTCGTGTTTCACTATTTCAATCTTTCTGCATTTATTTAACCCCATATTAAATTATCCCTACTGAAGTACCTACTGTGATTTCTGTTTCTCTGTTTTCTTGACTGGGCCCCAACTATTACACAACTATCTTTATTTCATTTACAAGTTCTATAATGGACCTCCTTGGTTCTCCAATGTTGTTCCCAGACAATGTGATGCAATTTGCTTGGGGATGGTGGGGGACTGAACAAGGGGAAAGAAGCCAAAATCTTGCCCTATTTCTCCATGAGATGTGTTGGATTTATGGCCATCATCCAGAGTCTTCTGCAGTGGACCTATCAGAATCACCTTGGGAGTTTACTTAAACACACAGATGCCTGGGTCTTACATCAGATCCACTCACTGAGAATCTTCAGGAGTCAGACAAGGCAGCTACAGATTTTAAAAACTCCACAAATGACTAAGCTTAGTGACCTAGACTGAAAACCACCAAATGGACCAAGCTGTGCATGGTGACCGCAGGCTACTCTAGACAGCACGGTGACAGACCCATCTCTGGACTTCAGCAGCTCACAACTGAAGACAGGTTAGACCAAACAGACTTCCAGTTTCAGCCCTGACATGTAAAGGGCTAGGAAGCTGTCTCTCTCCTTCTTACAAGAAAAGGCTGAACAAACTAAAAATCAACATCTTTTCTTGGAAACATCAGAGAACTGAGTTCTAGAAAGACAGGCGTATCCAGAGTCACAGTCGAGATCTGCTCATCTGGAGCAGAAGCCCCTGCAGCCATAAACTGGCTGCATCACTTAAATGGCAATTTTGAGGAATTGCTGGAGGCTGGGTGTAGTAGTTAAGAGTGAGGAATTCCTGGGGCTACAGTTTGGGGGCTCTCCATGCTTTCATGCATTGTGCCATCAAATTCTCCATATGGATCTGAGAAAGATCCCCTCATGGCTTGGCAGTAGCAAGGGAAGAGTCATCATTGTAAAATACCCCCAAGGGTTCTGAAGGCCAACTCTCCAAGGGGAAAGAGCCTCATCCCAGCTGGGGAAAGGGCATTCCTTCCACTCCAGCCCCTCAAGACGTCCAATCCCACCCCAGTGGGTGGGAAGTGAGGGTGAATAATGTACACCACTGGAGAGACACTCGTGAAGGTCACAGCCCAGACATAGAGGCCCACTAAAATACTGAGATTTAATCATAAGATTAGAGAACACTCCCCATCCCCAACCAACTGGGCTCCAGAAGAACATGAGGGGATTACAGCTGAAAGAGCTGCAAGATTCAGACCAGTACTTATGGAAGCCCAAAGTCAACAGGAGACACAAAAATAAGGACACTGGGGGAATTTGAGGCCTCTGGTTTTTTAAAACTAAAAACAATTTTAAAAATAATATTATATACTATTCAAATGTAAACAAAATAAAGCCTCTGGCACCTACAACTATAGCAAATATTAAACACAGCCCAGTTCCTAGCCAGATTAACATAAAATCTCACACCAAAAGCCTATTACCCAATATGACATGTCCAACTTTCAACAATTACTAAATATGCCAAAAGACAAGAAAAACACATAATGAAGAAATAAAGCAAGAATCAGAACCAGACTCAGATATGGCAGAGATTTGGGACTTATCACACCAGTAATTTAAAATAACTACGATTAGTATGCTGAGGGCTCTAATGGATAAAGTATACAACATGGCTAACATGAGCAAAGAGATTGAAACTCTAATAAAAAAATCCAAAGGAAATGTTAAAAATAAAAAACACCATAACAAAAGTGAATGCTTTGATAAGCTCATCATTAGACTGAACTTGGCCAAGGAACCAGAGAGATTGAAGAAATGTCAAAAGAAATTTCTCAAACTGAAATACAAAGAGAAAAAGGAATTAAAAAAAAAAAAAAACAGAACAGAACATCGAAGGGGACAATTTCAAAAAGTGTAACATATGAAAATTCAGAATACCAGAAATACACAAAAAACAGAACAGAGCAGAAGTATTTGACATAATAATGGCTGAGAACTTTGCAAAATTAATGACAAACACCAAGCCACAGACCCAGGAAGCTCAGAGAACACCAAGCTGGTTAAATACCAAAATAACTACACCTAAGCATATCATATTCAAACTGCAGAAAACAAAAGACAAAGAGAAAATCTTTAAAGATTCATAGGCAACCTGTGACATGTGGACACAAACATTTTTAGAAATCACAGCAGTAGCATGAGAACCAAAGAGAAACTCAAAATTCCACTGAAGTGAATTAAATCTAACATAGCTCTTAATTAAAGTTATATAAGTAATGTTTTGCATACCATGCTTTAATAACTAGTGTGTTTCCAAATTTATTCACACTACACTCAGATGCACATTGAAAATGCACTTAATATATTTTCTCCCTGGTAGCAGAAAAATTTTAACATGCCAATTAACCATTCTCCTGTCTCTCCAGGTTTGAATAATCCCCTCTTGGTTTAAATAGCCACTCTCTGAAAAGTTTGACCTCAGGGCAGGAGCCTTTCTGTTGACTCCCTTTCATCAGGCAGAAGCTTGTCCTCTTCCCTAAGGTGGGCCTGCAGATGTGACGGAAGCTCACTGTGTCTTCATGAGCACGGGCTAGGGAAGGAGAAAAGGTCCTTGGACCTACAGTGTCTTCTGGATCCTCCTTGGTCTCTGCTACCAAAGTATCAATGGTCTCATGTGGCTTTTTGTCCTCAACGTGATGGAGCCTCCCTCTAGAGTCATGACTAGGGTCAGTTACTACCAGTCTCAAAGGCCCAGCCCCTGGCCCCATCGCACCTGCACATCCCCTTGCTAGGGCACGGGAACCTCTGCATACCAGCCTCTGCCATGTTCAGGTCAATCTCAAGCTCACTGATCAAGCCCCCTCCTGCCAGTACTGCTACAGTATCAGTCTGTGTCTTGTTGGAAGTGACAGAAAACAGGCAGCTCCCTAGAGGATAAGTCAGGCAGGCATGCCATTAGCCCCACCTCCTGTGAACCCCCCAAACCTATCTGGGTGTTTCTCTCTTTTTTTTTTAATCAGTCATCAATTTTATACACATCACTGTATACATGTCAATCCCAATCGCCCAATTTTATCTGGGTGTTTCTAATGCACCGCTCATGCACCTCAAGGTACAGGCCTCCATTCTATGACTCTGTCCCTTCTTTATCCCACACTCCACTGCCAGAGAGGCAGGCTTAACCTTTCTACTTCTACATGATATCCTCCTTCCTACTGGCCAATGAGCCTCAAGGTCTAGCCTTCATTACATGAAGGAGGACATTCTCCACATTACAGAAAAACTATGTGATCTGACACCTCCACTTTGTTCTAGTTCCACTAAAGAATTTGGATATCCTTTTTCCTTTGATGATGCCAATAGCATCAAACCAAAATCTAATTTGAAGGGCAAAGTTGAGCAATGACTCATTCTAGTAAATACTCATGCATCCTTAGAACACCTAGCACCCATTCTTTTGCCAGCATGAAGCCCAAAATCACAGAATAAGAAATTACAGAATACAGAAAAAGAGAACTATTCCACATAAAACAATGGCATGCTTGGGTAATGCCTGCAGTTTGGATCTTTAGAAGGCTAGCATGATTACAGACTATATAATATGAGGTAAGGAAATTAACATCTTATTGAGCCCTTGCCATAAGCCAGGTACTAAACAAGGCACTTTATATCATGTTATTTAACTCACCAAAAATCCTGAAAGGTAGATACTGTATCACTATCCCCCATTTTACAGATAAAATAACTGAGATCTCATCCCAGGTCTTACCTTTTATAAAAGGGTGGAGCTGAGTCTTGAACCCAGGTCTGTCTGGCTCTGATGCACTACATGAAGTTGCATTTTCTTTCCTGTCATCCCCTCCTCCCTTCACAGTAATCAAACAAGTAATAAGTGAAACAAGGCTGATGATATTTGAACTTCTGACCATTTCCAACAAATCTGGTAGAGAACCAATTTCAATACAACACTCCCTGGACAAATTTTTCAGATCAGAACAGATAATTTGCTGGCTCTGTGTCTTGCACGTCAGTCTTAGCTGCTGTGTTAATGGGCTGGGGATGTCCAGGCAGAGCTGACAGGTTGGCACCACCCAGAGCCCCCCAGTTAAATTGCTGGAAAGAGTAAAACTCATCTAGTTACTTTTGTGTCCTGCTTTCCTCACGGGGCAGTGCACAGAGCATAATTTTCAGAAGCCCATAATTAACACCTTCATTTGAAAGAACAAATTCTATAAATGGAGAACAGCGAGCTCCCTCAACACAGACCATTAATCCTACTCTGGAAGCTTCACCCTAATGAATGAGGAAAATGAAGTGGCGTTTCCTGCAGGCTGAAATGGGAATGCCCCTCCACATGGCAAACACAGTTTCCTATTGATTATAACGAGGCACAGTCAGCCCAAACGCTTCTTTTCAGAGCATTTGGAGCATAATGTATATCTTAGGGGAAAGTGGAAGGAAAACGCACCAGTACAAAACCAAGGAAAATGCCCACCCTGTGATTTTTCTTGTTACAAGACTTTACATTTCAACTGTCCTTTTCTCTCCTCACCCTTCTGGAATGTGAGTGTTGAATGATGCAAAATACACAGGCTGAGATTAAAAGTGCTCAGGCTGGAGAGTTCTGACTGACACCAGAGCCACGGAGACCCCCAGATTGGAGCAGATGATGTCACAGAGACCAGGGAGAAGGGGAGTGAAGGTCCAGGACATGCAGGGAACCTGGTGGGACCCAAGAGTATGGGGAGCAGGAAGCGCCAAAATACCAGCAGGTGGGGCTGGCTTGGTGTATCAGGACCTGGCAGAGGAAACCAAGAAGAATAAAGGCAGGGATCCATCCGAGGGGTGCAGCCTTGGGACACACACACACGTACACACACACAGGAAGGCTTGCATCCTGCAGGCACAGGCAGAAGCTTGAGTGCCCCGGGGAAAGAGGTTGAAGTGTTGGCTCTCTCTGTCAGCCATGGGGCAGAATCTGGAGAAGTTCCCATCCCCCAATTCCAAGGTCTCCCCCACTGTCCCAGGATCCAGAACCTGCAAAGGGAGTCCACACTCGATAACAGGCAGGACAGAGGGGCCATAGAACTGGGCTCAGGTGTCCTCTACAGCACAGCTTTGGGTTCCATGTCTGGGAAAATGGCTCCAGCACATCCTTTCTGGAAACCTGTAATCAGCTCACTTGTATAAAGGAGTCAGAGAACAAGTCACAGACAATGAGATGAACAGCAGCTCTGCGTTAATTCCCCACAGCCACAACTACAGTCACAAAGAACCACAAGCCTTGTGGCTTAAAACAACACACATTCATTCCCTTATAGTTCTAGAGGTCAGAAGTGCAAAAGAAGTCTTATAGGGCTGACCTCAATGAGTCAGCAGGGTAGCAATCCTTTTTGGATATTCTAGGGAAGAATCTGTTTCCTTGATTTTTCCAACTTCCAGGGGCCACCTACATTCCTTGGCTTGTGGTCCCTTCCTCCATCTCCAAAACCAGCTTCCTGTCTCCCTCTTACAATGACCTTTTCATTACACTGGACCCACCTGATAATCCAAAATAATCTCCCCACGTCAAGGTCCTTAACTTAATCGCACCTTCAGCGTCTCTTTTACCATATAAGGTAATATGTTCGCAGATTCCAGGAACTAGGAAGTGGATGTCTTTTTGGAGCCATTATTCATCCTACCATTTGTTCTTACATTTTTTGCATGTATTATTTTGCTAATTTTTTTCAGTACAGCATATACAGTCAAGTACACAAGTCTTTATTAAATAGCTCTGTCACAGGTCAGGTTTTCCTGTAGGAAGCAGCCTCTGACATGGAGATTTGTGTTCTGGTAGTTTACAGGGAATGATCCCAGATCCACACCTGAGGCAGAGTGAGGTAATGACTAGACTAATGTTATATGAGGGGAAACGTCCAGCAGATCACCTTAGTGGTAATACATCAAAAGCCCAGAGGTAAACAGAAATGGCATCCAAGGAGACAACATACATGTCATAAAGTACAAAGACTAAAGACTCATAAATGTTAAGACTGGAGCTCTTATAACCTAACTCTGTCATTTTACAGGAGGGAAAACTGAGGTCCTGAGAGATATACACCAGCAGCTCTCAGTGCAGAGTTTGGGTCCACACACTTGAGTTCCCACACAGAGCCTAGTGTCTTGTTCCTAGCCACTGACTCTTTATTTAACATACAATACCAACAATATTAATTATCTATTTTTCAATCTCAAAGTTTACATTATGACTGTAGGGTGGAAGAGAGGGGAACATTAGACAGAAACAGCAGCAAAGAGAGAAAAATGAACAGCCTGGCAGTGCAGGAGACAAAAACAATGAATTAGAAGTTCTAGAAAGCAGTCTGGGAACGTTTAGTTTGAGAACATTTTGAAAACTCTTGAAGACATTGCTATGCTCCACAATTTAGGTGTGTAACAACTTTTGAGTCATGAAGGAAAGATCAAATTATATTCATTTTATGAAATGGTGAGAAATGTGTCATTCTTATTAAAATATTTTCCAACCAATACACTTTGTATAAGGTTTAGAGTAAAAAAAAAAAAAAAAAAAAAAATCCCTGTCCCAATCACCCCAAAATGGACAATAAGAGGTTCAAATGCAGTACCTTTACTGAATATAATGTATCTTGAAAAGTCTGTTGCTGTGGCATAAACATTTCATCACCCAAATACAACATTAAATAAAAACAGTTCTGGGAATGCAGCCCAGATTATGTAGGCCTCTAAGCACATTTTATATTATATCCCAAAGTGATAAAGAATAAACTGATCAAAATTTTTTCAAGTGAGAAAAATACAGACAAAATGAGTCTAATCATATGCAGAGCTTCATTCACTTCTTGTATTATTTACTGAGGCATAAATTTATTATGTATTTTATGTTGTTATCTGAACTCTTGGAATTTAAAAAGAAAAGAATCTGAAGCTTGGGAATATGGAGGAGACAAAAAACAGACACAGTAATAACCATAAATCCTGAAGCATGCAGATAAATGGAATGCTGATGCATTGAAATAAAAAGCCACAATAATGTGGTGTTAAAACAAATACAGACTCCTACATAATAGAAAAGAGGTCTCAAGTGAAAGGAGATCCGTTCATATGAAAGGATCAGCAGATTTCTGCTCCATAATAATAACTGTTATTATTATTTATTAAGCACCTATCATATAATGGATGCCTGAGGCACTGTCCATAAATGAAAGAGAAAATCATTTTTTTAAAAAATCAGTGATAAAGGCCTTATGAAATAAGAAGATTCTACATCCAATTTAGCAAGGACGGTAATCAGAGCAATGTCCTTTTCCCTTATGCTCAATTTAATGGTTCCAATCAACACCAAAGTAAGCTTCTTGTCTTTCCTGGCCTTGGGGAAAAAAATCAATTATGAGTGCCTACAGTAACATGGGACTATAGGGCAGTTATCAAGGATCCACTGGATCTTCAAATATCACAAAAGTTCTACCTTTATTAATAACATGTACCTATTTATATATATTAAGAATGAATGGGGAATTCCCTGGTGGTCCAGTGGTTAAGACTTGGTGCTTTCACTGCCGTGGGCCTGGGTTCCATCCCTGGTTGGGGAACTAAGGCCCTAAGGCCATGTGGCACAGCCAAAAAAAAAAAAAAATTAAATTAAAAAAAATTTTTTAAAGAATGAATGACATGACAAAAATGGAACTGAAGATAAAGACAGACCCCACTCAATATTTTTTTAATTGGGACTATGTGCTAATATTTTAGCTGGTTCTATATAACCAAAATAATTAATTTCATTGAATAACCAACGAAGTTAACAAATGAGTCAACTCTAACTTGTTTTGCAGAAGAAAAAGTTCTGACAGCATGCCAGAAGGATGGATGGATGGATGGATGGATATAAGAAGAGAGAACAAGAGAGAGAGGGAGAGAGAGAATTCCTAGCTGCTAAAATCTCATCCAAACCTGTTCCTAATCCCAGGCTCCAGATTTGGGGCATCTTCATGTACCATGGGGGAGGTGACAGGAGGAAAAGCCAGACAGCTGTGGGCAGGGCCAGCTCATGGAGCATGTCAAACGTCATGAACAGAGAACATAAAACCAAAGAAGAGACTGAGAAGGATGAGCAACTTGACCTCAGAAGTTATTAGGGAGGAGGAGATGGGTTCCCACAGCGTTAATCCGGGGAAGCCTCATAGAAGGCAAGATGGGACTCAGAAGGGGCAATAAACTGCTCAGTTTTAGAGAAAAGGAGAAACTGTAAGCAAGGATTTCTTCCCAGCAAGAATATGTTTACCACCCATGGGACCACAAAGACTCAGGGAGGGACTCCTCCTCTGAGAGCCCACCTCAGGGAGTGGGGCAAGGACATGGCATCATGCCGTGTCATTCAGGCCCCAGATCTCTTCATCTCGTGACCAGATGAGACTCATGCATCCCCCAAGGCAGAGCTATGGCATGAAATAGGTCAGGGCCCCCAAACGTTGTCTGAGTCTTAACTCTTACACTAAGACAGAAGAGGGACCAGAAGATAGGGATAATAAAAAGTCCTGGCATCTTTAGATAACAGGAGGCAGTACTATCCACGGGGAGCTAATTTGCTGCCATGAGAGTAGAAGGCAATTGTCAAACAGACTTCTAGCACCTTTGAGCTGGCTCAGCTCAGTCCTGGACAAGAGCAGCCATGAATCCCACGCCCCTACTCTGCCCACCACGGCATCCTGCTCACCTCTTACCTACCCGGTCTGCATCAAAGTCCAACAAAGGACACACACACGTACAAAGGAAGATCAGTTCAGACAGTGTTTAAACTCTTCATTCCTAATGAAGAACCCCTAAAGCATTTTAAGGTTACCTGCAGAGGGGGGCCTTGAGAGAAAGTGACCTGGCCCCTGAGAGAAAGTGACCCAGCTTCCTGGAGTCTTTCTTGGTGAAAAAGGCATTTAAATCTCACCTCCGCAACTCTCTATTTACATATACACAACAAATTTTTTCTTCTTTCTGTCCTCACCATTTCACAAAGCTCATTATCGGGTCTGTTTTCCACACTTTGCTGAGGAGAAATGTGGCTGCAGGCTCAGAGACCCTGGGGTTGGAGTCCCAGCTCTGCTCCAAAGTAGCTCTGAGGTGGGCAAGATATTTGACTTCTCCAAGGCCCAGAGCCTCATCTGGGAAATGGGAGCCCTGACACCTACCTTTAGCGTTAGTGTGGGGTGTGTACAAAGTGTTGTATTCGCTTGCTCTTGCTTTGTAACAAGTCACCACAACCTAGAGGATTAAAACAGTGCACACTTATTATCTCACAGTGTCCCTGGGTCAAGAGTCCAGGCACAGCTAGCAGGGTCCTCTGCTCGGAGTCTGCAATCAAGGCTGAGGCTGTGATCCCCTACGAAGCTCAGGGTCTTCTTCCAAGCTCATGTGGTTGTTGGCAGAAGTAGGTCCTCGTAGGGTTGAGGTCCTCGGCTCTTGAAGACTGCCTACAGGATCACGTCACAGCAAACTTCCCCCACAGCTTCATGCAGGCCAACAGGGGCACCACTCGCTCCAGTCTACTGGCACAGTTTTATATAATGCAAACAGTCACAGGAGTGACAGCCCATCACCTCTGAAGTCTATGGGTTAGAAGCAAGTCCCAAGTCCTGCCCATGTGCAAGGGGAGAGAATCACACAAAATCATGGACACCAAGAGGCAGGAATTTTTAGGGGCCACACTAGGGTCTGTCTGCCCCAGTGCCTACCACAGTGCCTGGATCTAATGTGTGTCCAAAAGTAGGTTTTATTTTCGTGTGTGATGATTAACTTTATGTGGCATCTTGGCTAGGTTACAGAGCCCAGTTATTTGGTTAAACACCAGTCTAGATGTTTCCATGAAGGTATTTTTTTTAAGATTTAAGATAATTTCTCCAATCAGTAGACTTTGAGTAAAGTAGATTACTCTCCACAATGTGGGTGGGCCTCGTCTAATCAGTTGAAGGCCTTAGGAGCAAAGACTGGGGTATCCTGAAGAAGAAGCAATTCTGTCTCAAAACTGCGACATGGAAATCCTGCCTGAGTTTGCAGCCTGCTGCTCTGTGGAGTTCAGATTCAAGACTGCAAAATCAATTCTTACCTAAATTTCCAACATGCTGGTCTGCCCTATAGATTCTGTATTTGCCAGACACCAAAATCATGCAATCCAATTTCTTAAAAATAAATAAATAAATGAATAAAAATATGTATGTATGTGTTTCTCTAGGAGAATCCTGACTAATGCAATGTCATTGTTTTCTTGTTGCTACTGTTAATGTTTCATAAAAATCCAGTCAATAACTAAAAACCTATTCATTCAGTCATTTCAAAATATATGTACAAATTATATATACATTTATATATTATATATTCACATATATATCACGTACATATATACACATAACTTTAAGCACCCACTATGTGGCAGGCATAGTGTTAGATGCTAGAAACTGGAATACTTGACTGAATTAAAAGGCATACTCCATTTGTTGAGATAAGGAAGACTCAATATTAAAAAGATATCCAGCCTTCCTAAATTAATACATAAATTTAATGCAATCTCAATATAAATACCAATCAAAAATTATAGAACACAATCTGATTCTAAAGTTCATATGGAAATACACAAAAAGCCAGAAAAAAATTGGAAATAAAAAGTTGAGGAAATACTTATCCTTCTAGGTATTAAAATATATTGTAAAACTACAGTTAAGATATTGTGGCACATGAATAATTAGATCAATGCAACCAGATAGAAATCCCAGAAATAGACCAAAATAACTATTAAAATCTAGCAGATTATTAAAATGGCATTGAATATCAGGTAAGGGTGGGGAATTCAATACATAGATGGTTTTGAGCAACTGAGTAGGTATTTGGGGAAAATTAAGTTAGATCTCTATCTCAATCCTTAGACCAAATGAAATTAATTCCAGATGATGGAATATTTTTAATATAAAAATGAAACTGAAATCATACTGGAAAGAACATGGAGTCTTTTCTTTTAAGTTCTTAAAATGAGAAAGGCCAGTTAGAAATTGTATTCTAGGAATATAGAGACTTAATGACAAAAGGATAGACCTGTGCTGCAGTTGGTTCAGGATATCAATGATGTCAAGTATCAGGTCTCTGAAATTCTTTTGTCCCCTCCTTCACAAACCAAAGATGGCTGCTGAAGCTCCAGCCATGTTTTCTGCTTCCCAGGCAGCTGGAAGAGAAAGGTAAATTGACTTTCACTGAAGCCCCACAGTCTGCTTTAACTACTCTACTCTGCAAATAAGCTGGAACATTGCCCAGGGTTCTATTAATAAGGAAGGAGGGTAAAATAAATATCAGTTAGACAGTTGGCATCCTCTGCTAAAATTGCAAATTTTTAACTTTAAAATGTCTAGAAAGTTACAGAGAGTTTTTATATATCCCCCCCACCCAGCTTCCACTAATGTTAATGTCTTACATAACCATAATATAATTATCAGAACCAGAAAATTCATATTGGCACAACACTAAAGACCTTATTTCAATTTCACCAGTTTTTCCATCAATGTCCTTTTTCAGTTCCAGGTCCTGTTCAGGATACCATGTTGCAGTTAGTTGTTATTTTTCCTTAGTATGAAAAGTATTACATTATCTTGTCAAATGTTTCTCAATTTTGATTTGCCTGATGTTTTCTCATAAGTAGACTAAGGCTATATACAATTGCCAAATTTGATTAGACAAAAATTGAAATTTTCTGCATGAAAGAAACACTATAAACAAAGTCAAAAGATAAACCTCAAACGGAAGAAAATAATCTGAAAGACATAACCCAACAAAAAGCCTATTTCCTTAAAAC
Source organism: Balaenoptera borealis (assembly GCF_965194805.1). Taxonomy (NCBI): domain Eukaryota; kingdom Metazoa; phylum Chordata; class Mammalia; order Artiodactyla; family Balaenopteridae; genus Balaenoptera; species Balaenoptera borealis. Next base: position 135,903,228 of record NC_138866.1, on the reverse strand, counting down.
ATAGTGTCAACAAATCAATAGAACATACAATCCAATAGAAAAATTGGCAAAATACACTATTAGATATTATAAATGGCTCTTAAATAAATGCAAACTTATCCATGTAAGAGAAATGAAAAATAAAACTATAATCATATCTCATTGTAGTTCTTTATCAATTTGGCAAAGAAGGAATAAGTTAGCGATATTCTATGCTGGCAAAAGGCTGGAGAGAGTTATGTTGATAGAAATGTAAACTGGTACAGCCCCCTTAAAGAACAACTTCACCATCTCATCCAAACTTAAAACGCCCATGTTCTTTTACCCAGAAATTCCACATATAGGAATTTATCTTTTAGATAGATAATAAACGCACACATAAAATAACATGTGTATAGTATATGCATTCCATATCTGATAATAACCTAAATTTTCATCAGTAGAGCACTAGTTAAATAAATTTGGGTGTATTCTTATGACTGAACACTATGCAGCCATTATAAAGAACAAAGCATGTCTATGTAGAACAGTTCCTAAGACGTATTATTTTTTTTCAAGTGAGGGATAGTGTGTATAATATGCTGCTATTTCTCGGGGGAAGGAAAGTATAAACATACATGTTTGCATGTGCGTAATTTTCTCTAGAAGAAAGATAAGAAGTGCATATTACGCTGTAGTGGGAATCGGATTGCTAGGAGATAACAATGGTAAAAAGACATGTTTTACTGGAAACACAAAAAATAACCTATATAATCAAAGAAATGCAATCATAGTATGATATTAGGCTCTCCAGGAAACCATAGTCATATAGACATAATGATATGGACAGTTTTCGTTGATTTAACTAACAGTTGTGATAGCATATAATCATATAGGGGAGAGGAGAGGAGAGGCCTGGTGGGGTGTGGTGGGAAGGTGCCAGGGAGATATTGCTCCTCCATATCACCAGGAAGACGTGGACCAGACCTAAAGTGGGAAAAATCAAGAAGGAGTAGCATGAGCATATTATTTAGAAATCTGGGAGTAACAACCAAAAGAGATAGCTGAAATAATTAAAAGTGATTGCCGGTAGGAAAGAGCAAGGCAGTGCCTCTTTTCTTTACAAATCTGTTTGGTACTACTAGATTTTTAACAATGGGCATGTTTTACTTTGATAAAATTAAAATGTTAATGCACAAATAATTTGTGGTAATAGGAATACAATCCAATGTTGTAAAATAATATTAATAATTGATATGCAGGTAAACTGTCCCCTTGTTCTCACCCCCCCCCAGATAACCACACTCTCTTGAATGTACTTATCTTTGCATGCATTTCTCCATGCCTATGAGAACATAAACACAGACACAAACAGATACACTATTTTTAACATATGTACCTGTCCATGTGTTTATACCTGTTTATATACATATTATTTACATATTTTTGTATATGTATATATTTATATATAACATACAAATACATATTACATAGGAACAAATACATATTACATAGGAATATAAATATAGAAAATCTTCGAAATTGAAAATTTTGTTTTTAAATTCTAGAAAATCTTCTTTTGCTCTACTGCAGGCCACTGAATTGACCTATATAGATACACAGATTTAAATATAGATGGTATAGCTATAGATATATGAAAAACAGGGAGAGGGAAGATTATATACCGTATATATATATTACATATATATATGGTATATATCTCCATCTTCATCTCTCTTCTTCATTGTCTCCTGTCTCCATTCCTTCATTTAATTCCAGTTTGCAACCTGGTATTCCTCCCTCAAGTTACGGAGCCCACTTGCACAGTTATGCCATGCTGGCCTTTTCATGGTTGTATGGAGAATAGGCACAGTTCAGGTTGTTAGGGTCGTTCCAGCAGCACAAGCCAGAAAGCAGGAAGGCAAGGCAGACCCTGCTCTTCTGTTCTGGTAGCAAATGAGGGGATCAAGATGTACCCCTTGTAGCAGCCATACAGTAGCTGTTCAGATGTCCCTGCAAGAACCTTCCACCAGGAGTGCAAGTAGCAGCCTTCAGCTGCAGTATATTTAGGATTTGCCACAGTGTTCAAGCCGAGGCCATAGTTTCCTCAGGCAGCTCACAGCCAGTGACTGAGCCCGGCCGAGGTACTAGGACTGGCCATTTCTGCCCTGCGACACTGTGAGCCGTCTTTGCGCTACAGCTCCATACTGGGATGACTCACTTTCTCCGAGTTGTTTCTCCACCCTTCTTCCCTCCCCTCTTCTGAGCAGATACAGCCCCACATCATGGTCTGAAGGTTTTCCTTGCCTAGTCCTGCTCCTTCTCTTTGCCTCTCGCAAGCATTAACTCCCAGAATATCTTGCACTTCTCACCGTGTCTTGCCAGCTGCTTCCTGGAGGACCCAAAACCAACTTATTTCTCAGCTGAGAAATACCAAAGAAGCCTCACTACTCAGGTTTAGTCCAATTCAACCATCAGGTTGTCTCCCAACCAGAAGCCCACAAATGGTTTCCAGCCTCTTGGCTGGGAAGCTGGTTTCCAGCTTTCTGGGGTCAGCACTATGGGCAACCCCAGAGCAGAAGGTTCAGGAAGATCCCTAGGGAGGGCCCAGGCCTCTGCTAGCCGAGCCGTCTCAAGGAACACCATGTCTGCAGTCTTCCCTCTAGGCCACCAGGGGAGGCAGGCCTTCTCCTCTGTGCTTGTCCCTCCCAGTTCACCCCATGCCCCATGCCCTGGAGAATGCCTTGCCTGTCTTCCTCAGAGAGCGCAGACAAACTCACAGGCAGGCCTGCATTGGTCATGGGTCATTGTGTTACTCCAAAGAGGAAGAGGGCTCAGAGATATGCATTCTAGCTGCTATCTTCCCAGAGTTCCTTAGGCATGACACAGGAAGTGAATAAGGAGAGTCCCAGGTACCTAGACGGTCAACAACCAGGAAGGACTATGGGGAGAGTGTCAGGGGTCACCAGGACAAATGTAACCCACCACACAACGTGCCAAAGAACTGGCCTCTTGGACAGATCTCAGGCCAGCCTTCATGCCAAACAGTATGACACAGATCTTGGTCTAACAAGATAAATCTCACCAACTAATTACTTTCATTCTGTGGGTCTCCACATTCCCAAACCATCACAAGAGAACCAAGACTACACAGGATTTCCAAACTGACTTCCACTCCCTCAGAAGTTCTGAATCCTTTAAATTAGTATCTGTCAATGAGTCTTGTCAAATAATGGGGAAAAAAATAGGTGGAAAGGGAATAAAGAAATAAAAGAAGCCCAACAGCAGTACTATGTTCTTTCTATTCAGTATTGATTGTACGTCATTAACTGTTGGACTGTTTTCCACCCTTTCACTTCAAAATTATTCCAGAAAGAAATGAATATTTTTCAGCAGCTGACGGAGATCATCAAACTTCTGAACTCATCTAATGAAAGACAATTACTTTACGTTGCCTTAGGCTCTTTCCAACCAACAGAATGTCAATGTCAATTTCTCCAATTAAAAGGGACATTTTTGGAAAAGACTAATAAAAATTTTAAAGAATAAAGTTGGGTTAGCAGCCATGCTAGCAATCAGAACTAGCATGGCTGCTACTGTTGTGTAGTGGAAAATACACTGAGATCTCCCAAGATCCTGGGTTTGAATCCCAAATCTGCCACATAAGCTCTACAACTTGAACAAAACACCTATCCCCACTAGGCCTTAGTTTCCTCACTTTTCAGATAACGAATTTTCAAAATACTTAACAAAAAACTTCTGTTTTCCAAGAAGTCTTATCCAAAGCTCCAATGTTTTATAGGCATCTGTTATGGGTTAAATAGTGTCCCCCCTAAAAAAGATATATTGGATTCCTAACCCCCGCTACCTCAGAATGTGACCTTATTTAGAGAGAGTGTCTGTACAGAGGTAATCAAGTTAAAATGAGGTCATGTGGATGGGTCCTAATCCAATATGATTGATGTCCTTATAAGAAGGGAAATTTGGACACAGAGACATGCACAAAGGAAAGACGATGTGAAGAGACACAGGGAGAACATGATCTTCTACAAGCCTGAGGCTACCAGAAGCGAGGAGAGAGGCAAAGAACAGATCCTTCCCCCTCACCCCCCTCCCCTGCATCCCCTAGCACCTCAGAGGGAGTATGGCCCTTCCATTGACTTTGAATTTCTGGACTCCAGAACTGTGAGACAATAAACTTCTATTGTTCTAACTCACTCACGGTGGTACTTTGCTATGGCAGCCCTAGCAAGCTAATCAGCATAAATGCCCAGGTTAACTCTTCCATTGTTTATAGAGTCCCACAGAGCACAACCCAAAATCCCCTGAATGAAACGTTGGCTAAGAGCCCTGTGCCTCTCCTCGTCCATGACAGCTAGTGTTCTTACATGACCCTGAGGCCATAAGACCTCTGAGTCCTCATCCACAGAAGGACCTTTCCTTCTATAACATTCAAATGTGAAGTGTATGCTTGGGGTGTCACTGTCCTTAAAAATTATTGAAGTGTGTCTAGTTTACCTGCTATTCTTTATTACAAAATTTAATTGACCTCAATATACTATGCCCTACTCATGACAGATAAAAGAGACACCGATTTGGACCCATTACTTAAATAACTGGTGACAGAGAGAGAGATATTAAGATTATATGTGTAGGGAATAGTTAATCAAGTCCAGGAAGCTCAGAGAGTCCCATACAGGATAAATCCAAGGAGAAACATGCCAAGGCATATATTAATCAAGCTATCAAAAATTAAATACAAAGAAAAATATTAAAAGCAGCAAGGGAAAAACAACAAACAACATACAAGGGAATCCCCATAAGGTTAACAGCTGATCTTTCAGCAGAAACTCTGCAAGCCAGAAGCGAGTGGCAAGACATATTTAAATTGATTAAAGAGGAAACCTACAACCAAGATTACTCTACCCAGCAAGGACCTCATTCAGATTAGACGGAGAAATTAAAACCTTTACAGACAAGCAAAAGCTAAGAGAATTCCGCACCACCAAACCAGCTTTACAACAAATGCAAAAGGAACTTCCCTAGGCAGGAAACACAAGAGAAGGAAAAGACCTACAATAACAAACCCAAAACAATTAAGAAAATACTAATAGGAACATACATATCGATAATTACCTTAAATGTAAATGGATTAAATGCTCCAATCAAAAGACATAGACTGGCTGAATGGATCCAAAACCAGACCTGTATATATGCTGTCTACAAGAAACCCACTTCAGACCTAGGGACACATACAGACTGAAAGTAAGGGGATGGAAAAAGAAATTCCATGCAAATGGAAATCAGAAGAAAGCTGGAGTAGCAATTCTCATATCAGACAAAAAAGACTTTAAAATAAAGACTATTACAAGAGACAAAGAAGGACACTACATAGTGATCAAGGGATCAGTCCAAGAAGAAGATATAACAATTGTAAATATTTATGCACCAAATATAGGAGCACCTCAATACATAAGGTGAATGCTAACACCATAAAAGGGGAAATCGACAGTAACACCATCATAGTAGGGGACTTTAACACCCCACTTTCACCAATGGACAGATCATCCAAAATGAGAATAAATAAGGAAATACAAGCTTTAAATGACACATTAAACAATATGGACTTAATTGATATTTATAGGACATTCCATCCAAAAACAACAGAATACAGTTTCTTCTCAAGTGCTCATGGAACATTCTCCAGGATAGATCATATCTTGGGTCACAAATCAAGCCTTGGTAAATTTAAGAAAATTGAAATCGTATCAAGTATCTTTTCTGACCACAACACTATGAGACAGGAAAAAATCTGTAAAAAAATAAAAACACATGGAGGCTAAACAATACACTACTTAATAACCAAGAGATCACTGAAAAAAATCAAAGACGAAATAAAAAAATACCTAAAACAAATGACAATGAAAACACGATGACCCAAAACCTATGGGATGCAGCAAAAGCAGTTCTAAGAGGGAAGTTTATAGCAATACAATCCTACCTCAAGAAACAAGAAACATCTCAAATAAACAACATAACCTTACACCTAAAGCAATTAGAGAAGGAAGAACAGAAAAAACCCAAAGTTAGCAGAAGGAATGAAATCATAAAGATCAGATCAGAAATAAATGAAAAAGAAATTAAGGAAACAATAGCAAACATCAATAAACCTAAAAGCTGGTTCTTTGAGAAGATAAACAAAATTGATAAACCATTAGCCACACTCACCAAGAAAAAAAGCGAGAAGACTCAAATGAATAGACTTAGAAATGAAGAAGGAGAAGTAACAACTGACACTGCAGAAATACAAAGGATCATGAGAGAATACTACAAGCAATTATATGCCAATAAAATAGACAACCTGGAAGAAATGGACAAATTCTTAGAAATGCACAACCTTCCGAGACTGAACCCGGAAGAAATAGAAAATATAAACAGACCAATCACAAGCACTGAAATTGAGACTGTGATTAAAAATCTTCCAACAAACAAAAGCCCAGGACCAGATGGCTTCACAGGCGAATTCTATCAAACATTTAGAGAAGAGCTAACACCTATCCTTCTCAAACTCTTCCAAAATATAGCAGAGGGAGGAACACTCCCAAACTCATTCTATGAAGCCACCATCACCCTGGTACCAAACCAAACAAAGATGTCACAAAGAAAGAAAACTACAGGCCAATATCACTGATAAACATAGATGCAAAAAATCCTCAACAAAATACGAGCAAACAGAATCCAACAGCACATTAAAAGGATCATACACCATGATCACGTGGGGTTTATCCCAGGAATGCAAGGATTCTTCAATATACACAAATCAATCAATGTGATACACCATATTAACAAATTAAAGGAAAAAATCATATGATCATCTCAATAGATGCAGAAAAAGCTTTTGACAAAATTCAACACCCATTTATGATAAAAAAAAATTCCAGAAAGTAGGCATAGAGGGAACTTACCTCAACATAACAAAGGCCATATATGACAAACCCACAACCAACATCTCTCTCAATGGTGAAAAACTGAACCCATTTCTGCTAATATCAGGAAGAAGACAAGGTTGCCCACTCTCACCACTATTATTCAACATAGTTTTGGAAGTTTTAGTCACAGCAATCAGAGAAGAAAAAGAAATAAAAGGAATCCAAGTTGGAAAAGAAGAAATAAAGCTGTCACTGTTTGCAGATGACATGATACTACACATGGAGAATCCTAAAGATGCTACCAGAAAACTACTAAAGCTAATCAATGAATTTGGTAAAGTAGCAGGATACGAAATTAATGCACAGAAATCTCTTGCATTCCTCTACACCAATGATGAAAAAATCTGAAAGGGAAATTAAGGAAACACTCCCATTCACCATTGCAACAAAAAGAATAAAATACCTAGGAGGGGCTTCCCTGGTGGTGCAGTGGTTGAGAATCTGCCTGCCAATGCAGGGGACATGGGTTCGAGCCCTGGTCTGGGAAGATCCCACGTGCCGCAGAGCAACAAGGCCCATGAGCCACGACTACTGAGCCTGTGTGTCTGGAGCCTGTGCTCCTTAACAAGAGAGGCCGTGATAGTGAGAGGCCCGTGCACCGCGATGAGGAGTGGCCCCCACTTGCCGCAGCTAGAGAGAGCTCTCACACAGAAACGAAGACCCAACACAGCCAAAAATAAAAATAAATAAATTTTTTTAAAAAAGAGTAAAATACCTAGGAATAAACCTACCTAAGGAGACAAAAGACCTGTACTCAGAAAACTGTAAGACACTGACGAAAGAAATTAAAGATGATACAAACAGATGGAGAGATATACCATGTTCTTGGATTGGAAGAATCAACATTGTGAACATGACTATACTACCCAAAGCAATCTACAGATTCAATGCAATCTCTATCAAACTACCAATGGCATTTTTCACAGAACTAGAACAAAAAATTTCACAATTTGTATTGAAACACAAAAGACCCCAAATAGCCAAAGCAATCTTGAGAAAGAAATACAGAGCTGGAGGAATCAGGCTTCCTGACTTCAGACTATACTACAAAGCTACAGTAATCAAGACAGTATGGTACTGGCACAAAAACAGAAATATAGAACATTGGAACAGGACAGAAAGCCCAGAGATAAACCCACGCACATATGGTCACCTTATTTTTGATAAAGTAGGCAAGAATATACAATAGAGAAAAGACAGCCTCTTCAATAAGTGGTGCTGGGAAAACTGGACAGCTACATGTAGAAGAATGAAATTAGAACACCTGCTAACACCATACTCAAAAATAAACTCAAAATGGATTAAAGACCTAAATGTAAGGCCAGACACTATAAAGCTCTTAGAGGAAAACATAGGCAGAACACCCTATGACATAAATCACAGCAAGATCCTTTTTGACCCACCTCCTAGAGAAATGGAAATAAAAACAAAAATAAACAAATGGGACCTAATGAAACTTAAAAGCTTTTGCACAACAAGGGAAACCATAAACAAGACAAAAAGACAACCCTTAGAACGGGGGAAAATATTTGCAAATGAAGCAACTGACAAAAGATTACTCTCCAAAATTTACAAGCAGCTCATGCAGCTCAATATCAAAAAAAACAAACAACCCAATCCAAAAATGGGCAGAAGACCTAAATAGACATTTCTCCAAAGAAGATATACAAATTGCCAGCAAACACATGAAAGAATGCTCAACATCATTAATCATTAGAGAAATGCAAATCAAAACTACAATAAGGTATCACCTCACACGAGTCAGAATGGCCATCATCAAAAAATCTACAAACAATAATTGCTGGAGAGGGTATGGAGAAAAGGGAACACTCTTGCACTGTTGGTGGGAATGTAAATTGATACAGCCACTATGGAGAACAGTATGGAGATTCCTTTAAAAACTAAAAATAGAACTACCATACAACCCAGCAATCCCACTACTGGGCATATACCCTGAGAAAACCATAATTCAAAAAGAGTCCTGTACCACAATGTTCATTGCAGCTCTATTTACAATAGCCAGGACATGGAAGCAACCTAAGTGTCCATTGACAGATGAATGGATAAAGAAGATGTGGCACATATACACAATGGAATATTACTCAGCCATAAAAAGAAAGGAAATTGAGTTATTTGTAGTGAGGTGGATGGACCTAGAGTCTGTCATACAGAGTGAAGTAAGTCAGAATGAGAAAAACAAATACCATATGCTAACACATATATATGGTATATTAAAAAAGAAAGGTTATGAAGACCCTAGGGGCAGGACAGGAATAAAGACGCAGACGTAGAGAATGGACTTGAGGACACGGGGAGGGGGGAAATGGTAAGCTTGGATGAAGTGAGAGAGTGGCATGGACATATATACACTATCAAATGTAAAATAGATAGCTAGTGGGAAGCAGTCGCACAGCACAGGGAAATCAGCTCAGTGCTTTGTGACCACCTAGAGGGGTGGGATAGGGAGGGTGAGAGGGAGACGCAAGAGGAGGAGATGTGGTGATATATATATATATGTATAGATGATTCACTTTGTTGTAAAGTAGGAAACTAACACACCATTGTAAAGCAATTATACTCCAATAAAGATGTTAACAACAACAAAAAAAGATCATATGTGTAAACTCTTCGTTGTGTGAGCAAAGTCTAAAAGTTCTTGAAGGTACAATCCACTGCTGGGAAGAAATCTCACCATTATATGATCATGGTCACACGAAACATTCAGTTCTTTACCTTTCCCATCCCTGCTTGACAGACCCCCAGCTCCCAGTCCACCAGATGGGAGGACTCACGAAAGATTCTTAAGAGACATCCTCTACGTCCTTCAGAATGAAACACCTGCAGGACCATCAATCATTGGTCACTTCTTACAGCACAGCTTAGACAAACTATAGTGTTAACAGACTCTTTCTAATTCCTGCCACCAAAAAAATATTTTAGGAAAGAACACAAGGCAGAGAAAAGAAGGGGACAGAAAAAGCCCATCCTGCCATCTATTTTATCTATGTTATATCTGTATGGATATAAGTCTAGATAAATTTTTCCATACTTACACTCATGTCAGTACAAAGATAGGATATAAAACCCCAAGGGGGAAAAAAGTTGCTGAATTTAAAACTTGGTGATCAACTAAAAGAGAGAGACTGTTTCCGATGACAATAACTCCAAGTCATGATTGAAAGACATATATAGTGACATTAAATTTAAGCCATTGAACACTGTCGTTGAGACTCTCATTGCTCCCAAGTGCCCTCTCTTAGGGAGGTCAGTGGTTCTCCAGTGAAATGGAGCCTTGAGTGCTGCACATCCTTGGCTCAGCTAGTCACCAACTCAATGAATATAAAACATGATGGCTGCCATGTTTTTAAAGTATCCATTTTTGGAGCATTTTGTATTCATTGTTTCATTTCATCCACAGCATGCCTAGGGCACTATTTATCCTCATATATGGTCAAGAAGGAAACTAAGGATTGAGCCAGTGTCCCAAATTGCCTGAACAGAAGGACACTCTAGTTCTCAAGAGCCTTGGATGAGGACAAAGGCCGGCCACCCTCAACTTCCCACAGGAATTAGAACAACCCTCGATGTAGTTGTCATATCTTCAAGTCCAAGCCCGGGACCCTTCTCAGACCTGGAGCTTCTGTCCTCTTGGTGCCCAAGCTCTTATCCAAGAGACAGTTCAAGAAGAACCAGGAGTCAGATAGCCCTGGTGGAATGAATCTCTCAGCCACTTATTTTCTTGTAGATAGTGGAAAATGTTTTGTACTCCTTCTGAGCCTCAGATCCCTCATCTGCAAGGTGAAGATAAATTCTGCTCTCTGTGTGGCATGTTCTGAAAATTAAACGGGATAGCAAATAATGGGCACAAAAAATGGAGGCATGACAACACAGCAAAAACAGCAATGATGCAGGATTTGTATTTATTTGGTGGGGATCTTTACCCAACCCAAAGATCTGCAACCCCGCAGGCTCCATTTCACAGCAGAACCTCTCCAAGGAAGGACATATAAGAAGCCTGTAAAATTCTTTTCCAAAATTTCAGAGTCCCTCCAAGTATCACTGAAACCCTTACTGAGTAGTATTAGCAGTGAAAACAAGAGTACCTCTCACTGAGCCAGTTACCAAATTCAAATCCCTTAATGTCTATTGAGGGATTTTTTTTTTTTTGGAGTTTTCTGAACCTAACTTTATTGACATATCCTGCACTTTGAGACAAAAAAGAAATCTTGCTTGGTTTATATGAGTTTGAATCTTATTTTAATCATTTGGAGAGATGATTTACAATTCTTGAGGGATGCCCCATAGTACAAAACTAGAACAGAAAACATAATTCTAAACTATTTTCTTCTTTCCCATCTTTCTTAAGAGACAGAGAGAGAGAGAGAGGAGAGAGAGAGAGAATCTGTCTGTCTATGGAGAAAGAGGTTGTCAGTGCAGAGAAATAAGAAGATAAAAGAGCAATTAAACTCTCCATTTAGAAAATGTTTATCAAGCACATACTTGTGGCCAGGGCCTGAGCATAGAAAACAGTGACACGTGTCTCTGCAGCCACAGTATAGCAGCAGAAGCAGCCCAGAAAGTTTATAAAGACAGAACAGTGTGGTAGAAATGAAGATGCTAGGAACCCCAGGGGTTAAGGAAAGTCAAAGAAGTAATGTTTAAATCCGAGGGTGGAGAGAGAAAACTGCTTCCCATCCTTTCTCAGTGGTAGTTATGTGCACAGTTCTGTGTTTCACAGGCTTATTCCTGCTTTGGGGTATGAGGTCAGTCTAATTCCTTGAAAGCTCATTCCAGCCCCTAATTCTTCTGCTGCCTCCATTAAAAAAAAAAAAAAAAAAAAAAAAGCAGAGAGGGAATCTCCTTGCCAGAGAGCATTTCTCACATAGGACAGTCTCTAACAGGTTGTGATAGTCATGTTTGTTTGTCCTGGTTAATCCAGAAAATGTGTGGCTACTGACCCCTGCCAACTCTCAAAAGCTTTGACTTAGTGACACTCCCAAGCAGAGCCTTCCCTGTGCTGCTCCAGCATCATGTGCCATCGTGAAATGAAGCCCTGCATGCCTGGCTCTGGAGCACCCAGCACTGGGGTGTCATTGTGAAAAGCAGCCTGGTCTTGAACCAGACCGTGGAATTTGGAGGCTCTGCACAAGGGCTCACGTCTCCATTTACAACCTGAGTACCATAAGCCCCCACTTCAATGGGTAGATACAAATGGTATTCTGGCTTCCAGGAATTAGCATCAATTCAGAGTCAGAAAATCCTGAAGGGTCTATGTATTTATTTTTCCTCAGTGTGGCATCATCCTTGTTAATGACCCCATGACAGTAGAGCATTGGAGGAAGATTTACAGTCTATACTTGTGACAGTGCAGCAGTCCTCAAGGGGACCCCGCCTGCTCGCAATCAAGGGGCTCCCCCTCTGAGAACTGGCTTAGGCCTGGGATTGGAATGAGAGGTCAGAACTCTCCACTGTGGCACCTCTGTCCACAAGACCTGAAGTTTCCCCCATTATACAGATGTATTTTAATAGGCTGCCCAGCTGTTTCATTCCTGAAGACACCAGGATTTTTACCAAACCCGGGTTCAGCTGCTCGCTGCTCATAAGCCAATACTTCAAGAGGCAAGTGTTAGTAGAAAGGAAAGGTGCTTTAATCAGAAAAGTCGGCAATCTGGGGAGAAGGAGGACTTGGGTCCAGAGACCAACTCTGAAGATTCTACTCAGCCATGACAGTTTTTAAAGGGGAAAATGGGGGAGGGGAAGAATCTCAGTGAATCATCGAGGCACAAGGCTGGGTTCTGCATCATGGTCCATTGCATGCAGACTGGCTGACTCTCTCTTCAGATGTTTATCTTGCCCATGTGATCTGCCTGCAGGATTGCTTAGGGGACGCTGTTGGGGTTAGAGAGCTATTCATCATTTTTTTAAACTGCTTAATTCTTCATTCTTACTTCTTTTTATCTAGGAAAAGGATCAACAGGTTAGACAAGGCATGGTGTGCATTCAGGAGAGAAGAAGTCAAAAGTTAGGTTAAATTGCCTAGTGATCTGATTCCTATAATTAGGTTCTCTTAAGGTTAGATGGGAACAGAAATGGGCAAACAGGAAAGGGGCAAAAGAGCTGCTTTCAGAATCATTAGCCACTGCCAAAGTCCCTGTGGGGACAGCCATCCTTTCCTGCACAGCCCGCCTTGTCTCTGGTGTGAAGAGCAGCATTTGATCTCTGCTGCTCCGGGATCCCATCGTCCCCACTGGAGCCACAGAGTGCACCTGAGCCACAGCATCTCCTGTCATCACATGGCCCACAGTGAAGATCAATCAGCAAAACTTCTCAAGAATGCTAGCATTCCCCTCACTCCTGCATTTCTCAGACCCTTAACAAAGGGGAGACACTCAGGGCTCTCATGAGAGCTGTAGTGGGGAGAGGAAAGTGAAACTTTCACAAAATAAATCCACTTCAACTTCCCCACATACCTACTCCTTTGGGTGCCTTCCTCTATATTATGCCAAGGAACTTCCGGCATCTCACTATCATTAAATGTGGGACACCACACCAATCCAAGCTTGAGTCATCCAACCAAATAAACCACTAGATCCAATTTCAGGTGCACATGAAATCCTGGATCCCTGGTAAGTGCAACTGTGTAGAAAAATTTCTCCTCCAGGGTTGTATCCTATCTTCTTTGTCTAAAACTCTTAAAATACATGACTACACATATTCCCCAGGTTTCTGGTAATATAAATTAGCAAACTCTTGCAAATCTTTTGAAATATAGGCTGTTTCTTCCTGTGTAGACTTTTTACTTGTTCTCTGGAGCATGCTGAGCCATGAGAGGTGGTTGGTTAGGTGTTGGGGAGGGTGGGTCTACCTTGCAAGGCAACTTTCCCACATGAGATTCTGACAGAGGTTTCAAGCAATAAAAGCCTGGTCTTCTTAGACACAGATGGCAAGTTGCTTCCACTGGAAAGGAAGGATCAAAGTGTCTCAGGGTTTCACAAGTATCAGCCTCATCTGAATCCATCTAGATGTCTGCATACCTGGCCTCGGGGTTCCAGTCCTTCCCAAACAGCACCTTAAATTTCATGTGAGAGAATTGTCATAGCTTTGAATTCACTGTAGGTTGTAATTCTACATCCCGCACAATTAAATATGTTGTCTGATTTTCAGCAAGCTCAGCCCTGGGTCTACAAGGAAAACAGATTTGGGGTGGGTAGGTGGAGATTGAGGGTCACTCTCAAGGCTCTCTGGTTCTGCGTAAGACTTGAACTTAGAGTTTAAAGACCTGAACATGTTGATTTTCTTTCTGTAAGTGCCCCAGCACACTGAGAAAAAGCCATCCCATCTCACAGTCCTTGAGGTCATCATGACTGCCCGACAGTCACAGGAAGTAGCCTGTGATTGAGTTGCATGGTCTTTGCTTCAGTAAGCATTGCACTACAAGCCAACACAGGGGGTACATAGATTACTCATGACACAACCACATACCACAGCAAGGGCTCAGCACTTAGTCAAGTCCATGGACATATCAACTCATGCCTCAAATCCCAGCTTTAAGGATCTTTCTCTTGGGGTCACTCCTGGAACCATTTTCTGTATCATCAAGGGTTCAATCATGAGGCAGGAGCCACACCAATTATTTTAACAGAGAAAATTTGTTTCATTATATAAGTTTTGGGTGCACAGCATCATAGTTTGACATCTGTCTACACTGCAAAGCAATTACCACCACATCTAGTTACCATTCATAACCATGAAGTCCACCCCTTTCACACATTTCACCCATCCCCCAACTCCTTTCCCCTCTGGTAACCACCAATCTGATCTCTTTAACTATGAATTTGTTTTTGTTTTGTTTGTTTTGTTTTGTTAATTTTTATTGGAGTATAGTTGTTTTACAATGTTGTGTTAGTTTCTACTGTACAGCAAAGTGAATCAGCTATACCTATACATATATCCCCTCTTTTGGGGGTTTCCTTCCCCTTTAGCTCACCACAGAGCATTGAGTAGAGTTCCCTGTGCTACACAGTAGGTACTCATTAATTATCTATTTTATACATAGTAACAATAGTGTATATATGTCAATCCCAATATGAGTAAAATCATATGGCATTTGTCTTTCTTCCTCTGACTTACTTCACTTAGCATAATACCTTCAAGGTTCATCCATGTTGTTGCAAATGACAGGATTTCATTCTTCTTTATGGCTGAGCAGCATGCCATTGTGTATATATACCACATCTTTTTTTATTCATTCATCCATCCAAGGACAATTAGGTTGTTTCCGTATCTTGACAATTGTGAATAATGCTGCAGTAAACCTAGGGGTGCATATATCTTTTCCAATTAGTGCTTTCGTGTTCTTCAGATTAATACCCAGAAGTGGAATGGCTGGATCATATGATAGTTCTGTTCTTAATTTTTTGAGGAATCTCCATACTGTTTCTCATAGTGGCTGCACCAATTTATAGTCCCACCAACAAGAGTATGAGCGTTCCCTTCTCTCCACATCCTTTCCAATTCCTGTTATCTGTTGTCTTTTTGATAATAGCTATCCTAACAGGTGTGAGATGATATCTCATTGTGGTTATGATTTTCATTTCCCTAATAATTAGTGATGTTGAACATCTTTCCATATGCCTTTGGCCATCTGTATGTCTTCTTTGGAAAAATGTCTATTCAGATTCTCTGCTCATTTTTCAATCAGGTTGTTTTGCTGTTGTTGTTGTTGAGTTAATGAGTTCTTTATATTTTTTTAATATTAAAACCTTATTGAATATGTGATTTGGAAATATCTTCTCCCACTCAGTAGGTTGCCTTTATGTTTTGATGACGGTTTACTTCACTATATCGAAACTTTTTACTTTGATGTAGCCTCATTTGTTTACTTTTGCATTTGTTACCCTTGCCTTTGGAGTCAGATCCACAAAGACTGATGTCAATAAGGTTACTGCCCATGTTTTCTTCTAGGAATTTTATAGTTTCAGGTCTTGCATTCAAGTCTTTAATCCATTTTCAGTTAATCTTTGTGTATGGTGTAAGATAGTGGTCTAATTTCATTCTTTTGTATGTGGCTGTACAGTTTACCCAACTCCATTTATTGAAGAGACTATCATATGTTCTTTGCTCCTTAGTAGTGAATTAATTGTCCATATATGTGTGGATTTATTTCTGGGCAATAATTTCTGTTCCATTGATCTGTGTGTCTGTTTTTGCACCAGTTGCTATACTGCTTTGATTACTATAGCTTTGTAGTATAGTTTGAAATCAGGGCATGTTTTACCTCCAGTTCTTCTTTCTCAATATCGTATTGGCTATTTGGGATTTTTCTGTGGTTCCATAAAAATTTTAGAAGTACTTGTTCTAATTCTGTGGAATATGCCATTGGAATCCTGATAGGGATTGAATTGTATCTGTAGATTATTTTGGTTAGTATGGATATTTTAACAATATTAATTCTTCCAATCCATGAGCATGGAAAATCTCTTCATTTACTTGTGCCTTCTTCAGTTTCTTTCATCAGAGTCTTACAGTTTCAGTGTACAGTTCTTTCACCTTTTTGGTTAAACTTATGCCTAGGAGGGAATTCCCTGGCGGTTCAGTGGTTGGGACTCTGTGTTTTCACTGCCGAGGCTGCGGGTTCAATCCCTGGTCAGGGAACTAAGATCCCACAAGCTGTGTGGCATGGCCAAAAAAAAAAAATTATTCCTAGGACTTTCATTATTTTTAATGCAATTGTAAATGAGATTGTTTTCTTGATTTCTCTTTCTGATATTTCATTATTAGTGTATAGAAATGCCACAGATTTCTGTATATTGATTTTGTATCCTGTCACTTTACTGAATTAATTTATTAGTTTTAAGAGTTTTTTGTGGGGTCTTTAGGGTTTTTATATACAGTATCATGTCATCTGCAAATAGTGACAGTTTCACTTCCTCCTTTCTAACCTGGATGTACTTTACTTCTTTTTCTTGCCTAATTGCTGTGGTTAGAACTTCCAGTACTAAGTTTAATAACAGTGGCAGGAATGGGCATCCTTGTCTTGTTCCATATCTTACAGGAAAAGCTTTCAGCTTTTCACCATTGAGTATGATGTTAGTGGTGGGTTTGTCATACGCAAACTTTATTATGTTGAGGTACATTCCCTCTATACCCACTTTGTAGAGAGCTTTTATCATAAATAAATGTGGAATGTTGTCAAATGCTTTTTCTGCATCTATTGTGATGATCATATGATTTTCATTCTTCATTTTGTTAATGTGATGTATCACATCAATTGATTTGTGGATGTTGAACCATCCTTGCATCCCTGGAGTAAATCCCACTTGATCATGGTGTATGACCCTTTTAATGTATTGTTGGACTAGGTTTGCTAACATTTTGTTGATGATTTTTGCATCTATGTTCATCAAGAATATAGGCTTATAATTTTCTTTTGTGTGTGTGTGTGTGTGTGGTGTCCTGGTTTTAGTATCAGGGTAATGCTGGCTTCATAAAATGTGTTTGGAAAGTTTTCCTCCTCTTCAATTTTTTGGAAGCATTTAAGAAGGATAGGTATTAAATATTTTTTGAATGTTTTGTAGAATTTGTCATGAAGCTGTCTTGTTCTGGGCTCTTGTTTGTCGGGAGATATTTTTATGACTGTTTTGATCTTTTTACTAGTAATCAGTCTATTCAGATTTTCTATTTCTTCATGATTCAGTTTTGGAAGACTGTATATTTCTAGGAATTTATCCATTTCTTCTAGGTTGTCCAAATTGTTAGCATATAGTGGTTCATAGTAAGCTCTTATGATCCTTTGTATTTCTGTGGTATCAGTCGTAACTTCTCTTTCATTTCTGATTTTATTTGAGTCTTCAGTATCACCTCTATGCTTCCTTTATATTTTTACCACGTGTGTAGGCATCCCTAAACACTATAGTTTATTTTTTACCAGTTTTTAAACCTACAATATGTATGCTCTTATGCCTGAATTCTTTCACTCAACATGTAATTGTGTGTAGCTATAATTTATTCATGTTTGTTGCTGTATAGTATTCCATTGTATGAATAGATCATCACTTATTATCCATTATAGTTAATGGACATTTAGGATGTGTCCTAAAAACCACTGATTTTTAAGGCACAAAAATATACATCAGTGCACTGGAAGAGATACCTAGGATAGTTATTCTCAAAACTCCTTTACACATTTAAAACTTATTGAGGACCCCAAAGCAATTTTGTTTATGTAGGTTTTATCTATCAATATTTACTATATTAAAAATTAAAACTAAGAAATGTTTAAATATTTATTAGTTCATTTTAAAATAACCATAATTAAACCCATTACATGTTAATATAAAAAGATATTTATATTTTTGAAAGAAAAACTATATTTCCAAGAAAAATAGTGAGAAGAGGGGCATCGTTTTACATTTTGCAAATCTCTTTAAAATCTAGTTTCATAGAAGACAGCTGTATCATTGGGTCTGCTTCTATATTTAATCTGTTGTTTGGTTGAAGTATGTGAAGAAAATCCAGCCTCACACAGATATATAATTGGGAAAAGGAGGATCTTGCAGAATCTCTGAGAGTCTTGGGAATTTCCAAGGGTCCTCAGATCATCCTTCACAAAAGGCTGATTTAGAAGATGCTCTAGGAAGGTAAATGCAATTCGTAAAGATTGTATGGAGGAAGGCCAGGTGCATTTTGGCAGTCCATATGATTCAAATGCTCTGGCTTAAGGTATCTCTTCTCCCTTATCAAGCCTCCTACTTTGCACCTCTGCAAAAAGAAAATGAATAGTAAATTCACACAGATAGACAGGCAGGGGCAGCGGGGAGGGACGTACATCATCCCACTTGTTGATCAGGCTCTGCCATATCTCAATCCCAGTTTAAACTCAGTTAGAGCATCTTCTCCAAGGGCATTTTGTGCCGTTTCTACAGAAAACACATAATACTTTTGCAATTAGAAAATGTGTTATTTTCTAGAAGAAAATAAAAGGAGGAGGAGGAGAGACAGAATATCCAGAAACTTCCCCCACTTTTCTCCTGGACAGTGGGATCCCCAAGGCAGAGAACAAGAGGGTGGCTGGGAGGGAAGAGCAGATTAGAAAAGAACAACAGAGCAGCCAAGAAGCCCAAGGCTCTGCTCACAGATGAGAAATGCACATGATACATGTCAGAATTGATTTCCTGTTCTGAAGGAAAGAGGAAGGTATTTTTCTGAGTTCATATGTCCCCATTCATGGCATTGAAATGCAAACCTAGAGTGCCAGGAATAGAAACAATGGGCAAGAAGCACGCATTAAGACCCGTCGACAGAGACCCTCAGTGCTGCCTCCCTTTACACACGACTCAGTGTCTCAGTTCCTGCTTGAGTGAGTCTAGTAATAACCCCCAAGATCCCAAAGCCATCCAGGAACTCAGATAAAGAAACCAGCCGCAGAGTAGAACCACATCAAAGCACAGAAGGTGGGTCCTCGCTAATGAACAGCAGCCGGGTTTGACAGCCTGGGCTGCTCGCCAAGCTCATTTGTTTCCAGGCCTTCGCTTGCCAACTGAAGTGGTTGAAAATTAATAGGTCCCCAAAATATTTCTTTGGATACATAATGTAAGAGCTGCCAACTCTGGCCACTTCGACTGATGTTAGAAGAAGCAAAGTTAAAATGGTAATGAAAAGGAAGTACCAGGTACCATAAAGCAGCACTCCAAATGGAAGGGATCCCAAAAGGATGGCAAGTGTAGTTGCTGCGTTCATGGAGAGGAACATACATTCTAAATTCAGCTTCTGATCTCAAGTGTCAGCAGGCTGCTGCTGAGAACGTGAGAAGGGAAGCCTTCTTCTACTACCATAAATAATAAATAAGTGTTCAAATTTACGAGACTTTTCACTCAAAACAAGCCTCGTAGTATATACTAACCTGCCTTGAGGGGAATGATAGAAAGTCGATTTTAACTGAAACAGAGGATAAAGGGTGAAACACAATAATGGAAGAAAAGTCCTGGAAACCTGAGAAAATGTAATTCTTTTCAAAGCATTCAAAACCTCTTTTTAAAAATAGACTATTTGAAGCAAATCAGTAGCTGCACTTCCTATCAGATTAGATATCTTCTCATTGCACACCTACTATCAAACTGCTATTTAACAACTTAAGAATCTCTGGATTTGCCCCCACCCTGTGATTCAACCCTGGA
Organism: Balaenoptera borealis; assembly: GCF_965194805.1. Classification (NCBI taxonomy): domain Eukaryota; kingdom Metazoa; phylum Chordata; class Mammalia; order Artiodactyla; family Balaenopteridae; genus Balaenoptera; species Balaenoptera borealis. Next base: position 135,883,106 of record NC_138866.1, on the reverse strand, counting down.
GACAAGTCTGTGCAGTTAATAAGCATCAGATCCCCAGGTGGTGGAGCCCAGGAAGCTCAGTGCCCATGTTTTACCTACATGATCACATTCTGTTCTCACAACAACCCAGAGACATGGGTATCTTTATCTCCATTTTCCCCATGAAGAAACCGAATTTCAGAAGTGAAGTAACTTGCACTGCACTCGTATATATAAACACAGTCTCAAACACACCGCTATTGGGAATCAAAACACAATATGACTTTAAATTCTGTGAGTGTGAGTGTGTGTGTGATGGGGAGTGTGACAGAAGGTGACGAAGATGTCTTGAGCTACTTCTACAACTTGAGAATTCTCTATAAGCTAAGTTCAGGAAGTGGCTGCAAAAAAAATCACTTTTATGTTTACAGAAAAACCCAAGGAGGAATTCAGTTTGGGGACTAAGTTATCATTAAGGGAAAACTCTAAGAGCCTAAAGACAGGTAGAACTGATAACTGGGGACTGCAGGCTATATTCACACTTCAGTGGCTCCATCCCTAAAAACATTGCACATGTCAGCCATCTTCAGAGACATGTGGTCAAAGGAATCTCAAATTATAAGAGGATGTCTCCACAAAAAACTTACACCCATCTCAGAATATCTGGGACGTGGTTTCTTCCCACTAACCAGTCATGACTTACAAGATCCAATACAAACATTTGTGTGTCAGCAACACCAGCCGCCTGTATTGGTCAAGGTTAGTAACACTAGCTGATGTAACAAACAGGCCCCAAATCTCTCACTGGTGTGACAGACCAGTATAAGTTAGGCGGCTCCATTCTAAGACGCGTCTTGGATACCTTTTACCTTGTGGCTCTGCCATTGATAAAGGGACTTCTTAAAGTCTCTCTAAGACTTTAGATCCTCCACAGTCTGTGTCCTCATCACACAGGAATTTTTATGGGCCAGAACTGAAAGTAGCAGGAATCATTTCTGCCCACATCCTTGGACTGAATTCACTGTACCATCCAATACAAGGGAGGCCTGGGAAAGCGCAGTTTAGTTGTGTGTCCGGGAAGGAGTAGAAAACTAGATGTGTGAACGCAAGCAGCTCAGGCAACAGTCCCTGTGATTCCTGGGATTGCAGCACAGGAATGTGTGCAGGGTGGGGGTGGGGAGGGCAGGGAGCCAGTGTGGAGGCAGAGGTGGGAGAAGGAAGAAGGTTCCACAGAATTCAGGCCCAGCTCTGCCTCAAAGAAGTAACTTTGAGACCCAGATGTCAAACCTCTTGCAGCCTCAGTTTCCCCATATGTGACTTGAGGCTAAAAATAACTAGCTCAAGTTGTTATGAGGACCGATTAAAGCGATGCATGGAAATGCAGGCTTTAAATGATGAAAGACCGAATACCAGACCCTTCAGCCAGGAGAGGACTTTGATGTCACCCAGCAAGTGTCAGGGAGGTGAAGGTTCCTGCTGGGCGGAGACGGGTTTTCAGGAAGCACCGGCCTGAGAGCTGTTCCCTGCCCAAATCCAGGAGGGCCTGGTCAGCACACACCCCTGCACCCCAGTCCCTCCTCAGAGCCAGCCCATCACAAAGAGAGGCAAGTCAGAGGCATGGCGCCCTGAGAAGGAAACCCAACCCCAGATAATAAGCAACTACAGTGGCTCTTTCACAGAGATGCCTGGAAGGTGGGCAACATCCTCTGGCTCAGCTTTGCCTGCATCCAAACAGCAGCATCCTAGGAACAAGAGAATTGGCCGTGCAGAAATCCAGTCCTCTCTGTCTAGACAGTGACCTTTGGATATTGACAAGGAGAAGGATTGAGGGGTTTTTTTCTATTAGTCCTAAAAACACTGATACAACTATACCTCCTATTCAACTCAGAATCCAGAGGGAAGGGAACTGATCAGGGCCCTGGAGGCAGCTGTGATACACCAAAGGTGAATGGAGAGACCCAGAGGGGATAAAAAGAGCCACATCCCTCAGCCACACACCAGAGGAAGCCATCAGCACCTCCTCCATTCTTCCTGTGCCCAGAGAATACACCCCTGCGGGCCCAGCTCTTCCTCTCAGGGAAGATTCACACTGAGTCATCCCAAATGGCATCACCATGCTGCCCATGATTGGATTTCTTTAGGCTCTGTGCCTGAAATCAGCAAAATGATTTTATTCTAAATCAAAAATTCATGACTTGGGGCTTGATCAGTTAAGATGCCTGATGGCAGGGCCTTCTCCTTTCCATTTGCCCAAGGAAATCACAAAGGAGCCAGGCTCCTTCTAGCTCCACCACCTTTAGGACAGAAACTTCATCCCTATGGTGACAAAAAGGCTACCCAACTTCCAGCCCTTCCATTGCTATTCCAGACAGGGAAAAGAGCAGAAAGGGAGGGCAAAAGGCACATGCCAGTCAACTAACTGACTTTGTCCCTTTTTATCAAGAAAAATAACTTTCCCAGAAGCCCCATCCAGTATATTTCCTTTTTTTTTTTCTGATTTTTATTGGAGTATAGTTGATTTACAGTGTTGTGTTCAGTATATTTCCTCTTGCGTTTCTTTAGTCAGAAGCATGCACACAGCCACCCCCAACTGCCAGACTGCCTGGATATTACCTTCTTTGGTCTGTACACTGTCCACCTGAAAAAAAATCTGTTAGTAAAAAGAAGAAGGGAAATAGGTAAGCAGCCAGTAGTATTGACCGCAGGTTGTATCCAAAAGGCCCACAGAACTTCACTTTGGGGAAAAAAATTAAATCTAAAGTTGGGACTAAAGTGGGTACAATGTCCTGTTCAGCGTCCTCTGACGGTTCATCTCCACCAAGGCCCAAATGCGCGGGACAAGACTGTCAACTCATCAGCCACCTGACTCCCTCAAATAGCACAAAATGTGTGCATTTCCACATAATTACTGACTTCCTCAACAGATTTAGTGTCTAAGTTTATCTTCACTTTAATCCAATTTCATGCTTGGAGCAGAGGGGTTCCAGCAGCAGGTCTTTCTTAACCTTCTGATATCATTAATTATTGCTACACTGGGAGTTACTGCATGGAACAAGCAGGTTTTTAAATAGAAATCATTTGTCTCTCAGCAGGGAGACTCACAGATTTATTTCCGAACCCTCGAACTGCTGCCCTTGAGTAATCAGTTTCATGGTGATCTCCCTGCGCTCACCTCTGTGCAGGGTAAACCCTTCCTCTTTGGCATCCAGATCAACCCAATTTGCCACCTGTAGCGGGAGGCGTCCATTTCCTCGTTTAATTGGTGGATAGGGTTTTCTAGAAGGAAAGACCAGCCTTTCCCTGAGCTCTGGGCATTTGGTCATGCTTCCTGGTGATTTTCTGCTGAAGGAAATCCCCTAACTCATTAAAAAACAAAAAGATAGATTAATTGACCAGTTCAGTTACAAGTCGCTCCAGGACCCAATAAACCTGGCAAAGAATACATTCTAGTTACAACTGTGCTCAGCGGGAACCCAGTGGGTAAGCCGGCGTAATCTTTCTCCAGCACAGAGGAACTTTTACATTTTCTTCTCCATTCATGCCACTCTTTTGCCTAAGTGTAAAAGGGTCCTCATCTTGGACCCTAAGTGGGCCTCGGGTCCATCTGTGGTTCTCCCATCCTGTCACTCTACCTGCTGTTGTGACCCAGAGTGGCTGCAAATGACTCTGAAACCAAAGGGGGTCTCCGAAAGGGTCACTGCAGGCCTGAGTTTGCAGGAGCCCTTGCAGTGGGGCATTGGGGCTGAGGAGGGACTGTTGACCCTGGAGCACAGACATCTGGGAAGCTGTCGGGGTCCTGGCTGGTGGCACAGCTGCAGCCCACCCTCCCCAGCAGGAGAAGGTCAGCAGGAAACAGGGACTTTGGTAACTAGCCTGATTGAGAAAGCAGGCAGAGTGGGAGCTAATGGCCTTGCTGGGAGCGTCCGCGGAGGCTGCTTCTTCATGGCGTTGCTCCCTTTAGGATGTGCTCCCAATCACTTGGGAACGTTGGACACTGTAAAAAGATTCCCCCTGAAAGTGCACCAAATAAAGAGTGTAAGAGATTTCACGCAAGACCAGGTTCCAAATCAAGTCAACAAATGTTTATTAAGCATCTCTTATGTGTCAGCTCTGAACCTAGAACTCATGGACTGCCAGCAACTCAGTCAAGGCCCTTGCCTGCCTCTACAAATAAAATATGATGTAGAAATAAAATTTAAAGGACAGCTAGGCATTCTAAATTCAGTCTATCTTTTCTTAGCTGTTTTCCCTCAACTTTTTTTTTCCCATTCCAACTTCCCTGCTCTAGTCTCACTTCTCATGCAGGCCAAGAAAAGAGCTGGCCCAGCAGTGAAGGAAGGAAATGGCTTGTTTTTTCACATGAGAAAGAGCAGAGCAAACATCTTGGTCCATACATGGACTTGGGCATAGGCGCTCCTGTTTCTGGAAACACACAGCCTGCAGCCCTTCCTTGGCCCCCAGCTATGTGTCTCTAAGTCTGTCCTTGCTGTAGCTCACAAGTTCCTCAAGGCCACTGAGCAATTCTAATTTATGTCAATATTTCCAGTGATTGGCACAATGTCCAGAGCTGGTAGATACTAAATCAGGGTTTCTCAACCTCAGCACTATAGACATTTGGGGCCGGATGATTCTCTGCTGTGGGCTGTCCTGTGCGCTGTAGGCTGTTTAGCAGCACCCCTGGCCTCTAGCCAGTAGATGCCACGCCAGGAGTACCCTCACAGCGGTTATGACAAGAAAAATGTCTCCCTCTGGACATCGGTGTCTGGTTGGGAAACCACTGAATGAAATGAATGTTTGTTAAATCAACTAAATAAACGGGTGCTGCAGTGTCTGAGACTGTAGCTGCACCAATATTGCTTTTGAATTCTAATTTCCAATAATGTTTAACCTCACAATCTTCGTAGAAGACCCCAGGGTTGGTGGGTGGGGGTGATTTACTCCTTGTGGTCAATGGATCACAGAGTATTTATTCAAGAGTTAAATGAAGTTCCCCTGCCGCAGTGTTGATGCTACAGCCCATGAGTTGCTTATCTCAGAGACAGAGCCATCAGTGGCACTAGTGCACTGCCCCTAAGGAAGATCCCTTGGGCTGAAGTCCACAGTCCTTAGTGAACTTGCAAATTCTTCCATGATCTCGGGTCCCTGTGTCCTCGCCAGCCTCATGCCCCACCCCCTCCCGTGGGCCCCTCACCTGCCAGATGCCAAGCCAACATGCCAGCATTCCCCAAGTCGGCTCTGTCCTTCCTCCTTCTGCCTGGACCATCTTGGCTCCTCACACCCTGCAGGATGCCTCCGTGGACATTCAGCCATGGACTCTGAGCTCACTACTGCCCCCCTCAGGCAGGGGAAATACCTCTCCCAAGCCCCCAACTGCTGCTTTGCTGCAAATGCTGGCTGCCCTGCTCCAGCCCAGAGCCAGGAACACACGTGCTCTGTGAAGGACTTCATTCATGGGTTAAAGACTGAATCGCAGCTGCTGTGTCCTCTTCTACACGACGTTGCACTGAGTGATGGACTCTCCCCGTGTTCCGAGGCAGTAACAAAAAGTTAACTCGGTTTTTTGGCATCATTTGGGGGGGGGAAAAAAAGTTGATTAACTGAATTTGGGGGGTTTTCTACTGGTTATTTGGGCACTGTGGATACACCATCAGAATTCTTGGTTCTTGGGACCTTACAATGGTATTCTAAGCATGCTATAGAGATTCAAAAATTACACACTGCAGTGGGAGGTGTTTAAAAAAACACACACACATTAGTAAAATTGGATCTGCAGCACCAAGTGTTAGCAATGGTTTAAAATATTAATGCGTGTTGGATGCCAAGTTATTTTGAAGGCTCAACCAGACTTCTATTTGGCAGGAACAATTTCGCATAGGCAATTAGATACACGTGCAAATATTTAACTATAAATTGCTGCTTATACCATTGAAATATAGTGGTTCATCAGCTGGCCACCTGGTTAGCAGGGACAATTAAGGATTTGCCCAGATGACAACAAAATCCTCCCCACCTTCTAAAATCCTGCCACCTTTGCAGCATGCTAGGAATACAAACAGTTGTGCTCATTGTAGGGGGAAGATGAGAAAGGTTAAAAGATACCTCGGAATTCTAAATTCTCAGTGGAGTCCAAAGGGCTGGAGATATGCCAGCTGTATATGCGTATCTCTAAGTCACATGTCATGTCTCCTAAAAGATCATGAATCACTGAGTTGGCTAAACACACTCAAACTCATTCTTCGGTTTGGGTGGATTTTAAACAATTGAACATATTCAAAAAAATAATTAGCATATATATGGAAGAACAACTTCCATCATCATATATATTAAATAGTAAGTGTTAATGTGTATATAAACACACACACGAATATGGAAGACATATCTGTGAAAGATACTTCTATGGAAATGTGTAAGGAAACTGGAATTTTCTCTGACTTTACCACTTATCCTGAAGAACCAAATGACAGGAAATCCAGCGTAGCATGCAGGAACAAGAGCCGGACTCGGGCTCAGAATGTGGGACCACATCTGGCTATTTTGTTTACTAGTGTCTGACCCTCAGTGAGCTGACCCTTCTGATCCTCAGTTTCCTCCATGGGAAAGTGGACAAAACAATATCTATCTTAGAAGGTAGTGGTGAGGCTTGAAATAGACAAAGCCAAATGCTCATTTCCTTCCTTTCTTCCTTCCAGAATGAAGGAAGCCAACTCTCCAACCCAGCTTTGGTCAGGGGCTCTGGTCTTCTGAGAGGCTCATTTACAGGGCAGGGAGCTTTCTCTGTGGTCCTTGAGCATGCTGTTGAGAGTGGTCCCTCAAAAGCCACACATGTCTCCTGGGACACATTTCTAAATTAATATGACATTTTATTCCAAATCAGCCTGACGTAGGATGAATGCTTTAATGAGTGTGATCTACAGGGAGGCAGCACTCACTTTCATGAGCTATTCCAGAGTGAAGACACAGGCATTCCAGCAATTCCAAGACCAACAGTTTCCAAGAAAGCGATGGCCCATGTTAGCCATGATGCCCATATGTCATGCTTCTAGTTTTAAAATATATAAGCCCTTCAAATTCCCTACCCCAAGTTCATCCAAAGAATTTTCAGATATATATATTCTTTCTCAGGAAGCCCAAAGCAGCCAACTTACAAAGCATTTTGTTTAAATGCTTCTGTGTCTTGCAAAGATGAATCTCAATGCTAGAATGTCTCTCATCTTTTTATCACTCAGCCATTTTGCATTCACAGTTGCATAGTTCACAATAGATAAAAGGTGAAAGCCATCCAAATGTCCATTGATGGATGACTGGTTAAACAAAAGGCCGTCCATCCATACAATGAAGTGTTATTCAGCCTTAAAAAGGAAGGAAATTCTGATGCCTGTTACAACATGGATGAACCTTGAGGACATCGTGCTAAGTGAAATAAGCCAGTCACAAAAGGACAAATACTGTATGATTCCACTTATATGAGATACCGAGAGTAGTCCAATTCATAGAGACAGAAAGTAGAAAGGTGGTTGCCAAGGTTTGGGGGCGGGTGGAGGAATGAGGAGTTATTGTTTAATGTCTTCAGGGGTTCCGTTTTGCAAAATGAAAAGAGCTCTGGAGGTTGGTTTACAACAATGTGAATATACTTAGCGCTACTGAACTGTACACCTAAAAATGGTCAAGATGGTAAATTTTACGTTATGTGTATCTTTACCATGATTCAAAATTTATAAAGATAAAAATGCAAATAAAATTGATTATGATCATGTAGCCTGCACATTTTGGATAAATTTTGGTGTCATCCTGAGGAGGAGAAAGTATGAAAGAGCGGTTAAACACACAGCCCCTGGAATCAGGAAGACCTGGGTTCAGATCCCAGCCTGGGACATTTACCACCTATGTGGCTTCCGCCAGGCCCTTAACTATTCTGTGCCTCCATTTCCCCATCTGAAAATGGCAATAATTACAGAACATATTTCATGGGGTTTTAGGAAGATTAAATAACATAATGTTTTTAAAAGGTGCTTAGCCTGTGTTTCGTGCTCAGTGAATGCAAGACTTTGGCTTGTAAGACCATTGCCCTCCTTGTGGGCACCCCAAGACCCTCCTGCAAGATGGGACCTGGGGGTGGTACTAAAAGGGGCCGATCACCAAGCAGAGCAGGACCCCCATTCCCAGGTCAGCGCCTGCCCACTGAAGGACCTGGGAACCCCAACTCACCCCAGGAGTGCTCTGACTACCCACCCACCCCACTGCAGTTTTATCACATTTCTACTGATTTTAAGTCCAGACAGTTTTGTGGGTTTGTGCCATTTGAGTCCTAAATCCCACTTGCCCTGCATTGGTAGCTTAAAAAATGTGAGAGGTCAAGGAAAATATAGGCCAATGAAAATAACATTGCAGCAAGAAATTAATTGCAAAGCCTGTTTAATATGACAGGGGACTCCCTAAAATCCTATTATATCGTTCCCTGCTTCCCTTCGTCGTGTGCACTGATTCTGTGCACAAAGGCCAGGGCAGGCTCCCCAGTGCATTGCTGCATTAATTTGACATTTCTGGCTCCAATTAACCTTACATTTCAGCTATTTTCTAAAGATTGTTCTTTTAATTTGCGATAAGGTTATTTTTTTTTCTATTGGCGTTCACTGGCTTGTGCACAAAGGCCTGTTGTAGAAAAGTCAACCAGTTTCTACATGTTTCAAGGTAACGCGCTGTCATCTGTACTGGGCCTATTGGTAAGCAGAAGAGTTAAGAGTCAGTTTCCTGCCATGTATGAGCATGGGACAGGTTTCCATTCTAGGAGAGCTGGGTGGGGTGACCCTACACTACACAGTGGCATTTTGAGCTAGCAGCCCACACTCCAAGGCAAGACCAAGGAAATCATAGTCTAAAAAGAACACTGGATCCTTACTCAGTAGATCTGCACTCAGATCGCACCTGCATCTGCTACCAGCTCTGTTGCCATGGGCAACTTGGCTGATGCTATGGCGCTTCGGTGTCCTCATCTACCAAATGGGGCAAGACCGCCTCCCTCCTTGAGTATGAAATGAGAGATCAGGAGGAAGGTTTCCTTTCAGAAGAGACCTTCAAGAATCTGTTCCCTATATGCCTCTCCTATTGGCACAAACAGTTTTAGAGCAGCAGTCAGCAAACTATGGCCCATTGGCCATATCCGGCCTACCACTTGGTTTTGTAAATAGTTTTATTGGAACACAGCCATGCTCACTCATTTATTGTCTATGACTACTGGCTCACTAGAATGGCAGAGTTGAGAAGCTGTAACAGAGAACTTCTGGCCCTCAAAAACTAAAATATTTACTATCTGGCCCTTCATAGACAAAGTTTGCCAACTTATGTTCTAAAGGAACAAAAGAGAGCAAGGAAGCCACGGATGCACATGGCACCCCTCTCTTAGCACTGTCTAGTGTTGGGTGGTGGCTGGACCCTAGAGGTCTGAGGACTGGGGAAGATGCCTATGAGGTCCCCCATCGCTGCTGTACCATAGCCTTGAAACAAGGGTTCAGCCGATACTGTGGATAATTCCCCCCACTCAGTTGGGACGCTAGGATTTAGAATTCTTAGTTTCCATCATTTATTTTCTGAGCTACCCTAATTTTTAAAAAATCATCTTTAGAGTTGAAGCCCATTACGGGACCAGGTTTAACTTTCGCAAACACAGAATGTATTTCCCATGAGATACTTTGAGTGAGGGAGTCTTCCTCCAACTTCCTCCGATAAACTGTCACCTTTCAGCTGAGAGCTGTATCTGGGAAAAGCACTATGATATGAAGGACATGTGGAGGGGAACAAAAATGAACCAGACAGGGTTCCTTTTCCCCTTGATGGCTACACTCTAGCAGGGAATATACACCTAAAGTAAAACTTGTGATAACAAAGTGCCACCCAGGTGGCAAACGAGGGCTCACTGTACTCAGTGTGTGGTCCAGGGACCAGCAGCCATACCTGGGAGCTGGTGAGAAATTGGGAATCACAGGCAGCTGACTGATGAACACACGTGTCAAGAGATCTGTAAAAGGAACAGGGATCAGGAGAAGGATGGAGAGCCTTCAGTTTGCGACGCAGGTCTGACAGCTGGGAGAGAAGATGGGAAGGAAGGAGGGAGAACTGGGAAGGAGGAGCCTCCAATCCAGGTACCGCTTTGAGAAAGTCGTGGCCAGCCCCGCAGAAGGCTCGAATGAGCTAGAGGGTGTAGTAATCATTTCAGCGAAATAACGTGCCCTCCGTCTTTCTAATTGTGCTGACCTTACTTCCTTTAGCCCTGATTTCCTCACCTGCTTCTTGTATATTTTTGTTTTGTTTTGTAAGCTTCAAAATCTATGTGTGTAATCACATGATTTTTTTTTTTTTTAAATGAGAGCCTCTGGGAACTACAGTTTTTTGTCTTTTATTTTATTTTATTTATTTATTTATTATTTATGGCTGTGTTGGGTCTTCGTTTCCGTGCGAGGGCTTTCTCCAGTTGCGGCAAGTGGGGGCCACTCTTCATCGCGGTGCGCGGGCCTCTCACTATCGCAGCCTCTCTTGTTGCGGGGCACAGGCTCCAGACGCGCAGGCTCAGCAATTGTGGCTCACGGGCCTAGTTGCTCCGCGGCATATGGGATCTTCCCAGACCAGGGCTCGAACCCGTGCCCCTGCATTGGCAGGCAGATTCTCAACCACTGCACCACCAGGGAAGCCCTCACATGATTTTTTTAAAGTCAGATAAATCTATTTTAATTTATCAAATTTGAGTAACCTTTTCTCAAAAGATTACCCCTGTCATTGAACATTTGGATCATTTTTTCTACCAAACCAATATTTACTGAAACAGTTTTATGGCTGAAATGTCAGGGATTGTTCCTAAATTCTTCTTGGAACAACAGAGAAGTTACCCTCACAACACTGACATTTTCTGTCAATGCTTTAGGTTCCCTGGTAAGTTAAGAAACACTTTCCCAGCTTTTGGTATGCACATAAAGGATGAAAAATGTTTTTTTTCACACCTCAAGCATCAGATTCTGGCTTTTTAAATACCCCGCCTGGTGTGAACTTAGCTTTCAACATCAAATGCAGCTTTTCCAAGTCTGAAACCAAGTGGCTGAGAAATAAAGATGTTGGACAGCAAAATGCACACCGCAGAGAGAGCATCACGGCACTACATCGACATAAGTGTGGGCTAGTGTGGCCATTCACACCCAAACAGACATCTGGAGGTCCTTATGTGATCCTTAGTCATCCCCCTCACTGGGCATGCACACACGCACACACACACACACACACACACACACACACCCCATATTGGTTACCAGATAAGCCAGCTGAAGTGCTGTGTGTCTTTTGCATTAATATGTGATTCCATATGTGTATCCAACATCTGTATGGAATTGGGGCGGGGGAACTGCTGTGGAAATATCTGATGAAACAGAGTCGCTCTTCTTCCTCTTTCAAAAAGAAATCACCCCATACACCTTGGAAATCACTATGATTATGTATCATCCTGATTTGTTACATTCAAACAACCCAGAGTATCTAGGAATAAAATTTTTTTCAGTAAAAAGCCTCAGCTGAGCATCTATTGGATGGGGGCCTTGTTGGCTGCCTGGAGGAGCACCCGAAGGTGACACTGCTGGTGACATGTGTCCCTGGACCCTACGCTCATTCCGCATTCCCAGTTTAGCCTCTGTGACCGGGCGTGTACTTGTGGCCATCCTGCGTACTAAGCCTCAAAGAAGGCAGGTGGGCAATGCAACAAAAAGAAACCCAACTTCGTGTCATAAGATCTGGCACCAGTCCTATCTCTCCCTGGGACTTCCTCTGTTTACCAAGTGAACCTCAATATCCTCATCTGGAAAATGGGCCCACGTCACTTCCTCACGTGGCTTAAGTAAGGATACAAGGAATGCAGGCGAATGAGCTTCATCAACCATACAGGAGCTCGCAAACCAAGGTATCCTTGGTGGCTGTCACCAAGGAAAGCGCAGACCCGGGCCTGCCCAGATCTGAGAAAATTCAGGAAGCCAAAGGCCCTTCCTAGACTCGCCTTCCAAAGTGCTTCTTCCTAGAGAAAAACCAGTTTAATATTTAATAAAGTATGACAAAACCTTTTCAATGTATTTCCTTCCAACCTTATCTAGCCCTTGCAAAGCTCAATCTTTGGGGAAGTCAGACTCCTAGTTTTTGTTGTTTTTGAAGCTGATCTAATCCATCATTTTAAAGCTTTTAATAATAATACCATAATAGCTACAGTGATTGAGTGCTCACTATATACTATGAAGCACTAATAAATGTTGTTTTAGGTCCTTTAACCCTCATAACAATCCCTATTTTACAGATGAGGAAAATTGAGGCACACGAGGTGAAATAAGTCACTTTAAGTCACAGAGTTAATAAGGGGTGATGCCAGGACGTGTCTCCTTAACTACTGAGCTCTTCTGCCTTCCAAGCGCTTCTTCAGGGGGACTCAGCACTACTGCTTTACACATTTTAGACCCACAGGAATATCTTGGTGGAGAACCTGGAGCAAATATCAGGATGGTAAAGGTAGAGACAAAGAAAGAAGAGGCCATGATTACACTGGTGTCTAGTTTCCTGAGAAACCACTTCTGACAGTCCTGGTTAATGTCTGATGTCCCCACTTAATTACTAATAGCTTCCCCTTTCACGCTAAAGGTGGCCAGGCTAGGAGAGTGAACTACATGGTCATGCTAGGGTTAAAATTTTTGCAAAGATATATAGACTTTAAGTGAATAATAAAAGGAATTCCAGGAGACAGCCGTTATGGAAACTACTTTTTCCATGCAAAAACCCCAGGCGGACTTGACCTCATGCTGTGAGAGTCTTAGGTACCAAGTCCTTGAACCTAATCTGTATTATAAATTAGAGTATTTCTCTATAATTGAAATGTTCAGTGTCTTAGTATGCAACACCACAAATTCAGGGTCCTGGCGGTGGAGGATTATTCCAAAATTGTTTTAAAACCTTGTCACTTCCTATTTTGAAACATAAGTTTGTGTGTGTGGCTCGGTTTTGTTTTGCTTACAAGTTATGTTCCAAGTTCAGTTTACTTATTCCTTCCTAATGTATTCCATGAGTGCAGCTAGTAAATAAAGGAGCTAATTATCAAATCTTATTCTAATTGCATAGTTTAAGGCAATGTTTACACTAAAACTGGTTAATGTTTATACTTAATTTGCGTTAATAAAGAGTTCTGTTTTATAGAATTCTTTCCAGTTATCTCTGGACACTATAGCTAGTCCATAAGGAAAGTTGAACACAGAAGTATAATTCTCTAAATCTTTCCTACATAAGATTTAAATGTAGTATTTGGGTTAGTAATTAGCTCATTGGTGTCAGGAAGATTTCTCTGTGTCAAAGGTGTACTTTGGTGGGAAGAACTTCCTGGAAAACCACCCCTTTGGGATCTTAGCACAAGGGATCACAGAGTCAATTCTATTGGCAAGAGGTGCCAGGGAGAATAAGGAACCTTCTGCATACAAACCTCACAATGCGAACTGGAGCCCCCAGAGGCCAGAATTCTCTCCAGAAACCTACAGATTTGCTCCCTGAGACCTGGGAGCCAACCGATGCCTGCCCATTCCTGGTGATTAGCCCAGGACACTTGGAAACACGGCAGGGCCCCCTTGGGAAAATCGCTCTGCTCGGTTCCTTGGCGGGAATGTCCACTCATCTAGGTTGGGGAAATTGCAGACAGGTAAAGAGTTCCAAATTCATCGACCTTAAATAAAGCATCTATTTTCCAGGAACAAGAATTTTCCTAAGTTGCCTTTTACATAATGAAATTATTCACATTTCAAATTCTTTTCTCAGAGCCCCAGAGCTGGAACATTAGTTTCCTGTGAAATTGGGACCTCTGCCCCTTCGATGTTGAAGTGTATCCCAGGTTGGGGCTACTGATTATCTCTTTTTTTATTTTAGCTAGTTTCACTCAAAGGACAAACCATACTGGGCCTTGGGCGCTTGACCCTCCAGAAAATATTTAACATCTGAATTAAACCGACAGGCTTTGCCAGAAGTGCTCTTCAAATTCTATGTCTGAGGCTATTTTCCCCCAGCACCGAATCACTAAAACGTAAGTAGATAAAGACAGCTCTGATAAATTGTGTTTCCTGAACTAAATGCCATCAAGCAAATTCTTGATTTCCCCTTTTTCACAGCAAGTGTTATAAAGTGTTCTACACCCTTTGTATCCCCACTGAATTCAATTATTCTGGAAACAAACATTATTGTTTAAAATGAAGATCCAGGGGCTATTAGCGTGATCCAACAGCTGTACTAAGGGTGAACCCAGATGCAATGAGGCAGAGCTGTGGATGGAGGCGAGGAAGCCAGCTCTGATGGAGGATGAAAGACAATAAAATTATACAGCCATCTTTGTTTACTGCCCTTCTGGGATTAATGCCAAAAGGCCCATTCCACGACAATCGACTGCAAAAAGGAATAATGGGGCTTACTGGACGTTTCCAGAAGGCATGCCTGGACCACCTTTTTCCCAGTGAATCCATCAGAAATATTTATTAAGCACTTCTGTCGTATAAAACATGCTGCAAGGTGCTGTGGGGGTTAGGGAAAGCAAGCAAGCACAGTGCCTTTCTCAACAAAGATGTGCACTCTTCTCACCGGTAAACTAAGTACCTATCCCATGCAAAGTGATGGGCTGGACGCCAGGGACCGTGAAGAAAAATACCATCCAGTCCCAGGCTGCAGGAAGCATGTTCCAGAGGGCCTGCCCAGCTCTCGTCCCGTCTGTGGCTTCAGTGGCCATGTTTGGGCTGGTGGTCTTCTGGCCCCAGCCACAGCTGGGCTCAACAGGGCGAAAGCCAGATCCCAGGTATGAAATTAACCCTTCTGAGGTCTGGCAGAAACCAGTGGTAGTCTTTCTTAGGAAGCTGCACCACAAGACAGAGCAGGTAGATGTGGTCCAGGCAGCAGCAGTAAAACCCCGTGGAATCAGGCTTGCAGAGGAGGAGTAGGTAAACGTGGACATGAGCAAGGTCACGTGCAGCCTGCACGGCCGGAGCTGGGGGCCACCGTGCGGTCCCTGAGAAATGGGACAGGACTCCAGGTGCTGACCTCACCTGAGGCTTCAGCTGGCATGGCTTTCTCAAAGGGGGTCTTCAAGCAGATGATTGGTGAGCTAGGCAACAGCCCTGGAGTGGGGGATGCAGGGGGCTGAGTCTGGCCCGTGCCTAAGGGATCAGAAGGAGAGAGGCTGGAGCCGAGGTAGAGGGTCTTCCCTCCACAGGTGAGTCAAGGACCCAGATCGGAATCCACAGGTGGGAGCTTGTCCTGGGAACATTATTAAAGGGATCATACCACAAAGAGGTCTGTGCAGGGAGACAGGTGGAGAAACTGGGCTGAGGAGGGGCAAGAGCTGGAGGTGAGTACCACCTCTTCACAAGGACCATAGCCTCTGAAAGACCCACATCTGCATGATGGAGAGGCAGCTTTGAAGGTAGGCTAGACTCAGAGAGCTGCTAACATCTCCCAGTGGCATGAGTCAAATGCTATGGACTGAATCATGCCCACCCAAATCCACATGTGAAAGCCCTACCCCCAGTGTGATGGTATTTGGAAAAGGGACCTTTGGGAGATAATTAGGTTTAGATGAGGTCATGAGGGTGGAGCCCCCATGATGGGATTAATGCCCTTATAAGAAGGGACACCAGAGGGCTAGCTTCCTCTCTCTGCCATGTGAGAACGCAGTGAGAAGGCAGCTGTCTGCAAGTCAAGGAGAGAGCTCTCAGCAGAAACAGACCCTAATGGCACCTTGATCTTGGACTTGCAGCCTCCAGAACTGTGAGGAAACCAATTTCTAATGTTTAAGCCCCCCAGTCTGCGGGTTATTCTGCTCACACTGACCAAAACATCAGGTAAAGCTGTTCTTAGCTCCTTCCCACTCTCTCTCCATGCTCTAGCAGAACCAGCAAGCCAGGGGCAGAGCAGCAGGGAGGGCAAGCGAGGTACCCCTGTACACTGCCACCCCTGCCAGGGGGCAGACAGAGAGGTTTTAACTTCAATCAGATTCAGAGCATTGAATATCACTCAAGACCGAGCATCTTCAGTCCTGGATGGAAACTCTGTTTGCTGTCAACACTGCAGGACCTTCTATTGCTTTAGAGTGGCTGGTGAGGTCATGGAGTCCAGCTGAGGCAGGAAATGGGGATAAAATCATTGCATTTTGATCATATCCCCAAGCCATGCATGTTCAAAAGAAACCGTGAGAGATTTTGGAAAAGCCTCCATTGGAGAGGTGGCCTTTGAGTGAGGTCGTGAGGAATGAACAAAGTCACGTAAGTCAGTGGTGGGGAAGCGAGAAGGTCAGGATAGGAAATTGGAAGGGTAATTTGTGGCCAGAATGTGAACTGATCTAAGCAGGGAAGTGGCATGAGGTGAGCCGTGTTTGGGGACAGTATCTCTGCAGAGAATGAGAGGGTTAAGTTGGAAGTTAAACAGTTAAACAGCTTTAAAAATTCTTTAGGCAAGAAATTATTAAGGCCTGAGGGACAGAAATACAAACAGAGGAGAGTGGGCACAGCTGAGGCATTCAGAGGTGGACTCGGCAGAACCTAGTGACTGATGAGGGGTTGGGGGAGCGGACGTGACAGAGAAAAAACGGCCACCAGCTTTCCAGGCTTGAAGACTGGAAGGATGGGACACCATTGAATGGAGAGAGAAAAGAGCAGATTTGAGAAAAAGGTCTGCATTAGTCAGGGTTCTCCAGAGAAACAGAACCAGTAGGAGGTGTATAGATATAGACAGAGATTTATTACACAGAATTTGCTCACACACTTATGGAGGCTGGGAAGTCCACATCTGCATTGTGGGCAGGTAGGCAGAGACCTAGGAGAGCCAATGGTGCATTCCAGGCTGAAGACAGTCTGCTGGAGAATTTTTTTTTTTTTTGGCTTGGAGAGGCCAGTCTTTCTGTTCTATTCTGGCCTTCAACTGATTGGATGAGGCCCACCCACATCATGGATGACAACATATTTTACTCAAAATCCACCAATTTAAAAGTTAAGCTCATCCAAAAACACCAAGTTTGATACATTAAATTAACCATCACAAAGATCATCAAAGCGTCCATGGGGCTCACTGTCCCTGAGCACAGTAAGAGCTGACTGCTCCCTCAGTGCAGAATGTTAAAGTTCTCAGCCTCCGAGGGCTGGAGACACATTTCCTTGAAGAACCAGGTGAGGGACTTCTGCTGACACCAACGGAAGTGGCACCCAGCCCTGCTGAGGTCCAACCTGCTGCACAAAAGTCACAGGCTTTCAGTGGAGTCTTTGGAAACTTTCCCTCTGTATCCATGAGCCGACCACAACTCCACCATTAATTTAAGAGGGAAGTGTCCAGAGTTCACAGTCACTATGGTGAAGGAATGTGGAAGGTGATATAGATTTGTGCAAATGATGGGGACTTCCCTGAAAAAGGAATGATGTCTTACCTAGCAAATATGAAATCTCTCTAGTACTCCGAGTTATCTAAACCCCTCTAACCAGCCTGCAGAGTTCACTTACTGGGTAATCTAAAGGAGACTGGAACAATTGTATAATCTTGCATCAGTTGGATGGTTTATAACAGGTGAAATGTATGCAGGCGCCTCCTCTCACTCAAACCTTAAGACAGCTCTGACAGTTGGGTCATTATTCCCCATTTGGAAATTAGGAAAGGCAGCCAGGTTGCTAAATGAGAGCAAGTGAGGACTTCAGTCCACGGACTCTGGCTCCAACCCCAGGGCACCCCAGGCAGCAGAGCCACTTCCAAAGGGGAAACCAGGTGAGCACCCAAACTATGGGGCACCGGGGTCGATCACAGCAAAAACCGTTGCTTACCATGGTATGGTAACCCCTAAAAGGAGGAAGAAGGGGGGATGAAATCAATCGGGGGGAAAGGGGCTGGGAGTAAAAATGGAGAACAATGAGGACCCCTTCCCAATAGGTCAGTAGAAACTGCACAGAAATGACTCAAGAGAATAATGCATTCTTCACATCACTACCTCCCTATCTGCAGGTGACACTTTTAGAGGCAAGCAAACCCAGATGAGCTCCCCAAACAGAGCCGGAATGATACACTTTTTTTTGTTTTGTTTTGTTTATGATTTTTTAAACGTTTTTATTGGAGTATAATTGGTTTACAATGGTGTGTTAGTTTCTGCTTTATAACAAAGTGAATCAGTTATACATATACATATATCCCCATATCTCTTCTCTCTTTCGTCTCCCTCCCTCCCACCCTCCCTATCCCACCCTTCTAGCTGGTCACAAAGCACTGAGCTGATCACCCTGTGCTATGCAACTGCTTCCCACTAGCTATCTATTTTACATTTGGTAGTGTTTATATGTCCATATATACACTACCACTCTCTCACTTTGTCCCAGCTTACCCTTCCCCCTCCCCATGTCCTCAAGTCCATTCTCTAGTAGGTCTGCGTCTTTATTCCCGTCTTGCCCCTAGGTTCTTTATGACCATTTTTTTTTTTTAGATTCCATATATATGTGTTAGCATATGGTATGTGTTTTTCTCTTTCTGACTTACTTCACTCTGTATGACAGACTCTAGGTCCATCCACCTCACTACAAATAACTCAATTTCGTTTCTTTTTATGGCAGAGTAATATTCCATTGTATATATGTGCCACATCTTTATCCATTCATCTGTCAATGGACACTTAGGTTGCTTCCATGTCCTGGCTATTGTAAATAAAGCTGCAATGAACATTGTGGTACAGGACTCTTTTTGAATTATGGTTTTCTCAGGGTATATGCCCAGTAGTGGGATTGCTGGGTTGTATGGTAGTTCTATTTTTAGTTTTTTAAGGAACCTCCATACTGTTCTCCATAGTGGCTGTATCAATTTACATTCCCACCAACAGTGTATGTGTGTTCCCTTTTCTCCATACCCTCTACAGCAATTACTGTTTGTAGATTTTTTGATGATGGTCATTCTGACTGGTGTAAGGTGATACCTCATTGTAGTTTTGATTTGCATTTCTCTAATGATTAATGATGTTGAGCATTCTTTCATGTGTTTGTTGGCAATCTGTATATCTTCTTTGGAGAAATGTCTACTTAGGTCTTCTGCCTATTTTTGGATTGGGTTGTTTGTTTTTTTCTGATATTGAGCTGCATGAGCTGCTTGTAAATTTTGGAGATTAATCCTTTGTCAGTTGCTTCATTTGCAAATATTTTCTCCTATTCTGAGGGTTGTCTTTTCGTCTTGTTTATGGTTTCCTTTGCTGTGCAAAAGCTTTTAAGTTTCATTAGGTACCATTTGTTTATTTTTGTTTTATTTCCATTTCTCTAGGAGGTGGGTCAAAAAGGACCTTGCTGTGATTTATGTCATAGGGTGTTCTGCCTATGTTTTCCTCTAAGAGTTTGATAGTGTCTGGCCTTACATTTAGGTCTTTAATCCATTTTGAGTTTATTTTTGTGTATGGTGTTAGGGAGTGTTCTAATTTCATTCTTCTACGTGTAGCTGTCCAGTTTTCCCAGCACCACTTATTGAAGAGGCTGTCTTTTCTCCATTGTATATTCTTGCCTCCTTTATCAAAGATAAGGTGACCATATGTGCATGGGTTTATCTCTGGGTTTTCTATCCTGTTCATTGATCTATATTTCTGTTTTTGTGCCAGTACCATACTGTCTTGATTACTGTAGCTTTGTAGTATAGTCTGAAGTCAGGGAGCCTGATTCCTCCAGCTCCATTTTTCATTCTCAAGATTGCTTTGGCTATTCGGGGTCTTTTGTGCTTCCATACAAATTGAGAAATTTTTTGTTCTAGTTCTGTGAAAAATGCCAGTGGTAGTTTGATAGGAATGGCATTTGGATTCACATACACATGTGAATGCCCAGTGTAATGCCCATTCACATACATGTTGACTACAGTCAAGCTAATTAACCTGGCCATCTCCTCACATAGTTACCATCTTCTTGTTGTTGTTCTCAGTCATCCGACATACCTGAAGCTTTATACTTTTTGACCAACATCTCCCCATTTCCCCCACCTTCCCAGCCCCTGGGAACCACCGTCCTACTCTCTGCTTCTATGAATTTGACTTTTTTAGATTCCACATGTAAGTGATATCATGCAGTATTTTTCTTTCTGCAACTGGGTTATTTCACTCAGTATAATGTCCTCCAGTTTCATCCATATTGTTGCAAATGGAAGGAACTCCTTTTCTAAGGCTGAATAATTTTTCATTGTACTCATATATTTTATACATATGTATATATATGTGTATATTTATACATATATATGTATATATATATATATATAAATTTCTTTATCTCTTCATCCACTGATGGACAGTTAGATTGTTTCATATCTTGGCTACTGTGAATAATGCTGCCATGAGCATGAGAATGGGAACACCTCTTCAAGATCCTGATTTCATTTCCTTTGGATAAATACCCAGAAGTGGAATTGCTGGATCATAGGTTAGTTCTATTTTTAATTTTTTGAGGAAGCTCCATACTGTTCTCCATAGTGGATGCACCAATTTACATTCTCACCAAGAGTGCACACGGGTTCCCTTTCCTCCACGTCCTCGCCAACATTTGTTATCTCCTGTCTTTTTGAAAACAGCCACCCTAACAGGTGTGAGGTGACATCTCTTTGTAGTTTTGATTTGCATTTCTTTGCTCATTAGTGATGTTGAGCCCATTTTCATGTACCTATTGACCATTTTTGTGTCTTCTTACCCTGTTCTCCTAACATTTAGTCAGCATTGAAAGTCCAGGTGGCTGCTGGCCTCCCTCCTGAAAGGCTCCGGATCACATTCCCAACTCTTCATCTTTCTACTCATAATTAATCTGAGGGGTGCCTGCCTGCTGCCTCTGCCATCAGGGCTCCAGTCACCTTCTTAACGCTAACAGGGTGCCTCATCCAGTGAGGTGACTTTCTGGCCCCCAAAACAGTGCTGGGTGGGAGACAGTTTGACCAAATCGAGCAGAGTGAAGGACCCTGTTCATCTGTTCAAGTGGCCATAACAAAATACCACACACTGCGGGGCTTACACACACAACAGTTCTGGAGGCTGGAAGTCCAAGATCAAGGCATAAACAGGGCTGGTTTCTACTGAGGCCTCTCTCCTCGGCTTGCAGACTGCCATCTTCTTGCTGTGATCTCATGGGTCTTCCTTCAGTGCATGTCTGTGTCCTAACCTCTTCTTATAAGGACATCAATCCAATTGGATTAGAGTTCACCCTAATGAACTCATTTTAACTTAATTACCTTTTAAAATATCCTATCTCCAAATACAGTCAAATATATTCTGAGATACTGGTGTCAGGCCTCCAACATATGAACTGGGGTCAGGGGGACACAATTCAGCCTATAACAGGCATCAAGTGCAAAGTCAAAGGTTTGAACAAACTTGTCAGAGCCCAAGGGAAAGGCCCCCTCAGGGTTCCCAGCCAGCAATTCATCGTCTAATACCCAGCAGAGCTGCAGGTGCCCCCAATTTCACCTCCTGTGTTCCCGAAACTTCCCCACCACTTGCTCTAGGACCCTCGGCGCAGTCACCACTTCCTGTCCCACACTCAGAGACACGGGTGCCCCAGCGAGTTCCAGGTACCAGAGCAGAACCAGGTCATATCTTCAGATTTTCAAAAGAGAGCAATATTCAGCAGTTCAAGCAGGGCCAAGGGCTGACATTAAGCAAATTTCAAGGGTTATTTGAAGTTAATTGAGTTTAATCATATAATGATTTTATAATTAGTCATAGTGCTCTCGTTTCTACATGGGTGGACCCAGGCTCTGAAGGAAATGACTGTATCAGGCAGAGAAGGGGCCAGGGCAGCAGAGGAAGGACGGCGGGGCCAGGGAGAAGGAGGTGGTGGCTGAACCCACGGAAATGCTCCGCTTCACTCTCTGGGCCCCCACCTGCACCAGCCACAAGCTGGGCTCCCAGCGGGGGCTCCCATACCCTGCGGGTCTGCTGGTGCTTTCCACACATTTGCCCTGCTTACTTGAGGGCATGTTCCATCTGTGTTGAGATGGAGCCTTGTCACCAAGGGGTCAGCACCAGGGAACTTCTAAGGTGACCAGACTCATTGCAAGCTCCACAAATGCTACTGCAGACCCGACTGTGTAGTGAGGCTTTTGGTCCAAAACCCGACTTAACCTAATCAACCAACAGCATTTACCTCCTGGGCAGTCATCAGAGCTATCAGGTTGCAGTGATTAAATCTCTGCACGTCTCTAAGGGGCGCAGTGTGTGTCCACCCAGTCCTCTCACCCAACCAGACCCAGATTTAAGTTCTGCTTCCAATACCACAACATTTAGCCCCTTGGGACTTCACTGTGCCCCTGAATAATGGAATTAGGGTGACCCCCAGGGTGTCCTAGGAAGGCTTCTTCTCAGAGACAGCTCAACTCTCTGGGGGGCATAAGTGGGGCCTGACTGACCAGTGTGAAAGCATAAAATGTATGTGATTCGCAAAAACAGCCAGGTACTATGTTCTCTTAATTAGGTGACCACACAGAGAGGGGAGTGGAGAAGGAAACCACCATTTCTTGAGCACTCACCATTGGTCAGACCTGTGCTGTAGCACTTGTTTCTCACCTTCCAGGTCATAGTGGACAGAGGCTCAGAGAGGTGGTGACACACAGTGCCAGGTGTATCTGACTCCAGTGCCCAGGGACAGTCCACAGTAACACCTCGGGCGCCAGGTAGAAAAAAGGCACAAGGGGAAACCGGGGTGCATTAGCACAGAAGCCCCCCACCCCTGGGCGAACAGCTAAGATGCCTTGAGCAGGGTCCAGCCTCCTGTCCTCCCTAAGGGAAGCCCCGGGTGCCAGCTCACAGAGGATTCCATGAGAGACACATGAACGCTTTTCTTTGCCTCCCAAGCCATTTCCTCACAGAGGTAAAATTAACTATGAGTAGGATGCCAGGGAAATGATTCAATGTAGGTAAATGATTCAATGTAGGTAAATGAGAATGTGGACCTGACCTCATGGTTTTAATTACTGGATGATGGAAACACTTTTAAAAGGTACCATGCAACTGTCCATCAAGGGATGAATGGATGAGCAAGATGTGGTAGATCCTTACAATGGAATATTACTCAGCCTTGAAAAAGGCAACTCTGACACCTGCTACAACATGGATGAACCTTGAAGACATCCTGCTTCAAGTGAAATAAGCCAGTCACAAAGGGACAAATACTGTATAATTCCACTCACATGAGTTATCTAGAGTAGTCAGCTTCACAGAGACAGAAAATAGGATGGTGGTGGCCAGGGGCTGGGGGAGGGGGTATAAGATGGGCAGTGGTGATGGTTGCACAACAGTATGAAGGGACTTAATAACACTGAAATGTACACTTAAAATGATGAAGATAATCAATTTAATGTTATGTGTATTTCACCACAATTTTTTTTAATTGGAAGGGAAAAAAGGGTATATGCAAGTCAGGGCCTGTGCTGTTTCCCAGACCTCCTGGGCAGCCGCCCAAGTCCAGGAATCCCCAGTGGAACTTACTTTTCTAGAACAAGTCCGGTGAGGCTGCAGAACCTGCTGGCAGATGCCAGCCTGTCTGAGTTTCTTCCTCACCCTACAGAAATGCATCCTTAATGAATGCTGAGCCCTCCATTTGGGCTTTACCTGGGACAGCTTATCCTGTACAAGCTCAGGGCCACAGGGTCAAGGGCAGATTCCCAACTAGTGGAACCACCACTGTGGGGACTGTGCTTGGCTGCCCCTGATTTCACTGTCCCCCCACCCCACCCCCCACCCCCACCTTCCCCAGGCTCCTGTCACTACCAGTCAGTTGCCTTTCTCATTTTTAGAGACAGACCCTAGTTTGATGCACATTGCACATGGAGCTGTGACTACGCAAAGCACATATGTACATCGCACTGTGGAATAACATAGGCTGTCTCCTCCTCTCTCTCACACACACAGTTAACCCCTCAGTCAGCTTCATTGGTCCCTTCCTTCCAGACAGGACCCTGTCATCTTCAGCTTCCCTGCTGCCCCTATCACTGCTAAATCTCAAAGTAATCATCCAAAGGCTTTATCTACCAAAAAAAAAAAAAAATCTCCTGGGAACACTTGTTGAAAACACAGAATCCTGAGCCTCATCCTGGGAGACTACACTTTTCTGTAAGCCTGGGGCCAGGAGTCTGCGGTCCCCACTGACAGTTTACGGAGGGTGAGTGAGTAGCACTGGGATCACTGCCTTCCTCGCTCCAGACCCTGAGAAACTCTTCTCTCCCTGCGCTCCAAGTGTGGAGTTGTTCTTGATACCTGAAGGTGCTGGAAAGTTGGTCTCTGACTATCTGAGGTTCTGCTGTTCTTTAAAGCACCATTACACGTGATTTCCATCAGTCATGGGATGACAAATCATTAAAGAGTGTCACCATGTGGAACTGGTATTGTAGACCACTTTCGACTCTCTTAATGACTCGCCCAGCCAGTTCTGTGGCATCCAACACCCACACTCCCTCCCTGCAGGATGTCACCCCAGGAAGACCCTCCATCAAGAGATCTGTTATTAACCCCACTGGCTTCCTATGGGCAACACATGCCCTTTTTTCAGACCTTCTGTAATTCAAACTCCCTTCCCATATCCAGCGGCCCAGATTGTGGTTTTTTTATGTTAACCAGCATTATCTGACCACAATCCAGGATCACAGCTGTACCACAATATCTGCCCAGTTTAGATGTTTTCAACTCCAAGTAACAGACAACCCAGATTCAAACTGGTTTTAAAATATGAACATTGATTACTTCCTATAATAGGGTGCCCGGGTTGGGCACTGGTTTCTCAATTCAACGGTGTCTTCAAGGATTGTGCTCTGCTGTCCACAGTCAATTTCATTATAACACTGGTCTCCAGGAAGTTGAAAGATGGCGGCCAGCAGCAGCTGTCCATCAAACAGGTGGGCTGGAAGGTAGACTCCTTATCTTGCAAGAGAGAGAACCCCTCCTCCCTCTGTGGACTCTGGAACTTTCCTCATATTGGCCAGCACAGGTCGTATGCTCCCCCCTCAACTCACCTCAGCCACCAGGGGACGCTACACACAGATTCCCCTGTCACACTTCCTGCTTCCCACAGCTGTCCCTGGGGCATGGAGGAAGAGGGACTAGATGCTGGGTAGACAGCCCTAAGAGCCACTGCAGCTGCTATGTCATTGGCTCTTTTCAACACAAATGCTGGACCAGACCCTCCTGACAGACACGTGATAAGAAGCCAGCACCTGCTCTGGGTGACATTTCTCTCCAGAAAGAAAGCGTGGGGAGTGTCATAAGCCGACCAAGGCAAAGCCAGCCTCCTCCATCACAGGTCCCTTCAACAGTCTTATGGATTTGCAGGAGTTTTTAAAGTGCTTTGCTCTAAGCACCTGATTAAACATTAATAAAAGGCCAAGGTTATGGTCCTAGGGACCTCCTGACAAAATCACTCTTCATCTCTCTTCCTCATGAATCCTCCTGTTGCAATACTTATCTCTTCCCTACCTCTCCGCAAACCCCATGACTATTTAAGGGCTGAGGGACCCAGAGAACAAACTACCTTTGGTTCATTCAGAGGGGGCATTTCTAAAGCCTTGGCTTGAAGGAACATTGTCAGGACTGGGGGTGTTTGTGGCTCTAGGTTGGAGAGTTTTGCTTCCCTGCAAAGCACTTACAGAACAGAAGAAACAGCGGGTCAACATGATGGGATTTCTGCATTCAAGGCCATCTTTCCTATAGGTTAGTGTCATTGATTACCTGCACCTCAGGCCCTGACAGTTAGTCAATAGACCCTCTGACCCAGATATGTGAGTTGGCCTGTGGGGGGTTTAAAAACAAGAAGTGAACATGGCAACTCTGGTTCATGCTTTGCATACATGAGAATTACATTTTTTCCCCAGAGTAGCAAAGCCATTTCTGCTCAAATTACCCCAGCCATCTCAGGAGCGCATAATCAGAGGGTCTTGTTCATTTTTCCTGCTGGAGAAGAGTTCTGCAACCAACCCCAAGCCATTAAGAGCAAAAGTTTGGAAAAATCTTTTTATGCCTCCAAAGAGCTAGGACTCTTTAGGAAGGGCCACCTAACCTTCTCTGTAAGGGATATAGGGAAATGGTGACTCTTATGGGGGCAGGAGAACAGGAAGGGGGTCAAGCACCTGCCAGGGGAAGAGGATGGACTCTAGGAGCCACTGATGTTGCAACCTTCAAAAACAGAAGGATCTTGGCTGATGATAATGACACTGATCCTCAGGATATGGATTTAGTGGGATGGGGTCCAGGGGTGCAAACAGTGAAAGACTCTCAAAGACACATAGAAGACAAAAAATAGTCTACAACTATTTCTGGTGTCACTTCCTCCGGGAAGTCAGCCCTGACACAACTTGATACCCCGTCTAGACCAGGAGTCGCCTCTGCAGTGTGCCCAGGCTTTCCTGGACATGTCTGTAACACTTTCTGTGGGTCTATATGCATATTGCCATGCCCTCAAGGCTGTGAGTCAATTGAGGTTGGGGGTAAGAATCATAACCTGGTCACATCTCAATCTCAGCCCCAAGCAAAACCCAGCACCTAACAGCGTCTCAACAAAGCCTATTGAATAGGTGAATGAATGAATGAGTGAATAAATTTATAAATGAGTGTGTGTGTGAGTGAGGGAGTGAACTAATGAAACTATAGCATCCAACCAAAGAAAGAACATCAAGGTACTAAGTCCCCAAGGATAATAGCCCTAAGGAAAGGGGCACCTTTCATCCCTTTCCTGGAAATTTTGCAAAGGAGAAGTGGCTAGATGCAATAAAAAGAAGATTGACTTTTACATCCAAAGTTGGGTCCAAATCTTGGCTCCACTAGCAAAGTGAGTTCAGGCAAGGTATTTAGCCTCTTTGTCCCTCAAAGTTATCATTGAGAATAAGACCTACCTTATGGAGCTGTGCTGAAAATCAGAGAAAAGATATGCTCAGTGCCTGGTACATGGTTAGCACTCACTAAGTTGTAATCATTACTAACATTAACCAAGCCCTGCCATGGAATGGCATGGCCAAAGCTGGGGCATCTGTTATCAAGCCAGAAAGGTTAACCACACAAAGTAGGCCAAGGTCATTCTAAGATATCAGACCACTGGACTGAGTGGCCAAAAAGAGACCACAACTTCTCTCTTCCAAATCTTGCAAAGGACAATAAATTCTGACCATCCAATAGACCATCAGTAAAAATTCCCTCAAGGAATGTAAATTGATAAACCAGGAAAGGCAAAGACATTGCCTCTGTGTAAGTGAAGTTATGGCAAATATTAAGTTGCCAAAAATTCCAACACTATGTATCAGTCAGGGAATGCTAGGTTGTGCTGCAGTAACAAACAGCTCCAAAATCTCAATGAGTTAAAAAATCATGTCACATATCCTTTGCAGGTCATCAAGGGGACTTTTCTCGGAGATCCAGGCTTACTGAACAATCAGTATCTCAAATGGTGCTGATCACCAATGCCAGGAAGAAAGTGCGCCCTGGAGGGTCTCATACTGGCAATGAAATGTCCCCTCTGTGGGTGACATGGTCTATGAACAACCATTAGCCTGAACTAATCACTTGGCACCACCCAACCACGGGGGGCCAGGAGGTGCAATCCCAGCATGTGCCCAGAGTAGGAAGAAAGGGAAATATTTTGTGGATCACGCTAATGAGCACAATACACTGCAAGAGAAGGAGATGCCTAGGAAGCGCCATCCAAACCAGCCCTGGACAGTGGTGACAAAGATGACTAGATGACTGGAAGGCAAAAGCATCAAGCCCTTCCCAATATCTATAAGTTCAGAGTGGAAGGGGATAAGTGCAGAAGGCAGCTTGATTTTCCATTTAGCATGGCCATCATCAAAAAGTGTACAAATAATAAATGCTGGAAAGGGTGTGGAGAAAAGGGAACCCTCCTACCCTGTTGGTGGGAATGTAAATTGGTGCAGCCACTATGAAGAAAAATATGAAGGTTCCTTAAAAAACTAAAAATAGAGTTATCATATGATCCAGCAATCCCACTCTTGGGTATATACCTGGAAGAAAATGAAAATTCTAATTCAAAAAGATATATGCACCCCAATGTTCCATAGCAGCACTATTTACAATAGCCAAGACATGAAGATAACCCAAGTGCACATCAACAGACAACTGGCTTAAGAAGATGTGAGATAGATAGATAGATAGATAGATAGATAGATAGATAGATAGATAGATAGATATACACATACATACACACATATAATGGAATACTACTCAGCCATAAAAAATGAAATTTTGCCATTTGCAGTAACTTGGATGGACCTAGAGATTATCATACTAAGTGAAGTAAGTCAGATACAGAAAGACAAATATTATAGGATATCACTTATATGTGGAACCTAAAAAATAATACAACTGAATCTATATACAAAACAGAAAAAGACTCACAGACATAGAAAACAAATTTATGGTTACCAAAGGGAAAAGAGATGGAGGGAGGGATAAATTAGGAGTATGGGATTAACAGATACAAACTACTATACATAAAATAGATAAGCCACAAGATTTACTATATAGCACAGGGAACTATATTCAATATCTTGTAATAACTTATAATGGTAAATAATCTGAAATACATATGTATACACTGAATCATTTTGCTGTACATCTGAAACTAACACAATATTGTAAATCAACTATACTTCAATTTGAAAAAAAGGCTGCTATTTTGCATTTAGGAAAGTGTAGGGAGCTACGGATTTGCTCACTGCTCTCTTTAAAAATCAACTGTATTCATATTTTAAAGAAAGAATGTATATATGTGTATAACTGAATCACTTTGTTGTACAGCATAAATTAACACAACATTGTAAATCAAATATACTTCAATAAAAAAAATTGAAAAAGGAAGCAACTGTACTCATACTAATGAGCGTGCACACCATACCACAATACTACCTGTGTTGGGCAAGAACAGGACAAAACGCCTCAGAGAATTTGGATTCTTGCACAGGGGTGACAAAGTGTTTCTTTCCCTAATTTGGAAGTGAGTTTAAAATGTGCAAAGAAGCAGAAATTCCTCTTGGCACATTCCTCTGCTGGGTATGGCTGTGAGTTCCCCGTAGCAACAAGAGTCCCAGCGCTGCCGGGCTCACACGGGACTCAGGAAAGGCCCTCACTTTCCAGGTCAAGATCATTAGGGAGTTTAATTAGCACCTTGGTTCCAGAATCTATATGTAGATTCAGAATATATATGTCCTCTGAGGCCCACATAAAATTGGCTGGGGACCCCTGTTACTTGCCAGCTGGAAAGTTCAGTGCTCCCCAAATGTCTTTGGACTCTTGGGGCTTACATTCACAGGGGCCCCCATTGTGCTGCTTCCTCTCTCCCCTGTTCTTCATCCCACCTGCTAAAGGGAAATAGGAACAGGGTGCCAAGGTGGGGAAGTTCCTGGTGTGATGGTAACAGCAAGGGTCGTGGTGCCACAGAACAAGACATAGCGTGAGAAGAACCCAGGGAGCGGGCTGGGGGCTGTGTCCCAGAGTCTCAGCACCAGAGATGGAGGCTGGATGTTATACAGCCTTTGGTGGGAAGGTAGGCAGGGATTTAAGCAAGGAGTGAATGTGATCAGACATGCATTTTAGATGGATCACGGGCAACTGTATCTCTAGAAATTGGAGAGGAAGTAAACAAAAATGGAGAGCTAGTCCAGAGAGGAGGCTCCTGCAGGAGTCCTGGGGAGAGAGAGGTAGGCATCTGACCTGGAAGATGAATGATAAAGTGAAGGGAATAAGGAGACCTGTTAGACAGCCCTTGCCAAAGTTTAGGGAAGACATGTGAGGGGCTGGACGAGGGTGGAGGGAACAGAAAAGACGGGAACGCCCATGACTGCTGAAAGATGGAAACACTATGGATCTTGGTAACTGGTTGATGATGAGAAGTGTAGAAAAGAAAGATCAAGAAGATTATTCCAAGGTTTGGAGCCCGAATGACTGAGGGGGACCTAAAAGCCTTTGGAAATGGAAACTATGTGGATCTGTCATTGTCGTCATAAATATCATCACCATTGTTAGTTTGGGTATTTAGTACAGGTTTCCTTTTTAAAAATATCTTCTCAAAAATGGTGTCTTCTGATTTCCCTTAAAGGGGTTTCCAAACTTGTCATTTCAATGATTGAAACAGCCAAAGCTTGTCTTGTTACACTAAAATGTTTCCATTTTCATGTCTTGCTTTCTAAAATGCTTGCAATCATCCTTGAGCATTTGAGGAACTTGAAGCAGGCATGGCCTCTTTCAAAGGTCAAATGAGCAAGATAAAATCCTTTCCAGCAGCATCTTGCAGCACTTTAACCGAGTATGTGTTGACCAAGGAGGTAGCTCACACGCACGCATGCACACAGGCACACAGGCGCCCACTAGAACTCCCAGCTGAGATAAAATTGCAAGCACGGCATTGATTGACCCATCAACACTTTGGAGCTGAGCAGAGAGAAAGAAACCCAGCTGGACACGGGGAGGAACATGCAGGGGGTGTTGACAGAGTCTCCTGTAGAGGATTCTTGAATCAGATGGTCCTCTTCTGTTGGACATCACAGGCAGCATATGTATATGCCTTCGCCAAGCTCAAGATGCAGCCAAACACTTGGCAAAAGCTGAGGTTGGCCCCCTGGATCAGGCACAAAGAAATCCATTTGCACATTCTCTTTGCCTCCCTTTCAAGGGGCCAGGGAAACACAGAGGGAATTCGAGGTTTACTCGAAAAGTAGACAAAATTCAGATTGTAGGTCTGCCACCAAATGAATGCACTCTCCTACACACAGTTATTTCAAGGTGAAGGAAAGGCCAAAACAGAATAACAGGGCAGGTCACTTTGCTCCTTATCTTATTCACTGATACCTCCACCTACCTTTTTGGGTGGTACCAATTGAGAGCTTCCATGATGATCCCCCCATGTTATTAAGACAGGTCCTCTCTTGCACTGGAGTTTTATTTGGGGACCTGTGGTCAATCACTTTCTCAACAGGCACATACTAAGTGCCATCTGCCAGCTCCACTGGCCTATGAGCAGGAGGTGACCCTGGACAGACGCCATCGAGGCCCTTCATGCTCCATAAGCTGGGCTGCCCAGGCACATTTAGTCGTCTGTCTTTCCCACTGGATCAGTGGTTCTCAACCAGGGCAACTGGGTCACCCAGGGACACTGGGGAAAGTCTGAAGATATTTCTTCATTGTCAAAACTGTGGAGAGAAGGGAGTTGCTACTGGCATCTACAAGACAGAGGCCAGGGATGCCGCTAAACACCTTCCAGGGTACAGGAGGCCCCATCACAAAGACTCATCCAGCCCCAAGCTTGAGTAATGCCGAGACTGAGAAACCCTGGTCCAGGTTATCACTCCATCCAGGCAGGCACTGGGCCTTTCCTTGTTCACTGTTTTGTGCCCAGTGCCTAAGACAAAGTGACTGGTTCACATATGGTGTAGAAGGTGGGAAAGGAAGCAGGCAAGGAAAGAAGAGAGGCAGGAAGGGAAGGGGGGAGAGAAGGAGGCATCGCACATTCTCTGAAGAAACTTAAAGGTTGGTTAAAGGGCCATTACTAATTTTGGCTCAACCAACATGCTGTAGTCTTCTATCCAAGAGTTTGAACTCTTCCACAATTTCACCAATCCAAGCCCATTGATGCCATCAGACCAGACGCCTCCCCCGCCCCAGCCCCAGTACATTGGGCAGTATCACTCCTAACTGGGAGCCCCTTCTCCCCAGTCAGAGAGCTGAGCAAGAGAAGTCGGTCTTCTCCACACCGGGTGCACACTCACGGGGGCCCAGGAGAGACCTTCACCCTCATGCCTAGAACCCACGCAGGTCTGACCACCCCACAGCCTATGAGCACACACATACACATGCACACACACGTGTGTGCACACACGGAAACTAATATACAAGGCCACTTGACTCTACTGCCCTGCCTTGGAGCTGGTGACCTAGAATGGTCTCGTTCCCAGTTGCAAACAAAACCTGATAAGTTCTGAACTCTCACATTCCAGAGTGTGTACAATTTTTTCTTCTCCTCCCAAGTTGCCATCAGAAAGAACAGAAACCCCAGTGAGACACAATGCAATGCACAGTCACCATGCCACCCTCTTCTGGAGGGGTCATCGTTTCCTGGGCATCACCAGCCCATCTGAGGCTGGCATCCTTGGTGGCCACCCTGGTGATGAGTGAGCAAGAAAATGATGAAAGAGAGGCTCTCCACGAGGCATCTGTGAGTACTGCTCTGCCTGCCAAGATTTGTGCAAGGCTGGAAGTATCTCTATTCGAATGAAAAGTCCAGCCTTTCTGCAGTCACCCAGGAAGTTTTTATTTGTGGCTGTGAAATATGCATTCTAGAAGATCAGAAACACACGCCATGGCCTTGAGGGACCAGAGCACAGCCTGGCTGGGTGGGATCCCCAAAGTCAGACCTTCCTCCTTCCTGGGGATGGAAGATGCCTGTATTGACTGTGTCATTTATCTTCTATTTTCTGATGCCCTGACATCGTGGGCCTTGCTGACCCTGGAAGGACTGCCCCTTCCAAGGTTAACCATTTCCTACAGATGGTTAAGCAATTCCATGACACGGAGAATGCCTTTTGCATGCAGACCGGCCAATCCAGAGCCCACACTCCCAACCACCTCCTCTATCAGGCTCTACATTCAGACCCACTCTCTGCCTGCCCTACTCACCCCAGGGCCAGGCATCAGACAACCAGGGACAGCCCCATGTGCCCCAGAGCTCTGAAATTACTCAAACCAGCCCATCCCAAGGCTGCGTACCCTGCCTCAATCATTCCTTCCTTGGAAACCACAGTAAAGGCTCGTACGCACATTTCCCCAGCTCCCTCTGCCTCCTGACCCACCCGGTGCTTCCCTTTTGGCCCAGGGTGGAGTCCTATGCCTTCTGTTCCTAGAAAACTGTGCGTATGATCAAATTCTTCTTCAGGACAGCCATCACATCCATTTCTGTATGTCTTACTACACCACATCCATAACAAGCCCTGGGTACCCCGCAAACAATGCCAAACAGCAAAAGTCAAAAATGCCAGGGCAGTGAGAGTTTATAGACACCTGTGCCCACTCAGGCCTGGGTCCGGGCCACACACCCAGCACCTGGGCCTTCTGTTAGGTCTCTCCCTGTCCCCCTGCCAGGGGAGTGAGCAGAAAAGGCAGCCAGGAGGCGGGAGGGGGGAAAGGGCACCGCACGTTGGAGGCACCAACTGTGGGCAGACACGATGCCCATTACACACATTCTCTGTCATTGCTACAAACTTTGAACAGGGAAGAGGCTCAGGAGTACTTAAAGCCCCACATTAGTCAGATGTAGAGCCAAGATTTGAACTCAAGACTCAAACGTGGGCTCTCCTTCCACATCCCCAGGCCACCTTCCCAGTGGACACTTTAAAGCATCAAAACAGATGTCTTTTTTCTTTCCTGGGACCAGCTAGGACCACGCAGAAAAGGCTGCTCACAAGGATGTCACTGCTGCAGCCCAGAGCCCCTGTGCCCCTGTGCCCCAGCACTCCACGATCCCTCCCCCAGGGACACTCAGGTACCGGGTCATCCCTGGTAGCCCGTGGCCAGTAATAGCTTCTTGGGGTGTGAGCATTTTAGCCACTCTCCAAGTGTTCCCACCAAACCCCTGCCATTTGTGGCATAACACACACTGGAGTGTTTTCAAAACTATGCAGTGACACCATCAAGGAGGGAAAAGGTAGATGGTTCCCAGCCTGGATCTGCTTCCTTGGGGAGGACTTCATACCGAGGCCCTGGCAGTAAGTCCAGAGGAAACGGCGTTTGGGAAGCGTGGGAGCCTCCAGCATCGCTCAGGCCTGAAGCCGGGCCTTCCTGTCGGAAGCCAGGAGGCTCATTCAGGTCTGACAACCACAGCTGAGAAGAAGAATGTTCCTTTCAGAGCCCACACTGGAAAAGAGCCAGCTCCTGAAGCAACAGCATTTGCACAGATCCTGTGGAAGCAAAGAAAAACAGAAGGCGGCACTAAGAGAAGGCACTCAAGGAAGGTTCTGACTTTAAATTTGCCTCCAGATGTTACACCTGAGAAGGAACAGCAACGGTACTACATGCTTCGAACAGGTCAATGTAATTTAAAAAAAGAAATGTGGAAACACTCAGGGTTAAAAGGCCATGCCATGTGTAACAACCTCAAATGGCTCAGAAAAAAAATTACACACAGAACAAATCTGGGCAAAGGACACAGGGGTGCTCCTTGTACTATTTGCATTTTTGCAACTCTTGTAAATTTTCTAATTAATTCCAAATAAAAAGTTGATGTTTAAATCTGATCTTGAGCCTCAAGTCATTAGAGTATTAGTTGGCAACAAAGTGTGATCGGGCAGGGGTGGGACCAGTGTGGGACCCAGGAGAGAACCAATTCCAATCTTCTCCAGTACCCACTGGGTTCCAGAATCTTCCTTAGGCCCAAGCACAGTGGGGATCGAAACGGACAGTGTCATGGAGCTTATGGGGTAAAGAGGAGGCGAATGGCAAACCAGAGAGCACACAACTAGATTCATCATCACGAACTGTTGAAAGCTCTAAGGGAGAAGTTCAGAAAGATATAAGAAAGTAAAATGGGAACCCCGTGAGGAAGTAAAATCAGAAACCTAAACTTGATCATGTCTCAGTCTTTCCTGGGACAGACCCCCTGCCCCATGTCCTCCACCTGCCTCTTGTCTGTAGAAAAACTTTAGCCTCCTAGGCCTTCCCCAAATTCCAAAGAATAAATTTAATCAGAGAAGTGAGAAAATGTAGAAAAAAAGGAAAACAGTCGAGCAAGACAAAACAATAATAGTTCAGCCATTAAACAAAGTCAAGGACTTTAATTCCTCCTCAAGGGCTATAGAGAATATTCTGAGCCAGGTCCTTTGAGCAGTTATGGAGATACTGAATCCCCCACCAGGTGGAAGAAGTTAACTGTATGCTGCCCACAAGCATGTAGACCACAGACAGGTTGGAACCAGAAGGTTGACAATGTTGACTCCCGATTACCTCACCACCAACCAATCAGGAGAATGTCCACGAGCTGATCACACACCCCATAATCCCCCTCCCTCAGCCTGTCTTTAGAAACCTTTCCCTGAAAGCCTTTGGGGAGTTTGGGTCTTTTGAGCACTAGCTTCCTGGATCCCTTGTTTGGCGCCTGCAATAAACACTGCACTTTCCTTCACTACAACCCGGTGTCAGTAGACTGGCTTTACTGCACAAGGGTGAACAGACCTGACTTTGGTTCAGTAACCCTCAGGAGGCGTGAGGAGCTAGGCATTTGGGGATGGTCCTGACAGTCTCATGGTTGTGTTTGCTCTGAGGCAGAAGCCAGGGTGGGACACGGGCTTGAGCAGTTAGGTGAAGGGGTGTCACCCACCAACCTGAGACCACCTCGGGCTCCCATGGACATGCCTGGCTCTGGCGGACTGCTTGCCCTGATCTGGGGGTTCCCACTTGCCCTCACCTTGTCTTGCCCCTGCACCTGGGGGCCAGGTTCTCTTCTTGAGAAGAAGCCTCATTCTAAAGCTGCAGCTGCATCAACGCCTCTTCAGCACAGCCTTTCAGGGACCTGAGCCCTCTAAAATAACCTCCCTGGTGGAACCAAAGCTGTGCCTTTCAGGAGCTGATACGGCTCCTCAGGCAGCCTTAGGACCTTGGAGCTGATCTGGGGGAGAAGGTGGGGCCTCCAGCAGAGCAACGTGACCCCAGAGCGCTGGGGCCCTCAGGCTCCTCTTTGGCCCTGATGCCAGTGAGAAGAGGTGAATCCCAAGAGGCCCCAATAGGGGCAGCCCCTCCCGCAGTCAGGAGGCAGCTTCCAGGGACCACTCCTAGAGGACAAGGGCCACCAGCCTTGTGTCCAGGAGGCTCTGGAATCGGAGAGCCTAGTGGTGAATCCTGCCTCTGCTCTTCTTTGTGGTGTGGCCTGACTCACCTCTCTGTGCCTCTATCTCCCCACCTGTAAACTGGGACACAGCACTTTCTCCTTCATGGGGTGCGGTGGGAAAATCACAGGCGGTAGTTCTTTCTGAACAGCGCCCTGCACGTGGTAAGCATTTTATTGTCACTGCTGCTGTTGTGTTTATTACCGTTACAGCCTCATCCTCCAAGGAGAGCGCCACGTCCTGGAGTGAGGTGGGGGGGGGTCGCTGGACGTGGCCCCTCTGCCACCCTGCAATCGCGTGCAGTTCCCGGGCGCTGAGGCTGTCCTGGGCTCTGACCACCCCCCACCCCCACCCTCGCGCGCCCAATCGGCCCTAAACCCGATCCCAGCCTGGTCTTGCCTGCCCTGCCTCGCCCCCGCATCCACCACAGGCCCACTCATGCACGTGCCCGGGCCCCATATCCTCACATCCGGCAGGTCCTTCTTTCTCTGTGGGGCCTTCCGCAGGGCCCCTGCCAACCTACGGTGTTTTTGCTTTTACTCTCTGTCATGGTTGAATTAATGCACAGACACACAAAAGAACAAGAGGAATGCGCTCAGATTAGAGGCCTCCCCAGAGAAGAAAATAGCCTGTCGCCACTTTTATGAGCGCTCCTCCACCCGACTGATATTAGGGCCTGTGACCGGAACTCTGCCAGCGCAGGGCCTGGGGGAGCCGTGCCGTGCGTGGGGATAGAGACCAGTAAAGTCCTAAAGGGATTTGCAGCTCCAATCCCACAGTCCGCGTTCGCTCTGGTCAAAGCCTCCTGGCTGCATATCATATCCTGGACATCTTAGTGAAACAGGCCTTGGCTCACAGTGGCTCGTTGTTATTTCACTTCGGGGGCCCTGGTGGGAACCGAGGAAACCGGGAGGGAGCCCGCGCGCCCCGCGGAGCCCGCAGGAAAGTGCAACAGCGCCATCTAGTGTCCACGTGGGGTGGCTGCGGAGATCCGTGCGCTGTGAGCAGGGATCTTCCCTTCCAGGGAAAACGTGGATCCGTCGTCACACCTCCTCCGAAGCTTCTTAGACAACACGAGTGGCTACCGATGCCACATCATTAAGAGAATTAAAGGCCAAAATGTACACAAGGACGGACCTATTCGGTTTGGGTGCTGATGAAGGACCTAAAGGGGTCGCTGGAGTGGGATTCCCCGGACTCCCCAGCACGTGGAACCTCGTGCGAGACCTCTCAGGTTCTCAGGGCCTGCTTCCCTAGGCTAGAGCCGGCCAGCCTGGGGCCTGTATGCTGGGTCTGCAGGTAGGTTAGCAAAGCTGTCATGGGAAGGCTTCCTCCAAATAAAACTGTTCTTTCAAGAAGAGATCATAGCAAGGCACAGGTTCTCAACCTGAGCGTGCATCGATGTCACCTGGACGGCTTGTTAAAACAAGGATTCCTGGGCCACATCCGGAGTCTCTGAGAACCTGCATTTCTATCATGTTCTCTTGGTGACCGTCGATGTTGCTGGTCTAGGGCCCCACTCTGGGACCCACTGTTTAAGCTTAATAGTTATTTACGTTGGACCACTTCCTCCTAACATTTGGAAAGCTCCCGTGGTCTGCACTTATCTTGCTCCAGTTATACTGACAAGAGTTCCAGGGCCTCGGTATGGGAACTCTTTTAGGAAAAGCCGAGGAGGAGCTGGGGGGACATGGGAGAGGAGATAAGATAGAGCAGAACATCAGGACTGTCTTTCCCACCCCCATGCCCTTGCAGGCTGGAATCCACTGGGAGACAAAGTTGGTCCCAGCCCCAGACCTGCCACGCTGCGAAGACCCTTGGTTCTAATCATAGCATCCAGACAGTCGATGAAGTTAGGATACCTACAACCAACATTCAGGGACAAATTTAGGTCATCTCTGCATAATGAATGTTCCTGGGTTTTCCATAACCTTTACAGAAAGACTTGTATTGGGGACATTTCAAGCTAGAGATTTATTGACACAGATGGGGACCTTCTGTGCTGGTACAACCAGCATGATGCCATGACAGTGTGGTTTTGTTCAGCCTGCAGTCTTGAGCCACTATTTGCATTCAGCCAATCAGAAGTGAGCAGTGCTCTTAGTACCAGCCTATCACATTCCAGTAAATCAGACCACAAGTGTATTCAGCCAATCAGAAGTGAGCATTGCCCTGAGCCCCGCCCCATCACGTTCAAGCCAATCACACCACAAATGCATTCAGCCAATCAGAAGTGAGCCAGAGATCTGTGCGCCACCACAACACCCTGCCTCCCTATCGCAGTAAATCTGACCACAAATGAATCGACCCAATCAGAAGTGGTCAATGGTCTGAGCCCCTACCCACCAGAATCCACAACATTGCTTATACCTGTAAATCAAGAACTGGATCTCAGTTGATGTGGCTCTTAATTGCATCATACATCAATTGAAAAAGCAACTTGCTTGTAACTAGAAACTATCTGTTCATTACAAACGTATGACCACAACAAAAATGTATACAAGCAGGAGAAAAGCTAACCCCCTTAGAGGTGACTTATCCATCAGCACAGTAGGTACCATGCCTATGGCCCAAGGAAATGTTTTGATTTATTTTTAACTAAGAAAAAAAATGAATACAATCTGTCCTGGTTTAGATTCATCTTTATCTTCATGCTAACACAGTAGCAAAATGGGTTTTTTGGTTTTGTTTTTTATGGAAGAAGGGGCCCACGGAGGCAAAAGTGACAGGTCCCATGAAAGTCATGTGTCAGGCAAATGGGCAGAATTAGATGGTCCTGAAGGCCTGTACAGCACTAACCATCTGTAGTTCCATGTAACCTTTCTTTTCCTTCCATTATTACAAAAGACAGAAAATTGGAGAAAAAGAATGTATCAGTCTGGACTCTTGGAAGGAAGGAAGGAAAGCAAAGAAAGGAGAGAAAGAAGGAAGTGAGGGAGGGAGGGATGGAAGGTGGAAGGAAGGAAGGGGAAGAAAAATCAAACTGGATTAGGCAAAAGAGGGGGATTTATAACTCTTGCAACTGAACACTCTAGGGATAGAGCTGGCTGGATTCAGGGACTCAATCACTGGGATCTGGTGTCTCTCCCACTCTTAGCTCCAATTCCATCTTCTGGCCTTCCTCTGTAGCCACAGTATGGCAGCAGTCTTCCCACATATTTCCCACCAGCCTCTTTTCAGTCTGCTTAGACTGATTCTGTCTCAACCAGCTCCTGCTCTGACTGGCTTAGGTCTGGGTCACCCACCACACTCAAACTGCATGGGGCGTCCTGCACTCAGAACAGTGAGTGTGGCAACCCAGCTGCACACGCCTTACAGCTGAGAAGCCTCCACATACATCAGCTTATCCGACCGCCCAACAAACCCTGGGAACCAGGATCTCATTATCCCCATTTCCCAGATGAGGAGACTGAGGCCCAGAGAGGCTAAACTCACCCAAGACCACCTGCATACAGAATGGCACAGTCAGAACACAAAGCCAAATCTCCAGACTCCAGGTGCGTGTCCTGCCATTTTACTGCTATCTCCTTGCAGTATAAGAATTGAGGAGAGAAAATTATTACAGACCCAAGAGAGATGTAAGGGAGAAAAACAGGAAGGATGAAAAATCCCTACCAAAGTTATACCATGGCCCTTGCTGGTCAGTTCACTGCTAGGAGTTTAAGAAACTTCCTTCCAGGGTAAGTCTTTCTGATGTTTTCCAACTGTATTCATATCCATATCACCCTTGCAGTTTTGCCACTTGTATTATTGCTTACTTATTTTTCTTAAGTCAACTCACCTATTATACATAGATTTTAAACATCACCTTCATATCACAATTGTAAATCAAAACAGTATTACTTGCCTCAAATAAAAATCAACCTGGAACTATTAAACTTAAAAATGGTCATCAGCACATCAATCAAAACTTATCTCACATCCCAAGCAGGGTCCACAGGCTCTCTTGGGGGAATCAGAGCTGGCTGGTCACAGCAGAACGCAGGCAACCACTGTGCTCTGCTACAGCTCTTTCCAGTGTGCCTGCAATCTCCCAAAGACCCTGGGATCCAGGTGAGGGAAGTCAGCGTCCTCTGGAGCAGGAGACATGG
Source organism: Balaenoptera borealis (assembly GCF_965194805.1). Taxonomy (NCBI): domain Eukaryota; kingdom Metazoa; phylum Chordata; class Mammalia; order Artiodactyla; family Balaenopteridae; genus Balaenoptera; species Balaenoptera borealis. Next base: position 135,843,189 of record NC_138866.1, on the reverse strand, counting down.
ACAACCTACCCCAAATTGTGCTGCCAGCTTACAGCTTGGTCCACTTCCCTCATCACAAGGCAGCTGGTTCTGCCACAGCATCTGTGAGAGCTAATTTTATGTGTCAACTTGACTGGATCACGGGGTGCCCAGATATTTGGCTAAACATTATTTTGGGGTGTGTTTGTGGGGGTGTTTCCAGGTGAGATTAGCATCGGAATCAGTGGTCTGAGTAGAGCAGATTGCCCTCCCCAGTGGTAGGGCATCATCCAATCCACTGAGGGGGAAGGGAGGATATTTCTCTCCTCACCCCCACCTCAGCCCCCTGCCTAACTGCATGAGCTGGGTCCTCACTCTTCCGCCCTTGCACTGGGCCTTACACCCTCTTCACTCCTGGTTCTCAGGGCTTCAGACTCAGACTGCAATATACACCATCAACTTCCCTGGGCCTCCAGCTTGCAGATGGCAGATCTCGGGATTTCTCAGCCTCCATAACTGCAGGAGCCAATTCCTTACAGTAAATCTCTTTCTAGAGATAGAAAGGTAAGTAAGCAAGTATCAATAGATAGGGTAGGTAGATAAATATCCCATTGGTCTGTTTCTCTGGAGAACCCTGACTCATACAGCACGCTTAGCCTCCTGCCCTCACTGATACAAGATCTTATTCAGGAGCCACCAGGCCCTCGGTGGCTTCCAGCATTTTCTTTCCTGGCCATTTAGTCATTAGGTCCCTAACTTCTTCCATGACTATCGCTGGTTTGGTGCTCTGGGCAGAGGAGGGTAAGCTTGCACATGGGCCAGGGCAGCCAGGCAGCCCTGGGGTGAGCCACAGTGCCACCTACATCTTTGCCCACTGTCACTCTGGCCAGCTGTTTCTCAGGTGTACGCTGATGGCCAGTCTCCATGGGGAGACGGGAGCCACTAACTCCAAGAACTGGAAGAGCCTTAAGAGCACCCAGAGGGAGTCCCTCACTGCTGGGACAAGAAAGCCAATCCAAGGGGCCGTGTCTTCCCACCTCACTCGCCAGCTCAGGGCAGAGATGGGCTAGGTCACAACCACCCAGCTCTTGGTACAATTTTCCCTCTTACTTGACCAAGGATATTCCCACCCCAAATTAAAATGGGTCAATTAAGGTTCCTACCTCCAAGGAACCTCAGTGTGCCTCAGCGGAAGAATCTAGAGTCTCTGTGGCACGGCCATGTAGCCACGAGGACATTTTCTCACCTAGGAGGGTACCATGGACCACACGCTTGTCACCTTGTAGGAAGAGAAACCAGGGGCTGGGCCATCAATGCAGCCCGAACAGTCCCCACGCCACCCTCACCCCAAAGCTCCAAGATTCCTCATCCTGTGGATGGGGATGCCCTTGTGGGGCTGCATGGTTAGAACCATGTTTATGGGCTAAATTTCATCTTTCTTGGGCAGCAGTACAGAAATGGCATGTCTGCCAGGAAGCAGGCATGGTCTGTGCCCTCTCCTCTTGCAACTGGACGTCTCTGCTCCACGGTTCCGAGCGCTGCCTCACAGCTGAGCGTCAGTCCAGTCCGTGCCTCTCCTCTCCCTGTGCTTCCCATCCACCCCGGAGGAGAGCTCAGAGCTGGGGGTCCCAGGCAGAGAGAGGCTGACGGGTGAAGGGGGTAGACTCTTAAAGCCAAAGCTTGTGCCAAGGAAACAGAATCCCCAGGAAGGGTGGCCTTGTGAGGGAAGGGTCTCAGAGATAGCGGAAATCCTCCCCAACCAAATATAGTTCCCCTATCTCCACGCTTTGCTTTTATTCCTTTGGATAAGATCTCTACATTTGGCAGATAGTTCTTTATAATAGCTAAAACCAGGAAGCAGCCTAAATATCCAAGAGGAGGAATGTGGTCGTGTAAATTATGGTATTCCAGGAGATGCTGGGTAGTCTTAAGTATGATGGTTAAAACACTGGGGTAAAACAACTCAGGTAATTTAAAAAGCAAGAAGCAAATTGCATGTACAATATGATCACTACTCTGCCCTTTTAAAGAAAAAGATCTAGAAGTATAAACACCAAGAAATTGCAGTGTACCTCTGGGCCAGGTAGAAATGTAGCAGGATATGACTCCCTTAAAGGCAAGGGCACCTGTTCCCACGCAGAGCCTCAGGGCTGCTGGGTCACCCAGCCCTGCCCTGCAGGCCCCACAGAGCTGTCATCTGGAGCACGGGCCTCCTAACCTGGGTGTGTGCCCACCCACCCAGCCCCAGGGCTTCTCCACAGGGGACACCCACCAGATTTGACAGCATCCAAGTTCTCTGGGCTTTCTTTCCATCTATTCGGGCTGTCAGTTGATAGTCACAGGCCAGAGCCGACTGCCTCAATGCTGTAGGGTCAGGAGCCTCCACCCTGAATTCAGGGAGCTGGCAATCGAGGTGAACATCCAAGTGGACTTTCGCTTCCAGGCTGCTCCTTTAGCATCATAACAGAAAGTCCAGGGTGGCCAAACAATGCCACCAGCCACTGCCACAGATCTTATCCACCACGCCCAAAATCCTCCTCCTCCTCTGCCGCCTCCCCCTCCCTCCTTCCCTCCCTTTCTCTGTCCCTCCCCTCCTCCCCCTTCCCCTCCCCTTCTCCCCTCCCTCCCCCCTTCCCTTTCTCTGTCCCTGCCCCTCCCTCCTCCTCCTCCCCCTCTCCCTCCCTCTCTCTCTTTCTCTCTCTTCCTCCTTCCCTTCTCCCCAACGCCACCCCACCAGCAGCACCCTCTTCAGAAATCCCCCCCTCCTCTCTGCATTAACTTCACTGGCTGTACTTGTATCTGGCCCTTGAAGCCCAGAGCAGTGGGAGGACGATTCCCCCCTCCCCCTTCTATCTTCATCTGCAACAGGCTCTGTGCTTATTCTCCCAAAGGAGTTCTTTTACCAGCACTTTTTAATGTCATGTGTCACATGCTGATTGTTAAGGCCGGGAGGAAACCAGAACCCCTGTCCCCATTACCATCATTGCTTTTTTGCAATAGTAGCAGCTGCTACTCACACTGGCCAGAATGTTCCAGGAGGGAAGGGGCCACGGCTCCACGTGCATGAGGCTGTCCCGGACTCAGCCCAGCGCCTGGCCCACGGAGGGGATGAACGCACACGCACTGTTTCATCCCAGGAACAAGAACCCCAAGAGGCTGAAAGCATGCTGTCCCCGTGTGGAACGCTGGCGCTGGGCAGGCTCGGCGCCTCTGTGAGCTGGCCCAGCTTGGCTTAACTTGGGGGTGGGTGTCAGCCAGAAGGGTGTCCCCACCCGTCGCACCCGACCTGAGGGCCAGACTTGCTCCCCATCTCACCCTCACACAGCTCGCCCTCCATGGGGCAGGCGGCCAGGCAGCAGCTCTGTTTGCTATTCTGCCCTCCCCTCTTCTCACTCCTAAGTCCATTTTTCTCAGCATTACAGCCACGGCCACCAGGACCTGGGCATCCCTGTATATAGGGCATTTAACCTTAAGCCTCTCAGTGAATCCTGCAAGGGGGACATTATTCCCATCTTATAAATGAGCAAAACTGGCCCCAAAATGTTTCAGATGCTGCTGCTGAGAAAAGGCCGAGTAGCATATCAGAAAAGCTAAAGGTGAAAATGGGGCCACGCTGACGACACAGAAGAGGAGGGAGTCCAGATCACAGCTGGATGGTGACCTGCCTCTAGGAGCACGGGCCCCAGGGCTTCCTGAACCCCTCCCCCAGGGAGGATGCTGAACGGCCAGGGAGCTGAGAGGAGGGAGGGGCAGGGGCTGCACAGGAGCACCAAGGGCCCCACATGTGTTCCTACCCAGAACGCTGCTCTAGGGGGTGTGGCTGCTCTAGGGGGTGTGGTCAATGCACATTTCCCCAGAGGTGGAGGTCGCACCATCCCCTCCCCCACCTCCCTGCAACGCAGTGGTGCACAGAAGGAAGGGAACAGGTTTCATAGGAAAAACAAAATGGGGACTTCCATGGTGGTGCAGTAATTAGGAGTCCGCCTGCCAATGCAGGGGACGCAGGTTCGAGCCCTGGTCCAGGAAGATCCCACGTGCCTCAGAGCAACTGAGTACAAGTGCCACAACTACTGAGCCTCCCCTCTGGATCCCGTGCTCTGCAACAAGAGAAGCCACCGCAATGAGAAGCCCGCGCACCACAATGAAGAGTAGCCCCCGCTCGGAGCAACTACAGAAAGCCTGAGCGCAGCAACGAAGACCCAACACAGCCAAAAATAAATAAAATTCAAAATAAATAAATAAATAAATAGTCATTTTTTTAAAAAAGAGAAAGAAAAGAAAAATAAAATGTCAAAAATGAGTCTGACTGAAAGAGTCCTGCTCTGGGAGGTACCATTAAAGAGAAAGAATCGAAATCAGGATTTTTTTTTTAATTTATTTTATTGAAGTATAGTTGATTTACAATGTTGTGGATCTCTGCACCCCATGTTCGCTACAGCATTTCTCACAATAGCCAAGACATGGAAATAAGCTAAATGTCCGATGACAGATGAATAGATTTTTAAAAAGTGATATATAGAGGCAATGGAATTTTTTTTAACATCTTTATTGGAGTATAATTGCTTTACAATGGTTTGTTAGTTTCTGCTTTATAACAAAGTGAATCAGGTATACATATACATATATCACCATATCTCCTCCCTCTTGTGTCTCCCTCCCCCCTCCCTATCCCACCCCTCTAGGTGGTCACAAACCACTGAGCTGATTCTCCTGTGCTATGCGGCTGCTTCCCACTAGCTATCTATTTTACATTTGGTAGTATATATAAGTCCATGCCACTCTCTCATTTCATCCCAGCTTAACCTTCCCCCCACCATGTCCTCAAGGCCATTCTCTACGTCTGCGTCATTATTCTTGACCTGCACCTAGGTTCTTCATAACCTTTTTTTTTTTTTTAGATTGCATATATATGTGTTAGCATACAGTATTTGTTTTTCTCATTCTGACTTACTTCACTCTGTATGACAGACTCTAGGTCCATCCACCTCACTACAAATAATTCAGTTTCATTTCTTTTTATGGCTGAGTAATATTCTACTGTATATATGTGCCACATCTTCTTTATCCATTCATCTGTTGATGGACACTTAAGTTGCTTCCATATCCTGGCAATTGTAAATAGAGCTGCAATGAACATTGTGGCACATGACTCTTTTTGAATTATGGTTTTCTCAGGGTATATGCCCAGTAGTGGGATTGCTGGATCATATGGTAGTTCTATTTTTAGTTTTTAAGGAACCTCCATACTGTTCTCCATAGTGACTGTATCAATTTACATTCCTACCAACACTGCAAGACGCTTCCCTTTCCTCCACACCCTCTCCAGCATTTATTGTTTGTAGATTTTTTGATGATGGCCATTCTGACTGGTGTCAGGTGATAGCTCATTGTAGTTTTGATTTGCAGTTCTCTAATGATTAGTGGTGTTGAGCATCCTTTCACGTGTTTGCTGATAAGCTGTATATCTTCTTTGGAGAAGTGTCTGTTTAGGTCTTCTGCCCATTTTTGGACTGGGTTGTTTGATTTTTTGATATTGAGCTGCATGAGCTGCTTGTAAATTTTGGAGATTAATCATTTGTCAGTTGTTTCATTTGCAAATATTTTCCCCCATTCTGAGGGTTGTCTTTTCATCTTGTTTATGGTTTCCCTTGCTGTGCAAAAGCTTTTAAGTTTCATTAGGTCCCATTTCTTTATTTTTGTTTTTATTTCCATTTCTCTAGGAGCTGGGTCAAAAAGGACCCTGCTGTGATTTATGTCATAGAGTGTCATGCCTTTGTTTTCCTCTAAGAGTTTTATAGTATCTGGCCTTACATTTAGGTCTTCAATCCATTTTGAGTTTATTTTTGTGTATGGTGTTAGCAGGTGTTCTAATTTCATTCTTCTACATGTAGCTGTCCAGTTTTCCCAGCACCACTTATTGAAGAGGCTGTCTTTTCTCTGTTGTATATTCTTGCCTCCTTTATCAAAAATAAGGTGACCATATGTGCATGGGTTTATCTCTGGGTTTTCTATCCTGTTCCATTGATCTATATTTCTGTTTCTGTGCCAGTACCATACTGTCTTGATTACTGTAGCTTTGTAATATAGTCTGAAGTCAGGGAGCATGACTCCTCCAGCTCCATTGTTCTTTCTCAAGATAGATTGTTTTGGCTATTCGGGGTCTTTTGTGTTTCCATACAAATTGTGAAATTTTTTGTTCTAGCTCTGTGGAAAATGCCATTGGTAGTTTGATAGGGATTGCATTGAATCTGTAGATTGCTTTGGGTAGTATATTCATGTTCACAATGTTGATGCTTCCAATCCAAGAACATGGTATATTTCTCCATCTGTTTGTATCATCTTTAATTTCTTCCATCAGTGCCTTATAGTTTTCTGAGTACAGGTCTTTTGTCTCCTTAGGTAGGTTTATTCCTAGGAATTGTATTCTTTTTGTTGCAGTGGTAAATGGGAGTGTTTCCTTAATTTCTCTTTCACATTTTTCATCATTGGTGTATAGGAATGCAAGAGATTTCTGTGTATTAATTTTGTATCCTGTTACTTTACCAAATTCATTGATTAGTTCTAGTAGTTTTCTGGTAGCATCTTTAGGATTCTCTGTGTATATTATCATGTCATCTGCAATCAGTGACAGCTCTACTTCTTCTTTTCTGATTTGGATTCCTTTTATTTCTTTTTCTTCTCTGATTGCTGTGGCTAAAACTTCCAAAACTATGTTGAATAATAGTGGTGAGAGTGGGCAACCTTGTCTTCTTCCTGATCTTAGTGGAAATGGTTTCAGTTTTTCACCACTGAGAACGATGTTTGCTGTGGGTTTGTCATATATGGCCTTTATTATGTTGAGGTAAGTTCCCTCTATGCCTACTTTCTGGAGGGTTTTTATCATAAATGGGTGTTGAATTTTGTCAAAAGCCTTTTCTGCATCTATTGAGATGATCATATGGTTTTTATCCTTCAATTTGTTAATATGGTGTATCACATTGATTGATTTGTGTATATTGAACAATCCTTGCATTCCTGGGATAAACCCCACGTGATCATGGTGTATGATCCTTTTAATGTGCTGTTGGATTCTGTTTGCTAGTATTTTGTTGAGGATTCTTGCATCTATGTTTATCAGTGATATTGCCTGTAGTTTTCTCTCTTTGTGACATCCTTGTCTGCTTTTGGTATCAGGGTGATGGTGGTCTCGTAGAATGAGTTTGGGAGTGTTCCTCCCTCTGCTATATTTTGGAAGAGTTTGAGAAGGATAGGTGTTAGCTCTTCTCTAAAAGTTTGATAGAATTCGCCTGTGAAGCCATCTGGTCCTGGGCTTTTGTTTGTTGCAAGATTTTTAATCACAGTCTCAATTTCAGCATTTGTGATTGGTCTGTTTATATTTTCTATTTCTTCCTGGTTCAGTGTCAGAAGGTTGTGCTTTTCTAAGAATTTGTCCATTACTTCCAGGTTGTCCATTTTATTGGCATGTAGTTGCTTGTAGTAATCTCTCATGATCCTCTGTATTTCTGCAGTGTCAGTTGTTACTTTTCCTTTTTCATTTCTATTTCTATTGATTTGAGTCTTTTCTCTTTTTTCTTCATGAGTGTGGCTAATGGTTTATCAATTTTGTTTATCTTCTCAAAGAACCAGCTTTTGGTTTTATGGATCTTTGCTATTGTTTTCTTCATTTCTTTTTCATTTATTTCTGATCTGATCTTTATGATTTCTTTCCTTCTGCTAACTTTGGGGGTTTTTTGGTCTTCTTTCTCTAATTGCTTTAGGTGTAAGGTTAGGTTGTTTATTTGAGATGTTTTTTGTTTCTTGAGATAGGATTGTATTGCTATAAACTTCCCTCTTAGAACTGCTTTTGCTGCATCCCATAGGTTTTGGGTCATCGTGTTTTCATTGTCATTTGTTCCTAGGTATTTTTGATTTCCTCTTTGATTTCTTCAGTGATCTCTTGGTTATTAAGTAGTGTATTGTTTAGCCTCCATGTGATTGTATTTTTGACAGATTTTATCCTGTAATTGACATCTAGTCTCATAGCATTGTAGTCAGAAAAGATACTTGATACGACTTCAGTTTCCTTAAATTTACCAAGACTTGATTTGTGACCCAAGATATGATCCATCCTGGAGAATGTTCCATGAACACTTGAGAAGAAAGTGTATTCTGTTGTTTTTGGATGGAATGTCTTATAAATATCAATTAAGTCCATCTTGTTTAATGTATCATTTAAAGCTTGTGTTTCCTTATTTATTTTCATTTTGGATGATCTGCCCATTGGTGAAAGTGGGGTGTTAAAGTCCCCTACTATTATTGTGTTACTGTAAATTTCCCCTTTTATGGCTGTTAGCATTCACCTTATGTATTGAGGTGCTCCTATGTTGGGTGCATAAATATTTACAATTGTTATATCTTCTTCTTGGATCGATCCCTTGATCATTATGTATTGTTCTTCTTTGTCTCTTGTAATAGTCTTTATCTTAAAGTCTATTTTGTCTGATATGAGAATTGCTACTCCAGTTTTCTTTTGATTTCCATTTGCATGGAATATCTTTTTCCATCCCCTCACTTTCAGTCTGTATGTGTCCCTAGGTCTGAAGTGGGTCTCTTGTAGACAGCATATATATGGGTCTTGTTTTTGTATCCATTTAGCCAGTCTATGTCTTTTGGTTGGAGCATTTAATCCATTTACATTTAAGGTAATTATCGATATGTATGTTCCTATTACCATTTTCTCAATTGTTTTGGGTTTGTTATTGTAGGTCTTTTCCTTCTCTTGTGTTTCCTGCCTAGGGAAGTTCCTTTAGCATTTGTTGTAAGGCTGGTTTTGTGGTGCTGAATTCTCTTAGCTTTTGCTTGTCTGTAAAGGCTTTAATTTCTCTGTCAAATCTGAATGAGATCCTTCCTGGATGGAGTAATCTTGGTTGTAGGTTTTTCCCTTTCATCACTTTAAATATGTCTTGTCACTCCCTTCTGGCTTTCAGAGTTTCTGCTGAAAGATCAGCTGTTAAGCTTATGGGGATTCCCTTGTATGTTATTTGTTGTTTTTCCGTTGCTGCTTTTAATATTTTTTCTTTGTATTTAATTTTTGATAGTTTGATTAATATGTGTCTTGGCATGTTTCTCTTTGGATTTATCCTGTATGGGATTCTCTGTGCTTCCTGGACTTGACTATTTCCTTTCTCATATTAGGGAAGTTTTCAACTATAATGTCCTCAAATATTTTCTCAGTCCCTTTTTTTTTTCTTCTTCTTCTTCTGGGACCCCTATCATTCGAATGTTGGTGCATTTAATGTTGTCCCAGAGGTCTATGAGACTGTCCTCAAGTCTTTTCATTGTTTTTTCTTAATCTGCTCTGTGGTAGTTATTTCCACTATTTTATCTTCCAGGTCACTTATCTGTTCTTCTGCCTCAGTTATTCTGCTATTGATTCCTTCTAGAGAACTTTTTATTTCATTTATTGTGTTGTTCATCATTGTTTGTTCGCTCTTTAGTTCTTCTAGGTCCTTGTTAAATGTTTTTTGTATTTTCTCCATTCTAGTTCCAAGATTTGGGATGATATTTACTATCATTACTCTGAATTCTTTTTCAGGTAGACTGCCTATTTCCTGTTCATTTGTTTGGTCTGGTGGGTTTTCACCTTGCTCCTTTATCTGCTGTGTGTTTCTCTGTCTTCTCATTTTGCTTAACTTGCTGTGTTTGGGGTCTCCTTTTCGCAGGCTGCAGGTTCTTAGTTCCCATTGTTTTTGGTGTCTGTTCCCAGTGGCTAACGTTGGTTCAGTGGGTTGTGTAGGCTTCCTGGTGGAGGGGACTGGTGCCTGTATTCTGGTGGATGAGGCTGGATCTTGTCTTTCTGGTGGGCAGGACTGCATCCGGTGGTGTGTTTTGGGGTGTCTGTGACCTTATTATGATTTTAGTCAGCCTCTCTGCTAATGGGTGGGGTTGTGTTCCTGTCTTGCTAGTTGTTTGGCATAGGGTGTCCAGCACTGTAGCTTGCTGGTCATTGAGTGGAGCTAGGTCTTAGCGTTGAGATGGAGATCTATGGGAGAGCTTTCGCTGTTTGATATTACGTGGAGCCGGGAGGTCTCTGGTGGGCCAATGTCCTGAACTCGGCTCTCCCACCTCAGAAGCACAGGCCTGACACCCGGCCAGAGCACCAAGACCCTGTCAGCCACACGGCTCAGAAGAAAAGGGAGAAAAAAAGAAAGAAAGAAAAAAAGGAAATAAAGTTATTAAAATAAAAAATAATTATTAAAAATTTAAAAATTAAAAAGTAATTAAAAAAGGAAAAAAAAGACAGGAAGAAGAGAGCAACAAAACCAAAAAACAAATCCACCAATGATAACAAGTGTTAAAAACTATACTAAAAAAAAAAAGGACAGACAGAACCCTAGGACAAATGGTAAAAGCAAAGCTATAGAGACAAAATCACACAAAGAAGCATACATATACACACTCACAAAAAAAGAGAAAGCAAAAATATATATATCTCATTGCTCCCAAAGTCCACCGTCTCAATTTTGGGATGATTCATTGTCTATTCAGGTATTCCACAGATGCAGGTACATCAAGTTGATTGTGGAGATTTAATCCGCTGCTCCTGAGGCTTCTAGGAGAAATTTCCCTTTCTCTTCTTTGTTTGCACAGCTCCTGGGGTTCAGCTTTGGATTGGCCCCGCCTCTGCATGTAGGTTGCATGAGGGCATCTGTTCCCACCCAGACAGGATGGGGTTAAAGGAGCAGCTGATTAGGGGGCTCTGGCTCACTCAGGCTTGGGGGAGGGAGGGGTACGGAGTGCAGGGTGAGCCTGCGGTGGCAGAGGCTGGCCTAACGTTGCAGCAGCCTGAGATGCGACATGTGTTCTCCTGGGGAAGGTGTCCCTGGATCACAGGACCCTGGCATTGGCGGGTTGCACAGGCTCCCGGGAGGGGAGGTGTGGACAGTGACCTGTGCTTGCACACAGGCTTCTTGGTGGCTCCAGCAGCAGCCTTAGCGTTTCATTCTCATGTCTGTTGTCCACACTGATAGCCGCAGCTCGAGCCCGTCTCTGGAGCTCATTTAGGCGGTGCTGTGAATCCCCTCTCCTTGCACACCCCACAACAATGGTCTCTTGCCTCTTAGGCAGCTCCAGACTTTTTCCCGGACTCCCTCCTGGCTAGCTGTGGTGCACTAGCCCCCTTCAGGCTGTGTTCACGCAGCCATCCCCAGTCCTCTCCCTGGGATCTGACCTCCGAAGCCGGAGACTCAGCTCCCAGCCCCCGCCCATCCTGGCGGGTGAGCAGACAAGCCTCTCGGGCTGGTGAGTGCTGGTCGGCAGCGATCCTCTGTGGGGGAATCTCTGCTTTGCCCTCTGTACCCCTGTTGCTGCGCTCTCCTCCATGGCTCTGAAGCTTCCCCCCAGCCACCCCCGTCTCTGCCAGTGACGGGCCTTCCTAGTGTGTGGAAACTTTTCCTCCTTCACAGCTCCCTCCCAGAGGTGCAGGTCCTGTCCCTATCCTTTTATCTCTGTCTTTTCTTCTTTCTTTTGCCCTACCCAGGTATGTAGGGAGTTTCTTGCCTTTTGGGAGGTCTGAGGTCTTCTGCCAGCGTTCAGTAGGTGTTCTGTAGGAGTTGTTCCACATTATCAATGTATTTCTGAGGTATTTGTGGGGAGGAAGGGGATCTCTACGTGTGGAGGGGACCTCCACAGATGGTTCAGTGTTCACCCAACATTTTTCATTCTCTCCCTTTCACCGCAGCATCGCCCAAGCGCTCAGCCTGTGAGCGACCCGGGGAGCAGACAAGCCTCAAGGCCTCCTCTTTCAACTTGTGGCGGAGGGAGGTAGGGTGAATTTTAGAGTGAAGAAATTAGGAAACTTTGAAATCTGTCTGCACTCCTGGACTCACAATGAAAGATAAACATTTTTTCCTTAAAAGAAAGAAATAGAGATATGAGCTCTCTCAAGAATAAGTCTAACTTATTATCCGTCTTCTTGCACACTGAAATGCCAGAGAGGAGGAGGGGGGTGGGAGGGGGAAAACTAGTTCCATAGTGAAACAGATCAACAGAGGCAGGCATGAGCAGTCTGCACGGCTGTTTCTTTCCCTTGTAAAGCGCCGAGTTTCCAACTGCGATTAAAGATGCCCACCCAGGCTGGGCCTCCACGGATTCTGCAGGAGGCAGGCTGGGTCCACTGCCTGGAGACACACACCAAGGGCTGCCTGCCGCCTGGGCTGAGCTGGCTTTGGTTTGTGCAAGGCTGCCATCGTGTGGCCGCCGTGGGTATCTCCCTGGGAAAACTGCCCATGCTCTCTGCAAATCTAAGATCACCGTTTTCTGCCACCAGCCAGAAGGAGGGCTCAAGATATCGATTACGAGGAAAATCAAGTTCTAAGGTTCCCATCCAGGTCTGAATCTTCTCAAAAATACCAGATGCTGAGTCAGCCTAAAACTCTGAGGGAAAATCTGTCTGAGGTGCAGTGCATAGCAATGAGTGTCACCACCGCTGCCAGACATTGAACCCCTAAGGCAAGCTTCTGCATGACCCTGGGTCCCCAGTGTCCTCTGCCCACCTTGCATCTGGTTTTCTTTACTGAGCAGGATTTTAAGGTTCATCCATGTTGTAGCATGTATTAGCACGTCATTCCTTTTTATAGCTGAAGAATATTCCATTGTATGGATATACCACATTTTGTCTATCCCCCCTGCCAATTGATGGATTTTTTTAGTTGATTTCAGTTTTTGGTTATTATCAACAATGCTGCTATGAACATATGTGTACAAGTTTTTATGTGGACATATGCCTTCAGTTCTCTTGCATATATACCCAAGAGTGGGATTTCTGGATCTTACAGTAAGTTTGGGGTGGAGCAGCCCACAGGGCACGGGCCCAGGATCTGGGGATACCATTCTGCCAAGTAATGACTTCCCTGTGAATTTTTCTATATATATTCATTGTAGAGTCAAATAACTTCCTCCCCGTTAACTCCCTTTAGATGGGAATAAAAGGACATGCATTTATAAAACACAACTATTACTACTGCAACACTGAAAGCAACCAAAGGAAAAGCAGACAAACTGGACTTCATCAAAATTCAAAATGTCACACTTCAAATCACATCACCAAGAAAGTGAAAAGACAACCCATGGAATGGGAGAAAATATCAATATTTGCAAATGATGTATGTGATAAGAGACTTGTATCCAGAATATATAAAGAACTATTACAACTCAAAAATAAAAAGACAATCCAATTAAGAAATGGGCAAAGAACTGAATAAACATTTCTCCAAAGACATAAAAAGGCTGACAAGCACATGGAAAGTTGCTCCACGTCACTAGTCATCAAGGAAATGCACGTGAAAACCATTATGAGATACTAGTTCTCAAGCATTAGGATGGGGCCATAATCACAAAGATAAAAAGCAAAGAGTGCTGGCTGGGATGGGGAGAAACTGGAACACTCCCCTATTGCTGGAGGAAATGTAAAATGGTGTATCACTTTGAAAAATAATTTGGCAGTTCCTCAAAATGTTAAAAATAGAGTTACCATATGACCTGAAATTCCACACTTGGGTATAGACCCAAGAGAATTGAAGGCATATGTCCACATAAAAACACAATGTTCATAGCAGCATTATTGATGGTTGCCAAAAACTGACATCAACCCAAAAGTCCATCAATCAAGAAATGGATTTGTAAAAAGTGGTATATCCATACGGTGGAATATTCTTCAGTTATTCTCATACATGCTACGACATGGATGAACCTTAAAAACGTTATGCTAAATGAAAAAAAGAAAAGAGAGATGCAAATGACCACACGTTGTATGATCCCACTTGTATGACATGTCCACAATAGGCAATTCTAGAGAGAGAAAGTAGAATTTGTGGTTGCCTAGGGCTGGGTGGTAGGTGGAAAGGGAGAGACTGCTAATGGGTACAGGGTTTCTTTTTGAGGTACTGACTGTGGTGGTGGTTGCACAACTCTGTAAACATACTAGAAACCACGACAGTATATACTTTAAAAGAAATAAACTTGATGGATTGTAAATTATATCTCAACAGAGCTGTTATATAATAACAGGCAAGAACATGGAGGAACGGAATAATAAATTTTAAAACAGTGATTTAATAAAACAACACACCAGAGAAGCAGAGTCAAGATGGCGGAGTGGGAGGACGCAGAGTTCACATCTCCCCACAACTAGGGCATCTACCAGACACGGGTGGGGACTCCAACGCCCAAGGAAGAGGGAGGAACCCCTGAGTGACCAGGTAGGATGTGGGGGGGAGTGAGGAGGGAGGAGAAGTGGAGATCAGACAGGACTGGCACCCCTGAGGGGTGGCTGGGAGAAGGGAGGGGTTCCCACACCTGGAGGGACCCTCGGAGGCTCAGAGGATCAGGGGGGAGTGTGGCTAGCGTTTCTCCTGCCCATTTGGGCCCCGAGAAGCCTGCAGGGGTCCTGGGCCTGGTCCTCCACCCTCCGAGACCCCCTCTGGCAGCATGGGTCCTAGGGGCATAGGAGGGACAGAGGAGGGGGAAGAGGAGGAGAGGCAGATGAGGTGGGGGTACCCACCAGGACCAGAGGATCAGGGAAAGTGCAGCTGGTGTTTCCCCCACCCACTCAGGCCCTGGGAAGCCTGCTGGGCTCCCAGGCAAGGTCCTCCACCCACCAAGGCACCCTCCGGCCGTGTGGGTCCTAGGGTTGTGGAGGTGTGCGGGGAGAAGAGAAGAGGCGACTGGGGAGGGACCCTCCAGGATCGGAGGATCAAGGGAGATGCAACTACTTTCCCCTGCCCACTCAAGCCCCGGGAAGCTTGCTGGGGTCCCAGGCCGGGCCCTCCGCCTTCCAGGGCCCCCTCCAGCCCCATTGGTCCTAGGGGCGTGGGTGGTGGGGAGGAAGAAGAGGAGAGGCAGATGGGGAGGAGCTCTCTGGGATCAGAGGATCGGGGGGAACGCGCCTAGCATTTCCCCTGGCCACTCAGGCCTAGGGAGCCTGCTGGGGTCCGGGACCTGATCCTCAGCCCTCTGAGGCCAGAGGCACTCGTGGGCCCCACCGGCTGTGCTGAGCCTAAGCCCCGCCCCTCACCCCCACCCCCAGGGCCTTTTCCTGCATGTGGGTCCTAAGCTTAGACCCCCTCCCACCGCCAAAGCCCTGCCCCCCACAGCCAAGGCCTTTTGCAGCTTTTTGTTTTTTCCTCCTTTTTGCTACTGTGGTTCTGTTTTACCTTCTGATTGTTGTTTCATCTATATTTATTTTTTCTAACATATCTGTTAGTCTTCTAATCTTATTTTATTTTTTACTGTTTGTTATTGTTCTGCTTTTTTTTTTTTTGGCCACCCTATGCAGCTTGCAGGATCTTGGTTCACAAGACGGGGGTCGGGCCTGAGCTCTGGCAGTGGGAGCTCTGAGTCTGAACCACTGGACTAAAAGAGAACCACAGACCCCAGGGAATATTCATCGCAGTGAGGTCTCCTGGAGGTCCTCATCTCGGCACCAAGACCCAGCTGTACCCAACAGTCTACAAACTCCAGTGCTGGAAGCCTCAGGCCAAACAACCAGTAAGATAGGAACACAATCCCACCCATCAAAAAAAAAAAATGAGATGACAAAAAAGTATGTTACAGATGAAAAAGTAAGGTAAAAACCTACAAGACCAAAGAAGAGGAAATAGGCAACCTACCTGAAAAACAATACAGAGTAATGATAGTAAAGATGATCCAGAATCTCAGAAATAGAATGGAGGCACAGATTAAGAAAATACAAGAAATGTTTAACACAGATCTAGAAGAACTAAAGAACAAAAAGAGATGAACAACACAGTAACTGAAATGAAAAATACACTAGAAGGAATCAATAACAGAATAACTGAGTCAAAAGAACGAATAAGTGAGCTGGAAGACAGAATGGTGGAAATAACTGCCAAGGAGCAGAATAAAGAAAAAAGAATGAAAAGAATTAAAGACAATCTCAGAAACCACTGGGACAACACTAAACGCACCAACATTCGAATTATAGGGGTCCCAGAAGAAGAATAGGAAAAAAAAAAGTGTCTGAGAAAATATTCAAAGAGATTATAGTAGAAAACTTCCCTAACATGGGAAAGGAAACAGCCACCCAAGTCCAGGAAGCGCAGAGAGTCCCAGGCAGGATAACCCCTAGGAGAAAAAAACCAAGACGCATATTAATCAAACTAACATTATATTCAAAGAAAAAATATTAAAAGCGGCAAAGGAAAAGCAAAAAATAACATACAAGGGAATCCCCATAAGGTTATCAGCTGATTTTTCAGCAGAAACTCTGCAGGCCAGAAGGGAGCAGCAGGATATACTTAAAGTGATGAAAAAGAAAAACCTACAACCAAGATTACTCCACCCAGCAAGGATCTCAATCAGATTTGATATAAAAATCAAAAGCTTTACAGACAAGCAAAAGCTAAGAGAATTCAGCACCACCAAACCAGCTTTACAACAAATGCTAAAGGAACTTCTCTAAGCAGGAGACACAAGAGAAGGAAAAGACCCACAAAAACAAATCCAAAACAATTGAGAAAATGGTAATAGGAAAATATCGATAATCACCTTGAATGTAAATGGATTAAATGCTCCAACAAAAAGACACGGACTGGCTGAATGGATACAAAAACAAGACCCATATATCTGCTGTCTACAAGAGACGCACTTCAGACCTAGGGACACATACAGACTGAAAGTGAGGGTATGGAAAAAGATATTCCATGCAAATGGAAATCAAAAGAAAGCTGGAGTAGCAATACTCATATCAGATAAAATGGACTTTAAAATAAAGAATGTTACAAGAGACAAGGAAGGACACTACATAATAATCAGGGATCAATCCAAGAAGAAGATATAACAATTATAAATATTTATGTGCCCAACATAGGAGCAGCTTAATACATAAGGCAAGTGCTAACAACCATAAAAGGGGAAATCAACAGTAACACAACAGTAAGGGACCTTAACACCCCAATTACACCAATGGACAGATCATCCAAACAGAAAATAAATAAGGAAACACAAGCTTTCTAAATAAACAGAAAATAAATAAGGAAACACAACAGACCAAACAGATTTAATTGATATTTATAGGACATTCCACCCAAAAGTGGCAGAATACACTTTCTTCTCAAGTGCACACGGAACATTCTCCAGGACAGATCACATCTTGGATCACAAATCAAGCCTCAGAAAATTTAAGAAAATTGAAATCGTATCAAGCATCTTTTCTGACCACAACACTATAAGATTAGAAATCAATTACAGGAAAAAAACTGTAAAAAACAAAAATACATGGAAGCTAAACAGTACACTACTAAATAATCAAGAGATCACTGAAGAAATCAAAGAGGAAATTAAAAAATACATAGAAACAAATGACAACGAAAACATGAAAACCCAAAACCTATGGGATGTAGCAAAAGCAGTTCTAAGAGGGAATTTTATAGCAATTCAATCTCACCTCAAGAACAAGAAAAATCTCAAATAAACAATCAAATCTTACACCTAAAGCAACTAGAGAAAGAAGAACAAAGAAAACCCAAAGTCAGTAGAAGGAAAGAAATCATAAAGATCAGAGCAGAAATAAATGAAATAGAAAAGAAGAAAACAATAGCAAAGATCAACAAAACTAAAAGCTGGTTCCTTGAGAAGATGAACAAAATTGATAAACATTTAGCCTGACTCATCAAGAAAAAAAGGGAGAGGACACAAATCAATAAAATCAGAAATGAAAAAGGAGAAATCAAAACTGACACCACAGAAATACAAAGAATTAAAAGTGATTATTACAAACAACTGTATGCCAATAAAATGGACAACCTGGAAGAAATGGACAAATTCTTGAAAAAGTACAATCTCCCAAGACTGAACCAGGAAGAATTAGAAAATATAAACAGACCTATCACAAGTAATGAAATTGAAACTGTAATTAAAAAATCTTCCAACAAACAAAAGTCCAGGACCAGATGGCTTCACAGGCGAATTCTATCCAACATTTAGAGGAGAGCTAACACCCGTCCTTCTCAAACTTTTCCAAAAAACTGCAGAGGGAGGAACACTCCCAAATTCGTTCTATGAGGCCACCATCGCCCTGATACCAAAACCAGACAAAGATGTCACAATAAAAGAAAATTCCAGACCAATATCACTGATGAACATATACACAAAAGCAAAATACTAGCAAACAGAATCCAACAACACATTAAAAGGATCATACACCATGATCAAGTGGGATTTGTCGCAGGAATGCAAGGATTCTTCCATATATGCAAATCAATCAATGTGACACACCATATTAACAAATTAAGGAATAAAAACCATATGATCATCTCAATAGATGCAGAAAAAGCTTTTGACAAAATTCAACACCGATTCATGATAAAAACTCTCCAGAAAATGGGCATAGAGGGAACCTACCTCAACATAATAAAGGTCATATATGACAAACCCACAGGAAACATCATTCTCAATGCTGAAAAACTGAAAGCATTTCCGCTAAGATCAGGAAGAAGACAAGGATGTCCACTCTTACCACTCTTATTAAACATAGTTTTGGAAGTCCTAGCCATGGCAATCAGAGAAGAAAAAGAAATAAAAGGAATCCAAATTGGAAAAGAAATAGTAAAACTGTCACTGTTTGCAGATGACATGATACCATACATAGAAAATCGTAAAGATGCCACCAGAAAACTACTAGAACTAATCAATGAATTTGGTAAGGTTGCAGGATACAAAATTAATGGACAGAAATCGCTTGCATTCCTATACATTAACAACGAAAAATCAGAAAGAGAAATTAAGGAAATAATCCCATTTACCATCACAACAAAAAGAATAAAATACTTAGGAATAAACCTACCTAAGGAGGCAAAAGATCTGTACTCAGAAAACTATAAAACACTGATGAAAGAAATCAAAGATGACATAAACAGATGGAGAAATATACCATGTTCTTGGATTGAAAGAATCAATATTGTGAAAATGAATATACTACCCAAAGCAATCTACAGATTCAATGCAATCCCTATCAAATTACCAATGGAATTCTTCACAGAATTAGAACAAAAAATTTTACAATTTGTATGGAAACACAAAAGACCCCGAATAGCCAAAGCACTCTTGAGAAAAGAAACCCAGAGCTGGAGGAATCAGACTCCCCAACTTCAAACTATACTGCAAAGCTACAGTAATCAAGACAGTATGGTACTGGCACAAAAACAGAAATATAGATCAATGGTACAGGATAGAAAGCCCAGAGATAAACCCATGCACATATGGTCACCTAATTTATGACAAAGGAGGCAAGAACATACAATGGAGAAAAGACAGCCTCTTCAATAAGTGGTGCTGGGAAAACTGGACAGCTACATGTAAAAGAATAAAATTAGAGCACTACTTAACACCATACACAAAAATAAACTCAAAATGGATTAAAGACCTAAATGTAAGACTGGACAGTATAAAACTCTTAGAGGAAAACATAGGAAAAACACTCTTTGACATAAACCACAGCAAGATCTTTTTGACCCACCTCCTAGAGTAATGGAAATTAAGACAAAAATAAACAAATGGGACCTAATTAAACTTAAAAGCTTTTGCACAGCAAAGGAAACCATAAACAAGACGAAAAGACAATCCTCAGAATAGGAGAAAATATTTGCAAATGAAGCAATAGACAAAGGATTAATCTCCAAAATATACAAACAGTTCATGGAGCTCAATATCAAAAAATCAAACAACCCAATTAAAAAATGGGCAGAAGACCTAAATAGACATGTCACCAAAGAAGACATACAGATGGCCAAGAGGCACATGAAAAGATGCTCAACGTCACTAACTATTAGAGAAATGCAAATCAAAACTACAATGAGGTATCATCTCACACCAGTCAGAATGGCCATCATCAAAAAATCTACAAACAATAAATGCTGGAGAGGGTGTGGAGAAAAGGGAACCCTCTTGCAGTGTTGGTGGGAATGTAAATTGATACATCCACTGTGGAGAACAGTATGGAGGTTCCTTCAAAAACTACAAATAGAACTACCATATGACCCAGCAATCCCACTACTGGGCATATACCCTGAGAAAACCATAATTCAAAATTCAAAAGGACATATGTACCCCAATGTTCATTGTAGCACTATTTACAATAGCCAGGACATGGAAACAACCTAAGTGTCCATCAGCATATGAATGGATAGAGAAGATGTGGTACATATATACAATGGAATATTACTTAGCCATAAAAAGGAACGAAATTGGGTCATTTGTAGAGATGTGGATGGACCTACAGTCTGTCATACAGAGCAAAGTAAGACAGAAAGAGAAAAACAAATATTGTATATTAACGCATATCTAGAAAAATGGTACAGATGAACCTATTTGCAGGGCAGAAATAGAGACACAGATGTAGAGAACGGACATGTGGACACAGGGCGGGAAGGGGAGGGTGGGACAAATTGGGAGATTAGGATTGACATATATACACTACCATATGTAAAACTGATAGCTAGCAGGAACATGCTATAAGGCACAGGAAGCTCAGCTTGGTGCTCTGTGACAATCTAGATGGGTGGGATGGGGGAGGGAGGGGAGGCCTAAGAAGGAGAGGATATAGGTATACATATAGCTGATTCACCTCATTGTACAGCAGAAACTAAAACAACATTGTAAAGCAATTATACTCCAATAAAAAAATAATAAAATAAATTTTTTAAAAATAAAAATAAAACACACCATGCACAGCCTCTCTGACAGTCCTCGTGCACGCCTGCCACTTGGAAGGAACCCTGCAGAGAGCCCCACACCGACAGGGCTGTGCTCTGCCAGGGAGCGGCTGCTCTGAGCTCCACCATGCTTCCCTCTAACGCCATGTGATTTGTTCGTACATCTTTAAATGAATTACATCAACACATCAGTTTTTCTTCCTTGGGAGGATTCTCTTATTGATAGTAACTTCATCAAACCCCTGAGCCACTTTGATCAGTTCATTTCCTCGTAAATAGAAAGCACCAGTGATTTATCTCAAACAGTGAAATGTTCACAGCTCACATTTACACCACGTGTGAAAGGTTACATCTGACCTCACACACAGCAGCCCCTCGGCTACAGACTTGAGACCACTTGTATGGCTGTGCCTCCTTCCCAGAGAGCCTACGTGCACTGTGGGACTTCACGTCTCCGTATGGAGCTCTAAACTGTTTCTATTCAGTTGGACTCGTCCCTCTTTCTAACGAATGTAAGAGAGACAAGCGTATTGGAAGATTCCAGGAGGGACCCTTCCAGAAAAGAGTTTCCTTGAGTCCAGGGACCATGCTGCACTTATCTGTATGTTCCCTGTGCCCGGCACAGGGCTTGGCCCTGAGCAAGCACACTGAATGTCTGTTGTACAGCAGGATGGATGGATGGATAGATGTGAACAGATGAGTAAATGCGTGGGTGGGAAGATGAGCGGAGAGATGGAGGGAGAGAGCAAGAGAGGGACAGGGAAATGGATGGGTGGGAGGATGGATGGATGGATGGACACATGGGTGAGTAAATAAGTAACAGAGGTCCCACCCCATGTACCCTTTAACCACTCAGGGAAGCAGCAAGTATCTTGCCAGCGCTCGGCAGCAGTCGTCTTCTTCCCACCCCCGGCCTCCAGGACAGACTTCACTATATCCCTAAAAGGTTGAAACTGTCCTTCCACCCACCTCTCCAGGGCCTAGCAGCAGAGGAACAGAAGGAAGGTGTCACCCCTCACTCCTGAGGAAGCTCAGGGAGGCCCAGCGGGTGACCAGTGCTTAGAGGCCACGTGGGAAGGAGGGGACACCTGAGCTGAAACCAGATGTGTAAGCAGGAACGAGCCTGACGTGTGTGCGTGTGTGTGTGTGTGCATGCAGGAGGGAGTGGGGAGGGAGGGGAAGGCACAGACCCCCAGCAGACCCTAAGTGAGACTCTGGTGTGTCTGAGGATGGGGAGGCCCAGGCAGCCAGGAAACAGAAGACAGGGCGGGCGAGCCCAGAGGCGGGTGCGGCGTCAGCGGGGCCCTCTGTGACAGGCCCTGGGTGCTGCAAAGACAGTGTCGAGCCACAGAGGGGGTGGGGTGTCCTTGGTGATACAATCAGGTTTGCATTCCCCAGAAGTCAAGGCGGCACTTGGGTTGCCCGCCCCAAGACGACCTGACCAGCCTTCCCTGGAAAGAATCCTACTGACCCTGGGAGAGCCCACGCTGACTGCGGAGAAAGCCCATCCCGCTCTCAGGAGACAGGCTCTGAGACCTCGCGAAGCTGCCTGGACTGTGCCTTACCCTGTGAACAGGCAGCAGCTCTGGCCACGACCAGCCTCGCCTGTCCTCACTGAGGTCCGGGGCACAGGAACCCTGACGGCGGCTGGGCACGTGCCGGAGCAGGGCTGTGTAGGTATGTAGAAAGGGGGGCTGCTGTCACGTGCGGGCCAGGCTGTCACCTTTACAGTCACCTTTATTAGCACAAGACTGTCCGCTGAAGGCACCAATACTATAGAAGGGCCATCAGCCCGAGGTCCCCTCCGGCGGTTCCCTTGGGAAGTAGGTGCTGCTATGATCCTGGCGCCCGCCTGGGGCCCGCTCTGAGCGCCTCCTGCACCAGCCAGACGTGAGCCAGAGGCCTGGGTGTGCACCAGGCAGCCTGGCCCTGCCCTCAGGGAGCTTCCGACGTGGCTGAAGCTTCTCCAGAAAGAAACATGTCTCCTTGGAAACCCCTCTGGTGTCTGGGGTCTTGCAGTTACAGCAGGGCTGTCGTGGGCAAACCCCAGAGGGACTTCTGCAGTGTGGACGGGGCAGCCCTGAGCTTTCTTGTGCTGAAGAAAGAGGCGTAGTCATGTGGCTCCAGTGAAGTCTTTACAAATTCATCCTGAGCAAGAGAAACCATGTTAGGTTTAATGAATGGGCTTCTGAAATCTGAGCGTGGGAAAATGATTACTTGCCCCTGTACAGCGCTTTCGGATTAAATGAGGGGCTTCTCAGGCTTCCCATCACCTGAGCCCGCACATCAAGCCTGAGGTAGGAAGGTCTGTGTGGTCATTTGCTCCTCAAATGACAGCACGGCAAGGACAGAGGCCAGCTCCCAGCGACAGGAGCATGGAGTGGCAGGTAGCTCTCAAACCCATGTCCGCTGGAGCCTAGGCAAGCCTCTCAGTGGACTCAGCTCAGCCTCTGCGAGTCAGGGGTTAGGAGCTGGGACGCTTGTGCTTCCGCCACGACCCTGGGGGCAGCCCGGCATCCACCGCCATGCTCTTGGCTTCCTTCCCCTCCTGCTCAGCCCAGCATGCTCTCCCAAGCCACCCAGCTGCTTCTGTCACTGCGCAATCTCGATCATTCTTCTCCAGTTCTTCTCCACTGATCCTCTCCTGAAACCAGAAAAGAATCAACATAGCATCCCAATTAACGCTGGTCTGGCTGCGCCCTGCACCGCGAGCTCAGAGTCAGAGCAGGCGAGCCAGGTTCACACACCAGGCCAGCCACGGGGACACCGTGTTCTGTACATAAGATGCTCTGAGCACAGATTTACTGATGGGAATATATGTTTAGTGGTGGGACATTAAGTCCTGGCCTGGGGAGATCCAAGAGAGAACAAGGCAAGCAGGCACTACTACAAAAGTGGGGAAGCACAGACTTCCCCAGACACACGCCCGCAGGCATCAGGTCACACTGGGCACCTCCTGCTTCCTCTAACGGCCTTCAAGGTTTAAAAGGAGAGTCAGAGATTAGCACAGAGGCAAAGCACACACTCGGTTCAGTAGCCTGACAGCCCATCTTTCCACTGTGACCCAAGGAACAGGAAGGCCCTCCTCTGCCAGATGGCTAGAACTGATGTCAGACACCAGTCAGCTTTTCTAAGATAATCCAGCACTTTCTGCGATGTTTTATGCCTTTGATGTTGAGTCTTCTATCCCAGAACCATCTGTTTTCCAAGATAAGCAGCATTCCCCACAAAATGCATTTGTAAGTTTTGGAGTTTAATGTCATTATCGATTCTTTAGGGATTCCAGAGCAAAGGCCCTTCCATGCCAGCAAATGGACGTCAGCACAATCACCTTGGGTGGACAAGTGTCTGGCTTGGCCTCAGGAAAATACTCGTGGAATCATATCACTCCAAAATCTTATAAACTACTGAATGACAACAGGTCAGCAAGAAATATTCAGGAACCATCCTTACCCGTGGTTCTACCATTGCTCTGAACCATCTCATAACCTAATGCCCTATTCCATTTTCTAGCATCTGGGCTTGAGGGATGGGGAAGGAAAGAAAGATAAATTTGTCCACACATTAGTTCTGCTTGAAAGATACTGGTCCGTCACAGAATCTGAAATTCAGATTTTTCAGTATTTCCTTAACGATGCAAAATTATGGCTCATTCCCATGTGTTCTCTGTTTAGTTTTGGCTTCGTCAGAGCTTGTCTAGCTTAGAGAAGAGGACTGTGAAAAGTCTAATTGCAATGGCCTCTCCTCCCACTGCAGCTCGGAGATTCTGATCATAAATCAACGGCCTGCTGCCCCAGAGGATCCCAGAGCAGAGGTATTTAGGAAACTGCACTAGCATGACACAATGACTAGTCCTAGAATGACACACATTTGTCACTGTACCTTGTTGTCTTCTCCATTATGGGATATTCCGGGTCCACTGTCTTGAGAAGTGTGCCCATGAGCAGTCACTTCCTCCTTGGAATTTCCTGGGTGAGCTGCCCTCCCCAAGCAAGAGAGCAGGGTGAGCAAATGGGGTGACTCCCAAGGGACTGGACAGTCAAAAGATTAATAATATAATGGGGACACTTCCAAAAGCATGGATCCCCATGATCCAGTTCTATCCTTTTGACCTTCACCCTGACACCTGCTACATGCCCTCCAAGGACAGGAAAACCTTCCAGGTATTGGGAGAGTGGTTCTATTCAAGCATTTCTGAGCTGGAATTTTGATCTATTCTCCCAACTATTCAGGCATTAAATGCAGTCAGATTTCCCATTCTATTCCTTGGCCCTCCTCTTTGCTCACTGGAATTCTTACTCACAAGAGAGACCATAATCACACATGTTAATTCAGCCTCTCTCCCCCCCCTCCTACCAAATCAGTACTAACTTGGAAGGGGGTGACTTTCTTATCCTACTGTGCACTTCCCCACACCCCAAAATCCATATGTGGAGGTGTGGTGAGGGGTTCAGATCCCTTAGGAAAAAAATATGCAGTTTTCCATTTGAGCTGAAAATACAAATGAAACACATTTTTCGAATAAAGAATAAATGTATTACTTGTTACCTATGTAAGTAAATGTTTAAAGTTTATTTCCAGACTCTATAAATGAGCAAAATTTGGTTTGGCAAAATTGAAACATAAGCATCTAAAAATACCAGCCCTCTTTAGCCCTCTCTGATATGAAAGATTTTATATAATACAGTAGTAGCTGCCCATGTACTTTCCTTCACAAAAGCCATAAGCTCATAAATGAGCTCAGACACTTCTCAGCCAGCCTTATTGACTACTGTATCCCAATCACCTGGACACTTCCCAATGCTGAGAAATGCTCCGTTAACAGTAATCAACTGAATGAGTGAGTGAATGAATGAATGAGAGAATGAAGTAGATAATCCATTATCAATTTTCTCCCTTTCCTGATGTGTGAAACTTTGTTTTTATGTGTTATGGATGGAAGTATGTTAATAGCTATCAAACTTTCCCTTGTACTTTATTCCTAAGCAATGAAGGTTCAATACTTTTTTTAAATTAATGATAATTTGGACTCACAAGGATGAGAATCTGAGAAGCAGCCACACAGGTAGGTCAAAGGCAGATGCCTATGCGTTACCATCTGATGCTGCAGTAGATAACAGTGGCCACTAGAGGGAGCAACACAACCTTTCAAAGAGCAGCATTAGACCAAAATGCCCATCCAGCACGGTGGTTCTGTTCTCTGCCCTTCCCAGCCTGGCTCACCCCCATATGCCTGCTCTTGCTACTTGTCTGTGTAATGCCCGACTCTCCAGAACAAGCTGAAACAAGTTAGAGCTGCAGTCTGCTAAGCATCAGGCTTTTAGAAAAATGACCCCACTTCCTCAGCTCAAATATTTCACATCTCTTTATGTACATTCCCTCTAGCTTTAAAAATTAAACACAAACAGAAGAAAACTATTTTCCCTATGGATGACCCTTGAATCTATTAAAAATTCACCTGGAAAGAAAGCAAAAATATAACCTAAAAATGAAAAAAAAATTCTTTTTTAATCTGTGTGCAATTACTTCCTGCCTCCAGCAACTTTTTCCGTTTAAAAAAAAAAATTCAACTGTTGACATATTCAATTTCATCCCCCCCCCAGTAAAGAAACTTAGGCATGTGCAAGCTAATGGGGAAGTCACATAGGACAGAATTCTGATCCTATTGGTCAAGTTTCAAAGGCTTCCTATGTAACTGAGTATAGGAAGAAAAAAGTTTCCCACAAACTCCTTCTCTCAAAAAGTCTGAATAACCCTGTAAATATTTTCAGGGCCTTTATAAGCCACAGATGTTATCAACAGTCAGGACCGTGCAAACTAAAATCCCCAGTCCACAAATGACACTGCTTCAAAACAGATTTTAAAACATTTGAAAGGAGAAGTTAATTTCCCGTTGGAATGTTGTGGAATGTTGTAATATGTCCACACCTTAGTTAGAATGTGAAAAGCAACGGGCCCCACCGGGCTTCTGGCTTATAGTTCTATTTCTGTGGCCCATGAAATTGTAGGAAACCTCCTAAATAATAGTCAGAAATAACGGGACAAAAGATAGAATTTGAAAAACAGAACAATTCAAGAAAGCAACTCTAAGAATAACTGACTGATTAAAACTAAAATTAAACTAAGTGGCCTCGTGACATTTCCAGGGAAGAGAAGATTCTAGAATCTGCATTGTTTGGTGATGGGTGGGAAAACCCAGTGGGCTAACATTTGCTGATGTCCGTGAGGAGAGAAACAGACGAAAACAGAGAAACTGCAGAGCATCTGGGCTAATCTGTGATCGCATCTGTGGCCCCCACTCGCCGGCCTGGAAAAAACCTGAGTGTCAGCGCCGACTGACAAAATTGTTACAAAATGAAGCTGGTTGGCGGAAAACCTTCAGGAGTGAGTTAAAATCCTGACTGCTGGCCCTGGGGGGAGACAGGAGGTGTGGGTGAAACTGGGAACTAGCCATGATTTACAAAGGGAGTGAAAAGACCACAACTTAGAATTTTTCAAAAAATTATAGTTTCGGTAATCTAATTATATCCCTAATTATAATGATGACCCTTCTTCCTTCAAGGGACTCAAGCATGCTTCTGGAACCTTCTCTGTGAAAGTCCCCTCATTTGCCGTTTTAAGGAGAGAGTTGGTGCATCTCAGAGTGAGTTAAAGTGACAGGGCTGGCATCTGAATTCTAGCTCATTTCCTCTGACCAGACCACACCAACTCTCTCAGCTCTTGAAATAACCCCCAGTGGAATACTCCTCAGAGGAAGCCATCTCCCCAATTATGCAAAAAAGTCCTTCCCTGCAAACCCCCTCCAGCCTGTGCAGTTTCCACATGATTTCCACATTCTGATGGGCAAGCCATTTTTTTTTCCATTTCCAGCCAAGGAAGTGCAACGTCCAAGCCACAAAGGCCGGGAGGCATGGGGGCTGCAGGCTCCTTTGTGAAGCCCAAAGACAAACCCACACGGCTGGTCGGCCAAGGGCCTGGGACCCTGGCTGGCTTCCCATCATTTCCGACTTTCTACGCCACAGGGCAAGTCACTTAACTGCCTCATTAGGATCACAGTCACAGCCCTGCCACAGCCTCCTTCCCAGGCGCCCGGTCACCCCATTAATATCTGTAAAGACCCATTAAGCCTCCTAGCTGAAAGGCACCAGAGGAGCAAAACCTATCACCATCATCATCAATAAACTCTCAGGCACTCTCCCCTGTCACCACCTCAGGGGAATCAGTCACCCATGGGAAGATAAAGCCTGGCACCTCAGCCTGCCCATCCATCCCCTAATGAGCTACCTGCAGCCTCGGAAGTGGCACTCGACCCTGAAGGGAGCTCAGCCATGCTTTCATCATGGCCGGTGAATTTAAAGAGATGCTCCCTCGCCCCCATCCCCCCTGCAGCCCTGCCCCCGGCTGCACCTCCAGCTGTAGCTGAGGCCGGGCCTCAGTGGGCCGTCCTCCCCTACCTGGGAGAGGTGGAAGGAACGTGGACAGAAAGCAGCCTGGAGACCTAAAGACAATGTGTGTCTGCCACCCTGCTCGCCCCTCCAGCCCTCAGACCCACCACCTGGGCACAGACCCCATCCATCAAAAACCCGCCACAAACGCGCTGAAGACGGCCTGTGTGTCTGTAACAGGGCTGCCCACACAACCAAAAGCTCACCCGTCGGGCTTATGCTGCGCTGCCGTCAAACACATCAAACAGGACAAGAAGGACAAGGCAGGCCCTCGCAGACACAGAACAGGGGGCGCTGCCTCACACCCACGTGAACCCTCCCCGGAGCAGGAACGGACAGAGCTCGCTCTTCCAGCAAACCCTCGTGGGTCTTAGAAGTTTTACCAGATGCACACATTGCCTACGGGAAACAATGCTTTCCAGGGACCTTCTGCTAGACAGAGGCAATTAACCCTCTCGCATGTTTCAATGATCCTCTCCGACTGGAAACAGGGAACCCTTAGTCCCAGGGAGTCTCTGATTTAGCTAAAGTGGGGGAGATCTATTTGAGCAAGAGGGTCTGGAAGGTATGGTTTGTTCAGGATGGGAGGTGGAGGAAGGCCAGGATGCCACCGCCCGGGTTTCACTCCCTCCTCTATTCCTGCAACAGCAACAAACAGAACGTCTGCGCAGCCTGACTCGATCCGCACCAGTGAATCTGTGCTTCCGTTACCGACACTGGAAATAACCAGACCAAAGGGCATGCTTTCACCCCGACTCACAATCTGGACGCCTTGCCTGTTGAAGCTGAACCTTCAGCCAGATGTTGACTCGCTGGCCCCAGGCTCCTGGGGGCTCCGCCTCCCACAGGCGCCCCCGCTCCTCTGGATGCGCCGCCAGGAACTTCCTACAGACTGAGGGGAAGTTGCACACAGGAGTCAGGGAGGCCCACGCAGCCCTGGTGCACACACGCCGGCCCTCATCTGCGTCCCCAGGCACGGCCACTTCCGTCCTTCCTGCAGCCTGGCCCGGCCCACCCCCAGCTCTCTGCGCTGCCACGGCTCCACGCCAACCCCCCCGCCCGCCATCCTCCTCACCCGCCTCCCACTTTCATCCATCCCATTTAGCCTGCTCAGGCGGCCACAACAAAACACCACACACCCAGGGCCTTAAACAACAGACATTTATTGTCTCACAGCTCTGGAGGCTGGAAGTCTGAGATCAAGGTGTTGGCAGGCTTGCCTTCTCCTAAGACCTCTCTCCTTGGCTTGGAGATGGCTCCTTCTTACTGTGTCTTCACACCGTCTTCCTTCCACACCCTTCTGTGTCCTAGTCTCCTCTTCTTACTGGGACCTCCTCTTACCAGTCCTATTGGATCAGGGCCCACCCTTATGACCTCATCTAACCTCAGTTACCTCCTTATAGACCCCATCTCCACGTACAGTCACCTTGGGGGTTAGAATTTGGGGGGGACCCAATTCAGCCCATAATGGCACCCCACCCGGTCCTCTCCACAGGCACTGTCCTTCCTCTTTCTGAGCCTCCACAGCCTTCTTCTCCCAGGGAGCCTTCCAGCTCATCCACAGACGCCTTGACTCCAGAACCCCCTCAAGGTTGTAGACTTTTATGCCACGTTCACAGGGTGAGCATTTCCACATGGCAGGGCCCCGAATCCAGCCGAATGGGAAGCAGCTCCTGGTCCTGCAGGTGCTGGGGGCTCCATCAGGCCCAGGGCAAGAGCACAGATGGAAACCCACAGAGCATGACGCTAAGTACTCAAAAGGTGTAAGCCAAGCTAGCCGAGTGCTAGATAGAATGTTCTGCTCTCCTGTCTTGACAAATATAACTTCTTAACAGCAGGAAAAGCCAGTTTCAAATTTAGAATTCTTAGACTCCTTGGAGTTTTGCACCTGAATGTGGCAATGCCAAGAGCGCTGGCCCCCAGCTGGCAGCCCACCCCTTCCTCCCACCCTAGCTCCCAGCACGTGGCAAGGGGCCTGTGCATACAAATGTACACACCACGCCCACACTCCACCTACAACCCACCAGCAGCTGTCCCAGGGCCTAAGGATGTGCAAATTGGTGGCGTCCTCTGCTCTTAGGGGCACAGATCCAGGATGGAGTCCACTTGGGCCCTTGGCAGCCCCTGACAGGAATCCTGGGGTTCTGGTTGCCTGAGCTGGTTTAGGAGTGGCCTGCGCCTAGGCGAGAACGTCCTCTTGGGCCCACAGATTCCTCATCCCGTGGAGAGAGGTGCAGCTTCAAGAGGGTGCTAAAGCGTGGGGCCCTGGGCAGGAGGCCCTCTGGGCCATTCCAAGGGCAGGACTGTACCGGATAAAAGGCGGTCAGTGAAGCGTGAAGCAGCCACACCCGGCCTTGAGCCTCCAGCTGCTGCTTTGTCCTGCTTTGTCCACACTCTGCCTGCTCACCCATGAGCCCAGGCACAATCAGGGTGACGTAGAAGCTCAAGGCCCCAGCACCCTTGGCTGGGCAACTGAGACCCCAAGTGTGATTCAGAATCAGTACCTTCAGATCTCCTTTCTCTACCAGGTGGAGATACAGGCCCCTGCGAGGGTCTCTGCAGTGCTGGCCTGCGGGTGGTCCCCGCCCTTTGGAGCCTGCTCCTGCCCAGGGGAGACCGAGGTGGCTGCCCTGGGGGCCAACACGCTCAAACAAAGTCTCAGAGCTGAAATGAGAATGAGGGGAGGGACAGACAGCATGTGGGCATGGACAGAGAACCAGTGCCGGAGTTCCAGAACTTTCCAACACCTCCAAGTGAGCAAACCAGTGCAGCAAGCCTCCAGTATTCTTTGCACAAATTCAGGATCTTCAGAGTTTTGTGAGAGATGGAGAGTTTGAAAATACAAAGAAATGACCAAACCCACTTGAGGAAAATATGTTTTCGCCTGGTTTTCTTATGACTTCCGAGCAACAGAAGTTTCCTTGCCTTTCGCAGCTTTTCTCTCCTAACTGTTGTTCTCACACCATAAGGACACTGGAAACTCAATAGTAAGGGTCCAGAAGTATCTGTACGACAAGAAGTGAGGCAGGGCCCAGTGTGGGGTGGGTGTGCTTCATGGGGGACCAGTGGATCCTGGGAGATGCTCCCCAGTATCTCCCACCCTTGCTGATTTGGAGTGAAACATTTAACATCAGGGCTTTCTGAATTTCCTCTGGCAAATACATATTAAGATTTCTTTTCCAGAACCTGGAGAAGGATTGTGGTAGTTCATGTTATATGTCAACTTGAGTGGGCCAGGGGTATCCAGACATTTCGTCAAACATTATTCTGGGTGTGTCTGTGAGGGTGTTTTTGGATGAGATTCACATTTTTTTTTTTTTATGGCTGTGTTGGGTCTTTGTTGCTGTGTGAGGGCTTTCTCTAGTTGTGGCGAGTGGGGGCTACTCTTCGTTGCGGTGTGCAGGCTTCTCATTGTGGTGGCTTCTCTTTGTTGCAGAGCATGCTCTCCAGGCGTGCAGGCTTCAGTAGTTGTGGCATGTGGGCTCAGTAGTTGTGGCTCACGGGCTCTAGAGCGTAGGCTCAGTAGTTGTGGCACATGGGCTTAATTGCTCTGCAGCATGTGGGATCTTCCCAGACCAGGGGTTGAACCCGTGTCCCCTGCATTGGCAGGTGGATTCTTAACCACTGTGCCACCAGGGAAGTTCTGGGATTCACATCTGAATCCATAGACAGAATAAAGCAGATTGCCCTCCCCATCATGGGTGGACCTCAGCCAATCAGTTGAGGGCCTGACTACAAACAAAAAGTCTGACCCTCCCACAAGTGAGAGGAACTCCTCCTGCCTGACTGACTGAGCTGGGACATTGGTCTTTTCCATTCTTTGGACTTGAACTGAAACACTGGCTTTTCTTGGGTCCCAAGCCTGTTGACATTTGGACTGAAAACACACCATCAGTCCTCCTGAGCCTCCAGCTTGCTGACTGTAGATCTTAGGATATCTCAATCTCCACGTTGTCTGAGCCAATTCCTTATAATAAATCTCTTCTCTCTCTTTCCCTCTCTCTCTCCCTCCCTCCCTCCCTCCCCCTCCCTCCCTCTCTCTCTCCCTCCCTCCCTCTCTCTCTCTCCCTCCCTCCCTCCCTCCCTCTCTCTTTCTCTCTCTCTCTCTCTCTCTCTCTCTCTCTCTCTCTCTATATATATATATATATATATATATATATCCTACTGGTTCTGTTTCTCTGGAGAACCCTGACTAATACACGGACTCGGTAGGACAAGAGCAGATGGGGGGAGCCATCTTCTGCAGTAAGAGCTACACAGGTGCCCAGGGCTCAGTGCATTTGGAGCTTGCCTTCCCTCAGCTCCTGGTCCCCCTGGGCCTCCAAGTTGGAAAGGTAAAGTGACGACTACCATCTTCCCGTGCAAGAGCAAAGGCCCTCTGAGGCCCAGCAACAACCAGCAGCACAGTGGGTTCCCTGGATTCTGCTTCTCTCTGACGCTGTGTTGATTTGGTTCTTATTATTTCTAAATCCAATTCTTTCTCAGGGACTGGGAAAGGTTCGCCCCTTGTGATCAAGCTTAAAGTCTCAGTGCTGAAGCAACAGGAGATCTCTCAGAGGAAAGAGAAAACTCACAGGTGTGTCATGGTGCCGGTGGCTCTGAGGGACCTCCCGCCCCAGAATCATCTGGAACCCACATGAGTTACCCATCCCTGTTACCCAAGCGCTCCTCCCGATGCAGTGATTACCTTGGTACATGGCAGGGGAGATGGGCCAGCTGATGCCCAGGGCCTCGTCCTCTCGGAACGTCTGGCAGAAGTCCCTCAGCATGGCCAGGCCCAGGCCCTGGCGGCGATGGTTCCTCCGGACAAACACGGTGTCTAAGACAGGCAGCAGGTAGCACACGCCCGTGCCATCACCACACAGGCTGCCTGAGGGGAAAGCAAGAGACACGTGCTGTCCCCTGGGTTGGTCTAGCCTGCCAGGACCCGGCGGGACTCCCACTTGCCAGGTCACTGGTACCACCTGGAAGCAGTGAAGCCTCACAAACTAACCCACTGAAGACCAAACGGCAGATAACCCTAAACCACCAGCTCTCCAGCTTACTGGGCAGCCCACACATTGTCAATTGCCGTGAGCAAGGCCACTAGGCTATTGCCCTGAAATGAAATGCAAACCCAGGTGACTGAGCAGAGCGAGGCCGTCGTGCACCCAGACTCCTCACATCCCTCCCTCACTGTGCACAGTTCAGAGACCCCCAAAGCCAAGGAGGAGCATCTGGGCAACGTCAAAGTTCTCCCTGATGTGGGCTGGGAGACCCAGCCAACGCATCTCCACAGCATGGACTTGTTCAGAGTTCACCATGGCCAATTATGGCAAAGTACACTTGACCCAAACAGACTAAGTCCTGTTTCCCATAGAACATCAATGACCCTGCTATTGCAGAGCAAGAGAGGCTACAGCTGGCACCTCTCCCACTTTCCTACCCTGAATTTAACTTTACTGCAACCAGCACTAACACCAGCAAAGTTGCTGTTTCTGCAACAGGAACCTACCCTTGCAGTCAGTCACCTCTGTTGTCACCCTAGCTAGAAATGCCACACACACCCAACTATATCACCTTCCTCACTTCCCAGCTGCACAGTTGCCTGTGCTCTAGATGCACTGGAATCCAGGAAAAGAAATATGTCGTGTAGTCAGTTCCTGTTGGAAGAGGTGGTATTTGTGCCTGCAAAGATTCAAAGGTGAGTAATTTCCCAAACAAACAAAAAAACGATTCTGAGTCTAATTAGCCAGGCTGAATTCAGAGCTACATGCTACTGTAGTGAACTGTTTGAAAAATGGCCACAATTATTCCCCTTCCTATATCCACACACCTTTGCATGTGATTTTGAAGGTCCTCCCATCAAGACATGGAGTCTATTTCCTCTCCCCTTCAATCTTGCTGGCCTGGTGACTCACTTTGAGCAACAGAGTGAAGCTGGCAAGAGCACACCCATTCCGAGCCTAGGCCTCTCGGGGTCCAGGGCCCCTCCATTCTTTCACAGATCCCTATCACTCACCACAAGAACAAACCCAGGCTAGCCTGCCACCAGGAGAGAAACATGGCCCAGGCACCCTCGTGGTCCCAGCCAACATCTAGCTGGTCTTAAGAAACAGGTGGGCAGGTGACCACAGATACATAGGCCAGCCCCGCCTAGGGCAGAAAACCACCCAGCTGAGCCTCACCAAAATCACCAACCAAAAGAATGGTGAGCTAAATAAATAGTTGGTTTTGTGCCCAATATGAATGAATAAATAAATAATCTGTGACCAACGAGCAACCCCAATTCACTTGAGATGGTAATTGTAAAGAATTTGGACTTTACCCTCAATGTGCCTGAAATGACAGCACCAACTGGGTTGGAATTATATAACTTCCAATTTTATAGACAACAAGAACAATCGTCCCCAAACAGTGAAGTCCTTCAAAGCTAAGAATGTTTAAAATTAAATAAAGATACAATTCCACTCACAACAGCATTAAAAAGTAAATACTCAGGAATATATTTAACAAAAGAAGCATAAGCCTTAAATACTGAAAAGCACAAAACATTGTTGAGGGAAATTAAAGAAGATCTAAATAAATGAAGAGAAATTCCATGCTCATGGATTGGATCAGGGTCCCCAACCTCCAAGCCACAGACCAGTACCGGTCCGTGGCCTGTTAGGAACCAGGCCACACAGCAGGAGGTGAGCAGTGGGCAAGCGAGCGAAGCTTCATCTGTATTTACAGCCGCTCCCCATCACTCGTATTACCGCCGGAGCTCCACCTCCTGTCAGATCAGTGGCGGCAATTAGATTCTCACAGGAGCACAAACCCTCCTGTGAACTGTGCATGCGAGGGATCTAGGTTGCACGCTCCTTATGAGAATCTAATGCCTGATGATCTGAGGTGGAGCTGAGGCAGTGATGCTAGCACTGGGGAGCGGCTGCAAATACAGATTATCATTAGCAGAGAGGTTTGACTGCACAGAGACCATAATAAATCAACTGCTTTCAGAATCATATCAAAACCCTATCAGCGAGTGGCAAGTGACAATTAAGCTGCATCTTACAGAATAGACTGGACATAAGCAACACACTTCAGGTGTCACTGTCTCCCATCACCCCCAGATGGGACCATCTAGTTGCAGGAAAACAAGCTCAGGGCTCCCACTGATTCTGCATTATGGTGAGTTGTATAATTATTTCATTATATATTAAAATGTAATAATAATAGAAATAAAGTGCACAATAAATGTAATGTGCTTGAATCATCCCAAAACCATACCCCACCCTCCGGTCCATGGAAAAACTGTCTTCCACGAAACCAGTCCCTGGTGCCAAAAAGGTTGGGGACTGCTGGATTGGATGACTCAATACTGTTAAGTTGCCAATTCTTCCCAAACTGACCTGTAAGTTTAACACCAGTCCTATCAAAATCCCAGCAGGCTCTTTTGTGGAAACTGACAAGCTGAGAGTAAAATTCATGTGAAATGCAAAGTCTCTAGGATAAACAAAACAGAAAAAAAAAAAGAAGAAGAAGAACAAAGTTGGAGGTTTTATATTAACCAATTTCAAAGCTTCTTATAAAATCAAGGTAATCAGACAGTGTGATAATGGTGCAACAGTGGGCATATAGATCAATGGAGCAGAAGTGAGAGTCCAGAAGTAAACTCTTACACTCCGAATTTCTACAAAATGCCATGGTAACTCAGTGGGGGAAAAGACAAACTTTTCAACAAACTGTGGTGGAATGATTGGACATCCATAAGCCAAAAATTAATTAATTAATTAAAAATGAACAAATTAATGAATGAAGCTGCAACAGAACAGAGCCCAGAATGAGACCCACACAAACACAGTCAACTGATCTCTGACAAAGGAGCAAAGCAAAGTGAATAGAGGAAGGACAGTCTTTTCAACAAGCGATGCTGGGACAGTTGGACGTCCACATGCAAAACCATGAATCTAGACACAGACCTTAAACCCTTCACAAAATGTAGCTCAAAATGGATCACAGACACAAATGTACAATGCAAAACTAGAGAACTAGAAGATAACATAGGAGAAAATCTAGATGACCTTGGGTTTGGCAATAAACTTGTACATACAGTATCAAAGGCATGATGCATGAAAGAAAAAATTGACAGTTGAATTTCATTAAAATCAAATTTTTCTGCTCTGTGAAGGACACTGTCAAGAGAATGAGAAGCCACAAACTGGGGGAAAAAATATCTTCAAAAGACATATCTGATAAAGAACCATTATCCAAAATATACAAAGAGCTCATAAAGGTCAACAACAAAAAAACAAACAACTTGATTAAAAAGTGGGCCAAAGACCTTAATAGACACCTCACCAAAGAAGCTGTACAGATGGCAAGTAACATATGAGAAGATGTGCCACATCATATACCATCAGGGAAATAAAAATTTAAAAACAGTGAGATACTACCATACACCTATTAGAATGGCCAAAATCCAGAACACTGAAAATACCAAAATGCTGTTGAAGATGTGGAGCAAAAGGAACTCTCCTTCATTGTTGGTGGGACTGCAAAATGGTACAGCCACTCTGGATAACAGCTTGGTGGTTTCTTTTCTTTTTTTTTTTCTTTTTTTTTAAATTTCTGGCTGCATTGAGTCTTCGTTGCTGCGTGCAGGCTTTCTCTAGTTGTGGCGAGCGGGGGTTACTCTTTGTTGTGGTGCGTGGGGCTTCTCATTGCGGTGGCTCCTCCTGTTGTGGAGCATGGGCTCTAGGCGCACGGGCTTCAGTAGTTGTGGCACACAGGCTAAGAAGTTGTGGCTCACAGGCTCTAGAGAGCAGGCTCAGTAGTTGTGGCGCATGGGCTTAGCTGCTCTGCAGCATGTGGGATCTTCCCGGACCAGGGATCGAACTCATGTCCCCTGAATTGGCAGGCGGATTCTTAACCACTGCGCCACCAGGGAACTCCCAGCTTGGTGGTTTCTTACAAAACTAAACCTACTCTTACCATAGGATCCAGCAATTGTGCTCATTTATATTTGCCTGAAGGAGTTGAAAACTTATGTCTACTCAAAAACCAGCACACAAATGTTTATAATGCCTATATTCATAATTACCAAAACTTGGAAGCAACCAATATATGCTTCAATGGGAGAGTGGATAAATAAATTATGGTACATCCAGATAATGGAATACTAGTCAGTGCTAAAAGGAAATGAGCTATCGTGCCATAAAAAGATATACAGAAACCTTACAGCATATTACTAAGTAAAAGAAGCCAATCCACAAAGGCTACATAGCATACAATTACAATTATATCTTCTGGAAAAGGCAAAACTACGAAGGCAGTAAAAATATTAGTGGTTGCCAAGGGGTAGGGGAGAGCAAGGGATGAATAGGTGGAACACGGGATTTTTAGGGCAGTGAAGTTACTCTGTATGATGCTACAATGATAGAACATGTCTTTACACATTTATCGAAACCCACAGAACGTACAACACAAAGAATTAACCCTAATGTAAACTATGGACTTTAGTTAATAACAATTCTTATGGATTGAATTGTGTCTCCCCAAACCCCCAGTACCTCAGAATGTGTCTGTATTTGGAGACAGGACCTTTAAGAGGTGATGAACTCAAAATGAGGTCTTTAGATGGGCTCTAATCCAATCCACTTGGTGTCCTTATAAGAAGAGGAAATTTGGACACACAGAGGGACACCAAGAACGCACACACACACAGGAAAACCGTGAGAGGACACACCGAGAAGATGGCCATCACAAGCCAAGCCACAGGCCTCGGAAGAAACCAAACTTCCCTACACCTTGACCTTGGACACCCAGCCTCCAGAACTGTGTGAAAATTAATTTCTGTTGTTTAAGCCACCCAATGTGTGGTGCTCTGTTACAGCAGCCCTAGTCGACTAATACATGCATCAATATTGGTTTATGAATTATAATAAATGTACCACACTAATGCAATATGTTAATAACAGAGGAAACTCTGTGTGTGTGGAGGGGGATGAGAACTCTCTGCACTTTCTGCTCAATTTTTCTATAAACCTAAAACTGCTTTAAAAAGTAAAATCTGCTAATTTTTTAATGTATAAGGTATTTTTAAAAATGAAGCTGGACCCTTACTTCACATGATATAAAAAATTAATTCAAGATGTACCTAGACATAAATATAAGAGTTAAAACTGTAAAGCTTTTAGAAGAAAACACAGAAGGAAATCTTCACAACCTTGGGTTAGGCAAAGAGTTCTTAACGTTGACATCAATGGACACAACCAACTGGTAAATCTGACTTCATCAAAATTAACTTGGTACTTCAAAAGACACCACAAAGAAAATAAAAAGACAAGCCACAGACTGTAAGAAAATGTTGCAGATCACATTCCTGATAAAAGACATATCCAGACTATATAAAGAACTCTTATAATTCAACAAAAAGAAAATCAACAACCAATTAAAAATGGACAGATGATCTGAACAGACATTTCTTCAAAGAAGACATACAAATGGTTAATAATCAGTGAAAAGATACTCAACATCATTAGTCATTTAAAAATGCAAATTAAAACCACAGTGAAATGCCACTTTTGACCTACTAAATGGCTATAATCAAAAAGACAAGCAAGTGTTGACAAGATGTGGAGAAATTGGAACCCTCATATATTGCTGCTGGGAATACATAATGGTACAGAAACTTTGTCAAATAATTTGGCAGTTTCTTAAAAAGTTAAAACATATGCTAACCAAAGACCCACCAGTTCTGCTCCTAGGAACCCACTTAAGAGAAACAAAAACATGTCCATACAAAGACATGTATGCAAGTATTTATACCAGCATTATTCATAATAGCCAAAAACTGGAAACCATACTGGTAAATGCATAAACAAAATGTGGTACAGTCATACCATGGAACATTACTCAGCAATAAAAAGGAATAAAATACTAATATATGCTGTAATTTGGATGAACCTCAAAAACACCAAGCTGAGTAAAAGAAGCCAGACACAGAAGACCACATACTGTATCTTTCCATTTATATGAAACATCCAGGAAAGGCAAATTGATGGAGACAGAGAGCAGAGCAGTCGTTCCCTAGAGCTGAGATGGAAAGAGACTGACACCAAAAAGGCAACTTTTGGGGGTGATGGAAGTATCTAAAATCTGGATTGTGGTGCTGGTTCTACAACTCTCTAAATTTGCTTAAAAAAAGTCACTGAATGGTACACTTAAAATTGGCAACTTTTATGGGATGTAAAATTATACTTCAAAAAAACTGATTTGAAAAGATACAATGAATTGTATTAAATTGTATTAGAAAGATACAATTAAGTAAGGAAAGGGAAAAATAATAACTTTACAGTATAGAAAGGGGGTAGACACCCCCTTGAGTGATCAGGGTGAATATCACCAGTAGTAACGCTGCCATCTTGTACCCCACACCTGATGTGACCACGTGAGGAGAAGCATGCTTCACTGTGCCCCAAACCCATAACCCTGGTCAAATCATGAGACAATATCACACAAACCTAAATTAATGGACATTCCATAAACCTCCTGACCAGTACTCCTTAAAAGTGTCCAGGTCATGAAAGACAAGGAAAACCAAGAAATGGTCCCAAATTGGTAGGGGAGGCTAAGAAGACCAGAAGATTAAAGACAACAAAGACTCCTGATCAGATCCTACAAGAGAAGGACATTGCTGGAAGATCAGCCAATGTTAGTTTCTCAGTTTTGACCATTGTGCCATGGTTATGTAAGATGCTAACATTAGGGCAAGGTGAGTGAAGGGTATAACAGGAGCTCTCTGTCCTATCTTTGCAACTCTTCTGTAAAACTAAAATTATTTCAAAATAAAAATCTGGGGTGGGGCAGAGGAACACTGCACCAGCCCTTCCTAAAGGCTCATCATACCTTCAAGTTGGTCAAATAAAACCCATCTCAATTCACAAAGCCAACAAATTGGCCTCTTAATAAGAATATTAATGAACTGTAATAAGAATATTACAGCCTGATTGTGAATGGGGCTGAAACAGTAAGCTGGTTGCACACAAATGGACTCTCCATTCATAATCAGAACATAAAATCCTAGGAAACCTTCCCACGTACAATAGCACAGAACAGTTAGTAAGAACCCTAGCCATGATCTCATCCACTCTACCCATTTTATAGACATGGCAGCTGACAGGGGCAAGAAAGGTTAAAAACATAGGACTTGGCTCCTTTTTGTCAGTAACAGCTGCCTAACTGGCTCTCATCAGCTCATGGGGAGTGTTGATACCACAGCAAAGAAATTAAAGGGAAGGAGACAAAAAGGATAGAAATGAATTAAAACGAAAACAAAGATACAACATAAAGTATTTTTTAAAAAATTTAAGAGTTGCTAAAGCCAGAAAGAAGACAATTCATAAAGCACATTAGGAATTAAAATAGACATATCACTATAGATGTGGCAGAAATTTAAAAGGTAAGAGAATACTGTAAATAACTATAGGCCAATAGATTTGAACAGATGAAAAGGACAAATTCCTAAGATAATACAACCCACCAAAACTGACTCACAGAAAAATAGGAAAACTAAACTATCCTAAGACCATGGAAATCTGAACGCAGTAGTTTAAATCCCTCCCACACTGAACACACCATGTCAGGTGACTTTAGAGATAAGTTCTGCCAACTTTCCCAGGAAAGCCTTCCAGAGCACAGAAAAAGAGACATTAGTCCCTGACTCAGCCTATGAGCACAGTGTAACATTTTCAGAGAAAAAGATAAAAAGCAGATGAAGATCAGATAATTAAGCAAATAACAGTAGTTCCTGAACATAAGACAAAAAACTTAAACCAATAGTAGCAAACCGAACTCAACAAAGTTACTCCACTGGTAACTGGTTTCTCTGCTCATGCCCCAGGCTGTTCTGGGGGAGATACAAATGATCAATAAGGTATCCAGGGTGAAACTACCACCCCCAGGCATGAACTAACACCACACAGAGGGCTTTTCCATCAACAGCCTGGGAGGACCTGAAGAAGGAACCTCTGTGAGGATAAGACGAAGCCCACCAAAGAGTAAAGGAGGGGGCACCAGCAGGCTATTCCCCTAACAATACGTACCCCAACAGATCAAAGACAAAGAGGAAGACAGTTACTCTAGGAAGAGAGGAATATATTCTTAGGATACCTAAGACAGACGGTGCACCATAGGGAAGTGATAGCAGCAGACAGCCAGGAAGTCGTGGAAAAAACCGTATCTGCTTCAAAAAGATTTGTCAGGAAGGAAGACGACATAAAAGACAAGTGGCAAGACAAACGCCATAGTGTATTTCCACTGCCCGGATGTCTTGACACCCAAGACCTGGGCACCAGGAGAGTTAAGGTGTGGGTGCACAGAACGCAAAAGAGCCAAGTGCCCGGCCAAAGCTCTCTTCACGCTTCCTTTTGCAAAGCTGCATTTGTGCGGCTGTGAGCACCCGTCCGGTTTGTACTGCTAATTCCCAAAGGCAATATGCTGACAGTAGTTGCTGCAGACACTTGGCTCTGTGGAGCATTTTAAGAATAATTGCTCTAAAAATCCAAATGCAGGCCAAGTAGTCACGGTTGCTAGTCCAAGAGATTACGTGCAAACTATAAAGCTATTTGGGATACTCTTAAACATGGGAAACTCAAAACAGTAGTAGCTAAAAGTGTTAACTTTTGCTAACCGTTGACACTATCTTTTCATGACAATCATACTGCATGCCTGTCATGAGCCTGCTTCACAAGGTTAGAGCCACACTCCCTGGGCACCTGGGGCAGCTGAGCATCTATTGACGATACCAGTAAATGGTCTGGATGTTCCCGAATTCTCCCCACCGAGGAGCATTACTAACATCAATTTGGATAAAATCATTTTTTTTAATATGAGACATTTAAACCGTATTCTCTAGAACAGGGGCTGGCAAACTTTTTCTGTAAGGGTCAGGTAGAAAATACTTTAGGCTTTGGGGACAACCACTCACCCCTGCAGTTGTAGAGCAAAATCAGCCATGCACAATACGAATGCGCGAAGCTGTGTTTCAATAAAATTTTATTTACAAAAACAGACAACAGGCAGAATTTGGTCTACGGGCCATAGCTGCCAACACCTGCTCCAGAAAAACATCACTTTTAACAAGCAAGACTAAGTGTTCAGAATCCTATTTGTATAATAATCGTCTTTTCTCAAAAACAACTGAAAATAATGCATTAACATGAACCACCCCAAAACTAGATATACTTGGAGATAAGCTTTAGTTATATTGTTTCCTCTTTGAAAAGTATCATTTCTTTCTATATGTTTGACTATTATAACAGGAATTTATTTATAAGGTGACGTAAAATTAGA
The DNA here is from genome assembly GCF_965194805.1 of Balaenoptera borealis. Lineage (NCBI taxonomy): Eukaryota > Metazoa > Chordata > Mammalia > Artiodactyla > Balaenopteridae > Balaenoptera > Balaenoptera borealis. The sequence goes on along the minus strand of NC_138866.1, from coordinate 135,800,762 downwards.
TTCGTTTTTAAAATATTGAAGAAAAACTTACTTGCTTAAAGGAAATAACCTTGGCCAAGTTGGATTTATCCAGGTGGTTTAATGTAAGAAAATTTGTATCAGTAATTCATCTCATTTGTCAATTACAGGAGAAGGAACTGCTTCGGTTTAATATAACACTGGACGCTGCACATTATCCAGTTCATATGACACAGAACATAGAAAAAATTTTTTAAAGCAAAAGAAACTACCACTGAAAATGCATGCCTTAGGTGAGTGGGTTTCAAACTCTAGAATGAAACATGAGAATCACCTGGAGGGCTTGTTAAAACAGAGATTGTTGGGCCCCATTCCAGTGCCAGGTGTCTGGTGCCGGGGGTCTGGGGCAGAGCCCAAGAACTCCTGTGGCCCAGGACACAGAAGCAGCACAGAGTGTGCTGCTGGAACATTCTATCCATTAGGCATTATCCATTGCGCAGCAACGGAGGGCTGCCTGGTGGTCCTGACTGGAGGTATTCCAGCCCAGGCTGAGACTTTATCAACTGGATGATTATGGGGTGTCTACTCAGCCACGGTTTTCCTTTAAAACTGCCCCTACCACAGCCCCAATTAAAGAGCTGAGGCTAGGTGGCCATATCGGAAGCACGAAAGCCTGCCCACCAAGTTGGACCCATGATCCACAAGAACTCAATCCGCAGGCCAGCTGGACCAACTTGATTCTTTCAAGAGGTTTTGAATGAAGTGAAACTGGGACTATAACAGGTCTCAGCCCTTTAAGGCGGTACAGGTAGAGCCGGGTGGGCATCACGGCAAACTACAGTCAAGGTTACGAGGAAGCAGGAAACATAAGTGAGCAAAGGAAGCTGGCTTGCAAAGATGAGAATGGAGCAGTAGCTGGGTACCCATCCCAGCATAGGAAGCCGGTCTGCGCCCCATGAACTTCCCCTGCACCCTTCCAATACGTCATCTTGCAAGCCCTTCTCTTCCTCGCGACAGCAACCCCTTTCTCATCGGACAGCAGAGCTGGTACCTGAACCTACACCACACTCTCACTACTCCGCTTTTGCTGCTTATGTCTCCACTAAAGTCCAGAAGATGGCATGAAGGCCCCCTGCTTGAGGGGACAACAGGGTAGGAGTGGCCTGTGACATGGAATATCGGGGGGAGCGGAGAGCCGAATGCCCTGGTGACCAGCAGGGCAGCTGAGGCCACTTCAAGGCATCACAGCCGTCTCGCAGGTCACACGCTTGTCTAGATGGCAAATCACTTAATTGAACACTTTTAAGTGCCATTCCTGTTTTCATGATTTGCATTAGTGTTGGGCTTTCAGGAATCTGAAACACAAAGCTGTTCTTTATATTTTTTTATACAAAAGCAAAATACTTACTAGCTCTGCCTTAAATCGGCCGACTCTCCACTTAGCAGTCCAGTGTTTTCTTCCCTTAAATGCTGTCTTGTGGACTAATGGTTTGAGGGCAAAAGTAAAACCCCACTAATTTTGATTATCTAGGGAGAATTTCAGCATAAAATAATGAAATGATTAAAGTGTCAATATTTTGTTAAGAAAGGCAATCATGGAACTATCAAACGAAGGAAGAAACTCAAACTGGCCCATTAACAAATGTTCCCAAAGAGAGGTCTGCCTGAAAAGATCTCATTCATTCTATACCAAGGCACCCACTTGTTTCAAAACTGAATGCTCTCCTCACACTAAAGAGGCACAAACTACTGACAGACACAATGATGTGGGTGAGTCGCAAAAGCATCATGAAAAAGTGAAACAAGTCAGTCTCACAAGGCTACATACGGTATGATTCCACTACATGACATTCCAGAAAAGATAAAACTACAGTGATAGAGAACAGATCAGTGGTTGCCAGGGGTTATGGGTGGGGGGCAAAGGGGTGGAAAAGATTAGAACAAGAAAGAGTTTTGGAGGGGGGTGGAGAAGTATCCTGTATTTTAATTATGGTTGTGATTATAAAATTCACAGAACTGAAAAGCCAAAAAAAAGATCAATTTTACTGTCCAATAATTTTTTTTAATAATACTTAAAGTCACACACATACAAAAATGAATGTGCTTAGAAACAATGTATACTCTTAAAAAGGTGCAACCTGCCCCCCGTGATCCAGTTTATGCAATGAATCTGCATATTTTCTTTTCCTCACAGAATGAAATTATAAGCTGCAGCCTAGCTGAAACTAAATTAACAGATATTCTGAATCATGTGGATCTAAGCTAATGAAGAGAAATTGTACTGCTGCAAAGTTGGGAAGCATGCCATGTGCTACGCCCATAACCTAGGTATCAACACAACATTACATGAAGCTGTGACAAGCACCAAGGACAGGCCCACGACTGAAGAAACACCATTAACTGTTCTGAACTTTTGAACTATAAACTCCTCCTATAGTCAATTAAACCACAAGTACTCGCCAGTGATTTTTTTCAGAAATCATATGTGTAAAATAATAAAACATTGTAAATAATATCTATTCACTATCTAAATTATTTTTTGCTTAATTTACCGGCATGTTGCTAATATCAACCGTTGTTGTTTTTTTTTTTTTTTTAAAGCTCCTTTTATTTTTTATTTTTTTTAATTAATTTATTTATTTATTTATGTCTGTGTTGGGTCTTCGTTTCTGTGCGAGGGCTTTCTCTAGTTGTGGCAAGCGGGGGCCACTCTTCATCGCGGTGCGCGGGCCTCTCACTATCGCGGCCTCTCTTGTTGCAGAGCACAGGCTCTAGACGCGCAGGCTCAGTAATTGTGGCTCACGGGCCCAGTTGCTCTGCGGCATGTGGGATCTTCCCAGACCAGGGCTCGAACCCGTGTCCCCTGCATTGGCAGGCAGATTCTCAACCACTGCGCCACCAGGGAAGCCCCTCAACCGTTTTTTAATTCATCAAAGCAAATCCCTCTCTCAACTTATAGAAAGGGTTGGGAAAGCAAGGAATAAAATTCTATGATTCATCCCTGGACAGAGTCCCCATCAGATGATGATGGTAAATTAAGTGGTCATGCAGAGTCTCAGATATAATAACTATTTTAAAAACAAATTTTTAAAAATCACTCACAGATACCATAAGGCATTCAAAAGCACATAGAAACCAGAAGAAATTTTAATTTCAGAAAACTGCAAATGAAATAGGTTAAAACCTGTGAGTTTGCAGCTTACTGGCCACAGGGTATAACTCAACCCCCAAGGCTACAGAAAATATTGGTGGGAAACGCTGCAGCCTTACCAGCTAAAGGCGTCAAAGATCAAATTTTAGGACTAGGAAAGTAGCTGGAAATTTAAAGGCTCAGTGGCAACATGGAAACCACAGAATGAATGAAACCTTAATTCAGAGCAACTGCCCAAATCCCTGGCTCATAAATAATCTACACATGAGCGAAGGAGAACCCAGAGGACTCAACCAAAAGAAGTCAGAAACCAGAGCGATATCCACCCTTGAAAGATGGAACTACACATGATCAGATCTGTGACTCTGGTGCTTTTCTTAACCAAGTACATTCCTCAACTTGGGCAGCTCAACTGGCAGAAAGCTGAAACCAAATGGGTTTGACGGGTAAGGGTACAGAGCCCAAAACCAGCAGACACAAGGAAACCACAGGGATCAGCAACGTCCATACCCAAATCTTTGTCGGGCCATCAACTTTGCAGGCACAGGGAAGACCTCTACAGAGCCAGGCTACAGAAGCAGCCATGAGACATCGTACTAACACATGTCAGCAGCTACATATCAAAGGAGACAGAGTTTGTGATTTGAATCCAGGCATGCTAAATACCTCCCAGATCAAAAATCCTCAAAAACACACACATAAAAAGTCAGAGTTGTTGCAATATATCTGCAACATCTAGTCTTCAACCAACACATGCAAAGAAACAGGAAACTGTGACCCACACTCAGGAAAAAAAAAAAAAAAAACAGATATAGTCAATATAACTGATTTTATCTTTTTCTTTTTTCTTTAGATTTATTTTTTATTGAGGTAACATTGGTTTATAACATTATATACATTTCACATGTACAACAATATATTTATACTTTTGAATACCCTACACTGTGCTCATCACCAAAAATTTAGTTTTCATTTGTCACCATACAGTTGATCCCCTTTACCCATTTCACCTTCCCCCTTCTGCTCCCTCCCCTGTGGTAACCACTACTCTGTTCTCCGTATCTAGGTGCTTGTTTTATTAGGCTTGGTTTGTTCATTTATTTTGGGGTTTTGTTTGTTTTTATATTTCACACATGAGAAATCATGCAGTATTTTTCTTTCTCCATCTGACTTATTTCATTTAGCATAATGCCCTCAAGTTCTATCCATGTTGTCAGAAACAGCAAGTTTTCATCTTTTTTATGGCTGCATAGTATTCCATGGTGTATGTATGCCACATCTTCTTCATCCATTCATCTGCTGATGGGTATTTAAGTTGTTTCCATGTCTTGGCTGTTGTAAATAATGCTGTGATGAACATATATCTTTTTGAATTAGTGTTTTCATATTCTTTAGAAACTCAGACGTAGGATAGCTGGATCATATAATAGTTCTATTCTTAATTTTTTGAGGAATCTCCATACTGTTTTCCATAGTGGCTGTACCAGTTTACATTCCTACCAACAATGTATGGGACCATATAAAGGTTCCCTTTTCTCCACATCCTCGCCAACACTTGTTATTTCTTGCCTTTTTGAAAACAGCTATTCCAAGAGGCATGAGGTGATATCTCACTGCAGTTCTGATTTGCATTTCCCCAATAATTAGTGATGTCAAACATCTTTTCATATGCCTGTTGGCCATCTGTATGTCTTCTTTGGGAAAATGTCTATTCAGATCCTCTGCTCATTTTTTTAATCAAGTTGTTTATTTTTCTGTTGTTGAGTTGTATGAGTTCTTTAAATATTTTGTATATTAACATTTTATAAGATGTACATTTACAAATATCTTCTCCCATTTGGTAGTTTACCTTTTCATTTTGTTGATGGTCTCCTTTGTTGCATGGAAGCTTTTAAGTTTGATGTAGTTTATTTTTGCTTTTGTTTCCTTTGCCTGAGGAGACAGATCTAGAAAGATATTGCTAAGACCGATGTCAAAGAGTATACTGCCTATGTTTCCTTCTAGGAGTTTTATGGTTTCAGATCTTTCATTCAAGTCTTTAATCCATTTTGACTTGATTTTTGTGTATGTTGTGAGATAGTGTCTAGTTTCATTTGTTTGCATGTGGCTGTCCAGATTCATCAACACCATTTATTGGAGAGACTATCCTTTCCCCATTGTATGTTCTTTGCTCCTTTGTTGTAAGTTAATAGTTCATATATGTGTGAGTTTATGCCTGGGTTCTCAATTCCATTCCATTGATCTATGTATGCTTTTCTGCAAATACCATGCTGTTTTAATTGCTATAGCTTTGTAAAAGAGTGTGAAATTAGGGAGTGTGATACCTCCAGCTTTGCCCTTTTTCTCAGGATTGCTTTGGCTATTTGAAGATTTGAAGTCTTTTATGGTTCCACATAAATTCTAGAATTTCTTTGTTTAATTTCTATGAAAAATATCCTTGGTATTTTGATAGGGATTGCATTAAATCTGTAGATTGCTTTAGGTAATATGGATGTTTTAACAATTTTAATTCTTCCAATCCATGAGCACAGAATATCTTTCCATTTATTTTTGTCTTCTTCCATTTCAGGTCTTTCACCTCCTTGTTAACTTTATTCCTAGGTATTTGATTCCTTTTGTTGCAATTGTAAATGGTATTATTTTCTTAATTTCTCTTTCTGCTAGCTCATCGTTAGCATATAGAAACATAACACATTTTTGTATGTTGATTTTATACCTTGCAACTTCACTGTATTTGATTGTTATTGCTAATAGTTCTTTCATAGAGTCTTTAAGCTTTCCTATATATAAAATCATATCATCTGCAAATAGTTTTACTTCTTCCTTTCTAATTTGGATTCCTTTTATTTCTTGCCTAATTGCCCTGGCTAGGACTTCCAATATTATATTAGAGTGGCAAGAGTCAGTACCCTTATCTTGTTCCTGATTTTAGAGGGAGAGCTTTCAGTTTTACATGACTGAGTATGATGTTAGCTGTGGGTTTATTATATATGGCCTTTATTATGTTGAAGTATGTCCCTTCTACATCACTTTATTAAGAATTTTTATCATAAGTGGGTGTTTAATTTTGTCAACTGCTTTTTCTAGATCTACTGAGATAATCATATGTTTTTTATCCTTCATTTTGTTTATGTGCTGTATCATGCTGACTGACTTGTATATGTTGAACCACCCTTGCATCTCTGGAATAAATCCCACTTCATCGTGGGGTATGAACCTTTTAATGTATTGTTGGATTTTGTCTGCTAATATTTTGTTGAGGATTTTTACAACTATGTTTATCAGAGATATTGAACTATGTTCATCATAGACATATAACTATTTTCATCACTCTGTGTGTGTGTGTGTGTGTGTGTGTGTGTGTGCTGTCTTTGTCTCATTTTTGTATCAGGATGATGCTGTCCTCGCAAAACAAGTTAGGAAGCATTCCCTTCTATTACATTTTTTGGAAGAGTTTGGGAAGGACAGGCATTAAAGCTTTGAATATTTGGTAGAATTCACCTGTGAAGCTGTCTGGTTTTGAACCTCTGTTTTGGGGGGATCTTCTTGACTACTGTTTCAATCTCTGTACTAGTGATCAGTCTATTCAGATTTTCTGTTTCTTCATGATTCAGTCTTGGACAGTTGTATGATTCTAAGAATGTGTCCATTTCTTCTAAGCTGTCCAATTTGTTGCATATAGCTGTTCATAATATTCTCTTGTAATCCTTGGTATTTCTGTGGTATCTGTTGTTATTTCTCCTCTTCTGATTTTATTATTTCTTTCCTCCTATGACTTTGGGCTTTGTTTGTTCTTCTTTTTCTAGTTCCTTTCAGTGTAAGTTTAAATTGTTCGAGATTTTTCTTGTATCTTGAGGTAGGCCTGTTTTGCTATAAACTTCCCTCTTAGTACCACTTTTGCTGCATCCTATAAATTTTGGTATGTCATCTTTTCATCTTAATTTATCTTCAGGTAATTTTTTATTTCTCCTTTGATTTCTTCATCAACCCAATAGTCGTTCAGTAGCACTTTGTTCAGTCTCCATATATCTGTGATTTTTTCCAGATTTCTTCTTGTAGTTGGTTTCTAGTTTCATAGCATTGTGATCAGAAAAGATGCTTGATGTGATTTCAATCTTCTTAAATTTACTGAGACTTGTTTTGTGTCCCAACATATGGCCTACCCTTGAGAAAGTTCCATGTGCACTTGAGAAGACTGTGTATTCCGCTGCATTTGGATGGAATGTTCTGTACAAATCTATCCAATACATCTGGTCTAATGTTTCATTTAAGACCTCAGTTTCCTTGTTGATGCTTTTGTCTGGACGATCTATCCATTAATGTAAGTGGGGTGTTAAAGTCCCCTACTATTATTATGTTGCTGTCAATTTCTCCCTTTAGGTCTGTTAATAATTGTTTTATATATTTTGGTGCTCCTATGTTAAATGCATATATATATATGCATTATATATACATATATTACTGAGTTTTCTTGATAAATTGCCCCCTTTATTATTATATACTGTCCATTTTTGTCTCTTGTTACCTTTTTGGGCTTTAAGTCCATTTTGTCTGCTGAGTATGGCTACACCCACTTTCTTTTGACTGGCATTTGCTTGGAGTGTTATCTTCCATCCCTTCACTTTTAGCCTATGTTTGTCTTTAGAGCTGAGGTGAGTCTCCTGTAATGTATGGTCGTTTCTTGTTTTTTAATCCATCCAGCCACTCTGTGTCTTTTGATTGGTGAATTCACTCCATTTACATTTAGGGTAATTATTGGTAAATGAGGACTTACTACTGCCATTTTATCTTTTGTTTTCTGGTTTCTCTATATCACTGTTGTTGCTTTTTCCTTGTGTTTCAGCCTGCCATCTTGGTTTGGTGGTTTTCTATGATTTTTTTTCAGTTTCCTTTTTTATGTTTATTGTCTCTGCTCTAGATTTGTTTTGTGGTTACCATGAGGTTTGTATAAAACGTCTCGTAGATAAAATAGTCCTTTTTCTGCTGATCGCATCTTATCTTCATTTACCTATAGGGTTTCTGACCTTTTCCCCTTCCCCTTCTGCATTTTTGTTGTCTCAAATTATCCCTTTTCATGTTGTGAGTTTGTTGCCAAATTGAAGTAGCTATAATTATTTTTTCTGATTTTCCCCCTTTAACCTTTATGCTATAATAAAATGTTTAATACCTATTCTGATAAAGAGTTACAATTTTCTGATTCTATGTATCACCTTACTCACAGTTTTGTGTCCTTTTACTTTCTTGTTTCTGGTAAAAGATCTCCTTTCAACATTTCTTGTAAGGCACATCTAGTGTTGATGAACTCCCTCAGTTTTTAGTTATCTGGGGTAGTCTTTATTCCTCCTTTATATCTGAGTGATAATATTGTTGGATAAAGTATTCTTGGGTGACGGTTTTTATCTTTCAGTATCTTAAGGATGTCATTCTACTCCCTCCTGGCCTGTCGACTTTCTGCTGAGAAATCTTCTGATAGCCTCTGTGGGTTCCCTTGTAGGTTACCATCCTTTTTTTTCCCTGGCTGCCTTTAAAAATTCTTTCTTTGTCATTGACTTTTGACAATTTTAATATGATGTGTCTTAAAGAAGGTCTTTTTGCATTGAGGCAATTAGGTGTTCTCTTAGCTTCATGGACGTGTATATCAAGTTTCTTCTGCAGGTTTGAGAATTTCTCAGCTATGATTTCTTTAAATAATCTCTCTGCTCCCTTTTCCCACTCTTCTCCTTCTGGGATACCCATAACCCTAATATGCACCCTTCTTAAAGAGCTGGATAGCGCTCATAGAATTTCCTCATTTTTTATATCTTAATTCTCTTCCCTCTTCTACTTGCATCATTTCTAGATTTCTGTCCTCAAGCTCACTAATTCTCTCTTCCATGTGGTCTGATGTATTTCCAGTGCTTTCTAATGCATTCTTTATGTTGTTTATTGAGTTCTTCAGCTCCAGAATTTCTTCTTGGTTCTTTCTTAGAGTTTCAATATCTTCTGTAAAGTATTCCTTCTGATCATTAATTTTATTCCTGAGCTCACTGAATTGTCTTTCTGAGTTTTCTCATAGCTCAATGAATTTCTTCAGGACACCTATTTTGAATTCTTTGCCAGTTAAATTGCAATATTCTGTGACTTTAAATTTGGCTTCTGGAGAACTGTCATTTTATTTTCGTGGCATGGTGTTACTTTGGCTCTTCATGGCACTTGATGAGTTGTTCCTCTGCCCGTGCATTTGAAGTAGCAAATATCTTTCTGCTTGATTCTAATGATTCAACAGGTTAGAAATTAGAGGTCTTTCTTCTGTTTTCCAGTAGGTAGCGCTATAGCACAAGTTTATGGTTTTCCTTACCTGAGCTGCCTCCAGTTATGTTTGAGAGTTGGCACATTCTACCCTCCACCACCTCTGTCAGAGGTGTGGCCCATGTCCTCATTATTGCTTCTTGTGTCTCCAGGGGTCAATGATGCCTTCCTGCTGCTAATGTCACTGGGATGATCGGCTCTTCCCTGGCATCCAGGATCCCGAGTTGTAGACTCTGCTGCCACAGGGGGCGGATGAGGGTGGGCGGAGCAGGGGTTGCACAGGCACCTGTGCTATGCTCAGTGTTGTAAGGTTCACAGACTCCATCACTGTGTGTGGAGGAGTAGGGGGCCTGAGTTGTGAGCGCGTCAGTGGCTGGAGGAATGGGGTCTCAGGCCCCACTGCTGCTGCTGCCCAGTTACCTGTGGCTGCAGGCACCACTGCGGCTGGGAGGCCAGAGTTGTGCTCACTGCCTCCCCTGCTGTTATGTGTTCTCTGGGGCTATGGGCTCAGCTTCCATGGCCAGAGAGCTGGGCTGCTGTTCCCTCAGTTCTGCCTCCCCTATGTGTTCCAGTCCACCCACCTTTAAATGTGCAGATATGTGGAAATCTCTGGCGTCCCAGTGGGTTGAGCAGAGGCACCTTTGTTGAGCTGTGGATGCTTTACTGGTTGTAGACTGAAGGGGAGCTTTTCACTGTCATGTTGCTGATGTCACTGTAATATAACTGATTTTAAATAGGCCCAGATGTTGGATTTGGTAGACAAAGAACTCAAAATAGCTTTACAAATATGTTCAAAGAATTAATTTTTCAAATTAAAGGGAAATATATGCTCAATGAATAAAGAGAGAATCTCAACAGAGAAACAGAAACTATACATAACAGAAATTATACAGCTCAAAAGTACAGTAACTGAAAATTTTAAATAGGTTCAACAACAGTTTGGAGATGGCAGATAAAGTTGAATATGGTTCAACAGAAATTATCCAGCCAAAAAAGAGAAAAATGTTTGAAGAAAAATGAACAAAATTTCAGAGACCTGCAAGACAATGTGAAGCACTGCAAGATACATATAACTGGAATCCCAGAAAAAGAAAAGAGAAAATAGCACAAAAATTTGAAGAAATAATGGCCAAGAATGGAATAGTAAAAAATATCTGATTAAAACAAAAGAAGACAGGAAAGGAGGAACAGAGAAAAACAAAAAGAAACAGAAGACACAAAACAAACTGCAGCAGAGAAGATCTAAGTATAATCATATCAATAATTAAATGTAGGGGACTTCCCTGGTGGCGCAGTCATTAAGAATCCACCTGCCAATGCAGGGGACATGGGTTCGATCCCTGGTCTGGGAAGATGTCACATGCTGTGGAGCAACTAAGCCCACACACCACAACTACTGAGCCTGCACTCTAGAGCCCATGAGCCACAACTACTGAGCCCACGTGTCACAACTACTGAAGCCCGCATGCCTAGAGCCCATACTCCACAACAAGAGAAGCCACCACAATGAGAAGCCCGCGCACCGCAATGAAGAGTCGTCCCCGCTCGCCACAACTAGAGAAGCCCACGAGGAGCAACATAGACCCAACGCTACCAAAAATAAATAAATTTTTAAAAATTAAATGTAAATAGACTAATGTTCCAATCAAAAGGCAGAGATTATCAAAACCAGATTTAAAATCCAAGACCCAGTTGTATGCTGTCAACAATATACATGCTTTAAATATAAAGACATAGACTAAAAGTAAAAAGCTAGAAAGAATATATTCTGTGCAAACAGTAAGCATAAGAAGATGAAGTGGCTGTATTAATAACAGACAAAATAGACTTCTTAACAAGAGATATTACTGGAGACAAGTGGAGGGACACTTCATAATAACAAAACGGTCAATACATCAGGCAAATATAGCAATTATAAATTAGATGTGACTAATAACAAAGCTCCAAAATACACAAAGTAAAAACTGACAATTAAAAGAAGAGATGAATCCACAATCATAAAGACTTTAACATACTTCCCTCAGAAATTCATAGACTTAGACAAAAATATTAGTTAAGAATATAGAAGATCTGAATGACACCATCAATCACTTTAACCTAACCAACATTTCCAAAACATGAAACCCAACACCTACAAAATACACACTCTTTCAAGTCCACATGGAGTGTCTACCAAGATAAACCATATACAGGGCCGTAAAACAACTCTCAATAGTTTTCAAAATATTAAAATGTTACAGATTATATTATCTTATTGCAACAGAATTAAATTAGAAATCAACAAAAAATAAAACATCTGGAACAGCTCACAAATACCTGGAAATTTAAAACTCACTTTTAAAGAAACCATAGAAATCACAAAGTAAATTGGAAAATATTTTGAACTGAATTATAATGAAAATTGGTAAATGATAAATTAGACTTCACTAAAATTTAACACTTCTGCTCTTTGAAAAAATTATTAAACCAAAATGAAAATGTTTTCAAAATATATCTGATTAAGAACCAATATCTAAAACACATAAAGAATGCTCAAAGCTCAATAATAAGACAACAAATAACCCAATAAAAATAGGCAAAAATATTTGAACAGACACTTACCAAAGAAGATATAGGACCATAACAAAAGCACATGAAAACATGATCAATATCATTAGTAAAATGCAAATTAAAACCAAAATTAGATACCACTTCCCATCTTGCAGAACGACTAAAATTAAAAATACAACACCAAGTACCGGCAAGGATGTAGAGTGATTGGAACTCTCAAACATTGCTGGTGGCAATGTCTATATAATTATTCCATGGAAATGCTTTTATTCTGTCTCTCCAAAAATAAGCTAATCCAGAAACAGGCAGTAAAAAAATGTTTTTAATTGGCAATGTATACTTGAAAAATATATTTTATTTATTTAACTTTCTACTCATTTGATACTTTTTTAATATATTTATTTATTTATTTATTTATTTATGGCTGTGTTGGGTCCTCATTGCTGTGTGCAGGCTTTCTCTAGTTGCGGCGAGCGGGGGCTACTCTTCGTTGTGGTGCAAGGGCTTCTCATTGCAGTGGCTTCTCTTTGTTGCAGAGCATGGGCTCTAGGCACGAGGGCTTCAGCAGTTGTGGCACGCGGGCTCTGTAGTTGTGGCGCACAGGCTTAGTTCCTCCACAGCATGTGGGATCTTCCCAGACCAGGGATCGAACCCATGTCCCTTCATTGGCAGGAGGATTCTTAACCATTGCGCCACAAGGGAAGTCCCTCATTTGATACTTTTTAAACTAACTCAATTGTTGAGTAACTAACAGTCAATTGCCACTTAAAAAAATCAGTTCATGGATGAAAACAACAATACCTAGTAAGCAGCTTCAGAGAACTTTCCATCAAATTCGTGGAATTCGTCAGAAAGGAAGAGGAGGCAGAAATCCAAGCACCTAGACTGATCTGCCTCAACTCAACACCATAATATTCTCCTTCCACTCCAAGGTTCTGGATCTGCCTTGGGAAGAATGAGGCAGCCACATCCAGCCTCTGCTTAATTCTCACAGAACAAAGTCTGGGGTATCACTGCAACCAGGAGCGACAGCAGCAGTGGGCGAGACCAAGGTCAAGCTCTTTCTGCCCTTAGCTGTGGTTCTCACACATCAGGTTGGAATCTGTTAACAGTTTTTGTTTCTATTAGTAGGACATCTACAGCACAGATGATTTAGCTACAGATTTAAGACAAGCCATTTGGTAGAAAATGACAACAAATGAGTCTCCCAAGAAAGAAGAATTACAAAAATACTTCCATTTCAAGTATTCTCCAGATCCTTGGTCTATCTAAATAATGACTAAAGAATACAGCCACCCCAAAAAGTGAAACAGTACATCAAAACAAAAGACAAAGGGCTTTCATGACCCAAGGAGCTGAAAGACACAGGCGCTTCAGCCTCTATGACTGACCTTGATGAATAATTAATTACATGACTTGCTTGCGTGGGAAACTGGTCATCTCACACCACACCGAGGGAAAAATTGAAACGCAGGTTTACTCCATCCTGGACAGGTGGAACACATACACAATGTGAACACAGCTCAAAACCATAATCATAGCCTTTTTATCCCCAGAGAAAAACACTCAACTCAGACAACAGCATAACTATGGTGGTGTACCTGGAAATTTTATTTTTGCTAAAATTCAGAACTTTGTAAGAATTAAATGATGGGGCTTGGACCAGTTGGGTCAGAGATGTTGACAGCCTTTCAAAATCAAAGAAGCTATTAAAGAAAGCAACGTTAAAGAAGAGACTGATCTCTTAGACAAAATAGTACAAGTTCCACACTCCCTGCTCATCACAGCCCCTAAAAATAAGTCCCAGGATTTTACCCTAACCTCGTTATCGCGGCCGACCTCCCTCTCTTCTGAGGTAATGTCTATAAATCTTGGCATCCAGTGTGCCTTTGCACCACGTGTCAGCTATTAGCAATGGCATTTTTCCTAACAGCTAATTGGTAACATTAAAGAAAAGAAACGAAAAGCATTGTGCTTGCAAAGTCATTTTACAACCATTAACAGCAACAAGTATTTTACAGGGGACATGGCAGTGCCTGGGAATCCAAGGACCATGATGAATTTTCATTCTGTTTGCCAGTAAAACGAGCAATGTGGTGAAAATGAAATCCATACCTTCGGCTTATTTACATGACAGCTGAATTAGTGATACTTCTAGTGCCAGAAGATTCTCTCCAAGTAACATTTGGGCTCAGGGAGTCCTCCAAGGCAGGCAGACACCCAGAAGCCTCCCCCCGGAGCCTGAAGTGGCAGTGACCCCACACGGCCGCATGGCCCTTACCTTTCCTTTTGGTTGTGTAAAATCCAACAGCTGCTCCGTCTCTCCACAGAATTTTAGCCTCCTCCTTCACAGAGTGAGGTAAAAAAAACATGTCATCATCATCCAAATTCCTCTCCAGTCTTCCAAAAATAACGACGTTTAGAATGAAAAGCACAATCCTTTCCCCAAATGACTGAACCTTTGAAGGAAAAACAAAAAGAACATCTAAGTGAGACAAGAGGGGAAAATCAGACACAATAAATTCTATGCTTGGAATCAACCCACACGCCGGGGCCAGGTGTGGGCTCCCCCACCATACAGTTCTTCTCATGCTCAAGATCCAAAATGCGGATCATAGTTTCTCACGGAGGTTTTCCCACCCCTGACCTTTCACATGCACTGGCCTCCAGGAGCGAGGAGCATGGCCAGAGGGGCCTCCTCGGTCTCCAGGACCACAGACATGGAATGTGAAGAGACAGAGAACAATCAGTCACATGCCAGTGAGACAGGAGGTTACATAGAGGCAAGCCATTTCAGCAGAAACCCTGGATGTGTCCAGAGATAAACCCAGTCTGCCATTTTTAACAACAGCCCCAGAATTCTGACCCTCAGAAGGAGAATAAATAATTGGGTATTATTATTGGTGTCCAGTTGCTACACCAAGAGCAACTGATTTTCAATGGCTTGTGACAGATTTTGAGCACATACTAGAGTCCCAACCCCAGAGAGTTACTGGGACTCAAGGCCTAGCCCATCCTAAGGCTACAAAATGGAACTGTCTCTCACCCATTGCAATGTCATGACAATTGAGGAAACTGTATTGTGGTCAAGGTCAGGCCCACAAAAGAGCTTGACCATTAACAAGTCAAAATGATTTCCTGCTCCTGCCTGTTCATATTCTCTGCATTTGTATAGCCCACAGATGGCACAGGTGTGGCATAAATGAAGGCCTCCCACTCCTGCACCCACAGCAGACATAACTAATCAATCCCCACCCTATGTGGCTGAGCCTGGATATGGTCTCAGGATCCTCCTAAATGCAGTCTCCCGGACAACTACAAGCAACCGCTAAAATGTGGCACTTGAGATGAAACCTATCAGCTAGTGACAAAGTGACGGTATTGTTTTATTAGCTTTTACTTCAACAACATTGCTGTGTGACAGCCTAAGGGTGTGGGTGTTTGTCGCCCCTTCCTATGCAGCACCATGAAATCAGCAAGAGTATTACCTGGGCTGAGACTGCCACCCACCTGCTACCATTCGATTCTTACCACCCGCCAGAGAGGTCCTGGTTTATAGGTGAGGAAATTGAAGCTCAAAGAGGCTAAGCAATTACATATACTGATTTCCCTGCCTTGTTCCAAAGAGACTTAAGACAGCTGGACAAGGGCTCTATCAAAGGCAGGCAGGTTTGCAACACCAGACCAGGACTTCTGAGTCCCAGGCCAGGGCACCTGCTGCAGCCCAGCCAGTGGCTCCCTTATGCATTTTCATCCATTAGAGGTTTGGGAAAGGGAAGTTTGATATAAATATGAATGTTTGGTTTTGTATTTAATACTGGACCCTTAAATGTTTATTATCATCACCATCATCATTGTGGTCATGGCTTCTTGGCCTAGATTTGCTGGGAGACCTTCAGCAACTCACAACGCCTTTCAGTTTCAGTTTCCTCCACTAATCAAGGGAGAAGACTGCCTAAGTGGTCTCTCAGACACTTGTATGTTTTTCAAATGCTCCAATAATAAAAATAAGTCAGCTTGCAGCCCTCTAGCAAATGGCACAAAGTGTTTAGTGCCAATAAACTTATTAATTGGCCCAGAATGCAAAATATTTCACCTTCATCTGGAGCCAAATCTTAGATGAGAAAAAGATTTGCAAAAGCCACACCAGCTTAACTCTGAGAAGCCACCTCAATTTTGTATCTCAGACAGTAGCAGCCAAATCAAGTTCAGACTTTAAGAATAACTAGTTCATCACAAAACCCAAGGGGTGTAATGTGGGAGGCTATATTTTTCAACTTATAAAACCAAAAAGTTCAGAGGAAAGCCAGAAGAGAAAAACAGATTGCATCTGGCAGAAGGGAAATATCCAATCAAAAACTGGCAGGAGAAAAAAGGAGAAAAAGAAAATGCACTTAATTTGTCCAATTTCATTACAGGGGGAAAAAACTGTGTGACATGTGATTCTGACTTAGAAACGTTTCTGAAAACACAAAACTAAGAACCAGTTCTAATCCCTCAATTAGGACCACTAATTATGTTAACAGAAAGAACACTAAGAAAGTTGGTTTTTTGTTTGGTTTGGTTTGGTTTGTTAATTTGTAAAGAAGAGCTGGCTAAGAAACAGAATGTAATTAAAAGAAAAAAAAGTCAAGACACCAAGTTCTGTAAATGGAGAGGGAAACTATCCCTACATACAGCTGGGGCAGATAGATCTTTACATCCTGGTTCATTAAGTGGAATTAACATCCAAGTATCTCTCTGTTCACAACATAAGCCACATTTTCAGAAAATGTGAGGTTTTTCCTCACCTAAATTTAGAAGAATTGATACACGAGGGAAGTGACCCCTCTTGTTCTAAAAAATATATATATATTTAAAAAGCAAATCAAACTCTTCCTGGGATTCGGAACACCCAACCGCTCATACCACCTGCTTCATCCACATACAATGACACACACAGGCGGATGTGTGTGTGTGTGTGTGCCAGGCAGCACCCATTTGCTGAATCTCCAGCCATCGTTAACTTACTGGAAGAAAACCCTTTTCAAAATAATATCTATCGGGCTTCCCTGGTAGTGCAGTGGTTAAGAATCCGCCTGCCAATGCAGGGGACACAGGTTCGAGCCCTGGTCTGGGAAGATCCCACATGCCGCGGAGCAACTAAGCTTATGCGCCACAACTACTGAGTCTGTGCTCTAGAGCCTGCGAGCCACAACTACTGCAGCCTGCATGCCTGGAGCCCGTGCTCCGCAACAAGAGAAGCCACCACAATGAGAAGCCCTCGCACTGCAATGAAGAGTAGCCCCTGCTCGCCGCAACTAGAGAAAGCCCACGTGCAGCAATGAAGACCCAATGCAGCATAAAATAAAATAAAATTAATAATAATAATAATGTCTATCAACTCAATTAAAACCAGACCTGAAAACATCCTGCAATTTGTGACAACATGGATGGAAGTTGAGGGTATTATGCTGAGTGAAATAAGGGGAAAGACAAACACTGCGTGATCTCATACGTGTAACATAAAAGAGCCAAACTCATAGCCACAGAGACTAGAGTGGTCGTTGCCAGGAGCCTGGCGGTGGGGGAGAGGGAAAGATGGTCAGAAGGTTCAAACTTCCAGTTATAAGATGAACAAGTTCTGGGGATCTAATATACGGCATAGTGATTGTAGCTAATGATACTGTATTACATACTTGAAAGTTGCTAAGAGAGTAGGTCTTAAATGTTCTCACCACAAAAAAGAAATGGCAATTATGTGATGTGATGCAGGTGTTAACTAACACTGGTGGTAATCATTTTGCAGTGTATCAAATCAATGCATTGTGCACCTTAAACTTACAAAGTGTTATATGTCAATTATATCTCAACAAAGCTGGGGGAAAAACAGACTTGAAAAAGACAACCCATAGATTGGGGAGAAATATTTGTTAATCGTATATGCAATAAGAACTTGCATCTAGAATATAGAAAAACTCTTACAACTCAACAGAAAAAAGTCAATTCAATTAAAAAGTGGGCCAAAGGGGCTTCCCTGGTGGCACAGTGGTTAAGAATCCGCCTGCCAATGCAGGGGACATGGGTTCAAGCCCCGGTCCGGGAAGATCCCACATGTCATGGAGCAACTAAGCCTGTGCGCCACAACTACTGAGCCTGCACTATAGAGCCCATGTGCCACAACTACTGAAGCCCACATGCCTAGAGCCCGTGCCCTGCAATGAGAAGCCCTCACACTGCAACAAAGAGTAAGCTCACCGCAACTAGAGAAAGCCCGCGTGCAGCAACAAAGACCCAAAACAGCCAAAAATAAATAAAATAAATTTTTTTAAAAAGTGGGCCAAGGATTTTAATAGATATTTTCCCCAAAAGGCCATACGAATGGCCAATAAGTACATGAAAAGATATTGAACATCCTTAGCCACAAGGAACCCTCACCCTTGTCATCCTAGGTCTCTATAAAGCCACAGTGCTTCAAAGACCACCAGGCCTGCTGTCAGAGAGACTAGCATTTGTGTCCAGTTAAATCACTTACAAGCTGCGTGGCTCAGCTTCAATTTCTTTGTCTGCAAAACAAATACCTTAAAGATTCTGAAGTCAGATAATCCCTGTAAAAAGTCCGGGTAATACACAGGCTAGCATCTAACATAATATCTACCTCATAGTAAGTACCAATAAACATTACTGGAATGCAATAAACAGAACTTCCCTACACCCTAGAGAGAATGATGTGGATTAAAGTTTCAAAATTAAGATGTGAGAGGCCACTCAGGAAGGTAAGAGAGATTTACCAATAGCCAGGTATCTGTTGCATATAGCCATTTACTACTATTTTCCTTGCTGGCGGGGTGTTATAGATTGAACTGTGTCCCCCAAAAAGATGTTAAAGTCCTAACCCCCAGTACCTATGAATGTGATTTATTTGGAAATAGAGTCTTTGCAGATGATCACGTCAAGATGAGGTCATTCGGGTGGGCCCTAATCCAACATGACTGCTGTCCACATGGAAAAGGGGAATTTGGACAAAGACAGACAGACACAGAGGGAAGAGGATGGGAAGACACAGGGAGAATGCCATTGATAAGCCAAGGAAAGCTGAGGCCACCATAAGTTAGGAGAGAGGCCTGGAACAGATTCTCCCTCACGGCCCTCGGAAGAAACCAACCCTGCCAACACCTTGATTTTGGACTTCTAGCCTCTGGGACTGGGAAATGATACACTTCTGTTGCTTAAACCACCCAGTTTGTTGACACTTTGTTACAGCAGTCCTAGAAAATGAATCCACAGGGGTAGACTGCTTTAAATTATTAACATGATAATAAGTACACTGACCTTTAAAACCTGTTTTGCAATGTCCACTTAAATTTGCAATACCTCACCTTCATCAGACCTTCTCTTGCAGGATCAGAGGTTCTTAGTACATCTTCAGTGGTCCACCAGGACTCCTTCACGTAAACAGCCACAACTAAAGAGGAAGCCAAGAGAAAACAATGTTGTACACATGGCCAACTGGCCACCAAAGGGGCAATTTTAGCAACATACAGCCACTGTGAAGGTGCAAAGGAAAGTTTATGTGTGGCAAAAGCAGGCGATGTTTCTAGAGCTGAGTTATCTGAGAGCACTGACCAGGACAGAGTGACCACTGTCACCTGAAAGGACTTCACAGGTGTCTGCAGAGATGGCCTGTTGTTGACCCCAACACAGGATGTACCCCAATGCTATTGAGCGCAAGAGGCTACACACCAATATTGACAAATTCAATGGGTGAGAATTATATTTTTTTTCAAAGTCCAACTATGTGACACAACTTGGAACTCCGCAAATTTAGTCAAACCCAACATTATCTAAGGGCATGGAACAAACCATCTTCTTATCACCCTCGGTGCTGGGTTTGGCGCTGGCTTCTTTTACATGCTTTTCTTTCATTCTCACAATGAAATTGTCATCTGCATTTTTCTGAGGACACTAACATTCTGAGAGGGGAAGGCAAACAGCTAGGAGGGCTGAGGTCGGGTCCAGCCCTCGGCCACTGGACTCCAAGTTCAGTGCTCTTTCCAAGAGGCCAGAGATGGGTCAGCTGTTGACGGGGCAAATCATGCAGGGGTGGTGGTGGGGGTCTTTGGATAAGAAGACTCTGGGGCTGGGACCTGCAAGAGAGGAAGGGTAGACACATCTCTCCTACCCCACTCATGCCCCACCCTTGTCTAGACAGTCACTGAGGCCTGTTGATTCCACCCACTCTGAGTTTAGACATGGGTCCTGCTGCTTAGTAGAGGTGATCCTGGAACACTCTCAACCTCACCAAGCCCCAGATTCCTCATCGGAGCTGCCCAAACTGATCACCCAAGGTGGCTAACAAATTCCAATGAGGATCAGGTGTGAAACACCCAGCACAGGGCCAGGCAGGTAGGATGCCCTCAGCACCTGCTAATTAATGCGTCAGTTCTCCCCTGCTCATGCTGCAGTTGCCAGGTCCCATCATTCCACCTGCTGCCCCAGGACAGGATCCACTCCCTCCCCAACCCTGAATGCCACTGGTCCATCTCCACAGGTGACTGTGAGCACTCCACCTGGTCCCCTGTCCCCCTAGTCTCCCCTGCCAATCTATCCCTCCTGAGGGGCCACCCCAAAGGCAAATGCAATCATGGCCTCTGCCTCTTGTCTCTCCTTTCCTTGCTTAAAAATTACATTTTAGGGGCTTCCCTGGTGGCGCAGTGGTTGAGAATCTGCCTGCCAATGCAGGGGACACGGGTTCGAGCCCTGGTCTGGGAAGATCCCACATGCCGCGGAGCAACTGGGCCCGTGAGCCACAACTACTGAGCCTGCGCGTCTGGAGCTTGTGCTCCGCAACAAGAGAGGCCACGAGAGTGAGGGGCCCGGGCACCACGATGAAGAGTGGCCCCCACTTGCCGCACCTAGAGAAAGCCCTCGCACAGAAACGAAGACCCAACACAGCCAAAAATAAAATATTAAAAAAAAAAAAATTACATTTTAAAACACTAAAGTCACTTTGGTTATTTTCTGGTGTCTTTTTTTGTTTTTTTAAGACTGTTTTCAAGAGAAGTTTTAGGTTCATGGCAAAATTGAGAGGAAAGTACAGAGATTTCCCGTATTCCCCCTGCCCCACACACATCCCCCACTATCATCATCCCCCACCAGAGTGGTACATTTGTTACAACTGATGGACCTACACTGATACATCATATCACCCAAAGTTCTAGTTTACATTAGGGTTCACTCTATGGGTTTGAACAAATGTATCATCACATGTATCCATCACTATGATATCATACAGAGTATCTTCACTGCCCTAAAAACTCTCTGTGCTCTGCCTGTTCATCCCTCCTCACCACCCCTTACCCCTGGCAACCACTGATCTTTTTTCTGTCTCCATAGTTTTGCCTTTTCCAGAATGTCATCTAATTGGAGTCATCAGATTAGTTTCTTTCCCTTAGTGAAATGCATTTAAGGTTACTCTATGTCTTTTCATGGCTTGATAGCTCAAAATTCTTTTCAGCACTGTATTTGGTGCTAAAATATTCCATTGTCTGAAGGTACCATAGTTTAGTTCTCCTCCACTATCTTTTTATACCCCTTTAATTGCCATTTTTATACCTGTTTCTCAAGCCAGGTATCTGAGCCCAAGGGGTCCAAAAGCCACAGATAAAAAGATACATCTTCCCAGTCAAATCTTTTTGGCTGAAGAGTTGAAGGAAAATAACACAGAGTAGAAAACAAAAGTCCCTTGAACATTTAATATAAGGCTCAAGACTTTAAAACAAATTTTGTGGGGCAATCAAGTTAAGCTGCCACCACCTTCTTCCCTATTCCTCTCTGCTCTTTGAGGAACTTTCGTAGAGGACCCTGTGAAGACCAGGTGATGACATTAGCTATTGTCAAGCACTAACTCTGCACAGTCCCTCCCTCCTCTCCAAAGACCAACAGCATCTAATTCACTGTCAGTTTCATATCATTGGTGAATTTTGTCTTCTCCAACAATAGTTCCAAAATTGATACAGCCGACTGAGAGAGAAGTGCCAATTAAATGCCTGACATCTGCCTTCACTTATTCAACTAAATTCATGTTCCAAATGGCATCTACTAGAACTTGCAAGAGGCTTATAAAACCATAAGGATTATTTCCCTGCTTAACAAGGTGAATCAATAAAAGATGTTCAATTTACTAATACAGTGTATTACTGCAATACAGATGTTCAATTTACTAAGACAGTTTCAAACAGGAAATGTGTTATGATTTGGTGTTTGTGTGGTGCCTTGCAAGTTTCACGGTGTACTGCAGAGCATTAATTAGCCACACAAGTTGTCACAAAATAGACTGAATTTTTTTCAAAACTAATCTTAAGCTGTTAAGTGTACATAACAATGAAGGTGAAGTCTGATCAAATGTAATAGGCTTAAAATGAATTGTCCTCAAAAACAACTCTTGAAAAAGAGTCAGCCTTCCAAAGAATAGCAGCTTTTGATCAGAAAAGCCTGCTACCTAGTCAAGAGGAAACAGGCAAGAGGAATGGGGCCAGAGTCCTCAGAGAGAGGCTGTTTCCAGCTCAGCAAGGACAAAAGATGGACCTGGGGGACAGGCAGGCACTGAAGAGCCAGCCTTGGGGCATCGCTTCTGAGACCCTGGAGCCAGCAGGTTCCAAGAGTTAGAAAGTGGAAACTGGGGCCTTCCCTGGTGGTCCAGTGGTAAAGAATCCGCCTTCCAATGCAGGGGACGCAGCTTCGATCCCTGGTCGGGGAACTAAGATTCCCACATGCAGCAGGGCAACTAAGCCCACGCACCACAACTACGGTGCTCGTATGCCTCAACTGGAGAGCCTGCGTGCCACAAACTACAGAGCCCACGCGCCCTGGAGCCCACGTGTCACAACGAGAGAGAGAAAATCCCGCACGCCACAACTAGAGAGAAGCCCGCGCTCCACAACGAAAGATCCCACATGCCACAATGAAGATCCCATGTGCTGCAACTAAGACAGCCTAAATAAATAAAAAAATAAAATAAAATAAAATAAAATGAAAGTGGAAACCACACATCCATACTTTTAAAAGAAAAATACAATCCTGATCAGTACCCTCTGGCTCTCCACCATCTAGGACCTGGGAGACTGGACCCCTGCAAAAGGCTGAGCAGTGATGACAGCAGTCGACGGGGCATTGTGGGTCACAGGCCAGCCTTGCTTCACTGACTTAATTCCCCTCTCCCCCTGAGTGACATGTAACCACAAAGAAGATGCCAGTAATGGATTTTATTCTATGACACCCCAAGGTTTTCCAAACAAGTTAAGACAGTGAGGTCCCTAAGGCTAACTCCCAGTGGCCTGGCTTCATCAAGGCTCAGCAGGATGAACTGAATTCAACTACCTGGGGCTGAGTTCCCGAATGCACGAATGGTCCTGTCCCAGGTCCCCAGAGGCTGATGAGTAAGTCTCCATCCTTGCCCCTGGGAGTTGGTAGCCTGCAGAGAAGAGAGAGCTAAACAAGCTGATGTGATATAGGGCAGGACATGATAGGTGCAGGAATCGCGCTCAGAGCCAGAGTCCAGAGGACCCAGAGGAGGGGGTCAGTTCTGCTGAGGGGTTTGGGAAAGCATCCCTGGGGAATTTGCCAGCTCGGGCTCTGGATCACTGTGTAAGGCTTCAAAACAGGCAGAGATGACATGCGAGGGCAGAGTAACCTAACCCATGAGCAGAGGCACAGAGCCCTACAAGTCCAAGGCCACACTCAGGGCACCCCAAGCATTGGGGGTAGCTGGGCAAGGCTTAAACAAGGGAGAGGCAGAGCTGCAAACATCGATTATAGCAAGGTTGCAGGATACACAGCTAATATGCAAAAGCCCACCACTTCCCTGTATGCCAGCAATGAACAAGTAGAATTTGAAATTAAAAACAATACTATTTACATTAGCACCCCTCATAAATGAGATACTTAGGCTTATACAAAATGAAATACTTAGATTTATACAATCTAACAAAAATATATGTAAGAGCTATACAAGGAAAATTACAAAACTGATTAACAAAATCAAATAAAAACTAAATAAAGAGATATTCTATGTTCTCGAATAGGAAGCCTCGATATTATCAAGATGCCAGTTCTTCCCAACTTGACCTATAGGTTCAATGCAATCCCAATCAAAATCCCAAGAAGTTATTTTGTGGATTTCACCAAAATGATTCTAAAGTTTACATAGAGAGGCAAAAGACAACACTGAAGGAGAACAAACTTGGAGGACTGACACTACCCAACTTCAAGACTTACTATAAAGCTACAGTAACCCAGACAGTGTGGTATCAGTGGAAGAACAGACAGATCAATGGAACAGAATGTAGAGCCCAGAAATAGACCCACGTAAATGTAGTCAACTTCTATTTGGTCAACTTTGACAGAGAAGCAAAGGCAACACAATGGAACAAAGATAGTCTTTCCAACAAATGGTGCTGAAACAACCGGACATCCACACACATAAAAATAAATCTCAACACAGACCTTTCACTCTTCACAGCCATCTCAACAAACATAAACCAGTGCTGGTGGAGAGCAAGACAATATAAGGCATTTTGGATACGTCCCTATGTACCTGGTATAGGGAGAACACAGACTTCAGAGCCAGGTGGGGTTCAGATTCCAGCTTCTTCAAAGCGTGACCTTCACCCTTCCCCCACCTCGAGTCCCCCACCTGTCACATGGAGCCCATGACATCCTCTCACCTGGCTGTTATGCAGATTTGGTGAAAGAGCTCATTTCACCAAACTGCTTTGCCCAAAGGGGAGCTTTTCCAAAAGCTTCCTCCACCTGCTTCAAGTGTCGCTCTGGGATTCTAAAAAAGTATGAAAAGCTCTTTGTTATTTGCTGGCTTTTGTCAGTGACACAATGGAAGCTGCTTGCTAACACTGGGTTTCTTCCCGGGAGCTCCCTCTCCAAACCTTCTGCTCCGGTTTGCAGGGAAATGTCTGTCTTTCTTCCCCAGCTTGATTGCTGCCACCCTATCTGCTACCTCCCAACGTGAGTGGGGACACATTCCTACTCACCACGTTTGCTCACGACTGGTCCTTTTCCATCAGGGTGCATTAAGCCAACCATCATGTTCCTCACTTCCTCCTTCCAGGGCTGTGGGGACGCATCACGCCTGATCAAGGCACACACTTTCACCTGCTCAGAACCTCCCAACAAGATTTTTAAACCTTTCATCTTGCCTAAGATTTCTTAATGGAGCTAAGTCCTTTTTTATTTAAATATTTTTAAATCAATCAATACAACAAACATTTTTTAAAAGTTAGTGTGGGGCTTCCCTGGTGGTGCAGTGGTTGAGAATCTGCCTGCCAATGCAGGGGACACAGGTTCGAGCCCTGGTCTGGGAAGATCCCACATGCCGCGGAGCAACTGGGCCCGTGAGCCACAGCTACTGAGCCTGCGCGTCTGGAGCCTGTGCTCTGCAACGGGAGAGACCGCGACAGTGAAAGGCCCACGCACCGCCATGAAGAGTGGCCCCCTGCTCGCCGCAACTAGAGAAAGCCCTCGCACAGAAACGAAGACCCCACACAGCCATAAATAAATAAATTAATTAATTAATTAAAAAAAAAAAAGTTAGTGTGATTTTTCCAAAGTACAGGTTCAGGAAGAGCTGATTGTCACCCGTCACCTTGGATGGGTGGGCTGTGGCAGCGGGGAGCTGTCCTGAGAAGGACTTAGAGGCCACCGTCCAGCTCAGCAAGGAGGAGCACAGCAAGGACCCACGCCCAGCGGGGGACAGTGGCTCGTGTGGCCGTGCTTGCCGTCCCTCCTCATCTGCCCAGCACCAAGGATGCAGGAGGCAGCAAAGTGGCTCAGGACCCTGCAGAGGTCACAATTCTGAAGCACACGGTGCTCATCCAACCCACATGCTGAGCAGCTATTATGTACAGAGCACATGATAAATCCACTGGAGGAATTAAATTTAGACTCTGGCTTAAGACACTTACAGCTTGGAGGAGGAGACAGCGCCTGGGATGCGAAGCACCTCTGGCCAGGGAGGGGTTGGGGGCCGTACCCTGCAGACCACCAGCGGCCACCATGCTTCAGAGGAGAGGGACATGACCCGATTACTGTTTTAAAGTAATAATATTCACCAGAACCACATGTCCAAGCATCCACCAAGCGTCTGGCTGACTTTTTTTCAGGTGAGGCTCAGAAGGGTTAAGAAACTCAAGATCAAGTGCCTGTAAACAGCAGTGTTGGGACTGGATGTGAACCGGCTCTCACTGACTCCAGAGCCCCTGCTCTAACCTCTATACTCCAGGTGAAGAATGGACAAAGAGACAAGGGGACAGAGCTGGGCCCAGACTCCATGAAGGCCGACAGAGTAGGGAAGACAAAGATGAGAGGAGAGACGAGGAGGCGACAAGCCAAGACACCGATGAGAAAGGAGAGGCCGGCACGGGAAGACCTGAACAGAGTGGACCTCGTTTTGTGCATCAAGACGGGGAGGAGGGCTGCCATTTATTCAGCAAACACTGACAAGTTCAGGCACTGTACTTGGCACCAGGGATCTAGGGCAGAAGACACTGCCCAGCAGAAGCGAGACAGGCCACCAGGCCAGGACCACACAGACCATGACCAGCGCCCAAGACGTGAGCAGCATCAGGCACCTACTCAAGGGCTGTGTCTTCATCCATTCATGATGCTGTGACAAAATACCATAGTCTGGGTGGCTTATAACAACACAAATTTACTTCTCACGTTTCTGGATGCTGGAAGTCTAAGATCAGGGTGCCAGCAATGGTCAGGTTCTGATGAGAGCCCTTCTGGGTTGCAGACAGCTGACTTCTCACGGTGTCCTTATTCGAGGGGACTCCACCCTCATGACCTAAGCACCTCCCAAAGGCCCCACATCCCAACCCCATTACGTGGGCTTAGGATTTCAACATATAAATTTGGTGGGTGACACAAACATTCAGACCATAGCAAGCTGTCTGGAAGGGCTAGGCAGAGTTCCAAGAATGGGCCTGAGCCAGACTGGGCTCTGGTGCTGGGGTCTCTGGGGACCAGGTTGAGGTACTGGCTTTGTCAGTCTCTGGAGGAGTCCAATCAATGCGAGACATGATCAGAGTGGTGGTTTAGAAAGAGAACAGTTGGGTTATGCCCAGGTGGGAAGAATTAGTCCCTTTTGAAATTAACAAGAAAAAAAAGAAAAAGGTTATTTGAGAAGGATCACACTGGATTCGGGTGCGGGTGAGGCTGGAGACAGGGAGGGCAATGGGAGCCTGTGGTCATCCAGCCAAGAAGTGAGGAGGGGCTGAGTGAAGCAGTCATGCTGGCAGGGAGGGAGATACTCGGGGGGCAGAAAAGACCACCTGGGTATCAAACTGGTCCTAAGGCAGAAGAGAGAGGGAAGGCAGGACAGCAGCCAGCTCCCAAGCTTGAGAAGAAGGACGCAGGTGTCTTCACCAGGAGGAAGTGAGGACGAGGAAGAGGTGTGAGGGTTTCAGTTTTAAAATGCCTGTTAGAGATAGCAAGGTCAGGGTGGCCAGCAGGTGGCTGGATACACAGCCCGAGGTGAGCAGAGGCAGAGAAGGCCCATTCCCCACACCATCACAGCAACCAAGGAGGGAGGAGCTCTCACGCGCACGCGCGCGCATGCACACCACCCCCCCACACACACACACACCCTACCTCCCCACAGTAACTGCAAGCTGTTCACATACTGGCCCATGGTTTACAGACTTCTTCAATCACAACCGAAGGAGCTTCAGGTCTGCCTGTTACCCCCCACCAGCCTCCCCCACTTGCTCCCCTGGAGTCTAAGCCACCACTGCCCTGTTACAAATCTAAGAAATATGTACTTCCCCCAAAAAAGAGCACAGTTAAACCAAAGTGACAGGCCATCTTCCCAAAAGCAAAATACACGTAGGAAAAAAATGCTGAAAAGTTCTGGCAGAGGACAGCACATAAACACATTCCAAGGCATTGCATGACTTTTATGCAACATTGACTGAGCCGGTCAATAATTTAAGGGGAGGGGAAAAATACGCAAGTTGACATAGCAACTGTCATATCGCATTACTCGGGCTACCATTTCCATACAGATGTCTTCCTTAGAGGAAAACGCTTCCCCAGATGCCCTGTGAACTTGGGCACCTCTTTGCCGGGGAGAAGGAAACATCTGGTTTGTAGTATATCTGCATCAACTTCCCTGTGGTTCTTAGGCCCTTCTTGCCTTCGGCGACTTTGTTTCCGTGAGTGGAGGTTTTAACTCCAGGAAGATCAGGTGAGATGAGGTGCCTGGATCCTGAGGCACAGCTGGACGGCAAGGTGTTGGAGGCAGAAAGAAACCCACACCAGAGCTAGTCTATCTAGGAAAGGCATCTTAAAATCACAGGCCGCACCAAGGCAAGTACAGCAAGTTTCTTAGGGTTGGGGGAAGCAGAGAGAGGTGCAGACAGCCCAAGCTGCAGTGGTAAAACCCTAGGATGCCTCAAAGAAGCACCCCCATCCCCGCATATCCATGATGCTCGGAATATTTTCCTTGGAACGTCTCTGTTTTCCAAATACCATTAGTCCCTTGGTAAAAATGACATGTCTTTGTTTGTGGGATGCTGTTTTCCCCTACACTGACATCCAACTCACAGTAAGTGTCATAAATTAATAGGGAATAAAGAAGGAAATCCCAAACAATAGCCAACATGTGCTCCCAAACACACAGTGCTGTCACTGCAAATAGCTCTTCAATCTGCATCCGTCACGGCCCACGGAAAACAAACTCTCTTGGTTTCTAGCATGGAGCTCTCTTAGCTTATGTGAAGTCGGATCCTACTCAACCTGGGGGCCACCTGACACCGGCTGAGCTTGTACAGCCACACGGGCACCTTAGCCACCAGGAGAAGCAGGTATTTACATCGAGGCTGAATTTCTGGCCAGAACTCTTTTCCCCTAAACTGTCAAACCCACTTAAGCGGGACTCCCCCATGTAGAAGGGGGGAGGATGGGACCCATTTCAGGCTAATGTCTACCTCTCCTTTATTCAAAAGGCAAGCACAGACTTAAACGTAAAGATTCAACGTCCATGGGATCACGGGAGGCTGCACCAACGAGGCTGCTGATCAGGTGGTCCCTGAGTCCTTGGGGCTCGTGAGTCCACGGGGGTCATCACACTTCAAAGCCAGGAAAACTGTAATTACTTCTCCACATGCTGAAACTCAGACTTCACCAGGGCAACAAGCCTCTCCTCCACTCCTGCCATATTAGCTTGGTTTTTACCAGAGATACAAAAACCACTTCACTGACTCAGGTCCACAGGTTCATCCTGCTAAACAGAGCTGGGTTTAGCCCCATCCATCCCACTCACCAGGAGGCCTGACCTCTCCCTTCAAGGCAAACAGGGGACCAGGAGCTGCTCTAGCTGGGTGCCCCCTTCCTGAAGGTCAAAAATTCACAGCGCCTCCCCCTACCCCATCTTCTGGCCTTTCCCCCAACCCCTCCCCCAAATCTGGGCAGCCTTCTCAGGGGTGAGGAACGTCCCAGAAAGGGCCTTTCAGTTCTGCAGAAGTTCTCTGGGCATCTCAGGGCATCTCACTTTCCACCCACCCACCCCTCCTGAACCACCACCCACCTGCCCCAAACGCAGCCCAGAGAAGGCCTGGCCCCGGGCCCGCTGTGTCACAATCACCCCTCAGCCCACGACAGCCACCAGGAAGGCGGCTACACAGCGGCTCTGGTTTCAACTGAATGTTTGCCTTGGCTCTTGCTGTCACTGCAGGCCTAGAATGGGCACGCTTTTCCAGGAAAAAATCATCATTTTTTGATTCCCTGCTTGTTTTTCTCAGGGTGCACATGACACGCAATCACCAAAAGCCATAAATAAATTAGCAGCAATTTGAAGGATGAGTGTTATGCTTGGTCACAAAACGTCCTGGAAGCAAGCTGGGGGGATAGCTGTTCCAATCAGGGAAGCCAGCGTGTGGTAACAAACACAAACAGCCGTCCCCCTGTCCTCTCTCTCCGCAAGGACCCTGCTTTCTCTTTCTCAGCCTCGCCACTTCCCCTGCACAGGGAATTCACAACACACCCTCCAGGAAGAAAGAGCCAGGAACGGCTGCAAAATGATGTACACCTGGGGTCCAGGTCCCTGCCTGGACCCCTCCTTCAATTTGACAGCCCACAGACCCTGCAGAGGAGCTCAGATTGCCCTCGCCCCAAGCTTCTCCTTTCAGATCACCCAGCACTGTTGGCCCGGCCAGAACCCCAGTCATTCCCAGGCCTCCCTCCCTGGCCCCTCCAATTCATCCCAAATCCTGTCGTTTCCACTATTTCACCAACCCGAGTTCTCCCCACCGGGCGAGGCCTCAGCATCTCTCCTGTGGGCGCTCCCAGACTCCTGGACACTCAACACTTGTCCTCCCTTCTCTCCATCCTTCTTTCCGATCATGACTAAGGCATTCTTCGAAGGGCTGAGATCCAAAGGCGCACCCCTCTCCAGCCCCAGTCCCCACCCATCCTCCATAACGTCACCAGGCATCTGGCCAGCTCCCCTCAGCATGGCCTCCCCACCAGGCAGAGGCCAGGAGTGTAGAGAAGACTTTATGAAAGGAAACTTCAAAACGTTCAGAGAAGGGGTCAGTAAGACTCAGGGCCAGAGTCTGTAAGGTGGGGCACTGCCTGGGATGAGGGGGCCTACTTTCCAGGTTCCCTCTGCCTCCACGGGTACTGCTTCATGTCCAGAGCACCCAGCCCTGCAGGGCAGAGAAGCAGCTGTGTGACCACTGTGTGACCACCAGTCAGCCTGGACAGTGGGAGAGGAGACTAGAGGTCCAGGTGAGTGGGCAGTGGAGAACTTCTCAGGCCTCCTACCCCGTATGCTAGCCAGACGGGCACTTCCCTGCCAAGAACTCGTGCTCCTCCTACACCCAGCAATACCCAAGAGTCCCCTTATTCTGGAAACTTCCATAGCACTGTGGCATTAGGTCTCTTACATTTGACTCAATTATAAATAGACATTTTTAATCAGCCTCTGGACACTCATTGCTCTGCCCTCTGATCATCAACCACTAGGTTTTACGGAAGAAAAAAAAAAAAAAGATCAAACGGATATTGTCATAAGGAGAGCTGAAAAAAACCTGACAAGTTTCCTGACAAGGAAAGCAGGAAGAGATCATCTAGGAAAAGTATCCACATGGCCTAGGAGCTTGCCGAGAGGGCTTCCATCAGAAAGGGTCAGATGTTAAAAGGACAAGTGCAAAGGGTGGAAGAGGCCTCCCCACAGCCAAGGTCCCCAGGCCCAGCACCATCCTGTAAGACCAAAGTAGGAAAAGCCGGGCACTAAGGAAGTTCAGGCAGGCTGGGAAGACGTTCAAGGAAACAGGACAGCTGCCTGGGTAGGCTGGTGGGACTCGGAGGGGAGAGCCCGAGGAAGAAATACAACTTAGCCAGAGGCTCTACTGGCCACAGAGAAGGCAAAGGGCCTCCAAATTAGGAGCAAGCAGCTGGAAACAGTGGAAAAGCAAAGGAGTGCATTAGCTACTTTTAGAGAGGCATAAGCCTCAGTGAATGTACATCCCAGAGGCCAGAAGACCTGCAAATGTGATCCTGAAGTTGTAACCTTTAGTCACTGAGAGCATGAGATGCCGGAAGGGGCCAGAAAGACACATGAGCCAGTGCCATCCTGGTGTGTGTGGGGAAGGTGCAGGTCTTGGAACTAATGCCTGGTTCCCTGAACATCCCTTCCTAATGGTGGCCTAGAGTGAATTATGAAAGATGATCTGTAAGTACCCTAGAAAAGAAAGACTGGACTTAAAATCAGCATGAATTCACCAAGACCAGAAGAGACAAATTGGCCTCACTCCCTTTTCTGACGAGTGTTCTAGCTAGTGTTAGGAGAATAGTTAAACATAAGTCATCTTAATTTCAGCAGCCAGATTTCCCTCCATTCTTAACTGTAGGCATGCATTTCATAAAGTCTCTTGACTTGCATTTTATGAAAGTCTCTTGAAATCTCCAGAAATGTATGCTAAATAATGGGTTAGGTGTGTGTTTTGTGGTATAATCATTGCATGAATTTTTTTAATAAGCATTTTTAAATACTTGTATTAAAAATAAAGAATGCACACCTTCAGAACTTCAAATGATATTAACTACACAGCCAGAAGGAAGAGTTAACATAACTGGATGAAAGGACTTACTCTTCAAACAGGCAAAGTTTTCTTAGATTTAACACCAAAAGCACAAGCAACAAAACAACAACAAAAAACAGATAAACAGGACATGATAAAAATTTTAAACTTTTGTGTTTCTAAGGACACCATCAAGAAAGTAAAAAGACAACCCACAGAATAGGAGAAAATGTTTATAAATCTGATAAGGGATAGTATCTAGAATATATAAAGAATTCTTACAACTCAAGAAGACAAATAACCCAATGCAAAAATGGGTAAAGGATCTCAATAGATAGTTCTCCAAAGAAGATATTAAAATGACCAATAGACACTTGAAAGGATGTTCAACATCATTAGTCACCAGGGATATGCAAATCAAAACCACAAGGACCCCTTGACATTGGTCTTGGCGATGATTTTTTTGGACTTGACACCAAAAGCAAAGGCAACAAAAGCAAAAATAAACAAGTGGGACTACATCAAACTAAAAAACTTCTATACAGCAAAGGAAACTGTCAACAAAATGAAAAGGTAACCTAGTGAATAGGAGAAAATGTTTGCAAATCATATATTTGATAAAAGATCCAAAACATATAAAAACTCATACAACTCAACAGCAAAAAAAACAATGTGGTTAAAAAATGGGCAGAGGATCTGCGTGATACTGTGATTTACATTAAGAAATATATATATTTGGTCTTCTTCCCATTTCTGGCATGGTACTCCTAAAACCCTTGGAATTTCTTAAGTGATGAGAGCAGGGAAGGTGTCTCTTGTTATGTTACTGAGGTGATTTTTGGACCCACCTAAGGATGGGGGCTGGCTGCCAGGAGAACCAACCACGTGATTAGAGGGTAGGAATTTTCAGTCCCATCCCCCTGACCCCTGGGGAGGGGCAAGAGCCTGGAGGTTGCATCAGCTGCCAATGGTCAGTGATTTAATCAATCATGCCTTTGTAATGAAGCCTCCATAAAAATCCAAAAGGACTGGGTTTGGAGAACTTCTGGGCTAGTGAACATGTGGAGGTACTGGGAGAGTGGTGAGCCTGAAGGGGGCACAGAGTCATGGGAACCTCTGATTTATAGCCAGTTGGTCAGACGTACAGGTAAATCGTGGGCTTGAGACTGGCATCTGAAGTGGGGGGCAAGGGAGTCTGGTAGGACTGAACCCCTAACCTGTAGAATCTGATGGTATCTCCAGGTAGTGTCAGAATTGAGGTGAATGGAAGGACATCCAGCTGGTATCTAGAGAACTACTTGGTGTTATGGGAAACCACCTCCTTCCACACATTGGAAATTGAATCTCAGAATACATTTACTCTGAATAGACATTTTCCAAAGACATACGGATGGCCAACAGCTACATTAAAAAGTGTTCAACATCACTAATCATCAGGGAAATGGAAACCAAAACCACAATGAAATATCATTTCACATCTGTTAGAATGGTTATTATCAAAAAGACAAGAGATAGCGAGTGTTGGTGACGATGTAGAGAAAAGGGAACCTTTATGCACTATTGGTGGAAATGTAAGTTGGTGCAACCATTATGAAAAACAGTATGGAGGTCCCTTAAATTTTTTTAAACAGAACTACCCCTACCCCATGATTCAGCAATCCCACTTCTGGGTATTTATCTGAAGAAAACAAAAACACTGACTTAAAAAGATATGTGCATATATATCTACACAAAAACCTGTACAAGAATTTTCACAGCAGCATTACTCATAATAGCCAAAAGGTGGAAACAACCCAAATGTCCATCAATCGGTAAATCGATAAACAAAATGTGGCAAATCCATACAATGGAATAGTATTCAGCCATAAAAATAAATAAAGTACTGAAACATGCTTCAGAATGGATGATTCCTGAAGGCATTATGCAATGAAGGAAGCCAGACACACAAGTCCACATACTCCATGATTCCATTCATAGGAAATGTCCAGAACAGGCAAATCTATAGAAATGGAAGAGACTGCCTAAGGCTGAGGAGGATAGGGAAGTGGGGTTGGTTTCCTCTAGGGGTAATGAAAATTAGGTGTGGTGACAAACGTACAATTCTGTGAATATACTAAAAATCACTGAATTGTATGCTTTAAATGGGTAATTGTATGATATGTGAATTACAGCTCCATAAAACTGTTTGTTTATATATATATAATGGGAATAATAGTTGTCCTTCCTGTGGGTTCAAAACATTGGAGGACAGAGCCATGTCTTGATAACAAGTTTGTGATAAAAGCCCAGGGGCCGGGCATGCATGGTAATGAGCTGTCAGCTAGAGGTGAGTCAGCCTTGGGCTGGTTCTAAGGAAATGCCAAGGTAAACTGAGGCTAACTTTGTGGAAACAGAATGTCCAAGAAAAGTGAGGAATGCTCTCACCAGCCACCACTCTCCTCTCACGGTTCTCTAGAGCGCACTTCTCAGATGGCTTCTGGAGATCTTGTTAAAGGACAGATTCTGACTTAGTGGGTCTGGGTGGGGCGCAAGCGCCTGCATTTCTAACAAGCTTCCCGGTGCTGGTGTCGTCTCCCTGCTGGCCCACGGGCCACACCCCTGAGTAGGAAGACAGGAAACTGAAGCTCAGAGGTGCTAAATAACTTAACCCAGGCCACCCACTCATAAAGGGCAGAAGATCTGAACTCAGGTCTACTTGACTCCAAAACCCAGCTTCTTTCCACCAGACCATCCATGACGTGGTGTTTGCACGCCATGTTCCAAGAGAAGCCAGATCTGAAAGAAGGATCCGGGATGTGATGGGCTCTGGAGCCCACAACAAAGGAGGGACAGCTAGAGAATGGGAAACGTGTGAGTGATCTTAAAAGAAGACTCAGGAAACGTGGCAGCTGGCCTCAAGCCTAGGAAGATCTGCCCT
Organism: Balaenoptera borealis; assembly: GCF_965194805.1. NCBI lineage: Eukaryota > Metazoa > Chordata > Mammalia > Artiodactyla > Balaenopteridae > Balaenoptera > Balaenoptera borealis. The sequence continues at coordinate 135,765,820 of NC_138866.1, read as the reverse complement.
GTGGGACAGCCATGCCCACCTACCTGGATGGCCCCTGTGGGGGCACTAGGCCAATGAGGAGACACACAAGCATATCAGTTTGGGCTCCTTAAGAAGAACATTCTAATAGAGCTGTCCCGGAACAGACCAGGCTCTCCCAGACTAGAAGCCGGTGCCCCAGACAACACCTTCGTGATTCTGATATATCTCTATACTACCTTCTTAGCCCTATCATAAAAGAGGCATCATTTGCTATGATTATAAAAATAAATCTTACTATGATAGATCTTTAAAGTCTAGCTAAGGGTGCTCAGCTGGGAGACCTATTTTCTTTCTTTTTTTTTTTTTTTAAAGGAGATTTACAAGTGTTAGCTAAGTGTTAAAGCCATATTAGTAGGAAACAGAATCTCTTTCCTTGATATATTTAAAATTGAAATAAAATTCAAAAGATCATCCTTTTTCTCCTTCTGAAATTCAGCTGTACAACCTAAAATCATCTTGGAAAGCACTGGACCTAATGATCTAAACACCCTTTCAACTGTGAGCTTCTGGATCCTTGTCTCCCTTCTCTAAAGATAAATAGCCCTAGTTTCCTCGAGCCTTGTTCAAATGGTTTCAAGCCCTCTCAACCCCCATGGTTGCTCTCCACGGATAAGCACCAGTTTGTTTCAGCTGCATCCTGAGCAGCAACCAAAGAGAATGGGGCTGTAATTGAGCTGGAACATTATCCTTCCATTAAGGCAGCCCCAGGTTCCATGTGCTTTCCAGCAGCCCACTGCAATGTCCAGGCTCACTGCGCTTCCAAGGATGAGAACTGCCACCTGTTTCTTTTTATCCAGGTGGTGTAGAGGTACATCCTCCCCGGCCCATCCTTGATCTCTGGCTGCTTTTGGATGGACTGCATGACATTATCCAACAAGGCAGTTTTGGATTAGTAGAAAGAACAATGGTCTTACCATTAGAGTGGTTCAAAAACAGACTAGATTGCCCTAGTGTGGTGTTACCTTCCTCTCCAAGAGGTTTGCAAGCAGAATCCGTCAGGGAGGTAATTCAGCTGCCAAAGTTTGGCCAGCAGTTGACAAGAAGGTCTCCCATTCTAAAACCCTGTGCTTCTATAACACAGCACTCAGAGACAGAGAAGAACATGCAAAAGTGCACCATGATGGAAGAATACTTCTAATTTCATGCCTACTCTCTGCCCTAGATGGTCCAAAGCATCAGATTTTCTGCCACAAATCATTTCATCCTCACAACTACCTTGTGAAGTAGCTAAGATGCCCCCATTTTGCAAATGACCAAACTGAGACTCGGAGAGGCCAAATCACTTATCCGGGTCACTCAGTCAGTTGTCAGAGCCAGGATGCCAAGTCTGTTGAATCTGATGCCAAAGTCCAGGTTCATCTATTCAATTCTGCAGGTCCCAGGAAGAAATGAGAGAAGCAAGAGGCCATCAGTTGATGGGAATCTGGAATGCCAGGATAAGCAGTTTTGATTTAATACAGGAGGTAAGAAAAGACTACTTTTTTGATGAGGGGAGTTATTTTTTTAATCTTTGTAAACACTTGAATTCAGTTAATAATTTAAAAATAAGAGGAATAGTAAAACAAGGGGAAATAAATGAAAGATAGGGCCGTGGGGAGGTACAAAACAACTAAGGAAGGGAGGTTCTTGGCAAGCTTCGGCTGTGTCCCCTCGGTGACAGAAACCAGCCACTGATTAGAGAAACAGTCAAGCATGAGCCCCACAGGGAACAGCCAGACAGAACGAGGGCACGTACTTCACAAACCACCTTCACGGAAGGCACATCCCCAGTTTCGTACAGGGGAAAGCTGGACAGCTGCATTGCAGGCAGACCTCATTTTACTGTGCTTCACTTTACTGTGCTTCACTTTATTGCATTTTTTTACAAATCGAAGGTTTGTGGCAACCCTATGTCGGCGTCATTTTCCCAACAGCAATTGCTCACTTTACGTCTTTGTGTCACATTTTGGTCATTCTCGCAATATTTCAAACTCTTTCGTTATTATTACATTTGTTATGATGATCTGTGATCAGTGATTTTTGATGTCACTATTACAAAAAGATTACTATGACTTGCTGAAGGCTCAGATGATGGTCAGCTTTTTTAGCAATAAAGTATTTTTAATTAAGGTGTGTACATTGTTCTTTTAGACATAATGCTACTGCACATTTAACAGACTACAGTATAGGGTAAATATAACTTTCCTATGCACTGAGAAACCACAGAATTCGTGTGATTCTCTTTATCGCGATATTCGTTTTACTGCAGTGGTCTGGAACCTGCGCAATGTCTCTGAGGTCTGCCTGAACTCACATCCTCATGGTAGCCCGCCGGGAGTATTAACTACTTGCCGCCGGGGAATTCACAACTCCAGGATGTTTTTCATTTGCTCGCAAGGTTATTGGAAGTTATTATGATGGATTCAATCAGCTTACCAATAATTAACTCATACACAGGCTTATCAAACAGCTCTGATCCCTTTAGCTTCCATCTAACCACACATACACACAAACACAAGGCCTTCACAAATATAATTGGAAAATTATAAAGGAACAAGGGACAGCCTTCTCAATGGTCACAGCTAAGCACATGACTGAAGTGGCACATGTGTCAAAGCTGTGAAGAGGCTCTATGGTACCACCAGCTGCTTCGGAGTCCACATGTTTCAAGCCACAAGAGGTGCATTTACGTATCGTGCCTGCTTCAAAATACCAGACTAAAGAGCATGAGGTGTGGATAACACCTGAGCGCTTTTTGGAAATCACACAAAATTGCAGCAACCATAGAGCCCCAACAGCAGGAAAACATTTGGAAACTTTATTTAAAGCTCTGTGAAATATAAAGAAAGGTCCAGAGTGAGATTTCTTGGAGTTTATGAATATTTATTATAATACATTCTTGAAAACAATCAAAAAATTAAGTACAATAGAAATAGGAAACAGATTTATAAGAGTCAGTCATATATTTACATTATGCAAATTGCAGTTAAAGACCTATAACCAGAATATTGTTAAATGCCAAAAAAAAGGCAGAGGAGAGGGCTGCTGATATTTGGACATTTTCTTAAAACTGGCAAATGATATTTTCAGAGTTTTTTGACAATCTGTTTCCCAAGGAGTGCACATCCTGTTACTTTCACTAACCTGGTGCCAGCTGGAGTCGCAAATTCAAGGCAATGTCAAAGGCCTGGGGTTATCATAGTCCCTTTGTTCAACCAGGGCTTGACCTGACAGGAATAGGAGATGTCCTGAACCTTGATCAGAAAGCCCTCACACACAGCTCAGCCACCCCCAGCCCTGGAGCAAGGAGGCGGCTTCGCCAACATGCCCAAAACTCCCAGACAGCTAGCTAAGCACATTCGTGTCTCAGGATTAGTAACAAGAGAAGCGTTAACAACAGTCTACATGGTGAATAACGTTCCCCAGTCAAGGAGGTCACCTTGGGCTTTGTGACACCCATCGAACAGGGCATCCTCTGACTACAAACCCCAGAGGGACATGCGGTGTTTAAGGCAAAAGTCCATCTCCAGGGGAGCTGGAGAGCTGAAGGAGGCCCCTTTGCAAATTGTAGTTAAAGACCCATAACCCCAAACTTTCACCAGACACCACAACATTGAAAGAGGGCTAACTCACTAAGGGTTTGTTTTTTAAATTTCTTATTAGGAAAGCAATATATGGGAATTATAGGAAATCTGTAAAACACATTAAAGTATAATAAAGGAGTAAATTTCTAAATAGGATTGAATTTGAATTGGGACTCCCTTGAGGTCAGAGACGAGGAGTTTGCTTCCAGCTCGCTGGTGGCCTGGGCTCCAGGTGGACTGATAGGCTGGAACGCTCTCCAACCTCACACTGCTCACTGCCAACAGCCCCAGAGCCCTGCCCTATATGCAGCTGAGCACGGCCATCCACGTGTGCTCAGAGCACTCACTCCAAGAAGCTGAAATTGGTCAAAAGCAGGCTCTTCATAACGCAGAGGGAGAATAAATGAGTCACAGATTACATAAATTTCACCACCAGAAACAAAACCCCACCGGATAATCACCTTGCAAAATCCCCTACCCTACACCAGCTGACCATCAGAGGCCTCATTTCCTCACCTGTCCGGCAGGGATAAGAATGGTCCCTGTGCTTCGCAGGGCTGCGGTGACACTCCAACAAAAGGGCTCCACCTTGTGCATACAATGTCATTAATAAGAACAGTAAGTGTTACCCTTAAAAGCAGCTCTGAGTACTGTCACTATGGGCAAGAAGGTGTCTGGTGTCTTCAATACAACAATCAATATGTGTGTCAATAAACAGAAATCATAATGCCTTACCAGATCTCTAAAAGCTGAAAATAAATCAGTTCTGCCTTGATGTCCTTCTAAGTCCAGCCGAAGAGTACAACCATCATTTCTGAGGTGTTTGATTCCATTTGTTGTAAACAAATCAGAATCCTTGTTTATTAAATTGATTAATAACTACCAACCTGTCTTTGTGTCCTGGGGATTAACCAAGACCAAGATTTTATGTTGAGGTTCATCACAGTGCACAGTGCAAAAGCAAACAGACGAAGCTTCAAGTTTAACCTGAAAAAATAGTAAAATCACCATTTTGTTCTGTTACCACAGTAAGGGCACAAGAAATTGCTTAACACTTAAATTAGCACAATATTCACTGAAAGAACACTGTTGCACGGAAGTTAATTTGACAGGACGGGGCTTCCCTGGTGGCGCAGTGGTTAAGAATCTGCCTGCCAATGCAGGGAACACGGGTTCAAGCCCTGGTCCAGGAAGATCCCACGTGCCGCAGAGCAACTAAGCCCGTGCACCACAACTACTGAGCCTGCGCTCTAGAGCCCACGAGCCACAACTACTAAAGCTCGCGTGCCTAGAGCCCGTGCTCCGCAGCAAGAGAAGCCACCGCGATGAGAAGCCCGCGCACCACAATGGAGACCCAACACAGCCAAAAATAAAGTAAATAAAAATAAATAAATTTTTTTTAAAAATTGACAGGATGGAGGCAACATGAAAATGGAAACCTTACCCACTCTGAGCTAAACATGAGGGCAATCTGACAACGGCCCTTCCTCTATCTCCCACCCAGCAAACCTGCTCTTCCCCTTGCTCACCTGTCTGTCTATCCAAGTAATGACTGAACATTTCCTCAGCTGACCCTCTTGCGGTCTCTCCTTCCATTCACTTCCTGCCCCAGCAGCCTTCCCCACCCGAATCCCCGTCGGGCCTCCGCCTGCCAAAGCAGAAGGCCACATCCCAACCTCAGGCTGCACCTGCCAAGCCAACCTCAACTGTCCCCCTGCAGCCACTCTACGCAAACAGCCTAGACAAGCCTGCGTCCACCCGCAATGCCACTCAGGCTGCCTGCTGCCCTGGCTCGGATCCCTGCAAGCAGCCTCAAGAAACCCACACCCTCTCTGGGCCCTGTAGTCTCAGCTCTGGCTCTGAGGCAGCCCCGGGGTGAAGATCCTCAGTGCCCAGCACCTGTTTGCTCATGACCACGAGGAATACCAAGCAGCACATGCGGGGTCTCTGATGCTGGGCTGCCCCAGAGCCTTCTCTCAAGCACCCACTTGCCAAGTTCTGTTCCCGGCCATCGAACCCACTGGCCTCAGCTCCCAAAGCAAAAGGACAACACGCTCCACTCCGAAGTCTGTTTTGAAAACCGAGGAGAGTGTAAGAAAATGAGAAAAGGACGTGTCGGCTGAGTGAGGCAGGCAGGCTGCTTGTAAAAGTTTACAGCAGGCCTCCGTGGTTTCAGAGAATTGTTTCTTAACAAATCCTGAGACCCATAAACATCTTGGTGGCTCCCAGTCTTCAAGTCACCTTAACGAAGAGTCCCCAGCTGGCTCCCCGTGGTGGCTACATGAAGCACAGTTCACCCATCAGACGGCCACTACAAGGCCATTAAAAACAATACGTAAAAAGCATTGTATCAACATAGAAAGATGCTTATTATAGACAATATTGTACTCCAAGTGTGATCTGAATGTTAAAAATGCATGCCCAGAAATAAAATCCAATGGAAACACATCAAAATGTTCATAGCAATTAACATGGGTGATTTTATTTTCTCTGTCCTTGTCTACAGTTCCCAAATAGTATCCCCTGAGCATATACTGTTCTATAACCAACAAAAATCAGTAAGTATTATTGTATTTTAAATATGATAAGACAATTTCAAGACTGAAAACAGAGTTAATTATGAAAAGACAAGACTTTGAGGAGGACCAGAGTGATGTGGTGTGGCACATCCTTGTCTTTTCTGTTTGTTTAAAAAAACTTCTCTGGTTTCAAAAAGAAAAGTTAAATTTGCTAAAAGCAATGAGGAGGTCCATCATCACCGCAAATCAGACTATTTCAAAACCTGCTAAATGGTAGGAAACTGCTACCATTTCTTAATTAATTGCTAAAATGGTAGGAAACCAAACGATTATTTTCAGGACTCTTTTTTTAGAAGGGGGAGAAGCAAATAGGTAGAAAGACATTTCAGCATTTCTATCACATTAAAACAACTTAATTTTAGTAACTGTCTTATTTTATTATGTTTTTGCTAATAACACTAAAATTATTCACTCTGTGAGCATACTACATATTGGGGGTTTTGTTGTTGTTAAATGAAGTAATCCATAAATAAATGTGAAATAAAATCAGATAGATGACTGAAACTGCACCCTAAAGTACTTCAGCGCTAACTCTTGTATTTCACCACACTTCTCAGATTACCTAGCATTCCCCCCGACTCCGTCCAACAACCCTGCAGCCCACCAGCCCCGCAGTCCCCCAAGAGTAAGCCCCTAGCCTTGACTGAGAGCTTGCTTGCTTTCTGGTTTAGCTGTCACTAGGGGGCGCTGAAAGCGTGTGAGTACAGCCACCTCCCTCGGCAGATCAACAATAAGTAACCACCCATGGGAGCTGGATTCTTCCAGTTGATTACAAACTAGCATCTCCAAAATCTCAAGGAAGCCACACTATATAAACTGTACAAGCCATTGTTTTAATTAACTCTGGAACAACTTCAATACAGCAAAATAAAACCCTGTCTTCCTCAACCAACTTTGCCTGCCAGAGAGCAATGATTTCTGTTATGAGTGAAATCTTATTCGTATAAAACAAGAAAATTTTGCCTCTTTCAACAGATCAGCCTCAAATCTGAAAAAAAAGGTAACAAATTTAGATACAGCCCAAGATTCACATATTCTTTTTACTTACTTCAGGGGAGGGGGGAAGGCCTTAAAAACAACACAATTATTAAATTTCACCCACAGTCCCACTGTCCTAACAAATAGTTTTCATTTCTGTTTTCTTCCAGTCCGTATTCAAAATTCAATCTTATCATTGCTAAAAATCGTAATTGATATAACTTCATTCCCAGTCAGAAACTTTTAGGACTAAGTCAAACCTTAGAGACTAAAGGTCAGTCAATCCCCTCACTTACAAATGGGAAAACTGAGGTCAGTCAGGCAATACACACAGCATCTCATTTAATCCTCATAACAACAATATGAAGTAAGCACTGTTATTGTCCCAACTTCTGAGATGAGAATAGCAAGAACAGAGAGGTAAAGACGCTTGCTCAAGGTCACACAGCTATTAAGTGGTAGGCATGGGATTCACAGCAGGCTATTTGGCTGACTGCTTTATAGAACTGGACTTATCCTCAAGACCTCAGAATCCCAATCCAGGATTCCTTTTGCTTCTCAAAGTGGAATTATTCTAGTATTCACTCCAGAAGGATTTTTTTTAATCTGTAATGCTCTTTCACTAACATTCTCCTTTTTAATAATTTAGATTTTACAGAACTCTCCACCAATGAGGAAGATCACACATACCTGCTCCCCAGTGGGAAGAGAGATAACCTCTGGTGAGGGCCATGCTCCTTCCCCAAGAGTGGCACAGTAAGCCAGAGTCGCTTCCCGATGCCCAGCAGGGTCATCTTCCAAAATATCCACTGGGTAAACGCCTGCTAGGGGAAAAAGAAGGCAAGAAATGACATGAGCTTTACTCTCTCATTGAAATAAAAGTCACTTATTTCTTGAATATGAAAAGAAAAAAGCAGCCAATTGAAACTTGCTTTAAAAATTATGTTCACCTATTTTTTTTTAAGTGAAAAAGAAAAGAGCAGTGTAGCAGCAGGAACCAAAAGAAAATAGAGGACATTCCTGATGGTGGGGTTGGCACCAACCCTAAGGAGACATGAGGTTCAATGTGAACCCTCTTAGACCACTGCAGAAACTTCCTTTCATACCCCCTAACTATCAAATGGTTTCCCAAGTATTTTCTAGTAGTGTCCGCCACCGCGGCCACATGTACAAACAGGTACCCTGAGAGCTGACCCCAGCTGCTTAGAACCTTGCTAACTTTGACAAAATCCAGCCTGAGTTTTTAGTTTGCCAGCTTACATTTGCCACGAAGTGAAGATTTGTCAATTCTTCTCCTTTAATTGGACTGCTTTATTGTAAGAGAGTTTAAACGTACTAGTTAGTATGAACTATAAAACTACATGTGTAAACCGACATGGCCATTCACAGATATGACTATTCATGACTATTTTTTTTTTAATTAATTTTTGTAAGTGAAATAGCGAGCATTTTCTTTTTTCTTTAATTTTATTTACTTATTTTATTTACGGCTGTGTTGGGTCTTCGTTTCTGTGCGAGGGCTTTCTCTAGTTGTGGCAAGCGGGGGCCACTCTTCATTGTGGTGCACGGGCCTCTCACTATCGCGGCCTCTCTTGTTGCGGAGCACAGGCTCCAGACGCGCAGGCTCAGTAATTGTGGCTCACGGGCCCAGTTGCTCCGCGGCATGTGGGATCTTCCCCGACCAGGGCTCGAACCCATGTCCCCTGCATTGGCAGGCAGACTCTCAACCACTGCGCCACCAGGGAAGCCCCACAGATAGACTATTGCACAGATTAATTTGCAAGTTATCTCCCAGCTCTACTCAGCATCTCTTTCTTAACACCGCACTTTTAGAGGAAAATTATATCCTCGAATAATCATACAAATTGAGAGCATCCAATTCAGCTTGGAAATGGCAGTTGGTTTTCCCTTGAGATGCTGGCTCATCTCTGGATGGCACATCCCTAAGTGGGAGGGGGCTCTGTAACTTCTGCCCTTCCGTGGTCCCCTCCTCTGATGCATTTCTGGGCCTCCTATGGTGGGAAGGGTGCCAAAGCAGCTGTCTTCTCCCCCTCCCTCTCCTCCTCCTCCCCCCCTCCTCCTCGTCCCCCCCTCCTCCTCCTCTGCCTCCTCAAGGAAGATAAGCCTGCGCATAAACACCCACTGAAATATCAGCTTCCTACTTTCTCTCAGAATCTCCATTCCTTCTGCAGTCACTTTTCAGGGAACAGAGACTGCTCCTAGCAGCAAAAAGTTTCATGTCTCCAGTTCACCAAGCTTGCCTATGCTGAATTTTACTGCTGTTGATCGGGGGCAGTGCTCATAGAAAACAGAGGATGTCAAGAGCAGGGGTGGACTAGGCCTCAGTCCTGCATGAGCCCCTCCCCCTGCCCCTGACTTTTCATGGTGAAAACGTCACCAGCACACAGAGTGGCAAAGAGATGAGTAAATACACTCTCCCGCTATTCAATTTTTTAAGTATTTATTTGAGTGTGAAATGCATACCAAAAAATTACAACTATAAATGCACTGATTAAAATGTTTCAAATAAAGACATGAAAAATTAACAGTCTATTCAGTGACAATGAACAGTCAATGATGAACTCGGGGGTCTCTTTCTAAACAAGGTTGTGCCTCTAGGTAGCAGGGATATTCTGCTGTTCAAGGCACACACTTGTGGTGTGTGTGTGCATGTGTGTTTTCTCTCTATACACACACATTCAAGGAAGCCCAGGCTCCTTCTCACTGTGATGGGCCAGGAAGACCCCAGCAACTGATCAGACACAGCCCTCAAGCTGAACCTCTACGCCCTCCCTACTCCTTACTGGGCCCTCCAGGCATACAGCTCAAAGCCGATGGATCCAAGCCAAGCCAGATGGTTCCTTGCTCAGGGACCACTTCAAACCTGCCACCAAACCCTCAGCCTGCATCACCTCTCTCCAATCGTCCTGATGCTCTCAGTTCAAGGCCTCAGCATCTCACAATAACCTCTGGCCTCACCCCTTTCCACCCATCCTTCCTCCATCTGTCACCAATAAAAATATTGTAGCTATTCCCTGGCCCCAGGTGCCAGCAGGTTGCTGAGTGCTCCACACCTCTTATTTCACTGAGTCCAGCCTAACTCCAATTTACAGATGAGAAAACTGAGGCCTGAAGAGGAGACCATTTGGCTAGTCAGTGGCAACACCAGGGCATGAAGGTCCATCTGATTTCAGAATGTGTAAAACACTCAGATAATGTTAGTGACCCCATCCAGACAGTCTCCTCTACCAAGCCTCGAAGGCCCTTTACAATCCCATGCCCCCTTCCTCTGCAGCACCCCTACTCCCCAGCTCCTTCTGCCTTGCCATCTTCAAGGCCCATCTCAAACTCTAGCACACCCAGGGGCCTTCCTGGAGCCCCAAAAGGCAAGGGCTCTGTGGGTTACTGAGTCCCGTGTTCGAATCCAGCTTGGCTTAGGATGGGAATTGATACACCTTGGCCACTTCCCCTGTGCTGCAGGGCCTTACACACCTGAACTTGGCCTTTCACATTGGTCAGCAGGTGAGGCAGCCTCACCCCACCAGGAACGTGAAGACTCCCTCCAGGCACACTTGAGTGCTTGTTCTCTCCTCTCCTGGCCCCAACACCCCTCGCCAACAAAGGCCTCTCCCTATGTCTTTCTCATCCTGAGCACTTCGGAAATGTGGGTGGTTGTTTAGCTGAGCTCTCTGTTCAAACTGCTATTCATCCAGTTGGTCTAGTGGCTTCCCACAGGTATGAAAAAAGATTCAGTGCACGTTCAAATAAATTAAGAAAAACATACTGGGAAGTGGGCTGCTTCAGCCCTAGGGCACCTGACTCATGCTGCATGATTCTCCTATGAAAGCAACTTCAATAGCTACCTTTTCTCCAGACGCCCCCAGGAATGCCGTCTTAAGGAGCAAGTAAAAATCCCACCTGGACTTTTACTCTCTGGCGCTGACCCTGTGTCTTGGGACAGATATTTGTCAGAGGCAAGCCTTCAGTCCACTCCAGTGAGTTTGAGGGCTGACTGACAAGCCTTATCAATGACCCCCCCACCACACACACACACACACACACACACACACACACACACACACAAGCTGAGACCTCTGGTGACAGGGGACTGGGAGGACAGCGTAATCGTCCACGTTTTGCGGAGGGGCACAGGGCGGGGTACCTCACCCAAGACCACTGGGCCTAGGGGCCTCTGCCTGGTTCCCCCAGAGGCTGCCACAGCTTGCCTGGCATTGGCTCTGGCCGAGTGTGGTCAGAAGAAATGCAGTGAATGTATTTTGCTCCTTGTACACCATGAAATCATTTCCCTGGCCGGGTATGCTGCTGGAGCTGTGAGAGCCCCTCAAAGAACCTGACGGAAAGTATCCCCAGGGCACCCTGGCCCCTCAGGGCTCTCCTGCCTTGCAGCCCAGGGGCGGGTCCCTGGGGGTCTTCTCAACAGAAGCCCAGCAGAATCCATCAGCCCGATAGCGTGAGCATGGGGGCTGCATCAGGCCTGCCTCTGGGGATAAATTAACCCTCCACGAAAAGGAATTTCCAAAGATCTCTTAAAGGTTCCCTTTTAAAACCTTTAAGCTGGGCCAGACCCCTGCACCCCAGGGAAAGGGCCCCCCAAGCTGGCCGGGGACAGGAGGAGTATGCTCCAGCCTTTGGGGTTTTAATTCCTTCTCTTCTCTCTGGGGAAACTGCCCCATCAGAAAAGTTCGGGCCAACTCCTTACACGGAAAATGTTTGCGTTAGGGTTCTGGAAAACTGGGTGGGAGTGAAAAAAAAAGGAAGCTGCTTAAGGCAGGAGAGGGGAGGGGGCATCCAAGGCTGGCTGGCAAGGGAGACCCCCTCCCCAACCCAGGACGGACACACACACACACACAGACACACACACACACACACACACACACAAAGACCCCGCCTCCATTGCAGAGAGGAAGGAAGCCCCGCCCCCGCCCCGCCCACCCGCCAACCACAAGGGCACATTTGGGCCTTGCAGAGGGGCCCTCGGGAAGTAAACAAGTCTGGGGCGTCTTCTGCACGCGCCGGAGGCCAGCCTGGCCGCCGAGCTGCTGATGGAAGGCAGACTCGGGCAGGAGCTTCCAGATGTGAAATGCTAACAGGCTTTAATGGTTTGAACCCAACAGGAAATATTTTTCCAAAGCCAAAAGAATGTAATCTTTTCAGTACAATGCAAAATGCTTTTATGAAAAACGGCACACAGTTGAAATGATAATTCATTGCAGACAGTAAAGAAATTGAAATCCCCCAACGAACCCCGATTTTAAGAATTCACTTTAAGGATAAGTTGGTTGTGGTCACCCGAAAAACAAAAGCAGAGGTCTATCTTAAAGCATCCTTCCAGGGAAAATGCTGAAATCATTCAGGATCTTTGTACCAAATCTTGAGTTTCCAGGGTACAGAATTTTTTTATTTTTGCTTTTCTTTTTCACATAAGCTATCTGGTTGTTTTCTTCACAAAGTAATTTGCTTCTAAAAGGAAATTATTAGAAGAAGGAATCCTTATTATAGAAGAAATATGCTGAGGAGGGTTAAGCGCCTAATTCTGAGCTTAGCAGAGAGCTTGGAGCCTAGTTTCTAACCGGAGAGAGGGCATCAGACAAGAAGTGTCTGAACCCAGGTGTTTTGCACACCCACGGTGGTAGGGTAGTGCCTAAAGGGAGATTTCCAAATGCCACCTCAATGGCTCAGAATTCAGCACCAGGAATTCATCAGGGTCCCTGATTTCCAGTGAGGCATGCACTTCAAAGCTGCCTGCTTTAAGAAAATTCAGTATTCACAAATGCAAACTTCATCCTGACCCTCCAAAGCATTCACCACAGGATGCCTTAAAACTGAGAACTATCTTAAAGTATGATTACATTTAATTTTTTTTTTTAAGAGCGCCAAAGAATCCAAGGTTCCTGACTTCCCTTGTATCATGCATTTTCACACATATATTCTGTGGAACACTAGCTTCACAAGATATGCTGTGGAAGGAGGTTTCTGAGGTCAGCAAGTTTGGAAAAGGGGACCTGCTGTGACGCTCAGAGCTCACTGCTGGGGGTTCTATGTGCCTATCAGCAATCTGGACATTTAGAAACCCTGCAGCAATGAGATTTGATTAATCCAGCATTTATTTCCCAAACTTATTTAACTAGGGACCCCCGTCCCAGAACACTGATGGACAGATGACAAACAATATCTTAAAGAAGAGTGCTTTGACATAATGTCAGGGCAAGAGGACCCATCACTATCAGACAGATAGCAAATATGCAAATACCTGGAGCTCAAGGACCACAGGCAAGGGGGCCATGGTGTCAGCAGAACAATCCTCCACATAGAGGAGGAGAGAACAGAAGGTGAAGCAAATACACACTTGGATATTTTTGTTGGTTTTTGAAGAGCATCTGATTGCCAAAATATTCTTAGCAAAGAATTGAAAAAAAATGTTGGAAGACAGAATGTAGAAAATGTTAGAATTTCTGAGCAGATGAGCAAAGTTGTCAGGGAACGGAGGAAGCGCTGGGAGAGGTCTGCAGGTGGTGGCAGGGTAGGTTTCATTACTGGTAACTGACAGGGAGCCTGTTGCTCTGTTATCACAGATTTAGTACTGGCCAACTTGCAACTTGTCATTGCCTTGGCTGAGAATAAATCACTTGTCCCAAATCTAAGATGGTAAAATATGCAGATGACTTTGTGTGCCACCCACACAAAGATTTATGTAATCCTAATTGCTTTTAATATGAAGGTCTCATAATCTGAGCATTGGTGCATCTTACCCTTAGGCAAATGATACAAAGATTAAACTATTTTTCCCCCTGAATCATTCAAAAGGATATGAAGTGGGTCTGAAACATACTGTTCCTTTTGCATTCAAAGAGGTGTCACATTTGGGGACAAATGTGGAGCCCTATTTGGGGCAGACAGGAGGAAACAGCATCTCAAATGTCTGCTTCCTTATGAATGGTAACAGAAGAGGGGTCCTCATCTGATACAGCTGCAGGAAGCTCTGGCCTGCCTTGAACTTGAACTCCTCCACCCCATGTGGTCATCATTACGGTGCCCTATTTGTCTAACCTTTACCAGAAGGAAGAGAGCTTTGGCACATACTCAGAAGAACATAGAGAGCCTGACTCTTTGTATCCTGAATTTAACTGACCAAGAACTTGTAAAAATATCAAATCCCAGTATCAGTAACACCACCACAAGATGTGGTGGTCCTTAAGCTGGTGGGAAAAGGCTGGGCGGGGTGGGGGGGCAGTTGACCAGCAAGGAAGCAGAGCCCTAAACCACACAGCACACGAGAGGAAGAAAAATAACTCATCACCATGTTTTACCCATTAGTCACAGAATAACATTTCTCAGAACTTACCCCAAAACTGTGGTTGTTAATAGACTTTATAAACTTTCATCCAGAAATCACATCCCTATATGTCCATCTATTACACTGCTAACAATAATATTTCTAAAGAGGACAAAAATTAGGTCTCTATCTGGCATGCTCAGCCCTGTGCAAAGCAACAAGGAGAGCTGAAAGTAGACTAGTCCTCAGTCTCCATGACCCAATTCTAGATTAAGCTGGTGCCCCCTGTTTAAGCACTCAGCCTCATCACCCGGACTACCCCACATGGAGAATGAATGGAGAAGAATGGGATTACCTTAAACCTAGACAATGAGTCGCTTAGGGAAAGTGTAGTCACTTCCCAATATCTGGAAATGTGTTGAGAAAACTACATTTTATAAGGGCACTGGTCTCTTCTGGGTAAAACTGAAAAGTAGATGAAGAAGTACCTGCCGAATAGAAATATTTTCATCCATGTTAGTACCAGCCCAGTTTTAAATTGAAGACATATAAAAGAAAGTTAACATTCTGCCTTCTGTGGATAAATAAAGTTTCTCAAGTACTAGTTGGGAGAGAAAGTATTAGAAAAATAGTGATATGTTCTCACATTAAAATGTACCCTTTTATACCTTACATTTGTACAGTATTTTCCAGAAAACAAAAGGGCTGTCACACTTCCTCCTTTGTTTGAAACTTACATCAACCCTTTGAAGTCAAGAAAGAACCAAGAACTGACCCCATTTTTCAGAAGTGGAAACATTCTCAAAAATGGAAAGTTAGTAATGGGGCTGAGATTCAAACCCAGATCTTGAGATTTCCAGAAGTACTTTCACCAATTTGTGTACTTACTAATTTATATTGTGTCAAGGACCACACATTGTGTACCAGCACCAAAAGGCAGCTAGTGCTCAGTATAGTACTGTTTAAAATACCTGCCTTTTTAAGGCTGAATAATACGCCGTTATATATATACATACATGCCATTTTGCTTATCCATTCATCTGTTGATGTTCACTTGGATTGCTTCCACCTTTTGGCTATTGTGAATAATGCTGCCATGAATATAGATCTAGAAATATCTCTTCTAGTCCCTGCTTTCACGTCTTTTGGGGATATACCCAGAAGTGGAATTGCTGGGTCATACGGTAGTTCTATGTTTAATTTTTTGAAGAATTGCCATACCCTACAGTGGCTGCACCATTTTACACCAGCAATGCACAAAGGTTCCAATTTCTCCGCATTCTCACCCAACACTTGTCATTTTCTGCTTTTTCTGATAACAGCCATCCAAATGGATGTGAAGTGGTATCTCACTGTGGTTTTGATTTGTATTTCCCTAATGGTTAGTGATGTTGAGCATCTTTTCACGTGCTTACTGGCCATTTGTGTGTCTTTGGAGAAATGTCTATTAACTCTTTTGCCCACATATTCATAACTTTTAACACCTACTTTGAAAGCCTGTAAGAATTAGAATGACATGAATTCACAAAGAGATAAGTGGCAAGGCTGATGTGGTCTAAATGGGCTACCTACACAGGATTCATCACAGCAGCTGCATCACAGGGCAATGATGCCACCTCTGCCCACTGTCCATCTGAGCCACACTCCCAAGAAAGAGGCAGAAGCTGGGAGGTGGCAGCAGTGAAAAGAGGACAGACTGAGTGCGCATTGTCATTTGTACTTTAAGGCTTGGAGGAAAAAAACTACTTTTTAAAAAATATAATATATATATATATTTTTTAAATAATAATAGTAGTAATAGTAAAATATAATAATAGTAGTAATAATACTGTAGTAGTGGTGGTGGTGGTGGTGGTAGTAGTAGTAGTAGTAGTAGTAGTAGTAGTAGTAGTAGTAGTAGTAGTAGTAGTAGTAGTAGTAGTAGTAGTAGTAGTAGTAGTAATACCCTGAGGCTTCTATGATACCTGCTCCCAGGGTGCCTGCCCAAGGGTGACCTCAGGTTAGACCAAGGTCTTCCTGATACCCTATGGTCCTGGAAAGAGGTCTCATCAGACCCTGATCACATTCAATACCAACACCACAGCAAAGGTTTGAAAAAACTTTCTGCTATAAAGCTATTTTATAAATGTATAATATAAAACAATCATGGTCATCATTTAGGAACTTTCCTACTATTGCCAGACACTGTGTTAAGTGCTAGTCGATACAGTGGTGAAAAAGCAGAAGTGGCCTCTGCTCTTATAGAACTTACCGCCTGGGCGGGAGACATAAAAACAGTTAATACCCCCATGGCATGGAGGGAGGCGAGTGACAAGGGAGGTGGGAGACAGGACAGGATGACCAGCGAAGGTCTCTCTAAGGAGATAACCTTTAAGCAGAAGGACTGAAGAATAAAATGTTCGCCTCATGCAGAGCAAGATCAAGAGCCACCCAGACTGAAGGAACAGCCCCTGCTGGAGGAAGAAAGGAGCGGAGGGAGTCCAAGCGCTCATGGGTGGCCAGTGTGCCTGCAGCATGGCTGGCCAAGAGGAGAAGGGCAAGGTCACAGGAAGCAGGCAGACAGGAGCTGGAGTAATAGGACGCTGGCCAAGTTCCGACTTCAGGTTTCAAGAAGAATGCAGTAGGAGGATGCTGAAGGGTCCCCAGCGGGGCATGATAACTGGAGTGTGTGTTTACTGCCTCCTCCAGATCACACTGCAACAGGAATCCGAACCAGGGGCAGTGCAAGTTGAGTCAAGTGATGATGATGGCTTAGACTAATGGTGGCAGTTTAGATGATGAGAAGGAGATGGCAGGCTTGAGCTAGATGTTAGCAGTGGACACGGCAGAACCTGCTGCTAGATGGATGTGTGGGGTGAGGGGCCAAGCTGACTTTCTACTTTAACCCCTCCACTTCATATAAGTCAATGAAATTCAACTAGTAGCTTTCATATTGTGACATTTATAAACTAACATTGGAAACAGTCTAATTTCTGTTAAGATCCCAGGTCTTTCCAAAGGGGGAAATTGATGAACCTGCCAAGAGAAGAATAAGATGTACATTATTCAAAAATACGATTTTCCTTGAGGTATTACAAACTGAACCAGAATAAAAACACAGATGAAGCACCCACAAAATGATGCCACCTCATCAGACCTCCCCAACATCAGGCCACATAGAGAATGAGGTTTGGGCACGAGGGCAAGAGCTTTGGGGTCATTCAGACCTGATTTCAAAAATCTCTAACATATGAGAAATAAACTGCCACAAAAGAGCACAAACTATAGACTCAGACCCATTAAGACTGCAGATATTGAAATTATCTAATACAGAAGATAGAGATATGAAATATGTTTAAAGAACTTTAAATAGGGACTATAAAGGGCCAAGATTTTTTAAATTGCCCAATAACATTCTAGGGGGAAAGAAAGTAGAGCTTCTAGAAATTTATGTCTGAAATAGCCAATGAACAGAAAAATAGATCTGAAGAAATTACCCAGAAATGCAGCACAGAAAGACAGAACAAGTGGAAAACATGAAAGGCAGGTTAAGAGAGATGGAGAGTAGAATGATAAGGTCTACCAACAATGTAATTGAAGTTCCAGAAGGAGAAAAAATAGTAAGAGAGAGTCAAGATTTGATGAAATTTGTTTGAAATTTTTCCAGAATTAATGAAAGACACCTGTCCTCTGACTTTGGGATCCCAACCAACCCCAAAGGAGGAAAAATAAAGAAAACTCCCCTCCTAAACACACTGTGGTCAAGCTGCAAAACAACAAATATTGGGTTGGCCAAAAAGTTCCTTCAGTTTTTAAATAAAAATAAAAGACACATTTTTCATTTTCACCAAGAAATGTATTGAACAACCTATACACCGTTTTGTTCCACTACCTTCTGCCATTTTTCAGGCAACTTCATAAGTCCATCTTCCCAAAATTTTTTATCTTTTTGAGCAAAGAACTGTTCCAGGTGCCTTTTACAGTCTTCCAGGGAATTGAAACTTTTTCCATTAAGAGAATTTTGTAAAAACCGAAATAAATGGAAATCTAAAGGTGCAGTGTCTGGTGAATACAGCGGATGAATCAGAACTTCCCAGCCAAGCTGTAACAGTTTTTGCCTGGTCATCAAAGAAACATGTGGTCTTGCGTTATCCTGATGGAAGATTATGCATTTTTTTTGACTAATTCCAGATGCTTTTCATCGAGTGCTGATTTCAGTTGGTCTACTTGGGAGCAGTACTTGTTGGAATCAATCATTTGGTTTTCCAGAAGGAGCTCATAACAGAGGACTCCCTTCCAATCCCACCATATACACAACATCATCTTCTTTGGATGAAGACCGACCTTTGGTGTGGTTGATGGTGGTTCATTTCGCTTGCCCCACAGTCTCTTCCATTCCACGGTTATTGTACAGTATCCACTTTTCATCGCCCGTCACAATTTGTTTTAAAAACCGGAATGCTTTCGTTATATTTAAGTAGAGAATCACATGTGGAAGTACTGTCAAGAAGGTTTTTTTCCGCTTAACTTATGTGGAACCCAAACATCAAAGCCATTAACATAACCAGGCTGGTGCAAATGATTTTCAATGCTTGATTTGGATATTTTGAGTATGTCAGCTATCTCCCGCATGGTATAATGTTGATTGTTCTCAATTAATGTCTCGATTTGATCACTATCGACTTCAATTGATCTACCCGACTGTGGAGCATTGTCCAGTGAGAAATTACCAGCACAAAACTTCACCAACCACTTTTGACACGTTCAATCAGTCACAGCACCTTCTCCATACACTGCACAAATCTTTTTTTGTGTTTCAGTTGCTTTTTTACCTTTCTTGAAATAATAAAGCATAATATGCTGAAAATGTTGCTTTTTTTCTTCCATCTTCAATATGAAAATGTCTATACAAAAATTCACCAATTTTGATAAGTTTTTTTAAATGCATGCTGGTACCACAGCTGTCACAATACAATCTAACAAAATTGTTTCAAATGAAGTTAAAGCCAACTAAGTGCTACTAGAGCCATCTTATGGAAAAAACTGAATGAACCTTTTCACCAACCGAATACAAAAAGATGACCATGAAAGCAGCCAGAAGGGAAAGACACATCCTCCCAATAGAAGGACAGCTTCATTGACAGCTGCCTTCTCAACAGCAACTATGGAAGCCAGGAGACAATGGAAGAACATTTTTAAAGTGGGAAAGGAAAATAACTTTCACCCTCCATCCAGCACAAGTAACTTCCAACAATGTGAGTGAAATAAAAAACATTTTAGAAAAATAAAACCTGAGTTTACTACCAGCAGATCCTCCCTAATGTTATTTCTAAAGGATGCCTATTATCAAGGGAAAGGAAATTGACCTCAAAAGGAAATCAGTCAAGAAGGAATGGGAGGGACTTCCCTCATGGCTCAGTGGTTAAGCGATGCAGGGGACATGGGTTCGAGCCCTGGTCCGGGAAGATCCCACATGCCGCGGATCAACTAGGCCCGTGCGCCACAACTACTGAGCCTGTGCTCTAGAGCCCATGAGCCACAACTACTGAGCCCGCGTGCCACAACTACTGCAGCCCGCGTACTTAGAGCCTGTGCTCCACAACAAAGAGAAGCCACTGTAAATGAGAGGCCCGCACACCGCAACAAAGAGTAGCCCCCGCTCACCGCAACTAAAGAAAGCCCATGCACAAAAACGAAGACCCAACATAGCCAAAAATTAAATAAATAAATTTATTTTTTAAAAAAAGGAGAAGAAGGAATGGGAGCAAAGAAAATGAGAAACATGTGCATAAAAGCCAAGCCAAAGCTGACCATACAAAACAAAAACTTCTAATTTAAGGAGATTAAAAAAAAAAAAAATCATAATAGAACTAAGGTGTTACATAACACATAGCACAGAAATTGGGAAGGAAGTAATTTGAGTGAAGGCATTTCAAGGCCCTTATATGATTCCAGAGAAAGTTTAAAACTGATTAATTTCAGAATTAATTAGAATTAACATGTACATTAAAATGTCTAAGTTAGCCCCTAAAAGAATAGAAATATAGATATTAAATTTCAAAATAGGAGAGAGAAAAAAATGGAATTAGGGCCAGGGTGGGGGAAATCTCAATTTTAAAAAAGGCAAGAAATGAAAACAAGATGATCTGTCAGTATTCATATTTAATTCTTATGATTAAAAACATATTCATCAAATTTCACAATTTGTATGGAACCACAAAAGACCCCGAATAGCCAAACCAATCTTGAGACACAAAAACAGAGCAGGAGGAATCAGGCTCCCTGACTTCAGACTATACTACAAAGCTACAGTAATCAAGACAGTATGGTACTGGCACAAAAACAGAAATATAGATCAATGGAACAGGATAGAAAGCCCAGAGATAAACCCACGCACATATGGTCACCTTATCTTTGATGAAGGAGACAAGAATATACAATGGAGAAAAGACAGCCTCTTCAATAAGTGGTGCTGGGAAAACTGGACAGCTACATGTAAAAGAATGAAATTAGAACACCTGCTAACACCATACACAAAGATAAACTCAAAATGGAGTAAAGACCTAAATGTAAGTCCAGACACTATAAAACTCTTAGAGGAAAACATAGGCAGAACACTCCATGACATAAATCACAGTAAGATCCTTTTTGACTCACCTCCTAGAGAAATGGAAATAAAAACAAAAATAAAGAAATGGGACCTAAGGAAACTTAAAAGCTTTTGCACAGCAAAGGAAACCATAAACAAGATGAAAAGAATGGGAGAAACCTCAGAATGAGAGAAGATATTTGCCAAAGGAGCAATGGACAAAGGATTAATCTCCAAAATATACAAGCAGCTCATGCAGCTCAATATCAAAAAAACAAACAACCCAATCCAAAGATGGGTGGAAGACCTAAATAGACATTTCTCCAAAGAAGATATACAGATTGCCAACAAACACATGAAAGGATGCTCAACATCACTAATCATTAGAGAAATGCAAATCAAAACTACAATGAGCTATCACCTCACACCAGTCAGAATGGCCATCATCAAAAAATCTACAAACAATAAATGCTGGAGAAGGTGTGGAGAAAAGGGAACACTCTTGCACTGTTGGTGGGAATGCAAATTGATACAGCCACTATGGAGCACAGTATGGAAATTCTTTAAAAACATAAAAATAGAACTACCATATGACTTAGCAATCCCACTACTGGGCATATACCCTGAGAAAACCATAATTCAAAAAGAGTCATGTACCACAATGTTCATTGCAGCTCTACTTACAATAGCCAGGACATGGAAGGAACCTAAGTGTCCATCGACAGATGAATGGATAAAGAAGATGTGGCACATATACACAATAGAATATTACTCAGCCATAAAAAGAAACAAAATTGAGTTATTTGTAGTGAGGTGGATGGACCTAGAGTCTGTCATACAGAGTGAAGTAAGTCAGAAAGAGAAAAACAAGTACCGTATGCTAACACATATATATGGAATCTAAAAAAAAAAAAACAAAAAACATGGCTCTGAAGAACCTAAGGGCAGGATAGGAATAAAAATGTAGACATAGAGAATGGGCTTGAGGACAGGGGGAGGCGGAAGGGTAAACTGGGACGAAGTGAGAGAGAGGCATGGACATACATACACTACCAAACGTAAAATAGATAGCTAGTGGGAAGCAACCGCATAGCACAGGGAGATCAGCTCGGTGCTTTGTGACCACCTAGAGGGGTGGGATACAGAGTGTGGGAGGGAGACGCAAGAGGGAGGAGATATGGGGATATATGTATATATATAGCTGATTCACTTTGTTATACGCAGAAACTAACACACCATTGTAAAGCAATTATACTCCAGTAAAGATGTTAAATATATATATATATATTTGCCAACAAGTAACTAGACTATGCTTTTGCACAAGGACAGATTTTTATTAGTGTTTTGACCAAGCATTTTTGAATATCTTAATAATATTTTTACTCAATTATCATGTATTCTGAAGAAACACAGAGCAATTCTTTTCCTTCTGCATAGCTTACAAAAATGTTTTTCCAGGACGTTCTAATAGCCCAAACATGGGCAACACACATGCATTAAAGAAATCACTTGCTGGAAAACATAAAGGTCAAAATGAACAACCAAGTATAATTCACTGTTTGAGCCTATATGCCTCTCCCCACATACATACACTCACCAACCCTGGTCCACTAAGCAGCATTTCACAGAGCACAGTGGGTGGGGAGACAGCACAGTGAGCAGAAGTCTCTGCAATGATGGCATCCCCACAACTTTGACTTCTCAAGCACTTACCACCGAATGAAACACTCAGGGACTCCAATTAGGGGTTATTTCAGCAAAATGCACTGAGTAAATGAACACAGCTTCCTCTCTGTCAGTGGAACTTGCGAGTAGTGGTTAGAGACTCGGTTTCCAAGAAAAACACATTTGTCTTAATTTCTGCAAGACAAGGAAACCAAGCAGTCTAGGAGGGTTTGGGCCTTGGGAGCCCCCAACACACACATGGACAGAAGCTTCCCCTCTGCCCTCCCCGGGAGCCCCCAGCCCTCAGCCTCAGGCCATTCCCAGTGGCCCCCGTGGCTGCCCAGATTCGGAGGAGCAAAGAAGCATCGAAATGATTCTGTGCCTCGACAGATAATAGGCACTGGTTTAAGCAGGAAGCGAAGCCACTGCCTGGGCACAGGGAATGCAAAGGGTCTGCTGCGAAAGGGTTCCCAGTGGTCCAAAGAAGCAGGAAGAGAGACATGCCTGGATTTCGACAGACAGTGGCCTTTGGATACACATGCCGTGCGTCCCACCCCCACTGAAGCTTGCTGATCATCAGCCTTGGAAAAGGAAACACCCACAACAGAGGATGGGTGCACTAAAAGGCATGGAATTTGTAAACCACAGCTGTTACATCCTAACAAACGTTATTCAAAGGCCCTGGACCTTCAGTTGCTACTGACAGTCACTTAACCCCCACAATAACCCTGACTTTAAAAGTCACGTGACACCAGGGGCAGCTGACCAACAAGTGTGCTTGAATTTTGCCCTGAAATTGCTTTCTATACCACACAACACAGCAGAAAACACAGCCCTTTTCTATAATCCTCTGTTTGGAATTTCCCAGAGCTGAGCTACAAATAAGAATGTCATCAGAGGAGCCAGGAGCCAGCTGCTGTCAGGAACCCAGCTAAGGCCAGTCAGCCGGTCACCAGACTAGGGTTTCAAAGGTCAGAAAGACAACACCTCAGTGCCCACTCCCTTCCCACTGCCCAGCCCGAGTCCTGGACGCCTGGTCATTCACTCCATCCTGCCAGGCCACGGCAGGAGCCGGAGGTCAGGACACCAACCATCTCTGGCCTGGCCTAGTATAGCAGAGATCCCTGTTTAATACAGACATAATACACCCCTTGATGTCTAGAGATGGGGGTGAACGACGACCATCTATAGGATGGATTCCATTATATGGCAAAGAATCACAACCAACAGACAGGGGACATACAAAATGCCCAGGCCATTAGGAGGACCCACTGAGGACCAGGCCTTCCCAAGAAGAGTGGGACCCCTAGAAAGACATTCCCCAGGGGATGGGCTGACCAGTGGCACTCATCCCAAGGGTGGCAGGCCAGCTTGAATCACCCCACATCCTAAAACACACAATCTGCAAAATCCTCCCAGCAACCCTTCCTGTAGCCAGGGAACCAACAAAGGTCTTCACCAGCACCTGAAAGGAAATGATTCCTCCATCCAAAGCTCACAGGGCTCCAACCATGTGCCAGCAGCGAGCAGGGCACTAGGACAGAAAGATCAGTAAGGGTCCTGCCCTCAGTAGGATTACAGTCTGGTTACAGTGACAGGAAGTAGCTGACAAACTTCATGGCCGAGTGGAGTTTTAGAGACCATCTTATCCTTTCCCCTCCCTCCTGATGAAGGAATGGAGACTCACCTGGGGCACAAAAGCTAAGTAGTGACAGGAGTCCCAGTGCCCAGCCCAGCCCTCTGTCATAACCCCAGTGAGGCCCTGCCCCTCAGGAACTGAGATTCCCCCAAGTTGCCAGGTCCCTGTTCCTCCAAGAGGACACTTCTACACCTTGAACTTGAGAAGATCCAAAATGGCTGATGAATATTTGATTTTTTTTTTTTTTTGAAGTGTTATGTTAACATGAGGTCATCTCTGAGGAGCTAGCTCATGGATTATCACCTTCCTGAGCCTCCACTTCGGTTTGGGGCAGGGGGAAGGGGGGTGCGGACATCACCCTCATTATAAGTCCCTTTCTCTGGGGAGTCAGACCACCACCACCAATCACTCCCCAATTGAAATCCCAGCACTACCACTTACTAGCCAGGTGATCTTAGGCAAGTTACTATATCTCTGTGCCTCAGCTTCCTCACCAGTAAAATGGGATAATAATAGTATCTACATTTACTATTTACTATGAGGATCAATTAAGGATCAGTTAAGGTAAGGTAACGCTTAGAAAGGGTTTAGAGCAATACTTGACAGGCAGAAAAGTGCTCCTAAGGGTTAGTTTACTAAAAGTGTCTTCAAGTCTCCTCCACCAAAAACGCAAGGGAAAATCCACCTCCCCACACTCATACCACCACCTTAAGCTCAGCCTTCTCCCTCTTCTTGTCCCTGAAACATCAGCTATGCTTGACCCCCTTCAGGGTCATGTGACATGCCGACCCCCTTCCCTTCTGGCTTCTCCCTGACCCTCTTTCTGAGCCCATGCAGTCAGCACCTGCCTAGGCCTCCCTCAGCCCCAGGCCCTGCCCCCATGGCCTTCTTTTCTTTTCAGTCTCTCCTCCTTGGGTCTCAACATCAGGTTCTCAGAGCTTCTCCCTCCCTGAGCCTTTGGGCTGTGCCCTCAGCTCCTCCCCACCTCCCATCTCCCAGGAGATGCCCTCACCATGCCTCCATCTGCTCTGCTCCTTCCACTCAGTAAAAGGGGTCCCCAATAGAGCCCCAAAAGGGCCAGCACTGGCCTTTCTAGATTCCTCCTCTGCTCCAGCGTCAGTGTTTCTGACTAACTCTTCAGTGTCTCCAACGGGAAGCTACTGAAACATTTTGAAGTCACTGTGTTTAGACTGCATCATGTTTTCCCCCTCCCAGAGTCAGTTTCTTTAGTGGCATCACCACTGTCCCAACCCAAGCTTTGGAGTCATCCGGATTTTCCTCCTTGCTTGCTAGCTTTCCTGTCTATAAAGTTCTGCTTGTATTACCACTGCAAACTGTCTGGCCCTAACTTTTCAAAACTGGAACACTAAACTGACTTCCTAAATGGAGATCATAAAACAGGTAATTGTCACAGACGCTTCCATTTGCTGTGTAAACAGAAGCGGGGCGGGGGGGGGGGGCGGTGTGCAAAATAAAGGGCCTTCTCTGAGTCTACTCAAAATTTCACAAGGGGCCCAGTAGTCCGCTCTGATGAACACAAGGTCTCATCTAATCCTTATGAGGCAGGTCAAGACCTTATTTTATAGATGAGGGAACTTCAAGGTAAAGGATGAGAGGAGTAACAGAACTGGGTCGTGTCTGACTTTCTTCTTCCTTTCTACTATACTCCAAGCTGAAATGACAGCAACTGATGGTCTGGTGGAACCTAAGACGGTCTTCAGTATCAGGAAAATTAAAAATACATACAGACTCAGAGAGAGAGAGAGAGAGAATGTGTGTGTGGCCCTGGGGTATGTTTTGAATTATTGAGGGTACCCCCGCCCAGACACACCAATATTGAGGAACCTCATCTAGATACAGAGGCAACTCCCACGGGAATGTCATGTGCCCTTTCCCTACCTTTTGGTGCTAGAACTAAGTGGGGATCGGGACACAGCCTTACCTGAAAGCACAATTCTCAGTTTCATGCTTCCTTGCTGAAAGAAAAAGGATTCCCACGTAGGCATGGTTGGCTGAAGCCCTTTTTGGAAATGGGCTATCAAAGCTCAGGCATCGATTCAGCTATGTAAAACTCCCATCCATTAGGATCTAGCACATGTGGAAATGATTAATGTGCAACTGCTGTGTGTCATCTGGGCCATCAGCAACCATGAAAGCCACAGCAAACGCCGACATAAATACAGGAAAATCCTGAAACCGTTTAGGCCAACTACACTTTTCCAGAAGATGAAATTACCATTACTTTTCCCATTAAAACAGAGTAAAGCTGGGTAGAATAAGCACAGCTCTAAGGCACTAGTTGGGAGGAACTTTCTGACTCATGGTACCACTCTGAGGGGGAGGGGAAGGGAGAAAGCTAAACTGAGCAGCTTTGTGTGCAGACCAGCTAAGTGTTTAAAATATATGAGATATTTCTGTACAGTAAGTCCCGAAGTGGGCAAAGTCTTCTCCGTTTTGCAGGTGAGAAAGGTGATAGCAAAAGAGCAAGTCACTTTTTCTTCTTGCCCCAGTTCTCAAACAATAAACTGGCAACAGCACTCACTATTAACCAACTTTCCAGAAACGACCACAGAAAAATAAAAAACGAAATAGTACTTCTCCCTCTAAAACTAGAGACAAAACCCTTTCTCAATCCCTAGACCAATGAAAACTTTGACGAGGAATGTAACTAGTTCATACAAGTGGCAGTGGCCACCTTCTCTCCTTAACTCCCTCACTTGAAATCGGGAAAAACAACTCAAAGTCACAGTTTTTGAATGCAGATCACAATAACAAGTAATCCGCCGTCGTTGGCTTCTAATAAAAGGCAGAGGAGCCTCTGTAAGATTGAGTTTTTCCTTAGAGATGAGTGGTGGGAGAAAGTGGCCAATCTGCGGTTTGACCGCACGTGGGCGCAGGGCTCTAGCGAGGGCTGTACTGGACGTGAGCACCCAGCCAAGGGGCCCTACGTGCCGCGGGTCCCCGGGGAAACAAAGGAAAGATGCAGGAGGGAAGAGGCACTTTCTCGGCATCAAACGCCCCTATGCCTGCTCCCATCCAAATACTCCTTCCTTTGCAGGACTGCTGGAAACTCTTTCGGGGATTTGTCCCACGTGCTTTCAAATTCAAAAGTCTCACGGTTTCTCCCGGTTCTCCGGAGAGGGGGCAGGCAAGGGACGTGAGGGAGGTGGCGGGCTCCCGGGCGCGCCCGCAAACCCAGGCTCCCCTGCTGGCCTGCAGGGCCCGGGGCGGCACGCCCGCCGCGCACCGGGCCGGGGGCCAGAACTGGCAGTCCCCGAACAGGGGCAACAGGGGCACCCGCCGTCCCCCGAGCTGCTTTACTGAACCCTCCCCACCGTGCGCTTCCCATTTCACAGACAAGACCACCAAGGCTAAGGGAAGGCAGGGAGTTCGCCAGGCCAGGCTAGCGGGTCCCGGTTGCCGGGGGCCCTAGGGACGGCCGGGAGGGCGGTGACCGAGACCCCTCGGGGGTTGCCCCTCCCGGGGGTGGTCTCGCCCCTGACATCCCGGGCCGCCCACTATCTCGTTCGCTGGCGGCAACAGGTGCGCGGCTCGCGGCGCCCTGGCGCCGATTCCGGGGGAAGTTTCCCTGGCCGCGGCGCGCTGTTTACAGTCTCATTTTGCAGCGCGGGGGCCTGGAGCTTTCAGGCCAGCCCAGCCATTGAAACCCGACACGTGGGGTGGGGCCCGCGCGGCAGACCGCGAGGGAAGCGGGCAGGCTCCGGGCCGGCCTGGCCCCAGCTCCCCTTACCTGCAGTCCGGCCCGCGGCCTCCGCCTCCATGCTCCCGCTTTCTGGGCGCCCAGCCCCGCCCCGCCCCTCTGCCCCGCCCGCTGCCCCGCCCCTCCCCGGGCCCCTCCTCCAGGAATGGCCCTGCACCAGCAGCGCGGCTGCCCAGCCGGCGCCCCGGTGTTTTCCCTGCCCCGCCCCGAGCGCCGGAGCCACGGCCCTGCGGTCGTCGCTAGCGACCCCTGCTCCCTGTAGACAGTTTCCAAAGCGAGCTTACCACTTCCGATGAGTAGTTAGTAGTTAGTATTTCTCTTACTACTCCTGTTGGAAGAGAAGCTATTCGCAGCCCGACGCCCTCGCCAGCGCCCCTCGGCCTGGCACCCCACTCTCTACGCCCCTTCCCACTTCCTTCTATTATTTCTGTTTCTATGGGCAAGAATCGCTTGTATTATCCCTTTTCGAAAACGTATACAGTTGAAAACTAGCTCAAAGACAACGAATGGCCCCCATAACGCAGGGCCCCCAGTAATCTTTTCTGCCCATTTTTTCAGTCTTTTCAGTTTTTTTCCTAACAACTGTAAAGTGCTTTTTCTGATAACTAATACCTTTTTTTATTAAATGTTCAAGCTTTTACTCACTTGAAGTAGCAAAATTCAATGAGAAGCAATTGTTTCTCTACTATTTCTTTTTGGCCTGTTTCAAGGTGTTTTTTACAGGGGAGAGAGGGAGCAGGGGTAGTTTTAAAATGCCAATGGCCTTGGAACCCAAAGGCCTGTCAGCTGGCACCTACCCTCTTTGGTTGGCAGCTCTGAAGTTTGCCCTTCTGGACCGGCTCCCTCAGAGCTGCATCCTCAGCCCTTCTGATCGTCTGCCCCCAGGATGGGTGTAGAATTCATTTGCCTGCTTTCTCCCTGCACCCCAGCAAACAGTGGCTCAGGGGAGCCTCTCAGCTACTCCCCATCATGCAACCTCACCTTTGAAGCAACCCACCTGAGGAAGACCAGGGCACCCCCAAGCAGAGGAAGAAAAATGCTCCCAGTTTCACTTCCATGGCGCATTGCTGCAGTATTTACTGTGTCCGGAGCTGGAGGCTCCCCTTAGAGCTGAAACAGGAGGGAAGGGGGCAGGGCAAAGCTTTTGAAAGAATGACATAGCCCGAGGACATGACATAAACTGATTAGAACCAAATGGGCCCAAGATGGCAGACAGGTCCACTTCCACTAGAACTTGAGGCTCAGTATACGCTCACTGTAACACATCTGCAAGCTAAATGATAACACCCACAGGCGCCATGACAGTTCCAAGGCCTACCATAAGGATCAAAAAGTGGGCCGTGGCTCAATTCCTGGAAATCCCCACCCCTTCCTGAGATAGCTGGAATACTCCTCCCATTCAGTCTATGAAATTACCACTCCT
Organism: Balaenoptera borealis; assembly: GCF_965194805.1. Classification (NCBI taxonomy): domain Eukaryota; kingdom Metazoa; phylum Chordata; class Mammalia; order Artiodactyla; family Balaenopteridae; genus Balaenoptera; species Balaenoptera borealis. Next base: position 135,736,369 of record NC_138866.1, on the reverse strand, counting down.
ATAAAAACTGACAACCCCATACCCTGGTGCCTTTCTCACCTTCTGAGATGGCCCACACTCTGCCTGTGGAGTGTGTTTCTCTCTAAATAAGTCCACTCCTTACCTATCACTTTGTCTCTCACTGAATTCTTTCCACGATGAGACATTAAGAACCTGAGCTTCATTAAGTCCTGAAACCAGGGGTGTGATCTCAGTTGGAAGACCATAGGTTTCGGCCGGGTTTGAGTCCCGGCCACATGGGTTCAAGTTCCAATCTGAGGTGCACGTTTTCAGAGCCACCCTGAGTCATCTCTTGGAAGTGTGAGATTTCATTTTCTACAGTGATAAAAACACAGAGCTCCTTGGGTGATAGCATTCCAGACACTTAACTCCTCCAAACACCTTATTTTCATTCAACACATATTTGTTAGCTTCCTACTATGTGCCCTATATGTTCTAGATTCTAGGGATTCAGCAGTGAACAAAATGGACAAAACCTTGCCTTCATGGAGGTTACTTTCTGGGCAGGAGTGGGCAGGAGATAAAGAGAACATAATAGTATGTTAAATAACAGCTAAGGAAAAAAATAAAACAGAGAAACGGGATGGGAGGAGGTTTTTATAATTTTAAATAAAGTGTTAATTGTAAGCCTTGTTGAAAGGATGACATTTGAGGAAAAACATGAAGAAAATGAAGGAGCTAAACATGTGGGAAGGGAAAATGGCCAAGGCTACAGCAAGTACAAAGGTCCTGCGGTGGGAGGAAATCTCTTTTTTGGCCCCTGTGCCTTTGTGAAGCCCCTGATAATCGAGGGTGCTACTTAAGCTGTTGGCACATAGGGCTAAAGATTTATTAATCTCTGCTGCAAAACATAATTGTTCAAAGGCCTTGATACATTTTTTTTTAATTACTCACATGGTACCTGAATACATATTCCTTTTAAAAAAAGAAAGAAACAGCAATAGACTGAAAAGTTCCTTGCTTCTCAGCTGCTTATTCAACTCCTGTCCCAAAGTCAGAACTTTGTCAAATACTTCTTCTTTTCCTTTATAGTTTCTGGGTTTTCTGTCTTGCTTGGGTAGTCTGAAACCACCCCCAAATTAGAACTAAACCCCTCTACTTTTGCTTTCAGTGTTTGTACTGTTTTGGTCTTTAGATTTGAATTTAAATCCAACTAGATGGACTTCCCTGGGGGTCCAGTGGTTAAGACTCTGCGTTTCCATCGCAGGGGGTGCGGGCTTGATCCCTGGCCAGGGAACAAAAATCCCACATGCCACATGGCGTGGCCAACAAATAAAAATAAATCCAAATAGAATTTATTTATGTATACTGCATAAGGAATAGATCTCACTATAGCCAGTTATCCCCACACCATCAAATGGTCCATTCTTTCCTCCACTAATTTGAGTTACTTCCTTAACCATATTTTAAATCCTTCTATACATTATGGCTCTTGTTTTATTGCCCTATTCCTACAATACCACACTATTTGAATTACCACAGCTTTATCATATATATGGAAATATAGGAGGACAAACCACCCTCATCAAATATTGGAACCAACTAATTAAGGATATTGAGGTTTCACTGAGATTCTGTCTAGTTTTAAACATTAATTTGCAGAATATTAACATCTTTAAAGTTTTGAGTCCTCCCATCAAAGAACATAGCACACCTTGGTTTAGTCAGGTCTTTTCTTTTTTCTTTTTTTCTTTTCTCTTTTTTTTTAAACATCTTTATTGGAGTATAATTGCTTTACAATGTTGTGTTAGTTTCTGCTGTAAAACAAAGTGAATCAGCTATATGTATACATATATCCCCATATCCCCTCCCTCTTGCACCACCCTCCCACCCTCCTTATCCCACCCCTCTAGGTGGTCACAAAGCACCGAGCTGATCTCCTTGTGCTATGCAGCTGCCTCCCACTAGCTATCTATTTTACATTTGGTAGTGTATATTTGTCAATGCTACTCTCTCACTTTGTCCCAGCTTACCCTTCCCCCTGTCACCATGTCCTCAATTCCATTTTCTACATCTGCATCTTTATTCCTGTCCTAACCCTAGGTTCATCAGAACCATTTTTTTCAGATTCCATATATATGTGTTAGCATACGGTATTTGTTTTTCTCTTTCTGAATTACTTTACTCTGTATGACAGACTCTAGGTCCATTCACCTCACTACAAATAACTCAATTTCATTTCTTTTTATGGCTGAGTAATATTCCATTGCATATATGTGCCATCTCTTCTTTATCCATTCATCTGTCGATGGACACTTAGGTTGTGTCCACGTCCTGGCTATTGTAAATAGAGCTGCAGTGAACGTTGTGGTACATGTCTCTTTTTGAATTATGGTTTTTTCAGGGTATATGCACAGTAGTGGGATTGCTGGGTCATATGGTAGTTCTATTTTTAGTTTTTTATGGAACCTCCATACTGTTCTCCATAGTGGCTGTATCAGTTTACATCCCCACCACAGTGCAAGAGGGTTCCCTTTTCTCCATACCCTCTCCAGCATTTATTGTTTGTAGTTTTTTTTTTTTTCAGGGTGTCCACCTTTTATTTTATTTTATTTTTTTTAACATCTTTATTGGAGGATAATTGCTTTACCATGGTGTGTTAGTTTCTGCTTTATAGCATAGTGAATCAGCTATACATATACATATATCCCCATATCTCCTCCCTCTTGCTTCTCTCTCCCACCCTCTCTATCCCACCCACCTAGGTGGTCACAAAGCACCGAGCTGATCTCCCTGTGCTATGCGGCTGCTTCCCACTAGCTATCTATTTTACATTTGGTAGTGTAAATATGTCCATGCCACTCTCTCACTTTGTCACGGCTTACCCTTCGCCCTCCCCATATCCTCAAGTCCATTCTCTAGTAGGTCTGTGTCTTTATTCCCGTCTTGCCTCTAGGTTCTTCATGACTTTTTTTTTTCTTAGATTCCATATATATGTGTTAGCATATGGTATTTGTTTTTCTCTTTCTGACTTACTTCACTCTGTATGACAGACTCTAGGTCCATCCACCTCACTACAAATAACTCAATTTCGTTTCTTTTTATGGCTGAGTAATATTCCATTGTATATACGTGCCACATCTTTTCTTTCTTTTTTTTTTTTTTAATGGCTGCATTGCGTCTTCATTGCTGCGTACGGGCTTTCTCTAATTGCAGCAAGTGGGGGCTGCTCTTCGTTGTGGTGTGCGGGCTTCTCATTGCAGTGGCTTTTCTTGTTGTGGAGCATGGGCTCCAGGTGTGCAAGCTTCAGTAGTTGCAGCTCGTGGGCTCTAGAGCGCAGGCTCAGGAGTTGTGGTGCATGGGCTTAGTTGCTCCGCAGCATGTGGTATCTTCCTGGACCAGGGCTCGAACCTGTGTCCCCTGCATTAGCAGACGGATTCTTAACCACTGTGCCACATCTTCTTTATCCAGTCATCTGTCGATTGACACTTTGCAGATTTTTGATGATGGCCACTTTGACCTGTGTGAGGTGACACCTCATTGTGGTTTTGATTTGCATTTCTATAATGATTAGTGATGTTGAGCATCCTTTCATCTGTTTGTTGGCAATCTGTATATCTTCTTTGGAGAAATGTCTATTTAGGTCTTCCACCCATTTTTGGATTGGGTTGTTTGTTTTTTTGATATTGAGCTGCATGAGCTGCTTGTATATTTTGGAGATTAATCCTTTGTCCATTGCTTCATTTGCAAATATTTTCTCCCACTCTGAGGGTTGTTTTTTCATCTGCTTTATGGTTTCCTTTGCTGTGCAAAAGCTTTTAAGTTTCATTAGGTCCCATTTGTTTATTTTTCTTTTTATTTCCATTTCTCTAGGAGGTGGCTCAGAAAGGATCTTGCTGTGATTTATGTCATGGAGTGTTCTGCCTATGTTTTTCTCTAAGAGTTTTATAGTGTCTGGTCTTATATTTAGGTCTTTAATCCATTTTGAGTTTATTTTTGTGTATGATGGTAGCAGGTATTCTAATTTCATTCTTTTACATGTAGCTGTCCAGTTTTCCCAGCACCACTTATTGAAGAGGCTGTCTTTTCTCCACTGTATATTCTTGTCTCCTTTATCAAAGATAAGGTGACCATATGTGCGTGGGTTTATCTCTGGGCTTTCTATCCTGTTCCATTGATCTATATTTCTGTTTCTGTGCCAGTACCATACTGTCTTCATTACTGTAGCTTTGTGATATAGTCTGAAGTCAGGGAGCCTGATTCCTCCTGCTCTGTTTTTCTTTCTCAAGATTGCTTTGGCTATTCGGGGTCTTTTGTGTTTCCATACAAATTGTGAACATTTTTGTTCTAGTTCTGTGAAAAATGCCAGTGGTAGTTTGATAGGGATTGCATTGAATCTGTAGATTGCTTTGGGTAATATAGTCATTTTCACAATGTTGATTCTTCCAATCCAAGAACATGGTATATCTCTCCATCTATTTGTATCATTTTTAATTCCTTTCATCAGCGTCTCATAGTTTTCTGCATACACGTCTTTTGTCTCCTTAGGTAGGTATTCTTAGATATTTTACTCTTTTTGTTGCAATGGTAAATGGGAGTGTTTTCTTAATTTCACTTTCATATTCTTCATCATTAGTGTATAGGAATGCAAGAGATTTCTGTGCATTAACTTTGTATCCTGCTACTTTCCCAAATTCATTGATTAGCTCTAGTAGTTTTCTGGTAGCATCTTTAGGATTCTCTATAGTATAGTGTCATGTCATCTGCAAACACTGACAGCTTTACTTCTTCTTTTCTGATTTGGATTCCTTTTATTTCTTTTTCTTCTCTGATTGCTGTGGCTAAAACTTCCAAAACTATGTTGAATAATAGTGGTGAGAGTGGGCAAACTTGTCTTCTTCCTGATCTTAGTGGAAATGGTTTCAGTTTTTCACCATTGAGGATGATGTTGGCTGTGGGTTTGTCATATACAGGCTTTATTCTGTTGAGGTAAGTTCCCTCTATGCCTACTTTCTGGAGGGTTTTTATCATAAATAGGTGTTGAATTTTGTTGAAAGCTTTCTCTGCATCTATTGTGATGATCATATGGTTTTTATCCTTCTATTTGTTAATATGGTGTATCACATTGATTGATTTGCATATATTGAAGAATCCTTGCATTCCTGGAATAAACCCCACTTGATCATGGTGTATGATCCTTTTAATGTGCTGTTGGATTCTGTTTGCTAGTATCTTGTTGAGGATTTTTGCATCTATGTTCATCAGTGATATCGGCCTGTAGTTTTCTTTCTTTGTGACATCTTTGTCTGGTTTTGGTATCAGGGTGATGGTGGCCTCGTAGAATGAGTTGGGGAGTGTTCCACCCTCTGCTTTATTTTGGAAGAGTTTGACATAAATCACAGCAAGATCCTTTCTGAGCCACCTCCTAGGTGTTAGCTCTTCTCTAAATGTTTGATAGAATTCGCCTGTGAAGCCATCTGGTCCTGGGCTTTTGTTTGTTGGAAGATTTTTAATCACAGTTTCAATTTCAGTGCTTGTGATTGGTCTGTTCATATTTTCTGTTTCTTCCTGGTTCAGTCTCGGCAGGTTGTGCATTTCTAAGAATTTGTCCATTTCTTCCAGGTTGTCCATTTTATTGGCATAGAGCTGGTTGTAGTAATCTCTCATGATCCTTTGTATTTCTGCAGTGTCAGTTGTTACTTCTCCTTTTTCATTTCTAATTCTATTGATTTGAGTCTTCTCCCTTTTTCTCTTGATGAGTCTGGCTAATGGTTTATCAACTTTATCTTCTCAAAGAACCAGCTTTTAGTTCTATTGATCTTTGCTATCATTTCCTTCATTTCTTTTTCATTTATTTCTGATCTGATCTTTATGATTTCTTTCCTTCTGCTAACTTTGGGGTTTTTTTGTTCTTCTCTCTCTAATTGCTTTAGGTGCAAGGTTAGGTTGTTTATTTGAGATGTTTCCTGTTTCTTAAGGTAGGATTGTATTGCTATAAACTTCCCTCTTAGAACTGCTTTTGCTGCATCCCATAGGTTTTGGGTCATCGTGTCTCCATTGTCATTTGTTTCTAGGTATATTTTGATTTCCTCTTTGATTTTTTTCAGTGATCACTTGGTTATTAAGTAGTGTATTGTTTAGTCTCCATGTGTTTCTATTTTTTACAGATCTTTTCCTGTAATTGATATCTAGTCTCATAGCATTGTGGTCAGAAAAGATACTTGATATGATTTCAACTTTCTTAAATTTACCAAGGCTTGATTTTTGACCCAAGATATGATCTATCCTGGAGAATGTTCCATGAGCACTTGAGAAGAATGTGTATTCTGTTGTTTTTGGATGGAATGTCCTATAAATATCAATTAAGTCCATCTTGCTTAATGTATCATTTAAAGGTTTTGTTTCCTTTTTTATTTTCATTTTGGATGATCTGTCCATTGGTGAAAGTGGGGTGTTAAAGTCCCCTACTATGATTGTGTTACTGTCGAGTTCCCCTTTTATGGCGGTTAGTATTTGCCTTATGTATTAAGGTGCTCCTATGTTGGGTGCATAAATATTTACAATTGTTATATCTTCTTCTTGGATTGATCCCTTGATCATTATGTAGTGTCCTTCTTTGTCTCTTGTAATAGTCTTTATTTTAAATTCTATTTTGTCTGATATGAGAATTGTTACTCCAGCTTTCTTTTGATTTCCATTTGCATGGAATATCTTTTTCCATCCCCTCACTTTCAGTCTGTATGTGTCCCTAGGTCTGAAGTGGGTCTCTTGTAGACCGCATATATATGGGTCTTGTTTTTGTATCCATTCAGCCAGTCCGTGTCTTTTTGTTGGAGCATTTAATCCATTTACATTCAAGGTGATTATCGGTATGTCCCTATTACCATTTTCTTAATTGTTTTGGGTTTGTTATTGTAGGTCTTTTCCTTCTCTTGTGTTTCCTGCCTAGAGAAGTTCCTTTAGCATTTGTTGTAAAGCTGGTTTGGTGGTGCTGAACTCTCTCAGCTTTTGCTTGTCTGTAAAGGTTTTAATTTCTCCATCAAATCTGAATGAGATCCTTGCTGGGTAGTGTAATCTTGGTTTTAGGTTTTTCCCTTTCATCACTTTATTTATTTATTTATTTATTTAACATCTTTATTGGAGTATAATTGCTTTACAATGGTGTGTTAGTTTCTGCTTTATAACAAAGTGAATCAGCTATCCTTTCATCACTTTAAATATGTCCTGCCACTCCCTCTGGCTTGTAGAGTTTCTGCTGAAAGATCAGCTGTTAACCTTATGGGGATTTCCTTCTTTGTTATTTGTTTCTTTTCCCTTGCTGCTTTTAATACTTTTTTCTTCGTATTTAATTTTTTATAGTTTGATTAATGTGTGTCATGGCATGTTTCTCCTTGGATTTATCCTGTATGGGACTCTCTGTGCTTCCTGGACTTGACTGACTATTTCCTTTCCCATGTTAGGGAAGTTTTTGACTATAATCTCTTCAAATATTTTCTCAGACCCTTTCTTTTTCTCTTCTTCTTCTAGGACCCCTATAATTCGAATGTTGGTGTGTTTAATGTTGTCCCAGATGTCTCTGAGACTGTCCTCAATTCTTTTCATTCTTTTTTCTTTATTTTGTTCTGCAGTAGTTATTTCCACTATTTTATCTTCCAGGTCACTTATCTGTTCTTCTGCCTCTGTTATTCTGCTATTGATTCCTTCTAGAGAATTTTTTATTTCATTTATTGTGTTGTTCATCATTGTTTGTTTGCTCTTCATTTCCTCTAGGTTCTTGTTAAACGTTTCTTGTATTTTCTCCATTTTATTTCCAAGATTTTGGATCATCTTTACTATAATTACTCTGAATTCTTTTTCAGGTAGACTGTCTATTTCCTCCTCATTTGTTTGGTTGGTGGGTTTTTACCTTGCTCCTTCATCTGCTGCATGTTTCTCTATCTTCTCATTTTAACGTACTTACTGTGTTTGGGGTCTCCTTTTCGCAGGCTTCAGGTTCGTAGTTCTTGTTGTTTTTGGTGTCTGCCCCCAGTGGGTGAGGTTTGTTCAGTGGCTTGTGTAGGCTTCCTGGTAGTGGGGACTGGTGCCTGTGTTCTGGTGGGTGGGGCTGGATCTTGTCCTTCTGTTGGGCAGGGCCATGTCTGGTGGTGTGTTTTGTGGTGTCTGTGAACTTAATATGACTCTAGGCAGCTTCTCTGCTAATGGGTGTGGTTGTGTTCTTGTCTTGCTAGTTGTTTGGCAGGGGGTGTCCAGCGCTGGTGCTTGCTGGCCGTTGGGTGGAGCTGGGTCTTAGTGTTGAGACAGAGATCTCTGGGAGTGCTCTTGCTGACTGATATTATGTGGGGATGGGAGGTCTCTGGTGTCCAATGTCCTGGACTCAGCTCTCCCACCTCGGAGGCTCAGGCCTGACAGCCAGCCAGAGCACCAAGAACCCCTTTTATGTAGAGATGAATTGGAGTCTTTCTTTGATAGTAGGTAGTCTTCCCTTACGGTCTCATCAGTGCAGCTTTTTTTTCACTTTTCCTTCCTGCTTCGTCTAGTTTCATAGGGTGTAACATAGAGGCCTCTTACCTGGCGCTTCAGACCAGAGTTCCTAGTGCGAAATGGCTGCACTGGCACCTCAGGTCAGCGGATATGTGAGTTACTTTTATCTTTTTTTCTTTTTTCTTTTTTTTTTTTTTTTTTTTTGCCAACGTTCTACAGTTCTTACAAGTGGATCTCATATATTCCTTGCTAGGTTTATTCCTATATATTTCTGATATTTGTTGGCTATTTTGAATGGCTCTTTCTTTTCTTCAATTACATTTACCAATCAGTTATTGCTGGTATATAAGAAAACTGTTAGCTTGGGTCAGTGCCAGTCTTACATTCAGCCACTTTTATGAGGTCCAGTGATTTCTAAAGTCAATTATCACAGAATTTCTAGGTAGACTATCAGATGGTCTGTAAATCAGTTGTTGGATTTCTAAATCTTGCTCAAACTTACTCAGGCACATGGCACTCATTTTTGACACCAAAATTGCCCTGAACTCTAACAAAGAAAAAATGAAAAATATTGTTTATATATATAAACCAGAAAATAGGGGCTTGGAGCATGTTTTCAGTATGGTCCTCCCTTCATTCCAGGAGGTTGTTAAGTGCTCTGATGCGTCCTCCATCTGGCCTCATTTATCTACACAGGAATTTCCTCAGTGTTAAGAACACAACTGTTCTAGCCATTCCCAAGATATTTGTGAAATTCGAAAGAAAAATCCAGTATTTAAACAATAGGGCTAGCAAGCTACTGGATTTTAATAAATAAACCAATTCCTGTAGCTGCAGTTGTTACTTTTCAGTCACGGAAATGTAGTCCTCAAAAAAAAAAAAAAAAAAAAAAAAATCAAGACAGCAAAAGTCAAAGGGAAAAATACAAGACAGAAGAAAAATATAGGCAAAACTTTCTCCTATAAAATGTAAGGAAACTATTACCTATGATGTATCACAGCAGACTGCCAGAAATTTTAAAACACTAATTTTTCAAGCTATTAATTGATATTGTGTAAGTGAAGTTATAAAAACTTGTATCTTCTATACCGGTTTCCCATGGAATGCTAAAGATAATCCCAGCATTATTATATGGTCTCTCACAGACCAATTCCCTCATTGTTTTAAACCAGTTTTAAATGGTTGTTTCAGAATGTTATAAAAGTCTCAAATTTTTTATATTGAAATAAGTAAATGTCATAAGCATTTGAGAGAGAGGCTTTAGTAAGAAGATGAATATATGGCATGAATAAGGCATGAATATATGGCACCTGAAACCTACAAAAAAATGAAGTACAGCTTCAGGATCATTCCTTACCTGGGTGTTGGAGCCTAGTCTCGCCTAGGACAACTAGCAATTACACATAGATGGGTGAGAAAAAATAATTGATAACTGCTTCAGTGAGCTAATTCCACAGTGGTAAAAATCATAAATACTATCATTTTGAACACAAAACTGTCTACCACATTTATTCAGAATGCTCTTCTAATTTAACACCAGGTGAACCTAATGAAAAAAAGGAAAGCAATGAGGTTTTTGATGGAACATTCTGAATTACTTAATCCTTGTTTTTATTTTAATTAAAATCTACTCATTTAATTGAAAATTTGTTCACGTATACCACAAGGTCACTTTATCACCAGCTCTATCATGTTCCACACCAGAGAAAAATTATATTCTAGGGCAGGGTTTGGCAAACTACAACCCACAGCCCCAACCCAGCCCACTGCCTATTTTTGTGCAGCCTGTGGACTAGAATAATTTTCACATTTGTAGATAGCTGAAAAAAAATTAGAAGAAGAAGAATAGTTTATGACACATGGACATTCAAATTTCAGCATCCATAGATAATTATTGGTACACTGCCACGCCTGCTTATTTGCATATTATCTATGGCTGCTGGAAAATCCACATGGCCCACAAAGCTTAAAATATTTACCATCTACTTATTTACAGAAACTGTGTATCCACCCCTGTTGGACTATTAAGCTGAAAAGGCAAAGTAATAGGAGAGGGCGATTCCCAAAGTCTACCTTAGAAGAGTGACATTTTTGGAGAACTTGTTAGTGCTTTAATAAGAGGCAGTTTGGCTAGGAGTTCTATGTTTTATGGTAGAGTAAGTAGCTGATTTGGAAGCAGTGATGTTTGACAGAGGAGTGTTGTTGTTGTTGTTATTATTATCATTTTAACCACCAGTACGTCTTGCTGATTTATATTCTCCACCTCCCAAGAGGAATTTGACCAGTTTGATTACATCTCATTTATGTGAAGTGTACAAAATGTGTTGCAAGAATTGTTTGTGTCAAAGACAATAAACAAATTTTTAATCCTTCTTCCTTAAGCAGGAAGTCACAAGTTGCCAATAAGCAATTTAAAACAAACCCCACAACGTTGTATGTTTGGTTCAAAACAATAAATATTTTAGGCCTTGGGATACTGTCATCTTGGCAACCCCATTTGTCCTCCCTGGTGAGAACACGTGCACACTGCTGCTTGCTTTCCGGTTCAATGAGAGAGGGTCACACCTTGCCCTCTTAATCCCAGAGTCAAATATGATTACAAATTTTTCCTCCCGGGAATCTAACTTGTAAGGAAGATCACTGTGCTTTTTGTTAAACAAGACATCTCTCTTTAGTTGCCCTATTCATTCTCAGGCTTACTATATTTCACCGGCCTAAAGATTATGTTTGACATCGGCACTTGTTAGAGACCATTTGTTTTTCCAGTGGAAAAAGAAATAAAAGTGCAAATGTCAGACCTCAAAATCCATACTTCTCTGAATTGTTCTCATTTTCGAGGATGAGAATGTGTGTGTCTTTCCCCCAAGTGGGGAAAATGTCACTGTGGCTAAGTCGAAATAGCTTTTGTCTCTCATTTTCTTTTTCATTAACTGCAAAATTAGAGAAAATTTTAGGACATAATAAGTGAATTATGGGAAAGTGAAAATTCTAGGACACATCCCAGTTGCAGTTAAAATAGGAATGGCTCGTGTCAAATCCTGAAAAAAATAAAAAAGTAAAAATTGCAGCTTCATTATCAGAAAAGTAGCACGGGTAAAAACGGACAGCCTTAGCAGTTGAGGAGTCTGTTTTGAGGCCTGATAAGTTAACATTAGTAAACTAGTAAGTAACATTAGTAAACTAGTTAGATACCCAGACCTCGTTAGTTATGTTGATACTAGAATTTGACCTTAGCAGCAACCAACTTAACAAATGTGGGCATTTCTAGTGATCTAATCTCCTCATTTATAACTGTGATGAACAAGCAAAGCCCTCTTGATAGAAGGACTAGGTGAGTGACACGAACTAGGGGAGCCATTTACCAGAGGTGGTGGTGGGGAACATCAACCGTGAGAATATGAGAAACCGGTTAATTGCTCTCAAACTTGTAATTTTGTATTGTCTAATCTCAAAATAGGGTGAAATGCAAAGCTCTCTATATCCTCTGCAAAACAAGCTGGCCCCATCTTCCCAGAGCAGGCACGGGAAGGCCACTGGGGGCAAATGCCACTTCCCACCTGTTCTCTGCTGTAAATAAGCCTGCAGCCCACACCAGGGGCCAATTAAAAGGAATAGCCGGCTGTTGGTTCAGTGGCCCAGGAAGGCATCAGGTGAACTCTAGTTCCTTGGCAGCGATCCCAATTAAGGTGTACTGTTTATCAGGGGGCCAATTAAGAAGATGGAATTAAGAAGAGGTCACGCCCTCTATTAAGGAGTAGTCTGAACCTGGGGAAGCAGTATGATGCTGGGGGTGGTGGGGTTCTCCTGGCCGCCCCTGGATGGAGCCTCTCATGGCCATGCCCAGATAGGGAAAGAGAATGATGGTTTTTGTACCTCTTATTAGACAGCTTTTGTAAAAAGTATTTTTAATTTTAAAAAAGGTGTTTGTTTAAGTAGTATAGTCTGAAAGGTCAAGATGTCGCATAACTAGCCCCAAATGTTAGCTCTTTTGGTTACTGTGACACAAAAAGGAGGAGGAATGGACTATAGAGCCAGGTGACATGCGAAAGCATTTAGTGGTGCGTGTAGTTAGTCAAGCGCCCTATTCAGCACTGATGCAGGCAGAATTGGGGACGGTGAGAGCACAGCTAGGGAAGCCCACGCAGACACTGCTGGCCGAGTGAGCCTCTGCCCCCAGGGCTGTGGGAGGTATGGGGACAGTGGGCTGGGGTAAGACTCCACCCAGGAAGCAGTGCTGCGATCATCCCCATTTCGCTGCAAGGAGAAGCGGGTGCGGCACAGGTTAACGTCCATGCGGAGCCACAGCTTACAGGCAGCAGGTGATTTCAACCATCACTTTTAACTATAAGCTTCATCTGTGGTTTTGGTTTCTTTTTCCTTTTTTTTTTAAAACATATTTTGCAAAATCGGTTTCAAGAGCTACCAAATTTCATCAAGCCAAGTCTAAACAAAACAACTTGTAAGGTCCCCACCATCCTGACTCGCTGGGGCTGTACGGGTTTCAGCACCTTTTAGCCCCCGTCCAATCCCAGTCCCAGGCAAACTGGGACAGTTGGTCGCCAGACTCGTGGCTCACGTCCGAACATACCGACCAACAAAATGACCCCGCCCCCAAGTGGCCAGAAAGACCCTGATAGCGCTCCGACCCTCTACTTTTCTGTTGCCGCAGCCTGTGCGTCCTGAGCTGGCTATTTCTGCTTTCGGAGGGGGTTGTCTTACACCCTCCCCCACGCCTACACCCCAGAGTCTTCAGTCTTTCAGGGCCCCCAAAACGCTGCGGGGCGGGGTGGTTGGGCCCCACCCCAGCGGGAGGCCCGCGACCAGCCGGGAGGGGCGCACGGCGCTCAGAGCGCCCAGGGCCGGGCCTCTGACCCGCGCAGGCGCAGAAGCGCGCTCCCAACTCCGGTTTCATGGATTCCCAGTCCAGCTGCGTGGTGGTGACTGGTAAGACGACTTTTCTGCTTTCCCACTTGCTGCTGCTTTTAGCCTGACCATGGAATGCGCACTTGCCTGATCCTGGTAATAAACAGTTCCCTCATGGGGAAAAAAGAGTGGCAACTGGTGGTTCCAATAATTCCAGATGGAGCTAACTTCCTGCTATGCCCTATTAAAAAAAAAAAAAAAAAAACAGGGGACAGAGAGGCTTTTCTGTTTCTGTCCTGTCATTCACTTCAAATAACTCTTGAATGGCATACACAGTAGGTGCCCACATGTGGCTTAGGCTCAAACCTTGTCCTTCAGCCCATAAGGGGGGAGGCAGAGGCTGGCGCCGGCTGTCCGAGTCTGGGGCCCATGTGGCATCCACTGGGGTACAGCTGCATAGCAAGGAAGGGGGAGCAGGGGACTCAGAAAGAACGGAGCCTAATAAGGCTGAGACAGTCCATCTACAGTGCCCACCCCGACAGGGGCACATAGTTCCCCCCCAAAACTAGAGAGCTTTTAGCCACCCAGGGAACTCTAAGCACCCTCTCAGAGCCACCAGTTAGAGACTTGGAACCCCAGAAGGTCAACTCAGAAGGAATGGTAGCCACCCACTCCTGCCTTTCACCAGCACATTCAAAATCAACCCCAGACACCCCCATTCGTTGTCACAGCTGGTCCCTGGAGGGCTTGATTTCTTCACAAAGCTCTTTATTTTTAGTCAGACACATTTGGCATATTTTAAGTTTTTTGAATTGTGTTGGATGAAGGAAACATTGAAGAGAGAAGCGTTCCTATGTGTGTGGAAAATTGAAAGTTACCTATCTTAATATTTTCAGACTATAATCAAACTCCTGTTAACCTTCTGAGAAAAAGAAAGTTCTTTCGAAAACCTTTTATCTCCCTTGTTCTCATTTGTGTTATTTTGGGTATTAGAGATTGGTTCAGATTACCCTTGAATTCCTAAGGAAACTGTACCCCTGATAAATGTGACACTTATCACAAATGAAATATGAATATTGAAGCACCAGGGCAAGCCTTAGACTCACATCAACCCCTGCCTCTGTCCTGTCAACTTGTGGTTTGCTGGCAAACGCTGGATTGTTTGATGAAGTACCTGATAATCAGCTGCGATTTGGGAATGCTCACTGGCTTCCAGAGTGTGGCCTTCTTTTATTAAAAATGCTCTGAGCTGCTAAAGGCAGTCTTTTCATTTAATTGGATTTGCTTCACGTGTAAATCTCACCAAGACAATTGGCACGTAGACACATGGTGGGGGAACAAGGACTCTGACAAACTGCCTTAAGATCAAGACATTCGGACTGGCACCAATGACGATGGGAGAGTGAGAAAACCTGCCTCCCTCCAGAGGGCCTCTCTTGATTCCAAGAGATTTCTCCAGCCCCTTTTCACAAGTTCCACTCGAGGGCCTGCCAAGTTTTAAGTGTAAGGTTTGACCCTGCAAAACAAGAGCTTCAAACCTTCATTTGCTGAGTTGTTTTGCCTAATTGAAAATAGATAAGAAATGATCTGCATGCACTGATCTGAATATGATTCTAAAGCAGCATGTGATTTTTTCTGGTGTCACTGCATTTTTAGTATTCCTACAGTCATCCCAGGAGGTACCTGATTTCTCAGTGATTTTTCCTTAATCTCAGTATTTTCCTTTTTTTTCTTTTTTGCTCGGCAACTCCAGTCTTATTTATTCTATAAGATTCAAAGTCAGAAAACACCACTAGCTTCCTGGGACATCCTGTCCCACACTTTTCTATTCCCTGAGAAAGTTTTACCCTTTGTGAGTCAAACTTGCTAGTGCTCTAGACCCAGAGGTTCCAGAATTTCAGAGGCACAGCCCTCTCCAGAACTGACTCCTGCTCTAAAGACCTGAGGTCCGGGAGTTGGGGTGGAGGTGAGGTTTCAGAGGTAGGTATTTAATCATAGCTCCTCTCCATCTCAGAATCTGATGATTTGAGAAATATATCACGGGAATCAGATAGATGGAACTCAAAACCTCAGCTGGGTTCCAGGTAAAGCTGAGTTGGAGAATGCCACGTCTAGCTGCAGCCCAGTGCCCACCCTGAAGTGAGCCCACCAGACAGCGGCTGACCTCCCCTACAGGGGCCAGGCAGGAACTGTTGAGCTCTGCGCATGGGCCACACTGAAGAAGAGATGAAGGAAGAGGCCCCCAGGGTCCTGGTCCCTCCTCCTAGACACACCATCCTAAAGGGCTTGTGATGGTTAATTTCATGGGTCAACTTGACTCGGCCACGGAGTGCCCAGATATCTGGTTAAACATTATCTGGATGTGTCTGTGACGGTGTTTTTGGAAGAGCTTGGCATTTGAATCGGTGAGCTCAGTAAAGCAGTGCCCTCTCCAGGGTGGGTGGGCCTCACCTAATCCATTAAGGGTCTGAATAGAATAAAAAAGCAGAGGAGGGTTGAATTCTCTGTCTGAAGGCATGATCTGGCACATTAGTCTTCTCCTGCCCTCAAACTGGTGCTCCTGGTTCTCGGGCCTTCAGTCTTGGACTGGAATTTACTCCACTGGCTTTCCTGGGTCTCCAACCTGTAGATGGCAGACAGATCTGAGGACTTCTCAGCCTTCATAATCACATGAGCCAATACCTTATAATAAATCTCTTTCTATATATATGCAGATATATATATACACACATACATACCAGTACAGGCCTCTCAATTTCTGGAGAGAGAAATAGAGGCCTAAAGTACACATGAAATCTCAACATGGAAAAGTAAGGATAGGGCCCCTGACTGATAGGCACGGTGCCCAGGCAGGGGGTTTGGGACTGAGAAATGGTGGCATCAAATGATCAGAGAGAATCAGGGCAGAGTGAGGGTCTAGCTGGAGCCCATCCAACGCTGCCCAGAGAGACAGTAAAAAAGGATTTAGCATTTGTTTAGCATCTACCAGCTTCTGGAAACAATACGTGCTGTACATGGCATTGTTTAATCTGTCCAGAGGTCCCAGGAGGTATGTAACTATAACAACAGTGAAGGAGAACGCTGACACTGCTTCCTGTGTTTGAGGCAGTATTGCAAATGCTCCGTTTTATTCATTTAATCTGCACAACAACCCTATTAGATTATTATAATTAGTGTGCATTTTACAGATGAGAAAATCAAGGCACTGAAGCTAAGTAACTTGCTCAACGTCACCCAGATGCTAAGTGGTGGGGCTGAGATGCAACAGCAGAAGCCTGAGCCCAAACACTGAGGTCTCTGACCACTCTTGGCTGCCGTTGGGCCACGGCCTGAGCTTTGGCGGGGTCACTGCATGGTGTGGGTGCCATAAAAATAAGCAGCTGCAACACTGAAAGGGTGACGGTGTCCTTCTCCCCAGGCAGCAGGAAATGTTTCCTAAGCTAGTCCCAGAGGAGGTTTGCTGTCCTCCCCAAAGCAAAATTCTGTTTAACTGCCTTTTATTAGAAATCTTCATTGCAATTAAATTACATAATAGTACACAGTATAAATAAGTGTTCCTAGTTCTAGAAACAAGCCCTTCTGTCCACACACCTCATCCAGAAGCCTCTTGCTCCTTCCCAGAGTGAGGCCTCTCCTGGGGCTCACCTTACCCAGGCTCACCCCCTCCAACCGCTCTGCCTCCTCCTCCCCCATGAAGTCCTGGGTCACCGCCACCTCCTCCAGGAGACTTCCCTAACCACCCCCACCCATCTTCTCTCTCCCCTCTGTATCTGATCCTAGTTGTTGTTCAAAGCCTTGCTATTCCAAGTGTGGTCCAAGGGCCAGTAGCATCAGTACCACTGGGGAGCTTGTTAGGAATTCAGAATCTCCAGCAGCACCCCAGACCTGCCCAATCAGATTCTACATTTTAATAAGATATACATGTGTATTAGCATTTGAGAAACGCTGGACCAAATCAAACACTTTTTAAAACTTCTAATTTTGAAATAATTATAGATTCACAAGAATTTGCAAAGAAATGTATAGACTGGTCCTCTGCATCTTTCACCCAGACTCCTCCAATGTTAACATCTTCAATATCAAAGCTAAGATACTGACATTGGTATAACTCAGTGTGTATGTGTGTGTGTGTGTGTGCACATGCATGCATAACTCTATGTGGTATTATCACATGTGTAGCTTTGTGTAACCACCACCGTCAAGATAAATAACTACCAACATCACAAGGCTCCTTTGAACTACCCCTTTATAGCCACACCTACCCTTTTCCCCCATCTCTAACTCCTGGTAACCATTAATCTGTTCTTCATCTCTATAATTATGTTTATAGATGTAAATTATAATTTACAACTATTGTATTGGGTTGGCCAAAATATCCATTCAGGTTTTCCCATAAGAGGTTATGGAAAAACCCGAATGAACTTTTTGGTCAGCCCAATGTAAATGGAATCATGCTGTATGTATCCTTTTGAGATTGCCTTTTTTTCACTCAGCATAATTCCCTTGAGGTTCTTCCAAGTTGTTTATACCAATAATTCCGTCACTTTTAAAGCAATTTTTTAACGACTTTATTGAGATATAATTCTCATGCTATACAGTTCACTTATTTAAAGCATACAGTTCAATGGCTTTTAGTAGTCACAGAGTTATGCGTTTCTCAACACAGTCAATTGAGAATATTTTCATTACCCCAAAAAGAAACTCGACTCCCTAATCCTCATCCCCACTCCCCTACTACACACACACACACACACACACACACACACACACACACACACACAGAGTCAAGCTCTAGGCAACCACTAATCTACTTTCTGTCTTTATAGGTTGCCAATTCTGGACATTTCACATAAATGGAATCATACAGTTTTGTGACTGGCCTCATTCACTGAGCATGTTTTCAAGGTTCATCCATGTTGTAACATAACACTTCTTTTTATTGCCAAATAATATGCCATTGTATGGGTAATACCATATTTTGTTTATCTATTCATCAGTTGATGGATACTTGGGTTGTGTCTACTTTTTTCTTTTCACTGCTGAGTAGTATTCTATGATCTAGATGAACCACAGTTTATTTAACCATTCACTCATTGAAGGACATTGAGGTGGTTTCTAGCTATGGGCTATTACAAATAAAGCTGCAGTGAACATTTGTGTACAAGTTTCTGTGTGAAAATAAGTTTTCATTTCTCTGGGGTAAATGTCCAGCAGTGCAAGTGCTTGGAAGTCCACTTTCAGTTTTAAAAGAAACTGTCAAACCATTTCCCAGAGTGGCAGTACCATTACATTCCCACCAACAATGTATGTGTGACCTAGTTCCTCTTCATTCTTGTCAGCTTTGGGTGTTACCAGTATTTCTATTTTAGCCACCCTGATAGAAGTGTAGTGACATCTTATTGTGATTTTATGGCTTTTTAAAAATATTTATTTATTTATTTTTGGCTGTGTTGGGTCTTCGTTTCTGTGTGAGGGCTTTCTCTAGTTGCGGCGAGCGGGGGCCGCCCTTCATCGCGGTGCGCGGGCCTCTCACTATCGCAGCCTCTCTTGTTGCAGAGCACAGGCTCCAGATGCGCAGGCTCAGTAGTTGTGGCTCACGGGCCCAGTTGCTCCGCGGCATATGGGATCCTCCCAGACCAGGGCTTGAACGCATGTCCCCTGCATTGGCAGGCAGACTCTCAACCACTGCGCCACCAGGGAAGCCCTCGTTGTGATTTTAATTTGCATTTCTCTGATGGCTAATGATGTTGAAAAGTTTTTCATGTGCTTATTTGCCACCTGTATATCCTCTTCGGTGAAATGTTTCTTCATGTCTTTTGCCCATTTTCTAACTGGACTGTCTTTTTTTTTTTTTTAATTAATTAATTTTTTATTTTTGGCTGCGTTGGGTCTTCATTGCTGCATGCGGGCTTTCTCTAGTTGTGGCAAGCGGGGGCTACTCTTCGTTTTGGTGCACAGGCTTCTCACTGCAGTGGCTTCTCTTGTTGCAGAGCACAGGCTCTAGGCGCGCGGGCTTCAGTAATTGTGGCATGCGGGCTCAGTAGTTGTGGCTCATGGGCTCTAGAGTGCGGGCTCAGTAGTTGTGGTGCATGGGCTTAATTGCTCTGTGACATGTGGGATCTTCCCGGACCAGGGCTAGAACCTGTGTCCCCTGCATTGGCAGACGGATTCTTAACCACTGCGCCACCAGAAAGGTCCCTAGACTGTCTTTTAAAGTTGAGTCTTGAGAGTTTTCTTATACATTTTACATACAATGCCTTTGTCAGATATGTGATTTACAACTGTCTGCAGAGTATCTTTTCATCCTCTCAGCAGGGTCTTTTGCAGAACAAAAGGTTTTCATTTTGATGAGGTCCACTTTATCAGTTTTGACTTTTATGGATCATGCATTTGGTGTCAAGTCTAAGAACTCTTTGCCTAACACTAGGTCCCAAGATTTTCTCCCTTTTTTTTCCCCAAAAAGTTTTATAAGTTTACTTTTTACATTTAAGTCCTTGATCAATTTTGAATTAATTTTTGTACAGTGCAGGCTGAGGAATCCATTTTTTTTGCCTAGGGGTGTCTGATTTTTCCAGCCCCATTTGTTAAAAGGCTGTCCCTCTCCATTGAATTGCTTTTGCACATTTGTTAACAAACAACTGGGCATATTCACATGGGTGTGTTTCTGGTCCCTCTACACAGCATGCATTTTAACTGGACATGTGTGCTCACACCTTCTTGAGCCCTCCTACTTGGCGGTGGATCAGCCCAACATTCCTTTAGGGGCCCCCTACAATGCCTCACACAAGAGGACTTGGAAAATGCTTCCAGATGGGCAAGGTTGCAAGCCTCCACAAGAAAGGGGGTGTGTGGAGTCCTTGATGGCCCAGGGAATCACAAGAGGTCCCTGAGGAGGTGCGGGGAACAGCACAGAAGCAGAGACACCTTGGCCCAAGGTGTGGCCTGAGGAAACCAGGCTTTCTTTGGTTTCAGGTTTCGGGCCCTTCCGGCAGCATCTGGTGAATTCCAGCTGGGAAGCAGTAAAGGTAAAAACCCTCTAAGCCCAGACCCAGGAGTGCAGGACCCAGCTGGTTCCTTCTGTGGTTCTGAGAAAATCCAGCACGCAGGCTCCTTGGTGACCAGATCCACACGGGAGGGGAGAAAACACACACTGGGTGCCCTGGGACACGAGCTAGCTTTTTGTCCTTGGGCTGTGACTCACCTGCCCATAGGGGGGCCATCTGGCTCAGTGGTAAAGAAAACAGACTAAAGGGACACCCCTGGGAAGGATGGGGAGTGGCCCAGGAAGGCTCTGCTGCCCTGAGAGCTGGGAACCCCTTCTGGCTGTGGAGTGTCGGGAAAGTCACTGACCCCAGCCATGGTGTTCTCCTTCATGACATGGGGGAATAATAGTGCTGATGTTACAGGGTCGTTCTGAGGAGTAAAAGAGGTATGTGTGTGAAGCAAGTAAGTATGTAAGTCTGTAAAAGCAGCTTTTTTAAAGCATAGCGCCTGGCACAGGGTAAGAGCTTAATACATGGTTATAATTATAAACAACATGGCTTCATTTTTAAGAAAGCAGCCAGGAGAGAGCATGTCCTCAGACAGGGCGTGAAGAGGGGTCTCATCCGTAGAACAGAGCTCTCCTCCCTGAAGCAATTGCCCCACTCCTACCAGTCCCCACACGGTGTCATTTAGAGGCTCAGAGCACAGCTGGCTATTTATTCACACTTGACCATCAATTTCATGCTTCTGTTGGATCAAGCCAAAGGTAGGGTCTTGAGTCTGTTCTCAGAGTTACCCAGTCAAGCTGAAAATGCAGCAAAACCACTTGAATCGTGCATTTGCAGCCACTGTAGCATTCATTTTTTAGCCTGTCCACACAGATGTGGTCAAGGAAACTCTCCACTCTTGAGTTAGAACTTGGGTTTTTTTCAACCAGCAAAAAAACTCAGAGAACCCCAGACTCACTGCCAAGCCTCACTGCTGCACACAACATGCCAAAAGGCCAGGTCAGGGCTTTATGAGTTCCTGGGTGTTTGCAGCCAGTTCCTCGAAAAACAGGACTTTTTCTGCTGAATCCCAAACGGGCCCTGAGTCCTTCTTTTTGTGCCTCAGTTTTCTTATCTGTAAAATGGGAAGGTTGTGATGACTACAGGAATTAACACACATAAAGCCCTCAGAGCATGGCAGGGCAACTGCTGGTTCTCACAAATTTCATTCTTATTACTAAGAAGCTATTCTACCAGTCAGTTTTCTCAGTTGTGGGCAAATAGAATTGGACTTTGGAGATCCACACAGGAAATGGAATGAGGGAGGGGATTATTTTGTAGACTCAAGATTCACCAATAAAGCTGGAGAATCAGGGCAGAAGGGCAGAAACAGAAGCAGGCTGGGGGTTTCCAGGAAGAGGTAGTAGAATGGCAAACTAGGTGCTCTGACCGGCCCTTCCCCTGTAGATAAACTAGATAAGATAGAACTTCTGTGCATTGCTGGACACATAGTAGTAAAGGAAAGCCCATATATGTCATGCCATGCACATAAATACATCACACATACTCAGGGCTGCAGCCTGAAGGGGTGAGGGTCAGCACCCCCACCCTAACACACAAAAGGCAGGGGGGCACGTGCCATTATCAACATTGTTTTTAGCAAAAGGGATAGAATGAAACCAAGGCTCTTACTGTAAGCCAGACCCTTGAAAGGAGATCCTGTGGTCTCTAGCACCCCTGACTCCCAGCAAAGCATATGCAATTTCTCTTGAGGATTTAAAACCTCAGATTTTCCACTAAGATAAACTAAGATAAACTAAACATTTATTTCCAATCAAAGATCACCAAATATTCAAAGAAACAAACTACCCTGAGTAAGAATGAGCAGAAGCAGATTTAGAACCTCAAAAACTTGAGGTTCTAAATCATTCTGCTAGATATTATCAGAAAATAGCATAATTATATATGGAATATTTGAAGAAGTAATGATAGAATCACAAAAACTAAGCAAAAACTATCAAAAGATAAGGCAAATTGAAAAAGGGAGTAATAGAGCTTATAGAAATTTAAAACACAATTGTTGAAGTGAAGAATTTAACAGATGACTTAAAAGACAGTTTAGAATTATGCTAAGTGAAAGATGCCAGTCACCAAAAACCACATATTGTATGATTACATTTAGATGAATGTCCAGATGAAGCAAATCTATTGAGACATAAAGTAGATTAGTGGTTGCCTAGGGCAGGTGAGTGGGGGATTGGGGGAAATAGGGAGTGACTGTTAATGGGTATGGGTTTTTTTTTAGGGTTGATGAAAAGGTTCTAAAATTGACTGTGGTGATGGTTGCACAACTCTGTGAATATACTAGGAGGCAACGAATTATAGACTTTAAATGAGTAAATTGTATGGTATGTGAAATACATGTAAATGGCAGTTTAGAAACAGATAAGAAAAATTAATGAACTAGAAGATAGCTCTGATGATATTGTTTAAAGGGCAGCATAAAGAGATGGACAAGGAAATGAAAAAAGAAATTAAGAAATATGGATAATAAAATGAGATATTTGAACATATGTTTATTTGGAGTTCCATAAGGAGAGAATGAATGAAATAAAGCACTAGCCAAAGAGATAATGGTTGAGACTATTGCAGAATTGGATGAAAGACATAAATCCACAGAGATAAGAAGTATAAAATATACCAAGCAAAAACAAACAAAATCAATACATATACACATCATAGTAAAACTGCAGAAAACCAAAACAAGGAGATTTGAAAGTAGTCGGGGGAAAAGACAGGTCACCTACAAAAGACAATACAATTAGACTGAGAGTAAATTTTTCAAAAACAACAATAAAAGCTAGAAAACAGTGGAGTAACATCATCAAAATGCTAGAAAAATATTGTCAACCTGAAATTGCTTACCCAGCAAAATTATTTTTCAAAACAAGGATGAAATGAAGCAAGCATAAAAGCAAGCATCAAGAGTTTACTACCAACAGGCACAACCCTAAAGGAACATGTAAAGGATATCGTTCAGAAGGAAGGAAAATTATCCCAGAAAGATGGTGTGAGATGCAAAGAGGAATTGTGAGCCCAAAGGTAAAATCTAAACTAGCATTATTTTTTAATAATGATAATAATAATAAATGGCTAATTGTAAGTTTAAAAATAAAGGATTGAACTAAAATATAGGACAATGAAGGCATAGAAGTTAAGAGGAGTGATTGAAGTATAAGTCTTCTAAGGCCCTTGTATAGACAGGCATCCTGATATCAAATTCAGACTTCGTTAAATTATATACATTTATATTTATATATAATATATATATTAATTGAAGTATAGTTGATTTACAATGTATTAGTTTCAGGTGTACAGCAAAGTGATTCAGTTGTATATATGTATATATATAGCTGAATATATATATATATATATATATATATATATATATATATATATTCTTTTTCAGATTCTTTTCCATTATAGGTTATTACAAGATATTGAATATAGTTCCCTTTGCTATATACAGTAGGCCATTGTTGTTTATCTATTTTATATATATAGTGGTGTGTATCTTTTAATCCCAAGCTCCTAATTTATCCCTCGCTGCCTTTCCCCTTTAGTAACTGTAAATTTGTTTTGTCTGTGAGTCCATTTCTATTTTATAAATAAGTTCATTTGTATCATTTTTTTAGATTCCACATATAAGTGATATCATGTGATATTTGTCTTTCTCTGTCTGACTTACTTCACTTAGTAGGATAATCTCTAGGTCCATCCGTGTTGCTGCAAATGGCATTATTTTATTCTTTTTTATGGCTGAGTAATATTCCATTGTGTATATGTACCATATCCTCTTTAACGATTCATCTGTTGGTGGACACTTAGGTTGTTTCCATGTCTTGGCAATTGTGAATAGTGCTGCTATGAACATTAGGGTGCATATATCTTTTTGAATTAGAGTTTTCGTCTCTTCTGGATATAGGCCCAGGAGTGGGATTGCTGGCTCATATGGTAACTCTATTTTTAGTTTTTTAAGAAACCTCTGTACTGTTCCCCATAGTGACTGCACCAATTTATTCCCACCAACAGTGTAAAAAGCTTCCCTTTCTCTACACCCTCCCCAGCATTTATTATTTGTAGACTTTCTGATGATGGCCATTCTGACCGGTGTGAGGTGGTACCTCATTTTAGTTTTGATTGCATTTCTCTAATAATTAGTGATGTTGAGCATCTTTTCATGTTCCTGTTGGGCATTTGTATGTCTTCTTTGGAGAAATGTCTATTTAGGTCTTCTGCCCATTTTTTGATTGGGTTATTTGTTTTTTTGATATTGAGCTGTATGTGCTGTTTGTATATTTTGAAAATTAATCCCTTGTGGGTTGCATCATTTGCAAATATTTTCCTCTAGTCTGTAGGTTGTCTTTTCATTTTGTTTATGGTTTCCTTTTCTGTGCAAAAGCTTTTAAGTTTAATTAGCCATTTGTTTCTTTTTGCTTTTATTAACATTAGGAGATGGATTCAAAAAATATATTGCTGCAATTTATGTCAGAGAGCAATATGCCTATGTTTTCCTCTAGGAGTTTTATAGTATCTGGTCTTACAATTTATAGTGTCTGGTCTTATATGGTCTTTAATCCATTTTCAGTTTATTTTTTTATATGGTATTAGAGAATGTTCTTTTTTTCTTTTCTTTTTCTTTTTCAGCCACACCGCACAGGTGGCATGTGGAACTTCCCCAGCCAGAGATCAAACCCACACCCCCTACAGTGGAAGCATGGAGTCTTAACCCCTGGACCACCAGGGAAGTCCCAGGAGAATGCTTTAATTTCATTATTTTACATGGAGCTGTCAAGTTCTCCCAGCACCACTTATTGAAGAGACTGTCTTTTCTCCAGTGTATACTTTTGCCTCCTTTGTTGTAGATTAATTGACCATAAGTGCAGGGGTTTATTTCTGGGCTTTCTATCCTGTTCCATTGATCTATGTGTCTGTTTTTGTGCCAGTACCATACTGTTTTGATTAATGTAGCTTTATAGTATAGTGTGAAGTCAGAGAGTATGATTCTTCCAGCTCCATTCTTCTTTCTCAAGATTGTTTTGGCTATTCAGGGTCTTTTGTGTTTCCATACAAATTAAAAAAAATTTTTTTGTTCTAGTTCTGTGAAAAATACCATTGGTAATTTGATAGGGATTGCATTGAATCTAGATTGCCTTGCGTAGTATGGTCATTTTAACAATATTGTTTCTTCCAATTCAAGAACATGTTATATCTGTCCATCTGTTTGTGTGATCTTCCATTTCTTTCATCAGTGTCTTATAGTTTTCTGAGTACAGGTTTTGTTTCCTTAGGTAGGTTTATTCCAAGATATTTTGTTCTTTTTGATGCAATGGTAAATGGAATTGTTCCCTTAATTTCTCTTTCTGATCTTTCCTTGTTAGTGTATAGAAATGCAACAGATTTCTGTATATTAATTTTGTATCCTGCAACTTTACTGAATTCATTGATGAGCTCTGGTAGTTTTCTGGTGGTATCTTTAGGATTTTCAATGTATAGTCATTGCAAACAGTGAAGTTTTACTTCTTCCTTTCCAGTTTGGATTCCTTTTATTTGTTTTTCTTCTCTGATTGCTGTGGTTAGGACTTCCAAAACAATATTGAATAAAAGTGGGAAAGAGGGGCATCCTTATCTTGTTCCTGATCTTAGAGGGAATGCTTTTAGATTTTCACCATTGAGTATGATGTTCGCTGTGGGTTTGTCATGTATGGCCTTTATTATGCTGAGGTATGTTCCCTCTATGCCCACGTTCTGGAGAGTTTTATCATAAATGGATGTTGAATTTTATCAAAAGCTTTTTCTGCATCTATTGAGATGATCATATGGTTTTTATTCTTCAGTTCGTTAATGTGGTGTATCACATTGATTGATTTGCAGATATTGAAAAAATCCTTCCATCCCTGGGATAAATCCCAATTATATATGTGCGGCAAAATTTCAAGAGTAACTATGAAAGAGTAGAAATAGAGTATATGGTTTCCAAGAGAGCAGGGAAACAAAACAGAATAAGAAAAAAAATGAACAAAACTTTAATCAGAGGGACCAAAAAATCACCCCATAGGAAACAAGGTAGATGAATACACTGTTGCCGTCCAGTTGAATACTAGTTATTGTAGCTTGTCCCAGTGGCACTGGCTGCTGCATACTCCCAGTGGCATTATTGTTACGCTGGGAAGATGGATGTTTCTTCTATCAGAGAGATTTGCTCCTGATTCAGAGCCAAAGATAAGTGCACCTGATTGGTTGATCCTGCCCTGGCCACAGTGAGACTGACCTTTTCAGCATTTGTGGGGGGAGCCAGGCTCTATCTTCCACCAAGACCCCAATGTTAGGGGTTGTCCCAAATCAGAGGAAGGCCAAAGAAATAACAATGTTGATATGGATATAAAATATTAAGTCAACTCTTCTTAGTTCAACCTATATTTATTCAGTTCCTGATTTGGAAGACGACAGTCTACTAACACATGAATCTCTTCCTGTTCCTATTCCACCCCAGCCAGGTGTACTGCAGTACAATTCTGACACTAACCCCCTGGAGTACACACAGACTTCACAGATTAAGGGCAAAGTTCTCCACAAGACTGCCCCCACTTCAGACACCAGCTGCATTTCAGGGGTCCTCAGGTCACCTGTGCTTTGGGAAAATTCGGGAATTTTCATGACCCCCACAGTTTTGATAATTTGCTAGAATGACACACAGAGCTCAGAAAAGCACTAAACTTACAATTTTTTTAAAATAAAGGATACATATAGGTTGAATTCTGGATGGGTCCCAAATGCAGAAGTTTCATGCCCTCTCCCCATGGAGTCGGGGCACATCACCCTTCTGGCACATCAATGCATTCATCAACCAGGAAACGCCATGGAACCTCCACATGCAGAGTTTTTATTGGAGTTTCATTGTGTAGGCAAGGTTGGTTAAATCACTGGTCATGTGATTGAACTCAGTCTCCAGTCTACTTCCCCTCCCTGAAGGTCAGGCAGCTGAAAGTCCCCACCGTCTAATCATGTGGCTGGTTTTTCTGGTGACCAGATCCCATCCTGCAGCTATCAAGGGACCACCATGAGCCACCCCAGCAGCATAACAAAGATACTCCTGTTGCTCCAGAAATTCCAAGAATTTTGAAACTCTCTGCCTGGAACTGGGGACAAAGACCAGATATACTCTTTCTCACATCACAGTTCCCTGGAGGGGTTCCTGTATAGGGAGAGGAGATGGCTCATGAATAAGATAGTTATAACCCAAAGCAGATTCTGAGAAGTGCTACATTATGAGACTCTGAAGAGGAAAAGATTAATTTCATTCTGGAGAACGTATGAAAGAAAGGAACCTAAACCAAAGTGAGAAAAAGCTGCACCCCTGGGAGGTCACTGGGAAGGCCATCTGGTGGAAGCAGCAGTGAAGGACAGGATACATTCTGGCAAGAGGGAATAAATTCTCTAAACCACCATGCTCTGGGTGCTCCAGACACTTCATGCAGAGTGGCTTGCTGAATTCTTGCTACAGTCCAAAGAGGTCGATACTGTTATTCCCATTTTGCAGGTGAGGAAATGGGTGCTCAGAGGTTGGCTATCTGGCCTGGGGACATGTGCCATGAAATGGCCATGCCTAGATTCCAGTCTCAGGTGGTCCTGCTGAGTGAAGTCCAGGTTCAGCTCACTTGCCTCGCTCTTCCCCTGGGGGAAAATAACACTTGGTTCAGAAGAAGAGGACCTCTTCCAGCACAAGGATGGCTTTTAGGGAATTCCCTGGCTGTCCAGTGGTTAGGACTTGGTGCTTTCACTGCTGGGGCCCAGGTTCAATCCCTGGTTGGGAAACTGAGATCCTGCAAGCCATGTGGCATGGCCAAAAAAAAAAAAAAAAAGGAATGGCTTTTAAACTTCCTAGAACTCAAGAAATATCAAGACCCACTACCCATGACCCAGCGGTGAGCAAAGTGAGGCTATTCACCCAAATGCCTCAGCCCTACATCCACGTCATCATGGCTGGCTTTCTGCCATGAGTTCATCTTTGCCGTCTTTGAAGCTCTCCCACCAGTGCCTGAGACACAGACAAGGTGATCTGCTGCTTGGTCTTCTTGCTCACAATGTGACCAGAACAGAAACCTTCTTACCAGCTGATGAGGAAGCAAACCCAAGCCCAGCTTCAGTGCCCTCTGCCACCCATTTGCCTTCTCCACGGGTCCCTGCTATCCATCTCTAGCTTCTGCTTTCTCCTTCTTTCTGGTGTTTTTCTCCAGGGCAGAGGCACTGGCAGTCTCTTTAAAGGCTACTTCACTCTCAATCCTCAGACCAGGCTCTCTTCCTGCACCATCTACGGTTATTCAGTGTCCTCCACTAATGTGTGTGTAGACTCCGCTCAGTGTTAGACCTTCTGATCCTGGTTTGGGACTTCCCTGGGAGTATCCACTGAAAGTGCCAGCATATGGCCAACAGAACATCTGTTGTAAGGCTAATCATCTAAGTGGGGTATTAAGACAAAGTTCCAAGCTAGTTCAGATATATACATTGGACCCATTATACAGATATAGAAACAGGCTTAGATGGGCTAAATAATGCACAAGAGGGCACACACCTCCCAGAGTCAGTGTAAGCAGCACACTATCTGTGGGGACTGGCATCAACATACCCCCATCCCCATAGAGGGCCTGGCCTGAAGCAAGCCTTCCAGTGGCTATGTGTTGACTGGATACATGAATGATTGTCATTCTTTTCTATCCTCCTGCATCCTCCCACTGGAAGTCAACCTTGTGAATACCATGGCAACGTCTCATGAGTACCTACTCCATGCCAGGCATTGTAAGTGGGGATGTATGAAATGATAGAGAGGGAAAAGAGTGCAGTTCTACACTCAACAGCATTTCACCTCTGAGATGATTGCACCTCTAAATAATAACTTGAATGCATTTTTGTTGTGGTTGCTCTTAAATGGGAGAAGATTGTTTTAAAACGAAGGAAAATGCAGAAAAATAATATAAATGCTAAAAGTTCCCAATGAACAAAGGCATCTCCTATAAACTCCCAGAAGGGTGACTTAATGCTGTTTACCAACAGCATTTACCAAAGACTTTAACACTAGGCTGGCCTCTGCTGGGCACCCTGCCCTCCCCAGTCATAAGCCTCATCCACTGACTGATGCAATGGCTGAGCATTATCTCCTGGTTTCTGAACACTTTCATTTTGGAACCAGTACCACCTCATATTCTTTCAAAAGAAATTATGTCCTGAACTCTTTTAGAAGTGCCTGAGCCTGGAAAGGCAGGAAATAAAACAAGGGTTTTGTAAAACACACCCTGGGCCAGTTGGGCTAGGATATTATATAACTGCACTTAAAATAAACCCAGCCTGGGGGGCCAAGAGGTCAGAGCTCTTGCCAGATTTGATCAACTTGATATGCAGAATAACTTCTCTATACTCCAAAGATGAGGTGGCTTTGTGCCTTTATTACATGTTGCTTTAAAAAAGCATAATAATAAAGAACAAAAGGCAGTGAATCAGAAGAGAAAAAGAAGCACCAAGCTGAAGAATGCTTTAGAATGAAGGATGAGTTGTGCAGACCACACTCAGGGACAGGCAGGTAACTGCTTGCCTTTCCAAGTAGAAGTAAATTGTTTCTTTTGATTCTGCTTTATTTTCTTTCCTAAAATCCCATGATAAAACTTTTTCCAACCTAGGGGAAAATGGACCATATGTATGACAGACAGTTTGGGACATTTTTCCAGTCTGGCCCGCAGTGGGGTTTGTTTTGTTTTCTTGATTAATACGGGAAGGCCTGGGATAAAAGTCACCAGCATGAGGATACAAGGAGACCCCAACATCTCCCTGTAACGTGCAGGGACCTCACCTGTGATAGCAACCAGCTCAGTGCCAAGCATTTCCAGGGCAACCGCTTGGATGGGTTGTGTGGAATTTGACCTCGAAGGCTGGATAACCCCAACTCACTTGAACCCTTTTTCATGATTTCTTACACCTTATTTCTTTAATCTGGTGACTGTGTAGTGTGAACCCATCTTATGGGTTGGAAGAGAAGTAGCCATATTACTGTCCCCAGTTCATGCTGGCCCCTGTACAGCCTGACGTAAGACTGTCCTTGCATCCTCATTTTGAAATGGCACAAGGATATGGGGAATATGTGAGCCCATGACGAAGAGCCTGGCCCTGGGCAGAAGGCTTGCTCCCATAGCAGTGGGAGCCCACCCAAGCAGCCTGGCTGCAAGGGGCCCCCGAGGATGAGGAGAGAACCCACACCTCGGTGGAGGAAGCTCCTCCCGGTCCGCGTTCATGAGGAGTGTCTGCTGTAGCTTCACAGCCCTCCCTGTAAACCGTGCTTTTATTAAGCACTCAGGCAAATGCATTTAGTCTGCTTATCTGGAGGAAAACCTGCCATTTACAGACAAGTGAGTCAAATGTCTACTACTCATTACACCCTAAATCCATCCCCACACTGACAGGACGACAAATCAGAAAAAGCAGAGTAAGATCTTTTAAAATGACACCAGCACCTTTCCAGGGCCTTACTGGGGGTCCCCCTACCCCCACCCCTGCCCCCAGCAAATGTGGAGTCCTCAACTCCCTCCCGGTGCCAAAGTAGAGCAGACTCTCTGACTGGTGTCCTGTGTGTTTGTTTTAAATTATGTTTTTTAAAAAAATACATTGAGATGTACAGAAAAGTTGTGAAGATAGTACAGAGAGTTCCCATATACACACCCCCCACCACCACCACCAGTTTCCCCTATCATTAACATCTTACACATCATACATTATTATGGTACATTTGTCACAATGAATGAACCAGTATTAATATATTATTATTAACTGAAGTCCATAGTTTATTCAGATTTCCTTAGTTTTCACCCAGCATCCTTTCCCTGTCCCAGGGTCCTCTCCAGGATGGCACACTACACTTAGTCCTCATGTGTCCTTAGGCTCCTCTGGTCTTTGACAGTTTCTTAGAGTTTCCTTGTTTTTGGAGGCTTTGACAGTTTTGAGGAGTACTGGTCCGGTATTTTATAGACTGTCCTTCAATTGGGATCTGTCTGATGCTTTTCTCATGATTAGACAAGTAGGTTTGTGGAGGAGGAGTACAGAGGTCAAGTACCATTCTTATCCCATAATATCAGGGGCACATACTGTTGACGTGACTGATCACCATTGACGCTGACCTTGATCACCTGGCTGAGGGAGTCCTTCCCAGTTTCTCACTGTAAAGTTGCTTTCTCCCCCTCTTTATACTTCACTCTCTGGAAGGAGATCTCTCTGTGCTGCTCACACTCAAGGAGTGAGGAATTATGCCCCCTTGAGGACAGAGTATCTCCATAAATTGTTTGGGATGCATCTGCTTGGAAGATTTGGCTCTTCCTGCCTCACCGGTTTATGTATTTATGTAATCATTTCTTTATGTCAGTATGGACTCATGGATAATTATTTTATACTTTGGGTTATGGCTTGCTTCCTTATCAAAGTCCATCTTCTCCTGAAACCTTTCCCACCTCCTATACTATCCCTGCTTACTAACACACCTCTTCCAAGGGAAACACAAGATCCCACATTTCATTTTCCGCCATTGAAAGTTAGACAAAGGTGGGCACTTTTTTTAATTAACTTCATTCCTTTTATATATAAATCTGCTTGGGACTTCCCTGGTGGCGCAGTGGTTAAGAATCTGCCTGCCAGTGCAGGGGAGATGGCTTCAATCCCTGGTCCGGGAAGATCCCACATACCGTGGAGCAGCTAAGCCTGTGCACTACAACTACTGAGCCTGCACTCTAAAGCCCGCGTGCCACAAATACTGAGCCCTCGTGCTGCAACTCCTGAAGCCCACGTACCTAGAGCCAATGCTCCATAACAAGAGAAGCCACTGCAATGAGAAGCCCACGCACCGCAACGAAGAGTAGTCCCCATTCACCGCAACTAGAGAAAGCCCGCGCACAGCAACGAAGACCCAGTGTAGTCAAAAAAAAAAAAAAAAACTGCTTGTACTCCTGTCCTTATCACATCACTTATCATATTTCATTGATGCAAAGAGCCACTTCCATTTTTTTAAACAACATTTTGGCATCCTGAAATCAGACGAATCTTACAGTCAATTCTATCTTACGCTTTGTTACAGTCGAGCAGAGCTTTTGCTTTCTTGGTGGTTTATACAATAATGCTTTGCGTTCACTCTCTGGGCTCAGATTTGATGAAATACATCATGTCCTTTCTGGATTACACACTCTGTCAGCATAGGAAACACTCTGGCCTATTTATCTTGCTCTGTGGAATCCACACCAGAATCCTGAGGGCATTAGGGTTGTATTTGTGTTGCCATAAATAGGATGAAAATATATCCTGCAACACACACAGTCTAACACCAGAGAAAAGTACACAAACAAGTGTGACCCTGGAGATCAGGCAGCAGAATGTCAGCTTGAACTGGGATTCAAAGGCAACCGTTAGCTCCTCTGGGGAGGGACAGAGCTTTTGGAGAGACAAACAAACAAAAGAGGCTATTAGCAATGGTTTTTCTCATCTTCGTCCTCACATCCACAGTAGAAACACGTTTCACATTTTGAAAAAACGTTGGCATTACATTAGGGATGCTACACCTGGGATTCCAAAACCCATGGAGGCCCTCGTGGGCCTGAAGGTTGCGAACCAATTTGAGACACGATGGGTCCCAGGCCTCTGAACTGACATCTAAGCACAGGTAATTACGCTGCACCCCCGACCAGCCTTGGTAAGGTAGCACTTCTCTGGGATGGTCCTGACTCTCCCAGCTTTGGGTCCCACCCCCCTCACAAGCTGCACCTTCTCTCTGGGCAGGAAGATGTGCTGATGCAGTGTTTCCTCTCTCGCAGGCATTTGCAAAAATATCTAGACAGGGAATGTTGAACCCAAAGCATCTATGGAGGTGAGATTTCAGGCTCTGGGTTCCACAGAGATGGGGATATGGCTGGGGAGCCGTAAGATGCATTCGGGGTAGCAGTCCTCAGGCAGCATCCTGGCTGGGGTCATCTTCTCTTTTGCCCATTGTAAGATCATTCCTATCCTTTATCCGTCTTGGTAACTATGTTCTGAGAGCTCATAATTTGGAGACAATTACATAGTAAGCAGCCAGTTAATCGAGACGACACAGCCCTAAACATTTTTGTTGTTGTTGTTGTTGTTGTTGTTGTATCTATTTATTTATTTATTTTTGGCTGCATTGGGTCTTCGTTGCCGCACGTGGGCTTTCTCTAGTTGCGGCAAGCGGGGTCTACTCTTCGTTGCAGTGCGCAGGCTTCTCATTGTGGTAGCTTCTCTTGTTGCGGAGCACAGGCTCTAGGTGCACGGGCTTCAGTAGTTGTGACACAAGAGCTCAGTAGTTGTGGCTCACGGGCTTAGCTGCTCTGCGGCATGTGGGATCTTCCTGGACCAGAGCTCAAACCCGTGTCCCCTGTATTGACAGGCGGATTCTTAACCACTGCGCCACCAGGGAAGCCCAGCCCTAAACATTTATGCCACTAATAACAGTGCCTCCAAAATACCTGAAGCAAAAACTGATAGAACTGTAAGTCCTATTATTCCACAATTATAGAGATCTTAATATTCCCCTTTCAATAATGGATAGAACACATAGATAGAAAATCAGCAAAAAGATACAGAAGACTTAAACTATCAACCAACTTGATCTAATTGACATTACAGAACTCTCCACCCCAAGCAGAATACAACTCTTTTAAGTGCATGTAGAACATTTACCAAGATAGACCATATCCTTAGTCATACGACAAGTCTGAATAAATTCAAAAGAATTCAAGATATACAAAGTATGTTCTCTGACTGCAGTGGATTTAAATTAGAAATCAACTACAGAAAGATATCTGAAAAATCTGCATATATTTGGAAATTAAATAATACCCTTCTAAATAAGCAATGGATCAAAGAAAAAATCAGAAGCAATATTATAAAGTCTTTTGAAATAAGTAAAAGTGAAAACACAACATATTAAAATTTGTGGCATATTGCTAATGCAGAACTTAGGGGGACATTTGTAGCACTGAATGACAATATTAGAAAAGAAGAAAGGTCCCAAGTCAGTGAACTCAGTTTCTACCTTAAGAAACT
The DNA here is from genome assembly GCF_965194805.1 of Balaenoptera borealis. Lineage (NCBI taxonomy): Eukaryota > Metazoa > Chordata > Mammalia > Artiodactyla > Balaenopteridae > Balaenoptera > Balaenoptera borealis. Next base: position 135,701,969 of record NC_138866.1, on the reverse strand, counting down.
AGAAAAAGAGCAAATTAAATCCAAATGAAGGAGAAAAAACGAAATAATAAAGATCAAAGTAGAAATCAATGAACTAGAGAACAGAAAGATAATAATGAGAATCAAAGAAACCAAGAGCTGGTTCTTTGAGAAAATCAATAAAATTGATAAACCTCTAGCCAGAGGATCAAGAAAAGAGAGAGAGAGAGAAAGAGAGAGAGAGCATAAGTCCTGTTAATTTTTAAATTCATTTACCACTGCCTGGCTTCTAGCCCTGGTTCCACATTCAAGCTACTCCCATCAAAGTCATTAAAGACCTCTTTTTCTTTGCCATTTTACTTGACCTCCCTGGGGTCCTAATAATCTTTATGATAGACACAGTATTGTTATTGTTCCCATCATACAGGTGAGGAGACTGAGGCCCAAGCTGACCAGATCCTCCTTTCTTCTCCCCTTCTTGGCTCGAAAGGTTGCTGTTAGGATTTAATCAAATAAAATAATAACCTGTAAAGTTTTAGCTCAGCTCATATCCTTACTAGTTCCTCAAAGATACATCAAATAAATACCATTTAATCACAAGCTTCCCTTTCCAAGACCATACCCTCTTCCAAACAGCTCATATCCTCAGACCCTGGCCACCGGAAAAGTCTGTACTCACCACTGTCCCTGCCTCTTCCCTAGTTCCTGGTGAAATAACCACATTTAGATTGTTCTGGATTTGCAATACAGAATTTTTGTGGAAATAATTGCCATCCAAAATTCTTCTCTTTAGAAGAAAAGAACTTCTCAAATCCTGGGACTCCTTCAGTAGACGAGACGCTCAGACACTGTCACCTTTCAGATTCCCTTGCTGTCATCTGAAAGACAACTTCTAGATCTTGATGCCACAGAACTCCAGAAGGCTTTTGGATATGGAAAATGGGAGGGACTTCCCTGGTGGCGCAGTGGTTAAGAATCTGCCTGCCAGTGCAGGGGACACAGGTTCAATCCCTGGTCTGGGAAGATCCCACATGCCGTGGAGCAACTAAGCCCGTGCGCCACAACTACTGAGCCTGCGCTCTAGAGCCCGTGTGCCGCAGCTACTGAACACACATGCTGCAACTACTGAAGCCCACGCACCTAGAGCCCATGCTCCACAGCAAGAGAAGCCACCACAATGAGAAGCCCATGCACTGCAACAAAGAGTAGCCCCTGCTCACCACAACTAGAGAAAGCCCGCGCACAGCAACGAAGACCCAATGCAGCCAAAAATAAATAAAATTTAAAAAAAAAGAAAATGGGAGACTGTTAAAATCCCTACCTAGTTATTAACCCTGTCTGAAAGATGGAGATGTCAGCCTGACCTAAGTGATTTACTGTGAATTTAGTCTTTCTTCAGACTGTACTTTTTAGTCATGTTAAAAAATATTGGTGGAAAAGAGTGATGGGGAATTGACACATATTTTTTAACTGTGGTAAAATATACATAACATATAACTTAACCATTTTAAACATACAATTCAGTGGCATTTAACACATTCACATTCTTGTGCAGCCATCACCACCATTCATCTCCAGAACTTTCCACCATCCCAAACAGAAACTCTGTACCCATTAAACTCTAACTCCCCATTCCCTCCTCCCTGGTAATCACCATTATACTTTCTTTCTCTATGGATTTGACAATTCTAGCAACCTCATGTTAAGTGGAATCATACAATATTTGTCCATCGTGTCTGGCTTATTTCACCATAATCTTTATTTCTGCACACATTTGCCACTGAACCTGGCCACCTTCCCTCCCCCATTACATTCTTCTCTGTATCTGTTGCTTCTCTCTTTTCTGTCCTGGTCTCCAGTTTGTCTCCAGCACCCAGCACAGGCCTAGAACTTGGCAGGGGCAATTAACATTCGTGAAGGAATATCATTGTTAATGAAACTACATTCCCGAGGAAGCGAAAAAACGTACATCTCACTTTTAACAATGTGCTTTGTTCTGTTTTCCAGTTACTAAGGAGCAATTACATAAGACCTCCAAAGATCACAAAGAAACACAGAAAATTTCCCCATTGTAATTCCCCATCTAAAAAGAACCCCAAGTATAGTGCATGTCCTCTCAATCTTTACTGTCATGTTCTGGGTTGGGTATCTGTTGCTGCAATCAAGCCAGCCCAGAACTTAATGGCGTCAAACAACCACCATTTTATTATCCTTCCTGGCTGTGTGGGTCAGCTAGGCTCAGCTGGGCAGCTCTCCTGCTGGTCTTGCTTGGGTCTCTCTTGTGGTTGTAGTAGGAAGGAGGCTGGGACAGGATCACGGAGCTTGGCTGGGGTGCTAGGACAGCAGACTTTGCCACAGGAGGTCTCCCCACGGGGTAGCCTAGGGGAGAAGCTGCTAAGCCCTCTTATGGCTTAGGCCCTGAACTGGCTGAATTATGGTGGTAAAATGAGTTCAGGCCAGCTTGGGCGCACTGTGGGAGGAGATGACACCAGGCTGTGAATACCAGAGGCATGCTCCACTGGGGACTGTCTTAGCTCCAGCTGCTATAACAGAATACCATAGACTGGTGGCTTAAACAATAAATATCTATTTTTCACAGTTCTGGAGGCTGAAAGTCTGAGATCAGGGTGCCAACATGGTTGGGTTCTTCATGAGGGCCCACTTCCTGGTTATGACCTCACAGAATCTTTCCTTGGTGTGTGTATGCAGCATGCAGACAGAGTTCTAGTCTCATCATGCCCTTATAAGGATGCTAATCCCATTGTGGTGGCCCCAACTTCATGACCTTATCTAGACCTAATTATCTCTCAAAGGCCCTATCTCTAAATACTATCACGCTGGGAATAAGAGCTTCAACATATGAATTTTGGGGGGACACAAACATTCATTCCATAACTGAAGCCACTGAAATCGAGTAGGACCCTGCTGGGCCCTCTCCAGTACAAAAGCCTCCCCATGTTCCGTGTTTCTTATTTGTAGAAAAAGGCTTTCATCTACTAGGCCTTCCCAGAGTTCCAAAGAGCAGATTCAAGCAGTTACTAATTAGGAAAGTGAGAGAATGCAGAAACAAAGGAAAAGCAGTCAAGCACAAAAACTAATAATAGCTTAAGCAATAGTTCAGCAATAACACAGAGTCCTAGTTCCTCCCCAAGGGGTATACGTAACAATCTGACGCAAATCTTTGTGCTGTTCTGCAGAAACTAAGACTCCCCACCCAGGTGGAGGATGGTGACTACACACTGACCACAAGCCCGTAGACCCAGACTGGCTGGAACCAGAAAGTTAATAATTAAGATTCCTGAAACACCACCCTGTTACCTCACCACCAAGCAATCAGAAGAAATTCATGCCCCCTGCACCCCTCACCCCAAATGTTGCCTTTAAAAATCCTTCCCTGAAAGCCATCAGGGAGTTCGGGTCTTGTTTTTTTTTTTGAAGGAATTATATAAAGATTTTGTTTATTTTTTTAAAAATAAATTTATTTATTTATTTTTGGCTATGTTGGGTCTCTGTTGCTGCGCACGGGCTTTCTCTAGTTGTGGCAAGTGGGGGCTACTGTTTGTTGCAGTGTGCGGGCTTCTCATTGTGGTGGCTTCTCTCTTTGTTTATTTTATTTTATTTTATTGTTGGCTGCGTTGGGTCTTCGTTGCTGCGTGTGGGCTTTCTCTAGTTGCGGTGGCTTCTCTTGTTGCGGAGCACGGGCTCTAGGCACACGGGCTTCAGTAGTTGTGGCATGAGGGCTCAGTAGTTGCGACTCATGGGCTCTAGAGCGCAGGCTCAGTAGTTGTGGCACACAGGCCTAGTTGCTCCGTGGCATGTGGGATATTCCTGGGCTGAAACCTGTGTCCCCTGCATTGGCAGGCCGATTCTTAACCATTGCACCACAAGGGAAGTCCAAGTTCAGATCTTTTGAGCATGAGCTGCCCATTCTCCTTGCTTGGCCCTGCAGTAAATGCTGTACTTCTCTTCACTACAACCTCGTGTCAGTACCAAACTGCCAAGTTCGGTTTGGTAACACCATCTTGGAGATATGTTACCACATGAGCTAATATTACCCTTCTGAAGGGTTATACCAATTCCCCTTTGCAGTAGCAGTGAATGAGAGTACATGGTGCTTTATTACACACCCCAGCACTAGGGTGTTATGGTTTCTAAAACCTTTGCCAGTTTGATTAGTACCACAGTGTTAATATAAATCCTATTAAACCAGCACCCTTAAATCAAGACAAAGGTCATTGAAAGGAGTGGAGAGGTATCATTAACTCAATTCCTTTGAATTTCCTGACTGTTCACTTTTTTTTAGGAACTGAAAATAACCTTAATAATAATATATTGCATCTGTATATTTGAACTTTTTTTCCCAAGATTTTTACAGATGTCAATCAAGTGGTCTGGCTTGACTAGAATTAATGACCAATATAACGCACAGGCAAAAATATCTCCCACATTCGATTTTGAAAAATAAACTGAAAATGAAATTAAACACCCCACTCCCTCATTTGGACAACAACGACTCCTGCTTCTCTATTTAGTACGTGCCCCACAAGGCACTTTTTTTGTCAGTCAAATATTCAAATCTAGGTGATTGGAAAGTTTGATAAAATTCCGGAAGTCTAAGTAGACAGAGTTATTATTATGTTTTGTTTGGGATAATCCTGGAATCCCAGTGAAGAATGCAGTCATGCAGGATTTGTGGGACAGATCATTCCATGTCATTCCACAACATCTGGAGCACACCACTCCGGTGGTGCTGGTCCTCCGTCGTGGCAAAACTGACAAGAAACGAAAAACTGAGCAAGAGAATGTCAGCAAGTCCTATGGGCCACGAAGATTATAGGGCACAGTGATGTGTTGGATGGTGACTTGGGAACTCCTCTAGCAGATGTGGGCCAGGAAGGCCTCTCTGAGGATGTGACATTTTGACTGGGACCTGAGTGACCAGGAGCAGCCTCCCTGGGAAGTGGTCCAGGCGGAGGGAGTAGCCGCTGTAAAGGCCATGGGTAGCATCACAGGACCACGGGTATCAGAGCTAGAAGAGGCGGAGAGGAAATTGGATGTGACAGGCTTGTACCTCGACTTTCCAGACCCAAGTTCCTTTGACTACATGCCTCTGGGTAATTAGAAACCAGACCAGCAGGAGGAATGTTCTTTTGGGCTGAGATAATTTTGGTTAATTGTTCCATCTGTAGTTCACTGGGAAAAAATCAGATGTGCTGAATGGATGAGGGTGCATTTCCACCCAGTTGCAGAGACAGGGTAAGCTGAACAGACCTGAGGTTGAGGTCCTCTATGGCTCGTAAAGTCTGGAGGGATTGACACTCAGAGAACACTTTATTTTTTTATTTTATTATTTTTTTTAATTTTATTTTTTTAAATTTATTTATTTATTTTTAACTGTGTTGGGTCTTCGTTTCATGCGAGGGCTTTCTCTAGTTGCGGCAAGCGGGGGCCACTCTTCATCGCGGTGCGCGGGCCTCTCACTATCGCAGCCCCTCCCGTTGCGGGGCACAGGCTCCAGACGCGCAGGCTCAGTAGTTGTGGCTCACGGGCCCAGTTCCTCTGCGGCATGTGGGATCCTCCCAGACCAGGGCTCGAACCCGTGTCCCCTGCATTAGCAGGCAGACTCTCAACCACTGCGCCACCAGGGAAGCCCGAGAACACTTTATTTTGTAAAACGTCTCCCTTGCAAGAAAGATCATGTGACTAATGACTCTGCACTCCTCAGCTACCCAGCCCCTATCAAGAGCATGAACTGCTGATCTTATAGCCTAAACGGTACCTCCCCTCCAACACCCTTGATTTTGCTTGTTATGGATCAGGTAGCTGTTCTGGTTAAGCTTCTGCTCCTGGCTGCCTGGGGCCTCCATAGGTCTGGGAGCCACAAGCAGAAGCCTGAATCTGCCCAGGCTCCCAGACGGGGACCCACTGGAGCTGAGGGCACTGTTGACAGACAATGAAAGTGTAGTGTTATTCTTGGGACACAAACCACTGGAGATCAATTCAGAGATGAATAACATCCAACCGTGTCCCTCTGAAAAGCAAATTCCAGTGGCAATCTCTACCTACCTTCCTTTCTAGCCAGGTCTCTGGACATGGCAGACTCCCTATTGCTATTCCATAGCTAGACGGATGATTCCTTTCCATCCTTTCTCTTCCCCACTCAGTCCTGTCCAGTCCTCGCAGGGCAAATACAGCTGATAAACTTCTAAGTTGAAAGGCAGTATCCCTGACATATAAAGAGCTTCTGTAAGTAGGAAAGAAAAAAAGGTGACTGACCCTAAAGAAAAGTAGGCCTAAGATATGGAGAGTCACTTTATAGAGAAAGGAATGCAAATGACTCTTACCCATGTGAAAATATGTCCAAACTTGCTCATAAGAGGAAAGCAAATTAAAGCCATGCTAAGATCAGATTGGCAAAAATCCAAAAGTTTGACAACTAGTGTGCAAGGCTGTGAGGCTGATGGGCACTGTCATACTTTGCTGGAGGGAATGCAATGTGGTACAGCCCCAATGGAGAGGAATTTGGCAATCCCAGCAAGATAATATATGTGCTGCTCCAGCAATCCAGAAAATTTCTAGAAGCTCTCCCAAAGGTACACTGGCAAAAATAAGGAAAGACAGCTGCACAAAGATAGGGAAAGTATATATAAGAAGGGAGGGGTGCCTAAATATATGTCACATATTTGTTTATGAAAATTAAAAATGAAGGATAAATCATAAAACTAAAAAATAGTTTCTTATGGAGGGGAAAAACAAAGGAACTAGACTTCTTCGAGTAAAGCTTGTTCTGTAGATTTAACTATGGAACCATGTAGCATATTTTACATACTAATAAAGCAACATTAATTTTTTAAAAAGGAATCCATAGAAATTATGAGTAAATTGAGTTAATGAGCCTAACAGTGTGTCCAGTTAGTGACACAACCACACAGAGAGGAACTATGATGAGTAGTTTTGAAACCCAGCAATTTACTTTAAGGACAAAAAACCAAATAGAAAACAAAAATATCTCAAACTTTTGAGTCATCATATTGTTAAAAGTGTAGTTAGTATTGTTATTCTGAGACTATCGTGTGTAGAGTGTGGGATAAAGTGAAATGTGCATTGAAGGATATTTAGCATCTCAGCCTCTGAGGCACTGTCAGTAGCTTTCCCTTAAACACTAAGAGCACTCCACATATGTTCAAACACCCTCTGTGGGGACAGTATCACCATGGAGAGCCACTGCAACGGCTCTCAGTTTTACAGATGAGACATCGAGGCTCTTAAAGTCTAAGTCATTTTCCCAAAGTCAAATGCCTGAGGTGGTGTGCAAGGGGCAAATCTGGAATTGAACTGCACCCACGAGACTCCAAGCCTGTTCTCCTGACTCCTACAATGAGTTGTGACCTCCAGGTTGACCCTAGTAGTACCATCTCTCCTGCCCGCCCTCTCCCTGCTCTGAGGACGTTTACTTTCCACAGGCATTTCCCACCCATGGTAGGAACAGTGCAGCACAGTGCTTGGACAAAGGAAGGACTTGAAAAATGTTGAGAAAAAATGAATGAATGAATGAATTAAAACACAGAAAATTGCCTTCTTTTCTGCTTGGAAAAAAAGCTAGTAGGAGAAAATAAAGAAGAAATGATTCTTAAGGAGAGGCCAGGATTCAAGAGCCATTGAGATACCTCTGTGTCAGGGGGTTTCCAAGACCACCCTCAGGCTCCAAGATTCACCTGAATCAGGACTCAGAAAAGCTGTTATACTCACGGTTGCAGTGTACTACAGCGAAAGGATCCATATTGAAATCACCAAAGGGAAAGGTGCATGGAGCAAAGACCAGGAGAGACCAGGTACGAGCTTCCAAGTGTCCTCTCCCAGTGGAGTTGCATGGATACATGTAACTCTCCCAGCAATGCCATGTGACAGCAGGTGTGAAGTGTTGTCAACGTGGGAAGCTTATCGGAGCTTTGGTGTCCAGGGTTTTTATTGGAGTCAGTCACATAGGTATGCAGTGCCTGCCTGCCTGACCTCAGCTACTCAAACTCCAGAGCAAAAACAGGCATCCACCATAAATCACACAGTTGGCATAAACTCTAATAAAAACTAGCACAATGTGACCCAAGGCCACAGGCATACAAGCAGAACATGCCAAGGGCTCAGAGCTCTTTCTCCCAGGAGCCAGCCAAGGGCCAGTCCTGAAGACAGGTGTTTCTTGGAAATGTGCAGAGTTTGAGCAGCCACAGCCTGCTGGGTTAACCCTTTCCTGCCCAACCTCCTAAGCAGAGGTGAGAGGTGTGCAGGCCCACCCACCCCTTGTCCTCCAATACTTCCTACATCAGCACCTTCTTGAGGATCCAAAATCATTTCCAAAATGGGGTTTGCAAGTTGATCCGTTGGAGGACAGGATGAAAATATCAGGATTTCCATTTCTATGGTTTTTTTAAAAAAATTGTGATTAAAAACACATAAAATTTACCATCTCAACCATTTTTAGGTGTACATTTCAGTAGTGTTAAGTATATTCACGTTGTTGTGCAGTGGATATTCAGAACTTTTCATCTTGCAAAACTAAAACTCTGTATCTGTTGAACAACAACTCCCCATTTCCCCCTCCCCCAAACCCCTGATGACTGTTATTCTACTTTCTGTCTCTATGAGTTTGACCACTTTAGATCCGTCATATAGGTGGAATCATACAGTATTTGTCTTTTTGTGACTGGCTTATTTCACTTAGCATAGAATGTCTTCCAGGCTCATCTATATTGTAGCATGTGCCAGAATTTTCTTCCTTTTAAGGCTGAATAATATTTCATTGATTGTATAGATCACATTTTGTTTATTCATCCATCAATGGACATTTGGGTTGCTTCCATCTCTTGGCTATTGTGAATAATGTTGCAATGAACATGAATGTACAAATATCTCTTTGAGCTCTTGCTTTCAATTCTTTTGGATATGTACCCAGACATAGGATTGCTAGATCACATGATGATTCTATTTTTAATATTTTGAGGAGTGTCCGTACTGTTTTCCACAGCAGCTGCACCATTTTACATTCCCACCAACAGTGCACAAGGGTTGCAGTTTCTCCACATCTTTGCCAACACTTGCTACCTTTTTTTTTTTTTTTATAGTGGCCATCCTAATGGGTGTGAATCTCTATGTTTTTAGTCTATAAAACTAAATTTCATAGCTGGACCAAAGCTGACCTGGCTTTGTACATCTGCAGGTCCCTGGACAGGCTTGGTTTCCTGAGGGAAGAGGGAACGTGTCACCCTTGGAGCAAGGGACACCACGGTGATAGGCCCTCCGTCTTTGAATCATTTTTATTTTATTACAGAGTATTTCAGCCCAATTAATGGGTTTCAGAATTATATTATCCAGTTTTAATTAAACTAAGCCTCAAATTATGATCACGGAATCCTTACAAAAATGATCTTCAAAAACCCCACAGATATAAGATAACATGGTGCAAACCTGAACAAACATGTGAAAACAGCCAAGTGACCCTTTTCCTAACCTCATCTGAGTTCTCTCCCAGACGCATTTTGATGTAAAAACAAGAACAATCTAATAAGAAATTGGCCAAAAAAAGGGAAGAATTAAGAAAACCACCGAAAATATAGATATACATCCACTTATTAACAGTGAAGCCCACATGCAGTGTGTATCATGCCTTAGACATGAAGACATCAGCTAATGATTGTGTGTGTGCACGTGCATGCACACACGCGTGTGTGCACACTAAAATCTTTTATCAATAGGGGCATACAATCAAAACTATTTGGAGACAACTGCTCTAGTTAGAGGATTAGGAATTACGGGGTCACTGTTTTTCATACTGGATTTTTCAGGCAAGAGACCCACTAGTTTGGAGGAATAACCAAAAGATATTGGGTGCAGTCTGGGACAGTCGTCACATATAGAGAACAGAACTTGGCTTTGTTAAGGAAAGGAGAGTGACCTGGGAACTATCCCAAGCCCTAAACAGTTGACCCCAATGTTGTGGTAACATCTCCTTTGTGACTACTCCCTGGAACTCCTCCCTTCTTTTAAACTTATCCTCGGTTTTGTCATCTGTAAAATGGTGACATCATCGGGGGACTGGGGTAGGGTGCTGGGTGTAGTGCCTGCACACAGCGAGGATGCTCCAGGGGCAGCTAGTCTGATTACTGGACTCTTTGTTAAGCTTTTAGAACCAGAAAAATATTACATACAAAAATATTCCATTGTGAAAATGTTATGACGAGTATAGAAAGAAATAGGAATCTCGCCTAATTCTCCCCTTAAGGAATGACCATTTTCAGTATGTTTACATTTCCATAAATGGCTGCAGGAAACAGTCTGAGATCCTGATTTTTAAACTTACTTCTTTTCATGGGTATTCCTATGTCAATAAATTCTTTGTAAAATCATTTCGAATGGCTACATTATGCTCCACCGGTGACTGTCCTATACTTAGTATGCTAGGCCTCCTGTCACCTCTATGGGCTTCTTCCTGTGCCTGGTGAGCCCCTCCCCAGCTCTGGCCTTAGTTTCTCTCTCCCCAGAGCACCTCCAGCCTGATGAGGTCGGAGGGAGCCCAGGCCTGGGTCTCAGCACCCGATGGTTCCCAGGTCCCTTCCAGCCCCGCAGGTCAAGAAGAACTAGCTGTCATTTCCTCTTCCATGGTCAGCCCCCGGACATGCACACACAGGCACACCAAGACCCTCAGCCAGAGCCCAGCACAGAGGCTGCACGCAGGAGTGCCTAGTCCACATCTGATGACTGATGGATAAGTGAACGAGAGAAGAATGGAAGGAAGAGGGAAGGAGGGAGAGAGGGAGGGAGGAAGGGAGGGAGGGAGGGTGGGTGTTTGCACATACCTCCAAGCTCCCGCTATTCCTTTCCCTCGAACAGTCTTTTAATCCTCCGAGCCCCAGTCAGAGCCCCCTCTGTGCAGCCCTCTTAGGCTGCAACTCCATGTGTACAGTCTTGCTTAACCTTCACAGCAACCCTTGCGAGGGAGGTCCTGTTATTACTATGTTTTGCAGATCAAGAAACTGAGGCTCAGCAAGTTTTAATAATTTTCCCAAACCCACACAGTAGGGAGAGGAAAAAGCGGGGTCTGGGCCCCTTCCTAATGCCCTAGTCGGGGGTCCTCACCTTCAGGCTTCCGCAGCTGGCGGGGGCCAAACACAGCCCTTGGAACCGGAACCAGGACTCTTGTGATCACGTCCCGTTCCTGGTCTGCGTCTCCTCTGAGAATGTGACCCTCCAGGACACGCCAAGCCCTGGCAGAGGACTGCATTGCACGTACTCGGGGAGTTTTTCTTGAATGCCTGAGTGAAGAAATGCTTTCCTGTTTCCTGGTACTAGCCCCAGACTCTCATTTGATAAGGGAAGAATCAGATTTTGGAAAAACAGCAACCGCTTTGCAACACCAGTTGGTGCCACAGTCTCGGTGGATTTTAAAAACAATTCAGAGAGCAACTGGTGTCTTTTCTCCTTCTTTCGGTTCCCTTTGTTAAACTGCCATGTGTTCCTGGTGACCAGATCTCGGATGACATGGAGGCAAGAAGAAGTGGGAGAAAGGCAGAAGGCGGGACTCTCTGATTCCTGAGGACCTTTGTGACTGGTGGGGTTCAGGCTTTTTGCGGGATTATGGGCCTGGCATGGGCACTCAGCTCCCTGCAGAGCCTGGTGGTTCCTGTGGCTAGAACAGTACCCTGAACTCCACTTTGGTGACAGTTATACCAGGCTTTGTCCCTGCCCCCTTGAGCACAAAACACTCTGCAGTTCTAGCTGAGAAAGTGTGCCAGTCTGAAAAGCACAAACCCCTGGCTCTCTCTGGTCTGCACAGAACGGATACTCTCTTTGCTAAAACAACCAACCCTCCTTGGCAGAAAGGGTGGTGGCAGCCAGTGGCCTGCCGACTGCTTATGCAGAATGTTCTACTCACTGCTTCTGACAGGCCCAAGCTCATCAAATTCTAATAAATATCACTTTCAATAAATCCCTCTTGCACGACTTTTTCAAATTAATATGGATTAATTATAAGCATCGATCCCTCATATAAAGTCCCAATTGTGCCAGATGCTGTGCTGGGCACTTTTTGTGAATCATTTAACATTTGTGAAAACCCCTCTGGCTTTTAATTATGCCCATTTCACAGATGAGAAAACTGAGATGCACCAAGCCTAAATAACATGCCCAAGTTTGCCCAGTGAAAGGTGGCAGAGCCAGATCTCAAACCTTCGTCTTTCTGACTCCAAAGCCCATGCCTTTCCCTGCAGCACTATAGTCGGGGTCTCGCTTTGCATGTGCCCCCTTCTGCCCTGTTCCCTCCTCATTCCAGGCTTAGGCTGCTGATGACCACCAGCTTCGCCTGTTTTTTGTAAAATGCTATTGTCTGCCATGGGTCACAGTGTAGATGGCCCAGGACACCAAGTGTGTGTCTGTGAGACAGAGAGAGAGAGAGAGCGGGAGAACACATGCTTGAGGGAGCAGAGTGTCCACATAAGTCAGTGCCTGGAGACTCTTTCCATGATTGCAGGTTGGAAGGAGTTCCTCAATATCCCAAATCAGATTCTGACTTCAGTCCCAGGTTGGCTGTGTCACCTTCAAGAGTTATAATGAGTTGGATGGATGAACTGGCATGTATCTGAAACTCAACCAGGCCTCATCTCATTACCAACTGGAAGCTCACCTGTATTAGTCAGCTTGGGCTGCTATAACAAAATACCATAGGCTGAGTGGCTTAAACAACACACATGTATTTCTCACAGTTCTGGAGGCTGGAAGTCCAAGATCAAGGTGCCTACAGATTTGGTTCCTGGTGAGAACTTTCTTTCTGGCTTGCAGATGACTGCCTTCTGGTTATGTCCTCCCTCACATTGCAGAGATAGAAGGGCTCTGGTCTGTTCCTCTTCTTATAAGGGCCCTAATCCCATCATGGGGGCCCCACCCTCATGACCTCATCTAAACCTAATTACCTCCCAAAGACTTCAACTCCAAATACCATCACATTGGGGGTTAGGGTTTCAACATATGAATTTGGTGGGGGAGGGCATATTTTCAGTCCATAGCTCCCCCTCCCAATACCAGTACAGCTTACCACACATACTGGTGACCTCAGGATGGCTGCAGACTTCCCATAGCCATCCAGGCAGCTTGGCCAAGGCCCTGGGAGGCCTGCAGCCAGTGGAGGTGCGGTTACCCTCCTGTCTGCCCTCTGTCCTCAGTGGCTGATGTCTATTGGCTCCAATTGTTCCTCCCCTTGCTGAAAGTACTCTAGGGGAATCAGCAGGCCCCAGGACTTCCAGCCCCACAGTGTGGGCGACAGTGGTCATCTCTTTCCAGGGGAGGCTGGCTGCCCCTTAGCAGAGTCCCTAGAGCTGGTGACAGGGCAGATCTCCCAAGCTGCCAGCTCTCTCTGTAGGGACAACTGGGAGGGAAAGAGGAAGAGGGAGACATTCTAGTTAGGGAGAGAAAATATGCCAGGAAGATACTGGAGAATAATTCCATGGTAATACTTGAACAAGTTCAAGTTTATACTGGTCCACAATCCCTTATCTGCAATTCTGACATCCAAAGATTTCTAAATATTAAAAGTTTTCCTTAACCTATTTGATGGCAAAACATGACCTGAGCTGATGTGAGGCAATGTGTGACATCTGTATTTATTCTACCTAGAGTGCCTATTCCTATTTCCTGCACTGAAATGTCAAGGTGGCTGGTTGTGGAGTGCAGCCCTAGACCAGGAGTTCCACTAGAATCCAACAGTCGAGGGATTCTAATGTCAGCCTCTAGTCAAGGCTGTTTGAGCATCAGATTAGAGGCTTGAAAGGAAACAGCTGATAAGCAGAAGCAGGGCCTTTCAGTCTCCTGGGCATCGTCTTTCAGATATGTAAAATACACAGAGGTGTCAAGTCCAATGTCAAATGCACTCCATTCCACACCTATAGCTCTATAAAGGCCACAGAGAACTACAGTTTGGCTTCCCTGCACTTTCTACTTCGGCAAGAGTAATGCCATCAGCCTTCTGGAAAGCACCGCCTTATAGAGTGTAATGGGTGAAGTGTTCTTATAAAGCGGGGAATCTGGACACAAAAACAAGCATGCACAAAGGGGAGGTGATGTGAAGACTGCAGTTATGCTGCCACAAGCCAAGGACTATGGGGGGCTACCAGAAGCTGGAAGAGGCAAGGTAGGATCCTTCTCCTACCAGGTTCAGAGGGAGGATGACCCTGCTGACACCGTGATTTTGGACTTCTGTCCTGCAAGACTGTGAGATGATAAATTCCTGTTCTAAGCTCCCTGTGCCTCTGCAGCTCCCTCTGCCTGGCACACTCTTCTCCAGCTTCTTCATCTGGCTCACCCCCATCTGTCCCCTAGAACTCCCCTGCATCCCCTCTGTGAACTATGTCCTAACCTGCAGACTGGGTCAGGCATGCCTCTGGGGTACGTGCACCTTGACAGAAGCAGCTATTTGGGGCCTTGTGTGTGGGGCAGGAACCACGGCCCCCCTGTTGACCCCTCGCCACTCCTTGAGGGCAGGGTCCAGGCCCACAGAAGGCCCTGAGAATGGACTGGATGACCCCGATGTTGGCTTTTCAGGAACTCCCCTTGGCCCTCCATAAGGCAAGATGAGTCCACCTGTTTCTTTCTGCAGGAACTCTCCAAGCTGGGTCTGGGGAGTGACATGGAGGTGGAGCTGCAGATTCTTCAACTGCCAGTGGATTACAGAGAGGTGAAGCAGAGGGTCACCAGAATCTGGGAGGATCTTCAACCGCAAGTAAATGACAGCTGGGGAGGCAGTTGGGCTGGGGGACAGGGGGCTGATTATGTGGTGGAAACCCAGAACCTGTGAACCTCAGGACACTGTTTCTAGGGTTGATGGCTGAAGTGTACCCTGCCCCCGCATCCCACCAGTAAGGGCCCAGATGATTTCATAAGGGTCTATTTGTAAAAGTTTAAGATGAAAGACAGAGTAGATCTTGGAATAAGACTCTGGAGAGAGAGAAGGAGGAAAAGAAATGGAAGCTTTATTCCCAGCCGGGACCCAAAGGTAGTTTCCACCTAACAGAGAGGCCCTTGGGTTAGGTCCCAGCCAGGCCCTTGCAGGGCAGGTGGGTTGTGAGGTGGGCTGAGAGGCAAGGACCTCTTGGACCTAGGAGAGCAGTTTGAGAGCAGCCCCACTGGGAGATGGGAGAGTGGCCCACCTGGGGAGGCCCATCTTCATCACTCCCAGCCTATCTTACCACAACAGTTACTGTATAGGAAGCTGGTACAAATATCCCCCAAATACAATGACCAGATAATATTAATAAAACATAGACCACCAAACCATTAAGACAACACCCCAAATATTTTGATAAAACAATCAGCTATTTTTTCAAAGAGGAAAAATAATTGGCTCAAAAAATTCTAACTATTTTATTAGACTGTTACTAACTTCCTTTATTAAGGAGTTTCATAAAAGAGATGGAAACCTCCACAGAAAGGCTAAGCTTCTCCTGGGACACGCTTAGATACCAGCTGGATCCCCCAGGGAAAAAAGGAATATACTACCCTGTAAGAATATTTTAAAATATAAAAGTATTTAAATTAGATGCCACATGGGTTTCTATCCAGCTGTTTTTCGTTCCAGCACATTCATCAGGGGAAGCAGGCAGGGGATGGGGGTGATGCTGGCACATTTGGGATGTTGAGGTGTCTTGCACCCCGGAGCTCTCCCTCTGTGTGGTCTGGGGGGAGAGCAGACCTCAGTTTCCCTAATCTCCTGCCGCCACGTGTGTTCACACAGCTCGTTGTGCATGTGGGCATGGACCCCGCCGCCAAGGCCATCTTTCTGGAACAGTGCGGCAAGAACTGGGGCTACGGGGACGCCGACATCCGGGGCTTCCACCCTGAGTGCGGCGTGTGCCTTCCGGATGGCCCAGAAGTGATCGCTTCGGGAGTCAGCATGAAGGCAGTCAGCAGGAGCGCGGTGGTCGAGGGCGTGGAGGTGGCCTTTTCCCGAGACGCAGGCAGGTGCGTTTTGTTCCTGGGCACGTAGGGGAGGAGGAAGGGCTGAAGTGGCCTCTGACCAGCCTTTCTCCTGGGATGTGCCATCCTGTGCCATCCAGCTGGGTGCTTGGCGGCAGGGAACAGCCCAGAGTCACCCTGCACACTGGCCCATTGCTCACTCACGCCCAGGGCTGGTTCCGAGGCCCCCTCCCACTCACCGGCCTGGTGGCTGGCAGAGGAGGAGGGATGGGATGGGGATGTTGAGAGCCACTAACATTTTGTGGATGTTTTATTTTTATTTATTGCTGGCAAAGTTGTGAATTAACTTCTGGTTTAGCCCAGATGAAGATTAATTTACCTTTTTTTCTCCAGACTCTGACCCCCTAGGAGATAGTTACTCCTCCCTGCAAAGAATGAATGAACAAATTGTTACCAAATTAAGTCCTATGAACCCTGCTCAGGTCCTAGCCTGGCCTCTGTTCTTTTTCCCTTTGGGTTCGAGCTTTATTCAGTGGCCAAAGAATGGAGAAGTGGGAACTAAGTTTACAGATCAACTTCTCACCTACCTGGTGAGAGGGATTTAATTTTAAAGATAAAGACAAAGGGAGGTGGAGTGAGGCTAATGATGGGGAGGCATATGCATTAGTCTGCCTGGGAAGGGGCGTGGCTTTTTTGAGGGAGTGAGGTGCCACCCCCTTTTTATCCTTTTTATGGTCCTTAATCGCTGGTCCTGGACACCAGTAGGTGTGTCTTATTAAGCATGTTAAGCTGGTTTAGTAAAATCAACATATAAGGAGACTCAGGGTCTGTTGGAGGTCAGGTTCCTGGCCATCTTGGTCCCAGCTAGTACCACCTGTTTTTGTTTGTTTGTTTGTAGCTTTCTTTCTTATCTCTGGATCCTTTAACTTAAAGATTTATGTTAACTCCTGCTAAAGGTGGGGGTTGGCAGGTTTTGAGCAAAGACCTGGAGAAGCTCTGGCAATAAAATCCCCCTTTCCTTGTTATTCCCCCTCATTCTTGAGGGGCGTTGAAGGGCAAAGGTCTGACTTCTGAACTGCTTCCTGCTGAACCTGAGCATAATTTTTCCCTGGATTAGAGGAGCAGAACTGTTCCTGACTAGCCTAAAATAAGTCTGATTGTCGCCAAGCTGCAGTCCCACTTGCTTGTACCCTTGTGTTAGTATCATCTAAAGTTTGATGGCTTCAAGCTGTTTACTAAGGAAGTTGACAAGGCAGTTAAGGAGGCAAGGCCCAAAGATAAGCAGGATAGTAGCAATTAGGCCTGGGTGAGATTTTGTAGAGTGATTTCATGGTATGCGAAGCCTCCCCAGGGAGCTGCTAGTCTGGAGCAGTCCCTATTCCTGCCAGAATGATCAATAGCAATCCTATTGCTCTTTTATCTCAGGGCAGGGTGATATTATGAATGGTTATACCTAGGTTCCGAGAATTTAGCTGGCCTAGCATGCAATGTTCCCCCAGCTGGGCATTATCTAAACAAGGAAGGGCTAGAGCCCACTCCAGAGAAGGGAAGGCGGAGTTGGGGTTGGTCTGATGGGGCAGTTGGTTTATTCTTGGGCCACAAAGGAACAGGTACCCAGGGGGAGCTTATGTTCTGGGGAGTTGAACCACCTCCATAAGTGGCTAGCCCAAGACGGGGTGCCCTTGCAGTGTGGGGAGAGAGGCCCACCTGCATAGCGGGGCTTACTGAGGGATTCTTGACTAGTGGCTTTTCCCCAGGCCTTAGGAGGGCCATATACTAAATGCCAGACAACTGGCATTTTCCCTCTCCAATAAGTACATCTCCCTTCTGGTCCCTGTGTGTATTCATCAAGTTGGTTCAGAGGGCACCAACAGGTGAGATTTCCACAGGAGTCAATCCCGGGGTACTTAAATTGTGGGATAATGGAAGAAGCATTGATCAGAGTCCAGAGCAGCCCTAAGGTGTTATTGCAAGTTCCTCCCTTTGGTAGGGGTGTTTAATATGGGCAGTGGCAGCAAGACAATCAGAGCACTTTAGAGTGAGTGCTTTGTATTCGTTAGAGGGAATCCAAGCAGGGAAGCTGCGTTAGGGATGGGATATGAACTTCAAGAGGGGTAGGTTTAGCCAAGGTGAGAGTGAGGTTATCATTCTTAGGGGTAAAATGTAATACCTTTAATCCGTAGGTGTCACTTGGAGAGTGGGGGTGACAGATCCAGCACTGGGATAGATTTTGTCCACAGGCTATAATTCTCGAGAAATTTACTATTGCATTAAATTCCCATTCTGTGTGGATGGTTGTAAGAGATAGATAGAGCAGAGAAGAAAGAATAGACAATAATGGCCACTCATCCTGCTTCCAATGTTAATATCCCATATGTCCAGCATGGACAGAGGAGGTGTTTGCCAGAGGGAGGGGTTTGGCAGAACAGCAGAAGCCAAGTAAGGCAATAGTAATGACAAGACCAACTAATAAGCCTGTCCACCACATTACTTATCTATTGGTAAGTTAGTCCTTTTCAAAAGTAACTTAAGGTCTGTGACAGGTTCACAGGTGTATTGAGTGCGTGGCTCAGTAACTTCTTCCTCAGGTGTAGGTGCCGTCTTCACTCTGGTATGGTGGGCCCACGGAGTTATGCCCTGCAATTGTCAGGCTGAATGATTGGTCAAGATAACAAGATAAGGTCCTGTCCACTTGGGGTCTAACTGGTCTTGTGGATTTCCAGCCTTCCAGGTTTTCAAATAAACCCAATCCCCAGGGTACAAAGAATGTAAAACCATGTCAGAAGGGGAAGGCAATTCCTGATTCCCTTAGGCGTGTAAAGCTTTGATTATTTCCCCTCTCTGTAAGGCATATTTCATTTGGTCCATATCCCTAAGGTTGGCTTTGTAGCCGGGTCCTTCAGGAATGGGCCTCCTGTACATGATCTCTTATGGACTTAACCTGAGCTTTCCTTTAGGGGCTAATTGCATTCTCAAAAGTGCTGTGGGGCGAAGGGAGATCCAAGGTTGATGAGTCTCTTGACATAGTTTGGCTAAATTTCTTTTGAGAGTTTCATTTGTTTTTTTACTTTTCCTAAAGATCGTGGTCTCCAAGAAGAGTGTAAACTCCATTTAATTCCTAGGGCTCTAGAGACTTCCTTAGTAATTTGAGAAACAAAGGTGGGCCCACTGTCACTTTGAATGGATTTAGGGAGCCCAAACTGAGGGATTATTTTTTTGAGCAGGGCCTTAGAGATCTCCGAGGTCGTCTTGGTTTGGGTCGGGAATGTCTCCATCCAGCCAGACGTGTCAGTCAAAAATCTAAAAATTTCCTTGTGCCCGGGGCATTACTGTAAAATCAGTTTGCCAGTCTTGACCTGGATGTGTGCCTCTATACTGGGTGGGGGTCACTCCCTTGACCTTGGTGGGCGGTAAGTGTTGGGGTTATTCTGGAGACAGGGCAAGCTTCAACCACCTGTTTAAGGAGACTTCAGAAGTTGGGAGTAGTCATGGATTTGGTGAGCCATTGACACAGGGCCTCCTGCCCATAACGTGTGCTCTGGTGAGCTTCCCGGATGGCTTGGAGTGCAGTAGCTGATGGGAGGAACAGCTGCCCATGATCGTTAACCATCCATTCCTGATATTCTGGGCTTTTACATTTGTTTATTTATTTATTTTTGGCTGTTTTGGGTCTTCATTTCTGTGCGAGGGCTTTCTCTAGTTGTGGCAAGTGGGGGCCACTCTTCATCGCGGTGCGCGGGCCTCTCACTATCGCGGCCTCTCTTGTTGCGGAGCACAGGCTCCAGACGCGCAGGCTCAGTAGTTGTGGCTCATGGGCCTAGTTGCTCCGCGGCATGTGGGATCTTCCCAGACCAGGGCTCGAACCTGTGTCCCCTGCATTGGCAGGCAGATTCTCAACCACTGTGCCACCAGGGAAGCCCCTCTGGGCTTTTAAAATAGCCCCATCTCAAAGGCTTTTCTCTTTCTTCTGGGGTGTATATGGGAGTGTAAGAATTAGGATCTGGGAGTACCAGTAGGAGTGACGTTTGAAGTCTGTCCCCACCCTCTGCTACTTGTTGAGCTACCATATCTGCTCTGTTATTTCCTCTTATTATTTCTGCTTCTCCCTTTTGATGGCCTCTACAGTGAATACAGGCTATACTCTTTGGCAGGGGTATAGCCTCCAGCAGCCTCATAATTCACCCCCCCCCCATTTTTAATCTGTTTATTCCCTGAGGTCAGCATTCCCCTCTCCTTCCAGATGGCCCCATGGGTGTGTAGGATTGAATAAGCATATTTAGAGTCAGTGTAGATATTGACAACTTTCCCTTTCCCCAGTTCTAGTGCTCTGATTAGGGCAATTAACTCAGCCCTCTGAGCAGAGCAGCCAGAGGGCAAGGCTTTTAGCTTCCACCACTTCAGTGACAGAAACCACTGTGTAGCCTGCCTTTTGTTTTCCATCTTTCATAAAGCAACTCCCATCAGTGAACCATTCCAATCCTGCCTTCTCTCTAGGGGAGCTCTTTAAGTCAGCCCTGCTGGAATAAACCTGTTCCATAACTTCCTCACAATCATGAGTTAATTTTGGACCTGTCTGAGGTAGCAAGGAGGCAGGGTTAAGGCCATTACAGCGCCTCAGAGTCACAGACAGGTTGTCTAGAAGCATGGCTTGGACTTGGAGGGTTTGACCAGAGGATAACCAGTCTGCCCCCCTTAACTTTACAAGGTGGTGTGGGGTCCAGATGGTCAGAGGCTGTCCAAAAGTTAATTTGTTAGCTTCTTTGAGAAGCTGAGAAGTAGCAGCTACAGCCTGTAAACATGGGGGCCCTCCTTTAGCAGTTTGGTCCAATTGTTTAGAAAAACAGGCTACAACCTGAGTCAGAGGTCCAAGTTTTTGTTTAAGCAAGCCCAGGGCAGTTTCTCCTCTCTCATGTACATGTAGATGGAAAGGGAGACTCAGGTAGGGTAAAGGTAACACGGGGATTCTCATGAGATGGTTTTTGAGTTCTAGGAATGCCCAGTCACAATTGGGGGTCTGCTCAAAATGGTCAAGGTCCTTCCTTTTTAATTGTTCATACGAGAGCTTAGCAATTAAGGCAGAATTGGGGATCCGTATGTGGCAGAACTCAGGCATTCCCAGGAAACCCTGGAGCTGTTTTCTCGTACTAGGGGTGCCATCTGGCAAATATGTTCTTTCCTCTCCTTAGACAGTGCTCTGTGCCCCTTTTCTATTATTAAACCCTAAGTGTTCTACCTGCTGGAGGGAGATTTGGGCTTTTTCCTTTGAAACTTTATATCCTCTCTCGGCCAGCTGATTTAAGGCATTAACTGTGTTATGGTCGAAAAGCTCTTTGGTGGGGTGGCGATTAGAATGTCATACACATATTGAAGTATAGTACCCTGTTCTTTTTTTTTTAATTAATTAATATTTTATTTTTGGCTGCAGTGGGTCTTTGTTGCTGCGTGTGGGCTTTCTCTAGTTGTGGCGAGCAGGGGCTACTCTTCGTTGCGGTGCGCGGGCTGCTCATTGCAGTGGCTTCTCTTGTTGTGGAGCATGGGCTCTAGGTGCACGGGCTCAGTAGTTGTGGCATGCGGGCTCACTTGCTCTGCGGCATGTGGGATCTTCCTGGACCAGGGCTTGAACTGGTGTCCCTTGCGTTGGCAGGCAGATTCTTAACCACTGTGCCACCAGGGAAGTCCTAGTCCCTTGTTCTAACTCAAGGTCACTAAGAGCCTCAGCTAAAACCTTTCCAAAAAGGGTGGGAGAGTTTTTAAATCCCTGGAGCAGAACCATCCAGCACAAATGTTGTTTTTTCATGCTTCCACCTGCCATTCAAATGCAAAAATGTACTGAGATTACAGGGCTAAGGGCACACAAAAGAAGGTGTCTTTTAAATCTAACACTGAATACCAAATCCTTTCGCAGTTTAGGGTAGAGAGTAAGGTGTAGGGATTTGGCACCGCTGGGTGAATTTCCTCCATAGCTTCATTTACAGCTTGGAGGTCCTGAACTAGCCAGTATCTCTTGTTTTTGTTTTTGTTTTTTACTGGCAGATTAGGAGTTTTGCAAGGAAAATGGCAGGGTCTAAGAAGCCCTTGTTTGAGTAGACTTTCTATTTAATGCCCGCTAGGGCTTCTTTGCTTAATTGGTATTGTTTTTTATTTGGGTGATTGTAGGCGGGTCGCAGCTTGACCACGACTGGTGGTGCCCTCCTGGCTCTGCCCACAGTGTCGTGGGCCCATACTGAGGGATTAATCCCCTCAAGGTTAATTGAGCCATTATTCTTGGCAGAGGGTGGTAGCATGAGCACTATGGAATGGAAGGGAGTCTTAGGTATTTTGATGTTAAGTTTTGTGTCTCTGAGATAAAATGTAGCTCCCAACTTATATACTAAATCTCTTCCTATTAGAGGAATTAGGCATTCCGGGACATACAGGAAAGAGTGAGATAACTTTTTTCCTTCCAAATCGCACTCAAGATGCTCTATAATATTGCCTTCCTGCGGCTTCCCTTTCACTCCCATTATCTTATATTTATCTTTGGTCATTTTGCCTTGTTGGGTGTTCAGGACCCAGTAAGTGGCCCCTGTGTTGACTAAAAAGTCAGCCTTTTTGCCACCTGTAGTCAGGGTCAGCCAAGGCTTCTTGGGGGTAATTTCCCGGGTGCTCCTAGGAGCCCCTGGGCCCCTTCAGTCCTCTTCTTTTATGTGTGTGACCAATGAGGGTGGGCCAGGACATGGTGGCCCACTTAGTCTCCTTCTGAGACATTTGGGGCATTCCCCTTTCCAGTGGCCCTCCTCTATGCAGTTAGCACACTGATTGTCTTTAAGCCCTTCTCTCCACTGTGGGCATGGTCTTCGAAATCCCAGGCGACTCATTGATGTTACAGGGTCCCTTGTGTGTGTGTGGGGGGGGGGCGGGGGGTGGGTGTCATCCCTTGGAGGTCGATTAACCCTGAATTGCTAAAGCCAGAGAACTGGCAGTTTGTTCTGCTCGTTTATTTTCCTTTGTATCGGCCTCCAGATCCCGGTTGTTAAACACCCGAAATGCTGATTCCACCAGCCGGGAAGTAGGTGTGGTGGGCCCTCTCTCCAACTTTTGTAATTTTCTCCTAATGTCTGGGGCACTCTGGGAAATAAGATGGTACTTAATAATGGCCTGCCCTTCCAATGACACCAGGTTTATGTTTGTATACACTCGGAGACACTCCCTTAGGTGCTAAAGGAAGGCTGAGGGATTTTCCTTCAGTCCTTGGATGACTCCTTGAACCTACTCCAATTTATGAGTTTCTTCCCCGCTGATTGAATGCCCTTCAGAATCAAATTCCTGAAATGTGTGAGATGCTGCTGACCATTTTCCTCTAGATGGCCCCACCCAGGGTCCGTGTCGGGAACAGCCTGGACTCCAGGCTGGTATACCGCATGCCCCGCGTTATTTTGATTGGTCTTAGCAGCTTCCTCCCTTGCATTAATTATAATCAGTACCTTTTCTTCCCCAGACGATAAGATGTTTAGGAGGGTTTGGGTATCCACTCAAATGAGTGTGCAGTATTCCCCGAACTAAATTAAGGACTCCCTCGGGGTCTTCCCTTAAACCCTTGGATCGATCCTTCCAGTTATAGAGATCCAAAGAAGAGAAGGGTACCTACACGGTGGTCAGTTTGCCCTTTCCATTGGGAACCTCCTGAAGGGGTAATAGCTTATTGATTCCAGAGGGCTGGTACTGAATGCTGCTACAGGTGTGCATTGGACTAGTCCCCAAGGAAGGTGTACCAAGAGATGGAGGTGAAAGAGTCGGGGAGGGGGACCACCCATTGGGCGGAAGAGGGGGCACCAGGTAGGGAGGTGGTGAACTTGAGGGAGTAGAGAGCGTCGGGGATTCAGGAGAGGTAGGGGTAGATGTCGATGACTCAGGAGTCTTAGGTGAACTGTTGGAAGCGGGGGCAGCTACCCTTAGCAGAGGGAGGAAGTCAAGAGGATCCTCAGGCTGAGATTCCAATTCCAGGAAAGAGAAATTTGAACTAGCCTTGCATTTTTTCCAGAAGCCCTTTATTTGGCTAAGGGCCATGAAAAGTTGGACATAGGAGATCTTATCCCGTTTTTTTTTTTTTAACGCTGGCAATAGAGGTCAAATTAAAAAATAGTATTAGAATTTAGAGAGTTGTTAGTTGGCCGACTTTCTCCATCCGCCAGTTTATATTGGGGCCATGCGGTGTTACAAAAGAAAATAAGCTGTCTCCCTGTTAGTGGGCGCTACTCAAAGAATTTCCAGTTATGGAGAATGCACCTTAACAGCGTTCACTGGGATAGAGGCTTGATTACCCATACTGGGGAGTCCTTATTTAGTCTGTTTCCAACTTCCCAGTGGCCTCTTCTTAGGGTTGGTGGCGATGCAGATCCCACAAGATTGACCCACACCAAGTGGTTTAGGAGCTCTAACTGAAACCTGAACCAATCTTCGCAGGGGCTGGAAGGGGAGACACTGTCCAAGAGGGCCTTAGTTATAAAGCTCCCCCCCTTTTTTAACGTTTATTTATTTAATTTATTTGGTTGTGTTGGGTCTTAGTTGTGGCAGGCAGGCTCCTTAGTTGCGGCTCGCCGGCTTCTTAGTCTTGGCACGTGGCCTGCTTAGTTGTGGCTTGCAAACTCTTAGTTGCAGCATGCATGTGGGATCTAGTTCCCTGACCAGGGATTGAACCCGGGCCCCCAACATT
The DNA here is from genome assembly GCF_965194805.1 of Balaenoptera borealis. NCBI lineage: Eukaryota > Metazoa > Chordata > Mammalia > Artiodactyla > Balaenopteridae > Balaenoptera > Balaenoptera borealis. The sequence continues at coordinate 135,677,368 of NC_138866.1, read as the reverse complement.
GGGAGCACGGAGTCTTAACCACTGCGCCACCAGGGAAGTCCCTATAAAGGCCCTCTTAAGTCAGTGACTAGATGTTCCCAGACCCACTGTGGGGCTGTAGGAGATATCTTTCAGCAAGCAGTCCCCAGAGATAGGGTGAAGGGGGAGTGGGAAATAAGCGTTCTCTAATCAGATAAATTGCTCAGTTAAAGAGCCTCTCCGGTAGTCAAGGAGGCTTGTTCACAAAGGATGTGTCCCTGCTCCGTTACAGGTAATCAGGCAGCAGGCCGAATGCCCATTTGGTATGTGTCCAGTTTTCTATACTCTCAGCTACGAGGACCCAAGGACTTTGGACAATTTGGGGGTCCTCTTCTTCCTTCCCCAACTAGACAAAGTGATTTTCCTGAAATCTGATGAAAACAAGATTTTTAAAGGGTTCATGTCTCAGAGGAGGGATCCCTAGGGATCTGTGGTGGAGGGTAGTGGGGAGGGACCTACCCAACAGAGACGTATACCTTGCCCCGGGATGGCAAGTTAGGGCAAGAGGAACCAACACAGAAGATGTGCTCTTGGATTTTTGACTATACCCTAGAGGTGGGAACGCTGTAGAGGTTGGGGCTGTGAATGTTTTACAGTGTGCCTACTTACACGGACATTTGCTTCTGGTTGGCAGGGTACCCAGTGCTCATCTACCCTGGTGCATGACCAACTTATCCTTTTTGGTGGCAAACGCCATAGTGGCCTTCAAGTGCTCAACCCGTGCCCACAGTTATGGCATGTATTTCCAAGAGCATTAGGACAAACAAAACCACATAGAACAGAGATTGAAGCTTCACTCATATCAAGAACAGAGACTAGGGCTTATGTCACACACATGAAACAAAGAAATGTTCTTTACCTGAGGAGTGCTCCACTTGATCCTTGGCTGCTTTTCAATCTCAGGCTTAATTTAGTAGCCCTTACTGGCCCAGCAGTTGAGAATTGGGGCAAACAGCTCAGTTATTTAGCCGGCTTTGTTGGCCCTGGGTCAGTGAGTAACCCTGAGTTAACAGACAGAATGCCCCCCTTGTTGGATGCCAGAATTTGTTACCAAATTAAGTTGTATGGACCCTGCTCAGGCCCTAGCTGAGCCGATGCGCCCTGCCTCAGCGGGAGAGGGTTCTTTTTCCTGCTTGGGTTGAGCCTTATTCAGCGGTCAGAGATTGGAGAAGCAGGAACTAAGTTTATAGATCAACTTATCACCCACTTGGTGAGAGGGATTTAATTTTAAAGATAGGAGTGAGGCTAATGATGGGGAGGCATATGCATTAGTCTACCTGGGAAGGGGCAGGGCTTTTTCAGGGGACTAGAGTGCCACCCCCTTTTTAATGCTTTTTTGGTCCTTAATGTCCAGTTATGGCAGCCGGTAGATGTGTCATTTAATATGCTAATTTAGAAAAATCAACACATAGTGAGACCCAGGGTCTGTTGGAGGTCAGGTTTGTGGCCATCTCGTCCCCAGTTAGTTCCATCTAGTTTTTTTTTTGTGTTTCTTATCTTCTTTTTTTTGTTTCTTCCTGTCTTATCTCTGGATCCGTTAACTTAAAGATTTATGTTAACTCCTGCTAAAGGTGGAGGTGGCAGGGTTGTGAGCAAAGACCTGAAGCAGCTGTGACAACAAAATGACTCAATGCAGACATGAATGAGAAAGGTTCACGGGGTTGAGGGGAGAACGTTTTGGACTAGTTGGTTGAAAATCTGGTCCCTTCCAGGGTTCAGCCACTTGCTGGACATGAGGCCAAGAGCCGGTCTCTCCATGGCTCATTCCCAGCAGCATGTTCTTTGGCAGAAGAACAAAACCTGGGTCTCCCTGGTGGCAGTCTTCCCTCATGCTTTGTGGATGCTTCATTGGCGCTTCTGCTTACATTTCACTGAGGTTAGAGGCTGGTCCAAGGAGTAACTTGGCGTTTTGTGTGGTTGTAGGTATGTCTGCGATTACACCTACTACCTGTCTTTGCATCATGGAAATGGGTGCGCGGCGCTCGTCCATGTCCCTCCATTATCTCCTTCGCTTCCGGCTAGCCTGCTGGGAAAAGCCCTGCAAGTTATCATCCAGGAAATGCTGGAGGAGACTGAGAAAACCAGGTCTCAACGCCTGGTTCACAGGAAACTCAGCCTTTGCGATTCCAGACAAGGGGAACCAACTGGGGGACTGCTCCTTTAGAGAAAATTAAATGTTTCATTCCCGTATGTAGAGTTCAGCTGTGCTTTGAGAGGCTTTTAAAAATTTGCTTGTAAAACAGTTTACACAGAGGAAAAAAGTTCTGAATTAGCCCAATGAAATCACAAAGGGTTATTTTATTGTCAGAAGAAAGAACACTCTGAAAGGCAGACATTTCACAAGGGCTTAACTAGCTTCAGTTATGGTTTTCCGGACAATAAAATGAAATGCTAGTAATTTTTTTTCCTCTTAAAAGTCTATGCAGCAGGCCTGTGTGATCCTGCCCAGATTTCTGGGACCCCAGACCTGTTCTGCGAGCCCTGTGTGGTGGGATGACCTGGCACTGGCCGACCATGGGAAACGCAGGTGCAGCTGCTACTCGGGCGCCCCACTCTGGGCCTCCAAGCTTGTGCATCCAGATGCTGTGGGCAGCTTCTGAGCCACTGAGTCTTTAGTGTTTGGTTTTTTCTTTCTTAACTTTACTAAAAAATTATTGTAAAATACACATAACATAAAATTTACCATTTTAACCATTTTTAAGTGTTCAGTGGCATTATGTACATTCACTTGTTGTGCAACCATCACCACCATCCATCTCCAGAATTTTCTCATCATCCCAAACGGAAACTCTGTACCCATTAAACAGTGTCTCCACCCTTCTCCCCCCGAGGCCCTTGGCATCTTTTATTCTACCCTCCATCTCTGAATTTAACTACTCTAGGGACCTCATATAAATGGAATCCTTGTACTTTTGTGACTGGCTTATTTCACTTAGCATAATGTCTTCAAGGTTCATCCATGTTGTGGCATGCATCAGAATTTCCTTCCTTTGAGGCTGAATAATATTCCATTGTATGTATAGACTACATTTTGTTTATCCATTCATCTTTTGATGGACACTGGGTTGCTTTTACCTTTTGGTTATTGTGAATACTACTACTATGAACACTGCTGTGCAAATATCTGTTAGAATCTTGGTGTGTGTGTGTATGTGTGTGTATTGCTGGATCATAAGGTAATTCTATGTTTACTTTTTTGGGAGAGCTGCTATACTGCTTTCCATGGCAGCTGTATCACTTTACATTCCCCCAGTAGTGTTTGATCCTAAAGCAAAGGTTAATAGCTGGGTTTAGCTTCTCTGCCATGGTCAGTGTTATCCCTACCTTTTCAGAAACAGAACCTCCCCTTTTCATCTTTCATTTTGACTTTATGACACGGTTCCAAGCTGTTCACAACAAGGTTTTACTTGTCCAGTGTTTTCTGGGGGCAAATTTCCATTGGGAACCCCATTAGCAACACTGTATTTTGGAGAAAGAGCTTGAAGGTGACTAAGCTCTGGGAAATTTCTTCTTATGTTGGTATGCTCACAGCTATCATTTTCCACTTAATTCCATTAAAAAAAAAATCATCGTCACTTAGTACCCAGATTTATTCACTGTAAGAAAAAGCAGCTGCACCTTAATAACAAAGGAACTGGGCAAAGGAGCTCGCTTTACCATTAGCCCTCCAGCACACTTGTGCATTTGTAATAGACTTTACAGGACCCCTTTGCATATGAAACTGGCTCACTTGCCGTGAAACAGATCAAAGTCCTACTGTAGCAGATCAAAGGCAGCAAGTGGGGTGGGATGGTCTGGCCAGCAAGCATAGGTCCTGCTGCACGGCTGTTAATGTGGAGTGCCTTCTGTAGTTGTAGGCAAACACCTGCTGCCCAGAGCCCTGGACACCCCCTTATTTTAGCTTCTGTCTCAGGACGGTGGCAAGCAAGCGTCCTCTGGGACCCGGTTCCAGTGTTATTTCAGATTGTAAAATGCGTACGGCTTGGCGCCAAGCAAACTCTTAGATGTCATCCAGTTGGAGGCCCAGAGCTCCCTCTTGAAGAACGTCCCTGTCATCTCCCCTCTGTGGCCTCCAAGGTTCTTTAGGGAGAACCCCAGAGGGCCAGTTCACATCCTGGTCTAAGTGGCCTGCCATCCCCCGCTGATACACACTGGGGTCTGTTTAGTTATGGCTGATACGCAGCAGTTCTGAGGCAGTTTGAAAGCTGACACAGCTTCAAAAGGCTGAGCCCTGAGTTGGTCATTTAATAGCTGGGGGTCTTGGACATATCTGCGTGTTTACTCATCTGTAAAACAGAGTAATAAAAATCCTTCCTTTGCAGAGTTGTTGTGAAGATCTGGTGAGAGAATGGATGTGAAAGTCCATCAGTGATGAGAGGAAACTTTACTGAATGTGGGCTTGTTGCTGGACCTGTGAGGGTAAATATGGAAATAGCCCTGCTAGATTGTGGGCTTAAGCAGTGGCATGGTGGGGAGAGGGTCTAACACTTCTAAAGACCCAGCACCTTCATCCTCAGAAGAAACTGCTGCTCCTCTGGCTGAGGACAGGTGCAGACTGCGCCTCCACAGCCTGGAAGCATGACATCACCCACCGGGGAACGTGGGAATCCTGCTGGGTTCCTGTGTCCTCCCCACTAGAGCCCAGACACCCACCCAAGCCTCAGAAATGAGCCTGCTGTTAGTCATCGGTCATCTAGTGAGGGTCCCCTGAGCGCCAGCCACTCCGTGACAATGGAGAGCAAAACCCCGGGGCAATGCCAAGCTTGAGAGTCCCCTCTTTTTTGTTTTTAGGTCCAAGTATTTGAGACTCACCAGGTCTTAAGTAAGCATGGCCTTTCATTTACTTCTGCTGCCTACACCTTGCTAATTAGCGTTTTGTCCAGTAGCCTGATTTTATTACTGGAGTATAATTTCCCATGATCAAAGTTGAATGAATGATGAGCTTGTCTTCCTGATGTGTCTCAGGTTTCATTCTAGAACATGTACAGCTTGTTTCCTTAGAACATGTATTCACACTTCCTACCATAACCATTTCCCCTGGCAAAGATAATGATGCCCAGATTGTAGAGTCCCTGGGGCAGGCCAAGCTCGCTGGCTGGAAAGTAACTAACATTTCTGAGCAGCGCCAGGGAGCCGCATCCTGTGTGCATGTCTATGGCCTCACCTGCACCCTCTGAGGAGGTGTGCTGGCTGGGAGGGACCAACAAGGACATGAAAATGTGTAGAAAGTCCTTTGCCTCAGAGCCACCCAGATCAAACCTGCCCTGACTTTTGTCAGTGGAAAAGTCTACACATCATTCAAAAATCAAGTACAGATTTCTATATTTTATGTATTCAAATTTTCTTCTGGCTGATTTAATGGAGTGAGAAACAGAATAGCTTCCCTGTTCACCAGCAATTTGCATGCCGAGAAGGTTCAGCTGTCAGAGATAGAGCGAAGCCTTCATGCAGAACACCTCCCAGCGACATGTGTGAACACACATGCCACATGTAGCTCAGCTTCTCTGCTCAGAAGTGTGGTGATTCTTCCAGAAGGGGTGGAGGGTGGGGCAAAATCAGAGACCAAAAATGCATACGGAATTCTTTTATTTAACTTAAACCATGTAGTACTTTAACTACTAGAAAAAAGCAGAGTAAGAGAAACTAAAGTTGCCTTAGCTTCAGCCATTCAAAATAGACAGTTTCTTTTTTTCCATAAAGAATCCAGAGTATATCGCAATAACAGGAATAAATTCTTACAACAGAATATACAAAAAAACCTTTTGAAATTTTTTTCATCTACTGATTTTTTATATAAACAGAGGAATTTTTTTTAGGAATAATTTATACACAGAAAGTCATTTTATGTAACAAATTGGCCATGTTATTACCTTTTTTTTTTTTTACTTTTTTTTAAAAACTTTTTTTTTTTTTAAACAAGAAAACTCAGAAAATGCATTATTTGCGATGCATCCATTCCATCGCGCCTTCTGGTTTGATTTTTTTTTTTTTGTCCCAGAGGTAGACAAACTCTGGCAAACCTCTCACCTCAACCTCACTGGCTTAGAAAGCAGACAGGTGTTTTTGCCAAGCATCCACTCCACCTGTGGATGTGTCTGTGCAACGCCAAACAGCCAAATGAAAAGTTGCAAACAAAACCCAAATTGTTTCTGGATCTTTCTCCCATGTAGAGCAAAACCCCCAAACGTTGCCAATGATGGGGATTTTGTGGGGTTGTGTTGACATGGCCAATAACCCATTGGGAGCTAGAGGAAATGGAGTCAAACTTAAAAAAATCTGGTGTGTGTATAGTTTTTATTAAAAAGAATTTGTTTTGTACTGAAAAAAAAAAATATATATGTTCGGTGTTCTGCCTTAAATAAAAACAAATAGGGTCTCTTCCTTGTTATAGCAAAGCATTAATCATGATATGAGGCATGTAAGCAAATGGCCCGCGTGCACCACCAGAATTACCATCTTTTGTGTGATAAGTCTGTATGCTGTGCTCACTGTGAAAACCATTAGCTGTGCAATGGAGTCCTTCCATCTCAAGGCATTGTATAACAGTACAACTACCAAACCGACCCAACCAGATGCCGAAGGTGCCATGGCACCACGGCTGCAACACCTCTGCTGTTTCCTTGGCCAGTGAGGTTCTTTCAGTCTGTTAAAGTAGCTACACTCCAAAGGGAAATGACCAGTAAAAGATGATCCCCTGCCCAACCAGAGGGTTCTGGAAGACCAAGATACTGAAGATACAGAACTACTTCTTAAATCATCATCATTCCTTTGTTATAAACTAGGGCACAAAACATGGGGGGAAAGAGGGTGAACTACGGCTTGGGTCAGGGAAAAATCCTTTTTTGGCATATTGTAAAGCTAGCTAGTAAACAGGTGTCCTAAAAAAATGGATCACAAACACACATTTGCACACACAGAGAAAAAAAGTGTCTTTAAATTATTCTCAGCAATTATAAACTACGAACATTTTATAAAATTATTCTATGTTCTTACAAAAATGCAATGAAACATTTAATTAGTTCTTGTAAACCAGATCTTCGTCAACTGACTACCCGTAATCTACTGGACTTAAGAGCCCTATTGAAAACGCTAATGAGTGACTAATTACAACGATGTTTACCAGAAAGATGTGGACACACACAAACATGGACATACAGATGAGTGATCATTATGTTCTTGCAGAAACAAAATAAAACGAAACCCTAAAGTCATGCCCCAGAACTGACACCTGACGGGTGCGATGCAGTTTGCGTTCTTGGAACAATTTGACTGAACTCCGCAGTAACAGTTTCCAAAGTAGGATGTTTTAGGTTTATCTGTTGAAACCAAATGCCCATGGATGACTGTTGAGCCTTGATGTGGTCTGATACCTTCAGAAACCATCAAGTTCCAAGCACAGCCCACACTTCTTCCAAGCCCTGTACCTTCTGCTTGTGCTTCCTCTCTCCACGTCATTCATGATCCCTGTTAGAATGGTTTCCTGCTGCCTTATCATTCCACCATCAAGGAGTGTTCATCTGCTTTTTCTCTAAATGACCAAACTAGTCATCTAAGCTGGAGGCCAAAAACGAAACCCTCTGGCCTGTCCAAGGTCTGTATCTTCAGCATCTCTGGCAACAGAGGTTCAATCTAAACAACATCCTCTCTTGAAGTTCTCATTGGTACCACCAACTATGTCAGAGTGGAGTAAGAAAGTTTGATTTTCATCACTGGTTCTTAAAGAGTGGATCTCTGGTCCGTATCTCCCAATGCTGCTTAGCCCAGGAAAAGAAAAGACAGCCAACAAACACAAAAGTACCATTAACAAAAGAACAAACCCCAAACCTTAAATGCATTACTGGGACTGCTGGAATGGGCCAAGGCATACCGTGGAGCTTTACTGTCAACTGGAGGGTGCCTGTGTTTTGAAAAGGAGTTGCCTTTGACACTGTCTGGCTGGAGGACCCAACAGTGACAGCTGAGGACCTTGGACCAAGCATCCTAGCCTTCTCACTGATCTAAGTGTGACCTTGCCATAACAGCGGCCTGCATCCCATGCAGCCACGTGCCAGCAGAGGTGGGCTGCTGAGAAAGAGGTTTTGGTGGAACAAACTGGCCTAGAATTTGGCGTCATACTTGGCTCTTACGTCTGTTATCCCAACTGAAACACACCACTTCATGCCAAGCATTTTGCCATTTAGTTCCACAATAACCATTTTTTCTATCATTGAAATGTTGTTCCAAGTCATAAGAAACAGGCTGGAAGGAAAGGCCAGTGTCGGCCATGAACACGGTCTTCTATCTTCCAAGGGGGAAGCACATTCCAACTGTGTCAAAAGTCAGGGCATCCTCTAAGGGAGTCCTGGGGTGGTCTGGGTCTCACCCAGCTGAAGTTCAACAACGTCTCCAGAATACACCAGCTCCTGCTGCCTCAGGGAAGGGCTGTGTGTGATCATGTTTTAATGCTCACATCAGTTCAATGATGTGCCTCAGTGGTTCACGTCACTTCAAGCAGTGTGAGCTGCTGTCAGGAGGCTGCATGGAGAATGCCACAACTCAGCTTAAGTTATTTGGAGCATACAAAGGAGGAAACCAAGAAGAGGTGGGAAAATCAGCATAAAATTAGGCTAGAACTGTGGACAGATGATGCCTTGGTATAGTTAAGGTGGGTGGTTTGGTCCAGTAAAATGACTGCACCATCACACAAGCAAAATTTTCTTTTATTTAAGTGTTTCTGAAGCATTTGTTATGATGGGCACTATACTGTTAGTGTTTTCTTTCTACTTAAAAGGAAAACCACCTACATAAAACAAAAAGTGACACCAACAACTCGGACAGTTTAAACAAAACCCTTATAACCAGCTGAATGATCTGTAGAAATCCAGTTGTGGAAACCGGTAGGTATGTGCAAAAGAGAGGAGAGGCCACTATTCCAAGGGGTCACCTACAGTGTGGAAGCGGGAAACCCTGATCAAACATTATTTCTCAACGACCTTAAGATCCCAGGGGACTTGGGAAAGGGGAGGGGTGTTCTAGCAGGAGGGAGGAGCTCCTGAGTGTAACTGCAGTCCTGGGACCGTAAAGGAGCCGCCACACTTTGGGAGACGCCCACTGCGTTTCCCAGAAAAAACGCTAGTGCCTGTGAGAGCAGCTGCTGGAGGGGGTGCGCCGTCCACCCCGTGATCTGCGGGACGAGGGGATGAGGCACAGCCCCAGCGGGGGCACGGCGCCCACCGCTGGCCCCTTCCAGCCCGAAGGTTTGGTACGTCTTTGTTTTCCCCTGGGGAGGAGGTGAGTGAGGGTGAGGTTGAGAGAACTGCCTGGAGAGGGAGAAGGGGACTCTTCTCCGTACATTCCACGTGAGACTGGCCGTCAGGTCAGGAACCCCGAGCGGGCTTTTGGCGCCCAAGCGGCTGCACGAGGGGCTGAGCCGGCCTAGCCGGAAGCCCACCCAGCACCCACCCCGCGGCCACAGGGACAACGGGGGCCCTAAGGAGACACCACCTGACCCCGGCCCCAGCACTGCCTGTCCTCAAGACCTGGAAACCACTGCTCTTCCCTGTCCGCCACCCAATCTGCACCAAGTAGCTGGTTTCCAAGACAACCGGGCGGGGCCCCTCTCCGCCTCTTGGGATACCGAGTCAGGAGAACAACAGAAGCGACGCAAAGTGAGACGTCGCAGAAAAAGGCGAGCTGTTCGAAATGAGTGGAGAGGTGAGCTAGTGTTGCTTTGACCCCGGAATACAGCCTGGCCTCTCCCTGCGTCACCTGGTGTGTACGGCCTGTGGTGTGGATGAGGTTACCAGTATCAACGGCATATTGTCAGGTGCTGAGAAATGTGAGATGTATTCTTTTTATATATACACATATAAAAAATAAGAGTGAGGTAGATAAATGTTTGGAAAAAAAACCAACAAAAACCCCAAAACTGTCCCGTCTTACACACACACACACACACACACACATACACACAAAAACCCTTTTCTCAGTATTTAAATTCATAAGGGGGCTTCTCTACAGTGATTGAAACTGGTATCACAAAATAAATTAAAAGAAAACTACATATAATACCTTCTTAATTAATTTTTTCTTTTTTTCATTTTTTTTTTAAGGGAAAAACTATGGGACAGAGACTAGAGAAAATAGTGGGACTGAAACTACTGACAAGCAAAAAAGCACTACAAACTTTCTTTTTTGTGTTTAATCTCCAGTCACAACTAGCAATCATTATATTGTAGCTTTGTTCTTACTCATAATTTAAACATTTCCATCCCAGAAGCAACTCTTGTGCTGTCATCACTCTGGTGAGAAGTGCTAAAAACTAAACAAAACAAGACCCCCGGGCCCCGAGGACGCGGCTTCCTGGCCGAGGAACAGCGCGCCTGCGCCAGGGCTCCTGTCCCCTGGAGGGGAGCACCGGGCTTCGGCCCCGCGGCGCCTGCGCTGTCCCGCGCTGGCAGCGGGCTGGCCGGCTCCCCGAGGATACTGCCCCTGCGCCCTACTCCCCGCCGGTGCCAGGGGGTCCCTGGGGAGTCTCTAGTTCTAAGGACAGGGAGGTCGGTCTGGAGGGTGGTGGCGGGAAGCCGCAGATGGGCCCACTGGAGCGCGCTCGGCTGCACCCCTGGACTCAGTAGCTGTTCTCCATGGGATGGAAGGGTTAAATATCCATTAAAAACAAAATAGTAATCCAAATGCCTAGTGTCTGCAGTTAAAACTGCTGTTGTACCCAAGAATTAAAAAAATAGATATATGTGTGTCACAACCAAAACAAAGGCAAGGGAAAGAGAAGGTGAGACTTTTCAACAATGATGAATATAAACACTGAACAAGGATGTGCGAAATATTTAACCTTTTTTTCTGACCTGAGTTTGTATCATGTCTTGCACTGTAACAGACTCAAATGCTGTGTGAGAGCAGGCTGGGGAGAGAGGGTCCAGGGCAGGCGCCCCGCCTTCTCTCCACCTGCTCCCCTCACCAGCCTCGTGCCCACAGAGCCTATGGGGTAGAATAGAACTAACGGGGCAGGGGGAGCGGGGAGGGGTATGTATTTATAAAAAGGCATCAAACAGTTCATGGCAAATTATGTTATATAAGTATCAATTACTGGGAAAAGAGGAAGAAAGTCACGCACTCTAGTACAAAGCATAAGAAGTTTCTTGGAGTGAGCAGAGAGGGAAGAGGGTAGACCTGAAGGTTTTCATAGATTAAATCCACAAAGATAAAGAACAAAAAAAATAGCAGCTTTTTTTTTTTTCTGTACAGACGTATAGATGAATATCTGAACCGTAAAAAAGTTATAAAAGTGACATTAAAGACGATGTGTATGCAAATGTTTCATGGTCTAACATAGAACTGTAAGACCCATGAAGAAGTCCTAGTAACAGAGAAAATGTCAACAAAGCTTAGAATGCTTGAATCCATTTACTGCTTTTCTTCGTACTGTTGTTGTGGTATTTGAATTTCTTTCCTTGCAAACTTGCATAAACAGTTGGGCTGAGTCCCTGGATACCCCTTCCCATCTGTGTTCTTGGGGGCCAGGTGGGGAGCTGGGGCGGGGACAGGAGACTGGCACGTGGACGACCTTTACTCAAAGCCTGTCTTCCAGGCTCCCGACAGGGCCTGTTTCCTCCAGAATTCCTGGGGGCTAGAAGGTGTGGGTGCAGAAGGGGGAGCAGGGAAGCCATCTTCACTGAGAGGAAGTCTCATTCTGTCCAGTTCCCCCAAATAATAACCTCGTCAAAAGCAATCAGACCTGTGTGAATGTGAGACTTGAAAAGAACACCAGGGGACGATCGGATGGAGGGCATCACCAGCGTGGCTCTTAACGAGTGACTAGCTACCATGCTCGCTCAGGCCTCTGGAAACAAAAGAACAGTGCGGGGACGGTGAGGGAGAAAGTTCGGGGTTTTGGCAGAATTTGGCAGCGTTAACATGGTAACAACCTTGGATGAACGATGGCCCTTTGTAAATTTCGTATGTCCCTAAAAATGTTAAAGATACGGTTAAAAAATCCTGTCTCAACGTGTTTTATAAAGACCTATGGTGACCGGCAGGTGTGTTCAGGGGGGCCATGGAGGGACAGACGTTGCCTCAATCCAATACAAAGGGCGTCCCGGCTGGGCTTGCAGCAAATGTGTTTCCATCATGAAGCAGAAAGAAAGAGAAAGGTGAGAGAGAGAGGGAGAGAGAGACAGGGAGAGAGAGGAGACTTGATTCTCAAGTGTTCTGTTGCTATTAAGTGTTGTCATTAAGGTTCTTAAAGGCCCATGTCAGTTAAGGGTTTGGGTAGGGAAATAAAAAGCTGCTTGCATATTGAAAAAAGGAACATCCCAAATGTGTTTACTGCAGAGAAGCCGTCTCCCGTGGGCAGCAATGGCAGTTCTGAAGATCCACTGAGGTACAGGAGGCTGTGAATAGATTGTTAAAACTCTCCCCCCCACCCGCCGCCGTGTGCGCACGTTACTGTTTGCACGGATCGGGATCCAGGATCAGCAGGTCGAGGACTGGGGCAGAGGCAAGGCCCGCTCCTTCTTGCGGCCCCCGTTCATGTGCGCATAAGGCTGTCTCTCGTCGAAGCTGGCTCGAAGGACCAGCACGCCAGGGCCCGGACCGTTCTCGGCCTTGTGTCCTGAGTGTCTGTCGGGCAGCGGCAGGGAGGACGAGGAGGCCGAGGGGTCCAGGGGGACACTCTCCATGTTCTCCGGCTCTAGGTCCAGCTCCTCTGGCTCAGGCGGCTTGTTCTCCTCGCTGTAGTAGAAGGAGACCTCCCGGAAGCCGGGCTCCATCTCGTCCTTGATGCTGCTGATGATCTCCAGGAAGGAAGGCCTCATCTTGGGGTTGTACTGCCAGCACATGCGCATCAGTTCAAACCTGAGGGGAAGACAGACAGAGATGGGCCCAGCCTGGAAGGGGGCCGCGGCCGAGCGGCCCCGTGGCTACTTGCTGTGTGTGTCTTCCCCACCTACACGTGTACAGCAAGTGTGGCAAAGCAGTTCTGCTGCCTGTCTGGGCCTCTGGCTTTCTATCTTGATGGCGCAAGTAGCCTTCAGCTTCTCCTGACTTACGTCCACCAATGCAGTCACTTCGTCCAGACCCAGGACGCAGGACCCTCCACGATACAAAACCCAAACTCTCACTTCCTGAGAAGGGCAAATACAGGTTCCACACAAGTCTGCTATTACAGGTATTATTTACATAAAAAACAAACCAGCTTTCTATTTGAAGCATCTCTTGCAGCCACTGATTAAACATTATTTCCAGAATTAGAATGCAAGAAACCTCTGATTTCTCACTAATAAGGTTGAGCAGTGATCACAGCTTTCCCCACAGTGATCTCTCCTTCACTTCCACCCATGCTACTTCTACGCTTCCTCCTGGTGGCAGGGGACCACTGGCAGAGAACTGAGGACAGGCAGTGCCAGGCAGCATGGCTGCAAGACAGAAGGGGCGCACGACCCACGTCTGGCGCCAGGGCTCAGGCTGCTCACTGCATGCCCTGGGGTGGCAGAGCCGCCCTGGGAGCCAGGCTGCCCTGAACCCATTGACAGGCCCAGTGGGGCCCTGAGCCAGATGCCAACAAGCCAGCAGGGAGAGCCTGGTGGCAGAGTCCCTGCACAGGCCTGGGGCAGGCAGAGAGGGCACCTGGGCTGCAGCCCCTGGGAAGCCCTCAGAGTCACGTGGCCACAGGGAGAAACCTGGCATCGGACCCAAGCCCCCAGAACAGGAGGCTGCACCAGAAAAGCAGGGTGCTGCCGGGACAGCCAGGAAAGGCCCAGGCTCTGACAAGGTTCAGAATGGCCACAGGAGGAGGGGTCCTTCTTACTAACCTGGAACGCAGAGTGGTCCAGCCAAGTAGACCACTGGCGCACAAAGGAGGTGGCTGAGCAAAGGTCCAGGCTGGCCAGAGTGTGGAGAAGGTTCCGAGAAGGGACCGGCCAGCAGCCCTTTCTCAAAAAGACCAAAGTGCCTTCCCTTCCACTTCTCTTCTCGCCAGAAAATTCCATTCTATGTTTTGTTTTGGCTAAACTTCTGGCTAATGAGATAGTTTTCAATAAAAATGGTCAATGGAACTCCCCACATCTAGGAAGCTCAAAGCACCCCAAACTGGCTTCCAGCCTCTGTCAGGCTGACACTTGACAGAGCAACTGCCTAAGTCTGGCCCCAGGGAAAGTTCCAAGGAGAGAAAGTCTGTGGGGACAGGAAAACTCCCGTGTCGACCCGCCAGCTACCTTGAAAGATGTGGGAAAATGGTGTCAGGTCAAGTCAGAGGGAAGAGGATGTGACCTTGAGGGAGGGTGGGAATGGGAGAGAGGCCTGCTGCCAGCTTTTGTAAATCAAGTTTTATTGGAACAGAAACACTGTTTGTTTACATATGATCTACGGCTGCTTTCAAACCACAACTACGAGTTGAACAGTTGAGATGGTTTGGCCTGCAAGCCCGAAATATTTACCATGTGGGCCTTTACAGAAAAAGCTTGTCACCCCTGCTCTAGCGGAAAAAGAATTAGACAAAACATGAAGACTGACTAGTTCTTTCCCCTCCCAACTGAATCACCTACACTAGGTCACAGCACTAACCACACGGTAGTTAATGAATGCTCTCGGTAGTGTTACGGGTGTAAATGGCTTTACTCTTCACGAGCCTGGGAAGGTGTGTATCATATTATAGCCCCATTTTATAGATGAGGAAGTGGAAGTACCAAGAGATTACATAATTTGTCCAAGGTCCCCAAACGAGTGAGGGTGGAGCAGGGATGGAGTTCTCGTGAATGATGTGCTTACACTTTGAACAACACCGACCTCAGAAAGAGGAATTTTCTCTCAACCTAAACAAGAGAAACCACAGTCCTGCCTGGAGGCTCTCCGTCTCCTGGCCATCCATCGACAGTCACAGGTGTCGTGCGGGCTTTGCAGATAAACTGGCAGCTTGTCCTTGGGTCACATGGTAAACAAGCCTCCTTCCATATCCCCCCCCACCAAAGAAAAAAGGGCCATAAATACATGAAATCCCTCTCCACGGCTCGGCTGCAATTTCCTCTCTGGCCGACTGACTTATCCCTGAATAGAAGCACAGCCAGGGCCAAGGACACGTGATGTGCCCTGGCTCCGTGCCCCTTGGCCTGGGGCTGAGAAGGTGCCACCAGCAGGGGAGGCATGTGAGTGACATCAGCACAAACAAACCACGTGGCACCACTTTTAAACCATTCCAGAGTCACGGCCCTTCCACTGCTGCCCATAAAAGGAAGTCTTTTTACTCTGTGGGATTCAAGACCTTGTTTACACTATCTCCACAAGAAAACTTTCCAGTAGACTTTAGAAGGATTTATGAGCTGATAAAACTCCTCTTTAAAAAAGCACATTTTTTACAACTGGTCAGCTCTGGGGAGCTGGAGTCGTCCTTTACTGAACGCCTGCATCGGAGGTGTGCGTGCACGCAGCCTTCACCTGGGGCAGGGGCAGGAGCAGACGGAGCTGCTGCCCTCGTGTGACCCCGGAGCCCGGGTGATGGTCTCATCCCGCTCACTGTCTCCTCCCCATCCCCGGCCCTGCTGTGTGCGGGCAGGCTGCAATCACGGGCCGAGCGGCCTAGGGCAGCCCAGCACCTAAGTGCTGGCACAGCCTCAGTCCGGGTGAGGACTGTCACGACAACGAGCCCACATTCCAGAGAGGACCTGCAGGGCTCATCTGCACCCTCTCTTCCCCTCCTGGCAGCCCTGAACAGCCAGGACTGTCTTATGACCACTTCTCAGCCAGGAGGGGCAGTGGGACAGGGGCCTGCCTGACCGCTCGCCCCACGCTACTCTGTTTTGGGGCAGAGATCTAAGGCAGGACCCGTGCACCAGGGAAAAGCCCACTGCAGGCTAACTGGGCATGAGTGCCATTCCTGACTGTTTGGATCCCACTCAAGCACTGGATTCCCACAAAACTGGCCCAGGATTCCCGACAATGTGGGGGCTTTAATCAGCGACAGGGAAAAACCATGTTTGAAAACTGCAAACCAACCAAAGTCTACTGAGTTTGTTTCAGACTCATCCGTGAGTTGATGACTCTCTGGGCTAAAAAGTTCAAATTCCTTTCTGAACGCTGCACACTGAAGGCCTCCCTGGCAGAGGGTCTTGATGTGTGACACTGTCAAAGTCCCACCCGCAGAGAACACGGTCCATGCTCAGCGCGCACCTCTGCTCCAGCCCGTGTCCCAGCATCAGAGTCCCGCCCTTCCAGTCACCGGACCTGCTGAGAGTGCGGGCCGCTCCCCACAGTCCCAGCTCTGGGCTGGAGCAGTCAGCACTCACTCAGAGGGGCTCAAGGACATTGGCGGTGTGAGTATGGAGACCTGTGTGCAAGAGAAGGTTAAGGACAAGCTTTGTTGTCGATCTAAAATACGGATCCACCATTGAACCACAAGCCGAATCTGTCTCATGCCACTTGCTGATCGATTCACACTGAATCTCAGGGTTGAGACCCATGGGCCTAGACACTCTGCAGCCTGGACCATGGTACCTTTCCTCTAAAGCTGTGCACCCTGTTCCACTGAGGGGATCAGAACTGTTGGCTACTGGGGAAGAGCCAGCTTCATCTGTTCCCGGGCACCGCCGAGCAACGATGCTGAGCTGAGGTCCACCAGCAGCCCCTGCACACCCCACCCCCTGTTACCCTGTGGGTGCCATTCACACCTCTGGAACTGAAGCACACAACCTCTCTCCCACATGGAGGCCCAGCATGGCTTTCAGGCAACTCCCGAGGGCTCAGTGATCCTGCTCTCCTCTGAGAGAAACAACAGTCCATTCTTTCATTTTTTGTAATAAAAGAACCCCTCTCTCAGAACACGTCTTCCTTACCTAAGCTCATCAATAAATTCACAAGGACAATACAGACACTCCTTATAAAACTGACTTGCCTCCTTTCACTTTGTTCTTTTCTTAGAAGGGAGAAAATTTACTAAGGGGGTTCTAGATGGCGAGGAAGAAATGCCTCCTGAATTATACACTTAATATGCCAGAGTAACCTCTCCATGTAAATTTCCTTGTCACTCTATGCTGGGAACAGGAAGTATGCTGCCTTTCCCATGGCAGGGGGTTGCTTCCCAGGCATATTAAATTAATATTAAATCTCCAGTCACCTGGGGGCAGATCAACTTCAAGAGTCCCACAAATTTCTCAGAGACAATGTTTATTCAAGTCAAAGAGAAAGCTCAAAAACAGTACCTCTCCTCCCACCATCCCCAAACCACACGAACAAAGCTCACACCTGCTTTCTTGGACTGTTTCTATGCTTGCTAAAATACCACCACTTCTAGTGTTAGACTCTTCTGGCACTGGACACGCTCAGGCCAATTCAGTGGGCATCACTCCTCAAACTCTGTTACTTATATTTTTGCTCAGAAGGAAGGTTGTTCTTCTAATGGGCTGACATGAATACAGTGGCTGCACTGTTCAAAGTGGAGGGCAGTCACCTGTGAGGGGGGCAGTCATCAGTAGGGTGTGGTGGCTGGCCTCTGACACCCCAGTGGTCCTCACTTCCTGGTGTCCACGCCTCACATAATCTCCTTTCACATCAAATAAGGCTGCCCGTTAGCCCATATGAGGTTGTGGACACCGTGGAGCGTGACTTCCAGGCCACAAAGAACACTGTGGCTTCTGCTCTGCTGTGGGAGCCATTGCTCTGGGGTAGGGGAGGCACGCTCTAGGCCCGCGGGCCAAATCTGGCCAGCTGTCTAATTTTGTAAGGCCTATGAGCTAAGGATGGCTTTTATATTTGTAAATGGTTGAAAAAAAAATCAAAGAAGAGTAATATTTTGTGACAAAATGAAAGCTATGTGAAATTCAAATTTCAGTATCCAGAAATAAAGTTTTCTTGGAGCACGGCCACACTTGTTCCTGTGATGTCTCTGGCTGCTCTTGTACAACGGCAGAGTTGAGTAGCTGCAGTTGAGATCGTAGGGGCCTGCAGAGCTGAAAATATTTACTATCTGTCCTTTTGGAGAAAAGGTTTTCTGAGCCCTGCTCTAGAAGAAGCCAGCTGCATGGCACGACGACACTCAAGCAGCATCACAGAGGAACTAAGGCCTCACGTGGCAACTGGTGGCGTGAGTTCTCCATCTTGGAAGTGGATCCCAGCCCTGGTCAAGCCTTCAGATGACTGCAGCCCCGGCTGCCAGCCAGACTGTGACCTCAGGAGACCCCCGGCCAGAGCCAGCCAGCTAAGCTGCTCCTGGATCCCTGACCTCCAGAAACTCTGTGAGATAATAAATGCTTATTGTTGTCTTAAACTGTTAGGTTTCGGGTAATGTTATATGGAAATAAAAGAAACTAACACAGGTGGAGAGAGGGAGAGTTTCCACCAGGGGCAAGAAAATGCATTAAGTGGCCATGTGGATCTCTTCCATCTTTGGGTCCTGAAGTCCGAAGAGGCTGTACTAGGGAGTCTGTTGGTGAGGGATCCAGGACGCCCACTGCCCCCTTACGCACAGCCCTCTGAGGAGTGGAGCTTCCTCTCATGCGTGGGTGTATCCTGTGCCCCACGTCCAGGACACATGCAGGTTTCCTAGTCCGGGCCCATGCTCAGATGATCAATGGGTACTCCCACCCCAACACACACACACACACACACACACACACACACACACACACACACACACACACTCTCTCTCTCTCTCTCTCTCGTACAGACACACACACTCTCACACACTCACACACACTCTCACACACACACTCACACACTGTCACACACTCACACACACTCTCTCACACACACACATTCATAGACACCCTCACACACACTCTCATACACACACTCTCACACACTCACACATACACTCACACACACTCTCATACACACACTCTCACACAAACACACACACTCACACACCCACACTCACACACACTCTCACACACTCACACACACACACACTCTCACATTCACACACACTCTCTCTCTCAGACTCACACATACACACACACTGAGGCAAAGATGTTCCCTTTCCTGCAGCATTCTCTGGCCTCTTTCCTAATTCCATGCAAGATGTCCCTGGGATAGAACAGGCTTTGGCTGAGTAAATGCTCAGAGGCAGCAGTTAAAGAGCAGGATACCCAGCTAATGTACCCCTGAAGCAGCAGCGCAGTCAGAGCCAGGAGAACAAGTTCCACCCCCACTCCCCACCCCCGCCCTCTACCTGGAGCTTAGGGATTCAGTCTTGGAAGCTACACTAAAAGTGCTTTAAAAAAACCCCGAAAACCTTGGTTTATTGACAGGACAATGGTTTCTGCTTCCCAGGCTGAGGCAGTCAGATTCTAAGACAGTCCCCAAGATTCCCTCCCCTGGTGTAAACGCCCTGTATGATCCCCTCACTTGAGTGGGAGGGACTTGTGAATGTGATGAGATTTCACTCCTCCATTTAGGTTTCTAATAATTGACTCTAAGTTAATCAGAAGGGAGATTATCCTGGGTGGATGTGACTTAATCAGGTAAAAAAAAAAAAAAAGGTCAAAAAGCAGCAGAGAGATTCTCTTGCTGGCCCTGAAGAAGAAAGCTGCTTTGTTGTGAGAAGGCCAGTGGAGGGGAAGTATGGCAAGGACTGGGAGCTGAAAGCTAGCAAGACCCTGGGACCTCAGTCCTGCAGCCACAAGGGGCTGACTCCTGCCAACAACCTGAAGGGGCCTGCGAGAGGGAGGCTCCATGAGCCTCAGATGTTCGCAGCTCGGGCTGACATCTTGATCTCAACCTCATCAGACTGAGCAGAGGAGCCAGCACTCCCATTTCCTGATCCATGGAAGCCTTGGGAGACCAAATGAACAGAGCTTTCCTGGCTGTTGGGGCCGATTTCCCTGGTACCCACTCGACGTGGCGTCTGACTCACATCTGTAAATCACCCCACCACGACGGGGCCCTGCCCAAGTCAGTGCTCACTCAAGGCTGGTGCGCGGGTAGGTGGCAGATCTGGGCAGAGCCTTCCACAGACACGGAGACAGCCCAATAGCTCCTCTGGGGCCCTTTCCAGTGTGAGGCCAAATCTGTCCTGAAAAGCACTTCTGGAAAATTCCTGCATTGGTCTTGAAGTATTTGTGGTAGCCGACCTTCTACCTATTGGGATCCAGAAGAATCTTGAGCCCTGCCTTAATGTGCATGTCGAAAGCAAGTCCACTGCTCCCCATCTGTACCTGTCTGCACCTGATGACCCAACCACAGCACACCTGCACATCCTCACACCTTCAGCAGCTCTGACCTAAACTGACAGAGGGGCTTCTTCTAAGAACACTGAGCAGGGAGGCCCACGAGGCATCATGGACTGTTTCCCGTTATCTGACAGATCTCAGGAACAGAAAGCTACATGCCAGGGCTGTGCCTGCCGGGAGGCCCCCTGACCGCCTCTAGGTCGGCACAGCCGCTGGAGGAGGCTGCTGAGAGCCTGCCACTCACAGGCCTTTTATGACTTTTGTAAACACTTAACAGGAAAGAAACATGGGGGGACCGCAGGTGGTGGCAGCATCCTGGAACCGCCTGCAAAAGGAGGTCTGAGGTCCACAGGCCTGGAGGAGCCCTGCTGATGGCTGGGGAGTAGCCTGGGACTGTGGCTTAAGAGTAATCAGTGTCATGTTGCTACATTTTCTTAAAAAAACTCTGCCTGGAGAAGACCAGCAGGGATTGCTTTGGTCAAGTATTTCACAAAGACGTTTGGCCTGAGAAACCACGATGCAAACTGCAAATCCGAACCCCAGGATTAAGGAAGATGGGGCAGGATTAAGGCACTTGCCCAAAGGGACAGGTTCTTTCCATTAGGATAAACCCTCTTCTTAACTGCTCTGGTCAACCCAGCACCCGCCGGGGCCAGAGGGACCCAGCATATACATACAGCATGTCAGGACAGTTGTCCGGCTTGTCCAGAAGGCCGCCCTCCATGACGAAGCGAAGGACTTGCTCATTGGACAGACCCTGGTATGGCTGCTCGGCCAGCGTGGCGATCTCCCAGAGGACGACCCCGAAGGACCTACAGGGAGAAAAGAAACGTGAGGTGCTCGGAAAGGGGTGGACAGAGCCACACAGCCCTCTCCCTTTGGGCGACTGAGCGCATGTCAGGCAGTGAGCCAGGCCCTGGGCTAAGTGTGGAACATCCATCCTCATGTGTCGTAGAGTCGATGCAGCCCTGGTGGCACAGCTCTGCCAGCTGAGGGGAGGGAGTGTTCAGGGCCCTTGAACAGCCAGCGAGCACGTGATCTCCCATGGGAGCCCCGGGCAAGCTGAGTTCAGGGCCCAGCCCTAGCCAGGACCCTGCAGGGCAGCGTCTCCCTAATGTGCTTTATACCACCAATAATCGAATGCTGGTCCCCAGGCCCGGCTGGGACAGTGATTCAGTGCAAATCCCTGGGACTAAATGCATCCTGGGACAAGCAAGCTGTTCAACAAGCTCTCCGTTTTGAAACTTCTCTAAGCAGGAACCCCTGGTTGAGTTTTTAACGCCTATGGATGCCTGGGCCCCCGACTGATTTCACTGGTCTGGGGTGGGGGCCTGGGCCTTGGGGTGTCGAAAAGCTCAGTGGGGATCTTACAGGTCCAGGAGGGCCCGGGGAGACGAGGGGCTCAGCCTCACAGGTGGGGGACAGAGAGGGGCGGCACTGGCTGGGGTGGGGCTCGCGCACTAGGAAGAATCCTTAGGCCCAGAGTTTAGCCAAGGTGGGGGGAAGGGGGTGGCCGAGGAACCAAGTCAGCAAGGGGAGCAGGGAGCGATTCCGCCTCGCATGCGCTTCTGCCTGTAGGTTAGAAGATCCTACTACTGGAAAACAAACTAAAATAGGTATACACATACACAGAAATTTCAGACTGAGGATGTTAAAAAAAGGCAGTGCTGTAATCTGCAAAATAAAGATGCCTTCCCAGCATACATCACCGTCTTTCACAAATTCTCCACGGTCTATTTGCCTTTCCATTCGGTTCATTTCCAAAGATTAAAGCCTGCCGCTTGGCCAGCCCGAGGGGCTTCCTGGACCTTCCGCAGGCCAGGGGTGTGGGCAAAGCCGCACTGAAAATTCTGGGGCGGCGCTTCCTGCCCAGAGCTCTGCGGATCCTGGCCAAGCCGAGCCAGGAGGGCCGCGGACTTTGTATCAGAATGTTTTACTCGATGCTTCAGCTCCTTTCCATGAACAAAAGGGTTTTGTACAAATTGATGCTGAGAGCAGATGTCAGACATAAATATTTAGAATCTTAGCCCTCAGAGGACCGACCCACCCAAGATCCTTTTGAACCTCAGTGACCGAGAAATAGTCTTGGTATTGCACGAGAGACCTAGGAAAGCTGAAGGCCCGGAGGCCCAAATGCAGTGTTCGCAGGCCCAGCCGAGGGCAGTGGGCTCCCCCGTCAACCTGGGCTGGGGGATCTCCGCAGACTGAATTGGCCTGGTCACCTAGGTCGCTGCCTCAGAGGCCATGGCTCCCAACTCCACCTCTGAAATGCAGTACCCAACTGACGGCAGACCTGGCCTGAGAAATAACCTGAAAATGCGGTTTCGCCCAGCCCCACGTCTCCCCCCCCCCGCCCCACACGCTCCTCGGCTGTGCCAGCTGCTGTCAGGCGGCCAGCGCCCACCAGACGGCGCCCGTGCTGACCACTCAGCGCCTATTGCCCCACTCCAAGCTCTGGGTTACTGTGGATCCTTGACCTTAATGCGTCTCAACTCTGTCTCGCCACCCTGATATTGCCAAATGTCTCCTAGGAGACGCCATCAACCCTGTGGAGAACCACTGCTAGTGTAACATCACTAAAATGAGAACCACAACTCTAGTATAAAGTCAGAAGCTCATGCGTTTAGCTTCTCTCATAAGTGAATCAAATAAACTCTTCAGAAATTAAAGAGTGTTTCCCAGCGGGTTTGGGGCAGTAGAGGAAAAAAATATTAACTTTCTTAGAGAATGCCACTTTCCTTTGTAGAGGAGGGGAAAAAAAATCCTTTTCTTCTGTCCTGCTCAGTTCTCAGCTGGGGCTCTGTATCAAAAGACAGATTAACAAGAGAAAGGGTACAGATTTTTTAAATAGAAGTTTTACACGACACAGGAGCCTTCATAAGGAAATGAAGACCCAACAAAGTAGTAAAACCTAAGCATTTTTTATATTAGTTTTGATGAAGAGCACAAAGTCATGGAAAAAGGTGACAGGACAGAAGGATATGAGCAAAGGGTACAGTGAACTGGAGAAACCCAGCAAGACTTGTTAGTCCAGATTCCTCTTGGTGTCTTAGGAAATAAGGATGCTTCTTTCCTCCAGGGCATATAAGGGTCATAAGCCTGCTTCAGGGGAAGGTCAGAGAGTCCTTCCTGCAAATTCCACTTCTCGACTCCTTCAGCTTAAAAGAGTCAACATGCCAACGACAAACTCCTACAGTAGAGCACAGGGAACTAACTATATTCAGTAGCACGCCGAGGTCATCCTTCCCACACCTCCTCAGATAACCCCCACAGCTTGCCCGTGCAGGCTCAGACCTGCCCAAAGGTCTGCTCCCCTCCTTTCGTCCTCCCAGCACATCCTCAGCGCAGATGGTCGCCTTTGCCTGGCCCGCAGGACGCCTCCTTTTTGGCACCAACGTCTTACTCAGAGGAGCTTCACACTCTAGCTTAACGTGAACTTCTTCAAACACGGCTCTAGGTCACTCTCCGGCTCAGAAGCCTCTCCTCACAGAGCCTGCAGAATTAGTCCCAAACCCCTAACACAAGAGCCAAGGCCTCACTTGAGCTCTCTTCAGCCTAACTCCCCCGAGGAAGTCCCACCATCCTCCACACGCACTAAGCGCTTCCCACCACCGTGGTTTCCCCCAGTGTTCCCACCGCCAAGAGCCCACTTCCTCACTGTTCGGAAGGTGACAGTCCATACTTCAGGGTGCCCCACGACTCCCGTTCTTCGGGGAAGGGGTCTGTGATCCCAGTCTGTCAGGGTCGCTTCCTGTTCTCTACAAGACTTCATCCCTCAGGGACAACCACCATGTCTCTAGGCACCCTGGTTCTTGCACATGCTGAGCACTGTGCCTGGGCCATGCCAGGTCCTCATGATCACACACACGAAAGAACACAGAAGGTGACAGAGCCGGCTCTCCACAAAGGCTTTCCCTGCAGTGACTCTGGTTTGATGTCAGTGTCACCTGTCTGTGAGGGCCACTTAGTGCTGGCGTCCTTCACAGGACATGACTAGCCGAGTTCAACCATTTTTCTGCCCCAAGGTATGGAGGCTAAAGCATCTCTACCCAACACCAACGTTCCTCCCTGTCATCACCAGTTGTCACAGGGGCCACTTAAACATCTAATGAGGTTCTGCAGACATCCCCAACAGACCTTACCTCACAGATGGAGTAGCTAAAGCCCACAGATACCCCATGGTTTGACCAAGGCCACACAGCCAGAGACACTGAGAAATATGCAACGCCTGCATGTTTTTCAGAGCAGGTCATTTACAATGTGGCACTGGCATTTAATGCCTCATACAAAACCAAGCTTTGAATTTTATGGATTTAATCTTTAAACATTAGATAAATGCCTTTGTGTGAAGTCTTTTCTAATTACGAGCATTGGGGTTGTTTTCCCAAGTAAGGGACAACTTGGTGTGAGACTCACTTCAATTCCAGTGCTGGTTAAAGTCAGCATTCAATAATTACACCTCCTTGGGCTTCCCTGGCGGCGCAGTGGTTGAGAATCTGCCTGCCAATACAGGGGACACGGGTTTGAGCCCTGGTCTGGGGGGATCCCACATGCCGTGGAGCAACTAGGCCCGTGAGCCACAGCTACTGAGCCTGCGCGTCTGGAGCTTGTGCTCCGCAACAAGAGAGGGCGCGATAGTGAGAGGCCCGCGCACCGCGATGAAGAGTGGCCCCCGCTTGCCGCAACTAGAGAAAGCCCTTGCACAGAAACGAAGACCCAACACAGCCAAAAATAAATAAATAAATAAATAAATAATAAAAATAAAGGAATTCCTTTTAAAAAAATAAATAATTACACCTCCTCATACCAGGACGGGATCTGTCAATGTCCCACCCACCAGCAAATCGAAACCTACAGAGATATGCACATTACCTGCTGATGTGAATTCACCACTGAAGAACCAAATAACTCTAGGAGGGAGCAACCAGCCCTGGATATCTGTGGCCATTTGGAAAGCTTCTCAGTAAGTCAAGAAATGAAGACTGTTGTAGGGTGATTCAGTTGCCCAGGAAGGGAACACACCTTCAAGCCATGGATTTCCCCCTCCCCAGTCCTGTGCCTGGTTCCCTCCATGCCTGGAGGGCACACCTGTGTCTTCTAACCCAAAGGAACCATTTGCAGGGACACAGTGCTACAAGGGAGCTATAAGAGGAACAAGGACAGTGCCCAAGGGCCTGGGAATAATGTCTCCAAGGATAGCAGGAAAACCTAAAGATATTCCACCTAGAGAAAAGAGACCACTTCCTTGTGACTCCAAGGCCTGTCTTATCAAAAACAGAGCAGGGTGTGCAACCGTGCTACAGAGAAGGGCCAACGGGGTGTCAGCAAGAGGCCGACTTAAGCATAGCATGAGAAAGACCTGCAAAACCCAAGGATGTCTTAAGGATTAGGGCTGTCTGTCTTCATGAGAGAGGAATTAGCAGTTCCTGGAAATATGTGAGCAGAAGCTCAAAAACCAGCTGTCAAAGACGCTGTAGATGGGGTTTGGGGACTTTGAGGTCCCGACCTCAGAATATCTTCTGATCCTAAAATTCTAGGGTATCTTCTGCAAAGTCAAATACAATTCTTTGTATTTCTTTCTAGACTTTAACTATTTAGGGATGACTGTTTTGTACCATTGAATACACTCAGAAATGATTTTCATTCCTTCAAGAGGGAGCACTTTAGATCCTGGGGAGCTGAGAAGCCTTCCATATTCTCCATTGTCCTAGCCTACCCACCTTACCAGTGTTATCCTCAAAGGCTATGTTAAAAAAAAAAAACTAAAGCACTGTCAAAGCCTGAACATGGAATGGAATGAATATGAAATCCCTACTCTTGTTTATATATATTTTTTCTTACTGGTTCATAATGTCTACGTCATCAAATGGGAGAAAAATGGCAATGAACACCCTTTACTGCTGCTTGTTGCAATTGCTGCTAACCAGAATTTGGTAAACTTAGCCTGTGAGATATTAACAACTCTAGTTTTATCTTCCTGCCCTGCCTCTGTTTTCCCTGGCTCTCGTGGTTTTCTATTTTACTGCACTGTAAGCTGACCTCAAAGTTGTTGGAAGCATGGATCCTAGAATAAACAGATGCGGGTGTGGACCCAGGCCTGTCCTCTCCCCATCATCTCTATATCTAAAAATGGTGTTGAACACTTTGATTTGACTGTGAAGAGGGAACCATCTTGAATAGGCTGATTGCAAAACAGACCTCACACTTGAGCTCAAGAAGAAATCATGCTTTGCTGGGTCACATTCAAATGCTATTTCCAATTCGCACCTGTCTTCAAAATAGGATCCAAGGCCCTTGATCCCAAGGTTCACGAGGTTAAAAAAAAAAAATGATGTCGGTCACTATTTAAATAGCTCCTCTATGTGGTCATCCCTACAGTTGGAGTAAACAACTACCATTTCTGTAACACACCAGCAATGGGATCTCCTGAGAGGACAGCCAAGAAACTAGCCGACGTTCTAGAAGGTAGACGTGCCAGGGCCTTCGCCTGCCAAGAACCTCAATTGTATTTCAGAACCTAACCACCTCTCCACAATGTTGCTGAGGAGCCGCAATAAACAATACTATCAAAAGGCCTCTGCATCCGTAGCTGATGCACCTTCTACCCCAAGATACGTCCATGACTAAGGGAGACACTTTGCTTTCCACACCATCCCTGGGTCAACAACGATAGGTGCCCATTGGAAGAGGACAGACAGCAGATGGAACCAATAGGAAAACACATCAAGACTCATAAGCTTTGGGTCTAAAATAAGCACTGTTTGCAATCTGAAGGCTTAATTAGGTGAAGCAACCCCCTCCCCAAACACACACATATGCACACGTGTGCGTGCACACACGTCACATCTATTTATTGCGAAAGAAAATGAGAGAAGGCAGGCGGGGGAGAAGCAGAAAGAGATAAAATTTTCTGGCTTGTCCCCATACCCTAGCCCCTGGTGGTGTGTCTCCAGGCCTCCCAACCACTCGGTGAGCAGCTAAGCATTGAAAGAAATGTTGGTCCCACAAATTCTTTAGATCCCACAAGTGCCCATTGACAACAGGAACACGTCAGTGATGAGGGGGTGGCCCCCATCACACTGAGTCAAAGCTGGAAAGGGGTAACAATGAACAGAAAACAGGAGGAAAGGAAAGGACTCGTGGGGGCCGGGGGCTGGCGTTACAGGAAAGGTCTCTCGTACCAGACGTCAGAGTGCGTGGTGAAGACTCCATCCTTGAGGGACTCGGGGGACATCCAGCGCACAGGCAGCAGCCCCTTCCCTCCCTTCCGGTAATAGTCGGTCTCATAGATGTCTCTCGTCATCCCAAAATCTGTGAGGAGGAGAGGAGGCACGAGAGTTACCCCGTGTGAGTAATGTCGGGGGAGAAGCTAAGAGGCACAGTGACGTCTCAGAGGAGGGTCCTGTGCCCACAGCCAAGTCCAAGGGCAAACTGGCTTTAGGTAGGCCGATATCCATGCTGCCACCTGATGAGGCAGAAACTGTAGGGGAGGACCGGTGAGTCACATGACAAGCAAATGCCCAGAAATCTCTGCCTTTAAATATATTTACAATGTGATTCTTTTAAGAAGGTAGCTCCCTCATTGCATTTAAAATGAGAGGCATCTTACAAATCATCAGGACCCATAGTTTACCAGGAAAATATGTACTGAGTAGAGCAAAGGTCATTTGTATGCGGTTTAAAAACATGATCAAATAGCCAGGAGCATGTTGACTTTTATTTACTTGGTAACACTGCCTCATTATCAGAGGAAAGAAAGTAGTTTCACCATCTAATAAGGGGGAAAATATTGAGAGTACCAATTCACGATGAAAAAAGTACACAGTAAGATGCCTAAGAGATGGTATTTACTAGGCCCCTGAAGCTATTACTCAATAATGTTTTTCAACATAATACTCCCACTCATTTTTGAAAATGTCTTCCATTTTCCATGTCTCTAGAAGATGTCACATAATTATGTTTGATGGCAGGCTTGCTTTATAATCCTAAATTATTGCTTCTTTGTCAGATTTTGATTTTCCACTCAATCATGTAACCTTTTCTTACAGGGACTCTTCCGTTCTCCTTCCCAGGAGAAAGGGCTGCTCTCCTTTTTAAAATGTTCATTTATGTCTCTAACTCTGCAACAAAGAGGTAAGGCTACAAAGCAAACACAGAGAACAAAGTTCCTTGGACGTTAATCAACATAAATTCCTTGTACTATGCTAACGGCCATCGAATTGCCTCTGGTAAAATTGCTTGTCATATTTGTAATCCATAGGAGACTGGGCATTAGAAAAACATTTTTGAATCCTAGCGAAGAATAAAAACGAAGTGCTAAAGTCTTATCTCCAAACTATCCAGTGACATGCAAATAGAGGATTTGCTTTTCCTTGCACAAAAAGGAAAGACAGAAATCCCAGAAAAAAAGCACAGACTATTTCTTCCTTAACCCAAAAGAAAAATTTCAAATTTTAGGAAGAAAAAACACAGTACAAAGAAAACATCACTATAAATATGCCACATAGTTAAATAGCAAATAGAGTCCTTGCTGATTTGGACTTCCAATGGCAAGTGGCACAAAAATGGCTCTCCCGCAGTGAGGGCGAGCAGGGAAGTAAAGGAGCAGGAACTGAGTTAGGCCACAGACACTAACGTTTCCGTTTCCGAGGACCTGCCCACACCCAGCATGTATGTGCCTGGTGCTTTCCTGCACCGAGTCTTTCCCAGCATCTCATGGCTCTCTTACAGCATCATCCCCATTTCAGACGTCAAGAAATTGGGGCTCACAGAACTTAAAGACACTTGCCGCAAGCCTCAAGTCTGTTAGTGGCAGAACCGGGATTTAGTTTAGTTAGTGACTGCCTGGCTCTGCAGCTGGGGAAGGGAGCTGGTTGGCATCTCTGTGGGAACAATCTGAGTCCTCGCTGAGAAGGGAAGGGGAGGGAGCAGGGTACACAGAGGAAGTCCAGGCAGCAGCCATAGGGGCTCTTCCCTGAGGGCCCCAGGGCAAGACAACCTCAGACTTTCAGGGGTGTCAAATGTGTGGATGCCTCAAAGGGCCAACCCAGGGACACACAGAATAACTGATGGCCAAGGATATTTGCTATACGATATGGCTCCATCCATTACCTCTAGCTCCTAAAAATGAAAGATAAAGACGCCCATCCCCACTTGGGAAACCATTCTAGAGGGGATACTCATTGTTCACCAAAGGGCCAAAATAGTCATTCAAAATCATTGTTAAAAAAACCCCAAAAACACTGCTAAAGGAAGGCGAGCACTTCCAGAACAGACAGTTCAAGAGCTAGACAAAGAGGTTTAAATAGTTTTTGGATGTAAAGTCTTCCTGTAGCTTCTCAGGATAAATATTTAGCATTTTTCTAAGACATCATCATCTCATAGTGGGAAGAGCAGGTGGTTCCCACGCAGCCCTGATGTTTTATGTGTTTTATCAGGCAGATTCAAGGACCAAAGTAAAATCCAAACCTAAAGTCCGAAATAAATTCCTCACCAGTGACCAGAAATATAATCCACCCCCCTTTTCTGGTGTTACAGTGGGTGGTGGCAACAAAGGGTCTAAGGAGGAGTTTAGTTAGCTAATAAGTAAGGGTTGCAATAAAGATCAAGAGCTCCGAGGTTGACCAGCTCAGGTGTGAACCCCAGAAAGCAGCGGTCTTCCCTCATCCTGTAACCACTCCTGCTCTGTGCACGGGCTTCACCATCGGGAACCTCACCTCTTAGAAAACGCCATGGACCCCTTGTTGTTGTGAGGCAGACAATGTTCCTTGTAAGCTGGAAAACCGGAGGACATACTGGTAGTATGGAGGGCAACTTTTAGGTACAAGTCAAAATCACCTGAGGACACTGTCTCAACTATTTCTGGAAACAATGCTTAGAACTGTTCTGCCAAGAAATGCCTCAAGTGCCAGTAGAGGCAACCTCAGGGACCACGGCCTCAGCTCACCCGTGGCCACTGCCTGGACCACTGCGCCCATGCATTATCAGGATTAGAGCCAGGCTGGCTGGGTTTGTGACTATTGACTGGACACAATCACATTATTCCCAAGAGTAAGACTCTGCAGTCACGGGATGCATCGGAAAACCTCTCCACAGGCAGGCTAATGCCCACTTGGCCCCTAAAACATGTGCGAGTTTAGTTCTTGCTCAGATCTGGAAAGCTAAGGACACACCTCCGATTTTGACTGTGAAATCTTCGGCCACCATGCAGTTCCGGGCAGCGAGGTCTCTGTGGACAAACTTATTGGCGTTGAGGTATGCCATGCCATCTGCAATCTCTCCAGCCATCTGGATCATTTTGCTTAGGCTGGGAGGTGCTAGGACTGGATTATTCTGTTGGAGATTAAAAAAAAAAAAATCCATGTGAGAATTTAGGAATTTTTCCCTCCCCGTGTTCTTTCACGGTTTGCAAATCCACCTTTGTTCAATCTGAGCACCACAGGTTATTCTGCTAAGAAACCAGGAGTGGCTCAGAAGGAGGCCATGGCACTTGCCCTCTGACCACATCACAAAACTGCAGAGAGAAGCACCTATTAGCACAACTTGGGACCAGCATCTTCGATTTTGGGTGGGGCCAACATCATTTAAAGTGAAACCAGCAATTTTTGATATTAAAAATTCTGGATATTCAAATTCCAATTAGTGTATGTGTTCCTTTTATTTCTACAATCCAACTCCATACAGGGAAAAGGAGGGAGAGGACATTACAAAGGCCATGTGGAAATAAGCAAACGGGTTTCTTGAATGGACACTGGATGTGTTATTTCCTATGTTAAATTATTTAATCCTTTTCTTTCCCTTCAACTTTCTTCTAAAGTACAAAACCATCAAGATTAATTTGTTCACCTTACAGAGTGGCATTCCTTGGATTATTATTTTCTGTGGGTGCTGAGGAAAGCAAGCCCTTGACAGTTCATTTAAGTCCAGCAGAAGCTTATTCTGGAGGGGACCAATGTCCAACAGTGACAGGTAACACGGATAAACGTTTCGTCTTTGCAGAGAAGGGCAACATACCGACTTCAGAATTGAGAAGAAATACCCCCAAATAATAAATCCATTTAGAAAAGTTTTATATAAAATGTGTGTCCAAGGCTCTTTATCCTAAAAGAAAGTGTGGAAACCAGTCAGCACTCCCAGTTTAGATGCTGACCACCTCTTGTTTGTGTGAGTTCAACAGACTTTACCTCAGTTTCCCTGACTACAGAGCATCTGTCACAACACGGCAAAGCCATCCTGCTCTGACAGGTCCCACACGTCCCCTTCCCAGCTCAAACCCTGCGCCACAGGAAGAACACGTCTGGGCTTTAGGATCAGACCGTCTGGCCTCCTGCCTGGGCTCTTTCACATGGGATCGAGGCGGGGTCACTGCTGGGAGGATGACCTGGGACCATGCATGGCAAGTGTCCGCCACTGCCTGGCCAAGGTCCATGCCCAGGGAATGCTGGTTTCGCCCAGTGAGGTGCTAGTTTCTGCCCCAAAGCTAGGAGCAACATAACAACTCTCCAAGTACTTGGGGGTTGGTTCCCTACACTTGAATTTTGAAGCTACTATCAGGACTGTCTGTGGTGATTTAAAATCCTCATTACTGAGTTCCCTGGGGAAGTGATGTGATGACCCGAAGGATAAGCCAAAACTACCCCCTTCCTTTACAAAGGGGCCTTGTTTAGAGGAGCCTTTTTCCCTCAGGACCTAACATTCCCTTTAACCTTTTCAGGGCTTTAGATATGCATGGTACACCAGGAAATCGGCAGGTAAAATGTTAACTTTATGCTCATAATACTTAAGTTGTGGAATATTAAGTTAGGCGCTTATTAGAAGTGGCGCTTCATAATATTAATACGAAAAACAGAATCAAAAAAAGGAACCTGATTTTAAGTATTGAAGGAGAGGGCTGACATTCTGTCAGTCATGGTGCTAATACTGCCATTCTTTCAGACGTCTTAGAAAACAGAAATATTTAACTTGCTTAGAACTACTTAAGACGCGTATACACAAGCATTCCCATTTAGTGAGGGAAGTGAATGAATCTTCACTGGGGGAAGATGCCAAGTAGAGTATAATGAAACCACAGGACAAGCATATGTATTTTTATACTTGACATGGGTTAGAAAGAACAACTTTAAATCTGACAAATCTAAAAGTGAATTTTGGGGGGGCTTCCCTGGTGGCGCAGTGGTTAAGAATCCGCCTGCCAATGCAGGGGACACGGGTTCGAGCCCTGGTCCGGGAGGATCCCACATGCCACGGAGCAACTAAGCCTGTGCGCCACAACTACTGAGCATGTGCTCTAGAGCCTGCGTGCCACAACTCCTGAAGCCCGGGCGCCTAGAGCCTGTGCTCTGCAACAAGAGAAGCCACCGCAATGAGAAGCCCGCACACCGCAACGAAGAGTAGCCCCTGCTCACTGCAACTAGAGAAAGCCCGCGCACAGCAACAAAGACCCAATGCAGCCAAAAATAAATAAATAAAATAAATAAATTTTTTTTTTAAAAAAGTTAATTTTTGATCTGAAAAGGACTTTAGTAGTCATCTTGTCCAACCCTCTTATTTTACACATAAGGAAACCAAGGCCCAGAGCCTGAAGCAGCCACCTGAGGATGCAGACAGGTAGTGGCAGAGCCAGGACTAAGGCTATGTGTTGCAAATTTTTATTCTGTGCCTGAAACTGGGGACGAAGGAAGTAAGTGCTTCAGACTTTTCAGAGGTGCCTTAAATGAATCTGATAAGAAACATACTGCCACATCTCCAGTCACCCAGCTGATGAAGCTTTTCTCCTTCGTGCTGGCTTGTGTATTACAAAGTGAGCTGGGAAAAGGCACTAAGATCCAGGGGAGCTAGGGACCCACGCTGGGCAGAGCAGAGGGTGGGTGTGTTGAAAACCGCCCTGCTCGGGGCCTCAGTCCACACTGGGCCTCGCGGCCCTTGCAGAACCACACGCATCATCTGCTGTGAGTAAAGGAAGCCACGTGTGAACAAGTGCTTGGAACAAAAACTAAGCAACTACTACTTGCGAGATGATTAAGTTGCCAATTAAAAGAAGAAAACAAAAGATTAAGCTCAAACAGAGAAAGGCTACAGACAGTCAAGAAGGGTAGAGAAAGGGGAGGATCCAAGGCACAAAAGCAGACTCAAAGCTTCCTCAACAGGCAGCAAAGTCAGGGTCCAAGTGAGGACTTGAGACCCACCAAGGCAGCCAAGTGAAAGGCAGATGTTGCTGGTGTCACTTCTAAGTGTTTATCTCCCACTTTACTCTTAAAAGTCGTTCCTCCAAACGTTACAAAGCTGGGTTCACGGGGAGACACCAGGGTAACACAAATTGATATTTTTTTCATACTAAGTAGAGATGATTGTGCAGCTGAGGTGATGATCATTCAGAAGCTCAAGCAAGACACTGATTCGGGATAAAGCCTGAAATGTGGATGCAGGGCTTGAGAAATGGGGCTCCCCCGGCTCAAAGGCTCAGACTGCCCACAGGAGGGGAAGGGGCACACGTCGGGTGGGGGCCTGTGAGTGAGTGGGTGTCTGCGCACAGAGCTGGGAGGGAAAACACCTGGCACAAGAATCAAGTCAACCAGACAGTGAACTCTGACAAAAACGACACTGAGCTACACTGGGTCTGGGATGGACGGGAAACATAATGGGCTAGATGGGGATCCACTAAGAACCAAACAAGAGAAAGCTGGTCCAGGAGAGAAGGCAGTGGAGGAGACAGGCACTCCTGGCTGGGGTGGGAGGCAGGAAAGGCTCCAGGGAGGGAGCAGCGCGGACATGGTCTGTGGGTGGGAGTCAGGGAGAGACGGTGGTGGAGGAGGTGACTGGGGGTGGAGGGAATGATGTAGCAGCAAAAGCACACAGGGGTTTGAGTCATAAGGTACCTGCGGACTGGCAAGTGCCTCTCACAAAAGATCCAGGTCTCTCTCTAGTCAGGGAACTCCTTCATATACAGGACTAAGAACCAACCATGGGGCAAGAAAAGTGAATGGATTTTAAAGACGCAGTATCTTCTAGCGGAAGGTTCTAAAGGAAAGGGAACGGTTAACATGGGATATCAGTGAAAATCAAAACTGACCTCCATTTCTGGCCTCAGAGACCGGAGATAACTTTTGAGGTCCCCCCGGGTCATCAGTTCCATGATGACCAGCGTCGGCTGGCCCTGGGACACCACGCCCAGCAAGCGCACCTGTGAGGAAGGACAGAGAGAAGGGCTCAGAGGGTGAGGGCTGCCCACGATTGCGGCTCTCCCACCGCTGGGACCATCTGGCCCAGAGCAGAGCCCGTACGATGGGCCACTGGGGCTCACGGGCCAGCCCTGCATCACATCCAGAACCTTCATGTGCACAGTGTCTAAAGGAACAGTGGGGTGATGGGGGGGATCCCTACAGAAGACAGGGCGAGACAGCAAACCCACAAGTGTGCTCCCCAACACTTGGGGGCCCTTCTCTTACCACGTGGTGACAGTTGAACTCCTTCATCACCGAGGCCTCGTTGAGAAACTCAATCCTCTCGCGCATGCTGGCGGCCTCGTTCACCGTCTTAATGGCCACCCTGGTCTCAGGCTCATCCTTGACCACGCCCTTGGCGACACCTTCGTAAACCATCCCGAAGGAGCCCTGCCCCAGCTCCCGGCTCATGGTGATCTTCTCCCGGGCGACCTCCCACTCGTCAGGCACGTACACTGGGGAAGAAGAGGCCAGAACTGAAACAACGTGCTTTGGGCAAACTCCAGGCCAAAGAGGGCAAGATGCCACTTCCTAGAGCCCACAGAAGAGAACAGCAGGAGACAAGGATATGGCTTGTTCTGGAATCTCCCACAGGCTGTGGATTTCAGCAAGGCCACTGTACAGTCAAACACTAGAATTTCAAGTCCTCAAGGAGTTCTAGATAATTCAAAGATACCAACAGCATGTAAGAACCAGAAAGTCGTCCAATTTGAGACGTTGCTATAAGTATAAAATTCATGCTGGATTTCAAAAAACAATGTAAATATTTCAATAATTTTTTTACTGACTGCATATTAAAACTGATAATATTTTGGATATATTGAGTTAAAGAAAACCTTATCAACATGTATTTCACCTGTTTCTTTTTCCTATTTTATATGTGGCTACTAGAAAAATTTCAGGTTTCTTATGGGACTGGCACTCTATTTCCATTGGCAGCTCTGCTCTAGTCTGGACAGTTTCTCTGGCCTTGCCAGAGACCCTGGGGTGATGGATGAGGTACGGAAGCAACTGAGCTCTGGCACCGAGGGGCATTCAGTGGTGACCAGCATGGAGGGACAGCTGATGAGCAGAAGGGCCTCCCCAGGGCTTAGGCCTGGGGCCTGTGAACTCAGGGACCTCCCACCACTGGGGTGAGGGGCTGGGGGGTGGGGCTTGGTAATGACTAAGCCTGAATATGATTTCCTGTCCAGCCTATGCTTCTGGTCAGATTCAATTTGGTTTAAGAAAATAAATAAGTAATTCTAGGCAGGAGGAAGGAGAAAGAAAGAGGGAAAGGAAGAAGGGAGGAAAGAAAGAAAACGAAACAGAAGATCCATCCTACCACTCTGATGGGTAGGTGAGAACTAAAATAATATCAACCTGCTCTACAGCTCCATAAGAAATTTCAATTATTATCATATTCTTCTAATGCTGTGTGCTTACGTCCTTGCCTGAGAGGGGAACCCTTGGCATGCTCCACTGGCAGGAAAGAGGTGGTCCTGGCTTAGAAATGCAGAAGGACTGAGAGCCTGGGATGGCATCTGTTTGCCTTAAGGCTTTCAGATGTTAACCGTGGGCCTGCGGCTGGATGTAAGAGAAGCAGTGGATTGACAGCTATATTCCGACACCCCCAAGTCCCAGGTATCTACCTTTAAGTGATGTCTTAAAGCAAAGATGTCTATAAGTTAGGCCCAGGAGATACCACCAATTTACACCTCTAAGGAATTTCCAATAGGGACTATGTTAATCAATCTAGAATTTTCTTTCACATACATTTTTGTATTTCATAGTACGTATGTATGTGTTCAGGAATTTCACAAATGGAATTACAACCTCCATATGGCTTAGACAGCTTATAGCCCTGAAGAAGGGGCTGATGCTCACTTAGGAGAGTAAGTATGCAAGACAACCCAGTAGATAAGACTCTTCCTGATACCCCTCAGAAAGTATAAAGAGACACTGTATATATCCATTTATCTCTGAAAATCCAGGCTTGCCTTTAACCAGAATTAACTATGTAACACACCATGAAACATGGAGTTAAAACCAATCACATTCATTCCCTGGGAGGTAGCTGAAGTCAATACTCACAATCCTTTCTCTCAATTCAACCCAATAACTCTGACTTTAGCCAGCAGTCCTAAGCCCTGCCAGGCAGGAGAGGTTTACGTGCACAATGTTATCAGCGTTTCCCTGGAGGGGATTTTCAGTGTACTCTGGAGAATGGTGACATGCAGATTAGCTTCTGGAGAGAGAAGTTTTTAAAGCCTTTTTGAACTGCAATGTCATTTTGTTGCCCCTTGAGGAAACTAGCTATAAGATGCTTGTCAAAAGGCTGAATAAATTAAGTTCAAATAAGGTGACAGTCTTCCTACCTGTTGGCCTGGGTGACAGTAAGTTTTGTTTGTTTGTTTTGTTTTTAAAGAAGCAAGAAATATTATGAAGGCACTCTGGAAAGACACAAAATTTGAATTCAAATCGCCGTTAGTGTCTGATATGATTGTATTTGTGCTCTCTCTAAACTTCCTGGATCCTTCACAGTCAAAGCTACAAATGCCAATCTTCTATGCTTTATTTCAAAACCGAGCAGATTTTTGCAGTAGTCTTACTCCAGTGGATAGAGCTGGAAGTGGCCTTGCATTTTCCTTATAAATCCCATTAAGTGTGTGACGACTCCTTACCTTACTTGATTAAAAAAAAAACACTATTATTTATTCAAACAATGCATAAAAATCGTCTTGCCTTTTTTTTTTTTTAAAGAAAAAGATCCTCTCCACAAGTAACTACTCTTTTAAGTTTGGTGTGTATCCTTCCAGAACATTCTCTTATATGTACACACACACACATACATACAGACATGTAGGTGTGTGTGTACATATATATGTCTTTTAAAAATACAACTTTGTGAGACCTTTATATAAAGAAGAATAATGTCCTCATTATTCTACCTTGCTTCGCATTCAGAGGAGTCTGCTTTTGATTGGCTTTATTGTAAACACAATTTGAATTAGAAATTATTAAAGAAATCACAGTAATAAAACTTTACACACTTATATAGTGCTTTTAAATTGTTTTCTCATTTGATCAGGATGAGCAATTAGAATAATCATGACTCTTTATTTCACGTCTCCTGCACACACACTTCCACTTCTGAAGCATGAGCGAGGCAAACGTGTCTTCTAAATACATCCAGCCGATTCCATGCACTTATTTATTCACTTGACAAACCCTGGCCAGCTGCTCCTGTGGGCCAGCTTGCCGGTCTCCCCAGCCCCCAAGACCTCACAGTCCTTCCCCACAGCGACTGCATCACATGTCAACAAGATGCCAGGGGCTGCCTCATCCTGATTTCTCAACTGCCTAGTTCTGTGACCAGGGCGAGTTTCTCCTCTGAGCCTCATTACCCCACTGACAGACAGATGAGCATCAGACAACCCATCCTATAGGGATGCAGGGATCAAATGGGATGGCATTTGTGAACGTCTCTAGCAAAGTGCCAGTCAGTGGTACCCAATGACCAATGTCTCACCCCGACTTACTTTGAAAAGTTAGGATTTTGGCAAACTTGGAAGACAAGACAGCAAATAAGGAAAAACAAACTTCCAAGTCAGACTGTCTCAGACGTTTAACTAAATGGCTCTCATGAGTTACTACCAGAGGGAATGTGAACAGGCCATGAGGGTAAGAATCGTTAAGACCCCAGTCAGGAGGGAATGAACAGAAAATCTCCAAGATACAAAAATCAGAGAAGCTGTAGTGATCAAAGACAATTATAATGACATGAAACTCAAGTTGAAACTAGTTTAAAAGGACTGTTTTGTCAGCTGCAGCATATCTTCCAACTAGATGTTGACAATTATATAGCTTTTTTCATTCTAGCATAAAATTTCAAGCAATTAAATAAATGGATTACTGTGCTGGCCACATTCATCTCTGAAGCCCATTTTTCCTTGGGGCAGCCCAGACAGTCCCAGAATTTTTGACATATTCAGTGAACTGCTCAAAACATTGGTTTAAAAAAAAGTGTTAATGAAGATGGATCTGAGGCCAAAGGTACCTCAGAATAATGCAAATCTCTTCCCCTGAATTCGTAACACTCCCCAAAGCTCCTGAGCTGGGACCCCAGACAGTGACTGTAGTTTAGAAGCTTACCATCGGCTGCACTGAAGTACTCCGGGTTCACAGAGGCATACAGCACTCCGTTCCCCAGCCTGCTGTTATTTCTGTCAAAAAGGATGAAATTCAGGTTAGAAAAAAAAAATCCCCACATACTTTTATATGTACTTTCATCTTTGTTACCTCAGTTTTATTTGTTCTGATTCATTAAGGACCGGAAAGGGGTGGTGGAGGTGCTGTCAGGACAGCTCCACCACACTTGCTAACGCCTCTTTTGGCTTCTTCAACGGCCTCAAATTAGAGCTTTTTAAGAAACATTTGTTTCTTTACTTTGTTGGAAATTGAAAGGCTTATTTGATGGACAGGGTTAAAATATCATGTTTGAAAAAGCTTTGCACAAGCAGCGGTATCTGTGATGGGACAACCAGTGTGGGGATGATCCAGACTCCGAAGAAAAAGTCTTCTTCTGTTGTTGAATCATTAGAAAATATTCTCTTTTTTCTGTACATTTGATTGGAAAATCAGGTTTTCTTTTTCTTTTTTTTATAAATTTATTTATTTATTTATATTTTTTATTTTTGGCTGTGTTGGGTCTTCGTTTCTGTGCGAGGGCTTTCTCCAGTTGCGGCGAGCAGGGACCACTCTTCATCGCGGTGCGCGGGCCTCTCACTGTCGCGGCCTCTCCCGTTGCGGAGCACAGGCTCCAGACGTGCAGGCTCAGTAGTTGAGGCTCACGGGCTTAGTTGCTCCGCAGCATGTGGGATCTTCCCAGACCAGAGCTCGACCCCGTGTCCCCTGCATTGGCAGGCGGATTCTCAACCACTGCGCCGCCAAGGAAGCCCCCGAAAATCAGGTTTTCTGATCCATAAGATAACTCCTCAAACTTCTCAAAAAGTTCATCTTAACTTGGGTTCAAATCATCAAACCAGTCAGACACAGAAAGTATCTGAACTTTTCACCAAGTCACTCACCTTTTTCTATGGAAGACGTACAGCATTATAACCAACCCTCCTACTATCAGCAGAACAGCAATGGGCAGAGCGATGATCAGATGGATGAAGTTTTCATACGTTGCTACAGAAACAAATGGGAAACAAGAAAATGTCACGAGGTGAACAAACTGCTCGTGTCATTTGTTTATATTTAGCTGGGAGTATGGATAAAAAATCCCAAGAATTCCTTTATTGCCTATCATGAACTAGGAGTTCTGAAGGTAAACAGTATCGTACATAAAAGAAAAAAAAAAACAAACCCTGAGTTATTTGTAAAAAGATTAAATAAGTGCCGATGGAGGAGTAAAGTCATTTTTATTTTCAAAGTACAGTGTATTCTGAAATAATAGTTCAAATGATGGATTCAAGTAAAATAATCTTTGTAAACAGTTTGATGACTATTAGTGGAACTGCATACATTTGCTAAAAAAAAGAATAGATTCTTATGTATTATAGTGCTCAAGCTGTACTGACTTTTATCTGTCTTAAGACAGTTCCACAGACAATTAAAAAAAACAAAAAGTAACTGGATGGCACCCCTTGCTAAAGCTGCTCTGAATACGCCCCGAACATCAGAGTCTATAGTTACAAGTCTGAGACCACAGGGCTCCTGCCTGCTCATCACCATCCTCAGCTCTCAGATGACAGATGCCAGGCTGGACGCTGATCCACACACTGGAAAATTCTGTCAGACGCTGGTAATCAACACGTCCATAGGTAGCATAACAACCAGACAAGTGGACCACACATGCTGCAAGGATGCAGGGAGGAAGGGAGGGGGGAAGGGAGTCAGGGGAAGCTCGCCAAGCACAGGGGATGGCTGGAAATGATACTGGAGAGAAATCAGGGCCGGCTCCTAAGGGGCCTTGTCCAAGCTAAGCACTTTGAACTTCATTCTGCAGATTAAGCGGAACCAGTGAGAGCTCTCCAGCCCCACAGTGAACTGGTGGGATTTGTGTGGGAGAGATGGCTGTGCCTGAGGACAGCCTGGAAGGGCTGGCAGCGGGGAGGAGACCCTGCCCTGTCTGGTGAAGTGGGTCGGGGGGTGCCCTGGGCATGTTCTGCATCACCCAGCTCAGACCTCACCAAGGAATCACTGCTCCTTTTCTATGAATGAGAAAGACTCACAGAGATGAACTGTCCTCCCCAGGGTCACACATGCAGCTGGCTGGCCATGACCTAGGGATTGGAACCCAGGCTTCCGGCACCCCGGGCTCATGTTTTCCCTACGAAGCAAGCGCCCTGGAGGCTCTGAGCAGAGGCGGTGGTGGTGGCTACAGAGGCTGGATTCCAGAGGTATTTCAGAGGCAGAATCAATGAGATGTGGGTTTGAATGAGAAGTGGGTGGCAGGAGTGAAGGAAAGGGGAGGGGTGGCTGTGAGGTTCCTGGCCTGGGTGGTGGGTGGATTACGGGGTCACAGACTGAGCTGAGGAACAAAGGATGGAGAGAGATTTTGAAGGTAGCAACTGTGATTCTGGTTTTGTGCACGAGGCGTCTGAATTGCCTGTGGGACACCCACGTATGTAGAAATGAAGTTGGAACTCACTGGGGACCAAGTTACATCTATTGTAGATCACCCATCAGTGATTATTCTGCCACTAAACACTACTATTATTATTACTCTGTGAGGACTATTAAAGCTATTTTAATTTTTTTAATTAAAGATATTTTTATCAAATAGCTCTAAAAATGGATACAGGCTCCTGCATTTCCTAATTCTTGAAAATACTTGCAAATTAACACGGACTTTGGGAAGCTAGCGGAGTTTCTTTTTTGCCCCCGAGGACTATGTCTTCTATCTCTATCACTTACGCTACTGGTCAGGTTGTACCCTATTCTTTTTGAGTTTCACATTTCAATGGGGACATGGAGAAAGTGGAACACACCCAGAGAAGAACAAAATGACTGAATGGCTAGAAAATTGTTCTATGAGAATGGGCTACAAGAAAAGGCCCCAAACCTGAGATTATTTAGTCTGCTGAAGAAAAGCCTAAGGAGTAATTTAATAGTATTCAGGCACATGAAGGGTTCCTAAAAGGAGAGCAGTTGCCAGAAAGCTTCCAAAGCTTCCATCTCCTCTGAGGATTGAACAGGAGGAAGGGAGACTCAACCACAGCAGGAGAGAATCTTGTCTGACACAGGGAAAAACTTCCCAACGGTAAAGCAGGCACGCAGATTTAATTTCCCCATGGTGTATGCCAACTCCTGCTGGAAAGATGCCATCAGAGCGGCTCTTGGGTTTTCCACTGGCTCCCGGCACTCACAGGGTTAAAAACGGGGGAGCAATGGCAGAGAGGAACCTGTCATCTCTGCAGATAAGCCAAGGTCACTGAACCCCAGAAGCCAATGCTGCTGTTTCAAAGAACACAGCATCACGCTAGACCTCTAAACCTAGGCTCTATTCCTCAGGGATGGATGTGGAAAGGGGAGGAGAGGAGAAGAGAGAAAACAAAAAACTTCTTCGGGGAGGGCTCTGGGAACATCGTGAGAGTTCCAGCGCTGGAGTGTGTGGCACCAGCCAACTGGAAAGAGTAGGTAAAATGGACCACATGGAGAATTCAGACTATTTTAGATGATGGAATTATCTTCTTAAGCATCTGTTTACCCCTCACACAGTGCCAGGCTCATCAAATGCTACCTCAAGGTCTGCAATTCTATCCCCGCACATCCTTTTTCTGGTATCTGTCACTGTGTAGACTTCCAAATACCATGCATGTCTTTGACTAGGCGCTAACCAGGTGGACTGCTGGATCGACTGAATCCTGAATTTAAAAACTCAGACTCCAGACCAGAGTAGCACAGATGTGGACACCAGGAGAAACCAGAGCAGTGGGAACTGCCCACCTGACCCAAAAGTAGCACCACTAAGCAAGGCGGGACTGCTTTTTCTCGCGGAAGCAGTCAGGAATAGTGCTATGCCAGATTTGATCCCATTATCTGAACATGAAATAATCTTAAAAATTTGGTTTCTAATACAAAATAACAGAAACTCAACATGTAAGTAATAAGGGATATTTATGTCACCAAACAAAAATACTGAATTTTCTTGGCCAAGCAAGTATAGTGCCCTTGTGCTCATACATTTTACAAAACTCACTTTTAAAATCTAAAATCCTCGCCTAGAATGGCCTTCTAAGAATTCTGTCTTGTCGATGGTTTGAGCATAAAGTCACCACATGGCCCAGTCTCTGTGCCAAACAGGGAGAACTGTGCGTTTTCAAAGTGTGTTGCTGCTTTAAAAGTGCATCTGGTATTTTACCGCTGAGCAGTGACAGGGGTGATGCCTCAGCCTGGGATGCTGTCACGGCGACTCCTGCTCTGGAGCAGGCTGGAGCAGAAGGCCCCCAGGTTTCTGTCACCCCTTAGGATTCTAAGCCCTGAGTCGGAGCCCCAGTCAGCATCCCTGACGAGGCAGGAGGCAGAATGGTCAATTCAATGCTTTGTAAAATGCTTTGGACATAAACCAAGTTGAGAGCATGGGCCCCTTGCTGTCTCCCTCAAAAGAGGGGCTCAGACCACCTCCCTGCCCATCAGATGAGGTAGGGACTCCAAGTGTGGCAGCTCCCCAGCCTGAGCTCCTAGGTGAAGTGCTGGCAAAAGTGTGACTCTTCTGAAAGGTGGCCGACAGAAATCAGAAAACCAGAGAGCCCGGATGACGACCCAGGTTTCCCCAGTCCCAGCGCCACCTGCTTTCTGTTTTCCCAGCAACTCCCTCCACAAGCCTTACTTTTGGCCTGGACATAGAAGAACACAGGATCAGTCCACGACCCGTTCCCAGAGAGAGAGGTGGCCTGGATCCGGGCCGTGTAGTTCCCCGGGTTCAGCCGGTTTAGCTTGGCCCCTCCATACTTCCTGTACTCCTGTCTGGACACACATTCCCGCTGATCCTGGAGGAAATAAAACATATGTGTCAATTTCCCACAAACACGCCGCCTCGCCTCTCGCCTCCCACCTAACGCTGACCCCAATTTGCAATAAAAGGGAAAACACCCAGGCTTACATTATGGCAGTCCTCCAGTAACTCTAAGCACACCTGACCTTTAACCAAACCTTATTTCTTTAACCAAAAAGAGTTCCAGAAAGATTAAGTTGTTAAGACCAATCTCTAGGCTGAAAGATCGTTTTCTGCAAAGAAACAGTTTCTCGAGGGTGAGGATAAGCCAGCTCCTCGCACACTGTGAGAATTCCCCAAAGAGCATGGAGTTGGTAAAAAGACCTAAATCCTCACTGACTTACCTCCTTATTTTATTGTTCAAAGTCTTGAGCTAACCAGGAGGTGCCCTGTGTTGAAGTGTAACACATGCTACACCTGCAACAGAAACGCACCCACACACGGCCGGTGCCCCAGTCTTACCTCGACTTGTGATCCGTATTTTATTTCATACATTAAAATCAATCCATTGGGATTCTCAGGTTCTGGCCATTTTAAAAAGATGGAGTTCTCAGGCCTTGGCTCCCAGGTCACTGGCCCAGGAATGTCATCTGCTCCTTCTGCGCAACAATTGAAATAGGCGATAAAGTTAGATTCGAGTCCTCAGGGAGGGAGAGAAAAACACTGGACTAGCCTAAGAACACCCTCCCCAACCCCTCGTGCAGGACTGCGGACAGCGGCCGCGGCAACTCCTCCTGACCTGGCCTCACACACACAGCAGGGGTTTTGGAATTGGAGCAACCTCATGACCTGTAAGTCTCAAGATGCCACCACACCCTCCCTTCCCCTCAGTCTCCCAACAAAAAAGCCTACTCTCAAGTGCAGGAGGAAAATCTTGGCAAACTGAGTCACTTAGGTCTGGTACTCGGCTTCTATGCGACGCCATCAAACACAAGCATCATCGAAAAGGTGCTGAGTGAGCAGAAGCAGCGGCATCCAGCCTCCAAGCCGGGACCCAGATCCTTCACGCTCTGCGTCTGCACGCGGCAGATGCAATTTCTGCGCAGGTGTAAAGGATGGTCCCCGAGCCCGCCTGGGAGGAAGCCGCCAGGAAGCTGGTGCTGAGCGCAAGCTCGCTGCCTTCATCAGCGATTCCTGAAGCTGCCGGGTGAGGCTGGGGTGCCTGCTCTCTTGCTTTTGCTTCTTAAAGCAGTAAGCCAAGTGGTGAGCAATGTCACTGCAAGTTCCAGCTGGGAAACACTGAGAAATCAGCTGGGCTCTGTCTCTCCTGGGAGGGTGAGGAGGCTAAGGCTGGGTAGGCTGGCAGCAGCACGTCGGTGCCAGAACTGCGCCCAGGAGG
The DNA here is from genome assembly GCF_965194805.1 of Balaenoptera borealis. Classification (NCBI taxonomy): domain Eukaryota; kingdom Metazoa; phylum Chordata; class Mammalia; order Artiodactyla; family Balaenopteridae; genus Balaenoptera; species Balaenoptera borealis. The sequence goes on along the minus strand of NC_138866.1, from coordinate 135,632,659 downwards.
CCCCGCTCCCAGACTGCAGACACTGTGCTCTGTGCTACCTGCCAGCTCTGCAGGGAAGTGAACCGGGCAGTTCACCCATCCTGAAAGATGGATGTATGGCTGTCTAAGCCACAGGCAGCTTCTAACTTACAAGGGGAAGGTGAAGACCAAACAAGCAGGACCCAAGGCTGCTTGGGAGCGGACCTTGAGGAGCAACACTCAGTCTGAATCAAGGCAGCTAAATGGGGATTTCACTGAAACTTGAGAACTCAGGAGGGACCTGGCAAAAAAGGGCGATGGGAATGCACAATGCAAACAAAGGAGAAGGAAAAGAGTGGACCCTGCATCGAGCTCCCTGCTCTCGAGTACTCTGTATGGAGAGACTGGGGTGGGAGCGGGGTCACGATGCGTGAACTCCGTTCCCTGGGCTGCTGGGCCACCAAGCTGCCTGCAAATGACCACCCGTTCTTTAATAAGCAGGACTGAGACTAAGGGTCATCGTCCTGGGTGTTGGCCTCTGTGTCTACAAATCATAGTCTCCGCTAGGCTGTGAGTCGGGCGTGGGGTGAGCTGGATGACACCGTACCTGCAGGCATGGTTCTTGCAAAGACAAAGTTGGAGGCGCTGCAGCCGAGCTTCTCAGCTTCGTGGTTACAGCTGTGGATATCGATTCGGTACAGAGTAAAAGGCCGGAGGTTGGAGATGACAGTTCTCTCCTTGTTATCCACTCTGCTCTCGAAGAAAGGGTACTCTGTCTCGAGCTCTTCCGGGTCTGTGATGTTGTAGGTGTCCACCACCGTGGTGTTCCTGCTCCGGCTGGACATGGTGGTGTTGGCGACCTGCATGACCTCCCTCCGCTTCCGTTCAGGTCTGCAAGGAAGAGAGAGAGAAATGTGGCTTGTGAGTGAGGGCTTCCACCTCTTTTGTCTTTTCTGTGACTCGAGTTAGAGAAAGAAAAGAAAAATCTTCACCTTGGAATAAAAGGAGCTACTCAGCCCCCTTGCATAAGAACCAACAAATAATACAGGGATTTCCTTCCTCATTATTTATTTTGCTTTCTCTACACTGCAAACCTCAGCCTCAACGTGCAACCTGCCCCCTGGCTCCCCGAGTGGTTACTCGATGGTACCTAGAGGCAAACTAACGCCTCAGTCCCCACAGTGGGGAGGCTCAGGGGCACCCGGGCTGTTTCCTCAGAGCTGTTACAGTGGACAGGGACTGGGGAAGGGAGGCCACCCGGGATGCTGTCGGGAAAGCAGGGGGCCAGCAGAATGGCACGTCCCGATTCTCTGTAAACAGTCGCACTTCCACACCGTGTGACCAGCAGCTAATATCGTGGCCAGCTTTTCCCACACCCACCGATGGGACAACTTACTCCTGTCAGAAAACCTTGTTTACTCTTCAACATCTGTTGATATTTCAGTCACTTAAACCAAACTTTGTGACTTAAACTATAAAGGCAGAGATCAGTGAAAGGCACTCGGCACCAGATACTGACCCCAGAAAGGAACTCATGACCTCAGGCTGCCATCCTACTTCGAGACACATGGCCACGGACAGCAAAGAGCGTCATACTCAACCTGACTTGCCTGGTTTTAAGCTCTAAATAAACTGTTCTTAGAATGAATTGAAAGAAATAAAAATCGTCTTTGGAGAATTTAGTTGTAAACCAGAAAAGCTTCCTTTATGGTTTATTCAGCCGTTCTGTTACCCAGACACTCCTTTTACCCGAATTCTGTCGGAAATCGTGTGGACATCAGATGTACGCCTCAGTAGGAGGCATGAAACACCCCAAACGTGAGGTTCTTATCAACTGTGGCCCCTCACCATGGGCAAACTAGGGTATTATGTCTGTCCTGTGAAAAGAAAGGACAGCAAGTGCGACTAGACTTCGGAGAGAGGCCATCAAGACCGCAGGGTGGACGCATGCGTTCATCAGGGGAATGTGGTGTAGAGGAAACTTATTTTGAACTCAACAATGCAAACACAAGGCATTCGTGAAATCTGTGCCACCCACAGCTCTGCCTTCCTATCACCTGATCCTGTGTTCTTGGACTGATGAGGAAAACAGGCACTGCCTTGTAACTATCAACAGAAAGCTAGGGGCTCTTCAGTGAAACCTTTCCGAAGCCTGGACTCACAGCCTGAACCTCGGACAGGTCTTTGGGAAAAGACGGCAACGTAGCCGGCAGCCTCTGCTGGAGAATAAACAGATGGCTCCTGCTGGCCTGTCTGGGATGGTCTAAATCCATCCTTTTCTGTGTCCAAAGGAAGTAACACCGGCCAAGCCCCTGCTGGCCCGGCGGGGGATGGACTGTGTTGAGAAGCAGTGCAATGAAGGGAAAGAGCCCCAGTGTGTGGGGAGGAAGGGCCAAGCCCCAAATCCATAGTTAGTGAATCAGGCTGGTGGAGAAGTCACTGAACCTAGGTTCTAGTTTTAAAACATCTTTGAGCTCTTTTCCATCCTCAAACTTTCTGATTCTCGAGACCACGCATGATATACAGGATATCTAGACTAACACATGAACTGCAGCCATATCAATCACCCGTGAACAGGAGATGTCACCGGCGGGGCAGGTCGGGAGGTTCCATGGTTTTAACGGCAGGAGAGGAGGGGGCAGAAAGTTGCTAAGTGACCGATAGCTTCATTCTGAAAAGGAAATAGTGCCTCTACTTCCAAAAGGTCTTGATTTCCTGTTTTAATGATTTTTCAAAGTAAGATGTCTATCTTTGACTAGTATACAAATATCAGGAAGGTCACGTGACAGAAAATAAAAGTCTCTTTCAAAACCATTTGCTGCTACAACCTAAGAGAGCTTTTAAGGGCAAAGCAACTTCAGGATAAACAGAAGCTCGGGACTGCTGGTGCCCCTCTGGGTCGGGAGCTGGAAGAAGAGTGATCCCCAGGAGCAAGTACTGGCAGTGGGCTGGCAGCTGGGGCGCCATGGGGGTCAGGAAACGGGCTCGTAGGTACAATGCTGGCCTGAATCTTGCTCCTTTGCCCAGATTGTAGGCATGAGGTTGTTTCTAAACTCTGCACTACAATTTTTCAGGAAGAAAAAGAAGCCATCAGTCACCACTCTGTTTCCATCTCCGTCCCAAGACATCACAAGTCTGCCCCGCTGAATGTCCCTCCACTTTTCTGTTCTTTCTTTCTTTCTTTTTTTTTTTTTGTTGTGGTAAAACAAACTTTTAAAGTTAAAAAAAAAAACAACTAACAAAATTTTGTCATTTTAACCACTTTTAGGTGCACATTTCAGTGTCATTAATTACATTCATAATTCTGTGTAACCATCACCACTATTTCCAAAATCTTTCATTACCCCAAACAGAAGTTCCACACGCATTAAGGAATAACACCCCATTTCCCCTCCCCACAGCCTCTGGTAACCTCTAATCTACTTTCTGTTGCCATGAATTTGTCTGTTCAAGATATTTCATACACATGGAATCATACAATATCTCCTTCTGCGTCTGGCTGCTTTCACTCAGCATAATGTTTTCAAGGTTCATGCATGTGGTAGCCCATGCTTCAGAATCTCTCATTCCTTTACAGGGTTGAATAATATTCCATTGCAGGGCAAGACCACATTGGTTCATCCATTCATCTGCTGGTGGACACATGGGTTGTTCTCAGCTTTTGGCTATTTGAATAATTCTGCTCTAAACATTTATTTTCCTCCGCTTTTGTCCCCACTAGGCAGAAGCAGAGGCTGGAGCAGCGGAGCAGACAGATGCCCTAGGGTCGGGCTGCCTGGCTTGGAAAGGCTGTCTTTTGCACGGCTTCACAAACTGCTTGTCAAGGGTGCCAGTGGCTCTCGGTTATGCTTTGAAGTTGGGCCCCTTTCAAAACTGACTCTGAGTCTCTCCCTTTCCCTTCGCTCCTCCTTGGCCAGGCTGGGAGGCTGCAGGGAGGTGTGGGAAGGGCAACCGAGGGCCCAAGCGGAGGGCTCCTCTGCTTGCTGGTGTGTGCTTGGCCAGGTGATTGCCGCTTTCTGTGCCCACGTGCCTCCCGCAGGGGCTGGGCGGTCACAGGGCAGCCCCACCTGTCACCTGTCACACCAACAGCCCCCCACAGCCCAGGCCGTGAGCTCCGGCCCCTTCCACGAGGGCTGAGTGGCTTGGGTAGGAATCCCACCCGCCAAGCCGGCCACCTACACTGTTGTCCCTCCTCAACGGCCGCTGGGTCTCACTTTGAGGCTGTCGACCTACACACCACAGGGTGGAGAGAAAGCACCAGGACCTGCCCAAGGACCCTCTCAGAGGACACGGTACCTGGGCACGAAGATGGCGTTGTGCAGGAAATTCTCGAAGACCTTGCGGTACTCGGCCTCCTCCTTCTCGGCCTGCTTCTCGGCTTCGGTTTTGGGGCAAGCGCAGCACGGCCCTTTCTCCCCACCACACACTTCGGTCTTGGGATTCTCTGTCACCTCCTCAACGTCGATGGTGCCATCGGCGTACTTCCTGATGGGGATTTTGTCTGCTTGGAAAAGAGTAGCACAACGAGAGCCAAGTTACACAGGCTGGTGAGGAAAGGAAGAGCCATCAGCACCTGGGCTCACGACCACAGCTGCTTCCCGACAGACGGCTGACGCTGGCCCCGATGTGTGTGGCCTCGGGGTTTGGGAGTCACAGCCACAGGTGTCCCCTGCCCCTCCCACTCTCACCTTTGGAGCAGTAATTGTGCCGGTAAAGGTAGCTGTCCTGGGGCTGGCGCTGCCACCTCACGATGTAGTAGCTCAGGTTGCCGTTGGGCAGGGAAGGAGGGTTCCACTTCACGATCAGCTGAGAAGAGGAGTTTGATGCTGAGAGTACATCCAGGGGGATGGAAGGAACTGGAAAGGGGGACAAAGGACATTTCAGAAAATGGAACGAACCCAAGATCCTGGCTGTCAGATACCCAGCGCAAACCCACAAGAAGCCAAAAGTCTGATCCCCACAGGAAAATGGCAGTGAACACTGAACACACAAAATGAAAACCGAACCTTGCTTTGAAATTGTATTACTTTCCCTTTATAATATCAGTTCTCTGTGATAACAAACATTACTGAGCTGCAGATGGAAAAGGGTGGTGGAGGCACAGCTTGGGTTGGAATGGATGACTTAAAACCCACAGTTAATGCAAACACTGGACTTTCCTCATTTACTACAGCTGCCATCCTCCAAAACATTTAACGCCAGCAGTTTCAGCAAATGGTAAAACTGACTGACTTGCATTTCATCTGAGATTTTGAATCTCTGATAAAAATGGCAAAAAGCCAAAATGAAAGGGGGAAGTAAAAAGGGTGCTGCGGAGAGAGAGTGGGGAGGGGGGGAGAGAGAGAGAGAGAGAGAGAGAGAGAGAGAGTTGGGGCGGGGGGCTTGGAGGAAAAAGTGGTGCAAAGGGCCAGTAAATCTACTGATTGTATAATCATGATTCAGTGGAACTATGGAGTCATAACTATGAGAAGCAGTCTAAAAACACCTCGAACACACATAAAGCCCCGATTTCAAGTAACGGACGCTGTTACCAGCAAAAGAACATTGATTTACAGGCAAAGCATAAGAATCTGGTCAATATCTACTTACTATTGCCCCTAAACCCAAACTTGGAGCTGAACTGTGTATAAAGGGCAAATGCATCCAGGGACCACTGAAATCTTATTCTCTTTGGGTTCAGAAAAAAGCATCAATTTTGGTGGATTGTCCAAAGTGCAAAAGACACCTTCGTTGTATGTCACTTAAGCATAATGGTCATGTAAGCTGCTTTTAAAATTTGAAAGCTTAAGGTACAAAATTTTATATACAAGGGTCTGAACACTTGTAAGGAAGGACACTTTAGGAAAAAGTTATGACTAATACTAACTTTTTTTTTTTTTATAAATTTATTTATTTTTATTTATATTTATTTTTGGCTGTGTTGGGTCTTCGTTTCTGTGTGAGGGCTTTCTCTAGTTGCGGCAAGTGGGGGCCACTCTTCATCACGGCGCGCGGGCCTTTCACTGTTGTGGCCTCTCTTGTTGCGGAGCACAGGTTCCAGACGCGCAGGCTCAGTAGTTGTGGCTCACGGGCCTAGTTGCTCCGCGGCATGTGGGATCCTCCCAGACCAGGGCTCGAATCCATGTCCCCTGCATTGGCAGGCAGATTCTCAACCACTGCGCCACCAGGAAAGCCCTAATACTAACTTTTTCTGGGAAAACATTTTACTGAATGCTAGGCCACTTTAGTGCTTCCTAGAATAAGTATTTCAGAAACACACAGCTCACCCCTAGATGTTTCAATAACAGGTGTCACAAAAAAGCCTAGGCCATGGACCAAGTCATTCTCTGTCCCTACCACTTGTGAGGACAGACGCCAAAATAGAGCAAACTGACTCAATTTGTACAGTGCTTTGTTTTCCATCTTTGGGAAAAGGAAACAAGTTTCTTAAGAACTGGTCTTAACAGAGAAAGAGTTTTATTTTCCCCAAATTAGCTACAATGAATTACTTGCAAATTTTTAGGCTGAACAACTTGTTCTGTTGCCTTTGAGCCTCTGCTACAACATCCCAGGCCTAGAATCAGAAGCCTGTGTCACATTTATTGATATAAACATTGTGCCATCAGTGACATGATCATAGCCACTTAGAGGATCATAGAGATGGAACAGGGGAGGGGAGGGGAGGGGAAGGGAGGAGGGGGCAGGAGAACACGAGCAAAAGGATTTCCCCACCAACATTTTTTCCTCACCCTCTTTGCCATTTAGATTCATTTCGTGCCAGTTTATGCGTATTTTAAAACAGCCTACGTATTGTAACAATGGCTATCATCAAAGAATGTTTATCAGTGCCTTTTAAAATGATGTGCATTTCCCTACTTCCAACCTGGTTTTTATATACTTGGAAAATATACACAAATGTTTGCTCTCCTTAGTTCCAGATTCTGGAGTTGAGAAATGAGTTGGTTTAGAAAGCGGAGATCAGGGGAGAAGGAGGCACATTTTCATCAGTGAAAACTTGGAATGTCCACAACATGGTTCATCTCATGTTTTTTAACTTTTGTCTGCTTTCTTGGAACCCTAGCCACTACGGGATGAAGGTGAGAAACCAGGGAGCCACCTGAGGTAATTGGAACAACAACCAGGGTTTCAGTTCCCAGAGGTCCAACTATCCAAATAAACAAGAAGGGCAGCCTTAGAGGACTGTATCCAGTCTGGGCCTCCCAATGAAACCAACCCAGCACCCTGGAGGACCTGGGCTCACTGGTCCAGGACAGTCAGAATGATAATGGAAGATGGTACCAAGTCCAGAAGATGGCCTGGAAGAGGCTAGGGTATTGGGAGTGAGAAAGAAATATGATACAGTATTATATATTGACAAGACAGACAAATAAAAGACAGACTGGCCCAGGACAGGGAGAGACAACAGGCATAGCCCAGTGTCAGCCCTCTGACTACATCTTGTCATGAGTGAGGACCCTGAGCTGACGAGGCGTGGGACGGCGGGGATGGTGCGTGAATACCTGAAGCATTGGTGCGAATGTACAAGATCTCGCTCTTGGCTCCACGGATGTGGTCATTCTCCACCATGGTGAGGGTCACAGCCTTGACGTAAACGGCATACTGTGTCCAGGGCTTCAGTCCATGCAGTAAAATGCCGGGCTCCACGTCCTTGTTGGGTGGGAGGTCCACATCTACCATGTTCCAGCTGTTGGAGCCGCAGGCATCCTGCCCGTCATACTCTGTGACGTTTTTAAAGGGTCTGAAACACAATCGATGAAGCTCAGAGAATGTTTTAGGCCGCTGACATCAAAGCTCTCAGAAACCTCCCCCCAAGGGCCTCCCACATCATACTTTCTATAATGGGAATTCTAGATAAAACGAGTCATCAATTAGATCTTTATAGAAGAATAAAATTAAGCCACCGGACTCCAGGTTTCACACAGTTCTGTACACACTATAGAATCGAACCCTCTGCCTCAGGAAGAAGAAGTTCCATAATTACTGGGATTGGAAATGCTGCTCCTTAAGAATATACGCAAATGCTCTTTCCCTCTCGTCCCCATTTTTTCACCATTAAGAAAAAACAAGCGTAGTCGTTTAATACAAACATCATTATTGATAAAGAATAACTTCTGGAGAAAAATGCCTTTGCTACAGAAAAACAGCTTCTCAAATACAGCTTCTAAAATCTAATATGCTCACAAACAATTCTGATTGCTTAAGTATCTGATAACATTCAAATATTTCGTTTCCAGATTATCTCAGACACTAACGTCACTGTCAGAGCACTGGTAGACTGTTAAAGAAGATGATGATTCTGCACAGATGCGGAGTTGGGCAGGGATTCCACGCCTCTCAGATGAAAGGGCCAGACAGCCACTGGCTTCTGAAACAGACATTCACACACCCCTCCCTGTCGTTGTGATAGAAGATGAGTGACTCCCATGTGCAGGGACAATGAATGCCTGATAATCCCGCATCCTGCTTTTCTCATGGCAATGGCACTCCCAGGGCCCCGGCTCCAGCAGGGGGAAAGGGTACCAGATGCTGCCACTGGTGGCTCTAGTTCCAGCTCCGGGGAAGCCAAGCACCTGGGAAAGGGACCTATAGCATCAAGGTGGGACCTGGGTGAGAAGGGTGACTAAGACGCCTGGGGGAACCGCCTGGATACAGGAGGCAAAGGAAGGAAGGGGGAGACCAAGAAGAGCTGCCATCTGGAGGGATGTCCTGGCTGCCCCGGCAGGCAAATGTCCTCTGAAGGCACAAGAAAAGCCCCCAGTAGATTTTGGGAGAAATTCTGAAAGGTTTGAGACATGGAGGTCAGTCTTTCTCCATTCTCCGTCCCTTGTTTGGAGGGCTTATGACCTAGAGCAGAAGGCCACACCTTGGGAGGGGCCACAGATAGAGTGACCAGAATAGATGATGGACCCACCTGGGGGTCACCTCAAGGGGAGCCGAGCATCCTGAGGGGTGTTCCCAGACTATGGATTAGGGGGGACCAAGGCTGCAATGATATTGCAACCAGGCCCTCCATCCCCATTCATGAATGTTTGGACTGACCTAATTCTCCACAAAACAAGTTTTCCCCTTTGGACTTATTTTATTCAAGCACCTCTAATCACCCACTGAAGAATGAAAGGCCTCAAGCTAACACTTTTTTGTTTGTAGCTGTCACTGGCGGTGATGGATGTCACATGACAGACAGGAGGGTGGCGAGGATGAAGCCCTGCCAACACGTCACCAAGCACAGACACTCACGCTTCCTTGTAGTAGACGGTGAAGCTGATGAGGTCCCTGTAGTCAGGGGGCCGGTACCGGTGCCAGGTGATGATGATGCGGTTCTTCCACGTGGTGGTGGAGGTGAAGTGCAGGACGTCACTTTCACCTGGGGCAGAGGCACATCCATGAGTGACACCCATCTATGTCCTTTCCCTCCACGTGTCTTGAGAGGTCACCTGCCCTGCACTATGGCCCTCTCCCCCAAAGCTGTCTGTACTTGCAAAGCCCCTTTTTGGACTTCTCAGTGGCTTTCTTGTTTCTACTAAGGACCCAAACATTGTGCTACGTGGCCTCCAAGGGGCTCGGTCCTTTGTTTAGTACACTTGGTGGCCCTGGACGTGAACCTGTGAGTGATTCCTAACCTGGAAGAGAAGGACCACAGGATGGAGGACACAAGAACGCCTTGGCGGTTCCAGCTAGTGCTGACGCGCAGCGGGGGATGGATTGAGCGCTGATCAGACCCATTTCACCTGGAACAGCCTCTGTGCTCTGTGGGAAGGAAGCCTCTGCTGGTGAGGCATGACGGGGATGCTGCCCCGAGCCCCCTCTTGCTCCCGGACCTGATTCAAACTGCGATGAGAACCCGGGAAGAACTGATGACTGCCCCCCTCGTGGAGACGCGAAGTTCTCCTACGAATTGTCCTTCCCCCCGTGTCTGCCCGACTCCCACTGCACCCTCAGCAGGTGAAGCAGAGGCTAAAGGCAGTTAAAAACTGAGAAGTCTCTGGGGCAAAACGTGATAGATTGAGATGGGAAAAACGTTGCAGTTCCTGCTAAAGTGTTATTTAGAGAGGAAACATGATTTCCTTTTCAAAGGAAAATAAATGGCTACTGTATTCATGATCTGACAGGTCAGACTGGTCGACTCTAAGGAGAAAAACACTTTGACAGCACTCTGCTGCATCCGCTTCCGCTATGGTCTGAACGGGGAATGTGGTGAGGGCTGGGGCGGGGCATGTGAGGGAGAAGGCCCTTCAGCTCTGCGTCTGGTTTCTCGACTCTAAAAACTCTTCCTGAGCAACTCGAGTGTCTACCAGGTAAATCCAGAGCCAGCAAAACGAAGTCCAATGCTGACGGTTTCGCAGATTCTCTTGCACCTGTGAGTGCACGTGCAAATCACCCTGGATCACGTAGATTATTTTTTTCTAATACCTGTCCCTTATCAAAAGCCGATGGTGGAGAGTCTATTTTTATAACTTGATCCAGCCACACAGAACCACACCATTTTTAAAAGCAGTTTTACATACAGGGTTAGGTGAGAAACTCACTGCTCAGAGGCAAAACCTTAAAGCAGAAGTCTCATAACCAGTGTAAGATTATAATTACATTGTTCTAAATTTAAAAAGCAGTATCAATCCAGGGAGGCAGGCTCCCTCCACTTTTCATGTTGTGGTAGGAACCAGGAGGAGGCCAGATCAGGGACGGGGGCCCCTGGCCTCCCCTCCACTCCAGAGATGGAGGGCCGGACTTGCTCCCTCCCAGGGCTGGACAGGACCAGCTCTCCCCTAGAAAATAATCCAATGGTGTGCCTGAGCATAAAAGACACTTGACTCTGTGTATTCTGTAAGCACCTCTTTAAAATCTGAGTGAGAACACATTTATAAATGTTTAGCACACACAAATAGATGCTATGGAAAATTTACAAATATGAATCTGCCCCACTACTGCCTTTGAAGATATCCACGTGTGAGCAAAGTGCTCGTTAAGGAGGCCTCATGTGAAACAAGGAGGGGGCCACGAACGGAAGCTGCTGTGTAGATAGGAGGAGGGTCCACTCACAGGAGGCTCTCTCTCCGTTGTTCCTGGTGTTTATGTCCCCTTTGCTCTGGCGTCCTTTAGTCCCTGTCACTTCCTCCATGCGGTAAATCTCGGAGACACACAATTTGGGATTGAAAGCAAAGTACATTTTCCCAGCTTTGATGGTCAGGTTGCGGTGGTCCCAGTCCCACAGCTGCTGCAAGTTCTGGTTGTCGAGGACGTAGAAGGAGTAATTCCTAGAAGCACAGAAATCAGCATCAGCACCCTTGCCCTTTGCCACCAGACACCCCATGCTGTGCCTCTTCGCCACAAGGCTCCAGAAAACACTGCCTTTGCTGGTAAGACATGTAGTTATTAACGGTATCTAAGAAAGAATAGTCACTGTTAACAATAGCAACAATATGATTCAAGGACAATATCAAAATAGATAAAACACTAATTAATTTGATGACCCCTATTACCAACAATAATGCTTCTCACACTGGAGGATGCTACTCAAATCATTCCCTAGAAATGCCTCTGGTTATTTCTCTGAAGCAGAGTATGTACAATGAGCTTGAAATCAGTCCATGGGAGAACAGATATGCTCTGCTACTCAACCGGAACAGCTTACAAATTTGCTGTAGAAAGTCTGCCATTATCCTTGGGGGTAAATCCCATCCCATCCGTGCTGTCAGCAGCATATGACGGGGTAGGAGAGCGAATGGGACAGGGAGACAGACTCGGGGGTGGACCAACCCTGGGTCAGCTCCCTCCTCCAGATTCACCCCACCCTGAAAAGCCTCAGCCGAAGTCCCCAGGGAAGGTGGAGGAGGATAAATGGCCCCCAATGGGCAGTCCCCCAGGCCACCCATCCAGGCAACAGCAACTCAGTGTCCAACAAGTTTAGGGTGCACAAAGCTTATTTTCAGAGGGCTGGGCCCCACCCCAGGAGTTTCTCATTAGCAGGTCTGGGTAGGCTGAGAATCTGCATTTTTAACCAGTGCCCAGGTGATGCTGGGACCACACTTGGAGAAGCACTGGTCTAACAGATGCTGGGCACCACCGAGGGGCTGGGGGTCCAAAGCCGACCAAGTCAGACATCGGTCCTGCTCCCAGTGGGTGGACACAGAATCAGCAGACCCAGCTGCTTCTGAAGGAGAGGTGGGGGGACAGCCAGCACCGGCAACCACTAGCACTGGCCACCCAGAGACAAACCCATACCCGGGGAGGCAAGAGAGCAGACAGCTCCAGCTTGGGGTCTGGAGAAAGAGCCTTGCAGGTCCTTTCTGTTCTGGGTCCGTTGGTAAACCAGGCAGGCAGGGTCACAGATGCCATCTGAGTCCTCTGTGCTGACAGGTCTGCTCCCCACAGACCTCAGACCCTTCTGCCCCTCCTATTCCCCAGCCTGTTTCCTTCTGGGGCTCACTCAAGCACCTTCTACAAAACTGAGTCTAAGAACTGGTGCCACATTTTGAGCTATTTCTAGGACCCTCTCAGGGATCCAACACATAAATAGTAGAGAAGAAAGGATCCCAACCTTCTTCCCAGAGCCGGGACAGCCCAGACAGAAGCCCAGAGACCTCCTCTGCCCCGGGTGGTGTCCACTGGGCACCCCTGTGCATCCGGTGAGGTTCACTTACACCCAGACCAGGACCTCTACCAGGACTCTACCCGCCGGTCAGTCCACAGCCTGAGTCTCACTCATCGAGAGCAAAGCAAAAGCTATGGTTCCAGTGCTGTGAAGCCCACCTGTACATTTCCCCGGGAATTCATGAGGCATTCAGAGACAGGGGTCCAAGACTAGCAACGCCATTTATGAGCTGTACAGCCACAGGCAGGTCACTCAGTGCTTTCTGTAGCTCCGTTTACTCATTTATTGGACAACAAGGGGCACAAACAGTGTCATATGAGCTCCCTGTCGGTTTTAAGGGCCCAGGACGAGTTACTGAGCTGAGGTGGGATCTGCTCCCCCAGCCTGAAGCCCAGCCCCTCCATGAGCACCGGGTCCCGTCCGCGCAGGTGCTGGGGGTGGGGGTGGGGATCCTGCCCACACAGGGGCACAATGAGCCAATGAGTCCAGAGGCAGCACCTCAGAAACCAAGCCAGGCTCCTCACAGACCCATCTGAGGCCTCGACACATTCACGGCCACCAAACCAGGTGACAAAAACTGGCAAGTCAACAAATCCTTTCCTTTCAGCAAGAGCTCACTCCCCAACATCTGCTGGAAAAGGAATGTAAGACATTGTCCAAAGGAATCTAGACTTGGGCTACGTACCACAAGGCCATGTGTGCAGGAGGAGGGTGGCATGGGATGTGGAAGGTGGGATCCACAGTGCCCCCCCATCTGCTCCCTCACTGCCAGGCTGCAGGTGATGCTGCCGGGAGAAGGGGTGTCCGCAGAGTTACAACCGGAGGAGGGGTTCACAGGTGGAGGCAGATGCCTCCTATCATAGGCCACTCTTGCCCTCAGAATACTCCCAGCTCTGAAGGACACTCTGCGGCATCAACACGAACCCCGTGAGTCTGGCTGCTCCCAGGTTCCCAAGTAGGCCACATGGGACAAAATCTCCTTGTTGGTGCAGAAAGCTCTGGGCCGGGAGTAAAGGCCAATTACCCAGGTCAAATTGCTGACTCAACCTAGGACGAGGTTTTTATTTTAGTAAACTAATTTCACTAGCAGAGAACATAACCGCACCGAAAATACCTTCTGAACAAAACATGCTTCTCCCCAGGGGAGGGAGCATGAATTATAAATCAGGAATTTGACAAATGAATGGCAGGCACACTGAAATTCTGTGTATGTGACTAATCACTTTGAAAAGCAAGATTATCTTTTTACAGTAAACATAAACATTTTTTTACAGCACCGAGAAGGCCTGGAGCCAGGATACCAATATCAATAAAACCCGGGCATTATGGAGCTTATGTAAGCGACAGAAAAATAAAAGTGAAACCCTCATCACAATGATAATCAAGCCATTCACGAGCTGCCTGTCAATACTGCTCTTGTTTTCCCAACCCCAGCTGGAGGCCCGGCTGCCCACACATTCCTTCCATGATCAGGTGAGGATTAAGAGCCGGTAAAAGGCAGAAACTTGTCTGCATATCTTCAACACACACATATACACACACTTAGATTTTATTGTTTCCTAAAGGAAATGCCTGTTTAAGTCAATTATTCTGTAAATGTGATTTCCTTATTGTTTCTAAGCTGACTGCCTTTACATTCAAAACATATTTAAAAAAATGATCTGTTTATTCTTCTGTCCCTTACACAGGCTCCGGTGGTGCCTGGGTTTTATCTATATTGGTATCCTGGCCCCAGCTCTCTTCAAGGTTGCAAAAAATGTTTGTTTCTATGCTTGGGTGGGCCCCATCTGCCAAAATGTAGACCAATGTGGGAGGTTATCTCCTTGAGGACATCTATATATTATCTACATCAATATTCTAAACGCCCAGCACATACTATACACCTAACTGTTTTATTTATGGCTCCAGTCTCAGGGCTGTCCTACTTCTGAGTTGTCAACACCACCACCTCCCCGCCTGCTCGAATGAAGGGCAGGAAGGATGGGGAAGCAAAGGAAGGCAAAGTGCTGGGGATTCGAGTGGTACTTAGAAGACAGCCCCGGGTCCAGGGCTCGGACCACTGCACGTGGGAATCCAAAGATCGGGGTGGAGCGTCATCTCCACTCTCACTAAGCAATAACTCTAGGCAAGGTATTTCTTTGGCTTCTCCCCACCTGGTACAGATGGGGCTGAGGGTGGGGTCTCCAGCGCATGGGGGCAGAAAGGGACATTCCCCCCTTTCCAAACTTTGTTGACAAATTGGAAAAAAAAAAATCATTAGTCCCTTTCATTTCTCAGAGAAAAAACCATGGCCTCTTTCGGGCGGTCCCTCGGGGGCATCAGAACCCAGCACATGGGGGCTTGTCTCCGGCAGCCGAGCCATCTGCAACTGATGCAGGATTTGGTCTTTTCACATATGCTGCCTCCAACCTGTCTGCAACGGATTGCTTTATACCACGTCCAATCTCCCCCAAAGTTCAATATTTACACCAGCCTCGGAGGTTCAGCAAGGGTGGGAATTTATATTCAAGTGGCACTAGGCACCAAACAGATACTCCAAAAATGTTTCCTCTTTGAGGGTTTTAAAAACAGCTTTACTGAGGTATAATTTATCTACCAAAAAAATTCACTCATTATAAGTGTACAGTTCCAGAAGCTTCAGTAAATTCATACAGGTGTCCAACCATCACCACGATGCAGCTTCAGAACATTACGTCACGCCGAAGTTCTTCATTCCCGATGGTGGTCAATCTCCAATTCCATCCCCAGCTCTTTACTGATCTGCTTTCTGCCGCCATAGTTTTGCCTTTTCTACAAAGCACATATTAATGGAATCACAAAATGTGTAGCCTTTTGTGTCTGGCTTTTTTTCACTTAGCCTAATGTTTCTGAGGTTCAGTCATGTTGTTACATTATTGTTGGGCAGTAATTGTGCCACATTTTATTTATCCATTTATCTGCTGATGGACATTTGGATTGTTTCCAGTGGGGTATTTTGGTGGTGGTGGGGGTTGGTATCATGAATAACACTGCTATGAGCAATCACATACAAGTCTTGTGTGGACATGTTTTCATTTCTCTTGGGTAGATACTGGGGTAGAGCCTGGAACTGCTGAGTCACGTGTCTGAGTGTATATTTTTTGGAAGTCTGGAAGAAGTGTTAAAGTACAGCCATGTTGCGACCTAATCTTAGAGTTGCAAGAAGGCAGAATAAAGCACAAAGTGTTGCAAAGTCAAGTGGCGGGAACATGAGCAGAGAAGCCTAACTGCATCCAAGAATTCCAATTCTTATAACCCACCACCTCCATCTACTCTTATTCTTTTCAGGGCAACAATCCTTGATGGCACCAACAAATCTGAAATTTTAATTCATTTATCTGATGTATCACAAAATACGGTTGTTCAAATAAGGGAATTTTTTCAGAGAACAGAAATATTCTCTTTCTTATTCAAGGGCTTAAAAATTAGCCATTTCATAGGAATCTTGTACATGTGTATTCCAAAATCCATTTCCTTCCAAAATAGCACAACCTTGATCTTCTTAATGTCTAAGGTTATTACTCCAGAAACACATCACCTTACACAGAGTAATGTCCTCAAGGAAGCCTTGGCCATCCGAATTCTTCTGGACAAACTGAAGACTGCCTATGTTGTCCGGCCCCTTTCTCCAGAGACCAGCAGCCCTGCTGTCTGTTCCGATGTGATTTTGCCTATGTCTGTCCCCAGCCTGGACATCAAATTCCAGAATCAGCTCACTCTGAGTGAGGACTAAGAGGTCTACTCCAGGTAACGTTCTTGAATTTCATACTCTGGACTTGACTCCGTGGTCTGGGCTACTCAGGAGACATTTGGAGATGGGTCTCAGTTCCAGTTTGGAAAGCTAAGGGTGACACATACAAAGGATCTCTGTACTACAAATTTGTCTGTTCTTCATCAAAACAAAAGGCTACAAAACTTTCTTCCCACTGAACCAAATGGAAGCACTTACTTATATTCTCATTGGTTATGAGAGGTACAAGAAAAATCATACTTTAAGGAACAGTGTGACAAGAAAATATTTAGGCAAAAAAATCAAAGGGCTTTGGGGATATGCTTCTGAGAAGAAGGAATAAAGGGGTAAAACAGTGGTTTCCAATCTTTGCTGCACATTGAAATTACCTGGGAATCTTTTGAAAAGCAATATGCTTGGATCCCACCCCCAAACATTTTGACTGAATTGGGACAGAGTGCAACTTGGGCATCAGGATGTCTTAAAAGCCCCCAGATGATTCTAATGTATAGCAAAGTGTGGGAACCCGTGGGGTAAAAGTCATCTTGGCTTACACCAAAAGCACACTCAAGTGAAATGTTCTACTGACACTCCGGTAACACAAAAGCCCTGAAAAGGTTCCACAGCCTATCCAAATTATAACCTCCACACCTGGGTGCATAACAGCTTACGTAATTCTAATACCACCTACCTCTCCAGTATTATTTGCCAAACAGGTCCCAGGATGCCTCGACTCGTTGCCTTTGCTGCTGCCGCCCTGTCCTGAAATGCCTTTCTTTACCCTCTGCTTGCTGTTTCTGGAAACCCTCCAAGGCCCATCTCAAAAGCCACCTCTTCTCAGAAGCCTGTCTGATCTTCTTCTTCTTTTGTTTTTGTTTTGTTTTTTTTTTAAGGTTTTTTTGATGTGGACCATTTTTAAAGTCTTTATTGAACCTGTTACAATATTGCTTCTGTTTTATGTTTTGGTTTCTTGGCCAGGAGGCATGTGGGACCTTGGCTCCCTGACAAGGGATTGAAGCCGCGCCCCCTGCATTGGAAGGCAAAGTCTTAACCACTGGACTGCCAGGGAAGTCCCCTGTCTGATCTTCTTAATCAGATACCTGACTCTTTTTTCATGCCCATGGCATGTGTCTTTTCTTTCCCTGTAGCACTCTGCAAGTTCTGCTCGGCACTGCTGGCATTTATCTATTTATCATCTACCTTTCTTCTCTTCCTCCCTCTCACTCTTCCCTTTTTTTTCTTTTTTTTTTCAGGTTTGAGCAGAAGACTGTCTCTTTTTATAGCTCATTTTGCATTCTTCTTAAAAATTTATTTATTTTTATTGAAGTATAGTTGACGTACAATATTATATAAGTTTCATGTGTACACATAGTGATTCACAATTTTTAAAGGTTATATTCCATTTATAGTTATAAAATATCGGCTATGTTCCCTGTGTTGTACAATATATCCTTGTAGCTTATTTATTTTATATGTAATAGTTTGTACCTCTTAATCCCCTACTCCTAAATTGCCCCTCCCTCCTTCCCTCTCCCCACTGGTAACCACTAGTTTGTTCTCTGTATCTGTGTGACTCTTCCCTTCTTACAGGAGTGAGAGGAGTAGGCAAAGGGGCTGGACCTAACCCTCTTCCTAAATCTGAGGAATACAGAATTGAGTTGTTGCTACTGGTCACACCTGATACAAAGCCAGCAAGGGTATTCATCACAAGCAAGGATGGCCCATACATTTTGGGTCATGGGTGAGGAAGGCAGCTGAGAGAACACAGCTCCCATCAAGAGAGGCAAGGTTCTCAAACTGTATCTAAAGAGACAGCCTCCAAACAATGGCAGGCAGGAATCCAAGGCTAGAAGCCCAGCATCCTCAGAGCTACAAGGGCTACTAACCAGCAGCAGGTTCACCATTGCCCTTCCCTGACATCTAAAGTACTATCAGCAGGGCAGGGGCCTGAAGCTTAGCTGAGCTTGGAAGTGGCCCAAACACCTAAGCAATGACATACATCTGTAAGAAGACCCCACTGGGACTTTGGGTTTTACACATGATTCAGATAATGAGAAATACATCATAAATATTCTTGCAAATAAAAATCACACTTTAATTTTCAGCTACACTCAAGTGCATAACACTTTTAGTTAACACACAACTGAAAGGTAATCACATCATGTAATAATTCCTAATAAAATTAATTAAAATCTCCTGTTAGCTTTCCCCTCTATGTATATCACTTGCTCAGCCTGGAGAAAAAAAAAAAGAATGTGTATCCTCAAGCAGCAGGAAAACTTGCAGGTACCAATATGCCAAAGCAAAAGTGCTTACCAACACCAGGGTTTCCAGAAACACAAACCTACTTGGAGGAAAAAAATAAAAGAACTGTGCTAAATTCATTTTAAAATTTAATACAACCAACAGTAACCCCATCACCTCAAATTGGCAGAGCCTCGGCTTGCCATGTCGGTGACCTGGGACACTTGGGCTGGGCACAGTGGCAGCCTCCTTGGATTCACCAAAAGGAAGACATTTTTCTAAAGAATCAGTGTTCCCAGCGGGGAGGACAGTGTGCTTTTCAAGGATGGAATGAAGAGCTGCCCTCTCTCTTTAGCTATATCAGATGATGGAATTTTAAGAATTTAAGACTGACCAAGAGTGTGTCTGAGAAAAAGCAGGAAGGCTGTAAGGAAACCCTTATGCGGTAACTTTATCCAGTCAGGGCACATAAATCAGCAAGGACAACCTTTCTCATGACCTTCCCACCTCTTGCTTTCCTAAATTATTTCCCCAAATTCTCTTTAGAAGGAATTAACTCATTTATGGATGTCTCCTTTTATTTCAAAGCATTAGCTTAAAGCCAGGCAAGAGCTGTATTTAAAGGGGGGTCGGTGAAGAGAAGCATGTACGCAAAGGAACACCTGGGCTAAGTGCTGGAGAGAAATTGTGCGTGCAGGAAGCACCCGCTTTTACTCCTCCTCTGGTGAAAGGCCTCCGCTAGTTTAAAACCCTTACCACAAAGCACGTCTCTGCAGAAGGCAAAAATTCTATCAGTAGCACAAATCCTACAAGCTGATCAATAGAAACAATTCTGTGAATCAAGATTTCTTTGTAACAAAATGAACTGTTCATATGCCTCCAAATCTCTGATGTTCTGATACATCTGAAAAGATGGAATGGCTTTTACATAGTGGACTACAGCACCCTGAGGCAGATAAGGGACCCATAAATGATGATTTCATGGAGAGGTAAGCACTTTAGACCCACTCCCAGTGCTTTTGGCAGAAAGAGCCCCTACTGCAGCCCCATCTGCTGCTTTGCTGGCCACAGTCAGACACGTAACCCTGGATGGGTCACAACCCAGTCCTGAGGATGGAGAATTGTGACTACACGAGACCCCATGTGAGGAGGTGGGTCCTCACTCAGGGCGCCCACACTGCTGTCATTTTCACTTCTTCTTTTTAATGAGAAAGGGCTCTTCCCTTAGAAACACAGAACTTTAAAATGCAGGTTGCTTACTCTGTGGTGGGAGAATGTCAGCCCGTGAAATTTGGAGCACTTACCCCTCTAGCTGCTCCTCTCCTAGGATCTGGCGAAGGTTCTTCAGGAAGGACAAGGAGACCAAGGCATGGGAGTGGCGGATCTTCACGTAGCCCGTCACGACCTCGATGAGTCCCATGAAGTTCTCCAGTTCCGAAGCGATGTTGTCTACGGTAAGGGGGACCGTGTTACTGAGCATTCACTAAGCGTGAGCGGGGCGGACACACTTGGTTTCTCGCAAACACGTGTGGAGAGCAATTCAGTGCGGGTCTTGTTTTCATGGTGCCACTGAGGTGCTCGGGCATCACAGGACCCTTGTCCCTTGTCAAAAATGCGTTTCCCTAAGCTTGGCTTTCAACACCCTCGCCTGGGATGGGGCCCCCAAGGCCAGGGAAGGGGAGTTTCTAGAAGGCTGGGTACTGCAGCTCCCAGGCTGATTAACAGAATGTAATATCATAAACACCAGACTGCCAATTAGCTAAGGCGGGCACATCTAGGGAACTTCTTTAATATGCTCTGTCAACAGACAGTGCTGCCTCCAAAGTACAAGGGCATGACTAAATAAACAACATTTCCTCGGTCTCATTAGGAACTGCCTCTGCCGCATTTCTAGTTCCTAAGATACAGGGATCTATATTTAAAGCTTCCATCTTACTAAGACTGGAAGAAAATGCACCAAAACATTAACAATGGTTATCGGCAGGTAATTTTTAAAAATTCAGTTCTATGCTTCTACGTTTTCTGTAATGCACATTCATAATCCTCACAGATATAAAATAGTTGGGAACATCGTTGCTAATAGATGTGTAAAAATGACAAGATGTATAAAGGTGTATTTCCTTTAATTTTGTAGCCTATTTTTTTCTCATAGTAAATAAAAAACATAAACTTCAGTTCAACTTATGCCAAAATTATAACACATACCATAATGAACTGGGTATGGTTCAACTAACAGAATTTTACTGTGTATGATTTGTGAAGGCTTAGTTGATAAAAGGTTCTATTTTGCTTTCAATTGATAAACATCAAAGAATAAGTGTACTGTCCTCCAGGGTAACACCCTACATTTATGTACAGCTTGATGGTTTTCCAAGAGAAATGAAGGAGAAATTCAAGTTGTAAAGACTAGCGGTTGCCTGCAGTTGATGTTTCAAGGAAAAGATCCTGAATTTTAAATGTGGGGCGGGGGACTTCCCTGGTGGTGCAGTGGTTAAGAATCCGCCTGCCAATGCAGGGGACACGGGTTCAAGCCCTGGTCCGGGAAGATCCCACATGCCACAGAGCAACTAAGCCCGTGCACCACAACTACTGAGCCTGCACTCTAGAGCCCGCGAGCCACAACTACTGAGGCTGCATGCCATGACTACTAAAGTCCATGCGCCTAGAGCCCGCGCTCCGCAACGAGAAGCCACTGCAATGAGAGAAGCCTGCGCACCACAACAAAGACCCAATGCAGCCAATAAATAAATAAATAAATAAAATAAACAAAAAATAAAATTAAAATAAATCCTCACAGTCAAAATCTGAAAGATTTATTTAAAAATAAATAAATAAATAAACGTGGGGCAGGACTGATGCCTTCTAGTCAAGGCTGAGGAAGGACCTTTCCAATGAGATGTGTAACCGATCTCCTGTGGTGGCTATAAACCGGAAGGCACATTGCATCGTCACGCGCAAATATGTACCAATTCCTCCTCAAATTATACTTCTCCATGGATTTAATTCATGGATTAAATTTTTATCTTGAGGATAGGAATATAAGAAAAAAAGAAAGGTGAGCCATTTAAAGGATATGTTCTAGGGAATGAGGAAATCTCTTTTAAAAATTAAGAAATCTAGTAAGTGCAAAAAGAATAAAACTTCAGAATACCATGAAAGTAAGAAAATTCTAGCTCTGTGGAAACAAAGTTATCTCTTGTTGTAGAGGAGTGAAAGGTGTTGTGAAAATCAAGGGCTATCCAAAAATTCAAAAGAACTAAGCAGAAAACTTGTTGCTGCCATCTCTAAACCATAAGAATAGAGCTCACTCATTGTACAAATGGTATTAAGGAAAAGTAAATGCACAGAATAAATAAGTCATTTTTGCCCCTCAAACTATAAAAAAAAAGAAAAAAATTTCTTCACAAAAGGAATTAGAAAAAAATTCCTTTCAACCTCAACTCCTTCTTATTATATTTCTCCTAGTTTACAAAATTATCAGTACCTTCACCAAGTGGTTCCAGTGGTGAAGAATTTAAGGCACCGTTACTAGAAGCCCTTCTCAATTACAGATCAGAACTGAAAGTATCACCAAATAAGTCAACAGGAAATGCTTCACACAAATGCAATTACCAGGAACGCCATCTACTGCAAATAATGGGGATCCTGTAGAGGGTGAGATGGAAGCTTTAAATGCATGATGACATACATATACTTTTATCTCTTTTGGTTCTCAGAAATAAATTTGGAGATCAGCCACTTTTGGACTTAATAAAATTTTAAAGTGATATCATTAAACTCTTCCCTGGCTCAGTATCTTCAATATATCCAAGTAACCAAGACTCTTTGGACTTAAAGCTCTGCGGACTTGGCTCCGGCTGGAGACTGCTGAGTCATACCTTTGATCCATCGGTCTCTTCTGGGGTTTGTACGTGTTGGGATGTGTGTATCCTGCGTAAGATGCGACTTAAGAAAGATGAGGGATGACCCTCTGAAGAAATAAATTCTGTGCCAATGGCTAAAAATCAGACGGCCTTTCAATCTGTTTTTTATCTCTGAGGGAAACTCAAAGGAGGGGCATTGAGCATGAGGCTTACGCACCATGTTGTTTTTCTAGGCCCATATTTTAGTTGTGAGTCATGGATGAGTAGGAAAAGCATCAACAAAAGAAAACCAAGAGATCTGGCCCTCTCTTCTAGGGAGATGGAACACTTACTGCCGCGTCGGATATTAATGAGTAGATTGCCCTTGAAGATGGTGCATCCTTGGAGCATCTGAGCAGAAGTGACAGAATCAATGGTCTTTGTCTTCTTTTCTTCCTCACACACTTTGGGACAAGGGCCTTCGCAAGGGATGCAGTACATGCTGTTGAAAATAAACCAACCCAAAACACAGAGAGTTGAGTCTGTCTTTTGCATTAAAAAAAATCGTAAAGATATGCTTTTATTCTAGGTGTCTTTACAGTCCACATTACAAAAAGCAACTGGTGGAAGCATTCAAGTGGTCACACTGTTTCTCATCCCCAAGCCTACCCAGGATAAGCCACTCAAATTGCAACCGAAAGGAGAAACTGCCTACAAAGGAAAAGCGTGCTGCCTGTTTCCAGACAAAACACATGATACACCCTTGAGGCATGTGTGTATCATAGGCTGGGACTGGTGAGCCAGCTGGTCCCATGTGGGAGAAACAGCCTTGCAGAAAGAAAGCACCAGGGGCTCCCAAGAAGAACAGAAGTGTTCTCTGATGTTGTGGCCCCTGCTGGCACACCCTGGAGGAGCCATGGGGAGAGTGGACAGGGACAGCAAAGGGACGGCAGAGTCTCTGCCACTAACAGGAATCTAACTCCTTCAGCCAGCGGTCCAGCAAAGTCCAATGAGGGATTCCAAAAGGCATGTGCTATATAGCACAGATCCATTCTTTTCTTGCTAAAGCACAACTGAAATAATTTCTGGACAGTATTTGGCAGAAACTTGTAAATTGATCCAAATGTTGTTTTCGTTGCATACACAATAAAAACAAGGAACTTCCATTACTTTGTAATGAGCTCCTATTTCACGTGGCAATCTTGAACATGCCACAAACCACCAACAGTCAGGTACCAGTGAGTGACACTGGCACTTTTCCTGCTTACCTACCCTTATTTAGGAAACAGTGGACAAAACACTAATCCAGCTGCTGAACCACAGAAAGTTGGGTCAATTTCCAAACAAATAAATGATACAACATTATGGGATGTGTGTGTAATAGGACAGTGAATTGGAGAGCCACTTTATTTACATGATGGTTCTTGAATGATCGTTCAAACTTCATGAAGTGAAAAACAGTCATGAAAACAGTGTAAGTTATAGCTCTTAGCATTAAGTAACCCCCCCACCCCGAACCTTACTGCATATTTAAGGCAAAGATGAAGGGTTTTGTTTAAAAGCTTATAGATAAATAAAATTTCCCTACTGTTTTCTTATTTCATGTTGGGAGAACAGGAGGCAAGGTTTCCAAAGGAACTGGGCCAACCATAGCAACGGAGGTTTCTCCCTTCTCTAACATCAGACTCAACATGCTCACTTCTAGAGTAGGTAGCAGCTTTTCTTCAGTACTCTTTGTTGGTCTTTTATTGCTTCTAATTTACCTACAAACCAGATAATGCCCCACCTCCCTTTTAAAAAACTTTTTATTTTGAAATAATTATAGACACACAGAAGGTTGCAAAAATAGTACAGAAATGTTCTGCGTACCCTTCACCTGGTTCCCCCAATGGTTCCATCTTACCTAATGATAATGCAATATCAACACCAAGAAACTAACACAGGTACAATGCCTGCATATACTTCCATGGCATCTTATCACCTGTGTAATCACCACAACCAGCTAGCCCATCACCACAAACATCTCCCTTGTGCTACCCGTACCGTCACCCTGCCCCCACACCTCTAACTCATGGCAACCACTGATCTCTTCTCCATCTCTATTATGTTGTTATTTTGAGAATGTTATGTAAATGCAATCATATGGTGTGTGACCTTGTGAGATTGGCTTTTTCCACACAGCATAATGTCCTTGAGATCCATCCATGTTGTGTGTGTTTGAATGGTTTGTTTCTTTATACTGTTGATTGATATTCCATGGTGTGACGGATCACGGTTTGCTTAGCTGTTTACCTATTGTGGAGCATCTGTGCTGTTTCCAGTTTTTGGCTGTTACAAATGAAGCTGCTACAAATAACTGTGTACCTGTTTTTGTGGGAACCTAAGTTTTCATTTCTCTGTGATAAATGTTCAGGAGTGTAACTTCTGGGTTGTAGGTTAACTGTAGGTTTAGTTCCCCCTGACATTTTATTCAAATAGCAATTTCTGAACCAAACACCTTTCTTAAAATGTCTAGGAATCATCCAGCACTTAAAAAAAAATGTTTTTCTAAGAAAGTGCTCTGATTACATGTTGATAGTTTAAGCATCCTCAAATCCATTCTGGTACAGAGAGGGTATACACAGTATTAAAAAATAAATATTTTAAAGTAAGTGTCAAATAGGCCTTAAAGGCTGAGAGGGGGATTTATTAGTTCTTGACGGCATTTTATTTTAAAGTGTAAAAGGGAGATCTGTAGCTTTGAACAGACTGTAAGCATTGGTAGGAAAAATAACAGCTCAATTTTTTGAAGAATGAATTACAGTAGAAGAAACTGTCACAGTGCACAGCACACCCCACTTTGCCCGCTACTCTGGCAGCTGCAGATGACTGAATGCCTCCAGACACCACAGGAAACACACCCAAAAGGCAAAGAAGTTATGACCCAAGGCCATGCACCAGCTGCCTCGTCTTGGCCCCCACCCCTGGGAAGGAACTGTGGCTGAGCCTTAACTGGGTTCCAGGCACTGCCCAGGGTACTGGCAAAGCCTTTTTAAGTTCTAGGGCTGCCAATAAAATGTGAGTAAAATGTGGCAGACTTATCTTGGGTGGAATATGTATACTCTCCAGTTCACTGGCACCCTTGGCACATTTACCATTTTAAAGTATTTAAAGTAACTTTTACTATAATAATGGTTACAGAAATGATGACAGGTAGAAAGCTCTACATTTAATTTTATGAAATAATGTGGGCTTTACCTTTGATTTGAAGTTAAGCCTAAGGAAGGAGCAACATCTCCAAATATTACACCAGAAACAGATTCCCCTTTACCAAGACTTGCTTGATGAGGTTTGCAGAAACAGAAGGGAAGTTACACGTTATACTCAAAATGAATGTTTCCTTTTCCAGTGGTATTTTATATTTGTAGAATAGCTTTATTTTGAAGAACCTCGAAACGTAAGGATCCTCTGGTGCTGATCATGAAGTAGGCATTTAGTCCATTACAACAGAACTACTCTCTCCTGAGAGTTCTCTGCTCTGCTCCAGAGGAGGGAACAGCATCCCCAAATCTCTAGTCTCCTCTTGCTTCCAGGGTTATAGTCCTGTATTTTGTAACAATTCTGGCATTGCTTTTTCAAAAACTTAAAACCAATGACAAATTCACAGAAGTCCAGCTGGCATGCACGAGAGGGATGCTGTTTGCCGTAAGGAACTTCTTTGCTTCCCAAGAGAAGTCTCAATGTTCAGGAAGCAAAATGAGAGAGACAGAGAAAACTGAGGGAGGGTGAAGGGTGCGTGTGTGTGTAAGAGGTGCTGATGGAACACACTGCTTGCTCGTAGCGGCAGCTAGCTCAGGCAGGACGGGAGCCGGTGCTAAGAGACTTTGGAGGCCTGCTCACTGCCTTAAGGATGCTGGTGGGCTTGCCGTGTCTTCCTTCCCGCACTCCCAAAGCCTTCACTGGTCTAGTGTTGAGTAGCATTGGGGGTGAGAAAACCTCAACCTACAGTCTCCCGCACCGGCCTGCTGCTGGGGTGGCAGCCCTGCATGTGCACAGGGGGTCAGTGACCTCCGGGGACCTGAGCCCACAAATCAGGTACTTAATTCCAAACGGCCAGGCAGTAGGCTTTCAAACCAAAAAAACTCCCCATCGCTCTTAGAGTCATCAGAAGCTGAAGTTATACCAGCCCTCTGCGGTGGCCCCTCTCCCTTAACCTCCCCAGGGTCCCACCCGGACGGAGCCACTGGCAGCACCAACCTTTCTGCCCCCCGGGCCCCAACACTGACCTCTGGCTGCCGTTGCGGATGAAGCCCGACGGGCACTCCTGCATGCACTCGCCGTCGTGGATCACGAAGCCCTCGGAATCGCTGCTCTCAGCGTTGGGGATGTTGGCGCAGAAGTCACGGTCCACGCAACGCCAGCCCTCGAAGCGGTAGGTGTTGGGCGGGCAGCTGGGCACACAGACACCGGCATAGTAGTAGTGGCGGCAGGCCACGCAGGCCGTGTCATTGTCGGGAGCGCTGCAGCTGCCCAGGCACTCGGGGTGGCAGCACTCGTGGTTCTCCGTGCACGCCCGCTTCCCGCACGCGCTCGGGCACACTGTGGGTGACAGGCAGGGTGTGAGGTCGGCTGAGAGCCAGATCGCTCCACCTGGCACAATCCAACCCACCAACCACACACGCGATCCCCAAATGGAACGTCACTGGGCGTTGGACTTGAATCAACAGTATTACATATTGAGAATTTCATTAAGGCAGGGAGCAAATACTCTGTGTTTGGAGTCAGGTGAGTAGGGTTTAATATCTAGCCTCTCCTATTTGACTATGTTTGGTCTTGGAGGAGTCCTTACCATCTTTGACCTTGATCCTCTCTTTTCTCATCTACAGAATGGGGTAATAAAACCCATCTTGGAAGGTTACCTGTGGCATGCGTGACACCGTGGAAGTCCTATGTGGACAATACAGTTTATTATTACCTTAGAAGGCATTATATGCGTTACTTAATCTGCATTTTGTGTATGTTCCTTATTGAAATATCTTGAAAAGCCTTAGTGTGCAGAAATGCTCATTTATTTTTGAAATGATTAAGCTAGAATATGCTAAAGATGATACCATTCAGGCTGACAAAATAGCTTTAGAAAAGTTTGTGCATGCTTGTATCATATCAAAGGTCTTACCCCAAATAAACAATGATATCTCAACCTAATATACCACAGAGAAGTCCCCATGTCTGATGGTAATTCTCAAATATAAGAAAGTGGGTGGGTGGGCAGTGTCTCAAGCCCAGAGGACCATAGGATATTACAAACTATCTACTCTGAGCCCCTCTATGCTAAAGTTAAGTGAAAGCAGTGTCTAAAAACAAGAGATCCACAATTTTTGTCCCAAATAGATGAGCTGGCATTTATTTCCATAGCGATGCTGTAAGGATCACACTCTAGGGGCTGTTCGCCTTACTAGCAAATAAAGTATAAGTCAACAAAATATGAAATCTGGTTTGCATTATATACTTCCTACTTTTTCCTTGAGTTGGAAAACAACACAAAATTATTTAAATATGTATATTATTGACTCTGACATGCATTATTTAGTGAAGATTCTATTATTTTCTTTATAATAAAAAAAAGATGAAAAAATCAGAGATCATAGATAAGAAAATACATAGAATATCTAGTCCGCTTGACCACAATGTCATCTTATCAGTACCTCCATGGAGACCCTCCCAGATCATTTCCTATGCATGTGCATGCACATATAAATATAAATATCTATAAAAAAGGATCAAGTCATTCTGAAAGCATTTTTTGGCATAACATACTGTGAATTTGACAATAATTTAACAGCTGCGTTGCATGCCATAACATAGTGTATCGTAAGTTATAATCAGTCTCCTACTATTAGACATTTCATTTATTGCCAACATTTTATTAGTACAATGAGCACTCACTCTTCATGAGAATTCTTAATTATTTCAGTAGAATCAATTTCCAGAGTTAGCCTTGCCGGTGCAAACTGTCCTCTGGGAAGTTGGTACCAATTTACACATCCACTAGCTGCATGGAGGAGTACCTATTTTACTGCCAAGAGGTGCATTTAAAAACAGGTATCAGAACCTGGACATTCAAATGAATACTATCACCTCAGAAGAAACAGACAAATTCTCATGATACTGTCAGGCTTAAAATAATTTTGCAAGTTTCTTCTCTGATCATTTTTGGCTAAGACAAAGAGGTGGCCTTCCATTATTTATTCTTATCTATTTTGGTAATAAAACCTTGATTTTTAATTGGGCATTTTGCCACCCAGCTACATATTATATCTCCCAGCCTCTCTTGTAGCTAGAAGTGACCTAAGTTCTAGCCAGTGAGACGCTAGAAAACTTTTGGGGTGGAACTTCCCAGAAGAGTCCTTAAAACAGAGGGGGTACATCTTTCCTCCTCATTGCTGGCTGGAATGCAGGTGTAATGCCTGAAGCTGAAGCAGCCATCTTGGGCCATGAGGTGACCCATTAAGAACAGTGGAGGGGCTTCCCTGGTGGTGCAGTGGTTAAGAATCTGCCTGCCAATGCAGGGGACACGGGTTCGAGCCCTGGTCCGGGAAGATCCCACATGCCACAGAGCAACTAAGCCCATGCACCACAACTACTGAGCCTGCGAGCCACAACGACTGAGCCCACGTACCACAGCTACTGAAGCCCACACGCCTAGAGCCCATGCTCCGCAACAAGAGAAGCCACCACAGTGAGAAGCCCACGCACCGCCACAAAGAGTAGTCCCCACTTGTCGCAACTAGAGAAAGCCCACATGCAGCAACGAAGACCCAAAGCAGCCATAAATAAATAAATAAATAAATAAATAAATAAATAAATAAATTTAAAAAACAACTCATTAAAATCTATTAAAAAAAAAAAAAAAAGAACAGTGGAGCATGATAAAAGGAACTTGGTCCTTCATGACTGCGTAGCCAGTAGGCTAACCCTGGACTGCTTACCTCTAGACTTCTTTACATGAATAAGAAATAAACTTGTGTCTTGTTTAAACACCTGCTATTTGTTAGATGCAACTGAACAAATCCCAACTGAGAAGTGTCTTCAGAGCCAATGTATAATATAAGCAAAGAAGAAGACTGTTCCTGTTGGTCTATGTCATTTTTGTTTACCAGAATTGCCTCTCAGTGATTTCTGCCTGTTTCCAAAAACTAATCTACCCAACAGATTACAAGGAGTAAAGATCTCTAGTCACACCAAGAAGGTATGTTGTTGTAGGAGCTCCTAAGATGTTGGGATACATATACAGTCTACCAAGGGGATCATCTTGAAGTTGATAACACCAATCTGAATGTACAGGCTTAGTGTATTTGCAGTAAATGCACACACACACCACACACACTTTACTCTGAAATCTCACACTTAATCTAATAATCACATAGATTAAATGACTATTTAAGTTCAAATATATCCATTACAGAAGTAACTTCAATGCCCAAGATCTAAAGAAACAATAAAATTGCAAACCCTTAAGTTCAAGTTTTTAAACTAAAAACAAGAGAACTTAAGTCTGCCTATCCTTCATTTAATCATCCACTTAGCAACTATTTATTGAATGTGCGCTGCACCTGTCTGCCAGACCCTGTTCTTAAGAGATGGACAATACACCAGGTAAGAATAGGAGTGTGTAGTGGTGCACAGCCTGCCCTGGGCACCTGGGTTCCCGGGAAAGCTTCACAGAGGTGTGGAGGCTGGAGCTGAAAGCTGAAAGCTGAGGAGGATAAGAATAACACAGATGAAATCACATGTAAATGTGTGTAAAAGCAACTGAGTTGCTGGGGTGGGAGAACTGGGTGCTCGTGAAGATGGCAGGGGTCCAGTAACAGGCGATGCTGGGAGAGAGGAGGGGGGCAGCTCAAAGAAGCATTGTAGGCCTGTCTGAGGGGTTTCGGCTCTTTGGTGGACAATGGGCATCACTGAAGCTTTTGGGCAGGAGAGCAATATGGTCTAATTTTCATATTAGAAAGGTCATCTGGCAGCAACACAGAGGCTTATGATGACCAGAGGGGGCAGAGCTAAAAGAAGAGGGATGAAGCCAGAGGAGAAATATTATGTTGTCCCTACAAAGTTCATGTAATATAATAGATCTGTGAGGTTCATATAGTTAAAATGAAACTAGCTGTAGAAACCATGCTCACGGTGTCACATCACAAACCTGCCGATTGAACACACACCCCATTCAGAGCACTGAAGTCCCCGGAGCTGCTCATTAGCCATCAGCCACCACCAGGCTTTGTGTTTGGAGGAAGGAAAATTGATTAAGAATCTTACGATCATCATCAGAGACTAACTGGGAACAATATCTACTTGTAAAACCCTTCTTTCCTTGCTTACAATTTAAATAAAATGCTATATAAAATGACGAGTAGCAGACATCAATATTAAAAAGCTATTAATGTAGTATTAAAAACTAAGAGCATTTAAAAGAATAGAAAAATGCCCCTGTGCACTTGCTTAGACTCAAACATAAATGTTGGGCATTTCCAGTACGAGAAAGAAAAAAAAAAAAAACTGACAAAATATCCGTAGATATGTTTTGCATTCCATTCCCCATTCCACTGAAACAGCATCTCTGGGCAGTGGTCCATTGCAAACCGCCCCCCCCTGCCCCCTCCGGAGGTGCATTACTAGAATTGCACTGTCAGTCTGTTCTTGCAACAAGCAGCACACAGGCTAGGGAATTAGGGTTTTGTTTCAGCAATAGGAGCTACTTCAGAAGGAATTTCAGTAAAGCTTAAATTAGGTAAAATCCTATTCTTTAAAGGTGGAACAATTCCTCTTAAAGGGATCACAAATCAAGATCACAAATCTTCTACATCACATGATGCAACTGTGCACAAACATGTATCAAATGCTTTGGGGGAATAAAAAAAGGGGTGTGATGGGGAGAGGGAGAGAAAGGTGACTATTTGCTGGAGGACAAACCCCAGGGATGGAAGCCAGTGTTCCCCTGGCTGCAGCACGACCTGAGAGGACTCTGGGAGGGAGGCAGGGGAGCCCGCGGAAGTTCAGGATTAGAGAGTCCTGGAGCCAGCCCCAGAAGCCCGCTGTAAATTTTGCCTCATCTCAATGTATATAAATATTATTAGTGTTCAGGACTATTAAGGGATTTCTTGAAAAGCCCCGGGCAGTGTGTCTCGCCAGCAGACGGATGGCTGCTCCACACGAGTGCCAAAACTTAAAATTTAGTACAGTTACCAAATTTCCAATTACAGAGCTAAGGGAGAAAGGAAGGGAACTTCTTCCCTGGCTTCCATGAATAAGGAGCACACCTAGCATGATGAAAGGCATTTCTACTTTTAAAAATAAAAGGAAAATGGAAGGTGCTATAAATTAACAAATACACAGGGGGGAAAGCAAATTGATTTTTCCCATGAGATCTTTCTATTCATTGGAATTTTTACAATGACCAATAATAACAACGAACGCCTATGTAAACTGTTGGAAAAGCTAACGACAGGTCCCATATCTACACTAAAAGGATTCGTTCAGGGTCACAATCCCATAAAAATGAGGCACTGTATTTAAAAGCTCATTTTCTTCATTTTGGGGGACAGCAAAAAAAGTCACATACATCAACCTTTAACTCTCTTCCTCCTTCCCTGAGTCCTTATATTTATTAAATTCTTTCTAGGGATTTTAAAACCTTTCTTTCTGTACTTGCCAATAAGCTCTTTAACAATCTTTACCTCAGAGAAACTATTTTTAAAAGCATATTTTGGGAGAGAAGATGGAGAACTCATCCTCTTCACACGGAACAAAAAATGGAAAAGGGGCCACTTAGCCACACAACTTCAAAAAACACAAACATTCTATCCCAAATAATTTTTTTTTTTTAAAACATCTTTATTGGGGTATTATTGCTTTACAATGGTTTGTTAGTTTCTGCTTCATAACAAAGTGAATCAGCTATACATATAAATATATCCCCATATCTCCTCCCTCTTGCGTCTCCCTCCCGCCCTCCCTATCCCACCCCTCTAGGTGGACACAAAGCACTGAGCTGATCTCCCTGTGCTATGCGGCTGCTTCCCACTAGCTATCTATTTTACATATCCCAAATAATTTCTAAAGGATAGAACCAGTTCATGGATGTTGAAATAAGGTCAAGCTTCTGAGTCAAAATACAGGTTGGTATAGGGTCCTCTCAGGTACTTCTGGGTACCCTAAGGGACACATCACTGTTCCACATAAAAAGAGGGTGCCTTTCCTAAGAGACAGGCAACACTATGCATTAAGGTGAACTGCTGCTAACTCCAGGAAAGCACACTTTGACTTCCCAAGTACATCAGAGAGACATGTGGTCCAGAGAGATTTTGTGGTTTTCTTGCCCGGCCAGGAGAGAAACTGATTCCATCAGACACTGTGGGGCAGGGGAGGAGAGGGGAGGGAACCCCCAGCTGGGTCAACTGAACTCACAGCAGCCCCCCACCCCCCAAGCACAGCCAGAAGTCTACCCAAGGCTGTCGGCATTCTCCTCCAGAGAGCACTAAGCCACAGCTGAGGATGAGAAAGGCTCCTTTGACTGTTAAATACATCAGCCAGGCCCTAGGCCCGGTCCTGCAGGCTCAGCAGGTAAGACAGCCCAGCCCCTGAGGACGAGCAGTGGGAATATGAGAGGGGCAAGCAAAGGGCCAGTAAGGAGGGCTTCCCAGGGGAAGGGACCACCAGGACCCGGCTTGAAAGGCCAGTAGGAGCTAGCAGGTGCATGGGGGTGATGGCAGGGCTGACGGGGAGCGAGGGCAGAGAACCAGGCTCGGCATGACTGCAGGACTCAGGCTTTGGGACCTGGGTGGGGTGGGGGGAGATTGGGAGGAAAGATGGGGAGACGGAGGCAGAGAGCCACAAGAAGGGCCTTTCAACCCATGGATAGGAGTTTGGCACATTCTTAAGAGAAAAGAGATGCTGTTTGAGGATTTTAAACAGGCAGTCACATGAGCAGATATGCATTTTAGAAGGATCACTCTGGCTGCTAGGTGGAAAAGAAAATGGAAGGACGACCCGCAGGGCCACGGTCGCCATCTCTGCGAGCACCGACAGCGGCCCAGACTAAGGGGGCAGCAGCACAGATGGGGAAAAGCAGGCAGATTCATGTGGTGAATTACTTTTTTTTTCCCCCAGCAGGGGTAGAGAGAGATTGGTTCTGTTCGGGATGGGCTGTTTTCTGCACACGTCCAAATGGAAATGCCTGGCATGGGCTGCTTGGATGTAACATCATGGGGCGTGGTCAGCAGACAGATGCAGAGGAGACCGGGAGGGAGGGACACCTGAGGAGCGCCAACAGGACTCAGGACAGAATCCCCAGGCTACCACCACCCATGGGGGCCCGGCAGCACCCACTAGAGTCCTTGCTCCTTTCATATACCTCCACTCTTTTAAAATAACCCACTCAAGTGGATTTCCATATATTCACCTGTGAATTCTGGGTCCCATGTTGCTACCCCTCCCTGCCGCCCTCCTTGACAGACAAGGTTCAGGTTTAAGTAATGATAATACTATATTTATGGAATTCTTCTTATAAGCCACACAAACATCATACCAAGGACCTAAAGAGGAGGTTGGGCCCCACTGCTTTCTCTTTGAGCAGCAAATCAACCCATGCTGAAAGAGAGCCTCACCTTCAGGGCTGCTTCTGAAGCCTGCAGGCCCTGCTCCTTTTGGAGCTCCACGCTGGTCCTTTCCGCAAAGAAGGTGGGTGAACCACCTTGGTTGGATGTTCCAGTTGGACAGAAAGGGTATCCCATCTCCAGGAGCCATGATAGACTGCAGAGGGGTCAGGGAAAACCCACCTCAGGCCAGGGAGCCCACGGCCTTTCATCCTGTGAAATAATCTTCGATCTCTCCTGCCTTTTGACCTCATGCACACACATTCCTCCTGACTCATCACTCCAAGCGGAGACACCCATCAAAGGGGCAGAGAGGTGAGGAGCAGCGAGGCTTCTCAGGCTCAGGGAGAAGCTACATTTCACCCCAGTGTATTAGTCTGGAGTTCTCTAAATACGTCAGCTAGGATGGAAAAGCAAGCTTACACGAAAATGTTTAGACCCATGAAATAAAACGAAAATAAACCTGGCACAACTGTGTGTGAGCTCCACTCACACGCATATGTATGAATGTGTATACATATTTATAAATCGTACATATATATAATGAGTAAAGCACAATTTTCTCAAAAAGAAGACAAGAAGAATCTGTCAAGTTTCTTGACATCTTGAGAAACTGCTACTGTAAAACTCCAGAGAACCACTGCCTAGAAATCCCAGGCGGAGTTTCCAACAACTTCAACTGGCTTCTGCCTGGAAAACTATAGCCATTAAGCCGAATTCAGTGGTAACCCTGGTATCTTAAACATTCAGAAAGGAAAGTTGCATCTGCAACAACATTTCTCTTTTCAAAGCCAAAAGAAACCACCTCCTGTGCAGGAGAAAACATTCTATTAATACCACAGTAGTGGCCAGACTAAGAGACAATGTAATGGTTAGAACCTGAAGATACTTCAGTTTCTCTGTTCGAAGCAGAAGGGGTTAGCGCCAGCAACAGAGTTTGGGGAAGGCACCCAGGGGCACGCAGAAAGGTCCCAGAACAGAGCTCTCAGTGAGCCTGGAGAGGCTGGTTAGTAAAAGGGGGGCCATGGTTCCCGAACCTATTAATGTAGTGAGCCTGAAAGCACACATTTTCTCCCAAGACCAGAGTGTATGGACGAGTTCCTCCTTGCGATCTTTGAAGGGGTTTCCACGACTCAGTTTTGAGTCAGCTTCCTTCCTAAGAGGAAGGGTCCTGACACAAGAATGTGTCAGCAGATGGACTTTCTGCAATACTGGGGTACGTAGAGGGGGCAGGAGTGACATACTTTCCCTCCTCATCACTCGCCTCCTATCACCTGTCTTCTTCAACCTTCACATTCTTTTGAGGGGTTGTGGAGTGGCAGGGACACTTCAGAACTTGCAGGAGCAGAGACCCTCTTGCAAGAAGCTCCCAGGACCCTTAGATCTGCCCCAGTTCAAATGCAACCAGGACTTCTGCAGCCATGTTCTGCCTTTCATCGAACCCTGGATCCTCAGAGTTGAAAGGAATTTAAGAGGTCATCATCCCATGCCTGAGGTGCTGCTCTTCAAAAACCTAAGTGAGCCTTAAAGCAACGTTGAAGGGAGCTCTTTCCCTTAGAGAAAGTGCTACTGCCGGATGGCACCCATCTTGACCAAGTTCCTCCTTACCCCCACCCAGAGTGGTGCTCTCACCAGGCCTCGTTCAGGTGTCTGATACTCAGGGGAGGTGGATGGTTTCTTGCACACGTCAGACTTCCAACTGCTCAGACTCAAAATTCCAAGACGGTGATCCCTGCCTCCTTCTGAAGGCAATACTCAAGCCACAGCTCATGCAACGTATATGAACATCACTGCTCCTTAACACCTGTCCCCAATCTACCCTAACACTGCAGAAGTAGTCTCCACAGTGTGGAATACGAGGACACTGAGACCAGTGGTGGTCTTCCATGACCAAGGCAGCACACTCAGGGGCTCTCTGTATGACTTTCGAGGTAACTCCCACTGTCACACTGAGCTAGCTCATTCCGACCTTCTAATCACCTACCATTCCTGTTCTCCTTTCACAATAACTGCTGGAGTCTCTCCTTCTTGAATGCAATTTGAGTCTAAATACGGGACTCAATCTTATACATATTGTTTAACTTAATGTTAATAATTATATGGGGTCAGTATCATTATCCTCATTTGTAGATACCCACATGGAGGCACAGAGATTTAATAATTGTCCAGGGCTATTAATTGTCCAAGTGAATAACTGTTAAGCTGTAAACCTGGGCTTCAAACCCAGATCTATCTGACTGGGTCACAGGCTCTTCCCCTGCTCTGCTCCATGGTGGCATGATGTTTTAGCCAGGCTCTGCTGCCCAAAAGCAAAGGGCTAGGGAGTTCTTCTCATGCCACTTTTCTCTGTAAGCCTGCATCCATCAGGAAAAAATAAATCACCAGTCCCAACATCCTTTTCTTCTCCCTGAGGTGAACCACTTAGTCTGGAGGAAGGACAAAACTCACAAAACATGATGCTCTGGAAAAGGGTAAAGCGTCAAGGTGATATTAAGGAGATCCCATGTACCCACTAAGCTTTCTTTATTTATTGAGTTACAGCAAATAGAACCCTCAAGGACATTCTTCCAGCAAGGCTAAGCCCTGTTGAGTTTATCAGCAATGGTCACCGCTTAGTTGCAATAGTGAAGCAGCAGCTCCTGTAGTGGAAGACACTTGGGGTGCATTCTGTGGGGCAAAGGCAACTACATATAAGTGACTGTGTTATCAGGAGCCAGACCAGCCAGACCCAGGGAGACTCAATGACCCACAGAACCCTTTTCACCCAAACAAGTCTTACTCATGAGATTAGATAAACCAGAGTTCATTCTCTTCACCAATTCCTATGTCTCAGCAAGACTGCAACCTTGGTCATGAAGGAGAAGAAAAAACAGTTCTGTGCCTTCCCCTTGGTTAGGCACATAAACAAATATAATCTAGGCTCACAGAAATAGCCAAGTTCCAAGTAGATCCCTACTGACTTGTATACAAGGTGCACAAGATAAGCTACGACGTTTGGGAAAACGTTTCATACTGGCTACTAAAGGCATCTGTGAAGATTTCATTAATGAGCAAAAGAAATGATCGCCTACAGAAAGTACCCATTGGGTCACTGAAGTCTCCAGGATCTAATAAGCAGTGCTGGGAAGACTATTGAGAAAACAGAAGAAAAAGAAAAAAGGCAACTAAGAAACCAGGAGGAAAGTTATACAGGACACCATTATTAAATAAAAATGTCAATAGCTAATTAGTAAGAGTAAAGAAAGAGCAGCCATCAATGCAAAGACTCAATGCAGGATTACAATTAACACCAAAAACTAAGTGAAAAGCAGAGGGCAGTCCAGGAATCTTCCTTTGGCTAAGCTGCTGGTTTTGGTTACTGTGGGTGTTGTGATTTTTTTCTTCCTTCACAATTCTTATAGCAGCTTTACTGATATAACTCATACACAGTTTCACCCATTTAAAGTGTACAAATTGAAGGCTTTTAACATATTCACCAAGTTGTGCGAACATCACCCCAAAGAGAAACTGTTTACCCATTAGCCACCTCCCTCACCCCCCTTCCCCTCTCAGCCCCAGGCAATCAGTAATCTACTTTCTGTCTCTACAGATTTGCCTCTTATGGACACTTCATATAAATGGAATCATACACTACGTGACCCTTTATATCTGGCTTCTTTCACTTGGCATAATGCTTTCAAGGTTCATCCGTGTTGTGGCGTGTGTCAGTACTTCATTCCCCTGTATTTTCTTCCATAAATTTAGACTTTCATGTTCCACAAGTGGCCACATTAGCCCTGAAGTCCTTCTATTCACGTGTAGTGACAAAATCACAGGGACATCAGTCAGAAGTTGATGGAAAGGCCCATTTGGACTCCCAAATCTATTCACGGTCTGGATTTATTTTAAAGGAAGAAAGACTTGAACCTGTCAAACTGACTAAATTGTGTCATCCTCTGATACTAGGAAAAAAGAGGAAAAGCCACCTAGTCTGTGGAGGAAGGTTCCCCAAGTCGGTGACCCTCCTACCTGCTATGCCTGATGGAGTATGAAATATCCTAATGATCTTAATCTCTGTAGAAGGGCCTGGCAAATGAAGTTGATGCTGCATCACAGAAGGGCCTCCGTAGATGGGGGTGAGGGAAAAGGAAAGGAATAAATTCAGATATTAAGAGGGGAGGGAGGACTTGACTTCCCACTCCTTTTATGTTTATAAAACAGAATATTCTTTTTAGAAAGTCAAACCATCCTAATGTACTTCAAAATCAACGAGATTTTCTTCTAAACTCATATTCAAAGCCTATATAAAAATTTTAGAAATACAGACTTCTAATGGGAGGAAAATCAAAGAAAGAGGGTGGGGGGCACTCCAGGTGTCCAGGCAGGACCTACCCCTGCTCTGGGAGCTGTGCCCGCTTCTCCACATAGGAGCACACAGAGTGTCTCTCACACACAACTCACAACCCCTCCTCCACCTTTTTTTGAGTCTTTCTCAAAAAAGAAGAAGAGAGACATCACCACACAATGGGTGATTCTTCTGAAACTCTTCCCCAGTTCTGTGACCACCGGGCATGAGCACATAAGGACAGCAATCACTTACTACTGGCTGTCACAGATGCTTAAATGGACAGGGTGGAAAAAATATTCTTTTCACACACTTAAAAATTATTCCAAGTTATTTTAAATTTGGAACTGTTTGTATATTCCTTATAAGTTTATAAAACTCACACTGTCCCTTCATGACTAACTGAAGAGGAATTGAGAGAGTATTCTATATTTATAACTTGTCTGCTTGTTCATGCTCACAGCCCTATTTCCACTCTCTGTTACTGTACACAGAGTTATGAGAGGTATTGTGGGCTCCTAAACTTTGCTGATTTCCAAACAAGGCAGGCCTGTGTCCCGTAGGGACAAATTGGGGGCTGTTTCGTCCAAGTGGAGACCAAGCTCAGAGGGAGAGGCCTCCAGCTTTGTGGTTTTGGCTGCATCTCTTAAAACCGGTGTTAGGGCCCATTTCTGGGCAATTACACGCCTTGCTGGTGTTGACCAGTATCATTGCTACTGATAGTCTGCCTACCACACATGCCCGTGAGGAGCTCCATGCTACATGGCTGTGGCTACACACTTCCCTTCTGCCTATGTATTTTGGTAGATATTGTTAGTCCAAAAGGTGCAATGCTTCAACAACACATGCAAAAGCCCCTTTCCACATACATAAATATTTATGTCAACATAATTTAAATGAATCAAATGAAGGCAGCCACTCACAGGGAAACTACTATTTAAAAACCAGCAATGTTATGGATAAAATTTTGTCGACAATAACAGAACCATTTACCAGGAGACAGTGATAAAAGAATGAGCTCTCTATGGAGGCAGATTTTTACCGTATGTGCGGAATCTAGATTTGTACATGCACACCTGTACACGTAGATGAATTGTGGTGCAGCCTCTTCACAAGTGTTGAACAAACTCCTCCAAAGCTGCCTCCTTGGGAGGATACACACCTGGCCAATGACCTCACAATTTTGCAAAGCCCCTTCAGAAACCCCTTCTGAAAAAAAAAAAATGGAGACCGTAGTACTTTCTTTGCTACAGCCTCTATGGGGGTACACCTCTGTAAAAAGAGGGGAAAATGGCCCCTGATCGCATTTTTTTCTTTCTTTCTTAATGTCAGAAGGGGATATAGGTATCTCATCTCAGTTCTGTGGCTGCTAGTAAAGTTGGGTCCCTTGGGTCACCTAGATTCCCACCCACCCACCGGCTGCCATTGCAGTACCTCTTTTTTTTTTTTATATATATTTAGGTCATGGGTCAATTTTTTGGAGTAGTTTTTTAATTAATTAATTAATTTATTTATTTTTGGCTGTGTTGGGTCTTCGTTTCTGTGCGAGGGCTTTCTCTAGTTGTGGCAAGCGGGGACCACTCTTCATCGCGGTGCACGGGCCTCTCACTGTCGCGGCCTCTCTTGTTGCGGAGCACAGGCTCCAGACGCGCAGGCTCGGTAGTTGTGGCTCACGGGCCTAGTTGCTCCGTGGCATGTGGGATCCTCCCAGACCAGGGCTCGAACCCGTGTCCCCTGCATTGGCAGGCAGATTCTCAACCACTGCGCCACCAGGGAAGCCCCTGCAGTACCTTTTGAATGAACTGCCTCTTAATGTCTTTGGTCCATTTTCTTCTTGGGAGCTTAAGTTTTGACCATATATTTAAATTTGTTTGAGCCCTTAAAGATGTCTATGCTTTTTAAACATAGCATTGTGCCTTGCAAAATTTTTTTAGGTGACTAGAGAGAAAAATGCCTGCCCAGCCCTCCCCCCGTCCTTCTGTAATTAAATCTATCCAAGGAGCATGAATAGCAACCACTACAGATCACAACTTTCGAGTGATTTATTACCCTCCAGCCTCTCTGGTCGTTTTTCCTTTGATCTTGTTACTTCCTGATGGCACAC
The DNA here is from genome assembly GCF_965194805.1 of Balaenoptera borealis. Classification (NCBI taxonomy): domain Eukaryota; kingdom Metazoa; phylum Chordata; class Mammalia; order Artiodactyla; family Balaenopteridae; genus Balaenoptera; species Balaenoptera borealis. The sequence continues at coordinate 135,592,220 of NC_138866.1, read as the reverse complement.
TTTTGGACTTGTAAACATATATTTCAGAGTATATGCTATGCTAGAATGCCACATTATTCTTTTCCGCTATCTAATCTGATTGCTGGCCCCAATTCCTGAAGTTAAATTATTTTTACTACTGTGGAGAAACCACAAAAGATCCACTAGACTTTCAAAGTACAGTAGACTCTGTTATAGGGAGAGAAGGGGGAACAGGGTATCCCAGATAATCGTACATTCTGGTTAACAGAATTACCACACGAACCTTATGAGAATCAGTTTTTGGAGAACTGGACCATAGAACACCTACACCCCCAAATTCACGGAACTTACATTTAATCTATTTCAGGATTCCAAAGTGCCTCGGAAAAGCACACAAATGTAAAATGTTGGAATGTCCTTGCAAAGATTACTATTAAACAGAACAAAACAAAACTTGCTGTTCTCACAGAATTCTGTTGGTTCATATTTATATTTTGTTTAGTTTTTATTTTTGTGGGTGGTGGAGGTAGTGGTGGGGCAGCCCATTTGATAAGAATGTTATGAACCTTGCCAGAGTGCATGCAAAGTGCTAAAATTCCATCTTGACAATCAATCATGTTGGAAACCATCATTTCCTCCATTTCAACCAAGAAAAACCCGGATTCAATACTTCAGAAAGGGTGACTGAAGGAGTCCAAAGTTTAAGACTCCTCCCCATTTTTTAAACCGTAAGAGTTGAATTTTTTGGTTTTTGGTCTTTTTTGTAAATAACAGGTAAAACTGAGTTCAACTTAAGTGCCAACACAGGTATCTCCCGCGTAAAATGCTAGTTGAAAGAGTATTTCAGTATTTCAGCCCACTAGAGTTGGGCTCACAGGTAGGTACACTCTGCCTGTTCCAATTAACGAAAAAACATCTGAGAGTGAATTTTTATTTGCTCTCTGAACCATTAAATATCTAGTATCAAAGACAACCCACAGAATGGGAGAAAATATTTGCAAATGAAGCAACTGACAAAGGATTAATCTCTAAAATATACAAGCAGCTCATGCAGCTCAATATCAAAAAAACAAACAACCCAATCCAAAAATGGGCAGAAGACCTAAATAGACATTTCTCCAAAGAAGATACACAGATTGCCAACAAACACATGAAAGGATGCTCAACATCACTAATCATTAGAGAAATGCAAATCAAAACTACACTGAGGTATCACCTCACACCAGTCAGAATGGCCATCATCAAAAAATCTACAAATAATAAATGCTGGAGAGGGTGTGGAGAAAAGGGAACCCTCTTGCCCTGTTGGTGGGAATGTAAATTGATACAGCCACTATGGAGAACAGTATGGAGGTGCCTTAAAAAACTAAAAATAGAACTACCGTATGACCCAGCAATCTGACTACTGGGCATATACCCTGAGAAAACCATAATTCAAAAAGAGTCATGTACCACAATGTTCATTGCAGCTCTATTTACAATAGCCAGGACATGGAAGCAACCTAAGTGTCCATCGACAGATGAATGGATAAAGAAGATGTGGCACATATTTACAATGGAGTATTACTCAGCCATAAAAAGAAATGAAATTGAGTTATTTGTAGTGAGGTAGATGGACCTAGAGTCTGTCATACAGAGTAAATCAGAAAGAGAAAAACAAATACCGTATGCTAACACATATATATGGAATCTAAAAAAAAAAAAAAAGTTCTGAAGAACTTAGAGGCCGGACAGGAATAAAGACGCAGACATAGAGAATGGACTTGAGGACACGGGGAGGGGGAAGGGTAAGCTGGGATGAAGTGAGAGAGTGGTATGGACTTATATATACTACCAAATGTAAAATAGATAGCTAGTGGGAAGCAGCTGCATAGCACAGGGAGATCAGCTCAGTGCTTTGTGACCACCTAGAGGGGTGGGATAGGGAGGGTGGGAGGGAGACGCAAGAGGGAGGAGATATGGGGATATATGTATACGTATAGCTGATTCACTTTGTTATACAGCAGAAACTAACACACCATTGTAAAGCAATTATACTCCAATGAAGATGTTAAAAAAAAACATCTAGTATCATTTCTGATTTTAGGTATTTGTTTTTTTCCAGAGCATTATCCAGATTATAAAGTGAATTATATTGCTGTAGGCCCACCCAACATCACTCAGGGCTCTAAGAAAGTTGAAACGTGAAGCAAAATATGACAGAGCTTACTGTGAGCTCTGAAACGCTGCGTGGAAATTTCAGGGCTTTCCCTTCAGACACTGCCACTCATTCGCCCTGAAATCATGGCAAGCAACCTGACCACCAAGGGCCGGGCCAAAGGAGACCATGTACAGCAAGCCCGGCCTGTGCTGCGAGGTGGGTGGCTCTGTCTCCCCTTCCTGTTTGAGCAAGCTTTCCCCCATCCCACATCCCTTCATCTTTTAATTGCCTCCTGAACATTATCTGTTGTATCCTATAGCCTGATTTTCAGGGTTCAAAGGAATCTGCTTTGAAAGATAAAAGAACTTAACACTCAGGGCTAACTTTATTTTAAAAAAACAAGCAGGGCAGCTCTACAATGCAAAATATAAATGAGGCCCAAAACTTGGAAACTACGTCCGAGGATCATTCTTTCATTCTGCCCTTGGCTTGAAGACTGAAGCAATTTGCACAAAACGTCCATAAACATAAAGGGGTCCAACTGCACTCAAGCTCCAATGAGTGTGCCTGTGACGCACATGCTTGGCACACCACCGGAGTGTGCAAGGTTTGCCTGCTGTCGGAGGGGTCAGCAGGCAGCAACTTTCAGAACACAGGACTCTGCTTCCTGAAGTAAACTTCTTAACCCTTTCCCTAAATACTGTAAAACCCCAAACTGGCCAAGTCACTTAAAAAAAAAAAGGAAGGACCTCAAGCATAAATCTATTCTTCCAAAATCTTACCCAAAATCCTGGACTTGAATAAACTGAAAACAGATCTGAAAATGTTAAAGAGTTATCTGTTACTTCCGTCAGAGGAATAAGCTCTGTAGCAACTTCTTCGAACTTCATGTCAAAACAACCGTTGGCTCCCGAGTTCCCGGTGCATCCTCATCCCGGAGCAGAGGGCCTGGCAGGCCAGGGTGCGGAAGCCGCGCGGCCCTGGCTGCAAACTGGCGCACGACATCCCTCAGGACGTTTGTGTTTTACTCACAGAGAGAACAAGTGCTGGCAAATGACAAAAAAAGAACATGTTTTGCAAACAATCGGAGTGACCTGAAACCCAGGGTAAAGACTGAAGTCAGCGTTTGTTCATCGAGGCGAGCCAGGCTCTGTGCAGTGCTTATTAAGTGGATGGCTTGGAGGAAGGCAAAGACCTCTCAGTTTCCCATTCACCCAGGAGGACCCCTCACCTAAGGCTCACAACCCACTCCCAGTCTGCGCCTCATGACTTTGTTTTGCTTCCCAACTGAGCTGGGAGCATCTCTGAAAAGAGACGAACGCCCAGAGGAAGGAGTCATCATCGTTTGCTGGAGCTGAAAGCAGCCCAAGAATTTGGAGCACAGATCAATGTCTCCAGCTTCATTTGGCTTCAGCCCAAAGAACTGATGCCAGTACCTGGGTCCCAGAACTCCAAACCCAGGGCTCCAGTCTCCCTGTGATGTGATATTCCCACCCCCCCCCGCAACCGAACACACACACTCCCCAGAAAAGAGAAGTATCTCTCAACCTTAAAAGCACAGGACCCCTTGCCATAATCCACCCACAAATCCCCTTCGATACTACCAGAAATGTTGAAGTGGATTTGTTCCGCATTTTGCAGTTCTGAAACTGTCTATTCAGGTACTTTCCTCCTAATTGCACGTGTCTCCCACTACACAAACATACCTCTCCCAGTCTAAGTAAAGCCTATTAAATGTATTTTCACCCCACCCTGCACTCCCCCCACCCCCACCTAAACAAAAACATCTAAACTTTCCCCCAAATCCACTTTCTCTTGCTCCACAGATGGTAAGACCTTATCTTCCTGAATTCCCATCCTCAGCCCACGCCAGAGCCCTGCAGGAGCACAGAAGATAAATTCTGAACCTGTTGCTTCCATCCTCCTGCCAGCTCTACATCACATGCTCATAATTCCTCTCTCCCCAACCCCCATCCTTTGAAATTTCTAAACCCCTGGTAAAGGAAGTGCCTCAGGCTCTTAATAAGCTCAGTCATGCTCGAAATATCCGTTTCACCCACGAGGTACTGTAGACAGCAATTCCAACGCGAGCACACATTCAGGGGGGAAAGACGATCTTTCTTCAAGACTCAGTATTTGGAATTCCTAAAAAGGCCATTCGAATAATTTTCATTAACATACCTGTGAACTTGCAAGAGTCCAGGGCTTGAAAGGACGCCTTCTGCAATAGCCCATATCCACCTACGCCCACGGTAATGACAGTGGATTAAGAAATCCCCTTCATGTCGCTGTGACCACAGAGGGCACACATGCAACTCTCCTCCCCTGGAACTTACAAAACTTAACAGGAAATCTTCCACCGCCTACATAGAAAACCCACTGCCAGAAAAGTGAAGTGTAAACACTTCATATTAAATTAGCCAGGTGTTTTTTAAAAATAACATTATCCCAATCCAATACTTTCAAACCCTGGCTGGCTTTCAAGTCTCACGGTGCATATGGGAGCAGAGGTGCAGCGGCCACGTGGCTCTGCCCCTTCGTAAGGGGCATGCTTTGCTTTTTGATTAATACAGACAATCTGCAAATTAGCATACATCTAAAGCAGCCAGGAGAAAGCAGCCAGTGTTCCTATTTCCTTTATCTGGGGCTTCTTTCCTATATCTTTATACTGGACAATGATGGACATCAAGAATATAAATCTGCCTAAGATAAATCTTTAACTTGGTCCTAAACTTATTGGAGATATTTTGATACTTGAAAGAAGTATCAATGGAAATGAAGAAACAGAAAGAACAGGAAAAAGTGAGAAAACTTCAATGTGTCTCAGTTTATAGATTAACACATGTCACTACATGTTTGTGAGAGATTCTGTGTATAAAGTCCACCAGCCCTTGAACATTGTCATTTACCCTAATCCCTCCCAGTGGGCAGTTTCCAGGTCTGGTTGCATGGATGTGGCCCCAGGACACCCTCGGTTTGCCCTCAGGGTGGAGCAACATGATGGCATGTGGTAGCATTGCTCTGCACATAAATCGTGTCAAAAATATATTACAAAGCAAACAAAACTACCAGCCAAGAAGCTATGCTGGCAAAATTTAAAGCAAAAATTTAGCAACAGCCTATGCCCACTTATTGCCAGGTTGGCCACATTTTTAAGGGCCGAAGGCATGTCTGTCTGTCTACCTCCTTTTTCAACAAACTGGTTTTAGGGAGAGTCAGTCTTTAAAACTGTGAGATGCAGATTGTGAGATATTCACCCTGTTTTGGAGACATGGCACAGAGAGCAGGTGGTGTTCAGATTAGAGAAGAACGTGGACGATGGGGTTAGAAGTCAGTTTATATCCCAGCTTTGTCATTTATTGGCTGCTGCATGACAAAGGGACTCAGTTTCCTCAGTATACATCTAAGACAAATAATACCACCTTGTGCGATGGGTGCAAGATTAAATGTGGTAAACCACACAACTGTATTGAGTATTTTTCCTAGTACGTCATAGGTCCTCTGTAAATATTAGCCACGACTATTTGATCCCTAGACTAGATTTTAAGGTCCTAGGGTTCTAGTTCTGGCTTTGCCAACCATCTGTCTGCTCAGCTGACGTGTGCATGGGGTACAAGAGATAAATGGTCTCACGCTGTGACCCACTGGTCTCTATCTAATCTCCTGGAGGTGACTTATGGACCATGATACACCGGCAAGGGCAGAGAGAGAGAGACCAAGAGCCATGTCTCTGATCAGTTCCAGATATTAGGGATCACACAAGATTTTGTTTCAGAGGGAGAGTTATGTGGCTAAGAAAGAAAAAGAAAAGAAAACCAAGAGACAGGATTCTAAAATACTTCAAATTTCATCTCTGCTCAAACAAATTAAAATATTATAAATTTCAGATTAGCTTAGCATTCCAATTCCAGTTTTTTAGTGCTGTTCTTAAATCCGTTTGCTCCAAAATAATCTTCATCCAGCACAAGGTAGATAGTGACTTACCCAAGACAACATTGTTTGGGGGTTCACTGTAGCTTCAGTTACTATTTTAAAGGGTCCTCAAGATGCAGGTCGACAAGGGGTGGGTAGGGTGAGGAGGTCTGCTGAGAGCCGTGGGCAGATAAAAATTTTTTAAGTCTGCCAAGAAGGCTTTCACAAGCATGGAAGTTAAACCTTCAACTTTTATCAAGCAGTAAGCTCTGTTTAGACAAGAAAAAGAAATTTTCTATGTTCCAAAAGACTTCATTTGACTCTTCAAAAAGAAAAAAAACTCCCAACACAAACTGCTCCTAAAATAACTTAATTTGACTTTACTCCAGGTTAGATGAAGACTCTCGGGGAGTAGCAAAGAGATATATCAATACAAGCTCCTTCCTCTGTGGGAAGGAAAAAACTCTGTACAAGCAATAAAGAAAGAGGTGAGGAAGCATCTCCCTTGTTAATTGCTGGGCTAAGGTGGAGGAGGGAGAGGAAGAGAGAAATAATTTGAGATAGGGCACCACCAAGCAGCATCAGTGCTCGAATAAACGGGCAGTGTTAAACAATACTATTCAAAAGGGCTCTGCAACTAATTTCTGCTGTCAGTTAGTGAGGTTCCTCAAATTTATGGGTTCTACAGGAACCACTTGGAGGCTTGCTTGAAAGCTGAGTAAAAATATCTGCTGCTGTGATTTTCCAGGTCAAAGGAATCTCTTCCAGGATCTTCAGGCTAGACCTCTGAGTTGCAACTGAGAACATGAACATGTTTGAAAAAAAAATCACTGGCTTTGTGCACAGGCATCCCAGGCTGGCTCGTCCATGTAGAGGTGGGAAGGACAGCCAGCTGGCCAGAGCACCCGTCAGACTGTCCAGTTCTCACGCCACCTGCACCTCCCTATCTAGAACCCACTGCTCCTACTTCACACAGATAATCCAGGGTGCCAGTGCCACGGGGATATTCCTGCATCCTGACCCCATCACTCCAGGCCACTGTGCTGGGCAGGGGGAAGCCAGGAGTATGACAACCACCTGCTCCTCTCAGATCTCCCTGCTCCGGCCTGTATTAAGGAAGATGCACTCATTCGTACATTCAGTAAGGATTTTTGTGATTTCCTGGTGCAGGTGCTGCCTGGAGTTCTGGGATGCAGGTGGGAGTTCGGGCTCCAGGTTACTGAAAAGCTGCACACGGCTCATTTTAGTTTCGCGCCAGGGTAGGGGTGATTTTACTAAATCACGACAGAGATACACCAAAACACACAGACACACTAAACTGAAACCTTTCACCCTCCTGGACCCTGCTCTAAACACGCTGCCTCCTTTCTCTTTCTTGAAAAAGGCAGACCCTTTGGTGACTCTGGGCCTTCATACAGGCTGTTCCTTCTCCCTGCTTCTGCTTCTTCCTACTCTCAACCTGCCTCCCCAGCCTGCAGTGCTGGGCCTGGCTGTCTTCACCCCAAAAAAGCCTCTTGTGGGTGGGTACCATTCCTGCTGCCCCATCATGTTATGTCACAGCACCCTATTCATCTCCTTCAAAGCACTGACCACATTTATAATCAGACTTTTTTTTTTTTTTTGGTTAGGGGCTACAGGGAAGCGGAAATGGGGACTTATTGTTTAATGGATACAGAGCTTTAGATGAAAAGAGTTCTGCAGATAGTAGTGGCATGGGTGCACAACAATGTGAATGTACTTCATGCTGCTGAACTGTACACTTAAAAATGGTTAAGGTGGTAAATTTTGTTATATGTATTTTACCACAGTTCAAAAAATGGGCTTAATTTTTTGTTTAATGCCACTCTCTCTTTCTTCCACTAGTGTATACGCTGCACCAGGGTGGGAATACTTTTTTTTTTTAATTTAATTTTTATTTTGTATTGGAATATAGTTGATTTAAAATGTTGCATTAGTTTCAGGTGTACAGCAAAGTGATTCAGTTATACATATATCCATTCTTTTTCAGATTCTTTTCCTTTATAGTTTATTACAGAATACTGAGTAGAGTTCCCTGTGCTATACAGTAGGTCCTTGTTGATTATCTATTTTATATATAGTAGTGTGTATATGTTAATCTCAAACTCCTAATTTATCCCTCCCAGCCACTGCCCCCCCCAGGGTGGGAATTCTATGTTTTTGCATCACTGTGTTCCCAGGGCCATGCCTAGAACCTGGCTCACAGCAGATGCTCAGGGTACACTAGTTGGATGACTCATGACATACTCACACATTTCCTACTCAACTATAAGCTCCCTGAGGGCAGGGATGCCATTCCTTAACTCTATTTGCCTCACAGCTCTTTCCAGAGGGCCTCACACACAGGTAGAGTCAGGTGCTAATTTAAACCTGGACTGTTACTTATGCAAACTTTCCAAAAGCAAAGCCCTTGGATTTTATACACAATATGTGTACTGGGTGGGGTATATGTGTATATGTGTATACATACACAGATTTTATTGTATTTCCTCTCTTGCTTTGGTTGCCAAGAATCCCAGAGGAACCAGATTCCAGGAAGACGAACTGTCCTTCTGGTGTGTTATGGGTAGCTTGCTGACTCAGCCATTCAGGTCTCCCCAGGTTTTTTTTTTTCTTTAATTGAAATCTGCCTTAAATTCTAATTCTCTTGGGCATTAGACAAAGTATAAATTGAAAGCAAATAAGTAACAGAAGAGAGTTTCCTGCAGGGTAAGTACTTTTCTATGTTTTGATAGTGAATTGTTATTAAATAAATAACAATAATGACAAGAGTAATATGAAAAACTACTCTCCTTGCACCCACCTAAAAAGGGAAAAAAATAACAAAAATCAGAGGAGCCACTTTTTGGTAATGAGGAATAAAATGAACCATAGTCCCCTAGTTTATTTCTCGGCTGGTTTTCCCCTGAGAATAACCAAAGAAATCATCTGCCCTAACACCAGCCTCCTTTCAGGTCACACTTGCTTCTGGGCAGACTAAAAATTTTTTAATGAAAACAATTCTCTCTCTCTCTCTCTCTCAAAGGCTTGATGTAAGTAAAAGCTGAAGGTACCAGGTGGGGAGGGAAGAAATGAATGTTTCTTATCATTACAGTGAGGCAACTTCCATTTATGGGGCACTCACTGCTCCATGTGCTAAGAGCCTGGCATACACTGCTTATTTAATCTCCACAACTTCGAAAGGGACAGCCTGCTACTTCCCTATCCTCCGAACCAGAGCCTGAGGCACGTAGAGAGCAGCTTGTCTAGAGTCACACAGCCTGAAAGAGGCAGAGGTAGAAATTCCAACCCAGGTGACCTGACTCCAGGGTCCCTGCTTTCTACCAGTATCTACAGCACACCTTCCAGTATAATTCTCATAACCCACTCTCATAACTCATAGAAAGGAAGCAGCATTATTTCACTGATGAGGAGACGGAGGACCAAAGAGGCTGTGACTTGACAGGGAGCCAATGCTGATAAGCAGAAAAGTACTCAATGCCAGCAGCTCAGCACTAAGACCGCACGAGGCTCAGTTTTGTGCCTTAAAGATCTGTCAGAGCCATTTTGGGACATCCCAAAGGACCAAAAAACAATGAATTTGGCTATCTAAAAAACTGACAACTTTACTGCTGTGCTTAACCTAACTTCAAAGTTTTTCTCAGTTATTTCTACTTTACATGCTGTAATTCACACAAATTGGTAGAGCACAGAATTAGTACCACTCCAAATACAGTGTTTAGTAACAATGGCTTTTAAAAAAAGATACACAGAGCTCTTCTTCTGTAAATTCTTATGGATTAAATATTTGTTTATTTAACACCTGAGTACACCTGTCTGGAAGACACACTAGGAGCTGTGAGGGCTGATAGAAATGCACAAAGCCTTCTGTAGCCAGGCTGTAAAGATGAGATGTACACACAGATAATAATTTCAAGGTAAACATTCATGTCATAAAAATACACATCAGAAGGACAAGCATACTTCCAGGTGTGAGGACCTTGGAATGGAAGGCATAAGCACCTGAGCAGGAACTCTTAAAATAGGCAAGGGAGCCTTGGGGTTTCAGGGACTGGGGGTGGGGGCAGGGGCAGGGTTTCTCATATATTTCAACAGAAAATTACAAATTGCCATCTTTGCTAATATATAATTTAAAGTTCTTAAAAATGACTTCGGTGCATTTTTGCCTTTAAGAAAAATTTCAATTAACAAATCAAACTTGTTTAACACATCACAGGATGAGGTCCAGAAAGAAGCTTCTGTTGCTTTCCAAAGTTAATGCCTATGGATCATCTATTGCTGAAGTTGCTTAGAATAGACTAATTATTCCTTTTTTCACCCCCTCCTCTTTCTCTGTCCTGGCTCAAGGAAATTTTAAGCTATCTACAATCCCTCCATTAAATTAAAAAATAAACAAACAAACCTCCATTGTGAGAGGCGCCATTGGTGTCTGCCTCCTTGTCTTCCCATCACAAAAGGAGAGGAGGGCTAAAGAACAGGCTCATTGGTCAGTATTTCATGAATTTAAAAAAGTGTAGCAATGCTGCCTGGCCACACAGAGCGAAAAACAAAAACCTCAGTCATTTGTTTAAACAAACTCACAAAAACAAAACCACTTCCTCAAAATACCCAGTGAATTCTAAAAAGGATCAAACATTTAACATGACTTTTAAAACTTCAAATTTCACAAATTAAAAGCAGGATGATGGGACCAAACCAACAGACATCACCCCTCTTCTCTGCTTATCTGTTTCTGGTTTCATTCAGCTGCCAAAACCATCGACAGCACTTCCTGTCATCCCAACAGGAGAATTTCAGGGCTCCTGAAGGTCTGAGTCAGACCAGAAAGCTCATGAATATTCTGATTTTCTGGAGCTGATGCAAGGAAATCACGGTAATTGATGATCAGACATAGAGGTACCTACCAAATGTTTGGTCCCCAGAACTACTACTCTGAAATAATTCATCAAAAGTTGTATTTCCATTTTCAAAGTTATTAATTACGAGTCTGTTTCCGATTTTTAAGATGAGGTTTACTCTTTCGAGCCTTTCTTTCTCTCACTAAATTGTCTCTATACCCTGGATCTCCATTAATAAACTCTTCTGCTTTATTGCATTTTAATGAAGGTGAACAGAAAGCAAACTGAAGAAAACCTTAAATTCCCACGCGAAATGGGAATAAATGAGTGTGCCGAGAATATTTAAATTAGGATCTGCATTTACTGGATGCCAGGAAATTAAGAGGGTACGTGTGTGTCTGTGGTGGCGGCGGGGGGTGGAGGCACCAGCGTCTTCCTGTGGAAGGAGTGAGCATCTCACGCCCTTCAGACGTGGTTCCGTACCTGGCCGGAGCGCATGAGTAATTAACCGGGCGCTAACGCAGAACAGTAAGACTTCAGTTCAATTTGAGAACGAATACTCTTCTTCCGTATTAATTTTTCCCTTCTGCAATCACATTTACATCTTTTATTTTCATTTAAAATTTTGCCCTGCTTGGAAGTACTGTGGCAACGAACCTGGGCGACCTCGGCAAGTTATCTACCCTGCGAGGCTTGTCCCGCAGGAAAGCGGCTTCACTGCTGCCAGAGCTGCAGATCGGAGCACTATCTTCTTAAAACTTTAGGACAGCTGGTTTTCTACGAAAACTCAATTATCCTTAAGAAGAAACTAGGGTTTGTAGTTAAATTCTTCAGAACGATTTACTTTTCCACCGTAACATGGATCACCAACACTGGGCAAACCCCAGCCATCCCCCTTCGTACATGTCCGCGGGGAGGCAACGTGGCTCCGCATTGAGCCAGCGACCCCCACGACTCAAGCCATGTTTTCGTGGAGAAACTTGAACCAGCAAGGGTTTTAGGGGTTTAGATGACGTGATCAGAGATAAATGAGAACCCCTTTATGTGTTTCCAGCTATTGGGATTTAAAAATTAGAAAACATCAACAGGGAGCTGATGAAGTCTTCCAAAATGCCAACGCCACACCCAACCACTCGCTTTTCCATGCACTCTCTGCACACGGTGCCCGGAAACCACGTGAGGTGGCGGTGGGCGCGGCGGGAGCATAGTCACCTGGTCCAGCCCGCCCTCTGGACCTGGCATGCACTCACTGAGTCCTGCCTCCGGCCAGCCCCGACAGACGCTGGCGCAACTGGCATGCACGGCATTGGTCTGCACGTCCACGTGCAATTATTTAACTGATTCCATGTGCAATAATTTAACTGATTCGTTGGGATTTATTCCAACATCCGGATTGGGGTCTAGAAATAACAAATGTTAGCTATCTCCTTCTGCTCTGAGGCCAAGTTTAAAACATTCAACAAGAAATTGCAAACACAGAAGAATCTTAGTACAAGGTATTCTGAATTCTGTGCAGCCACACCTTTAAAAGACATAGGCCTTTAGCATCCAAACTAATTCGGAATCATCAGTTCTACTGTCAAAATTCCTACTTGGTGCTGCAAATGTGAGCCTATCCCACTGAGCATCTAAGGCTTAGGGTGGGTAAGGTTCTTTTTTCTTTTCCTACTATTAACGGCTACATTTCAAACTCCTAAAATTTAATTTGTGAGAAGTTACAAACATCAGTGAGGAAAAATGAGGGCCACAGGAAGCTCCGTGTACCTAGTATGATCTTGTCTGAGTGTGATAATAAAATTACAAACTGGGGTGGATTGCAGGATATTAAAAAACGTAGCTATTCACAGTTCTTTCAAGTAGATGCATGAGCTTTAATAAAATATTACAGTTGAGTATAGATACTTTTTTATTCTTTTAAGGCATAAGTAAAAAGAATATAAAAGATCATATAGGTAGGATTTAAATCAAAGAATAAAATAGCCCAATATATTTTTTAAACCCTCTCTTTGAGATTAAAGAGTAATTTTAATCTTTTAGTGTTGGAGAACTCAAAATAATGATTTCCTCATATGAACTTGATGTTGGGCCGCTGAAATTTAATTAAATGGGGGGGCTCCTCCAAATTGTTCGCCATGTCAGTCATAGTGTATATTCTAAAAGAAGAAAACAGTATCTGGAGCACCCCTTTCAATTACAGCTTAAAAAGCTCAGAGATGAAATTTCATACTATTAATTAAATTTCTTATGGTGGTGTAAGCCTTCCTAACCCATCCAAAACATTCAGGGCTGTGCTTCAGAGTCAGCCCTCTAATTGTGTCCTCTCTTTGAGTCCTCAAAAGCAACAGACACTTGCAGTCAGGACCAAAATTAATGGGACTTTTTTTTGGCAGTTGAGATCTCCTCCCTTCTCCTTCACCTCCTCTGAAGGGAAAAATGGCAACGACGTTTCAAATAACATTCATATTTGAGATTGCTTAGCCTTCTGCATATTTTTCTGCTTCATGTCATTCATAATTACCCTCCCAGAAAAAGGGGAGCTGCTACTGCTATTTAAAAAGTTTTATGTCCCTCATTTTAAAAATACATAACGTCCTCAGAGTAAAATTCCAATTACTAAGTGTAGAAAACAGAAATAGAAAAATCACCATTTGGCCAACACCACAGTAATGGATGTTAAAATTAGTAGGTGAAATAATGAGGAATAGTATGAACAGGATAGTCTCAATTATCTACCCCTAAAAGATGCCTCTTAATTACAAAGGGAGAAATAGTAATGATAACGGAGGAACCTGCAGAGACCATTTTAACCAAGTGAACAAAGTTATCATCGTCAGAAATGAAACACGTGGGCATCATGTGTCTCCTAAAAATGTAAACCCTGAGTTTAATCAGGAGGAAACACATTCAGATTGAAGGAGATTCTACAAAATAACTGGTCCCTGTATGTATACGTATAGATGATTCACTTTGCTATACAGCAGAAACTAACACAACATTGTAAAGCAACTATACTCCAATAAAAATTGAAAAACAAAAACTGGTCCATGCTCTTCAAATGTGTGAAGAGAGTGAGTGTCTAAGGAAGACTGATGAAAATGTCCCAGATTCAATGAAACTGAAGAGATATGACACATGTGAGGTGGGATCCTCTACTAGATCTAGGACCAGAAAAAGAAAAAGGACATCAGTGGAAAACTGTAGAAATCTGAATCCAGTCTAGAGATTCATGGTACTGCATCAGTGTTAAAGTCCTGGTTTTGATAACTGACAATATTACAGTCATATAAGATGTTAGTATATGGAGAAGTTGGGTGAAGGGTGTTTGGGAACTCTTGGTACTTTTTGTAACTCTTTTGCAAGTCTGAAATTATTTTAAATTTAAAAGTTACAAAATGATCTTATTAAAAAGTTCATAAAGGAAAAGAAAGCAACTTATAATGTTATCATCAGCTAAACTGAGGGACCCTTGAGCTGTCAGGATACATGCCAATCGATCATTGGTAAACTCCAAAATTTCACAGTGTGTGCTTCCCACTTGAACAAGTTACTAACAACCCCACCCTCCAAGACAGAGTTTCTTAAGTAAGGTAAACCCCTAATTTGGAGATAAGGCAAATCTCGACTCCCAGAGAAATATTGTTGCTAGAGGCTGACAAGGTTGGTGGAGAACTGGGCATGCATGTTGCGGGCCCTTTCCATCCTGCCATATTGCAGAACATTTAATTCCTCCAAGTAGGAAGTAAATGGTTGAGGGATGCAAAGAAAAACAATCAAAAAACGGATGGGAGAAAACTGCGCGACTCTCCTGGATCCTTATAACAACTCTTTGTCTTTTTGTTTTAAATGTAGTGAGAATTTTTCTGATTTGAACATATACTCTGTTCTGTCATCTGCTACAGATGATATAGGCTTCTGCTCTCTTCGTGTTATGCAGAAAAGAGAGCAAATTCTTTCAAGAGCAAAAATCTCCATCGCATTAGCAGCAATTTCCTAGCATGGTAGTCCTACAGTTTCCTGATCCACCACTATGTGGTAGCGAAGGCAATAAAAAGAGTTTGTTAGGGTTGCACTAAAATCTCATTGGAAAAGCTTGATCTACTTTTTTTCCCAGGTACTGGCCTCAAATGAAATGATCCTCATTGGGGAATAATAGAAGATTGAGGCCAAAAACGAATGTGCAAAAGCTATCATTTTTTACTTTGGCGATCCCAGCATTACGAGGTGTGCAAGAAAAGGTGAGAATTCTGTTGTCAAGAAATGCACGACCCTTTTAAGTACATGAGCCACATCTATGCAAGGTAATCGAAAGGCAGGAGTGAGGTGCACTCCTGCAAGCATATTTATCTGACAGTGAGGGACACGGGGACCCTCCTAAAACACTGTGTCATTAAACAAGGTATGAGGGCTGGTCTAGGATCCAACAGTGGGGACAGCATGCCTTTCGAAGATGGTTTTTGATCACTGTGTTAGGCTTCAACATGGATGAATGTGTCCCAGTCATCTTAATTATTCCAGCAATTGTCACATTGTGAGAGAAAGAGAGACAGACAGAGACAGAGATGGAAGGACGAAGGGAAGTAAAAGAAGAAAATTATCACGTGAAGGAAAAAACTGCTCACAGACTAACACCTCACCTTTCCGGAACTCAGCTATCCAGCAAATCCATATTTGCGGGGTATATAGCCAAGGACCAGAAAGAAGCTACATTGCACTTACTGCCTGTTTACTCTTACACACAATTCTGACGAGTTTGCAGATCTGTTTGAAGTACTCGCAGCAAAGAGGAAGCTGCCACAAATCACCTGCAGAGGGGCTGATAGAGCTTTCTTGCCTTACTGCAGAAAGTCTATTAAAACAGAAATGGAGACATAAAAATGATAAAACCGGACCATAAGAACACAACAAGCACGAGAAATCGTCAGTATAGCGCAAGCTGCCTCCTACTAGGCCTTGAGGCTATCACTGTATTATGCATAATATTACAGCAACTTCTGCTCACTGATGTCCCCGAGTCAGCCAGAAATAATTAAATCATATTCATAAGTGTAAGAAGCAAAGAAGGACATAATCTACATTGGAAAGATTTTCAGATTGAGAGTGTACAAAAACTGGTGCCGTAGTCTCAGCTTTGTTCACTGGACGGATATTTACTGAGCATTCTGAAGAGACAGCTGTGAGAGGCAAGGCCCCTGCTCACATGGAGTTCACCATCTAGTAAGGATCTGAGATACCCAAGACCCCAACTTCTACCAGGAGAGCCAGCACAAGTGTCTGGAGTCTTGTACTCAGTGCTAAGTACTGAGACCAAAAGAAGCTTTGACTTATTTTCAGATATGAGCAACCAAAATTGGTCTAAGACTTTGATCAGACAGGAATCAAATAGTCAATAGTTCAAGGACCAGTACCCATGACCAAGTTATATAGCTATGCCTGCACAGAAACATAACAATGTGAAAGGCCCACGGAACTACAATTCCTGAATTTGCCAGCTGTTTCTCCTTGTTGAGGAAAAGAATCCTAACACCTATGCATTCTTACATTTCAGCTGTAATATCCCGTAACTGAACCACTGTGCGTGTAATCAGTGCATTTAAGAATATAACATGGGGCTTCCCTGGTAGTGCAGCAGTTAAGAATCCGCCTGCCAATTCAGGGGACACAGGTTTGAGCCCTGGTCCAGGAAGATCCCACATGCTGCGGAGCAACTACGCCCGTGTGCCACAACTACTGAGCCTGCGCTCTAGAACCTGCGAGCCACAACTGCTGAGCCCGTGTGCCACAAATATTGAAGCTTGCACACCTAGAGCCCATGCTCCACAACAAGAGAAGCCACCACAATGAGAAGCCTGTGCACCACAACAAAGAGTAGCCCCCGCTCGCCGCAACCAGAGAAAAGTCCACGCACAACAATGAAGACCCAACGCAGCCACAAATAAAAAAATAAAGAAAAATAAATATTTATTAAAAAAAAGAATGTGACGTATGTTTTAAGTAGTGACTCAATTTTTAAAGGAAAAATCCTAGATCTCTTGATATTGTTTGAAAAATTTCCACGATCATCAAAATATAACTTAATCAAAAAACCCAGATACAATAAAATTACTTTTCATCTTCTTACTGCTTTAGAAACCCAAGGGTTTACTTTCTTTCCCCTTTTGAGAGAAAAGCTTACAAACTGGAAATTTTCATTTAATGGGCTCTTACTTGGGGGAAAACATGAAACAGAAAATTTCCTCTAATGTCTGAGGGCAAAGATTGTAGATGCAGTAGAGCACGCGAAAGCATACATTTAAAAACTGGGTAGATCTTGGTTCCAGTCCCATCTCTCCCACCTACCAGATGTGTGAACATGGACAATTTATCTTTTCTGGGCCTTCCTTTGCTCATCGGTAAAACAATGTTGGTAGAATCTACCTCATAGGCGGTTGCAAAAAACTAAATGAAATGTGCCTGACTACTGTGCTGTAAGCTCTCATCGTTATGCAGGTGTGTGCTGAATTTTTACACAGACCCCAATATTCATGGGCTTTGCACAGTGGAGCTCAAACTGGATGTGTATGTGTGTTGGACAGTTTTTTTCTTTGAGTTTTTACTTCTTCCTTGGAAGAGAGGCTCACCTTCCCGAGGCTGGGCTTCCTAGTAAGCTGAAGTCACTAAGGAACAAAAACAAAATAAAGAGGTAGAGTGAAGGCACAAGTCCACCCTTGAGAGGGGCTTGCTTGCCTGCCATTCCTTAAGAAAGGGGTGAGCCACTCTGTGGCCTGTTCGAACACTTTCTAGAAAAGCTGGTCCCAGATGTCAGATGGGGTTTGGAAACAGGAAGTTTCAACATCAACTGGCCTTGGTAAACACTTAGAAATTGTTCAAAATAAAATGATGATGATGGTTTAAGATGGAGTGAGATTTCTCGGTGGCAGGCCCAGAGCTCAGTGCTGTGTTGGTCTGCTGTGCTACTGGGGGGAGAACCAAGGGTCTAGGTGGGGGCCTCGCCCATGTTTATTAGCATCCTGAAAGGCAGTCTGTGCCTCTATACCCCACCATTCTCTGCTCTTTATATCTCCATTAAATGGCTGAGATTGTCCTTGTGTACTTGGGTGGATTGATGTTATTTCTAAAGCATGCAATTCATTTCAAGAGGGGAGAGGGAGGATTAAGTTGGAAATATTTTTCTATTGAGAAGAAAAATTAAATATAAGTGGAAATGTTTTCATGAAAATGTTTTTATATTTCAGTGTTTCCTGGGAGCACTCTGATCTCAATATATCACAGAACTGTGCTCTATTAGAAGGAATGAAGACAAAATGAATTTAAATAAAATTGAAACTGACCAGCCAGGCTTTATTCTCACAACCTGATGAAACAACAAAGTAGGAGGGAAAAAAACACAGATGAGCCAGAAGAAATAAAAATCAACTCCACTAAAAATTTAAACTTAAATGAGAGTTTCAATTTTGTTTCAAAATTTCTAAAATCCAGCTTATTTTCATAGCCACAAAAGTGTTGGAATGTCTAGGAATCAACAGCCACTTCATAGAACCTTGAAGACATTCTGGGTTGTTGTCTCTCAACCAAGAAACCCACTGGTATTTCATTACAGAAGATGACTTGCTTGTTTTATAGTTCTCAGGTCACTGGGAGTATTTAGCACTTGCAAATAATCAACATCAATGGCTCCAGAAAATGTGTGCAATTAGACAGCTGGTCTAATTGACTGTGCTGCATTTAAAAAATTGTGTACACCCCCTTTATTAACCTGAAATATGACAGGAAAAATGAAATACACAGGTCTTAGTTACCCTTGTGAGAATTAACACATACTTTTTAAGGAGAAAGAATTTCGTCAGTTAATCTTGTGTCTAGAACTGTACGGCCTTATGGCCACAAACCTCAGCCACATGTGGCTATTTAAATTTAAATTAATTAAAAATTAAATAAAATCTGAAGTTCATCTCTCGGTCCAGTAGCCATATTTCAGGTGCTCCACTGTCACATGTGGCTAGCGGCTCCCTTACTGGATAGGGCAAATGTAGAACATTTCCATCACCACATAAAGTTCCATAGGACAGCTCTGGTCTAGATCAAAGAACAGATCTGTGAGCTTTGGGTATTTACATTTATTTTTAAAAGTGTACACAAAATGGTTTACCTGGACTTGGGGGTCACTTTGGGGTAGCTCCTTTAAAGCAACACTTTTCCACTTGCACACAACTGCTTTCCCTAAGCAACGCCAAAGCACGAGCCAAGGAAAACCCAATATATAGTCTCTCCTCCACATCATCTCTAGTTTACTTTCAATTGTAAAGCCCCTTATTCCCTATCAACAGAACCTCTCACCCAAAACTTGAATAAGGATTCCTGTTGCCTATAGAGAATGGAGGCATTTGCAGGCAAAAGGGTAAATCATTATTTTCAGATGGAAAGACTTTCCCAAGATTTATTTAAATATCAAAACACACAGCAGGTGTTACATATTAGAACACATGCCAGGCTTCCCCCTATATGGCCATCATGACACTTCTCTTTATTTAACGTCTACGCTCCCTGTCCAACTGTCAGCTTGATATGAGCAGAAAGCAAGTGTTCTGTTTGCTGTTGTAAACCCATTACAAGCACAGTGCCTGGGACAAAACAGATGCTCAGATTTTTGTGGAATGATTGAATGAAACTTAAGAAGAATGGTATTTTGCTGAAGAACAGCAAACATCCTTTTAGAGACTGGATCCAATTCTTTTATATTTGGAGAGCAATCCACCCTTTATTTTCAGATGCAAACTGAAAATAACTCAGCAGGCTGATTCATGCAAGTATGCAGGCTACAGTTCAGTATCTTCCAGGAGGCAGGGGGAAATCAAGGCTTAGAGAAATAAAGTGACTTGCCCAAGGTCACAGAGCTGTAGTCATACAGTTGGAAAAGCTCTCCTGGTGATGATTATGGACCAGGCCCAACATAATGCCAGGTTATACAATTCCTGCTTGGGTCAGGAAGGCTACAATGGTCCCGGGCACTCTTTCAAGGAAAGAGCTGGGCATGGCTCTGCATCTTTGTACCCCAAATTTAGCTGAGCGCTTGCCCTCAGGCATCTCACAAATGTTTGCTGAACAAAACTCAATAGTCCTAAAGGCTCAGGGCTACCCAGCATCAGGGAAGGTGCCTACTAGGGTCACAGCAGTGGGCAGAGCTCAGCACACCCCACCTCCCTCCAAAGGGGCCGGCGGGGAATCACAGTGACCCTGTCCCCTGCCCATTATACAGCGGATTCATGCTTTGGCCACCCATGGCCATCCCACATCAGGGGCCAGCCTGCCACTGCAATCTAACCAGCTGCATAACACTGGGAGGAGTTGGTAGCACCTCAAGTGTTATCATTTTTTCACTACTCAGAACTCCCCATTTATTTTAAAAACATACTTGGCAATGGTTTAGTAAGGACCCATGGGGCCCCAGGTGTTTATCAGACAACTCTGTCTTCAAGGGGCTCAGACTTTCCCGTTAGGCCCAATTCTTTCAGATTAGGGGTTCTAGTCTGACCTGTGAGTATTCATTTTCATAAAAAATCACTACTGACAGAGCAACAGATTTTAAATTTCTACATATGAAAAGCTAATTTTTTGTTTAATAAATATTTATCAAGGGCTGGCCAAGTAGAACACAAAAGGGCATAAGTATAGTAAAGGGCATCTGTCCTCATGGAGGAAAGGTAGCAAACATTAACAGGTTCTCTAGTAAGTGATTTTGCATAATTCTTAGTTATTCTCTTGGAGGTCCTTTAAAGTTGGTAACATCTCCATCTACGGCTGATAAAAAACACTTACAATAATGTACACCTCCTGAATGCCTACTAGGAACAAACTCAGTGCCAAGTACAGCTAATCCTCACGGCTCGCCCAAGGGACAGGTATTACCACCTCTTTTTACAGATGAGGAAAGAAGGGCTCAGAGGGTCAGTCATGTGTCCAAAGTGCCGGCGTGTCTGGCTCTATAGCCCAGGGTGCCATTATATGACACTGCCTTTCACCCAGGCTGGGGTATGCACAGAAAGTAAAAGATGAACCCAAGCCCATGGAGGACACAGCACAGGACAGCATCGGAGTCCCACAAGTGGTGAGGACAAGACTCTCAAGAAAAGAGGGTGAGGAGTCAGTGCAGTGGGGAGGGCTTCGTGGAGGGGCAGTCTGAAGTTGGTTCTGGAAGATGGAGTGGGTGGGCCTATGGGGGGGCATCCAGAACTGGGGAGGCCAGTCAGGAACGGAGACAGAAGCCCCATATACCCAGGAACACTGAGTAGTTTGGAGGCTGACAGACTCTCAGGCGGGTGGGGGGAGGGCAAATGTCAAGGCCAAGGCCAAGGCAAGCTAAAGTCAGCTCACCAAAAGCTCACGGCCTAGTCATGTGGGAAAGAACAGGGGAACCCGACACTGGGGTGAGGATTAAAGGTGATTGAAAACTGGCCTCAAGCCACTAAGGAGCAGAGCAGCCAGGGCTCTCCTGCTTCCCCCACTTATTTGAACAGGAGAAAGCCGCTTGGCTCCCAGACCAGCCTGCCCTGGCATCCTCCAGCAGGGAAACATGCTTTGGTTATTCAGACGTGACTTACTGGCACGTAGAGGCTGTTGGCATGGAAAAATGAACAGGCTGACCTGGCCAAGGAAGAGCAGGTGACGCAGAAACCCAGCGAAAGATGAGCTCAGCATGCCACCCTGAATCAGTAGGAGGCCCACGGGAAGGGACCCAGAAGAAGGAAGATTTAGCAGAGAGGGCAAGTGGGGCACCTCCATGGGCCCCTCAGAGAGCCAGACACACTTCCTAAGGTGTTTCCTTTAGTCCTCACGACACTGCACAGGACATCACTCTTTCCATCTCACACAGGGGGATGTGAGGTTCACAGAGGTGAGATGAGTTGCCCCCATGAGCTCAGAAGGGCCAGGAGCTGGAGGACGGACCATGACAGCACACTTCCTTATACTGCAGTGTCTTTCAGCCTTCAAGCAATCACCCTGTTTGTAACTTCACAAGGTAGTGTGGTGATACCACCAAGAACTTCAGGGCCCGGAGGCAGAAATCTGCCCTGGCCCCTCCCTCATCTTATGGTGCCCTAGAACCACTTCTCTCAAATCATGAAGTGAAAGTTGAACCTATCCTAACAATAATACCATGATACACATTAATTTGATCACCTAGGAAAATTATCCTAGTTGGGTAGAGTACAAAGGGACAACTAGAGGAGGAAAAGGGAGAGAGAGATTGAGAGAGAGAAATCCAAATCAGATGTGATGGCTAAGTTGAAATAGGACATGTTTCCTGGGGCTTAAGTGGTCTGAAAGCTGCTCTTGCAAATCATGACAAACATGTGCCATTCCTTACATTTAGGAATGTACATTTACACTTGCAATGTATCTTTCCCCCTTTTCATTCCCTATAAGCACCTCAAATGCCCCACTGCTGAAAAAGTACACAGGCTGCAGGGCTGAGATGGGCGGAAAGCTCCATCCGGCCCCCACGGCTGCAGCTCCGCATATGTTCCTGCAATTCCTATAAACCAAGAAGCGGAGGCCTTCTCTCTCCGTGACTGTGATTCAGAACACGAAGGAGGCCTAACCTCCGTTCAGCAAACCAGAACCTCAAAATCATCATTTTTCTGTTGACGGAGCTTCTCACAAAATATCCCAAACAAGCTATCTTCACAGAGAACTTTTCCTTTCTTTTGAAAAGAAGAACTAAACAAGACTGGATGTCCTCTGGAGCAGCAGCTCCTAAAAAGGGGGGCATTTTTGAACCGAATGCCACATGCTGTATTTTGCCATTTTGCCTGCGTTTCCTGCTGGGAGCTTCTGTAGCATAACAGAGAAGCCTCAGATACTGGAGCTGCTCCGGGCCACGCAAACTCCACTCCGCATTTTCCAGGCAGCCCTGTCGCAAATAATTCCTGTCCACAACGCCCCTATCACACTGAATACAACCACATTGTGCAGCTTGAAATGGGAAACCTGATTCAGATCACAGAAGAAGGTACAAAAACATTTAGTTCAACACAATGCTGTCTTTTTTTGGGGGGTGGGGGGCACATATCTCAAACCTACGAGTGGGTGAAAGATTCAAGACCCATCTTGGAAGGAAACGCAGAATTGAAACAGCATTCCAAGCGTCCCTAAGCAGCAACAACAACAAAAAACCACCGAGTTCTTCCAGAGCTGCGCCCGTTTCAACTGCAGTGTTCTTAACCAAAATCAGTCTAGCCCAAGCACGCAATTTAAAAATCAAGCACGATCTCCGTAGAAAATGGTGCATGTTGACAAAGCGTGACTTGTCCCACATGGACAGGAATAAAAGGAAAACAATCCTGATCGCAAGCAGCCTCCTTTAGTCTGCAGACCAGAGGGAGGAAAAGAAAAAAGCCAGAATGAGGGCAACGAGGCGCGGGCAATGGAGGACGGGGCCAGGAGGACGTTTGTGCCCTACGAGATTTTGGTAAACAGCAGCCTGTAATGGCCACTGTTAGAGAGAAAGAAAACAGACATGGAGGGAAACGTGTTTACAACTGCAGCGGTGGGCGGGAGGCTGAGAGAGGAGGGAGGGAGGGATTCCCCGACTCTGCGCTCAGCCCTCCCGGCTCCGGTGGGGCCCGAGGGCTGCGTTGTGCTTTGCGCCCCCACCCCCCGCTTTACTGGGGGGGCCCACATCTTGTTTATAGAGAAGGTTACTCCTCCTCCGCTCTGGTGATCGCGTCCCTAATACTCTTGCTGCATCCTTGCGGGATGCCCGCTTGACTGACAGCTGCCCTAGCCAGTCGCCGCCCGGGCACCGCGGAAAGGTGGACTTTCCCAACGAGCCGATTGGACAGGGGTGAGGGCGGGTCCTCGTGATTGGCGTGCTACTCGGAGTAGAAAGTAGTAAACAACCTTGGTCCACCGAGGCGAGGAGGGCGCGGGATGCCCCCCGCAGGTCCTCGCCCTGAGCTGGGGCAGCACCGAGACAAAAGGAACCCACAGCGGGAAGACGACCAAGGGTCCCCCAGAAAAGCAAACACGAGTGAGCGTCCTTTAGAGCCCCTGGGCGAGAACTGCTGACTTGCAGCTTCACATCATTTTTGTTCTGTGGAAAACCAAAAAGGTTTTGTTTCTAAATACAATTCTTACTCTCCTTCTTAGGGTTTAAAAACTCTCTAAAGGGAGCGAAAGCCAATTTAGTTGCTCCTCCCTCCTGCCCCCTTTCTCTAAGTTTTACAGTTGTCTTTTCAGAAGTGGATTTAAACCCTTGTACTAAAAATTGTATTCTTACACAACGCGCCCTCATGGCACAGAGGTGAATCATGCCTTGTTAGAGCTTCTCATCGCAAGTTTAGGGAGCTGTGATCTCACTCAGAGCTGACTGTGTTTGGAAGCATATATATAAAAGGAAACTGAGGTGATGGAATTAAGCTCAGTTGACAAGAAATAAGCAGTTAACTTGCATTTTCCATAAAGGGAGTAGTTCACCCAGGACACGGCATCCCATGGTAACTCCCCATCTGGTTTGACTTGAATCACAATCCACTCCTCGTTCTGACCTCACCATCCTCGTGGGACCTGCAGCTTCCTGCATGGAGGCGCTGCTCCCTCAAGCTCGACAGCTCCTGGGGCTGCCTCCAGGAGTGGCATAATCACCAGAGGTGCCCACACACCAGCTCCGAGAGAGGTTCCAGAGAGGCCCCTCCCTGTATGGAGAAGGGAAACAGGAGGCTGGGCTCAGGAGGGGTCTCCACTACAGTTGTTTGTTGACTCTACACTCTGATGGTAAGCCATGCTGCCACCCGTGGCCAGACAGCCAGACTGTGCAAGCTTTAAACATAAAGATACAAAGGACTCCTTGCAGGACGTGACTTAGGGCGAACTGACCACCTGGGGGTCCTCTTCATCACCCCCAGGCCCCACTGTCCGCCAACCTCTGTTGTCTGCCCGCTCCAATAGCGCCTCACCCCCAGCTGTCCCGGGGAGCCCCATCATTCACCCCTTGAGTCGCCCCCTCCTGTAAAAAGCCTCCACTGCCTGAGGCATGGAGTTAGTGCCCCTTGGCCCTTCCAGCCTGGCCCCAGCCCCCAGGTCTACAGCCTCCTTCCTTCCAAGCACCGTCCCTCCCTCCGGCCACTCTGTTCCTGTCACTGGCCCCTGTGCTGGCCACACACACCCTTCACTCACTGCTCCTTCTGCTTTCTGTGCTATCCCCTGCCAGCCCGGGAGAGGCCACTGTTCTCCACAACTTCCCCTGCCACTGCAGACCGCTCCTGTCAGTGTCCCAGACAGCACGTCCGTCCAACACCGTATCTGGGCTCTGCTTGCAGCTCTGGCCACCTCACTAGACCCTGAACTTCCTGAGGTCAAAAGTGGTGTCATCTTCTGATGTATATATCTACTGAGACGCAGGCCCACAATAAGCATGCTCCGGACTTGCCAAAACTCTGCATGCCGTCCTCATCCTCTCCCCGCCCAGAGCTGACTCCTCATGTTCTCTGAACTGGCTCCTTGCAGATACGTACCCCCAACCCCCGCAACCCCCCCAGGCAGAGGCCCCAACAGCTCTGCCCCTGCCCCTCTAAGTGGTTCCCTGCACACACGCAGCTGCTCCTGCTCATGCTGTTTCCTCTGCCAGTTAGGCCCTTTGCTGCCCACCCTACTTGGCAAATTCCTCTTCTGCCTAAAAATTACTTCCTACCTTGGGCAGCAGACCTTTCACAAGCTCCCGCCACCCCATCCCCCAGAGCATCTCAGAGAGAGAGGCCTCCGGGTATCTGCTCCTTTCTCTGCCTGGCCAGGACAAGGCATAATGACAGTCCCACAGCTGGCATGGTTTGCTGGAAGAACCAAGAGCTGAAAGGCAAATCCACAAAGTGGTGCCCCGCCCCCAGGTGCCTATAGACCAGTATATTCTGGTCTCCAGACCTGACAGTGCACCCACTTCCAAGCTGGGCTCTGCCACGGGATCCTTCCCCCTCCCTCTTCCTGCAGGCCTCCTCTCGGACTATGGCAGGCTCCTTCTCACCTTTCAGCTCTGGCTCAAATGTCACCTCCACCCCCACCACGCCCACCAGCCGGCCACTATCATGCAGATCTGTTTGGTTTTCGTCATGAGATTTAACTATCATCCTTCTTATCTGATTATCCACTTGTGGGCTTTATAGTCTGTCTTCCTTTTCATCTGTTGTACTCACCACCACATCTCCAGTGTACCTAGAGGATGCCTAGTCCAAATGAACTTTGGGCACCGTAAGGGACAGCACAGAACAAATCACTCAGCAATACATCCAGGCAAAGGGAAGACGAGTTTTCTGGGAGGGTTTGCTTCAGAACCCTCAATCTGACACTCACAGAAACATACAAGGGGGGGGGACAGGACTAAGCTCTGTGGCCGCACTTGACCCAAGGAGTCCCAGTCATCCTGAGAATCCCAGGTTCCACAGCTAGAACCTGGGGTCCCTGTTTGCACCCCATGATGCACATGATATACGTTATATGTATCATCCTTTATATACTTTTCCCAAACAGACACAGATTAATGGTGGGAAAGGATAAATTATTATTGACAAACTCTGTACTTTCAATAATAAAAATTGAAAATTTTTGGTATAGGTAATAACTATGTAGCTCAGAAATGAAAAAAAATATATATATATAGGAGATACAACACAGAATCTTCCTTCCCATACTTTGCTTTCAGTATGTGGCAAATACAAATGTTTTTATTTCTCCCTTTTCACACCAGTAATAACCTTTTGTACACACTGTTCTGCTTGTTATTTTGTTCACTTAATATATGTTGATGATACCTATTTCAACAGCTAAATAATATTCCACTGTATGGATAAACCCTAATTCAGTGGTTCCCAAACTTGTCTGTACATTGGAATCACTTGGGGGGACTTCAAAAACACATGAAATTAGTGTCCCACCTTCCAGAGATTGATTTAATTGGTCTGGGGTATGACCTGAACTTTGAAATTAAAAAAAAAGAAAAATCCCCAGGTAATTCTAATGAGCCAACAAGTTTGGGAGCCATTGCCCTTAACCTAATTATCTATTCCATTACTGATGGATATTTGAGTTATTTCCCATCTATTGCTATTTCAAACAATGGTATAATGAATAACTTTGCACAACTGTTACTTTGCATGTGTACAAGTGTATCTGTGGGGTAAATGCCCTCCCCAAAGTTGCTGAGTCAAGGGTATATGGATTTATAACTTGAGAGATACTGCCAAATTCCCCTCCACAGATGTGGTACCATTTTGCAGACCTTCTAGCAGCTTGGGGCTGTTTTCCTGCAGGTTTGCCAACAGAGCATGTTATCAAACATTTTGAATTTTTTCCAATATGAGAGGTGAAAATATGGTATCTCTGTGTAGTTTTAATTTCCATTTCTTTTATGAGTGAGATTAAAACATTTTTTTCATATGCTTAATAGTTATGTGTATTTCCTTTTCTGTGAATTATCTGTTCAATATTTCACCCCAAATCCTTTGGAATTGGTAGTCTTTTCCTTATCAATTTCCAGGAGCTGTTTTTTTCACTAGGAAGGTTAGCTCTCTGTCTATGACAGAAGTTGCATATATTTTTCCTAGTTTGGCATTAGTCTTTGTTTATGGTTTTTGGCTATGCAGAAGTTTTTTTTGCTTTTAATAATTTATTCAATTCTTATGAATGCTTTCTTTTCTGGCTTCTGGATTTTGTGTTGAAACTACAAAGGCCTTACCCACTCCAGGGTTATAAAGGAGTTTCCCTCATGTGTTCTTTTAGGACTTTTATAGTTTTGCTGTTTACATTTTTACCTTGGATCCATTTGGAATTCAACGTAGTGTAGGGTATGATGTATGGACCCAACTTTATTTCTTTTCCAGATGGTTACCCATGCCGCAATGCCAGTAAGTGAAGAATTCATCTTTATCCCACTGATTTCAGAGGCTGCCTTTATCAAATACTAAATTTCCTTATGTACTTGTGTCTATATTTGGACTGTCTATTCTGTTTTATTGGCCTGTTCATGCACCAGTACCTCACAGTTTTAATTATTTAGACTCTATGGACTATTTTAATATCTGATAACACTAGGGCTCCTCATTGCTCTTATACAGTCTTCTTGGCTATCTTGATTGTTTGTTTGTTTTCATGATAGCTTTAGAATTAGTCTAATTGGTATTTGGATCACATTAAATTTACAAGTTAACTTGAAAAGAACTGATGTCTTGATAATGTTGATCATTCCTGTTTGATGATATGTCTTTCCATTTATTCGAGTTGTCTTTGTATTTTTTAATAGCGTTAAGTTTTGTTGTCAATTATTAGGTGTTTTCTCTTTTATTTTCATTGACAATAGACTCTATTCTTCTATAATTTCTTCTAACAAGTTATTTGCATATTGTAGGGTTGAATTATGACAAATCTGTTCATGCTGTTTCTAGCAGAGGACATTCTATTCTCTGCCCTTAGAAGAATACAGTGGGATGGAAAAATTCAAAGGCTGAATACTCTTTAACAATAAATAAGGGTTAAGATCCTAATCAAGCATCAAAGTTACACATTTTGAGTTGGCATCCATAAAACAAGTAAGTCAAATGGTGTGGGGCATATTGCTGGAGAGGCCAAGGCAGGATGCTGGCAGAGAGAAGATGGTATCCTTAAGCTTTGGACCCAACCAATTCAGAGGTTAGGGGAAATACACAGGAAAAAAAATTAAGGACTGATTCTAACAATTATGAGCAGCTGACTTCATACCTTCCTGGGGGCTTGAGGAAGATGGTACTGTCTTGGCTAGGCTGACTATATTAGCAATGCATATGTCTAAACCAGCTAACATCCAAGGAGACTGGCACTTAAGTGTGAACATGTGGGTGATGGCCTGTATTTCCCATGAGGTGATTACTGCAAGGCTCTGCTGGTATAAGTCAAGAAATAGTTTCCTCTCCCATAGCCATATGTTTTAAAGATATGTCCCCTTAAGAATAACCAAACTCTCACTGAAAATATGTATTTTTCAAATCTAGAGACCCCAACTTTAAACATTAGGGCTGTATGGGCAAAGAGTTGCAGTGTGGGTCCTCTTCCAGAAGGGACTAGACAGTGATGTCTAGCTGCGGAGTGTCACTCACCCACGGCCTCCAGCTGCTAGATCTTCTAGGGTCACATTCTTTTAGGGCAGCCCCTGGCCAGGAACTGAGCATGGCAGTGGTCCTCCATCCAACAAGGACTCCTCAAACGGGCACTCTTTGCTCTGAGCTCCCCAAGGGCTGGCACAGCCTTTGTCAGATCAGAATCCCAGTCAGATGCACACATGTCCTGCCCCTCGCCCCCCACCATCTTCCTTCTCTCTCCCTTTCACAGTGTTCCTCCTTAGTAAATCTTTTGCATTCCTAACATCACCTTGGAGTCTGTTGGAGAACCTAACCTGCAACAAAGGTGCTTAGCAAATATCTGGGGGGAAAAGAAAGGGATAAAAATCCCCACATAATGTAGGGCGAGACAATTCTGAGACCAGAAGTAGAAAAGCCTCAAATAACATGAGTCAAATGAACGTACTTCAAAGGTTAGTGTCATTAGATTTTAGACATCCTCCAAACTCCATGGCTATCAGTGAGCATTTACTACAGGCTGGGCAGTTATACTGTTTGTCCATCTAAATTTATCCTCACTTCCATCTGGGCAGCAGGTTTGATCATTTCCATTTTACAGATAGGGAACAGCTGATGCAAATAAGTGGTAGAACCTGGATTCAGATGCAGGCAGGTCTGTTCCGTTCCAAAGGCTTTTCTTTCCTGATAGTACACTATCCAACACTCTTAGTTTATTAGCACAGTCAAGGAGCTGGTGTGATTTGGGGCTGGCAAGGCATCCCCAAGTGCTTCTGCACCTATACTGAGTCATTTCCCCGTAAACAATGGTGTGTTGTGCCTTTGTCTCACAGCTGATATAATAATTGGTAGCCATGTAACATATTCCTGGGTCAAGGCTATACTTCATTTATGCCAAGCCAAAAACTGAGCATTCACACATTTGTTTAAACACATCCTGAGAAAGTGTTTCTGTAGTTTCCCTTAATCATACTAATTCACTGAATTGTTAATCTTGGGTGGGGGGCAAAGGGCTTTATCCAGTGGCTTTCAAACATTTTTTAAGGCAGACCCTTGCTGCATTGGGTCACTGAGTCCATCAGTACCAGCCTCTTCTCCACTGTGTGTTTCCCACACAGAGACCTCTGGGGAGCCCTGGATGCCCCAACCAGAGACTGGACAGTGCCTCTGGTATCAGCACCTTGCAGTAGTGCTAAAGGACAGACCAACATATCAGACCAAAGGCGGCCAACTTGCTAGCGGTGCTACTGGAAACGGATCTTAACTTTTCCTGTCCTTATATTCCTCCCACTGTAGTTTAAGCTATAGGCACAAAAGTAAAGATTAATTACACTCAGCTAAATTACCCTTAAATTCTCTCCTAACTCATTTATTATTTCCAAATTTAGTAAAGCCACACTGTTGTGCCTTCATGTATCCCATGGTACCCTTGATAACTTTATCAGAGCCAGCTAGCAGAAGCACTAAGGAATCAACAGAAGACGTTACAACTGCTAAACAACACAAGATACAAAAGGATCCTCGGCAACCATACAAACCTGCTTTTTATGCGTGGCTTACGCAACTGCTGTAATTTTAAATTTTTATAAGCCATTTGAAAGAGCAAACATTGATTTTAAGGTCAATGAATGGAGGGGAGAAAAGTATATATAATCAAAAGAAAGTTTCTTTCCTTTGGTTGATATCAAAGAAGTTATGGGAAAATGAATATATCTTTTAGAAAAACAAAGACTGAATGAAAACAGCCACTGACAGTAGTCATACGACAATAAGATAGTCAAGGCAACCTAAGGATGGTGTCAGAAATTGTAAGCCTTCACCAACCCCGTACCTCTAACCTTTTACTCTGTAAAGCTGCCAATTCAATTTTATAGCACAGGAATCTCAGTCAATTAGGGGACATTTAATATTCACTATATCTACTATGAAAGAAGAAAATATCTTAGAAGAGTTTTTTAAAAATACTACTTTGGAACACTTATGGGCAAACAAGAGTTGGAACACTAATCACTGTAATTTCCCCACCTTGATCACTAGGTGAGGCATTTCAGAAAATTGACAGAGGCAAGTGATGATTCAGCTGCAGCAGCAGAAGGGGAACAGAACGTTGCCAATCAATTACAAATAGGGAACTTCACAGACTCACCTCAACTGACAGCAAAGGCTGCAAATCAGGGGGTCCTGGGTAGGATATACTTGATAGGGAGTGGGGGTGGGAAGAGAAATGAAGAGGGAATATATGTGAATGGGGGAGAGGAAGCCAGAGGGACTAACTCAATTTCCATACTGCATACACACAAAGCTCCTCTGAGGTTATCATGCCAGCTTTGATCCTGAATCAGGGTAAAAGAAAAATAAATTCTAAGACACAATTCACAGGGAAAGTCAGGATGTCTAGTCTGTTAGCAGCACACCCTGAATAAAGTATTAGAAGAGTATTTGTTATTCTTTTCCCTCCTACTCTCAGAGTTACTGAGTATCTACTGATATGAGATACAAGAAGAGTTTGCAAAGTTTTGGGCACTTCCCAGATCCTTCCAGGTTTAATCAGGCAAAAATATTCGTGGAAACTTCACTTTAAGTGAGGTGATGGATATGGTCATGAGTTTAATTGTGCTGAGCATTTCACAGTGTATATGCATATCAGAAACTCAAGTTGTACACCTCAGTCAAGG
The DNA here is from genome assembly GCF_965194805.1 of Balaenoptera borealis. Lineage (NCBI taxonomy): Eukaryota > Metazoa > Chordata > Mammalia > Artiodactyla > Balaenopteridae > Balaenoptera > Balaenoptera borealis. Next base: position 135,560,584 of record NC_138866.1, on the reverse strand, counting down.
TGGTCAATTTTCATTTGTCAATTATACCTCAATAAAGCTGGGGTAAAAAAATCCTCATAAGAAATCCTTCGGTGGATCAGAATGTGGTGTGAGGAAAGGGTCTCCAGGGTGCCTGATGATGTCTTCAAGCTTTTACTTTTACACTTCTCAGCTATCTCAGAGGTCTGGCTGTAGAATTACTAATATTTTAAACAATGCAAATGTAATTATAGTTGAAGCATATTCTCTCACAGAAGGAAGGAAAGATTGGCATTTAGAAGCTTCATTAAACTTTTGGCCTTTTCAAGGCTAAATGAATCTTAGGGAAGAAATAAAAAGTTCCCGTTGATTAATTTAAAAACAGACTTCTTACAATTAACAGATCCACATCTATGAAAAAGGGAGCATTAATAGTAATTTGAATAATCTCTTTCTCTGGATATTTCAATGAAGGTATATCTCTCTACATATAAAATATGGGTGTTCTATATGTAGTTACTCAGCTAAACTTAATTTTCTATTTTCTAATATCAGGGAAATGTCAGTTACCTTTGCACAAACATGACTAGCCCAAGCAACTTATTTACAAATGCAGACATGCCTGCTAGAAGATTAGGAAAAAAATGTATAAATGTATTTGTCTATATGATACCACTCTGGTCCCCAGATACATTTTTTTTTTTGGTCAGCACAAGAGTTATAAAAGCATCTTTGGAGTATATTAAAATGTTCAGCACTTAGAATATTCTTTTTCTCATGGTTCTTATCCCAACATAGAAATGGGGATGATTTGTTAAATAGACATAACTAAATTATCATATTCTCTTCATCTTCCAAATTTATTTAGACTTGCTACCCTGTTCTTTCTCTGGAATTTCCTTTGCTTTTCCTTTTGTCAGTAAGCTAAATTACTTCTCCTCCCACATGCATAAAAGCATTAATTTATAAAACACATAGCCATATGTCATATCTCATGTAATTCTATTTTACATTTCACCGCCCCCCAGACTTATCTAACATGAACAAACAGATATTATTTACTGGAGTCAGAATGAGAATTATCTAATGCCACTTACATAGCCATAAATTGATTTTTGATTAATGTTTAAGCAAAAAGCAAACAAGCCCATCTGCTCTGAAAACAAACAAACAAAAGCAGCACTTCACAGGAATTTCTTCAGTATTAGTATGTTTCAGCTGCTGGTAAGAATTTGTTTTTTCCATTGTTATTATGAAAATGTACTGCTGACAAGAATGTAATTCTGTATCTAGATGTAGTTTCTCTTCTAGCAACTGTTAATTTGATAGACTTACTTATGGTAAAATAAAAAAAAACCAATCCTGCTCTGAAGAAAGCCCAGAAGACCTGTAACCAGCAGCAAATGTTTTCTGGATTGCTCAGTGACAGCAAAGGGAATCTTCCATGGACTCATTTTTCTTCTTGAAGGGCTGCTCTCTGGTTGGATTAAGAATGAAGAGGCGTCACATGGCAGAGCAGCATCCTGGGTGCTGAGCAGGGGGCCACCAGGCATGGACCCCTGGCTTTGTCCCAGCTGATCACTCCGGTCAGGAGAGAGAGACTAAGAAGGCCAGGGATCAACTCGCTAGTGGAGCACAGAGCAACCCTCATGATAGTCCTACCCGTGGTGATTGCACCCCTTCTGAAGAGGAAGGCTTTGCTGTGGATGATGAGGATTCTGATGGGGAACCAAATACCTGGGAGATGTCAGAAGAGGTGTCCGGCTGTCCACCCGAGGAACAGGCTGCTGATCTTTTTAATGAGGATTGGGACCTGGAGTTGAAGGCAGGTTAAGGGAATCCATAGGATGCTGACATTCAGGGTTGCCTTTCTCCAGAAGTCAGACCTTGGGTGTGCTGTGCCCCAGAAGGAGACATGACCTATAACCCAGCTCCATCCACATCCACTCGTGTCCCATTATTCCAAGATCTCCTTTGAAACAGGGCAGTTTGAGGGTGCAGAAGACTGAGGGTGCAGCTTTTGCCTGGCGGGTGGGTGGGTGGACCCTCCAGACCCAGGGTAGCATGGGTCTCCTTTCTTTGAGGTGAGATGTCACATCTGAGGAAACATTCCCAGTGATCCCAAGTTGGGCACACAGACTGGTGTTAAATAAGGTCCACTATCCCCAGTTCTGCTGTCATTGTTGTGAATGGGCTCCTCCTTAGAATGTCTGTGTTTATGTCTGTGTCAGGAGAAGTTGTGTTCTTTATAAAGGTAGAAAAAAATATTTAAAAAGAAAAGAATGAAGAAAAGCTAGGTATCCACCTGCACAGGGAAAGTGAGTGAGTGCCAAAGAGGAGGACTAACAATATTTTATACTGGCCATCTATTGGGCGCATATGAAATTTCCTTTTAGATGCCACCCAGAAGCGGCAAGACTCTAAACCAACGAGAAAGTAAACAAGAAAAGGCTCCATCCTGTTTATTTCTGTCGTCTCCAGGGCTCCCTCAGTGTCTGGCACACAGTACATCACACCCGGGTCGGGAATGACGGACAGCTCTAATCCACTGAGAGTGAATTTACCCGACCTCTTTACGGAGATAAGAGAACGCACGGCAGCATAGGTGGGAATCTCACTGATACCAATGAGTTGCCAATATTCTAATTTTCAGGGGGGAAGAAAAGATGAGATAAAGAAAAAGAAATCTGAGAAAACTGAACAAAAACGCCCAGCCAGTTAGTGGAAATGGAGCACATGCTAGTGAGTGAACAAAAGACACACCTTAACAACTACAAGAAGAAATGTAACTTTCTAAGTTAGATCTCAGAACGCATAACAAAAAGAAAACTTTAAATCCCACCCACCATGTTAGATATACACTGTCATTTGTTAATAAAGACAAAAGAAAAAAAATTAAAAAAAAAAAAATAAAGACAAAAGAGCACTATTGAGTTTCTACAGAGTTTCTATAAATGTTCACTCCCAGACTAAGAGAGATACTGTCAAAGTGAACAAGTCCTGTTACGACTGTATTTCCACTTTCCTTGCACAAATCCTGTCGCACCTCTGCAATAATGACTCTGGAACAGGGTTTTGTCCTAAGAGTTCATTTCAAATTGTTCTTTAAAACGTTCCACACATACATGCACTGGCCTGGAGAACAAGGACCTTTGTCTTTCTTTGCCAAAAGCAGTGTTTCTTGAGGCCCGTTTTTGCCTTTGATGGACAGTTCTGATGTTGGCTTCAGAAAAATAAGTGCATGACTGTCCTAAGCAGGAGAGAGAAAAACCTCAAACAGAGATTGTTAACATATCAATTACATCAACCTTTTCTAATTACAACTCTGCACTTCATTATTCTTCAGGCAAAATGAGTCCCTTAAGTTTAGAGTGCCAGGTAAACAAAGCCTTGCACTGTCCCTGCTTCAAAAGTTTGTTTTTATAAACATTCCCCCTGTCCCCCAACCCACAGGGCAGCAGCACAATGGTCCCATTGTTGAGCATGGCCTTGACCTCTACAGGACAATAGATTGTTTTTCTCTTAGCCCCCTCAGAGCAAAATCCGTTTTAATAAGGAAGTCTCTTCCTTTGCAAGGGAAGTTAAGGAGTGAAAACCAAAAAATGAATGTACGTAATATAGATTTCTCAGCTTAGATTGTGCAGCAGTGGTGGGTACTCGGCTTGCCAGGAAAGCACATCACCTGCTTCTGCTCCTGTCTAGGGGCAGAGATTAAGGGGTCTGTTCTGGAAGTTTCCAAGGAGGCCATTTTAGGTATCATAACTGGGAACTTTCTATGCAGGATGTTACTCCTATCTATGGGAAAAACATAACAAAAGCAAAACAAAGCACCCAGAAAATCGCTTATTGAAGGCGTCCTAGGAAGGAGTTTATCTGGAAAGAAGATACCAGGAGTCACCCCTTTCCAGGAAGACAGGAAGGGCAACAGTTCTGCTCAGGAAGCCAACCATGTAGAAGCAAACATGCTGCAGTGTCGGTGGAGAAACCCCTTTTCCAGAACCTTCCAAGGCTGAACTTCTTGTTAGATGTACAAGCACAGCAGAGGGGGGCCCCCACGGGCTGAGGAGAAGCACCCCGCAGCAGATGACCAGAATGACATGGGAGGAAACGGACTCCCCCCCTGCCCCCCACCAAGGCCAGGCAGCTTGTCTCTCAAATACTCTTCCCCAAGGCTTCCACGCTTTATCTGGGGCTGTACTGTGAAGGCACTCGATCCGCAGAGGATGAGCCACACACAGGTGGGGTGACCAGTCAAGTATCCCAATGGGGATACGGTAAGACTGAGGAAATAGCTTTCTTGGTAGCCTGTAGAATGCACTAGATAACTTCATTATGATGGCAGTAAGGCTGATTTCCAACACACACACACACACACACACACACACACACTTTTAAAAACAACTTATTGGTAAAACAAGACCTTCAGTACATTTTCTCCCTCTACCTTCTTTTTTTTCTAAAGGTTACTACTTACTTACTTTTCCCACACTAGTTTAGATAATACTAGAAGAAACAGGACACTATAAAAAGCTTATTTTGCTACCACAGAAAGCAATGTTTTAAGGGCAGTCGGGTTTGATAACAGCGCACACTGTTTTTGCAATATCTTTCATCAACACCAGCTCTCACATCACGTGCTTTGGGCTCATTTAACACCCCTCCCCCCGGAATGCCCCCATTCAGGGGTGGGGGGATCCCTGACAGCCTGCCGGCCCCAACTGAGCTAGCAATAATGTCCAGGAAGACAGCAAAGACTGGAACGTGTAGTTAAAACTACAAAGGAGAGTGATTTAAATATAAAGTTAAGCACAAGGGCCATGTCAAAGTTTTGTGGAACAACTAAGCTTTTGGAAGGGACTTGAAAAGAGTAACTGACAAATAAATAATATGGTAAAAAGTCTGGATTGTAATTTTTTTTTTTAATTACAGATAAAATGACAGCAGGCAAATGATTTTCTTTCCAAAATGAAATGAAGATCCAGGGACCATTTGAGCAGAGACATCCATGCAAGATGGGGGTCCCTGGACCTGTCATTCATGGGGGCAAAGCAGAATCAGGGGGCTGTTATATCTCATCTACCACTAGCATCTCCACCATCCAGGGGAATGATCTTGCCACTAAGTCTAGGAAGAAGGGGAACACAACACAGAAAGGCCCTCCTTCCTCCACACAAAGCCACCAGAATATCTGAAGTCTCAGTGGCATTTCAATCTAACATTTTCATATCTCACGCATATAGAGCTGAGATACCACTTCCAGCCATCTGAACATCTGAACCATCCAGCTAGAGTCAGTGTGTGTGTTTGGCAGTGGGCTGGGGGTGGGTGGGTAGGTGCTGGGACTTGCAATAAAAGGCAGCAGAGAGTAGAGTCTAAGAGTATGTCTCTAGGGCCAGATCGACTGGGTTCAAAGCCCAGGTCTGCCATTTACTAGCTGTGCTTCCTTGGTCAATTCACTTACCCCTTCTGTGCCTGTTTTCTCACCTCTAAAGTAGGGATAGTAATTCTATGTGAAAACTGAGTCAGTTTGTGCAAAGTGCTTAGAGTAGTACCTGGCATACGTTAAATGCTGAATCAGTGTCAGCTGTTGTTGTAATCTAAGTGTAAGCTCACCTGCAGGAGGAACGAGAGTCCTGAAGGGCTAACAAGCTACAGCTTGGTTGGCAGTGCTGCTGTGAAACCCAGTGGCTTCTTCACCCTTTAATTGCCCTCTGGTCCTCCCCCTGACCTTGGTGGCCTTGGTAGGAGTTTGGGGTTGAGTGAGCATTGAGACAACAGAAACTCTCCCAGCACAAGCAGGAGCCCATCTCTCCAACAGACACTAAGAAACAAATTCTTGTATTTTTCCAAGGTCCGCTGAGTGGTCAGGAGAAGAAAGCCGAGGGACAGGAGGGCAGAGCTTCAGGCAATCACAAAGGAGCCTGAGCAGCTCCCCCAGGATTGCAGCCAGCCGCCTCTGGCTGGAAGCTGATTTAAGTTGTTCTAAGTCCCATTCTAAAGGGATGCTCTGGGCACTGGGACCTACCGATAAATAGAGATGAGTGAGTCAAGGGTAACACTATGCTCAGATCAGCACGCTGCCCAGCCCTTTGACCTTGGGAGTGCTGGGAAGGTCTCGATGGGCAAGAACACGAGAAGGTCGTGTGCTGCAGGAGCACAGGCTCCCAGTGGCCATTCTGGAGACTTGCCCAGTTGTAGACAGGCTGCTATCTATCTTCTGAACAATAAGTTTGGAATTCAAGAAAGCAAAGTAGGCATCCCTACCATTCCCATCTCCTAAATATTCATACTCCAAGAAGTCCTAGAATTGTCTTAGTTCTTAACATTCCAGACATTGTTTTTAGCTGCAAAATCTAGAATGAGGGGCAGAGAATTTTCGGGGTCATGTGTCAGTTTTCATTGCTTTACATACAAGATGTAGAGGGCATTTTAATCTTCCTGTAAGTATAGTTAGTTTGGATACCATCTCTGCTGAGGACTCTATCTTGATCCCACAATTCAAGTTGCTGTACATAAATAACATATCATTATCATCATTTGGTAGAATTTATGACAACCTATCTCTCTTATTTCCTTGCCGGATGGCCAGCTTTTGATAATCTGTGGTAAGCAAGGCCAAAGAGCATGGTTAATTGAAATCTAGGTAATCTTAGAAATTCCTTTTAGTCAATAATGTCAACTTCTTTTTTTCTAACCTATAGCTTGTATTTCTGATACAGCTCCAAAGAGATATATTTCACTTTATTCACTGACCTTTCAATATTTGGTGAGGACACTAAGAAGCACTGAGATGATCAAATGCAGACAGATGATAAACTAAAGGGTCTGGATAATATCTTTAAATGCTTGTAGGAAAAGAAAAGACTTAATTAGAAAAATCTAAATTCTTTCCAATAAAGGTGGGCCCAAAACATGCTCTATAAAATCCTACTAAATGAATGCTGTTTGGAAAGAAACACTAAAAAAACAAAAAACAGCATCAGAAGGACTCTCAAGGTATGGAAACTATTTTGCAAATGCTCTAACGGGTTTGGCAATCCAATGGATCCAAATCAGAATGGCAGTCAAGGCAGTTTGTAGATTCTCAACGGCAGGTGAAGGAGACATTCTTGGGACCCAGTACATTGCTGTCCTTTCAACATTTAAGAGACATTTCCATTCTTTGTAAATCACTTTCAGCCACCCAGAAAGTTACCTGGAGAAAAATATGGTCAAAGAGCCTGTTCAGGGGAAAAGGGACAGCCCATCCTTACAGAAAAATCCCAATGAATACATATAGAAGGAAACAGAAACTCGCCGTTAGAACATCATAGTAATAATTGTTGCAGGTAAGCTCCACCAAGGGATGCCAACATTAGTGAGGGATGAGAAACAGGACATTTGTACAGTCTCCAAGTATCATCCTTCCACCCCCAAGATATTAGGTTACAAAGGGGAAACTCTCCAGTGGAGAAACTTGCCCTTGACCACGTCTCAGTAGTAAACATACTGACATGACCCTGACATGATGCACTGAGAGGAACACAACCTCACTCCTGTGGTCTTCTTCCCCCACATGCAGAAACTGAGTCTAATTAGGAGAAAACATGAGAGAAACTCAAGTGGAGGAGCACTCTCTAACATAACTGATCAATAATCTCCAAAAGTATCAAGGTCATGAAAAACAAGGAAAGACAGAGGAACTGTCACAATTGGAGGAGACCACATAGATATAGTAAACTAACGCAATGAAGGATCCTGGGCCTGAAAAAAAGGACATTCATGGAAAAACTGGTGAAATCCAAATAAAGCCTGTAATTAATAGTATTGTGCCAATGTTCATTTCTTGGTTTTGATAATTGGATTACGGTTATGTAAGATATTAACGTTAGGGAAAACTGGGTGACACTTCAGGAACTCTCTGTGCTGTTTTTGCAACATTTTGGTTAAGTCTAAGATTATTACAAAATACAAAGTTATTAAAGAAAAAAAAGAAAAGAAAAGAAAGAGAGAGACTGTTCAGTTTAGCCCTGGTGAGCGGGGTCATCCTCACTACAAAGGTGCTGGCTTCGGTTCTAGCTCTCCAGATTCTTCTCCCTTAACGGATTTTATAATCTTCAGTACCACTGATATTACATAGTTGAAATTCAAATTCAATAGACTGAAGGAAGAAGGTGAATGAAGAAGTCACACTGACATTGAGGAAAGTATAATTATTGAGAAAGTACTTAATACCATCCTCACAAATCATTTAACCCCCACCCCTTCATGGGCACATCTCCCTCAACAATACTGCAGTAATTGGGCTAAATTCCAAAGCAAACACTCCTTATTCAGAACGTGGCTGTGTAGAAAATGCAGTCCCGACAAACTTTTAGTAAGTTACTTAAGGATGCAGAGGCTTCATTATACAGAAGTTGGAGGATTTGGAGACCAGTGTTCTTCCCAGACGCCAGCTGCGTGGAGTTGCTGCGGGGATGGCTCTGGCTTTCCACTCCTTCCGACTCCCTTACAGACTAAGTCAACTTCACATGTTTCTAGGACATGTAACTCCCCCCTCCCCACTTCACACCCTTTTGACCGGTTGTTCTAGGACGTGTAACTCCCCCCTCCTCACTTCACCCCCTTTTGACCGGTTGTGCCTAAAATTTAACTAAACTTAACTGAAGAGGGTCTACCCTGCTTGCCTATGTCAACCTGTGGGGTGAACACAGTCTTAAACAACTATGGAAGCCTACCTCCTACTGAGAGGAACAATTATTCCTGGAGGAAATCTCCACTTTAAAGCCACAATTAAAATTGCATCCCTCCTCTGCAACTTTCACTGAAAGGGTAAGAATGGAAAAAAGATGCGTGCTTCCACTTTGTTGGTAAGAGTTGGTCAGAGTTAATGGTAGATAGTCCTATTGTATTGCTTCTCACCAGTTACCTACACAAAAGAACAACGGTTGTATTAACTGTATCCTCTCAGCAGAGCCCTGAACTTCTGTGTGTGTTGTGTTTGCTCTTGCCCTGGCCACCTAAAAAGCCTGAGTTACTTTTGACAAAGATCACATTGGTTTGGCTCAATATAGCCTATGAGACAGCTCAATACTTTCCTACTTACAAACACAGGCAAGCATTTAGGTGTGTCCCACTGGCCCCCCCCAAAACCCCCAACCAAAACTGTTGTAACAGTGACAACAGTCTAAGTGCAAGTAATAGCACGTACCCTAGTATTCTGTGTTTATGTCCGCTAGTTTATGAGTACACCCTAAATGTCCTTTCCCAATTAATACCCTTCCAAGTCCACAGGCAAAGGGTCCCCCTTGATCCCCAATGCCTGAGCCAGCTGAACCATCCAGGACTGCTTTGCCCGGCTCATCTAGCAATGCTGTCTTTCAGAGCTGTTATAAGGGTTTGCAAAGTTAAGAATGCTCGGAGATCCCCACCTAACAGTAATTGTTCTGTTTTCTGATATTTCTGGTAACCCCCAGAGTTCAGTGTCTTTTCCAGCTCTATTTGTGCCAACAGGGCTGGGGCCTTATTGACCCATGCATCAATTCTGGTGGCTAAATGGTGAATAAGGCAGAAAAAAGCAGAAACAAGCATGAAGCCAAGAGTTTTCATCAGAATCTGATCCTTTAGTGAAATAAACAAAGAAGCACATAGATTATATTGTTGAAGCTAGAGGGTTTTAATGGCCTCCATTTTCTTAAGAGTATTTCCCCCCTGCCAAACAGATAGATGGCGACTACCATGGCCAGAGGAAGTGACTCCTCCTGATATTTCTATCGTGAACATTTTGTGTTTCTACCATAAGTGTAAATCCTACTGTGTGCCAGGCATATGGTGATGCTGGAGATACAAAGATAAATCAGAATTAGCTTAAAAGTCTTAAAAACCCTTAAAAAAGCCACAGTCTAGCCAAAGATCAAGCTGTAAACATATAACAACACAAACTGTTACATGCTATGAAAATAGAATGGATTCATTTCCTGGGGGTAGGGGAGAAGGGTGGCAGGGCAAAGGGGGTTTTAATTAGGAGATGCCATTTAGCAAGTCCTCATAAACCCAGCAGAGTAGACATCTGGCCATAATAAATCAAACCCTGTATTCAGGGTCCATACTATTACTCAACAAGGATAATTCAAGCAATTACCAGATATCATGATCCAAGACATAAGTTCACTTGAGGACCCCGACTATGTGAGCATGAATATTTTTTTGGCTGCCTCCAGCTAGCACGTTTATGAAAAACAGGTTAAGTTACTGGCTCCAAATTACTTTTTAATAAAAAAAGCAAACAAAAAAAGCTTAAGCTTTTAAGATTTCTTTTTTAAAAAAACTGGAAAATAATCTCCCTGTCAGGAGCATGCATGATTAATGATTTGTTTGATATAAGCTTGCGTATCTGTGTTTCTATTACATGTACTTCCTAACAGCGTAAAATTGCCCTAAAGTCTCTCGTGGAACTGATATGCCCCCTCCTCACTCCCAGCCCATTTTAAAAAATCCTTTGTAATTTCTGGAAAACTTTAGTCTACAACTATCAATGGGCCATTCAATAACGGGAACTATTGTCAAGTCATTCATATGAAGTTCTGAAGGTATTACCATCAATAAAGAATCACTCACTTCCACAAAACAGTTGATGCAAATACTGTACTCCAGCTGCTTATTTGCAACAAACATTAGAAAGCTGTCTACCTGTAAATCCATTCTGAGGTTGGACCAAACCAGGTTGACCAGGTCAACAACTAAGATTGAATCAATCAGTCAAGTCAGTATAACACTAAAAACTATGATTTATATCACTTCATAGGACTCATTGATACTACAGGCAAAGGTCTAGAACGGAGAGTATGGTACAGTTGGCAACTCCATAAATGGTGGTTCTTAAATTTTCCACATGGGGAGCATTGAGATTAACTATTCAAAACTCTTTACTTGACAGATAAGGAAATTGATGTTGATGGCAATCAAATGAGTTAATACAAGAACCTAAGTTTGTTCGTTTGCTTTTCTGGTATGGTCCAACACAACATGTCATTCTACTGAGTTTCAGGAGAGGGTACCAGTAGACACTTCAACCCAAAGTGACTTGTCTTTGACAGTTATGAATTGGAGGGAGGGTCCATAATGTGGTCCCCACCATCTCCTCCAAGTAATGGCTAGCATCATTTAGCCAACCCAAGCCCATCACACTAGCTCAAAATTCAGAGCCCAGTCAAGGCCACAAATGAATGCAATCACTATCACAGATACAGACTGTTTAGGATCTGAAGCAATTAAACAGATAACAGTACTATTTGCAATAAGAAACTGGTTTTACAAATTTGTGAGTAATAGGGACCAGATGAATGTGCCAGAAATTCTGTAAGCCCTGGCTCACATTACATCAATTTTATTTTGTAGACATAGCAAGTAAACAGAGTTTAGGAAGCCAATTTCCATTTAGCATAAGGTAATTAATTGTGTCTTAAAAGAGAGAAGAGAAAGACGTCTAAATCTTCATGAGGCATCCCACCTAACTTAAGTTTGCTTTGCGAGAGAAAACTGTGCACCCACGAAAGGCAATCAAGATTTACATAGCTAATTCATATTCACAGAGACATGTCAACATACATCTGTAAAAGGATTATCCTTAATCTTTCGGCTGCTTGAGTAGGAATAAAATGCCTAGACTGTGGCTCAAAACATCTAGCTTGTGAGGAGGTTAAACATCTCAGTGATAACCTAATAACGTAAAATATAAAAAATTTCCTTCCTGGCCTCTCTCCCTCATTCAGTCATTCATTTAAATATGTAATGAGCTCCCAGAATGTGCCTGTGTCTGCGCCAGGTGCCAGGGACCCATTAGGGTATAAGACATGTGTGATTCCTATACCTCTGAGTGCAACAGGGGCTGTAAGAGTGTATTAAGACGTCTGTCTACCCTCCAGTGCTGTAAAACCTAATCCCTGCCCTCCAGGAGTTTACAATCTCCTTGGGCACACAGAAGCTGTACATAGTGATAAAATTAAACAGACGTAAACCACCAGAGGGTAAAAGCAACGTGAGGTCTGCGAGTTGAGAGGAAGAATTTCCTGCAATACAAGAAAAGGACCCAGACACACAGGCAAATAGAAGAGGACGTGATGTCATCAAGACACGGTAGAGGTATAGACAGCACACACCAGTGTAAGTGGGGGGAAGAGGTCATGTGAGGTAGAAAGCGGGGTGTGGGTTTTAGATCCGGTAACAGTGAGCGACCTTCTGGCCTGAGCGGGATCCATGCAAAAGAGTGTTAAGCTGGCAGGTGGGAAGGCAAGATGGATTCAGATGTGCAGAAAGTGGGTGCAGGAAATTCACTCAGGATGCTAGAAATCCTGGGGTCGGATGAGGGTGGAACAAATGGAAAGGTGAACTTTTAAGTAGAAAGGAAGTGGCAGGATTTGGTGCCTGATGACAAATTTCAAGGTTTTGAGCTGAGGCCAGTACATCACTGGTAGAGTCCAGAAGGCAGGCTGGCTTTGAAGAAGCAAGGCATGTGGTGTTTCACAGGCTGAGTGTGAGGTGATGGGAGGCTTTCCCAATGCATGAGTCTGGTGGATATGGGAGACACGGGGCAAAAAAAAAGAAAAAAAAACTCAGGTGAAAGGCAGGTCCAGGCAGAACGCACCTTGCAGCCATGTTAGATAAAGCCATGAAGGTGATGAGCTCCCAGGGACTCCCACCCAGGCAGAAAGGAGGAAGACAGGAACATTGCTCCAAAAGCTCAGAGGAGGGTCCAGGAGTCAGTAGTGATTCCATATGGGAGTGAGGCTGGAGCTGAGCCCAAAGGGTGGGTCAGCTTTGCTGAAGGGAGGGGAAAGGACATTCCAGGCCAGGACACAGTGGGGACAAGCGAACAAACAAGACTTCAAAGGACGGGCTACCTGCCCCTGTTGTCTCAGTATTGAAAAACCACCTTTAACATATTTTATGATAGACATCTGATTAGTCAATTAGTTACAACGCTATGGAACTGCCCCTTAACTTCAATTATACTTTGCTTTTCATACTCAGTCATTTTCATAAATAAATTATTTTCCAATAAAATACAAGGTACATAGAGAAAAGCGAGGGCATCAGATTTCACCAAAACACTGTGGTCCAAACACAGCAGTGGTCAATTCTGGTCCATCCGAGACGATCTGGTCTCTGGCATTGGTGCATTGAAAATTTTTCAAGTCGATGAATACCAACATTAGAGTCACCCACTTTCAAGGTCATAATTGCTGCATATAAAAAGACATAGAACCACAGACTGTCCCCAAACAGTAGGAGCTCTCGTGGCCTGCCTCTCCCGGGATCCAAGAACTACAGTGTTCTCCTGCTTCTATTTAGAGCATCATGAATGCTAAATAGAAATGTGAAAAATTATCCCACAAAATGAACCAAAGTAGACATTACCCCCCCGTAGACCCACACCCCGGAGCGGTTCACCACTTAATTTTGGCTTGCAAATACGTTCTTAAACGTGGACTTGTTGTGTGCCATCTGTAACCCCCAAGCAGCCTAAATATATATTTGTGTAACACCTTGATACAGGGGGAAAAGAACTCAAGTTATTTTTTAAGGTAATAGCAGCTATTGCTGTGGAAAAGTCATGGAGCAATTCCACCAAATCAGTGCTACGGTTACTTAGCATCACATAATCTCAGACATGGATAATGCCAGAGATGTGGAGGGAACTGATCTCAGGAACAACAGGGAATCTAGCAAAAATAGTCTTCTCGGGACTTCCCTGGTGGTGCAATGGTTAAGAATTCGCCTGCCAATGCAGGGGACACGGGTTCGAGCCCTGGTCTGGGAAGATCCCACATGCCACGGAGCAACTAAGCCCGTGCGCCACAACTACTGAGCCTGCGCTCTAGAGCCCGCGAGCCACAACTACTGAGCCCGCGTGCCACGACTACTGAAGCCGGCGCACCTAGAGCCCGTGCTCCGCAACAAGAGAAGCCACCGCAATGAGAAGCCTGTGCACCGCAACAAAGAGTGGCCCCCACTCGCCACAACTAGAGAAAGTCTGTGTGCAGCAACAAAGACCCAACGCAGCCAAATAAATAATAAAATAAATGTATATTAAAATAAAAATAGTCTTATCTTACTAAACACATCAAATGTGGTTAAAAAAATTTCTTTGAGCTGGACTTGCTGGTAAAATGACTTGTTTGAATACAAGTCTGAATTGTAGATTATGTTCAAATTAATGAAGTTTTTCTACTGGTAAGGACTTATAACAAGAAGGACTTATAATAACAAGGCGCAGTATCCTAAGAAGCCCTCAGGAACTTGTTTCACTGAATAAGAATAATGTGCAATTAGGCCAACAACTGTAACTAAGTGTTTCTGAGGGCTTGAAAGTAGTTGTTCTCAAGTAGTTCAAATATCATCAAGTTCATATAAAGGACTGTATGGCATTTAACTGAATTGGTCAACTTTGTCATGCACTGTGATATTAAGATGAGCAAATGTACTAAATAGCACATAGTAGGCCTTCCCTAGGTTAAAAAAAGAAAACTTCAAAATAGAAAAAAAAAAATTCTCAGTAAATACATTAGGACGAATATGAATTAAGAAATACTCACTTCAGGATTCCTTTGAATAGTAGGTCCCATTCATGCCTGTAAGTGTTTCTTTGCAAATTATAAATTACTTCGCAGAGGAGGTGGGGGGGTACAGAGACCACCCGGCCAGCAGGGGCACAGGAACTGAACATCAATGTGATTAGATGGGTTTCGGAAAGTGTGTGTGCTCTTTCCAAAACGGATCAACTACCCTTGTTCTCCCCAACGTTTCCAGAGGCCGTTCTGTCTCCCTGTTAGAATCCAATGAGTCAGAAGTACAAGATGTCAGGTACAGGTGAGTCATTTCGCCCATCCTGTCTCCCAGCCCACCCCGTGGAAGGGACCCAACCAAGGTGCTGTGTCTAACATGACTGGGTGAGAGGGCTCTTTTCAGGATTCTGGCTGAAGCCTGACTCTCTGGGAGTCAAAGGAAAGTTCCCAACAGCCTCTCTTGAGGCTGAAGGAAGGACTGTGAAAATTTTAGGCCAAGCATCTAGAGCGCTGGGAGGAACATGAGAACTCACTCCTTTCTAAGTCAATAAAGAGTCAAACTGGGCAGTCTAATTCATGCGAGAGGGACCACTCAAAAGGGTACATTTATGCAGCGTGGAATGCTCTGGGTGACGTGTCTCCTGACTGCCTTTCTTTCTCAGATCATCCCCCGCTCCACACCTGCAACCTCTGCCACCAAATTTTGGAGGCCAATTTACCACCAGTAGGGAAAACTTGATACCTGGCTGATGCATCAGCTTTCAGCAGGAGAGATGGGGATGGGAGGAAAAATTTCTTTTCAAGCCTCCCTCTCCACTGTGGAATGCCACAACGAGAACCTCTTTTTCCTTCTGATTGTTGCTAGCAGTTTAAATGACCACATTTAATCAGCTAAGCGAGAGTTGGTTTAAAAGGCCATTTACGAAAGGAGGAGTAAATGGCCTTTTAAACCAATTCACACTACCTTCAAGTGCCCAGTTCACCAAGTCAGAGGGTTTCCTCCAACTCTCCTCATAAGCATTAGAATGACACCTAGTCCAGCAGTTTTCCCATAACTGCTTCCTCTTCAGTTCATTAAGGATGTTAACAGCACTTAAATGCAACAAAGCGATCTAGACTAGGGGTCTGAATGGAATTGTGTCCTGAGGTATATATTCAGACACCCACTGCCATGTATTCTACATGTTTTCCAAGAGCTATTCGTTCTCAAACTCCTGAACACAGGTATGAAAATGCCAACATGAGACTCCACTGTCATGTTCATTTGTTATTTCTTCTTTTTTCTTGGGCGGGGAGGCGGGGGGTGGTGCTTGCAGACTGAACATTTTCAGCCAATCAGCTTCTATAACAGATAATGGTTTATTCTCAGTACTAAATTCAAATCATAGTAACATAGCAATTGCATTTTAAAATAAACTATCTCCTTGTTCTTTCTTCTAAGGAGAGTGATTAGTGTGATATAAAGAGAGGGTAATCGTAGGCAGCTGTATGGTCTCCCATTATAAACCCCATAGACACGTCATAGTGAGCAAGCTGCTCCGGGCGTGGTTCTCAATGCTTTATTGCCTATTCAGGTGCTCCAGCACTTTCAAGATATCCTTGTCAGCAACAAAATAGAGCACTTCCGTCTATCTTTATCACATAGGTTGCCAGACAACTACACAGAGCTAGAGTGGGGAATGTTACAGTAAACACTTCCCTAAAATGGTTATATGTGTCACTGATAAACAATAGAAAATTTAAAAGAGATACAATTGTACTCCTGGAAACTTAAATCTTCCTCCCACCGAGGCCTAAGAACTTAAGATCTTCATATACCTGGCAGAGAAGAAGGAAAACAAATTCCCCAAAAAGTCTATAGATTTATAGTCTAAATGTCTTCCTCTAGAATGTTTAATACACTTAAGCTTTAGTCATTCCGTACACTCTGAAAATACTCCTCGGTGATAAATTACAGTAGTTGCATCTTTCATTGCAGCTCACATAAATATCATTTTGCTTTCAGGAAACCAATTATAGAAGAGTAAATCATTTTTACATTGCTTTCCAAAAATCTTTAAGTTGCAACATGGATAGTACGTAGAATCACAAGAAAAATACAGCTTACCTATTCTATTATTCTTCTACATTTAGCAAGTTAAATCCCTGAAGGAAATGTACAGTTGGGCTGGTTTTAAAATACTCAGCTAATTTCAGTGTATGTACACAAGTAACGGACGAAATAAATATTTATTGAACTTCTGCAACATGCAGGTGTCCGGACGTGGGAGAAGGATTGGGGATCTCCATGTTTCCAGGAGTCCATCACTATCACAACGACCAGTGCTTTATGGGCACTTAACACACCGGGCACTGCCAGAAGCACTCTACACACACAGGCCACACCATTTCATTCCCACAACATCCCTGAGAGGTAGAGATGATCATTCTACTTGAAAGATATGGAAAGTGACGGTGAGGGCCACAAAGGTCACAGAGCTGATTAACACCAGGGGATCCACTGGGCTCCCAAATCCAGGGAGTTGACCGTTATGACGTCCTGCAGGTTATACCAAGTTTGTGAAGTTAAAGAAAAAAACAGCTCAGTGCATGATCAAGTCTTACGGGAGGGACTGAAAATTACAACTTAGGGAAAAAATAGACCTTAGTTAGGGAGTGATGGTCAAGGAAAGAATGAGGGAAGGAAGTCCAATCACATGGGAGAAAGCATGAATGGAGGACTGAGGGTGGGAGACATCTTAGCAGGAATTTCCGGAAAGCTGAAAAAAATAAGCCTAGGCATGGAGCAGGGAGAGCTAAGTCTAGCAGTTAGGACTTCACATCAGAGACAATAGGGAGCCTTTATGAATAATTTTGAGTGGGCGAGTGCCTTAACCAAAGCAGTGCTTTAGCTAAAACAGTTTGGCTACTTTACAGGATGGATCGGCGGGGAGGAAAGGCTGATGGTGAGGGCTCTAACCAGGAGACCACATTAGGGGAGAGGCAGGGGGACCAAAAGAGGGAGGGAAATGGGGGCATCTGCTAAAAGAATGAAGGAGAGGAACAGAGAGGAAAATTCCTTCCAAGTCCTGCCTAATTATGATGAGCCACTTGATACACATGGGAAAGTAAGAAGAGACAGGTGGGTGTGCACACAGGCGGTGAACTTGCTCTTTCCTACCTGGGGAGAAGCAGCGCCACCTGGGTGGCACAGACTACTGCGCTCTCCTGTTACCTCCGCTCTCCTGTTACCTCCGCTAGTTAGTTCCATCTGAACACAACAAACATATTTTCGGTGAGAAAGACTGTTCTCATTTCAGTTTTGTTTGAACCACATCATTCACAAAAGACTGAATGATAAAAGATCAGTACAGTCCTCTTGCTTGATTTTAAGATGTCTAGTCTCTTCTCTGAGAATATGCTTGAAAGTAGTAGTTCAACCAAGTTGCTTTTGTTTTTTTGTCATGGTTGTTATGTTTTTTTAAACCAGGGTGGTCCAAGTGAGAAGCATGTCCTTGGAGAATTTTAACTATTAGGTCACAAACAGAAAATTGTGGAGGCTGTGCACAATCTCCCATGCTAATGAAACCAAGAGGTTATTGCTCTAAGCTCAGGAAAAGTAATGTTAGCTTAAAGCCCCAGGGGTCTGTCACCTGGAAAGGTGCCACAGGGCTCACAGACCAGCCCTGCTCAGCTCCCAAAGGTCAACTGGAATCAAAGCTGACCCTATCCCAGTTCTCACTCAATAAGAAATGATTTTGGCCATATCGGTAGGGCAAAAACAGAAAATAAGCTTTGAATTAGTCTTGATGCTTTGTGAGAGCCTGCTATCTTGCTAAGATGGAAGCTCCATGGGAGGGGGAAGGGTAAGGGGGGACGAAGTGAGAGAGTGGCATGGACATATATACACTACCAAATGTAAAATAGATAGCTAGTGGGAAGCAGTTGCATAGCACAGGGAGATCAGCTCGGTGCTTTGTGACCACCTAGAGGGGTGGGATAGGGAGGGTGGAAGGGAGACGCAAGAGGGAGGAGATATGGGGATATACGTATATGTATAGCTGATTCACTTTGTTATAAAGCAGAAACTAACACACTATTGTAAAGCAATTATACTCCAATAAAGATGTTAAAAAAAAAAAAAAAAGATGGAAGCTCCACGAACTGCTCAACCTGGCTTAGTAACTGCTCTTCCTCTGTTCTTTGGAAGAGTCTGCTGCTGACTGGAGGCATGGGGGTGGGGAGGGGGTCTGAAGCCCTTAGTCTTGTGTGATGGGCATTTTAAGTCGCTGCCAGGCACGTGATGCCAACTGTTCCAGTTGGCTCCTGGTGACATCACTTTGTTATTCAACTTTGTATTTCAGCTTCCCCCTTGTCTGGGACTTCAGGACCTCACCAGGCCAAGTCATTTAGAAGAGAAAGAGAGAGGAAGAAGCATGTCTTATGGAGTCATGAAGTGTCAAACATCCTATGTTTAACCTCACCCAGTTTATAACAGAACTGGTGAGATGAAGGTTTCAACCAGCACAACCACCGTGTTAAGATTTTCCTCCTGGCACAAGGAGGGGGATGGGAAGAGGAGCAAAGGTTGCTGCTGAGCCCTGAATGAGTTAAATCGGATCAACTTAAATAAAAATCCTGACAGTTTGTTTTCAAGCAGGAAAACTGTAAAATGGAAACCACATGCAATCCTGTGCTGGAGCCGCATTTAAATCATTCACACGTCGAAAACTCAGAGAATGTTTCTAATTTAGTCAAACACTACCTCTCTTTCTCCACAATAAGTCATCTTAATTTATTTCACCTAACTCTACTGTTTTTGTGTTAACAATGTGACCACCAGAAGTTGGAACAACTCCTTTCTGATTTGGAAAATAAAGCAGTTTGTTCTGTTTTTTTCCATCTTCTATACAGTGGGTGACCACACAAGTCCCAAAACAGTACAGAGAGTTCAAGGATCTGGTGCAACATTATTAACTTTTTATGTTCAACACAAAGCAAAACGCTTCCTTTTAGGATAATGTGTTTAAAAAAAAATTAACAGGCTTTACAAACCCAAACCAATGAGAAGCCCAATGACTCACCAGCTTCCAATACCCACAGGTCAAAATGCATTTTAAATTTTAAGTTAGGCTCACTGGGCTCTTGTAAGACAGGAACTCCTATCACTCTAGAACTTGATCATCGTGTGGGAAATGTAGCCACATTAACCAAACATACAAAGGCCTCAAGACTAAAACATGCATATGACCCCAATCTTGTACTTACTTGCTCCCTGCCGGAAACATCACCAAGAGATGCGTGAACACACTCAGGAGAACTTGGCCCTGGCCTGCAGGCCAGGGATAGGACCAAGCCCCATACTCCATCACTGCCCTGGGCGCAAATCTCAGGAAGGCAGGGCCTCAGGAAGGGTTTCTCTCTCAGGGCCGTCTTTGCTGTGGAACACTCACTATAGAAAACTATTTGAGGGTGGCTCAACTGCTTTACAACAGTTCTTGCAGAGATGAAGGGAATTTTCCACCTTTCTGAAGGCCTGACATCTTTTTTTTTTTTTTTAATCTGTTTTATTTATTTATTTTTGGCTGCGTTGGGTCTTCGTTGCTGCACCCGGGCTTTCTCTAGTTGCGGCGAGCGGGAGCTACTCTTCGTTGCGGTGCGCAGCCTTCTCATTGCGGTGACTTCTCTTGTTGTGGAGCATGGGCTCTAGGTGCATGGGCTTCAGTAGTTGTGGCTCATGGGCTCTAGAGCGCGGGCTTCAGTACTTGTGGCTTAGTTGCTCCGCAGCATGTGGGATCTTCCCGGACCAGGGCTCGAACCCGTGTCCCCTGCATTGGCAGGTGGATTCTTAACCACTGTGCCACCAGGGAAGCCCTCTCTTTTTTGTGATTGCACTGATCTGCTCTACCCAGACTTTCTTGTCAATTATTACTTATCATTTATAGAGTAGTTCATATTAGCAACATACTCTGCAAATATTTTTAGCACTTCATACACCCTTTGTAGGTTCATGACTACCTGTGGTGGGGAAGGGAACTGAGTTGGTCTGGAGTTGGAATTCAGAAGCCACTGTGAATGTAAACCTGTGTGTGTGTGTGTGTGTGTGTGCGTGAGCACATCTCTCCATGTGCTAGGCCAGTAACTAATTCCCTTCCACCCTATGACACTTCAAATCTTGGCCTATTGGTCCCAGGCATCCTATTCCTAAAGTTCCTTGCAGATATCAAAGCAAGCAAATTTAGTAGTTTGAGACTGAGTTTCATGAATAAATCAGTAGCACTCCCATCACTAACGAAGGTCAGAGAGCTACATCTCATTTCTCTGCCTTGGCTTCATCATCTGTGGAAAAGAAGTCATACTAGGTGTCAAAATATTTGAGGCATCTTAGAGTACTATGCACATCTAGCACCTACCTTACCCATAACTCAATTAGCTAGCAAGCCACCCTTTCCCCTTCCACTCCCTTCCAAAATGGTTACATATCCAAAATCCAGCAAGGAAGGGGCCATGATGACTATGTATTCACGATTCTGTTTTATTCATCTAAATTCATGGTCTACTGAACATTAACTTGCATATACTTTTAGCAAAATTAAATATTTAAGTTCTAAGCCTATAGTAGATCAGAAGCAGTCAATTTTAGGGAGTAAGGCTGGAGGCAGTGATAAAATCAGTTAGAACAAAAGCAACATGAAGAACGCAAAAAAAAGGCAGCTATACAAAAGCCAACACAGATCTCAAAAACCAGGCACTCACAGGCCATTTACACAGTGCAGTGCTTCTCACACCAAAAGTTGTCAAGCACACTCTTGGGGGCTTGAGAGTTTCCCTTAATAATTTTCATTTTGTTTGTTTTCATTTTGAGTATGATCTATTTTTCTAACTTCTAGTTCATCTATTTAACCTTCTTAGAATTTAGTGCTGCAATTTTAGCATCAGCATTTACATCAAAAACACACTGGAAGCAGACTGTGTTATTCTAGTTGTTGTACACCAAGAGGAAGAGAAAAGGTGCATTTAATATACGAACACGTGTTTACATACCCATGTAAAGACCAAATTATGTCATGGTGCTGTGTGTGAACTGAGGCTCTTCAATACGTAAAAAGAAAAGCTACCTGAAATGCCAAAGGGAGGCATCCCACAACTCAAAGGTACTCATGCCTTTGAGGTCAGTTATTTATTCACATTCTAAGTGCTGATTTGGTTTCAGCAAAGTATCACCATGTCACGAAACTGATGTTTGGGTTTGAATTTTGGGGTCTTACCTGCATCTAATGTGTACATTTATTTAATTTATAGCTATAAAAAAGATCCAGAATCATAAGACATTTATGCCTAGTTTAATGATTGTAGTATTTAGGTATCTATAGCAGAGTAATTTATAAATAACACTGAGGGGCAGTGAATATCTTTTACCTTTAAAGGGGGTCTCAATTGCCACAGATGAAAAACTCTACTCTGCCCACCTGGGAACTTCACTTTATTATCTCATCAGAGAATGAAGCTACTTTCACAGTGATGACCTTGCGTACTGAGAAAAGTGAGATTATGTTCATTATATTCTCTTCAATGCAAGCACTTAAAAATGTCCTTTAGAGATATTTCCTTTAAAAATAATTATTTTAATTGTGTTGCTTAAAAAGGATGACTCTTTCACTACCCAGGTAACTCAGTTATTAATTATATAATTAAAACTTTTCTTCATATTCTTGGAACGTTCTGCTGTTTAGGACATACTTCTGTGATATGAAGGTACCCGTGTATATGTCTTTTGATGAGCAGAGAGTAAAGCTAAATTTATACATATATGGAAATGGCTTCAGCAAGTCCCTAGTTAAACAGGGCCAAACTGAAATATCAGCTAGGGGTACGGAACTCATTATCTGTGAGGGAGTGTTGATGAGCCTCAGCCACACGCTGAACAGCATAAAAATCAGGGAATTGAATCTCTGGATCGACGGCATTGAGAGAATTTTACAGTAAATACCCAAATATCAACCACATGGATTCTACATTTTATTCTACATGTTTTATGACTTATCCATCCATGTTATTTTTATGATGCTTTTCAAAATAAACTGCAGCCATCAGTATATATCCCCCTAACACTTCAAAAGGCATATGATTAAGTAGGGTTTAGTATGGTTTCATTTTTTTAATTTTTAAGGTACATTCACATGCAGTGTAATGCACAAATGTTAAGTATATATTTGCTGATTTTTCCCAAATCCATACACTTGTGTAACCCAAACCCTTTTCAAAATTTAGAACATTGCAATCATACCAGAAAGTTTCCTCATGCCCCTTCCCAGTCATTCCCTACCCCAACTCTCAGATGTAACTACTGTTCTGATTATTTTGCCTCACAGATTAAATTTTTCTATTCTAAAACTTCACATAAATGAAATCACGCAAAGCATAATGCCTCTTTCACTCAGCATGTTCTTGAGATTAATTCATGTTGCCTGTATCAGTGGTTCATTCCTTTTTATTGCTGAGTATTCTCTTGTATGAATATGTCAGTTTGTTTTTTCCATTTTCCTGTTGGTGGACACCTGGGCAGTTTCCACTTTTTTTTTTTTTTTTTTTGCTGTTATGAATAAAGCTGCTATGAACATTCTTATACAAAAAAAAAAAAAAAAAATTCTCTCAGTGTGGTCTGTGGACCCCTGGGGGTTCTGCAGCCCTTTTGCCCAGGTCTGGGAAGGCGGGGAGCAGGGGGTATGAGATTAACCAATTTTCATAACACTGTGAAGATATTACTTGCCTTTTTCACTCGTACCTTCTCACGAGTGTACAGTGGACTTTTTCAGTGTGTGATACTGATAGCAGATTGAATGCGGAAAGAGATATCAGAACCCAAATGAATTCTATTATGCCAGACATTAAAGAGATTTTGAAACACATCACCTCTCTCCTCACTACTTTGATGGTGGGGGATAAGGTTCCCCCCCCCCACAAAAATATGTTTACAGGTAATGGGTTTATTATTTTTTAGATGAATTAATAAATATTTTTCACCTATTCAATATTACTTTTTCATATGGTAAACATCAATAGATATAACTCACATAAACAAAAGCTCTTCTCTCAATAATATTTAACCAGGTAAAGAAGTCCCAAGACTACAGAGTTTGAAAACCCTTAGATCATTTCATCCTTCCTACAAGGGCAGCAACAGTAGATGATCCCAAATGCTGCCTTCATCCCTGACTGCTGAACCCCACACTCCGATATCCAGCTCCCTCTTAGCTCTTCCCCTGGATGTCTAAGAGGCATTTCAGACTCAGCAAATGCAAAACAGAGCTCCTGCTCCTTCTACACGCTTCCCAAACAGACCTGCTCCTCCCCCACTCCCCTTCCAGCTCAGGAACCAACACCTCCATCCCCTGTTCTATCCAAGCCAAGAAGTCTCTGTTATCTTTATTTTTCTCCCTCCATTCTTCATATTCTATACATTTCACGAATCCCCAGATATTCCTAGATCAATTCACTATCAGTTGCTATCACTCTGACCCCGAGGTGATCAGGGGACAATTTTGCCCCACCCCACTGACCCCCATCCCCTTCCCAGGCACATCTGGCAATTGACTGTCATAGGGAGGGAGTGCTGGTATGTAGTAGGTATAGACTAGGGATGCTGCGGAACTCGCCACAATGCACAGGACGGCCCCCCAGCCAAGACTTATCTGACCCCAAATGTCACTAATCCCAACGCTGACACCCAGCTTAGTCCAAGCCACCTGTATCTCTCCACTGGGTTATCCCAATAGCTTCCTCACTGGTCTTACTGCCCCTCCCCCGGCTCTGGTCCATTCTCCACACAGCAGCCAGAGTGATTGTTATAAGATATAAATCAGAGCATGTGTGTTTCTAACCCACCACTGGCTCCCTGCTGCAGGTCAAGTTAAGTTGTCACTCTTGCCACAGCCTACGGGCCCCACCTGCTCTGGCTCCTGCCTACCACTCTGGTCCATCTCATAACTCAGTGCTATGGACTCATTGTACGAGTGTCCCCCACCCCCATTACTATGTTGATGCCCTAACCC
Organism: Balaenoptera borealis; assembly: GCF_965194805.1. Classification (NCBI taxonomy): domain Eukaryota; kingdom Metazoa; phylum Chordata; class Mammalia; order Artiodactyla; family Balaenopteridae; genus Balaenoptera; species Balaenoptera borealis. The sequence continues at coordinate 135,536,052 of NC_138866.1, read as the reverse complement.
CTGTGTGACTGTATTGGAGTGGCCTTTGAGAAGGTAATTAGGGTTAAACGAGGTCATCAGGGTAAGGGCCTGATACAACAGGATTAGTGTCCTTATAAGAAACACCAGATCTCCTTCTGCCATGTGTGAACACAGCGAGCAGGCAGCCATCTACAAGACAGAAGAGATCCTTCCCCAGCACCCAAACATGCCGGCACCCTGATCTCAGACTTCCAGCCTCCAGAAGTGTGAGAAATAAATGGCTCTAGTTTAAGCCACCTAGGCGCTGGTATTTTGGTATCACAGCCCAAGCTGTTTAACACACCGTTTCTTTCCTCTGCCAAGTTCCAGCCTCCTGGGCACCAGTCTGCATCTGCTTCACGGCTTTTTGTTCTTGCTCTTCCCCCTTAACGTCCCACGGCTGACCCCTGGCAACCACCTTCTCAGAGAGGCTCCCCTGACTCCTCAGCCTAACACAGTACCACCCCACCCCCAACCCAGTAGAAACCTATTCCATCTCATTCGCTGCTATATTGGGACGGGACACAGAGTAGATGCTAAGTATCAGTTAAATCGGTAAGTAAGTGAATGGACCTGCCTTTGCAGGTTTCAAACTTAAACTGGGCATTTCCAGCCACTCTCTGAGCCTGGCCCACTCCCACCTCCCAAAGAAAGTCATCGTGTTTGTGCCAATCTCAGAGTCCTCTGGGGACCAAGTGGGACAGGAGAGAATAATTAATGGTAATATCTACAGTGAGTAGTTATTCATATTTGTTCACTCCGGGGAGCATCAAGTCTCAATGTTATGTTAAAGCACAGGCCTGGGGAAAAAAAGCACCCAGGCCCAAGGAGATGCAAAGTTAGTCCCCAGTGTTTGTTATCTGCAGCCATGGAGTGAGGAAGGATATGTGTCACTTCAGTAAGGCTCACACGCAACTTCTCAAGGGCCCAGGCTTGAGCTGCCCCAGAAACCTAAGGCAACTCGTGGAGGCCAAAGAGGAAGGGGAAGGCAGATGGGGAGAGACCCGCCAACCAGGATCGACGTCTGTTCTTTCTACCATACTCCATACACACAGGTGTTTCTGAATTACTGGATCTTTGAAAAGGGCGGTCTGCACACAAATGCAGTATGAAGAATGATGATTCTAAAGGAAAATGTATAATGGAACAGTAAACACACAAACTCCTGATGGCCTGCTATGGGCAAGGTACCAATCAGCTCTTGGAGTTATTGGTCGGAATTTCAGGGAGAGTCCTGAGGGCTGGGCGCTCAAATCACAGATGGTCAGGGAAATCAGTGAAAGACCCCTGATTAGGGTCAGGGAAGCTTCAGAGGGAGAAGGGCATGATGAACGCCACAGGAGAGAAAGGCAGATGTTTCAGAGGGGAGATGAAGTGGGCACAGGCAGGAGGGCTGTAATTGTTAGAACATGAATTCCAATCGGAGAGGACTGGGCATGTGGGCTGGGGGGTCAGAAACAGCGTCTCAAGCAATGCCCGTTGTGCAGGAGTGTGGGACACCCCTTTGCAGGAGGGGAGAGCAGCCAGCTTCGGGATGCACAGTGAGGGTGAGTGGTGATGCTGCAAACATGTTCTCGTTTTCACTAACATTTAGTTAAGAATCAACACAACAGGTCCAGACTTCAGCCAGCGTGGAGGGAGTGTGGGCAATAGTACAAGAAAGCATCAAAAAGTCAGAGGGACCGGAAGGCTCAAAGGGAACAGAGCTGCCTCCCATCAGCCTTACGTAGGGGAAGGTGAACCCTCCTCTCATTCCTGTGACCAAAGCTGGGGATGCTTTGAATTTCACTGCCCCAACACGTGGGATCACATAACACTCTCTCCTACACACTGAGAGATCCGGAATGGATGGCACAAGAGGTGAGTCTCCCTCCCTCCCACTTCCCCACACACCCAACCTCTTCCAAAAACATCAAATCTTTTCTTCCGTAAATAATTGCAATAGGATGTCGTAGCTTTTCCCAAACAAACAATAGCTGGATTGTGCCCTGTTTGCCATGGGCCCAGCCCAGCGCACACAAAGGCCTGCTTTCACGGGCTGGGCCTCTCTCTGCTGCAGAAGGACGGGTATGATTCCCCCTCCTCATTTATTCAGCAACTTCACTGCAGTGATTCCTTTAGGAAAGGAAGAGGCTGTTACCAGGAGGAAAAGGAACAGCACCCATTAAAGACAATGGCCATTGTTCCCCAGGTTTTCCCTCGCCTTTGACTTCATCCAGAAAGCTCTCCTTTCACCAGAAGAGAGCTGTTTGCTCTAAAATTCCAATCACACAATTTTATGCTGGTGATTTCTTTTAAACTTTCTATGAAATGTCATCCATGATCTTAAATTGTAATAAGCTGAAACTTTCAAAATGTTCCTGTTTTTGTATCTTATATCTTCATACTCTTTGGGAATTAAATTGAATTTAAGTGAGCGCCTATATTTTTGTACTAATTCCTATTCCTGGTTTAAAAAAAAGTGTGAACTAAAGAATAAAACTCATTACTTTATAGGTGTTGCTTGAAAAATACATCATTTGTGTTTAAAAATATAAAGCATTATGATTCCCTTTCAGAATTTAAGTTTGATTTTCCCCACAGGTACAAGAAAGTGCCTCAGCCAGAATGCCCTTATTTACCAGTTAGAATATTTCCACTAAGAAAGCTTAAAAATCATCTTTCTATTTCCAGTAATTCAGAATGGCCACTCTCCCAGTCTGAGCCACTGACATTTGACACAAAGAGGTTTCTTCTCCTCCTATTTTAATGGTCTTTCTCCTACTCACCTCTTTCACTCTCCCAATTTAGATGAAATGGAGTTTCAAATGGCCAAGATACTAATAAACCCTCTGAAAGCCATCTGGAGAGCTTATACATTTTTGTTTTTCAAACCATGTCAACAAACCATATAAGGCTACAGCAATCAATGCGACATTGGGGCAGAAAAAGGACCTTTAGCTGCATGGTAAAGTGTTCTTCTGAAGGGATTTATCATTCATGCCAGTAACTTAAACTAAAATGTATTTTAAAGTTTAATCTTGGTTTCTCGATAGGACCTAGTGAGGCGAGGAGTCCACAATCATGTGCTTCATTTGTTATGAGGCTCAAGTAGGAGACTCCGGTTTATTCAGCATTGCACTGACTTTGCTTATCTCACGATTGACAAAACACTTGAGAGATGCTTTCGCATTTGCCTGGGCTTCAGCACTGAAAGTAAAAAACCTCGACTATGCCAGACCAGAGTCTATTATGGACCTTTTCCCATTGGATGGAGCTAGGTTGTCAAAACTCATTGTGATTTTCCACATATGGAGTCATAATGATGGAGCTGGGTTGGGTATCTCCAACCTACTTCACCAGAAGAGGAAATTCTCAGTACTCAGGCTCCGCTACACCTTTTCTCCAGTCTCAGAGCTCAGACATAAGGAATTGATGGGTCCACTCTGCATCCAATAAATTGCCCTAATCTTCATCCATTTCTCAGCATATGACAATCTCAACATGTTTTATAATGGTGGGTTTACTGTTACTCATGTATGGTGAGACCAGCAGATCAGGAGACGACTGCCACTGAAAAGACAGTTTGTTACCTGCAGTTCCCAAGAGGAGTGCTGCACCAGGCCGCACAGAGCCACACAGGGAAGCACCAGGTCGGTCAGGAGGCAGAGGGAAACATGAACAAGAGCTTTAATTGTGGCTTCTGCAGGAAGGAATGGGTGAGGCAGGGTAAGCAGGCTTAGGATTGGCTGGAGTTGAATACTGCAGTGGGCTCCGGGGTGTAGGGGCTGTCCCTAGTTGGCTGGTACCTGGCCCTGGGGTGAGGAGGGCAGGTGGATAATGGACCTGAGTGTGAGAGCCCTATATGGGAGCTGGAAGGACAGAGGAGGGCATGGGCTCTGGATTGCTTAGTTTACACATGAAAGGTGTACTCACTTACTGTCTCTAGATATTAACTAGTTCTGGGAGGGACAGTCTCTCCAGAGTGAGCAAGGCCTCAAGATATCAAAGCACCAGAATCACAGAACACAAAAAGGCATGATTAATAGAGAAAGGTAGCACAAGTCAATTAAGTCAAAACTTTCATGGCCCCAGGTAGTAACCTCCGTTCAAGTCAAAGAGGACGATGAGAACATCTGAAGAGGAGCTCCCCGTTCATCAGCACTGCCAGCAAAGCCACTTAAACCACTGCTTTTCAGCTGAAGATTAGAACAGCATAAGAGAAAGGAAGTGGGTCTATGGACTTAAGATAATGGGCTGATGGTCGCTTGCCAACAGTAGTACATTTCATGACACTTGTGAAGGCAGCTCATCTGGAGTCAAGTACACGGGGATGATCCAGGGGTAAGCCCAAGGACAAGGCCTCAAAGAGGGACCTGGACAACATACATACGAAATTCAAAGATAAAGTTGAGAGCAAGGGCAAATAGATAAAACAGGATACAAAAAGATCAGGTTGGAAAGAGGGTCCAAATCTTATACAACAAAGTTTAAAAAGTTCTATGAAAAATAACAAAAATGTAAGCATAATACACTGGTGACGTGGCTAACAGCTGAAAGGGTCAGAGAGTCCAAGGTGCTTTGCTGGCCCATGTCAATGAGTTCCAAAAAGATGACACGGTCTTCAGCTGCATCCCAGGGGCCATGGCATCCAAAATAAGGCTAGTCAACAGTCTGGGTCTGATATCTATTGGCTACAACCCTCAAAGATGGCATTTTAATTCTCCGGGACATGGTTTAGAGGGTTGTTAAACTAGAATTTATCAAATGGAGTAAAGAACAGGTAAAGGAACAGGAAATGTTGAATCTGGAGAAGGAAATATTCAGAGGGTACAGAATAGCTATCCTCACATATTCAAAAGGGCAACTATCTTGAAGGGGTATTTGACTTATTTTTTATGGTTCATAAGATACAAATAGAACCAACACAAAGGAACCAGGTTATAAGGAAGTAGGGTTTTGTTTGTTTCTAAAAAGGAGGAATCTTCTAGCGTTCTTAAGTTGTCTGAAAATGAACCAAGTTGCCTCATAAGATGAAGAGGTTCTTGGACATGGAGGTGTCCAAGGAGAGACTAGTTAATCCTCTACCAAATACACTGGTGTTCAGTAAACTTTTTCTGTAAAGAGACTCGAAAGCCGTGCTGTTTGTGTCACAACTCCTTAGCTCTGCCATCGTAGCAAGAAAGCAGCCACAGAGGTAAGCAAAGGAGTATGAATGTGTTCCAATAAAACTTTATTTACAAAAACAGGTATGATGGGCTTGCTTTGGTGGCATGGGCTATCGTTTTTCAAACCTTGAGTCAAACTTAAGAAAATTATTTGGAATCTTTGATTTATAAGAGAATTGCTCACTTATAAATAAGATATAAAGGGATGGCCATATACATACATAAATGTTCAATAAGTATTGCTCTTCTCAAGATTAATTTATCCCATAAGACTAAAATAAAACATTTTAACTTTTCGTCTTTAAATGGCAGAGTACTGGTTTGGGGGTGAGGTGGGGAATCTTATCTAAAACATGTCACACTGTAATTCGGCAATAGTTAGGTTCTAACACATCAGATTGATATAATGCAGATACTAAGCAAACAGCACAGCCACTGACCACTAGAAAGCAGAGAGCAGGGTGCTGGTCAGGTTACTCAAAGACGCAAGGAAAAAACTGCCCCCCGCCCCCTACGTCTTCCACCATAAAGTTCCATACCCTGGGCCCCATTTTCTAAGGTTGGCCTTCACTCAAACCATAAAACTGACTTTCATGACCTCTCCTGACCTCTTTTTTGCTTAGTTCACCCAAAATCCCCAAGGTGAGGACCGGTTTGGATCCCCCTCAGGATGGAGCACATCTACAGAGCTCCTGCCAAGCCCTGTGTTAGTCCTGGATGTCCCAGGTCTTCTCCCACCTAGACCCCACAGTAGGGGTAGTGGGTTCTCATTACATTAACAAAACACAACACAGGGAACACAATTTTAGCAACAAAGATGGAGGATGGGAAACCCATTGGAACCATTTCCCTCCAAAGCAGTTGAGTCCACTGCAGACACTCCCCGAGGGCTGTGTGGACACGTCTGGCTGTCACGGCAGAGCGCTTATGCAGCACTTTATGTGGGAAAATGGAACCGACCAACGTTTTCTTTAAGTATTCCTCAAAACCAAATGAGTCTTCTCTGGGGTTGAATCCAGAAACTCTGAGGCTATGTGCACAGGATTTATAATCTGGTGTCTATGCAGCAGAGTTATAAAAACACAGAATGGAGAAAAAATGGCAGTTTAAGAGCCTGCTAATTCACTGCCAGTTCACTGCGGTGGTTCACATCTCTTGGCTGGCAGGCAGGCAGCACTCCCAACGCCCGGAGCCTTGGTGCTGGGCAAGCCTCTCGAGCCGGCAGGACCTGGGAGGCATGGAGCTCACGCTGACAGCTCTTCTCCGGGATCTACCTGAGCATGAGCCAGCACTTCCAGCTCCTGACCCTGAGGTGGTGGAGTCCAATCTCAGTTGCTCTGGAAAAGACTAACCCAAGTTTACAACAGGAGGTCGGTAAGCCTCCCAGCACCCTGAAGTGCCGCTAGCCGTGCCCCGAATCCCTGTGCCACCCTGAGGCTGCCTCCAGTACGTGCCCGGGCAGAGTCAGGGTCAGGGCTCCGTGGAATGTCAAAGGGGCTCAGCCAGAACCTTGGGACATGTGCCCTGCTCAGAGTTTCATTATCCACACCAGAGCAACCCTGCAGTCACCTCACCTAGCACCTGGAGGGCCTGGAACCTTCAGGATAGGTCCGCATCTAAAAACCCGCTAATCTTAACTGTCTGATAGGAATCTTTCAAGAACATACTTCCCCTATCCCTGCACAGACTCTAAGTGAAGTTCATGTCATATTCATCATCATGACTCCAGTACAAAAACCCATAAGGGCCTATAGTGTTCTCAGTGGATGGATATTAAACTCACCTGCCTCTTAAGTTCCCATGTGTTGTTGGCAACACAGGTATACACAGTAGTCCTGGAGGGCTAAATAGTCATTCCTATAACCACTGTTCTTTCATTGCAAAACTGCTGCACTGGCAATATTAAAAATCAAAGTGAAATAATTCTTCATAATTTATCCCACAGCTGGAAACATGTTTGAGGGAGATAAACATATTGACGAGGAAAATGGAAATCTTTCAACTTCAGGTTTCAGAATTAATGAAAGGCTATTTAGTTGTAGTTATCTAATTTGGTGCTAACTGATATCCCAATACCTTATTATTATTTTTAAATTCTTTCTAATATTAATAGCTCTTACACCAACAACTGTGACTTTCCCTTGGGTTGATCTAAGCTCCTCGTGGGGATACCCAACATCACTCTGTCCCATGCCATGCTGTCACAAATGCCTGTCCTGAACAACATGTATTTGGTGTTTTTGTATCACAACTTATTTATCACACAAAAGTGACACCTCAACCATCAAAAAGGAATGTTCATTGGAGCTGCTCTTAGAGAATTTTCCAATTACAAGACAATATCTATAACGAAAACTTGTAGATCAAACATTCTGACTAAATTTACAAATAATGACTCTGCAAGGAACGTTACTATTTTCATACAGCTGCTGTTGTTTCCTCTGAACGTACACTGTGTGAAACATAGAGGCTTTCTTTTGTTTGACAGAAAATCCTAACTGCTGGATGAAAGAAAAAAAAGCCAGGGGACAGTGCATGCATTAATGACTGGTGATGTTGACAAAAGTGACGATGGCTTACACTTCCATGGACAGTGTTCTACTGTGGTCCAGGAACCACTGTAAAGTCCTAATGGTCATTGGTTCACTTAAACCACACAAACCCTCGAGGGGGTACCACTGTTCATGCCATCTTACAGAGGGGGAAACAGAGGCACAGGTGTCACAGCCAGTAAGCAACAGAGCCAGGGTGGAACCCCATCTGGCAGCAGTTGATGGCTTTAGCCCCTACCCTTTCTCTGAGCATACATCCACATCTGAAACTATGCGGGGAATCTAAATTTAACAAGCTCCATACAACCAAAATGCCTCAGACAGCACAAAGGAGTACATTTCTTGTACAAGTACAAGTACATGTTGCATAAGGAAAGTCTCTAGAAAGCTGCCTAGACCGTATATGGTTCGGGGAGGCAAAGGGAAGCTCCAAGGGACAAAGAATCCATCACACTATGTGGTTCCTCTGTTAACACATCCAGGATGCAGCCTCCCTACTTGGGAGAATCTAAGCTTTATGATTAGTATGTTTTTAGCTGTTAAAAATGTGAAACTACCTCCAACTTATTTGAATCTATAAAAATCCCACCATGCTACAACGAACAAAGCATCGTATTGAGGAGCTGTGAGCCAGGCACAGGGGGATGATCTGAGAGGGCTGGGGATGAGCAAGGCAGCTCTGATTTCAATGCCCACGGAACACGTCATATCAGAACTTACGAAACTTTCAACTGGCATGATATTAACTGTCGTGTCAGGTTTAGGGCCAGTTGTACCCTAAAACACTTATGTCAATATTTTGTGGATGCCTGATGTTGGTAAATACACAACCTTGTCTATCACTTACTAACACCAGAGAATGGACTTTTCCAGGCACAGGACCACTCCTGGCTTTCAGCACATGTCCACAAGAAGGACTAAGGCAAGAGACATCCTTAGCTTTTCTTCTCTCAATGCTGAAAAAACACTGTGAAAGAATTCCCATAGGAGTTCTGGTAACACCTATTAGAAGGTGTTTATTTAATATATATTCCCACACATGCCAATTATAGAGAGAGGCTCCTATTATTCAACCAGAATTTTTAAAAAAAATTTGTTTTTAGCTCTTATCAAGAAAAAATGAAGGGAAGGGAGGGGCAGAACTTTCAGCTGGGAGATACTAGCACAGGCGCTGCAAGATGGGCTGGGCCCACACTGGCCTCACAGTGTCAGTGTGGCACACGGAGCTGAGCCCACTTCAAGGGGGCTTAGCAGATGGACAAGGCATTGCGGTTACATTCTTACCTTCTTAGACAGCTGCACGCCTCTGACAGAAGCATCATTCATTTGCTCCCAGCTCTTCCTCCTGCACCCCGTCTCCCACTTTCTTGCCAGGCTAGCCCCAAACTTTCCAAACATAAGAAGGAAGAGGAGAGGGGATGGGGGGAGAGAGACTGCATTTTGTCCTGAGGTGCTCGCGGACTAGCTGTACAAGTGGAGTGACAACCACAGGAAGGAGGCCTCCTTGGAGAGTTCCCAGAGCTGCTGCTGCACTCAAGAAACAGCTGGTCAGGGGCAGCAGGGAGGCCTTCTTCCCTGGAGCCCAGAGGTGAGGAAGGGGGTTGGTGGGAGGGGGCAGGAAGGGCTGACAAGAGGACATGTGATGACTCTTTCTGTACCTCTCTCTGATACATAAGACAGTCCTGGACCGTTGGCCTACTCCTGGGCCTCGCCAAAATCACTGTGCCAACCCATCCCGGCCCTCCCCACAATGTTCCTAAGTAGCTCACTGAAAGCACAGAAAAGATTAAGACAAAGACAGACTCTAACAGAAACTTGAAATCGGTAAGGAACCAGAGACTGGACGGGAACGTGTGTGGGTCCACGTTGATTCTGGCCCTTTGCAGACACACATCTGCACCTGCCTCCTGCCCGGTCCCCTAACAAATTCTGTCCGATACTCACCCTGCAGAAGGGCCGTGGGAAGTGCATGGCCAGTGCTTTCCTAGTTCAAAGGACCAAAAATGCACTTGTCTTCCCTAACAAGCTGACAAAACTATTAGAAATGGTTTTGGTCGTAAAGCCCACCAATCAGAAAGAAAAGGGTATTTGAGTCCTTTATGTTAGCTAACAAAAAATAATTTATGATAATAACTTATCAGAGATACTTTAGGATTTTAGAGGTTCTTTTAAGGGCCACAGTTAAAGGTTTTATTGGTTAAGCAAGACAAGAAAAACAAATCCTTCTTCCTGACCCTCCTGGAGTTATCACAGGTCACCACTTACAGGGCAACTAAGAGAGACAAGAGGGGCTGCATTTCAGGGGTGCTGGAGGTGAGGGTGGGCAGATGCAAAGTGCCTTGAATCACCCACACACACAAAGATACCATATAAACACACTGACACCTTCTGGAAAGGATGAGCACAAAAGCACATTAACAGGCTGCCTGCCATTTGGAAGACTGGTCTTGTTGCTCTGCCCAAACATAGGGTCTATGAGTGCCTGCTTCGGGGAAAACAATCCTCGAGGAATATTAGCCTTGTAAAAAATGAGAAACATTCCACCCAAAGTGAGTATCAGCTTTGGAAGGGGGTGGGGAACAAGACCTATCCAAATTTCTTCTACTTTTCACTTGCTTGCCAACTCTGGCAGCAGAAAGTTTAAACAAGAGTATCCTCAAATGCAATTTCCCTGTACCTTAGATACTCCACTAATACCCCAGGATTTTGAATCATGCATCATCTAAATGCAAACCTTAAATATACAACCACCCCAAAAGAAAATGTCCTTGAATATGGTGATGATTTCAAACTCTGGTGAATAATTATCCTGGATTTCTTACCTGCAAGGATCTCCCATTTTTGTTTATCCTCTCCAGTTCACTGTATCTTCAAACAAATGGATTAGCGAGTATTTTCTGAGTGGCTATGACTCAGAAAATACTCTTAGCACTCTCCTTCCCAACTCACAGTCACAATACTGTGTGTGCACAGTCCACCACCCCGTAACCTCCCCTTCAGGGTCTCCCCCTATATTACTTACCTTGCAGTGCAGGCTTCATCCTCCACAGTCTCGAAGCTAAATCAAGAAGCCAACTACTACCCTTCTTTCAAGAAGAAAAGGCATGTGTTTATTTCTTCCCTTTCACTTGTGCCTCCTAAATCCTTTGCCTTAGTCCCAAACCAGCCCTTGGGATACTGGCAACACGTAACACCATTCAGAAGAGGAAGATCACCCTGTAAAAATGGCACGATAATGCCTCAAACAGACATTTCACGGCATTCTAGAACTACAGAGAAAAGATTTTTTTATTCCTCTAAATAAATAATAACATAATAAATATATAAAACAGGCTACTCATTACCTCAGTGTTCGTACATCCCATCCAGCTATTATACATGAGCACTACTTGGTTAACCCATGACTATGGAACATAAATACATTCCTGAGGTCTGTACATTTTTAATTACCTTCAAGTTACTGAACCAGCTTAAGGGAAAAAAGAGAAAGCAGCAGTAGGAAACCACTTTTTCATTGTGTTTCAAGCCAGGTACAATTAAAAAAATCATTAGTTCAGTGTCAGCCTAAAGTAGAAACAAACAATTACCAATAGAACATTACATATTACATTTACTTTTCATTTCAAGTAGCACAGTTCTTGTCTGGGAAAACATAAAGAGCTATGTGTAAAAAAAATATAAGATAAACGAACCAAAAATTCTTAGGGGATCTGACTCGCTGAAGACCATGAACATGAGAGAGAAAAATATAGCGATATAAACAGAAGTGGCTCAAAATCTAAAATCATTAAATAAAAATCTTTCCCATTTGGAGTTCATAGCCGAGTATGTGTTTGTATGAGTACGTGTTTAATGCTCCATGGACCTGATGAACAGAATTCTAGTATCTCAACCACGAAACACTTGGAACCCGATGCCAACATAAAAGCAAAGCAAAAGTCCTCTGAGCTTCAGGGAAAATCATTTATAAATATTCACAGTTATCTACTTTACCGACAGATAGATAGACTAAGATCAGAATTCGCAATCCCTGCATACAGGGAGAATACACCAAATGCATAAAATATAAACATGCATAGATGTCCAAGGCCATTTAATTTAAGGAAAAGTTGGAGCCCCACATAGTAACAGATTCTGAGGCACCAGGTTTCACAATAGTGCCCTGGGATGCCAAGAAAATGATCCACATTAAAGACAGCAAAGTGCTGTTAATCAACAACAATTAAAGAGAAAAATGTAAGTATCTTGCACTCTGAGAAGGGAGCTTTGATTACTTGGGAAATCAACTCAAGCAAAAAACTTCTGTTCCAATGAGGCCAGACAAATACAATGCATACAGAAGATGTCTGCATGTAGACAAGACCATGGCTATGATGGGATCCATTCTTTCAATGTGAATTTGTCTAGTCTTTCCAGGAGGTAAGTTCAAAGCCTGTATACACTTTGCTCCCCAAAGTTGCTGCTGGTCAAAACATCTGAGACGCTTCTTGAATTTGACAATTCTGGCTTCCTTGACCTCACCGGTGCAATCCTCCACCCCCAAAACAAAACCCAAAACATTCCTCAGTCCTGCTTTATCTCCCCTCTTCCATTTTTCTACCCATCTTTCAGAAGGAGGAGGCCACAGTCCCTGCCTCTGCTGACAACTTAACCACTGGGCCATCCAGGGTGTGCTCCTTCAACTAAAATGGTTTTGCTGCCAGTGGCACAGTCATCCACTATAATACCTCAATCTCCTAAATAAGGAAATACCCCCTTTGGAAGTGTTTTGCTCCCTCTCCTTCTATGGCAGTTCTCTCTTGTTCCTTCTTTTATTTCTTGTTGCAATCCTTCTCCATCCCTTCTCCTTCCGTAAGTCCTGAAGTCCTCCAAGGGCCTAGCCTGTGAACTTAAGTGACCTACCACTGTTAGTAGCAAGGCTCAGGCCAGAATCACATCTTAGAACCAGCCAGCCATGCCCTGGGTCAGCTTACCCCAACTTTTTTCTAATCGGGACCCCAACTGAACTTCAAAGCCAAAGCCATCGCTGTACCCAGAGCTGGCCCATGCAGTGTGCCTTTAATTCAGACCCTCACGACGTGGACACAGTGACATCATGTTGGCTGCTGGCCAAAAAGAGAAACTGGACAATTAGGACCCAAGACTAGCTGTTTATATCAAGTCCTCAATGCATTCCTTCTCATCCCTTCCTTTGGTATAATTGCAATGAAAGACTTTCCTTTTACAGTTAAAAAAAAAAAAAAGAAACCGAACTCATATCACCCATGCCTAAAACAGCCCAGATGTGGCATTCAAGGCTGGGGAGGGGCATGTGGTGTTAACGGGACACATGACACCCACACAGGAGAGAAACCAGGGCAACCAGGAAAGCGAGTCAGGCATGCAATGGTGAGCTTCCACACTGGTGCTGGGCAATGGGCATTAGGGGCATTGCCAGTTGTGTTTATACAACATCAAAACATGGAGAGCTAAAGAAAGACGCTTGGCACATCTGGACATTGGCACGCTTGTGACATCAGGCATTAGGTGCCTTAAAGCACCTGGTTGCCACTAGCAATGGGGAGGGAAGGGTCCTATTTAAAAGCTGGAGCAAAAAAACAGCCTAATCGTCTCTATCTCTGTTCTCAGTGTCCACGTTGGAGAAGGGTGTGCTTAACCTCTCTGGCAGAACAACTTTACAATAGCATTATCCTTCATATACAGCCATGATGCCTCGGGGTAATTCTCTTCCCCCAACCATGCTCAAGGACACAAATCCGGCATTTCTGATTTGGGGAATCATTTTGAGGGTGGTGTGGATGGCCAGCCAGTTTGGGGTTCGCTCTTTGCGCACAGGACAGTCAGCGAGGACACTCCTCATCCAGGCTTAAAGCGCTCTTTGCGAGGACAGCGGCCCTCTGCCGGGGCTCACAGGGGCAGCTGTAACCCAGCCGCCCCTCTCTCTGGTGTTTGTTTTGATAGAGGTTCATTTATGCCCAAGACAATGCCTGCCCTCTTCTCTCTGCTCCCAGCAGGAAGCAGTGGCAGGGAGGGGGGCCAGCATTGTCACACAGCTTCCAATTCACACAACCCTGTGACCACAACAATGAGGCTTCAAGTGCCACAAATAATGAGCTGCCCACTGGGAGCAGGAGAGAGGGACAGGGCAAGGGAGACAGCACGTGCAGACCTGGGGCACCAGGTAGTAGGTGCCCAATAATCAGCACTCCACTCTCAGGGCTGGGCACAGGGACCCCACCTGCCTCCTCTTGGGTGGCTTGGGGACAGAGGTGTAACCAAGGCCCCCACGGATGACAAAGCCTTTTTCCCCCTTTTCCCAGTTCATTTCTCTTACCATTTCCTCCAACTAAATGAGCAAACACTCAGAAAAAACAAAACAAACAAACGAAAAAAAAATTAACGCACACAACATGCTTAGTGTTCTAATTTACACACAGTTGCACAAGGGGCAGAAAAGTCTAATTTGAATCGACAAAAAATGAACAATATCCTTTAAAATACAGCCGGGGCTAGATGGCTGGGAGTGAATGAAATGCATTACCCAACCAACCAACTGCTGCTGTAACACAAGCCCTCTCCTCCCCCTCCTGGGCCTCATTCATAAAAAGCCTGCTTTGCCTCAGCAGCTGCAGGAGCCGGACTGGATTTGCCTCCGTGTTTTCCAAGACAGAGGGAAAACAAATGAAACAAAGAGAATCCCTCAGATTCCACCACCGAGTCTGCCTCCTCTAGGGAAGTTTGGGCTGCTTCTCTTGGGTCGCCAGGTCTGTCCCCCAAACAGGCGGAGGGCATTCTGCAGAGCTGCTTGTGGGGAGCAGGGCTAATGCTCACACACCCAGTGTGTTATTAAAGAAATTCCCATCTGCTGAGTCACATGCCGTATCTTTCACCACCCTGCTATTTAAAAGATAATAATAAAAAACAAAAATCGAAGGTTCTTCCTTGTTAGTAAATGGGGGCTGTCAGTTTATCTAAAGACTGCCGAATTGGGGTAGAGGTGGCAACACACTTCCAAAAGAGGTGGAATTTTTAAATTGTCCACTTTTAAATTGATAGCACCATGCTCAAACTTTATACAGCCATGGTAGAAATCTTAGGAGGTTTTGTACAACATTAATTCTTAATATTACTTTTCAAATTTCCAAACACACCAACAATTGATATGCTGCATCCTGGCAGAAGTCCCCCGAAGTCCAACCCTTTGCCATGGCTCCCCTCCCAGCAGAGCACCTTTCACCACCTCCCAGGCCCAGGGAGGCTGGTTCTTACAAAAGAACAAGCCTCGCTCAAGTACACAGTCCCTTAGGAAAGTCAGAAATCACCATGATAGATGGGAGGCTATCAATTTTTTTAGACTCAAAACCCTTCTGCAAAACAAGGCCTGAACACAAGAGCATGTTCTAATTTACCAGGAATCGTTTTTTTTTTTTTTTAAACATCTTTATTGGAGTATAATTGCTTTACAATGGTGTGTTAGTTTCTGCTGTATAACAAAGTGAATCAGCTATACATATACATATATCCCCATATCTCCTCCCTCTGGCGTCTCCCTCCCACCCTCCCTATTCCACCCCTCTAGGTGGTCACAAAGCACCGAGCTGATCTCCCTGTGCTATGCGGCTGCTTCCCACTAGCTATCTGTTTTACATTTGGTAGCGTATATATGTCCATGCCACTCTCTCACTTTGTCCCAACTTACCCTTCCCCCTCCCGGTATCCTCAAGTCCATTCTCTACGTCTGCATCTTTATTCCTGTCCTGCCCCTAGGTTCTTCAGAACTATTTTTTTTTTTTTTAGATTCCATATATATGTGTTAGCATACAGTATTTGTTTTTCAAAAATATGGAACGCTTCACGAATTTGCGTATCATCCTTGTTCAGGGGCCATGCTAATCTTCTCTGTATTGTTCCAATTTTAGTATACGTGCTGCCGAAGCAAGCACACCAGGAATGGTTTTAATGCAAGAATTAAATAGGAACAGAGTGCAGGAAGAGGAGACAGGAATAAAACCATTCTTGTTGCCCTAATACCAGAGCTGTCTTCTGGTAAATTGAGATATAAATTCTCTCCAGAGACAAGATGATCAGAGTTATTAACTGGTCCCTTCTTGGCTCTTGCAAAACAGAAGTAGGGTTTCAAAATCTCAAATGGCAAGGGGTGTGGGGGAGTCTGCTACATTTCCAGAAAATCCTAACTTTAACACTACCATGCCTCTGTAATCCCGCCCTGCTCATCAGGGCTGGGGCCCAGGGGGTCACATTCCTGCGTGCTCCCCGCCACTCCCTCCCCCACCCCCAGACTATAATAGAAGCCCTCAGTGCTCTTGTGCAGTAAACATTCATTGCTACCACATTCTCTCCCCCCAGGAAGGCCTCCCCCTCCAACCTTCACCCAGGGACTGACAGCCAAAGAAATGAGAAAATGATGTGGAGATAGCAAATGAATCTTGTAAGATACCTTGTCTGTAATTAAATCACAATAATTCTATAACCTCTTCAAAGGCAACAATGTCAAGATAACAAACTGAGAGCAAAATAAACAAGTCTTATAGAAATTACACCAACCTTTATAAAGAGATTACCTAGTGGCTGCTGCCCGGATTCCACAACCATTTTTTTTTAACTAGTCTCAGACCTTCTGACCATAGTGTGGGAGTTCCCATGTAGAAACCTGCAGACCTGTGGTTCTCTATGTATTTTCTGTGACCATGAACATGCTTTACAGGTAAGGGGAATGTACCCATGATCATTTTTTGAGGGGGCCCATGGAAGAAGGAGATAGATGAGTCATATAATGGATACAGATTTAGTGAGATTTTAATACCTAAATTGTCTCTGGCCCCATTCGCAAACAACTGGTAATCATCAAAATGTTTCTTAAGCCCTTGGGTGTGGGCATGGTTACCCAAAGACATGGTAACTTCCCTAAAGGAACAATAAAATACACCCTAGGGCGCACATCAATTAATCAAGTTTGGCCCTAACTAAATGTGTGGTATAGGGCAAGATACCTTATAAGCTCTCTGTCCATCAGCGTCCTCATCTATAGAATGGATATAACAATGAAGCTGACTCTTGCAGGGTTGTCATAAGGGCTGATACAGAATAAGTGCTCAATAAGTATTAGTTGCTGTTGCTAAGTTGTCACTATGTCACCTCACCCCCATCTAAACTCTCTGCTGACTTTCCAACACAGAGAACAAAATCCTTTTTTTTCTCTGTCCCACGTGATGATTTAGCTGTGCCCACCCTCTGCCCCTCGCTCATGGGCTCCAGCCCCACGACTGTCTCTTCCTCTTTCTCTGCCGTCCCATACGCATCCCATATGCATCTGCCAGTCCTGTTGGCGCCTTGGGATTCCAAGTGCATCTCCCAACAACCTTCATCATTATCCTGGTCTAAGATGCACATTCTCTGCCCTGGATCATGGCAACTGCCACCTCCTACTGGTCTCTCTGCTTCTGTCCCGGCCCTAGAGTCTACTGTCAACACAGAAGCCGGTGTCACCCCTCTGCTCAGAATCCCGCCATCTCCTGTCCCAGTCAAAGCCAAGGTCCTCACCATGGCCCCCTGCCCTCCAGCCTCCTGACTTTCCTGCAACCCTTCCTTTAGGTCTCTGCCTGAATGCCATCTCACTAGAGACCCCCTCTGAGCACCCTACAGAAAAGAGCACCCCACTCAGCACAGCCCCCAGCCCGCCCTGATTTAACAAAAGCTCCATGAAGGCAGAGACTCATCCATGGCTCTATTCCTGTACCGAGAACAGCGCCTGGCACAGGGCAGGTGCCCAGAGAGTGTGGGGTGAATAAACAGCCCTGCTCCCCACATGCACACACCCCAAGATCGTCCCCACATTGGGGCCTTTCCACCTATGGTCCCCTGCCACCACATCCCCATGTCTCCTTCTGGCTGACTCATACTCTCAGGGCAAACGTCCCCTCCTCCGAAAGCCCTTCTCTGAGAGTCCAACCCCAACGCCCCCCCACCACCAGTTATTCATCTATTCTTGCTCACAGCACTCATCACTGTCTGACATTGTGACTTGATTATGGTCTGTTTCTGCCACTAGCACGTTTCCATCACTGGGCCCTCAGTGGCTGCAACAGTGCACCCGAGCACCTGGCCTGTGTTTCTGAAGAATGGTGGTGCTTGTATTGATGTTCTTTACAAAGGAAATCTGGGAGCGGGGCGTGAGGGCCTATTCTTCCCCGTGCCATACACTCCGAAAGTTCTCCTTCAATGCAACACCTCTGGCGCCTGCAAACGCCTGCCGGCTGATGGGCTCCGTGGTCGCCTGCAGAAGCACTCAGCAGCTAAGAGGTTATTTGTGTGCAAAGGAAAACAAACCTCAGTTACTAAATAACAGCTCAACATCTGTCACCACAGAGGAGCAACTCTACACACAGCCAATGATCCTGCACGGCATGACCTGTCCAAACACCAGGTGTCAGCTCCGCTTCCCCCTGAGCGGGCTTGAGCGCGGTCATCACAGCTGCCTGAGGACACCGCTCAAAACCAGCGCCCCGACCCCAGCGCCCAGCCCCCTGGCCTCTGATGCACTCACTGCCTGCACATCAGAGACATCAGGTGACTTCCTTGAACAAGAAAAATCGCCCGCAAGGCCGCAGGTGGGACTTTAATGGTGCTGCTGTCGTGACCTCGGGGAAACCAGGACACAAAACGTGACTGTGGGCACTGCACACATAGGGCGGGGGGAGAGCCATGGAAGATGTGGGGGACCCACTCCAACACGAGCACCCCGCAAACGAGGTGGAAGCAAGCTCACCCACCCCAAGAGACCCCGGGCCCCCGGCCTTGAGAGTTAGATGCACCGTCAGAATTCCAACAGGATTCATTAGCGAGAGTGTTCAAACAAACCCAGTGTGAACACGCACTCAGCAAACATTGACTGGAGCTTTGGTAACGGAGGCTCTGTCTAGGTGCTTGGGAGACATGGGGAAGAAAAACAAAAAGATAAGATCCTTGCCCTTGTAAAGCTTGTGTGGGTCTAAGGGAGACACAGACAGAGAAAATATACGAAAGACTTAATTATTAAGTAAGTTAAAATCATATATTAGAAAATAATCAATGGAGAAATCCAGATTAAAATCACCAATTACTAGTCACGAGACCTCAACAGCTCAGACTGTGGATGTGGGTTTCAGAGACATCTGAGAAGTTATGCTATTTGCCAGACAAATGTGTTCCCATTGTAATCTAAACTGCAGGACCAAGCTATCTGTGTTGCGCTTGTTCCCTGCAGGATTCTCAGCTCAAGAAGAATATCAGGCACAGGTCAGAGGCTCAGCAGCATTTGCTGAAGAAATGAAATGCTCACCACCAAGTTCTCACTTCTGTGACAGAACCTCCCAAAGGTGAGGGAGGGCCTGGGCTTTTACAACAGATCCCAAACAAAACCAAACACACACACACACACACACACAGAGGCACCTTTACCTCTCCTCCACCCCCATCCCAAGGGGGCACAGGAAGGTCCACTACAACCTGCCAGCACAGTGCCCAACACAACACCTGGGCCCCACAGTCCATGTCTCCTGCTGGCCACCTCTTCCTGGGCTGGGGTGCTCACGGACCCTGTCCAAGCTGAGCCCTGGGCCGCCTGCAGGGCTACACAGTGGAGCACAATCCACCCATGAGGCAGAGATGGATGAGTGTGCAAGCACTGTCCTTCAATACCTCCAGTATTTCAGATATCCAAAAAGTACATTATAAACCTCAGCGGTGATCTAGTTAGCTTGTTTGCAAAAGATAATTTAAATAGGTGTTTCAAATTACTAGGAAGAAAGCATGACCAGCACAAAGGCATGTTCCATCTAAAAGCAGCAGTTCCCAGGAAATAGCATTTGTAAAATATGCTTATTAAAGTTAGATCATTTCTTCAAGAAACATAATTCTAACATAATAATTTGAGTTTTGTAATTTTTAACTTACTAATACATGTGGGTATGTTTTTTAAGACATAAAGTACATGACTATTTAACCAAGCCTAGAGGGCAAAGTTAAAATAACACAGCATACAGGTTAAAGTGAGCTTTCTTAATGGCTCTTTCCTTTCCCACCCTCTTTAATCCCACTTTTAGAAACTTCAGTTAAATAAAAACTTACCTTTTAGCTATTTCCTAGATAATTTACAACTGCTATAAAACATTCAATTCTTTTCCCACTACTTTATTACTTAAGGAGTTGAGGGTTAAATGTTATTAATTTTCACATAATTTAGTGCTTATACATCAGCAGATCCAGATTCTTCCTTAAGCCAACCCACAGTGAGGTTAAGGTCAGGGAAAGATTCATGACTTCTGGTCCAAACTGATAGCAACATTAAGGTATAAACAATCAGGCCATAGCTTAGAAGAGAGCAGAGAAGGTCACAGATTACACGGTGCTGACGTCTGCACAACAAGGTTGAAGACTCAAGCCCAAAATGATGAGGGTCAAGAGGTGAGGGATTCTTGCTTCAGGGAGACACTAGGCACATTTTCCAGTTGAGTTTGCAGTGAATCAAGGTCACTTGGTATTGTGTTTCCCGAACTACTGTAGAGGAAAGGCTCTGAAATGATTCCGCTTTGAAGTTCACGACTGATTTCGTTACAACCAAATGACAGCAAACATTGGCACAGCAGTTGCACATAAAAGTGCTTCAGAGGACGTTAGCTAGGAAACGGAACTTTTTACAGACAAATCAGACTGTCACTTATCTAAAGGAGACGGTTTGTTTACTAACTGATTTTCAAGTCCATTTTGTGAATAAAAACAGTAGTTGGCCTATCCTGGAGAACCACTCGGCTGTTAACAGAGCTGTGTGGGACATACACGCTTCTTCCTCTACCTCTGCTCCCTTCCTTCTCCCACACAATCCACCTAAGCCCCACCGCGGGCATCTGCTCTCCACTGCAGACTGTAGCCTATACACCCACCCATATTTAGGGAAAACCATCTCAGACAGCTGGCACGAAATCAATGTCCACCTGAAAAGTACCTCTGAGAGCCATCTAATAAAGTCCAAAACCATGGCCATGAATACCAAACTGTGGAAGTCTAGACTGGTTTTTCTAAATGAGACAAGGAAAGTACTCCGTGTGCAACATCTTGTAAACCCACAGCTGTTGAACAACGTCTTTCAGTCACAGAGCTGAACGCAGAGGAGACAGCCATTTTCACAACAGCATTTCTTTTCTGGACGGGAATGCACAGGGCGCTTGTCATGGCCAATACATAAGCACTGAGATCAGGTAACTTACCATCATGCACCTTGCTTCATCTCAAAAACTAAAACTGTGCACCTAAAGTCACCCTCATTTTGTGCCTTTCTGCAAAAGTGAAGCTATTAAAATCTGAGCAAAAGAATAAATACAAATATTTCAGAACATTCTACCTTTAAGGGTCCCAAAGATTCAAGGGTGTTCCCTCTTAGAATAGTTTTATCTTCATTGAAATAAAAGGGTCTTAATATAGTCTTTTTCCTACAGATCTCTGGGTGTAAATTACAGATTGATGTCAATGAAGTGGAAGAAATTTGAGGAAAAGGATGTTTCTTTCATAAAATATTATGCATCAGAGTATACATTCTAAGCTATAAATATTTAGCAAGGGATAATATGACATATTTACTAATATTTCTGTCAAAATAACAACATCTAAACTGTCACTTTAACAAGCTACCTTCTCCTTGTGTTTTAGTATAGAGAAGTGTTGCTATACAATCTCTTTTTAAAGAGAAACATACTGTGATTGCAGCTAAAACTGGGAGTAACCTGAGTCCGTGACTTAAAGGGCAGAACTAAGCCCTATTACTACAGTGATAACAGTAACAGGAGCATTTGATTACGTATGGCTCTCCCTAAGCCCTGAAACATTAGAAGGCCTCCATTTTCATTACAAATGTTTGAAAATGCTTTTAAAACGGATTCATTTATTGACAATATAAGGTTTTTTTTTTTTTAAGTACTTGCGTTCCTTTCCTAAAAGGGAGACATTTTGCTGTTTGTTAATTTTCACATCTGTCAGCAACTGACAACTGGATCTGTTGAGCAACCATTTATTCTTTTTGACAAAGAAACTTCATATAAAATTGGAATGGAATTTTATGATCAAGTGCAAGAGAATCTGGAGCAACTTCACAGATGGTAACATCTAACAGTGCAAAGACCCCAGAGGTTCTCGTGCAGTGGCCCTGGGGAACAGGCCAGCCTTTGTATTGGTATAGAACAGACAGGCCTGGAGCTTTTCAGGAGGAAAAAAAAATCAATACAGCAATATACAATGGCAGACAAAGCTACATGTGTTTACAGAGTTTTAGCACATAGAAACATCCGGTTCAAAAGCTTGTTGAACTCAAATCTGTATTTGGTCTGTCACAAGCAACCCACCACCACCTCTCAAAACATCAACTCTTATTGAACACACAAAAAATTCTGTGTTTAGGCACAGAATATTGGTACAAAATATCCAAAAATGAAAGTGAACTTTTCCAAAAGTAAAACCCAGTAAATTCAAGGAAACATCCAATAATTAAGAGGAATAATTGCTTAAAATTTGGTGTTTGGGAATTTGGCCTCCCACCTGCCCCCATCTAGGGATGTAAATAAAAAACATTGAAGTTATAATGTAAAAAATATATATGAAAAGATCTTATAATGTGCGCCAGCCATAATCATCTTAATATGGTAACCTGGGTAATAACTTCCCGCCAGGATTTAGCCTTTGATGGTAATGGTCACACATCGATAGCTTTTACTTTAAAAGCCTCTTTCCAAACAAATAGACATCAAATCAAAAAGCACATTTTAAAATTAGAAAGATTTTGCTAATTTGTCTTCTACATTTCCAAAGATGAATCTCACTCAGAAATCTCACTTGTGGGTGCTCTTATCTCTCAAGATACATGAAAATGCCTCAGAAATGCTTAGTTCATATAATGATGGGTATGTGTGTGGGTGTCAGTCATTTTCCCTTCTCCTGAGACTAAGCAGCTACCATTTGAAGTCTCCAATTCCACCCCCCGACACATTTACAATATTCTACCAATTAACACTCATTTGGATCAGCAAATAAATATTGGCGGGGGTGGGGGGTTGGGGCGGTGGGGGTGTTACTGTCAGCCCTTCATACCTTAAAACTGAAAGTCAGGAAGGCAATCTGACTCAAGAATCCTACAGGAAGTGAATTTGGGGATTTTTAAGGTAATAGGGAGGACAAAAAAAGTTTTCTCTGAAGTGCCTGGTTGGCCCTACCAAGGGGCAGAATTATATAAACCCTACCCAGCCTCTTCCACCGAACCCCTTGCCAGGTGAGGAGCTATGACTAGAGTATGTACAGAAGTCATTCGAGCAGATTTCCACTCTGCCAACGTCTCTCCTTCCACCTTCTGCTTCCCCAGCAAACCACACCACTGAGACCCTTCACTTGTGTTTGTGTAAAATAACAGGCACCTTAAATGTGCTACCTTCTATTTGTGCATCATTGCTGTGCAGCAACAAAATACTGACTGTGCATATCATTAACTACGTCACGCATGCCTGTGCATTTTAACTCATTCTAGCACCACAACTCTGTTTACTAAAATACACTCAGCATTTATTGGTCGCACAGCCTTTCATCAACTTACAACTTAAAAATGGGATCAGACGATAGGCGGTCTTTTGTGACTGGCTTCTTTCACTTGGACATTGTCTCCAAGATCCATCCATCCATTTTACTTTTTATCAGGTGGCAAAATGGTTTGTCAATCTATGATATCAATGCTTTAGGTGAGAAAACTGTCCTCTTTCACAGCCCACAAGTCACACGTTACATGGTAGGTGGTCATAGATAAGGACTTAATGTTTGAACAGATCACCACTCTTTTTGGCTTATTCTTATACAAGTAAAATTTAATAAAAAGCAAACTGCTTACTAGGTTTAATAATAAGTTACAAATAAGTTAAAAGTCAATTATTAGAGGAAAAGATACAAAGTAAGTTGGTTGTTGCTTTTTTAAGTCTTTTGAGATACCAGAGTAATATGTGTTGCATTTGACAAAGGCATAGCAGCCTATAATAAGGGCAACCACACACATAAGGCTTTCCTGGCACCACAAAGATGTGATTTAGGCACTAAAAGAATATATGTTAACATTTATTAGTCAGTAGTTCATTAGGCATTGTTAAGTAATTTCTAATCAAGAATCTATCATCATGGAGCCATCTGAGCAGGCACCAACAGCTATGAAAACTTTCAAGGAAATTTTGGGACAAGCTTCAGTCTCATGAAGGCTTGCACATGGTTTTGTATGTGACTATAATTATCTGGCTAGGAGGCATCAAGAATATAAAAAAGGAAATGATCTTTATGTTTACCCATATTATTTTCTGCTTTTGTTTTAAGCATTATAAGGTAAATGAATACACATACTTAGGGTAGTAAAAACTCTATAATTTGATTAGCTTGACTATATGATTCAACATGAAGTGAAAGAAAAACAGGTTTTATAAGATGGCAGAAGTTTTGTACTTTGTTTTCATGTTGTTAAATACTGTTTCCTCTTACCTCTGTGAGTGGAAGACTCTGATCAGCCCCTTCTCTGTTTTCCCCTCAGGGCATAAAGAGAGGTCCTACAGAGGGAAGAGACCAGGGAGGCCAGGGGCTTTGCTGAGCCAATCAAAACTGCAAGGCCCAGGGCTCCAGTCTCCCGGGCCAGCGTTCTTGCCAGGCCCCTGGACAATGGCTCCCTGTTCCACCCGCTGCACCACAGCACCTGTGCACGGGGCAAACTGCACTTGAGATAAGCTTCCCCAGATGTGCTTCCATGTGGAAGTTAAGGTTTTCTATGCAGGTCTGTCACAGCCCTATCGAGGGACAGGCCACCTGGAAAAACAAGGGGGAGAAATGATCCCTGACGGCTCCGTCTCGTGCTTCGTTTAAACGAAAGAAGTGATGATCTTTCTAGGCAAGGATAAGGGTCACCCAGGTGCCCCCTTCACTTTGCACCCCGCTTCCCCTGTGCACTCAGGCCCGCAGCGTCACAGCACACGCCGTACCCCAACATGCACACTGAGATGACCGAGCAGGACACCTCCGGTGCTGCCAAGACTCCTCCTCCAGGCACCTGCCCGGCCCTTCCCAAACCCAAGTGGAACAGAGCCTCCTGCTCCTTCACAGAGTATCCTCACGGGGCAAAGTCCCAGAACACAAGCCATGGAAACTCAGCGGCTAATATGCATTTCCTCTGGCTAAGTCACAGATACTAAATGTTGGCGGATGAAGTGTACCCAGAGCAACTCAGGGCTATTTTCAGGGTATGGACTTTCCTTTTTCTCTGAGCTCCAGGAGCAACCCCCCATGTGCTTCCCCCTTCTCATTCTCCCTCCAAAGGTGCTTCCCCCAGAACTCCCCTCCTCATCAAAGTGGGAAGACCTTCCCAAGGCCACAAAAGAGCCCCTGGGTTACATTATGGGTCTTGGTCACAGGATTTAAGAATGTATCCCTGTACAGCCTGTTTTTTCCCCCCCCCTTATTAAACTGTAAGATCATTCAATGAAAAAGCCCCTTCCCCAAAGAAAAAGTTCAATGGCATAAATTTAAAGGTCCACTTTAAGTCACGGTTGCATTTAATTACATTTAAGAAATGGGGACTTCCCTGGTGGCGCAGTGGTTAAGAATCCGCCTGCCAATGCAGGGGACACGGGTTCGAGCCCTGGTCCGGGAAGATCCCACATGCCGCGGAGCAACTAAGCCCGCGCGCCACAACTACTGAACCTGCGCTCTAGAGCCTGCGAGCCACAACTACTGAAGCCCGTGTGCCACAACTACTGAAGCCCATGCACCTAGAGCCCGTGCTCTGCAACAAGAGAAGCCACCGCAGTGAGAAGCCCGCGCACCCCAACGAGGAGTAGCCCCTGCTCGCCACAACTAGAGAAAGCACGCGCGTAGCAAGAAAGACCCAACACAGCCAAAAATAAATAAATAAATAAATTTAAAAATTAATTAAAAAAAAAAAAGAAAGAAATGGCATGTCACCTTCTTTGTAAGGTATGGAATTTTCACTTTTCAAATGAAACACAACCCATCCTCCAAGGAGAAGGACTAGATGAGGAGCAGGGAGGTGGTAGGCAGAGGAAGGACGAACCGGAGGCTTCAACCACAGAGACTGAAACCATGACCTTTGATTTTCTGAGAAACATACTACAAACATAATGAAAATGATTACAGTATAAATTAAGATTATGGATTTTTGCCTTAAAAAAAAAAAGGCTAGCCAGCTGACATCAACTTTATCGCCCCCGTGGTTCCAAATGGAAAAAGCGTCACAGATGCAATTGTACAGCCTAGAACAACGAGTTCTTGTAAACAGTGTAAAGGTTTTTTTTTTTCTTTCAAAGATAAATAAAGAAGGCATAACCTAGAAATAATATAACTACACAAAGAAAATACTACGCACAAAGAAAGAAGTTGGCAATCATGATCTGAGTTGGATTTAAGGGTTTGCTTGTTTGTCTTTCCATTTTACAGAAAGGTAAATGACCAGAAAAGTCAACTGGGAAAAGTAAGCCATGAGCTCACGTGTTCTCTTCTGTTATAAGCAGGGTCTGCCTTCAGAAACTTTAGAAAGGGGGGGGGGGGGGGGGTTAGAAAAGAAAAAGAAAAAAGCCACTGTAAAACTAGTTTCTAAGTTAAAAGAGAAAATATTTAACTGACTCCTGAGCACAAAAATTCTTGAACCACTTTAATCAATTGAAATTGATGCTAGAAGTAACTGCTGAGAAACCACAAGGCATAAACATGAAGCCCACTGCTTTGCTGAAAACCAGGGAGATGTCAGGCAACGAGGAAAAAGGAAAAGGACAGAGAAAATGTGTTTTGCACAAGGATGAACAGAGCTGCTTATGCACAGCCTCCATGCTGAGTGGAATCACCTGATGGAGCCCAGAGGACAACACCACCCCACACCACCCTCCCGGGGTTGTCAGGGCTCTGCGTGGGCAAAGCATCCTCAGGGAGTCCCGATCAAGGCCAAGCAGTAAACAGTTTGAGAAATTACACAAAGTGCAAAGTTGACATCATTATTTACATGCAATCAGGAAAAAGATCCCCTGACAGAGGGAGACTTGCATTAGATAAATGCCTTAAAAATCCTTTAATGGAAGAGATGCACATACTATGTAAACAGACACTGGCACCTCTGACTAAAAAGCACCCTGGATAAGTGACTGGGCTCAGAGCACAGGAAGAGAGTTTGTAATGTAGAAGACAGCAGGACAACTCTTCCCTTTGACCTTTCACTAGTCCTAGCTCATGACTCAGAGATGGTGGCTGTCCTCCCCACCAGGGGAGGTGCCTGCATCTCCTCCTCCAACGTCGTCAGTGTCCAAGAGGCTCACCTGAACCCTGGGATGAGGGCAACCACAGCCCCCATGCAGGTTGCTTTCTAACTTTGGAAGTGGCACAGAATCTGATGCTTTCAGATTAAAATCTATCCATTCAGAGGGCATATCAAACATCTGCTCCTGCACAAGGCCCCTCAGTCCAGCATCAGCACATGCAGGTCACCCCAGAGTTCTTCACCAACCTACAGCAGTCACTAAACCAGTTACCAAAACCAAAAAAACTGCAAAAGAAAAAGAAAATCCCTAGCCATCACTGGAACATGAGCCAAGGCTCCAGAGGTTCCGTACGCAAACTGAGGACCCCATTGTCCCTCACAAGGAGGCAGCCTCGAGAATCATTCCTGTTGCCCTTCTGCCTCCTTTGCCCTCTTCAAAGGAAAGGTTCTCATGCCACAAACGGCCTCCAGGCACATGTGCAAAATACTTGTAACCCATTCAAGAAGCAGACACATACCTTTTCCAGAAACTACCATCTGATAATGCCAATTTTTTCCTTCTGAGTTGAGGATTCTAAAAGTTTCTGCAGAGCGTTTCCAATGTAGAACTGATTTTAGTTAGAAATACACCTGGGTTGAGGGTGAGGGGTTGCCTTTTTCAGGCTCAATAAAAATAGGACAGTCGATGCCCATTTTCTACAGGTTCAGGGTTCTAGTAAAGGTGGGGGAGAGGGCTGGGTAACGTTTAACTTGGATGATGAAAGGCAATGTCTCCTTAACCATTTCTACGTGCTCAAGGCCCTACACCTTCTCCTGGATTTAGTCAACCTGACAGTCTCACAATTTTGAGGTGGGTGTTGTAACAGTGTTTGTGTTTGTCTAAAGGTATTTATTTGGAGGGCTACAGGGGCGCCTTCCACCCAATCCCCAAATGCAGAAAACTTTGGTTGGCCAGGAGTGGCACAGATGGTGACTTTCTTCTGCTCTACAGGCCAGACAGATTCAGGCAAGGACAGAAAACGGGCACCACACTGGAGTCTCCGGCCATGCAGTGACTCCTTCCCAGGAACCAGGACAGGAGGCTCTACCTGACTCCCTCCCACCAGGTCTCATGACCGAGGACTCACTGGCACATACGGATCCAGGGCACTCCTGAGGATATTTAAACTGCACTGCGGACTTCGTGTATGTCATCAACAACCAGAACTAGTGCCATTTCCATCCTGAACACAGGTCCTGCGCAATCCTCAAGTGGGTGAGAGAGGTAAGGAATGCCCACGTCAGGATCAGTTCTCCACGACTGAGGAAAAGGTTAGGATGGCAACAAGCTGGGAGGGTGTTCACATTTCAGAGGCAGCTCGGAACGGCCCAGCTCACAGTCTACCTGCTGGGTCACCTTGTACCAGCTGGCCCCAAACCATGCCAAATAAGCCCGAGGAGTGAAAAATACATACACGAACCTGGACTTTTTTTTCCCAACATGGGCAAAAGGGGATGGGGGATTTCACTGTACCATGCAACCTATAAAGAGGCAGCATGGAGGTCCCCACACTGTGAGACCTGGGCCCTTTCCTGCAGCTAGCAGCTTTCTTTCAAGTGGGAGATCTGTTCAAAAAGGTCAAGATGTTAGTCATCGTCCTGGTTATTGTTGTTGTTGTTTTAACTCCCTGCTTAACAATTAGACTGCGAAGTAAGGACCATTTGCAACAACGATAATTATTCTGAGTCTCCATTAGATGAGCCAAGGAAACCATGTACACCTTCAAGTTTCCCTCCCCTTGTTCTGAGTCTCCTGGCCTCACAAGGGTGCCAGCCCTGAATGGCTGGAATGAACAAGACCTGTACTGAGGTCACTTGCTGGGAAATCTAACACTCAACCATAGACCTCAGCAACTCGCTTTCGACACCTGTGATTAAGGAGACTGTACTTGGCGAAGCTTACAAGTACAGTCTGGGGCAGCCACGGACCACGCATGGAAAGGGAAGGGTGAGAGAGGGCAGGGCCTGCAGGGGAGACGGGCTGGGCACACCTAGAAGGCTGGGCACGGAGAAACTATCCATAATTGGAATAGACAGCCGCCAGCAACCCATGCTTTCATCACATCAGCCCAGTTAGTGTGCTGTGCCTCAGCTAGTGGCCATGCAGGTGTGCTTTGCTTAAGGAAATCCAAAAGATATCCATGTTCCAGATTTACAATATGGATCCCATATTGGGCATCCCACATGGTCCGACCTCCTGCCTCTCTTTCCCTTATTGCCTGGGGAGGGAATCGTGCCAGAAGGAGCTCCAAGGGGAAAATGACACAGGCTACTGAGTATTAACATTAATAGTATAAAAACAACAAGCTAGATTGCTTTATGCTCTTATCTATTTCAATCCTCAAAATACCTCTAAAGGTGTGTCTACTCCCAATGTACTGATGAGGCCTCCAGACATGCTCCATAAAACCCCTGGGAGGTACCAGCTCACACCTGTCAGAATGGCTATTATCAAAACGACAAGCAATAAAAAGTGTTGCTGAGGATGTAAAGAAAAGGGAACCCTTGGGTGCTGTTGGTGGGAGTGTAAATTGGTACAGCCACTATGAAAAACAGTATGAAATTTCCTCAAAAAATTAAAAATAGAAAATATGACACAATCCAGCAATTCCATTCCTGGGTATTTTTCTAAAGAAAACAAAAACACTAATTTGAAAAGATACATGCACCTCTATGTTCATTGCAGCATTATTCACAATAGCCAAGACATGGAAGCAACCTAAGTGCCCATAGATAGATGGATAAAGAAGATGTGGTATATATATACAATGCAGTATTACTCAGCCATAGAAAAGAATGAAATCTTGCCATTTGCAACAACATGGATAGACCTAGAGGGTATTATGCTAAGTGAAACAAGTCAAAGAAAGACAAATACCATGTGATTTCACTTATATGTGGACACTTTAAAAAAATGAAAGAAATGTACAAACATAACAAAACAGAAAGAGTCAGATACAGAGAAGAAACAGGTGGCTGTCAGAGGGGAGGGGGTGGGAGGATGAATGAAATAGGTGAGGGAGATTAAGAGGTATAAACTTTCAGTTACAAAATAAATGAGTCACGAGGATAAAATGTACAATGTGGGGAATACAGTCAATAATAATGTAATATCTTTGTATGGTGACAGATGGTAACTAGATTTATCGTGGTGATTATTTTGAAACGTATAGAAATATTGAATTACTGTGTTGTGCACCAGAAACTAACATAGTATCGTAGGTCAATTATACATCAAAAACAAACAAACAAACTCATAGAAGAAGAGATCAGATTTGTGGTTCCCACAGGCGGGGGTGGGGAGAGGGGCAACTGGATGATGGTGGTCACAAGGTACAAACTTCCCGTTAGAGGATAAATAAGCACTAGGGATGTAATGCACAACATGGTTAATATAACTAACACTGCTGTATGTTATATATGAAAATTGTTGAGAGTAAATCGTAAGAGTTCTCATGACCAGGCAAAATATTTTTTTTCTTTTTCCTTTCATATTATACCTACATGAGATGATGGATGTTCACTAACTTGTTGTGGTAATCATTTCATGATGTATGTAAGTCAAATCACTATGTTGTATACCTTAAACTTATACAGTGCTGTATATCAATTATATCTCAATACAACTGGAAGAAAAATAAAACCCTAGCCACAAAGTCTGTTGGATCTCAAAGCCCATGCCCCTAGGACTGATCAACACCACCTCTTATAATTAGTATTTAAATGTAAATTTTGCTACTCCTCCCCAATAAGGACATTGTTTTAAACTCTGGATTACCTAGCACAGAAATCAGTGAATATTTTCTATGGATGCTACTACTTGATGTTCCCAAATTCAGCGCACACACCCTACTTTCATATGTTATAGTGAAACAGGGAATTGTAGCATCTGAGAGAAAGAAGGATGAAGAAACTCACATGTCAAAAGGAATCTGCAAGTACCTGACTGGGTACATTCAATTCTTGGTACAAACAAGGTATACACTGTATTGTTTCTAAAAACATCCCTTATATAAGAAAATTAGATTCAATTCCTTGTAACAAGATGTCATGCTGATGAGTTGGAGGTTAATTACAAGACACTAACCAATCAAGACAAATTTCAGTTGCAAACTGAATTGTAACCATAAAATTACGAACTACTAGGAACTGGGAACTATTTCCCATGTTTAACTGCTCGCCCCCTTATAAATGTACACACACACACATACACAATGTATGCGTGTTCACATTCTTTCTAGTTTAATAAGTTGTCAAAAAACTAGGCATGTTATAAACATGCAGTTTTAAATGACAAGTGATTAGAATTATAATAACTCAGGTAAAGGATTACCTAGGACATGTTGTCCTAGGTATGAGTTAGCCTGGCCTAAAGGGCTCAGCAGGATAATCTGTGTTTTGGCCAGCCCCGACCACCGAGGTTCATGCCTCATCCTGTACGAATAGGTTCATACACTATTCTCTCTAGCAAAAGCAAAGGAAAAAAAAAAAAGGATTCTCAGATATTTTGTATTTACAAATGGGAAAAGATTCCCCTAGGCCGCCTCTGTTTACTGCCATGAGGAGGAGAATGCCAGCTCTCTGCACCATATATCAACTAATACCAAGTTGGAGGAAAACTTGTACTTAAAAACTGGACTTAAATGCCATTTCATATGTGACGAACCAATCAGAAAATGTGCATGCACATAGTACCGAAATAACTTCTAATCTTTCCCTGGAAGAAGGAAGGAATTTTACAAAACGAGTGGTTTTCAACATATATAAACTCACTTTATGACAAAAGTGCTTTTTCTGGGAAATAGCATCAGTATTCTCCACAAAATTTATGAGGTGGTTCCTAATAAATATAATATATTGAGTATAAACTAACTCCTCTAGACTAAATTAAAGTTAAAAGCCATGGTGTGGTGATAAGGCAGCTGTTAGTACTATCTAGTACAAGAACATGTTTTGAAATAGAAAAATATTCTACTCTATTTTTAAGAAAAGTAAGATTTTATTTTACCTTAAGGTTTAAAAGAAAAAATATGGAAATCCTTCTAAGACCATAAATAAGGCAAGGAATTCTCCTCTCATCATCCTTATTCAGATACTGCAATAAGATAAGAAAAAGAAATAAAAGGCATACAGACTGGAAAGAAAGAAAGAAAACTGTTCCTATTAGCAGATGACACGACTGTCTATGTAGAAAATCCCAAGAAATTCTAAAACAAAACAAAACAAAACAAACAAACAAAAAACCCCAACCCACCTCCTAAAACTATTATGTGAGTTCAGCAAATTGTATTTCAATATACTAGGAATGGAAAAAAAATTAAATACTTAGGTACAACTCTAACAAAACGTACACAGGAATCATATGTTGAAAACTATAAACTGCTAATGAAAGAAATCAAAGAGAAACTAAAATACATGGGGAGACACATTGTGCTCAAGGAATGAAAGACTCAACATCATACAGATGTCAGTTCTCCCCCAAATTGATATACAGGTTTAGTGCAATTCCTGGCAAAATGCCAGCAAGATATTTTAAAATGTAGACATGCTTATTCCAAAATTTATATCAAAGACAAAGGACTAGAATAGCTAAAACAATTTTGAAAAAGAAAAATGAAGTGGAAGGAATCAGTTTACCTGATTTCAAAATTTACCATAGAGCTACACCAATCAAAACTGTGTGATACTGGCAGAGGAAGAGACACAGATCAATGGAACAGAATAGGGAACCCAGAAATAAACCCACACAAATATGCATGACTGACTTTTGACAAAGGAGCAAAAGCAAGTCAGTGGAGGAATAACAGCTTTTTCTACAAATGGGGCTGAACTAGATATCCTCTGGGGTGAAAAAAAACTGAACCAAAGTCTCACACCTTATACAAAAATTAACTCAAAATGGGCCATGAACCATTTAAAATATAAAACTATAAATCTTTTAGAAAAATAATAGAGAATCTTTTGGGGTCTAGCACAGCCAGAGTTCTTAGACTGGACACCAAAATCACAAACCATGAAAGAAAAAATTGAAAAATTTGACTTCAGCAAAATTTAAAACTTCTGCTTAGCAAAGACCCTATCAAGTAGACAAAAAGATACGCTACAGACTTGGAGAAAATATTTACAAACCATAATCCGGCAAAGGACTAGTCTCTGGAGTACAGAAAGAACGCTGAAAACTCAACATTAAAAAACAATCCAGTTAGATAATCAGCAAAACACATGAACAGATGTTTTACCGAAAAGGATATATGGATTGCAAATAAAGGCATGAAAAGGTGGTTCAGCATCATTAGCCATCAGGAAAATGCAAATTAAAACCACAATGACAGGGGGACCTTCAAAATGGCAGATGAGTAAGATGTGGAGATCAACTTCCTCCTGACAAATAGATCAAAAATACTTCTACAAGTGGAACAACTCCTACACAACATCTACTGAACGCTGGCAGAAGACCTCAGACTTCCCAAAAGGCAAGAAAATACCCACGTACCTGGCTGTGTGGCTGACAGGGTCCTGGTGCTCCGGCCTGGTGTCAGGCCTGAGCCTCTGAGGTGGGAGAGCCAAGTTCAGGACATTGGACCACCAGAGACCTCCCGGCCCCACATAATATCAATCGGCAAGAGCTCTTCCAGAGATCTCCATCTCAACGCTAAGACCAAGCTCCACCCAATGGTCAGCAAGCTCCAGTGCTGGACGCCCCATGCCAAACATCTAGTAAGATGGGAACACAACCCCACCCAAGAGCAGAAAGGCTGCCTAAAATCATACTAAGTTCACAGACACACCAAAACACACCACCAGACGTGGCCCTGCCTACCAGAAACACAAGATCTAGCTCCACCCACCAGAACACAGACACCAGTCCCCTCTACCAGGAAGCCTACACAACCCACTGAACCAACCTCACCCACTGGGGGCAGACAGCAAAAACAATGGGAACTACAAATCTGCAGTCTGCAAAAAGGAGACCCCAAATACAGTAAGTTAACAAAATGAGAAGACAGAGAAATATGCAGTAGATGAAGGAGCAAGGTAAAAACCCACCAGACCAAACAAAAGAAGAGGAAATAGGCAGTCTACCAGAAAAAGAACTTAGAGTAATGATAGGAAAAATGATCCAAAATCTTGGAAATAGAATGGAGAAAATACAAGAAACATTTAAAAAGGACCTAGAGGAACAAAAGAGCAAACAAACAATGATGAACAACACAATAAATGAAATTAAATATTCAGTTTGTTTGAAAGGGAAAAACCTACAACCAAGATTACTCTACCCAGCAAGGATCTCATTCATATTTGATGGAGAAGTTAAAACCTTCACAGACAAGCAAGAGCTAAGAGAATTCAGCACCACCAAACCAGCTTTACAACAAATGCTAAAGGAACTTCTCTAAGTGGGAAACACAAGAGAAGAAAAGGACCTACAATAACAAACCCAAAACAATTGAGAAAATGGTAATAGGGACATGCATATCGATAATTACCTTAAATGTAAATGGATTAAATGCTCCAACCAAAAGACATAGACTGGATGAATGGATACAAAAACAAGACCCGCATATATGCTGTCTACAAGAGACCCACTTCAGACCTAGGGACACATACAGACTGAAAGTGAGGGGATGGAAAAAGATATTCCATGCACAAGGAAATCAAAAGAAAGCTGGAGTAACAATTCTCATATCAAACAAAATAGACTTTAAAATAAAGACTATTACAAGAGACAAAGAAGGACACTACATAAAGATGAAGGGATCAATCCAAGAAGAAGATATAACAATTGTAAATATTCATGCACCCAACATAGGAGCACCTCAATACATAAGGCAAAGGCTAACAGCCATAAAAGGGGAAATTGACAGAGAATCATAGTAGGGGACTTTAACACCCCACTTTCACCAATGGACAGATCATCCAAAATGAAAATAAATAAGGAAACACAAGCTTTAAATGACACATTAGACAAGATGGATTTAATTGATATTTATAGGACATTCCATCCAAAAACAATAGAATACACTTTCTTCTCAAGTGCTCATGGAACATTCTCCAGAATAGATCATCTTGGGTCACAAATCAAGCCTTAGTAAATTTAAAAAAACTGAAATCGTCTCAGGTATCTTTTCTGACCACAATGCTATGAGATTAGATATCAATTACAGGAAGAAAATCTGGAAAACATACAAACACATGGAGGCTAAACAATACACTATTAAATAACAAAGAGAGCACTGAAGAAGTCAAAGAGGAGATCAAAAAATACCTAGACACAAATGACAATGGAAACACAATGACCCAAAACCACTGGGATGCAGCAAAAGCAGTTCTAAGAGGGAAGTTTATAGCAACACAACCCTAACTCAAGATTCAAGAAAAATCTCCGATAAACAACCTAACCTTACACCTAAAGCAATTAGAGAAAGAAGAACAAAAAACCCTCAAAGTTAGCAGAAGGAAAGAAATCATAAAGATTAGATCAGAAATAAATGAAAAAGAAATGAAGGAAACAATAGCAAAGATCAATAAAACTAAAAGCTGGTTCTTTGAGAAGATAAACAAAATTGATAAACCATTAGCCAGACTCATCAAGAAAAAAAGGGAGAAGACTCAAATCAACAGAATTAGAAATGAAAAAGAAGTAACAACTGACATTGCAGAAATACAAAGGATCATGAGAGATTACTACAAGCAACTCTATGCCAAAAAAATGGACAACCTAGAAGAAATAGACAAATTCTTAGAAAGGCACAACCTTCCAAGACTGAACCAGGAAGAAATAGAAAATATGAACAGACCAATTACAAGCACTAAAATTGACACTGTGATTAAAAATCTTCCAACAAACAAAAGCCCAGGACCAGATGGCTTCACAGGCGAATTCTATCAAACATTTAGAGAAGAGCTAACACCTATCCTTCTCAAACTCTTCCAAAATGTAGCAGGAGGAAAACTCCCAAACTCATTCTACGAGGCCACCATCACCCTGATACCAAAACCAGACAAAGATGTCACAAAGAAAGAAAACTACAGGCCAATATCACTGATAAACATAGACTCAAAAATCCTCAACAAAATACGAGCAAACAGAATCCAACAGCACATTAAAAGGATCGTATATCATGATCAAGTGGGGTTTATCCCAGGAATGCAAGGATTCTTCAATATATGCAAACCAATCAATGTGAAACACCATATTAACAAACTGAAGCATAAAAACCATATGATAATCTCAACAGATACAGAAAAAGCTTTTGACAAAATTCAACACCCATTTATGATAAAAACCTTCCAGAAAGTAGGCATAGAGGGAACCTACCTCAACATAATAAAGGCCATATATGACAAACCCACAGCCAACATCGTTCTCAACGGTGAAAAACTGAAACCATTTCCATTAAAATCAGGAACAAGACAAGGTTGCCCACTCTCACAACTATTAGTAAACATAGTTTTGGAAGTTTTAGCCACAGCAATCAGAGAAGAAAAAGAAATAAAAGGAATCCAACTTGGAAAAGAAGAAGTAAAACTGTCACTGTTTGCAGATGACATGATACTATACAGAGAATCCTAAAGATGTTACCAGAAAACTACTAGAGCTAATTAGTGAATCTGGTAAAGTAACAAGATACAAAATTAATACACAGAAATCTCTTGCATTCCTATACACTAATGATGAAAAATCGGAAAGAGAAACTAAGGAAACACTCCCATTTATCACTACAACAAAAAGAATAAAACACTGAGGAATAAACCTACCTAAGGAGACAAAAGACCTGTATGCAGAAAACTATAAGACACTGATGAAAGAAATTAAAGATGATACCAACAGATGGAGAGATATACCATGTTCTTGGATTGGAAGAATCAACACTGTGAAAATGACTATACTACCCAAAGCAATCTACAGATTTAATGCAATCCCTATCAAACTACCACTGGCATTTTTCACAGAACTAGAACAAAAAATTGCACAATTTGTATGGAAACACAAGAGACCCCGAATAGCCAAAGCAATCTTGAGAAAGAAAAACGGAGGTGGAGGAATCAGGCTCCCTGACTTCAGACTATACTACAAAGCTACAGTAATCAAGACAGTATGGTACTGGCACAAAAACAGAAATATAGAACATGGGAACAGGACAGAAAGCCCAGAGATAAACCCACGCACATATGGTCACCTTATTTTTGATAAAGGAGGCAAGAATATACAATGGAGAAAAGACAGCCTCTTCAATAAGTGGTGCTGGGAAAATTGGGCAGCTACATGTAAAAGTATGAAATTAGAACCCTTCCCAACACCATATACAAAAATAAACTCAAAATGGATTAAAGACCTAAATGTAAGTCCAGACACTACCAAACTCTTAGAGGAAAACATAGGCAGAACACTCTATGACATAAATCACAGCAAGATCCTTTTTGACCCACCTCCTAGAGAAATGGAAATAAAAACAAAAATAAACAAATGGGACCTAATGAAACTTAAAAGCTTTTGCACAGCAAAGGAAACCATAAACAAGACCAAAAGACAACCCTCAGAATGGGAGAAAATATTTGCCAACAAAGCAACTGACAAAGGATTAATCTCCAAAATATATAAGCAGCTCATGAAGCTCAATATCAAAAAAACAAACAACCCAATCCAAAAATGGGCAGAAGACCTAAATACACATTTCTCCAAAGAAGATATACAGATTGCCCACAAACACATGAAAGGATGCTCAACATCACTAATCATTAGAGAAATGCAAATCAAAACTACAATGAGGTAGTTTTGACCTCACACCAGTCAGAATGGCTATCATCAAAATATCTAGAAACAATAAATGCTGGAGAGGGTGTGGAGAAAAGGGAACCCTCATGCACTGTTGGTGGGAATGTAAATTGATACAGCCACTATGGAGAACAATATGGAGGTTCCTTAAAAAACTAAAACTAGAACTACCATACAACCCAGCAATCCCACTACTGGGCATATACCCTGAGAAAATCATAATTCAAAAAGAGTCATGTACCACCATGTTCACTGCAGCTCTATTTACAATAGCCAGGACATGGAAGCAACCTAAGTATCCATCGACAGATGAATGGATAAAGAAGATGTGGTACATATATATAATGGAATATTACTCAGCCATAAAAAGAAATGAAACTGAGTTATTTGTAGTGAGGTTGATGGACCTAGAGTCTGTCATACAGAGTGAAGTAAGTCAGAAAGAGAAAAACAAATACTGTATGCTAACACATATATATGGAATCTAAAAAAAAAATGGTTCTGAAGAACCTAGGGGCAGGACAGGAATAAAGACGCAGACATAGAGAATGGACTTGAGGACATGCAGAGGGGGAAGTGTAAGGTGGGACAAAGTGAGACAGTGGCATGGACATATATACGCTACCAAATGTAAAATAGATAGCTAGTGGGAAGCCGCCACATAGCACAGGGAGATCAGCTTGGTGCTTTGTGTCCACCTAGAGGGGTGGGATAGGGAGGGTGGGAGAGAGACACAAGAGGGAAGGGATATGGGGATATATGTGTACATATAGCTGATTCACTTTGTTATACAGCAGAAACTAAGACAACATTGTAAAGCAATTATACTCCAATAAAGATGTTAAATAAATAAATAAGTAAATAAATAAGAATAATGACAACATGAAATGCTCGCAAGGATGTGAAGGACCTGGGTCATTCATATGACATTGCTGGTGGTTAGGTAGAATGACACAACCATTCTGGAAAACAGTCTGGCAGTTTCTTAAAAAACTAAACATGCATCTCGTATATAACCTAGCAATTGCACTCCTGGGCATTTAACCCAGAAAAATGAAAACACATTCACTCAAAAACATATATATGAATGTTTACAGTAGCTTTTTAAAAAGAAATAGCCCCAAACTGGAAACAAATCCAGATGTCCTTCAAGAGTAAATGGTTAAATTAACAGTGGTACATCCCTGACATGGAATACGGGTCAGCAATAACACGGGACACACAGAAACCTGGATGACTCTATAGAGAATTATGCTAAGTGGGAAAAAAACTAATACCAAAATGTTACATACTGTATGATTCTACTTAACCTTCTTAAAATGACGTTTCAGAGATGGAGGATAGATTAGTTGTAACCAGGGGTACAACTGGGGGAAGGGGAAGTGGGTGTGGCTATAAAAGGGCAACAGGAGATACGCTTGTGTTGATGAAAATGTTCTGTATATTGACTATGTTAATATTAATGTCAATATCCCTACTGTGATATTGTAATATAGTTTTACAAAATATTACTATGGGGGGAAACTAGTGTATAGGATCGCTTTGTATTATTTCTTATAACTACACGTGAATCTACAATTATCTCAAAAATTTTTTTTTAATTTAATGGAAAAAAATCTTTCAACAACAATACGTTCACTTGCCATCCTGAGGCAGCCTAAGCAGACAAATGGCTTCTTGCAAATCACATCATTTCCCAATATAGGCTGTCCAGATGTAGAACATATCCTGTCCATGTGTTACCACTTCATCAGGAAGTCACAGCTCCAAAGAGGTTAATTTTTAGGTCTTTATTTAGAAATCCCATCTTTAAGCTAAACTGCATTCTTAGCAGAAGGACCACTTCAGTTATAATAGTTTAGGATTATATACTACAAAAATAATAAACTAAGGGAAGAATTCAAAAGTAAGCAATCACAATAATTAGCACAAAAGAATTCCTAAGCCAATTATTGAGCAACTTTCTGAAGGAACAAGACTATTTTAAACTAAAAGAATGCATATCCAAGACATGTTTATTGCAGGGTTATCTGTAATACTAAAAAATTGGAAACAACCTAAATGCCTAATTTGGAGTGATTAAACAAATTGTGCCCATCATTCTAGCATTATGCAATGGTTAAAAATAACAAGGTAAAAAAAAAAAAAAAAAAAAATAACAAGGTAGATCCGCATGTACTGCCAGTAAATGATAATCAAGGTAAATTATTAAGCTGAAAAAAGGTACAGAACAATGCAAAAGAATGATCCCATTTCAGTCTTCAAAACTATATTAGAATATGTGCCTATAAATAATAATGAGATGTCAATACACGAGATAGAGTAAATAAATGAGATAGAGTATTTTCAAAGTTATCTGTAATGATTCGGGGGAAAGGGATGATGACTTGGATGGATGAAGGAGGAATGACTTTATGCTACAGACATTTTAAAATGTATCTTCACCGTAAAAAAAAAAAAAAAAGTCAATCGGAATGCAAATTTAGATTTCTATCAATCAACTGTGATTAAAACAACGTGTGTTTTCCACTTAATTCAACTTGGTAAAAAAAAAAAAAGTTACTTCTTTTCATATCATCTCATGTCTCAGATTCAGGTATTTATCCAAATCTGTCACCGACTTGTTCCTTCTTAAAAAGTGACTAGAACAGGGACTCACAAACTCATGTCTTTCAAGGAACTCTACCTATTAATAAGAAAGTTATTTGTTCACACAGATTCGAGAAATGCTGCTTAAAACATAAACAGGAAGGGGATAAGATAATCAGCCTTTTACTTGGCCGGTGTATGAAAAGATGCTTAGTGGATTTCAAAGTTTGAGAAACACTGAACTTGACCCCCTCGCCTTTGCAATATCCCTATGTTG
The DNA here is from genome assembly GCF_965194805.1 of Balaenoptera borealis. Taxonomy (NCBI): domain Eukaryota; kingdom Metazoa; phylum Chordata; class Mammalia; order Artiodactyla; family Balaenopteridae; genus Balaenoptera; species Balaenoptera borealis. Next base: position 135,495,350 of record NC_138866.1, on the reverse strand, counting down.
TCTATATTATCCGTCAAGTAGACAAAGACAGGAAATGGACTCAGTATGACCTCAGCACCTGGCACTATGATAGCACAGGGCATCATATGTAAGGAGTATGTGATGTGCATATGCAAATAGGAGTTATAAAATCTGCAAGGTAGTTATAAAATCTCCAAGTAGTTTACATATTTTCCTTATTATCTTGTTTATACTATCATATTTACCAAGACAGAATAAATGCGATAACTCATTATTTCTATTCAAGAATCATTTGATAAACAGTAAAAATAAAGCCAAGTACTACTTTACAAAAAGTTCAGTTAAATAAATCTAACATAACTAAGAAATTGGGTTCCATAAATGATAAGCAGAGTCTTCCCCAGTTATTTGGTAGTTCCCCTTAAAAAGTAAAAATCTTGTAATGGACTTAAATAGGATCTAAGGTGAGAGGACACTTAATTCTAGCAAAAGTGATCAGGCAAGTCCCCTCCACATCCCAACCCCAATTTCTTCCTCTGTTTTTGCCAAAAAATTTTAAATTTGTTGCACCTACTGAATATTCCAGATAAACTTTAGAATCACTTTATTAAGCTCCAAACAAAGTGCAGAAGCAGTGGAATTGTTTTTAAATTATAAATCAATTTGGGGAGGAGTGACGTTGGTAATATTCCAGCTTCCCACCTAGGAAAAATGATGTTTCACTATATTTAAATCATTTTTCTATATTGTTCAGTAAGATTGGGTAGATTTTCCATAAATACATCCTGCAATTTCTTATTAGAGTTATTCTTTGTCATCTGGATTATATCATTAAAAAGAAATGCAATGTTATTAATTTCAAATATATTAAGCAATTCAGTTAAGTTGTCCATCTAAACCTTAAAGGGATCCTTCAGGAGCCAGCCTGCTTGAGTGAACAGTGAAGGATGATTTGTAATTAGCATGTTAATTTCACCTGTAAATAAAAAATTGTAAAACTCTTCAAAGTACTTAAAAGAGTTCTATCAAGTAGGTTACATATTCACCTTACAGTCTTATTTACTGTATTAATTTACAATACTGAGAATTATTAAATTACTAAAGTTAATTATTAAATCAGAAAATATATTGCAAAGCACTTAGAATAGTGTCTGACACAGGGATATATTTGTAATAAATATGAATGCCTGTTGTTACTAGAGAAAAATGTCCACCTGGCTCCATTCTTGGCCACTAACGTTGAATAGGTGGCATTAAAGTGTATGAGGTATGTATTTTGAGTAGACCCCGCTGCACCAGCTGTCTGGAGGCTGCCCTCTGGTGCAGGGCTCTCTAGATGACAGCCCCATAAAGCTGCATACAGGTTGCTACAACAGCTAAACATCCCCAAGCCAGAGAACTCCATGAGTGTTTTAATGATCACAAAAGAACAGGGTGGAATGTCCTATAAATATCAATTAAGTCCACCTTGTTTAATGTATCATTTAAAGCCTGTGTTTCCTTATTTATTTTCATTTTGGATGATCTGTCCATTGGTGAAAGTGGGGTGCTAAAGTCCCCTACTTTGACTGTGTTACTGTCGATTTCCCCTTTTATGGCTGTTAGTATTTGCCTCATGTATTGAGGTGCTCCTATGTTGGGTGCATAAATATTTACAACTGTTATATCTTCTTCTAGGATCGATCCCTTGATCATTATGTAGCGTCCTTCTTTGTCTCTTGTAATAGTCTTTATTTTAAAGTCTATTTTGTCTGATATTTTAAAGTCTATTTTGTCTGAGAATTGCTACTCCAGCTTTCTTTTGATTTCCATTTGCATGGAATATCTTTTTCCATCCCCTCACTTTCAGTCTGTATGTGTCCCTAGGTCTGAAGTGGGTCTCCTGTAGACAGCATATATACGGGTCTTGTTTTTGTATCCATTCAGCCAGTCTGTGTCTTTTGGTGGGAGCATTTAATCCATTTACACTTAAGGTAATTATCGATATGTATGTTCATATTCCCATTTTCTTAAATGTTTTGGGTTTGTTATTGTAGGTCTTTTCCTTCTCTTGTGTTTCTTGCCTAGAGAAGTTCCTTTAGCATTTGTTGTAAAGCTGGTTTGGTGGTGCTGAACTCTCTCAGCTTTTGCTTGTCTGTAAAGGTTTTAATTTCTCCATCAAATCTGACTGAGATCCTTGCTGGGTAGAGTAATCTTGGTTGTAGGTTTTTCTCCTTCATCACTTTAAATATGTCCTGCCACTCCCTTCTGGCTTGCAGAGTTTCTGCTGAAAGATCAGCTGTTAACCTTATGGGGATTCCCTTGTGTGTTATTTGTTGTTTTTCCCTTGCTGCTTTTAGTATGTTTTCTTTATATTTAATTTTTGATAGTTTGATTAATGTGTGTCTTGGCGTGTTTCTCCTTGGATTTATCCTGTATGGGACTCTCTGTGCTTCCAGGACTTGATTAACTATTTCCTTTCCCATACTAGGGAAGTTTTCACCCATTTATGATAAAAGCCCTGCAGAAAGTAGGCATAGAGGGAACTTTCCTCAACATAATAAAGGCTATATATGACAAACCCACAGCCAATATCGTCCTCAATAGTGAAAAACTGAAACCATTTCCACTAAGATCAGGAACAAGACAAGGTGGCCCACTCTCACCACTATTATTCAACATAGTTTTGGAAGTGTTAGCCACAGCAATCAGAGAAGAAAAAGAAATAAAAGGAATCCAAATCGGAAAAGAAGAAGTAAAGCTGTCACTATTTGCCAATGACACGATACTATACATAGAGAATCCTAAAGATGCTGCCAGAAAACTACTAGAGCTAATCAATGCATTTGGTAAAGTAGCAGGATACAAAATTAATGCACAGAAATCTCTTGCATTCCTATACACTAATGATGAAAAGTCTGAAAGTGAAATTAAGAAAACACTCCCATTTACCATTGCAACAAAAAGAATAAAATATCTAGGAATAAACCTACCTAAGGAGACAAAAGACCTGTATGCAGAAAATTATAAGACACGGGTGAAAGAAATTAAAGATGATACAAATAGATGGAGAGATATACCATGTTCTTGGATTGGAAGAATCAACATTGTGAAAATGACTCTACTACCCAAAGCAATCTACAGATTCAATGCAATCCTTATCAAACTACCAATGGCATTTTTCACAGAACTAGAACAAAAAATTTCACAATTTGTATGGAAACACAAAAGACCCCGAATAGCCAAAGCAATCTTGAGAAAGAAAAACGGAGGTGGAGGAATCAGGCTCCCTGACTTCAGACTATACTACAAAGCTACAGTAATCAAGACAGTATGGTACTGGCACAAAAACAGAAATATAGAACATGGGAACAGGACAGAAAGCCCAGAGATAAACCCACGCACATATGGTCACCTCATCTTTGATAAAGGAGGCAAGCATATACAGTGGAGAAAAGACAGCCTCTTCAATAAGTGGTGCTGGGAAAACTGGACAGCTACATGTAAAAGTATGAAGTTAGAACACTCCCTTACACCATACACAAAAATAAACTCAAAATGGATTAAAGACCTAAATGTAAGTCCAGACACTATCAAACTCTTAGAGGAAAACATAGGCAGAACACTCTATGACATACATCACAGCAAGATCCTTTTTGACCCACCTCCTAGAGAAATGGAAATAAAAACAAAAATAAACAAATGGGACCTAATGAAACTTAAAAGCTTTTGCACAGCAAAGGAAACCATAAACAAGACCAAAAGACAACCCTCAGAATGGGAAAAAATATTTGCAAATGAAGCAACTGACAAAGGATTAATCTCCAAAATTTACAAGCAGCTCATGCAGCTCAATAACAAAAAAACAAACAACCCAATCCAAAAATGGGCAGAAGACCTAAATACACATTTCCCCTAAAAAGATATACAGATTGCCAACAAACACATGAAAGAATGCTCAACATCATTAATCATTAGAGAAATGCAAATCAAAACTACAATGATATATCATCTCACACCGGTCAGAATGGCCATCATCAAAAAATCTAGAAACAATAAATGCTGGAGAGGGTGTGGAGAAAAGGGAACACTCTTGCACTGTTGGTGGGAATGTAAATTGATACAGCCACTATGGAGAACAGTATGGAGGTTCCTTAAAAAACTACAAATAGAATTACCATATGACCCAGCAATCCCACTACTGGGCATATAACCTGAGAAAACCATAATTCAAAAAGAGTCAGGTACTAAAATGTTCACTGCAGCTCTATTTACAATAGCCAGGACATGGAAGCAACCTAAGTGTCCATCATCGGATGAATGGATAAAGAAGATGTGGCACATATATACAATGGAATATTACTCAGCCATAAAAAGAAACGAAACTGAGGTATTTGTAATGAGGTGGATGGAGTTAGAGTCTGTCATACGGAGTGAAGTAAGTCAGAAAGAGAAAAACAAATACAGTATGCTAACACATATATATGGAATCTAAGGAAAAAAAAAAAAGGTCATGAAGAACCTAGTGGCAAGACGGGAATAAAGACAGGGGCCTACTAGAGAATGGACTTGAGGATATGGGGAGGGGGTGGGGTAAGATGTGACAGGGTGAGAGGGTGGCATGGACATATATACACTACCAAACGTAAAATAGATAGCTAGTGGGAAGCAACCGCATAGCACAGGGAGATCAGCTCGGTGCTTTGTGACCACCTGGAGGGGTGGGATGGGGAGGGTGGGAGGGAGGGAGATGCAAGAGGGAAGAGATATGGGAACATACGCATATGTATGACTGATTCACTTTGTTATAAAGCAGAAACTAACACACCATTGTAAAGCAATTATACTCCAATAAAGATGTTAAAAAAAAAATAAAAATGAAAAAAAAGAACAGGGAACTCCAGCTCTGCCCTCAGACTTGCCCAACCAAGGCCTGGTAGGAAAACTCCACTGCTAGTGAAAGCATCTCTGACCCTTCTTTGCTTGGGTTCCCTCTGGCCATCTTAATCTCTGTTCCACCGGGACATCCTGAGACTGGCAGAGCTACTGGAGGGCTGTGGTCCCAGAGGTGCTGCAGCCCTTGCCTCAGCTCCCGTAGATGCATCCTTCTCCAGGGACAAGCCCAAGCCATGTGCTACTATGTTATCACCATGTTTGACTCCAGAGAAAGAGACAGTATTGTTTAAATGGTTGGTCTGCATCAGAAACGATTCTGAAATGTGCAGCTCAGGATAAGAAAATTTCACAGTGGTTATCTGAAACTTAAAAAGTAATCAAAACCTCCAACTAGCCGTGTCACTTGAGTAACTTACTTTAACCTCTCTGTGGCTCAGTTTCCATATCTGTGAAGTGGGCACAGCAGTACTCACATAATGAGGTTGAGATTAAATAAACTGATATTTGTAAAGCACTTGGGATGGTACCTGGCACAGAGCAGTGCTCTGTAACTATTTCTTGAACAAATGGAAAAAAAAAAAAAATTCTACCTTAAACCTTAAGAGAATTTTTTTTTTTAAAAAGTCAAAATTTTTAAAAGCTAAATTTTAGAATCAATTGCATTTTTAAAGTCATTACTAAACATGAGGTACTGCATTCACTTGTGTTGGATTATATAACAGACAAAAAACTTATTCTCTTGGGAATTTCCAGAACCCTGTAGCACAGCCAAAATACACTGACCTTGAATACATTGTTCTTGAACAAAGTGGCTGTACTGAACATGGAATTGATGTTACTACTTCGTACCTAGCACACAGTGCCTAATGCTCTCATGCTCAATTATCTGACAGTGATGCCAGGATGGAAGAATAATACATAATTTTTAATCTTATTTAAAAGGTATTATGTACTCCCAGAGCACTTACAAGGAACCACTCTTCTGTTCTTCATGGTTTGCTCTCTGTTCATCAGCAGAAAGACAGCTGGTTTGGGAGCTGGTAATGGGTTTTTCCATTGTTTTCAAAAGGCAGAGAACTACCCACATGCTAACTTCCAGAGACACTACAGTGGTCAGTCACCGGAAATCACACAGCAAAGGTCACCGTCTGAGATCCGACACATGGCTCCAGTGGCTCCCACTGCAAGGCCACTACCAGGCTGTGGCTCCAGACAGGACAGATGTGAAAGGGAATGCTGTCAGTCAGAAGGGAGCAGCCTCACCTCCTACTCCATCAAAGGGAACAGACTCCGGGGTCAGGGAGCGGACCTGCTCAGTCACTGGGCCGGTCAGAGACCGGCCTTTGCACACCCAGCCCAGGGCCGTCTCCACTCCCTACTCTGCTCCCCTGGAAGGCATCCTTCCTATTGTCAAGGAGCCTGCGGACTAGAGAGAGTCAGAGGCTGAGCCCCTGTGCCCACTGGGCTTCTGCACCATGTGACAAACTGTAAATCACAGCCCCAGTCCAGGTCTCAGTTTTCTCACCTGTGAAGTGGAGGGGTGGGAACGGATATCTTCCAATAGGGATGCAGGTCATGAATAATGAATAATAAAATGAGGGATTATGAACCAATAAACGAAGTCTATCTATACCTTAGTGCCAAGGATTGTGAGAAAGGAGCCAAAGGAGCGAGACACTCTTAATTTTTCAAAGAACAAAACTGTCAATACAGGCAGATTGAACAGGCCTTACAAATTCTCCATTCCCCGCTAGTTAAGATAACCAGATGTCATGCACCACAGTGGTGACGGAGCCCTTGAGCAGATGCCCCTGCTCTGTGAAGCCTTCAGCAGCCCACAGGCAGAGCTGGTCATGATGCCCCTCTTGTGTTCTCAGAACAGGGGTATAACTGCCCATTTCTGCTCTCTTTTCCCCCACAGACTGGTCCAGAGCTGGTTTTACTGAGTTCTGCAGTGTCCCTATGGAAAATACTCCACCTGGCATGCAGTAGGTGCTCAATAAATGACAATATCCCCAAGCTCACCAAAACCACAATAGCATGCATGGGTCTTTGTACTGTCAGGTTCTCCTCTCCTCTCCTCTACTTCCCCACTGTCAGTCCTCATGTGGGTCTTACTGTCACAATCTCCATGTGGGATCCTGACAGTGAACTTACCCCACTTTTCTGAAAAACAACGCAGCCGCTCCAAGCTGCTCCTCTCCAAGTCTAGGGTGAGTGTCTGTGGACTCTATGATGCATCTGTGTCCTCCTTAAGCTAAAATGCCACTCTCTCCATGAGCTGTCAGGGTGTGCTTGCCTCACCCTCCCGCCCGCCACAGCATCCCCTGACTCTGGGTGGCCCCTGCAGTGTACATCATTCCTTAGCTGCTCTTCTCATCACTGACATGTGCAGCCATCTGCACCCTTGAGATCCCTTTCTTGCATAGGACACTAAAGACTTCTGACGTAGGCCACGAGGCTGGCCCCTTGACCAATACTTCACTTCCTAAGAGCCTCCCTTGCCCCCTTCACTACCTTCCTCAAACTTCCAAATGCTGAAATTGAATTCAAGGCAAGTTCTTCTCTCTTTGAAAGGTTACAGATAACAGCTTCTAAACTTTAAACTTGGAAAAGCACGTGGACCTACCCTACCCAGCTCCAGGGTCACGTGAATTAAGAGATGGCCCATTTCAAACAAACCACACTGAGCAGCTCAAAGGAATGTCTCCATCTGTGGCAAGTGCAAAATTCAAACAAAGGCCATGATCAGGAATTGAGTGCGCTTCACGACCCTGCCCCCCAGGCCCCCTGCCGCCACGGCGACACACGTGGGCTGACACGGTATGTGAGCGCACCCCAGGAAGCAGACCGCAGCCCTCCCAGGCGCCCAGTGATTACAGGGCCAGGCTGAGTGCAGCCACGAGAACCCAGAAACAAAGCCTTCTGTGAAACCAGACACCGCACAAGGTCACAGAAACAGCAAGAGCTTGTCAAGCCCGAAAGCCCTTTGGTGAGGAATTTTCCTAAGCACCTGTGTCCAGCGTCGAAACAACAGCAGTCTGGACGCATACCTGAGGTGACAGGAGCACATATCCGGCCACCTCTTGGGAAAGACCATTCAAGGTCATGGGCATTTAAGACGTGAGTCTCTTTCGGGCTTTTCTGTGGACTAACACCCAGGCACAGACCAAACAATCAGTTTGAAAACACTCTTGCGACAAGACAGACCCCCATCCTCGCTCACTGATGTGGCCTCAGGTGAGTCGAGAGGCAAGGGCAGATCAGCATCCCGACCAGGTGCCCTGCAGGGTGGCCCCCACATGTGCCTCAGCTACACAGAGCCCCTAACTCAACCCAGGGGGGCCTGAAGGGCCTCCTGAAAGTAACGCTTCTAAAGTCAAGTACTTAGAAGGCAACTCTGCTAGTAACTAATATGCCTTTTGTTTTGTTTTTAAAGAAATACAATCTCTCTTGCCCTACCTGCCCTCCCTTCAGGAGTTTAAGGAAAATCACCATAAGGAGAAAACCAAAGTCAGTCAAAAGCTGCTTAAAGGATGTGTAATTACGTGCGATTTAGAAACTCTATGTATGATTAAAGCCAGAAAGAAGGCTGTGTTCTTGGCAAATGCTCAGCAACGTATTCAAGCAAATACTCTTTCAACTCTCGAAACACTTCCTCCCATGACACACCTCCCTAATTTGCAAAGATTTGTTCAACAGGCCAGTGGTTCTCCAAGTGCACTCTAGGTCTAGCAGCAACAGGGTCACCGCAGAACTTGTAAAAGACGTGCTGAGTCAGGAAGCCCTGGCGGGGGCGGGGCGGGGAGAGCCCAGCCAGGTGAAACTTCACAAGCCCCCCAGGGGTCCTGTTCCCAGAACCACCACACAGGGAGATGGTCCTTCCCCGGCCACCCCTGCCCAGCTTCAGCCGGGGCTCACGGGCGTCACTCTCACATCTCAGAGGGGGCAGAGGACCTTCCCCAGGGTTTCCCCACAAGCCGGACCTTGGGACAGTCCATAGGTGGCGTAACTGTGATGGTAGCAGTGACGGGACACCAGGCTGAGACATGAGAAGAACACTGTCCAGGGCAGCGCCCCTCAGCTTGTCTGCACACAGTGCTCACCTGGGATGTCCTCACCACAGCTGACCATCAGGGAAATGCAAAGCAGAACCACAGTGAGATGTCACCTCACACCTGCTGGGATGGCTATCATCAAAAAGACAAGAGACAACAAGTGTTGGCGAGGATGTGGAAAAAAGAGAGCCTTTATGTACTATTGGTGGGAATGTAAATTGGTGCAGCCACCATGGAAAATAGTATGGAGCTTCCTGAAAACATTAACAGTGGAACTACCATATGATCCAAGACTCTCACTTCTGGGTATAGACCCAAAGGAAACAAAATCATTATCTCAAAGAAGTGCCAGTACTCCAATGTTCACTGAAGCATTATTCACAATAGACAAGATATAGAAGCAGCCTAATGTCCATCTACAGATGAATGGATAAAGAAAATGCGGTGTGTCTATATACACAATGGAATATTTTTCAGCAGTAAAAAAGAAGGAAATCCTGCATTTACGACAACATGGATAAACCTAGAGGTCATTACACCAAGTAAAACAATCTAGACAAAGCTTAGACAAAGGCAAATACTGCAGGGAATCACTAACATGTGGAATCTAAAAGAAAATGTTGAATTAAGAAAAACTTTCACTCTCAAGATAGTAGAATGAGGGTTGTCAAGGGCTGGGGGCATGGCGGAAATGCGGAGTGGCTGGTAACAGGGTTTCAAACTTTCAGTTTTAAGATGAATAAAGTCTGAGGATCTAATGTATAACACGGTGACTATATTGTATAAATGAAATGTGTTAAGCGAGCAGATCGTAAGCATTCTTATCAAAAAAAAAAAAAGTAACTATGTCAGATGATGGATGTTAATTAACTTGATGGTGGGAATCCTTTCACAATGTATAGGAACATCAAATCATCACCTTGTATACTTTAAAGATCTATAATTTTATTTGTCAACTATACCTCAATAAAACTGGGGGGAAATACCGATGCCCTGTCCCACCTCAAGTGGTAATTCGACTGGTCTCGGGGGTGGGGGGGGCAGCCTGGCTCTAGATTTAAAAAGCTCCCCGGTGATTACAATGAACAAACAAGTTCAGGGCTTCCTGCTGATCCATGACTGATAAAATAGAGACATGGCAGCACATGAGAGATACCTGACACAGGGCTGTAGAGGGGCCGTGGCATGAGGGGGACAGTAAACCTGAAGTCTGGCCTAGGACAAGTCAGGTGTCACCTATGCTGAGGGCTCCCAGGGACCTGGCACCACCAAAGGCTTGATGAAGATGCCTCAGATATTATCTACCTGTTTTCCTTATAAGGAATCTGGGGCTAAGGCATGTTAGTAACCACACAGCCCCCAACCTGAGTCAGAACTCACACCCAGGACCATCCGGCAGGCATGTGAGCTCAGCCCCAGGTCTCCCTGAGCTACAAAATGAGCAAGTGAGACCCCACCTCCTGTTTTCTGATCTAATATCCCATGACCAGCTCAATTCATTTCTTCTTTTTTTAAAAAAAAAATCAAGCTATTTTAATTGTGGTAAAACATACATAACATAAAAGTTACCATTTAAACCAGTTTTAAATGCACAGTTCAGTACTGTTAAGTACATTCATATTGTTGAGCAACTATCATCAATCACCATCCATTTGCAGAACTCTATTCCTCTCAAAAACCTGAAACTCTGTACCCATTAAACACTAACTCCCCATTCCCCCCTTCCCCCAGGACCTGGCAGCCACCCTTCTACTTTCTGTGTCTATGAATTTGACTACTCTAGGGACTTCATACAAGTGGAGTCAAACACTATTTTTCTTTTTGCGACTGGCTTACTTCTCTTAGCACAATGTCCTCAAGGTTCATCCATATTGTAGCATGTAGTGGAGTTTTCCTTTTGAAGGCTGAATAATATTCTACATTTCTTCTTAAAGAAACAATTATCAGTCAAAAAAAACTATACTCTATAGTCAAGCTCTGTATTTCCCATGCCTGAAAACCCAGACATTGCTCTCATGCAACAGACAGTTCTCATGTGATTTGTGGTAAACAAATCCTTCAATCCTTTGTGGGAAAATGTGCATGATATTCTCCAATTTTCAATCTCTGCCTTGTATCTTGGCCCCACATTTGGACCAATGAATCCAACCTGAATCACGAGGGATCCACGATGGCACTGTGGCCACCGTGGCTTAAGACACAACACTCCTAAGCACAGAAGACTTGGAGGGGAAAGAACTAAAATCTGATTTGAAGGGACTGAGGGAGGGCTCATAAAACCTCAGTGAATGGCCCTCCTCTTTTAAGATCCTCTCTGTTTTGTCATAGTGTTATATCTAACCCAGAGCCTAATTCTTCAGCTCTTTCCACATTGGCAAATTGACCAACAATCAACTCCAAAGGAATAAAAATAATTGATTAAAATGGATTATACAATAAAGAAGATTTGCTCAAAACTGAAACATACAGAAACAGGGTGGATTTCTACTCTACCCAGTTTGCTCTGGGCTACTGCTCCATGTTTCAGTGATTCTCCCTGTCCTGTCCCCATCTCCCCACTGGCTTCGTCTTCAGGTTGGCCCCCCTTGTGGTCACAAGATGGCTCCAGCACAACTGCAATGTGCAACCTTATTCACACTGCTTCCCAGAACCACCAAACCAAAGTCCTGAGTAGTGTTCTAATGAATCAACCCAAATTGTACTGTTAATGGTGGCCAGGAAAGGCCTCCCCCTGATGATAATGTGGGCCTGTGTGACAGCCCATCCTTTGGGGATGGGAGGATGCTCTGATCCCCTTATGCCAAGTTTGAGATTAATGTCATCCAAAATGTGTGACTACTACACAGTGCAGATAGGGTCCTCAAAGGAAAACCTGGGTGCTGTGAGCAAAAGGAAATGGTTGCTGGTCCATGTCCCCCAAGGCACCTCACAGCTTAAGCAACACTCCATGGGAACCCTTGTGTCAATATTTCACATAATTCTTAAGAACGTTTTGATCAGAATATTAAGCTATCTAGCATTACAGCTTCCCCCTCTCCCCACTCAGGGAATTGATTCATCCCTTATGAGCAAGCTAGAGTTCACAGGTACCTTGATCCTCCCTAATTATGTGTATGTTTATAAAGCTGAACTTCTAGGCCAAGAGCAGCCACATGTATCTTTTGGAAAATGACAGTCTCTTCGAGCCTCAAGTTTTGCACAGTCCCCAACGTTCTGGATGGGAACGTGTGATTGGGGGTTGGGTTGAGAGCTTCTGAAACACCAGCTACTTACCTAGTCCGGCAAAAACAATGATGCAAAAGTATCTGAGTACTATAGCCAGGGGAGATGATGATAAAAGTTCCCCTACTGGAAACAATTTTCTGACTTTCTTATCTATACTTGACCTGATCCTAACCAGTATTTATTCAGAAAGAGAGGCATGCAAACGTGAGGCAAGATTCTTTAATTCTGAGCTTAGGACATAAATCCTTGTATTTATAATGTAAGGAACACTTTGAATCAAGGAGCAGCGATGGCTCTACCCAAAGGGGAAGAAGAATGATTCTAACTATCGGCCTTCAACATCCCCCTCACTCACAATCCTGAGATCAGCACGCACTGTGTATGATCTTTACTCACCTGCCGTGGGAAGAATAACAACAAATCACGACTGCTGCTCCTGGTCCACATTCCCCCTCCCGTTACCGACCAAAAAAGGACCTTTTGAAGTCTTCTTCCATTCTAATTCTTCACAAGCCTTTGTGTTCAGAATAGCCTGTTCAATATTAATTCCATGGAACAGAGCCCTACTACTACTCCATGAGGAGTCAAAAAAAAAAAAAAAAAAGCATAGCAAAAATACCAGCCACTTTCAAAAAGTTCCTCTTTTTCCAGAGGCTAGAAAGTATTAATAAATCAACTGTAAGAAAATATTTACACAGGTAAAACAACAATTTTTGATATGGTTTATTTCACAAATTTATAAGTCAGAAAACTGATCATCAAACACCTGTTTCATGTTTTTAGAAATTTCCAAATTATTCCACAATTGCCATGGGGTTATATCTTACAGAAAAAAATTCATGCTTTTAGTTCAACTAAAATTCTATGTTTATTCACCGTCTGGGGGTCTCAGTGGAGAAGCACTCGATGCATGCGTGTAAAGAACATGAGCAGCGTGTTCATTTGAGAACTCAGCTGTGCAAACTGGTCTTTCCACACCTAAGCTGCTATGAATACACCACTAGAAGGGAGGACGTTTAAGCGATTCCCATGCTGCTAAAAAATTAAAAGCCTTCCTGCCTACTTAAAAAAACTGTAGGCAGAGCAGGAGAAGGAAGGAGGAAGGGCAGGAGGGAAAGTCAGCCTGAACGGGTTCGTAACCTGATCAGCACGCTGCTGGTAAACAAAGAACACCCTGGGCTTTACAACAATTGCCAAAAACTAAACAAACAAGCAAACAATCCAAACTTAACTGTGCCCTTAAATTTCTTCCTCTCCCTTATCATTGAACGCCTCTCTTGCATAAGTCATTGCTTGTATTGTAGATGAACTTCAGTGAGCAGCCCGAGCCCTGGCCTGAGAGCTCTTCTTTCCAGGATGCATTTGGTCCCCACCATAGTTCACTCTGGGGGCATGTTCTGGCCCAGACCAACTGCCTCACCTTCCACTGCACCGTTTTCTTGTCCCTTTTTCTCATCAAATACACATGCACATGTAAGCACACACATCTGCAGGTGGGTCTGTTCCATTTGGAGGAATTTGGGAGCCCCAGGCAACAGTGGTGAGGACAGAGAAAGAGAGGGAAGGATGGGCAAATAGAGGGGTGGAGAATAGGAGGGTAGCATGCAGGGAAAATACCCACGAATCCTACTTAGCCTTGTTCTCCAGACTAAATATCAACTGTCCCGCCACATGTTAGGAAAGCAGAGCAGCAGCAGGATCTATAGATCAGCCCCTTCCTGATCTCCACGTCAGGGACTTGGACAGAAGGATGCACAACGGATGGATGGAGCCAATAGAAACAGCAGGGCCACCACCGTCCTGTTCCACGCCCCCCACCCGCTGCACGCTGAGGACCCCATTAGATGGAGAGTTGTGCTTCCTTACACAACAGGGGCCCAACTCTCATCAACAACCCCCACTCAAAGCTTCATCAATGGGATGAAGCCAGATGGAGCCATTCTCCAACTTTTAACGGTCCAAGAGACTGCCATGGGGACTAATAAGACACAACTGGAAACTTCTTATTGATTGGTGGTTTCTAAAGGTTTAGGGGTCAGAAATATCTTTGAGAATCTGATGACTGTAGGCGACCCTCCAGCCCAGAACAAGGCACATAGACAAACTGTGACACAACATTTCACAGTTTCATGGACTCCCACACCCTGAACCTACCCCTCCACTCCCCGGTTCAAAGGTCCTCAGGATAAAAATCTGCCCAACTCTTCCCCTAACTTCTAATTCCAGCAGAAGGACATTTAGTCAGTCTATGGTGACTCACCATCACCTCCAAACTAGGAAGTCCGCCGACGTGGTGGAGACCCCAAATTCCATATCCGAGAGGAGTTACACAGAGCTGGGGTACAGCTGGGAGGGGAAGGGACTTGAGAGGCAGCTAATGGCCCACTGGCACCCAGAGAGCCACAGAGGACAGGGAAGACCACAGAAGGGCAAAGACAATGTGCCCCAGAACAGAAGGGGCAAGAACCTCAAATCCCGCTTCAGAGGAACTGTGCCTGGGAAAACCTTTGAGCACGTGCTATGATGTGTAAGTTTAAAAACAAAACAAAACAAAATGGCCATGGTTAATGAGCGTAAAAGCTGTGTTGCTGGCACACTCATCAGAAGGTGGTAGAGACTCATAAATTCCCAGGCAAAACAAGATACAGAAAACACCCATGTCAGTGCTGGCAGATGAAAGTACCATTAAGCCCCCTTAGTATCCTGGTCTAATTAAACCTTTTTCACAAACGCCAGCAATCAATAAAAAATTATTTCTCCTTCAATTTGGGCTCCAGTTTTAATTACTAGTAGTGTAACACACTGAGATTCTGAGAACATCTGATATGCTGGGACACATTTCTTACCAAGTTTAAAAGAAAGGGATGACAGGAGAGCATCTTCCTACTTTCCCAGCACGCAGGCAGCTCTGCTGCTAGATTGAGGGCTTAGGAGGCTCCTGGGAGTAGGCCTAGGATTGGAGCTCTAGGAGTTTTTACAGAAAAAGAACAGAAGGGAGCCAGCAGAAAAGGGAGAATATGAGTTAACTTCCATTCATTTTCTGATGCCTTATACTTGTTAAAGCAAAGATGGGTGAGTTTGGCAACGTTTTAAAGGGTTTAAGTGATTTAAACCATTATCACACAAAACATATCCCTTCATGGACAAATCAGCCACAAGATGCAGCCTAGAAAGGCAGAGAAATGTTATTTTTTGATGTTGTTTGCTTACAAAGAAAATATTAAGTCTTTCTGTTTAAAAGTTTTCACAAAACAGAGCAAAACATTTATTCACACACTTAAAACTCTTGCTGACTCTTTTGATATATTCTGTGCCAAAAAGAGTAAAAATAAGAGATGAGATAAACTATTTTTTTTTGCAACAAACATCAAATGGGCTTATATTTCACATTGGCTAAATGTATTAATATGTAAGCTCTGAGCGGCCAGAATGGTGCACTTTTACTTTAAAACCTGGTATCTCTTGCACAATGCCTCGGTGTAGAAAGGGCATCTGATCAATATTTTCTTTGGAGAGACTACGTATCAACTGAAATCAAAGTTAAGGGGGGAAAAAAAATCTCAGTGCAGCTGAAGATATCAGGAGACCTCAGTCCAATTTCCTGGGAAAATGAGCTCATCCAAGGTCCTGAAGGGTGGCTTGTGTGGGAAAAGGACCTGTGGATTTCCAAAGAGTCCACCCCCTCCTCCAGGGGGATGGTTTTCTAACTCTAAGCCTGGCTGTCTCCCCAACAATCTGAATTTTACCTCATTGCTAGAAGAAATACACACCACAGGGCTGCAGGCTGAGGAACTCTTGGAATTCCTGTTATTTAGCAGCATTCTCAGGAAAACATCACCCCCACACAAACACACAAATATTCAAGCAATGCTAAGGATCTGAGCTGGGAGATAAGACAGGCACAGTGCTCCCCACCTCTCCCTATCCTAGCAGTACCAGCAGGAAGTGTGGCCCCCACCAGACAGATGCCGGCTGCCTGGAATGAAACAAGCTGGGTGCAAGTATGAAGTTCTGTTAATGCGCAACATCCCGTGACAACCTATTTTAACTAAGAGCCACACATTTTAATATATTAAATACCATCATTTCTAAAAACATATCAAGGTAAAACCTACCTATGAGATCATTATACTTGCAAATTATTGAATACCAACAATAAAAAATATTTTCTGGGATATTCGAAACAGTCATAAAGCTTTTTCATTACATTTTTAATTTTACAACAGCTTTTAGAGGGGAAAAAGGAACCTCGCTTTTGGTCTCAATTTTTCAAAATTTCATGAAGAGGCAGGAAAAAATACAAGCTACGCCCAACCAGGTAATTACAGTTATGCCTTGTGCACTGACATACCCTTTCTTACTTCACAGTGGTAGCAACTTTGACAAAAACACCACTTCCAAACAAAACCACAGCACAGAATTACAGCCTACCTGGAAAAGAAAGATGGAACAGAAAAATCCATGCTCAGAAAAGATATTTCCTCTGAACTATTAAAAATAATACTACTGAGATGGTTCTTCCCCTAGTGCACTTATTAAGAGATCACATAAAGAATCTAATACAGGCATGTAAAAATGAACTATTTACAACTAATGATCCAGAGAACACAAAACAAATATAGATGGGAAAATTAATGATTCCCATTGACCAATGCAAAACACCTATCTGGGTTTTCCAATAGCTCAAAAGGCATCCTGGGAGGGTAGGGGTCAAGGGCACACCTGGAGGAAGCCCACTCTTACATCATGCAGCCCTGGAATAAAGTGGCTGGCTAGCTGAAATGGAGTCTTTCTACAAATAAAATGATAAATTTCTCACTTGCTTAAGTTACCTCCTGTTGAGTAACTTGAATTAACAAAGTAACTGACTTAGTACAGAACTGTGGGTACAAGATTATCATGACAAAACATTTTAAAGTGGTGCTGCTTCTTATGCCTGCAAGAATATATCAATAGGTTTGCTTCCTACCACCCACAGTAACTGCACCCACTTTGGCAGAGGTTAACATTGTGAAATTTTTAAAAAGAGGACTTAAATAGGGATATAAAGACAGGTCCCTGTAGACCCACAGAGAGTGAAATAATCAAGAAATGAGTTATTCAATCACCAACTCAACTACTCAGATATATGAAGATATATTAAGAATAACACCCCCCCGAAAAAATGAGAGAGAGAAAACCACACCACCACCACCTCCACAACTACCACACAAAGAATGACCCTTGAAGCATGGAATGTAATGATTAGTTTTTCTCTGTCAATGGATGAAAGTTATTGTTAACCATTCATTAAATTGGAATTTTCAGAATACCTACTTCGTCCTTATTTTGTTAAGATACAAATCCATTAAGCAGAAAACCAAGGAAAAGTAGGGGTAGGAATCAGAAGAAAGAGAACCAAAGTGTGGACTTGTACTCAGCAAAGCCAAGTGGGAGGGGATGAGGACTTCCAGGGATTAGGAAAGCCTTGCGGGACTCAATTCATCACTTGCGTGATGAATGGTTTATCAGTATTGAATTAATTAAACCTTAGAGTGAATGAACTAGGGGAATTCTGGTGCAATGGAAAACCCTCCCGGGTACTCCAATGACTTAAGAATGAAGAACACCTGCTTGGCCCTGAGAGTGCTCTGTGCCTGCCTGCGGCCCAGCCTCACTCCCATCCCTGCCCCTTCCCTCCACATCTCCACATGTTGCTTCCGGCCCTGGACTCAACATCTAACACCTTTCTTCCTCCTGCCCCAGCCAGCCACTGCGCAGGACTGGGAGTCCTCTCCCATGTGTGCCATTGGCACGCCCACCATGGGACACTCATCACTAGCACAGCAACATTTACCCACCTGTCTTCTCCCTGCTGGACCATGAACTTGAGGAGAGTCCTTGAGGGTGGTGCCTGGTACACTGCTGACTCACAACACATGCTGGCTGAGGAGTGAGCTGTCAAATTATGGGGGAAATTTCTGCAGTGCTAGAGTACTATAAAGAATGTGGCCACTCTAAATTAAGGTAAGATTAGCCTGAACTATAGAAACACAAGTTATCTAGCAACTGTATAATGTTTTCTTTTTAAAGTCCTTTCACTTCTATTGCTCAGATGTATTCTCACCATATCTCTAAATAAGAAATGTTGGCATGATTGTTTGGTTCCAGAAAGAGAGAAAGAATACACTAAGTTTGTATCCATCCCAGAACAAAGATTGAGATTTTAAGTCCGGGGTTTATGCAATAAAGAGCAAATCTTCTGGAAAAAAACAAACTGTGGTATATCCATCCAACGGAACACTATTCAGCCATTAAAAAGTAATGCACAGCATGGAGACGACCACAGTTAACAACACTGTTTGCATATTTGAAAGTTTCTAAGAGAGTAAATCTTCAAAGTTCTCACCATGAGAAAGAAATTCTGTAACTAGGTGAGGTGATGGGTGTTAACCAGACTTATTGTGTGATCACTTTGTAATATATACAAATAATCAAATTAGTACGCTGTACAACTGAAACTAATATAATTTACATGTTGATTATACCTTAATAAAAAATGAACTAACAAGACCAAAAAAAGAGATTACAATAAATTACAATTAAAAACCTTAAGATTATAATGTCAAATTTTTTAAAAAAGGAATGAAGGGGCTTCCCTGGTGGCTCAGTGGTTAAGAATCCACCTGCCAGTACAGGGGATATGGGTTCGAGCCCTGGTCCGGGAGGATCCCACATGCCGCGGAGCAACTAGGCCCATGCGCCACAACTACTGGGCCTGTGCTCTAGAGCCCGTGAGCCACAACTGCTGAGTCCACGTGCCACAACTGCTGTAGCCCATGCGCCTAGAGCCCGTGCTCTGCAACAGGAGAAGCCATCGCAATGAGAAGCCTGCGCACCGCAAGGAAGAGTAGCCCCCGCTTGCCGCAACTAGGGAAAGCCCATGTGCAGCAACGAAGACCCAACACAGCCAAAAATAATTAAAAAAAAAAAGGAGTGAAGGACTGATACATGCTACAACATGGATGAACCTTAAAAATATGATAAGTGAAAGAAGCCAGAAACAAAAGGTCACACACTGTATGATTCCACTCATATGAAATGTTCAGAATAGGTAAATACATAGTGACAGATCAGGGGTTGTGAGGGGCTGGTGGGAAGGGGGAACAGAGAGAACTGCTCAATGGGTACAGAGTTTCCTGTTGGGCTGATGAAAATGTTCTGGAATTAGATAGTTAGAGATGGGGGTTGCAAAACATTGTAATGAACTAAATGTCACTGAATTGTTCACTTTTCAATGGCTAATTTTATGTAATGTGAATTTTACCTCAATAAAAAATAATAATAAACTTTTTTTAAAAATAGCAAATGTCCCACCACATACATCAGAAAGGAAGTCTTAAAACAGACTCTCAATGGCTCTGAAAACACATGGCACCTCAGTGGAGCTGTGGATTCGAAGACAATGTAAAGCATTATCATTGAAACAGTGTTGTTAAAAAATACACTAGAAATTGGTTGAACTGGTTTAGTATTCTCTATTATTCTATTACCTCTAAAAACTCTTCACAATATTTATAAAGTGCACCCTTTCTCTGTGTTGAAAGCCTGTATTTGTAATGAAATCTAATTTCTCTTATTCAGTAAGTCCCCAGCATTCTCCTGTATGTAATTCCTTTGTTGTAAACACTAAACCAAGTGTATTGCTCATGAAGGTTGATGATTTTAGCAAATGAATAATTTATTTTTACTTCCAAAAGTCCTCTTTTTTCTTGTGATAGAAGTAGTGTAACCAAAAAAAAGGGAAGAAAAAGAAAAGGAAAAAAAAAAGATAAGCTTATTTGTGAATATTCCTCCCCATTATACATTGTAACATTCTTGGTGACTTTTTCTGATTAATAAGGAGAAAAGTTATATCCCAGTTAAGACAGAAAAGCCCCATGTAATTAAAAGCTCTAACAAGCAATGAAAAGCTGATCCTGTAGTGAGGAGGTGTGGGCTGAAGGAAGACGGGGTGTTAAATATGCAAACTGAGTACCTATTTATTACTAATACAGCAGCAGCAAAAACAAATCAGATGCAATGCCAAGCATTCTCATTAGCAACAATTATGTTCTCCAGAAGAATAAAAAAGCTGAAACACGTACCCATACCTGGCACATGCACACAGCAAGGACCACTCCTAAGGGACCCACGAGGGGAGAAAATGCTTTAAAAACACGACACTCTCTCTCACTAAAGGCCACTCATATTAACAGGGTCACACTGGGCAGGACAGCATCACGGCCGGGGAGCACTGCTAGAAGTGTACGGCCATTATTGAAAGTGTACCCATGTTCGCTGCAGCATTATTCGCAATAGTCAAGATATCCACATCTAACCTAAATATCCGTTGACAGATGAATGGAAAAGAAAATGTGAGATATCTCTATATCACATATATATATATACGTGTGTGTGCATGTGTGTGTGCAT
Organism: Balaenoptera borealis; assembly: GCF_965194805.1. Lineage (NCBI taxonomy): Eukaryota > Metazoa > Chordata > Mammalia > Artiodactyla > Balaenopteridae > Balaenoptera > Balaenoptera borealis. The sequence goes on along the minus strand of NC_138866.1, from coordinate 135,474,777 downwards.
GTACATACATATATATACACATATATGTATAGATACAATATATATATATATACATATGTATACACATATAATATTATTCAGTCATAAAAATGAAGGAAATCCTGTCATTTGTGATAACATGGATGAACCTGGTAGACATTATGCTGCGTGAAATGAGCCAGACAGAGAAACACAAATATTGCACAATCTCACTTATATGTAGAATCTAGAAATTCAAACCCATAGAACCAGACACATCTGCCAAGGGTTGTAGGGTGGAGAAAATGAGGAGATGCTGGTCAAAATGTACAAACCTTCCATTATAAGATGAATAAGTTCTGAGGTTCTAAAGCACAGCATGGTGACTATCGTTAATAACACTGTATTGTATAGTATCAACACTTGAAATTTGCTAGGAGAGTAGAACTGAAGTGTTCTTACCACCAAAAACAAACAAACAAACAAAAAAAACCCACATAACTATGTGAGGTGGTAGATGTGCTAATTACGTTGGTTGTAGTAATCATTTCACAATGTATACATATATTAAATCATAACATTGTATACTCTTAAAAAAAAACTAATTGTGGTGATGGCTGTATAACTCTGAAGGTACTAAAAGCCACTGAGTTGTACACTTTAAATGGGTGAACTGTATGGTATGTGAATAGTATCTCAGTGAAGCTGTTACCAAAAAAAGAAAAAAACCCCAAAACTTGTCATTTGCAAGCACATGTGGATGACCAGGCAGGTGGTCTCCAAGGGACTCTCCAGCCCAAGCATTCAAAATGAAGGCACAAAAGAGGTTAAAACCACTTAGACCAGTTTTAACAAGCAAGTGTGCACCAGAATTTAAGGTTAGAACTTGGATGAGACTAAGACCCAGGGGTTTCCAAAGGGACCCTGCATCCTTCCCAGGGTGGGAGGACGCTGTGCATTAACACAGTCACAAGGCCACACAGACAAGGGAAAGGTGGGGGGTGGGGGCACCTGCTCCACATGAGGATGACAATGACACAGTGCTTTGTTGTAAAAACACAAAACAGAAGTCCCAGCCCTGTCAGTTGTACAATGTCAACTGTTGCTAAAAACAAACAAGCAAACAAACTATGGCCCTCAGGATGTTTGCTTGCTTTCAAAGATCATTTGTGGCCCCTAATTCACATCCGAAAACACAACACTGAAAATTAACACAACAGGATGGAGAAAGATTTAAATACATTGAGAAAAACAAAGTCGGAAAGAAAAAAAATGAAAAGATTTTCCCTAGCTAAACTATATCAGATGAACAGCAGAAAATGTCAATATTAAATAACAAGAGATGGTCAAAGCTGCATTTCTACACATTACGTTGGTTTTCATTTTCTCTCAAATGTCTACTTTTTCTTTTAAATTTAATTTACGAATCTGAATGAATATGATCTCCATAACAGAAAAATTAACTTTTGGAATGTGTGTATTTTTGAAAGATGCATTTTTTTAATTCAAAACATTTTTGTAAGAGGTGATGTAATCACATGGTTCAAACATCAAATATGTACGAAAACATACATATTTAGGAGGTAACAACGTTCCTGAGTTTCTTGGATATTCTTCAACATTTCTTTATGCAAATGTAACGGTCACTGTACACATGCAAGAATTATTGTCATCGTCAGACAGGTAAGTGGGATCATTACAAGAGGTGGGGAAACCCACAGTGCAGTCTCTGTATGGAGGTGCCACATGCCTCAGACACACTCCAAACAGGGAATAAATGATAGGAAGGCAAGACTGGCTGATAAAACAGGTGAGGAATAAAAGGCTGTGTAGTTAAGACTTAAGTTTTCTCTGGGTCTCCCACTAGACCATAAGCACCCTGAAAGCAGGACCAAAAGCGAGTTCATCACTATCACCACCCCACCACTCCATGCCTAGCACAGTGCCTGGCAGTTATAGGTGGCAAATACATGTTTGTTGAAAAGATGCATCCATGATAGTCATCACAGAGGAGTTAGGACTGAATGGGACCAACAGAATACCCCCAGGAGTAAAGGCTTGTCTGGCAGGGGCAAGAGCTCAAGCCCACGGGTGAGACCACTAGACTACCAGGTGGGAATGCAATTAGAGGGTCCACCTCAAACCTCAGCAGGAAAGGGCAGGGTCCCGCAGAGCTAGAGGCTCACGTGGGCTCTCCTAGCCTAGGACGGGGGGCACATCTAGCCTGTACCCCTGGCTCTGGTCAACTCACCCAGGTAGCCAGCCCTGGACCAGCTATGAAGTCAAATCACGAGGGCGTCACCCTTGGCTGGCCTCCTCTCTGTGAACTGTGGGATGACATCACTTCCCTACCTGCTCTGAATGCTACCCTTTCCACCCCATCCTCCCATGACTTTGTAGCCCCTTTTCTCTTCCCCAGTTTGGCTCTGGATTGTGTTCCTTCTCCCTCTCTGCCTCTGTCCATGAAATTCACTTGGGACCCAGCAAGACCTGGAAAACTGTGTGCTGACAGACTGCAGGGAGTGACAATGGCATGTCTCCCTGAGACCCCAAGCCATCAAAGCCCGTGACAGCCAATAACAGATGCAAACAACCCAAGCGCTAGGCCTCGCCCTTGCAGGCTTTCCCACAGGAGAACACTCTAGAACTCAGAGCCAGGGGCACCTTCCACATAGAGCTGCAGAATCCCCACTGTAGGGTGAGTCACCTGTCCACTGGCCACATGGCACCTAGGCCCAGACTCTCCCAAGAGGGTGACCGTCCCTACAGCTCTGTGCTAAACTCGTCTCTAGTTCACTTTGCATTTGGCACAAAGAGACTGTTCAGAATATACGTCCCTTTAAAATGTTGAAATAACTTAGACATCAAGAAGCAAATGAGGGGCTTCCCTGGTGGCGCAGTGGTTGAGAGTCTGCCTGCCAATGCAGGGGACACAGGTTCGAGCCCTGGTCTGGGAGGATCCCACATGCCGCGGAGCAGCTGGGCCCATGTGCCACAATTACTGAGCATGCGCGTCTGGAGCCTGTGCTCCGCAACAAGAGAGGCCGCGATAGTGAGAGGCCCGCGCACCGCGATGAAGAGTGGCCCCCACTTGCCACAACTGGAGAAAGCCCTCGCACAGAACAAAGACCCAACACAGCCAAAAAATAAATAAATAAATAAATAATTAAAAAAAAAAAAAAAAAAAAAGCAAATGATACCCGCAAGAAAAGAGCTGAGCAACAGGTCCCTTCCCTTTTCATCACTAAGTGTTCTTTGTTTGGTCTGTATCAAATGATGGGCAATCAGAAAACAGAATAACTCCTTACATAACGCTCTCCAAACCAGGCAGTGCCTTAGAGTTCCCAAAACAGAAGCTCTCTTCTTCCAGAAAAGAAGATATCCTAAAACCTCCTCCATGGCAACAGGGAGCTGGACTAGCCACAGCCCAAGCATCACAAGATGGTGGCAGGCCAGCCTCCTTCCGCTGGCAGAGGGCTACCCTGGCAAACACCCATCACAGGAGCCAGCACACACGCGTCTGCGGTGATGTTCACTCAGCTCAGCTGGAGATGCACGAGGACCCATGGAAAGGGTCAGAGTGTTCAAGCCTCCCAGTAAATAATGGCACTTGTATTACAGCTATCGTTATAAGAATCTGTGACACTTCAAGAGACCCTTATGGAGCTATTAAAAAGATTTTGCATTCAGTTTTCGAGATGACTTAGGCAGAATGCCATCGCTGCAGTAATTACTTTATTTATCACTATGTAAACGGACCTTAATGCTTCATTAAAAAAGAGAAAAATGATGGTGCTCTCTTGCAGAAAACAAGTAAAAGTGGCAGCAAAGGCACTGGCCCTGTCTACAAATACTGGTCAACTTAGATAAGAAGTAAGTCTCAAAGCGCTTTGGGACAGGCAGGCAGATAAATCGTTTGAGGAATAAAAAGCTAGCAACATTCAGTAACCCTGCAATTCGTACTGTGGTTTAACCTCAGCTGGCCAGTGCAGACACCTATTTTATTAGCAGGTTACAGGCACTTTAATTTTGAGACCTGATACACAGAGATATTTTAAACAGAATATGTACCCAAGGGTCTAAAAATGCCTTGAAAATAGTCAACTTTGTCTGACATACTGCCCCAGATGCCTACAAAACTTGAAAATTTTAAAAAGTCTTTTAGAAAATTCAGTATGGAAGTGGTTAAGAAACCTGATATACATGCATAGCAACAATTTCCAGGTTCTTACTTGTGTTGGCAATTTTGCAAGGACATGAAGCTATTTCTATAGCACCTCGCTGCAATAATCCGTGTGTTCATCAAATGGACCACACAAGGGGCCCTTCTGTGATGCAAGAGAGGGCCTTTCCCACGTGGACCAAATCCTGGAGGTACTTGGGCACTTACATTCTAAGTGGAAAGGAGGAAAACACACTAATTCCAAAGATAAGACTCATTAAAATGAAGCATACGTGGCCTTAACCTAATGCTGCAGTCCTTTCTGGGACACCCCAGTGCCACTTTATATAACCAGCCTACTAATATAAGCCACAAACACCTACCCTAAGATGCAGATGCTAACACTCCCCATTTTGGGCCGAGCAGGTTAGGTATCTTGCTTCAAGTTTTCCACCTGTGAAGAGAGGAAATTCCACCTTTCTCTCGGGGGGGGTGGGGGGAGTGGGGGGGGTGTATGTGTATGTGTACACTTATAGGTGTATAATTGATGTTGATTACTCCGTTGGTAGGATGTCTTACTCTCTGTACTGAGTGATGTGGGGGCAAAGGTGCTGGGGATGAAGGTAAGAAACACAGTCCTTTCCATAAGACAAACACACTGTGCATGTCTCCTTCACAGAAGTATCCTAATTTCAAACAGTTAAATTAAAGGCAATCCTGCCCCACTGACGTGTCATCACTCTTAAGAGCTGCTTCCCAATGCAGGTATGCACATTTTTTTTCTACTTCCATCTCACAATACACAGGGCAAATCAATTTCTACGCTGACACATTCTCTATGGGGAAGATGGTGGCCTGAGCAAACAGACTTGACCCTGCCTCCCTGCCAGGTCCTTTCCTGAAGTAACAAGGACACCTATAAAGCTTGCTGGCATTGCCTGGGGTTGAGGGACTTCTAAGGGGTGGATAGGGCAGGGAATAGCTCCAGAAGAGAGAGCAGGTGTGATTCTCCACAGTCAGTGTAGCTGAGGGTCCACGTGAAGGGAAGAAGGCTTTGGACCCCGCTGAAACCCCAGGGAAGGGGGCTTCAGTGGGAGGTGGCACAGTTCCCAAACCTTGTGACCAGGAGACGCTGGGGACAAAGAACGCAGCAGTAGGCTATCTGTTCCCTCGGTTCCAGCATCTACCACTTGCTACTTTGCCACCAGTTGCGTGACACAACGTGGGACCTGCACGGCTGCTGAGCGCAGCTAGAAGCAGGCAAAGGGACAAGGGGCTGAGGGAGGGTGAACGAGCTGAACTGCAAGTGCCACTCACGGAAGTACAACTAATGAAGCAGAGGAAAATTTTAACAAAAAAGTAATGAGAACACATACAGAGATGCGATTGTAGCTTAAAAACTTTCTGAATTAAAAAAAAAAAAACAATGAAAAACTTAACAGGAAAGCATAAAGTCTCAGTTAAACGAAATGACTAAATTCTAAAGACCTGCTGTACAACATTGTACCTCTAGTCACAATACCGTACTGTACACTTCAAAATGTAAGAGGGTAAATCTCATGTCAAGTGTTCTTACCATAATAAAATAAAATTTTAAAAATAAAAAATTAAATTAAATGAAGAGAAAATACCTATTGCTCTAGAGTATCAAATTAATGTTCTGGAGGATTAAGGAGAAGAAATGTAGGCATTAAGAAGCAAAGAATAAGAACACGGAATTGGAATTCATGAGTGAAAGGATAAGAGATTTGGAGGACAGACCCATGAGATACAGAGTTACAGGGACAACAGAAGTTCAGCAAATGTACATCCAGGTGGATAAAAGAGTGATTTAATGCTGGTATGTTACGAGAGTTTTACTTTCAACTGTTAGGCACCGGCAGGATTAAAAATAACGCAACTTTTAAATTAACAATTCCATAAGAATTGAGAAGAACAAAACAAAGTAAAATAAGGGACAACCACTGAATAAGATGAAAGTAATAAAGCAAAATTTATCAGTTATCACAATAGAGACAAGGCAGAATTTCCCTGTTAAAGAACAAGACTGTCACCTTGGATTTTAAAAGTCCAGCTCTATTTAAAACAAAAACAAAACATGGAACCTGCCCAAAACAAAGTGATAAAGAGTTTAAAAATGAAGAGTTGAACAAAGGTATACAAAGCAAATACAAAGAAAACAAGGGTGGCAATATTAAAATCAAATAAAGAAGAATTCAAGGCCGTAAGTATTAAACTGAACAAAGTGGGATATTACATGATAAATATGTAGTCTGAGGAAAAAATAAGAATTATGCATCTTTATGCATCAAACAAAATGGGAGGTGAATACATTAAGCAAAAGCTCTTAGAAATATGACAGCTTAAAAATTATAAAAGACACTTTAACATACCTCTCAATTTGACAGTAAAAACAAACACAGATTTGGATGCTCTGAATATAATGCAATCAATAAGTTTGATTTACTAAATACAGAAAATGAAAGCTTTGTATTTTATCAAGGATATAATTTTTTTTACGTCCCTGGAACAATTAAAAATTGACCATGTACTTGGACACGAGTAAACTTTAATAAATCCCCTAGATAGAGATTTCAGAGCCACATTCATAGATGGTAATAAGATATCAAAAGATACCCTAAAGAAAATTTAGTGACATGCTTCTAAATAATCTCAGAATCAAAGTGCAAGTAAATATTTTAATTATAAACCATCTAGAAAATAACAAAAAGGAGACAGATCTTAAAACCAAAGGTACATAACTAAAGCTGTTGTTAAAGAAAATTTATAGCCTTAAATGCCATTATTTTAAGAGACTAAAAGTAAAATGAGACAGGCATTAAACTTAAGTCAAAAGGAATAGTAAAAGTGAATTAATAAAGATTACATACTGAAATTAAAGTAAAAAGTAATATTGAATATAAAATTAATATACCTAGTTCTTTGAAGAGAATAAAATATATAAACCTCTAACAAGCCTGATTAAGGGGAAAAAAGGACAAAAGCAAAAATATGCATTAATAATAAGGAAGGGGTTATTACCATGAATATCAAAAAGAATTTTAACAATATTATGTACAATTCTGTGCAATAAACTTAAATTTAGGCAAACTAATTTCCTAGCAAGTAGGAAATATCAAGATCCAGAGAAGATGTAAAGAGGTGAATAGAACAACTGTAATATATTCTAAAAAATTAAAGAATGTGCTTTAAAAGATTTTGGGGTAGGGTTGGGGGAGATACCAAGCCCAGGTGGTTTTCCAGCTGATTTCTCCTTAATATTTAAAAACTAGGTATTTCCTGTATTATGCAAATGCTTTCAGACTTTAGAAACGGATGAATTCTTCTTAAATCATTTTAAAAACATAATCCTAATATCAATACCTGATAGAGTACAAATAAGGAAGAAACTCCAGACCCATCTCAAGACTGCAGTCATAAAAATTAAATAAGGTATTAGCAAATCAAATTTAGCAACATATGAAAGGAATACCACACCATAACAAATCAGGGTTATTCTAGGAATCCTAAGATGATTCAGTATTGGGAAATCTAATCAACATAATTTATTACACCACAAAATAGAGGCAAAAGCTTACAATTATCGATATATCATGCCAAAAAGGCATTTAATAAAATTCATCAAATTCTTTCAGTAAAAACTAAAACATGAATGGATACACGCTACTTAAATATGATCAATTATATTTACCAAAACTTAACAAAGGCATATTCAATGCTTAAAACACTGAAATATTTTTATTAAAATCAGGAGCAAGGTAATAATGCCCTTTCCCACAGAAACAAAAGTACCAGCAAACAAGGATATATACATATATATAAGTGAATTTACTGTTTTAGTAGCATAACAAAACACAGAAAGAAAAACAAACAAACAAGAAGCAACATGTTGTCCATCAGTATAATATGGCTGATTAAATTACAGTATATGCATATTGGAAATTGCCATAATTTTAATTCATTTCAATACATGCAACTGACCTAAAGTGACATCCATATTTTAAAGTCAACAAAAATGCTACAGAATACTATTTATAGAATACTCTTTATATTAATAGATGATCCCATTTTTATGAAAACCCAAAATTATACTGTATAAATGTGCATATTTTCAAATTCCTAGAGAAAGAACACATTGAGATGTGCTTTATATATGTATGTAATCTTTCATGTGCATCACTTTTTAATTATCTTTATTCTGTTAAAGAAAATTTTAAAGGGACCCCACTCCCCCCAAAAAATCTGTTTTGATGGCGCAAAGCACCTTCCAGGCACGGACAATTTAGAAAGGAAGGGAGGAAGGGAATACCTTGCAGCAGCTGGCCTCAGATTAACCGTTTGAATCCCGACTTCACATAGTAGCAAGTTCCTTAGCCTCCCAGAGCCTCCGTTCCCTCATCTGTAAAATGGGGATAGCTTCTCCCACCCCTCTTTGGCTTGTTAAGAGGGTTAACTGTCTAACCTCACCTACAAAGCTCGTCATTACTAGTGTCTTTTTATTAGCTCATTCCTCTCAAAAACGAACAGAAACAAGGAACTAAACTTCCCCCTGTGTGTCTCCAAGGGCTGCCTGGCAGTACCTAAATCCACGGCTTTTGCTGCTTCCAACTCTAGCCAAGGTTCTGTTCGGATTTCTTTTCAATGTTACCACTGCTGCCAGTTTGAGTCAAAGGTGACCTGAAAATGTTTGCAGTCCTCAGTCACACTGGGAGTTGATCACAACCACAACACCAGCCTTGAACTTCTTCACTGCTATTTAAAAAGCAGACACTTCTCTCAAATATTCACAGGCAGACTGCTGGCAGCAGCTAGGGATTTCCTGGAGAAGATCACTTAAGACTCTTCTGGACAATAAGAAAAGGACAAAGGAAGCACTGGTAGAACCCTCTACATACAAATCCCAGATGGAAATGTAGAAAGAAAACATCAGGAAGAGTCACTGCTACTGCTTCCAAGCTGCCTGGATTAATTAGGGATCATTAAAAGCAAAAAAGAAAAAGGAAAAGGGCAATGTTGAGACCTGGTCCCCTCCCCGTCTTGATAATGGTCCCATTCTGTAAGATAGTATTCATTAAGAACAAAATATGGAGAAGGAAAAAGTAACAACAGGGAAGAGAGTTTAATTGGGTGTTAAAATACGTTTAAATTTTTCCAAAAAAGAAAAACTGGGCTTCCCTGGGAAACAACGAGCTGGCCAAGAGGGTGGGGGGGACACTATAATGTCCAGAAGCAGACACTGTTCTCAAGGAGAAAGGCACAGAAGCTCCTCTCAACAAAGTCACAGCCAAGAGTGAAAATGAGAAACATCTCAGCTTAAACTAAAAGTATCCTTTCTCTATTACAGAAAGAGCTTACATGCAAGAGAGATCTCTCAACTCACATCTTTGTATCTCACATTTTCCAAGATACTTGTTTCATGATCCAAGCAATATCACAAAAAGGAAATAAAACCATCTGTAAGAAACATAATTCACCATGGTTTCACTAACAGGGAATTCCTCTCAGTCCCCTTCCAGATGATAAGTTAAAAACTAAATGAAGTGATTCAAAAGCTACTTTTATGTAAAATCCTATTAACTTTATAAATAGACTTAGAAAAAGAAACTCTGCTTTCCTCTAAGAATTTATATCAAAGTTTATCTAATTTTCCAGTCCCAAACATATTCCTCAACTCATCTGAGTAACTGTTTTATTTATTATGATCATAGGTTTTTCTTTTTGGAGGTTTCATATTGATTGAAATAATACATTTTAATTAAAATATAGTTATGTATCATTTATAACTCAAAGTAAATTTTATATATATATATAAAATCACTAGTTTGAGCTATATTATTCACATGTAAATATATTTAGGGGATAAAATTTAAGTATGGTTTCATTCATAAACACTCCATTCCTTAAAAATGGATTTAAAGCAAGACAGTTCCACAGGCAGCAGGACCCATTGGCTAAGACTGCCCCATGCCGTGAGTTTTCACAGTTATGTGTCCTGATTTATACAAAATGACCTGGTTTGGGGTTCAGAAAATAGTCATAAATGTCAAAAGTCCACAAATGCCAAAAGAAAAAAAAAAACAACAACTATACTAAGATAAAAAAAGAAAAACAAAAAAGTCCACTAGTGAATGTTTAATTGAAAGCTCCGACTTATTGTTGACTAATATTTGGGGCAGGGAGATGTGGAAGAGCCAACGATGAGGCCAGGTGTGTGGGGAGATGTGTAAATGGGTCTGGGGCCACCCCAACTCAGTCCCCAAAGAACTAAGACTGTACATACCTGGGCATGGAAGACCTCCTGAAGGACACAGCCTGATGCTCTGATTCCCATGTAAACAAACACTGACAGGGGGGTTAAAAAATAAATGTATAATACAAACAGTAAAGAGTTTACATTGTGTATGTTGATTATCTAGAATGAGATTGACTTAGGCTGGAGGGGGAAAGAGGTAGGAGGAACCCACCTGAACCACAGCATATACCCAAACAGTGGTGCTAGTCTGTCTTCTCGTGGTTTTCTTATTTGTGGGGTACTTCTCACAAAGTGAACGTGACCGTCTCACACACGGGATTTAGGAGCAGGAATCAGAGTTTAAACTGGCATAGCTTGTCTGGGAAGCAACAGGGCAAGAGCCTTAAGTTCATACCTTTCCTCAGAAATCCTATTTCAGAGGATGTATCCTAAGGAGTTCATTTGAAGTAAAGGACAAAGATTAAGGTATGGCAGTGTTCACTGCAGTTTTATTTATAATCATGAAAAATTATGAAAAACTGGAAACAGTACAAATGGCCAACACTGGGGAATGATTAAATACATTGTGACACCTTCATCCCATGCAATGTTACATCATCATTAAAAAATAAGGCTTAGAATGACTTCATGGCACTGAAAGACTTTAAAATTCCAGGAAATAAACATGTTACTAGAAGAGGCTTGACTATGGTAAAATATGCTTTAAAAACCTAGAAGAAAATGTACTCAACTGCTCTCAGTGATGAACTTATGGGGCTTGACTTTTCTGGAGTTTTTCCAAATTCTTCAGCTTAGAGACAAACTTTTATCCCTAGATACTGAGTAGTTTTAAGCAATTTAAAAAAAAACAGAACAAAGTAGGAACAAGGTGTGATAGAAAGAATACCATCCTAGGCTCAGAAGACTTGGGTTGTGGTCCCAGCTCTACCCTTAGACAAATCGTTAAATACCTGAGTACAGCAGTTTTTATACCTGGAAGATGAGAAGCTGGACTAGATAACGTCAGGGTTCCTTCCTCTCAGGCAAAGTGCACCTGAACTGAGAGACTATCCACCTTGCCTGAGACCCATAAAGCCTCAGGGGACAGTGAGGGCTGCACGACAGGCCAGCCCGGGACCCCAGTAGAGGCATGGTCAGGTGCTCCAGAGTCACCTGAGAATCCCTCAGCCTGTCCAGTCCCTGCCTGCACCTTGGACTTGCAACTACTCCATGTGCTGGAGGAAGGGGTGCCTTAGGTCGGAGGCTAAGGAAGAAGGAAATAGAAAAGTAAGAACTTTCTCGGGAGTCAAAGTGGTATCGCTGTATGCAGACAATTCACTCTCACAGCTCATGTCCCTAATAGGTAAGGAAAGAGGAGAAGAAAGGATGGCCCCTCTTGGATAAAAATCCAGCAAATACCCTTATGCGCTAAAAAACAGGAAGAATAAACCACCCAAGTAAAAGCGGTCCCCTCTCCCTCTCCCTCTCTCTCTTTAAGCAGAAAATCAAAAGCCTGAAAATATTTATTTTAAAAATCTAAATCAATTGATTTTCCCGGGTCATACAGTGAACATGACGGTGGACTAGCCTATCCAGAAAAATGAGAAGTGTTACACCACACTGTCACCTGCCTAGCCCAGCGTAGTCACAGCCAAATCTAATCTCCTAGGTGAAATAGGGTATGATAGGATTACATAATTAATTTTCCTGTTAGGCATAATTGTTACTGACTTTATGTCATTACAGTGTCAGCTCATCTGATAGATAATTGCTATCGCATTCTAATTATAAAAACACACAAACAATTTGTAACCATTCATTATTAAATAATGAGTGAGGCCACAGTTGCTAATGGAAACTTTGAAAAAATGAAAATTAAAGGCAAACTGGACAAGAGGTGCTTAAGAAATTAATAAATTAATCCTGATAAAATTTCTCAGCTGTTTACTAGTTATCAAGCTCTCAGATTACCTGCTAGACATATTTTCTACAAGCCACACTGTTTAACTTGATTAAATGTCAGAGTGACTCAAATCACTTTATGTCACCAAGAACAAACAGAAATACAAATATTTAAGACAGTTTAAACTGTTACCTCTGCACTTGAAAAGATAGCATTCCCCCTTGGTTACATATAAGGCGAGTACAAAAAACCCAAGTTTTAAAAATAGGTAAATTAGAAGCTATTCATTTAATAAAAGGACTTATTCTGTGGTTCCTGGTGAGTACTAGTATAAGTCTCTAAAGCATTAATAACAAGGAGGGTGTCACAAGGAGGAGAGCATCACAAACTGAAGTGTCAATATCTCTTGCCGGTTGCAAAGCAACCTCAAATTGAAACTAAAGCATCTCTGAAATCAACCTCTAGGTCATTAGTTCCCAACGTTGCCTATGTTGACCTATAGGTGTTGACCTGTAGTATCTGAGCCAGTTGGGTATGTGGTATCAGTTCCATCTTACAGATGAAGAAGAGTTTCAGAGAGGTGGTCAATAACCTATTAAATTATACTGCTTCAACATGAATCCTACCTAAACTCAATTTTTTAAACCAACTGGAAAAAAAAAAAGAGGCAATGTTATCCTCCAGGAACAACAAATACTTGTTGAATAATGGGTCAACAGGAAGCACTTCACTAATGCACATTTGGGGTCTCATTGAAAGAAAAGAGATGCATCCAAAGGGCCTTCTTCCCAGCCTGACCCTGCAGCACAGAACCCCTTAGACACCCCACACGGAAGACGTGAGCATACCCACCCAGCCTAAATGGAACTTAAACAGCATCTCCCTCTGGCTCTTAATTCTAATAACTCCTGGAGTAGCCACTGTAGCTGTCGAAAATCAGGTCCTAGAGTACAGCAAGGATGGCTCAAGAATAAAAGCAATTAACTAAATGTTTGTAGCAAAGACACGGAAACATAGATTAATCGCCAGCGGACTAACTCTACCTACACAGCAAAAGGTTTTAAAACACTCTGAATGCTGAAAAAGGCAATCACTTGTAAGTGAATATTAGGAGTCATAAATAGGATTTGTTTTAGATCCTAAAGTTTTCAGATTTTACAATGAAAGTCAATAGAAAAAGATGATTTGCATACACATTTGTATTTTACATATAATCGCTAAGGAATGCACCTAAATGGATAAAGAAAGGACATGCAGAAGTATATATGTGAAAGCATATTTTGATCATGTAAGAATCATTCCCTGGTAGCAATAAGCAAATCAAATCAAATCAAAATTGGGGGGGGGGGTATTTTTAGTTTTAGAATTATTCAATAGGCAAACATTTATATCCTACAAATATATTCCAAACATCTTTGGCCTAACTCATCCCTTCCCCACAACACCGCACAACACCCACACACACCCACACCCACACCCACACACACACACATACACACCACGAGTGAAACATTCTGCTGCTAAAGCAAGTATTATAGGTGGTATTTTTCAGAGTCAGTAAGGAGCCATTTTCCCAACAAACTAGTGATACCCACTACCATGGGCTGCAACACAGCTGACCCAAATTTATCATAGCATCGTTTCTCTCTTGCTCTGGAGAGATGCAGCAGAACTTGTGGACTCCTCCGAAAGTCCCAACCACAGAGTGGGGATCCACCAGTCGATTCATTGTCCAAGGGCTGCAGTTTGGGGTAGTTTTTTTTTAAATCTCAAAATCCCCTTCTAATCACTACCAAGCCCCCACATGCCCCCTCCAGGACCACACAACACGGTTCTCATGCTCACACACCTCTTCTTATAAGATTGAATTGTCAGAGGGAATCTAAGATGCAAACTAAGCCATATTTAATTTAGCACCCAAAGTGACATACTCTGATTACAAACTGAGTGGTTAAAGGGTGGCTATAAATGGGAACCAATAGAGCTATAATTCAAAGGGTAAGTTGCTGGAGTCAACAGCTTGAATTTACATTACACCGAATTTATATTATCTCCTGAACACTTGGCATTAGACAGCTAAATAGCTGATAGCTTGAAAAAGTAATCATAGTGATCCATGAACCTGGTGAATTACATATTCATCCATCAAGAGGACTTAGGATCAGGGAATTCCCTTGCGGCCCAGTGGTTAGGACTCAGCACTGTCACTGCTGGGGCCCGGGGTTCAGTCCCTAGTTGGGGAACTAAAATCCCACAGGCCGAGAGGCGTGCGGGGGGTGGGGGGATGGGGAAGAGAGAGTAAGAGAGAGCTTAGGACCAACTCAAGAGATATAGAATAACACCGCTCCAAACCAGCATTCAAAGCGTTTCTTCACCAACCATTATTAGTGAAAAAATCAACACCATTCAAGTGCCCAAAGAGGGTCAAAGAAACAAGCAGCGAGACACATCCATGTGGCCCTTTGAATTCCTTACCACATGCACGTAGGGGCCTCAACCCTCTATTAAAAGCAGAACAATCAGAAAGTAAGTTCTTTTTAAAAATGGGAGTATATTTGATCAGCAGACCTTGTGACTTGAATGATGAGAAGGATAAGGAAGCCAAAAGAAGATGACAAACATGTTGTCTAGAAATACCCCTTCCTACAATCTAAGAAAATGCACAAGTTTCCCCTCTACTGGTGTAGGTGATGTTAGAAGGGTGTGGACTGTGGGAGAAACACCCATGCAACAAGGAGTGCCAAGGTGGTTTCTCAGAAGTGGCATGGGGCAACCACCCAAATGATGTGTAAGTTACAGAATAAGGAAATCTATCCAAGGGACATGGACTGGCCTCTTTCACTAGGTCTTCTTGCAAGAGGGAATGCCATCCAAGATCAACACAGAGGGAGTTCCAGAGCACACTGCTACCTGAGCAGGAGAGAGCACAGCAGTATTTTTTTTAACTTTTAATACATAATATAAGCGCAAGACAAAATTGAAAATGATACACAAATGTACACTGAGGTGTGTCACTTCCACCCTGTCGCTACCTGGTTTGTTCCCCGCCTGCGCCCAGATGTCCTCACATTACTCACTTTCTTGGTTTTCCTTCTGGTGTCAGTCTACATAAACACCAGCAACTGCAAAGATATAGTTTTATTTTCCACTCCTTAATTTCACAAAAAAGAAGTAAACCTTGCCTTTTTTCAGTTAATATCCTGGAAATCTAGTCACACAGAGAATAGAGTGTCTTTGTGCTTCTTTAAGCTACAGAGTATTCCATTCTGTGCCTATATCTTAGTTTATTAACCAGTCCCTGTTGAAGGACACGTGGATTGTTCCCAGTCTACTACAATCACAAACAATGCTGCAATTTTTATGTGTGCAGGTGTATCATACGACAAATTCCCAGAAGTAGGACTTCCGGCTCAAAGGTTACCTGCATTTACATAACTTTCATAGATACCACCGCCAAATTGTCGCAACCGTAACGTGTAAGTGTTGTTGTTTTTCCAAAGTCTTGACAATAGAGATTGCTGGACAAACTTTTAGATTTTAGAGCAGCTTTAACCTTCAAACAGGAAAGGAAGAGAAAAGAGAAGTTTCTCCAAAGAGGAATTTGAACAGCTCCCAGGATTTTCAGCCTGACATCTCTCACACAGCATCTGCAATTCCTTAAAGATGTTTTTATTTCTCCTTTATCCTCAGGACACCATAACAGGACCAAAGAGAAGCACAGCCCTCTTGCCCCACCAGGGCCCCCACACAGGCCAGTTTCCAAGTCCCCTCTCATTTCAAGGGAAACGAGAGAGGAGAGAGAAGAGAGAAGAACCCGGGAGGGAGAGAGACAGCTCTGCCACTGAGGAGCTCCTGACGGGTCACTGCCTCCAGGTCTCTGTGCCTCCCAGCTTCCTCACCTGCAACTGGTGTCAGTGGCAACACACAAACCACATGGGGGTGCCAGGAGCATCAAATGGGGGTCATGTAGGCAAATGCGTAGTGCAGCCAGTGGCCCAATGCATGTATTCCAAAAAAGAGTAACTGGTACCATTTTATAATAAATGCATGGCCATCATTTCATAACACCAAGAATATAACAAAGTGTAAATTAACGCCAGTAATTGAGTAGAAAGCTCAGTTGAGTAAACCAATACACAGATACTGCTGTTTTACTCCAGGAGTGCTTAACTTTCTTCTCCCTACTCTAGTTAATATTACTAGGAAAAAAAGTAACCATTAAAATAAATGCAACCATCCCCGAAAGCATTAAGTTCATGTTAACTTTTACTGGGTAAGAATGTCACGACAGGGTTGCCATTACACCCAGGCCTTTGGGTCAGAGCACAAGGCCACCATTCCAGCCCAGCTCCTCGCCGAGGCTACGGGCTCATGGAAAGGAAGTGCCGGGGTCACGTCCTGCACTAGGTTGTGTCCCTCCTGGGGGACTATGGGCATGGTTCTGAAGCCTCTCCAGGACTCAGCGTCCTCCTCTATGAGCCGGTAATGGCAGCTTCTACTCATAGGGTTCTGTCAGGATGAAATGAGAAAACATACACAAAGTCCATAGTAAATGCCATAAAATGGCATAAAACAGGGAACAGTCAGCATTACTGTCACCTCTAAGGGACCATCTGCCCCTTCTCTTATCTGAAACGAATCCCTGCATCTGCACTTGGAGCCATCCTCGGCCTCCGGATCCTTGCTGGGCTTTCCCCTCTTCTCTCATTGACCACCCCCTTCCCTCTCAGCAGGGTCCCTCCCATGGACTCCAGGCTCTGTTAAAGAAAACAAAGTCCATGGGGAATTCCCTGGCGGTCCAGTGGTTAGGACTCCACACTTCCACTGCAGGGGGCCCAGGTTCGACCCCCGGTCAAGGAACTAAGATCCCACAAGCCGCGTGCCATGGCCAAAAAAAAAAAGTAAAGAAAACAAACTCCATCCTTAAAGTCTCCAGCTGCCATCCCTTCTGCCTCAGGCACGGCCACCCGTCTCCATGTCCTCGCCTCCCCACCATCCACTTCCCCTCCAATCACGCCCCTGCATCAGCTCTCAGGCGACATACTCAAAGCCTCCCTGTGGCAAGACCCAGTGGCCCTCTTCCTTTCTCTTCCTCGGTGGTGGCTTTGGGCACTTTTGACCAACCACTCCCTCCTAGAACCTCTCCCCTGGATCCTTGACACCACACTCCCTTGCCTTCCTCCCTGTGCTTGGACCACTCGGCCTCCTTGACAGGTTCCTGTTCCTCATCCCGGCCCTTGACCGTCGACATGCCTCCAGGCTCCATCCCTGGCACAGCCTCTTCACCCCAAACCCCCTCCCCGGGTGCTGGACTAGGAACTTCCCAACTAAGCTGCCATCCCAGACCCTGCTCTGAGCACCCGTCCACATTCCAAAGGCCTGTCTGCCTCGGAGGTGCCTCAGACTCACTGCCTCCAAAGTCAAACTCCCACTCGTGATCCTTGCCGCCTGATTGCTCCAGCATCGCCTGGCTCAGGGACAGGCACTGCCACAGCCTCCGTCCAAGCCAGAACCCTGCACACTGTCCTTGAGTCCTGCTCACCCACCCGCTCAGCACAGTCTGGGCCACTTGCCCTCCTAACCTCTCCACAGCTCACCTCTTCTTATCGCTGCCACTAGTCCAAGTTCGCTGCACGCTTTGCCTCGGCTCCCCCAGTAGCTTCCTAATAGGCCTGCTCTCTAATCTACTCTGCACACGGGAGCCAGGGTGATTCTTCATACGACATTCTCAATACTATATCCTCTCTCTCTCACACATGCGCACCCCCCATCTCATTTCCCTTTGTGACATGGTGAACACAAAGCCCTCGACCTGGCCTCTGGACCCTGCCGTGGCCTGGCCCCATCCCCGCCCCCCTCCATTCCCACCATGGGCCCTGGACACAGGCTTTCCTCTCCCTCTCAGGTTCACAGCACCACAGCTGGTCTTGGTGGCCCTCGTCACAGATGCCATGTTCTACAGTAGTCCTCTCTTATCTGCGGTTTCACTATCCACGGTTTTGGTCACCCTCAGTCAACCACAGTCTGAAAATATTAAATGGAAAACTCCAGAAATTAACAATTCATAAGTATTAAATTGCATGCTGTTCTGTGTAGCCCAATGAAAAAGCAGGCCCTCCTGCCCCATCCAGCCCGGGACGTGAGTTCCCCCTTTGTCCAGCATATCCGCCCATTAGTCACCTAGTAGCCGTCTCAGTTATCAGATCAATGGTATCGCAGGACTTGTGTTCTAGTGACCCTTATTTTACTTAATAACGGCCCCAAAGCCCAAGAGTAGTGATGCTGGCAACTCGGATGTGCCAAAGAGAAGCTGTAAAGTGCTTCCTTTAAGTGAAAAAGTGAAAGCTCTAGACTTAAAAAAGAAAGGGAAAAAAAATCATATGCTGAGGTTGCTAAGATCTATGGAAAGAATGAATCTTCCATTTATAAAATTGTGAAGAAGGAAAAAAGAAATTTGTGCTAGTTTTGCTGTCACACCTCAAACCGCACAAGTTATGGCCACGGTGTATGGTAAGTGCTTAGTTAAGATGGAAAAGGCGCTAAATTCATACCATAAGATATTCTGAGAGAGAGAGAAAGACCACATTTACATAAATTTTATTACAGTATATTGTTATAATTATTCTATTTTATCATTAATTTTTGTTGTTAATCTCTTACTGTGCCTAATTTATAAATTAAACTTTATCATAGGTATATATGTATAGGAAAAAACATAGTATATATAGGGCTCAGTACCACCCACAGTTTCAGGCATCCACTGGGGGTCTTGGGACGTATGTATCCCCCTCAAATAAGGGGGAACTAGTGTATTTGTTTGTGGCTGGTGTGATTAATGCATTTCCCAATAGTCAGTCCATATGGGCAGGCACCAATGTATGCAAATGACTCTTGGTGCCCAATGAGCATCTAACATGTGTTTACATAATGAATGAACCAATGAAAGAAGAGATGAATGACTCACTGGCCTGCCCTCCTCCAAATGACATGAAAATCCCAGTTACCTCAAGGTACACTGTAAGAACTTGATGATACATCTGCGTCATGGAAACACTGTTTTGTTTGTTTCTAAATCCTATCAGCAGCAAATTATAAAAACAGAAATGCATTTCCATCTTACCTCCCTTAGGTTTACAACCTTCTAATTTGTACTTTATTTTCAAAAGGCAGACACAGAAGTGCTAGTTACTGGAAGAAGGGGCAATAAAAAGAAAAAAATCTAAAAATAACTTATTTACCATGAATCATAATTAACATGTGTTTCCTTAAGGGATTCATTATGAGGGCAATTATTATACAGGTGAACTTAATTTTTGTAACAAGTGAAAATAATATTATTTTGAAACAATCCCAAATGATCAGTATGTCTTTTTTAAAAAAATAATAAAACTACATTGAAATTTTGAACTTCAGAAAATCTTATGCTAATCATATATCACAGGAGTTCTGGCTGGGACTGGTTCAGATCAAGCCACATTAGCCTAGAGGTAATGCTACAAAATTATCTTAATCCCTTCAGAAATGTTTACGACACCTCCACAGTGTCAGAGCGCAGATGCCCCATGAGCGGGCCCACTGGTCCCCTCAAGCATCTCACCTCTCAGGCAGACTAAGCTACCCTCCGCTCCTGCCTGCTTTAACAATGACCAGCACTAGTTCTGGTGGGTTTATTTTCAAATGTTACTCAATTCCTCATTTATCCACAAACTGATGTGTTTTAGACCTAACTCCGTGTTGTCCACACTCCAGGTCCGGGCTAATTTTAAACAGATATTTCACAGGATACACAAGCGGGACAGCTGGACACACTCTTCAGGAAGAAGATCTGATCTTTGAAGAGAATGTTTCCCACCCAAACGAGAGGAGGGTGAACCATTTCAGGACCCAGCTCTGGAAGAGAGCGCTTACAGCCTTAGCTCTCCAGGGACAGACTGGTTCTGAAAACACTAAGTTCCCCACCTCACACCGGCTCACCTTCTGCCTCCCTCACTTGACTTCTCAGAGGCTACTGTAAGCTAGGCATCTCAACCCTTTCAAACACGCTGGAAGTCTGTCTGAACACAAGTGTGTATATATTAATATGTATCCACATGAACAAATAACAGAAATTTAGATATATAAGTGTATACAACTGTAGTACTAACCACATAAAAATCCACATGTAGGAAGAGAACGACAGGGCTACGCCTTTTTTTTTTTTTTTTTAGTTAATTTATTTTTGGCTGTGTTGGGTCTTCGTTTCTGTGCAAGGGCTTTCTCTAGTTGCGGCAAGCGGGGGCCACTCTTCATCGCGGTGCGCGGGCCTCTCACTATCGCGGCCTCTCTTGTTGTGGAGCACAGGCTCCAGACGCGCAGGCTCAGTAGTTGTGGCTCACGGGCCCAGCTGCTCTGCGGCATGTGGGATCTTCCCAGACCAGGGCTCGAACCCGTGTCCCCTGCATTGGCAGGCGGATTCTCAACCACTGCGCCACCAGGGAAGCCCAGGGCTACGCCTTTAAACCTACTTACTGAAAGCTTTAGACCAAGATCTGATTTTACTTCTTTATGACGATCCTTCACAGTATCTCCTGGGAAAATCCAACAACTCTGAGAGTCACTCTAGTCCAAGAAGAACAACTCTACAGAAAGTGAGGAAATACAGGACTAGGATGCAGCAACGGACTGGTGTCAGCCAGCAGGTACATAAGTGTGTCTGTTTTCCAACACGGGGTGATGTGACACCTGAAGAACCCTTCGGTGGCCTGGAAAGGACTTGGCAGTTTCTTCTCCATGAGGGGATGCTTTTGCTAAGAGTCTACTATTTTCCGGCATGACACTCTGAGTACCTGATAAAAGGCAATATAGAGCCTCCTGTTGCTGAAGAAGGGAATGAGAAAACCAGGCAGAAAGACTGGACAGCAAACCTCATCCAGGAAGGAAGTCTTTTATTCCTGCTCTCAAAACAGATTTATTTATTTATTTGTTTGTTTGTTTGTTTATTTATTTACACCTGTGCAATCACATTTATTTCCAAAAGCTTAACTCTAATTCTTTTTTAAATTATTTTTAATTTGATTTTAAAATTTTATACAATTTTTAAAGGTTACTTTCCATTTATAGTTACTACAAAATATTGGCTATATTCCCTATGTTGTACAATACATCCTTGTAGCCTATCTTACACCTAATAGTTCATACTTCCCACTCTCCAGCCCCTATATTGTCCTTCCCCTCCCACTGGTAACCACTAGTTTGTTGTGTATATCTGTGAGTCTGCTTCTTTTTGTTTTATTTACTAGTTTGTTGTATTTTTTAGATTCCACATATAAGTGATATCATACTGTATTTGTCTTTCTTTCTTTTACCTAATCCTAGAAGAAAGTCACTTCTCTATGTAGTGTCTAAAAGTTTTAGGAAGTGATATGAACAGAGAAGCCAAAAGTTTTTTCAGAGTGCACAGATTCCTGGGTACCCCCAATGCTCAGGAAAACCACAGTGAAGCTCTAGCAAAAGTCCTACAATGGAGGCAGCTTAACGGAAAGCAAAATGGACAGGTCAACACAACAGTTGAGGGTTATTCTAAAATATGGAGTCTAGAAATGTGAAGTCAGACTGGGAACTACAGAGCATATAAAACTTTTTTAAAAACAAAAGTTGAAGCAATATTAAATACCATCTTTTGAATATTTCTACTCAGGAAGGATTTTTTTGGACTACAGATATTCTGAGATGTGCCCACCAGGAAGACTATTCCTGTGGAATACAAAGTGGAGGTTTCCCTAGATAATTAAATTTTACTCAATCTCTTTAAAGAGCCAATTCAGATTCCTAACAGGGACGTGGGGGAGAGGCACTTGGGGGGGCCAAGGAGCAGGAAGGAGTAATTCCTAAATCAACCACTTTGTCTAAACTGTGTGAATTCTACAATGTTTTCACACATGCAGCCCTAATGGGAGCTCCGCAGCACAGACATTTTAATATCCTCCCCTCTCCTGCCTCCCAAACACTAGCAACCAAGCTCTGCCTTACAGAGACGCAAGCCGCGTATTTACTGAAAATAAAACATTTCCCTCTGTTGTCCTTTTCTCCTCAAAAAGAGAACCCCTCTTTCTCTCAGACACATCGATTTCTTATGTCACACATAACCAACCACAAAAGGCTTTTCGGCTCTTAGTGTGAGTTGGCAGCAAGGCTATGGTTAATGCTGAAACCCTGGTTTTGATGGGTTGTGCTTCAGGACTGTGTTTTGGCTTTGTTTGGGTTTCTTGTTTATTGTTTTTTTCTTCTCAAAAGCTTCAGATTCTTGACCTGTTAAATGCTTTTTTTAGCTTTCATTTACTCTCGGCCTCATTTATCATCTTCCTAACCACCGCCCTAACATTCTCTAAAGTAAAAACTGGAAAGAAGAGTTCATAAAACCACAGGCATCCCACAGTGAATTCATCACCTGCACAAGGTACGTAAGTTAGGGCAAAACTACATCCCAAGCCCAACAAACACAGGAATGCTAAGACATTTTTCAAACACCAAGATAACTAACCCAAAGCTTAATAGAACATTGAGCCATAATGCTTTTACTCTCTGAAATACATAATGAAGACAAAATATTTCGAGTAGAACGTGACACTATGTAAGCATGCTCTCAGGTTTGTTTTCTAGGTTTGAGTTCTTCATAGAACTGTTAAACCTCGTCCCTTATAAACGTACATAGCAGAGGGGACAGGATGAATGTCAGATACAGTCACAAGAATCCCGTCCTCTCCTTCAGATCAAGTTTCCAGTCATGAGATTAATATTTTCTTTTAGCAAAGATACCCTTTTTCAGACTATTTTCATAATAATCTCATGTCGGTAGTATAGGTTCAAGAGACAAATTTTTAACAGAGGGTCTGATGAAGCACCAAGCAAATGCCATTTGGTATCAAAAGACATAATGTCTTATCAATTTATAATTTTGTTTATGATGAACACCCCCAGTTACACTTCGACTCTGGAAAAGTCCCAAAGTGCCATTTTGAGGAAAATGATGGAAAAATAGTATGTGTGCATAAGATTCGCTGACAGGGCTGTTGACAAACACAAGAGCAGCAGATTCTCTCACACTAGACCTTCACCAGGTCACCCAGATAACACAGCATGTGAGCCTTAATTTCACAAAACCAGGAATGGCCAAGATCAGCCACCACCATTTCCTGGATGTTCTGCATAGTTCCTGAGTCAAGTATTAATCAAGGTCAGTTCTGTCTAAAATGCAAAGAGTACAGCCCCCAGATGGTACAGCTACAGCATAAAAGCAGCGAGCATGTCGTTTCCACACTCAAAGTTATAACTAATTTTTTTAAAGCAGTATAAAACTCTGAATTTTTAAGTAGGACAAAAGGTCATCTAGATCTGGTTCTTATTTAGTTTTGTTCTGTTTGTGTTTCAGGATATAAGAGTATACATCCTGGCATTGGAAGGGTGTGAGGGTTCACTTAAGAAGCTTGGGCAACGACACTGCACAACATTCAATCATCCAGAACGTAAACTGCAGTTAATTACACCCACCTAAATGGCCGCTGGGAGGATCAAGTGAGTATGCTGGGCAAACTGTAAAACAGCATTCAAGAGAATGTTGGATATCATTAGGTATTCAAGTACAAGTCTGAATTTCCAGTCATTTGGTCTTTTATAACCTTAATAGAGAAATTCACCTGAAAATGAAACTGAGATTTATGCACTTAAATCCTGAATAGGGGGGTGGGGAATGGGGGTAGGGACAGGGGATGGATTGTGACTTGGTCTCAAAAAGGCACAACTGCCTAATAATGAACAAGTCAGGACTAAAGTTCTGTGGGGCAATTTTCTAGCTCAGATACAATCCCTGGAACATAAAGAAAATGACCACACACGTTCATAAATAGCCTCTCTGATATTTATCAGGCCTGAGCCATGTGCCAGGCATGGTATCCAGCAGCCAGGGTGGGCGCTCAGCCACATCCAGCAGAACATCAGCACGGACAGACAGCATCTGAGACAAGGGCCTCGGGCACAGACACGGGCAATTTGGACAAGCCTAAGTCTGAATAGGATATCCCATCCCACCGGTCATTTTAAAGCTCTTCAACAGCCGGCCCCTCCCCTGGCCTTACAACAGTACCAAACTGAGGAATAAACCATGGTTTACTCAGGTCGAGGGTAACTGCTGCCTCCGTCATCGTTTTCTATCGTCGGGCTCCCTGACCAAATTTAGGTATGAACCGGATGGACTGTCATAGGATTTCAGTCCAGACACACGAGCGTGACCAAGCACCACAGAAACACCTGAATGACAAGGGCAGCCAGAGGAATCGGAATGACAGCCCTCATCAACAAGACCGGAGGAGCTCAGATCAGGACCGGGAAACACTTCTGCGCCCACAACAGACATCAAGGGCCTGGGCGGGCCTTTCCCTGTCAGCGCCACACAAATGGCACAAATCCTGAAGGGCTGGCCTGAGACTCTTTGAGAGCCAGAGAGAAGGCCAGAGGAGGTTACAGAACCTGCCGCCCCTCCCCACCCACACGCCCCTGAGACCTCCCCTCCTCTTCTAACTCCATCCCTCTGCTCCACAGTGGATCTCAGGTCAACGGTGATTAACATGGATCTCAACAGGCTCAGAATGCTGAAAAATACATGATGAAAACAAGTATTTCTAAAACCTGCTTCTCTTCATCCTAGGATACTGGCGAGGAGGGGAGAGGAAGGAAGGAGGCAAGATCATTTTTTTAATTCTTCTAAAAATGACTTTTTGGGAAAAATTCCAATTGAAAAACTTAGCCGAGGACCATTTGGAATTTATCTGACAGACCTCACCCTCAGATCTTACCAGATTTCCAGCCATCAACTTACTCTACCATCCCTCTCAGGCCAGAGAGAGATAGTCATGTTCTCATCAGAACAGATCCACTCTGGGCTCCTAATCTCAACACTGAATGACACCGAGGAACCAACTGGTCACCAAAGTGTCACCAGCCAAAAACTTCAACACACTGCCCCAGAGAGAAAGCCACCTGACGGTTCCCAAGACACAGATAGCGCAGAACAGCCGAGGGCTCTGCCAATTCTCATTGTTCACCACTGAGTCAGTCACAGGAAAGCAGGAAACAGTTACACATAAGGGAGCACTGCAGGGACCACGAGTGTGGGCAAGAGGCTAGGCCACGTAAGTCCCTGAAGGTGAGGTGCCCCTCCCAGAACACCTTGCTCTCCAAAATGCTATCTTTTAGGGGCTGGCTGGTTCCAGAGAAACGACTGACATTTAAAGTATTGATATATTGTGCTCTAAGTCCTGGTAATTCATAGATGCTTTTAAAACAGCAAGTCTGTTAGCACTGGGGGGTGAGGTGATTTGTTTTTCTCTTTTAAAATACCCCCATTACGAAGTGAGAGAGTAGCATTGACATATATACACTACCAAATGTAAAATAACTAGCTAGTGGGAAGCAGCTGCATCGCATGGGGAGATCAGCTTGGTGCTTTGTGACCGCCTAGAGGGGTGGGATAGGGAGGGTGGGAGGGAGACGCAAGAGGGAGGGGATATGGGGATATATGTATATGCATAGCTGATTCACTTTGTTATACAGCAGAAACTAACACAACATTGTAAAGCAATTATACTCCAATAAAGATGTTAAAAAATTAAAAAATAAAATAAAATACACCCACTGATCAGGAAGACATATGCAGCCCCCTCGCCACGCTTTTAAAAGGAGGGAGCACCTTTTGTCACGTGGTCTGCTACGTCACACGCCAGATTGCCCCGTAAACAGACAGCATCTAGCACTGCCTGCCTAGCACCCCGTCAGACTTAAAGAGAAGAAGAAAGTATGAACCATCTCTCACCAATAGCTGTTTATTCAGTGAGTTACAAAAGAAGCCACTGGGTTTTTATTATCCAAGCTTTTAGGACAGTTCAAGTTCAATACACACAATGTTTCATTCATGCTGTTAAATTGATAATATTAACCTTTCTTGCTGAGACACATTAAGAATTCTGGCTTTTCAGAGCAAATGTAATTAGTTCACATTAGTAACTTCACCAGTGGCAGCGACATAAGCAAAGGGAACTAACAGGATACGGATTAATGTAATCAAAATATCATCTCCCATCATCTCTACTCTTTAGGCAGCTGGCTGCACTTACTCTGTTGGTTGGATTTTTTTTCTTTTTAATAAAAACAATAGATCAATGAAATGGATAAATAACTACTTGCAATGCCCCCTCAGGGGAATATTGTACAGGAAACCATTTTGGTGAGTGAGCCCAAAAGTTTTTAATTTGATGTGCCTGTTCAATGCAATTTTGACAACAGAGCAAAGGCACCAGGCCCTCCTCCTCCAGGGCAGAGAGCTTTGGGTAGAGTGGGCAGGAGAGTTAGGAGGGAGAAGCTAGAGGCCGTCTGTGCCCCACAATAAGCATCTCATGAAGAAAGAGTATCTCCCTCTAAACTCACTAAGAGAAAGAAACCAAAGTCCTGTTTGCCCTTGGAAGTACCTCCAACCTGTTCACACGCTGAAATGTATTTCTGTAAACCTTGTGCTGCCTATCTACAGTGGGTGGGTGTTGTTTCGCGACTTTCTTTCTTCTGATCAGAACATCCACATTTTCCTTGGGAAGATCACCTTGCCCTCTTCCTCCCTGAGGCTCAGGGACCACGTGGCCTGGGCTGGCCCATCAAAGCATCATTTCCCTGGAACACACTGGTGGAGTGCAGGGACCAGGGCCGAGCTCAGCCAACAGAGATGTAAGGAAATGAGTCTGTGCCATTAGGACAGACCACTGGCTCTTGGGCACCAAATCCAAAGCTGGGCGGATGCAGGGTTGAGGCTGCTAACAACCCTCTCACCACCACATGTATCTTAAGAATGGAGACAACGTGCAAGCGGGCGAGTCGGGGGAGGGGGGAAGGCAGTGCCCAGGGGCTCTCCTGAAGCTTGATCCGTTCCCAGACTTTCCCATTAAGTGAGATGAAAATGGCTTTTTTTTTTTTTTTTGCATTAACCAGTTGAAATGGGTTTATCCCCCCTTGGAAATGAAACTACATTTTCATTTCCATACAATACATTTCCCATGAGGTCAAGAAGCCCTCCCTGAATTGGAAGAAATGGGAAGTGGCCGTTGCAGGAGCCCCTGGCATGAGAGCACTTCAGTAAACAGCACCCCCATCTCCCCCAACCTTGGAAACCACAGTGAACAGAGCCACAGTCCAATCAGCACTGCCACAAGGACATGCCAGCGTCTCACATGTCACCAGGAAGCAGAGACAAGAAGAAAGGATACTGCTACCAGTGCATTTTTTTAAATGCAGGAAATCGGGTGTAGAGTTATAGAGTCCTTCCTCCAGGCTGGTTTTCACATTTAGGTTGTACAGATTTTCTTCAAGTCTAACCTATAAATTTGTCTTGGCATAGATGGGAAATGCCAAATTCAGAACAACAACCGTAGAAACTAAACAATGCAAAAATTGCCCTTAGAAGAAAGTGATTCATGGCCCCCCAGAGTCCTTTAAAATACAAAGGCACCATATGAATTTAGTTCTTGTCCAAACTCAGGGAAGTATTCAAAGGTTACACACAATCAGCCTCCTGGAATCCAAGGGCAGTTAATGTTCAGAATGGTGGTCACCAATTAGTCCAAAACACACACTGATTTATCAAGCTCACACCTCTGTTTAAGTTTTAAGGTGCTCAGTTAGTGCTTGACCAAGTCTGAAGTGACACAGGTCTGGGGTCACTTACTTTACTGCAAAGTTAATGCCACCTTTACAAAGCCTCCATGGATGCAAACTCTGTATGCCATTCTGGGCAGTACCAGGTGAGCCAGAGGATAGAAACACGTGACTTTCTCTCCATGTGTTTCCACTTCAAGGAAAAAAGCATGATGAGAAATATTGAGACTTGATTAAGGCTAACCTACTTTGAAATAAAAAAGGATGCATTTATAGCCAAGTATTTTAAACATTAAAAAAAAAAGGTTGAATGAAAAACGTCACGTCCTGTGACTGTAGGTTAATAGGACAGGAAAATTGCTAAAGGAGAATGAATACCTGTTATTATGCCCAGCCACGAAGCCTGAGTGATCTTCACATTAAGTGATACCATTATGGAAAATACAAAATCTAAAGAAATTACAGTACAGCAAAAACCTCAAATGGAAACAGTAGTATAGTTTACATGAATTGAATGCACACGCTTCCATCTAAGAATGGCAACATGCATGGCCAGCATCCGAGGGTCCCATGAGGCAGGCTAATGTTACCTGCTGCTCGGGAAACTATTGTATCACCACCATGGCATGTTTGTAAAGGACTTTCAGGGTGTGTAATATCAGCCCCATTATGGTCCCGCCCGCTAGTAGATCAAATGTACTAAATTATCTGGACATAAGACTTGTAAGAAAGGAAGAGGTGATCAGAGGTAAACCAGATAAACCCCTAGGCTTTGCCTCCCAAAGACCCTTTTCTGGTCATTGTTTAGGGGTCCCTAGCATGGTGATTTTGGAAGCAGAAGTAGCTCACAAGCAGCCCTGTGTTACATCCAGATCTTGTTAAGATCCTACTGGGTAGGGTAAAGGGGGTTCCATCCCTTCTCACCTTTATCAGGTAGTTACGCTCACACTGCTTATACTGAGAATAAGCTTAAGGCTTCTGGAGGATTATTCTCTCAAGTGATAGTGCTGGGGGAAAGGCAACAATACGGGAGGTCTGGCTCCTCCAAAGGGTGAGTGGCCTTGGATGAATTTCCCTTCCTGAGATACTGTGGCCTCCTCTGGACCACATGGGGCTTAACCTAAACTTTCTCTGTGGTTCCTCCATCTTTGTTTGAAACCTGACAGGAAGAACCTGGGCCCTTCAAAACAGCCTCTTCCCTTGGAGACTCAGAGCTGCCACTGGATCCAGTCCCCAGGTCACTGGGGGCTGGGGGTTCCTGCTGCTATAGGGGCTCACTGAGCTCTCCTCCAGGGAATATGCCAGGTGCTTGATGATGCACAGACGTCCTTCTGTGTATCAGCTACTCTTTCTTATACAAAATGTTTAAAAGATGAAGATTTATCCAAAAAATGGGCCCGGGGACTCTCTTCTTCCCACTCCACACACCCCTCCAAAGTCCTGGGATGATTTCCAGAACAGCATCCACTGCTTTCTCTCTCTCCAGCCATGTTGGTGCTTCCAGAAACCTCCTAGACTGGTCCACCTGCTCACACCAAGCACCCCAAACTTAACACGTTGAAACTGTAAACACTCTCCCTCCCTCCCCACCAAATTTCTATCCTGTTTTCCTCTATCCTGGTCAATGGCACCAGCGATCACTCAGTTTCTCCAACTGGTCATCCTTAGGCTCTTTGCTTTTCTTCTGCTGTCCCCATCACCCTCATCCTTCACCAGGTCCTGCTAAATCTTTCTCCAAAGGTCTCTGGCACCCTTTCCTATGCTCGCTCTCCGCCCACCGAGTCTGCCAGCTTCTCTTCCTCCCTCCCCCAATGACTGTCAGGAACCTTTACAGAACACACACCTGCTCTTAGCATTCTCCTGCTTCTCGGCCACTGCCTGCCTGTAAAGTCAGGTCCAATCTCCTCAGGTAGGCAGACAAACTGGCCCAGCACAACCTGGTTTCTGCCAGCCTCCCCGCCCCCATTCTTTGAGGCAATCTGCCAATCCAATTTATTCCTGTACTGCCTTTATTCACTTCACCCCTCAATCTCTAGTACCTAGCGAACTCCTCTGCATCTGCTGATGCCCTGCTCATGGGTGACCCATCCCTGACCCCTCCACGCCGACCAGCCCCCTCCCAGGCTCCCATGACACTTCACACACAGCCCTGATAAAATCCACGCCACACTGCTGTGTAGTTTATTAACACCTCAGTCTCTGCCACTAGGTGAGTCTCCTCCAGGACAGCAGCTATGCGCCCTCATCTTCACGTCCCCAGAGCTGAGCTCAGTGCCCGGCAGAGGCAGCAACCAGCCAATGCGTGCTGAACCTCAGTGCTGCACGCATGGTACTGAGAGCTTGGAGGTGAGGACCATGCCTGTGAAATACACACAGTTGGTCTAATGCTACCCGCTTGGCGGAGTGAAGCTCGTCTCCCCCCCACCCCCCGCCCCCAGTGACAGTAACTCCAGTCAACACATAGAACCAACAGCACAACTGTGTGTAAACATGCTGTCAACTGTCCCTGCCGACCACATTCTCCAGCGGTTTGCCTCACGTCCCAGACCATTGGGTTAATCGCTATTTACGAGTCGCCAACCTGTATTCCTCTAACGAGAGAAGGGACTAATATAGACTCTTTTAATTATTACCCTGGGGTTCCGAAGTGAAAGGGGCAGCACAAAGCTGAAAGGGTGCTCTGTCCACTGAGGTGCCCACAGCACATTCCAGGAAACAGGACATAATTGGTGCCAACTCCCAAGCCTCCTCGAAGAGGCGCCACGACTGGGGGGGTAAGAGGCCAAAGTTCCAGCCACAGGACCAAGGAGCACCAGACACAGTTAAACAAACCAATCTATGGAAGCAATATCAATAGTCATTAATCTTTTGCCATAACCCAACTTTTGAAAAATTCACTGGGAGAAGGAAGCAAGGGACAAAATAACTGAAGTCAGATGAGGGAAAAATTGAACAATTTTTTAAATGCCATTCATTCCAACAGGTTAATGATTATGTGGATCGATGACCTGAAGAAGAAAAAAGGTAGCAGAGCAAAAAGCCCCTAATAAGTATTCTAGGCTCAACTAAAATATTCCTTCAGTTGGTATAGACTATAATCTTGAGAAAAGGATTCACACATTCCATGACACCTATTTTTATAGCACACAGCCCAGAGTTAGCCATATCACTTTTAATGGCTTGAGATTCCAGAAGAATTATCACTACGGTAACATTTCAAAATGGCCGTCAAAGTTACCAGGGACCAGTCCACAGGGTTTGGATCACATAGAGCCTTTCAGAACAGACCAAGTTATTTTCAAAATTCATCTAATGATTTCACATGCCCAACAAAGCTTGGCTAGAACTTAGCTAATGGGGTTATTTGCAAGTGTGAGTTAAAAGAAAGAGCACCCAGTACACAATAAGCACTCATACATTATCTGCTGTCACTCTGAATCAAGCTCCTTTCTAATAAAAAGCCTCCAGTATAAAATAATACACTGGTGGTTACAGTGATGTGATAAATTCTTTAGTTTTTTGGTATGTATTAAAGTAGTATGAGGAAAAACAGGAAGGTATAAAAGTCAGTTATTGAAGTAACAAAAATAATGGCAAATTTAAGTTATTTTACAAAGTAGGAAGTGATACAAAGTATATAAGATACAACTGATCACAATATTCAAAAATGCTTGTGGATGGACAACAAAATACACCCTTCCACTAGGACCATACACTCAAATTCTTATAACCCTCCCATCCTTGGGAGTAGCCATTAAGAAACAAGTAATGCTCTTCCGTCCTCATTTTCATAAGAAAACAGAAAGCTGACCTCAAAGGCCAATTCCATATGTACTAAGTTCAGGATTCTCAGAGCCAACAAACTCAAAATCAGAGCTAGAAAAGACCTTAATAATGTGTTTTTCAAACCCCAAGTTGCCACCCAGTGATAGTTCTCAAAATCAGTTGAATGCATCTCTTACCATCGAATAAGAAAACATTATGGTACTTCTTGGGTAGGAAGGGTGAGCACTGTATCAGATAAGAAGTGTTTTGGAAACACTTATCTTAGTTATATCCTTATTTTGTCCTGGGGCTAGGATGTAAATCTACATCTTACTGTGGGTCTGGTCAAAAAACCTGCAAACCACTGATGGGGTACAATGCCTTTTCATGTTTCCAAGACAGGCAAGGTGACCTGCCCAAGGTAATGCCCGAGAAGGAGTGATGCACTCAGACATTAGAATGTGAGGCCACCTGGTTTTTAAACATTCTTTCCCTTAGGTAATCTTGCCTCTTTCATCAATAAAACATTCAGCACAAGCTCCAGTAGGAGGCACTTACACATAACCATATTTGAGAAATTAAAGGAACCAATGACACAAATTCTGTTTTTACCTAGTCTGTTAAGACCAGACGCCCTTTAAATGCGCCCTTGGGAGCCCATAAATTTTTAATTACAAAATCATGGAACTGCAGAAACAGGGTGTTACAAGTGAGAATTGTTCTTTTAAAGGGTTACGCAGGGAAAACCTTATCCAAGCCTGCCAAAAGTACACGGCATTTTCAAGGCCATTTACCAAAGAAACACACACACACACAGTCCCAAGGGCATTCTGGACCAAGGCCCCTGCCAGCGCCTACTGTTTGGGCTCTTATAGAGGATGAAGGTGAATCCCAGGCTTCTATTCCTGAGAAAGCCCAATTCTCAATAGGAACAGCAAGGAGCTTCCCAGCTACTGTCTCCAGGGAGCTGGGGATTTCACTAAGTCCTCACACAGAGCCTGCTCTCACAGAAGGACAATCAGATGTGAAAAAAATAAAACAAAACAAAAAACTACCTTAAAAAAAACCACATTACAGTTTTTTTAAGGCAAAGAAGTATAACAAAGAAAATTTAAAAATGGACCATAACCCTATTGTCCAGATAATACCCGTTGACCTTCGAAAAGAATAAAAGCACTAAATGCACATGGTCAGAAAATCCACACGGTGCTAAAAGAGCACAAGGTGAACAATGGGGGTCACCCAGCAACTACAGCCTCTTCCCACAGAGTATAAGTGCTTATCACTGTCTGGGAGTCCTTTTGGAAAACTATTTCATGGTTGTAGCAGCATTTACCAGCATATATGCTCTTTCTAAAGACCTGAAGGCTCACACTACCTACAATGGTCTGCACCTTTTTACACTTAATTTATATCAGCATATGAAGATCTAACTTTTAAAAAAACAGCGGTGTGGTGAGAATCTCACTCTTTGGAAATGCATGAACCCAAAGCATTCAATATACAATATTCTTGTGCCTACTTTGTAATCCTCTCATTCTATAACACTTCCACCCATGGGAGTAAAAGCATCATGACGGTGTCCGCTAGTATTACACTGAGGAAGGGTCCTGTGCCAGGCCCTGTGCTGAGCCCTGTCCTTTACCCCCTACAGCCTGGGAAGGAAGCCAGCACCCAGCTCACAGAAGAGCCACAGAAAGGGAAGCTCTTGACCAAGGTGTCGGAGCCAGGAGCTAACAGAGCCAAGACTCTCAGCTGGATCTGTCTGATTCTACTACCTCCTACTAGAAGGAGCTTTCTGGACACAGGGTAAAGGTGTTGGCTTCCCCACTAGAGTAAAGGAAGCCATTTAAAAAGCTGTTCAGAGAAAGAACTACTAGCCATACCCTGGGGTCTCGCCCAGCAGCTGACTTTGGGGGAACGGGCAGGATGGGCTCAACAAGCTGGCACAGGTAAGGCTGGGGGCCAACCTTCGTCCTTGTTCTGTTGTCCCATGAACAGGGGTCTCGAGGGAAGCCCTGGATGAGGAGACTGCCCAGGCTGAAGAAGCCAACCTGACCATTCCCAACCCCACCAAAGCCGGCCAGCCTTTCCCAGAGTGACAAAAGGACGGGTGATCCAATGGGGAGAATTTCTTGCCAGAAACATCGCTTTTCACTAACATGCCTAGCTTGAATAGCCATGGGTGTGTTTATAGACCCAGGAATGTGCAAAACAAAAATACGCATTTAAAAAGTGAGGTGAAGGGTCATATCCAGTGAGCACAGTGCTAGCTCTGGCTCCTTTTTCCTTTGATGGGAAAGAAGAGGAGGGGGCTTCCCTTGGCCTCAGCGGGGCTGCCTGCAGGAGACCTTTTCCAGCCCAGCAGTCGGGCAGCGGGCATTCCTTCGGGGTGACAGCAGCCGACAGCAGCCGCAGCAGTCTCACCATCGTCCCGCGGCTGCACGCCTGGTGACTAAGTGCACAGGAATCCGCCAGTGCCCAGCCCACCCAGAGGACAGGAGGACAGACGGGTGGAGGAAGCGGCCCAGGGCCCCTTCCCCAGAAAGAAAACCTGAGCTCTGCCCTCTAGCCCGGGTGCAGCGCAGGACGGGCAGGACAGTCACTTCTGCAGAGGGTGGGGCCACCTGAGCTCTGGTGACAGCCCTCTGCCCGCCCCCACCCCACGGGGCTCGCAGAGCATCTGGGCTCTGGACTCAGGCCTAACTTTGCTAAGGGATGGTAGAGCAGAGTTTCATGGTGCACCTTTATCTCTTTGAGTAAAACTCTGAGTAAATGATGGTTGTCTGAGGGAAGCAGAACTAAACACCAGACAGGCAACAAGTTTGGTTTGCCCAATAAATAAAAGAAAACTTAAAAAAAAAAAAAGGGCTACGTGGCCAATTCATCATTCAGGAATCTAATTCATGGTGAAATCAGCAATCCAAGATTTGATTTCAAGAAATCATTTCCTGACACTTCATATTACTCCCTGCATGACTGTTACTTCTGCTTTTAAATAAAAGAATAAAAAGTTTCCTGTAAATCACATCCCTTTAGTCCTTTTTCACAAACCTGCCCTTCACCAGAGCTAAAGCATCCATTCATTTAAAGATATTTTTACAAGATTAAAGAACGGTTTTAAAAAGAAAAAAAAAAGTCTCCCAGTTACAAATCAGCCAAACAAAGGTACCTGATCACTGATCAGCTCAAAGTTTTGCTCCACATGTGAAAATAATCCATCAATGTAAAAATAAATCCACCCTAAGTGGAGGGGAGGGGAGTAAAGTCTGAGACACAAGTATTTAAAATTCAGAAACAAGTCGTTTCATAATTAAGCATCTGTAATTTGACTATGCTTATGTCACTCTTTCATTTTCATCTTTCCTTTATCTTTAGAGTCATACATTTTCTGATCATGTAAAAATGGTGGGTTGGGGGGAGGGGGAGGAGGAAGAGGGAGGAGGTGGGGAGGCTGCGCTAACAGAACCCTCACCACCTTTACTAAGTGGTTGTGCACCAAAGCCCCTTGTCTAGAGCAGGATATCAAGAATCGGTCAACCGTGGGGCCTAGCCTTCTCCAGTGCAAGACAGGCCAGCCGGTCACTGTTGGGTGTATGTACACTGGACGGCACATGGTGGCTCCCTGGAAAGTGGCATGGTGTGATGGGGAGAATCAAAGGCTATGGAATCAAAGAAAAGCATGTCTGATTCCAGGTTGGCAGCTTAGCTGCATGAAAACTTACACATGTTATGTCGTTCTCTGTGCCT
The DNA here is from genome assembly GCF_965194805.1 of Balaenoptera borealis. Taxonomy (NCBI): domain Eukaryota; kingdom Metazoa; phylum Chordata; class Mammalia; order Artiodactyla; family Balaenopteridae; genus Balaenoptera; species Balaenoptera borealis. Next base: position 135,439,317 of record NC_138866.1, on the reverse strand, counting down.
CAGTTTCCTCATCCATAAAAATGGGGGGGAGGGGAATGGCCGCATACACCCTACAGGCTTTGGCAAAGATTGAAGGAGACCACTCGAGAGGCTCCTGGCACGTAGTAATTGCTTCATGAAGGCTGGCTGCGATCATAAACACAGTCTTTTCTAATTGCCACAGGGATCTGGGGGGCACAGGGGTCAGTTCACCTGTACCGAGATCTCACGCAGAAGAACTCCCCTCTGAGCTGATCCAGCTAGACCCCAGGGTCCACACCCCAGGGTCCACCACGGTTAGATCAACAGGCTCCTTGGAGGCCCAGCTCATTTCAGGACTTGCAGAAGCATGGTGGGGTTCTAATCTGCAAAACCTCCAAATGTAGGGGGATCTTCTAACAGGTTTTGAAGAGCTTTAACCAGAGATTAGCAAAAATGCCCTTTTGTCAATATTGTTAGATGCCTGGGATTTAGATGTGGATTTTTTTTCCTATCCCACAGAAAACACTGAATCACGTAAAGATACTGAACAAGGAGACAATGATCCAGACCTAATAAGATGCTGCAGCTCTGTTTCTACCATCAGGCGAATACCTTTCTCTTGGCACTGTTCACAATGTTATCGGTATGGCCTAGCGCACTCACCCACCCTCTCATCAGGCCCAGAGCCCTTGAGAGTGGAAAAGGGAGCAGGGCAGATGATGGCAGGGGAAGGAGGGAGTGTGCCCAGCTGGAGATGGTGGACAGGGGAGTGTTGCAGGGTCTAAAACAGCTTGACCCTCAGAGCCGTGGGTGTAGCCTTGGCTCAATCTTCCAGACCTTTTTCAAGTCGAAGTTTCCCTCTAATTCGCTGTGACTTTTCAGGGGGATTAAGCAGGGCATGTGAAGCTAGTTCCTACAAAGTGTTCATGGAACACAAAGTTCTAATTGAACTTCTATATATTCCAGGGCCCATGACTTTTCTTTTGTTCTAAAGGCACCACACCCTTGAATAACCAAATCCATAGATACCTGGGCAGGGCTGAAGGATCCTGCTGTGAGGACAAGGGGTGAGACCAGGGGTCTCAGCCTCCTGTTGCCTCCTTTCTCCAATGCAGGAAAAGCCCTCTTCTCACTTCCTAAACCAGAACATGTTCTACAAGGGCAAAGAGCTCTGGAGCCATCACAGCCTGTTCACTCTAACCCAGGCCCCTTCTCAGCTAGAAAGCCCACCCCCAGTCAAGCATACATTTAGATACAAGGAAAAACGTCAAGGGTGCGTCTACTACAGAGGTCTTAGCTTAATGGGAAAATGAAGCTGTGGGCCCAGGAGAGGTTCACCATGACAGCTGTAACTTAGAGTGAAAATGGCCAGACACGTGAGAGCACATGCTGAGGTCCTTGGAGACGGGATTTCTGAACCAAGTCAGGGGTCAGACTAGATGATCTCTAAAGCTTTCTTTCCACTGTGACATCCACACAGACATACAGCAGCTCCCTGAACCGGCTTTTTCATCCTGCACTAGTAGCCCCTGCTTCAGAACTGCCAGTGCCCAGAAGACAACGCACAACAGTCCCTCACTGACCCATCTGGAGAGATGGCCTCTCCCTCCCAGGAAGATCTCATTTCTGGGGCCCACACCAAAAACTTCCTTACCATGGAAATCCAGAAAGTTGAGCCTCCTTAAAAATTAATCTTGTAAGCTCATAGGTTCTTGGTTCACAGGTGATGCTCATGGAATAATCTGGGGGTGTGCTGGAGGGTGATGCATGACATGAACAGTTAGTGGTTACCTGCTATAGTTTGCTTTAGTCTATTAGTTCAAAAATTAACTCATTTAGTATAGCCTTAAATAACAAAATAAAATCCTAGAAGAAATGTAAATTTGTTTAATTCTTCACATTTTCTCAAAATGTTAATCACTGAGTCAATTAACTGTGGACGGGCCTAAACTGTTCCAAAGCTTTTCCAACCTACTAATTAAATGTGCTCTCACTACCACAATAAAAATTCTGGGAAACCTTGGGCTTCTGAGCGTACGACACAGGATGAGAGAATCAAATCCATTCAGTTCCAATCTACTGCTCCACTTAATAAACAAAAAAATGTTAACAACATGCATTTTTTAAAAATCTAAGTGGTTTCATAATGTAGATATTGTGAGTCTTCCCACGACGCTAAATGAAGGCTTATGACAAGAGTTTAATGAGCTGTTATCCAATATCTTCCAGGCCTGGGGATTTCTGCTTCTTCCCCTCAGGAACAGAGGTTGCTCAGAAAGCAGGGAGTGTCATGATCCGTACTAAATGGAACTGCCCTCCTCAAACATCTTCACTTTTATAGTCTGTAATCCAAGTCACTCTATTAGCAGGCAGGAAAATCCCAGCCAGCTTCAAAACTCCCTCATCTTTCTATTACTTCAAGTGACAACCTTTTCCCGCTACTTTATCTTTGCATTAAGTACCAGGAGCTGAAAGATGCAATCAATTTCACATTTCTTTCTGCCTATTTACATGACTTATTTGTTTCAGCAGATCCTCATTGCCACAAATCCTTCCTTTGTCCATTCATGTCTGCATACTTAACATAGATTTAATATTTCTCTAGGCCAAAGATCATAGGCTGAGTTTTTCTCTGACTGGAGGACAGAGACAGGAGAGAGGGAGGAGGCTGTCTGCGATCCCTTTGTTGTCACAATTTACAAAGAACAGTTCACAATAAGAAAAGTGATAAAAAGCTTAAATCAGCCCCCCTAACACATCAGATCCAAAGTGGGAAAAAGAGGAGGAACTAAAATGTCCTGAGACCGTTCTGGTTCCAGAGACTGTCAGACACTTTACTGACCTTATGTAATAAAACTTGCTTGGTGGCCCTGGTGGTGGAGCAGGGAATCTAACCCAGACATAGGTCACAAATCCGCACTTCATAAACATCATGACATGAGTAATGAACCAAAAGTCCACCACCACAGAAACCAACTTGAGTCCTTCAAGGGCAAAAACTGCACCTTCTGGTGGATGTGTTCTGGATTCAACTTAGAATCCTCCCACCCAGCCAAGTGGGATGCCAGAATGCTGAGTCCCAGCTCCTGTTCCCACTGCACACTCCAGCCTCGTCCCCCAGGCCTGCCTGACCATCTGGGAAGGGCTGAGCCCTCAGGGAGGGATTCTTTTTTTTTTTAAATCCGATATAAAGTGGAAACCACCAGCTTCCCATGCCTCATCCATCAGTCAGCAAAGGCACCACCTTCTGGGATAAAGCTCAACAAGTCTCTTCTACAAGCTGTCGGCAGGAGTTACATACAAATGATATCTCAGCTGAACAGGCTTGGGGCAGGGCCGCCGGCTGGGACCTCAACCACCACTCAGACTTCTGTTTTTGTGAAATAATACCCTCCACATTCCACACGGCTTGCAAAGTTCTGAAGTGCAACCCATTCATGAGTTGAGGGCCATGTATACAGTGCTAGGCAAACAGTACTGAGCAAGTGGGAACGTTCTGCATGAAAGGCCTCCATTTCACTTGAGGCAAATGCTCTTTCCATGCAAAGCTCCAAATACAGAACTCTCCCCCCTTGGAGCTCTTAGCACTTGCTGCCCCTCCTTCTCTTTAGGCAAAAAATGTGGAGTGCCTCATCACACGGCATACGCTGTGTGTCTCTCTCTGCAATGCCATGTTTTTATCTTCTCTCATAACAAAATACTAAGTTTCTATCATCTCATTGCCTGTCATGGGACTTGCACACAACAGGCTGACCAAAGGAAACAATGGGAATTTTGGCCAGGTAACAAGTGTCAAAACCCGCACAGACACATCAAGACCTAAATTAGATTTTACTTACAATTCATACCTCTTTGTCATTCTCCCTTACCACAGGAATGAGATGCACATAATATATTCTCTTTCACCTCGTTAATGAGACTGAATTTGTGTTAACAAGAATGGTAGGGAGGAGAAAGAGACCCCAAATAACTTACAACTCAGCAGAGGTTAAGAACCCCCCAAACCTTTTGTGTCCACATCCTCTCACACCCCGACACTCACTCAGTTGCTCTTAAACTCTATTGCTATTTAGTTGGTTTATTCATTCCAACTAGAACCACGTTTGTCATCCAAAAACATTTTATAAATCCCTTTATAAAATTCCTGTACCTTTCAGGTCCGAGCCTAGAGTGAGCCAAGATTGGTGCCCAGGACACAAAATTCCAACAGGGGCTCGCTCTGACCCTTGCACAACCCCGAGAGTGAGGACCCCTTAGTCTTCGGGTCACAGGCACCTCCATTCCTCATGCCCAGCCCCAGAGTCTTCATGAGAACCAACCCACTCAGATGCAGATGCTCTGCACGGGTCCGGCCCACGGGGGAGACGGATTTCTACAGAATATGTCCTCCATGACCCTCTCTCCCTCTGGCTGTGAGGTTGGAGAACCAAGATTTATAAACAGAGCACAAGTCCAAACCCAGGGTGGTTCATCATCTATTTGGAGGAGGAGACAAATGATGAGTAAACAAGGCCTTCTGGAACCACTGATAGAGCTCAGAGAGGAATCGTCACTGACCGGGAACAGGGCAAAGCCTCATCGCCAGCACGTGAGCCTTGCAGGCCTGTGAGCCCTCCACAAGGGAGATCCAGGGAGGTTTCATGGAAGAGCAGAGCCAAGCCATGAAGAACAAGTGGATGATGGTTAAGGAGCGACCATGAAGAGCGTGGCCTCAGCAGACAATGTTCGCCCAGCTGAAACTCGCCGTGCACACGCACCACAGCCAGACTGCTGAGGACCAGAGTGCACAGCAAAACACACCCAGCTCCCAAACTACTCGGAAAGTACTGCCACTCCACTCTGATCACTCCAAAAGTGCTTCTGAGCTCAAGGCACCTCGGCAGTACCATGGTAGACATCAGCCGCTGGCCATGAGAGCAGGAAACGCTCACTGGGCTACCAGCTTGCTCTGGTTCTGGATGAGGGACAGCTTACTTTAGCTGAAAAAATGATTTAAATGAATTGAAATTCATTCAGCATAACTGCATTACAGCGGTGTTTCTCAAAGTACTTGTGAATAATTCACTTTGGTAACAGCAAAAGCCAGACCAGAAAAAGTCACTTCAAAGACACAAGACAACATAAATTGTACTGAACTTCCTAGTCTCAACGCCCTAACTGCTTTTCTCTCCTTCTACCCTTTCACTGAGATGCTTCGCCAGCCTATGCTCTATCTGCTACCCCTCGGTGAGCTTGTCAGAGCCCACTAATCGCAGCCCACTCTCCAAGGACCGCTCTCGGAGCCTGTCCCTAAGGGTAAGGCCCATCCCAAAAGAGGTCAACTGCTTCACACCACGGCGAGTCTAGAACACCTGTTTTCATTCTCTAGCAGTGTTTCCTGAAGGCCAGGGCCAGCGGCTCCACCCCAGGTCCCCAACACCTTACTCTGCAACAGGGAAAGATGAGGAAACCAAGGAGCAGGGAGGGGAAGGGCTGGCATTGGGCCGCTCAGCTAAGCCGTAGCAGAGGAGTCTGGTCAGTGCTTTCTGCAATAAACAATGATGCTTGTGTGTTCACAATTTCCATGCAAATTCCATCTGATCGTGAGGCAGGGTGGCCCCCTACTCCTCCTTGCCTTTTGATTACCCACCACCTGCCTCTCCATCCTAGCTTCAGAGATGAGAAGATGCTGACGAGAGGTCTGCATTTATTTTGATAATGGTGGAAGAGTTTGAGACTGGCAGTTGAAGAGCTGACATATGAAAGTCCACACTTTACACTTTTAAAACTGCACAATGTACACCAGGCTTGTTTACGAAAAGAGAATCTGCACTGGCTCAGGCTAAACCAGTCACCAAAACCACTCACCTTTTATTTACTAGTGAAAAGGGGGTCTGAACACCATCCCGATCACCATTTCCCTCTCACAACCATTTAATCCCTCCTCACACATCTTCAGTGGCTCCTCTCTAACCTCTGAGGCTTTCCATGTTAGGACAACAGTGCCCAACAAGACAGAGTTGCAGTTACCCAAACAAACAGTATAAACCTTCCCATGGGACCAAGTCAAGTTGAGGGTCTTAAGTCCCCCCACCCCGCAGCGTTAGCATGAAATTCAGTGAATCTGTGACCGCAGCCTAACCATTTCCTCTGCCTGGTAACAGGCAGAAGTAACAGTGGGGCCCAGAGAGCTGTTGTCTCTAAAATGTAAAATCAAATTAATCCTGCAAAACAAATTCATCTTAAAATGACAGTCTGTTAAGTTGGCTTTGGCTGTTTTATCAATTGCCTCTCAATAAAATACTGCTTTATTTAAGCAGACCCAGAAGTTCACCCCCCTCCTAGTCGCCCATCTTGGGCATCCAATGACTTTTCCAAGGATTTTTTTCTTAGCAAACAAGAAATATTTGTTGAGCTAAAGAAGCATTCTTCTGAGAAAATGATACATTCTCAGAATTCTATTCATAAGCAACGATGGTGTCAAGATTCTTTGAGCCTTGACTCCCACAGTGAATGTGAAACGATGGCCACAAGGAGGGGGCGGCTGGGGTCGGAGGGGCAGGAAACCCACTGATCTCAGAAGATGACACCATGTCACCTAGACTGTACCACCTGGACGGTGCACCCAGACCATGAGTGAAGTTACAAAGAGGGAGCGTGAAATGCCCCATCCTGCATCTGGGCTGCTCTGTCTTCCCTCGTGAGTGGAGGAGAGCACGAGGGACATTTCCTGCAACCCTGCTAAAAAACCTGTTCCAAAGCTTCTTTGACACAGTTATGCAAATGCTTCTAAAAGAAGTATCAACGTATTACAAAATAATCCAATCATTTCAAGTCCCCTGAGGAAGGGAACAAAAATACATCCTATAACCTATCTGAGGAAGAGTCTAAGACCCTAATAACATCGTCGACTTAGCAAAGCATAAGGGGCCATTCGGAGGTCCAGAAAACAGGACAGAAACATCACACTGGGAACCACAGGAATAAAGCTTGCATTTTCTGGACCTAGGGAATCTGACGAGTTTCCATTTGTCTCCACATTACCACTAATACCTTCTGGGGTTAAAATAAATAAATTAAAAAATCCTAATTCGAACACTTCGGCTGCCCAGGAAGTGTTTCTAATAATATCAACCTTCATCTTGCCTTTTTTTGTATTGCAGGCTCTATGCTTCCCAATTTTCTTTTATTTTTTCACCCCTTTTTACTACTAAGCCCCACTTCCCAGTCGCGGCAGCTGCTAAAAACCATCCAAGCACTTTGCATCTATCCAGAAACCCAGAATGGCAGCCTCGGTTCACAGATCTGCTGCTAAGGGCAGATGGAGGAGCGTCACAGCTGGGCCCTGCTTCCCAGGGGCCCCAGGCACAGACGGCTCAGGGCCCAGGGGCTGCCCAGCCTCAGTCCCGCACTCAGCAGCCTGCATGCCTGCACCAGCTCCAGCAACCTCACAGCCTTCACCCGAGTCCCTTCATTAGGACTTGCAAAAACAAATGGGAGGCAGCTACACATGGGTCGGGTCTGTCTGCACAGTCTTAATGCAGAGTCCCCAGACACACTGCCTCTGTTCCCATCCCACGTGGATGCCGTGAAAAATGGCACAAAGAAAGGAAAGAGGACCCGGTGGTTGCTTGTGACCACGGCAGAGAAACAAAAAGCGATTTCTGTCGGATAATGAGCTGAAATAGAAGTTGGGCTTCCGGGAGAGGGCCTGACATTCCTGCACAGCATTTTCCCACCCACCTGATCCCCTTGAACGGAAGGAAGATCTAAGGGAGGACAGAGAGACCCAGTGTTTGTTTCCTGCACTGGGGGTGAGAGGAGGGAAATAAAACAAAACAGCCAAAGCAGGAGAAGAGGCTGGGTGGGAGAATAAAGTGGAATGCACGCGCACACGCGCACGCACACACACAGTATTACCCAAAGAAGAGAATAAACAGGCACATGCTTCAGCAGGAAGCAGGCAGTTAACTACCTTTATTCTGTGAGACCTGCAGTTGTCACAAATAAAAATGTACATCCTTGTTATCTTTACCCAAAATTGTGCCCACTCTAACCACTTTGCTGCTCTCTGCGAAAAACACATTTTAAAAAGATAATATTTAATGTTAGTATCAAACAAGAATCTTGTTCTTGATATTCTTAATTCTTCCCAACACCAAGCCTGCAAGCGGAATAAATTCATATGGTCTGATAACCAAAGAAATAGAGTTTACACGTAACTATAGAGGCCCCACTGGCATCCCCATATAGACATACGTACCTCACCGAATGTTCTTTAAAGATATGGCTTATCTGGACAGACACAGCAATTTGAACAATTTGGATTAAACTAGCAAGAACCACTCCTACACTATGCCATGCTATTTATGATAATTGAATTTTTGCAATATAGAAAAAGCAATAGAGAAAGACCATATAAGACATGGCAGTAAACATACACAGTCAATCCAGTTTAATGCTCAGAATTTTAAGTAACCTCAGAATGCAGCTCTTAGGTATTAAGTTTAATTTTTAAGAATAATAGCAGCTGCTACCATTTCCCAAGAACCTACTATGTGCTGTACCCTCTGTCCAGTGCTTTACAAATTCCAAACCTGCTCATTCCTGTTTCAGATATGGAAGATGGAGCCTGGAAGCCTCACCCCAGCACCTGGGAACACAGAAGGCTAATGTATGGAATCCTCTCAATTCACAGACTGTTCTTAAACCTTTGCCATATGATGTCACTTGTCCATACTGGAATGTAGGCTTTTTTTTTTAATCCCATTTTGTACAAAATTATATATTCTTGCAAATCTCAATCTTAAATACCATAATAGTCCACAGGGGAAACCCACACCTTCCAGGTGTGAGGCCACCTAAAGATGCCTGAAGACCAGTCAAGTAGAGGGTGGCAGGCACGTGATGGTAGCTGCTGCCTCCACAATGTTGTCAGGGAGGCATACGCTGGGAAAACCAGGAGTGAGGTCCTGGTCAGCAACAAGACACCCTGAGAACTGCAGAAGAGTGGCCATGCCGACCCCGAAGGAGCACAACCTTCCCTGGACACTCTTCCCTGCCTACACAGGCCCCAGAAGCCCCCATCACTCCCTGACCTGAGATGGCAGCTGTCTCCCCCGAGCTCTAAGAAGCGCTCAGCCCTCGGCTCCTCCTGCAGGGCAGCTCACACAGCTACGAGGGCTCTGCAGGGAGCTATTCCTCCAGAGACCGAGAAGACAGGCCTGTCAGGAACTAGACAAAACCCCAGCTCTCATGACAACGTCCAGCTCATATGTGTTAGCCAGTGGCAGAACCCAGAACGGTCTAGATTTTGAATTTCCACCTGGGGTTCCTTCTTCCATATAAAAGATCTGTACATGTCTTAAGTCTAGATTCCCAAGTTAGGCACAGTGATAAACAGATGCCTATTCTGTATCCTGTGTGTTGCAGACAGAGATTCCATCTCTTGCCCCCAGCGTTCCTGGAACACCTTGGCTGTCTCTTGCTTCCTCCAGTCAGGGGGGCACTCCATCCCAGGATGGTGTCAGAGACCCCACCTCATGCTGCCTGAGTCCCGGAGTCACACCATGTGCTAGAAGGAGGCATGTTTCCAAGTCATGGCTCCCAGCTCCACTGTGAGCCAAACCTAAGTCCCAAACCACCCTATGCACTCAAGTTGAGCAACGCAGTCCAGGACAGGATTAGCCACGGGCCCACACGTTCCACGTCATCCCCACTCTAGCAGAGAATGCCACGCTGGCACACACACAAGGAAAGCAAGATAGAAATATTAACGCAACAAAAAAAAAAAAAAGGCTTTTTAGAAGTAAGAAGAAACCAGAATGGTCTTACAAGTAGGCTTAACTGATGAGATGGGAAGGGACTCCAGAATATTTTCCAAACACCAAGAATTGCAAAAATCACCCTAGGAGACTTATTCTGAAAGCTTTTTCATCTCTAAGATGAGATCCCTATTAAAAAACAAACTTCTGAAGGGAGCGCAGGAGAGTGACACCTTAATTAGGTGACACTTAGCCAAGAATGAAGCCTTTCAACGACAAGGCACGGGAACTAAGAGGCGGGGTCAGCTAAGAGGGTCCCGGGGACACAGGGGCACAAAGTGCCTCTCCATCTTGGTAACAGGGTCACCAGTCAGGGAGAAGAGAATGCCACCTTCATGCGTGACTATAGAAGGCAGAGAAGGTGAGGCCCAGGGGCATGTGACCCCCTTCTAAATAAAGAAACCCCCACACTGGGAGCAGCTGACCAGAGCAGGGGCCTTCCAGGGGGAGAGAGACCAGCTCCGAGCTACACACAGGCTGGAGCCTGCTGGACGGTCTGCCCCTTCCTCCCGGATGCTCAGGCCTTCCTCTGCCCCACGTGGACACGCAGGCCCCTACCCTGGTCCACAGTGGCAACAGACTACACGGTATTTCACAGAGGGAAATCTCCCTCCCAAGAAGCTTAAAAAAAGAAAAAGAAAAAAAGAAAAATTAGCCAGAAGTGTTAGGATGAAATAATGCATGGAGTCTCAGGGCAGAGAAACTGTCTCCCCACCTCATCTCAATGCAGCAGGTGATTTACAAACACTTAAACAAGCCCCCCCACTTTTACCTGGCGGGCCTGACATACCAATCTGTGAGCAAATGAGGAAGGGGTGCAATTCCGCCCCACACACCAATACCACCCTTGAGAGGAGTGTCCAATAAACAAAAACAGAAGAACATGTTTGGGGGAAAACATGTAGAATTATCTTTTTTACACCACCTGCCTTCATTTGAAGTCCCTGACCCCATCCGTGAGACGGCAGTATAATGTGTTCCTTTTGTCAATAAAGGGAGCCATTTCCTGCCTTGTCACTCGAAGGCTCCACTCTGCTATTTTCCTGGTTTCTCATCTCGAAGGCAGTAGGAAATGCAACAAGCTCCGGGACCGCTGTTCCCAGTCAATGCCTTTTTAATTGAAGTAAGGCTGCACCACCAGCGAAGCCAACTTCCAACACGGCCAGGCTTGCAGGCTTGGTGGATTTTCTGGCAAAGACCAAGCCTGCTCACAGGCAACATAGTGATCTGAGTGGACCACAAGCTGTTCACCCTGACAGGTTAAAAAGTACTTGGAGACTAAGTTCAGCAGTAAGTTTTTGGAATTTTTTTTTGGGGGGTGAGGGGGGTGTAATACCTGAAATCAGGTACCAGAAAGCCCCAAGGCAAGCAAACACCACACACAGTTAGGCAACGCACTGAGCGAGGAAAGAAGCACAGGTGCCCAGAGAAGGTTCACCCCGTTCCCTCCTTGGACGTGGACGACCTCCAGCGAATAAATGAACAGCACAGCACCCCAGGCCAAGCTTCAACTTTCAAGATGGTTCCCACCCTTCTCCATCATCTTTGGCTTTGAATCATTCTGACCAGGGCAGGGGAGAGAAGAGCTCCCACCCATGGTTGACCCTCCCAGCCAGTTACAAGCTGGGGACAGTCTGGGTGACTCCCTGGGAGCAACGACCATGAAAGTTACACAGGAAACATCCGCATTTCATAATCCTCGAGGCTTTTGGCTCGCTGAGGACTGTTACTCCACACCCTTCTCTGCGCAAGGGGGAAAATGTATTTTCCTGACAATCAATCTTTCACAAAGCAGGTGCGTGCTCACCCCTGGGGGGAGAGCCACGCTGACCAAGTGTTGGAAGATACGCCCAGAATTTACTCAGCACCACAGACAGGCTTCTCCTCCTCGGGAAGGGCCCACCGGAGCCCACAAAGCCCTGCAGTCCTCCAGCAGCGGGCGGCCAGCTGGTCAGTGGGGAAGAACACCACCGCGGTCAAGGACCTGCAGGCACAAGGCCAGGTGCACAGCCCGCTTCATGGGGTTTCACAGGCTCCTCTACAGGATTTTAGGGATGGGAGCCTCTCGGTCAGCATGCGTGTATGCTGGGGAAGGGGAAGGTCACTGGGCCGAGGCAGAGAGGCAGGAAGGCTGGGGAGAGGCCGTGTCACCGAACACGGGGAGAGCAGAGGAAGGCAGACTAGGGAAACATTTCAGATGGAAAGGGCTTGGTGTCCGGTTGGAGAAGGAAACATCCAAATGGGACCCAAGTGTCTGACATGGGAGCTCGGAGAACAAGAACACTACCCACGGGAGTGGAAACAAGGAAAACCCTGGGCTATAAGTGAGGAGCCAGAGAAGACCACCGGATGCTGAAACGCCCATGGGGGTCCAGTCACGACGGCAGACGGGGTCGAGAGCTCACAGAGAGGTCAGAGCTGGAGATGGTATTTGGAAGCCAGATGCATATGGGAGGATGCTGAAGCAGTGGGTGAGATATTCTGGGGGAACAGGACAGTGGAGAGAGGGCCCAGGATGTTACTCTGGAAAACAGCTATTAAAGACTGGACGAGGAGCCAGAAAAGAGACAGCTGCACAGACAGAGGAGAATCAGTGATGCTGGCAGGCAGGGATGAAGGAGTCAACAACGGTGTCACATCTCAGGGGGCACCAGTTACACTTTCATGGAAAGGAAAAAGCCATACTCCGTTTTTCTAAGGTTCAATCACTTTCTAGGAATGAACAACTCAAGCCTGCATAAAACAAGCCTGCATCAAAATTGTAAGACAACAGAGAAATACAGAAGCGGGCAGAGAACCCAGAGCATAGTAATTTCCTTAAGGGGGCTGTCGACGAAGTTGCCTGCCACCACAGAGTCAGGATCTACAGAGGGAGTTTAAAGGAGAGCGTCAGGTGAACACTGCCTATCAGCACTGCATAATTGAGTGTTTCTCCGTTATGTCAAAAATGTCACACATGTTCTTGACTGGACGTATCTCTCCAGATGCTCCCCCTCCGTCTGTAGCCAGCCCTGGGAAGAATAATGGAATGGGATTCTTCTATGCTTAATCTTTTTAATTGGCCATCTTAAGACTAACGTGGACCCCAAGGCAGACTTTCTGTTTGGACTCAATGCCCTCCACCTGGCTCCTTGAATCGTCCCTAAGCACTCCAGCTGGAGAGCTATGGAGCACCACAGCACTGCAGTGCTCAGCCAGAGAGATGATGCAGGCAAGAACCCAGGGCCTTTGACGGCATGCCCTAAAGCGGCATTCTCCAAAAGAATTAGAACGTGAACGACATCTGCAATTTCAAATTTTCTAGGAGCCACATTAAAAAGTAAAAAGAAACAGGTGAAATTATAAGAATATATTTTACTTCATCTCATATGTCTAAAGCATCATTTTTAACATGTAATCAATATACAAAATATTAAGGAAATATCTTACTTTCTTTCCCCCATACTACACTTTGAAATCCAGTGTGTCTTTTACACTTAAAAATATCTCAATTCGGACAGGCCACAGTTCAAGTACTCGACGAGACATGGGGCTAGTGGCTACTGCACAGGACAGAGCAGGTCAGAAGGGAATCTATGCAAAGGGAAAGAGTTCTGATTCAACTAGAAAATCTCCAAGAAACCTGCCAACGCTTGAGTTTTCAGGACAAGCTGAAGGGAAGACAATTTCCCTGAATGCTGTTATTAATTTTAAATAAATACTCCATTGTGAAATCACAGAAAAACATCAGGAGGCCTGAGACACTGGCCTGGGAGAAGGCTGCAGGGTGTGGCCTTGGAGAAGAGGGTGTCTGGCCAGCAGGCCCATCAGCATCAGTTGTAGAAGCACCAAGGCCCAATTTCCATCTCCTGGTCCTTTCTCATGGAGCTCTTCCTCTTTCTCTTTCTAATCTTCCAACAGCCCTATGAGGAAGGCAAGGGGCTATTCCATTTTGCAGATGAAGAAACTGAGGGCCAGGCCAAGTTTAAATTACTTGCTCATTTCTAGTCACGGCTACTAGACTTGGGCCCAGAACTCATGCCTCGCCCCTGCTCCAGGCTTCTTCAACAAGCAGCTGGCCAGAAACAGCCCAAAGTCCACAGTGAGACCTAAATAAATACCGACTGAATCACTGAACAAGTGCCCACCTAACGACTTTTTAAGTAACACCTCCCTTTTGTACAGACCTTAAGAGTTTTCAAATCAGTTTTGCACACACATGTGATCACCACTAAGGAATAATATGGGGCTGCCCAATGGAACATTCTAAATATGTCCAACTACAGCCCAGAAGGGCTGGCTGGTCCAAGGTCACCCGGGCCTCTTATACCACATCCAACATCTTTCCACGACACATGACACCTCCTTTGATGATGGCTTTTTCTTTTAAAATAAAAATTTTAAATGTCAAGACTACTTGAAAATATTTTTTGTTGTTTTCTCAGAACTAGCAGGTAACCTAATGATAGGGTACTATTTTAATGAATAACAAATATGACTTTAGCACAGTATTTCCCCCAACCTTAGCCAAAAGGGATTCTCCAAGTGGCCCAATGGTGTTCTCAGCTCTTCAAGGTCCTGGCTTCAGCCAGTGGGATCCCTCCCTTACTGAACCAGTGTTCACCTACCCGCTGATCCAATGACAGAGGGCAGGAAAGCGTGTGCTCTTCAAAGCAAGCATCCTTTCTCTGCTTCCACCCTGGCTGGCAGGGAACTGAAACAATGTTACTTGTGGGGTCTGGCCTTTGGTTTGTTTATTTTACACACCTCAGGGTTTAGGCAAGTCTACCAGTTTGGGATTTCTTGGCTCTCCATGACTAGCTACAGTACATGGGCTCCTTGGGTCTCTAACTGGCCCAGCCATTAAACAGCTATTTATAGCTACCACACTGCCTTCCAACCAGTGAGGGGAACCCTCCTGGCCAATAGACCTAAACATTGCTGAAAGCAAGAAGACAAAGGCCCAGAGTCACAGTTCAATACCCAACAACCCGGCGCTCAAGGTATCGATCACAATCAGGCAAGAGTTCAGTTATACTCAAAGGAAAATAAGCACACAGCAGATGAACAAACGAGAATCTTCCAAATACCACCACCTGACCCCCAAGAGCAGTAAACACATTGCAAAGTTCTTTCACTAAGTGATTCACAAGATTTGCACAATTCTTCAAGAAAGAGGTAGAAAAGAGAGGAAGCAGAAGCCTGGGGTGTACAAATGAGCTCGCTGTATAGCTACCTGCAAGGTCGGCCTGAACCTGGGACTCCTGGAAACTGGTCCAGGGTTCCCCTGCCCCCACCGCCTTGGCTATGCTCCATCATAAACCAGGACGCCCAAGCACTGTAACGTCATCATTAAGGACCGAGGACGGGGTGCGGGTCACCACTTTCACAGGATGTGAATTAGCCTTTACCTTTCCTTTATTCCACAATATTCCAGGTGTATTCACGCTAAGGAAGCCCTGCGTTACTGAAAAACATCCTTTCACGCAAAGGATGAAAGAGCTGATACATATGCAGCCTCTGACTGCCAGGGCTTAGGCACTTTCAAGCACACCAGGTCACCTTTCTCATCAGAAATTCAAAGCAGAAGTTCCTCAAGCCTCTAGCCCAAGAGTGCGGTGATGGTTTCTAGCGTGTGACTGGAACGGTCTGACAGCAGCCGGGATGGCCTGCAGCCAGGCCACAGCCCTGCACCTACCAGTTCCCAGATGCAAAAGGAAGCCCCTCAAGACCCCACATCCTAATTGCGATACAGCCGCACCCACCCGTTGCAATCGTGCATTCAGAAGAGGAGGGAGGGCGGGGGAGGTGGGGTAGAGAGAAGCAGGAGGGCAGCCACAGTCATATCCTCATCTTACTTTTCTGACAGCGGTTCGTGGTCCAGCAGCGGTAGTTGTACTCGTTGTTGATGGTCGTCTTCTCGCACAGCGGCTTCTCCTCCATCGTCCCCGGGCACAGGTCCCCACACTCCTTTGGGGGCTTATTCCCCACGATGTAGTTATTGGACACGGCATCCAGGATTAGGGACCAGTCCACCGTGGAGAGGTAGCAGAGGTCAGCATTCTTCTCGATCCGGATGGCCCCACGGGTAATGTTTCGCAGGTTGTAGAGCCCGATATCCTTGAGGTTGGTCATCTCGAAGATGACCAGGGCGTAGTTGTAGAAGAGCTTCCAGCCACGGATGACTGTGAGGTTGGGGAAGAGGTCGCCGAGGCTCTCGAGGCCAGCCACGCGGAACAGCAGCAGGTACTCAGTGATGACCGTGAGCTTGGGGAAGCGGTAGCTGCGGTAGTCCTCAGCCTTGGAAATGAGCAGGATATGGAGGTAGCCCTCGATCACCGTGCAGTTCTCCAGTCGCTTCAGCTGCTGGTAGTCGTTGCGGATGTCGATGCCTGGCCCACAGACTGCAGGGAGACAAGAGGGGAGGGCGGGACAGGTCTTAGTTACAAGGAAACCACTTTTTAAAAACTATTTCCCAACCCACAACATGACCAGTTTCCAGGAAACCTATATTATTATTAAAGAAATAAGACCCCATTCTTTACTGCTGACTGCCTTAGGGGTGGCTGCAGGTGGGCTATCTGGGGAGCTCAGCAGCCAGCTATTCTTCGGGAAGTGCCCAGTCTGGGCCAGATACAGTGCAACACGCTCACTACCGCAGGAGATGCCATCCCCAGCCCACCGATGTGCAAACCACAGCTTAAAGCCCAGGGCCACACAGGAGCACAGGGGAGGGTCAAGGTTGCAACCCAGGCCTGACTGCACAGCTGCCAGGCCACACACTCCCCACCCCTGCTGCAGAGCGTCAGTGCCCTGCACCTGAACACACAGCTCAGCAGCCGAGGGACAACAACTCACTCCTGCAGCCAGCCTCAAAGGACACCATGCAGTATACACACTGGAGAACAGTCACTGTGACCTGGAAGGTAGGGACCCCAAGAAGCATGCTCCCATGTTTCCTACCACCATTTGACGTGGGCAGGTAGCCCTGGGCTCTCCCCAACACTGCATGAGTGTAGACAGGAAGGCTAACTTAGCCACAAGATAAGAATATGTGATTTATATGAATAAAAGAGGTATCCAATTCCAACTTTAATAAAGTGTTTTCTTAAGAAAGTATGCTTCCTGCAGAAAGGTTAGGTAACAGCAAAAAGATAGTAAAAATCATCAATAATCCCAACATCCAAAGATATCACTACCTATGCCAATTATCCTTTCTCTATAATTTAAGGTAAAGGAAATTGGACAATAATATAATGTTTTCAAACATACTTCCTTCATTTCATATGAACATTTTACCAAGTCATTGCCTTTCTACATCATCATTTTAAGAAGGAGACAGTAATTCTAGGATATGAATATGCACCGTGAGTTCTTTTCTTTTTAAACCAATCTCCTATTGTTGGATATTTAGGTTATCTCCATATTTTCACATCATAGACAACACTGCAGTGGACATTCTCTGCAGATGTTCAAAACTATTTTCTTAGGATAAATCCTTAGAAGCAGAATTGCTGGGCCAAGGCATTTGCAGATTTTAAAGGCTTTTGATAAAACAGCCTCAACACTGGAAACTTTTTTTTTTTTTTAATTCTAGACATATACACAAAGAAAAACCCTTGGTTACTATCCTCTCTTAAAACTTAATTCCCAAACCTTCCATTACAGTTTCTCAAAGTGACGTTTTCTGATTGATGTAATTTGTTAATTTGTGAAGCACCCAACATGCATGGCACTGCAGGAGATGCAAAGAAACCTCAGAGGCGGCTCGTGGTGGAGGCGGGAGCTGAGACCTGTGATAAACAACTGTCAGGCAAAGCAGGAGGTGGTCGGTGTGTGCACACTGCAGGCCCACTCTAGATGTGTGTGGAACTAAGCAAGGCAGATGGGAGTAGCCTTGGAGCTTCCTGCAGAGAGATGGTCCTTTCCATCACAGCACCAAGGGGCACTGCACACGCACCAGCTCCTGAGGGATAGGTGGGATTTAAAACCGGGTATAACATTCCAGAGGCCAGAGAAAAGGCAGAACAAGATACATTCAAGTGGCAGCCAATCTGATGGCCAGGGGTGCAGAGGAGAGCAGAAGAAGTGAGTCCAGCAGAGCTCAAGTTATTATTAAAGGATCACAGGTGGGGACGGGTACGTTCATCTCAAGAACGAGGCCCCTCTCAAGACTCTTGGGTGACAGAGAAGGCTAAGCAAGGTGTTTTTTTTTTTTGGAGAAGTAATCTGGTGATCGAGTGCAAGACAGAATCAAAGCGGAGTAGATGCGGGAAAAGGGAAGAGAGTCCAGCGGGGGTTACAGCCACAGGCGGAAACTGGAGCGAGGCAGTGGGAGAGGGGGAAGTGGGGAGACCCCGGCCTGAGAAGCAGGCAACGTGTGAGAACCTAGAACTGGAAACTTCATTTGGCCTAATTTCCTTCTTTTACTGATGAGAAAATGAAGCCTCTCAGACACAGAAGAGCACGGGAGAAACCAACACTCTGAGAACATCCACAGTCAGCCAAGAGGCTGTGCTGGAAGCTCTGGATGCATCAGTGTGCTTCATTTCCTGCGATGCTCTCAACAGTACCTCACATTACGTAATCCCATCACCAGCTGGAAGGTGAGGAATTTGATTTGAGGAGTCAAGTAGTTCACATAAGGTCACATACACAACACACCAGCCCCTTCAGAGCCAAACTTGACATAGTTTTTGAAGAGTCCCATCTCTTAGCATCTTCACCAACCAGTTACCTCCAACCCACTCCAACTAACCTTCTGCTCTGGTCATGATACCAAATAGCTTAGCAAAGCCTCCAATGACATTATCAAAACCAAGGACAGGGATTCTGCCAGCAGCCTTCGTTTGGGCTGCAACTCTTCCCAGAGTCTCCAGCCTGCTGGCCTACTACATCAGATTTTGGATTCACCAAGCCTCCACAATCACAGTCTTGGTGCTCCAGCCGGCTGTCAGGCCTGAGCCTCTGAGGTGGCAGAGCCAAGTTCAGGACATTGGTCCACCAGAGACCTCCCAGCCCCATGTAATAACAAACGGTGAAAGCTCTCTCAGAGATCTCCATCTCAAAGCGAAGACCCAGCTCCACTCAATAACCAGCAAGCTACAGTGTTGGACACCCTATGCCAAACAACTAGCAAGACAGGAACACAACCCCACCCATTAGCAGAGAGGCTGCCTAAAATCATAATAAGTTCATAGACACCCAAAAACACACCACCGGACACGGTCCTGCCCACCAGAAAGACAAGATCCAGCCTCATCCACCAGAACACAGGCACCAGTCTCCTCCACCAGGAAGCCTACACAACCCACTGAACCAACCGTACCCACTGGGAGCAGACACCAAAAACAACGGGAACTATGAACCTGCAGCCTGCAGAAAGGAGACCCCAAACACAGTAAGTTAAGCAAAATGAGAAGACAGAGAAATACACAGGAGATGAAGGAGCAAGATAAAAACCCACCAGACCAAACAAATGAAAAGGAAATAAGCAGTCTATCTGAAAAAGAATTCAGAGTAATGATAGTAAAGGTGATCCAAAATCTTGGAAATAGAATGGAGAAAATACAAGAAACGTTTAACAAGGACCTAGAAGAACTAAATAGCAAACAATGATGAACAACACAATAAATGAAATTAAAAATACTCTAGATGGGATCAATAGCAGAATAACCGAGGCAGAAGAACAGATAAGTGACCTGGAAGATAAAATAGTGGAAATAACTACTGCAAAACAGAATAAAGAAAAAAGAATGAAAAGAATTGAGGACAGTCTCAGAGACCTCTAGGACAACATTAAATGCACCAACATTCGAATTATAGGGGTCCCAAAGAAGAAAAGAAAAAGAAAGGGACTGAGAAAATATTTGAAGAGATTATAGTTGAAAACTTCCCTAATATGGGAAAGGAAATAGTCAATCAAGTCCAGGAAGCACAGAGAGTCCCATACAGAATAAATCCAGGAGAAACACGCCAAGACACATATTAATCAAACTATCCAAAATTAAATACAAAGAAAAAATATTAAAAGCAGCAAGGGAAAAGCAACGAGTAACATACAAGGGAATCCCCATAAGGTTAACAGCTGATCTTTCAGCAGAAACTCTGCAAGCCAGAAGGGAGTAGCAGGACATATTTAAAGTGATGAAAGGGTAAAACCTACAACCAAGATTACTCTACCCAGCAAGGATCTCATTCAGATTTGACGGAGAAACTAAAACATATACAGACAAGCAAAAGCTAAGAGAATTCAGCACCACCAAACCAGCTTTACAACAAATGCTAAAGGAAGTTCTCTAGGCAGGAAACACAAGAGAAGGAAAAGACCTACAATAACAAACCCAAAACAATTAAGAAAATGGTGATAGGAACATACATATCGATAATTACCTTTAAGGTAAATGGATTAAATGCTCCAACCAAAAGACATAGACTGGCTGAATGGATACAAAAACAAGACCCGTATATATGCTGTCTACAAGACACCCACTTCAGACCTAGGGACACGTACAGACTGAAAGTGAGGGGATGGAAAAAGATGTTCCATGCAAATGGAAATCAAAAGAAAGCTGGAGTAGCAATTCTCATATCAGACAAAATAGACTTTAAAATAAAGACTATTACAAGAGACAAAGAAGGACACTACATAATGATCAAGGGATCAATCCAAGAAGAAGATATAACAATTGTAAATATTTATGCACACAACATAGGAGCACCTCAATACTTAAGGCAAATGCTAACAGCCATAAAAGGGGAAATTGACAGTAACACAATGATAGTAGGGGACTTTAACACCCCACGTTCACCAATGGACAGATCATCCAAAATGAAAATAAATAAGGAAACACAAGCTTTAACTGATACATTAAACAAGATGGATTTAATTGACATTTATAGGACATTCCATCCAAAAGCAACAGAATACACTTTCTTCTCCAGTGCTCATGGAACATTCTCCAGGACAGATCATATCTTGGGTCACAAATCAAGCCTTGGTAAATTTAAGAAAATTGAAATGGTATGAAGTATCTTTCCTGACCACAACACTATGATACTACATATCAGTATCAGGAAAAAATCTGTAAAAAATACAAACACATAGAGGCTAAACAATACACTACTAAATAACCAAGACATCACTGAAGAAATCAAAGAGGAAATCAAAAAATACCTAGACAAATGACAAAGAAAACACGACTCAAAACCTATGGATGCAGCAAAAGCAGTTCTAAGAGGGAAGTTTATAGCAATACAATCCTACCTCAAGAAACAAGAAACATCTCAAATAAACAGTATAACCTTACACCTAAAGCAATTAGAGAAAGAAGAACAAAAAAACCCCAAAGTTAGCAGAAGGAAAGAAATCATAAAGATCAGATCAGAAATAAATGAAAAAGAAATGAAGGAAACAATAGCTAAGATCAATAAAACTAAAAGCTGGTTCTTTGAGAAGATAAACAAAATTGATAAACCACTAGCCAGACTCATCAAGAAAAAAAGGGAGAAGACTCAAA
Source organism: Balaenoptera borealis (assembly GCF_965194805.1). NCBI lineage: Eukaryota > Metazoa > Chordata > Mammalia > Artiodactyla > Balaenopteridae > Balaenoptera > Balaenoptera borealis. Next base: position 135,418,055 of record NC_138866.1, on the reverse strand, counting down.
TCAATAGAATTAGAAATGAAAAAGGAGAAGTAACAACTGACACTGCACAAATACAAAGGATCATGAGAGATTACTACAAGCAACTATATGCCAACAAAATGGACAACCTGGGAGAAATGGACGAATTCGTACAAAAGCTCAACCTTCCAAGACTGAAGCAGGAAGAAATAGAAAATACACACAGACCAATCACAAGCACTGAAATTGAAACTGTGATTAAAAATCTTCCAACAAACAAAAGCCCAGGACCAGATGGCTTCACAGGCGAATTCTATCAAACATTTAGAGAAGAGCTAACACCTATCCTTCTCAAACTCTTCCAAAATGTAGCAGAGGGAGGAACACTCCCAAACTCATTCTACAAGGCCACCATCACCCTGATACCAAAAGCAGACAAAGATGTCACAAAGAAAGAAAACTACAGGCCAATATCACTGATGAGCATAGAGGCAAAAATCCTCAACAAAATACTAGCAAACAGAATCTAGCAGCACATTAAAAGGATCATACACCATGATCAAGTGGGGTTTATCCCAGGAATGCAAGGATTCTTCAATATATGCAAATCAGTGTGATAAACCACATTAACAAACTGAAGGAGAAGAACTATATGATCATCTCAATAGATGCAGAAAAAGCTTTCGACAAAATTCAACACCCATTTATGATAAAAACTCTCCAGAAAAGTAGGCATAGAGGCATACCTCAACATAATAAAGGCCATATATGACAAACCCACAGCCAACATCGTTCTCAATGGTGAAAAACTGAAACCATTTCCTTAAGATCAGAAACAAGACAAGGTTGCCCACTCTCACCACTATTATTCAACACAGTTTCGGAAGTTTTAGCTACAGCAATCAGAGAAGAAAAAGAAATAAAAGGAATCCAAATTGGAAAAGAAGAAGTAAAACTGTCACTGTTTGCAGATGACATGATACTATACATAGAAAATCCCAAAGATGCTACCAGAAAACAACTAGAGCTAATCAATGAATTTGGTAAAGTAGCAGGATATAAAATGAATGCACAGAAATCTCTTGCATTCCTATACACTAATGATGAAAAATCTGCAAGAGAAATTAAGGAAACACTCCCATTTACCATTGCAACAAAAAGAATAAAATACCTAGGATTAACCTACCTAAGGAGAGAAAAGACCTGTATGCAGAAAACTATGACACTGATGAAAGAAATTAAAGATGATACAAACAGATGGAGAGATATATCATGTTCTTGGATTGGAAGAATTAACATTGTGAAAATGACTATACTACCCAAAGCAATCTATAGATTCAATGCAATCCCTATCAAACTACCAATGGCATTTTTCACAGAACTAGAACAAAAAATTTCACAATTTGTATCGAAACACAAAAGACCCCTAATAGCCAAAGCAATCTTGAGAAGGAAATACAGAGCTGGAGGACTCAGGCTCCTGGACTTCAGACTATACTACAAAGCTACAGTAATCAAGACAGTATGGTACTGGCACAAAAACAGAAACATAGATCAATGGAACAGGATAGAAAGCTCAGAGATAAACCCATGCACATATGGTCATCTTATATTTGATAAAGGAGGCAAGAATATACAATGGAGAAAAGACAGCCTCCTCAATAAGTGGTGCTGGGAAAACTGGACAGCTACATGTAAAAGAATGAAATTAGAACACTTCCTAACACCATACACAAAAATAAACTCAAAATGGATTAAAGACCTAAATGTAAGGCCAGACACTATAAAACTCTTAGAGGAAAACATAGGCAGAACACTCTATGACATACATCACAGCAAGATCCTTTTTGACCCACCTCCTAGAGAAATGGAAATAAAAACAAAAATAAAGAAATGGGACCTAATGAACTTAAAAGCTTTTGCACAGCAAAGGAAACCATAAACAAGACGAAAAGACAACCTTCAGAACGGGAAAAAATATTTGCAAACGAAGCAACTGACACAGGATTAATCTCCAAAATATACAGGCAGCTCATGCAGCACAATACCAAAAACACAAACAACCCAATCCAAAAATGGGCAGAAGACCTAAATAGACATTTCTCCAAAGAAGGTATACAGACTGCCAACAAACACATGAAAGGATGCTCAATATCACTAATCATTAGAGAAATGCAAATCAAAGCTACAATGAGGTATCACCTCACACCAGTCAGAATGGCCATCATCAAAAAATCTACAAACAATAAATGCTGGAGAGGTTATAGAGAAAAGGGAACCCTCTTGCACTGCTGGTGGGAATGTAAATTGATACAGCCACTATGGAGAACAGTATGGAGGGTTCCTTAAAATACTAAAAATAGAACTACCATACGACCCAGCGATCCCACTACTGGGCATATACCCTGAGAAAACCATAATTCAAAAAGAGTCATGTACCACAATGTTCATTGCAGCTCTGTTTACAATAGCCAGGACATGGAAGCAACCTAAGGGTCCATCGACAGATGAATGGATAAAGAAGATGGGGCACATATATACAATGGAATATTACTCAGCCATAAAAAGAAACGAAACTGAGTTATTTGTAGTCAAGTGGATGGAGTTAGAGTCTGTCATACAGAGTGAAGTAAGTCAGAAAGAGAAAAACAAATACCGTATGCTAACACATATATATGGAATCTAAAATTTAAAAAAAAAAAGGTTCTATAGAACCTAGGGGCAGGACAGGAATAAAGAGGCAGGCATAGAGAATGGACTTGAGGACACGGGGAGGGGGAAGGGTAAGGGGGGACGAAGTGAGAGAGTGGCATGGACATATATACACTACCAAATGTAAAATAGATAGCGAGTGGGAAGCAGCCGCATGGCACAGGGAGATCAGCTCGGTGCTTTGTGTCCACCTAGAGGGGTGGGATAGGGAGGGTGGAAGGAAGACACAAGAGGGAGGAGATACGGGGATATATGTGTACGTATAGCTGATTCACTTTGTGGTACAGCAGAAACTAACACACCTTTGTAAAGCAATTATACTCTAATAACGATGTTAAAAAAAAAAAAAAAACAAGGAGAGTTCCAGTCCTCATCTTACTTGACCTCTTCAGAGTCTTCTGGCCTTGTCTCCTTCTCTAGGGCCCTCTGATCCCACATACCCACTGTTCACCCTTCCTCTTCGACCTGACCTCTAAACGTTGGCCTCTGTCATTTCACGTGGGCAACAGGCTTCGTGTGCCGCCCCTACACTGGTTCATTCTCAGTGGCGTGTCATGGTCCCGGAGCTCAGAGCTCTGCAGTTGACTATCCACCTGCCTACTCCATGGCTCCACTTAGGAGTCTGATAACTCATGTCCCCCACCCCCACCCCAGTCCGCCTCCCAAGCTTCCAAATTTGGTCACTGACACTCCCATTCCCTGAACTGCTCATATCAAAAACCAAAGAGTCATCCCTGATTCTCCTCTCCCCCCCATACCACATGGTATCCAGTGCAGCCACACATCCTCTTGGGCCTCATGCTTATTGAAATGTCAAACAGAGAAAGGCGAACACTATGTTCTCACTTATATGTGGAATCTAAAAAAGCCAAACCTATAGAAATAGACTAGAATGGTGGTTGCCAGGGGCCAGGGGAGATGTTGGTCCAAGGGTATAAACTCCCCAATAGGACTGGAGGAGCGAATACACAGCTTGGTGACCATAATGAACAATACTGAATTATATACTTGAAAGCTGTTAAGAGAGTAGATCTTAAGTGTTAAAACCACAGATGTGCAGAAATCGTATTTTTGTGAGGGGATGGAGGTGTTAACTGACCTTATGTTGGTGATCATTTTGCCATATACATGTATCTAATCACCACACCATACACCTCAAACTTATGTTTATGTCATATATTAATGTCAATAACATCTCAGTAAAGCTGAGAAAAATGGTCCTCCTGGCTCCAGCTCCCAAGCCTGTGGGAATCTCAGATGTTCTTCCCACCACAGCTCTTCAACCACACCATCCACTCCCCCCGAGGGCATGTCCACCCTCCTCAGGACCAAGCCCTGGCCTTTCTTCTCACGCTGGCCACGCCCACTGAGACATTAGCTCCAGGAGGACAGGAAGTGATTCTCCATTTAGCTCACAATTCTATCTCCGGTGACTGAAACAGCAGCTGTGCGCGGTCCGCACATGATTAACACACACGCACAGCGAGTGCCTTTCTCCACGTCCACCTGTCTTCATCCACCGCTCTCACTCTGACCTGAGCCACCGTCATCTCCAGCCTGGACAACAGCGACAGCCTCCCCAGAATCCAGCCCACACCGCCTAGGCCTCCTTCTACCTCTTCTCTAGTATGTTCTCACTCAGCGCACTTAGGCCCCCAAGCGCCTTCCTTCATCCCCTGCGGTCTGGGGTCCAACGCCCACCCCTCCTGTCACATGTCTGCCTCATTCCCATCATGGGGCTCTGCATTCAAACGTCACCTCCTCAGAGCTTTACCCAAACACCCTAGCTTCACCAGCACTCCCCCACTGCCTCTCTCTCCCTCATTTCTCCATTTCATCGATTTCAGAGCACTTTTCATGTCTGAAAAGTGTCAATACCTGAAAGGATGTGTTTAGCTGAGTGATCACTGTCTATTACCCCCACTGAAAGCACAGGCTCTGCCTTGTTTGTTTACTGCTTTGTCTCCCAGGCTTAACGTCGGGCACACAGCAGCTGCAAGAAAGATGTGCTGCCTGACTGGGGCCAAGGAAGCCTTGTACCCTGCTTCCCACTCCTGCTCCCCTTTCCTGAGGTGAAATGGAGAGAACAAGGTCTCCATCAGGTATGTGCCCCCACAGGACTCTCCAAATCAAGACATACGACCCAGCTTCAGGCCAATGACTCAATGAGAAAGTCTTTTTTTTTTCTTTTGTACTATTTATTCCTTCCTATGCCCAGTCTAAACATTCATATGCCTTCCATGCTATTATAAATTAAGTATATTAGTTTGCTCCTAAATAGTAAACAGAAGTTTTTATAGAGGAGTACTTGGATGCAATCTATTATTGTTGTATTCATACTGATATTCATATATTGATGATACTAGCAAGTGTTAGCATCAATAAATGTTTGCTATCATTTCCAATAGACCAGAAAATTCAGTACCCAGGGAAAGAGCATAAAGACACAAAACTAAAGTTTGCTGAAGTTTTCTATGGCCACCAAACCAGACACTAGGGAAGAATCCCTTTTACTCTGCCTCCTGGCTCCCCTCCACAGCCAGTATAGACCATTCCATTCACAGAGGCCACACTACAGGGCCAGAACCAACAGCTTCTTCAAACGAAAGAGGTGCCTCCACACTGGACACTTTTTCCCCATTTATAGAAGAAAAGTAGGAAGAAACTACCCACTCATTCCTGAAGAAAAGACAAGCCCAAGCCACAAAGTGCAAGGCAGGACCCGACCGCCAGCCATTTTGGATTCCATGAGTGACACTGTCAGTCTTCGGGGTGTTTTGTGATAGGAACTGAAAAGGGAAAACCCAGTTGGACCATTAATGATAGCACAGTGCTCGGAAGGCACACGCCACAAACAGGAAAGAGAACACAGGATGCTTCATTTGTGCCGCGAAATAATAGAAGCTTTGAGGGAGTGAGTATTCTACACAGTGTAGGAAGGAAAGGCATACTGTTGCTACTACTACTCATTGGTGATTAAAAGGAAATTGTAAAACACTGCTTCTCCCTTTTCAAAGCAACAGAGAGCCAAAGAACTCGCAAACCTTAGAAAAGGCACTGGCATGTGAGATTGCAGGCTGGCCTGCAAAGAATCATCGAAGCTCATGGAATTGAAGGCAAGCAGGAAGCAGAGGGAAAGAGCACAGCTGGAAGGTAAGGATGGGGGCCTGGGCAGCAGCCCTGAAGCCAGTGAACAACAACAGCAGAACCGAAACAGACGGAGGACCATCAACGCAGGGAGCAGGGTGCGGGCAAGGGAGAGGACTGGAGGGGCCAGTGGTGGCCTGGGACCCAAGCCTGGCCACCTCGCAGGGAAGAAGGCAGGCAGGCGGGCAGGCCGGCCAGGGCCGGCAAGGGGGTGGGGTAGAAGTCACTTCCCCCAAAATACCATTTTAAATAGTCTTTCCATTGAAAGAAATACTATTCCCCCCAAATTCCTAGGTTTTTTTTTTTAATTTTTTATTTATTTATTTATTTTTGGCTGCGTTGGGTCTTCGTTTCTGTGCGAGGGCTTTCTCTTTTGCGGCGAGCGGGGGCCACTCCTCATCGCGGTGCGCGGGCCTCTCACTGTCGCGGCCTCTCCCGCTGCGGAGCACAGGCTCCAGACGCGCAGGCTCAGCAGTTGTGGCCCACGGGCCCAGCCGCTCCGCGGCACGTGGGATCCTCCCAGACCAGGGCTCGAACCCGTGTCCCCCGCATTGGCAGGCAGACTCTCAACCACCGCACCACCAGGGAAGCCCCCTAGGTATTTTTAAAACATCAAAAAGGCAGAATTTCTGCTCTAGGGACTTGAGTGAATGGCATAAACAAACTATACATCTTTGGAAAATAAATCCCTAAGAACTGCTAATATAAGAAGGGCTAATGAAAAGCATTTGTTGAGAAACCCCCCAAAAGCTGTGTATCTAAGTATTTGGAAGAGCTATACAAGAAATTCAATTACAACTCTATCATATGCTCAATATTAAACACAATCCTGGGTCCTAGCAAAAGAAAAATGGGGTGACTCAGGTCCAAGCCCTGGAGTGCTATTGCCTGGCTCTTGACCTCAACGGGTCACATCCCTCCCGTCTCTAAGCCTCATTTTCCACACCTGCAAAATGGGCTGTTCATACCTACCCCACAGAGGCTGTCACAGAATCAGATAAGGGCTTTTGTGTTCCTGTTGACGGTAATAAGCTTGAGGCAATATTACTATATAAATTAAACATTAATAAAAGCATTCATCCATTGTGTTGTCCCCACCTAAATATTACTAATATATAAAAAAGGGGGGAAATGAGCAAAATTGTGGATTAGCCTTCTGACATCAATTCCATTAAAGAAGAGCAGAGGTAGTTATCTAATTAAAATGTTCTCCACTTTCATCAACTCTTCTTTAAAAATAGGGGACATGGGACAGTCTTAGCTGTACTTGGAAATAAAAGACATCGGGAAGCATAATTAGCATCACTTTCCTGCAGGTCTACAGGCAAATAATGAAAGAAAAACATATTCGTGAACCAGTTGTCATCTCTGGTTCTGGTGGTAAAATCCAACATAACAAAACCGATGTCTTGGCCACCGGCCCAGGATAAGCGTTCCTTATTTCCCTTAAAATTAACTCTTTGGAACCAATCACTTAGTACTGCAAAACTCCCTCTAGACGCTATCACTCTGTGAAAGCCACACCGATTCAAGAGATTAGGAGAGGATCCATGTGTAGCTGAGTTTTGTGCAAGGAGACATAGCAACCACCTCTCAAGCCAGTGGCAAGTAAAACAAAAGTTTTAATAGTCAATGAACAGGGCTCAGGAACTGCAAAGAAGGGGGCCCATGACTCCCCACCTCTGGGGAGATCAGGAAGCCTTCTCAGAGGAGGGGATCCCTGAAGATGACCTGGAAGATGAGTAGGGTCTTGCCCGGAAAGGCAGGCGGGCAGGGGGAAGGGGGGCACATACCTGGAGGTGGCTGGTGGCAGTTCAGGGGAACCCCAGGGGTATAGCCTGTGTGACAGGGAAGGAACAAGGGTAACAGCAGGGCAGATGCTAGAAAGCAGACTGAGACAAGTGCTCAGTAGGTCAATTTCATTTTGCAGGTTGAAGGACAGTCTTCAAAATCGTGAGCGTGCATCAGAACCACCTGGAGGGCTTGGTAAAACACAGAACGCAGGGGCCTGAGAACTTGCATTTCTAGTAAGTGCCTGGGTGATGCTGATCCTGCTGGCCTGGGTACCACCCTTTGAGAACCGCTGCCCCAGAAAATAATCCTTTAACCGCCCCCTCTTACCTGTCACTACCCTCCCTGCCCACTGCATTTGCTATGTGATGCAGGAAAAGCCTGTGCACCTATAGTTCTTAATGTGATCTTCACCAGAAAATCCCCAAGCATCCCATAGACACAATGTAGGAAGCACAGCAAAGCAGAAGGAAAAGGGGGTGGAGCTGGAGTGTCCCTAGTGCCCCCCAGTCCACCCATGGCTGTTGAGTCTGCGGCCCCTTCCCTGAGTCAAGGTCTCAGCACACCCTCTATTGTGCTCAGGGAAGGCAGGGCATGGGTTTCTTTCTACCAGCTTCTCCTCAGTAGACTGCAACTAACCAAAAAATCAGAGATGAGGAAAAAAAGACAATGTTGTGATAACAAACACTACTGATACTCCAAAGTTTGTTAAAGTAGAATTTTCTGTGTAAATGTAAACAGACACAATTCATGTTAAGCCTTTTATCTTTCTGTATCAATGAGGATGTATTTACATTGTGTATGTACATTTATATTTTACACAGACTGCAGTCCGGCCACCTGACACATTCAGTAACTAAAGGCCATCTTAAGAATGTAAGGGATTGCATTACACAGGTGACTCTGGGGACAGAAATTAAAAATCAAGTGTAATTTGCAATGTGCAGTGAACAAGTTCACTGCCCCGCATAAGAGCCATGTCTACTATACACAACCTAAAAAGCCATGCACACATAATATGTAGTCCTGAAGGCTCTGAACTTGAAAACAGAGTGCTACAATGTGGCACAGAACTTACAAAGACAAGTGAGATGTTTACATCCTGCCTGCCAATGAAGAAATGGAAACTTACCGGGAATTAATTCAAAGGCTGTAGGGAACACAAGCCCCAGCGTCCCCATCACATACAGCATCTGGGGCCAGACAGATTGGTAAAGAAGGAAGCTGTATTTGCTTCAACGGAGGCGCACGAACTGTTTTCCTGGGTCTTCATTAAAAACAACTTTGCCTGCTCTGACGGTTACTCCAAATCCCTTTCTGATCTTAAAATATCGAAAGCCCAATATTCTTTCTAAGTCTCTGTATTTCAAAAGCGCCTTTATGAAAGCCTCCCATCCTTTCTACTTATTTCCAGTTCTGATGGCTGGTTGCCTTTTTGATGAAGCAGCACACGGGGACTAGACTCCCTTGGTTATAGCCACCTGCTCAGGCCCCCACGGGCCCTGTGGGAGCCTCACCGCTACCCAGGCACACCACAGTGCAGGTGGGACAGCGCCCCAGCCTCCAAACCCTGAATCTGTGCAGCCAGTGGATGGCGCTATGGGGCCCAGGCCCTGCGGGAGATATACAGTAGGACCAAACAGAGGCAAGCAGACATGCTGCAGCCTGACCTGGAAAATGTGTTTTGTCTGCCTTCTCTTCCCTCTTCCTTATGATTTCGGATTTTCTACTCAGAAACAGGCAAGCCTTCTAAAATAAAAGTCGCCCCTGTGGCCCCCATTCTATCTCACTGGCTTTTGTAGAACACGTTATCATTGCAGTTAGAATTCACATACTCATTTTAAAAGTATTTTACTTGGCTCTATGATGCTCCAGTACCCTTAAGTGACCTGTACTCTTTCAATTAGCCAGTTATCTAAACAAGCTGATAATCAGTGCAGAAACCCCACATTTCTGTTCCCCCTGTACTTTCAGACGATTCTTCATGGATGTGGTGTTAAAGGTCAGCCCCTTGAATTGCTGAGACTTTGAATATGATTGGGGGCCTTTGATGGAGGGGAGGGGCACCAGGTCGGTCTTCAGGGACCAGATAACTCTTGGTTCCATCTCCAACCACCCACCACTTGGCCTGAGATTGGTCCTTCACTGCCGTGCCTTGGTTTCCTCCTGATTCAGATGAGGGTATGGGACTAGATGTATTCATTCTTCCAACAGATACTTATAAAACACCTCCCAAGTGCTAACGTGTACTTTCCAGGTTCTGGGAAGTCAGCAGTGAACAAAACCAACACACTCCTGCCTTCACCGAGCAGCCAGTCCTGATGGGCCCGAAAACCACCCACTCTGTGTCCCCCAGGGCAGAGTCCGGGGCCCGCCTGCAGTGACCCTAACACAGCCAGCACCGTGGGCTGGATGCACACTCAGACAAACATAACACCCCTGTGGATGCCCAAGGAGCCAACGCATACCTGCTACAGAGAACCATCACACAAAACATAACAGGACACCCAGCTCAGATGCCCAGAGAGGGAGTTATCCCATGACAAGCACGCAAGTGCTCACCGCAAGCTACACACAGCGGGGGCTCCAAGAAAGAAGTGTGCTCAGCCTGTTGACTTCAGCAGGGACCACATGGAGCTGGGCCCAGGGCCGGGGTGGGGGCGCGGGGGGCAGAGATTTAAGCAGAGGAGAAAGGGGAGGGAGAGGTCTGAGGGGAAGCAGGGGGGGCAAAGGGAAGCCTGGAACAGAAGGCACTAAAGAAGCCAAGGGAAACCCCAGCGGGAGCCAGCGTCCCAGCACTCATAAGGCAATGGAAAAGTACAACCAGTGAGGGGTCTGGGCGTATCATAAAAATATGGAGTTTGGGAATGGTCATTCTGGCAGTGGTCAGTAACCAAACCAAAGTACAGAGGATTATATACCCATGTCCATAGCAGCATTATTCCCAACAGCCAAAAGGTGGAAGCAACCCAAGTGTCCATTAACAGATGGATGGATAAATAAAATGTGGTCTGTCCATACAATGAAACAGTCTTAAAAAGAAAGAAAATTCTGACACCTGCTACAACATGGATGAACCCTAAGGGCATGATGCTGAGTGGAAATTAGCCAGTCACAAAAGAACAAATACTGTGTGATTCCACCACATCCACTAGTCAAGTTCAAAGAGACAGAAAACAGAGTGGTGGGGGGAGGGGGGAATGGATAGTTGTTTAATGGGTACAGTTTCAGCTTTTCAAGATGAAGAAAGTTCTGGAGATTGGTTGTACAACCCTAACATGACTGTACACTTAAAAACGGTTAAGATGGTAAATTCTATGTTATGTGTGTTTTACCACAATTTTTTAAAAGCACAGGGGAGAATTTTCACTGTTTTTATTCTGCCCCTCATGGGTCACACAAGTGTAAATGAACAGCTAAAAGCAGGCCACACAGCCCATCCACCACCCAGGACCGAAGAGAACCCAGTGGGAAGGAAAGCAGCTCTGCCACAGATGGGTGGGGCATTTAGAAATAAGCTGCCAGGCCAGGTATAACTGGGGGGCTGCACCCAGTACAACCAGAGACCTCAAGGCACAAATCAGGGGCCTCATAAGAGTCCTGCACAGACTCTCCATGGAAATGGGCTCTGAGCACACAAGGCAGGTATTAAGTGGTCAGACAGATGGGCACCTGCAGACACCTCTATACAAAGTGGGCAGAAGCTAAAAACTCCACTTGCAAGGCCCCACCCCTGCAAACTAGACTGTGGCTGACCTCTCCGTCAGATGTGATTCAAGGGCAGAATTCTCACACTAGTTTATCAATTTTCTAACTTTTGCTGTTCCCAGGTCATTTCCTATAGCCAGATACAGCCGTACCTCCACGCAGCTCTTGCCTTGTAAAATGTGGTGGGGTAAGCACGAGAAAATTCCGTCACGCTCCAGCCTGTCCCCTTGCCGCAGCTCCTGCCCTCAAGTCCTCACTCCCACTTTTGCCAAAGCCTTTGTATTTTCTACAGCTTCAGCATTTATTATGCTGCTCTAACACCTCCAGATTCACCTCTTCTCCAAGGGACAGGTATTTCTTCCACTGTGTGCTTATCCAAGCATCTGGAGGCCAATCGCATCCTTGACTCCTTCACTGAGAGATGCTGCAACTTTACCTGGTACCCTCTGCATTCAGAATTTCTCTATCCATGCCATGGGTGCCTAGACAGCAGCCTCCAGGAAGACACTCCCAGCATCCTGCCAGGAGTGCACATCCTAAACCAGTGCCCTCCCAGACCTTGGCTCCCCAAAAGATCAGTTAAATGCCTTTCTCCCAAGCAGTTCAATCCCACTCTGCTCCAAATAACAGCCCAACACCCAAGCCACCATAGTAACATTCCCTCCCTGTACTCTCATATTATCAACCAAAGGCAGGAACAGAAGAAAAACACTGCTGCAAAGTGAAGCCATGGATCATAAACCATAAACCATCATAAACCACAATGACTTGGAAATTTGGACTTTTTTTCCTTCTTGGCCTGAGGACTTTTTAAATTGGTAGACTGGAGGGGCATAAGACTTCGTCTACAGTGCCTTGTTAAAATTTCATCATACCCTTGTCAACAAGGTGAAACAATAAGAACTACATTTGAATAGCTTCGCAAATGCACAATTCACCCTCCGATGTGCTGACTCATGAACGGCACAAAGAAGGTCTCTAGTGGAAGGCCACGAGGCTCTTTCTGTATGTTTCAACATCTTTATCAATTACTTGAAGGATGGCACAGATAAAATGTTTATCAAATTCAAGGATGACAAGTTTCTTGGAGAGATGGCAAATACATTGGATGACAGAGTCATGAGATAAAAAGATCAACAGATTGGAATTGCAATAGAGGAAATAATGTTATTTGGACACTTGGATGCAAAAAAAGAAATGCACAAATGTAGGAGGTGTGAAAAAGACTTAGGAGATTTAACTGGATACAATTTCTGTATGTGACGATGGGGCGTTTTGGCTGCCAAAAAAAAAGTCAGCCAGTCTTAGACTATACTCGGGGAGGCTTTGTAAAGTAAGAGGAGAGGAGAGGTCCCCAAAACTAGGTTTCTGTCGCCACACTTTAAAAGAGAAGAGAGAAAATGGGAGAGCATCCAAGTGACAGCCAGGAGGAAGAGGGACCTGAAATCCATCTCATAGGTAACAGTTGTAGAAAGCAAGCATTCGTGGGTCCACAGGAAGGAGGGCTGGCTGGGTTCTATGTGAAGCTGATGAGGAATGAGAACACAGAATGTAGAACCAACACAAGGCAAAGGCTTTGGGTTCCATATAAGAACACACAATAGGATTTATCTGAAGTCAGAATGGGCTGCCTAAAGAGGTGATAAAGATTTCTGTGGACCTGCACATTTCAGAGATTTTATAAGCTTTATAAGCTTTCACCGACTGCTGGTAACTCTGTGGGGATGATATCTGCCCTGTTTACAGCTGAGGACACTGACCAACAAATGACCCACCTGGGATCGGTCCGTCACTAGGGGCCAGAGCTGGGGCTTACATATGGATTCCCTCACATGATTCTGAGCAGAAAATTCCTTTTTAGAGATACTGCAAGGCTGGCAAGGATGCTACCCCCCGGGGCCTGAGACCAGAAGAGAGGCCCTTCCACAGCCCGTGCACCTTGAGAGCCATCTGACCAAGCTCGGAGGGTGGACACCTCTGTCAACCCCAAAGCCCTGACCCCTCACATAAGAGCCTTACAGATACCTCAACCCACATGTAAAGGGATGAAACCCTGCCTTGGGGGAAAACTGCTATTGTTTCTGACCTCTTATTCCATGGAAAAGCATATACTGTTGCCACAAGTTAATTCCACTGCAGAACGTCAAATTCTTGTTTTTGTTCACAAACCATGGGGAAAAAATAAAGACAGACAATACACTTTCGTCCAACTCCGAGAACTCTTCCTGCACAGGCAAAGTTTTCCTTGCAGGATATAGGCGGAGCTCACAGATTCGGAATGCAGGATTTCAACTCCATCAGACAATTGCCACTCATCACCCCCTGTGTTCCCATGAAATCACATACCCACTTTTAATCTCAGTTCTCAAATAGATTTCCTTCCACGTATCCGCTGTTCTTTATAACAATTCTACTCAGAAACGGGTCAAACTTTTCTCTGCAAGTCACAGAGAAGTCGGCCCCCTCAACCTTAGCGCACAGTCTTTATTTGGTGCTGAAATTCAGATCACACCAAGATGCCCTAATGTTGAGAGTTACCACCCAATCAAAAAATCTATATGCTCTTTCACAGCAGTTGAGAAGCTCTTTTTTTTTTCTTTACAAGTTCAGGTTTATAACAATATGATTCTCAAGTACCTGGAGAACTCTGAGAAACTGAGCGACACTTGCATTTAAAGCAAACTTAGTGAGGTGCAAGGGGCCAAATGCAGCCACAGCATCTGCATCCCTCTCACCCATGCCGTTCAGGTGAGTGGGCTCAGGGGTGCTGGGGCCAGGGGAGCACTGCACACTGAGGTCCCAGGGGAAGGGGGGAACGCCAGGCTGCCACCACCCCTCACTCCAGGAAAGTGGCAGATATTCACAAAGCCACCAGCAGCACAGCTGGGACCCTGGAGCCTGCCCAAGGCTCCTTCTCATTGGTGGAGGGGTGACAGGCATGCCCACTTGCTAGGCTGTCACAGAGGATTAAAGAGCCTGGCATGGAATGGGTGGACATGAACAAATGATGCAGTGGGTAACCCCTCGAACAACCCTCCAATTCAGTCTCCCTGCATCCTTACTCAGCCTGTACTATGTTAATTTGCTTAAAAGTCAGCAGCATGGTATAGACAAGAATAATTATGCTTTAAAACAAAAACAAAACCTGGAGACATAAAAGTATGGCAATTAAGTGCAATGGGATTCCTTCAAGTGCTCCTTGGTACTGGATAATGGACGTTTCCAAATGCAAACCAGAAACGAGACAAGTGCTGCTGGGTGGTCCCACCTTAGGCGCTCTGAGAAAGTCCAAACTTTCTCCCATGTCTCCTCTTTAGGATAATGTACTATGCCGCCTTTAAGAACTCTACCCTGGACAGCAGGGAAACAGAAAACAGACGACCCTCTCTCAGGGGACAAACATACCCCTGGTAGGGGAGGTCCTCTGCGGCCGTGTTCCCCGCGTCCCACGGCTGGAGGGAGAGCCAGCTGGACAGGAGCCACGCTCAGGGGCTGCACAGAACCAAGCTACGAGTGTGGGATTGAAATGAAGTTGTTCTGCAAGGGAGAAAAAAGGCTAGACCAACGTCTCAAGTCCCCACAGTCGGCAAATCCTGTCTCCCCACGTGCGGATGGCACCACTCACAGGCAGGGTCAGCGTCTGCCCGTGGCCATCCCCACCCCTGTGCCTGCTGCATTCTGCTCAGCCCAGACCCAGCCTCTGAGGCTTAACATGTCTCCCAGTCACAGCACTGTGGCTGGAGCTGGTGGGCAGCAATTAGGGGGGGCAGTAAGAACAGGGTGTTCGCATGGGACCAGGCCTGCTGGTCCACCAGGCCCCAGGGTTAGGGAACACCACTGCGGCTACGTGCTCCAGGGTCAATGCCTTGAGAGAGGAGACACGGGTCAAAGGAACCTGGGCCAAAGCCTGGGCAAAATGTAATGACCCTGAAGACCAAGGATCCAGGGCCCTCCCACTGCTTGAGCACTCCTGCATCCACCAGGCCTCCCTCACCCCGGGTCCCCTGGTGCTCGAGGCAAGATGTACTTCTTCCCATCAAAACACGCACACCATCAGGCAGCAGCTCTCGCCAATGTATCAGATGGAAAACAACAAACCTGGGATAACACGTATTGAGTGCTTTCCACTTTTAAATGCTGGGGCCTGTGGGAAAGATTTCAGATAAAGGCTCTGATTCCTGCAGAAGAGATCTTTATTTTGTTTATATTTCTAGCAGAGCTTGGTTTCTCAAATGCTCCTGGTGAGTCCAGTATTCGTGGTCATCCATCTTCAGTAAGACTTCCAGGGCATCATGATTAGACAAATGAGAACTAAAACATTTTTAACTTATCAGAATAGCAAAAAGTATAAATCTCCTAACACCAAGCATGAGTGAGGAGAGGGGCACAGAGACTCTCCTACTTTCGGCAGGAATGCAAGCATGTAGCCATTTTGGAGGGCAACATCCAGCCAAACATCCAAATGCCCGAAACTCGTTGACCCAGTAACTCCTTTTCTGGGAACCCATCCCTCACATAAGGTGGGGTAGAGAGATAAATGTGAAAGCATTCCCTGGAATCTTATTTATAAAGTCAAAAACCAGGAAACAACCTAAATGTCCATCTTTTAAAGAAACTGCAAGGTCTCCTTACAGTGATCAATACAGAGCAATTAAAAAGAACAGAGAGCATCAATATGTTGCTGATTTTTTAAACCCCTTTACAGTAGAGAAGTCCAATAAACACCACTTCAACCAAGCAGTCAAGGTTAACATCACTGGGGGTAGGTCATGTTGATAGTGTGTTCCCTGGATACTCTGACAGAGGGCAATTCACCTCTGGGGTCTCCCCCACTGCCCAAACCCAGGATCCCAGTCTAACCACAGGAAAACCATCAGATGAACCCAAATTGAGGGACACTCTGCATAAAACCTGACCAGTGTTCCTCAAAACTGTCACAGCCACCAAGAACGAGGAACGTCTGAGAAACCGTCACAGACCAGAGGAGGTGACAGACACACAACAACTAAATGAATGAATGTGGGATCCTGCTTGGGATCCTGGGACAGAAAAGGCACACGGGGCAAAAACTGGTGAAATCTTTAAAAAGTGTTTAGTTTCATTAATGAATAGTGATGTGCTAATGCTGGTTCCTTAGTTTTGGCACACACACCATGGCAACGTAGGATGTTAACGGGAGAAGCTGTTAAGGGTTATATATGGACTCTGTACTGTCACAGCAACTTCTGTGTAACCTAAAACTATTCTAACAGAACAGGTTCACTTAAAAAAGAGACAGACAGAGACAGAGAGAGGGAGGATGACACTCATGACAATAGGGATCGTATTTACGTTTTTTGTTGTTGTTGTTAAACTATCGGTATTGCTCTGTGGCTGCTTCCCTCCTCACCTGCCGACAGGTGTATAAACACACAGGAGAGAACGCCTGGAAGAGACATACGGAGTTGTTAGCAGTGGTTACTTCTAGGGGCAGGGGGAGTGGATTCAGAGATACCAGGGAGAGGAGAGAGAAAGCTATCACCTCTACTCTGTGACTCTGGGTTGTTTTAATTTTTACAAGGAGCACATATTCATATATTACATGTACATGCAAAATCATTTTAAAAACAAAATAGACCTCTCTGCTACAGGAAGCTATCCAAGATACATTACCTTGAAAAACCACAAATTGCACATTTATGTTTAAAAAACGCCCAGGACACGACGTGTTTGCTCCATGTAGTGAGTATCTGCGAAGCTTACCTTTGGGAAGTAGGATGGAAGAAGGAAGAGCCTGAGAAGAGTGGAGACAGGAGAGCTTGGCGTTTTCGCTCCTCACCTTCTGTTTAAGTGTTTTACCAGAAGCATGTATTTTTTAATAATCATCATCATCAAAATGACAATAAATCCTCGCAGTTCATTCCATACTTGCTCCATCTCCTTGGCCCCAAACCACACCCAAAGGAGCCGACAAACATTCTGTGATTCTGATTCTAGGGCCAGACACGCCCATTCCTCTGCCCACAGCCTAGAGGTTGTGGGAGGTGGGGGGGAGCACCATCAAGGAGCACCCTGGCCGTGGCCCTCAGCCCTCACTCACCCGTTAGCTGGACCACTGGTAACAGAATCTGTCTGTCTAACAGCGTCCATGAGTATGGACACTGCTCTCCCTGGAGCATCCTGGCAGAGCTAGGAGAACGTGGTAACTGATACCCGTAACAGCAGGAAAGTATGGCAAGATTTTAACTTGCCTCTGAATCACCTTTAAACTATGCAAGGTCTCCTCCTGAGTAAACAATTTCTAATATTTTGGATTAATACTTTCTGATTAATCAACCTAGGACAAACCACTGGGTCCCCAACTGGAGCATCCAAAAACCTACTGCAACTGTTCAAAGATGCTGCTCCTTGAAAGGACTCAAAAGCAAACGGACAGAAAGAACTGTAAGATATCTAGAGGGAGGAAATAACGCAATAAAGGTGAAAAATTGTTATTCCAAATTGCTTTTAAGATCAAGTGACTTAACTTCACTAACATTGATTTTTTTTTTTTTGGAGTGATTTAATTTTGCTAACACTGGCTGAGGTTCTGCTTACTTGACATTGACAACTGGGCAAGGCAAAGTCATGCCCACTACACAGAGGAGGGGAGGAGGAAGGAAAGGCCAGGCCATGGAGGAACCATCCAAATGCAGATGCTGATGCATGGAAGCACGGGGGCTAAAAGGGAGCCTCTGAGATTAATCATGGTTTCTTTTTTAGTACCTGGGTCTCTCAGAAAGTCTGATATAAACCAGAGTCTTTTCTCCAAAAAACTACACTCAGAGTTTGCATGCAATTTCAAAAAGAGCTCTGAACCTCATCTTCGGGCCCCCTGAGTCACAGATAACTAACCAAGTACTCTCGAGCCTTAAGCATCTATAAACCACTTCACAGATGAATAAACCAAGGTCTAGGGGGATTAGATGACTTTCTCAAAACTCCCCCACTAGCTGGTGGCAGGGTAGAAATGAAGCCCTCATCGCATGCTGCCAAGCAGAGATGTTTCTAGAGAACATGCAGCACACCCAGCAGAGGTAAGCCTTGCCCCCCCCCCAAAAAAAGGGTTATAAAGTCATCCCCAGAGCTCTACCCACCACCAGAGCCTCCCATCAAGCCTCTTAGATAGCCTCAACCACCAGAGGGCAGACAGCAGAAGCAAGAAAAACTACAATCCTGCAGCCTGTGGAACAAAAGCCACATTCACAGAAAGATAGACAAGATGAAAAGGCAGAAGGCTATATACCAGATGAAGGAACAAGATAAAACCCCAGGAAAACAACTAAACGAAGTGGAGATAGGCAACCTTCCAGAAAAAGAATTCAAAATAATGATAGTGAAGATGATCCAGGACCTCGGAATAAGAATGGAGGCAAAGATCAAGAAGATGCAAGAAATGTTTAACAAAGACCTAGAAGAATTAAAGAACAAACAAACAGAGATGAACAATACAATAACTGAAATGAAAACTACACTAGAAGGAATCAATAGCAGAATAACCGAGGCAGAAGAACGGATAAGTGACCTGGAAGACAGAATGGTGGAATTCACTGCTGCGGAACAGACTAAAGAAAAAAGAATGAAAAGAAATGAAGACAGCCTAAGAGACCTCTGGGACAACATTAAACGCAACAACATTCGCATTATAGGGGTCCCAGAAGGAGAAGGGAGAGAGAAAGGACCAGAGAAAATATCTGAAGAGATTATAGTCGAAAACTTCCCTAATATGGGAAAGGAAATAGCCACCCAAGTCCAGGAAGCGCAGAGAGTCCCATACAGGATAAACCCAAGGAGAAACACGCCGAGACACATAGTAATCAAATTGGCAAAAATTAAAGACAGAGAAAAATTATTGAAAGCAGCAAGGGAAAAACGACAAATAACATACAAGGGAACTCCCATAAGGTTAACAGCTGATTTCTCAGCAGAAACTCTACAAGCCAGAAGGGAGTGGCATGATATACTTAAAGTGATGAAAGGGAAGAAACTACAACTAAGATTACTCTACCCGGCAAGAATCTCATTTAGATTTGATGGAGAAATCAAAAGCTTTACAGAGAAGCAAAAGCTAAGAGAATTCAGCACCACCAAACCAGCTCTACAACAAATGCTAAAGGAACTTCTCTAAGTGGGAAACACAAGAGAAGAAAAGGACCTAAAAAAACAAACCCAAAACAATTAAGAAAATGGTCATAGGAACATACATATCGATAATTACCTTAAATGTGAATGGATTAAATGCTCCAACCAAAAGACACAGGCTTGCTGAATGGATACAAAAACAAGACCCATATATATGCTGCCTACAAGAGACCCACTTCAGACCTAGGGACACATACAGACTGAAAGTGAGGGGATGGAAAAGGATATTCCATGCAAATGGAAATCAAAAGAAAGCTGGAGTAGCTATACTCATATCAGATAAAATAGACTTTAAAATAAAGAATGTTACAGGAGACAAGGAAGGACACTACATAATGATCAAGGGATCAATCCAAGAAGAAGATATAACAATTATGAATATATATGCACCCAACATAGGAGCACCTCAATACATTAGGCAACTGCTAACAGCTATAAAAGAGGAAATCGACAGTAACACAATAATAGTGGGGAACTTTAACACCTCACTTACACCAATGGACAGATCATCCAAAATGAAAATAAATACGGAAACAGAAGCTTTAAATGGCACAACAGACCAGATAGATTTGATATTTATAGAACATTCCATCCCAAAACAGCAGATCACACTTTCTTCTCAAGTGAGCACGGAACATTCTCCAGGATAGATCACATCTTGGGTCACAAATCAAGCCTCAGTAAATTTAAGAAAATTGAAATCATACCAAGCATCTTTTCTGACCACAACGCTATGAGATAAGAAATGAACTACAGGGGAAAAAACGTGAAAAGCACAAACACATGGAGGCTAAACAATACGTTACTAAATAATCAAGAGATCACTGAAGAAATCAAAGAGGAAATCAAAAAATACCTAGAGACAAATGATAATGAAAACATGACGATCCATAACCTATGGGATGCAGCAAAAGCAGTTCTAAGTGGGAAGTTTATAGCTATACAAGCCTACCTAAAGAAACAAGAAAAATCTCAAGTAAACAATCTAACCTTACACCTAAAGAAACTAGAGAAAGAAGAACAAACAAAACCCAAAGTTAGCAGAAGGAAAGAAATCATAAAGATCAGAGCGGAAATAAATGAAATAGAAACAAAGAAAACAATAGCAAAGATCAATAAAACTAAAAGCTGGTTCTTTGAGAAGATAAACAGAATTGATAAACCATTAGCCAGACTCATCAAGAAAAAGAGGAAAAGGACTTAAATCAATAAAATTAGAAATGAAAAAGGAAAAGTTCCAACAGACACCGCAGAAATACAAAGCATCCTAAGAGACTACTACAAGCAACTCTATGCCAATAAAATGCACAACCTGGAAGAAATGGACAAATTCTTAGAAAGGTATAACCTTCCAAGACTGAACCAGGAAGAAACAGAAAACATGAACAGACCAATCACAAGTAATGAAATTGAAACTGTGATTAAAAATCTTCCAACAAACAAAAGTCCAGGACCAGATGGTTTCACAGGTGAATTCTATCAAACGTTCAGAGAAGAGCTAACACCCATCCTTCTCAAACTCTTCCAAAAAATTGCAGAGGAAGGAACGCTCCCAAACTCATTCTATGAGGCCACCATCACCCTGATACCGAAACCAGACAAAGATACTACAAAAAAAGAAAATTACAGACCAATATCACTGATGAATATAGATGCAAAAATCCTCAACAAAATACTAGCAAACAGAATCCAACAACACATTAAAAGGATCATACACCACAATCAAGTGGGAGTTATCCCAGGGATGCAAGGATTCTTCAATATATGCAAATCAATGTGATACACCATATTAACAAATTGAACAATAAAAACCATATGATCATCTCAATAGATGCAGAAAAAGCTTTTGACAAAATTCAACACTCATTTATGATAAAAACTCTCCAGAAAGTGGGCATAGAGGGAACCTACCTCAACATAATAAAGGCCATATACGACAAACCCACAGCAAACATCATTCTCAATGGTGAAAAACTGAAAGCATTTCCTCTAAGATCAGGAACGAGACAAGGATGTCCACTCTCACCACTATTATTCAACATAGTTTTAGAAGTCCTAGCCACGGCAATCAGAGAAGAAAAAGAAATAAAAGGAATACAAATTGGAAAAGAAGTAAAACTGTCACTGTTTGCAGATGACATGATACTATACACAGAGAATCCTAAAGATGCCACCAGAAAACTACTAGAGCTAATCAATGAATTTGGTAAAGTTGCAGGATATAAAATGAATGCACAGAAATCTCTTGCATTCCTATACACTAATGATGAAAAATCTGAAAGAGAAATTATGGAAACACTCCCATTTACCATTGAAACAAAAAGAATAAAATACCTAGGAATAAACCTACCTAGGGAGACAAAAGACCTGTATGCAGAAAACTATAAGACACTGATGAAAGAAATTAAAGATGATACCAACAGATGGAGAGATATACCATGTTCTTGGATTGGAAGAATCAACATTGTGAAAATGACTATACTACCCAAAGCAATCTACAGATTCAATGCAATCCCTATCAAATTACCAATGGTATTTTTTACGGAGCTAGAACAAATCATCTTAAAATTTGTATGGAGACACAAAAGACCCCGAATAGCCAAAGCAGTCTTGAGGGAAAAAAACGGAGCTGGAGGAATCAGACTCCCTGACTTCAGACTATACTACAAAGCTACAGTAATCAAGACAATATGGTACTGGCACAAAAAGAGAAACATAGATCAATGGAACAAGATAGAAAGCCCAGAGATAAATCCATGCACCTATGGTCAACTAATCTATGACAAAGAAGGCAAAGATATAAAATGGAGAAAAGACAGTCTCTTCAATAAGTGGTGCTGGGAAAACTGGACAGCTACATGTAAAAGAATGAAATTAGAATACTTCCTAACACCATACACAAAAATAAACTCAAAATGGATTAGAGACCTAAATGTAAGACCGGACACTATAAAACTCTTAGAGGAAAACATAGGGAGAACACTCTTTGACATAAATCACAGCAAGGTCTTTTTTGACCCACCTCCTAGAGTAATGGAAATAAAAACAAAAATAAACAAATGGGACCTAATGAAATTTCAAAGCTTTTGCACAGCAAAGGAAACCATAAACAAGACGAAAAGACAACCCTCAGAAGGGGAGAAAATATTTGCAAACGAATCAACGGACAAAGGATTAATCTCCAAAATACATAAACAGCTCATTCAGCTCAATATTAAAGAAACAAACAACCCAATCCAAAAATGGGCAGAAGACCTAAATAGACATTTCTCCAAAGAAGACATACAGATGGCCAAGAAGCACATGAAAAGATGCTCAACATCACTAATTATTAGAGAAATGCAAATCAAAACTACAATGAGGTATCACCTCACACCAGTTAGAATGGGCATCATCAGAAAATCTACAAATAACAAATGCTGGAGAGGGTGTGGAGAAAAGGGAACCCTCTTGCACTGTTGGTGGGAATGTAAATTGATACAGCCACTATGGAGAACAATATGGAGGTTCCTTAAAAAACTAAAAATAGAATTACCATATGATCCAGCAATCCCACTACTGGGCATATATCCAGAGAAAACCGTAATTCAAAAAGACACATGCACCCCAATGTTCATTGCAGCACTATTTACAATAGCCAGGTCATGGAAGCAACCTAAATGCCCATCGACAGACGAATGGATAAAGAAGTTGTGGTACATATATACAATGGAATATTACTCAGCCATAAAAAGGAACGAAATTGAGTCATTTGTTGAGAGGTGGATGGATCTAGAGACTGTCATACAGAGTTAAGTAAGTCAGAAAGAGAAAAATAAATATCGTATCTTAACGCATGTATGTGGAACCTAGAAAAATGGTACAGATGAACCGGTTTGTAGGGCAGAAGTTGAGACACAGATGTAGAGAACAAACGTGTGGACACCAAGGGGGGAAAACCACGGTGGGGTGGGGATGGCGGTGTGCTGAATTGGGCGATTGGGATTGACATGTATATACTGATGTGTATAAAATTGATGACTGATTAAAAAAAAAAAAGTCATCCCCGTATGTGCCAATTCCACACAATGGTACATACGTGAAATAGTAGCGTCATAACACCCCCAGGTAACAATCTGCGTAGTAAGCCAGAGTAAGAGCTCTGCACAGCTGCTCACTATGAACTCAGGCCAGGGCTGGAGTCACAATCCAAACCCTGCACTCTGCTCACGAAACAAGAATCCACGTTTAGATCACCATAGAACACACTGGCAGCCCAGCCGGCAGCCACCTCGTCCTCCTCTAAATACCAAGCAGGCATGCAGAGCTCTCAACCAGTGGGACCCTACGCCCTGTCCAGCAGCCCCTGTTTCATGCTGGAACCACAGAGCACGTGGCACCTGCTGCGGCTCCACAAGCAAACATCTCTAGGTGAGCCAATTGTGCCGCCACATCCACATACACTCAAGTCGCATCACCAAACCAGGGCCAGGGATCATGAGGAACTTTAACTCCAGCTGAGAGATGAGTAGCTTCCACCTTCCCCATGAAGCCAGAGAGAGCAAAGCCAAAATATGAAGGCAAAATGAGACAGAGTTCTGCAGCTATAACTGTTAAGAGCTTTATTTCTTTGTCCAAATTTACCATTACACAGTAACAGTTTTGGAGCCCGACGGCATCGATGCCAAGTCCTGGCTGCTGCTGCTGCCACCTCTTCCCTGATGACAACACAGCACCTGGCTGGGGGCTGGGTCCCCAGCCTAACCATCTACAACGCACCCCCTATCCTGCTACCACAGCAGTCTTCAAAAACGCAAATCTGATGGTGCCCATTCTTCTATCTCAAGTCCTTCAAAGGCTCCCTGTGCCTTCCAGATAAAACCCAACCTCCTTAGAATGGCCTGTGAGGGCTGTGATCTGACCATGCCAATACCTCCAGCCTCAGCTCCTGGACTCCCCTTCCAAGGACAATACATGGAGCCGCCTTGGGTTCCCAAACTCCAGCACATCAGGTACACAGGTTTCCCGGGAGCTCCTTCTAACAAAACACTCATCTTCTCGACATCAGCCTTCAACACTCACCTTGGTGCCAACTTGACCCTTCCCTCTCTGCTCGGCCATGGGACACTGGCAGCACTCATCTCCCTAAACCTGTGGGTTTAGGCGCTCACTTGCTACTGGACTATGAGCCCCTGGGCGGCAGAGACTGTATTTATTCTCTGTCTTTCACAAGGGCCCACCCAGCCCAAGTCTAAGGAAGAGCGGGTCTCAGTAAACACCGGGCAAATAAATGACAAGTACAAAATCAGCTAACTGTGGTTCACGCACTCTCTCCCCTCTCCTCCTACCCAAACCGTCATGTTTAAGTCAGTGTGTGTCCATAAAAAGTCCAAATACTTCACTGAACTTTGCTAAAACTTTAAAGTGTCCTCGATCAAATCCACAATAAGACAGCACCTCATACCCATTAGGATGGCTACTACCAACCAATAAACAAGTAAGTAAACAAAATAACAAATGCTGACAAGGATGGTGAGAAACTGGAACCCTTGCGCACTGTTGGTGGGAATATAAAATGATGCAGCCTTTATAGAAGCAGTACTGTGGTTCCTCAAAAATTAATCATAGAATTACCATATGATCCAGCAATTCCAGCTCTGGGTATACACCCAAAAGAATTTAAAGCAGGGTCTCGAAGAGATATTTATACACCCATGTTCATAGCAGCATTATTCACAATAGCCCAAAGGTAGAAGCAGCCCCAGTATCCATTGAGAGATGATAAACAAAATATAGCATATACATATAATGGAATATTTTTCTGACTTTAAAAAGAAAGAAATTCTGATACATGCTACAACATGAATCAACCTTGAAAACATTATGCTAAGTGAATAAGTCAGCCACCAAAGGACAAGTGTTTGATCCTACTTATATGAGGCTCCTGAGGGTAGTCATGTTCTTAGAGACAGAAAGTACAGTGGTATTTACCAGGGGCTGAGGGGAGACAGAAATGGGGAGTTAGTGTTTAATGAGTACAGAGTTTCAGTGTGGGAAGATGAAAAGCTCTGGAGATGGATGGTGGTGATGGTTCCACAACAGTGTGAATATATTTAATGTCAATGAAATGTATGCTTAAAAATGGTTAAGATCATAAATTTTATGTTATGTGTAGGTAATTTTGTGTTTTGTACACAATTAAAATTAGACAAAAAAGTGCCGTCAATTGCTCCTGACACTGCTCTAAGTAAAATTCAAACTATTGTGTTGGCCAAAAGGTTCGTTTGGTTTTTTTCGTAAGATGGCTCTAGTAGCACTTAGCTGTCTTTAACTTCATTCAAAACAATTTTGTTAGATTGTATGTGACAGCTGTCATATTAGTGTGCATTTTTTAAAAAGACATCAAAATTGATGAATTTTTGTGTAGCCGTTTTAATATTGAAGATGGAAGGAAAAGAGCAACATTGTCGGCATATTATGCTTTATTATTTCAAGAAAGGTAAAATCTCAACCAAAATGCAAAAAAAGATTTCTGCAGTGTATGGAGAAGGTGCTGTGACTGATCGAACGTGTCAAAAGTGGTTTGCGAAGTTTCGTGCCAGAGATTTCTCGCTGGACACTGCTCCACAGTCGGGTAGACCAGTTGAAGTTGACAGCGATCAAATCAAGACATTAATTGAGAACAATCAACATTATACCACGCAGGAGATAGCCAATATACTCAAAATATCCAAATCAAGCGTTGAAAATCATTTGCACCAGCTTGGTTATGTTAATCGCTTTGATGTTTGGGTTCCACATAAGCGAAAAAAAACCTTCTTAACCGTATTTCCACATAGGATTCTCTACTTAAATGTAATTGAAATTGTTCCGTTTTTAAAACAAATTGTGACGGGTGATGAAAAGTGGATACTGTACAACAATGTGGAACGGAAGAGATCACGAAGCAAGCAAAATGAACCACCACCAACCACACCACAGGCCGGTCTTCATCCAAAGAAAGAGATGTTGTGTATATGGTGGGATTGGAAGGGAGTCCTCCATTGTGAGCTCCTTCTGGAAAACCAAACGATTAATTCCAACAAGTACTGCTCCCAAGTAGGCCAACTGAAAGCAGCACTCGATGAAAAGCGTCCAGAATTAGTCAACAGAAAATGCGTGAACTTCCTTAAGAATAATGCAACACCGCATGTTTCTTTGATGACCAGGCAAAAACTGCTACAGCTTGGCTAGGAAGTTCTGATTCATCCGTTGTACTCACCAGACATTGCACCTTCGGATTTCCATTTATTTAGGTCTAAAATTCTCTTAATGGAAAAAATTTCAATTCCCTAGAAGACTGTAAAATGCACCCGGAACAGTTTTTTTGCTCAAAAAGACAAAAAGTTTTGGGAAGATGGAATTACGAAATTGCCTGAATAATGGCAGAAGGTAGTGGAACAAAAGGGTGAACACGTTGTTCAATAAAGTTCTTGGTGAAAATGAAAAACGTGTCTTTTATTTTTACTTAAAAACCGAAGGCACTTTTTGGCCAGCCCAATAGTTTTAGACAGTGGTAGCTGCCCCACCATGCAAAAAGGCTGCAACCCCAAGGTTTGGTGATCAGGCTGCAAGGGGTGCAGGAGAAGGTAGCTGCTGACCACTGGGACCCACTGCCAGCCCTGAACAGATCTGCACACCAGGAGCACGCTGGTCTCTTGCACACTCTTCTCCCATCTTCCACAGTCTTCTGAAGGCACCACCCGGGGGCCCAGCTCTCAAAAGGCATTTTCAGAGAGACTCCGGGCAGACACTCTGCAAATACAGACACTGTTCGAACCAGACAAGGCTGCTCCTGGAGGCCCAGGAAAGAGGTTGTGCCTGGCCACTGGGAAGATGCCAAAGGGCAGGCACAGAGCAGGTCAGAGGAGGAGAGGCCCAGGAGGGTATCTGGAAGCAGAGTCCAGTAGGAAGCCAAGGATGGAAAACCCCAGAGAAGCAAGAGTCTGGGTTCTCTTTAACCCCCTGCACTAATCAGCTCAAGCAGGAAGTTGGGGGTCTGTGCCCTTGTAAGTTGCAGCCTCAGCGAGGACCCACAGGGCCAATTCCCGGTGGTCTAAAGACCACAGTGCACCACTGCTGGGCTCATGTACCCGCCAGCCAAGTTTCCATTCACTTCCCGGAAATCATGGTGAGGTTAACCATGAATTCAAACACGGCATCATTCTTAAAAGCCAAGAGCTCCTGCTGAAAAGTTAAATCGAATTCTGAAATGCTAGGAGCCAATCAATCTTCAGATTTTCAATCTAGTGAAATTCAATCCTCCAGTATACATTGGGTGGAATGGCAAAGAAACAGATAAATTAAAATAATCCAAAACTGGTTTCTATTTAGCTTTCTAGTATGATTTGGGGCCATAAAACTGACTTTCCTCTTTACACTTGAACTAAGATATTATTAAAATGAATTTGCAATTTTCAAATTATGTTAACAAATGGCACCCAGTTATCTGCAGAGTGGCAGGGCAAAAATCTAGGCTATGAAAAATCATGTAGGAAAGAAGAGGAAGAAAAAATGTATATGTGGAATGCATACTGTGGGACCCAACTCTTCACAGGGTTTCCCAAACATCTAGAAGCTCGGGGGGTGGGGGTGGGGGGCGCTACATAATTTGCCCCAAATCAGTCACTAAACGGTGGAATGCAAGCCCAGATTTACCAAGACCAAAGCCCACGCACGCTCTCAGCACACGGAGGGGCTCCTCCAACTGCAATTCTCCTTCTATTCACTAAACGGTAGCATCCCAACGGCCAAACTTGCTCCTTTTAAAAGAGAAAATAAAGAAAGCTCCCTGCCCTCATCTGAATAAGCTTTAGTTATGTTTGTAAAACATTCAGAAAAGGCCATAAAAAGATCTTCACTGAGGACTGTGCTAAGTATTAAGTATTATTCAATAAACCACAGCTTGGAGGCTGCCAGCTGACGTCTAGCTATAACCTGGTAAGAGCTTTGGATGAATACATTGGGGTTTTTTTTCCTGTTTCAATTCTTAGGTATCATTTACATTCATCTGTACCCCTTCTATTAAAAAACATAAAACAAAGAAGCAGAGCTACACAGTAAGACACAACCAGATAGGTGGCATATTATGATAAACAAAGATGACAATAAAACATTTTTCCAGCTGTGATAAACATATTTAAGATCTATCGCAGAGGCTGTTGGAGCCACAACTGAAAACAATCAAAATTACAAGTTGTTTATAACATAGAATTTATGTCTTTAAAGCTTTCATTTTTTAGGCAGAGGCTGTCTCCCTAGGAGATCATTCCCTTACCTTTTTTTTCAAATTTGAACTTTTTTTTTTAAACTTTGGTTCTTTGTTTTTTTAATATATAAATTTATTTATTATTTTTGGCTGTGTTGGGTCTGCGTTGCTGCTCATGGGCTTTCTCTAGTTGTGGTGGGCAGGCTTCTCATTGCGGTGGCTTCTCTTGTCGCGAAGCGCAGGCTCTAGGTGCGCAGGCTTCAGTAGTTGTGGCACGTGGGCTCAGTAGTTGTGGCTCACAGGCTCTAGAGCATAAGCTCAGTAGTTGTGGCGCACGGGCTTTGTTGCTCCGCAGCATGTGGGATCTTCCCGGACCAGGGCTCAAACCCGTGTCCCCTGCATTGGCAGGCAGATTCTTAACCAATACACCACCAGGGAAGTCCCGAACTTTTTTTTTTTTAAGTTGTGACTTTTTTGAGGCTGCCAACACATCCAAAGTGATTTAACAACTGGCTAAGGGATGGGCAGCACCGTTTGCAAACAAACAAAGCACTTGGCTCAGCTCAGAGGCTGAGTTGCTAAAGATGCTGCTCCGAGGGGCCTCATCAGCCTCCAGGGCTCTTCTAGGGATCCATACCCACCAGGTGGTCACAACACTTGCATTTCATTACATCTTGATATTCTGAACAATAAGTTCAAGTAACAGGTGTCTCAGTGTCCCAGAGATCAAGAAGGAAGAGAGTAAGAGGAATGAGGAATTATGTCCAGATTTCTAAACATGCATGCCTTCGTGCCATTTCTTGGCCTCTAAAACCATTTGGTTTCTATATAGAGGCTTCCCTCCCCTACTTAAAACACACACACACACACACACAACAAAAAACTTTAAACAATAAACCTTGCCATCCAACTGTGACTGATGAGATGTGCTTGTGAAATTGGCTTGTCAGATGCACTTATATAAGAGGATACCCAATTGACTGCAGTTCATAACATCCCTGACATCTTAAAAACTTCAATAGACAACAATTTCCTCAACAAACAAAACTACTGTATATGGAACTAAGCTGAGCTAAGATTACCTCATCCTTTAAAAACCGACGGCAATAAACAAGCTGCAACCCAGCTGGGCAGTGCCCAGGGAAGACACATCCCTTTGTAGAATCCAGGGGACTTGCCAGCCACCTCCCTGCCTTGTAAGCAGGAACGGCCCCCAAATCTGAGACAACAGAGGAGATTCAACAGAACTGGATAACATCAGATTGTGAAAGACTTATACTACTAAACGGAACACTTTACTTTTTGAATCTTAAAGTAAACATCCAGATCACTTGAGGAATCGCTGAGGTGTACCTTTGAAAAGGTACTTTATCTCCCTTTGAAGTCAGACTAGTCAGATCCTCTAAAACCTAGTAATGCCAACCCAATTCCACCTGTCTTAATGAACACCTACTATGTGCCAGGCACTCTGTCAGACCCTAGGGAAATAAAGAACATTTTCCCTGCTTTAAAGAACCCCTGTAACAATGATGGGAGAGAAAAATAAACCAATCACCCCAGTACCGTGTAGTGTATACAAGATGCACTGGCAGGTAAAGAGGTCACTGACACAAGAGGTTAATCGACTCTAGGGAGGGAAGGACTGCCCAAGAGCCCACCTGGAGCAAAATGCACAGCAAGAAAAGTTCAGTATTACCATCCACTGCATCTGAGACCCCCAAACAAGCCATTAAATATAAATTTTAAAAGCAACCCAGAGAAAGATATTAGTTTCTATGTCCCTAAGGAAAACGTAAAAATGTAGACAAGTTCTTCAATTAAACCTCTAACATTTCTGAATCAACTATTTAAAGAAAAAGACTCCTCTTATATTTGACACTTTTCCCCACAAAAAAATAATCCAAGAGCACAGACATGCTTTTTCAATGTTAAGGTTGGTCCCCTTGGGCCCTAAATGGAACACCAGCTCACCCAGCAGAATACCCTCAGCAAACATTTCTCCTAGAACATTCCCAGCCCTTCCTGGAAAACAACTCAGATCACCTTTGTAAATCCAAGATCCCTAGTATCAACTGGGAGATGGAAGTTACTCAAAATCATGTCAAACCAGATCACCACTGAATACTCTGTGTGACCAGATGGCAATGGCAGGCCCCTTGCATGTTTCCAGGGTGCAGGCTGCTCACATATCCACCCTGTCGTTCATTCATCAATCCTGCCCCCCCCCCTCAGATGATCCTGTGACTGAGGGCATCCTCAAGGGCAGCCAACTCCTTCCTAATCACTCTCCACCCTACATGGAGAATCACGCAGCTCAAACGAAACAGTACAAGGGCTCCATCAAAATTCCAGATCGATTTTACATGACCCAACAGAAATCATAGCATTTATCCTCTCCCACCCAACCCATGCTGAATAATGACAGTCTCCTTGTGATCACGTGTACCAGACAATAATCAAGATGACATCAGAGAAATCCTAAATTCAAGGATCTTGGCTTGATACAGGTCTAAATCAGAGACACGAGCAGAATTTTCAAATTAAACTGAGCCAGACTTACATAAGGACAAGATTCTCCACTGAGGTGAAGGGCGTGTCACAGCACCTTTTCTTATAGGTGCTGTGACCCCTTCACCTCAGTGGCCCTTATTATAGCTCCGAGGCTGGAGCATGAGCCCAAGAGGATCCAAGCCGTCCCTCACATAGAACATCACCCAGGGTGATGGTGTCCCAACTCTTCTCCCACCTCTGCAGCCAGGAACCACATGAGGTTATCCAAGCCACCCTCTGGAGTTCCCCAACTACCCAGCAAATTACAATGCTACATCAACCTGGAGGTTTATCCAGGGGCTAGCTACCCCTTGGGATGAACCCAAATATGCAAGCATCTTCCTCTCCATAAAGCCTGCAAGGTCAATGCAACTCCAATGCACAGATTACAATCAATGAAAACCTCCCTTATAACAACAGCAACAGCCAATGGTGGATGCAAAGCAAGAATTAAACAAGCAGGTGTGTGTCATGTACCAGATAGACAGATGTGTGTAAGAAATAGAGTGCAGAGAAAGGAGACAGAGTGCTTGGCCTCAAGGAGCTCCTTATCCTTGCTCCTGATAAGCAAGGCAGATGTGTAAAGAGACAAAATCCTAACATAAGCAAAATACTAAGGAAGCTTAAAGAAGGAAGTAATTAATTCTGGTTCTTTGGGGGAGGGAAGGAGGCCCAGAACAAAGAAAGCACTTGCAGGTCTAACCAAGAATAAAAGAGAAAAGTAACTAAAAATAGAAATGAGAAAACACATATTGAAGAAATAACACCAGAAAGAATACTCTACAGACAACTAAGCTGTAATTTTTGAATGTGATTAGATTGATTTGTTGTAAATCTTTAACCTACCAAAATTCATTTTTAAAAAACCCCAGAAATCTGGAACAGACCAATAGCCATGGAAGAATTTTTTGAAGTTGTCACAGAACAATCCATTTTTTAAAGCATCAGCCTCCAACTGTTTAATAAGTGAGCCCTTTCAAACCTTCAAAGGACACTGTATTGCCACTATATCAACTGTTGCAGAGAAGGTAAAAAGGTAATCACTGGTAATTCATTTTACAAAGCTAGCATAATCCTGATAGCAAAATCAGGAAAAGACAGCATACAAAGAGAACCATAGAGTTATCTCACTTAAATATAGAGATGAAAAAATTTTAATGCAATGTAACCAAACCGAATTAGGAATCTAAACAGTCACCCAACACAACCAAAAACAGTCTATCCCAGGAATTTGAGGAATGACTACCAGGTAATCTATTCCCACATCACCTTAATGGGTATAACAACAACAACATCTGAATCTAAATGGATACCAAAACAACATCTGATGACAGTCAACACCCATCCCTAATTAGTCACCCATGAAAACCAGACAGATAATTCTTCAACATGATGAAAACCTCTCTTAAACCAAAAGATATCATACATATTGAGGAATACCAGGAACATTAGCATTAATATAAGCCAAAAAGGACAAACCTCCCCATAAACAGCATTTAATACTATTCAGATGAACCAGCCAATGCAATAAGACCCTGCAGCCAGCGAACACTGCTTGACTGACCCACCCCCCACCCCACCCCCACAGCAGGCCCACTAACCACCTCCCACCTTCTAGCCGGGGGTGGCCATGTGAGGAAGTGACAGTTGGCTAAGCAGGACTTGCTGGCAAATCATTCTGCCCTTTTGCCCTTTGCCTTTATACCTTCCTCTTCTTGCCTGCCTGAAACACAGATGTGATGCTTGGAGGCACAGGGGCCATCTTGTGACATGAGGACCAAAGACACAGTGATGGATGGAGAAACAGAAGCCTGGACTGTGGTCCTCCATGCCCTCTTTGAGCACACTGCAGTGGCCACAGACTGCTTCCCTCTAGACTTCTTAAACTGGAAAAAAAGCAGCCCTGACTGCTTAAGCCTTTATCAGGCAGATGTCCTGTTATTTGTAGCCATTTATCTTCCTAAATGATACATACCTGAAACAAAGTACTGAAAAAACTGGAAACAAAGTTATCCTTATTGGTCGTCAGGGACTCTCTGCATAGAAAAATCAGGAGAATCAACTGAAAGAAACTATAACTAACAAGAGCAATCAATGAATTGGGTAAATACAAGATAAATATACAAAATTCCACAGCTTTCCTCACACACAAGCAATAATCAGTTAAAAGATATAAAGGGGAATAAAGATTCCTTCCACAATAGCAACAAAAGAGTGTTAATTACCTAGGAATAACCCAAAGGGAAAAGTATAAACCTCTATGACTTTCTTAATAGATAAATAAAAGTTGAATAAAGAGAGCCATGAAATGTCCTTGACTGAAGTCCAAATATCTGGAAATGTTATCTTCTCCTTAATTGATTTATTAACAATCACAACCAAAATCCAATGGATTTTTTTCTTTTTTAGGAGAGTGGTGGAGAAGATGACTTGCAAAACAAAACAACACACACACACACGCAAAACTTAAGGTGGAAGAATGCTTCTCCAAAAATATTTCACTGAGTGGAGATTCTTCCTAGAGGATATTAATATATATAATGAAGCTACCATGTGTAAGATAGTATGATTTTACCACAAACAGCACACAGATCAGAGGGAAAAGATAGTTTTAAAATAGATCCTATAATATAAAATATATTAGATAATCCAGTGAAGATAAAAATAAAACATCACCATGTGGAGAAAACGGAATAATCAACGGGAGACGTATCTCAATTTATTGAAATACAAAATAAATCCTCGAAGCATTAAAGAACTAAAAGAAGAAGATGAAACATAAACTAAAACGGTGAGATTAAATTTTTTAAATGCTAAAACTGCAAGGCTCAATTTAGCATTCAATACTGGTGAAGAACATGGGTGACAGGTACTGTTGCTGGGAGGTTAAATTAGGAGTTTTCTGGAAAGCAATTTGGCAGTATTTATCTAGGATCAAAAGTATGCACACTTAAAGAAGTCCTAATATTCCATACTTTCAACTTTTAGGAGTCTGACCCAAAGAAATAATAAGAGTAGCAGATGAACAATAGTACACATGATTTTATCACAGTATTTTTAATGGCAAAAATTGTAAAATGCTTAAATTTAGCAATTATACAATTATAATTTTAATTATTTAACTAAAGACCATATTCCAGATGATAAAAATATAATGCAAGAGACAAAAATTCACAATGTGATGCTAAGTGGGGTAAATGAGGATAAAAATCTGTGTAGAGTGAACACCTATTTTGTTTTTAAAATATACAGGTACACACATAAGCTGAAGGGGAATAAAAGATCTTAGGAAATTACAACAAACTATTAACAATGTTTACCTCTACACTGATTGACTACAGATGATTTTTATTTTCCTTTTTTCCCAATGATAGTTTCCGATTTTCCCCCTAATAACCATTTATTACTATTATAATTGGAAAAAAGCAATAAATGTAATAATTGTAGCATAAGATGGCAGGCATATTTGCCCCTAATTAAAGGTTCATTGTTCATCACAGTGGCACATTATCTTTAAACAGGTCAAATATGTGAAATGGTTGTACTGCCATATGCACACGTGATTGTTGAATCAATTCTCACAGCTATATGAACCCTCTCGACTACAGGGCTCATCTACAAGAAGCAATGGGCTCTATCGGGAGTGCAGTAAGTGGGAGAGGGCAGGAAGTTTTGCTTTGGTTGTGATCTTAGAACTCTCTGGTCTCCGTTTCTTTGCATTTCATAAAACCCACCACGTGCCAAGTACCATGGACCCAACAGTGAACACAATTCTTGCATTCATGGAGCCTTCAGTTTCTCTTTCCAAAATTTTAGGTTAAAGCAATCATGATCACTGTTTTGTCCTTTTGGCAAGTGTAATTATGATTTGGTAACAAATGCTGTCTCAATACAAGAATTAGATTCTGTAGTAATTTTAAAGCACAACTAAAATCCACTCTCCCCCAAAAGCTGAAAATTTATCATTATTACTTTTAAACATACACGTTTGCTATAGATAGCATTAACATTTTGACCATTCAGAGACCACCACCAACTCATTCTGCCAATTAAACTTGTCTATGGCCCCCAAGACAGTGTTCACTAGACGAGAGAAACATGGTTCCACAGTTGTACAAATATTTTTTAGAGAAATTGCAATGACAATGGAAAGTTCACTGGATGAGGAGAAAAGGGAGCTCTCTAGATTTCCAGAGAGAACATGCTGGCCTCAAACACGCAAAATTCAAAACTAATTAGCAGAGCCCGACACAGAGGGGGTGCTTATTAGGTATTTGTACATCCACTATTTCACAGAATGAACAGCAATTTTAAAAAGCAGTTGCTCCGTCTGCTAATTCAGAGCACCCTGCTCCCAAGAGCTCTCTCTACATCATCAGCAGAAACTGGAAAGATTTCTTCATCAGCCAGAGGTGAGGCAGGTGTGTCTAACTGTAACTTAGAGTTTGTACCCCGTGTGGGAGAATCCAGCAGTTACCACCTATTTCGTTATAAACGCGGTGTTTCCAAAGATGATGTGTAAGGCTACGGAGAGTCAAAGGTCTTTGTGCTTAAAAAAAAAAAATCACTAAAAACTAAAAGTTATACCCAGGGATTGAGTATTTGCTTTAAAAAAAAAAAAAATCACTAAAAACTGAAAGTTATACCCAGGGATTGAGTATTTTTTCCCCCAATTTTTATTGTTGAGAGAGCCCCCAAAAACTAGAGATAAGAGAGCTGTTATTCCCCCACTGGATGGGCAGTTGAGGAAAGACAAAACAGAAAGACATGTCTCCTGTTTATGACCTCTAGGAAGAGTCCCCCAGAATATGGGCTGTTCCACCACATATCAATTAACCAGATTGTGTAAAACCACCTGCCCTCCAAACAGATGCTACCATAACCCCAGAGAAGGCAGGCAACAGCACTTTAACATGCTCCTAGATGAAAACACAGCCCAGCATCTGCACAGAACAGGTACTGAGCTACACAATGGGAACTGGACATTAGGAATTCTACCCAGAAACATTTTCATTAATCTTCATGAAAGCCCAGATCAAGTATCAGTAGATATCTGCTTCAACTTTTTAGGCCCCTGGATTGGGGGTGGCGGGGGGAAACCATTCACCACAGATGAAATGGTTCTGGGGCCAGAATTAGTTAACACAATGAGAACCACTTCAGTGGCTAAGATATCATCCCTTAAAGCCGAAAAGGTTCTTCTATTTCTAAAAATGTTGACTTTTATCACAAATTAGATCAGAACTTTCAAATAGAAGGAATAAAATTTGTAACACGGAAGCATTTGAACTTGAGACACTTTTGCTGATCCGCACTTTTATTTAATGAAAAGGGTTGGTGGGAAAAAAAATGTGAAGGCTGACATTCCATCATTTTGTTGATTACTTTGGATCTTTCTTCCTTGTTGCAGGAATTATAAATATTCCCACTTCTTTTATATTCACAAAGTGTAATTTGTACCTGAACAAGTCTTTCAAAAATAAACATTAACATTATAAGGGAAACAAGTGGCATTGTTGCAAATGTCTGTGTGCCCTAGAGAACTCACTATTGCTTGGGTTATATTCACACATACACCATAAAGCTTAAGAAGGAACTTAAATTTCGCCTGTGCACTTCTGTGCTGATTAAACTGAAGTTCTTTTAACTTATCACCTTCATACTGCCTGTCCAAACAAAAAGATCTCAAGAATTCCTTTGCAATAGCCCAAACAAGAGCCTAAACTTGCGAAGCTATTTTTCAGAGCTCAATAGTACAACAACAGGAAGTAGAACTTCTGGGATGGAAATTTTGCTATTTATTTTTTCTTTCAATGGCTGCTTTTAAACGAGAGAGAGAAAAAAAATGTCTACAGACATTACAAATCCTGGAAGCTATGAATCAGGAAGTGGGAAATGGTTGATGCTGAAATGGCCAGCCTGAAAACCCTGGCTCTTTCATGTCTTCAAGTCTCCAGGGCCAGGAATTTCAGAAATCTTAGGCATTTTGCATTATTTTCTGAATCTTAAAAGAGCCGAGACTTGAGAGAGAAAGGCCAGGGAAATTAACCAGTGAGTAAGCCCCTAACCTCTGGCTTCATGCCCCTACCACCACACATACCTTGCCCCCATAATTAAAGGTTCAGTGGGGACTTACTGTCTACAAATGGGGTTTTGTTTAAGATGTTGCTCAAGAGAAGGGGGTGAAAGGTCCTGATGGGCACAGACAGAGCCGACCCCATGCTTCAGCCTCCTTGTTCCCTCCCAATGTGGAACATGCAATAGACTCAGGACCCTAAATATTTCACATCTCAAAACACCCTACAATTGATGGATAATGACGCTCACTTTTGTTTTCGGGAAAGACTCTACCTGATAGATTCTATTAAATCTGAGTAAAATTCAAAGGCCCACAGAACAAAACTGCGCGAACGCTTTCAGACATGCAGATTTGAGGGGGACATCGCTCCCTCACCTGTTTCAAATGGAGCTCAAGCAACAGTGCAGTGCTCACTCTCTGCAAAGACACCCAACAAACGTCTGCATAGGAGTTTATCATGCTGATCGAGGGCAAAGAGCTCACCACCATCCTCCTTCCAAAAGTAATGACAACTCAATCAGAAATGCCTTTCCATTCCAAAGCCCTCACAGTCCAAACACCAGAAAGCTACCAGGGCCTGGAAAATATTCCCAATTATTTCCTACAGGGATCAGACATACCACCTCCACTAGCAGGT
Source organism: Balaenoptera borealis (assembly GCF_965194805.1). Classification (NCBI taxonomy): domain Eukaryota; kingdom Metazoa; phylum Chordata; class Mammalia; order Artiodactyla; family Balaenopteridae; genus Balaenoptera; species Balaenoptera borealis. Next base: position 135,380,087 of record NC_138866.1, on the reverse strand, counting down.
TGTATGCGATGACATGTTTAAAAAAATGTTGATCTGGGGTGGGAAGCAAAGGAAAAAAGAATGGAAAATGAAGTCATTTCTACTTATTCCTATCAGATGTGATAATTTGGGAGGCCTTTGTCTGGCATCACAATAAATCTGTCATAATCAAATACAGGCAAACACACCCGGAATGTACAATGCGATGGCATGCTCGCATACAGGAGGGACTGGTCTCCTCCATCTCCCCAAAAAAGGTCTGGGTTATTTCACAAAGACCAGTGGCCACCAGTGTGTTTCTTTAACTTACACGAATAAGAGAACCAGTCTTTAATGAACTGCTTTTGCCCTCGAGACTCAACCACATCCCTCAGCCTGGCCTCTGAGGACCCCCAAAACCATTCCCAATCTGCCTCCAGCCTCATCCTCCACTACCACCACCTCCACAAACCCTCCTCTCTAGCCTTTTCTTCAAGCCCCACCGCACGCTGTTAAGGTCCTAACCTCAGCTCACCCCATGCCTAGTGAAATCCTGGTCCTGCAAGCACCTCTTCCAGGGGGCCTCAGGATCTCCCCCTCAATTTCCACCGCCCTTTCCCACTCTGCTCACCCTGTTCTCATTCACTGTGGTGCCCAGGCCTCTCCCAGCAGCTGTGCAGGCCGGATCTTCTCAGCCACACAGTAAGCTCTTTTTAAGGCTGGAGCTGCATCTGTGACACCTTCCTACCACCGGCAGGTCCCTGAACATCCAGACACTCCAATTTGTCTCTCTTCAACTCCTACAAAACCAGATTCTCTCTATCGAGCTCAGCTCAACATCCCTTAGGCCCTTGATCGACCTGTTCGCCTCCTCGGCTCTGCAGTAAAAGCATCACCAAACCTTTCCACTCTGCTGCTCACTGTAGCCACATCCAAGTGGCGCCCTCAGCCCCTGCTCTCACAGGCGCCCGGGGTGGGCCTGGCATCAGAGAGAAAGACGAAATGAGTGAACAGGACCCACTGCCCCTCCAGGAGCCAGATCACCCTCCAGGCCCCATGCAGCTTGGTCGGCCTCTGGGACCACGCTCAGGGCTCGAAGCTGGGACACCGAGCCAGCTGCACGGCCCAGCGCAGGCAGCCTTCGACTTCCACACCTACCTGGCAGGGCTGCTGAGAGGACAGAGGGAAGGTGGATGTGAGCTCTTCGCCCACCGCCCTCGTGGGAGTTGGGGCCTGAATTCCCAGGGCCGAGAAAAGGCTGGTCCGTGTGGTCCCGCTGCCGCCCTGCTCCCACCACCCTGCCCATACATCTAACCCTCGACCTTTCTCTGTCCTTTCATCCATAAGAATCCACAGCTGCCACGCACACATGACCCTCAGGGCAACTTTCTGATCAAGACAAGAAAAAGGTGGCAAATCGGCCTTCAATTAGGAGCCCAGGGCGGCAAGAAAAGGATCATAAATTCCCCACAAATAACTGGCACACACTCACTGAACATTCAAATGGGTGGTCATGGTGGAGTTCGGGGCGGGGGAGAAAACCTCACATGGGCTTCTATCCCCTTCACTTAAACACGCCCCATTTTCAGGCAGCGGAGGATCCAAGAAGCATGATAAACGTCCCTTGCAGGTTTCAGATCAGCAAATTAAAGGGGCTAACCGAGTCCTAAGGAAGCCCAAACCGCAGGCAGCAACCCGCACGCAGGGATCCTCCTAGCAGAAGTCTTAAGACGGTCCCATCCGTCTCTAAACTGCTCACAGGATTAACGGGAAGGTAATGGGATGAAGGCTTGATCGATACTGATTTCATGGGAGTGACTCATCCTTAAATCCTACCCAGCTTAAAACTCAGCTGTGAACAGAAACAAAACAACATAATAGCAAGGTCAGACTGAAAATAGCAAGTATGACTTGTAAACAGTTCATGCTTATAAACAATTACAAGTCACCTCCCCAGTCATCCAGCCTTCTGGATGTGCTGAGAGGAAGTACCGCTCAGACTCCCAAGTGGGCCAGAGGCAGGACTGTCCTCAGCACAGCCCGCATCAACCCCTCCCCACCATGCTGGAGTCAGGTTTACAAAATAGACCCTGAGGAAGTTAAGATGAGTGCCTCCGAACTGCATTCCATGCATTTGAAAGATGAGTGCTCACCAAGGAACCGAGCTTTCAAAAACTCAAAGTTAAGCTGTCCTGGAGTACAATTCCCCCCAGGAGCTACTTCAGAGTTTAAAGGCAGCAACTTCTTTGTCCAAAAATGGCAGAAATGGGGTCATGGGAGATTTCCCAATAACTGTGTTCCTCTCAAGAAGCATTCACTTTAAGAGAAGCATTCAGGTGCCCAGAAGACAAACCATACGTTTTAGGCATTTGGCCAAAGCATCAGAAAGCAAATGTGCTTAGTGCCATCTTGAAAGTATATACTTTTAGGTACTGAATTTCACTTAGTTTTTCAAACCTAACCTGTAACCAACTCTCAAAACTGGCCAAGAACAAATATATATATATTATATGTATTATAATAATATAATGTAACATATATACTATCCCATCGTTATGGAATGCATGTTTGTGTCCCCCGAAAATTCATATGCTGAAGCCCTAACCCCCAGGGGGATGGTATTAGGATGTGGGGCCTTGAGGGTCATTAGGTTTAATGAGGTCATGAGGGTGGGGCCCCTTGGTGGGATGAGTGTCCTTAAAAGAAGAGACCAGAGCATGCTCTCTCTCCCTCCCTCTCTCTCCACCACGTGAAGATACCACGTGAAGATGGCCATCTGCAAACCAGGAAGTAGGCCCTCATCAGACACCCGATCTGCCAGCACCTTGATCTTGGACATCCAGCCTCCAGAACAGTGGGAAGTAAATGTCTGTTGTTTAACCCCTCAGTCTATGGTAATTTGTCATAAAAGCCTGAGCCAATGCAGACATCCCTCCAGCTCCATAAGAGCACATCACCAACTTGGGAAAGGGGTACACCACCCTCTTGTCACGTGACAATACCTCCTGCCCAGGGGAAGACAAGAGTGGTCCCTCGGGCTTGCTTCCAAGATGCAGGGAAAATACCAGTCCAACCTCCAAACCTGGCTGAGCTGCCAGCAGTAAGATTCCTCCCACAGGGCCCACACCTAGAGACTGCTCAACTGAGCAGGGTGGAGAAAAGTCATTTCACAGCCAAACAGGCTTGCCTACCTCCCGGTCTTGTTGGAATCCAGCAGGTCCAGGCCTGAGCCCTGACTCCTGGTTAAACTAGAGGGTGACAACTTAGGACAAAGAACCAGGCCCAGAGAGCATCTGCTGGAATGGTGGGCAGGCGGGCCTGGCCTTGGACGTGCAACACATGCCCTGTGCCCTCAAGTAACACACCCCTTGGGGCCTCCATTTTCTCTTCTGTACAGGAAGGCGCTGGCTCTTTTCTACTTTGGAGATGCTCCCATTCTTGCTTGCAGAGGTCAAGCCCTTTCCTTCAGGGCTCCCTATGCCGTGGGGGAGACAGTGTGCAGGAAGAAATTGAGCTGTCAAAGCAAATGAAAAACTTCCAGTCTAATCAGTGAGGAAACCAAATATCTAAACAAATCTCTCTTCTGGAAAAATAAGAAAATGAAAAAGCAATTACATGTCACATGGCTGATTAGTAATAAATTTCATTTGTGAGTAGATGGCATGAGAGTCTGACTCCTGACTTGCTTCCCCTGAAAGGAAAACATGATCTGCAATACTCTCTCATTATGGAAAACGAACCCATCCCTGGTGACTCAGCTCAAATCTACATTTGTTGGTAAGGCCTCCCTTGACCTCACACACCCTCCGCTGTGCTCCCATGGCACCTGTGACACCCTTGGCTTGCTTCTCCACCGTGGCCACCACGGGCAGGGTTTGGCCTTCTTCAGTTTGTCTCCCCCACTCTCCCACATGGCATACACTCATAGTTGAACCAATCAAGAAATAAGATTTTTTGAAATTGTGGTAAAATAAACACAACATAAAATGTACCACTTTAACCATATTTAAGTGCACAGTTCAGTGTCATTAAATACATTCACACTGTTGCACAACCATCACCACCATCCATCCACAGAACACTTTCCATCTTGCAAAACTGAACCTCCAAACCCATCAGACACTAACTCCCCATCCTCCCCTCCCCCAGCCCCTGGTACCCACCATTCTACTTTCTGTCACTATAAATGTGACAGCTCTAGGTACCTCATATAAGTGGAATCATATGGTATTTGTTTATTTGTGTCTGGCTTATTTCACTTAACATGATGTCTTCAAGGTTCATCCCTGTTGTAGCATGTGTCAGACCCTCTTTCCTTTTTAAGGCTACATAATATTTCATTGCTTGTATGGGCCACATTTTGTTTAACCATTCACCCATTGATGGACACTTGGTTTGCTTCCACCTTTTGGCTACTGCAAACAATTATTTGCTGCTATGAACATGGGTGTGCAAATATCTCTGACTCCCTGCTGTCGATTCTTTTGGCTATATACTAACATAGGACTGCTGGATCAGACTGCAATTCTACGTTTAATTTTTCAAGGGACCACCACACTTTTCCACAGCGACTGCACAATTTACTTTCCCACCAGCAATGCACAAGGGCTACAATTTCTTCACATCCTTGCCAACAGTTGTTGTTTTCAATTTTTTGATAATTGCCATCCTCATGGGTGTGAACTGGTATCTCATTGTCATTTTGATTTGCACTTCCCTAATGACGAGTGATGTGGAGCATCTTTTCATGTGCTTATTGGCCTCAAGGAATAAGTTTTAAACCAAAGGAATTAACTCCTCCCCCTAAGAAAAGCACCATTTCTTACTGTGGGTTGTTTCATCAAGTTGGTTGAGTAAGTGGTTTGGATTCAAGACACATTTCTCTTAGAAACACCACCAAAGGTGATGGCCCCCTAGTGAGACCACCCAAGCCCACTTGACAAGCTCTTGAAGCAGGACTAAACCTGGATCCCCATTCTGGTAAGCAGAGACCCCGTTCAACCCAAGAGAGCAGAGCAAGAGGGCAATTCCTTCTCTCTGTCCTAGGGGAAGCTCTCCAGCAAAGCATTTACTAACCAGGCACCATTTCTGTGGCTGCCTTCCCACCCCCTCGCTGAGACCTTCTCTGGCAGCTGGGGACCCAGGCTCTGGGACTCCCATTCCTGCAAACAGCCCTTGACCTACAAGGGCCACGGGTTCTCAATTTTTCCACACTCTCTATTTTAAATATTTTAATTAGTTTTTCTGGATAAGTAGATTCCTGTGTTTCAGATCCTGTGTCCTAAATTTGGGCAGGGGCTATGACTCCCACCCTCATTTCTCATGCAGATCTGCTTCTTCCCCAGAAGGCCGCCTGACCCCTAATTACCTGAGCTATTCCCGAGGAAGGAAGACAGTGCAGGGCTGTACACGCTTCACACTACTGTGGGAATGACTCATTTCTCTCCTGTAGTGCTGACACCTGGGCTTTCTTGGGATTCAAATAACTGCCTCTCCTGGAGGAGAATGTTTCACGCCCTTCCCTGGAGACAGAAGGGACAACAGGAAGAGAGAGGGACAGAAGGGAGGGAAGTGTCTTCTATCCCCAAAGATAAGGCTGGACCGAGCACTCGAGCACTCGTGAAACTCCTCTAAGTAAAATGAAGCTCAAGTCTTAATGTAAAGGTCAGAGAAGGCAAATGATGCCAAAAGCGCAACATCGGAATCCATACACACCAGGAGGGTACCGATTATTTTTTAAGGAAATAAACAACTTTTAATGTGTATCTCCTCCATCCTTAGCAAAAATAAGAAGAGCTAACCCCTAGTGCAGATGACAGGAATGTCATACATTCAAAGGAATGTATGTGTATTTGCTCATGAAATATTTAGTCTTGTCCTCTGAAATGGGTGCCATTATCAACTCCCATTTTACAGATGAGAAAACTGGGGCAGAGAAGGAAAACAAGGTGTCCCAGGAACATCCCATCAGTAGACTTCTCATTTTGAGAGGCTCCAGGCTCTAACTCAAATCTCCAAAGGGAATCTGGACCATCAAACATGACCGGGGAGAAAAGCAGCCTGTGGCACAGCAGAAGGCCTGCTTTCCAACTGAGGAAAACGGACACTCTGAGACGCTTAGGCTCTGCTTGCTCCAACAGGTGAAAAGGAATTTAAAATTCAGAATTCACTATGCTGATAGCAGGAAAGTAGCACCAGAGTCCCCAGGCCCTTCAGGAAGCCTCTGAAACTGGCGTGTTTTTAAGGTTATTTGTCCAGTGAAAACAGCTGCAGAACAGGCAGCAGGAATCTTCCAGCACCAACCCCCAGCTAAGGACCAGCAACTGCTTCTCAGGAGAACTATAACGTGCCCGGTCGAGTTAAAAGCATAAATCAATACGCGTTAAAAAGCACCAGTAGCAAAGCCCAGACCTGGACACAGAGCTGGCATCCCCTTTCAAACAAATCATTCCTCACTGCTCCGGGTGGTGCGGTGAGGCCTAGAAACAGCCCTGCGAGGTCTGCCAGCACTGCAGGGGGCCAGGCCCTGCCCACCCCAATCGCAGCAGGCCAAGGCCACGGCCAGCCAGGCCCACGACCTAGCTCGGAGGGGAACCAGGGTCATCACTCGACTGGGTTCCCTTGGAAAGCTGGAAAGCAGCGTCCGGCAATGAACGCACAAGCTCACCTGAAGAGGTTTCACTTTTATTTTTAGAGGAGAGGAGTAAGTCTGGAGGCCGTTGGCTCCCCCAGTTTCAGCCTGGTCCTCACCCCTACCAGGCACCCCTGATGCCCCCAACAAAGATGAAGCGTATGTGTGTGTACATTTCTAAAGTCCAGGGCAGCTGTTTCTGAAGGGCTCTGCTGTGTGAGCCGCCTCCTCCTGGGCCTCCCTCACCTACACCTTCACTGGTTCATGCCAGGGACCCCATCAAGAGGCCAGAGAGGTCTCCCTTGCACACTCTCTCCCAGGGAACACCCTGACGCTCAAAAGGCTGAGTCCCCTCCCAGAGCGCTTGGCTCTCCTGCCCACCCCACCTCCACAGGCCCTGCCCCACCAGGAGCCTTGCCCCTGGGACCCTGAGAGTCAATACATTCAAGGAGCACTGAAGTCAAAGACGTCCCCCTACAGCCTCTCGTGCTCTTCAGCAGCTCGACGTCCCCACCCCTGCAGCCCACACACTTCATGAGTTCAAAACTTCACTGTAGATACAGGAAAGGAGGTCAATCCTCCAGTGGTTAGCATGCGGGGAAGGCCGGGGCCTGTAGCCCTGGGGAGAGGCCAGCAGGGCCACCACAGCATGTGGAGAAAAGACAGACAAAAACATGCATCTGTTGGATGCTTTCTACAAGCTGGTTCTGCTGAGCACCTGAGATACATTATTGCTAATCCTCACATCATCCCAAACTACAGATGGGGACACTGAGGCCTGGAGCTCCTGCTCCAATACCTGCCTACATCTGAGAAAGGGAGATAGAGGGGTACGTGCGGGGATGGGGGCTTCAAAGGCAGGCAGTGCTGCGCATAGGCAGCCCCACGACAAGGACAGATGAAGGGCAGGCACTGTGCTGGCTTGTCCTGGTGAGTTCACATCCACCCTGTTCAACATTCCAATGGCGATTTTACAAGACTCTTTTACAGTCTATGCTTGAAATTAATGTGCCAGGTTCAAATGATTATGTTTACATTCTATAAGAAATATCCCATCTTACAAGTCTCCTCAGGGGTATGAAGCTTTTAACGATAATCTCTTAGGTGTTAATTATGTTCAGAAGTCCTCGTCACACCATCCTAGACAAGTAAACTTCCGGGGGAGGGGAGGTGTGCAGGGAGCAGGCTTCACCTTCAATGGCCCTACAATGAGGCCGTCAAAGGCCTTGTCCAGAGCCCTAAAGGAGAGGGAGCACTTAAGTGACAGAGGTCTTTAAGATTAGCTACTGTCCCTGCCAGGATCCAATGCAAAAGTCTACTGGCCTCAACAAGAAAACAATGCAAGAAACAGAAGCAAATGTCTGCTCACAGTGATTCTGCTGCTTCCAACCAGACCTTCCTAAGAAGTTCATCTCTCTCTACAATGTCTCAGGATCTGAGAACTGGAAAAGCCATAAGAAACAGCCTAGGGGGTCCCTGTCATTCAGAGGGAAGAGTGTGAGTGGTCAGCAGCTGCAGAGGAGGCAGGGCCCACCAGACCCCCTGAGGCTCCCACCTGCTCCCCTGCATCAGGCCAAGCCAGGCAGACCACACAGCAGAGCCCAGCCCGACTGCTTGCCTCCAATCACGTGCCCAGCTCCACGTAGTTTGAAGCCTGCCACCGACACAATTGGTGCTGATGAGTGATTCATTAAACCCTATCTATAAGGAACTTCTGGAACAAGGCTTCCCTCCAGAGGGATGAGGCAGCCTTGACACAGGGCTAGAATCACAAGTGACCTTTCCAGGGGTTCTAAAATTTTTATTATAACCTCAGTGTACAAAAAGCCTGATGAAACAATGATTTTAAAGATTGCTTTCAAGTTCTATGTAGTAGTAACTGGCCTGATAAAATGTTTCAGCTGGCAGAGTGATCATGACAAGATGAAAATAAATTTGTTGTAAATAGTGTTGTAAAGAGTGCTTCAAAGTGAATGGGGGGGTGGGGAGAAGGACGGAGTTTGTCCCTTTAAGAAGTGTTCTGTTTCTTGAGGTCTTCCTATGTGCCAGGCACTGGGCCGCGTCCTGGGAATTCAAGGATGACCAAGGTACCATTCCGTTCCCCAACCAGTGGGATAAAACAATTTGGGGGTGATGCACTAATAGGGGTATAAGGAGAGAGCCGTGAGACCATCCAGCATGCAGGATCAAGGCCACCAGAGAGGGGGAACTGTAGCTAATTCTGAAAAGAGTTTGCCAGAGGGCAAATTGGTAATATAGTTGTTCCAAGCAGAGAGGCTCCCACCTGCCAAGGCAGAGAGACTTGAATGGGTACAGCCTGTTTCAGAAACAGCCGGAGCTGCTGTTCAAAATGTCTTAGATGATGGCAGGTTGCAGTCCTCTATCAGACAGCCAAACCAATGACTTCCAAATTAAGAATAATAAAAAGCAATCACGGAGAGACCAGTCTAAAACTTTCGAAATGTAAAACTGAAGAGCCACCTATACACTAACTTAGTGTAGCCTCAACTAAGGAAGTGAGAAAGTGGATTCTGAAAATACCCAAAAAGTATGAAGCCAAATATAGAAAAATATCTAACAAAATACAACCAATGTGAGACCCAACGCCAGCAATAACAGTGTTTGTTACTATTCTCTATTAGGATTTCTGGCTGGTAAACACCTGAACCACATAAAAACTGCCCAAGGGCACACATTTAAGAATAATATTAAAGTTTTACCACATATTTTAAGTAGAACAAGAGTAAGTAAATCTTGCTTATTTTTAAAAATGAATCCATAGGTTTTTAAAATCTCTAACCTCAAAAGAAATATTTTAGAAGTTGTCATTTTCTAAAGTTCTGTAAAAACATCTTAAATCCCAAATTGTAAAAGGCACACTAGATATAACAACTTTGCCAAAGTTGCTGACATCACTTAGGAAGACCCTAATTCTCTCATGCTAGCTCACTGATGCAGTAGAACAATCTTAATTCAAAACCATATCCCAACGGTTCCTACAGAAGCCTGCAGTCTCCACATTTTCCTGCAAACCGGATTCCCAGGAACCAAGCCAAACAGCAAAATCTAAGAAGGGCAGTGGGGTAATTGCTATCTTCATCCATAGGGCACTGTTAATTCAGGACCCAAGAGGCTAAATTTCCTTTCTGGCCACTAGATGGCGCCTATGCATTAGTGAGGTGGGCAAAGTGCACACTGGACACTTCTTGGGCACCAGCAGAAATTGACAAATGAAAGAATTAAGAGAGAAAGTATAATAAACAGATCTCTGAAATGGATGCTGCACTGCAGGCACTGGCCACTGTTTACTGAAAAAAGGTAAAATCACACAACTGTGTTTAACAAGCAAATTGCAATCCCGTTAATAAGCACCTTAGCAAAATAAAGCTTTATTACAGAACATTTATTGAGCACCTACTATGTCCCAGGCTCTGACAATGGCAGTCAAATGTCAAGTGCGTCCTATATTTCTGGCACTACCCAAATAACATCTCTGTTCAAGGATGTCATGTCATGAGCAGTAGCAAGCTAAAGTCTGAGGGCTTAGTACATGCCAGCCTCTGTTCTAAGCACTTGACATATGTATCAGTTCACTTCGTTTTTATGAATAAATGTCTGGAATAGGTTCTATTAAAATTATAATATTACAGGGCTTCCCTGGTGGCGCAGTGGTTGAGAATCCGCCTGCCAGTGCAGGGGACACAGGTTCAATCCCTGGTCCGCGAGGATCCCACATGCCACGGAGCACTGGGCCCGTGTGACACAACTACTGAGCCTGTGCTCTAGAGTGTGCAAGCCACAGCTACTGAAGCCAGCGAGCCACAACTACTGAAGCCCACGTGCCTAGAGACCGTGCTCCGCCACAAGAGAAGCCACCACAGTGAGAAGCCTGCGCGCAGCAACGAAGACCCAATGCAGCCAAAAGTAAATTAATTAATTTAAAAAAATTATTATATTACAGATGAGGGAACTGAGGCACAGGAAGATTAAACAATTTTCTTGAGACCTTAGGTATTGAGCAGCTGAGATTCAAACCCAAGCCCTTTGGCTGCACTGCTCTCTATAGCCTCATAAAATGACAACAGCTCAGGTACCAGACAAAATAAATCACTGTTAACTGGCACAGCAGGGGGTATGACATCAAAAGGAATAAGGGGGAAGTCAGGTCTATAGAAATGAGGGTAATCAAGAAAAGCTTCAGGAAGGAGAAGGAATCTGAGTTAGAAATTAAAGGATGGCACCTCAGATGTACTATAACCACAGGAAGGTATTCGAGGGACAGGAATTAACTGACTCAGTGTCCCATCTTTAGACAGTTACAGTATTGTCCCTATTTCACAGATCTGAAACCTAGAGGTTTTTTTAAATGAAAAAAAGTTCCTCTCCCGCCCCCCAATTTTCCTGACCTTAATTTTCTAAATATATTAGAAGATGATTTTATTTTGTTGTTTAATGAGAAAAGGAGAAAACTCTCCCCCAATTATTTCAAGTCTCTACATTTCAGTTGAGAATCAGAAAAGTTAACTTGTTCAGGGCCTGGGAACTAATTGGCAGCGAAAGAGAAACTAGAACCAGGTGACCTTGCTGTGCTCTAGAGTAGCACTTTCCACTATTCAGTATGGAGGGGGAAGGGGGACAGGGAGCAGTAAAGAGGAAAAACATGCCAAGCCATGAACACAGCAGGAGCAAAACCATGGAGACAGGAATGGGCTTACTCACCACACAGCTAGAGCCCATTGCTGGAGAGTGCTGGGAATTCACACGGGATCCCTACAGCAAAGTCTCACTCAGTAGGATGGATTACAGCCTGAGATGGGCGCCCTTGGACTTGATTCCTGGACCATGATGCGGCACCACAAAAGGCACATTCTGAGTATCTGGGGCTGGCAAGTCCATCAAAGCAGAGGGAGGGTGCAGGAGTCAGAGTGCCCGGCCCAGAGGCCAACCAAGCATCTCCTCTAAGAGTCCATGCAGGTCTGGACTGGACCAGGGTGGAGCCAGAAATGCACAAATCTGAACAATTTCAAGTGACTCAGTGAGGTAGAAAGGAAACATTCAATGAACGAGTCTCCCCAGAAAAGGGCTGATGAACTGAAATTTAACTAGGAATTCCATCCTGATCCAACATTTGTTGTTGAAATTCTTACTGAGGTAATGTTAGACAGAAAATCCCAAATATATCGCTCGACAAAGTAAAGCAGCAATACAAAAGAATTTCCTGTGATTAAACTATACCATGTTGTGACCTCACATGTGCCATGAACTCATTATCCACAGAAATCAGACAACAGAACTAAGGAAGCTGAACAGCAGACCTTCCTCTGTCCCTGGTCTCTTTGTTCATTTCTTTTCATGACAATCTGTGTTTCTCTTTCAAATTCGGAGTCTGTGAGCTATTGGTAGGTATTAACCCACTACTATGAGACCCCAGAAAATTAGGTGGGGAGAATAAACACAGGATGACACTGATAATCTGAGCACAACTGCTGAGGATTTTGCAACCTAAATATAATTAACAGCTGATGACTTAAGAAAACAATTGCCAGCTGATAGAGGAAGGTAGCTCATGGACCTCTCACCTGGGCTTTCTTTCTATGCTTACTACTTTTCTCCAGGAGGTTATTAAAGGTCACTAGGATACTTCCAATTTCGGAAAAACTGTTATAAACTCATCTCTCCCTAATCATCATCACACTTTTCTCCCTTGAAGTGTTATTAACTAAAATTTGCCTAACTCAAATTGGTACTGTCTCATGTACTTAGTCTAACATGTATTTCCAATAATCAATTTTATAGAGACAAACCACTGACTGTATTTTATGTGAGAGGATAAGCTGAAAGTAGGCATCCAAAATATCTAAGGAAAATTTTAAAGTTCTGCTCTATAAAACATTTATGCTTTAAGACTGTCAACATATATTTGTTCTCTCACGTCAAGAGTAATTTAGAAAGCAGTATGCATACACCTGAATTACCAACCTGACAAATAATTCCAAAGCCAGTTTAAAGAAAGCTAGTGATGGGTTTAAAAAAAAAAAAGTAGCCATACAAAAGTATACAAAACAGCAACAATAATGTACTTGAAACTGTCAGAACTCGGATGAATGGATGGAAATACACACACACAATTCTGAACAAGTGGCATTTTTTATTATATAACTATTACTAAAGTAGATGCTTGTCTTGTTAAGGGGACTAAGAGGCTAAGGAGTGATATAAAAAATAAACTTTCAAACCTCCTTCTCCCAAGAACTTTCTGGACTAGGAATAGAATACTTTCTCAAGTCTTTAAAATACAAATGCTTAAATTAAAAAAAAAAAATTTTTAAGACTTCCAGACTATCACAATGTGAACAATTTACAGCAGGTATAGCTATCTCTGCAGCATTTGGTGGTACCTGTCTTATGCATGCACATTTTCCCTATGTGGCTAGCCTCCAATCTATTTCAAATAAGAAACCATCAGCAATCATACGTGGGACACTCAGCTCCATGGACACATCCCCAGCAACTGACCAAGTAGCCATCACCAGCACTAACCAAGGAGAGGACCAATATGAGAATAAAGGCAGTCCCTGCATCCCTACCTACCTTTCCCCATCATAAATAGTAGCAACAATACACCGTAAAAGTTATTGCAATCATAGGCATTCACCCTTCATCATAAAAGAAACTTTCTGTTGTGTTCCAGTAAAATCTGAATAGCAACCTATAAGTTTAAAAATTCTTCTAGTCCAGGGCAGAAAAAAGAGAAAAATGAAAGCCTTGTTTACTAGTTTGTTTCTTTAGTGTTTTAAACAAACATAGCAAGTAATTTCTATGATTTGACTCATATATTTAAAATCATATGTAGGATAGTTTATGATTATCAGAACAAATTTTTAAACTTAAAGAATTGAGCCCAATAAGTACTCAACGTGTATTTATTGAGGAAAAAAGGAAAGAGAAAAAACCATTTAATTCAAGTAAAGAAATATCAATATTTCCTTCAGATTTTGAAATTAATCAATTTCATAAGCCCTAAGTGAAGATGGCAGAAGTGGAAAAAGTAGAGAAATCTTCTAAACATATTATTTGGGATTTTACAACATGAGTAAAACTGATGATTTAAAAATAGAAAAAAAAAATAGAAAACAATTTAGTCTTCAAACTTCAAAAGTCTCAAAATCAAAGACACTTAATATTTTGAGTCGAATATAACCAAAACAATTTATCAAAAGAAACGAACTTCACCATGCCCAGGGAATGTGCATCTATTGAGATAACAACCTAACTTGTTTTTAAATATCTTCTGTTTACCAACCACTTTACACCAAATGTATGCCCCTTCCTCAGAAGAAATCGGTTCTTTCCAGATCCTTGGGGGTTGGTATAAGGGTGGTACTTATTTCAAAGTTTTAATCTTTCCAAATACTGAAAATCCTCCCCAAATGTCAACAAGTCTCAATGTGCAAAAACATTGGGACTGTTGTTCCCCACTCCACCCACCCCCCCACTCCCCCACCCCCCCGCCCCCCCCCGCCCGCCACCTTAGTTTAAGCCAAATCATTTCTTTACAAATAACTGGAAAAGTTCCTCTTGATAATCGGATGCCAAACACCATTTTCAAGGAGAGGTCAGAGTGCTTCATTCATAATTCAACTTGTTGTCTTTAAAGTGTTCAGAATTTTCCTTTGGAACATCTCAGACAGAGAAATCAAGAAACTATATCCCAAGCACGTGTGCAACTATTATATATTTAGTACAATTGAGAGGCATGCATCTCTTGGACTCAGATAGCACCTGTCATAAGTTGGCTAAGAACCGCAGTTCAAAGCAAGTTGGCCTGTGGGCACAAATACCTCTTCTATGAACTAGGGTTGATTTTTAAGTGAGTTTTGAAAACAAATCGAAAAAAATCACAACCCAGAGAGAAACACGGCTTGGACATTTTACAATTAAAAAACATTTCAAGATTTAATTGCCTCCTCAATCTCTTTCTTACCCCCTCACACTTTTAAAATCAGCAAAGTATTTTAAATTAAATAAGGCCTTACAATTATGAAAGTTCTCTAAAGATTTCCAGAAAGCTAACTAAGCAATGTGTAAATCCAAAAAATTTAAACCAAGTTAAGTCCCATCTTCCTTACAACTCAAAACGTGCTGTGAAACATTCATGTATACACCTGTAACTCCTACTAAAGTTTTGGCAAATGGTAACTGTCCATTTTTAATCACAATTGCCATAACCAGTGTTATAAAGAAGCTGATCGAGATGGGTGACTCTCATGGATGTCACAGCCTGCCAGCGACAATGCAATAAGAGGGAAGGTATTAATAAGGCAAGCGGTGCCGCACAGGCCTTCAGAAGATCAACAACACTGATTTGCTTCCTGTCTTAAGTCTACAGAAATGTTTTTAAAGAGCCTTTAAAATGTTACTTGAGAACTGTGTACCCTGTGCTGAGTCTGAAAAAGATCTGAATTTTCAAGAACCTTTGTTTCATGCACGATTATACAAAATGCCCCAAGGACAAAAGTGAAGTTCTCTTTCTGTGCAGGCTCGGGCATCACTTAACAAAGGATCCAGCTTCCATACAGCAGGTGCTCAATAAGTGCTGGCTGGATTCAGTTGCTTCTTACAGCTCATTCTTACAAAACAAATGAAACCAGATTTAAAAGGAAGCTACTGTCCCTGGAGGGCTCTCCTTGGCAAAACTCTAAGGCAACAAGTGAAAACGATACAGTTGATATTCATTACTGCCCTGATCTTGCAACAATAAGAAGAACAGGAAACATTTTTATTAGTAAACTGAGCCTCAGAGGAAGACCAAAAACAAATAATAAACAACAATTATTCTTTAGGTCTTTTCCTATTAAAAGGCCAAGGTAAATCTGGATAAAGACAGAACAGTTTGAAAACAAAAATGCATTTGCTATGTTTTTTAATCTTTTGTTCAATAAGAAATTTTAACTTAAAAAAAAAATCACTGTATACCTGAAAAAGCTGCTGTATCCTAAAAAGATTCTCTTACCTGCTCAGATTCTGGAGCTATTTAAGAAATAAAACAAGCAACAAAGAAGAAAAAGCCCACTGCATTAAAATGAACAGTTCTTCCTCAGTTTTTACTACCAGGGTGGTTAATACGGGATATCAAAAAAAAGACAGTGGAAATTCTTTATCATCTTAAACATTACATTCTTTCTTGTTCGAAAACATATGTAAGAAAACTGGAACAGAAAATGCCATCCAGACTCGGCTCCTAAACTCTCATCTTGGAAAGACCAACATCGTTTCAGATTCAGTTAAGGATTTTACTGTCACAAATCGGACTTTCACTACTAGCACTTGCGTTTTTTTAACCCAACCCCTTAATCCTTAATGTGAGCTATGTCTAACCAAGATTCTTTTCTCCTGTCTGTCCTTTTCTCCTATGGCATTGAATCTCTGTTGTTAGAGCTTCAGCGATCAGTTTGTAGTTCATGGATCTGAAAAACTCCATAAATAAAAAAAAGAGAGACATCAACCTGCTGGACAAATTTACTTAATGATTTTAATCTAGATTCTATGTTCAAAGGAACACAACGCATTCTTTTCGACCTTAGCATTTTTTTTTTTAAAAATCCCATATTACATTTGGGATATAATTCACATGCCATAAAAATCACTAATTTAAAGTGTACAATTCAATGGTTTTTAGTATTTTCAGAAAGTTGTGCAACCATCGCCACAATCTAATTTTAGAATATTTTCATCACCCCAAAAAGAAACCCTGCATCCATTAGCAGCCACTCCCCACCCCCTCCTCCCCCAGCCCTATGCAACCACTAATCTACCTTCTGTCTCTATGGATTTGCTTATTCTGGACTTCATATAAATGGAATCATACAATACGTGGTCTTTTGTGACTGACTTCTTCCACTTAGCATGTTTTTAATGTTCTTCCAGTCAACCTTAGCATATTTCTTAACGTTGGACTTTTCTAATCCTTCTGACAAATCAAACATATAACCTTTTAAACTTCAAACCCACGCCCCACCCCTCCGCAAAAGTACCGTTTACTTGCTATTTCCCTCTAGAGAAGCTAAACTATAATTTGCTATTTAGGTTCTTTCCAAACTTCTTATTCTGGATTCTTCTCCTGGTAATAAAACAGCAACTTCTTTTAACACCAACCTTTCACATACCTACATTTCCCTGACAATAAGATATGACTGTGCCTGGGGCAGAAAGATGACCGGATCTTTTTAATGAGATGGCCACAATACATTTAAAGTGCACATTGACTTTTTTTTATATAAAAAAAGCATCATATTATTTGGCTATCACTCCTAACTCCCAAACCTCCCTTCTTCAGATGCACTGTTCACAGTACATTGATACAAAAGTCTGTATGACTTCATCTGCTTCGAAACGTCTAGATTTCCTAAGTTAAAGATTTAAAAAATCATCCCTACTGCTATCACACTCTGAGAGAAAACACTAATCCCTAAACAGGCCAACACAATATTAATCAACAGCACCCCAGTCTCTATTGTATTATACTAGACAGTCAAAAGAATGTTGGTCTTTGATAGGACTCAGTGGTTTATTTCTATCAGAAGTAAGCGTTCCAGCACCTTTTGGACTAAGAACTGAACACACCCTGACACTGAGCATATCATTTACTCCTGAAAACTTCCAAGCTGTAGGGAGGGGCAGGTAGTGAGTTAGAACTTCAACAAACCATAATGAGGACTGGGGTGCTTTCTGGCCATCCATCAAGTTTTCAGAAACCAACCATTTTCAAGGGATCCTTGAGCAAAGCTTTGGCATCTAGGACTACAAAAGTACGTTAAAATGCCCCTACCCCTCCTGACTGTTTTCTCAGGGAAAAAAACCACCTTTCACAAAGAATATTTTTCACGAAGAACTCCAAACATGATATCCTATTTTAAAATGCCGGAGTCCTGCATGGGAGAAGCAAGGCCATTCCTGCTGTTGTGAATTTCAGAACTTACTAACATTAAACAATAAAACCAGAGACACGACACAGTTTAACAACATGCTGTAGTAAAATGGATTAACTCTCCTGTGTCTCCTAAGCTATATTTAGCTTTTAAAGGCTAGAAACCCTCCTCTGTCCCCCCAAACACTATCTGTGAGCCTTAGAAGGGAGCCGAAAGCCCTTCGCCCAATCCAGCCAGCGGAAAGTTTAGAAAACAAAGAACAGGAGAGTTCAGACTTGTAGAAGGTCCGGACTCAATCACAGTCTTACTCCATGAAGTAAACACGCTAATTCTATAAAAATCTGCTGTTACTCCGTCATGGACTCATTTCTTACAAAACGTTTAAGAAGGGTTTGTTTACAGGAACAGCCTTTCCGAATTGCCCCTATGATGGGGACAGACAGCCCCCGCTGCCTCCCGATTCCCCCCCCTCACTCTTCGAGGCTCCGTCGTGATTTTTCAAAGTTAATTGGCACCACCTGCATACCCTCGGCAAGCATTACTCACCAACACGCCCTCGTCTTTCCTAGCCCCAGTTCTGTGACTGCGTTTAAACTTTAATCGCGTTCAAGTTACCCTGCCATCGCGAATGTACCAGTAAGCCTCACTTTAATGTTTTGAGAAGAACAGGACTCCCTCCTTTCCTCCCTCCACACCCCGCGGGGCCCTAAGTTCTCACTCCCTCCCTCCCCGCACTTCCTTACCCCTACCCGACACTACCAAAACAAAAGCTATCAGATTGCAGGCGACAGCGTGTGGAGCGATATTGCTTATTAACTATGTACAAAGGAAGTGCGGGGCAGCGGGGGAGGGAGTGCAACAAAACTCTGGCTACGAAACCCAGCCCAAGGTTGCGCGGTCGCAAAACAAAACACCCTCCTCCGCACCCCCGCCGCCGCAGATCCTGGCGCCCCTTAAACGACGACGCACGACACCTCTCGCCAGGGCCCGGCGTCTCGGTGTCCCGGAGCGGCCGTGTGGCTGCAGCTACAGCCCCGCGTTGAGAGCACGTGTATGGAAATGCAAGTCGGCTCCGACCACACACCCACTCCCGCACACTCGGATGCTGCCCTACCACCCCAAGCCCCGCCAAGAGGAGGAGAGCGTCCACCCACCGGTAGAATCTGGGACAAGCTCCCAGCACCCTCTGAACTGGGGGTCCGGACGCGCTCCCCGGAAGAGCCCAACTGACGCAGGGCCCCCGACCTCGCACTTTTCCAGGGGCTGCATGGAGGGGTGGGGGGCCTAGGCGGGAACGCTCCCTGCACCCCCGAGCAGCACTGAGCAGCCCTGGGAAGCCGGGGACTGGCGACCCGCCGCGGGTCCGGCGAAAGCCACAGAGAAGGCCAGGAACCCAAAGAGCCCAAGGGACAAAGCGCGTTGTGCGACAGAAGGCCGCGCTAGAATGTTTGGAAACCTCTCCTGGGGCTGCGAAGCCTCTCCGCCAGGCACCTCCTCCAGGGCACCTTGCACCCCCAAGGCCAGTAGGCTGCCCGCTCCCGCCACCGGGCACCGAGTCTGCCCCAGCCGCGAGGTGGCCGCGCGAGCTGCCACCGCCGCCTGCGCGGTGCGCGGCCCCGTGCGCCGGGAGGGGCGCGAGGTGCGGGAAGCCGGGCGCGAA
This sequence comes from Balaenoptera borealis, assembly GCF_965194805.1. Taxonomy (NCBI): domain Eukaryota; kingdom Metazoa; phylum Chordata; class Mammalia; order Artiodactyla; family Balaenopteridae; genus Balaenoptera; species Balaenoptera borealis. Next base: position 135,360,910 of record NC_138866.1, on the reverse strand, counting down.
CTTCCCCGCTGGAGCCCGCGGGCCGCCCGGGAGTGAGCGCTGCGGAGACAGCCGACCCCCGGGGCAGGGCTCTCGGGACAGCGAAAGAGAAAGCCACCAAGGCCCTTCCCGCGTGGGGATGCGCCGAGCTGGGGCCCGCGGGGCTCCAAACTAACGAGCCTGGGCCCCGGGGCCCCTCCGGCCTTCCGGCCGAGCCCCTCGGCGCCCCGCCCCGCGGCTCCCGAGACCGGGAGCCCGACAGCTGCGACGGTGGCAACTCGTGTTTCGCAAACAGGGCGCAGCCCCTCAGAGGAAAAGTTCCCGCAGTGGCCGCGGGCGGCGGGCACATACTCACTTTCTCCACTCGTCGGCCAGAGCGAGAGCGCGGCAGAGAAAAATAGGAGCCCCCACAGCGAGGTCGGGGACCCTCCTCCGGAGCCAGACTTCATTCCTTTTATTTGGGACGAAATTCCCCTTTCTCAAAAAAAAAGGGGGGTGGGGACGAAAAGAAAAAGTCTCAAACTCAGTCTTCGCCCCCCCCCTCCAAAAACAAGGGCGAAGGCAACAATACTCCAAAGGCGGCGCCGGCCGGGGGTCCGCGGGGCTGCGCGGACGGGGCGGGCGGCGGCGCTGGGCGGCCCCTCAGCGCCGGCAGCCGCGGCCGAGGACTCGGCGAAGTCGGGAACCCGATGCGCGCCGGGGCGGGCTGTCGGCGTCGTCGGCCTCCATTTTCAAACCCAAAGAGACAGGAGGGAGGAAAAACTGCAAAGAAAGGGGGCAAAGCCCAAATCCGTCTCGGCGAGGAAGGACAAACCCGACCCCAGACAGAGGAAGAGGCTGTCCGACGCCCGAGCCTCCGCGGCGGGAGGGCGCGACGCAGTTCGCAAGATTGCCCCGAAGTCCGGGTCGCGGGCGAGGCCGACCGGGGGGCAGAAATACGGAGTAAAAATGAATGAGCGGCTCCCCCTCCTCCTCCTCCTCCGGGCTCCGCTCGCCGCCGCCTCCTCCCTCAGCTCCGCCGCCGCCGCCGCCGCGAGCTCCTTCCCAAATCCAGGACACACACAAAGCGGCGGGCCGACCGCGCCGCGCTCAGCACTCCCGCCGCGCCGCCCGGGCTCAGCGCCGCCGCCGCCGCCGCCGCCGCCGCCCGACCCGCGCCGGCCCCCGCCCGCCGCCGCTGCCGCCGCCGCCGCCGCCGCCGCCGCCGCCGGCTCCGCGCGGGGGCTCCGGCTCGCTGAAGGTCAAAGCCGAGGCGCGCGGCGCGCCGTGGAGCTCCCCTCGCGCGGGAGGGGCGTGGAGGGCCCGGGGAGAGGGGCCGAGGGTCTGCAAGCTCCGGGCACGGGCGCGCCGGGGGCAGGCTCGCTGGCGGCGTCCCTCTCCCTCGGTCGCCTCTCGAGTTCGCCTGGTGCGCTCGCTCCTCCTCGGGTTTTTTTCCTTTTTTTTTTTTTTTTTTTCCGCTCAGCAGAGTTAATGCTGGTAAACAAGAGCCTCAGCCTCGCCGCGCCGCTGCCGCCGCCGCTGCCACACACTGGGGGCTCGCGCGCGCGCGCTCTCGGGGCCGCGCACACTCGCCCGCGCGCACACTGGAGCGGCCACAGCCGCAGCCGCGGCGCGCGGAGGGCCCGGCCCAGGCCGGCGCGCGCCAAGAGCCGGAGCCTGGGATCTCAGGGCAGTGCGGAGCGGAGCCCGGGCGTGGGATGCGAAGCTGCGAAGCACCGCCCCCGCCCCCTGCCCGCGCGGGCACACGCGCGCGCGCGCCCACACGCTCTCGCCCCCACCCGCACTGCGCCGGCCACCCTGCACGCGCCCTCCCCTCCCGCAAGACTCCAAAAACAATGCCCCCGGCGCCGGTCCGGGCTTGGCGGAGGAGCTAGCAGGGGAGGGGAGGAGGGGCTGGGGTGGGGGTGGGGGTGGGGGCGGGCGGGGAGTGCGGGGCCCGAGAGGTTCATTGAAAACAACAACAGCAAGGCTGGAAAACGCGTTTCCCCAGTTCTTGAAAAGCTTCATTGTTTCTTGCAGCTGTTGCAAAAGAAATAAATAAGTGCGTGCATGCGGCATTTTTTCGCAGCCTGCTGGAAAGCTCGAACGTGGGGGGAGGGGCATACCTGGGAGAAAGGAGACCCCCAGGCTACTAAGTGGGCACATTCGCGCAAGGCTGGGGCGGCCACGGCGTCGCCATCGGGGAGCCCACAGTTCCAGGGCTCGCGGGCAGCTAGGGCGAAGGGCGCGGCTCGCGTGGCTCGGCCCCGGGAGCAAGGGGAGACGGCCCGCTGGGGCCCGGAGCCGGGGAAAGGGAGCCCAGACAGGCTGCCCCGCGTGCCCAGCGCGCGTCCCCGCGGCGGCCGCCAGGGGGCGCGGCAGGAGCCGGGGAGGGCTGGCCCGCGGAGTGTCGCCTCCCTCCCTCCGGGAGAGGAAATATGGGGGCCCGGACTGGGGGCCGGCCGGGCTGGGTAGCGCTGGCCCGGCCTCCGAGACCCGCGGCGGGGCCAGAGAGATCCTCGCGGATTCGCGCTTCTCCTGGCTCCACCACGTGGGTGGCTGAGGGGAGCGGCCAGGGCGCGTGCACGGTGCGGGGCTCCGGGGGCCCCGAGGCTAGGGGGCGTGTCCGAGGGGGCTCCCCGAGGAAGGGGTGGGGGGACCGGGGCCGAGACGGGTCTCCTGGTTGGGTTCGCGACAGGCGAACACGCCTCACGCAAGCACGATGAGTGGTCACTGCGGAAACCCACCCGCACCTGCCTCGGGTCCTCCCGGGCACGTCTCTCTTGCCTCCTTCGCTCTGTAAGTGACTAGAAACTACCAGCCCAGTCTCCTCTGTGGTTTTCTTGAATGTGCCCAAGGAGGGGTTTCCCCAAAGAGAGACTGCACTAGGACTGCCATCTAATGAATAACGCTGTGGTGACCAGGTCCTCAAAGCGGGAAACAGCCCAGCAATGGCTAGAGAGAGGAGTTTGAAATACGTGGACTTTTAAAAATAGTGATTGGACCACGTGTCGCCTTTAATGTGGTCCGGTTTCATGACTCAGGCTAATTGCTGTCAATAATAAGTAAAAAGAAGATGGCTAACAAAACAGTTGTGAATGTCGAGATTGAGTAGAAGTGTTAGTATCATAAACAGTCAGGCTGTCTGGTAAGAGGGTATCTGTTCTAAAGGAAAGTAGGTTTCTGTTTTTTACTCTAATAGTAAAAGATTTCCGCGTTACATTATGCATCCCATCGTTCGTAAATAATTTTTTAAATTAAGAGCTGAAAACAAGTCAAAAGCTATTATAATGGAAACCTAGCCCTTTTCCCCCTGTATTTATTCCCTAGATCATTTTTCCCCTTGGAAATTTTTAGCTCAATTCAGTGAGTCAGTTGGATAGAAGGGAAATAAATCTTTTTTTACTTAAGAAAGTCATTCATATGGGATTGTTTTGTTTAACTGAAATTCAGCTGAATTTTTAAATAAAATGTTCCAGTTTTAGATATTCCTGGACATTAACAAAGAAAGAAATATATTTGAATCTTTAAAAAGAAATTTAAATTTAGCATGTATCATTTTAAAAGTAGGCACTACCATATGAATAATTAAAATTTGGTCTACTAATTTTTAAATATTTCTTCAGACAATTCCCTATATGAGGTTGGTTTCAATGCCTACAGATCCATTCTGCAATTAAATGTAAAAGAATATCAATATTATATTTTCATTATATTTAATATTCAGAATTTTGTAATACATACTTGTAAATTAAGACAAAAGTTTAGAGCTGATTTTTTAAAAGAATGATGCTAATATAAGATCTTTAAATACTACACAATATATATTTTAGTATTAGTAAATTCATTCAGTTGTCCCTGAGAACATAAGGGGGTATATGGAATAAAGAGAAATGCATACAGTTATTTAAATTGTAGGGGTTTTTTTTTAACCAAAATGAGCTTTTATTTGTGATTTTTTTAAATGTTTTTTTTCCTAAAGTGCTAGGACGTCAATAAGGTTAAATTATTTTAGACAGTGAAGTTAAATGTTTTTTATCATATAGCTTAATATTTAGAAAAAAAATCAAAATTTAGGTTGCCTTTCAGCTCTACCTTGATTACATAGACAAAGAAGGTGATTTGCATTTTCTTCAATTATTACATTCTACATACCAAAGTCAAGCTTATTTTTTCAGCCTTGGAAATAAAATCAGGTAGTAAAACATTAATTGGAGTATTTGCTTTACAACTGCACTGCCAATGCGTCACACATTTTGTTTTATGCAATTTTCCCCAGGTATCTTATAAATTTCCCTTACTTTGGAACTGAAACAGGTTGCTCATTTTCACTTTATAAAAACTGTTTACTTGAAAAGAGTTATATCTCAAATTACTGTGCTAAGTGTACCAGATCCCCCCCGCCAAATGTAATATATACCAAGTGAAAAATATGAGAAACAGCACAAATGACAGTTGACAAGTAATATAATATATTGTCATATATTCCCAGAAAGGAATGTCATTCAACAGCGAGTGAATAAACTACAGCCACATACAACATGAGCAGATCTTTGAAACAATATGTTAAGTAAAGAAATGCAAGTTCCGAAAAACTATACACATAATACCATTTTGATAAAGCTCTTAAAAGCAGGGAAAACAAAAACTATGAGGCAAATTTTAAAGCAAGACAAATACATGATAAAATATTTTTGTTTTGTTTTGTTTTGCTTTTGTTTTTGTCTTAGCAAGAGGATTCATAAAGAGCACAAAATCCAGATCTTGGTTACTTCAGGGAGGAAGTGGGGAGAACCCCAAAGGCACATGCAATGTTCTTGGAAATATGTTCATCCTCAGATGGGGTGGTAGATTTACAGAGTTCCATTTTATAAGTATGCTTTATAACTAACACATATGTTACACATATTTTTGCATGTATAAAATATTAAGGTAGATAAGAAAGAAAAATATGGGAGAAATTCATGAAAGAGATCATCCCAGGTTTCCAATATGATTCTTCCAGATTCCAAGCTGTTTGTATAAACAAATCAGAAGCATTAAAGAACCACTAAAATTGTATAGTTAATCAAGGTCTTACCCTTAAGGATATATTTCAAGGAATATGTACCCATATCCTATCAATGCAATTCAAGACAAAAACAAATCATGAAACAAAAAATGTCAAAGAATTCACTTCATAGGTAATCAGGTTCATTAAGAGTGCATTCTGTAAATTGTCTGGCAGTTTCCTATAAGGTTAAGTAAACATACACCTAACTCATGATCCAGCAATTCTACGCCTAGCTATTTAACCAAAAGAAATGAAAATATATTCACAAAGAGACCTGTATGGGAATGTTGATAGTTGCTTTATTCATAATAGTAAAAAACTGGAAACAACCGAAATGTACCTCAAAAGGGAAAAGGACAAACAAATCGTGATATAGCCATTCAACACACTACTGCTTACCAATAAAAAGGAACAAACTATTAATACATACAAAAACATAGATAAGCCTCAAAAGCATGGTAGTGTATGTATTCATCAAAAACACATTGAACTGTACATTTAAGATGGATGCACTTCATTGTGTGTAATCATATCTGAATTTTAAGTTTTAAAGAGTGCATTATGTAATTTAGAAATTTTGCAGCTGTTCTAAAAAAGCTTAGCACAATGCTTTCCATTTTTGCTATTATGTGAGTTAGTAGAGCTCATCTCCAACCTCCAAGCCCACAGCTGTCTCTACAAATCAATACACTTTCAGAGATACATCTGCCTAAGTTCTCCTGCGAAGGGCTTTAGCTGGAGAAGCCACCAAGGGTGTCTCCACAAAGCAATCCAGGGGCAGGAAAGAGACAAAGGATCTCTAGATGGTTCCGGTCTCTGCACAGCCACAGCGAGGTGAGTCCCAGTCTCCTTGAGATCTGTTTATACTCAGCTTGAAAAGATTTTTCTATTTTAGATGTGCACAGATAGCCAGCTCACGGGGCTGCAAGTGCTACATTCCTCCGTAATACTTTAAAAGCAATGTGGAGTTTTGAGAAACCTCCACATTGGACAGGGACAGTGGGACATCTTTTTGTGACTACTTCCAGAACCATGTTCCAGTGTAACATCAGTAAGGGAAGTTCCTGGAAAACCCAGGCCTGGGCCAGGAGTGACAGGCACCCTTGTGCTCGCCATGGATCCAAGGTGGAAGCTGGAAGGCTTCTGTTGCTGCACAGCCTTCCACAAACTGTCACTAGCCTGAGGGTGAGGCGTGTTCAACTCCCCTTGCAGTTATCTGTGTGAAAGTAAGCAATACCAGGAGCGCTGTACTAGCTCCATCTTTTTCACTTGTCTATTTCACTTAGGTCTCTGAGATGGCTGTGCCATCTTTACTCTTCCACGTAGTTAACTTTCAATCTTAAGGATCCTTGGCTGGCAGAAAGCACAAAAGATGCTTCTTCATCTTTGAAATGCATCTTAGAAGTACCTGAAAAGTGGGGTTAAATCAAAATTTCTCTTCACTCTGATTAATGCCACCAGCTCTGAGATGTTTTATCAGCAACATGCCAAAAGGAGACAAGCGGCTCCTCTGCCCTGCCCTGCCCCACTCTGCAAAGCTCTGTGACTCTGTGAAGGTAGCTTTACCTGTTTTCTCCTCTGTGAAATGATCATATTGGAGTAGACCTTTCTGCTTCTTAAAATACCATGATTTCTTTCTTCAGTTTTTAATTGAGAGTGGTACCTTGGTATCCCATACTACAGCTCCTACCTTTACTTCTTTGTCAAGTAATTAATAGCCTGTAAATCAATGCACAGGCAACAGAAGCCAGACTCAAGGAATAATTGTTTCCTAACTTGTTTTATTAATGCAGATTTTTCACACATTAGGGTTTCTTAGAGCAGAACACTTTTTTTCCAGCAGTTCTTAATTCCCATATGTATTCCAAGAATGTAAGTATGGAAAGACAAGCAAAAATATCACCACAGCAGGGGCTACGCCAAGTGGCCACGGGTGACCCACAAAAGGGATAATCCCCTCATTGATCATTGAGAATGTTCCTGCAAAGTGTTCTCTTCTGGATACTAAGTTCTAGTGGAGCCTTATTCTATAGAATATATTGGTACATTTCTTCAGCAAAAAAAAAAAAAAAAAATCCATGTGTCAGGCTCCTTAATAGTGCCAAACTCTGTTGCTGGCCTCATGGACACACTACAAATAAGTGAGATCTTGAAGTTATGTAGATGTCTGCTGCTCTGCAGTGTGGAGACCACATATGGAGAATCAGGTTGTTTACATTTGTCCATGGAGGACCACTGATCAACAAGAGAACTCCATACTGACACAGGGGCAAGAATGGGAAAGGGATGCTTCCTTTATCCCTTGGGGAATGATTAAGACATAGAGACATGAAGTCTTATGTGACTTCTGTTTTCATATGCCTAGAAAATGACTATTAGACTTGACCCAGGTAATTCCAATGGGCAGAGCTAGCCCAATGGGAAGGAAAGCAGATATCAGTTACTTTTAAGAATGTTTCTTCTTTTCCAGTAGAAACAAATAAGTAGCATTATCTTTCAGGCTCTGCTTGCAGCACTGCCTTGTGTGGGAAAGAGCTCATCATCGTAGGCATGCAGAGAATGGATCCACACCTGCTGGGGAAACTGTCCAAAGAAGCACTGAATTGACTGAGTGGCCGGCAGGGTAACATTTGAGGTTCCTTCCAATTCCAGGATAACTGGATATTTGGAGTCTGCTTCTGGGCTTGGATAGCTGTGTGTGATGGCCGCTGAAGGAGCCTGCCTTTGCTTTAAACGAATAGTGAACAGCTTCAAAGTTGAAGATGTATTAGTTTAATAGGATATTGCCTGTATCATATTATAGAAACTCTGATGAAATAGCTCCTGAAAGAGGTCCAAGGCCCAGTTCCAATAGGCTGAAAAGTCAAGTTAGAAGGTCAGGGATTGCTTTCAAACCAACCATATTGTGGGAGATGTTTGAAGCAAGTGGGAGTCAGGTGGAGGTTAAGATAACTGGTGTGCTTGTGTGTCCAACAATAGGCTACGTGGGGTGGGTACTGGGAGCCCTGACTTGTAGAGCTTGCCAATTTTCCTTGTGTAAATATTTCACCATGGCTAATTTAAGTAACCAACGTGAGGTCACTGAGCACAGAGTTCTGAAGAGATATACAACTGGCTTTTGCGAGACCCTATGAGCCTGCTTCAGTACATCATTGGGTTAAGATATCTGAGAACCTTGTATTACCTTTGTAACAAATTAAATATGTATTCAGTAAGAAATTTATGAGCAACTCAGTACAAAAAAGGCAATAGCTATAAATAGGCAATTCACAGAAGAAACCAGAACAACCAATAAGCATGAAAATATACTAAGCAACCTGGTTGGCAAAATTAAGAATTAGACTGTACCAGCTGTTCACAGGAATGAATGGTGGAATTGAATTCTTAGTCACTGCTACTGGGAAGATGAATTAGTACATCCACTTTGGAGAGCAACTTGGCAATATCCATAAGGCACCTGCCCCAAAACCCAACGATGCCACTCATAGAGAGTATACCCTAAAAACTGTTGACATGCGCACCAGAAGACACATACAAGAGTGTTCACTGGAACATTATTTTCAACAGTAAAAAAAACTTTCCCTAATTGTCCCTCAGGGGAAGGATGAAAAATGGTGCATTAGACTTACAATAGGATACTATACAGAGGTCAAAATAAATGAACTAGATATAAGTGATCAACATAGATGAATTTAACAACCAATATCGTGTGAAGGAGCAATTTGCAAAAGTTAAATAACCACGTGCTACTGTTTATGTAACTATTAACACAAAAACAATAGCATATCTTGTTAATGGAAATGTACATATGTAGCCTAAGTATAAAATGTGCATGGAAATGATAAACAACAACTTCAGACATTATCTCTGGGAATGAGGAGAAAGGAAAGGGATAGAGAGTAATTTTAACTACATTGGTAACATTATATTTCTTGAAAAGACAAAAGAGATCTGAGGCAAATGGGGCAAAATGTTAGTATCCGTTAAACCAAGATAATAGGTACATCATGTGTGTCTATTCAATTATTTTCTGAACTTTTCTTTACACTTGAACTATTTTGTAATTTTCATTTGCCTTTTCTTAAATACACTTTTAATTTTAGAACAGTTTAAATTTACAGAATTTTTGCGAAGAGTACAGAGGGTTCCTGTATACCCCAAACCCAATTTCTTCTATTATTAACATCTTGTCTTATTATTGTACATTTGTCCCAAGTAATGAACCAATACTGATATATCATTTTTAACTAAAGTTCATACTTTATTTAGATTTCCCCAGTTTTCCCGTAATGTCTATTTCCTGTTCTGGGATCCCAGCTAGGATCCCACATCACAAGGGATGTTATGTCTCCTTGGATTTCTCTTGGCTGTGAGAGCTTCTCAGACTTTCCTTGTTTCTGATGACCTTGACAGCTTTGAAAGGTACTCGTCAGGTATTTCGTAGACTGTCCCTCAACTGGAATTTGGTGTTTTTCTCATGATCAGACTGGGATAATGCATTTTGGGGAGGAAGATTCCAAATATCAAGTGGCATTCTTGTCACATCATATCAAGGATACATACAGTCATCCTGACATCACTGTTGATGTTGACCTTGACCACTTGGTTGAGGGTGAATTTATTAATTTTCTCCACTGTTACTCTTCCCCCACCCCTTTCCATACCGTCCTTTTTGAAAACAAGTCACTATGCTTAAGGAGTAGGAAGTTATGTTCCCCCTCCTTCATGGTGGAGTTTCTTCATAAATTATTTGGAGTTCTTCTGCATGGGAAATTTGTCTATCCTCCTCATTTATTTCTTTCTTTAGTCATTATTTGCATCAGTATGAACTCATGTATATTTATTTCATATTTTGGGTTATAATCCAATACAACTTTATTTTGTTTTGCTCAGTTTTTTCCAGCTTTGGCTATTGGGAGTTCTTTCGGTTGGCTCCCGGGTCCCTTTGACATATCCCCATCATTGCATTTTGTTGGTTCTCGGAGGGTTTTTTTCAGCTCCTTTTTATTTTCTGGCATTTCAAGATACTCCAGTGTCATCTTCTATATCTCCTCTCTAGTCCTAGAAGCAATCATTTCTCCAAGAGATCTGGTTCCTTCTGTTGGGGAATTCTATTAGAAACCAAAATCTGGGTACTGGGTGTGCTTGCTGCTACTGGGGTGTCATTGCTTCCAGGCCCCCTCAGCTGACAGAACAAGGAAATATGTGTGTGTATACTGACTTGTGTATTTACACATATCTATCTGTCTCTAGATTAAACTAAACATGAAATAATATTAGAGTCTCATACTGAGTCTCCAACTCTAATCCATTAGCACATGGGTCATTCTGACCTCCTCCCCTTGCTGCCACTCCAATAGTGAGAAACCTGGCTCTCACCATCTGCCATCCATTTATTTATTGCTCCATTTATAATTTTTTAAAGAAGAAAAGCTGTAGGGAAATGCTTCAACTTATTACAACATCCAGAGCAAAGGTACAGATTAATTACAGAGCAGACATCTGAAGGAGAAGATATATCCATTCAGAGCACAAATCTCCCTTTTGGTGCCTTGTACCCTTCCAGGGGCAGTCTTGGAAACACGGACAAAATGTCCTTTCAAAACGAGGCCCACAAAGAAAGGATGAAGACCACCAAAGCACACCTGGAGGGATTCTTGACGATGGGCAAGAAGGAGAGTCATGGGATGGGAGCTAAAGAGAAAAACAAGATTGGAAACATTCGTTCCCAACAGCAGTTCTTACCTTCTTTTGAATAACAGATTCCTTTGAGACTTGTGAGGGCCAAGGACCCTCAACCCAGGAAAACATTTACATAGCTCAAGCAGCGTGAAAAAATTGTCCCATGGTGGGGAAATCTCACCTCTGAGCCCATACTTGCACCTCAAGTTAAGAAAACCTTATGTGTATGATATGAATGTCAAGTTTATTTGCCTGTTTGTCAGTAGGGAGGGGTGAGCAAGTGGTCTCAGTGTGGAGGCTGCATTGTTTTAGCCCGGCTGTTTTCAGGATGGGCAAAGCTCCTGCCTTTCAGGTGTGGGCCCAGGATCTGTGACTTTTATAGTAAACTCCCATTTATAGCAAGTAGCAAATGACATTGGTTTTCTATTTATGGAAATAAACATTTTTTCTTTTAAAATAAATCTAAGTTTTATTTTTAATGAAATCACTTTAAAGAAACATATGAAGTGACATTTGGGACAATAGGGAACTAGCGTTTTGGAAACAGGTACGGAGAGACAATATCTTGAGTATAATGAAAAGTGTACATGCTTTGAAGCCAGAAGGGTTTGGGTTCAAATCCCCTCTTTGCCAGGTGCCAGGGGTGTGATCTCAGGTAGGTGAGACTTTCCCCATCTGTAAAATGGCAAGAATAAAAGTTGGCACATCCACCAGTGTTTCTCCAAGTATGTTTTCTGTACCACCCCCCCATCAGGATCAGCTAAAGTTCTTGTAATATGGAACTTTCCAGGCTGCCACCCAGAACTTTTATTATCAGATAGAATCCCAGGGGGCAAAGCCTAGAATTCTGCATTTTAACTAGGGCCCCCAATGATTTTTATGATGTCTGCAGGCTGTGGAGAGGATGAAATAAGCTGAAATAGGTAAAGTACTTGGCACACAGGAGCAGGAAGGACATTGTTGTCCTGGACTGCCTACCATATGAACACCACCTCCCAAGGGATCCCAAGGGCCCTGCTTAGGATTGTCATGGATGGCTGTGCAGGTTGTACACTGCACAAGTCTAGCGATTGGCACCCTGGATTTGTGTGGTATATAAACTGTATGTTCATGCATGACCTTCTCAGAATCTCAGCTGATCTAGACCCTTCTGGTTCTTTTTTTGAGCCTGGTTCTCCCAGCCTTCCTTATAATTCTCAGCTATGCAGCAGCCTTCCAATGAATTCCTTCACTGATTAGGGGGCCTAGAACTGGGTTTTGCTGTTTGCGATCAAGAAACATGACAGGGTGAGTGACCAGTGACTGCTCTGTTCCCTTCTATCAAGTATTTCTCAGTGGTGTTCCTGGGATTTGTGGGGTGCTTTAGAGCCCCTCTCTGGCTGAGTTCAGTCAGTAAAGATATGACCAGTTCCTCATCCAAACTCTGTTTTCTGCTTCAAGCTGTTTTATAGGTTGGATTTTGGCTCAATAGTTCATTTGGAAAGAATAATTCCACTACTTAAAAAAAAAAGTTTGAAAATCACTGCCTGTTACCAGATACCCCCAAGAGACTGTGCCGTGTGGATGGCAATGAGGCAGAGAGTGAGGGCGGGGGAGGGAGGAGCCTCAGGTTGATGAAGGCGGAGGCTGAGCCTGGGGTCTGTAGGGCTTGCTAGAGGCGAAGCAGCCAAGGCCCTCGTTTCAGAAGTAAACACTGCTGCTAGGTAAAATCCCATTACCAGAGTAGGAAACTTTTGAGGCCCCTCAAAGGCCGCCCTCCCCTGCCCGTGGGAAAATTGACCATGTCCAAGAAGAAAAGGGGGTGTTGATGTGACTGGATGACCTTGTCAGTCAGAAGCCTCCTGACCTCAGGAGGAGGGAATAGGTGAGAACTTCTGAAGAATCTCCAAAGACCACAGCCAAGAAAAGTCACCAAAGTCATCACTGAGGGACCAAGGGAGAAGGGCACAGGGCACTTTCTTTTGGTCTGAGTACACCAGCCTATGGGAGTGAGAGTGAAGAAAGATAGAGGGGTCTGGACATTTTCCATGGGAACCAGAACTTCCTCCTCTCCCTCCTGGATCTGCAGCACTTGTAGTGCAGAGACGTTTCCTTGCTCTCCAAAATTTGATGTTTGCAATAGAGACATTAAATTTTCATTAAACATTTCCTCTTGGTTCATGACTATGACAATAGAAAAATGTATACAACAACAACAACAAAAAAGATATGTTGAATATTCTTATAAATATCATCCCTTTCACTTGCTTATCATGGATCCACTGCCACTGGGCTGCTGCTTCTGCTTGCTTCTTGCTTTTCAATGGGCCACAGATGAGGGAGTGGGGCTGTTCATCCCACTTTTGTTGTTCTGCACCAGGCTCTTCTCTTGATTTACTGATTTATTCTCTTTTATCACCATACCCCACTCCCATCCCCCTCCTTAGCCATTTTTATTATCATAAAGGTAGGCAGGAAATTTTACATTTTGTATATAATTGAAAAGCTGGGTTATAGTGAAAGACACACAATATAAAATTACAGGGGTGGCTGGGGCGGGGGGGGTCACGTGATAAAAAGCTGTGGACATTCTCCCTGGAATAATCTACCTTTATTCGAGCATACAATTTTGCAATTTCTGGGCTTCAAGGATCCCTAAGGCCCTCTGTGGGCATTCTCTGAACTGCAAGTTCATTTACCTCTGTGATATAAGAAAATTGTGAGAATTAGGAAAGTATTTGAAATGCAGACACTTTTAAATGGACTGTATCTTTTGTTCTTTTCAAAATTATAAAAATAAGTTTTATTGGAGTAAGAAATTGCAATGAAAGAAATTTTACATTAATGAACAGATAATGACCATTTGTAATTAGTGTAACATACACATTGCTTTTATAGAAGTAGATTCTTCTAAAAGAGGAGTAAGAGGACTTACCTTTGTTGAGTGCTTACTCCGGGCCAGAATTGCACCTGATGTACCATCTCCCTTTCCTTAACCCACAGAGGTGGTCATTACCACGGCCACTTTCACAGATGGGAAACTGAAGTGCGAGGAGAGGGTAAGAGGTGTTCCCAAAGTGGTAATGTTATAGTGTTAGAAGTTCTGTCTTAAACAGACACAGAGAACACTTTTCATACACTACTTACAAAATGAATTTATTTAGCAAAGGAGAATTAACATTTTTCCATGGATGGACTTGAATTCTGCCTCATTACAATAACATTTTAAATTAGTAGAATTAGGGTTTCCTGTGCCATTTCTGATTACACCATTGGGTTCCTTTGTCTCATGTAATTGGGTTTTCATTTGGAAAGGAGTTAAAAAACAAAAACAAAGCAACCCCCCCAAAACTTGTATTTCTGCAATAGGTCATACCTTAAAGAGAGAACTTCCCCTTGAGCACTACTCAGTCCAGAGCCTCACATCTCTCAGGAACAAGCCACCCTGGGTCCCAGAGGTGGAATCAGCTGTTCACCTCCACACCCTCACACCCTTCTTACCATCCACACATTGCAAAGGATTTGCAGGCAGAGTTTGTGTGGTTCTCCTTTCATCAGTGTTACTCAGGGACATATGTGCACATATGAAGCATTCAGTAAAATATCTGCTAAACTGTGTTAAATTCCTACTTTTTAAATTGGGGAAATTTTTAATGCAGAAAAATAAGGAGAAGAGTTTTGAAGAGATGCATTACCCACGAGCCAGGATTTGCAGCAAATGATAACATTTTCTCACTTTTGTTTGAGATCTTTGTTTGCTTAAAATAAATAAAACTTACAAATGTTTTTTTTCTGGTTTCATTCTCTTCCTGCCTACTTCAGAGAAAGCAATGGTCATTATTTTGGTATGTATCTTTCCGATCTATACTTTTACACTTTTACTACATGTAATCCTTAGTATTATTTTACATGATTTAAAACATTTTACTTATTCTGCAGCTTGCTTTTTAAACTTAATATATGTTTTCAAGATCTATTCATGTTGGCGCATGTAGTTCTAGTTTATTTGCCTTAGTTATTATGTAACATCCCATGATTTGTATACACCATGTTTTCCTTATTCATTCCCAAGTGAGAGGCATTTAGGGGTCCCCTGCCCAGCTCTTCACTAACAAACAATGCTGTAATGAACATCCGTATTACAACTCAGGTTACATTTTGTACAAATTACTTAATACACCATTGGCGAATAGGGGAAGGGTGTTGGTAGAACATGGAGGTCATGCTGGCTCATATGTGATTTTTCCCAACATGTTACTGTTTCGAAGCACTGAAAAGAGAAAGTCTTAACAATGAATACAGATCTGAGCTGAAAATCTACAGAAATATCTTCCTTCAGAGCAGATAGTGACAGGAGTGCAGATGAAGAAATCAGAAGCATTTCCCCCTGTATTAAAAAAATAGAATAGAAGGCTATCCCCAGAGCCATATTTTAAATTTTTTTGAAAATGCTCTCTGCGCAGGCCATCTATACTTACCTGTCCAGAAAGGAAGGAACCTGGAAGGACAGACATCTAGGACTCCAGGGGTGAATGCCAGCAGTGGATTAACTGTACTGTATTTTTGTCATGATTTTTTAAAATTTTGTTTTTGTTAGTTCTTGCATGACAAATTCCACAGGTTTTGAGTGGTCTTCCCCAACCCTGTTTTCCCCATAAAACTTGCTATTTTTAGTGGAGGAATTTGTACTTATTGCCTTAAGCACATGTATATACCTAGCAGTGGAATTGCTGGGTCACAGGAGATGTACATTTTCAACTATTCTAGATTTTTCCCAAATTACTCTTTAGAGTGGCTTCACCAATTTACACTCCTATCAGGAGAGGAGAGTTCTGATTTCCCTGCTTCCATGCTGTTACCTGATGTTGTTAAACTTTACTTTTAGCAATATCATGGGTATAAAATGCTTTCTTATGGTTGTTTTAATTTGCATTTCCCCAGTTGCTAGTGAAGCCGAGCATATTTTTATATGCTTATTGGCCATTCCATTTTCCTCTCCTGGGTATTACCAGCTCAACACTTTGTCAATTTTTAAGCTGAATTGTTTGTCTTTTTCTTATTAGCTTATAGGAATTCTTTATGCATTCTAGATATGAATCCTTTGCCTATTAAATTGCTACTTTTATGTTCCCCTCCCAACGTCCCCACTCTCTGTATAAGTCTATTTTTTACATGTCTGCTCCACCATAAAAACACTGGATTTTTTTTTTTCTGAAATACATCCTAGGTAACTGTGGTTTTAGATTATGCAGTTAGGTTGTACAACTAGAAAAATTTGAAATTCAGTTGTTTGTAAAGATTCTTGTTCTCCTCTCCATACGTTATCCATTCTCCTATTTCTAGAACCTTCTCTATGTACATAAGAGTTTTCAAAGCAGACAAAAAGAGATAACCCCTGTCCTGAAAACCGTGGACCAGATTTACTTCATTTGCCAGTTTAATTAGAAAAGATTTTTGTGGAAAAAATTCAGAAAGGTTAAACGTCATATTTGAATTGGATCCTTTCTAGATGTCTTAAGCCCGTGAGAAAACAATATACTTTATTAAATTCCATGATTCTCATTGTTAAACTATTCAAGCCATAAGCAATCAATCATGCTTTTCTGACAAGTTACCTAAGAAAAATTTCCTTAAACAGAATTGCATTTCAGACTAAATTTAAAAAGTGACATTCTGACTTTTTTTTTTTTTAATTAGGTACCTAACTCCAAAAAAAAAAAAAAAAAAAATACTTGGAGTTTGCCTGGAACTGAAAATTTAGTGTGTGGAAATGTGAGGAAAAGACCTAAGTGTTGGCAAAAGATTGCAATAAAGTAAATGATGTGGTTTTCTCAGGGGTGATTTTGCAACTTGAAACATTCCAAAAAGAGTTAGTGATCACAAAGTTTCTTTTAGCTTCTAGCCTTGAAATACTTGGCATACATAGAGCTCTTACGGATATTTGGATAAATTAAATTTATATTGACATTTTCTAAAGCTGGCATAGGTTTCTAGCTGGTGTGGGCACGTGTCAAACCCAGAACATTTTGAGGCATTCAATTTTACAACCAATAGATATCAACATCAAACTGTCCCTTCCTACACTATATTCCTAAAATCTGAATCACGTTGAGATCTTAAAATATGTTGTTTTTTCCTGATAAAAAAGCAGCAGCTTCCTCAAAAATTAATCACAGAATTACCATATGAGCCAGAAACTCCACTGCTAAAGCAGGGGCTTGAACAAATATTTGTACGGCAGCATTATTCACAATAGCCAAAAAGTGGAAGCAATCCAAGTGTCCATCAACAGATGAATGGATAAACAAAATGTGGTATATCCTTACAACAGAATATTATTTAGCCTTCAAAAGGAAGGAAATTCTGACACATGATACAACATGAAGGAACCTTGAAAACATTATACTAAGTGAAATAAAACAGATACAAAAGGAAATTCACAGAGACAGAAAATAGATTACAGGTTATCAGAGGCTGGGAAGAGAGGAGAAGGAGGAGTTACTGTTTCATGGGTACAGAGTTTCTGTTTGGAGAAGATGAAAAATTTTCGGAAATAGTGGTGATAATTAACTAACATGTGGATGTAATTAATGTCACTAAACTGTACACTTAAAAATAGTTAAAATGGCAAAATTTATGTTATGTATATTTTACCATAATAAAAGAAAGTTTTAAAAGGCAATTTCTTCAAGCCCCTCCCCCAATAAAGCAACAATTACTTATTAAAGAAAGGTTGGAAAACCTATAAAGTAAAATAAAATGAAAGCCACCTGTTATCTCAGCATGCAGTGATAATGAACGTGAACAATAGGCTGTGCACTTTTTTTTTCTGGTCATAGGTATATGTATGCAGATACATACCCAGGATCACCCAGTACAGGAGCAGGTATTTCTCAATGAATGTTGTTACAATCAATAGAATCCATTCTTATCCGTGAACCTTAACTTATTTAAACCAATCAACTATTGTTGGATATGTAAAGTGTTTTCAATACTCTCTCAATTTTAAATAATTTTGTAGTGGACATCCTTGTCATACCTTTTATGAACATTTCATTATTTCCTTAGGATAAATTCTTCAAAGCAAAATTACTGGGTCAAAGAATGTGAATTTTTAAAAAATATCTCCTAATGTACATGTACTATTAATTTGCCTTGCAGGAAGTTTTGTGATTTACATTTTCATAGCTAAGTGTGAGATTTTATTGCATCTTCACCAACAGTGAGTGTCTCATTTTATAAAAGTCTCTTCGAAATTAATAAGAATAAATTCCATAGAAATGATGGAATTCCAAAAATATTGGGCTAGTGATAGTATTGGTACAGAAAAGAAAAATGGTAACTTTTATAGATTAAAAAAAGGGATGGAAGAAATCAATAGAGATCTGGTACATTAGAATGATTAGCCATTCTCTGCCACTCTTATCTGGATGGAGACACCCTTAGGGCTCTCCTTGGGAAGTTACATCTGATGTTGCCTACCCACAGGTGTGGGTCCAAGACCCCTCCAGCCACACCTAGGAACTCAGTTTCCAGCTTCTTTACCTTTGCTCCTACCTTTCCTTTGACCGTGAAATGTTCTTCCTCACCCATTTCCTCAAATACAGACCCATTCATTCTTTGAGCTCCATCTCTAACGAACCTCTGAGGGCCAGAGGTGGAGCAGTCTGGAACACGAGGAAGAAGAAACACCAACGGTGCAAATGCAACTCACAAATGGGCAGGAAGAGGTGAGGTCCTTCTGAAGTAGAATTGCCCACGTCACAGAATTCCATCTGAAACAAGTGGTTGTGGAGTGGGGCGGTGAGGATTCTGGGATCTGGGTAGGATGCGAGCAGGCAGTAAAGGGGGAGTGGGCTGCTGGTTAGCATTTTGTGCCTTCTCTCAGTGAGTGTGCCTTCTCTCTCAGGAGTGCGGGATGCGAGGCAGGACAGGATGGGCAGACAGCCCTATTGCCTGGAACATGGTAACTTTAGACTGAGTGCTCAATTCTTGAACTATACTCAGATTTTAAAATACAAGAAATATTGTCTTCAGGTATTAATAAAGCAGTAACTTGGGTTTGTGTAGCACCTTAGTCTTTACATGTGTTATCTAGTTTTAAAAAGTTTGTTTTGAGCCTCAGAACTAACGTGTGAAATTGGTAGTGCATGCACTGTCACCCTTTTCACTCCGTTTTATATGTGCAGACTCCGAGGTTCCAGGAAACCTGGACAAAATACCAGTTCACACCTAGGACTTCCGGCCCCAGGTCCTGAGCATTCACCAAGACAGCCCAAGCTGCTCTTCCAAAACTGTGGCCGCTGTGTCAGATCTGTGACTTGTCTGATGTGAAAGTGTCATGACAAAGGGCAAAGTGTAGAAAGAACTAACTGCGGAGAGAGTTTCCATTCAAACGACCCTTCTGAAAAGAACATAAGAAAGGACTTCATTTTCCCTTTCTGAAAGTAAGGGGTTAAAATGCACAGAGATGCTGTATGGCAATGTTGTAGGTGCTCTAAGAATGAAAAGTGTGAATGGTATTTGTTATTAAAAATAGCATTTATCCTAAACAATTTGTTATTAAAAATATAAAAATATTTAAAATGTATTTTTATAACACGAACACAACATTAATAAGAGAGTGGAAGAATGGTGATGTTGTTGATTGAAATATTTTTGCTTTACTTTTTAAACAAAATGTCACAAAGGTATTTAACTAAATATCATGTTAATTGATACCAGAAATAACAATATAGACACTGCCTCATTATAAACATCAATAAGTCAAAAGAGATTTGGTTTCAGATTGCTTGAATAACCCATAATTCTTCTTTGAGCAATTTTTGCTAAATGAAAAAGATCCCCAGGAAATGAATGAGAGAAGCAGAAAAGATCCCTGATTCGAAATAATTTCCTTTTGCTTTGTTCCCCCAAATGGGGTAAATGTACTTCTGATTTCAGTAGTGGTCTTGCTAAGGTGTGATCTGAGAAATGCATAACAAAAAGCACATGATTTCTGTATGAGTTGGGGTTTAAAAATACATCCTTTTCTATTTTTCAGCCTAAGATTTAAATTTTATTAATAAAACAATTTTTAAACAATATCCACATCATTTGATTAAATCTTCAATTATTTATATTATTTTACGCCTTTTTCTGATTTTTTTCTATATGTTAATGGATTTTACACTGCCTTTATCCATAGTTTTATACATTTTTATACACTTTTATGTTCTGTTTTTTTCACTTTTGTTTTTTACACATTTTTCAATGTACCTGCAATCACCTTAAAATTTTTCTGTTTCTTGGAAAAGATTAATTTTCAAACTTTCTTTTGCAGAATAATTATTTTATCAAACAAAATCCTGTATGTTTAGTGGGATACCCACGTAGTCCAGAACTAACCACCATGATAGTTCATTTCAACATTTACAATTTCCCTTTCCTATACAATTAAATTGTTTTCAGTATTTGAAAATTTAAACAATGCTATTATAAGTATCTTTGTACATGACTTTTTAAAAAATTAATTTTACTTAGATAAATTCTGAGAGGCAAATTTTTCTGAGTGGAACATTTTTTTGTTTGTTTGTGATATGCATTGTCAGATTTCTTTCCAGAAGCAGCAAACCAAATTTTACTGTCATCCACAAACAAGAGTTCTCTGTTTCCGCAAAGCCTGGCTAGCAATGAGTTTTGTCATTCACTTTACTTTAATTTAATTTAGTTGGTGTGAAATGATGACACATTGATTCAATCTGAATTTCTTTAAATTTTAGAAAAGGTGGTTCGTTCATCAGATGTTGATTTCCTATTGGTGTTTTATTTCATTTAAACCATCCATTTTCTTCTAACATTTGTCTCTTGAGCACTGGTGCTTAGTTCTATCCTAATAAATTTTTCATCTATTTTAGATAATAAGCATTTGCCAACCATTTATTTCAAATATTTTATTATCTATAGAATATTTTTAGAAATTGATTTCCATCAATCTACTTTCTCTGTTGCTTGAATCATCACAATTATTTTCATACATAGTTCTATTCTGTTTTCTCCTAGTTTTCTTGTTGTTATTATCATTATTAATTTACCATTTACTCCATTCACTATTTATTATGAAGGCTAGGTCTAAGTTAATTTTTTCTTCATTTTGATTTCTAATTATCCCCAAAGCAACCATTAAATAATCATTACCTCTCCATTTGCTTTGTTAATATTTATCATTTACCAAGTTCTTATATATAAGCCTGCTCCTGCATTCTCTCTTGTGTTTAAATTTGTTTCTGTTTTTAAACCAAAACCATAATGATTTTTATTTTCTAATTTATACTATTGTGGGCTTTCTAAATTTTTTCCATAAGCATGCATTTTATTTTATTTGTTTTTGGTATTTTATAATGAGGACAAATCTTTTAAAATTGTATTTACCAATTGTGCATATTTATTTTTGAGACAAAACATTGGAATAATTTTTGTCATATTTTGGTAAGTATTTTTATAGGTTTCATTGAAAGTAAATCAGATCTAAAAATTAACAGGTAGGAAAATATATTCTTTTTTATATTCAATCACCCAATAGGGCAGTTTTTTTCCTTCACATCTCCTTTTAAAAATTAGCATTTTCTAGTTTTGTTGGTACGCCTTCACTGAGGGTGATTCTGGAATATTATATATTTTTGCTAGTATTGTGAATGGGATTGCCTCAAACCAATTACCAGTTAGTTGCTGGTTTTTACTAGAAATGCTTTGGAGATTTGTGGAGTTCATCTTTATCAGGACACTTTCATGAACTCTTTTTAATTCTAATACTTTTAGTTGGAATCCTTCGTTTCTTCAGGTTCAACTTAAAATTCTGTTTTTCATTTTATAATATTGATTCTTTAGTGCATTTTTGAAGCATTGTTAGGATAACAAGAATCTCCAAAGATATGCTAAATAATTTTAATAAAAAACATCTTTGTTTTTGCCTGTTTTTAAATAGAATGCTTCAAAAATTTCTCTTCTACAGACTGGTAGGTTTTAGAAATATGGTTTGTTAAAGAAGTATTTTCTGATTTCTATTCTTAAGTTTTTACCAAAAAGAGCATTGAATTTTATCAAATATTTTAATCTTTTATTAAGGCCATATGAATTTTGTTCCTGAAGTTACTTAAATTGTGTATTTTATTCATAACTTTATTTGTACAAAACTGGACATATTATTATGATAAACCTTACCTGTTCATGCTAAAAATACTTTAAAAATAGGGTCACATTCTATTTACAGATATTTTCACATTTGTAAGAACTTCATCTAAAGAGAGATTTCCCTTGTAGTGTTAACCAGGTTTAAGAACAGGATCTTTTTTTTTTTCTGCTAGAATAAGCTAAGAAATATTGAACCTAATTTTTTTTTATGAGTTATTCTTAGTTTTATTTGAAAATTTGAAAAAATTTCCAGTTAACTCATTGTGTCATTGTAGCAAGGAAAGCAGTTTCTTGGCTAATGGTCTTCATTTCCTCGCTAGCAATTCGTCTGTTCACATTCTCAGCCTCTTATTGTATCATTTAAAATTCTGTAACCTTGGTAAAATCATCTATTTTACTTTAGTGTCCAAATGCATCACCATTATAAATGGGCAACATGTTCCCAAATGATTTTTAGTCTCTTTTAATTGTTTTTTAAATGTTTCTGGTTTAATTTTTTTTCCTCGTTGAATTTACTAGTGAATTAAAAAAATTTTTTTTCTTCTCAAAATGAGAAATCTCTGCTGTAGTATTTCAGAGAATATTTCTTGTCACATTTGCTTACTTCTGCATGTATTTTTCCCCTGGAGGTTTTTGCTTGGTTCTTCTTCTAGAAGTATATTTCTAGTTTTTGAAATTTTGCTTTTCTTATTAATAAAGACCTTTAAAGAAGTGAGTTTTCTCTAAACATATCTTATCTTTCAGTTCAAGGATCTGATGGGTACCACCTTTGTTTTCCATATTTTACAATGATTTGTTATTGTATTTCAAATTTATTCCCTGACCAGGTGACAGTTAATATCTTTCTTTCATTGGTATTGCCATTTTTTAAAATTTAAAATAAAATATTAACATTTTAGGTATTTTTCCTTTATTGAAATTTCCTGTTAATTTTTTTGCTGTGGAAGTTTTCCGTATTCTGTGTTTTCCCTTTAAATTCACACCATAAAATTGCTCATTCAATTATTCAGTTATTAATCGTAGTTTTGCAAATTCTTATTTCTTTTTTCCCCTACTTTGTCTATTGTTATGACGAAATAAGGATTTCTGCTACAATTTTATTTCAACTTCATCTTGTAATTCTAAGTTTCTTTCATCTTCTTTGTTGCAATGTGTTTTAGTTCATATAAAGTTTAACACCTTTTGTTTTCATTGATTATTTTGCCTTATCATATAATAAACTCACTTTTATTGCTTCATTCTGTTTGCTTTGTATTCTGCTCTGATATCATAATATGTTTGATATTTTCTGACTCAACCAATTATTTTTACTCTTTCCACATCTACTTGTCTTTATCTTTTATGTAGAATATTCTTGGATTTTTTTTTCCTTAAATACAACCTGAAAGGTTTTTTTTAATAGGGAAATGTAAACCATTGGCATATCCTCTTATAATTGTTATACTTAAAACCATTGTGACCATATTTTATTTTTCTTACTATCTATTATTTGGCTATATTTCTTTTTTGTCTCTTCACTTCGGAAACAGTCATATTTAAGCTTCTTTTACACCACTCAATTCTAAAAAGAAAACAAATATTTTTATATAGTAGTAACTGTTGAGAAAAATCTGACACTTAGAATTTTTTCACTCTCCTCTTTTCCTTTTTCCATTCCTCATAGCTTGTATATCTGACAGAAATCATTTTTAAAAATTTTTTGTACTTTTCTGTCATTGACACTGATCGTTTATTGCCATGACGCTGGAAATGCTATTTGAAGATGAGGTGTATGGTTAAGGAGTTTATGAACGGTTTTCTGCTATCAAATCTAGTAGATAATCTGTGAGAATTTCCTTTTTTTTTTTTCTTTTCTTTTTAGGAACATTCTAGATAATTTTCCACTGCCTTTGGGAAGGTTACCATCTCTACAACTGCTACATTTGATCTCATCCTAATCTAAAGCACTTTTTCAAAGCAGAAAATCACCACTCTTAATTACATTTTAAATAAGAACATGAATAGAATAGTGGCTTGTATTCATCTCACACTTAACACTGAGACAGCATGGTTGCATTCTCTGTCCTGGGAAGTTTAGAGTTAGTAGCCTTTCTGTGCTTGTCAGACTCCACGGGCCCTTTCTGCTAGGAGAAGCATGGACTTTAGAATTCAAACTACATCTCTGCCACTAACTGCAGGCTCTTCTAAAAACTGAGACTCTGGAAGAGTTGCTGAGGGTAGTCAAAGGGCCAACCTCTGGTGATGGTTCCATTATCCCAGAGCTCCGTTCATTTATTTATACATCGATTGAACTAATTCTTTCTTTATATATAGCTTGTCTATTATGTAACTGCCCCATACAGCGGAGATTCTTTTTTGGAATGAGATGTGGAATACTTTAAATACCTATGAAATCAAGTGTACACTCAACACTGTTTCAGCTTCCAGTCTCAGCTCTTTAATCAGTTCCGGAAATTCTGTTCGCTCACAGTTGAAATGATGGTCTGGGGCACAAATTGTTTCCTTAGGAGTAATAGCATCAGCAATGGCTCACATTTACTAACCTTTTGCCACGAGCCACCTCACTGTCAGTTTTGGAAAACCATACTTTCAACTCCGAGTCCCATGCATTTTTTTCATTCATGATATTCCTGGAGGGTTTAGTCTTTCTTTATTATTTTCCAGCTTATCCTTTGTTTTAACGATTCAATATTCTGTAGTGCTGTCTGTCCACTCCACCCCCACTACTCAGCTCCTAGTCTGTTCTAGATTATTCTGTTGAAAGCAATCACAACTTTTCTGTTTTTAAAACCCCAGCCAGATTCAGTGGTCATTCTCTCCCATTCTTCTTCATCTGAGAATGAAGGTCGGCTATATCCTGATTGTGATTCTCGTCATCGTTCTTTACCAGAGAGACAGAGGCTTTAATGGTTTTCCTGCTATTAACCAAGTGCATTGAATAAGGTTTTCACATACTTTTAAAGTGTTTTCTCTTCTTTCCTTTTACATAGCTCCTAAGAAGGTTCATCTCTTTCTCTCTCAAGCTTTTATACTCACTTAAGAGTTTCTAGATTTTGATGTTTTAATTGGTGTCTCAACGGTCTTAACAGAAAGGAGTTACCCAACAGAACACTCTGTCATCTACTCCATCATCTACTCAGAACATTGTTCTTCCCATATGACTGACATCACCAGTGGAACCCAGGGAAAATGCAAACTACCTTGTCCATTACTGTAATTGACCTTGATCACAAAACATAACTAAATGCTCTCAACTGTTGGAAAGGGAGACAAACATGAGAACACATTTCATTCTTTGAATCCTGTGAGCTCAGAGTTAAAAAGCTCTCTTAGACATCTTTTGATTTCTTGAAGTTTGACCTTTCATTACTAATCATTTAAATATAATTCTGCTTCTCAGCAACCTCCTTCCATCTGGGTATGTAATTCCCTCTCTTACAGAGCTTCTTAGAATTTGTCAATACAGTTATATTTTCTTGCAAGAAAAACAAGCCCTCTGAATAACAACAACAACAAAATCTTTCTTAAACAGAGACGGGGAGTGCTTTCACCACCACTACCACCTGCCTGTTGCCCAGATCTTTCACTTGTTCATCCCTGTGTTTCTTAATCTCCTTCCCAGGAGTTCATCTTGTGAGTAAATTCAAAACAACACATGCCCAGGGAGGAGCGGTTCCCACCACTGTGTGTCATTGTGAGAAAGAGCGGTATCCACCGCCACCCATACAACCAAAGTGCCCACAAATCTGAGTACTATCTTTGTGTATTTTTCTTTTAAAAGCCTGGGATAAACATGCCAGGGATGGCAAAGAGAGTAAGGGCTTCTCTCATTCTTGTGCACAGAAAGGAAGCCGGCCCCTTCAGGAGAGCTGTAATTGAAAATTTGCAGTTGACACACAAAACACCGCTTTAGCTTGCACTGGAAACAGGAAGCTGGATGCCACGGCTAAATATTGCTAGCATTCCTATTTGTATCGCTGCAGTAAATAGTGTTATTACTGTAAAGCTGAGCAAGCATGACATTTCTGACTGCCTCTCCTTTTCAGCGGAGAATCTATAAATAGTGCCTGTGTAGCATTTAAACATTTCAAAGCATCACGTTTTTGTTCATACAAATGTGTGATCGGAGCCATTCATGCCCATAAATATTTTTCCTCACAATCTGAGCTCAAAACAGCCACGAGCCATTCCCATCACCCACAGACTATGGGACACTTTGTAAAATGTTGACCATTCCCAGGGGGAAAACATGGTTACCCTCTGAGGAGCCAGGCATGTACAATGTACCATTTCAACACCTCCCTCCACACCTTCCCAAAGACTCAGCAAAAAAGAAATCAGTATTTCCCAAAGTGAACAACCCTTTTACCAAAAGATGTTTTTTGAAAAAGGGTTTTTTAATAAATAAGTTTGAGAAGCACCACAAATTATTGCCCTCCTCTTGGAGGTTCATGAACATCCAACATTTATTCCACAAATATTTATTGAGCGTGTACCAAGGCCCAGGATTATTCAGGGACTAGACATTAAACAGGGAACAAATCAGACGGAGTCCCAAACCTTCAGGAAACTTGTAATTTGGTCTTAAATGAACACATCATACTGTTTTCCCATGGCTGCTGTGACCACAAGCTTGGTGGCTAAAAAAACAGAAATGTACTCTCTTGCAGTTCTGGAGGTCAAAAGCCTGAGATCAGTACCTCTGGGTCACGATCAAGGTGTCCAGAGGCCATGTTCCCTCTGGAGGCTCTAAAGGAGAATCTGTCCCTATCTCTTCCTGCTGCTGCTGGCATTCGTTGTCTCCTGGCCGTATCTCCCACTCTCTGCCTCTCTACTCACAGTGCCTTCCATCCGTGTCAAATCTCCTTCAGTTCCCACTTCTAAGGACTCTTGTGATTGCATTTAGGGCCCACCTGGATGATCTATTGCCTCAAAATCCTTAATTTAATCACATCTGCAAAACTCTTTTACTGTGCAACTTTCCAGCAATTAGGACTGTACATCTTTGGGGACCATTATTCAGCCTATTACATGGAGAAATGGCTCTAGGATGTCGTGTTGTAGCAACTGCTTTTCTGCTTTCATCTTGAACCTTCTATTTGAGAAATGCCTGCCTCACCTAGAGAATCCTGGCTGTCTTTTCCCACTGTGGAAAATGTTGGTCCACGGGCTGTCTGCTTGCATAGGAGGGGAGAGCTGTCCTGGTGGGTTCCCTTTGAGTGTTTTCCTCCCCGTTGTGTTCAATAAACTCTCCGTTGCTGACCCTGACTACATAGCAGGTTTGTTATAAGGAGAAAAGACAGAGGACAGGGCTCCCTGGACACGGAAGGCTGGGTGGTCACAGCCCTTCTTGGGCAGGGTTCCCACCTTTCCTTTACCTCTGGCTCATCACAGCTCCCAGACCTTTCCCCTATTCCCTTAGAAAAGACCACAGGATGGAGGCATTTTCACAAGGAACTTTCTTAAAAATTACAAGAAAACAAAAGGGCCGCAGACAAGGGACACAGAAAGAGCTAGTTCACCAGCCCTGGTTCTTGGTTGGTCGACACCTGGCTCTGTCCCCAGCTCCTTGCTGTCTCCTGTGATTTCCAGCAAGTAGCCTCCTTGCTCCTCTTACTACAGGCCAAACCTCAACTTCATTTTTCCTATTTCAAGTTTCTGACACTCTCTATCACCTTCCTATTGAGCTCCAGGTTCTGGAAAGAACAAATCTCATTTACTATGTGTTCAGTCATCCAACTAAAACGTGATGGGTACTTACTGTATGCCAGGCAGGCACAATGTCTCCCAGTTTCATGCCAGGTCCCTTGGATCTGGCTCCCAGACCTTCGTACAGAAAGAAAGAAACACTGAGATAAGTCTGAGGGCAGAGCTTGAACTAAAGGAAGAGTTTATGGAACTCCTAGCCCCTCCAAGTGTCGCCAGTAGGAGAACTCATCTGATGACGTAAATGGGATCAAGATCAGTACAGGTTTAAAAAATAAGGTTTTGGGGGGGCTTCCCTGGTGGCGCAGTGGTTGAGAATCTGCCTGCCGATGCAGGGGACACAGGTTTGAGTCCTGGTCTGGGAAGATGCCACATGCCGCGGAGCAACTAAACCCATCAGCCACAGCTACTGAGCCTGCGCGTCTGGAGCCTGTGCCCTGCAACAGGAGAGGCCGCAACAGTGAAAGGCCCACGCACTGTGATGAAGAGTGGCCCCCGCTCGCCACAACCAGAGAAAGCCCTCGCACAGAAACGAAGACCCAACACAGCCATAAATAAATAAATAAATAAATTTATTTTTAAAAAAAAAAGGTTTTGGACAATCCTTGTAGAGTAGAAAGTTTCTCTAGTGTTCGTCAAAAAATTATTAAGAGAGAAGGAAAGGCTCCTGGGGATGCTCTGGAAGCTTCGAGGAGATTTCCATGAGAAGTAAAGTGTGGCATCCTAGCTCAGTCAGATGGTGAGGGGAGGGCAAGATCAGTGATTGACAGGGCTGTGCACCACTAGGACGCTGTAAAGCAGGAAAATCTGAAATCCGAGCGTTCCAGTGACAAGTAGCAAAGGGCAGCGACCCTTCAAGCATAGCTGATGTAAAGTTCTGGGCCCAGGAACTCCTCCTTAATGGGGGGGCTTATAATTTATAAAATTGATAATATATTATTATGTAATTGGTACCATTATATCATTGAAATTATTTTCTATGATATATAATTGATAATATGTTGATTATAAATGTCACTGATAATATTGATATAATATTGATAATTTGTAATGTTGGTAAGGGGGTCTAGGCACCATCCTAGCTGCTGAGTTACAGCAATGGACACATGGTCTCCTGCCTTCATGAAGCTGACATGCTAATGTGACGAGACCAATAATACGCATATAAACAAATAATCTGGCACTTTCTCTCTCCTCCTCCAGCCCAGTAAATCCTCACCCTGGGCACCCCTAAGTCAGGAGGAGTACCACAAAACTGGCAGCCAGGGTTGTGTGGAGAACAGAAGACGGGGTAGAACAGGGAGTAAGCGTGTCGTTATATCAAAACCATCTTTGACTGCACGGTGATTTACCAGCTGCAAGGCACTTCCACTTGGCCCAGCTCATGGAATCCTCCCACCGACCCCAAGAGAAAACTATCCTCCCATGTGTTATTCCCATTGCAGAGATAAAGGCTCGAGACCCAAGCTTGCTCAAGGTTACACAGAGTCTGTACTTGAACTCAGTCCCCTCTTAATTTGGTGCTGCCCCACTGCACTCACCCAGAATGAAAGAGAGGGTACGATCCCAGTGGGGTTAAAAAGCTCAGCCACAGGAACCAAATGCCAGCATAAAAAGAAAGCTACTTCTGCACAGAATTCCTTTCCTCAGTGCTCACTTTGCTGGGGCAAGGAGACGGGGATCACATCTTGCAGACTCTGCACTCTGCCCACCTTGTACAAACTTCAGAGCAGGTGTGAGTAAAATAGGAGCTCGGACCATCGCCACCTGATTTGATTCCGACTCTCAAGGAGGCAGGAGAAACCCATAGCCACTCTCGGACTGGAGGGTAGGGATTTTTACATGTATTTCTCAAGCTGTCTTGGGCAGTCACACTAGTGGGTAGGGAACATACAACCTCTGTTGACACAGCTGTAGACAATCCTCCTTGAAATGGAGCCCTTGGTCATTGTTTACAGGGCAATGGTCAATAGTTTATTTAAAAAAAATTTTTTTTGAGTTTATAGGATATACTGACAGAGAATAACAAAGCTACTGCACTTTTGCCTCCATCAACCAATCAATCACAAAAGAGTCACCAATAATAATCAAATAAAATTATTTCAGGGCACTTTCTCTACAGCGGGGTGATCATTGCTACTTTTTTTTTTTTTTTTTTAATTTTATTTATTTATTTATTTATTCATGGCTGTGTTGGGTCTTCGTTTCTGTGCGAGGGCTTTCTCTAGTTGCGGCAAGCGGGGGCCACTCTTCATCGCGGTGCGTGGGCCTCTCACTATCGCGGCCTCTCCTGTTGCGGAGCAGAGGCTCCAGACGCGCAGGCTCAGCAATTGTGGCTCACAGGCCCAGCCGCTCCGCGGCATGTGGGATCTTCCCAGACCAGGGCTTGAACCCGTGTCTCCTGCATTGGCAGGCAGATTCTCAACCACTGCGCCACCAGGGAAGCCCGATCATTGCTACTTTTTCACGTTATCAGATTACATGGTGGGTTGATAGCACCTGCTCCTTCCCGGCCTCTGGCTAGCAGGGGCAATTTTGAGGGGGCACTAGGGAATTCAAGCATGCGCCCAGTGGAGACCTCCCTCCAACAGAGAGGAGTGTGTGCCTGGACTTCTCCCGTCCCTCTCCCAACGCCCAGGACAGATGCCTGGTGCCCCATGTGAGCCACCTATGCTCCAGCTTAACGTAGAATGAGGCCTTCGCCTCGGCCAAGTTCAGGAAAGGTCTTCGTAGCCACTGTTTCAGGAAGGCTGGGAGCAGAGGTCAGGGTCCCAGGACCTGGGAAGGACACTCAAGCTGAGGATTGAAGTCTATTACCAGGGACCAGGCTGGATGACTTGCTAGGGAACTGCCGTTCCATAAGAAGCAAATAATCCCTTTGCTTTGTAATGAATGTGAGACACCAGCAGAGCTATCCTGACGAATGATAAAATGTCTCTCCTCTCTGCCTCTCTCTTTTTTGTGCCCTATCTTTCTTCTCCATTGACTTTCTTTATAAAAATTTATTATTTTTGTAAAGGGATACCTACTCACAGTAAAATAGTTGAACAATGTAAAGTACAAAGGAAAAAACCCAAAGAGCTCAAAATCTAACCACCTAAGAGATGACTACTGTTAACCTTTTTGTGGCAATCTGTGTGAGTGTGTGTGTGCATGTGTGTGTGTCTGTGTGTCTGTGTAATTTCTAGTGCTTCTATCGGAGTACAACCCACTTGGGGTAAAATGCTCAAATCATCAGTTTACAGCAAGTTTTATGTCCCTCTGTCACCAGCACCCAGCTGGTGCCCCTTCCAGCCAAAGTTTCAACACTTTGGGTTCAAACTTTTATTAAACACCCATGATCCTAAACACATACCTTGTGACAACCATGTTTCCCTAAACTGGAATTGTAAAAATAGCCCACACACTACTATTTAATCACCACCCCTGTCTATACGAACTCCTCTATAAACTGCCAAGGGCCAGTGTGCTCCTGAGTCCTGGCCCACAGCCCAGCTGCCTGCTGGAACCACCTGGACAGCTTTATAATGGCCGATGCTGGGCTCCTGCTCCAGCAAGGTTGATTTAATTGGTCCAGGTGAGGAATCAAGGGGTGTGTGTGTGTGTGTGTGTGTGTGTGTGTGTGTGTGTATACATGAAATATATAATCTCCCCAGGTGATCCTAATATGCCACCAAGGGGACGACCTCTGGTCTAGGACCATTTTTTGCCACACAAATGCACTGCAAGTAGAACTCTGTCCCAACCCACCTGACCCCGCAATGATCTTCGTGAGACCAGGCAGAGTGCCACGCACTCATCACCAAAAAGAAAACTGGGGCTCAAAGAGGTGGTGGTCTGTGCCCAGACTGCACGATGGTGGCGGGAGGTGCTCATGCTGGTCTTCTCAGCCTTGGGCCAGGTCATGGGCACTGGCCAAGTTCTCATGGAGCAGAGGGGGCACAGCCCTGAGGAAGGGCTCCCCCTGTCCCCTCCACCCAAATCATCTGCGGTGGGGCAGTGGGGTGGGGCTCAGCTGGCAGGTCATGTCCAGGGGGCCAACGTCTTAGGATTCACAGGTAGGAAACCAAGCAGGCACAGAAATATGCTTGCACATCTGCAGACTCACTCTGGAAGGAAAGGAAGGAGGCAGGGAGGGGAAACTGTCTTCCTCTGGGGAATAGGCACAGGTGGAGAGGACCCAGCTACCTGTATTACTTACTTAAAATTTTTTTATTATTAAAAATTTTCAAATATACAGAAAAGTAGAGAGAATGGAATATATTACCTTTTTTAATAATTAAGGTTTTAAAACGAAGACATTAAAAAAAAGGCACTTGAAGGATATTTCTAAACCATTAGCAGTTGAAATTAAGGGTGATGTTTCCATTAATTTCATGTCCCTTGAATTTTAGTTGTCCTGTGTAGCGTTTGAAGAATAAAAGCTCAGTGAGGGCAGGGATTTTTGTCCCTTTAAGCTCACTGCCACTCCTCCAGTGCCTAGAACAGGGCTTGGCACACAATGGACAACAGCTGAATCTGTTGGTGAAGGAGTAAGTGTGTGAACGGAGCGCACGTGGCTTTTGGATTTGGGGGGAAACAGTTATAAATGGTTATATAAAAAATAGATGCAAGGAGAACAGTGTCCTTTTTTGTGCTGCCAGCAGGTGCTAAGCCAGGGATGAGATGGCAGTCTTCGTTCTCTGGGGTCATGTCTAATTTTTTCCATGATGTAAAATTAAAGAGCATATGAGTCAAAGAAAGGAAACTGTAAGAACACTTGAAGGATAGGAGATAAACCCAGAAAACTCACCGTACATCTCAGCCACTGAATCTGTTAATTTATAAACGATGCAAGCTTGAGAATAATGGGTAGATGATTCATGATGGAAAAGAAAAACTCAGGTGCCAAGGGGCAGGGCCTGGGTCTTATGAGTTCGTATATTCTCCCAATGGGGGGAAGGTGGGAGTAAGAGTGGCTCGTTGGCCTCCCGGGGCCATGACCTCATTCATAACCACTCTTGTTTTCTCTCCTGGTTGTCACCCACAGTAGTGACAGAGGGGGACCTTGCTGTCCAGCAGAGTAGAAAAAGCTGGCCACGGGAATGTGAATGGGAGACACAGTTGACCTCAGCCCTAGACACTTGACCCAGCGTGTTCTCGTCCTGGAGGGATGAGCTAAAATGGATTTCAGATGAACTGCAAGGGCCCGCGTTACTGGAAGGAATCATTTTTGCAGCCTTCCAAGGCACTCTAAATTCGCCTTTCTTCATTCTATTCACATATGCAGTCCTGATTTGTAGAATTCATCCTTGAAAAGCTTCTGCTAATATTCAAGAACCTAGGGAGATGGTGTCCTGGGCTCCCTAAGGATATAAACATACCCAAGTCCATCTTTGCAGGTGGGCATTGAGGCAATGGATACGTCTCTCCCTTCTGGATGAGGAAGAGGTCTGGACCTGGGCCAGGAGGACATGCTTGGTATCACTCGGGTGGCCCCAGAGTTTCAGAACCCCTTGCCTTGGGCTTCTGTGCAACCAGATCAGCCACCACCTGGCAACTTCCAAGTGGGTGTGAATCCAGCCACACTCTCAGGAAGTCTTTGCAAATCAAATGACCCTAGGCATCCTCTGAGTTCCCATCCTTATAATCTTTCCACATTTATAAAAGTCACTGCCAAACTGTAAGATGTATTCTCCTTTCTCAGACAGCCTTGGACACTTACTGAGAATAAGAACAAAAATAACAATAACTAACATTTATAAGACATTTACATATTTCAAAGAGCCTTCAGATAAAATGTCTCACAATAGTTCTGTGACAAAGACATTATAATAATTATAATAATAATGATCATTCTTGTCCATTTTCTAAATGAACAGACTGCAGTTGGAAATTTACCTGAGTTGTTCAAAGCTGCAAAGGGGCTGGGACTCAAACCAAGGTCTCCTGCTTCTAGAGGTGATCATCCTTATGTCACCCATGCAGTTGGAGAAATCCATTCCTACCCAATATCTTATCTACTCCTATATATAAAAAGATTTCACTAAGAGACCTGGGCAGGAATCAGGAGGAGGGTTAGATCAAGGTTACTTGGGAGAGTTGTGTTTCCTCATCCACAAAATTAAGAGGTTAGACCAGGTGATCTTTGGGTTCCCCTACGTCCTGACACTTTTTTTTTTCTTTTGGCCGCACCGTGCGATCCTAGTTCCCCGACCAGTGACCGAACCCGTGGCCCTTGCAGTGGAAGCGTGGAGTCTTAACCACTGGAGTGCCAGGGAAGTCCCGTGACATACTTTTTACTCTCTCAAAGGCCACAGCCAAGGGAGCAGGTCCCTAGCTAGGCACCAGGCTCTTCTGCCCAGGTAGACCCCAATGAAGGCAAAGAAGAAAATAAGACAATGTTCAAAAATAAAATGAAATGCAAGGACAAAAGATTTCAGTTGTGACTTTTCCATGTGGAATAACCATTAGGTATCAAAGAGACAGTTGGTTTTCCACTCAGCAAACATTTATTGGGAGGTTGCCATTTGCTGGCATAGTTCTAAAAGCTAGAAACACAAAGATGATGACTGGGCAACCTCTGTCTTCTGGTCAAAGGAAAGACTAGCAATTAGGAGCCAATCTGGTGAGGGCAGCGAGAGAAGGATGGGCCATCTTCCTGGTGGGGGTAGTGGGGATGGGGGTGGGGGAGGCTCTAGAGGAGGAGAGGTTTACATAGGGCCTTGTAGTGGGGGATCAGAGATATGACCCCATGGTTCCCAAACTATCTCCACCACCTCACTTGACTTTCTCTCAGTGGTGATGAGAAAATCCTTCATCCATCACTGTGTGAGAAGCTCTAGACAGTTCCTTCAATTGCAGGAGGAGGCAATGCTTTCTTCTAGTAACAAACGAATGAGGAAGAAGGACTCCCCTCCTGAGACATTTTGCACCTCAAAGGGGGTCCTTTCCCACCCCCAAGAAGCTCACTCACCTACTCAACTGTTGAAGTACCTACTGGAAACTCACACGGGAGATGCCCTGGTCAAGGGGTGAGAGAAACAGAGACTGGGATGCCCACTAACTTTCTTGCCCTGCCTGGGATCCCTAGAAGATGGAATTATTGCTGCCTGCAGCCTCTGAGTCTTTGCTGCTCCTTACACGTCATGTATAAATTGCCATTTCTGTGTTCTCAAGCCTCTCCCAAACTTCCAAACACTGTAGAAACGTTCTGTTTCTGTTTGGACCGTGATGCGATGTTTCCATAAATCATCATCCATTGTGACCCTATATAACAGCAGCAAGCATGTGTACAGCACTTTAGACCTAAGCTACTGGTCCTCTCCAGTCCCGGCCACGCAGAACCACCTGCCGCTCTGGGCATCAGGCTCTCCTCTAACGTGGGTGCTTTCACATCCCCCCTCTAAGCTCATGTGTGAAGAGAGGCATCCCTTGGAATCAGCAGCCAAAGTCACTGTATACACCCCAAGTCTGTATTTCACAGATGCTCTTGACTCCCTCTGCACCCCTTTCCAGCAGGGCTGCCCACACAGTTGCACTGAAAATGGGGATTGTCGTTTCCCTGAGATATCGCCTTCGTTTCCCAGACTCTTCTCCCAGGTTTGTCTTTCCCTTTTCAGCTCCAAGTTTTATCCATGATGTCCCTCTTGCCTGGAAGGACACTCTTCACCCCTCGTTCCCTTTGCTGCCTTCCCCCAGTTCCACACTACTCAGGGACGCCCACCCTATGTGGACTCAGGTCCTGCTCGCACTTGTATCTGTGCACCAGATCATCTTCCCCACGTAGGCTGAAGGTGCCATGAGGATGGGTACCACTTTCCTCATATTTTTTCCCTGAAAATCACCTGCCACATGCCCTTGCATGTTCCAGATGTGCCATAGATCAGCACATATTGAACTGGAATCTGGAGAAAGAACAGGACAAGACATGGTCTCTCTCACACTTGGAGCAAATGCATGAAAAACATTCAATATTTTCTCTGTGAATCCGGTGGAGATAGTGTAACCAGCAGTTCTACTACCCTGTATGGCAGGTGGCACTTAACTTTGTCATAGGCTTTCTTAACAAACACTTATAAGGCACCACCTGCATGCAAGGCCCTGGGGGGTAGGGTGGGGAAATAGCACAAGTAAACCCCCACTTAAAATATTTAGCTGATGCCTGAGAAAGTAAAAGAATTGTTAGGGTGTGTTTATTTGAAAACTTTGGAAAACACTTAAGGGGTGTTTCTAATTTTCAAAAGAATTGCTTTTTAAAAAAATGTTTAGCGTTCTTCAGAGGGAAAGACTTTGGAAAGTATATCCTTTGTTGCTGTCCAAAGAAAATGAATTCTGTTCTTTGTCTGATGGCATTTCCTAGTATTTACATTGAGAAAAGTGGAAAAGTTTAACTCCTAACCATTGTCATTACTTTCAAATGTTAATGTCAAAATATACAATTGTTTCTGCCATTAGGGATAGAAACAGTTTAACAGGTATACTGAGGTGTGTTATGAACAAAATGGTAAATTAAGGTGTTTAGCACGGTTATGAAATGTTAACATGGTATTACTACTAAACTTTAAATGCACTTATTGAAATATAATTTACATACTGTAAAATTCACCCATTTGAAGTATATGATTTAATGGTGTTAGTGTATTCATAGAGTTGTACAACCATCTCCCATGATCTAATTTTAGAACATTTTCATCACCCCCATTAGCAGTCACTCCGCACTGTCCCCACCCCAGCCCCAGGCAAACACAAATCTATTTTCTGTCTTTATAGATTTGCTTATTTTCGACATTTTATATAAATGGAATCATATCATATATGAGTTCTTTTGTGAACAATTTCTTTCACTAATGCTTTCAAGGTTTACCCATGTTGTAGCATATATCTTTCCTTTTCATGGACGAATAATATTCACATTCTATTTATACCACATTTTATTTATCCATTCATGAGCTGATGAACACCTGGGTTGTTTCCACTTTTCGGCTCTTATGAATAATGCCGCTATGAACTTTCACGCATAAGCTTTTGTGTGGGTGTATATGTCATTTCTCTTGGGTAGATACCTAGCAGTGGAATTGCTAGGTCATAAGGTAATTCTGTTTAACATTTTGAGCAACTGCCAAACTATTTTGCAAAGTGGCTGCACAATTTTACATTCCCAGCAGCACTGTATCAGGATCCCAATTTCTCCACAGCCTCACTGACACTTACTACTGTCTGTCTTTTTTATTATAGCCATCCAGGAGGATATGAAGTGGTATCTCATTTGTATTTTCCTGATGGCTAATTATGTTGGTCATATTTTCATGCACTTATTGACCATTGTGTGTCTTCTTTGGAGAAATGTCTATTCAGATCCTTTGCCCATTTTCAAATGGAATTGTCTCTTTGTTATTGAGTTATAAGAACTCTTTATGTATTCTGGATACCAGTCCCTTATCAAACAGGATTTCCAAATATTTTCTCCCCTTCTGTTAGTTGTCTTTTAACTTTCTTAACAACATAGTATTTTAAATAAAGGGAAAAGTAAGACAGAAACAATTCAAATTATCTAGACCTGTCTGTAATTTCTGTATGACTCACTTGTTGTTTCAAAATGATTTCTGTCTGTTGGCTTTCTGTTCTAATTCAAAAGTTATGAAGGCGAAGGTTTTTGTAAGGAAACAAAAATGTAAATGAAAGGACTAATTTGTGTGCTTTCCCAGAGTTTTTATTGAGGTTTTCCTTGGCCACTTTATTTCCCATTGCAAAATGTAGCCAAGTTCCTGTTACAATTGTTTTTAAGGAAATATTTTTGTAGTTTAAGAAGAAATTAAATAATGCATTATGTGTTTACTATGGAAACAGTGTGGAAGCTTCAAATTTGTAGGATTTCAGGCTGTCGGTATAACTCAGGAAAGGGCTTCAATGGAGAGAATGTGAGAGTAAAAGCGACCAACAGAAAGCAGACCAGAGGCCAGGAGAGAGGACCAGAGGCCTCCTACAGGGGAACCCAAAAGAACACATTCTTTGGGAAGTGACCACCCATAGAAGCCAGCCAGCAGCCTTGAGGATGGTATCCTTGATGGTACAGCATTTGCGTGTGTGTGTGTGTGTGTGTGTGTGTGTGTACACGTGTATGTGTGAATGAGCAGAGAAAGATAGAGACAGAAAGAGATAGAGAGAGAGAAGGAGGCGGAAGAGGAGGGGAAGGAGGGGGAGGGGAAGGCATTATTTCCCATTGAAAATTTTTTTAGTCTTTAAAACCTCTTCAGTGAGCCCCGTCTTTGTAAACATACCTGTATGCCCAATTCTTTCCAGCTCAAGGAATATAGGGGACTGCTTGTTCTCAGAATTGTATTTAGCATTTTTTTTTTAAGGAGGCCTCCGCTCTGCCCTCCTACTTAAAGCTCTCTCCAGCACATGTGTGCACATTGTATGCACCCAAGGTACTCAATTACTCACAAAAGGTCCTGATCCCTCTGGAAATTAAATTCCATTCCAGTTTTTTGGACTTCACATATTTAGTTCATGACATAGGGGCCCTTGAAATGTTAAATCCAAAACTTGGTGTGGATTATCGTTAAAAACTTGGGACTTGGTCTGAAACCCCATTCCTCTGAGCAGCAAGAGGAAAACGCAGTTGCAAAGCCTGCAGCATGTCCATCCTCGGCTATAAATAAGAAGGGCTCGTTTTGCAGCAGTCCGGTTTCTAGGCACAAAATATCTGTCAGCATGTATGCTGTCTGTATTTATGCAGATCACGGACCCATGCCCCTCTCTTTGTTTTCTGTTGGTAAATGCCTTTATTTGTCCATAAATATCTTTCATCTCCATGACATGGACATAAAATCTATACTCCTCTCAGTGTGTATGAAGAAGGAAGAAGGGAAAAGCCTACTAGGTTGCCCTGTGTTCTCTTCACTACAACAGTGATACAAAATGTACTTCGTAAGCATTCGTTGTGTGCCTACCATATTTTCTACACATCGTCTCTAGAAGATCTGTGTTTTTTCAGCCTTCAAAGTGGTTAAGTAATTTGCCTGAAGTCACATGTTCTGATCTAGGATTTGAATCCAGTAGATCCTGATTTGGGAGCCTGGTGGCTTTGGATTTTAAATTAAAAATATACAATTTAGGGGAAGCAGATGGTTTGTCTTCATCATCCAAACCCAGAGTATTCTTTCCCAGGAATGGGTTTGCAGAATCACATCGACAGTGAAGTGGGGCCAGATGGCCTGGGCTTGAATCCTTGCTCTACTTCTTGCTGGTGCTGTGATCTTAGGCAACAATTTGACCTCACTGTTGTCATCTGTAAAACACCTATCTACCTAAAAAGGTGTCATCAGGATCCAAGAATATAACCTATGCAATGGTAAACCCTCAGTTAATATTAGCCAATATGACTAAGATCTGTATATTCAACCAGAGTTGGAATGCTGAGTGAAAGGAATGCTTTTCTCTGAGTAGAATTAAATAAATCAATTTGAAAGCATTAGAGCTCCCTGCCCCCCACCTTTAATGCAATGGATGGACTTTCCCAGGAGTCAGGTATAAAATTAGTTTGTTCAACAAATGCTGTTAGAACCCTACTGTGGTGCCAAGCTCTGAGCTGGGTGCCAGGGATAATACGGTGAACAAAACAGACACACTCCCCCATTCTTCACACTGTGGAACTCACAGTCTGGTGGAAAAGACACCAATTATACAATCAGACCCATGGTGAGTAAGAGCAGCCTCCTCTGGACAACATAACAGAGGCAACTACTTCTTCACAAAGTCAACTCTTGTCTCAAGTTTTTTAAAATCTAAAATTTACCTGGAAGTATACTTTTTTCTTTTACCCAAGAAATTGTCAACCTTGTTGATAAACCCTGCTTAATGTTAGTTCCGATTACAAATGGCAAATTTAATTCAATGTTTTTCACACATCAGATATTTAAGTAGTTTTTAAAAAGAAATATCTCACAATGCCAACTGGAATCTTTTCTGGAGCAAGATGTCATCTTAATGAGCGTTTAGAATGTAGTGGTGGGTGGAAGATGTTAGGATTCTTTAAAATGTTGGTTTGGTTTTTACAGGGGTATTACAGAGTCCAGAGGGCCTAACTTTTCCTTTGAATGCCATTAAATTCCTAGAAGGCATCCTGGAGCATTTCTCTGGACATGTGTGCTCCACTTGTCCTTCATGATCTGCCCTTAGAGGGCTCAGGACAGTGGCTCTCGGTCCATGTGAGTCATAGATTCTGCTCCAGGATGCTCTTTGGGGGTGAGGGGTGCTAAGAAAGTGGAACTGATCAAACTGGGTATGGCAGAGGGACCCTTCCTCAAAGCAAGGTGGCTCAGGACAGGTCTGACATCCCCTGAAAGGCAGGGTCCCACGTGTGGAAGACGGGTGTAGGTTTGGTGAGGGGGAAGATGTGGGACAGGAGGCCACCAGCTGCTTGACTGCAGTGTCAGAGGCTTCAAACTGCAGGGCCACCTCTAATGTCTTGCCAGCAACTAAGGCTTCAGCAACCTTCCAACTAACACAGAACAATGCAGAAGAAACAAAGAATAAACCACTTACAGTTTAACCTCTGGAGAGAGAAGACAGCTTCCTGCCCAGGTCTGTACTTTTTTAGGACCTAGAGGAGTTTGCAGAGTGGGAGCGTTGTGCAGTGCCGTTCTTTCCCTGGGTCCCTCTGCGACTCATTCTACGGGGACTTCGGGGCTTGCTCTTGGTAAGTGAAACAGTCCAAGCGTCATGGCAAAGATGCTGAAGGTGTGTAATCCAGTTCCACAAAAAATTCGACATAACGAAAGGAAATATGGTATTATCCCTATTACCTTTAAATAGCTCCCTCTTCAACACTCCCTTTTAAATCTGCACACAGACTCTCACGCGCAGGCGCAGTCCTGCACGCATCCCTCTGAAAGTGGCAGAAGCCAAATGCTTTGAGTTCTCCAGGATTTGAGCTTTGTCTCTCCAGCCCTCAAATATATACACGACTCTTCACATCCACTTTGAAGTTAAACTGCATAGCTCCTTCTTTACCCAGATATCGTCATGACGATAAACATCTTGCGGTCCTCACCATCCGCCACTACCTTAGCCTTACGTAATCCACTGGCACACGGGCTTTTTCAGTGTGTCTGTTTGGTGCCTGTTTGTATCATTTTGATTTTAGGTCCATCTGGTACTGACTGTATCTTTTCTGTACACAATGCATTCAGTTACTGTTAAACAATAATAGTTCTTTAATAACAGCAACGTGTGCGTCTCAGGGAGACCGGGCTAATTTAAGGGCAGGTGAGCTGGAGGGAGGAGGGTTGCAATATTCCTCCACGAGCTTTGGGTTTCTTCCAGGCACCAGTTATCTATTCCTTCCCCAGGGATACTGATCCTGGAGTTCAGGAAGAAAATAAAATGCCCTCAGGGTCCCTTTGGAAAGTAGAGATTTGTCCTTGAAGTGCCAGGAAAGACAGTGCTTCCTTAGTCCTGAGTCCCGGTTGGCAGCCCCTCAGGTTGATGATAAGAACCCCAACTTCATGCGAAAAGAATAGGGAGGGCATCTTGAGGTGACTTTCCTTTTCATTCCTCCTATATCAAGTTGGCATCTCCATGGCTCAAGATAATGAAAGATTAACTTGTCCTTTATTTCCCCTATCACAGGAAGGGAGAGAGGCACCTACTTGTGGAAAATTGGCTGAGGGTGAGTTTTCAAGGATCCCTTGTAGGTATGCCACCGAGGGGTGGCTTGAAGATAAGGTGCGGGATTAACCCTCCCAGAACTTTTATTAGCTCCTTCAAAACCATCCCCAAATTGAGAGACCTTCTAATTGCTCCTCAGAGTGTGGTCCAGGACCAGTAGCATCAGTTTCTCCTGGGAGTTTATTAGATCTGTAGAATCACAGAACTCTGGACCAGAATTATCATTTTAACAAGATCCCCAGAAATTCGTATGCTCTGAGTCAGTGCTTCTCTCCTGTGGCAGCATCATCTGGGAGCTTTTCAAAAGGACCCAAGCCTCTGGCCCCCCTCTAGCAGCTTTGTGTAGTTTAGGAAACATTGATTCAGACAAGAAGGGGCTCTGGAGCCTGAGTTATATCTCCCTTAGCCTTTTAGTGGATGTGTGAATTCGGGACAGCTCTATGCTGGCTTCTTTGTGAAACTGGGGCCATAATTGTAGCTATCTCATAAGATTATCGTGAGGATTAAAAGAGATGGTGTTTGTAAACTCTGAAGCACAAGCCCTCAGTAAACAATGCCTATTGTTATCCAAACAGGATTTAAGACAAGTCCGCTGGAGCTCTCGTCCCACCAGAGTGCTGGCCTAAACCCCTTTCTTGTTGGTGCTGCAGAGCAAGTTTTAGGTGACCCACTTTGCCTGGAGATTTCTTTGAGCTTATCAGCCACTCTAAGTCGGCACATTCTATTGTTCTTCCTTAGTAAATACAATGAATTCTCATTGTCCGGCGATTGATGCGGGAGGAGGGGAAGAGGGTGGAGGGGGGCGCGGGAAACACCGCTTAAAATAAATCCACTTAAAACAGAAACCAAATTTTTTACTAAATAATGGGAGAAGCAAGTTTCATTGGAACTTAATACTAAAGCCATAAACTACAATTTAACCAAACTTAATCGTCTAGGTAATAATCACATGCAGATTTTCAGAACAAAGCATAACTCAGCTGTCATTTTTAGTGGTAGGAGGTCTGCCAAAATTGTTCTAGAATGATAGGTTAATGTGATTTTTAAAAAAATCAGGGCTGACCTTTTTCTCCCTTTCCTTTTTTTTCTTTGACAACTCATACTTACTTTGTAGACAATTTGTTTGTCCTTGTATTGTTAGATACTCTCAGCGTTGTCACCATCAGAGAGAGACTGACCTAAACAATATTAATGTGATAGGCGTGAGTTGGTCTTACTCTTATACCTGGAAGGATGTTCAATTGAAGAAAAATATTGTAGTATTCAGTCATCAGTCTTCCATACTGTGATCACTTTTACTTCTCTATGCAACCTTGTAGTTGTTAGTCCTTGGATAGAAATTTTCAGATCGCAAGACCCTTAGTGTCTGAATCTGGTTTTTTTTAATACACAAATTTGCTAATTCCTTTAAAATGACATTGCATTTCTCAGGAACTTCATCTTAACCCTCTTTTTTGGA
The DNA here is from genome assembly GCF_965194805.1 of Balaenoptera borealis. Classification (NCBI taxonomy): domain Eukaryota; kingdom Metazoa; phylum Chordata; class Mammalia; order Artiodactyla; family Balaenopteridae; genus Balaenoptera; species Balaenoptera borealis. The sequence goes on along the minus strand of NC_138866.1, from coordinate 135,318,251 downwards.
AGAGTTCATTTATATTTTCCAAGAATGTTAGCTCTGAAAGTAACCTTGGAAATCATGTGTTTCAATTTCCTTATTTTCCAAAAGGAGAAACTGAGACTTGGGGATGAGGGGGTTGACTTTCTGAGACCACTGAATTGACATGAGCAGAAGCCAGTGTTTTGTTTCACACAGACTGACTGCTTTAATTAGGTCTCTGAAGCCCAGGGTGATGGATGTTTGTATTTCCCATGTCACCAAAATGCCTAGCCCTAAAATGCACAAAATCTTATTGGAAATAATTCCCCCCCACCGCTTTTTTTCTTTTACAATTCTGTGGATATTAAGAGTGGAAAGCAGAGCTAGGAAATAAAGTACAAATTTCAATTGTCCAGCTGTTTTCTCCTGAAGCTCAGGGAGGCTGGCAGGGAGAGTGGGGGTGGGGCAGGAATAGGGTCACCAAGTCAGAACACCTTTAAGGAGGGTGCTGATGACGAGGGGGGCCAGAAGGACTCCAAGGCTGGAGCAGGCAGTCTGTGAACAGGGGCTGGCCTTCCAGCCTGGATCTAGTGCTGGGCTGAAGGTCCATGCCGGATCCAGCTGGCTCCCGCGGTGAGCTCCTCTGTTCTTCATCTGACCCGGGTGTCTCCGCACCTGTCACCCATAGGTGTGGATAGGGAAGCAAGGGAGAGAGAAGAGAGTCTCTTTAACCAGTGGGGGAAATGAGTGACCGACACTGCCCCCCAGTAGGATGTGCGTATGTTGACCGCCAAATTTCTGATGGAGCCACGGGACCCACAAATATGTAGAGAGGTGACAGAGTCTGGAGACCAGTGAACATCTTCAAACCTCACCTGCAGGGAGTGCTGAGTCTGAATCACCAACAGAGTAGAGCATGAGCCTCCCCCCACCTCATTTTAAATGACGTCAAGAAGGGTTTTTTTTTTTTTTTTAACAGTTTTTCCCCAAAAAACTATTATTGCAGGCAAAACAAAGAAAGGAAAGCTTCAAAATTATTTTTCATAATTCCAAACTCCCCTTGGAATTATGAAGTTGCTTGAGGATCCTAATTCAGCCTGGCTTTATTGGGAGACAAAGGGCTAAGTATCCCTATCAAGGAGTGAACTCTGCCTTCTCTAAACAGATAAGAGCATTAACATTTCTTGCATTGACTTGTCCACAGGATCTTGGCAACTCTTGGCAACTCTCTCCTTCAGTAGCTCATCTCCGACAACAACAAAAAGCAGTCATGTTTCCTAGGCTTCATCTCTGACAAGGAAGAGGAGGTGGCATCCTCCCTGGAGAGACCTGTTGAATTAGTGGCTATGGAGATGCGTGGGCTAAACAGGCTTGAAGGGGAAAAGATAAAGGGAAGCAGGCATGCCTTCTGGGAGATAAAAGCAGGGGAAAGGAGGAAAGAACATGAGTAAATGACAGTGAAAACCAATCCAGAGCCAGGAGTTGGACAGGTTCTGGCATAGAAAGAGATGTATTAGGAGAACTATTCAGTGTGTTAATGGCCAAAGTATTTGACTTTAGAAACAGCAAGAGTTATTTCTTTCTAGAGCAGTTGTTAACAGCTTCCCCTGTGAGACCATCTGGTTTGGAGAATCCCAACATAGTTATAAAGCGTAGCAAGGAGGAACTAAGGGCTTTACAACTAAGGGAGCTCAAAGCTCTTCCAAACAATTGTTTTCTTGGACTTTTTCACAGCGTGGGACAAAAAGGGCTACTTAAGTTGGGGATAGAGGTGTACAGCTATTTGTGGACCATGATGGACAAGGGCATAAAGCTGGTATGCAAGCTTCCTACACATGCAACACACCAAGAACAGAGAACACAGGCTGTGCAAGGGGGAGCTTTTCTTCCGGTCCCATCCATACACAAAAATGCCTGCTGTGGAGAGAGGAAAGTCCACAGAAGGAAAAAATGTTTTAGATAATGTGTGCTTTCTGAAGCTTGATAGTTTTATATGTGGTAACAAGAAGATGAGAACTTTGTTCTGGGGTATCTGAAAGGGTTTCTCTGCACATCTAACGGGACCAGGAGAAGCGTGGCATCACCTGGGGCTTCTGAGTGTTCAGAAGCTTTTCGGAGTTCAGGTCTGTCAGACTTGTTTTGTTCCGAAAGTTAAAGGCCTATGCAACCCCATCAAGGGTGTCCTTAGGATGAGTGAAAGTTGCGGGGCATGCGGGAATATTATGTATTTTCCCAGCACATATGTTTTACTAATATTTTTATTCTGAGAGGCAATACATTGTTTTAATTTGGGTTAGAAGGCACAATCCTAAAACAACAAAACTTTTTAAGAAATTACATCTTTTATTTTGAAATAATTGTAGATTCATATGCAGTTGTAAGAAGTAAGACAGAGAAATTCCATGTACTCTTTTCTCAGTTTCCCCCATGGTAATATCTTGCAAAATTATAGTACAACATCACAACCAAGATATTGATCTCGATACAATCCACAGGTTTGTTCAGATTTCCCCAGTTTTACTTGAACTCCTTTTTTTGTGTGTTTTTTGTTTTATACAATTGTATCACGTTTGTAGGTTCAAATATCCACCACTTCCGTCAAGATACAGGAATTTTCCATCACTGAAAGGATCCCTCCATTGCCCTGTTATAGGCACACCCACTTCTCTCCCTCCCTCTCCCTCCTCCTTAACCCCTGACAACTGCCCATCTGTCCTCCGTTTCTATCATTTCCATTTCTATAATTTTTTCATTTCAAAAATATTATAGAAATGGAATCATATAGAATACAAACTTTAGGGATTGGCTTTTCCACTCAGCATAATTCCCTTGAGATCCATCCAAGTTGTTGCCTGCATCAATAGTTCCTCCCTTTTCCCTTCTGAGTGATAGTCCATGCTGTAGATATACTGCAATTGGTTTAACCACTCACTCTAAAAGGATACAATTTTTCAGAGTGAAATATGCTAAATTTTAAAAGTCAAATGTATTTTTGAAATTCCTCTTATACAAAACTTAAAAACTTGAATGTAAAAGAAAACATTGCTTTTAAGGTGTGTGTATGTGTGTTTTCTCAGATTTTATGTTTGGAGGAAGTTTTTCTTAATCATGGCAGAGTAGTACTATTCCTGATCATAACCTGAAACTAATATCAAACATTATATGAAAAAGAGATTGTGACAAATGAGAATTGTGCAGTATTCACATGAGTACTTAAAATGAATTTTTTTTTTTACCTTTTCTTATATTTTATAAAAACTCTTGATTTGGGGTGTTTATTTCCTGTTAGTACATAGGATATCCTAACCCCATTCTTTAGTCATCCTGTGCAGTGTGTCCGTCTGGCTTCCAACGGATTTTTTAAATTCTTATGTTAAATAAGTATCCTAAAAAGAATGTAGACTTTTAAATAAGTGAACGCCTCTTTTGTAAGCAATGTAGACTTTTTCAGCTTGATTGCAGATAGAATAAATGAATTATCAAATAATTTCTTGTTTTAACAGGGGTAACACCCTCTCTTTTCATTGAAAATAACTTTAAATCATCAATAGTCATTTAAATAATATTATCCTACCTGGAGCCTCGAGTTCTTCTATTATTTTGAAATAATATTATTATGCATTTTTGGCAAATTGCAAACATATTCTTTGCCTATAAGTACTAGATCTAAAAGAAAGCCATGAATATAACAAATAATTCTGATGTTAAATTCCCCTATTTCTGGAAAGAATTTTTTAAAATTCAGGTCATTTTATATACGAATATTTATATAACACTTTGGTAACTTTATTATGCTTATGAGGTTAATTTTAATTTTTTTTAAGCTTTCAAACTTGACTCCAAGAATTTTCATAATGTGAAGTGTGATATACATCCAAGTTGTCTTTACGTCTTCTAAAACTAAAATCACTAAGAATTCTACCACTTCTTCATTAGTAAAAAATGGTTGATTTCTCTCTTTTTATTTTTTTAAGCAGAAAGTGTGGAGAGTTAAGTTTTAGATGCTGTGTCCACTCTTTTCCAGGAGTCAATTAGAGCTTCCTGTTGAGAAAAGAGGCAACAGAAACGCTTATCCAAAGCAGCCTTTGGAAAGCACTGCTTTTTGTCACATGTCTGAGCTATCAGGATACAAGCAAGGTCCATCCTACCAGAGGAAAAAACAAAATCAAAGCAAAACATAAACACACAGAAACAACAACTGAGGGCTTCTCCTTTATGTTTCCCCAAGGGTTTCATTTGAATTTGCCAATCTAAGCAGCTCAGAGTCTTTGAGAGAGTTTGATTAAATGTTTGAATATGGGTACTTTCTTGATCTAGATGTAAAATATCAGTTCATCTGCCACACAGAACATAATTCTTCGACTTTTGGAAAACACACCTGAACCTTCCTGTGTCCACTTGCGTGGAGTTGTGAGCAATCACACACGCCAGGATGTCACACTCTGTTTTAAAAAAAATAAACTTTTTAAAAAAGTTTAAAATTTGAAGACTACATTAAATTCAGTGTTAAAAACAAATGTTTCAAATGTCTTTCCTTTTCAAGAAAAAAAATGTGTGTCTATTCATAGATATAAAAAAATATAGCCCAAACCAGGTTACTTCTAGGAAACAGATCTGGGTGGAGGAACACTTTGATTTTTCTCATTTTCTGCTCGTTGAGATCGTTTGCATCTTTATTAAAAAAAAATTAGTATGTTCTGTTGTGTAACAAAATCCTTTTCTTGACGTGTTCATTTTCAGTTTCTGTACCTATCTACTTCTGAGAAAACTTCAAGAAAAAAACATCAAAGCATTAAAACTACAGGACACAGATAACCTGAAGGAAACAGAAAGTAGAGATGTTCAGTGTTGATTATAGTCAAATAGGCAATGACTTTGGCTCAAAGCTCCCTGGAGACTCCAAGATAACAGAAAAAAAAAAAGAGTTCTTGTCCATGCTGTGGGGCTAAAGAGTGGTAATTTTTTTTTTAAGAGAGCTTACAAATTAATCCACTTCTGTAAAAAATTTTCCTAGCACTAAACTCAAGCAGGAATTGATCACATAGATCCTTGTGAAAGGGTGAATGGCCCAGAGAACAACATTTTCAAGTATCATTTTACGAGAGAGAAATTCTGTTCAAATAGATCATTCTCAGAATCACCCTCTAGGAAAACCTCTAAATGGTAATTGAATAAAGGCATTTCTGAGACTCTGTAATCCTGATGATAAGAACACACACACAAAAAGATATTACTCTATATTTAAAAAAGTGCAAGTTACTATTGTTTGATATGGTAGCATTTACACATTTTAAACCTAGAGGGAGATGCCGTCTGCTTTCCATCACATTTCTAGCATAGCAGCCCCTTGTTCCAGGTATGGATGGGGCATGGCTGTATTTTTTTTTTTTTTTTCATTAAAGCATGGAGAAGAGAAAGGGATGGAAATGATAAAAATTAAAAGAGAAAAAAAAAAATCCCCACGATCATTATTTGGGAAAAAAAGAGAGTAAAAAGTATAAAACCCTCCAATCACTGTAATCTGAGTGTCTCTTTTCCATTGTTTTCTCATTTTCATTTTTAATCATTATAATCATAGAGTACATGCAATTTTGTATTCCTTTTTCGAGTGTGCCTTCTATCAGGAGTATTTTCCACATTGTTGGACAGTCCTTTTACATATCACAAATGTCTTCTTGCATTTTTCATACAGGTAATTTTTGCCTTAAAACTGTAGAATGACAGGACATTTTGATGGCTCTTAATACATATAGATTTTGACAGATTGATTTTCAAGAAGGATAATTTTCAAGATTACGTATACTGATTTCATATTTTTACATGCTCGTTTTCGAAACGAGCCTCACCCTGATTGGTTTAAACGGAAGTTCTTTGGTTATTAGAGAGTCAAGCAAAAATACAATGTTTGAACAAACATTTCTATACTTTCAACTATAAATATTTCTTTTCCTAGTCATAGAAAATATAGAAATAGAAAATATTGCCCATTTTATCTGTTGGGGGTTTTTGGTGTTGCTGTTATCAATTTGCCTAAGCTCATTATATAATAAAGATATTAACACATGCTTGGTCACATGCCACAAATGTTTCCCCCCTTTTATTTGTTTATTTTGAAACATGCCCAAGTTTGTATCTCAAGGCAGCTTCCCTCCATCGTAAAACACTCTCTACTTCCCAGCTGGTGAATGCTCAGAAAATGCAAGCTGATTTTTATGTTAGGCTAAGCAAAACGTAATTAGGAAGATAAATTTGCTGCCACCTCTAACATACACACAAAAATCATATGCCACTTATAAATCGATGTCAACTCCAAATGGCTTTTGGATTTCCTAGAGAGACACGGTATAAGAAGTGGTTCTGAAGACCAAATATGGGGTGATTCAGTCTTCTTTTCTGTAAAATGATAAAGTCATATTGTAGTCTTAGGAGAAAATAACAAATGGCAAAACAATTTGAAAATGTTAAAAGATGTCATATGTAATGCAATGATAACAATAATGATAGTACCAAACAATAAATATAACAATTAAGGTAATTAAGGTAAAAAAGAGGATCACTTTATTTTTGCCACCTCTTCCTAGTTGGCATGCATACTTGTGGAAATTGAACCCACAGGATCTGAGGGGGGTCACACACTCTATCTGGCCCAATGCCATAGCTATGATTTAATTTCAATTACAGCCAGGACAATTGATACACATGCAGATGAATTTGATTTCCCCTCAGAATGTTCTTTTTTCAGATAAAAATATTAGTTTTAGGAATGAGGTAAAAAGTAAAAAAAAAAAATGAAAAACACCCATAGTTCCATCACTTAGAAATAACATTTATTAATTTTATTCCTTTTTTTCCCTTCTTTAGAGTATATATTGAAGTTTATTTCCTAAATACATGGGGTGGTAAATCTATGAAATTTGGTTTTGCAGTAAGGAAAATGACAAAGCTATGCATTTTTATGTGTTTGGTGGAGGATATTTCCCACTTGTAGTAACTTTCCATAGGTGTGTAACTTTAAAAGGCATGACTTGCTTGTAAAATATTATCGAAAATTTCGGCTGTCCTTTGGTGGCATCTAAGTCCTCTTAAAAGCAAAACAAAATAAAATAAATAAAACGAAACCCAAGAGAGTTAAGGCAAAAAGAAATCTTCTAAGAAGCAGAAAAGTAGAAGCCACCACACCCCCAAATAAGTTTTCTCTCTCCATACACATGGAGCTGGCGCTTGTGTGTGACACACGGCTGCTGAGAACAGGACAGTTCTGCCGAGATGGGCAGGGCTCAGCTCTTGGTGAGGAATTCTCAAGGAGGCAGGACCTTCTTTCTGGGCGTGCTGTGCTGCCCACTTTACCCTTACGAATATATTCACTTCTGGTTTCTTGGGCAAGTTATAATCTCTCAAGTTCCTTCACAGGTTTCTCCCACAGACATTTATTGTCAGCCATTAGGTTTTGGGCGAAGAGCTGGGGCTGCGGAGACTAGAGGTTTGTCTCCTGCCTTCCGGGAAGCCCCACTTGCTCCAGGGAGCGAGGCAGCGAAACCAATGGCTGTCAGGGGGGTGAACGCTGTCCTTCCGTGACACCATTCCCCCCGGTAAAGTCAGAGTCTGCTCACTCTTCAACACTCACCTTTTAATAAACTTCGTGTGAGAAAAATAAATCATGGAAGTTATCATAAAGCAAGATGGTAAAGAAAAAATATAGTATCATTAGAGTCATTGATTTATAATACTTTACTTACGATCCTTATATTAGTTTTTTTCCTACATCATAGATGTTTAAGGATCTCATCATTTTAGTCTCTTATCGAAGTTGAATATGTAATTCAATCTTTGATATGAAATAAAATAGCAGCTAACATATTTCTGAGCATTTACTATGTATTAGATACTTTGCCTGTACTATCTCATTTAATTATTTTATCTTTAAAAACTTCTGATCTCATTTTTATTTTTTTCTATATAAAGAGTTAAATAGTACTGTCTAGTGATGTTGCAAGTTCACAAAGCGTGTAGGTAGCTGAACTTGGAAATGAACTCTGTTTCTATAGTTTGACAGCCCCTCACTGGTGGGGACTTGGGTAGAAGAAATCTTTACAGAAGAAAAGAGGAAATATTTTTATTTCATTAAAACCAAATAAAAGAAAATTTCGAAAAATGACAGAAGTATTGTTTTGTCACGTGGGAAACTGCAGGATTTTTTCATGTAATTATTTTAGATATGGAGATTTCTCTTAATGGCACAATAATTACATATCCGTGAAAAAAATCATTCTCCCCTTTTTGGGCAATGTCACTTATTTGTCATAAGTGACAAATAAGCAATTAGTCGAAGTCAGGAGGGAAAGTTTACTGTGTCAGAGAATAATCATAGTCAGCTCTGGGTGTCTGTAGTTCTTAATGGCACACTAGATACCATGCAGTAATAAATGCTTTTTTTGAAAAATGGAGCCAAGAGTATGGAAACTAGCTATTAATTTGGTATGGCATGGTTTAGCTAATGTGACTTGTTATTCCATTAATATTTTGTCATTAGCTGCCAGGCAAAAGTACAAGAATTATGAAATGCTACCTTGTAAGTTACTTCTGAAGAAGAGAGAGGGAATTCTCTCTAGTCTTCTACTGCTCATTAAAGCTCTTAAGAATACATACATATATATATATATAAAATGAACAAAAAGGGAAGTCAATTTATAATTTAAAGAGAATGAAGAAATATAACAATAAGCAATTCAGTTTTTTTTAAAAGGCTAAAAATATTTTTTCCAATGAAGGTTAAAGGATTTTTTAATGCACCTCTCCATGACTATAGGCTATTTTAACTCTTTTCAAACACCTAAATTTAGAAAAATTCCATATAGGCTTGATTTGTCTCTGTTACACAGACTTCGTTGCTATGACAGCAACATGATACAATTATTTATTGCCATGACAATCTGCTGTAGGTTTTAAAAATACGTTATCTATTTTTATTAGTGTTGTCAATTGTGCTGGGAAGGGATACCACCACTTCACATAATCGAGAAAGCCTGTAATGCAGGGAACAAGTGGAAATCATTTTGCTGGAGAGGCAGAGCCCAGAACAAGCCAAATTCCTTGGAATCCTCAGTGACACGCATATCCTCCACTAACAACAGCATCCTGGCCAGCTGTCTGTCTGCAGTGAGCATTTTGGCGGGGGATGTGGGCTCCATTTATGCTTTCCATGTGGCTTCTGCTTTGCCACGTTGGGTCAACATCAGATAGGACCAGAAGCACAGAGAGCTTTGCGCACGTAAGGAATATGCATCTATTGTACCTTTTCAGGAAGAGAGATCTGTGTGTGCTTCGTGACCAGACTGATGGTGATCTTCCTGTCTTGAGAAGGTGCCTGGGGTTGTTTGTGGGTGGATGGGTGGGACTGTTATCCAACCCTCACAGTGCCAAAATGGTGCTCAGTGGTGCCCAGCTCTTAGCCCACTTCCCTCTTTCCTCTTCTCTCTCTTGGGCTCCCCCACCTGCCAGTCCTGCAGAAAAATAATAGATATAATACTACTTTTGGTGTTTAGTGAGTGTGTTATCCAAGAATTATGGTATTATTTGCATTTGAATCCATAACTGGATCATCAGCAACCAACCAGCTAGTTAAGTCATCCTGGAAAATTAGTTTTGGTTGCTGGTTCTAAAATGTAAAGTTTTCCTTCTAAATTGATAAGAAAAAGCCAATCGCCTCCATACAGTTGGAACGCTGGTTAAACATGTAAGATGCGTTCTGTGTGACACAAAGTCCTTTAGCTCTCTATGATCATTTATTGTCAGGATAATCCATGCAAGTGATCCTACTATCATTCCCATTTCTTAAACGAGAACATTGAGGCTGCCCTGAGAGGGAGATTGTCCAGAGTTATCCAGCTAGTACATGGTGGGGTCTGCCTGATGCCTTGTGCTCTTAAGGAGACGGTCACAAGGAGGAAATGTTTCTGACAGAAATATGGTTATGGGCTGGAGCTCTGCCCTTGGAAGTACTCTTTCAGGATGCATCGTGAGACAGGGGTCTGTCCAGGTGGAGATGAGGGCTGGCCCCTACTCCTTGGACCACCCCCCCCCCATATTGAAATGTCAAGGGTGGGGTTATAATATGTTGACTACAGACTGCCATTGCACAGAGTGTGTGTGTGTGTATGTGCGTGTGTGTGCACGCACGTGTGCTCAGTGAGTGTTTTATCCAAAAGACTAGTATGGTATTCATATAGTATAACAAATAATCTATCGCCAATCCAATCAGCTTGTTCTGGAAATTTGTCTTTTGCTGCTGTTTATAAAAACTAAGCTTATCCATACAAATCAATAAGGAAAATACAACTCTTTGCCCTAGTAGAGATGGAGAGGTGATTCCCTCTCCCCAAAACTGTGTGCGCACACACACACAGATTATCGATGTGAACATATATTTAAAAATTCAAACACATTAGTTATCAAACAGGCAAGTTAAAATAATGCAGAAAAATTTTTTTGTCTTTAAGTGTATTGCTTTAGTGATCATATCAAACACTGGTAAGGCTATCAGGGGTTTGAATTATTTGAAGCCTTCTAGAAAACATGTTTAAACTATTTATTAAAAGCTTTTAAAAACATGAATACCTTCTGTTCCAGAAATTCCACTTTTAGGATGTATCCTGAGTATATGAAAAGATTTCTCAAAGTTGTATACAAATGTCAGCAAATACTGAATTAAGTTATGGCACAGTTATTATTGTCTACCATGTAGATATTTAAAATTTTGTTTAGAGTATATTTAATGTTATTAAATACCATTTATGATGCACATGAGGAAAGCATTTTACAAATCAGACTGATGACAGTCATGAACATGATAATCATCATATATGCTTAGGAAATAGACTGAATGTACCACCACACAGATACTCACAGTATGCTATTTCTGAGAGGTGGGGTTATAGTACTTTTTATTTTAAGATTTGTACTTTTCTGTTTTTTCTAAATTTCCTTCAGTGACATAACTTACCTTTGTGGATGTCAATCTGACTGTGATAAACCTGCAGGCATATTACAGAGATCAGTGGTAAATAGGAAGAACCATCAGCTTATATTTACTTGTCTCATGTCAGGTAAAAATACAATAACTGTGAAATCTTTGTGTTTCTGCAATAGTTTTTAATGAGGGAGATGGGAAACTTAGGTGTGGTTGGATGTCTGTCAATGACCCCAATCCTGGCTGGAGTTTACGAGTAATGATGGGTAAGCAAACTCAGAGCTGAACAGAAGTGTCAGGTCATATTTGTGTTATTGTATTTATTTTTAATTTGAAAAAGGAATGCTTTTAAAACCCTTTCTGGTTGACATTGGGTGAGGAAGTTAATAGGGGCTTCCTTGTTTTCATGCATTCATGCATACATTGTACCCCTACTATGCTTTACACAGGGACAAGACTGAAATATATATTCCATTGTTAGCATTTTCAACAAAAGGATGCTTTTTCATTCCAAAAATAATTCTATGTTCTAGCTCACAAGTTGCTAATAGACATCAAAAGATGGAACAGTATTGGAAGAAATCAAGCCTTCTCTTCATGTAAAATTACTAAGGAATAAACTGGCAGTGGATTCTATGAATTGAAATAAGAGGATTATTGTTTCTGGGAAATTATTCCTAAGAACTCTCAATTTTAACTTAAAAAAATTGAGCAATAGTACAGGCAAAATTACCATATCCTTGTTCTAGAGAAGAAAAATTTAATTTAAACAAAAATATGATTTTCATTAAAATGTTATAAGGAATAAATGTACAGAATTATGTTTTTTTCCAAGATTTTCCTGTCAATATCTTGAGTTGGTGTAAGTTACATATTTTAAAACATCAAAACCCTGGCAAAACACTGTGATGATGGTGGTGGTGGTGGTGATGATGGATGCCTATTATTTGCAAAAAATGTTACAGGTTTAAAAGCACCTTCAAACCAACATGTCTCCCTTCCCCACATCAATCCTCAGAACCACCCGGGGAAGTGTTCCTCATCCCATTTTAGTGAGTGGTCCCATCATTAACACACTGCTGGGACCACCCCAGACTCCTGAGAGCCCTTTAGGTTTCTGAATAAATCCCTCTGATGTACTTAATTTTCATACATTAGGGTATTTCAAGAAGATTTAGAGCCAAAGTTATAAAAGCAGAGATTTAGTATGTAAGGGAGAAAATACTTATTTTTCGAGAAGACCCAAAAGAAGTATTGTTTCTTTTAAAGTAACAAAATAGGGAAAGTTTCTTGCAGTGTAACACATTACAGATATGAAATTAAATTTTGTGATGAACTGTCCTTTGAAAAATGGGAACAGCTGATACCTAGAAACATGTCAAGACAATACTTTACCAGCTTCACAATTTAGGCCACCCACTGAAACTGGGAAACTGGTATACAAACCATCAGAGACTCTGACTGATGGACCAACACACTACTTAATATTGATAAAGAGAGAAGACATATTTACATATTCATTCATTAAGTCATTCTACAAATATTTATTGAGGATTTACTATGTGCCAAGCACTGTGCTGAGCACAGGGAAACAGGGACTATAATTGAGAACAATACCAGAAGTGGTCCCTGTCCTTATGGAACTTAAGCTCAAGGTCTGGGGGATGGTATATGTATCAATCGAATTTTCACCATAAGGAATGTGTAACGGCAAACCATAGTCTGAACTGTTAAACAAAAGTATGAGGTGTCTTTAGAGCATTAGTAGGGTAACCCACCTGGTTAGGGGGTTCAGGAGGGATCCAGATTTTGTAGTCCTGATACTGTAGAAGGAAGTGTTTTCTTTATGAAAAAAAGTACAAAATTATAAATATAAAATTAAGTTTAATGGAGAATATTAATTTTGAATGAGAAAAGAAATGGTGACAAATTATGAACTTTTTTAAAGCTGCAAATACCACAACATAAGATCTCCCTTCCCCCTCAAAACCCATAATATTTTTTATTAACTTCCTGACATAGCTCTGTAACATCTTTTGTCTGCATACTTTTTAATCACAGTTTCATATGGTAACAGTTTTGTGATATATTTTCTATATAGACTATAGAAAGTTACTTAGTCATTACTCTAATTGTTGGATGATGAAAATGTATTTTTTATTCTTGATTGTTGTGAAATGTTTCCTTCAGCCTTACAACTCATTTTTGGTAGTGTCACATGCCTTGTAAAGACTGAGGTAAATTTGGGGAAAGTGCCATAAGCTCCATCAAGTTTTATCTATAATTTGTAAGATCTGGGAGAATTTTCCACAGACTGGCTTCTAGTGCATTTCAGACCTTCTGTGCATTTCAGACCTTGCTGCTCTTGCACTACCCACAGACTTTTGGTGCCAGGTGCTGTAGGACACGCTCCTTCTGGTCTCTGCCTGCCAGGTAAATCAACAGAGTGGGAGGTGGACATATCCCTGGAAGCCCTTCCTCTACGAGAACACCTGGCGAAATGACTGATAACCAACTATACATGTATGTCCCACTAAACCCAAACTAAAAGTCTTTCCCCACTCAGGTTCCCCATGCTCATTCCAGCGCCAGCAGGAGGGAAAGTGTGAGGGAGGTAGATTTGGAATGGAGAGAGACGGGGGTCTGATCCACGTGTGGTTTAACTCTTGGTTTGTAAATTTACAAAAATATATGACCACAGGACCAAACTGTAGGGACCCCCTTTCCTCAGGGTCTTGGAAGGAGCTCCTGTAAGTGACAGCTCCTGAAACTAAGGCTTTGGGGTACCTCCTTTGGATTCTGTGAGGAAAATGATTTGGGGGCTGAGGTTTGGCACTGGAATGATTCCTGTTGCCTGGGTTGGGGTGGGGCATGGGGAGGCAGGAGCTCCTGTGCTTAAGGTGGGTCCTGGTGTTCCTCAAGCCCACTCAGCCACATCCTTCCCAGAGACCCCTCAGGGTTTCAAACTGTGTCTTGAATAGCTCAGGGAATGCTGTTTGATATAGCCCATCTCTACAGAAGAATATGCTTGAAGAACGTGTTCGTAACCTCCTGCTTCCTCCCTCTCTTCCTCCCTCCCTCCTTCCTTAATATTGCCCAATTATCTCTTTTTTCCCCTTGTTTGAATCAGGACCCAGTTTCCCCACACTGCATTAGGTGCATATGTCTCCTAGACTCTTTTAATCTATAAGTCCCACTTCTCTCTGTTGTTTTTAATTGCTACTTTTTTGTTGAAGAAACTGGGATTTGTCTGTAGAGTTTCTCACATTCTGGATTTTGCTGATTGCATCCAGGTTGTTTTAGCATGTTCTCCTGTCCCTTGTATTTTCCATAAACTAGTGGTTAGATCTAAAGGCTTAATTAGATTTGGGCTCAATATTTTGGCAAGAACAACACTGAAGAGGTGGTGCTGTATACTTCCTGTCACATCACTTCAAGGGGCTCCTTACAACCTGTTATCTCTTTTTGATACTAGAATTGATCAGTGTGGCCAGGTGCTAATCCATGATTACAAAGTTCCCCATCAGCATTTCTCCTAGTGGATATAGTAGCCATTCATTGCCTAGGTCCATTTCACTGGGGAATGCAAAGTGGTGATATCTCCATCATTCCTTCTGTATCTAGAATACACTTGTGAAAAAGTTAGCATTACAGACTATTTAGTAGCTTTGAAATAAATTTTATAAAAGAAAAACAGAAAAAGTTAAAAGGAAGACAGTATAAATGCATGATCCTTTGCCTTTATTTAGCATATTTTAGAGTCATGAGTTGGTGTCTAGCAAAATCCAATAGTGATTAACTATTTTTAAAAATATTATCATGGACTCATTGATTTTGAGCTTATTTGGCGTGTTTCCTTTCATTGCAGCTTTATTCTTCTAATTGTTCAAAATTTCCCAACTTCGGCCAGTGAGAGCCTTTTCAAGATGGTTCCTGAGTTCCTTTCATGTGCCCCTCATGGACTTTGATAGCTTCCCTGCTCCCTGGTACAAGTATGGTTCTTCCTGTGCCTTTCCTGCCCCCGACCTGGGATTGGCCAATTCTCCAAAGATTTCTGTTTCCTTTTAGTTGGCAATGGTATTTAGAGACCAAAATATATATGAGTGCTGGGTGACACTGACACTGATTTTTTTTTCAAGCATTCAGGCTTTTTTTTTTTAGAACATTCCAGATTGTAAATTTATCTGTTTCCTTGTGATGTCATTGAACTTGTGTTTTCTATGACCTGGAAGTTAAGTCTAGATGTTTGATCATATTCAGCTTAGTTTTTTGTTGTTTATTTTTGTTATTTTTTGGCAAGAATGTCTTGAGCATTTCCTTTTTTCAAACTGCATCATACCAGAGGGCAGGGAAAATGTCAGCTTGTTCCCCTCTTAGTGTTGTTAAGCTTGATCATTCATTTAAGATGGTCACCTCCAGAACTCTCCCTATGAAGATATCTTTTTTCCTTTGAAATAAGTAAGTAACCTGCAGAGTGTTGCTTTGACATCATGCAAATATCCAGCTCCCTAAAATTTTTTCCCCTAATGGTTTTACCACCACTAAAGACCTTGCCTGAATCAATTGGTACACCAGAGTTTGCACAATGGCGATTTTAAAATTTTACACCTCTATATTTACTAGCTGACATTTTTGTTTAAGGAAGAGCTGCTTCCTTTTTCTTATACTCATTGACTTCTATTATTCACTCATATGTGTTCACTCAATATGTTACAATCAACCATGGTCATTATTATTCTCATGCAAAATTGTCCTAATTTGGCCAGCAGGAACTCTTTCAAACTTCTCTTGTGTCCTTTTGACATGACTGCATTAGTCTTTGAGTATTGCAACAGACCTAGAATCGGCTATTTCTCTTAGGAACCCAGGTTCCTTTTAGTGAGAATGTTATTTAGAGACCACAGTTTGGGACCTAAGGGTGCTCTTCCTACTGGCTTGCCATTGCTTCCAGGCCTTTTCAGTGGACAGAGTTAGAAACACATTTTTTTCTCTAACTAGTAGGAATAAGGATACTTTATTTTCTCCTTTTTCAGTTTTCTGCGCTTTCTAAAATTCTAAAAAAAAAAAAATATTTTATGGTGGTAAAATATATACAACATAAAACTTACCATTTTAACATTTTATTTTTAAGTTCACTGGCATTAAGTGATGATGCAACCATCACCACCATACAGTCAAAATTTTGTATTTTAAAGTCTCCTTATGGAATTTTTGTCTTTAGATGCTTATGCCACCGCACAACATACAGTTATACAAAGTCATTTCCACTCATTTTTCAATTTTGTGGGGCTGATTTTCACCATTTTGATTTAACTTTGTTTTGAATTATGTAAAGTAAACATATGATCCAAAATCATAACCATATGCCAAGGTACACTCATAATCATGCTTTGACCCTCTTTACTCCCTTTTTCCACAGGAAACCGTTTTAATTGTTTTTACTTTATCCTTCTGTTGTTTCTTCTTGAAATTGAATGCAGTTATATATATATGTGTGTGTGTGTGTATATATATATATATATATATATATATATATATATATATATATATATCCCCTAAACCCTTAAACACTGTTTTCCACCTTGCTTTTTTCACTTAACAGTAAATCCTAACGTTTACCCTATATGTCTATATTGCGGTCTCCCTCATTCTTCTTTACTACTGCATAGTACTTAGAATCCCCTGTGTACCACAGGTTATTCAACTAGTTCCCGTCAGTGGACATTCATGTTGTTTCTGGAGCCATTTTAAGTCCTGCTCTAAATCCAACAGGACAACCTGGCAGAATAGCAGGATGCCAATAGCTAGAACAAGAGGGACAAAATTGTGGTGGTGGGGGCCAGGTGGGCAGTGGTTGCCAAAGAATATGCGTTGCCTACCTATTGGGATCTTCAGTGGAGGTTCCCAACGTAGGGAATCTTCAAAGAGCCCTGGAAAGTGCCCATGAAAAAGTTAGCTCAAAACAACCATCCAGGGACTTCCCTGGTGGTGCAGTGGTTAAGAATCCGCCTGCCAATGCAGGAGACACGGGTTCAAGCCCTGGTCCGGGAAGTCCTACATGCCGTGGAGCAACTAAGCCCATGTGCCACAACTACTGAGCCTGCGCTCTAGAGCCCACAAGCCGCAACTACTGAGCCCGCGTGCTGCAACTACTGAAGCCTGTGCTCCACAACAAGAGAAGCCACCGCAATGAGACGCCCACGCACCACAAGGAAGAGTAGCCCCCGCTCGCCGCAACTAGAGAAAGCCCACTCGCGGCAACGAAGACCAATGCAGCCAAAAATAAATAAATAAATAATTAATTAAAAAAAAAAATCCAGCCAAGTAAAGACTTTCTTGTCTCCTTACTTCTCTCTCCACCTTCTTTAGACAATGTGGGAGGGAAGACAGGAAGAGATGGAGCAGAATTGGAACATGTCTCCTTTATCTGTCTTCCAGGCCTCCCCTGGGTGACCCTGTGACTGACCATCCAAACTGGGATAGTTAATTGGTATCATATTATAAAAATAGTTCTATTCAAAAACTATTTTTGAAATATAATTATTACTCTAAAACAAAATTATATATGTACATATATATATTAAAGAAAAATATAAAAACTCCTTTATGTTTGATTATCTGAAATTTTAAGAAATAAGCAGAATAACTACTCTTGGTGCATATTAACATTTTATCAGTTTCTCAGCTTTGTTCTAATAGCATATTTTTTCAATATGGTCCTTTTTTCCCTGTAAAACTGACTGAAACCATCCTCAAAGATGCATTTTATTATGCATTTATTATAACAATAAATTTGAAATTGGCAACATCTTCAATTGAGCTTTCTCTATAGATCATAATAATTTTATTGATAAAATACTCTCTTTACAGGAGCCAAGGTACCTGGCAACTGCAGAGCAAACAGTGTTAAATGGAGTATTCTATTTTTTCACGATTTGAAATGTGCAAATATTTTAGCCAAAATATTTTCACAGGTATTATAATTCTGCATTCATTCAGAGAATCTTTCTTTGATAAACATTTGTACAAGACAAAAATAGTCAAATAAATTATCTCTATGATTCTCTTTTACTGTTTCACTAAGTTTAAGTGCTGCAAAATTTTAGGTCTTTTCAATTATACTCCTTTCTGTTATCAAACATAATATTAAACATCTACTTAAAAATAGAAGCCCTTCCCCAAATCATATAAACCATTTAGTTTAATATGTTCAGTTCTTCCTTGTTTTTTAAAAATTGAAATAAAATTCACTGTTTTAAAGTGTACAATTCAGTGATATTTACTACATTTACAATGTTGTGCAAGCACCATCTCTATTTAGTTCTAAAACATTTCCATCACCTCAAAAAGAGACCTTGTGCCAATTAAGTAGTCATTCCCCATACCCTACTCTCCCCAGCTCCCCACAGCCATTTAACTACATTCTATCTCTATGGATTTACCTGTTCTGGATATTTCATATTTCATACAACATGTGACTGTTGTTTCTAGCTTCTTTCACTTAGCATAATGTTGTCAAGGTTCATCCACCTTATAGCATATATCAGTACTTCATTCCCTTCTCATGGCTGAATAATATTCCATTGTATGGGTATACTGCATTTTGTTCATCCATTCAGCTGTTGATAGACATTTGGGTTATTTACACCTTTTAGCTATTGTGAATAGTGTTGCTATGAACATTTCTGTGCAAGTGTTTGTTTGAACACCTGTTTTCAATTCTTTTGTGTATTTACCAAGGAGTAGAATTTCTGGGTCATCTGGTAATTCTGTATTTAATTTTTTAAGGAACTGCCGAACTGTTTTCCACTGCGGCTGCACTATTTTACATTGCTACCAGCAATGTACAAAGGTTCTGATTTCTCCACATCTTCACCAACGCTCATTATTTTCTATTTATTTATTTGTTATTATGATAGCCATCCTAGTAGGTATGAAGTGGCATCTCATTGTGCTTCCCTTGCTTTCGTGAAGAAAAAAATGTAATATCTTCCTGCTTTAAGCATTGTTTTCAATCATTGCAATTCACTAAAAAGCTTCAAAAACTAATTTTGTTGTTGTTGCTCCATTCCTGGAGTACTTGGTTGACTATTTCCAACTGACTTGTTAGAATCATTTGTTTGGAAAAAAGTGTAACCAAAAATGCAACCAACATTTAGATGACTCATCTTTGGGAAAGTTTAATTCCATTACAGAATATTTTGGTTGATTTATAAAATATTTTTAAAGGCTTTAACATGTCTGAAATTTTATTCATGACTAACTGCCAAAAGAAACAAAAAGCCTAAATACGTACTGCCATGTTGACATATGTGTTTGTATTCAACATCATCTCAGTTGCAAAAATTTTGTAGCTCAACTTCTAATAGATAGCTAGCTAGCTAGATAAATAGATAACCAACACTTCTATTTTGAAAATAAAATGTGTCAGCTTGTTTAGATGTGATGACAAATTACCTGTGCATTACAATCAATTCCAAATACATTTCTGCTCCAGAAAATTCCTAATTTAGAGATAACAATGTTTTAACCACAGTTCTATGCTCCATCAAAATTTGTAATCCTATTATCACTGTAAAAAAGAAATAATTTCATCTTCAATGTTGAACTTCTGATTTAGATCTATAAAAGTGTTTCATTGTTGACAGAGTGAACCTCCCAAAACTGGACTTTGATATGCTAACCAAATGTTGCATAACTATAAACAATAGTCCTGTTTCTTTATATTTTAATTTAAAAAGTATCTTGCAGATTGTTGCATATCAGTACATAAAGAGCTGTCTCATTTTTTGTAAGTGGTTGCAAGTATTGTGCTAAACGGATGTACCAAAATTTATTAAACCGGTTTATTTTAATGGGTATTTAAGTTTGTCCCAGAATTTTGTAATCATAGAAAAATTTTGCAATGAATAACACTTAATAAAGTATTATTTGCTATAGAGCCTATCTATAAGGGAAATATCTATCAATGTAATTTCTGTGCCAAAAATGTATATATTACATTTTAATTGATATTTATTGTTTAAATAGAGATTGTACATCTATCATATCCAAATAGCAATGTTCAAGTGTGCCTCTTCCTCACATGATTACCACCACAGTGTGTTAGCAATCTTTTTGATTTTACCAATAAAATCTTTACCAATAAAAAAAAAAAACTGGACTTTGATTCCATGCATTGGATGAAAATATTAAATTATCATTAGAGTTAACTGGTTTTCTGTTTGAAGCATCTGATGTCACTGATATAAATCAGGCATCACTTGACTGTTTGCAAAAATTCTTCTGCTGCCAAAGGAGCCAATGCATTAATGGCCATGGTTTTACTTTTCACATGTGCACAAGAAAATGTGGGATCAAAAATAAACAAAATTAATCTATAAGAAAGACATTTGATCTAAATAAAAATCATGCTTCACAGAGTGATCTATAAAACCCTTTCTGCAGCTGCATGCATTAAACATAATAGATGTTCGTGCTCTTCTGGCAGATTGGTGTCTCTTGGTTTTCATGTGGTCAATAATATTGCTGGGGCTTCCCTGGTGGCGCAGTGGTTGAGAATCTGCCTGCCAATGCAGGGGACATGGGTTCGAGCCCTGGTCTGGGAAGATCCCACATGCCACGGAGCGACTAGGCCCGTGAGCCACAACTACTGAGCCTGCGCGTCTGGAGCCTGTGCTCCACAACAGGAGAGGCCACGATAGTGATAGGCCTGTGCACCGCGATGAAGAGTGGCCCCCGCTTGCCGCAACTAGAGAAAGCCCTTGCACAGAAACGAAGACTCAACACAGCCATAAATAAATAAATAAAAAAGAAATTAACATGTTTAAAAAATAAATAAATAATAATATTGCTGCGTCTCCCCTGGTGGATTGGCAAATGTCGACAAATATTTTTGCAAGTTATATGTTCATCTAATTCCTTAAGGAATGAAAATTCAGTACTTAACATATCATTAAACACACATTTACATTGTTTTGGGGGTCATTGATGCTAAAATGGTTTATTGCAAATAAAAAGCATTACCAATTAATAATAGTTGTCGATTTATACCATATAATAAGTAACAAAACCACCATAGCAAAAACTTTCAAATTACTCTTTAAATGCTCTCTAGCAGGATCACAACTTCTATTTTCTGCACGAATTTCTTCTCTCACACCTAACCTATGATTTCCCACATTATGCTGACTCTGCCAGGGAAGTCTGGCAGCTTTGTGACTTACCCCAGACCATGGTATAGCTGGCTGATAGACCAAGTGGCCGGTCGGCCCAGCAGCATTGATTATTTTCCCATTTCAAATAGTTAATGGAAGGAGCTGGCTGTCCCCAAATGCTTGTGTGTGAACACACTGTTCTATTAGCTACCACCCTGCATGCTGTCCCTGAAAGGGAGGTGTTAGTTATGTTGAGTCTGGAAGGACTGGGAAAAGAGAGTTTCACTAAACTTTTAGTTTTCACATTATGTTGAAGTGAGAGCTCTACTCATTGTGCATGAGTCTTGCATGCTTCTAGTAGAGATGTTAAAAGAACTAAAAAGGACCAATAGAGATCTACCAATGCCACTTACTTTCAGGCAAA
Source organism: Balaenoptera borealis (assembly GCF_965194805.1). Taxonomy (NCBI): domain Eukaryota; kingdom Metazoa; phylum Chordata; class Mammalia; order Artiodactyla; family Balaenopteridae; genus Balaenoptera; species Balaenoptera borealis. The sequence continues at coordinate 135,296,749 of NC_138866.1, read as the reverse complement.
TATTAATAATAATTCTTTATTAAAAATGGGAAATCCAGGAGAGATACTAACAAGGACAAGATGTCAGGACAACAGGCATAAGCTGGGACTGTTCTAGGCAATCCCTGACATGTGACCACTCTGTCTTCAGCTGCCTGAAGGGGAGAAGTCTGAGCTTTGAATGACAATTAAAATGTTGACTATGTCTGGGCATGGATGCTTTTGATCTGTAATTTAAAGTACCTATTGCTTAAGAGTGAGCAGAAAGGTATGGGGCCAGCCACTGGGCATAAGAAGGGTTCCTGAGAGAAAACATGCAGGGCAAACTTACCCACCTGTGATGCAATCCCAATGAGCAACAAAGAATCAAAAGGAACTTTCTTCAGGAGGGATTTCTGAAACTGACCACCACCCATATGACACAGAAGAGAACATGGGATCAGAATGAGTATAATTTATTTTAAATAGAACCTCTCACTTACATGCCCCCTTCCCCCAGGTTTTCATTTTGCTGGGTAGGAGCACTAGGCTGATGTTTATTTTATTGCTACATTTTTAATTGCCTTACCCTTATTGTGTTCAAACTTAAGGAAAGTGTCATCTCTGCAAGTTGGTGTGGGATTGTAATGATGTGGGACTTATTTTTTTTTAAGGAGGCTTATTTTTTTAACATCATGCAACAAACTGTCATTGAGTGACTATTCTTCAAAGGAGGGCATTTAAAACCTTGGAAGGCTACTCATTTATTCCAGTGATGATGATAAAAATGCAAACAATGATAGCTAAAATGTATTAAGAACTTACTATGTGCCAACCTGTGTTCTGGGTGCCTTCTCCGGGTTATCTCATTTAATCCTCACAACAAACTTGTAAGGCAGGTGCTAGTATTACTTTACAGATGAGGAAACTGAGGGCTGGAAAGGATATTAAAGTTAAAACTTTCAAACACATAGATAGTAGAGATGTGTTGAATTCTTCTTGGTGACTAAGGCACTCAGCTGAGATTCAGAGTCCTGTCTCTTTGGTTTTAAAGCCTGGTCTGGTTACACTGCCCCATCCTGCCTCCCAACAAGGCTGGGGGAGAAAACAAGAGAGATGGGAAACAGAGACAAACACAAGGCAGATTAGAATAAAGTGCTAAACAGAGCACTAAAGGTCCCAAACATTCGGCACAGACATGGAAACATTAGAATATGGCACATGGCTACTTGGAAATGTGTGCAGTGGCTGCCCATCCCCTTGGTGGAATATTCTGGCAAGAACCTTGATTTGTGTTTCATCTCAGAGGTGGCTGCCTGACTGTGGTTACACGACGGCTCATTGACCTGGGCTCTGAGCAGTCCTTTTTGATTCCAGGATGAAAAGAGCCATTTGAAGGGAACTTTCATTCACTCCTGGGTTCGCCAGCCCATCAAGTCTGAGGGCAGATCTGCAAAGGTTCCCTCTGTGCCCAGAGAAGCCATAGCCAGTTCTGTGCATGTAGAACCCTGGCCTTCTCCACCCATGCCTCTATTCCTCCTTCTGCAAGGCTGTGTTTAGTCTGCGATTCCTATCCTCTCAACTAAGATTGTTTAGAAATACTATTGCTTCTACCAATTGTTCACACTTCATCATTGAAAAAAAATGGTTAACAAGCAAGTTTAAATATCTCAATATTTATTTGATTTTAAAACTACCAAAAAGCCTACTGGTTTTCTTTTAAAAATACAAGTTTAACAATCATTTGTTTCCAGAGCTTCGGCATTTCTCTGAGGGACAGAATAAAATATACTGCGTGAGCCAAGTCATCATAGAATAATGATAGTACATTTTAAATTATACAATGTCTAAATTATCAAATAAATATCGAGTCAAAACCACAGTTGGTTAAAGGTAAAACGTGATGACTTTTAAGACAGTTTCATGAATAAATTATATTGATTTATTTCTACACAATAAGTTAATTGAACCCTTCAAAATACATAACTTTTTAACAACAGTGAAGTTTCAAGGAAATGTATATCCTGACCTGGAAAAGTAGAGTATTGTGTGATACAGGACAAGGAAGAAACCCTTTCAGCAAAGCATCAGGATATTCCATTTGAATTAAAATAAGTAATTAGCAAACACAAAATTTTGGAACCAGTTGCCACAGCAACCGCCTCCAAGGCGGAGCCCCGCCCCCCCATCCGTTTGCGCATGCGCCTAAGTGTTGGGTCCCCTCTCCCAGAGCAGAACTTCTGACTCCCCATCTCAGGCCAAGCTCCCCTCGCTGCTCCTTGCACTTGGGAGAGGTTTGCGCTTTGCCAAGACAGCTGAGGTAGGTCAATTTTAATTTGTTGGGAAAGAACTATATCTCACCCTGATAGCTGATGTGTCCTGAGTGCTTAATATGTACATTTTACAAGCACGATTTCATCCAGACTTCACACATTCCTATGAGGAATGTGTTGTTAGGTAGGAAAACTGGGCTGAAAGACATTAAGTGACTCGCCAAAGTAACACAGATAAGAAAGGGAATTTCATGAAAGATTTTGTGAGACTCTGGCCTAAGCAGCCCTGCTTCTGGGCTCTCGGGTTCAATTAGTAACAATAACAGCTCATTGAATCCTCAGCCAGCCCTGTGGGTTCCATATCCTTATCAGCCCCATTGAATAGATAAGGTTGTTGAGGCACAGGGGACTTAGGGAACAGGGCCAACCTTGCACAGCTGGTAAGTGTTAAATCTGGGATTGGACCACAATTACCCTGGCCCCACCAAACATACCCTCAACCGCTACACCATACTACCTCCAGGTGACTAACTTCCCTTCTTTTGCACCATTTTGGGCCAGCTTTGGGAGCATCAGGGCATTGTGCCAATGCTGTGCCATCAGCATTGTGGCACAGACTTCCATTCTCTAACAGGCACTTCATCATCAGCAACAGGGTGGTTGCCTCAAGCTGCTGCAGCTGCCTATGCTGGCCAAGAGAGCCAGGGCAAGGGCCTGCAGGTACAGGCAGGTCAACAGTCTGGTCTCACCAAGCTTCAGAACAGAGGAGGAAGAGGACTTGGTAGCACCTGAGTTAGGTACACACATGGCAAATGAAGGACTGAGCCATTAGGAGTAAAGGAAAAAAACTGGAAAAACAATATTTTAAATGCTCATTTGGAGATACGAAATGTCTTTCCATTTTACAAAGTATATTTGCTAAATGTGTTAGGAACTTTGGGTTGTAAGTGACAGAGACCCAACTCAAAATAGGTTAAATATCAAAAGGGGATTTCACCCAACTACAAAGCCCCAGAGTGTTACTGACTCTTAGCTCAGCTTCATCCCAGGGCACAGATGATAACTTCAGATCCCTCTGCCTCCCCATCCCCATTCTCCTTCCCTATGCCATGGCTCCATTCTCTCCTACTCTAGACAGGCCCCCTCTTGAGGACAGGTAAGATGGCCCAGCTTAACTGCTCCAGAAGAAAGCACATCTCTTTTCAAATTAATGTTCATCCATTTCCCAGTGGCACTCATTTTGCCCTTGTTTGGGTCATGTATTCATCCTAGACCAATCACTGTGTCCAGAGGAAGTGGTCTATGATTGGCCAAGACTGGGTCACGTGCTACTCCTAACCAATCACCATGTCTGCTCTAGGTCATATGCCCATCATTTTGGAGGGAGATGAGAGTCCCTTGATTGACATACAGCAGGACCATATAGATGAGGGAGGGATGTTCCCTAAAGAAAGGGGAGCTGGGCCGGCACAACAAGACCACGACACTTAGGGCTTCCAATTGCAAGAATTTATTAAGGAAGTTATTACTGATGCAGCTACCAGTGTCTGGGGGAAAGTCAACGCAGAAAAGTAACAAAAACTTCAAGAAGAGTTTGTAAATACTCTCAAGGAGCACATATGAAAATTTGTCTAAGACTTAGACTCTAAGGTAAAGACATTTCAAGAGTGTTAGGAATTTTAAAACAAATCCTAAAAGGGAAAGAGTAAAAGCTTGTCTTGCTGGTCTTTGCAGGTGAAATGAGGTACAGACTAGATGGAAAAATCAGAAGTCTCTCACTGGCTCTGGGGGTGGCGTGAGGGTGGGTCTCCAGGGCCGGTCCACCCTGCAGGCTTCTGCCCGATGCCTCGGCCCCACCGCAGGCCCACAGGGTCACAGCCAAGCCCACCTGTGCCTCTGGGGCCGAGTTAAGGACTTCTGCTTCCAGAGCTTTCCTCTGCCTCTCACAAGCACTAAATTCACATCTTTTTATCCCCATTTTCCAAAAAAGGCAGCAGACTCTCCTCCCCCACAAAGCAAATAGAAAACAGCACATTCTAGGAAGGCCCTCCCTGACCAATGTTTGTGCCCATGTCATTACTAAATATTCCCGCTTCCAACGGCTGCTCACCTCTCCTTAATGACTGCTCTATTTCAGCAGCCGGCCCTCCATAAATCCTTCCGGACGTTCTACTCTAAACAGGCCTCTTCTCACGCTGAGGCCAGCCTCCTTGCCAGCCGTGTAAACACTCCCCAGCTCCCAGGGGACGCTCTGACGTGCCCAGCCCGGCCTGGGCATTTACGATCAGATCATGGCAGCCAGCGGCGGGGGGCTGCCTCCTGCCCAGGGCTTAGAGAGGAGCAGCTCCAAATGGGAAGAGTGCCCCAGGCAGGCTTGTAATGAGGCATTTATGGTGTGGAGCCGGCCCCAGGCAAAACTGGGCAAAAGGTGTGGCCTGAGACATTTCTGAGGTATTAATGTATGTTTCCTTTCTGTGTTTTTCCCTCCTCCACCTCATTTCCAAGCAAGTAGTCAGGCCTTTTGTAAGTCTTTACCTCAGGGATTTTTGCTCCACCAAAAGCTCAAAGCATGTGTGTCTGGGGTAGGAGGATCTGGTCATGAAACCCTCCCAGCTCACTGAATGGGTTTTGCTGGAGGTCTTTACGCAGGAGCAGGAGAAAGGGCAAGGCTCTTGGGGGTCTCAGGAAGCTGGATCTCCTCCACTAAGGTTTCCAGACTGGACAATGCTACTGAAACTGAAAGGCCCCCTGCAGGGACGTCACAGCTTGAGTGATGCCATCCTTATGATGGACAGGAGTGTAGTGGCCCTCCCGTCATGCCCCTGGGGCCCGGTGGGCCTCTCTGATCTTTGTGAGGCAACAGGAGGGAGCTTCAATTCTGAGTTGGGTGAAATGTCCCCTCAATTCCACCAGCTGGGGGTTCAGAACTGTCTTTAAGTTTATTAAAAGATGTTGGCAGAATTACAACTCCTCCAAAGATGTCCCCGTCCTAATCCTTGGAACCTGTGAATATTCTGTTTTACTTGGCAAAAGATAATTAAGATTGCAGATGGAACTAAAATTGCTGATCATCTGACCTCGAGATAGGGAGACTATTCTGGAGGATCTCAGTGGGCTCAGTGTAATCGTAAGGGTCCTTAAAAATGGAAGAGGCCTTCAGAAAAAGAGAATCCTAAAAAGATCTGAAGACGTTGTGTGTTGCTGGCTCTGAAGAAGGAAGGGAACCACAAGGCAAGGAATGCAGGTGGCCTCTAGGAGCTGGAGAAGGCAAAGATAGTATTCTCTCCTAGAGTCTCCAGAAGGAATGCAGCCCTGCCAACACTTCAATCTTTGCCTAGTGAGATCCAGTTGGATTTCTAACCTAGAGAGTTGTAGGAGAATGAAGCTATTGTTTTAAGTCACTGTTTATAGTGACTTGTTACAGCAGCCATAGAAAACTAATACAAAAGATAATAAGCGGAATTGATATTTTTACACACTGGCGCTCTGACTTGGCCCCCTCTTGCAGGTTCTCCCCTCCCTTGCTATGATTCCTCAGGACTGGCCAGGTTGCTCATGTCTCTCTCAGGGTCCCCACCAAAATTCAGTTCCATGTATTTCAATTCCATAAACATTCTCTGTGTGCCAATTATGTGCAGAATGCCACAAGAGTGCACTGGGGTTGGAAACCGGGATACGATATGGCCACTGCCCTTGGGAATGGTGAGCTAGAAGGAGAGATAGGCACACATGGGACTGGTTCAGGCATGGGGCAGGCTGTGGCAAGTATGGTTCCAGAAGTATGAACCAAGTGCTATGAGTATAGGGGGAAGAATGAGATAAATATCAGCGGAAAGAATCTGAATTACTCATCTCATTTGAAGAAAAAGCCAAAGGCAGGATTGAACTCAAGCAGGGATGAGAGCTAGCTGGTATCCATACCTTAGTTACCCATACCTTGCTCATGGCAGACATCACTAATCAATCACTAATTCCTTTTTTTCTTTTTTTTTTTTTTCTGCAGAGAACAGATTTTGTCTTGGAATTTTTCTCAATTTAGTGCAATAGCAGTTGAATGGATTTGGCACTTGTGGTGAAACCTATTTGCCACATCTGTGGTTAAGGTATTTATCACACTGAGATGGTGTCAGGCAAATAATATAGAAAAGAAATGTTTGAACTTCAGTCACTCCTTTCCTCTTTATTGTTGCATGGAGATGCCCCACTTGGGTTACCTGTACTCTCTATCCATCCTTAGTCATCCAAGATTGTCTGGTATCTGGGGTTTCTACCCCTAAAACACTTCTGGCTTGTATTGCAATCCCTCAGAGCAAGGACAATCAGGAATGTTCCTCCCGGGGCAATAATGAAAGAATTTGATGACCTCTTTCTAGACCTCATGTCCCAAGCTAGAGACGACAGAGATTGGTGTGAGGTATAAGCAAGAAGATTCAGGAACTAAATTTTCAAAAATGAGCTTCCGAAAATGAGGTCCTTGCTACCCACGTGTGCCCTGGGGTACCAGAGGGAAAATGACCCAGCATCCTAAAAATTCCACAAAGGTGGAATGAGCGGTGGTGAGGTGGACCATGGATGCTAGCACACCCCTGCCTGCACTACCTATCTTTAATATTTTAATTGTAAATTAATACCTTCTCACTTTTTAAAAATCTAAGCAGGAGAAGGATGTGAAATTTAAAGTGAAAATTTCCTTTTCCTCTACTTCATTCCAACTCCCCAAAGGTAATCTTGAAGTTTTGGGATTTTTTTAAATCCTTCTAGAAAAATTGAATGCACATAATGTATATGTGAATATGTTTGTGGTTAAGTGCCTTTCCCCCCTGTGAACATAAGTGGAGTCATGATCACGCTGAACCCACTGTTCTGCAATGTCTTCATCTTCACTCACTAATCTTTCTAGGATGGCACATTTGGGACGGGGGCCAGACTGGCTCTGGAGACAGGCCTCCTGGGATGAAATCCTGGCTGAGCACTTCCCCTTGAGTGACTCTGGGCAAGTTCCTTAACTTCCCTGTGTCCCTGCTACAAATGGAGAGACAACACCAGAAATACTATTGAAAATACATTTTCCTTTACAGGGTTCTTATTTGGAGCCAATATAATCTGGTATATTTGTTCATATAATAATTTTTAAAAATCTATGATATCCAGTACATGTCACTATCTCAGTTTGGTCCAGGTTCAAAAGAGATGCCAGGCACTGGGGTTCTATGGCTCCTCTTGAGGGTTGCACACTTTCCCAGTTCTCCCTCGCAGGGCTGGATTACTGACCCACCACGGCTACCATCTCCAGTGCCCCAGGAAAATCCCCCTTATTGGTAAACTCATTGGCTGCTGTCACCCCCCAAGATCCAGCTCAAAGAGCTCCCCTCTCCTAAGCAACACCACTCCTCCCCTCCCAAGAGAGGTGGTTGCCCCTTCGGTTGGGCGTGGCTGGTCCATCAACACACCTCTATTATGTCACTGATCACCCATATCATGACCCTTTTCCTATATGTCTGCCTCCTCTACTAGACTAGGAATGCCTAGAAAGCAGGGACTCTGGCTTGTTTATCTTGATGACCCGAGTGAAAATGCTTGGTGTCTAGAACAGAGGGCACATTCTAGGAGAGTCAAATGAATGAATGAGTGACTGACTGATGGACTGAATAGCTATCTCAGATTCAACGTGTCCAAAATAGAATTCTTTTTTTTTTTTTAAATAAATAAATTTATTTATTTATTTTTGGCTGCACTGGGTCTTCGTTGCTGTACGCGGGCTTTCTCTAGTTGTGGCGAGTGGGGGCTTCTCTTCGTTGTGGTGTGTGGGCTTCCCATTGCGGTGGCTTCTCTTGTTTCGGAGCATGGGCTCTAGGAGCACAGACTTCAGTAGTTGCAGCACGTGGGCTCAGTAGTTGTGGCACACGGGCTCTAGAGCACAGGCTCTGTAGGTGTGGCACATGGGCTTAGTTGCTCCGCGACATGTGGGATCTTCGTGGACCAGGGCTTGAACCCGTGTGCCCTGCATTGGCAGGTGGATTCTTAACCACTGAGTCACCAGGGAAGCCCCAAAATAGAACTCTTGATTCCCCACACCTGCTCCTTCTACCCTCCTCCCCACCCTGGTAAACAGCACAGCCATCTATCCAGTTGTCCAAGTCAAGAACTTTGGGATCAGGTTTGATTCCCCTCTTTCATCACCCCCTCCACATTGCACCCACCACTGCATCCTGGGGCTCTCACTCCATAATATGTCCCCAGTCATGCTTCTTCCTGCCACCTGCCTCACCACCATCCAATTCAGAGCCACCACAGCCTCTCGCCTCCATTATGCAATACCTCCCTAACCTGTCTCCCTGCCTCCTATCTGCCCTGCTCCCAGTCCCACCTTCACTCACCTGCCAGAGTGACTTTCCTGCAAAGCAAAGGACATCTTGCTACTAGCCTACTTCATGCCCTCCCGCCCCCCAGTGACTTTCTGTGGCTCTTACAATAGAATCCAAATGTTTTGCCATGGGCTACAGGTGAGCTAATCCAGATCCTGCCCAGCGGTCACCCCATCACATACCACTCTTCACCGAGATCACACTCCTGCAGACCCCCAGCCTCCTCGAAGTGCCTTCAGCATGACAAGCTATGTCCTCTCTTGCACCCTCTCTCTGGAATTCTCCTGACCTCAGCTGCTCCCTTCTCTTCATCTGGGGCTCGGTGTAAATTCACCTCCTCTAAAAGTCCTCCCTGATGCCCTTCTAAGAAGACCCTCCCCAGGCACTCACCAGCACATCACCCTGTTTTATTTACTTCACTTACTACTTTGAAATTATCCAGAAGGTCAGCCCCAGAAAGTAGAGACTTTCCCTGTCCTGATCAGTGCTGAATCTCCTGTGCCTAGTGCAGGGCCTGGCACATAGTAGGTGCTCAAAAAATATTTGTGAGATAAAGGAATCCATGGTAACCTGTTTGGGCCACATTTCTGGAGAGGTTGTGCACTGATTTCAATGAGCTGCAATCCCAGTGATGCTTGCTAGAAGGAACGTTGAATTTGAAGAATATTTGATATGATGGTTTTTAAAGCTTATGGTTTCTGCAGTGCTTAATATCACTTTTCCTATCTTTGCAAGTGACAGAAAGATTGGAGGAGTTTAAAACAGTGGAGAAGCCTCTTTGAAGGATGGAAACATGTTAGAGCCACGGTCCTATCCAAAAGCCACTTTGAATCCTTAATGCTTCGAGACAATCAAGGGAGCAAAAAATGCCTACATAATTCTCATTTCTAAATCAGCAGTCTTAGGCTTCAAAGCATTGATGGTGTTAACAACTAATTAAGAAATCTTGACATTACTCAAGATAGATAAAAGTGAAATGGTATCTGAGAGACTTTAGATATCTATAACAAGCTGAAAGTCAAGGACTAAGAAAAAGCGTTCCTGATTAACAGTCTTCCCGAGGAAAACCAGGGGATATTCAAACTGATGTGTCCTCAAACCATTTCAGTAGGGTTGCACTGCCACTAAAAATAACAATCATCTGTCTGCTTTTAAGCGTGGAATTATTCACAGCCAAAAAATATGGTTATAGTATCAAGGGAGGCCAGGGCACCCCTTTGGTTTGTAAATTGCTGAACTGCACTTGAAAAACTTTATCCAGGGAGCAGTGTCTGGGTTCAGTGTCTCAGTACTGTTGAGACACTGTTTGTGAGAAAAACAGGGGATGGGCCTGAGGTGGTATGTTGTATAAAGTATGCTCTCAATACCATCTTATCTGGTATTTGGAACATAACCAAAAATCTGAGTTCTGTCTATATAACTGCCAAAACATCCGGTTGAAAATAGTAAAATACAATATCTATTAAGCTAATTATTAAAACCCAGCAAGCTCGGAGGTTTCCTACCATTTTCTGCCCTAGAATACTTGAAAAATATCCCTTATCCCTGATTCTAACAGTGGCCCACTATGGGGGAGGGTTGGAGGAGGAAGGGAGCATAACCCTTGAGGGGGTGCAGACTGAAAAGCCTCATAATTCTTGTATCCTCTCCGGAGGGATCATGGCCTCCCCCGCCTTTGCCCTTTGACTCCCCACCAGGGAATCACTTCACGTATCATCTTATTGAACTTATATTTTTACAAGGGGATCTGACAGAAAGCAAATCAGTGATTCCCTAGAGCTAGGGGTGGAAGGGAATTGACTATAAATGGGCATGGGGGAACTTTCTGGTACAGTGGAAGTCTTCCAAAACTAAATAATGGTTGCACAACTATGTAAATTTACTAAAACTCATCCAACTGTACACTTAAAATGGATGAATTTTATGGTATATAAATTACACCGGAACAACACTGCTAAAGAAATGGATCAAGCCAGACTGTGTGTGCAGATATAATGTTTGGGACAGTGCATCCAAACCAAGCTCACCTTCTTCACCCAGCTTCTCTAGCATTTCCTGTCATCTCAGAGAATAGTGCCATATCCGTCCAGGTTCCTGGGTGTTTGCCATCTTTAGCCACTTCTCTTTTACTGCCTCCACCTGACCAGTTCTACCCTTCTAATCTTTTGAATCTGTTCACTTCTGCCCATCCCTGATGCCACTGCCTGGTTCAGCCTGTCATAGTTTCTCCTGAAAGGCTGTCATCACCTCTTAATGACACCCTGCCCTCACCTCCCAGTGTATTTCCCCCTCCACCTCAAGGATGAAGTTCCTTCATTGGCTCCCCATGGTCCTCAGGATAACACTCCAGCTCCTCAGCAGGGCACAGTTTACAAGACCTCCCACAACCTATATTGGTTTATTTCTCCAGCCTGATCTCTTGGCAAACCAAACTCTAAACCAAATTGACCTACTTATCTTTATCTATTCCCTTGAAACAATATAAGCTTTCCTTCCCTCCTTTGCTCACACAGCCTTCTCTCCACCCACAATTAACTGCTCTGGCAGAGACAGCTGGTTGCTTCCCAATAGCTCCTTTTCTTCCTTACTGACAACCTGACTTTACCAGGGCATATTGCCAGATACAGTTAAAGACCTCATTCCCTAGCCTCCCTTGCAGCTATGTGGAACAATGTGATAAATTTTGATCAGTGAGGAAAGTATGGCATATCAAGAGGCCTCCTTAAAATGAGAAGGCCTTCCTTCTTTCTACCTTTATGCTGCCTGGAATGAAGCTGTCACGGCTGGAGCTTCTGCAGCCATCTTGGGCCAAGCGATCAACAAAATAGAAGGACCCTGGGTTAAGAACACCATTGAGCCTCCATATCACCTTTGGACTTTGTTTATGTGTGAGAGAAACTAACTTCTACCTGTTTCAGCTACTAATTTTTTTTTTTTGATCTTGGTTATTTGTAGACAGATAAGATCTTATATAAAGAATGCTTTCAAGCACCATCTTAACTGACTGACCCACTTTTCTGTCCATCGACCTCTTGTTTTTCCTCTAACACTCAGCAGAGGTGCCGCCTACTCTAAGAAGCCATCCTGACCTTCCAAAGGCAGGTCAGATGCCCCTGCTCAGGCTTCCATAGCCCCTGGTACTGCTTCCCATCATGGCACTGTTATAGATCAAACCTGTTCACATTTTACCCCCATCACCAGATTCCTGAAGGAGCACTAGGTCTGGCACAGTAGGTTCTCAGTGTGCTTGCTGGATGAGAAAATATTTAACACCCAAGTGATTAACCCACAAGGAACAATCATGCTGCAACTTTGAAAGGGAACCAAGTGAGCAGTTATTTCAGTTTTATATCAACACCACCTCTCTGGATATAACTGTAAATGACAGGTCTGGATATATTATATACATCAATAATTGTCACAAAAACAATCAAAACTTCACCTCCAATATTAAGAAACATGAGCTGTGCCTTTGAACTTGTAAAAGGTTAGATAAATCAAATCTTTCTATCAAAGTACCTAAGGACATGCTAAAAAAAAGTTACTGACCCAGAAGGAAAATAGCGAGATGAAAAGAAAAAATACGTGACTGCTCTCTGACAATAACTTGAGAAAACAGAGAATAAATATTCAGACACCATATTGATTTAAAATAGATTCCCATCTAGTTAAAGATTCCACCTACCTGAAGACACATTAGGCACACAAATCTCAGTATGCCTGATTGGATTTTAAAACCAGACTTGTGGTTTCATAATCCAACTAGCTTTGGGGACCAAAGTGGAAATTAAAGATCTTAAAGGCCAAGTGAATCTAAGATGGAGGTGGGAGAAGAATTAAAAAATAAGAGCAGCTATGAAATAAAACTGAAGGCTGAATCAGAGTCAGGTTGGAGAGCAGGAAAAAAAGAAATTGTGAAAAATACAAATTCTGAGAATTAAAATCACCAGCTCAAAACTCATTCTGTGTATACTCCAGCAGTTAAGAAGCCTCAGACGAATTGAGTCATTTGTTGAGACGTGGATGGATCTAGAGACTGTCATACAGAGTGAAGTAAGTCAGAAAGAGAACAACAAATATCGTATATTAACACATGTATGTGAAACCTAGAAAAATGGTACAGATGAACCGGTTTGCAGGGCAGAAGTTGAGACACAGATGTAGAGAACAAATGTATGGACACCAAGGGGGGAAAACCGCGGTGGGGTGGGGATGGTGGTGTGCTGAATTGGGCGATTGGGATTGACATGTATACACTGATGTGTATAAAATTGATGACTGATTAAAAAAAATAATAAAAAATAAAAAATTAAAAAAAAAGAAGCCTCAGATGTCACAGTGCTGCTCACAGTAGCAGTGATCTCATTTGGAAGTGACTGTTTTGATACTGACTTGCAGTTGGATTTCGTGGGAAAGAAGTTTTTCTTCCTTACAGAATTTCAGCATCCATGTCAAAAGCCTGAGTGGATGCCTCACTTGTGAGCTTACGCTGTGATATTTTAATGCACCTAAACTCCAATGAACATCCTGGAAGGCATCGCGGCAGGGAACTGAACCCCAGGGAGGCTATTACCAATTTAGCATCTCATTTCATATGGGAATGTGAATGCCATGTGCTCATGTACCAACGGTGGTGTTCTGGGCCACACTGGATTCTATATTTCTAATTATCCACCCTGATTATTTGACTGCTTCCTCACACCCCCCAGCCCTTTTCCCTTCTATGGCTCTCCAAGCAGCAGGGAGTCTCTAGGAGGGCTTGGTAAAAGCAGGTGCAAAGTTGTGACTAGCAGCCCTATTTGCTGAAAATACAGGGGAAGCTCTTTAGGCATGAATATCACCCATTTAGGGGCCCAAAGGGGGCAATGTTAAGCCTTAGATTGAAGTTTCAAAGATCCATTCATTCTAGGGATATCTGCCCTGGATGGAGAGGGGGCAGGAGCCCTGGTAGGAGTAACTTACCTAACACTGGCCCTGTCCCCAACAATTGAAAACGTCGGTTTTAAAAAGCAGGAGAGAGACTGAGGGAGCCAATTCAGGGTATGTATTTCACAAAAGCTCTAAAGCGGAATCTCGAATCCTCCTGGTTCTTGGGCTGTGACTATTAGTTAGGCTCATAAACAACCATAAAGTCCAATGCACTTTACCTATTTGGAGTAATTAGGAGAAAATGCTTCGGAATCAGAGAAAAACTTGAGGTTTAAGTGCCTATATTTTAAAAAAACCAACAACAACAACATTTCCTACACACTAGGGTGGTGAAAAAGTTATTTTGCATTAGATGTCAGAGGTATTGGGTTTGAGTACTAGCTCACCTGCTAAATAGCACAGTGGCCTTGACCATTAATAATAATGGCAATAACATGACACATATGCAAGCCTGATGTCAATCATGTGGCTTTCATACATTATTTGTAGTTTTCACAATACTGCAGCAAAATAGACCTTGGTACCATTTCACAGATTAGGAAACTGAGAGAAATTTAAGATTCCACAGCTAACCAGTGGTGGAGCTGGGGTTTGGATGTATCCAGATAGTAACACCTGCTTACAGGAATGCTGGCCTTCCCAACTCTCCACACAAATCTATCTGCCTTGCTGACCTTCGTTTCTCACCTGTGAGGTGAGGTTTTGGCCTGTCTCCGTGGTCACCTCCTGCTGTAAAATGCTTGATTTCCAAATTCCTGGAGTGAGCCACCTTTGGTTACTAATTTGAGGTGCTCATGTGTTTCATCATGCACAAGGATGGATGTTATGATTTCTAATGAACAGGATTGTTTGTAAATGCGTGCTTCCACAACTCCAGAGCATTCTTGAGAGGAGGTTGGTCTTCCTGACATCTTGTTCACACTATTAATTTGTTTGGTAAACCTTTTTTTAAAAAATTTTATTTATTTATTTATGGCTGTGTTGGGTCTTCGTTTCTGTGCGAGGGCTTTCTCTAGTTGTGGCAAGTGGGGGCCACTCTTCATCGCGGTGCGCGGGCCTCTCACTCTCGCGGCCTCTGTTATTGCGGAGCACAGGCTCCAGACGCGCTGGCTCAGCAGTTGTGGCTCACGGGCCTAGTCGCTCCTCGGCATGTGGGATCTTCCCAGACCAGGGCTCGAACCCGTGTCCCTTGCATTGGCAGGCAGACTCTCAACCACTGCGCCACCAAGGAAGCCCCGGTAAACCTTTTTTAATGGAGGAAAAAATGTAACTTGCAGCCGCACCCGCGTCTATAACAGTGGTTTGACAGCATGGGCAAAACTTGGTAATGTGTAGCAATGCACATTCCCGGGGCCCCTCCACACCTACTGAGTATAACTCTGGGGGTAGGGCTCAGCACTCTGAGTTTAACACACACACACACACACACACACACACCCTCGAGGGCCTTCTGAGGCCCACTCAAAAAAGTTTGAGGACCACTGGTCTTGGATCACTGATTTTCCACTTGAGTTAGTGAGCTGTTCCTAGATGTTGGTTTGGAGGCAGGGCAGGCAGGCGGGACATAACGTTAGTTTAATAGTCAAATACCATTTTCGAATAATAGTGCTTTTCTGGGTGCCATCCGTTAAGCAGGGGAGGACTGGAAAGAAAGGGAAATTTGAGTAGACTAGGGAAGGCGGAGGGTGGGGCTTGCGCAGCGAGGGGATGGTGGGAGGAGGAGGAAGCTGCCGGGCCTCACAATCCATCTGGTTGGAAACGTCGTGCAGTGCCCCGAGCCGCAGGAGCCAGAGCCAATTACAAGTTTATATAAGAGACCAAGTCTCTCCCGCCTCCCCGGCTCCGCCCCGCCCTCCCTGCCCCAGCCGGCGTTGGGATGGGGGAGGAATCGCTCTCTCTGAAATACAGAATTGATCTAGGATGGAGGGTGTCTTTGCTGGGTTGACAACTCGGGCCTACTCCCTGCGTGAGAAACTTCTTGGGTCCAGCTTTTGTGCTCGGAAAACCTCAGATGCCCCGCAGACCTTCCTGTGAATCCGGGGAGGCCGGGGAGTCGGGGTCGGGGCCCGCCCCCACCTCGGGCCTGAGCTAAAAGAGGAGGTGTCTGGGTGGCGGGGTTCACGCGGCGTCCCCGCGGCGCGGTGCGAACTCGCTGGCGTTTATGTAACTGCTGCCCTTCGCGGAGGACCGTGTGATACACTGAGTCACGGAGGACGGGAGATGGGGGGCGGGCCGGCCTCTCCCGTCCACGTGACCCGTCAGATGACTTGTTCTGAGTCGGCACGGGCTCATTTACCGTAATAAGGCTGAAGGCTTCTAATCAGCATCCAACGTTAGTCATCCCCAGTGACATTTGATATGAGCAACAGCTCAATACTAGGACATGACCGCGTGGATGGCGATGGACGGGAGTAAATGCTGCTCCGGCCGCCTCTGATTTTTGTTGGAACCGGAGGAGTTTATGCTGAGTCAAGGAAACTTACTGCGAAACTGCCAGGGGAGACAAGTCACTCTTCTAGACAGATTCTTAGATTCTTCTGCACTAGGAGCAGAGAGTCCGGGAGAAACTGTTTATAGGGTGGCTGGCAGGCAGCAGACCACGCAAGCTCTGCTTCAGGTTTGTGGGTTTGTGTTAGAGGTTGAGGGACCTCTCCCGGTTTAAAGGATACAACTATCACGTGAATTATCCCTCGCAGCTTCTGCAGTCTAGCGTGTGGCTCTGGGACCAGCCTCTCCCTCACCTAGGCCTCCAGAACCCGAATCTGCATTTGAAAGAAAACCCAGCGTAGGGGCCCGAGGAGCACGTGAATACGGAGAACACAGGTGTCCTGGCTCTGAGTGAAGAGCATGGTAAACACTGCAGCGTCCTACACGCTTAGCGTTGGGGGTCGGGGGATGCAGAGTCACGGTCTTTGACCTTTAGTTGATCCAATGGAGACATATCAAAAGCCTAAATTCTATCCAGGACTGCGAAACAATCAGCTTCTGTTGACAAAGGAAAACAAAACAAAACTAACCTAAAATCTAGAGCCGACCCAGTGTGAAAACAGGACTGAATCTGGCATTCCTGGTTATACTGTGACCTTGCCCTTGATTGCAAGCACACTCCAGCTTATGCACAACTTATTTGTGAGAAAGGAAGGAAGGAAAGAAGAAAGGAGACAAGGTGTTTTAACAGAAGAAAAAAAAAAAAAAAGCCAACTTGTTGCTTTCACTGGCAACAGTTAACTCCATAAGCAATTTCCTCACTTAAAAACAAATGAAGTTGGGTGGTAGGCTTTGGAAAGGAGGAGCAGAGGGTTCGGATGAGTGGAAACCTGGCTTTATGTACCTGTAGGGCCTTGTTAAAACACATTTGCCTTGAGATAAAAGGTTTTCTTTTGGGACAATCCCAAAATAACTTTGCTTCATTCAATTAAGCAAGGCCTAATGAAAGAGAATTCCAGCTTAGAGATATGCATCATCTCACCAGGTGAATTGTAAATACATTCTGACCAGCTTTAAGAGACAAGCTCTTGAAAATTTAATCTATTTTAAAAATGCATATCCTTGCCACAAATCGCTTTGAAGAAGATCCTGTGCTGATTGCATGCTGAGATAATTATTCTGTATCACCACTTAGGGAACAAGATTTTTTGATAAAGACTACAGTGTCAGCCTTTGTTAATGACTTGGGAGGGGAAGGAGAGAATCAGATACAGCTGGGACTGGTTTTTTGTTTTTTGTTTTTTAGTTCCCCTGCCTCCTTTTCAGGAACTCCTTGCTTTCAGACTCAGGCTGTGGGAAGCTGGGAGAGTCTTGGGTTATGAACTTTGAACCCCCTGTCCCCACATGAAGGTGAGAATAGTAGTGAAACCAAAGTCTTCACCCTCTTGAATCCGAGCAGCGACCTACTAGAGCAGCAGTCACCATTCCTCCTCAAGGGATAGCTCTCCATCTCCAGAGAGAGAGCTGAGGAACCCCACCAGCGAATGAGCCTATGCTCGTGTGTTGACGGGTGCTGATGAGGGGAGAGCCCTAGCCCATACCGCTGTTTCGGATAACATAGCAGTCTAGGGCCCACACATAGAGGTGTGCTGCCCCTCCCCACATCCTGTGCAGGCAGGCATGGCTCATCTCTTACAGTACAGTCCCACGGAGCCTGGATGTGACCTCAGAATCTTTCTTAGCACAACATTACTAATCCTTTCATATGATCATTATTTACATAACTTAATAATAGTTTTTAGGAACCTATTATATGCCTGGCAGTGATTTGAAAAGGAAAGGAAGGAAGGAAGAAGATAGGTAGATAGACATAGACAATGAGCAAAATCAATGCTATAAAATAAATGAAACAGGGCAATGGTTAGTGATTGTTTAGTGGTTGGAAAGTGTAACTTTAGATAAGATAGTTAAAGAGGGTTTCTTTGAGGAGATAGCAAGAGAGTTAGTTATATCAGGAGCAGGGGATGGGAGGGAAAGACCCTGAAGCATGAATAACATGGCATGGTCCAGGACCAAGTCTGGAGGAGGATGAACCCAATGAACTGCCCTGGAAGCAGGTCCTTGGCATTTGCGGTGTTGCCTGCTTATGATCCAAATCCTTGGTGATGAGGTAAAGTGTGAGTTTGACTCACAGGCGTGTAGATCAGGATTCTGTATCCCCATTGGCCATTCATCTTCACCTAGGCAGCATTTCTGGTGAAAGTACAATTGGATGGCATTTCCTGGACAACTTTAGTTTTAGTAGTAAATGTGCAAAGAAGGAATATAATATCACGGCTGAGAGAGTGGGCTGTCCCGTTAGAAGCTTCGGGTTCAGATCCCAGCTCCTCTTACTGGTGCTCTGACTGTAGGCAAATTATTTCACATTCTGTACATCTCAGTTTTCCCAAGGAGATAATTGGAGATGACACTGTCCTTCTCATAAGGGTGAAGACAACTCCCTGAGTGGCTGACTCACCAAAGAGTTGATTCACAAATTTAGCAATTTACCACAGCCCAGCATTGAAGAATATTTCTCCTGGATTTTATTTATTTATTTATTTATTTATTTATTTATTTATTTATTTATTTATTTATTTATTTATTTATGGCTGTGTTGGGTCTTCGTTTCTGTGCGAGGGCTTTCGCTAGTTGTGGCAAGTGGGGGCCACTCTTCATCGCGGTGCGCGGGCCTCTCACTATCGCGGCCTCTCTTGTTGCGGAGCACAGGCTCTAGACGCGCAGGCTCAGTAATTGTGGCTCACGGGCGCAGTTGCTCAGCGGCATGTGGGATCTTCCCAGACCAGGGCTCGAACCCGTGTCCCCTGTACTGGCAGGCAGATTCTCAACCACTGCGCCACCAGGGAAGCCCTCTCCTGGATATTTTAAATAAAAATGAATATTCTTCAAAAATATACAACCTTATTATATTTTCAACATACATTCAAAATATTTAGGAATATAGTCAAAGACATATGTAGCCCATTAATATATCCTTCATGAATATTACTAATTTAATCAAATAGAGTGAGGAGTATTAGAAAATAATCCCCTCCTCTATATGACTAAAATTACTTTCAGCAATAATCACAAAATCAAATGAATAGCAAAATGGCCAGCAAAGAAATGCAGACACTGAAAATTTCCTTGTATTCAATATTTGTTTACATAATCTTGCCAGTAAAAAAGAATAAAAATAAAGTAGATATTGTGCAAAAAGGAAGAATCTGATTGTCCATTAGTTTTTATATCTATTTGAGATTAAACTTTGATCCTTTGGTTACAGTCTCATATAATATTATTTTGTGTAAATAATTGTTCTGTAACTAATAAGTTAATTTTAATAAAACCATAATGTCTGTAAAAGGTACAACTTAGGCAACTACCATATGGTAGCACTGTTGTAACCATTTAACTTTCTTGATTTGTTCTTTCGTTTAAAACAAACAAAAATTAGAAATGAAGAATGCATTTCAGTGTCAAATTCAGTAAAATATTTCACGTATGAACTAAAATTTGCACTCACCAAACGAAAATATTACACCTTGCACTTCTCACTTTCATTGTTTTAAAACACAAAAACTTCAATAGAATTGAAGTACTGCAAGTTCTGTTCCTGTCTTTATAATCAGTGTGCTATCTGTGTTTATTTTGAATCTATGGTTTAAAGGTAGGTATTTGTAGTAGCACAGGGCTGGAAACACCAACTGAGCCATTTGGAACTGTTACAGTGAAAAATTTATCTCAAAACGAAGCCCTGTAGCTGGGTTCACCTGTGGGGGACTGGCTGTAATTGGCAATTCTCTGAATTAACTTCCACATAGAATACAATGTTTACTAAAGGATAAGTAGTAAGAATGTGTTCATTTGAAGCTTACACACCATATCACTTAAACTCAATAGTCATCCCTGATTGTTTAGCACTTAGACCAAAAAAATTTTTCTTTTTGGAGGGGGGGATGTATTTTATCATTGACATTATTTAGAACTGCCAGGTTATGGCATAGTAAAGAGATTAATTTTAGTTGGTGTTATTATCGCTTTTAAATTCTCTATAGATGTACCCCTCCCAGCACCTTGCCCTCAGTAAACCACTGCATTTAATAACAAGTGACACAATTACTCTTTTTAATTGTGATACCTGTCAACAGGTATCAGAGGGTCCTCTGAGGCAGTAGGTGTCTGATGTAACCAGGAAGACTTCCTTGAAGAAGGATCTTTTTTAAAAAAAAATTATTGAATATAATTCACATACCATAAAATTCACCCTTTAAAGTGTGCAATTCAGTGGTTTAGTATTTTCACAGAATTTTGTAACCATCACTTCTGTCTAATTTCAGAACAATTTCATCAACCCTAAAAGAAACCCTGTGGCCATAAGCAGTCACCCTCTGTACCCCACTCCCCCAGCCCCTGGCAGCCACGGATCTGCTTTGTGTGATCTGCTCTTGAGCTGAGACCTGATGGATGAGTAGAAGTCAACTTGTTGAGCAGTTAGGGGAAGAGGATTTCTGGACGACAACAGTATGGACAGCATCCAGCAGAGAGACAATGCACAGTCAAGGAATTAATGAGGGACCTGTGTTGTCAGAGTACAGAATACAAGGGTGAGTGGCTGGAGCCAGAGTGTGCCAGGCTGGTCACGCAGCCCATTCGAAGATCTTGGCTTCTCCCCTAGTGCCGAGGGACCTGCAGGTCTGACACAGAACCTTCCATCCAATACATGCCCCCAAAATGTTGAGTGAGCAAACAAGTAAATTTGGCTCTCATACCCTTTTAAAACATCATAAAGGATTGCTTTATTTTAAATATTTATAACATAAAGCCAGACGTACAAGAGACATATATATGTGTATTCCCACAGTCATGGTGTAATCTTACTGTTTGTTTTGTAGAAATCTGGTTTGGGCTTTTATACTAAGCAAATAGCTGAACTAAACTTGGAAATCAGCTGTAACTTATCTTCTCAGGAAACTCCAGACTTGGTGGAATTTCTTATTGAGGTTTGACAGAATGGAGGATGGAACTCAGACTAAAGATTTGGGCTAGCTGGAGATTCAGAGCAAGTTTTTTCTCATTAGAATTTCTTCCTATTACCTAAAAAAAAAATTACTTTTATTTGAAATTTAATACATCTACTTGGTTTCCCTGGGAAGGTTTTGAACACACCTCATTTGAGGGACTACACCCAGACTAAAAGGCTCAGTCCTCCCACCTCTGACTACTTTATTCTACTCCATGTCCCCCATAAGCACTTTTACTAGTTTCCCGGGTAATCTTCCAATGTTGTTTATGCAAATACATGTCAATATGGATAGGCAATCTTATTTACCACCTCCCCCCGCCCCCTGTTCTTTCAGGAAAGGTAGTAGCGTACTGTTCTAAAACTCGCTTTCTCCACTTATTATGTTATGGAGAATTTTCCATTTTAGAATATAAAGAGCCCCTTGATTTTTTTTTAAACAGCTGCATGATGGTCCCTGGTTTATTTAACCACTTTCCTATTGATGGACGCCTGAGATATTTCTAATTTTTCCCCCTTACAAATGATGTTACCATGATGAATCTTGTTCATGCATAATTTTGCACATGTGGTGAAATTCCCAGAGGTGGGATTGCTGGGTAAAATTAGTGCATTAGTCATTTTGATAGATTTTGAGCACCAGATTGCCCTCCAGGAGATTTGAACCATTTTGCATTTCCAGCTATGTTTGCCCACAGCCTCACCAGTAAAGTATGTTCTCAAACTTTTGGGTTTTCCCAGCTAATGAGTGAAAAGCGATTTCAGTGTAGTTTTAATTTGCGTTTCCTTCATAAAACATTTTTCATAAATTTAAGAGCCATTTTTGTTTGTTTTGGTGAACTCTCTTCAAATCCTTTGCCCATTTTCTATTAGATTATTCATTTTTTCATAATTCTCAATTTCTAAGAGCTCTGTATATTAGGGAGGTATGAGTTGCAAATATTTTTTCCCATTTGTCTTTTGTCTTTGCTATGCTACTTTTCCTTTCTAAAAAGTTTTTGTTTTATGTAATAATTTTTTTAATGATTTTGGTTCTTTAAATCATAGGCAAGCCTTTTCTACTCCAAGGTTCCATAGAAATTTGTTCATGTTTTCTTCTTATGCTTTTGTGATCTCATTTTCACATTTAAATTTTGATGCATTTGGAGCATATCCTCATGTACAATGTGAAGTATGGATCCAGCTCTATCTCTTTTGGATGTTTATCCATTTGTCCTAAGACCATTTATTAAAATGGTACTATTTACCTCCACTGAAATGAGATGCCCCTGTTATCAGAAATGAAATGCCTGTATGTCTCTGGAACTATTTCTATTATTCTGCTGGTATGTCTGACTATTTGGCCATTTCCATACTATTTTAATTATTGAGGCTTTGCAATATGTTTTATCTGGAGGACTAGTTCTCTCACTGTACTTCTTTTTGACAGTTTTCCTGTCCATTCTTGCTAGTTTGTTTTTCCCACATAAATGTTAGAACCAGCTTGTCTAATAGCAGGATGAAGAAGTAGCTATCTTTTTCAGGCTTCTATTAAATTCTACTGTTTTTTCTTGATTCATTCACCCCTTAGTTGCAGCTGTCTGCACACTGGGGCTCTCCATCTGCTCTGGTGATCCTTTTTTCCTGACCAAATCCATTTCTTAATCCAGGTCTACACGAGGTCCCCCCTCATCCTCTCCCTTCACCAGTTTACCATATTCAGGGATATCAGGTATCTGCAAAGCCTGGGGACACAGACATTGTTCTTGCTGTGCTCCCAGCATCCCCTTTATCACCCTCTCAGATTTGAGAGAGGATGATGGCCTCTGCTTTGCCACTCTGTAGTGTGGGTTGATTATATTGAGCACAAAAAATGGCGAATGGCCTGGGCAGTGTGTTTTAAGGACCAACCCAGCATAGAGACAGCATCCAAAGGATGTTGGATTTGAGGCCCAAGGCAGAGAGGAAATAGCAAGTTGATCAACAGCATCTGTCCCTACATCAGCCACTTTGGGGAAAGTAGTTAACACAGTAGCCTTCCACTAGGAAGGCTTGGGAACTTTCCTCTGTTAGGGAATCAGACCCAGGGAAAGAAAATAAGAAAGAGGGAGTCTCCTGCTCGGCTTTCACTAGAAGTCATGTGCTTCACATTTTCTGCCTGCTAGACGCACCCCACCCCCCAGCCCCATGAATCAGGAGAACAGAGCACAGATGCTCCTGAGAAGCTGGCACTGTGAATTCCAGTGCCCCCTCTAAATCACCAGTAAAACCACGACAAAGACATTTCCTCTTTCCTTACCAGAGTGAAGTTGATACACAAATTGAACATGATTAGAAAACCTTAAATAAATGGAGAAGTATGTGAAAAGAGAATTATTATGAGATCCTTTTGATGACAGAAATCTTTTACGGCTGTGTTCTTTCAACAACTACTCTTCTTTTTCTCTTTTTAGATACCCACTTGGGTCTCTAGACAAGGTGACACCCCAGGGATAGAGCTTGATCACAGACTGTCTTTGGGTTTTCTTTGGTTTGTCAGTGCGTAGTCATTGCCTGGACAAGCACGTTTTCATAAGCCCTTGCAGGCAAGATCTGGTTAGCTTACCTCTCCATCCCTCCAACTAGCACAGTGCTCAGGGCTTAGCAAGTCCTTCCTTTGATTGATCTATAGATGACAACTCATTTTAGGCAGGCATTTTCTTGAATTAGGAGGAATCTCACCAGTAATCCCATTTAAGAGAGTCCATGTGGTCTGTTAGTTGCTGACTTAGTTCAGAAACTTCTGCTACAGACATGTCCTGAGCCTGCAGCTATAAATTAGCTCATGCTCTGGCATATTCTCCACCGTCTGTGATGTCACCTCCACCTGATGGCTTTGCCGTCTCCATAGAGATCTTTCCCCATCTTTCTTCCTCCCCTTAAATCCTGTTTTCAGAATCGTCTGATGCGTAGTCCTTCCTGGGAGCAGTCAGCTCAGAGAGCTTGGGCTGTCTGCCAAAGTCTGCCCCGCCTAACGGGACAGGGGTGCACAGGACCCAGGAACATGGGACAGGTGCCTGGCTCCCACCTATGGAGACCTGTTGGTCTATTTCAGTGAACACATCATAATCATCACTTGTAATGTTAGTTTTCTGAAGTTCACATGGCTTCAAAGTTCTACCAGCTTGGTGTTCGCAGGTAGCTCTTCCTGTCCAGGAAATGGGGATGTAAGAGGGCTGAGCAGGGCAGCCACACGGCTCTCTTTTGCCTTTTGCAGGCAAGAGGATAAAACAGTTGACATCTGTTTAGGGCGTGGGAATCCCACGATACTGGAAGCCTCTGATAAAGTAAACCAAAACATTTCATTAAAATTCATTTCCTTTTCTCACATCTTACTGAAAACAGAAAAATATTTCAACCTTGGCATAGCCACTGAATTATTCATCTGAAAATTAAAAACAAAAAACAAAACTTTGATCCAACACAGACTGGATCCCCCCCTGCCCTTTGTTCCTTTGTCACCCTTCCTTTAAAATGAGGCAGGGGTCCTTGTTCTTCACTGTGGCCAGTGCCAATGGGAGCATATCCTCTCTCATCCTCTCATGGGGGCAGTGCCTGAGTGCCAAGTGTGCCTCCCAGGTACCCAGGACCACATCTTGCCGTGAACCCTGGACCTGCAGAACTTAGGGGATGGGGGCATGGAGAGCCCAGGCTGGGGCATGCCAGGGAGGTGCAGGCATTAGCCAGAGGAGAAAGCCTCTCATGGCTCCCCAAAGCAGGGGCCAGGCCAGAAAGAAGGCCCTGGACATGCCCAGAGTTCCACTGTGAGCTTACAACTCCTGGACCGTCCTCCTGTGTGGCCTGTGCCCCCAACTCTCCCTGGGGTTTGATGCTGAGAGAGTGATAGAGACCTGGGATGCTCTCTCCCACGCCCACACTCAGCAGTGTAGGAAGTGGGCAGTTGGGACTGACGGCTGTCCTCTGGATGCCCTCTCTTGGGTTATCCATTTGGGACGCCTCTTCCATTTCAAGGTTGCCTTAGATGCTCATTTTAACCAGATGGCACTTGCCTCACAGCTTGGGGGAGGAGACCCTTGACTGCATTTGCCCGGGTGGGCCTTTGGGATGGCCGCCCACTCCAGGCCTGGCTGTTCCATCAGGTTGTGACCCTTCCTCAGAACGTTAGCAGCACCCTTCAGACCCCGCCTTCCACTGTGCCCTCTGGTAAGCCTTGGCTCTATGGCAGCCATATTTTTGTAACTCCAAATCAAAACACATAGGTATGAGAATTCTTAGGTTGTTCAGGGAAGTGAATCGTTGAAATCAGGGCTACCCTGGGAAGCGGGGGCACGTGGCGGTTGCCCCTCTGCTTGGATGGCCTGGAGCTTCCCAGTGACGGGACTTTCTTTTTGGAGATGGTCAGGCTAGTTGTGTGCCTTTTCATTTCACTTGTTTCCTAAGTGTCTCCCTCATGAAATTCACCGATTTCTGTTGTCAGAAATTACTTTGTAAATAGCAATTGAGACTTCTCACATTGATGGCCCAGATATCTTGGAAGTTCTGGCTTAACTGGGTGGCACAAAAAGCTACATCCACACATCCTAAAGAGGAAGACTGAGAAACCACTCCTTGCTCTGTTTCTGGCAAGCACCCTGCCCCCGCAAAGAAAATGGTCTGCCTAATTATTCAATGTGACCGTCAATATTAATCAGATTATCTGGAAGATACTCAACCCTGTTGCATTTTGTTGCACAAATAAAGCCTAAGGGGAGGTGAGAGTTTACTCTCTGGCTGTAGACGGTTTTGTGAGAGGAGGATTCTTAACGTGCATGTGTGGTCCTTGAATACTGAGATCAACACCAGCTGTGCTGGCAGCAATGCCTGAAGGGTTTCAGTGACAGAGACCTGGGGCAGCAGTGGGAGAGCAGATGGGCAGATCGGGGTTGGTGGGGTGGGGCTGGAATGGGGAAAGCCGAGGACTGGGACCAGCTAAGGAGGCCTCGCCTAGAAGGTTGGAACAAGGCTTGGCTCAAGACCTGATGGTGAGCTGGAGCCAGAGCAGGTGTATTCATTTGCTCAGGCTACCATAACAAGTACCCGAAGACTGGCGGGTTTAAGCAACAGACAGTTATTGTCTCATGGTTCTGGAAGCTAGAAGACCAAGATCAAGATGTCAACAGCGTTGGTTCCTTCTGAGGGCTAAGAGGGAGAATCTGTCCAGGCCTCTCCCCCAGCTCCTGGGAGTTTGCTGGCAGTCTTTGGCATACCTCAGCTTGTAGACACATACCCCCATTTCTGCCTTCACGTTCACATGGCGTTTTCCCTGTGTGCATGTCTGTGTCCAAATTTCTCCTTTTTATAAGGGTACCAGTCTTTAGGAGCCCATCCTACTCACTATGACCTCCTCTTAGCTAATTACATCTGCAACGACCCTAATTCCAAATAAAGTCATATTCAGAGGTACTGGGGTTAGGACCTCAACATATGAATTTGGAGAGAATGCAATTCAACCTGTAACACCAGGGGCAGAGGATGAGGGAAGCCTGGATGTAGCCTGGGCAGTCAGGCATGAATGGGACATAAGGTGGGAGGTCCCAGGCTGCAATAAGGAACCTGGGGTACTCAGGGCCTGAAGGATCAAGAAGACAAGAGGGAGTGTTTAGATGGATGAATACAGGGGCCATCCTAGGTGAGTTAGCCTCAGTCCTGGAGGTAGCTGAGTTCCCACATACTCTCTGATGGATGGCACCCAGTCCCTCTGATGATACACGCATGGTGACAGTGGTGAGGCCAGTGTGCCTGGTAGTAGGACTGAGATTACAAACTGCCTGTCACTCCATGGTCCTGGCTAAGGACTTTGTCTCTGGTTGCCATTGCATCTTTTAAACCAGGGGGTTCTGCCCATTCCCTGAGAACTTAGCAGCCATGAAAAATGAACCTTGCCCAGGTTGTTAGTGAATGTGACAGAAACTATTAGTTGTCCCCCAATATTCATTCTCCTTTTCTTCCATAGTAATAAACCCCTGATTTTTAGCCAGTCATATGAGTCTCTGGAATAAAAACTACACTTCCCAGCTTCCCTTGCAGCTTTGTGACCATGTGACTAAGTTTTGACCAATGGGAAATAAGCAGAAACTTCTGGGAAATTTATGCTTTGGGGAACCTTCTGCTTCAAGGAACCTTCTTTTCCTTCCCCCTCCTCTTCCCCCAGCTCTCTACTATTGAACATTTAGTATGAGCCAGGCACTCTTCTAAGCATTTTGCATATATCGACTCCTTTGTTTCTCAGAACCCTATCGTGTGAGCTCTTTCTCCATCATCTGGCCACATGCAGAGGATTCTGAGGTTTTAGGGAATGGCAGGACCACAAGATGGAAGGAACCCGTGTCCCTGACTCCTTGAATACATTTCTTAAATAGGTTTATTTAACACATACTTACTAGAGCCTACAGTACACTGGACCCACATGGAGGAAAGATGCCTGCAAATCAGGAACACTTAGACTGGATCATTAAATAACCAGGGGAAACAGCTTTTATTGTGTTAAGACATTAACACTGGGGGGCACTTTCCTGTCACTGCAGCTAGAATTGACCCTAAGTTAGTCCTCAAGACCATTGTGGACCAGATTGGCCATACTAACCCTAAACAGTCCACAATGTTTCTTCTGCATGAGAAAGAAACAAACCCCACTTTGTGCACTTTCTGTGATTTCTGTAACTTCCATAATTCTTATTTGTTAATTGGGATTTTCTGCTAAACACATGTGAATCTAATCTTACAAGAGAGCATGACGATTGCCTGGTCCTCTAGATGCCTTCCTACCTTTGTTTTTTGCCCCTGTTTTATTTCAGTGTGTATCTGCCTTTGACCCTTGGGGTTTCTGACAATTTTAGTTTTGCCAGCTTTGACCCTCAGAGCCTCCAAAATGCCACTCACTCCAAGGATGTACTTTGATGCCTCCAGCCCAGGTTATTTCGGGTAACCAGTCCTTCTGCCTAGAAAGGCTGGATACCTTGACTTGCAAAAATCCACACTAACCTGACAGATGACTCAATTAGCAAGAGGGTGATGACTTACATTCAGCATCTATGACAGCAGCCTTTCCTCTTGTGATCTTCTCAGTAGACAATTAAAAACCTCGATCTCTGCAATTTCTTAGAACGCCACCTGGCCCATTTGAACTAAAAAACAAATGAACTAATCTCAGAATGACTCTTTCATGGAGTCTTCAACACTCCATATGGTTAAAAGGTGGTCTTGCTAGTGTACTATGAGTGGAACAATTGGTATGAAGCAGGGTATTCCTCATATCCAGGTCTTAAAAATCTCACCTTTTCTTTAGCTTCTTGGGAGTGTGGAAAGGACCTTGGAGCTAGCAGCTTCGACTGAGCTCTTCAGTGGTGTTATAACCCCCAGTTAGCACTAATGCCACAGAAACAACTGTTAACCATCTACCAGATTCTGGACGGCTGCCATGATTAGACCTCAATTCTTGGGAAATCTTGCCTGGCGCATATGTGGAAATAAATGCTCATAACACTAGAAATCTCCCAGGAACAAGGCATCATGGAAATCTGCAAGGGTTAAGGGTGTCCCTTCATCCTCTAAGTCAGCCAATAGTTGGAGAGTTGGGAAAAAAAAACAAGCTACAAATCAAACAGATCTGAATTCGAATCTCAACTCTGCCCTACTAGCTTTGTGAATTTTTCCAAGTTGTATTATTCCCCCAACGCTCAGTTTTCCCTATCTTATGAGGACTAGATGTATTGAATGTAAAGCCTCTGTAAATGCAGTTATTTTTGGAAGTGATGGAAGTGCTCTTGCCTTGCAGAGCTCTGTCTTGATGCTGGGGGGGGGGGGGTCTTCATTTTCCTTCATTCTCGTTCCCCTTCTGAAACTATGGGCCTCAGAATCCCAGCCTTGCCACTTAACAAAGTATGTAACTTGTCCACATAATTGAACCTCTTTGCACGGTTTCCTCATCTTTAAAATGGGGATAGTAACAGTCCCAACTCCATAGCACTGTTGTGAGGACTGAATGAGTTAAAGTATATGAAGTACATAGAGCAGAGCTGAACACATGAGAGTACCAGGTAAGTTATCAGTCTCATGGGGGGGATTACTTGCCAGCTCATCGTATCTCCCCTTTTGGACTGAAAGCTCCTTGTGGCTTGAAACCTTCTCTCTTTACCTGCCGCAAACTCCCGTTGGCTGTTAAACCTTATCTGTGGGATGCTCAGCCCCTTCCCAAGGACTCACTGGCTGGGAAAGGGCAGGATGTGACCAGTGCCCAGGTTAGTGAACCTTTGGCCACAAACTCAGCCCCTGAGCCTCAGGTCCCATCTCTAAAGTGGACGGAGCCCTGTGGTATTGGTCCAGTTCATTACCAGAAAGAAATCTTACTGCCAGAGTCTAGAGGGGGTGCAGGATCTATTTTTTAAATTTTTTTTTTTTTTTTCTGAGTTGGTATTAGTGCAGAGTTTGCCTCAGATGTGCGTCCATGGGTCCATCCTCTCTGGTCACGCTCCCTCATTTTCCTCCTGCAACATCCTCTCCCCACCCCCTCTCCATTAACCCTGACACTGCACCATCCCTCTCCCACAAAAACTTCCCAGCTCGAGGCCGGTCAGATCCATCAGGCTTTCCTCCTACAGAAACTGGAGGGAGGTGGCTTCAGACGCCTGAGGGTGGAAACCCACCCAGACACAAACCTTGCTTATTTTAGCTTCGGTGTGAGTATGTAACACAGGTCTCCAGCTCGTCTTCTATCCTATCTCCCAGGAAAAGGGTGCTGGGAGGAAACCTTCCTGCCTGGAGTGTGAATAATGCTGCTGTCAGAGTCTCAGGTAATCTACATGACATGCAACCACATGACGTAAGGCACTCATCGCTGCACCCAGAGCATGGCTGGCACTCTGTGAATGTTCGGTCTCATCCTTGCCCCAGACCCCTACCCAACTGACTCTGGGGGAAGACCATTCTGGTGTCCGGCTCACAGACCACAAACAGGTGCTCCTCTCCATCCCCCAGAGTGGTAGGATGCCCACCACTGGCTGCCCCAAGGAGTGTGAGCAGGACCAGGCGTGGCTGTCCCAGAGGAAGTGCCCAGTGTTGAACCAGAAGGCTGGAGAGGGGTGATGAGTCCCTTCTGCCCTGCTTGGGGCTTCCTCTGTGCAGGTGGGGCCATCTCAGGGGTCTGCATCCACATTTGCATCCACCACCACCTAGTTTCCCAGCTCTCACAGCATCAGGAGCTGGAATTTCCCTCCTCATTTCCTAGTGTGAGGACCCACCAGCCAGTCCTGCATCAGGACCCTGGACATTTAGGTGGATTTTCCCATTATGTGCATCCTGCTTTCAAAGAAGGAAACATGGCCAGATCTCCACAAGTGTTTTTTCAACATGACGGTTAAACATGTTCTTTCTCACAATCTCAGATAAACACCTGGAGCCACATCATCTCAGGTTTTGTCACTTCGAGAACTACTTGATAAGTAATTATAAGTCAACACCCCGACGTAACTGATAGCTAACCAGCCATCAGATGTCACTGAGGAGACCTGATTTATCCTTTTCATATGCACTGGGAGAGCAAAGGAACAAGGAGTTAGGAAAAACCGCCAGAAACAGCCACCACACATATCATTAAATAAAACTGTGACAGGCCTTGATTACAAGGGCTGCCAGCCTCCCTGAACAGGCCCACACCCGCACTTGCATTAACCCCAGGCAGCTGAAAGCAGCTTGTCCAGCCGAGGTGCTGGGGATTTTGTCAGCACCGCTGCCATAATTAACAAGGCAGGGCCACCTACCCTGAACCTTTCTCTCTGACTTCATTCTTCAGCAGTGCTAGAGTGTAAATAAACTTGTTTACCAAGATCAGAATGGGGGTGGTAATGAAGTCTTATTTGTGTCACCACAATGACAAGTCTTTGTGCACAGTGGAACTCAGGAGAGTGGAGAAAATAATCAGAGAAATTGTATTTCTGTTCTACAGTTGCCATACAGATGTCTTGGACCAAAGTTACTGCAGTCAGTATTCTTTTTTTCTTTTGATTTTGTGTCCGTAGTAGAGGAAAACCTTGTTACTGTGCCTAATGTGGTAAACAAAATTATACCGTGTGCAGCAAGAAGAGAAGTGAGACAAGAAGCACTGATGAATGTCCCAACGGGTGTGACCTTAGTGGCCAGTGTGTGGTTTTTTATGACATGAAGGCATGAATACGAGGAGCCTAATTATTGCTTTCAATTGACAAAGTGTGGTGAATTGGAGAATGTTGCAGGACAACTCTGGCTGTGTCTCAAAGCAGCTTCAGAAGTAAATATAGAAATTCTTGTGTACACGGAGTTACATAAAAAATCATTTAAAAAAGCAAGGCCAGTTTTTCATACTTTATTGAGTGGATCTGGCAGATGATGAATTTCGTTTGCTTTTGTTGTTCTGTAGCAGTGATCCGCAAACTCCAGCCCATGGGCCAAGTCTGGCCCACTGCTGGTTTTTATAAATAAAGTTTTATTGGGAAAAACTACATTCATTTGTTTATGTGTTGTCTGTGGCTGCTTTCATGATACAATAGCAGAGTCGAGTAGTTACAACAGAGACCATACAGCCCACAAAGCCTAAAATATTTGTGATTTGGCCCTTTATAGAAAAAGATCACTGACCTTTGTTATTTTGGAAACTGTTATTTCAGAGAAGGTCCACAGACTGTTGGTGAGGTGGTGGCCAGATGGAGAGGGGAAAGAAAAAGTCACATATGG
Organism: Balaenoptera borealis; assembly: GCF_965194805.1. Lineage (NCBI taxonomy): Eukaryota > Metazoa > Chordata > Mammalia > Artiodactyla > Balaenopteridae > Balaenoptera > Balaenoptera borealis. The sequence continues at coordinate 135,265,013 of NC_138866.1, read as the reverse complement.
GAAGAAAGAAACAGAAAGAGTATATGCAGGGGAAATTGGGGCCTTCGGTTAAGATCTGGGTTCCAGCGTGAACAGGGAGAGGAGAGGGTTCTGTGGGTTGTGATTCCATTTTTTAATAAGCAGTCTATGCAGAGTATAAATCTAAATGGAACAGCTTGGGTACAAAGAGAAATTACCATGTAGGTTTTTATAGAGGCATTAAACATTTTATCAAGTTATGGGATCTCTGACTCCCAAATAAATTTCATCAATATCAGAACTACAGTAGAGCCAAACATTTCTTTGGAAGCTCAAAAATGGGAGGGAAGGATCCTAACTTCCTCTTGCCCATTGTTGGGGGGTATTTAAAGCAGTTGCATTCTCTCATTGTTAGGACTTTGTATGAAGGTCATCACCTACATTTGTTGCTGCAAATTGAGAGAAAAGAAACATGGAGCATTTTTCTCATGCTGGAGGGACCTCTTGCCCAATAGGGTGCATTATAGTAGGCCAGTGCCTACCTGTTTAATAATTCTGCTTGTACTCAGAAGCCAAGTGGGTCGTAAGGCAAGTACTGGCCATGGCTTTTACTGGAGATGGGGATCTTTGAATCCCAGCGGTGGAGGTGTGGGATCACTCTGGGTAGACGCTAAGTAATGTGACTATTAATACAGTAAGAACACGTTAGTACAGACAGACCAACGTCTGGGCCTTCTTAGACAAAATGTGACTTCTAGTTCAGAAAGTCCTAGTAAAACTTTAACTGTTGCTTTCCTTTCTTGTTCTCTTGGTGAGAAAGACAAAGCCCTGTGTACACAGTCTGGCAGTATCCACGTGCTCAGCAAGAACAACACGACAACAGAAATAGTAGCTAACCCTTGGGGCACAGAGAGGATAAGTAACTTGCCCAGGGTCACACAGCTAGAAAGTGGGGGAGCCCGGCAGTCTGGCTCCAAAGTCCATGCTTTAAAAAAAATGTTTCAGTGGACTTCAGGTACATAGAATTGGATTAATTATAATCTTTGTATGATACACTCTCTCATGCATAGACTCTCTTTTACTTATTTAACTAATGAAGTTACAAATCACTAAACACACACACGTATGTATGGTCTTAGTTTGGGCTCCCACGGAAGCAGACCCTGAGGGGATTTGGGTGCAGGTGGTTTATTTGGAAGGTGTGGGGAAATCAGCAGGAGAGTGGGGGAGTGAGGCAGGAAAAGAGGCAGCAGAGAAAGGGTATGTTCTTAAGCAGCAGCACAAAAGGCAGCTGGATCTTACCCTCGGGGGCAAACTGGAAAACACACAGCTCGGAATCGCCCGATGCACCCGAGGGGTGCAAGAGTGGGGGCATTTACACCCCAGCCCCCGTCAGGTGATAGTTGACAGATGCTGAGGAATGGGGGAAAGGCTTTGAGGACAGAAATGCACATCCTGGTAGTTGGTAGGAATCTGGAGCACATGAAAAAGCAGGGTCCAAAGCAATGTTTCTCAATTTTTTTTTTTAAATTATTACCACTCTAAGGAGACTTTTAAAGCAATTTTTCCTAGTTGCCCCTGCCCCATCAAGTTTTAATACTGCAAATATATTGTTTATCTGTTTATGTACTGTTGTCCTTTGGAGGGGGGGGTTGCAAACCATTAAAATATGCAAGACTTTTTTTTTGTCCCCTGTGTTAGTCAGTGTTCTCTAGAGAAACAGAACCAACAAGGTGTGTGTGTGTGTGTGTGAGACTTCATTCAAAAGTATATAAATATATATATTTATAAAATAAGGAATTAGCTCCTGTGATTATGGAGGATGACGAGTCCCAAGACCTGATGTTGACAAGCTGGAGGCCCAGGAGACCCAGGATGGCGTAGTTCCAGTCCTAAGGCCAGCAGGCTTGAGACGCAAAGAAAGCTGATGTTTCAGTTCAAATCCCAAGGAAGGAAAGAAGTGACTTCTGAACTCAGGATAGTCTGGCAGGAGGGAAAGTCAGCCTTTTTGTTCTATTCAGGCCTTCAACTGATGGAATAGCGCCCACCCGCATTAGGAAGGGCAATCTGCTTTGCTCAGTCTACCAATTCAAATGTTTATCTCACCCAGAAACACCCTCACAGACACACTCAGAATAATGCTTGACCAAATGTCTGGACAGCCAGTGGCCCAGTCAAGTTGAAACAAAATTAACCATCACCTCCACCACCCCTTGCCCTGTACCAATTTTCTCTCTGGTGGGGGCGCTATTGCCCACGTTGAAGACACATGGTCCAAGTGACCTGGACAAGGCACAGACAGCATCTGGTATGTGTATACCTCAGGCACACACCGTCCTGCTCTGGTCTCTGTCCCTGCTCTTTGGGGTGACCCATCATGGTGCTGGAGTGGTGGGCGAGTCCATGGGAACAGAGAGAGGACTATGTCACATCACTTCATCATTCTAGGCTAAGGAGTCCCCGGGGAGGAGAGAAAGAGACAGGAGAGGGTAGGACGGATTTGAAGCAAATGATGAAACTTGATAATCCATCACAGCAGAAATGAAGCTCTGGTTTTCATTATTTTCTGGGATTCTTTTGCAGTTTCGATTTCCCCGAAAGGAGCCCCGGCACAAAGCAATTAGGCCCTGCCTTGGTATTTCGCTGCTATTGAAATCAGATCCTAGAGAGGATGTGAACATCCTTCTCAGAGGCTGAGTCCCACCACAATCTCGCACCAATGTCAAGCTAACTCTCATGTTCCCGAGTTGAAAAGCAGTTGAACAGATGGTGGCTGACACCTTTTTCAGGAATCCTGGAAACCCACCAGTCTACCCACTGAGGTATGAAAAAAAAAAAAAGGGCGGTGAGGGGGGTATCCAAAAATGTGGTGAAGAGAGAAAATGACTGGAGTGGGATGAGCCCAGGAAAAGACCATGCTGCATAGGGTGATGGAGGAGGCGCACCCTCCACCAACAGCCGGAAGCTGAGTAGCAGGGCAGGGCACTGGCTCTCTCCAAGGTGGGACGTGAGGCAACCAGGAGGCTGAGAACAACCAGCATCCTGACCAAGCCTGTCCACTGGGGACACTCCTTCCCCTGAACATTCCAAAGACGAGTTAGAGTAAAAGCATTCCAAATTTTTATGATTGCCTTAAAATAACAGAATTTCTCCCAGATTCTAAATGGAAGCTTAAGTTGTGAAAACTAGATGGTAGAAAATGTGAAGAGAAGAAAAGGAAAAGCAGTGCAGTGCGACACCTACTTTTTTCTTGAGAGAGCACAGCACACTACAAACTTGTGTCTAGACTTTATCCCTGAAAGGCAAGCAAGGAAAATGATCTGCTGTTTTGTTGATAGGATAAGAAAAAGAAATTTAAGCAAAGACTGTCTTTGGGGGGAGAGGAAAATAACAGCTTTAACATGAAGTAATACCTTGGTAAGGTGTATGTACTTGTTATTTTGCCAGATGATTTCAGATTTTTTTAAATAGAGGGGGCAGTGATTGTTGGACATAATCCAAGACACGATGCCAAATTCTTTCCCCTTTTATTAAACTTGAGACGTAATATCTATGTGACATCTGTCCTGGTAGCACACTCAACTTTCAGCCTCAGTGACAGCTTTGTGGCTGACCACATAAAACTTACTAGAAATTAAACTAACCTAGCAGAGTTGCTTTGATTTTTCAGTTCCTACACCTTTAAGGCATTATAGAAACCCTCGTAGGAACGGGAGAGAATCCTAGAATATCAATCCATGATGTATCATTGTTTGAGGACTAGAGTCTTAAAGAACATCAAGCCAAATCACCCCCTTCACTTTACAGAAGTGGAAGCTGCATCTGGATGGGCTGAGCAATTTACTGAAGGTTACCAGCAGGTCAGCAACAAACAGGTGGGGAGAACCCAGATTTCTTGCCTCAGGGCAAGCCTACTTATTCCTCCTAACACAAAATGAGGGAACTACACGCAGGTTCACTGAAAAGCCCACTAAATGGGAACCTAAGACCACTCCTTGACAGGTTAGAAACTGTGAGGTGGGAAATTTACTCGGCACCACAAGAAGGGGAAATAGCTTGACAGTGGCAGCACAGAGGTTAGCTTTCCATCTGCCTAGTAAAAAACTGTCCAGTGGAGTCATCAGAAGGATATTGGGAAATCCCCATGCCAAAACCTTCAAAAAACACACCCAAATCTCACACACCTGTTTTCAGATGCCTGCAGATCAAGAATAAACATTTTCTTTCATTTCACAACTTAAAAAGGGGCTTTCTATGCAAATGGAGGTGACATGTTCGTCCCCAATAAAGTCAAATTGTAGCATTGCAGACACACTGGAAAGCAAGCTTAAATGTGCTGGCCTAGAGCTCCTGTAGCAAAGGAAAGAGCTGGAGTTGGGAAGACCAAACATCAGTGACAACAGATCAGTTCTTGGAGCAGGTTTTGATAGAGCCATAGGACCCCTGGGTTTGCAGAACCCAAATTCAAAAAGGGATACACAAGATGATCCTTTGGGACCATAGAAAGGAAATATTAGACTTTTTGCTTTTTATTTTTTATGTAAAAATGAAGGAAGAAATTACCTTTAATGAGTATCTAATATGTGGATAACATTACTGCTCTCCTTTGGTCAAACATCCCCAGTGTGTAAGGTACCAGGAATCCTGAGGGATAAGAGGAAGTCTCATCCTAATACACTGCAATCTAAGTACCAGATTAAGTGGCTTCTTATATGATGGTATCTAGTTTTACATAAACTAGCTCTAACAAAATGGACAAGTGGAATCTTTGGATGTGTTAATGATGAGCTATTTGGACTAATGCTCCTACTTTCATTTTCACATCTAAAAATGCTAGTTAAAATAGATTTTTAAAAATCTTCTTAAAATATCAAGGAATTGGCAGCATAGTTAGGAATTACAAGGTAATTGAAAATTGATGGAAAAGTGAAACCCTGAAAACCCTTTTTCTTAAGGAATTCACTGATCTAGGCACATTAAGCATTAGATTTTACAACCTCTTAGGGCAAGAGGTACAGAAATCAAGCCATAATAAACCCTCCCCCAAATAAACTGGGACTCCAAAAGGATACTCTCTCAAGTTATGGGTGATCTGGAAGTGACCCAACCCTTGCATGGATTTGCAGTTCAAAGTAACATCATTTGGGAGGATCAAAACGCTGCTGTGAATTTCATTTGAAAGAATCTCAGACTGTAGTGCTTTGAGGTGTACGCAGCAGAAACAAATGCAAATCCTCTTGTAAAAAATGCCCTTTCCTTCTAGATTTCAAGTTATTCCTACAAATAATTTTTAATGACAAAAAGCAGCACATAACTAAGAATAATCAAGTACATAAGAAAATAAGCGCTGTGAACGAGAACAATAAGAAACAACATAAAATAGAAACATCTCAAGACTTTATGTATTGAAACTGAAAGTATGCTTACTGTGTTTAAAGATTAAAGACAATCTACAGAAACTAGCACAACATTGTGAAGCAACTATAGCCCAATTAAAAAAAAGATTAAAGACAATCTAAAATATATATACAGGGAATGAGAAACTGTAAAAGTGACATAGAGGACTTGGGAAAAAAACCAATTAAGATTTCTACAAATAAAAAGTTCAAGAATTGAAATGAAGAACTCAGTGGATGCACACAAAAACAGACTAGACATAGCCAAGGAAAGAATCTAATGAAATGGATGATGGGTTAGAGGACAATTTCCAGGATGCAGTACAAAGAGGCAAAAAGATGAATACAGAATAGAGGTTACAAGATATGGAAGATAACATGAGAAGGTCTCACAGCCATTTCAGCAGAGTCCTTGAAGGAGAGAACAGAGAGAACGATCTGAGGAAGTATTTGAAGAGATAATGGCTGAGAATTCAACACTGAATCACTCCATAATGAATTCAGTTTTAAATAGTATAAATAAAAAGAGATGCAAATGTAGATATATCACAGTGAAACAGCAACACATGAAAAATAAGTAGAAAATTATAAAAAGAGCCAGAGTAAAAAGATATACTGCCTTGGAAAGAGTGACAGACTTATAGCTAACTTATCAGTTCTAACAATGGAAGTCATGAGGCAGTTGAATATCTTCAACAGGATGAACAAAAACGGATACCAGTCTAGGATTCCATACTCAGAGACAATATTTTTCAAGGGCAAAATAAACATACTTTCAGAAACAAACAAACACAGTGACTTTACCACCAGTAGATTCTCATTAAAAGAAATTCTAAAGGCAGAAAGAAATTGATCCCAGAATGAAGAGGAAGAAGGAATGAAGAGCCAAGAAAGTTAGAAAATATGTGGCTAGTTCTAAGCAAAAATTGACTGTATAAAATAATAATAGTGTCTTGTGAAGTTTAAAAAAGAGACAGAGATTAAGGGAAAATTGTAGTGGTGGCAGCTCTTTACTTGCTCTGAATCTCTACATAACATCAGACAATGTTTATAACAGAACTGGTGACAAGATATCCCCAAAACCCTAAAATAGAAGTGGGTGTGGATAAACCACCAATAATTCCAAGATCTTCATGGTATTGGAGTCTGTGTGGGAAGAAGAAAAAGGAAGCAACAGAGTAGCATTTGAAATACCAAAGAACAGCAGAATCCCAACTGGAATTTACAGAAAAGCTTGGAAAGCCAACTGAGAACAGCGTTTGAAACTGAGAGGGGCCAGTACTAGGTGAGTATGAGGCTCATGAACTCTAAAAACGTCTCTCGAGGGCTTCCTTCCAGGCCCAACACTGGAGGGAAAGTGCTGCAAAGTCAAATTAAAATTAAGCCAGATAAAGGCAATACAGATGAAGAAAACAGAAAGCCCAGACCAAAATAAGAGAGGGGACCAGAGACAGGAAATCTCAGAAAGTAAGCCATCTGATTTTCCACATCACACAGAAACAACAAAAGAGGGAGCTTTATGATGTTAGAAAAAATTTCTGAACCCCACGTCTTAGCTTGGACTGATATTAGAAAAGAATAGAAGGTTATTTCTCATGGTTCTGGAGGCTGGAAGACTGAGGTCAGGGTGCCAGCATGGTTGAGTTCTGCTCAGAGCCCTCCTCCAGGCTGCAGACTGCTTGCTGTATCTTCAGGTGGTGGAAGGGTGAGAGAGATTTCTGAGGTCTCTTTATAAGAGCACTAATCCCATTCATGGGGGCTGAGCCCTTATGACCTAATTATCTACCAAAGACCACACCTCCTGATACTATCACATTGGGGTTTAGAACTTCAACATATAAATTTGAGGGGCAAAAATATGCAGTATGTAACATCCTGCTTTATTCTCAAAGTCAGGAAAATGAATTTCACCTAAAAATTAACAATTAGAAAAAACAATATGATCATATTTGACAAAGTTAGAATTTTTAAAAAAAGGAACAAAGACATTAAAAACATAAAAAGCCATGTGCACAAAATAGATAAAAATGTAATTTCCTATTTCACATGAAGCTAAAAAAATTTAAGAAAATGATAAAAAGTCATGAAAATACATCAGAATGATAAAAACTTAGACATGAAGTGACAGAAATAGTTAAGAAATAATTAGAAATAAAAGGAAAAAAGTCATTTCAGAAATGAAGACTAAACTAGAAGGAACACAAGGAAAAATAAACAAGTAATGCCTTAAGACAAACATAAGATGAAAAAAAAGTTTTTAAATAAAAAAGAAACAAAGAAAGGGATAAAAAAATTTGGGAGAAAGTGACAAATGTTAAATATAACAAAGAAGACTAAACATATGGATAAAAGAAGATCTGAAGAAGCAAGCCATACAAGGGAACGAAACAAATATTAAAGAATATAATCCAAGAAAACTTGTCTAAAATTAGAAAAAGAAGAAAAATTGCACATCAAAAGAGGATACCATGTACCTATGAATATCAACCAAATGTTACTTTCACCTAGAGACATTCTACTGTAATTAGTGGACTTTAAAGAAAAGATTAGAAAATTATTTTGAGCATCGGTAAAGGGAGAATGGAATTTTTAAGAAAAGAATACTAGATTACCATCAGACTTTTTGACAGCAGCACATCATGCCAGAAAAATGACATGTGTTTGTGAAAACACCCAGGATTTGATATCCAGCAAAACTGAATTTCAAATATAAAAACAGTTATCAACGTGCAAGATCTCAGTGAATTTTGTTCCCATGAGAATTTTGTGAGAAATTTACTAAAGAATAAGCTTCAGACAACCAAAATAACCCTCATGGATGTGAGGGCAGATGGTGAGGATTAAATTTATAGTAACCTGTAGAACTAAGACTGAGTGATGGCTTAGAGGGGGTGACTATAGGCTGTAATGTCATGGGCTCTGACGATATGTGCTACAACTACTAAAAAATGTAGATAAGATGGAAAGGGCATATGCAAAAGGATTTATTTTAATGTTTTAAATAATCATATTAGTAATTTATTAGTATTTTTATTTCAAATCTATTGTTAGTATAATTAGGATAAGACAAATGACCAATTTTGGGAAATTATAAATATATCATCTTTCATATTCTTGAGAATCAGGATTCATGGTGTAGAAGAGAGGAGATAAGGGTGTAATAGAGAAATTACATAAAATCTTGTTTTGAATTAGATTAGAAGTATCAATATTGATTCATGTGATATTTTATCTTTAAATATATATTTGTACATTTGTGTACAGGACATGAAAAGAATGATATACATCAGATTTAGAAAACCTCAGAAGTGAGTGTGTGTGTGTGTGTGTTTAGTTCCACTGAAAAGAAAACGGTGACCAACCTAGAGCAACGAGTATTCCCAGTGCTGAGATTGTGGTCTTAAAGTTCTATTTCTTACTAAAAGGAAGCAGGACTTCTTGCAGAAATGCCTGAATCCAGGTCTGGTGCAGAAAATTTGCAAGGTGAACCTGGAACATCTTGTCATATCAGGTCATAATGAAGCTTTTAAAGACTCCTAGTCTCATGTCAAAAGGACTCAGGAACCAAGCTGAAGAGGCTCCCACTGGGACAATTTGAGCTGCAGTAAAAATAATGTTTAAATTCATGAGTTCATAATAATATTGAGGGAAAAAAAAAGAATTGGTCTCCCTCAGAGGATGATTGGAAACTGATTTATTATCTTGAAAACTGCTGAATAAAGGAAAAGATTCCAGGATTTTCCTGTCTTTCCCATATGAACTGTACCACAGGGTAACAAGATAGTAGATAGAGAAGTGTCTTCTTATAATAGTATTACAACTATTAAAAAACAAGAAAAAAAAAAAGATAGGATATCACCATTTTGCAACCCCCAACAAATTAATAGGTTTAGGCATTAAACATCAATGATTGCTAACATCAAGAAGGGTGACAGCTGGACACTATGTACCTCTGTAGTCTTGCCAAACTCTAACTAGAGTCTTGCAAAAGGGGTCAAACCCAAATCTGATCCAACCACCTGATTTTCTGGAAACATAGAGGGCAGAGAAAGATATTGAACCATGAGGATGTGATTTTAAAAAAACTCCTGTGGGAAACTAAACTACTCATCACACAGCCCAGGTTCTTCAAGGCATGAACTGTAAGGAAAAGAAAAAGATGGAAAAAGAACTTTTAGATTGAAAAAAATATCAAAAAAACTTAATGGGCAATGCAATGCTCTAGTGTCTAGGGATGCATATTTGGGTGATAAAACTGCCTTTAAAAGAAATGCAAGAAAATTGTAAGTACAGAAATGAAGGTAGTGACCATGTAACTGGTGAGGAGAGGGTTGTAACTGGGAAGAAGCATACAAAGGTGCTTCTGGGTGGCCAGCAAAATTTTACTTCTGACCTGAATGGTCTTTTTCTTAAAATTTTCATTAAGCCATACATTTGATTCATGTGGCTTTCTGTCTTCTGAGTTTTATTTTACAGTAAGAAGATTATTTTAAAATAGATTGAATACATGATAATAATGTTACATAAGGTTGGGAGAAGGGAAGTGGAGATAAAGTGGTTTAAGGTCCTTGTATTGTCTGGGAAGAGGGTAAAGGTGGTGATTATCTTTACACTTAAGTATACATATTGTAATTCTTAGAATAACAGCTAAAATAATGGAAATAGAATGTAGAACTTTGAATGTAGTGGAAGGAAAAAATGGAATGATGAAATTAATCCAGAGATTGGTTCAAGATGGCGGAGTAGAAAGATGCACACTCACTGCCTCTCGTGAGAGCACCAGAATCACAACTAACTGCTGAATAATCATTGACAGGGAAACACTGGAACTCACCAAAAAAGATATCCCATATACAAAGACAAAGGAGAGGCCGCAATGAGATGGTAGGAGAGGCGCAATCACAAGAAAATCAAATCCCGTAACTGCTGGGTGGGTGACTCACAAACTGGAGAACAATTATACCACAGAAGTACACCCACTGGAGTGAAGGTTCTGAGCCCCACATCAGGCGTCCCAATCTGGGGGTTCGGCAACAGGAGGAGGAATTCCCAGAGAATCAGACTTTGAAGGCTAGTGGGATTTGATTGCAGGACTTCGACAGGACTGGGTGAAACAGAGACTCCACTCTGTAGTGTGCACATCAGGACCCAGGGGGAAGGAGTAGTGACCCCACAGGAGACAGAACCAGACCTACCTGCTAGTGTTGGAGGGTCTCCTGCAGAGGCAGGGGGTGGCTGTGGCTCACTGCGGGGACAAAGACACTGGCAGCAGAAGTTCTGGGAAGTACTCCTTGGCATGAGCCCTCTGGGAGCCCGCCATTAGCCCCAACAAAGAGCCTGTAGCCTCCAGTGCTGGGTCACCTCAGGCCAAACAACCAGTAGGGAGGGAACCCAGCCTCACCCATAAGCAGAGAAGCAGATTAAAGTTTTACTGAGCTCTGCCCACCAGAGCAACACCCAGCTCTACACATCACCAGTCCCTTCCATCAGGAAGCTTGCACAAGCCTCTTAGATAGCCTCATCCACCAGAGGGCAGACAGCAGAAGCAAGAAGAACTACAACCCTGCAGCCTGTGGAACAAAAACCACATTCACAGATACACAAAATGAAAAGGCAGAGGACTATGTATCAGATGAAGGAACAAGATAAAACCCCAGAAAAACAACTAAATGAAGTAGAGATAGGCAACCTTCCAGAAAAAGAATTCAGAATAATGATAGTGAAGATGATCCAGGACCTCAGAAAAAGAATGGAGGCAAAGACTGAGAAGATGCAAGAAATGTTTAACAAAGACCTAGAAGAATTAAAGAACAAACACCTAGAAGAATTAAAGAACAAACAAACAGAGATGAATAATACAATAACTGAAATGAAAACTACACTAGAAGGAATCAATAGCAGAATAACCGAGGCAGAAAAACGGATAAGTGACCTGGAAGACAGATTGGTGGAATTCACTGCCATGGAACAGAATAAAGAAAAAAAAATGAAAAGAAAAGAAGACAGCCGAAGAGACCTCTGGGACAACATTAAATGCACCAATATTCACATTATAGGGGTCCCAGAAGGAGAAGAGAGAGAGAAAGGATCCGAGAAAATATTTGAAGAGATTATAGTTGAAAACTTCCCTAACATGGGAGAGGAAATAGCCACCTAAGTCCAGGAAGCTCAGAGAGTCCCAGACAGGATAAACCCAAGGAGAAACATGCCAAGACACATAGTAATCAAATTGACAAAAATTAAAGACAAAGAAAAATTATTAAAAGCAACAAGGGAAAAAAGACAAATAACATACAAGGGAACTCCCATAAGGTTAACAGCTGATTTCTCAGCAGAAACTCTACAAGCCAGAAGGGAGTGACACAATATATTTAAAGTGATGAAAGGGAAGAACCTACAACCAAGATTACTCTACCCGGCAAGGATCTCATTCAGATTTGACGGAGAAATCAAAAGCTTTACAGACGAGCAAAAGCTAAGAGAATTCACCACCATCAAACCACTCTCCAACAAATGCTAAAGGAACTTCTCTAAGTGGGAAACACAAGAGAAGAAAAGGACCTACAATAACAATCCCAAAACAATTAAGAAAATGGTAATAGGAACATACATATTGATAATTACCTTAAATGTGAATGGATTAAATGCTCCAACCAAAAGACAGAGGCTTGCTGAATGGATACAAAAACAAGACCCATATATATGCTGTCTACAAGAGACCCACTTCAGACCTAGGGACACATACAGACTGAAAGTGAGGGGATGGAAAAAGATATTCCATGCCAATGGAAATCAGAAGAAAGCTGGAGTAGCAATTCTCATGTCAGATAAAATAGACTTTAAAATAAAGAATGTTACAAGACAAGGAAGGACACTACATAATGATCAAGGGATCAATCCAAGAAGATATAACAATTATAAATATAAATGCACCCAACATAGGAGCATCTCAATATATAAGGCAAATGCTAACAGCTATAAAAGAGGAAACTGACAGTAAGACAATAATACTGGGGGACTTTAACACCTCACTTACACCAGTGGACAAACCATTCAGACAGAAAATTAATAAGGGAACATAAGCTTTAAATGACACAGTAGACCAGATAGATTTAATTGATATTTATAGGACATTCCATCCAAAAACAGCAGATTACACTTTCTTCTCAAGTGCACACAGAACATCCTCCAGAATAGATCACATCTTGGGTCACATACAACTCAAGCCTCAGTAAATTTAATAAAATTGAAATAATATCAAGCATCTTTTCTGACCACAACACTATGAGATTAGAAATAAATTACAGGGAAAAAACATAAAAAACACAAACACATGGAGGTTAAACAATATGTTACTAAATAACCAAGAGATCACTGAAGAAATCAGAGGAAATCAAAAAATACCTAGAGACAAATGACAATGAAAACATGACGATCCAAAACCTATGGGATGCAGCAAAAGCAGTTCTAAGAGGGAAGTTTATAGCAATACAATCCTACCTCAAGAAACAAGAAAAATCTCAAATAAAATATCTAATCTTACATCTAAAGGAACTAGAGAAAGAAGAACAAACAAAACTCAAAGTTAGTAGAAGGAAAGAGATCATAAAGATCAGAGCAGAAATAAATGAAATAGAAACAAAGAAAACAATAGCAAAGATCAATAAAACTAAAAGCTGGTTCTTTGAGAAGATAAACAAAATTGATAAACCTTTAGCCAGACCCATCAAGAAAAAGAGGGAGAGGACTCAAATCAATAAAATTAGAAATGAAAAAGGAGAAGTTACAATGGACACTGCAGAAATACAAAGCATCATAAGAGACTACTACAAGCAACTCTATGCCAATAAAATGGAGAACCTGGAAGAAATGGACAAATTCTTAGAAAGGAATAACCTTCCAAGACTGAATCAGGAAGAAACAGAAAATATAAACAGACCAGTCACAAGTAATGAAATTGAAACTGTGATTAAAAATCTTCCAACAAACAAAATTCCAGGACTAGATGGCTTCACAGGTGAATTCTATCAAACATTTAGAGAAGAGCTAACACCCATCCTTATCAAACTCCTCCAAAAAGTTGCGGAGGAAGGAACACTCCCAAACTCATTCTATGAGGCCACCATCACCCTGATACCAAAACCAGACAAAGATACTACAAAAAAAAAAGAAAATTACAGACCAATATCACTGATGAATGTAGATGCAAAAGTCCTTAACAAAATAGTAGCAAACAGAATCCAACAACACATTAAAAGGATCATACACCATGATCAAGTGGGATTTATCCCAGGGATGCAAGGATTCTTCAATATATGCAAATCAATCGATGTGATACACCATATTAACAAACTGTAGAATAAAAACCATATGATCATCTGGATACATGCAGAAAAGCTTCTGACAAAATTCAACATCCATTTAGGATAAAAACTCTCCAGAAAGTAGGCATAGAGGGAGACTACCTCAACATAATAAAGGCCATATATGACAAACCCACGGCAAACATCTTTCTCAATGGTGAAAAACTGAAAGCATTTCCTCTAAGATCAGGAACAAGACAAGGATATCCACTGTCGCCACTATTATTCAACATAGTTTTGGAAGTCCTAGCCACAGCAATCAGAGAAGAAAAAGAAATAAAAGGAATACAAATTGGAAAAGAAGAAGTAAAACTGTCACTGTTTGCAGATGACATGATACTATACATAGATAACCATAAAGATGCCACCAGAAAACTACTAGAGCTAATCAATGAATTTGGTAAAGTTGCAGGATACAAAATTAATGCACAGAAATCTCTTGCATTCCTATACACTAACAACGAAAGATCAGAAAGAAATTATGGAAACAATCCCATTCACCATTGCAACAAAAAAGAATAAAATACTTAGGGTTAAACATACCTTATGAGGTAAAAGACCTGTACTCAGAAAACTATAAGACATTGATGAAGGAAATCAAAGATGACACAAACAGATGAAGAGATATACCATGTTCTTGGACTGGAAGAATCAAGATTGTGAAAATGACTATACGACCCAAAGCTATCTACAGATTCAATGCAATCCCTATCAAATTACCAATGGCATTTTTTAAAACACTTTAAAAAAAATTTATTTATTTATTTATTTTAAATTTATTTTTGGCTGTGTGGGTCTTTGTTGCTGCGCGTGGGCTTTCTCTAGTTGCAGTGAGTTGGGGCTACTCTTCGTTGCGGTATGCAGGCTTCTCATTGTGGTGGCTTCTCTTGCTGTGGAGCATGGGCTCTAGGCGTGCAGGCTTCAGGAGTTGTGGCACGCAGTCTCAGTAGTTGTGGTGCACAAGCTTAGTTGCTCCACAGCATGTGGGATCTTCCCAGACCAGGATTGAACCCATGTCCCCTGTTTTGGCAGGCAGATGCTTAACCACTGCACCACCAGGGGAGTCCCTCCAATGGCATTTTTTACAGAACTAGAACAAAAAAATCTTAAAATGTGTACGGAGACACAAAAGACCCCAAATAGCCAAAGCAATCTTGAGGGAAAAAAAAGGAGCTGGAGGAATCAGACTCCCTGACTACAGACTATACTACAAACTTTCAGTAACCAAGACAATATGATACCAGCACAAAAACAGAAATATAGATCAATGGAACAGGATAGAAAGCCCAGAGATAAACCCATGCACCTATGGTCAACTAATCTATGACAAAGGAGGCAAGGATATACAATGGAGAAAAGACAGTCTCTTCAATAAGTGGTGCTGGGAAAACTGGACAGCTACATGTAAAAGAATGAAATTAGAACATTCCCTAACACCATCCACAAAAATAAACTCAAAATGGATTAAAGATTTAAATGTAATTTAACTCTATAAAACTCTTAGAGGAAAACATAGGAAGAACACTCTTTGACATAAATCACAGCAAGGTCTTTTTTGACCCACCTCTTAGAGTAATGGAAATAAAAACAAAAATAAACAAATGGCACCTAATGAAACAAAAACTTTTGCACAGCAAAGGAAACTATAGACAAGATGAAAAGATAACCCTCAGAATGGGAGAAAATATTTGCAAACTAATCAATGGGCAAAGGATTAATCTCCAAAATATATAAACAGCTCATGCAGCTCAAATAACCCAATCCAAATGTCTATTTAGGTCTTGGGCAGAAAACCTAAATAGACATTTCTCCAAAGAAGACATACAGATGGCCAAGAGGCACATTAAAAGCTGCTCAGCATCACTAATTATTAGAGAAATGCAAATCAAAACTACAATGAAGTATCACCTCACACCAGTTAGAATGGGCATCATCAGAAAATCTACAAACAACAAATGCTGGAGAGGGTGTGAAGAAAAGGGAACCCTCTTGCACTGTTAGTGGGAATGTAAATTGATACAGCCACTATGGAGAACGGTATGGAGGTTCCTTAAAAAACTAAAAATAGAATTACCATATGATCCAGCAATCCCACTACTGGGCATATACCCAGAGAAAACCATAATTCAAAAAGACACATGCACCCCAATGTTCATTGCAGCACTATGTACAATAGCCAGGTCACGGAAGCAACCTAAATGCCCATCGACAGATGAATGGATAAAGAAGATGTGGTACATATATACAATGGAATATTACTCAGCCATAAAAAGGAATGAAATAGGGTCATTTGTAGAGATGTGGATGGACCTAGAGACTGTCATACAGAGTGAAGTAAGTCAGAAAGAGAAAAACAAATATTGTATATTAACGCATATATGTGGAATCTAGAAAAATGGTACAGATGAATTGGTTTGCAAGGCAGAAATAGAGGCACAGATGTAGAGAACAAACATATGGACACCAAGGGGGGAAAGAGGGGTGGGGTGGTGGTGGGATGAATTGGGAGATTGGGATTGACATATATACACTAACATGTATAAAACAGACAACTAATAAGAACCTGCTGTATAAAATATAAAATAAAATAAAATTCAAAAAAAATTAATCCAAAAGAAGGCAGGAAAGGAGAGGAAAGGAGACATGCAATAGATGTGTTATCTGTGTCCCCTCAAAAGATATGTTGAAGTCCTAACTCCTGCTACCTGTGAATATGACGTTATTTGGAAATAAGGTCTTTGCAGATGTAATTAAGATGGGGTAATGCTGAAGTAGCATGGGTCCTAATCCAGTATGACTGGTGTCCTTATAAGAGGAAAAAAGACCCAGACACAGAGATAACAAGGCTGTGTGACAACAGAGGCAGAGACTGGAATGATGAAGCCACAAGCCAAGAAATGCCAAGGATCAACAGCCGCCACCAGAAGTTAGGAAGAGTCAAGGAAGGATTCTACCCGAAATCTCAGAGAGAGCATGGTCCTGGCCCACACCTCGATCTTGGACTTCTGGCCTCTAGAAATGTGAAACAATAAATTTCTATTGTTTTAAGTCAACCAGTTTGTGATACTTTGTTATGTAGTGTGATGGTTAATTTTATATGCCGTCTTGACTGGGCCATGGGATGACCAGATATTTGATCAAACTGAGTGTTTCTGTGAGGGTGTTTCTGGGTGAGATTTACATTTGAATGAGTAGACTAAGTAGACCAGATTGCCCTCTCCAATGTGGGTGGGACCCGTCCAATCCACTGAAGGTCTGAATAGAATAAAAAGCTGGGTAAGAAAATTCTTTCTCTTTGCCTGTCTTTGAGCTGGGACATTGGTCTTCTCCTGCCTTTGGACTTGGACTCAGACTGAAACTTATACCATCAGCTCTCCTTGGTCTCCAAGCCTTCTGACTGAAGATCTTAGACTCTCAGTCTCCATAACTGCACGAGCCAATTCATTATAGTAAATATAAATACAAACATATTCTTTTGGTTCTTTTTCTGTGGAGAACCCAGACTAATGCTGACAGCCCTAGGAAACTAATACAAGATAGAACTATTAGAAATCACAAAATAAGTTGCTAAATTTAACACAAATACATCATAAAATATAAATGGTTCAATGGTTCAGTTAACTGAAAAAGATAGACTGATTTTTTCCCATATTTCAACTTATGCTTTTTTTAAGAAAAACATTGAAAACAAAAGTTCACAAAAATTGAAATTGAAAGGTTGGAGCAATGACAAAAAAAAGCTGATGTGGCCATATTAATAGCGATAATATATGCTTTAAGGCCACGATTCTTACCAGAGATAAGATGATCACTTCACAGTGATAAAAGACTAAATTCATCAGAAATATACAATAATTTAAAATGTATGTGAACCTAGTATTACATCCTCAAAATATAAACAGTAAAAATTGACACATTTTATAGAGAAAGAGACAAACCCTCAAATCAATGTGGGGAATTTTTAGCAAAATGAATAAGCAGGTTAAAAAGATTCCTGGAATATATTAAAAGGTTATACTATACACTATATTTAGCATATACTATAATAATGCAAGTATGAGCAAATTAAACAAATTTGCAGAACTGATCTCTCTCCTACCCTTAGTATGATCTCTTAGTCATAATGCAAGTTAAAAATAATGATGAGATAATGAGATCAGAAAAGATGTTCAAACAATGTTATTTTCCAAGAATAGTCTTTTAAACAGGGGTTTATATCCACTGTCCTTCAAGATGAACATCACCCTAAGTGTGCATTGATTCTGGAGACACTTGCTAATGGTAAAATAAAGTCACTGTGATTTGTTTGACACTTGAAAACTTACATCCACTTTTCAGAAAATGGTGCTGGAACAACTGAATATCTACATTATGGGGAGGGGAAAGAACCCTGAACCCTGCCTCAAAAAATGAATGTCAGACGGATCTTAGACCTAAATGTATAAGCTAGACCTGGAAAGTGTGAAACTATAAAACATAGGAGACTATCCTCGTGACTTAAAGGAGGATAGATTTCCTAAATAGGACACAGAAGACAATCCAGGAAATAAAATCATTAATAAATTGAATTTTATCAAACTTTAAAACTGCCCATCAAAAGGCACCATTAAGGAAATGAAGAGGCAAACTGTAGAGTGAGATAAAATATTTGTAGTACATTCTAATGAAGAACAGATCCAAAATATATAAAGAACACCTATAAGTCAATAAGAAAAAAAACAACCAATTTTTCTTTCTTTTCCCTTTTTACAAAAATTTTTATTGGAGTATAGTTGATTTTCAATGTTGTGTTAGTTTCTGCTGTACAGCAAAGTGAATCAGTTATACAAATACATATATCCACTCTTTTTAAGATTCTATTCCCATATAGGTTATTCAGAGTATTGAGTAGAGTTCCCTGTACTATACAGTAGGTTCTTATTAGTTATCTATTTTATATATAGTAGCGTGTTTATGTCAATCCCAATCTTCCAATTTATCCCACACCCCCCTTTCCCCCTTGGTAACCATAAGTTTGTTTTCTGCATCTGTGACACTATTTCTGTTTTGTAAATAGGTTCATTCATACCATTTTTTTTTAGATTCCATATATAAGCAATTTTATATGATATTTGTCTTTCTCTGTCTTACTTCACTCAGTATGACAATCTCTAGGTGCATCCATGTTGCTGCAAATGACATTATTTCATTCTTTTTTATGGCTGAGTAATATTCCATTGTTTTATTTATATATAGATATATACACACACACACACATACCACATCTTCTTTATCTGTTCCTTCATCTAAGGACTTTGAGGTTGCTTCCATGTCCTAGCTATTGTAAATAGTGCTGCAATGAACATTGGGGTACAGGTATCTTTTCAAATTACGGTTTTCTCTGGATTTATGCCCAGGAGTGGGATTGCTGGATCATACAGTAGCTCTATTTTTAGTTTTTTAAGGAACCTCCGTACTGTTCTCCATAGTGGCTATACCAATTTACATTCCCACCAACAGGGTAGGAAGGCTCCCTTTTCTGCACATCCTCTCTAGCATATATTGTTTGTAGATTTTTTTATGATGGCCATTCTGACCAGTGTGAGGTGATACCTCATTGTAGTTTTGTTTTGCATTTCTCTCATAACTAGTGATGTTGAGCATCTTTTCATGTGCCTCTTGGCCATCTCTACGAAAAAGACAATGAATTTTTAAAAATGGGCAAAATATGTGAACAAGTACTTCACAAAAGAAGATATGCAAATGATCAATAAATATATGTGCCATATTACTCATCAGGGAAATGCAAGTTAAAACAAAATGTGATATCAATAGACACCAACCAGACTGATTAAAATTTAAAAGACCAACGTCAAGTGTTAGCAGGGATTAGGGCAACTGAACTCATCCATTTCTGGTGGGAGTATAAACAGGAAAGTTGTTTAGCAGTTTCTAATAAAATTAAACATACACCTACTCTATGAAACTTATTAAAGAACTTTTATAGCAACTTTATTTATAATTTCCCTGAACTGGAAACCAAATGTCCACCAGTAGAAGAATGGATAAACAAATATTGATTTATTAATATATTTGTACATTGGAATAATACTACACAGCAATGACAAAGGGTGAAGTATTGATACATGCAACAACCTGGATTTATCTCAAAAACACTGAGCAACAGAAGGTAGACACAGAAGACATATGATTCCTTTTATGTAGGGTTCAAGAACAGGCAAAACTAATCCATGGTAGTAAACGTCAGAACAGCAGTTACTGCTGCAGGTTTTTTGACAGGAAAGGGGAACAATGGAGCTTTCTGAGGCTCAGGAGATGATTTGCATCTTGATCTGGGTCACGGTTACACTGGTAGATACATAGGTAAAAATTCTTTGTGCTGTATATGTAAGACTTGTGTGCTTTAGTGGATGTAAACAAACAAAATCTAGAACACAAAGATACACTCTACAACTTTCCCAGCAATCTTTAATAAAATTATCTATCCAAACTTTAAAATATTTCATTAGGTGTAATAATAAATGTTTAGAAGCCTCTTCTAAGGTTTTTTGGTGCAGAAGTCCAAAACTCACATGCCATTTATGAATATTTGTTCTTCTTCTCACGTAAAAATAGTAAAAATAATACAAAGAAAAATAAAGACAAACTAAAATACATTCATTTGTCAGCAAACACTGCTGGAAGTCATAGAGCATATTGCTGGAGACTTTAAAGTACAAGTATTTAAAAATACACAATATGGGATATTTGCTGTACAGTTGGATGAAAGTACTGTGGTTTTATACATGTATCAGTTCATGGTGTTTGCTAAATTTTGTTTTAACGTTGAAAAGATAAGGAATTGAGTTATTTGGAAACTATTATAGGAAAGGTGTAGCAGAGAAGACATATTCTCAATAGTATTATGACTTTATTCAAGATGATGTTTTGTGGGAAAACGGTACAGATGTAACTGCAGGAGGGATGGTTGCCTTGATTGCAATTTTTAAATAAAAGTTCCAGGGTCAGGTTTCAGAGCTAGCTCTGCAAATGAAGACCATTCATTGCTTCACCCACAGGCAAAGCATTGCATGAGAGAAGTGAAAGGCAAAGATACACAAAGTGATTCAAGGTGTCATCAGTGTGGTTGATTTTATGAAAAGGAGTTTAAATGTAGTCAAATTTTTATACAAAGGTATAATACCAGGTGGTGACCTTAAGAAACAGGTGTTGTCGTTTTTTTAACAAAAAGAAAAATACTCCAGCTTTTCTGACCTTTTCTGGGATGACAAGCTGCTTTCAATAATATAGGTACATAGCAGGCATAATTGAAGAAAGAAATGGATTTCATCTGTACCTTCAAGGAAAAGTGCCACTTGGAACAATGAATTAGAAATTAACTGCTTGTTGAAAGAAACATTCTGCAAAGAGATCATTCTGAAACAGATGTTTTAAAATGTTTCCAACATGTTGTGATTTCGATTTTGTTGCAAAAAAAAATTATACGTGTGGTCACAATGAATTCCTCTAGGTATGTACTTTAAAATCTAGAAACCAAATGAAATATTTAATTGGGTTTTGTGCCCAATTATTAAAATATAAAACTGCATTATAGTTTAATGGGTATAGAATTTCAGTTTTGCAAAATGAACAATTCAGGAGATTGGTTGCAAAACATGTAAATGTACTTAACGCTACTGTACTGTACACTTAACAGTGGTTAAGGTGGTGAATTTTAGATTTTGTGTATTTCATCACAGTTAAAACAATATAAGGGGACTTCCCTGGTGGTCCAGTGGTTAGGAATCTACCTTCCAATGCAGGGGATGTGGGTTCTATCCCTGGTCAGGGAACTAAGATCCCACATGCCACGGGGCAGCTAAGCCCGCATGCCACAGCTACTGAGCCCGGGCACTCTGGAGTCTGCGTGCCACAACTAGAGAGAAGCCTGCATGCCGCAACAAAGAGCCCGCGTGCTGCAACTGAGACCCGATGCAGCCTAAATAAATAAATAAATAAACAAATAAATAAATAAGAATATAACCAAACCCATGACAATGTAAAATACACAACATTCAGCATCCAAACAAGATTAAAAATATATATATATACATATATATAAAACTGCAATACCTTCTAATTCCATTTCAAGAATAACTGATTAACATCAAAGGAGATATAGAATTACTAACCACATTTCATTTAAAATGTTTAAACCAATTGATGGGTGGGGCTGAAAAACGAAAATAATGATTCACTAACTGCTAACTATGGCCAATGCTGTCTGTCTGCTGCTTGGAACCAGGCATCTTTTAAAATTATCTTGTACAACTCAACCATTATTAAAACCAAGTATTCAGGTAAACTAAATTTAGAACCAGGCTTTCACATTACAGAGTGGGAAACCAATAAAACAAATAATGAAATATTTTCAATCACATTGCTCTGAAATATTAATAATTAATTTAATATTTTGTTGATAAAAGATTTTTAGTTTTGTTAATAAAATGAAAATTAACTTAAGACAAGTTTATTTCATCTGTTGCTCATCCTTTTAAAAGTCTATTTTGTGATGGTTTATTGTAGGCATAGTTATAATTATATTGGTAGAATGATATACGTTGGAATGAACAAGCACAGACATGTAGATATTGGAGATGCAGCCTCAAAATACTTTCTTGATGGGAGTGCTCAGTCAAAACACTTCAAGCCCCTCACCTGGTTCAATCACCTACTATGCTTAGCTTTCTCCTCCGCATCCATCCAAGAACGTGGCCAGCTGACTCTTAAATGAGTCAAGTGCCAGGGAATGGCTGCATCCCAGTGGCCCAGGTGACCTTGGAAAGTGTTGGAAATTTCTGTCTTACACCAAATCAAAATCTGCCTCCCTGGAGCTTCTGCTCATTTGTCCTAGCCCCTGACCTTAGAGCACACAGCACATGCTGGCTCTTGCTTGACCGGACTGCCCTTCCACGGGCAGTCTTTACCCTCAGACTTGTCTTCTTAGAGTGGATTCTTGCTCATTTTGGATCGTCCAACATCCGACCCCATTCCTAACAGCACCGACTCTCTTCTAGGGAGTTCCCTGGGTGGGCTTTCTCTGGGAGGGGGTGGCCAGCGCCCAAAGGTTGGGCCTCTCTGTCCAGCCTGAGATCAGCTAGGGAGCATGCAAATGACTTTGGATCTTGAGGAAGGGACACAAAGATGTGGGATAGTTGGAGCATATATCTAACCCCAGGGATCCCTCCAAAGGTCTTGTGTGACTTATCATGACACCAACACATACAATCACAGCTCTCGATTCCCCAGCTGTCCCAAGCCATCCCCATCTCAGTAAATGGCATCTCTTTTGGCCAGAAACCTGGGTGTTATTCTTGACTTCTCTCTTTCCTTCAAACATGAATCTGTCAGTACTGTCAGCTCAGCCTCTAAAGAAAGTCTTGAGTCTGGTCACTTCTTACTTCCTGCTGTAACAGCTCCCTCACCCCCATCATCTGTTGCTGGGATCCCTACAGTAGCCTCTTAACTGGGCTTTTTCCTTGGGCCTCTATGATCCGTTCTCCACACAGAAGTCAGAGTGATCCTTCCAACGTGTAAACCAGATCGCGTCAGCCCCCTGTTCAAATCCTGCCAGTGGCTTGCCATTTCACTCAAAATCCACAATCCTAACCTCTCCTGCTCCATCAGGCCAGCAATAGCCACCCCAGCCTCTGCACTCCTGCTGGGATGCTCTTCCCCCAGCTTTGCCTGCCTCCTCCCCCTCTTCACTCAGATGTTCCTCTGAGGGCTCCACTGCAAAGAACTTCCCTGTCCCCCCATCTAAAGTGGAACCCATGCTCTACACATCCCCGTGCCCTTCTTTACCCTTTTTTTTGGCTGCCCTGGGTCTTTGTTGCTGTGCGTGGGCTTTCTCTAGTTCCAGCGAGTGGGGGCTACTCTTTGCTGCGGTGTGCGGGCTTCTCATTGCGGTGGCTTCTTTTGTTGTGTGCGGAGCATGGGGTCTAGGCACATGGGCTCAGTAGTTGTAACATGCGGGCTTCAGTAGTTGTGGCGCACAGGCTTAGTTGCTCCGCGGCAGGTGGGATCTTCCAGGACCAGGGCTCGAACCCGTGTTCCCTGCATTGGCAGGCGGATTCTTAACCACTGCGCCACCAGGGAAGTCCCCTCCTTTACCGGTTTCATGAGCTCTCGTCACGTTTATCGCTCGTTTCTCCCATAAGAACGTAGGTCCGAGAGAGGAGGGACAGTGCCTCGCACAATGGTCTATCCACAGCACTTGCACGATGCTCGGAATGTAGTAGGCACTCAGTGTTTGAGGAATGAAAGAACGGGGGATTCCTGCTGCCTGGAGCCCGTTTGGTCCCCGTCCATTTCTCAAGCCTGGTCCCTCCACCTGTACAAGTTTTTGGAGCTCTGAGAACATTCTAGTGAATGTCCTTCTGGCTGAAGTTCCTGTCTGGCATTCACTCCCAGGAGCCCTAATTCATACACCTCGTAAAAGCAAATGCCCTAGTTTCTTTCTGGTGTTCTTTGTAGGGCTCATCCTGCTCTTGAGATGGGAGGTCAACAGGAGCGGGTCCAGCGAAGGTCCACCACACCCTGTCCTTGGCGGATGTGTGGGGGGATACGGGTGGAGGAAGCAGAGAGCAGGAGTCCTGCCGACTTTAACCGTGTCCCCTCCAACTCAAACACCACCTCGCCAGGCCCGCTAGCGTCGTCTCTCACCCGGACCCCCCCAAAATACACAAAAGAACCTCCTACCCAGTTTCATCTGTGACCCTCTCCGAATCATACTCCACACTGCAGCCAAACAGGGGCCCCTAAAAGGTGAGCCGCCCACCTCCTGAAAGCCTTCCCCGGCCTCAGGTAGCTCCCAGCCTCCCAGCCTCCTCCCACAGCCCGTGCACCATCATGTCAGCGCTCTGACCTCCTCCTGGTTCTCAGACCCTGGGTTCCCTCCAGCCTCTGCACCTTTGCATGTTCTGTTCCCTCTGGCCTACCCTCTTTGCCCTTAACCCAGTTATGGGATTAGTGCAGCAGGTGCTGTCAGTGCCGCTGAGTCGAGTCCCGGGGCTTTGGAGAAAGGGTCCCTATGGGCTGACAGCTCCCTCCCTCCAGTGCCCACCTCTGTCTGCCTGAAGGTCCCCTCTGGCTGCTTTAAGGTTCAGCCAGCTCCCCATGCAGGTTGGAAGTGCTGGGGAGTCAACACCCCTACGAATACCGTTCAATCAATGAGGTACAGGAGCTGGAGATAAACCCCCAGCCACATCACTCGGTCGTGGGGCGCTGGTGCTCTACACCATCTCTCAGAGCGTCCCCAGGCACACTGAGCTCAGCTACCCACAGGCGGCAGTATCCCACTGATGTGTCCTTTACTGGTTTCCTGCCCTGATCCACTCCCTCTCTACATTCGCCCCAGATGAACAACTTGCACCCAAACCCTGTCTCAGGATCAGCTTGTAGGGGAGCCCAGGTGAAGACAGATCTCCCCGTTCCAGGCATCACACTCTGGGCACCTCACCTTCACAGCACCACGCATAACTTGATACATAGTACGCTTTATGATGGCTCTACGAAGTCTGTCTCCTGGTAGATTGTAAACTCACTGAGGCAGTCTGTTCTGCTCCTCAAGGAATTCCCAGGCCCCAGCACCCTGCCTGGCACCTAGTTAATGCGCAATAACTACTTGATAAGGGAACATATGGATTACTTGGGCTGGGGCTAAATCTGGTCTCATTTTCTTCCTCTCTGTGTGATTTGGAGCAATGACAGCGGAACCTCTTGAAGCCCCAGTTCCCTCTGTGTAAAAATGAAGCTAATAATGTTGGCAGCCAGAGAATCAGGAGAGACAATGGGAGGAGGGTGAACACTTTCCGGAGATACAGACACCTGTTCAGGTGGGTTTTACCTGCTCCTTGTTCTTGTGGTGGACATGACATTGAAGTGTTCCTGGACTGACACCCCTGATTGACATCAAGGGCAATTTCGCTCCTCTGAATGGGGTCCAGAGCCTCCACTCCAATGATGAGGACAGTACAGGATGGGGAGTGGGGACAAGGCCCAGAGGGGGAGCGTGGGGGCTGGGAGACCCACTCTAGGCAGAAGGTGGGAAGCCTGCCCACTTTCCAATCCCATTCCCGGGTGCCCGGAACATCCGGGCCTCAGTGGCCTCACCCTTGGCTCAGGACACGTTCAATGGCAGGAAAGCAGCACGTTGTACTTATCCAGTGAACATTCTCAAGCCTGACTGTTCGAGAAGTGACCAAAGGTCCGTGACATCTAATAATTTGCCAATTCACTCAGGCACCAGTTTGAATTACATCAGATTGGTGCAAGGAACAAATCATCACGCATCTTGTGACCAACCTAGTCAACAGCCCGGCATCCACCCTGTGGATTGTAATGTTTTATTTATAGTTGTGTGCCTGGTGACTCTCATTAAGGGTCTGCAAGGATCTTTAGTGCAGTTAGTTCAGTAGGACTTTATTGCATTTTTACATTAATTTATATATCATTATATTATAATAGTATATATGTACACATATACACTTTTACATATATTTGTATATATTTATATTGTAATAGCATTTTATTATGTATTATATTTATATTACTATACATTATATTTTTAAAGCATTTTGCTACAGTAGGACACTGAGGATTTCTAAAGACCTTCCAACACAATCCCTATGATATCAAGGTTTTACTCTATCATTTAGAATTACCTAGCCTGACTTGAAACTGGAGAATCCTGGGTGCTCTTGGGTCCTCTGCGTAACTGGAAACAGTTCTAATTACCCATCCCCTGCCTGTTTGACTTATGAGTGTCCTTTATGTCAGAAATGTTCACTATTAATGTTTTTTCTCTATCATCTTTCTGATTGATGGTGCTACATACTAGGCAGGGTGGAGTGGACATCTATTGTTCTTGCCTGTCAGCATCCCTACCTTCTTTTAATAAAGAGAACCATGATTTTTTCTTTTAAGGACCCAAGTTTACTTGGGTCTGACCAATGAGGGCCAAAAAAAGTCAGTGAGAGAACCAACCTGAGAATAAAGCCAACATGGAGGAAATTAGAGCTGAGATATGGATAAGGCTAAGTCCAGATAATATTTTTGAACTCCTGGACCAAGCCATGCCTGAAGCTGAACCTTTCCATTATCAGTTTCATAAGCCAATTATATCTCTTTTTTGCTTAAACCAGTTTGGGTTGGGTTTCTGTCTTTTGCAGAAACAGAGAGTCCTGATCAGTACATAGAGCCAGTACACAGACCCATCTCTAGCCTGTGCTTAGAAGGGCCCCACGAGGCTTTGGGAATTTAGGCAGAGGGCAATCAGGAGACCCAAAGGTGGCTTCTGTCCACTGGTACTTATATCTATCCATGTAATCAGCATTATGTCACTGTCTTCCATAGTCACCCCAAAGATACAAGGATAATCGCAAGTTATTCATATTGATTCAGTTATAACTCCCCTTCCCATAAAGATTTTTCAGCTCACCACACAAACAGTCATTTATGATTTCTTCCTTCTCCCTAGGCTGCCCATAATCAAAAGGGCACGTACTTTGGAGTCAGACAGATCCTGGCCCTGCCACATACTAGCTGTGTGACTTTGGGTAATTTACTAAACCCACCTGTACATGTAATAATTTTAACTACATCTTAGGTTTTCCATGGGATTCAAGTGCATATGTAGAGTGCCTTAAATGGCAGATAGCTGACCCTCAAAAAGAGGTAGCTGATTATACTACTCACCAAACATCTATTGAGCCCTTTCTGGGTGCCAGACCCTGGCTAAGGATTTTACAGGCATCATTTCATTTGATCCTACCAACAACCCTGGGAGGTGTGCCCTATTCTGCTTCCTAAGTCCTGCATATGAAGAATCATTAAATCCTCACAACAGCTGGAGCACAGGAGTAAAGGAGCATGGTCAAGGCTGCATAGCTCTGTTCCCCAAGTCCATTCTGGGTGGCTGGGTGCCACTGCCCCTCCAAACAGGGCAGCCCCTTTGATGACAGTGGGTACCTGCCTCAAGGCATAGTCAGGGAGCAGAACCCAGGCAACAGAATGGACCCAAATCAAGATGTTGGGGAGAATGAAGCACAGAGTGAGGTGCAGAGTGAGGGCTCAGAGGACACCACACTCTGGTTTGCCAGCACATCTGGGAAGGACAAGGCAACAGCCATGGCTGCCATATTCCTCATCCAGAGAAGGACTCTGGTTCCTGGGATGGGGACCTGGGCTCTGGAATGTCGGGGCAAACCCAGACAGTGCTAGTTTTCATGGAATATGGGAACCAATAAAACAATGACTGGAAAGCAATGATCTGAAAGATATTCTTGCTGTAATTTTTCCACAGAAATATATTATGTAGCAAGCTAAGTAAATTCTTGGAAACCTGGAAACCCCCCAAAACTGGTAGAAGCAACGTGTTTTTTTTTTCTTTTTTTACTATTTCATGAGAAAGAGAGAGATAGAGAAAAACCACATTTCTTGGATTTAACTTTGTTCACACAAACTTTGTTTTTTTAAAAGAAAAACTGGCACCGGTTAATCTAAACATGAAACTGGCACGCCAGTAACTCTTTAAAAAGTTGCCTATAATTGTGTGGCTTGGAAAATTAATTTCTTTCCAGATGAAGAAACCCGAAACAGGTCTTCTAAGTGAAAATTATTGGCAGCCCCCCACCCGCATCCTCACGAGGCAGATGGAACAATGGGCAGGGGCGCGGGGAGCGTGTGGGACGCTCAGCCAAACAAAAGGGCTGCCTGCAACTTGCCTAAAATAGAAAATAAAAGCTAGCACAGCTTCCCGCCTGGCAGGCCCCTCTTTGGAGTGCTCTGCGGAGTAGCAGGTACCTCACGGGATGCTGCCCCAGAGCCTCCCTGAAGAAGTACAGCGCCCCCGAAGCAGTTAAAGCAGAAGCTCCAGCCCCCTGGCTCCCCTGACCTCGGGTTTCCTTCCCACCCGGGGGAAGCAGGTTCACCCTCCAGAGTCACCTCCACACGGTAGTGGCTTTTGTTTTGCTCTGCTGAGGAAATTCAAATCACGTTAATGTTTTGGTTCTTTTTACAGAACTTTGGAGAATGATACATATTACAAGAGCTTTATTTGGAGGACGCACTGGAGAGGTAAGGTGGCCTTCATTGTGGGACAGCCTTGGCTTTGAAGTGTGAAGGACAGGGGTTCAAATCCCAGCTTTGCCACTTGCTGTCCGCGTGACCTTAGCCTCTCAGAACTCCGTGTAAAATGGCGAGAGTCAGTCCTAGCTTGCGGGTACGGTGTGAAGGTCAGCAACGGGGGTCAGCAAGTGCCGGCCTGCGCGTGCTTAGTGCTTAGGGACCTCCGCTTCCGTCCTGCTCCGGCCGAGAGAAGGCAGGTGGCTCGCTTCACCTCCCCAGCTCACCTGAGAGGCTGGCAAAGGGAGGCAGGAGGAGGGAAGGAGGGGGTGAGGGAGGGAGGAAAGAAAGGAACCCTCCAAGCTCGTACTAATCCTCACCTAGTACCTTATTAACGTCCCTAAAGGAATTTGCATTCCCACCGCCCGGCTAATCGTACACCTGAAGCCCGCATACCCTCGTGCAGTCGCAAAGGGTTCACATGAAATCCACACGGCAAAGTCACACCCTCAAACTGAAGCAGATTTTCCGATTCTGAAAGCTTGACTGTCGCATAAAAAAAAAGGCTTTGTTTTCTTCTTCTCCCGCTCTTCCTCCTTCCTCGCCCGCCCCCTCCTCCTCCCTCTCCCTGTCACCCCCACCTCCCCCCCCCCCCCGCCGTCGCCCCCGGCGCGCACACAAAAGAAGACCCCGAGACCGAGGTACCGGAACCTGCGGGTTTGTTTACGACTTCGGGCATCTCTGCGAGGCGCTGCCCGGCGCCGCCACCTACCGGCGGGAGTCGGCACTGCTCCCGGGCGCGGGCCAAAAACTGCCGGCCGATGACCCAACGCCGCAGGCATCTGAGGATAACCTTTCCCCTTTCTTTCCAAGACCAAATAAGGGGGCGCTTCCCTCTGCGTGCCGGGCCTGTGGCGGTTTGGCCAAGGGGCGTGGAAAGGAGGATCCGGGAACGAGGCTGACAGTCCGCAAAACACCGACCACATTGTTCCCGTGGCGGCCGGCCTCCTCCCTCCTCCGGGCGGGCACGGCCCGTGCCCAGGCGGGGCGCTCCCTGCAGCCGCGGGCGCGGGGAGCCTGGTGGGCGGGTGGGCGGGCAGGGCCGCCGTCCGAGGGACACCCAGCCCCATCGGCAGCACCGCCAAGCCGCTCCCCCCACCCCAAGAAGTGGAGGGCCGGGTGCCCCGGGCCCCGCCCCCTTGCCGCACTCCCTGCAGACCCTCTCGGCCCGCGCGGCCACGGAGCGGGCGGGTCCCTGGGCCCGGCGGGGCGCGGGGCGCAGACCGAGGGGAGCCAGACCCGGCTGCCAGGCCTCGGAACCCTGGCATCACCCCCGAGGGAGGGACTCACTGGTGGTTGACAGTGTTTGGTAACCACAGAAACCAAGATTTGACCTATATTTTTGAATATGGCCTCAACTCTAGTTTTCCTTCTAGAAATCAAAGGGAGTCTGACCTGACTTGCTGTTAATTTTCCTCCTGCTTTGTATTCCAGAATGCCACCCAGAAGGTTGGGCAAGTCGGGAGACCTCACTGGCTGGTTTGCTGGTGACTCGTGAGGGTGACTGTGTTCCAGGCCAGGAGTCAGTGGCTGCCCCTCTCACTGCCTCCTACCAACCTCAGGTCTTCTGCCCACCGGTGGTGGGGACATTTCTGGAGGGCAGTTGGATGATGTTTATCAGGATTTAAAATCTGTTTACCATTTAACTATTTCATTCCACTTCTAAGTTCTATCCTAGGTAGGTAATGGGGAATATGTATTCAGATGATGGTCACAGCCCTGCTATGATGGCAACAAGAGTTGGCCTTAACTGAGCATTTACTACGTGCTGGAAACTGTTTTAAATGTTTGACAAATATCTACTCACAACATTCCTCTGCAGTGGGTATTCTTAATACCCCTATTTCATAGAAGAGGAACCTGCAGTCAGAGGATAGGTTCCCACTCAAGATCACCCAGCTGGGTAGTGGAAGAGCCAGGATTTAAGCTTGGACTGTGGGGCTCCTGAGTCTGTGCTCTTGTCTGCAACACTAAATGTTTATCAATGGGGATTTGATTAATTTAGAGTACAGCCATGTGATGGAATACTCTCCAGCAACTTAAATAGTGTTGTAGATTGGGAATAATTGGCATGGAAAAATGTCCATGACATATTGTTGAGTGAAAACAGCTGGTTACACAACAGCATGCAGCGTAGCAGCATAGCAGGATCACACAGCTGTGCAGAAGGGCGCTCGTGGCAGTGCTAACTGTGGTCACCTGTGGCTGGTGGGGTTGCAGGTGGCTCATTTCACAGGCATGTTTTCTGTATGTTGCTGAACCCTTTCTGGGAATGAATGTGTGTTATTTTCCAATAAAAAAGCTATATTACTTTTGAAAAAAAGAAATGGATAAAGGAAATAACATTTCTTGATACACACACACACGGCCATGGTCAAGGCTGTTCTCAAGTCCAGAAAGCCTTTCCTGATCCCTAAAATTGGAAGTTACGACTCCCCAAACTCCTTACAAGTGAGAACTTGTGTCCAGACAGATATTCAGCTACGTGAGCACATACCTATGTCACCAGCTAAACTGTAAATTCAGGAAGGGTGGTGCAGATTGTTCAACTTTGTCAGTATGTCTCTTAGTATCTTGCACAGCACTTTACCCATTGTGGGGTTTGAATAGTTATCAATAGATTTGTATGAACTCATGATGATGGAACAATCCACAGAAGAATTAATGGCATAATTAGTTGTTAGATATCTGCTGCTTGGCACAAAGAAGGTACTCCATAAATGTTTGCTAGGTGAATGGGCCCAAGGCTGCTCTGCCCCAAGCAGGGTTTCCCCTTGAGAAATCAAAATGAGAGCTGTTTCCTCCTTCGGGGACCTCTGTGTACCAGGTGATTAGCCATCTCTATCTGGCAGACCCCTCGGGAGGAACTGACTGGTTCACTTAGCAGGAAAGGGAAGCTCTTGGAATTGATGGAAAGGCAGGAGAAGGAGGCTTGGAAGTTGGGCAGGAACAAAGGAAGTCAGGTAGAAGGAAGACCTGGCCTAGGTCATGCCAGGGCTCGCCGGGCACTGCCACCCTCCCCCCCGCCCCAAGTAGACACCCCTGCTATGGCCAGAGGCCACTGCAGGAAGTGGATTCTGTCTTGGATCACTTGCCCGAGATTCAAAGCCTCACATGGGATCAGCAGGCTCAGCCTAGGTGATGTGCCTAGCGGTGGGCTGGTAAATTTTTAACAATCTGCTCTCCAGTGAGAAAAGCTCTGATCTCTGGCAATCTGCTGACCTCTATGGTGTTGAAATTCCCACCATGACCAATTTTTATCTAACAACCATTTAACACCCAGCTCAAAAGACTCCTGAGAAATTAAGAATCTCGGCTCTGGTGGGCTGGTGAATCTCGCTCAGCACATCCTTGCATGTGCTCTGCTGACTGAGTTTCCCAAGGTGGGGAACCCCCTGGAAAGGAAGGAGGTGAGATGCCACGCAGCCCAAAAGAAAATGGCACGTATCCATAGCCCAGAGCAATACAAGGCGCTAACCAATCCATAGGTTAATGTGCTGTCCCTCCTATGGTCAAGAGCAGCTTTTAGAGTAATACCCAAAGGAGGGCGAATGATGGAACTTAAGAAGGTGGCGGGGGAGGATGTTTGGAGGCAGAGATGGGTGGTGGAAGAGATATTTAGATCTGTTCCCTTCAGATCTCAGAGAGTGCCCCTGTTGTGCTTGTGATGGCAGCTCTCCAAGAACAAAGACACAGCCCTGAATTATCCAATAAGTAGTCATGAAGCAGTGAAGCCTTCTCCAGGAGGGATTTACCCCTTTACCAAGCCTCAAGGCCAAAGGGCAAGAATAATTACAATAATGGCTACTATGGTGGACAGAGAGCATCCTACGGGTGCCAGGCACTGTGCTGAACCTACTCTTTTGTCTAGGTAGTTTTTCTAAGGATAGATCATTAATAAACAATCCTACCAGACTTTGATCTCTTGTCCTCAAGATTTCCTGAGCAGTTAGTCCACTGGCTCCCCTTTATGGCAAGGGACTCACGTCAAACACTCCATGTGGTCCCTTGGAAGCCCCTCTCTCAATGGAAGGAAGGAGGAAGCAGCTCCACTCCTCCCCTCTTGGGTGGGGGTGTCCGTACTTTTAGCTCAGTCTTCTCCAGAGAGATGTTCTTCACAAATCTTCTCTAATAGCCAACAACTCAATTCTTCTAAACTCTCAAGTGGGCCCTGGTTTTGAGACTCGTGTCTGGTTTTGTGCTCACCACTTAGGAATGCAGCCTCTATGGGCCTCCGTGCCTCAGTTGGAAGTTCCAGTTTAGCATCCTGCAAGAACTTACCAACTGAGTGATAATTACCGGGGTATTGACCAGATGATAATTTGCTAAATTGTACACTTGGAAGTTTGGCATCTTTATGTGAGTTTATAAAAACACAGACCAAAAGCATTTAAAATTTTATATATTCATTGCCACACGAGAGGTGGAAGGCACTGGTAGAAAGGGAAATGGGTTGATTCTTGGACAGAGTGCAATGAATGTCAATGCTAGTTTCAGTCATGATCTGGGATCTTAAAGGATTAGCTAAGTTCTAGCATCGTGTGGGGGAGGGTGGGTGCTGATGTGAGTCTGGGAGTGGACCCCAAGGGCAGGGAACTGTGACATTGGCTTGTGGAGGTAAGATGAAACAAAGCATCCTTTGACCACCTCCTATCCTGTCTTGCAGCCTAGCCATGTTCAGTCATGTGTTCCACACTGACTTCTCTGAAGTCTTTCCACCAGAGTGGTAACGACTGTTGAATAGGCCCCCTTGTGAGGCTGTGCTTCCCCACCCTCCACCTCTGCTTCTGTCTCTCAGGATCCTGGAGGGGAAGGCCAGTCATCAACCATTAGCCATGACCTGTGCGTTTCTTCTAATAATAGCCTCACCACTCTTGAAATCTAGTCTCCATCAGTCAGTTTGGGACAGGTCCTGCTGTGGTAACAAACAACCCCCAAATCTCAGAGGCACAAAACAAAAAGGATTTATTTCTCAATCATGCTCATGACCATTGTTAGGAGTCTGGGGGCTCTGCCCTGCATCAGTCAGCCTCACTCCAGGACACAGGTTGACAGAGGAACTGTTAGCTGGAATGTTGCCAGCTGCATGGCAGAGGGAAAGAGCTTGCCCAGTGGTTTGCTGGCTCTTAAAGCTTCTGCCTGGAAGTGACACACAGCATTTTCACTCACATTTTATTGGCCAAAACAAGTCACATAGCTAACTCCATGTCACAGGGCAAGTCACACGGCCAACTCCAATCCTATCACCGTCTAGAAAAAGAACCGGAAATATTTGATGGACAGCACTAAGCACTACCCCAGAGCCCTTCTCCGAGCCCTGTCAGTTGCATTTGGAGGACAGCCGTGGGGGCAAGCAGGGATGGGACAGAGCCCAGAAATGGGTTAAATATTTGGGGTCAAAAAGAAAGGACAAAGGAAAAAGTTATGCCTGCACGAAGGTGATGGCAGCAGACCCTGCAGGTTGCTGAGAGGAGAGGTCTAAGAGCAATATCTTGGGTAAGTTGGTGGGAATGGAAGAATGAGCATGAATCCAGGAAGGATAAGAGATGAATGAGGACATTCTCATTATCAAACTCTTGGCTTTTCTGGATTCCCAACAATGGGGCTTTCATTGTTGGTTTAGTGGATTCAGCTTGGAACTTCGAGGCAGATCTTCTGTTTGCTGAGAACTTGATAAACCTCCTGCACACAGGGAGGAAATATTGGCTTTTCTGCGTCACTCCCTGCACTGCCCTCTCCATCCCTTGCAGACCTGCCGGAGCCCTAGTGGGGCTTCCACCTCCTTTTCCCTTAGAAACAAGTCCTAATGCATCATTGAGGTACCTGTAAAGGTCCCTTTATTTTAAAAATATTATAAAATTTCCAAATACTCAAAAGTAGAGAGACTAGCATAGAACCCCCTACAAACATTCTGAAAGACATTTCCTGCAGTTGCTCTGTTATTGTAACAGGATCACCATGCTAAACCCCACAGAAATCTGGGCTCATCCCATCTGCACAGTAAGCTATATTATTTGTCCCATTTTACAGATGAGGAAGTTGAGACTCAGAGACTTGGTCAAGGACACACAGCCAGTGAGGACAGAGCTGATGCCACACACCCCTGTGGCAGGGCTGCTGGAGCTGCTGGAGCCACAGGGGTGAACAGAGCTTGAATAGAGGCCATGGTGAGGAAGGAGACATATCTTTCTTAGCAAAGGGCAAGGTGCTATGTGGGCTTGGCTCCCCTGCCAGCCTTCTTTGCTCTGAGCTGGATGCTCAATTATCAGGGGCTGGAGGAGGCAAAATATGAGAAATCATAAGGGCCTTTATTCCCCAAGGAGGCATCACCATGATATGGAATAGTGTGGGCCTTTGGACAATCATTCAGCTATTTACTCTTTTGTTCATTCATCTAGGAGATATTTACTGAGCACTTACTCTGTGCCAGATCTGGGAGCACAAAGATGAGCGAGTCAGCCTGGAATCTTGCCTCACAAAGGAGAATCCTCCCTCTCTAGTTGGTTGACTAAATGATCTCAAATGACATAATTGGAGCCTCAGTTTCCTCACCTGTGAAATGGGGCATACTAACAGTTTCTACAGAGTGAAACTGTGTGAAGGTTAATGAGCTCATGCACATGGATGACTGGGACCTATTAGCTTCTTCCATGCCCATGGGCAGGGGTAACTTTCAAAATATTGAATAACCTGAAAGGCACAGGCACCAACCAGTCAGAGGGGACATCTGACTGATCAGAACTGGGTTAGCCACTGGACTGCTGTGTTTTCATTTGTCAATGTTTGGGGAGCCCCAGTAGCTGGTTCCCATGAGCTATTGAAGGACAGTTGCCCAGAGCTGGCTGGCCTCTTGACCCCTGCTGGCTCAGGCCCATCTCTATGCTCTTGGTCACCAGGGGCTGGCAAGCGCGTGTGGATGGACCCCATGCCTAACTCCCACGTCCCTTGCCCCCCAGTACGTCCATTCTTGTAAATGCAGGGCCAAGAATATTTGGAGAGTAACAAAAGAATATAGAAGTAACCAGATCCTCATCTTGTGCTTAAAGCCCATGTCTTTTGCTCCAGTGGGTGCCTGGAAGAGATGGGAGAATACCTGGCTCCTTTCTCCTTGGGGGTAATGAGCCCTTGCCATGCCTTCAAGTTCCCACAGGAGAGTCAGTCCCAGTGTATCTGCTGGAAGGATGGAGGTGTAACCAAAAGCTTCCCCCAGCTGCTGCTAGGAACCCACCTGAAATAAATTAATTTGTTCTGCACTAGTTACAGACATGTTACAAAGCTTCATCTCTTAAAGTGGCAGCAAATGTCTTTTAATATTAATGAGTATGACTCTGGTAAAAAATGTCTCTAGAAAGGTTTTTTTGTTCTTCCAGAATGTTAGGCTCTCCACATTTCACTGCCCAGTGAAGACCCCCTGCACTCCCTCTTCTACATGATTAAAAACCAATTTGTTCCCATGTTTGTGTGGGGCTATGTGTTTAGACCACATGCAAGAAATCAGACAAAGGTTGGAATTGGAATTGAGGTCGGATTGGGGAGATAAAAAATCTGCCAGCTCTGTTTGGAGAAACCTACATGGAAAGATAATTTGCAGTGAGAAACACTGACAGTCGTGTGAAGTATTAATGCATCATCGTGAAGTATTTTAAATCATGTTTCTCAAAAGCATTTTTCCCATTCTGTTACCAGAAAATGGAGATTCACGTATGGGATAGTATGGAGTAGTGCAGAGGGGTAAACCATCTCTCCCTCTAAGAAGCTCACTGGGTTTTAGAAATGTTAATGAGTTACGTGACACGTGACTCTCTGAAGATGCTATTGTTACACCCACGTTACAGATAAGAGACTGAATCATCAAAAAGTAAAATTTCAGTGATCTGCCTGGTGTCAACTTAGAAGTCACCAGGAACAGTTTTGAAGGATCCTCCTGCTTTACTGCAGCTGATGTGAAATCACAGTCGCCCCAGACCAAGGGTAACAGACAAGAGGTGGGGGTGGGGTGGTGGCTTCCTCAACTCTCCGATATCTTTCTCCATCGTGTGGGAGAGCAGGGAGGGAGAGGGAAGACCTCCCACACCTGCTCCCCCAAGACTGCACACACCTGCTGTTGGCTGACCATTGACTGCGGTGGGGTGGGGGTGGGGGGGACATGGACAGATTCCAAAGGGATAAATGGATGTCACGCAGCATTGCTCCAGGGTTGCAACAGGGACCACTTCCTCAAAGTTGCCTCAAAAGCCTACGCCTTCCAAATATTGGCCCTGGGAGGCTCGTGGAGCTGGTGGGGATACAGGGCCTGTTTACACTGCCACCTCTCCAGTTCAGCCCCCGTGTTGAGGCCAGGAGCCTGGAGGAGCTGCTTCTCCCAATACTGCCGAGTCTTTGCATCGACATTGCTCATGTTGGTTTGAGCTCAGACTAAGACAGGGACCGCAGTCTGTGCAACTTTGAGACAGTGGTGGAGCCTGAAAATATGGCCATTTCAAAAATGGGAGTGATTTTATGTTTGCAGGAGGTGGAGGCCTAAGTGGGTCTTTGGGAAGGTGTTACCTAGGTTCTGGAAAAGCCATTTAAACAAGCACTCAAACATATAGTGATGCAAATGTTTGAACATCTGCCCCATGCAAGAGCAAGGTCTTGAAAACAGGAGATGTAAACCACAGACTGCATCCAACTTTTTAATATGATGTGTTTGCCCTGCACAGTGTTTTAAAAAGAAACAAGTTCACATTTTAAAAGCTGAATCTCCTATTTAAAAAAACAACTCTGAAAATCTAGCATCACTGCCCCTGCATTTGCAGGTGGCCCCAGCTGCTCCTTTGGATGGGGCATGATTTCTTCCCGGCTCCTCTCCCCCCACAGTACCCATGTTATGCATGGCCCCCCAGCACAGAAGCTGAACATCAGCTGTTGCTTGTCACTGCATTTGCACCATTGTTTTTATTACAGCAGACTCGAGTTTTTCTAGGTACCTGGGTACCTATCAAATGTGAAAAAAAAGAGCTAACACATTGATGCCACTGCTGGCTCCCTGGAGACATTTGGATTTGCATATAGAAGGTTGCCTCTCCTGGAGGCCTGATGCCAGCAAGGTTTCCTTTTGGGTAATATTTTTCCTAAGGGAGGATCTAGGTCACCTGTGGCATCCAACTCTTGTTTGTTTTTTTTAAGAAAAATTAATATTAAAGCTAATATTTATTGAGCACTTACTCTGTGCCTGGCAATTTTCCAAGCTCTTTACATGAATGAACTTATATAATTCTCTCAAGAATATGCAGTAAATACAATTATTACTATTTTATAGATGAAGAAACAGAGGCATAAAGAGCTTGAGCAACTTGCCCTGTGTCTCTCAGCAAGAACATAGCAGAGCCAGGATTCAAATGCAAGCCAGTGGGCCCCAGGGACAGTGCAGTAACAACTGTGCTACCCTGCCTGTGTGTCCACTGTGCTACCCTGCCTGTGTGTGCTCTGCGTGTCTTCTCCGGAGAGGTTTTTACAAGTTTATCTGTCAGGGTTGGCTGGACCATGCCACAGTAGGAACCCTCAAATCTCAGTAGCTTAAAGCAACAAAGGTTTATTTCTAGCTTATGCTACGTGATTATTGAGGGTCAGCTGATGTGTCACAGTCATCCTAGACAGACAGAGCTGACCCGTCTGGAACACTGTCAGTTGCCATGGCAGAGGGGAAAGAGCACAGCAATTGTGCCTCGGCTCATAAAGGCCTCCTCTAGGAAATGGACTTTATCACTCCTGCTCACATTCCATTGGCCAAAGCAAGCCCATCTCTAAGGGGCCTGGGGAGTGCAATTCTCGTGCAGAGAGAGGAGCTGGTGGACTCCTCAATCTGCAGGGGAGACATCCATGAGCCGCTGTGGGGCCCCAGAGAACAAAGTTTAGCACAGGGTTAGGAAGGGGGCTTTTCTAGTCCTACTCCTGCTCCTGCTCCTTGGATGTGATTGATGGCTTTGGGAACCCTGGGAGGCCCACCTATCAGGACTATTGGCATGGAAAGGGGCACACTCCTCTCAGGGCCTTTGCATATGTTGTTCCCGCTGCCTGGATCTGTCTTTCCCACCCCCACCCCCACCCCCAAGACCTACCCAGTTCCTATTGATCCTCCATATCTCAACAAGAAGTTCAGTTCCACTGGAAAGCCTCCCTCACACCTGTGACTGGATTAGGCCCTCCTGTTATTCTCCTTCATGACACCCTGTGGTTTTACTTTTCAGCACTTCTTAAAGATTATCGTTGTGTGTTGATTTGTGTGTTAACGTGATTTGTGCTTGTCTTCCCTAAAAGCCTGGAATCTTCCTGAGGGCTGGTTCCAAGCCTGTCTCTCTCACCTTTGTACGCCGCCCCCCCCCCACCCAGTGCCTGGCACAGGACTGGGTGCATCCTTGAGTCTTTCCTTAATACCAGTTGAACGCATGACTGGGACACACACTGGGATGACTATAGCTGGTCAGTGGGGCTGTGAGCCAACAGGAGGTTCCCCTTT
Organism: Balaenoptera borealis; assembly: GCF_965194805.1. NCBI lineage: Eukaryota > Metazoa > Chordata > Mammalia > Artiodactyla > Balaenopteridae > Balaenoptera > Balaenoptera borealis. Next base: position 135,225,633 of record NC_138866.1, on the reverse strand, counting down.
GAGAACGAATTGAGGGGGAATTTCCAGGGGTCCTGAGGTCCTGTAGTTGACGTGGAGTCAAGACAGGAAAGAGTCCATGGAAAGGTGAGCACTGTCATTTTAGGGGTCCCTCAGAAGCAGAACGTGAGCCAAGGATCAGAAGCAAGTAGCACATGTGAGAAGTGATCCCTGGGATCCTGGTAGGGGGGTGGGGAAGTGAGGCAAGGATGGGGAGGGGCCAGTGCATTATCAAGTTGCCACTGTGGAGAGCTCTGGGAGTGGTGAAACACAGCACTGAGTTAGCCCATCTGGGGGGTGGGGAGCTGGGGTATTGATACACCAACTGCAGTTGATCACTGGTGAGAGCTGCTCCCAGGGCCTGCTGAATGGACAGCAAAGCTGGCTCTTGCAGCAGAAGAAAACCTCAGACAGAAACGCAGGTGCTGGCAGTTGGGAGGAACAGGGTATATGGGCAAGTCATAGGTGGCATCCTCTTCACTAAGAAAGAGCTAATTCACCTTGTTCTCCCTGTGGCATCTTCCATAATGGTGAGAGCTCTGACTCCAATGTCCTCAAAACCTTTTTCAGATCTTCTGGCCTTCTAGGAGTGGGCTAGGAAGTCCTTGCCATAGACTCAGGCTAGCCTTGTGTAGAATTTGTTTATGGCTTGGCTATAACTCTACTACCCTTTCACCCATCATTCACCATTTCATCGAATAGGCCCTCAAACATTTACTGGGTCTCTTCTGTCTGGCAGGCACTGAGCTAGAGACTGGGGTACAAAATCTGATAAAATACAATTTCTGCTCTGCCCTACTTTATAAAGCACTATTCCAGTATTTGGAGAGGTGCTAATGCCAAACAAGATACTGTGTTAAATAAGTTTGGAAAGCTTTACAAAGTATCAACTATTCTTAGATAATCACAAAGCACATTGACATACTAAAGGCTTTGAGAAGGACTGCAGAAAGGAAATCTGTTTAAGTATTTTGCCCAGGATTTTCCAAACTTATTTGACATTGGAACTCTTTTATACCAAATTGCCTGTATGAACAATGTCTAACTTCTATTCCAAGGAACTAAAATTCTGTGAACACACTTTGAGAAAGCTATTGGATTTCCATCTAATCCATTGAAGACTCAATAGAAAAAAAAGAAAAAGGGTGAGGAAGGGAGAATTCACTCTCACAGTCTTCTAGCTGAGGCATCGATCTTCTGCCTTTGAACTTGGACTTGGACTGGAACTTACACCATCAGTTCTCTTGGGCTTCCAGCTTGCTGACCTCAGATCTTGGGACTTCTCAGCTTCCATACTGTGGAGAAATTTATTATAAGGAATTGCCAATACACACACACACACACATATTTATATATATATAATTATATAAATGCATTCCCTATTGGTTCTGTTTCTCTGGAGAACCCTGACATATAGATTGTGGTACAGATTTTTGGTAGGATGGTCCACAGGGCCTCATAGTTTATAGACTGCTCTGTGAATGAATAGCTATGACAGAAATCTCAAGGCCTTCACATTAATTTTCTGCTCTGGGATATAGCTACCATCTCCCTCCTTGTTGAGTTGGAGTTCTTTGTTCTGGGAAACATGTAAATTGTACACTCACTAAGAACATTATTTATAAATTCTAATGGGAAAAAGTCCAAATAGTGGAAACACTGATACAGTAATTACACTCAGTTTTCAGGGTAATTTTACTGCAAATTTTTCCTTAAATTATGTTTCTTGACTTTGCCCATAATCATTATGAGTTAAACACTTACAGGAAATCAGCATACAGCTCTTTAATGAATCAAAAGTGCGTGACCAAGAAATGTGCAGGTTGTTGTTTATTTTGAGATCAAAGGGAGAAAAACTAAGCTCAGAGATACTTGTTTCCTGGAAGAATCAGACGTGTGTTAGGGGGATGAAAATCTTCTTAGCTCTTTTCTCCTGACTGTCCTATTTATTCCCACCACTAATCTGAATCTGTAAGTGGGTTTTAAATATTGCCCTCCTGGCTATTTACTACACAGTCAGTTACATACTTTTAATTAGGAGATTTCCAAAGAGCATCGTTCCATTTTACCCTTGCAGCCAAACAACAGAGGGTGTGGCCTTTCCACAAAGAATGACTTTCTGTAATTCATGTCTAAGAGAAGACACAGAGACAGGAAGAAACTAAGGAGACGTGCCTCTCTGACTTGAGGGAAAGCCAGGCTTAAAAGGTGATGAGAATTTCTTCCTAGAACTTTACAAAGACGTATGCTAACTACATAATACAGTGTGAGGCCAAAGCCTGGCAGAATACCTGGTGGCATCATGGATGCCTCCTACTTCGCCTACCAAAAAGAGTTCTGCAGAAACCTGGTGGCTGAATTACTGTCATGTGGACAATACCCCATCTAGTGGTTAACAGGACAATTGCAAAAAATAGCTTCACAGATCCCATGACAAACTATTCCAAAACTGGGCATCAGCCTAATGCCATCACTACCCATGCCAGTGGTTCTCAGACTTTGCTACACATTAAAATTCACCCAAGGAGCCTGTAAAAATCTGATGCACAGGCTACACTCCACACCAATTAAATCAGAATCTCTGGGAGTGGGGCCCAGGCATCAGCATTCTTAAATTTCCCAGATGATTCCAATGAGAACAGTGATCCTTGAGACTGAAAGAATGCATTAAAAGGTAGGAAAACTTCTTGCAGTAATTTCGTACCATACATTTCATCTAAAATATTTCATATATACAGGTTTCTTTTTTCTTTCTTTTTCTCTAAAATTGGATTACTTTAAAAAATGGGATCAACATGCAGAATTCCAGAGAGGTTACAAACACAGACATGAATTAGAGGCTTGGGTTCCAATGCCAGCTCCACCACACACCTGCTGTGTGACCTTTTGGTGCTACATCAATAAACCAGTACTGATCGGGGCACAGCCTCACTGGTCCTGTTGTTTCCATGAGTAAATACATGTGAATCACTTACAACTGACTCTACTGCATAATAAATTTTATTTAAATGTATGTTATTAAGAGTCTATAACATTACAACTTGCTTTTTCAACTTAAATACGTTCTAGACATTCCATATAATCCATACAATAGATCTAACTTATTCTTCAATAAGTGCAAGAGGCCACCTGTGAACATACATACTTTGAAGTTTAACATCCACCAAATGGATCTGCTGGGTTCAAGAGATATATTTGACATTTTAACTGATGCTGCCAGTCAGCTTCCTTTACCAAAAGGAAGTAATTCACCCTCCTACAAGCATTGTATAGGATGATCTGTTTCCTCTATGCCTTCATAAGCACTGAATGTGCTTTTGAAGCCTTTAAATTCTTACCAATATGAATGGTGGAAAAAAATGCGATCATGTTGATATAAGCTGTAAGTTCCCTGTCTAACAGAGAGTCTGGAGAGCTTTTTGAGGTTTTGTTGGCCATTTTTATTTCCTCTTCCTTGTGTTGCCAGTCATACCCTTTGCTCATGTTTCCACTGTGTTGAACTTTTTAAAAAAAATCAGTTGCAGGAGCTTCTTGTATATTAGGGACATTCACTTATCAGTCAAGAAAGTTGCAAATACTTTCTCCAGTTTGTTTTTGCATTTTAACTTTTTATACTCAAACTTATCCGTCTTTTTCCTTATGGATTCTAGATTCCCTGTATTGCATAAGTACCTCTCTCCTCCCCAGTCTTGAGGCTATGCAAATTTCCTCCTAAATTGATTCTATTATTTTTTGTTTTATGCTTTTTTGTTTCAAGTTTTAATCCATTCATAATGATTTTATTCATGGCTGAGATTTTTTTTCAGATCAATAACCAATTATGCCAATAACATTAATTAAATAAACCATCTTCCCTGCATGGAGCAAAAATGCTCTTTATCATGTAGTAGATTTGAATATATACCCAGATCTTTTTGACTTTTTGGTCTTCTGATCTGTGAGCTTATTCGTGAGCCAAACCATACAGATTTTAAACGTTATTACATTTGCGTTTTGGAAAGTAATATCTGGTAAGGTAATCCTACCTTAATATTCTTTTTTGAAATTAAAGTTTTTTGTTGTCAATTCTAAAATAGTTAGAATTTTTAAAATATAAGTGCTAAAATGCTTTTGTTTAGCTCTAGAAAAACACCATTGATATTCTGATTAGAATTAGCTTAAGGTAAATATTTCTTTGAAAATCACTGACACTTTAATGATGATTAACTCTTCTCATCCAAGGACATGGTGTGCCTCGCCATTTATTCAAATATTGTACTTATGTCTTTAACAAAATGTTATGGCTTTCTTCAGGAAGGTCTCATAGTTTTTTGGCAATTTTTTTATAATAAAATAAGATAATACCCATAAAGCACTTAGCCCAAACATCCAGCATATAGTAATTATTTAAAATGTTATTTTTATAATTATCTTTACTTATTCTCATTAAATAATCATAGAAAAGACAAGGCTTAAAAAACTCCTTACCGATGGACTCAAATGGATACTCAATCTCTCTAAGTGTCGGTTCTCTCCAAAACTGATCTACATACTCAATGCAATCTCAATAAAAATTCCAGATTTCGTGTGTGTGCAGGTATAGGTCTATGTGTGTGTGTAAATTCACAAGTCGATTGTAAAATTTATACAGCAATATAATGTGCCAAAAATAGCCAAGCTAAACTTGAAGAAAAAGAACAAAATAGAGGATTACACTATAGCATTATCAAGCCTTGTTATAAAGCTCAATCATTAAGACAATGTGGCATTGGAGCCAGATTAGACAAATGATCAATGAAACAGAATAGAGAGTCTAGAAGTATACACACATGCTCCATTTGTGACAAGAGTGACACTTTTGTCATCAGAGCAATGGGAAAGGATGATCTTTTCAATAAATAGTGCTCGGTCAATTGGAAATCAGTATGGGCAAAATTTATGTTGATCTCTGTAAACAGTCTACACAAAAAATCAGTTAGAGATGGATTGTGGATCTAAATGTGAAAGGTAAAACAACAAAGCATACAAAAGATATACAGGAGAGTATCTTCATGATCTTGGGATAGGCAAAGATTTCTTATACAGGACACAAAAACATAAAACCTAAAGTAAAAAACTGATAAGTTTACCTATATTTAGATTAAGAACTTCTGTTCATCAAAGGACACTGTTGGTTCAAAATAGGAAACTCAATCAATGTAATATACCATATTAATAGAATCAAAAATGAAACAACATGATCATCTCAATAGATGCAGAGAAAACACTTGAAAAAATCCAATACCTTTCATAATAAAAATACTCAACAAGCTTGGAAAAGAAGGGAACTGCCTCAATCTGATAAAGGGCATCTATGAAAACCCTACAGCTAACATTATGCTTAATGTAGAAGACCTAATGATGAAATGCTATGATCAGGAACAAGCCAAGAATGTCTACTCTCACCACTTCTATTCAACACTGTTCTGGAGGTTCTAGCCAGGGAAATTAGGAAGATAGTAAAATAAAAATGCACCCAGATTAGAAAGGAAGAAGTAAAACTATCTTTTTTGCAGATGACATGGTCTTGTATATAGAAAATCTTAAGGAATCTATACCAAAGAAACTTCCTAGAGATAATAAATGAGTTCAGCAAGGCCACAGGATATAAGATCAACATATATAATTCAGTGTTTTTCTGTATACTAGCAATGACTAATCTAGAAATGAAATTAAGAAAACAATTCCATTTGCAATAGCATCACAGGGAATAACATACTTGGCATTAAATTTAACAGAAGACATGCAAGATTTGTATACTGAAAACTACGAAATGTCATTGAAAGAAACTAAAGAAGACCTAAATAAATGGAAAGACGTCCCATGTTCATGGATTGAAATACTTAATATTGTTAAGATGGCAATACTCCTCAAATTGATCAACAAATTCAACACAATCCCTATCAAAATCCTAGCTGCTTTTTTTTTTTTTTGCAGCAATTGATAAGCTGATCAAAAATTTGATATAGAAATGCAAGGGACCCAGACCAGCCTGAACAATTTTGAAAAAGAAGAACAAAGTTGGAAGATGCACACTTCCTAATTTTAAAACTTACTACAAAGCTACAGCAATTAAGACAATGTGGTACTCCATAAGGATAGCCATATAGATCAACGAAATAGAATTGAGTCCAGAAATAAATCCTTACCTTTTTTTGGTCAATTGATTTTGACAAGGATTCCAAAACAATTCAGTGGAAGAAATAATAGTCTTTTCAACAAATAGTGAGGGGACAACTGAGTATCCACATGCAAGGGAATGAAATTGGATACCTACCTCACACCATACCCCCCAAAATCACTCAAAGTGGATCATAGACCAAAGCTAAAACTATAAAACTCTTAGGAGAAAACATAGGTGCACACATTTATGACCTTGGATTAGGCAATGTTTTCCTAGATATGACACCAAAACACAAGCAACCAAAGAAAAAAACAGATAAATTAGACTTCACCAAAATTGTAAAAATTTGTGCTTCAAAGGATGCTATCAAGAAAGTGAGAAGACAACCCACAGAATGGGAGAAAATATTTGCAAATCGTACATGAGATAAGTGACTTGTATCCAGAATATATAAATAACTCTTACCACTCAACAATGAAAAAACAACCCAGTTTAAAAATGTGCAAAGGATTTGAATAAACATTTCTTAAAGAAGATGGCCAATAAGCACATGAAAAGATGCTAAACATCATTAGTCATTAGGAAAATGCAAATCAAAACCACAAGGAACTACCACTTCACATCCTCTAATGACATAGCCAAAAAGACAGACAATAAGCAAGTGTTGACAAAGATGTGGAGAAATTGGAACCCTCGTATGTTGCTAATGAGAATGTAAAATGCTGAGACTGTTTTTGAGAAGTTTGGCCATTCCCCAAAAAGTTAAGCATCCAGTTACCATATAATTCGGCAATTCCACTCCTACCTTTAAATTCCAGAGAAATGAAAACATTTGTTCACACAAAAACTTGTACATGAATGTTCATAGCAGCATTACTTATAAGAGTCAAAAAGTGGAAACAACTCAAACGTCCATCAGCTGATTAATTGATAAGCAAAATTTGTTACATCCATACAGTGGAATAGTTAGTATTCAGCCACAGAAAGGAATGAAGTATTGACACATGCTACAACATAGATGAACCTTGAAAACGTTATGCAAAGAGATAGAAGTCAGACACAAAAGAGCACATATTGTATGATTCTATTTCTACAAAGTGTTCGGAATAGGCAAATCTACAGAGACAAAAAGTAGATTAGTGGTTGCTAAGAATAGGAGGAGAGTATGCAAAGTGACAGCTAGTGGGAACGGGGTTTCTTTTTGGGCTGATGAAAATGTTCTGGAATTAGATAGTGGATGTAAAACCTTGTGAATATACTAACAATCCTTGAATTGTATACTTTAAGTAGGTATATTTTATGGAAAGTGAATTATATCTCAATTTTTAAAAAGACACCATTAAGAAAAAGAAGAGGCAAGACTCAGAGTGGGAGAAAAGATTTGCAGTACATAACCAGAGAGGTATAACCACAGATACAAGAGAGGACTTGTGTCTGGAATATGTAAAAAAAGAATCAATGAGCAAAAGACACACAACCCTACAGAAAAATGGGCAGATGATGTGAACAGATATGTCACAAAAGAGTAGCTAATATGCAAAAATGCTCAACCTCATCAGTAATCAGGACAATGTAAAACCCTAACATTACTCTCAGTCCTAACACTAAACCCTAACCCATTATAATGGCTACAATTTAAAATACTGAAAATCTCCCGGAACATTACATTTTTCATAATCACCAAAGGGAACCACAGCTCTGACTTCTAACCCCGTAGCTCATTTTGTTTGTTTTTGATTGTATATTCTTTGGAGTCTGGCTTCTTTCACTCAACCTTATGTTTGTGAACGTAATTCATGCTGCTGCAGGTAGCAACAGGTCACTTGTTTTGGTTGCTGTGTTGTATTACATTGTATGAATAGATCACAATTTACTTACTCATTATTTCTGTTGCTGAGCATTTGGGTTGTTTCCAGTTCTTGGCTGTTGTGTTGAATGAAGGAAGTCAGATACATAAGAATGTGTATTGTGTGATTCCATTATAATGGCTACAGCAGTCTATGGCTTTAAAGGGGGAAGGGAGTGCCTAGGGGGGAGATGAGGGAGGCTCTGTGTGCTGGCTGTCTTCTATTTCTTAATCTTGATACTGAAACGGGGTGTGTTCACTTTGTGATAATGTGAGGATTGTGCTCTTCCACATTTCAACTAAAATCTACTCCAGAAACTCAAAACTTACTTAGAACCAAATTGAGCAATATATTTCTTTTGCTATCCACAAGCTACTAAAGCCACTTTATGAAGGCAGGCAAGCTTGAGGCAGACAGAGGCCAGCCCCAGGGGCATATGCCTTGGGTATTTATAGGCTTGAGTTTTCCTGCTAGGCTGCCTTTTGGTTTAGTTCCTGGACATCCTATGTTTCTTTGGTTCACCAGCTATGTACAGTACTTCTTTGGATTGTCACCCCATCCTCAGAGCTGGTGGTGGTGGCTTTTCCACCCTTGACTATAAGTACTAGGAGTGATAGTATGAATGGCAGTAGAATCCAGTCATTCTTTTATGGACCTCCTTTACTGTAAGTAAAGTAAATTATTAGCAGTGATGGACAATTGGATGAAACGATTTAATTGCTCTCAATTCTGTTATATGATATAAACAAAGACCTCTGTTCCACTGTAAATTGCTGGATAAATCTGAATGAAAAGCCACATGCTAGTATTATTTCAATGGTGCCTAAAGAATGGCATTGGTGGAGCATCTCAGAAGAGCTAATAGCTTTACACATGGATTTTCTTCTGTCTGCATCTTCACTTGGCTTTCTATAACTGGAGTGTTAGTTACATATAATGTATTTTCATTTATTAGAATATGTCTTTTTAAAGCAGTGAGCTGGAAATCTGACACATGTACTGATTTTTATCTCATTGTCATATAAGTGTGTTTCTAAATTCAATGCCTTTCAGAAGAGAAGATAGCTGCCTGGAAACTGATATTTAGTTGATTTAAAACTGATATTTAGTTTATTTAATGATATCAACTAACTTGGTATTTCATAAGACAAAAACTCTAATTCGAAAAGATACATGCATCTGAATGCTCATAACAGCACTATTTACAATAGCCAAGACATGGAAGCCACCTAAGTGTCCATCAACAGATGAATGGATAAAGACGATGTGGTGTATATATATATATATATACACACACACATATACATATATACATATATGTGTGTATATATATATATGTGTACACACACAGACACACACACACACAATGGAATATTACTCAGCCATAAAAAAGAATGAAATATTGCCACTTGCAGCAACATGGATGGACCTAGAGATTATCATACTGAGTGAAGTCAGAGAAAGACAAATATATATGATATCACTTATATGTGGAATCTAAAAAATAATACAAATGAATCTATTTACAAAACAGAAACAGACTCACAGATATAGAAAACAAACTTATGGTTACCAAAGAGGAAAGAGGGAGGGATAAATTAGGAGTATAGGATTAACAGTTACACATCATTATGTATAAATGATAAACAACAAGGATTTATTGTATAGCACAGGGAACTATATTCAATATCTTGTAATAACCTATAATGGAAAAGATTCTGAAAAAAAATATATATAAAACTGAATTGCATTGCTGTACACCTGAAACTAACACAATATTGTAAATCAACTTCAATTTTTAAACGTTGGTATTTCATAATACAACCAAGATTCACTTATCTCTAGTGGGAGTGTACATTTTAAAAAATTATCCTATAATATTTTTAATCGTAAAATGACTCCAGGTCCTGGAAGCCACCTTGTATCTCTCCCTGCCAGATCGTCTTCCCCACTTCTGTCTGTTCTGATCCCTGCCCACCAATAGGCTCCCTCCCTCCCCATCCCACCCCCATCATGACACCAAGAAGATGACTCCCAGTACATCCTGTCAGGCTGGCAGTGCCGACCGTGGGAATTGGAAGCCATCTTGGACTGCCTTGTGCCCAGTGGCCAAGCATCTGGGATGGTCAGACCCCTAGCTTAGCAATATGAGCTCTTTCTTGCCCTTCTAGAAAATTCCCCATGTGTTTGAGTAACTGGACCTTTTGCTTAGGTCTCCACATCTCAGTTTTTCAGACCTTTTCACTCCTGGGATTTGAGAGAGGCTGGAATGGCGAATACTGGTAAGCTTGCTCCTTTCCCTTTACACAAGGCCAACCTCACACTTGATTATCACACTTTGTTTTGCTGAATTCAGACAGAGCCTCATGAAGAGGGCTGTCCATGATGGATTAGTACAATGTCTGCCAAAATTGGGGAAAAGAAAAAAAAGGGGGATTAACAAGGCACAAAGTAGATAGACGTTTATCATCACCGGAGGGGCCAGTTTGCAATCACAGCCCGGAGTGGAGCTGTGCCCATTTCCTGGGCTCCCTAATACTCTGGCATAATGCCACAGGTTCAGCTCTTAATCTACAAACTCAGGTGTGCAGGAAGGGTAACTTCCTCAATTTTCTATAAAGTCATCGGAGCCTTTTTCATGGTAGATATGCAATCTCATCAATCTGGAGAGGTCCTCGGATCTTTCTAGCATTGCACCTGTATTTCAGGGGGCTTGCGTGGTGCCCAGGTGTTGAGGGTAAGGTATTTCATGTGGTGAGGTGAGCCTGGGTGAAAGAAGCCATGGAGAGAGACCCTTTCAGGAGCTTGGTAAGATACCTTTGCTTTTGTCTGTTCTTCTGTCACAGGCTGACCCAGGGCATGCTACTGCCTCCCTGACCCCTTCAAGTTAAGCTTTCTTTCTCTCTCTCTTCTTCCTGCCATCCTTAGACATACAGGAAACATACAGGACTGTCTGTGAGCGTTTCTGTCTAGATTCACTGCATGGTCATATTTTTCTTCTGGAATCTTGTCACTTTCCCAGACCAGTCCTCCGTCCTTCTGGATGCCCCAACCTCCCAACCTCCCAAGGGATTAGAGCACAGAAGCCCTTCTTTGGAAACCACCACCCTACTCCTGGCTTTCTCAGAAACTTCTAATACACTAAATGTGGGGTATCTTTTCTAGTTTGAGGGCTGAGGGTGGAAGGCAAAACCTTGTGTTCTTCCTCCTGGAGAGTTCTCCCAGATCCGCTGCTTACACCACAGTTTCTTCTGTAACCCCTGAGACCATTAGAAAAGCTAAGGCCAACACCTGAATCTTTGCTTTTCCTCACTTTCTGCGGAGTCGTCCCTTCGCTGAGCACCATGGAAAGTCTAGTGGATGGAATGGGGAAGGGGAGTTTGGCTGTTACTGCAAATATTATCTACTCCCTTCCCGCGGATCCGCCCTGAGTCTTTGTGCCTCACGTCCAATCAAACCCTAGATAATGACCGGGTCTTCACCTGGCCCCACAGTCATGTCTGCCTGGGCCTCCTAACATTGTGCCCTGCTTTACAAAGTTCAGCATGACTTACTTCTGGGTATCTATGTTATCTTGGGTTACCTTTTCTCCATGGCCCTCCACTAACTTGGCAAGTGAAGACTTGACTCCCTTTGGATCTGCTGCCCATCACTGAGATCCCTGTGCCAAACCTCAAGACAGTCCCAGTGGAAAAGCATATTTAGGACCCAAGATATTGCCTAGTACTATTACCCAGTGAATCACTCTGACCCATCCTATCACACTGAGCAAGTTGTTGAAAACTCCATGGCTTGGTCATCTTGCTGCAAAATGTCAATGACATTTGCTTCCTCCCTTCCTGACAGGCACATTGTGAGAATAAGTAAAATACTGTGCTACCATCACCGGTACAACAACAGTTTATTGAACACAAGACGCTTTCACATCTATTATCACATCTATCCTGAGACTCACTTTCAGAAAAGTTAATCGTCATGCTGTGTGCAAATATAAGGGGGAGAAATTGCTCTTTAATACACTAAAAAATACCCAAGTTCCTTTATCTTTCAGAATTCCATTCCCTAGTATTTCCATTTTGATAGGCTTTTCCGTTATTCATTTCCCAAACACGTCTTTATTCCATTAACAAAGGAAAAATTCATATAGGGGAGCAAAAATGTGTTCAGCTGCAAGTGGTCTATGATTTTGAAAGGGATGTGTTGATGGGAGGAAGAAATCTGCTGGGGTGATCTTGGTGTAGCAGCCAGATTTGCTTGAATCCATAGTAGGTTTGCAGCCCAGTCAAAGCACCGTTGGGGTCTTAAGTCCCCTGAAAGATTTGACCAACAGGCTGAGCATCCCATCATCTTCTCCCTCTGGTTCTCATCTCTTATTTTTGGTCCAACCTCCAACTTTATTTGGTAACAATACCGAAAGGTCCAAAAATTCCCATCCAGTTAAGACCATTTAGATCTCTTTGATCCAAAAGGCAATTAATAAGTTCAAGATGGGGTTTCCCTAATTCCCAATATTACCCAAATAAGAAAATACTGAAATGATATTCTGTTTGGTGAAGCAGATACTTTCAGAGGAACACACTTTTATTCTGCCAGGATCATCTCCCACCTGTCTATGCCTCTTTTCCTCATTTCATTTTCCCATTTACTTGCGTCCTTTCAATAAATCTATTTTGATGATCTCCTCCAGGAGGTACCAAATCTACAGATACATGAATGAGTAAAACAGACCTCTCTATGTGCTTTGTCAGAGTCAGGCATTCTCCTTTCCCTCTTGGCCACGTTTTACACTGTTCCCAAACTCATTACTGCACCCAGATTTCTGAGATCATTAGCTATTTGTTTTCGTCTGGGGAGCTACCTAGGCTCATGCCCATGGCCAGAGGAGACACGATCCTCCTTTATGAACCTTCCACACTCTTAATTTCCTTCCCGTCCCCCTGTTTATCATGGGACCATGTACTCATTTTAAACAGAAAATCACTTCCTGTCATTTTTTGTCCTCGCAAAAGTCTTTTCTTAACCCAGGCTGATGTGGCAGCTCCACTGCCCACTGTCCCTCTGTCCAACCTTTAGCTACTTCTCTGGAGGTGACTTATTACACTGCAGGTTCCCTTCTTGTTGCCGGCTGCCCTGTCTTAGGCACCCCCTGGGATTTCTCTGGGCCCTTAGCTGCCTGGGAATATATGTGCCAGTGTCACCACTGTTCATGACACATTTCTCAAGATGAAGCTGGAGCGAAACCAAGCAAGCCTGTACCTCATTCTTATTCACCACTGAAGAGATGCAAATGTTGTGAAGAACCTTTGCATTATTCCAATCACCTAATTTATCTGTATTTCCACCTTCATTTGTGAAATAAAGGGTTCAGTAAAGCAAAATCAAGAAAGCTTTGGGAACGCTTACAAACACAAATAAAATAAATATTGTTACTCCAAAACATATTTTGACACATTTTGTATTCTCTCTTTATGGATTCTGGCTGGGAGTGGGAGGGGGAAGATTGACAATTGCTATTAATCAGGCTTTCCCTGAAAGTGATAAATATATTTCAGGGACTTTAGGCTTATAGGATTTTAGAGCCAGAAGTGGTCTGTATTAGTTATCTATGTCTGTGTCACAGATGATCTCAAATCAACAAATATTTATTATCTCACATTACGGAGGGTCAGGCATTAGGGAGTGGCTTAGCTGGGTGGTCCTGGCTCAAGGTCTCTCGTGAGGTCCAGTCAAGCTGCAATCATCTCAAGGATGACTTCCAAGCTCACCCACATGGCTGTTTCTTGAAGGCTGTTGGCCTGAGACTTGAGTTCCTCATTGCCTCGGCTTCTCCAAAGGGCTTCATAGGACATGGCATCAGCCTTCCCCCAGAGTGAGTGATCCAAAGGAAAGAGAGAGTGACAAAGAAGGAAGCTGCAGTGTCTTTTATAACCCAAACTCAAGTGTCATGCCCACTCTCCCAGGCACAGTGAGGGAGGGAATGACAGGAGGTGGGGTCATTGGGGCCACCTTGGAGGCCGGCTGCCACAGGACTTCAGAGATAACACAGTCTGATCCTCTCAGTTACAGCCAAGGAAGCTGCAGCCGGGAGAGGTGAGGTGAGCTGGCCAAGATCAAACCAAGACTTGTACGTGGGCTTTCCATATTTTAGGACATTTCAATTTAGCAGCTACTTATTTTGCTTACTAGGTGCTTACCAAAAGCAAGACCAGGCCAGGCAGCGTGGAGATTCCAGGGTGAATAATACAACTGGGGTTCCTGCTCAGGAGATCACAGGTGTGGTGAGGAGCAGGGTACCCTGAAAGAGATTTCCCAGCACATTTCCTCAGAGACTTACAACTGATGGCCACAAGAGTTCAAGAGAAGGCCCGACTCCCACAGGCACCGTGTGGGAGACGTGTAGATATGGGGACATTTGAGTTGGGCCTTGGAGTAGATCTTTGACAACATGATGAAAAAGGGACTTAGGCTGAGAGTCCATGATGTGACCCTGCTAGCTTCAAATCTAACTCTTTGAGGTTCAGACACAGCAGTATTAGTCAAAGGTTTGCCTCTGAATCACTTCTTGGCTACTGATGATTAAACTTTGGGGCTGTCCAGAAGGAGGACTCTGGCAGTTTTTCTGAGAGCTCCACTTGCCTTAGCTGCCACTGCTGTTTTTACTGGTGGAGCTGATACTTTGTAATTAAGAAATAAAGAAGCTTCTTCTTCTTTTCCCCCGTTCATGCCCCTCCTCTGGCTCTTTGCCGCCGCCACACATGCCGACTGCCTTAAAGCAGCTTCTTTTTTCATGCATTTATTTATTTATTTATTTATGGCTGTGTTGGGTCTTCATTTCTGCGCGAGGGCTCTCTCCAGTTGTGGCAAGCGGGGACCACTCCTCATCGCGGTGTGCGGGCCTCCCACTATCACGGCCTCTCTTGTTGCGGAGCACAGGCTCCAGACGTGCAGGCTCAGTAATTGTGGCTCACGGGCCCAGTTGCTCCGTGACATGTGGGATCCTCCCGGACCAGGGCTCGAACCTGTGTCCCCCACACTGGCAGGCAGACTCTCAACCACTGCGCCACCAGGGAAGCCCAAAGCAGCTTCTTGACTATCTGTGTCATCAAAACAACCCCCAAATTCAGTGGAAAAAAAAAATTAAATACATTTGGTAAGTTGATGTCTGCTCGTTTTGGAGAATCATCCTTGCCCACTGATTTACCCGCCTGTGAGTTGATCTCGGCAATTAACTATTGAGGAGGTGGTAAGAGGTGAGAAAGGGTGGCCTAGGGTTGAGGGCTGCATTTCCCAGATATGGGCCAGGAACCTTTAGGAAGGTGGGGGCAGAGGGACGATCAGCAGAGGTCAGTTACAGTACGTGTCCGTCGCACTTAGAAAACCCACGTGTTGATGAATGCCAGGCCAATGTTATTGATTAAAATTGTAGATGGTATCATTTAGATGAGGAATTTTGATGTTATTAGTTAAGACTCATTAATGAGTCATAATATTAAATTTGTAGATCCAAAATGGCATTTAGAAAAAGATTAAAATATTGAGGGGATAAGTAATAATTTGTAGTACTTTTGTTTCTGTGACTTGGACATGTGTTCAGTGTAAACTATACTTCCTTTTCATTGTGGCCACTACCAAAACAGTTTGAAAGCCACTAATGGATAACAATTTTGCCCAATATGAGAGAAGAGAAAGGCAGCCAAATCTAACCAATCACATTGGATCCTCTGCTAAAACCCAACAGTGTTCACCATAGGGACCATACCATGGGGAAAGGGGACATGATTTTAGGTAGAAGTGGATGAAAGAATGGAAGATCCTACCAGTTACATGTTTTTTAAAAACTATTTGAGAAACACAGCAAACATTTCAAAAGGGTGATATACTTGCTTGGTATAAAGGTCTTTTTAAAAAAGACCATTTATTGCTTGGTATAAAGGTCTTTTTTAAAAAAGGATCAACTTTATTGAGGGGTACTTGACATTCAATAAGATTCACTGATTTTAAGTGTATAGTTCAAGGAATTTTGACAAATGTATATAGTCATGTACCACCCCCAAAGTCAAGATATGGAATAGTTGTACTATCCCCAACAAGTTCCCTTATTTCTCTGTTTTCAGTCTAAACCCCTCCCAACATCGCAGCCTCTGGGGTGCAACAAGGAAGCCAAGGTGTTTGGAGCAGAATCACAAGGGAGAGGAGGTTGATATGTCTTACGGGTCTACATCTGGTAGTGCCCTGGAGGCCACAGGAGGTCAAGGACTAGGGTTTACTCTGAGTGAAATGGGAAGGTGTGGGAATGTTTTGCGCAGAGGAGTGATCTGACTTGGGCTTTAGAAAGACTATGGAGAAACTACATGTATACTAGGGTTGAACAAATAAGTGAATATACTGTAGAGAATGAGACCCAGGCTTCTCAGTGTCAGAGAAAGAAGTTACAGATAAGCAAAGGGAGAAGGGAGGCTAGAATGAACCTTGTGGATGGGATTTGGAGGCATTCATATGAACCCATGTTTGTGTGTAGATAGAAAAATAAATACAGATATGTGTGTACACATGGGTTATGTGTGTATGTATGTGTGTATGTTGCCATCTTAACAATATGAAATCTTCCAATCCATGAACACGGGATGTCTTTCCATTTACTAAGGTCTTCCTTAACTTGTTTCAAAAATATTTTGTAGTTTTCAGGGTGCAAGTCTTACCCTTCTTTCATTAACTTTAGTCCTAGGTATTTTATTCTTTTTGATGCCATTGTAAATGGAGTTGTCTTCTTAACTTCATTTTTCGATTGGGTAGGAGAAGTTCCCAGTATGCTGTCATGTGTGACTGCTAAGACTTTCCTCCTTGATGAATTAGGACAGGATACAGGCAGAAGGGGATGCACTACTGTACAACGGTGTGGACTTTGGAGAGGTCTGGAGGAAACAGCAATTAGAAAAACTGTGGAATCAGATGACTATTTGCTAAGTGCCCCTGATTCTTTAAGAAAGGAAATGTTGGTCTCAGCCCTACTGGTCAGCAATATAAAGCAAAGTGTGAGAGTCAGAGCAGCTACTTGATTGTTCTCCAAGGCAGAGAGGACGGAAGTCCAGGCACGGTACTTTCTAAGGGTAAGAGAGGCAGCACTTCTGAGAAGGCTGAGTTCTCACACCAGGCAAGTCTCCTATGTCAAACTCAGGTCCTTGTTGGGGAAGGAGTGGGACTCAGAGACTAGGGACGGGAGTATCTGGGTACTACAGGTGAGAACCTTGGACCTCCAGATTCCCCTGGGCCTGCAGAAGTGACCTTCTCCTCCTGTTGGAATACAGAGCGCCCTCCTGCCTCCTGCAAGAAGACCACGCAGAGGCCACAAATAGGGCAGGTACCTTCCAGGATGATGCTTGCCTTTAGGGGTTGACCACCATCTTCCTCCTGTCCCCCAGACCTATATTTAGGTTGAAACCTCAGCAAACCAAGTGGGGAAGTGCTGGGTCTGCACAGGAGGGACAGAAGTTACACACTGAAGGTGCTGCAGAGCTTGGCTACCAGCAGTGGCTGCAACAGCAGGCCTGCGCGAGTCCTGAGGGGGCTGGGTCAGGGAGTCTGTCTGGTGTGGGGTCACTCTACTGTGACAGAGCCCTGGGTGACTGTGGGTATGCTGCTGGGCCGGCCCACATTAAATGACGTAGAGATGCCAGAACTTCTGTGGCAAACCATGGAGGAATGGAACAAAAGATTCAAAAGTGGGCATTAGACAGAAACCCACCTGGCTGGCCATGTTCCTTGGGAGGCCGTGCGGACACGTCATCTACCAACTTGATAAGGTACCCACAGGTGAGGGGACGAGGCATTGTTGAGAAGCTCCATGGTGGCTTCTTCTGCAGGAGGAGGGGCTGGTGGGAGATGGGGGCCTCTCTGGGGGGTTAAGGCAGCCGTGGTTCTCAAACTTTAATGGGCATTAAACTCAAACAGAGGGCTTGTCAAAAGCCAGAGGTTTCGATTTAGCAGGTTTGGGTTTGCAGCTGGGGAATGTACATTTCTAAAAAGTTCCTAGGTCGTGCTGTTGGCACTAGTTGGAGCACCCCTGATACACTGGTGAGAACCACTGGATACGGGCCTAGCAGAGGGCAGGTGGCAGCCTGTAGGCATCAGGAGCAAGATGAGTATAATTACTATGATTAGCAGCCACCCTGGAATGGTAACCCGGGGTAAGAGAGGTGACCTACGGGATCTACAGAGATGACCCGCAGAACATGGTGTTCTTGGGAAAGACAAATGAGGCTGCTGACAAAAACATCGTGAATACATACATAATCATGGTAGGTCATTGACTGATTACCAGGCCTGAGTTAGTTCTCAGATCCCATTGACAGAAGGCAGGACCTGACCACCTCCATGATGAGTAAGTACAGATATGATCTCCAGGGCCTTCCCCAAAGGGAGGACAACCATTTACACTGGGGAAAAGGGAACAGCCATCTCTTTCCAAAGCAGTTGCGTACCCATGACCAGGTTCAAATTAACGGTGACACTCAGGGACGCAGAGCATCCTCCTGACTCTCCTGTAAGAGTAGGGACATATCAGGGTCATGTCCTAAACAGAGCCCTGGCCCAAGACACAGTGGTTTCAGAAGAGCAATCTGGGACTGACACATTTGAGGGTCATTGGTATATGGTTGGTATTCAAAGCCACGAGATTGGAGCAGCCAAGTATACACAGTGAAGAGAAGTCTTGCTGAGTGACTGGTGATTAGCAGAGAGAAGAGGAAACACACATTTGAGGCAGCACTGAGGAAAGACAGCATCCTCCCAAAGCCTCCTGTACTCCCCAGACCCCGAGTCAATGAGGAAGGGGCTGTGTCCCCTTCTGCTCTGTGTCCCTAGGGCCCAGCCCTGCCCCTGGCACAGAGGAGGGACTCAGTAACTGGTTTTGAATTATCCCACCATGGCCACCACTGATGAACTCCATGGAAAATGTGTTCAGGGCAGTAACAGCAAACATGATGTTCTTTGATGGAAGATTCTTCTTTTTTTAGTTCTTAAGATGAAATGTGAATCTTGTTCTGTTCCTGTTGGGAAGATTAACCAGGGGATGTCTCTTTACCACTTGGGGCCCTTCCCAAGTTCATTTGTAATGTACTGTATATGTCATGACTTTCCAAATTAAGAGAGGGAGGTTGTGCAAGTTAAGTTCCTGCGCATTTTTTTTCATACGACAAATGCTATTTTTGCACCTTTAAAACAGGCAGCCTCTACCCCAACAAACACCTGTTGTGCTCCTATGAAACAGTGATAAACAAATGATCTGCCCTCTCGAAATAGCCAGAAGAGCCGTGACAGCATGGGGAACGCTCTGGGCTCTAAGCAAGAGTGGCTGGATTCAGTTTTTCAAATGAGGTAGGACATAAAGATGCTGTGTCCTGAAGGCCTTATATTCTCTTCTTCTTTAGTTCTTGTAGTGAAGGAGGGGTTATCCTCACTCTAACAACAAGGAACCTGGGTGTGGAAAGTTCAAGGTCTAGTCCAGGCCTGCCCTCCTGCTCGCTAGCCCCACTCTCCTGGGGACCCCACTGAGCTGCCTGTCATCTGCATTGGTCCCCTGGGTCCTGAGCATCTCCTCCAGCTTTCCTTAGCCTCCGTGTGATTCCTGGGCTTCAGAACTTCACCTATGAGGACAACCAACATTTCCTGGGTGCTGTGCCCCAGGCACTGCACGATGAGCTTCACACAGTACAATGGGCAGTGTGGGGAGTGGGTGAGACCAGAGCCCAAATCCTGCCACTTGTTACTTGCCTGGCCTTGGCCAAGCTGACCACACTGCACCTCCTTTTCCTCATCATTGAAATAGAGCTGCTAGTACCTACTTCCTAGGTGGCTGTGCTGATGATGTGAGTTAATCTATGTAAAGAGCTCAGAACAGTGCCTGGCACACAGTGAGGGCCCTGCAAGGACTAGCTCTGGTTGTCCACCCCAGGGGTTCTCTGTGTGCTATTTTGTCTTCGTTGTTACATGGGTAAGGCAGAGGGGTTGCTGTGCCCAAGGCCATGCTGCTGGTAGGTGCCAGGGCACAAAGTAGCTCTGTTCACTCTGCGCCAGCCTGCCCAGCTCGGACCTTCCAGTCAGCCCCCTGCATTTCCCTTCCTCCACTTGCTTCATCTGCTACCTGGCCAAATCTACAGGGCGGTAGATGTGCCTCCCAGGTCACAAACTTGGGTGTGTAGGGAATCACGGCAGATTTTTCTATATCTATATGTTTTTTCTATATCTCCACCTATTTTCTATTTAGGGCCCCAAGTTCCACCAGGGTGATGGAAACTCAATCTCTATCAGTTTAAGGTTCTAAGCTTCCTTGGGGCTGCACTAGAAGACTTACACAGAGCCAAGGCTCTGTGGGGCTGGGGACCTACCTGGACCTTATGTCACCTCTCTGTGCTGGCATCCACTAGCCTTCCACTCCATAGAGCCCATGGTCTTCATCCACATAGGCAGAGGCTGGGACAGTGGGCCCCTATGGACAGTCGAGTGGGTTCTCCACTGTACAAACGTACCTGAATGAGTGGAACTGAAATCCAGCCTGTGCTGTTCTTGCTAAGCTGTGGATGTAGGTACAGGGCTGCTTCCTACCAACACCCACAGTCTAGGCCATGTACCTACGGCTCCTTCATCTACCTTTTTCTAATTTGCACAGAGGCATCTGAGAGCTGGCTGTGGCCCTGGCTGGTATCACCCCATCCCTGTCTGAATGGCTCCCTTAGGTCCTCTGCCGCTTCTGAGTGGTGCTTGGGCTCCTGGCCTCACTCATGCTGGGGGTGGGCATCTCAGAAATGCCCTCCTGGTCTAGGCTGCAGCTCTTTCCCTCAGGCCCGCTAACTCCCCAAGGGTGCACTGGGGAAGCCAGCACAAGGCCCCTGCTCCTGGAGCCACGACGTAGCTGGGGTTTTGTTGTCTCCTTGGGGCTCTGCCCAGGAAGGAGCACAAGGCTCCCCTTTCTAGAACCTTTCCAGGAACTACTGTGCTTTCATCACTCCCCTTCATCACTCTCCCCATCTCCTATCTAAGGGAATCTTTTTTTATCTCCCTGGAAACCCAACTCTCCTCAGCTTCCTGCTCTGCCGTCCTGCAGGATTTCCTCCCTAACATTTTGTGTAGACAGAAGTCCTCTCCGAGCCGTTAAAACCTGCATTTTTAAGATCAAAGTCAGGAATACCTTTCTGGCCTGGCTTTCTGCCTGCCTCCCCTTACACAATGGATGGGGGTTGGAGGGGGGGGAATGAACTATTTGGGGGGAAATCCAGTCATTGTTCCCTCCCCCACCCCGAATTGTTCCACCACGCTTGGGGTGCCCGTGGTCCACTGGCCACTCGGCTCCAGGTTCTCCAAGTAGAGAAAAGACCAACCATTCCCATTTCCCCAGCCCAGCCCAGGGGCTGATGAAAAAGGCTGGTCCCTCCAGCCCTGCCCAGCACTCCTGCTTCTGGGTCTTCGGGTGAAACTCTGCCTGGGCGCCGGCTCTCGCCCATCCGCAGCGCCTCTTGCGCAGGGTGGAGGAGGGGATTCTTGCTTGAAGCGGCCCTGGAGGTTTTTCTGGGCTCGCCATCGTCAGGCAGCGCCCCCTGCCGGGAGGTTGGGGAAAATTCTTGCTCTCCTTCAGGGCTCGCGGCTCACAGCCGCAGAGAACTCCGCATCCCACCATGCTTCATTTGCACAGCTGAAGACAAGCATCTATGGGTCTACTGAAATCAGTAAGCGGGGCTAAAATGAAAAGTTCTTCTCGCCAATTCTCTGATATTCCTGAGTTCTGTTTTTATTGCAAATTGGTAACAGGTGAGGTAGATAGTCCTGGAGGTGTTTAACCTGTCAGAGGGGGCTGTGGTTAAAAGAAAAATCTAAACCATTGTTTCACCGTGGTGGGGAGCACTTTCTTCTATATTGGGCCAATTCCAGAAAAAATGTTTACAGGCAATTTTAATACTTCAAAGTAAAAGTGATTTTATTTAATCACATACACACATACACACACACACACACACACATATATATATATATACATATACTTACAGCTTAGATTACCCACTATATTGAATAGAAGAATACCAATATGTCAATAATAAAAAGAGGGCTGCAGGACTTTTTTTTTGGCCTTAAGCTATTAATATAAAAGTGTATTTGTTAATATGGTAGCGACGTCGGGGCAATTTTACATTTTTATTACA
The DNA here is from genome assembly GCF_965194805.1 of Balaenoptera borealis. Classification (NCBI taxonomy): domain Eukaryota; kingdom Metazoa; phylum Chordata; class Mammalia; order Artiodactyla; family Balaenopteridae; genus Balaenoptera; species Balaenoptera borealis. The sequence continues at coordinate 135,203,458 of NC_138866.1, read as the reverse complement.
AAGAATAATAAAATATACAATACTAATAATAAATTCCATATAGCAAATTGATTCCTGGAGAATGCTTTCATTGCTTTTTGCAGAACTCTGGTGTCCCTCATCAATCTGTGATTGTAATTGACAAACGAGTGTAGCATGACATGAATGTTGGTTGATATTTTTGTTTACCTCAACAAGGACAAAGGTGAAATAACTAAGAAACTTCATTCTCAACAGGAAGCAACTTCTTTGCTAACTCGGATAATAGTTTTGAAACACTAGAAAGATATTTCCTCAAATTTTTGTGCTATTCAAAATTCAGTAGCTACAGACACAACACACTAAATTTCATCTGCATTATTAACATGTTCTCCATCACTTCTTTAAGTCTAGACAATCAACAGAATAATAAATCAAGCTGACAGTTAACAAGCCATTTACTGATTTCTGCAGTCTGAATACTCAAGTTACCAACACAAAGTCAGTGAACGCAGAGTTGGGTAGAGACACTCAGTAGCACGGGTTATATATAGCATTTCCATCCTGCAGGGATATTAGACATCCATAACTTCAAGAACAGATAATAGTAAAATGCAGTAAAATAACTAGGAAGTGATATAAGTATTTATTTCCTTTGTTTTTGTATAATTAATGGTAAACATACATAATTTAATTTTTAATAATAGCTGGCTGTTATTTCTAACAAAAGCTTTTAACAACTGGCTCACAAAATTCCTGATAATTTAACAATTGGCTCTCACAAGCCATTAGGATCTGGCCCCAGCACACCACTGCCAGGCCCCAGTGACTTCTGGGTTCCACAGTGACAGGCACTGGCAGGAGATGGGAGAGCAGCAAGAGGGAAGGGTTGGGTTTTCCTTCTGCTCCGTCCTGGGATGCATTCTGCAGCTCCTGTTCCTCCAGGCTCAGCCAACACCGTTCCTTTCCTCTGCCTCTAGGGGGTTAATGGCTTCTTGGCTTCTTGCTCTTGCTGGTTCCTAATGCTTCCCCATCACATCCACCCCTTTGTAAGTATTTACTTTTATTACATCCCATTAATCATTCCCTTCCCTTTGAGTGTGCCTCTGTTTCCTGGCTGGACCCTTCCTGCTCAAGTCTGCTTCTGGGGTCACAATTTCTAATACTTCTATTCCCAAATATAGGAACTGTGTGTCCTTGGGAAAGTGGCTCAACTTCTCTGAGCTACAGTTTTGTGAGAATTAAGTATGATGCAGTACGGTATGATTTTGAAAGATTAACCAGTGGTACTTAATTTTTTCCTCCTGCTATTTCCTGGTGCCCTATAGCTCTTTTCCAAACTGGGCTGCTATACTCTGTAGCAGATGTTTCTCAGGACAGGATTTAAAGCATAAGTAGGGGGGAGAGCATAAATTTCAAAATCCAAGACCTTGAAGGGTATCGGGGCAAAGAAAACCTAATGAATGGGAGCAAAGCATCCTGCGGGGAGATCCACTGGTCCCTGAGAAGGCCCTCCTACCCTGCCAAGCCGGAAGAGGTGGGACAGCAGAACCCCTGGTAACGTGGGGAGCTGAAGAATTGAGAACAAATGGCTGCAGGCTGAGTCCAGGCAACCGTGAGCCGCTCTACAGTACCCGATGCCCCAATGTGGTCCTAGAGACGTTCGTACTGATGGGACTTCCATACAGGTCTGGGTGCTGACATCACAGCAGCTGTGTGGCCTGACAAGCAACGGTCAGGTGACGATGTGCACCTGGGTGGATGGGAGAAGGACAGTAACGGGGAGTCTTCCTCAGCATTCTTTCTGCGAGTCCTGCCCGCCGTTATCCGACAGCCGGCGACTTGGACTCACGACAGCCCACGCCTTGGGCTGGACAGCCGCGCGGCGCCACCGTCATTCCGGCAGGGGGCGCTGTCCGGCCACAGTGGCCGCGCCGGGCCGCGCTCTGATTGGCTGGAGGCCGTGGCCCGCTCCCATTCCCGCCCTCCCGGCCTGTTAAGTGCAGTCTCTCGCCAGCTCCCGCCCCAGTCTGCGGGCCTCCGGAGTAGCGGCGGGGCCGGAGCGGCACAGCAAAGGGGACAAGACCAGGGTAGGAGGGAACCAGCCGGCTGGGAGAGACCCGCACACCATCAAGATGCTGTCCTGGCGGCTGCAAACGGGCTCCGAGAAGGCCGAGCTGCAGGAGCTCAACGCCCGGCTGTACGACTACGTGTGCCGGGTACGGGAGCTGGAGCGCGAAAACCTGCTCCTGGAGGAGGAGCTGCGCGGCCGGCGTGGGTACGAGGGCCTGTGGGCCGAGGCGCAAGCCCGCTTCGCCAAGGAGGCGCGCAGCCTGCGGCAGCAGCTAGACGAACTGAGCTGGGCCACAGCGCTGGCTGAGGGCGAGCGCGACGCGCTGCGGCGCGAGCTGCGGGAGCTGCAGCTGCTGGGCGAGGAGGCACGCGCAGCCCGCGGCCGCCTGGACGCCGAGCTGGACGCGCAGCGGTGGGAGCTGCAGGAGGAGTTGGGCGCGCGCGCCGGCCTCGAGGCGTTGCTGGGCTCGCTGCAGGCCGAGCGCCGCGGCCTAGACGAGGCCCACGAACGCGACGTGCGGGAGCTGCGCGCGCGCGCCGCCGGCCTGACCCTGCGCTACCGCGCCCGCGCCGGCGGCCCCACCGCGCCCCCGCCGCGCATGCGGGAGGTCCACAACGGCTACGCGCTGCTTGTGGCCGACTCATGGCGGGAGACCATGCAGCTGTACGAGGGCGAGGTGCGCGAGCTGGAGGAGGCGCTGCGGCGCGGCCAGGAGAGCCGGCGCGAGGCCGAGGAGGAGACGCGGCTGTACGCGCAGGAGGCGGAGGCGCTGCGGCGTGAGGCGCTCGAGATGGAGCAGCTGCGGGCGCAGCTGGAGGATGAGCTGCTGTGGGTGCGCGAGGCGTACGAGCTGCGGGCAGAGGAGCGGCAGGTCAGTGTGCTGGGAAGCCCCCAGCCCAGGCCCGCGCGCCCTGCGGGTGGGGGCCGCGGGGGAGCGGTGGGGCTCCCCGGACCACGGCTCGTTCATGCCAGGCGCGACGTCGCCCACGGGCGGGGCCGGCCCAGAGGGTGCCGGTGGGGACCCAGGCGCCGAAGGGACCGCCCTGCTCTGCAGTGGGGCCTCAGGGTCCCGGCATCTCGCCACCCCTGGTTCTTCGACTCAGTGGGCGAGTGCCAAGTGGCAGGTCCCGCTGGATAGACCCGTCCCTGCCCTCCTGTTTGGTTGTCAATTTCTTTGGCCCTTGGCATGACTGGGTGCATCCTGACAAATGACCCTCTCAAGCTCTAGGTTCTCTTTCAATTTCCTGTGTTTCGAAGACCGAGTTCACTTAAAAGTCAACCAAGAAGCCCCAGAAGTGACTTCCAGAGGTGACAGCTCTTTCCTTCTCAGACAAGTCTCAGTGTTGGGAGATTTCTAGGCAATGGTCAAGTCCTTATCGTGAGCCGTTCAGAATGGCAGCTCCGTTGGCACTAGGGCTCCCCTGGGGAAAACTTAACTTGTTTTACAAATCGGTTTTTATTTTGCCAGGATGATTTCCCAGTTGGAAGCAGCTGGTGGTGGCTCCCTGGGCCACTGCCTCATTTGTTCTTAGGAGGGGCAGTAATCTTAATGCAGAGAAGAGCATTAAGATCAGAGATGTTTTTCTCACAGTACAAGCTGATGTCCGATCTCTGGGTTGTGTAAAAGCTGTGGTAACGCAGGTCCCTATGGCAGGATGTTATTACAAGTACAGGTAATATAAACAGTTCCTGTTTCAGAGAAGCAGAGCTCAGACTTCTGACACTGACACGGTGACACCTGTGGCTGGATTTATTGTCTGTACACCCAGTCCAGTCCCAGGGTTAGCCCTGGTCCTGCCCAGTCTGGGCCAGAATTGGAAGTATTCCCAAATCCTGCTGTCATCAGTTCTTAGGATGACAGTTTAAGACAACATCCACACAAATTCAGAAATATTTTAAAGGGAACAGTTCGTAGCTTCAAGTTAAAAATTTGTGTTGGAGTGATTTTGTGCCTTTTAAAAAAATTAGAAGTAAAGGAAACATGGCAGTTGTGGCATAGAGGCCTGTGGTGACCTCACAGGCATCCACAAATAATCAGCAGTTATCTGTTGACTACCCCTGGTCCTTAGCACTGTACTGGGGCTTCACTCTTCAAAGAACTAGAGTCTGGATGGGGAATCATATAAAGCAATACAGTACAAAGTTGTTTGGGATTTAATCTTTTGGATCATAGGTTTTGTTTGGCCTCTGCCTCATAATTTTCAAAAGCCTTCTGCTGGGGTTGTAGGTGGGACAAGGGGAGGGGCCGGTGAAGTATGTGCTGATTTCCGGAGCTTACTCTAGACTCCAGAGCGCTTCCCTTTCCGATGATGGTGGCCAGGGATGCCAGTTCCATGGGGCCCCATGCTCTGTGTTGAGTGAAAGTTAAAAAGTGTCTTTAATGTAAGCTTTCACAGAGCTTTTAACCAAAGAGAAGTGCCTGCCAAACTCACTGCCCACTGAACCCCTTTGTAGGGAACCCCTGCTACCACCTCAAGGGTCCCTGCTGTGCAAGCAGGTTTGGAAAAGGCTTCTTTGAGACGTGTTTTGTGGGCTAAATCCCCACCATTCGTTTGCCATCATAGCTCACTTGGCTCATTTTGTACCTGGAAGCTCTGGTTTCAGTGTTCTTTTTTAGCAGCAGAAACCTTTCCCCCGCAGTTAACTCTTAAGTGCACCGCCAGATATGAAACAGATAAAAGCAGAGTTCCTCTGATTCCAGGACAGGTGGGGACCTGAAGTGCCGTTCAAAATCACCTTTTTTAACACAGGGACTCCAGGGTACTTCCCTGGGGTCACACCTGCCCCAGAACTAGGATCCCACCCTCCTGTCCAGTGATATCTCTCCTATTGGAATTTGCTTCTTTCCCCTAAAAGTAAAGAGTAAGGAAAATGTCTATAAGGACTTGGATATATTTCAGTTCCAATTTGTGGCTGTTTCATTGTACTGCATGTTTCCTTATCCATAGCCTGAATCTTTCACCAGTTACCTTAAAGCAACCATATTTCAAGTTGCATTCCAAAAGACTCAATACCAAGCATTAGTATATTTTTTTAAGAAGTGTAAAAATGCTAGATATTTTGTTAAAGAGTAAATATGGATGATTTAACCCCAAGCCCCTTATGTTTTCAAATTCTATAGAAGCTTAGCCTGGGGAGACTGAAAATATCATAAAACCTGATTTAACTAATTTACTGTAATAAAAGTTTCATTACTAAGAGTTAGCCTTTATCAAGAGCTTTTTGTGTGGCAGGTAGCAGAGGTACCAAGCCCATCACATGTGTATTCACTCTCACTCCTCACATCAGTCTTAGGAGGTGGGTACTAATATTTACCCCATTTTACAGATGATGAAACTGAGGCCCATAGGTCACCTAGTTAGTAAGTAGCTAAGCCTGGGTTTGATTCATGCTCAATTGCCTGAGCAACTAACCACTGGGCAATATTCCCTCTCTTCTATCCGTTCTATTAAAGATGAACTTTAAACCAGTATTCAGTTTGCTTTCATAGAACAATGATCAGTGTTCTTCCTAAGGCATAGCACAGAGGTGCCTGTTAATCTACAGTCCTAAAATGCTTTCAGACCCTTCCAGCTGGCTGTTGTCAGAATAGTTTTAGTGTTAAGTCTTTCATTTACTTTTTAACGTGTTCCATACGGTTTAATGGGAACCCCTCTCCCTCATCTGGAGGCAGGAATGCCCACATAGTGCCCAGGCTCTGGGCTGGCACTGCAGCTTGAGGGGGAAAGATGCTCACTAGGACTTTCTTTCTGGGAAAAATGGGCCTTCCCAGATGGCCTACATGCCTTAGACCTCTCTCGTAGGCCCCTCGCCTCAGATTTGCCAGAGAAAAGTTTGCTGAAATGACATCCAAGTTCCCAGCATTTTATATGTAGTTCAGATCACTTGAAGCCTAATTAATACACCCTGTCTCCCAGTCTGCAGGAAGGGGCTTCAGACAAAAACTAAGATGTTTGTGATTTACACCAGCCTTACCCCATAAACATTGAGATTTTGGCTCGTGAAAGTGCACTCTTAGCCTCAAGGCTGACTGTGGCCAGCTTCCACGCCCCCAAGACATGACTGAATGAGAACTTTCTTTCGATAGGAATGGAGTTGGTTTAGCTGCCCTACCTGGGTCTGAATTGTGGCTCTGCCACTGTTTGTGTCTCCGTTTCCCCATCTGTGAACTAGGGGTAATGAAAATGGCCCACAGGGTGCATCCCCATTCAGTTCACTCATTGAGTACTTGGTGTGCCAAGCTTGCCTCTTAAGTGCTGGGGGTACAGCAGGGAGCATAACAGAAACAAAACAGAGAAAGTCCTTGACTGCACAGGTCTGGAGGTGGAAACAGTTCAGTGTTCAGGAGCAGGTGTGGCTGGGGCGAGTGGGCGAAGGTGGCCTCTACAGGACCTGGGCTTCGGCTCTGAGCACGTGGGAAGTCGCTGGAGGACTCTGCGCAGAGGTGGGTGGTGACCCGTGTCTTCATGGAATCTCCCTGGCTGCTGTGATACACATAGACTGTGTGGGGCACGTGTGGGAATAGGGAGACCTCTTTAGGAGACACTTGCCACCGTCAAGGCAGTAGGTGCTGGAGGCTTGGGCCAGGGGCAGCAGCGAAGGGCAGAGGCAGGAATCTACCCTGAAGTTGAAGCCCATGGGGTTTGTGGATGGATTGGATGTGGTGGGAGAGAGAGGGAGAAATCAAGTCCGCTCCAGGGCCTGGGGCCTGAGCAGCTGGAGGAAGGGGGGTGGTGCAGGAAGGCAGGCTTGGGTGGGAGAGCAGATTTCAGTTTGAAATTCTTCTGAGATACCCACCTGGTCTTGTAACATAAATGATGGGTCTGGAGTTCAGGGTGTTGTATGGGCCAGAGATATAAACACTTAGCATCCAATCAATGCTTATTATTAACAAACATCTAGTTTTTGCATCTAAATGAAGTTATCACAGAATTTAAATTCCCTCGAGCTCTCTAACGTTCAAGATTCTCAGTGCGTGACCATGACACTTGCAAGCTCTTCCTGTTGTGTCTGGGTGACTTGCTCGGCAAGGAGCTGCTCAAGTTTGGTTAAGAGAAAGTGAATTCTTTGGACAATGAGGGCAGCATGCTTTCCCTGATGTAGCCTACATTTCATCACCAGTTGTGATGCTGCCCAAACGTTCTCTAAATAGCAACTAGAAAGGTGACCTTTCTCCCCAGCTCTAACATTTGGCAAAACTGCTCCTGCTTGGGTTAGAATTTGCTGTGTCTCAGGCTCCAGTGCCTTGGCTTGGCCCACGGTTTGAAAACTTCTGGAGAAGTGGAAGCCAAGTCTGAAGCTTTATTCAACCAGCAGGATCGGTTACAATTTCTGTGAAGACTGTTGGGAGCCAATAATTCTTATATTCCTGCTTCCAAAAGTCAACGAATTTTCCTTTGACAGTTTAGGAAGAGTTGACTCACATGGGAATGTGGTTGGAACTGCACTTATTTTAACTTAAACACAGTTTGATTTTCCTCCTCTTATTTTGCGGGGTGCAGAAATGTTCTGTACCCCCAGGAGGGAGAGAATCTTCGTGTTACCTCCTTGGCATGGCTGGGAGATCTTGACCTGCTTAGGAGGCTTGTAGTTAGAGAATTGAATGTGTTTGATTTTTTTTTCTAAGCATTTTAACAGCAATCAAACTTTTTTGTGAAGAAGGCATTACTACACATTGCCAGATTTTAATATTTAGGTAGAATTTCCTGTAGTAGGAAGGAGTCGTATATTTATGTTTACAGAACATTTTATACTGTAACCTTGTACCTGAGTTTATACTCCCTCTAAAATGGGGGAACATAGGCTTTTAACACTGAGACTTAACTATAGAATGTGTGAATGTTGTGACTAAATTCTGGCAACTGTCACTTAAATCAAGACTGGCCAATGGTCTGCTTTGATGAACCTCTTTATCTATTTATAATGCCAGTTTTGGAGGGTGTTTACACTTACCCACCCTCGGATACTAGCTAGCGGTTTTTAAATTTACTCCTTTGCTTTAAAAGCTAAGTGGCTTCAGTTTTTGTTTTTAGCATACTTTGTATAAACAAAAAGAACCTAGCAACAATTATTAGCTTAGATATATAGAACTGCTATGAGAAGCAGAATTATTTACATGCTGATCATTCATGCATCTTCTTAGATGGTAAATCCAGTGTGGGACTTAGTTACATTCATTCCTTAGTTTCATAGACATTACATATTTACTTTGGACTGCCAGCATATTGCCAGGTGCCTTTGGTGGAGGGATTACATGAGAAATGAAAATAGATTCCTTCTCCCGTTGTCTTATAATTTTTAAATTCCACAAAAATAAATGTCTAAAAATGTAGCCTGTTAATTGTATTCAGGAATAATGCTACATTTCATTGCAAACGAAAAGTTAAAGTATATGGACTTATTCAAAGTTTAAATATTTGTTCAGTTAACTGTTCCCCAGCGTAACTATAAAATGTTATATAAAACTGTAATGCAGAGTAGGGCAAAACTGTAAAATGGTACAAATGAAGCCATTGTGTTTATTAATTAAAATATATTGTCGATTGAAAATAGTACATTTTGGGGACTTCCCTGGTGGCACAGTGGTTAAGAACCCACCTGCCAATGCAGGGGACACGGGTTCAATCCCTGGTCTGGGAAGATCCCACATGCCACAGAGCAGCTAAGCCCATGCGCCACAACTACTGAGCCTGTGCTCTAGAGCCTGTGAGCCATAACTGCTGAGCCCTCGTGCCACAACTACTGAAGCCTGCATGCCTAGAGCCCGTGTTTTGCAACAAGAGAAGCCACTGCAATGAGAAGCATGCCCACCACAACGAAAGAGTAGTTCCCACTCACTGCAACGAGAGAAAGCCCGTGTGCAGCAACAAAGACCCAACGCAGTCAAAAATAAATAAATAAATCAAATAAAAATAAATACATTTATTAAAAAAAAAAAAGAAAACAGTACATTTTGAGGAGGGTAATATTATCTTGATCATTTCATTTTAAATCTAGTTCACTGGTTGCGTGCTGTGTGACTTGCATGTGAAGGGCATTTTTCTAGAGGCGGGGGCTGGGGGGATGCATGAGACAGCGACAGGCTGTGCCTTGCAGTGTCTCCCAGGCTGGGGCGGGGGGGTTGGGTGGTGGGACATGGACAGATGCAATTAACCAGGAGGGAGCGGAAGTGCTATGGGGGCGATGTGAACACGTGCCCGGGGAGCACTTATTAAACTACACGAGAACAGTCATAAAAGTTTATATCCAGGTGTGACTTTTGACATTTATGCCCAGAATATATTCTTGTCACATTAACATAACTTTTCTTCCCAGATGATTTTTTTTTTTTTTTTTTTAGAAATACACGTTCTTTTTTTTTATTTATTTATTTTATGACTGTGTTGAGTCTTCGTTTCTGTGTGAGGGCTTTCTCTAGTTGCGGCAAGTGGGGACCACTCTTCATCGCGGTACGCGGGCCTCTCACCATCGCGGCCTCTCTTGTTGCGGTGCACAGGCTCCAGACGCGCAGGCTCAGTAATTGTGGCTCACGGGCCCAGTTGCTCCGTGGCATGTGGGATCTTCCCAGACCAGGGCTCGAACCCGTGTCCCCTGCATTGGCAGGCAGATTCTCAACCACTGCACCACCAGGGAAGCCCTTCCCAGATGATTTTAAAGTAGCTTTTCTAGGTGAAACAAAGAACTCTGTATCATGAGTATGGGGGAAATTCTGTTTCAGATCTGAGTAAATTCTGTTTTAAATATAGTAAAACCCCTGCTTTCTAGTCTTGCCTTATTTTATTTATTTATTTATTTATTTATTTAAAACTTCTTTTTATTTTTTATTTTAAAAAGATTTATTTATTATTTATTTATTTATAATTTATTTTTGGCTGCGTTGGGTCTTAGTTGTCGCATGTGGGATCTTCGTTGAGGCATGCGGGATCTTTTGTTGGGGTGTGCGGGCTTCTCTCTAGTTGTGGCGTGCGTATTTTCTCTCTATAGTTGTGGCACGCAGGCTCCAGGGCGTGTGGACTCTGTAGTTGTGGTACGCGGGTTCCAGAGTGCGTGGGCTCTGTAGTTTGTGGCATGAAAGCTCTCTAGTTGAGACTCGCGAGCTCAGTAGTTGTGGTGCATGGGCTTAGTTGTCCTGCGGCATGTGGGATCTTAGTTCCCTGACCAGGGATAGAACACACGTCCCCTGCATTGTAAGGTGGCTTCTCTACCACTGTACCACCAGGGAGGTCCCTAGTCTTGGCCTATTTTAAATAACATCTTACTTCACTAGTGTCATATATTGACTTCCCTAAGCTGACTGATGTCTGAGCTGTAGAGATGCTTTACAAGCATTCATTATTATTAGGGAGAATGAAAAGAGAAGCCCGTGTCCTAGCCACATCTTCCTTATGCGCTGATTAAAAAAAAAGAAACCTTCCAGGTGGGAGAAATATAGTATTTAAAAATCATCCTTGGGACTTCCCTGGTGGTGCAGTGGTTAAGAATATGCTTGCCTATGCAGGGGACACGGGTTCAAGCCCTAGTCCGGGAAGATCCCACATGCCGCGGAGCAACTAAGCCCGTGTGCCACAACTACTGAGCCTGCGCTTTAGAGCCCGTGAGCCACAACTACTGAACCCCACACGCCGAGAGCCCTTGCTCCACGACAAGAGAAGCCACCACAATGAGAAGCCTGCACACCGCAACGAAGAGTAGCCCCCGCTCACCGCAACTGGAGAAAGCCCACATGCAGCAACGAAGACCCAACACAGCCAAAAATAAATAAATAAATTTATAAAAAAATAAATAAATAAAAATCATCCTTGCAATGACTGCATTTTTAATAAACTTGGAGATTTTTCATCTCTTTTTGTGTCCTGAGCTCTTGGTACCTTAAGTTCAACCCAGCAAAGCTCCAGTCCTCTGATCCCAAAACCTTCTGTTCTCTTTAGAGAAAGATTGCCTGCCTGGAGGATGAGAAGGCAGCCCTTAACTTGGCCATGGCTGACCGGCTGCGGGACTATCAGGAGCTCGTGCAGGTGAAGACTGGCCTCAGTCTGGAGGTGGCAACCTACAGGTAAGGATGCTGCGCTGAGTCCACCAAGCTGAAGCTGGCAGTGTGAAAGTCCCTGCAGCCTCCGTGGAGTGGCTGTGGCTTTGTGACAGCAGAGAGCAGCCCTGGTGTGGCCAAGTGAGGCGTCCAGGGCCAGAGAGGGAAGGAGGAGCGGGGCCATGCTCAGATCACGGAGCAGGCATCCCCTGATGGTGGGAGTAGCCAAGTTTTGCACCCTTGCCTGCTCTTTGCGTGTGTCCTGGGAACTGGTGAAGAGCTTTGCACACGTCAACTCCTCAGATCCTAGGGATTAGGTTCTGTGTTAGTTACAGAGCTAGAAAGGGAGGTACCGGGACTTGAACCCCGAAGATCTGAGTCCATCTGCCTGTTGTGCTGTTGCTTCAAATCCCAGGGCTCTGACTCTGTCTACAGGGATTTGGCCTTAAAAGTACTGCGTCTCTGCCCAAAGATCAGCATGGCACTGCAGGCGACTGGCTTTGTTTATCAAGATGTTGACTTGAATTTGACCAAGCCAGATGAAACAGTCACAGAGCCCTCAAAGGGGCAGAGGACATGGCCCGGTATCCCTGGAGGGGCCTGTGGGTCACAGAGTGGCACTTGCCCTCGGCGCCCCCTTCCTGCCCCCCGGGGGTGAGCCATCTCTGGCTGAGGTGGCACCCCTCACCTTGCAGCTTTCCTGATTGGTGAGGACTGGTACCGAGGGACCCAGATCTCAGACACTTACAATGGAAGGAATTTTAGGGACCCAGTTTCCCCACTTGTGAGAATGATCATGGTGGCCAACGTTACTGAGCCCTTACTGCCTGCCGGACGCAGTGGTAAGTCCTTCGCGGCTGCTCACTGCCCATAGTCACCCTCTGGTGGTGGACACACCACACCCCTTTTGCAGGTGAGGGAAGGGGCCTGGAAGCAGGGATCCAGGCTGCTGAGGGGCCTGTGCCTTACCCACCAAGCATAACAGCCCTTGGAGGAGCCTCTGGCTGAATTGAGGGATGGTCCTAGGGCCAAGCTGGTGGGGGCCTTGCTGGGTCCCTGCTCTGGGAGCTATGCAGCCTGAGTCCTGCAGAAGGGATGCTGGTCAGGGCATGGGGGAGGGGAGAGGAGGCACTTGCCAGCCTGTCTTTCCCAAAGTCCATCTCCACAGTCTTCTTGGAAATCTCATGGGGTGAACAATTGCAAAATTAAATTGGTAGGGTATTGAAACAAATGCTGAGCGAGATAAGCTAAGCTTTACTAATAAGGAAAACTTCAAAACAGTCGTGCTTTATTTGGGGGAAGGAAGCATTAGGATTTTTTTTACTTGCAAGTGACAGAAACCCTTCTCAGACTGGCTCAAGTCAAAAAAGGCATTTATTACTCATATAACTGAAAAAGTCCTTAGTTTTGGGCATGGTAGGTTCAGGTGCCCGGATGGGGTTGTTGGCAGGCTGTCCCTGCCTTCTCTGGCCCCTCCTTCCTTGCTCTGCCCCCACAGTGGCAGGAGGGGCCCCAAGCAGCTCCAGGCTTTTGTCCTTGAAACCCCCAATCCTGTGGTCAGAGGAGGGGGCTCTTTCCCACCATCCTAGCAGGACTCCTGGACCCCCTCTGGCTCTGCTGGGTCACGTGTCCATCCTTGGCTCGGGGAACGAAGTGCTTGAAAGGGGTCAGCTTCCTATGAGTCACATGGACTGAGATTCAGGTGGGAGGTACCCCAAACAAGGCATCGTTCTAGAGCAGATGCTGGGTCAGCCTAGAAAACCCACATCTGTGCCCCTGTTAGGTGACACCTGGTGTCAGGTGGGGTCTTTTCTCTACAGAGGCAGTTGGATCTTCCTGTTTCCTTTTTGTAAGAGTTCTCTGGGTTGGAGTCAGGAGACTTTGATTTTATGCCTCATCTCTCTGGGATTTTGAGCCCTTTCCTTCCTCGCTTTGTCCTGCCCCCAGTTCTCTGTCATGAAAAGTCAGAGGGCACAGGTGGGCATCTTGCCTGAGAGGCCAGGGCCTTACCTCTCTGGTAGGTGTTCACAACCCTACCAGCTTAGCTTTCCTCAAGGCTTAGCTTTTTCTAGCTTTTCTCTTGGTCACGAGCCTTTTTCACTCATGTCAGCAGGGACAGAGTTTACTCCTGTCTGTGGCCGGGCGTTTCTTTAACCCATTTAGGGATTGACTTGGCCCTCTCCTAGGAGTTTAGGAAGCATCAGTCCTTTCTGGGAAGTGAGTGATTGATTTCACTGTGTGCCTTCCTGAAGTCCAAGTTTGCATGGGGAAAATGGGGAGCTCAGCCCAGGAGCCTGCATATGCCCGGCCCTGCCCAGCTCCAGACCCCAGCCTCTGTGGTTAGAACTGTTGCCACCCCCCTGCCCTCCAGTGCTTAGGATTGAGTCTGGGAGATGCCCGCAGGTCTAAAAGACGTACAGGGGTAGAATATGACCTGCTTCTTTGTATCAGCCAAAAGCCTAGCATTTTTTATCACTGATAAGTGTCCTGAAGATAAACGCTTGCCATGTCTTACATGATTCTTTCAGTACTTTGTGCTGCTGCCCAAATTCTGAGGCCAGGTATGAAAATTCCTCTTCACAAGTGCCCATTTGATCTTTACAAACCTCGACCCTCCATCTCCGGAAGTTGACCTTCTTCCCACACCCTGCCTCTCTTGAGGGCGGCAGGGACAGTCAGCTCCGTGGGGACCACGTTCCAGGGTCCCGTGCAGTGTGACTGCTCACCAGCCCTGTCCAGAGGGGCTGAGGTGGCCAGTGCTGTGGCAGGCATTGCTTCGCCCGCCGTGGCTGAGGTTGTGTTTCCCCGAAGTGGCCGCTCCTCTAGCACTGCTCAGACAGACATGTGAGGTGTGTGAGCCACTGCTCACACACCACACATGGAAGAGAAGGGCTGTGGCTCTGGAAAGCTGAAAGCACATCACAGCACGGCTGGACTCTGCGGGCTGTGCTGAGGCCAGGTCTCAAGTATCGTGAGTCCTTCCAAACCCAGATATTTGGCCCTTTCCGGAAACCTTAAAGAAGAAACGTTAAGGTAATAATAAAATGGTGCAACTCATAATTTATAGGGATAGACTTACAGTTTATATGTAAATATATAATTTAACAAAATAATAAAATTAAAACAAAGCAAACCTCAGAGTCTAAGACTGGAGGATTTCACCAAAACTAAGTTGGCCAGTTGGTGGCCAGGGAGACCGTGGCACCTGGCCTGGCAGGTGAATGTGAGAATGAGCCCTTTGCTCCCACATTGCAGGTGATGATGGGCAGAAGCCGTGGGGCTGGGCTGGGGCTGAGGATGCTGAGAGAAGGGGGAAGTGTGGGAGAAGACAGGCTGGCACAGTTGTGCTTGCTCTTGTCTGCCTGTCTCCAGTGGTGTCATGTGGGGCTGGAGATGCTTATCCGCCTGACATGTCATCTCGAGGTTTTTCCTGACGTGTGTGCTTATTATACGAGGGGCTGAGTGATGAAAGGGGAGATTCTCAGAAACAGGACAGGGCGTGGCTCTCAGCTGCATCTGCACATGGGCATCACTGGGAGAAGCTGATGAAGCATCGGCTCCTGGACCCAGTTTAGATATTCCCATTAGATTGGCACAGGGTGGGCCCAGGCATGGTAGTGCTAGAACTCCGAGGATGATGGTCAGATGCGTCCAGGGAAGAGAAACACTGGTCCAGGGCCTTGCTCGCAGGGGCCTGCAGACCCATAGTGTGGGCATCACTAGGCATCTCAAACTTGTGGGAAACCTTGGGCCCACCCCAGACCTACAAGACAAAGTTGCCTTGTCACAAGATCCCAGGTGATTTGTGTGCACACTACTGTTTGCAGAGCAGCCCACGGGCATCCAGAAAGCTCTAAGCCTGTCTCACAGCAGCCTAGAGGACAAGACAAAGGATAGGCAGGCTGAGTGGGGGGCTGGTGCTGTGGGGGGCTGATGGAGTTTGCAGAGCAGGCTTCCTGGAAGAGGCAGTGCCAAGTCTTGCAGGAAGGGCAGCCAGGAAGAGACCATGTGGGAAGGGCTTTCCAGGCAGAGGGGGCAGCCCGGGCGAGGACCTGAGGACTGACCTCGCGTGCCATCTGTGGCAATGCCAAGCATTCGGGCGTCCCTGGGCAGCTTGGTTTTGGGGGCTGTCATTGAGGGCCATGTATGTTGGGTGGATAAGAGCCACACCCGTGAAGCCATGTTTTGTGAGCTGGGTGGGGTTTGTGCTCTCAGGCTGCTCTGGAGCTGCTCGGCATGCAGGGTGTGATGCCTGCTCAGAGGGGCTCAGAAGCGTGCGGCCGGGTGCTGAGGATCGTGTGCTGTGGATAAGGCTGCACGGACTGAGGTAGCCTCCTACACCATAGGAAACAAGACACGTGCCCCAAGACACACAAGTGCAAGTTTTCTGGAATCAGAAGGGAGTTGTGAGAATCAGGGAAGGTTTCTAGAGGGAGATGAGATTGATCTGGATCTTGAAGGATGGCAGAGATTTGAACAGACATAGAAGAGGGGGAGGTGGGAAGTGGGGGGTGGCATGGGAGGGAGGGAGGGAGAAGTATGGTTAGGTGAAAAGTCAAACAAGATGTTAAAGTAACAGTATGCATGTTCCAAGAAAATACTGTACATGGTTTACTGCCAATGAACAGAGTTTGATAAAGATGGTTAGGAGGAGGAATGGAGAGCTTCAGGCCGAGGTAATTAAGAGAGATTTTCAAGGGATGTGGGATTTGAGTTGGGCCTTGAAGGGGCAGGGAAAGTGGGGAATAGGAATTGGACTGGCAGAAAGGTGTCAGGAAGGAGCTCCAGGTGCACAAGTCAGGATAAGAAAATAAGTGGAGGAAGGAGAATGCAAGATGAGTCAGCAGAGGCCTGGAAGGAGGCAGATTGCAGGGGCCTCCATTGCCAGGCCACTGAGATGGGGCGGTCCCGGGGCCAAAGCCGAGGAGAGGGGAGCCAGGTGCTGGCAGGTGGAGTGCAGGAGGGTCTGGGCCTGGGGTGGAAGGGGTATGTGTGTCTGTGGGTGGGGGCGGAGGCCTCGGGAGGTGCATGTGGTGGTCGGAGATTCGGGACCTGACATAGGTAGGTACCCGAGGGAGCCTCCACTCAGGGCTGGTGGGGGCAGTGATGGAGGGGCCGGGAGCAGGAGGTTTCTGGGTAGGAACGTGGGCAGGCGTGCTACTGGGCACACAGTCTTCTAAACTAGACCACCCCACACTGAGCCTTTTCCACAAAGCGGGTGGAGAGGGCTCAGTGGGCTTATTCAGACTTAGTGTATAATCTGAAGATGGTGAAACTGACAGTATTCAGAACCCACCATGTCCCAAACCCCTCTACTGCTGACATAAAGATCAAGCCCAAAAGCTATAGATTGAGAACTTGCAGAAACACAGTTAAAAAATAGAGCACTCCCGCCCCCATCCCCCCCACCCACAAAAAAAGAAAACAGAACCCAATCATCAGGAGTAAGCTGTTAGAAAATATACTGGAAAAAAGAAGATAGTCAAAATTGGAACAAAAAATGCAAAAATAACCCAGGAATAAACTGAGTCCAGAAATCACAAAACTGAGGGTAAGAAGGGGTCCATCCTGGATTTCTTATCTGGGGGACAGATGATGAAATCTCCATCAAAATTTAAAAAGAGGCTTTGTTTTTTATGTTTTGGGGGTGGAGAATATAACAATTCTAAGTTTTACCTGAAAAAATGGAAAGCAGGGCCAAAGGATTTCTCAGACAAAAAACACTAAAGGGAGTCTTGCCTGGCAAGATACAAAAATGTAGTGCAACGGTTTCCTGCCTGGGGACTTTATGGCAAAGTCCTTTTAAAAGGTTAGTTTCTTTGTATGTCTGTGCTGGGGGAGGACGTGCAGAGCCCCCCTTTC
The DNA here is from genome assembly GCF_965194805.1 of Balaenoptera borealis. Classification (NCBI taxonomy): domain Eukaryota; kingdom Metazoa; phylum Chordata; class Mammalia; order Artiodactyla; family Balaenopteridae; genus Balaenoptera; species Balaenoptera borealis. Next base: position 135,186,539 of record NC_138866.1, on the reverse strand, counting down.
CTCTTTCTGATGGCAGTGGGCAGAGGTGGCAGGTTTTAACTGAGAATATTCAGTCTCTAGGTTTAGACTGCTAATGAAGCAGTACAGATAACGCTTAACATTGCTAATTTCATCATTTTAATGATGTTTCTGGTTGCTCCACTGTTTTTAAGATCACCTGTACCTTTTTATGTTTCTGTTCAAAGGAGAACATTTCTTGGGAAGTTCTCAAGTTCTTGGAGAAATACATTTTTAAAAAATTAATTAATTTATTTATTTTTGGCTGCATTGGGTCTTCGTTGCTGCGTGCGGGCTTTCTCTAGTTGCGGCGAGCGGGGGCTACTCTTCGTTGCAGCGCGCGGGCTTCTCATTGCAGTGGCTTCTCTTGTTTTGAAGCGCGGGCTCTAGGCGTGTGGGCTTCAGTAGTTGTGGCACGTGGGCTCAGTAGTTGTGGCTCGCAGGCTGTAGAGCGCAGGCTCAGTAGTTGTGGCGCACGGGCCTAGTTGCTCTGCGGCATGTGGGATCTTCCCGGACCAGGGCTCGAACCCGTGTCCCCTGCATTGGCAGGTGGATTCTTAACCACTGCACCACCAGGGAAGTCCCCATTTTGTTTTTTTAAAGTTGAATCCTATTTTTGGGAAAACCTATAAAAAATGTGTTAACAGTGAGACTTACCTGGTTATTAGGTGAAAAATTTGAAGTTAATAAAACCTTGTAGTTTTAAGGATAGATAATTAGGATCAACGGATACATTTGGTTGTTAGCCTTACCCACATCATTGCGTAAATGAATTAGCCCTCAGTTAACCATGACTTTAGGTAATCCAGAATCTCTTCCCTTCTTGAACTACTTTGGTTAATGGAAAATCACCTTTCTTCTGAGGTCAATAGGAGATGATGTAGATGATGATGATGATGATGGCTGATATTTATTGAGCACATATTCTGTGACAGCCATTGTCGCAAGAACTTTCCAATCACTTTATTAATTACCACCACAAACCTGTGAGTGCTCCCTGTTTCAGAAATGGGGAAACTGAACCACAGAGGGTTTGAGCAGCTTGCCCAAGGTCATAGGACTAGGAAGTGGCAGGATTTGAATCCAGGCAACCTGATTCTGGAGGTTTCTCTGTTAACCACTTCCTGTGCTTCCTCTTTCTGCTTTATTAGTAATCTTATTCTTTATGTCAGTCTTTTTTTTTCTGTCTCTGGAATCGACAGATGGGCTTTCCTTATGTGATTTCATCCTGAGCACAGAGGGAATGACCAGAGGCTGCCTGGCACCACTGCCTCCTTGTTGTCTTTCACATGCCTGTGCTTGGGACAGACCCTTTCCAAACCAGATGGTGATGCTGGTCCTGTGGATGGACTTCTGCCCCTCTCTCCTCCCTTCCCCCTCCAGTCCCCAGTCTAGAGTGACAGGCAGTCCCCTGTCCTCTCTGGAGCTGGGGCCCAGGGAAGCTCCTTCTCCCAGCCCCTCCCCCTTTTCCTCCCACAGCCTGCGTTTTGCCAGGAAGCACCACGTGAGACATTCCTCCACCCAGGACAGGCAGGCTCCCCCACTGGCATTGCTTCTGGAAACATCCTCCGACTCTCCCTCCTCCCTGACGCTTGTCCTTGTTTCTGGTGGGCGTGCAGGGTGGCTGCCTTGTGCCCACTGTGTGGAGCAACAGCAGATGTGCCCTGAGCTGCCATCAGGATAATCTGTCCCAGACGGGAGTCCCACTGCTGGTTGGCCCGTGGGTGGTCTGTTAGGGCCTGGCACCCAGCCAGGGGCTGCATTAGCGCTCCCTTCCAACTTGTGGGCTTGTCTCCGCCACCTTAGTGAGGCCAGGGACCTGGTTTTCCAGCACATGTTTGCTTGTTTTCCTGACTCTCGAGAGGCTGCCAACCTGTGGGCCTGTGTGAGATGTTCACTTATAGCCCATGATTCAAGCGGTTGGCATTTCTCACTGGTACTGTGGGTCCCAGGCAGTTTTCTTCCACCGCTCCCCAAATAACCAGAGAACGCTTGACCTGCTCCTTAAAGTTGTACGAGTCTGTTCCTTAAAAACGTTCCTTTGAGAGCTTTTGAGGGAATTGACCCTTTTTGGCCTTGCCCCAGGGGTTTTGTTTATGCCTCTGCCACCTAGTCTCGTGAGCTGTGCTGGTGGAGACGGGATGTCATGTGTCATTGTGGGGGGGTGGGGGGTTCGTAAAGGCATGGATTCAGGGACCAGTGTCTCAGCATGCCTGTGAGGCCCTGTGCTGGGCGCCCAGGTGGAGAAGGTGGCTCCTGCCTGTTGGACCAGCCACTGGGAGGAGGAGTCACTGTGGACCTGAGTTCTTCCCTAGCGGGAGCTGCTGCTCTTCCCTGTAGGGACATTTTGATTGAAATCACCAAGAGATGTTGGATCCGCTTTCATTAATATGGTCTGGAGGGTCTGTCTGCAGCATTTGTTCTAAAATGTATGTGAAATGGCACCATCTCTGGCCCCGCAGGGAGGCCCAGGCAGCTTGCAGGGGCGGCTGAGTGCCCAGGCCTGGGCTCCCTTTCTCTTGCTGATGAGTGCAGGCCTGCACTCCAGTCTGCTCACCTGTAGGGCCAGGATGCCCATCGTCGGCCCAGTGTGGGGTTGCCAGCAGGACTTGGTGAGATAGAGGGGAGGGTTAGAGCCTGTTTGGTGCTCAGTCTTAGGGCTGGTGAAGGCCTTGGGCACAGGAGCATTAGCGCTGTGTCACCCCTCGGGGTCTGGTGCCCCCTCCTAGGAACGACAGTACCTGACTCAGGGTCCTGAACTCAGTAAAAGTTTGGTGATGGCTTGGATTTTCCCTTAAAGAGAAGCAAAACCATTCCCCTTTGAGGGGAGAGGGGAGAAGTTTTTCCCCCAAGAGGATCTTCTTTACCCTGACCGCCCCCCACCCCCGCCCCCGCCCCGGCCCCGGCCATCAGTTCTCGGCTGACCTGGATGCCCCGCGAGCACTTTCTGTCCTGACCTGGGCAGCTGGTGTGGGAGCCCTGTGGTGCCTGCGGCTTCCTCCCGAGCGGGCAGAGGGAAGATCTGAGATAGGACTTGGCTTCTCAGTAGCCCCCCGTGGACCTTTAGCTGTAGGATGCTACCTTTCCTGCTGCTGTCATCCTGGGGCGCAGACCCTCCCAGGCTGACTTTTACCTTGAACGTGTTCCTTTTATTCTATACAGACCTCAGGATTTTCTCGGCAGTGGAAGCTATTTGTGTTCCTGGAACCGGACATGCTTGGTCATGAGGGTGTGGGATTAATGGGCTGGTGTCCTGTTTCCTGGCTCTCGCCTGGCGTGGAGGGCAGGGCTCTGGACACGGCCCCTCGGCTTCCTGCGTCCGCACCTGCACGCTGTAGTCGCAGCTTGCAGGAGAACCCTCCCGTGCACAGCTGGACTGGAAGCCCTCTCACCCTTGTCTTTGCTTTTTCCTCAGGGGGGCCTCCTTGCTCTCTTCCACCTGCCCGCAGGGTTCTCGCATTTGTGGGAATCACTGCGTTTGAATCAGTGGAAATAGAACTTGGCCCTGGTCTGCCTGATCCGAGAGTCCCCACCCAGCTCTGGCGTCCCTTCCCTCTTTGGCTGCCTGGCTCTCAGTGGTCAGATCAGCATTTCCAAGTGGGCCCCGCTTCTGCTTGCCCTTTGCCATATGCAGTATATTTCTTGGAACTGACGTTAGTGACCTCACACGTTGCCCTAGCAACTGAACAACTGTTGTGCCCGCAGCAGCCCACGTCCTAGGGTCTCCAAACAATGGATATCCCGCACTGACCCACTGCGGTGTGCTGGGACTATGGGGCCTGACCTCTGCTCTCTCCTCAGGGCTCTGAGTCATAGACGTGAATAACAACTTAATGAAGACTCTAGAGTTTTACACTTTGGGAGCTAGACATGGCCAAAGAACCCACCTAGTCCAGTGCATTTTGCCATTTTATCAGAGGAGATAACTGGATGCTGCCTGGAATGAGACCCCTGGGGGCCTAGGTGGTGGAGGGGCGTGGTCTGCAGCTCTTCCTTCTCCTCTTATGCCTGCCCTTTCCATCGCTCCTCTTTTTTCATCTCTAAGACGTCCCCATGGAACCCAGTATGAAAACTGCAGATGCCGTCTGGCTGCCTTATTTACAAACAAATGTCAGTCCTTATTCTGCCCTTAGTCAGCCCCTGACCTGTGACTCCAGAGAGACCCCAGTGGGGTAGTAGTAATTGTTTTGGGTCCCTGTAGTCCAGGGTGACCTGCCAGGCATGGGCCCTTCCTTGCTTCCCAGGGAAGCCAGACCCCCGACCTCCCTTCCTGGGCCCACATCCCTCTGTCTCCTCCTCTTCCATGCCCTGGGTTTGGAAGGGTTTTCTAGAAGGCCTTGGCTCTCCAGTCCTTCTGAAGCCCTGGCCCCCTCATTTTGTTCATTTAGCTGATAGACGCTCTCTCCAGCCAGGTCTGCTGGGGTAGGCTTGCGCCCCAGTGGTGCAGCATCTGCAGACACATGACACTGTGACAGTGTATCATTGACCAGATCGACAGCTAACAGAGGCACTTCTTGTCTTTTATTTCCTAATGAGTTTTTTAAAAATAATTTTTACAGAGCCTTACTGGAAGGAGAAAGTAATCCGGAGATACAGATCTTGACTGAGCGCATTGAAAATGTGCCACAAGGTAAATATAAGGAAAGCTTATCATTTAACATTAAGATGCTGTCTATCTGAGCAGGTTCATTCCGTGGATAAAGAGTAAAGCATCATTATCTGGAAGAGTTGGGGTTAGATAAGAGTTTTCAGATACCTGTCATTTGTCCCTCTCAAGTATCAAATAGATTTTATTTAATGGGTCATAGTTTCAATAATAATGCAAATGAAATTATGTGGGAAAGGACTTCATTAACTCATTTGTTCATCTAGCCAGTGTTTGAGGTTGCTTCCTACCCAACGTGGTGAGGGAGGAGAGGGCTGATGGAAAGCTGGGAAGTGTGAAGGGTGAGAGGTGGACGTGGATTTGTTCATCACACCCTGTGGAGGGAACACCCTTTACAGACCAAAGACTTACAGCCTTAACCCAAACCTAGGGAGGTATTACTTTGTACAGCAGGCAATCAACACTGGAACTCGTGACCCTACTGGCGGGAGAGGTGGGAAGGATTACACTGTTTCCACCAGCCTAGGTTTGTGTGGGCAGCTCAGGGTGATGTGAGCGGCAGTGTCACCTAGTGCCCTGAAGTCAGCCTCAGTTCGGGCCAAAAGCTGCAGCACAAAGCCCGTACTTCCTGTAGCTGCAGAACTGACATTAGAGAGTTAATGTTCATCAGAAAGACCCGGAGAACCTGTAGGATGACTTTTTTTTTTAAAGTTTTCCCAGCCCTGTAAAACCTTAAAAAGCTTTCTGGCTAAGCAAGGGCAGATTACATTATGTGCAGTATGTTCTGTATACACCTTACTCTGTGTAGTTTCAGGCTCCATGAGTGTTGCCATGTTCAAAATCATGGTACATTGGGATTACATGTATGTACTGGTTACTGCTGTCAGGAGAATGTGATTATAACAGTCAATCTGGATAGGTGGTAGTTTTTAAAAAAAAGAACACTCCCCATCTTTATTTTCAAAAACAACATCCCTATTAGACACTTCACAGATTGACAGGTCACTGGGTTCAGAATAATTTTGGTTCCAGTCATCTGTGACTGGAAGGGATTTGGTCTTAGTGTCCAGCAAGTTTGCTTTTGAATTTGAGAGTAAGGTTGGTTGGCTGCTGTGGGGGAGACCCACGGGGCGAGAAGCCTCTGCCCAGCTCAGCAGATGGGTGTGGGTGGGCACAAAGGGGTGCCTGCAGGGTGGATGATGCTCCTGGCCCGGCCACATTCCTGCCACCAGCTGCCACCCCTAAAAGTAGGTACCCTGGGTAGCATGTCTGCGGATGGTCCAGAGCAAAGCAGGAAGCCCCATGGACTGCCTCCCAACCCCAGGACCATGACATTAAGACAGATTGTAGTATTGGTGATTGGTTGGCTTCCTGCTTTGGCACCTTTTCAAATGAAATGTTTGTTAAAAAAAAAAAAAAAAGTATAAAAATAGAAGAAATCAGGAATTTAAAAAAAAAAGTTAAATTCTTCAGTATTTGTTGGCCCAACATGGCAATCAAATGAAAAATAGTAAAAGGTTGAGGGGTTATGCCATTCAGTGTTTAGTATTTATGTACTCTGTAGTACTTATGAAGCTCTTCTCTGCTAATCAGTAAAATAAAGTTATCTCAACAAAGTGGAAATGAAGGATTCCAAATTGTGAAATTTCTGCCACATAAATAGCACCCCTAACGTCTCTGGCACATGTGCCATGCTTTACGATCACACGTTTGATATATTTAAGATGCATGAATATTTTAAGATCAGTAATTGGAGAAAAGTGTTGTGTGGAAGCATTCGTAGGGCTATATTTTATTGTCATAGGTTTCTTTAAACTACCAGAAAAAAATAATTTGGGGGTTGAAAATATCTCATTTATAATGACCTTCCTGTGGTAATAGTGTATATTATGATGGGATGGGATTTGATCTGTTGTGATGCTTTTAAGATGAAAAAAGGTAATGATGGCTATCATTTTAATGCACTGTTCAATTTCTACAGAATTCAGAAACAAGCCCTATCAATATACCACCTCAGTATTACAGAGGGAAAATGAAAGAAATCTGTTTCCAAGGCAGAAAGCACATTCGGCGAGCTTCAATCACAGCCTGGCGCCACGTTCTCAGACGGCTGTTAGAAGCGCTGCCAGAAGAGACTTCCTGGGCTCCAGATACTCTTCCTTTATCACTACCCCGCAGGACAACTCTTATGAAAAAACTGCCAGCAGTCAAACCAACTTCAGAACTTTCTCTCCAACCCCTGGTCTTTTAAGAAATACTGAAGCTCAAGTGAAAACATTCCCTGATAGACCAAAAACCGAAGGTATAAAGGGCCCCCCCACTAATTTAGCCAAAGAGTCCGCCGTTGCCCAAGAGTCCTACCAAGAACGCCGGGACAGTGTGGCGGCAGGTGCTTCCGAGAGCACTTGGGCAAATGAGAGGACCATCACTTTGGGAAAGAAAATGGAAGCTAAAGCCACAAGGGAGCAGGAGAGAAACAGACCGGGAACCATCCAAACAAAGCGAGAAGAGAAAATGTTTGATTCTAAAGAGAAGGCTTCAGAGGAGAGAAACTTAAGGTGGGAAGAACTTACAAAGTTAGATAAAGAAGCAAGAAAGAGAGAAAGCCAGCAAATGAAGGAAAAGGCAAAGGAGGAGTCACTGGAGAAAAGTGTGAGGGAGAGAGAGATACCAATCAGTCTAGAAGTATCCCAGGACAGCACAGCAGAGGCGGCCCCCCAAGGTCTCCAGACACCCCTAAAGAAGGATGCTGGTGATGGAACACCTAGAGGGGTGGAAACGAGAGAGGCGGGGCTCAGGCTGGGCACCAGCGACACTGCAGGCTCTCTGAAAGGTAATTCCATGACTGAAACCATAGCTGAGAACATCGTTTCCAGTATCCTGAAGCAGTTTACCCACTCTCCTGAGACAGAAGCATCTGCTGATTCTTTTCCAGACACAAAAGTCACTTACATGGACAGGAAAGAGCTTCCCGGTGACAGGAAAACAAAGACTGAGATAGTTGTGGAGTCAAAACTGACTGAAGAGGTCGACATTTCAGATGAAGCTGGCCTGGACTACCTGTTAAGCAAGGATGCTAAGGAGGTGAAGCTGAAAGGAAAATCAGCTGAGCATTTGATCGGAGATATAATCGGTCTTGGTCTGAAGGGGAGAGAGGGGAGAGCAAAGGTCGTCAACGTGGAGATCATCGAGGAGCCCGTGAGCTATGTCAGTGGCGAGAAGGCGGATGAGTTTTCTACACCATTCGAAGTGGAGGAGGTCGATGACGTGTCTTCGGGCTCCAAGGGGCTTGTTGTTGAGGAGGAAGTTTACAGAGAAACAGATACCACGTGCTCAGGGAATGAAGGTCAAAAGACCAGGCAGCCCCAAGAGAACATAACTCACTTTGAAGAAGTGACGGAGGCAGGTGACTTGGAGGGAGAGCAGAGTTATTTGGTGTCGACTCCGGACGAATACCCTGGTGGCCACGAGAGAGTTGAAGGCTCTGTGTACGGGCAGATCCACATCGAGGAGGAGTCCACCATCAGGTACTCCTGGCAAGATGAAATTGTGCCAGGGTCTCGGAGAAGAATGGAGGGGGACGATGCATTGGGAGAGAAGGTTGTGAAGCCACTGGATGTTCCAGAAGCATCTCTGGAGGGGGACATGGGTTCTACTCACTGGAAAGGACAAGCGAGAAGTGGTGAGTTTCATGCTGAACCCATAGTCATTGAAAAGGAAATTAAAATACCACATGAATTCCACACATCCATTAAGGGAGGCTTCAAGGAGCCCAGGCACCAGCTGGTGGAAGTGATTGAGCAGCTGGAGGAGAGCCTTCCAGAGCGCATGAAGGAAGAGCTGTCCGCCTTCACCGGAGAGGGTCAGGGCGGGCCTGGGGGTGTTTCCGTTGATGTAAAGAAAGTCCAGACTGTGGGTGGCGGGGCTGTGACCTTAGTGGCCGAAGTCAACCTCTCGCAGACGGTGGATGCCGATCAGTTAGACCTGGAGGAGCTGAGCAGGGATGAAGCGGGTGAGATCGAGAAGGCCGTGGAGTCGGTGGTACGAGACGGCCTGGCTAGGCGGCACAGCCCGGCCCCTGGCAGCCCAGATGGGGAGGCCAGAGCGGAGGCCCCGGCTGCCAGCCACGGCTTCAAGCGCTGGGCCACCCAGGAGCTGTACAGCCCCTCTGGTGAGGAGGCCGACGCTGGCCGGGCCTCTCCCCGCACGGAGTTGGTCACTTCCCAGGGCCCCATGTCGGCCACCGTGGAAGTCACCAGCCCAAGGGGCTTTGCCCAGTCACATGTGCTGGAGGACGTCAGTCAGTCTGTGAGGCACGTTCAAATAGAGCCCCCTGGAACTTGGAGGACTGAGCAAGTCTCACCCGAAGGACCCGCCGCCCAGGTGGTGGAGGTAAGTGGGGAAGGTGACCTGAGTTGGGCAGCAAGCTCGGCGGGAGCCAGCTTGTCTGCAAGGCATCTTACGTTGGGTCCCGATCAAAGTCAATTGTCCAAAGAAGTCTTCTTCCCAGGGCCTGACCCTCCCTGTCCGGGGGCCGGGGACTCAGAAGAGCCTGGCCCGGCAGAGCTTTCCACAGATCCTGACAGATCGGGGAGGCACAGGCCATTTGGCTCCCAACAATTTCATTCTAAGAGGGAAATTATTTTTCAGGCTCCCACTTCTGAGGCAGGGAAGGTTGGTGATTATTTTTCAACAGAAGAGTCAGCGGGTACCCAGACTTCTGTGAAGCACCTTCAGTTAGGCCCCAGGGAGGGGTTCAGTGAGCAGATCCAGCTCACAGCCCCCCTTTCAGACAGAATGGAGTTGGGTGTCAGAGAAGCTTCTGTGCGCACGGAAGTGTGGTCAGGGAATGGCACATCCATCAGGCACATCAAGACCGTGCCTCAGAGGCATCAAGGCACCGAGCAGATAGTTCCCCCACCCTCGGAATTTAGCGACTCAGAAAGCAAAGCCCACAGAGAGGGCTCAGCAGATGTGACCCAGGCCACCCGTAGTTACACTGTGGGTAGGAAAATCCTGATGACTGAAAAGAGCACCTTCCAAACGGTCGTTTCTGAATCGCCTCAGGAGGCTAGTTCAGGAGACACATCAGGGGCAGAAGCGACATCAGGTGTGAGCAGATCCTTTAGGCATATTCAGCTGGGTCCTGCAGAAACCAACACCTCTGCACACGTTGTCTTCCATGGACCCATTTCCAAAACATTTGCACTTGCTGGTTCGGTGGACTCCCCTGAGGTAGGCGAGGTCGCAGACAGTGGCAGAACACTGAGGCACGTTGCCCTGGGGCCCAAAGAAACTTCGTTTACCTTTCAGATGGACGTGAGTAACGTAGAGACGACCCCCCGCTGGACCCGAGAGGCCACAGTCCTCTTCCCCACAGGGACGGAAGCAGAAGCTCATAGTGTGTCTGACCGTGATGCTTGGAGAGATGCCAGCAGTAGGAGTGACCTGGCAGCTGGCGTGAGCTTTCAGGGCTCTGCTGGGGACAGACACCAGGCCCCCGGGGAAAAGGGCAAGGAGCAGGCTGAGTTTGATAAGATGGTGCAGCTGCAGAGGATGGTAGACCAAAGGTCAGTGATTTCGGATGAAAAGAAGGTTGCCCTCCTCTATCTAGACAATCAGGAGGAGGAGAATGAGGGACACTGGTTTTGATAAACATATTTTGTTTTAAATGCCATCTTACTTGGTAACATACCGACGCACAAAGGCCTTTACTTACTTTAGGGGAAGGAGGCGCACTCTTTATTAAAACCTCCCCCCTTTTTTACTTTCTTTAAAGAGTGCTCCAGGCAATGTCAATTTACTTGATAATCTGTAAAGATTTCAAACTAATTCATGCCTTAAAAGGCTTTGGAATTTTATTGAGTTGGAACTTTGACAAAAATATTTTTTATCTTTTTAGTCTTAAAAGCTCCTTGTTCTGGAGTTTTCTTTCTACTCTACCATTCTTGCACCAGGTCACAGAAATGCCTCACATCTGTTTGAAACTATATCTAGGTAAGATGCCTAAATGGTAATGAGATTAAAGTAATATATTTAAGAGTAAATTTTATTTGCATGTGCTAACATGAAATAGTAAACTAACATTTTAAGGGAAAAATGAATACATTTTTCTCTTTCCAAAGTCTTTTCAAAAAGAAATCATAGGAAATAAGCAGATTAAAAAAAAAACTAAATGATTTCATCTTAGGAAAAAGTTATTTGTCATAGAGTTAAATTCATTTAAAGACTTGAATGAATTGCTTTCTATGTGCAGAAATTTAAATAATATAGTATTTTATTTATGGAGAGGACAGCTCCAGCCTCCTGCAGTATATCAGATCAGCACACTAGCTATGTTTACATGAGTTCCTGGAACCCTGCACTGGGTCCAGGCAGGGACAGGGGCTGGGGGGATGATTATTGGGAATGGCTTACAGTACCAATTTTTTGCAGTACTAGGTTGTTTAGTGCACAGTCTAAATACTCTTTTTTGTTATAACCTAAGTTCTGGAGTAGTCAGCTCTTACCAGGGTATACTTGAGCTTTTCTGCACTTTAGCTTCTAAACATTTAATTTTACTGGTGGGAGGTAGACCCTGAAGACAATAAAAAGAACGTTGATGCTCAGACTGTAGCTGGACTCGTGGGATGGTCGTGCACAGTAAAGTTGAAAGCCCAGGTGGGCTGTGCCTCCCAGAGAAGCCCTTTCCAACCCACTGATGATGGGGTGGAGGCCTTTCTGAGCGCAAAGAGTTAGAGATGGAAAAACGGCAACCAACCTCATGGAGGTTTTTGCACTTTCGACAGAAATCATGACAGTGGCGGTGTTTTGTCCAGGGAAACAAATAATACACTAAATAGAATAAGATGTTTTGGGGAGGGAACTGGGTGCCTCTCCTGCTGCCCAGCCCTGAAGCACCCAGGAAGGGCCCTGGAGGAAGGCAGAGGCCCTACTCTTCTGGGCCACAGAGTGTGGCCCTGTAGATATACACCACTGAGTTTAAGATACTAGAATGGGTGTGTTCTGCTGGATTTGTTTTATTTTACATAAAGGTATTGTTTTTAAAGCTTCCTTCTTTAAAGGTGTAGCATCACATAAAAATAGTATCTCTAGGAGCACAGTATTTTAATCCAAACTAGTTTCTTTCACTTAATGTTGTCGAAACTGTACCGCCCCTAACTTTGTCATCCTCAGGTAGGACATGATGATGGAGGGCAGTTATGGAATTTGAGGGTCTTCCCTCTAGGTTTCACTGATGGCCCTCAGACCTCCACAACGCATATCTCCTCAGCTGCCAGGAATGGCTACAACAAGTAGTTTAGGGAGAGTGCGTTTTCCTAATCAAGAAGTGGAGGATCAATGCAGCACAGCTTTCAGGGTGATCTATTTTTAAAACACCGTGAAGCAGTGTATAAAAAGAAAGTAGATTTGAATTGCAAGTGTAAACCTTTGTTATCTGCCAAATGCACTAGTGATTGTCAGAAACTGGTATGGTGGTGACGGCTTTGTCAATGAAGACTTCTTGTTTCTAATATAATGATGAGTTGATTTTATGTTAGTTGTAATTGGTAATGACTTGTATAAGTTATTTATTGGTGAGAATTTGGTCAAGGTGACAGCCTACTGTTTGATGGCAAGACAGACTGATGATGGCGGGAGTCTATTATGTGTGTCTAAGTAGGCTTAGTTTAATGTCACTCTCCTAGCTTGTGACCTTGGAAATGAGGGCTAATGTGAATAGGTTTATTAAAGTCATGACCGACCTCCATTGGAAAATAAATGTCTTAGATCTTAATTTTTATCTCCATGTTGGAATGCATATCTTTAAGAAGTATCCTGACAAGAGTATTTACCAATATGGAGTCATGAGCTGTTGTTGGTTACTAAGTCTCTGGAACACCCAGGAGCAGGGTGTGCCCTTGACCCTGTGACAGGTCATGCCACAGCTCCATGTCCTTTAAAACCAGTCACTCTGGAGACAATAGTAGTCAACTGTGTGGTGGGACAGGGTAAGGACACAACCAGTCTTTTCACATTTATTGTTGTGTAGACAAAACAGTATTAATGGAATGTTTTTCACCTTCCCACTGGCTGTTTTGATATTGTTTGCTTAAAATGTATATTTAGAATGGAATCATCCAAAAAGCTGATCTTGCTAACCACCTGTGAAGGGATATGTCATAAGAATGTATAAAAATAAAAATCTAAGAAAAAATCCCACATTGTTCCTAAAGAGAATGAATGTTTTCCAGTAGGTGTTTTTGTGGTTTTTATTTAAATTCTAATTAAAGCATATATGTGTTTATGTGCATGTTTTTTTTATGGTGGCACAGAATCACTGGGGAGAATATATGTGAAAAGTCCCAGTTCTTTAATTCCTCACCTGAATCAGAACTCGATATTGTTAGCACAGAACTAGAAAGCATGGCAGACAGAGCATAAACCACTGGCTCGTATTCAAATACAGACTGGACAATTTGTGGTAAGAATGTCATCATGACAGCCTGGAAAGCTAGTGACAATAGTGTGACCAGCCATCCCGTTTGGCCTTGAATGGAGGGATCTCCTGGGACATGGGACTTTCAGTGCTAAAATGAGAACAGTCCTGAGCACACCATGATGGTTCATTACTAACCTTAAGTGCAAACCGGAATGGCTAATCATGGCCATCTCTTAGGAGCATGAAAAAAGTGCACTAGTTTGAGACAAAGGAGTAGATACCCTTACCTGTTTGTAGCCTTGTACAAAAACAAAATAAACCAAAACATGAATAGCTAGACTCTTCCTTTCATTTTGAAGTTAAAACATTTAATAGATGGGAGACATTTGATGGAACATTCCTAAATTCATTCTTTCTCAGGGTGGTGGCTAAATTTTTTAAAAAGTGTTTTAGTTTCTGTGATTACAAGATATTATCCTACAAGAAATAGAGGAAGAAATAACATCATAGTTTACATTTTGTTTTTTCAAAAACCTAGCATGGGCTCTTAGTCTGCTCAGGCTGCTATAACAGAATACCACAGGCCGGAGGCTTAAACAATGGACACTTATTTCTCACAGGTCTGGTGGCTCAAAATCCAAGACCAAGGTGCTGGTGGATTCATTCTTGGTGGGGGTCCTCTTCTGGTTTGCAGACGGCTGCCTTCCTGCTGTGCCCTCACATGGTAGAAAGATCATTTCTCTAGCGTCTTTTCTTACAAGGGCACTAATCCCATTTTTGGGGCTTCACCTTCATGTACTAATTACTTCCCAGAGGCCCCAGCTTAAATACTTTCACATTGGGCTTTAGGGCTTCAGCATAGGAATTTCTGAGGTGCACAAACATTTTTGAGGCAGACTCTGTGTGATGTATACTTAAAATGCTTTTCCACCATCCACATCAAAACCCGTGTCTTCACCTAGATAGAACACTTGGTGAGTAGTGACATCTCACGCCTTCTTTTAATGGTGCCTTCATCCCACAGGCCTATCTGGGATGGGTGAGTACGAGCAGGGGTGGCCTGTATAGTTAGCTGTCACACTGTCGAGGACAAGGGACCCAGCCTCCCTCCACCCTGCCACGAAACTTTGGTTTATTTCCCCCATCAGTTCTCAAGGTGGCCAGCACGAATGGACCCAGAGTGGTTTTGGCTTTCCTACTGGGTGTTGGAGCGGGAGGGGGCCGTGCTGCATCCTGCTGCCATATTAGCAGCAGCCTGCAGCCCTGCTGGGCCCTAGCCCATGGGATTAGGATGGGGACGAGAAGGAACAGCATTGCCTACACCGCATTCCCACCCTCTGTGTGCTCATTCACCTCGTTCCGGCACTGGACCTCACCACTGACAGCATGGAGAGAGGTGCTCAAAACATGCCCCTCTATCTTTCCATTCTTGAATGAGGATGGCCCCCCACTCCAAGAGACTAAAGACCACTGTGGACATGAGCACTCATCCCACCTCACCCTCTTACCGCCTACATGCTGAACCTGGAACACAACTGGGAGAGTAGGGGGCCAAGGGCTGTGCCAACTCCAAAAAAAAAGCTCTCCGGAGTGGCGGCCACAGTTGGCAGCAGCAGGGAGTCAGCATCCCTCCCTGCAGCTCCTCCGTGCCCGCCTCACTCCTGCTCAGCTCTCTTCACTCCCTTACACCTGCCTCCCCTGACCTCTAGGAAAAGTCAGGGCCATTTACCACCCACCCTGTGGTACCGGGCTCTTTCTCTCAGTTGTCATCAACCAACTCCACTATTATATGTTTAATGACTAGCGTCCACATTGGATGGCAAGCTCTGAGAGGATGGGGACTGTGTCTGTACTGTTTGTCGTCGTGCCCTCAGTTCTTAGCACACGCCTGGTACATCCTGGGTGCTCAACCAGATTCAATAAGCGTCTGAGTGCACGAGTGAGGAGAAGCTTCCTCGGTGCCCCTTTCCAGGCTCCGAGGAGCTCTGAGGCGGCTTCATTTTACAAACACATGCTGACCCCAGGACTTACAAATTTCCTTTTATTAGCATTTTATTCTCAATCCCTATTACCTTCCTATAAGAAAGGGCTTTCCCCAGAATTTTACTGCTCCAGATCTGACTCCAGGCCTGCACAAGGGGCTATACACCGTGTATGTATGTGTGTGTGTGTGTATATATATATATATATATACATACTTACATGATCAGATGTTGAGTCTACTTTCCTACACAGGAAGTTTCGAACTTTTGAAGAGAAGCCTTTCAGCCACAGTAGTGTTGATGGGTAAAAATTCTTGCTGGCAAGAAAAACCACTAAGGTGGTAAAAAGAAAAATGCTTTATAGCGGCGCCAGATCACCGGGAAGGGCATCCACTGTCAAAAGGTGGCCCATGGGAGGTTTATGGGATCGCTGTTGCATTTGGAGCAAACAGCCTAGAAAACCTGTCCAATGACTGTTGAAGTCCACCTCCTGGATGGAGAGAGATTTATAGAGCACCCTAAGTGTCAGCACCCAGGCATGAGCAGAGCTTTTGGTGGGGGTGGGCTCAGTCGGCTGCGTTGGGCCTGGCCTTCCCCAGCGCGGTGTGCTGCGGCCCGCAGGTGCAGAAGGCCGCCTTGGCTCTTGGGGGCTGCCGAGGCTTCACGGCCTTCTCGGGGGCCCTGCGAACAAGCAGAGGGTGGGGTGAGTGGGGCGCCCCTCGACCTCCCCACATTTTGCACCCAGTCTTCGCGGCTGTGAAGACAAGCCTGGCCGTTGCTGAGCTACGTTTCGTGAAGGAGCTTCAGGAGGGATTGTAAATGGGAAGAGACTCGTGGCACAGGAACAGAAAACGCAAGGTTTCTTCTCCCATTTTCTAATTTCTTGTGACCATTCTTGCTGAGCTGACACAGTCAACCCTCAGCTGCTAAAGGGGCCTAGGCCCAGCGGGTGGGCTCCGAGACAGCCCCCCGCCACACCCCGCTAGCTGTGTCCCGCCTGCGGCACTTCCCTGAGCAGGGCCTTGGCCGTCAGTCCGTGGGCTCTGGGTACGCAGGCTGTGCCATAGTGAAAACCAGAAGGCCGGCCGTCAAGGTGAAGTCAGAGGGCTCTCAGGCAGCCTGAGGTAGGGCTCCCGCAGGCCAAGCAGGGCTCTGTGCCCTTGCCCTCCAGCAGGTGAGATGACCTGCAGGCGGCCAGTCTGCAGGAGGACGAATCCCAGCCTGTGTTTCTGACATTCTTCAAGAGCTAATTTCTTCCTAATATCTGGCAAGAAGATATTTCACAACTGGGTATTCCAAGGAACTGGGCTTGCATAGTTTATGAGTTACGGGGAAGTCAGTTAGTAAAACTTTCCACGGAAAGTTCCGCAGAACCTCAGAGAACCAGCTTCATCTGAGATTCTGATTTCAGGGGAAATAGTGTGAGGGGAGGCCAACTCACTTGGACAGGACATCCATGGTCTGCTGGGTGGCCAGAGTCCTCTTGTCCTGTGGTCCATATAAGAGGGTCTGGATCTGAAGACACTGCAGAACACCAAGTAGTAATTGTGAGGTTATGGAAATGTCACTGAGAGCATTTTGCAGGAAAATCAAGTCTCCCTTAAATGAGAGAGAGAATACTTCATTCATAGACCCATGCTATGACGGAATTAGTGTATTCCGGGTTTCTTCCAGGAACAGTCTGACCTTCAATTTGGATGCCCTGAGGGATCCAGGAAACAAATGTACAGTTTTAGCACTGTTTTATAGAACTCTCTGTGACTATCCGTATGTAAAACTATGTTTAAAAGTTATGTTTCTAGAAAATAAAGGCAAGAACATTGCTATTGACCAGAGGAGGGGTCTCTAGATTCTAATTTTAAATGACCCTTGCTACAGCCCAAACAACTTTTCTTCTTTTTTAAATGTTTCTGGTTTTTTGTAAAGAAGTACTTTATCTTATATGGGCTTTCTATATTCATTACTATGCAGCAATTTCTTAGGAGTTGATTTATTTAGGAGTTAAATATTCAGCTGTATATTATCCAGGACTGGCTTTGGCTTGATTTCTCCCTTCTGCTTATTGTCCTGCCATTTGGTTGCTTATACTGGGCCAGGGATAGAGATGAGAGTTGTGCCCAAAATGGTCAAAATAATTTTGAAGAAGAATGAGATGGAGGAGCTTGCTTTGCTGAATGTCAAGACCTTTTATAAAACTAGAGTAATTAAGACGGTGTGGTTTTCATCCAGAGACAGACAAATATATCAACAAAACATGGCAGAGAGTCTAATACTTGATAGATTGACAGAAGTGGCCCTGAAGGGTCCATGAGGAAGAGCTGAACTAGTCAGTAAATGGAACTGGTTTTCCAAATGGAAGGAGATGGATCCCTACCCCATATCAAACACAAAAATCCCAGATAGATTGGGGAACTAAGTGTGAAATTAAAACTTGGAACTTAGAGGTGAAAATATTGAAGGATACGTTTATGATCGTGAGGTAGGGAAGTATTTCTTAGACAAGATCCAGACAAACCAAGAGTAAAAGACTGATGAAATTTAACTATATTAAAATTCAAAACATCTGTGCGCCAAAATGCACCCTAGGCAAGGTACAGACAAACCAGACTGAGGGAAAATATTTGCACAAAACTGGAAAAGGATTAGCATAAAGCACTCATATAAGGTAATGAGAAAAAAAGCCTACCAACAGAAAAATGATCAAAAGATATAAACAGATATTCAAAGAAGTTGAAAACAGAATGGCTAATAACCATGCCTAAGCTCACTAGTAACCAGTAAAGCAAACTAAAACTTCAATGAGATTGCCCCTTCACCTACCAAACTGCAAAAATTATAGTCTGATAATGATAACACCAAGCTTTGTCAAAGATACGAAGCAACAAGAACTCTTTTATATACTGATAGTGGGTGTTAAAGTTGGTACAGCCAATTTGGGAATATTTTGTAGAACAATTTGGGAATATTTAGTAATGGATAAGTAAATTGTGATATATGTGTATCTTTTGTGTATGATACCACACAAATTTTTGATGTATGTCGCCACATGGATGAATCTCATGATTATAAAGTAGAGAGGAAAAAGAAAATAGCAGATGAATGCATATAATATGTGTGTGCATATTTGTATGTAAAATAAAACCATAGTAAAATAATAAAGATGAGAATGATATCTAATTCAGGATAGTAGTTATCTGGAGATGGGGTGGGGAGGGGGCTTCAACTGTATAGGTCATGTTTTATTTCTTATACTGAATAGTAAACTCAGAGGTGTTTGTTATATTATTCATACTTTTCCTTATATCTGAAATATTTCATATTTTTAAAAGATTGAATTCATTTTTCTACATGGTAACAGCTAGAGTCAAAAAAGTGTGATGGTTTGGGGACATCATACTAAAGACTGTATTCATTCTGATTG
Organism: Balaenoptera borealis; assembly: GCF_965194805.1. NCBI lineage: Eukaryota > Metazoa > Chordata > Mammalia > Artiodactyla > Balaenopteridae > Balaenoptera > Balaenoptera borealis. Next base: position 135,168,111 of record NC_138866.1, on the reverse strand, counting down.
GGCAACTGTTTTTAGGTCTTTGGGAAAATTAACACGCAGGCAGCCAAAATCCTTTGTCTTTATGAGCTGTGGAAAACATCAAGACCATCGGAATGTTCGGTTCAATCTGAGGAATTGAGAATGTGGTTCTGGAATCTGAGAATGTGGTTGTCTTTTGGAGGAAGGAAATATTATTAGATGAAAATATGGCAGGATTTTTTATATAACAGAAAATATTCATTATTTCTTAGCTGAATTATATAACACCAAAAAAGGAGTAAACATTTTCCTGTTATTCTATTTAGTATATAATCCAAATTCTGTCAAGGCAAGGATCCTAGCCCTTCCGCCCAGCAATCCCCGGACTTTCTGAATCTGCACTGGGGCCCTGGCTTGGCCTAGGCAATGTGCTGCTCGTTCCCTGGGTTTGAGCTAGCATTGCTTTAATCCACAGAGAGATTGTTGTGACCTTGGAAATTTAGGAACCTTGAGAAAGTTCTGTGTTGCTTTGAGGGGAAGAAGATGGAGAGGGACACTCATGACACTTGATGTAACCTCTTTTAGCACTCTTCCCCGTTTGGCTCACAGCTGCTGGGAGCCTGGGTACTCGCCACCCAAAGCCCGGCAGAGAAGGCTCAGATGGGGACAGCGTGCAGGAAGCAAGCATGCTCTCCCTCATCCATGTTAGTCGGGGAGAGGCCTCTCTCCAGGGCTAACACATCTTGCCAGACAGACTTCATTTTCTCCTACCTGGCCAGGGATACATACCTTCACTCGGTGTAAAAGATCAGGTCTAATTTTAAACCCACCCAAACTTCCCTGTTTACATATTTATGAGTGCCTCAGATGCAGCTCATTTTGAGACGAGCTGATGTTGACATGCAATGGTGTTAATTCATTCACTGAAGCATTAGAATTTTACTGACATTATACTGATTATTTGAGAAAATCTGAGGTCTCAGGACACTCTGCCTTAAGAGATGGCCTCCAAAATCTGAAACTCAGGAGGAATTTCCATCATACTCCTTTGGTTATTGAAGTTTCTTCTCCCTGGCCCCTCATCCTCTAGGGAAGGAGATATTATACTATTAGCTGAATATTCACGATTCCTGGGAAAAAGGACATGGCAACTGACAGGACTTAACACGGATTCTCACCGGTTCTGCTAACCACATCTATCCCAGACCTTGTTGCTCATTTCCACTGGGGGTGTTAGGATAGTAGAGAGAGTGGAGTTAGGAGAGAGGGTCGTGGTTGGGTAAAGCAGCCCTTTTCAATAATCAAGCCCAGAGAGAGGTGAGCCCATCCCTATCCTACCCCCTATGCCCCAGCAGTCAAGACTCTTCTCTTTCTGGTGTTATTAGGGTTTTTTTTAAGGCTACTTATACTCACTAAGGGACTTTGCCCAAAACTCTAGCTGAAGAGGGAAGAGATGTAAAGGGATGTCAACTAGGAGAGGGAAACAGACCCTCAGCCCCAATCCCTTTTGTGATGACAATGCCCAGGGAGGCCATACCAGGCGCCTGAGACAGGAAAAAGTGGTTCATCCAGTAATTGAACTGGTCTTCAAATGCTACGTTTTTTAAAAAGTGAAATAATCCATTACTGACTTTTACTAGGAAACATCTTACATAGCTATATATTTATCTAAGAAACATAAATTGAATTTTTCAGTGTTCTGTGGCTCTTAGCTAAATTTGTTTAAGCATTTTTGCGTGAGGTAGGTTTTGTTAAAAACAGGTATTAGAGACAAAGTCAATAAATGTTAATTGAACCTGGCAGCCAGGCATTGTAAACATCTCCCTGAACTAAGTAAAGAACTCCTCAAACCTCGATAGGAGAACATTCTCCATCATAAATAAAGGTATTCTGTACTCTCCAGAATCTTCCAAGGAGGCCAGTGCACTCTGGTCTGAAATCAGCCTCCAAAGGGTGTTTCTTGTTTTCCTTTTGAGTGGACAAAAAACAAGTTTTGAGGATCCAGATGAAGTTTAGGAAGCCATTATATTGCTTGTGTTCTCTTTGATTTTACCTGCAGGGGTTGGGAGAAGTCACTTGTGTTTTTATTATACCATAGATACCAAACAAGGAGCTTTCCTCTCTCTCCCTGCAGGAAGACAAAAGGGAACTCGAGCTTTCACAGCAGCCTGCAAGCTGTCCCCAAAGGGGCCATGTTTGTCTTGCTCACCTTTGTGTCCCAGGGCCTTGCACAGTCCCTAGCACCTAAGATGAAATATTTGCTAAATGAATGAATAAGTAAGTAAAGCAAAAGGTCAACTGATGAAATTCTTATATGACAACCTTAGGACATGCCTGGACCACAGGGCTACTGAAACCTCTGGTAGGGAAGCTCCATTGTGGGTGCAGTGTTACAGACCTCCACCGTCATAATCTGGGCATGTTCAAGAGCAGAAAGAAAGAGTGCTGTCCCCCAGGTGCTGCTTTCTCTTAGGTGTCATTCATAAAGCCAGGGGAGTTAAGACGCAGTCTTAAGCATTTGATGAGAATCTTAAAAATTATATTTGACACGACTTTGAGTTTTGAAAGTTAGGTTTCTAAGGAGCCCAGGAGCCAAGGAATCTGGATAGGAGGCACCCGCTTGCTGTCCTCCTGGCTGTGGCCCACCTCTGTGCCCCAGAGCTCGCACCATTCCCTGTGTGGACATATGTGTGGACATAGCTCGCACCCTTCCCTGTGTGGACTGAGCCCTGTGTGGGCTCAGTGGCAGCTGCGGCTTGGAGGTTAGCTGACTCAGTCTACTCTGGCTTTAGAAAACCACAACAGTTTTAGAAAACCTGAACTCACAAGGAAGCATATTTTCTGATTTTGGGGGGATCTCTGAAAATCTACAGTTGGTACTCAGGGCCATTTCTTGTCATGGCAACGCCCCTGCAGAAGTGGGTTGGGGTGCCTGAGCCCTCCTTTTCTCCCTCAACCTTCGGTCTTAAGTCCTGACATCACATCATCATCTCTATTGGGAAATTTCCAACAGTGAAAGTGCTGCTGGGACACATCCTATTTATTAACAGAGGCGTTGCGGCCAGGCTGCAGCTAAAGAGCCATCTCAGTTGCAAGGCTATGCAACTCAATAATGGAAAATGGAGAAAGACATACTTTTTCTTGCCTGGGAAAGGTCTGTGCCAAGCCTGTGTATTTTGTCTTTACGTGAAATGAGAAAGCCAGAGAAAGGTAAAAAATTTCAAACGATTCTAATGCTCAGAATCTGAAATCACTACTCTTCTTTACACATATTATCTGATGCTAGAGTATGTCAATGGAGGAGAAGTTACCCAGGAACACATGAACTGTGCTGCTATTTTCATGTTAATTCTCAAGGTTAGTATTAAGAAGAAAAGAAGACGTCAGAAACCAAAATACATGGAAGTATGAAATGTCTTAAATGTTTAGAAAAACACAAATATGCTTTTCATTTACTAATCTTTACAAGGCAAGCAGAAATGATCACTTACTTGGGGAAATGAAAGGACAAACCAAGATACCGTTCATCAGACAGCATTGTCCTATAGAAACAGGGTCACACGGGGGTGGGGCTTGGTTTTCCCAAGCCCCTCAGAAACCAGCCTTGTCCTCTGGACCTGAGTCTTCTGCTGCAGGCACACATTCCCGCAGATGTTTGCTGAGCCCCTGCCAGACACCAACCCTGAGTCCACCTCAGTGATGAAGCAGGGGATGGGGGTTTCCAGTGTAGTGTGGGAGCCAGGCATTTAAAAATGTGTAAACAAACATAGCATAACAACTCATGGTAAGAGCTGTGGAAAAGAAAAAAGAACATGGGCTATGAAAGAATAAAGGGGGGGTGGTGTCAGTAGTGGTAGAGGGTACTTGGGTCAGTGAAGGCCTTTCTGAGGTGACATTCAAGTTGAAACCTGCAGGATGGGGAGTCAGCCATGTGAAGAGCACCAGGTCGGGGGGAGGTGGTGGTGGGGTTCCAGTCAGGAAGAGTGGCAAGTGTCTGAGGCAGCATACCCCGCCCCGCTCTCTCTCTCTCTCTCTCTCACACACACACACACACACACACACACACACACACACACTCAAACACGCACCTGCAGCTCCCTTACCTGGAAACCCACTAATTCTCAGACCCAAGGATTGCTGCACAGGTGGGTAGGAAGCCTCCCATGAAAGAAGTACAGATAGAGTAGGACCAGGGGCCCCGGGACAAGGGAAATGGGAGAGGAGGAAGAAAGGGAGGGAGGCCCGTCTGAAAAGCCCTCCCCGAGTAGCTACGATGCCTGTCTTGGAGTCGAGGTGTCATCCTTGCTGTCTCCCTCACTCGTCACCTCTGAGTTGCCAAGTGCCATGGGTTCTATATCCTACTGATGTCCCTTGACTCCCCCACGACTTTGCTCCAGCCCCTGGCCACTGTGTTGGAGCAAGCTACCATCATCCTTCTCCAGGATAACTGCAACACAAATATTTAGAGAACAAATGCATCAGCAGGACTTCCTGTGGAGGGGCCTCCTGCTGCGTACCCACATATAAATTCAGGCTTTATTTTTAGAGTGGACAGCCAGCTGTTTGTAGAAAAGCTGGGCTTGCCTATTTCTGAGCCAGACAGAGCAAGAAATCAAGCCCTCTTTAAAATTAAGCTTTTCAGCTCCCTCCTGCTGTGGAGCTCGGCCATCCGCCCAGTCCCTCCTGAGTTGGTGCAGTAGCACCAGCCATTCCCAGCATCACTCTTTCCACTTGCTAAAGGTCACACTGAATTTATGTGGAAGGAGATTTTGCCTTTCTCTCCATCCCTGGCAATCCACCCATAAACTCACAGTTCTCCTGCATCCAATGAGGTTTTGACAAACACCAGAAGGTCTCAGGCCAGGATGGTCTGTCCACACCCACAGTTCTGCACCCTCCAGACCTTGATGCCAATTTAGGAACTCCTGAGGCATTGTGCACCCACGAAGCCACGGGAAGCGTTCCCATACTGGAGGAGCTTTCCATAGCAAATGTAGCCTTGTCCTGGGCAGTCTGTGTTCAGTGCCTATATATGTTTTCTAAGGGACAGGGAAGGTGGGAGGTGCTGTGCCTGGGCTGCCATAGTTAGGGGGCCCGACCCCAAGGAGAGCAACTCTTCCTGGCAGCTGATGACACAGGGCATCCTATTGCCAGGAGACCTGGAATTCTGATTTCCACCCAGCCTATAGCAGGCAAGGGAGGCTCCATGTTTTCCCCACAGAAGGTTAAGTCCTTGACCCCTTTAACCATCAGCTTCCATTCTTATACTATATCAACCAATTTACAAACATCTCCAAGTAACTAATGAGTGCTTGAAGTGTCTTCAAGCACACTTCTCAAACCAAGAACAGGATTCTGTATACAAAATCAATGTCATTATGACCTTCCTTTCTTTCAAAAAGGATCTGAGGTGGATTGTTGCAGCCCAGCAGTGGGTTAGTCAAAGATGATTAGAAAAATCAAGATCAAGGGATCGAGGACGAATGAGACTCTACCCTTGAAAGCATTATGGGCTAACACAGGGCTCTGTGGGGACTCCAAACTTGGCTCTGGATTGCCTGGTATCCAGGAAAACAAGGAAAACACCACAAAAGCTAAAGGGAAAGTGAAACTAGGCGGGCCGCTGATGGAATGACAGGACATGAATCATGTATAAAATACAGCCGTCTGCAGAGGCTCTGTGTGTTTGGCCGGTTGGAGGAACAGCAAGGACCTGACAGCCTGTTCTAGAGACTTGACCTGTGGCCACGTAAGACCTGTCCAGGGTTGGCTTTCTCACAGTCAACCTATGAATACAAACCATTTTCTTTTGCCTTTCTTCAAATGATTCATCGTAGTGGGCTTTGAATTTCTTGGAGAGAGTGGTCACATAAAATTGTTATTCTTTTATGGAAAATGTTTATGTTCACAGCAATAAAGTAATCAGGCGGTGGATGGAACCCTGACGATGACAGTACCCGACAGCGAGGCCAGATTAAGACGGGACCCAACCCTGGTAACTGGGCCTGGGATTAGTCCTGAGATGCTTCTGACCTAGGAAACAGTCTTTGTGAATTCTTGTTTGCAGCCTTTTTTACCTGGATGAAAATCTAGTTCTCCATGTTGCAAAAATGGGAACTTTTGCAGTGGAAATTTCCAGCTGGAGCCAACAGAGTTCTCCAACGTTCCCCTGCAGATGCCTTTGAAAGAAAGATCAATAATATGGTTTTCTTTTCAGTAACTTAATCCCACTGTCTGCTTTGTTTCTCGTGCCTTCCTGTTTTTCATGCCCACAGAACCATGCCTGGGCCATTCAGCACAGGAGAGCACATCTGGAAAGTCCAGTATTCAATGGATTCCTGCTCCAGAGTTGAAAATTTGGGGGATGCAGCTGTTGTTGTGATAAAAACAAGAGAAACGCTGGGCCAGCGGCTTTTGAGAGCTGCTGCTGCTGCTGGCTCTGTGGAGCCCAGCACTGAATACGGCATCTGAGAAAGTCCAGCTCAGGAGCAGATGTGAGAGGCATGTTTAAAGCCCTGTGTGTGCCCTGGTGTTCATGAAGCGGCCAGCCCTGTCCTCAGGTGGGTATGCGGGGACCAGTGGAAATAAGGACTGTGTGTACCACAGCGGCCATGACCTGCAGACATACACGTTTCTACCCTTTTCTCTCTGACTCCGGCAAGTGGCCAGATAGCTTTAAAATGTCAAAATCATTGTTTTTAGGACTGATTGGTTAATGAGGCCAAATGAAAGGTAAAAATGTCACCAACTTCCACTGCAGGCTCTGGGAGTGATGAAACCTGGAGTTTCTTGGAGCTGAGCTGATATTCAGCCCCGTGGGTGGGCCTGGGGCCCAGAGCAGTGATTCTCAACTTCCCCCTGGAAGCTAAAATGCAGGTCCCTGGGCCCCTGGCCCTTTGCCCCAGACTCTGGTTCAGAAGGTGAACCTAATGCAGGGGGTTTAAGACCCACGCTTGGCAAACCACTGGCATTAAGGAAAATGTGGGCTTTATTTAACAGTAACTTACCCATAGACAATTCACTTCTAGGAGCCTCAGGCCCCTCGTCTGTAAATCAGAGCTATTAAGGTCTGACCTGGAGGGTTGCTGTGAGGGTTGGGAACGATGTATGAGCTGCCACAGCAGCAGTAAGCCTGGCCCCCAGTGTGTGGTCAGTAATGGAACCAGCCTGGCCCCACTGGAGTCAGCAGGGCCACATGAAGGTTTATGTGGCTCCAACGCAAATTCTTGCACGTCTGCTAACATTTGCCCCCCTCCCCTATTCCTGGGTCCCTCCCCTCTCTGGAGTTGAGTGTCTAGGCTGAACCCTCAGAAGAGTTTTTCCATATTTCGTCTACCCTCCTCAGGGGAGAAATGAGGAAGGGGGAGCAAAGTGGAGACTCCCAAGGGCGGGTGGTGTGCCTTGGCCAGGACAGCTCCGCCCTTTCCTCCATCTGGGCCCTTCAGCAGACTGCACTCTGCACCCGGGCAGGGCCTGGCACTTACCAAAGCAGCCCCACTCACCTTGCCTCATACCGGCCTCAGAACAACTGTGGGAGTGAAGGAAGGCTTGGGGTTGCTGTTTTCTCTGTTTTACAGATGAGAAAACTGAGGCCTCTTGCCTCGATTCTTGGGCCACTCCACTCCATTCTCAACACTGTCTTCACAGTGATTTAAAAAAAAAAAAATCCAAAGAACAAATATAGACCTATTGTGCCCTACTTAAAATTCTCTCAGTGGCTCCCAGATGCTTAGAGCCAGGTTCAGAAAACTTTTTCTGCAAAGGGCAGGTGGTAAATATTGTAGGCTTTGTGGGTCAAGAGATAAAAATCGAGCTACTATGTAGGTACTTAACCTAGCAAGAGAGGAAACAAATGTCCACAAACTTTTGTCGATGAAATTTAAAGTATAATAATAATAAGTACATTTTTTGGGTAATCTAGTTCTACTAATGAAAATAATGGATTTCTTTTCTTGGGGGGAGGATAAAATTTCACTTAGCTGCGGTTCAAAGTCAGTGTTCTCTATCAAATCAATTTATGATCACCTGTAAAATGGTTACAGATTTTATAATCATCTGTAAAAAACCATTTTTAACTAAGGGGCCACACAAAAACAGGTAGTGGGCTGGATTCAGCTTGCAGGCCAACGTTTGGGACCCCAGCTTAAAGGATCAAGTCTCAGCCCCTTAACTTGCAAACATGCCAGCGAGGTCATTCTCAGCCGCTCCTCTGCAGACAGGTACCCCAACTGCTTTTTGCTTCTTAAATAGGCTTCACTCTCTTGCCCCTGAGTCTCCTCTTCCACCTCGTTTCCAACATGGGAATTCCTGTCTCTGCTAGGCTATGCTCTTTTTCAGGAATACTTATCTGGACACCTTCCCTAATCCCCTTTCTCCCGTTGATCACAGTGTGGACCTGTAGCACAATACTGAGCACATAATATCAGAGTTAGGGGTTTACAGTCTGTAATTCCCCTAACTGGGACTGGGACTCTCTTAAGGGAAGGGGCTATGGCATGCCTATTATACTCAATGCACATGCCCCCAAATAGGGAGGGGCTCTAGTGACCCTGTCCCAGGTCTTCTAACTATGGGACCATGTTTCTTGCACCACCTCCACTGCGGGCCACCCATCAGCCTCGAAGGCACCATGTTCTTACTCTCCACCACACCCCTGGCCTCAGCTGATTGATCTGGGGTGGGCACTGGATCCAAGCCAGGCCTCTCAATTTTTCCCTGAGAACTTCCAAGCTGTGACTGAGAAATGGCAGCAGGGGTAGGAAGTAAAACTCTGGGGGGCTGGCCACCATGATTTCCATCTTGAGGGGAGATGCTGCCATGAGAGAGGAGTAGGGGGAGGTGCAGAGAGAAGCAGGCGGACTCCTGGGCAGAGAGAGCCCTGGTGGCATTCGAGTCTGGCCTTGGCACTTTCTCCCAAGTCTCCGCTGTGTTCCTGTCCTGCTAATCACGTGCCTGTCAGCGCTTCCTTGGAAACCATAAGACAACAGACAGTCCTTTATACCTGAGCTAATTTGAGTTGTATTGTCAGTGGCAACCCAAAGACTCCTACATATCCTTATCTTGGCATTCTCTCCACTGTGCCACTGGTTTCCAAACTTTTTTAAAGCACAAGAAGCCCCTGTTCAAACAAAATCTTACTTGGAAGCCCAAGCTGTGAAATAGATGATAGCATAGAGTAGACTGCACAATATGGACTGCCTGGTGCTAAATCCCCACTCTGATGACTCCTAGCTTTGCAATCAAGGCTGAGACACTTATCCTCTCAGCCTCAGTTTCCCTCTTTGTAAAAACAGAGAGTAGAGGTATCCAACTCTTAGGGTTACTATAGGGCTTAAATAAGTTAATAGATAAAAATCATTTAACTCACTGCCAGAGATATAACAATCACTCAGTAAGCATTAGCTTAAAAGTGGGGGATGGAGAAACCCAGAGCAACTGCCACCCTCAGCTTCCTTTCTCACCTCTTCCCTCATGTCTTTGGCACATGTGTAATGTTTAAAATTATCTGAAATGATTGGTTTAATATATCTTCCTGCCTAGACTAGAAAGTCACACAAAGACAAGAAGCATATTTATCTTGGTTATTCATTGTCTTTCTCCAGTTCTGCCTAGCACAGTAATTGGCCCATAGAAGATATCCAATAACTATTGTTGACTAATTGATAATAAATATATGTTGTCTCATTAAAAAATAGGCACCACACATGTTACCAAATCTGGTGCTTTTTGCAGCAGAATCAGAAGTCATAAAAAGAGAAAAAAAGGCTTGACCTATAGGACAGCCCACTCAGAACTGAAGTTAATTCTTTGGTTTGGGCAGTTAGATTACTTAAAGGTTCCCAGGTTTTCACCATTTTAAAACTAATTGATGTTATGAAAACACAACATGACAGAACTTATAAGATGCATTTAAAGCAATAATAAGAGGACAATTCATAGCCTAAAACACTTATATCAATAAAAATAAAACCCAAATGAATTAAATTCCCAATTCAAAAAGATAGGAAAAACTCCAACAGAGTAAAACAAAATAAGTCACAAAGAAAGAAAGAATAAAGATAAAATCAGAAATTAATGAAATAGAGAATAGGAAGGCAATTTATCCATAGAATTCAAATCCTGTTTCTTAGAAAAATTAACAAAATAGACAAACCACTAACTAACTCAGTCAAGAAAAAAAGTGAGAAAATCCAAATAAAAAACTAAGAATTACAATGGGAAAATAACTATTAAAAAAGTAAAAATTTAAAAAATCCATGAGACTACTTGGCAAATCTCTATGCAAATCAATCTGAAAACGTGAATGAAATAGATAATTACCTAGAAAAACACAGTTTACCAAAATGACCCCATTAGAGATAGAAAGCTTCAACAGACCAATTTGTTTGTAGAAGAAATAGAGAAAATTGTCAAGGAATTTTCCCCCCTAAAAGCACCATGCCTAAAGAGTTTTACATGTGGTACAAACTTTCAAAGACTAGATAGTTTTAATGTTGTATAAAATCCTTCAGTGCATAGAAAATAAAGGTAAACTTCCAAATTATTTTTATGAAGCAAAATAACATTGATACTTAAACAAATATCACTTACAAATGTTGGTGCAAAATATTTGCAAAAAATAAATGTTAGCAAACAGAATCAACATCACATTGAGAATAATTCATTATGACTAAGGGGATTTATTCCAGGAATGCAAGGTTGGCTCAATATTATAATAAAATGCACCATATTAAGTGATCTAAGAAGAATCATCTGATTATCTACATTGATGCTGACAAAGCCTTTGATCCAGCAATTATTTCTAATTTTAAAAAAACCCAGCAATTATTTCTAATTAAAAAAACTCATGAAAATAGAAATTCATGGATACTTCCTTAGCATGATAAATATATATAAATCTTTGTCCAAAGCTAGCATATATTAAATGAGGAATCACTAGAGGCATTTCCATTAAGACCAGAAACAAGGCAAGGATGCCTATTATTCCACATTATTTATTACTGTTCTGGAGGTATGAACCAATTCAATTAGACAAAATAAATCAATCAAAGGCATAAAACTTGGAAAACAAAGTAAAACTGTTTGCAGATGATGTAACAGTACACCTGGAAAACTTGAGAGAATCAGTGCTCAAATTAACTCAAGCAAGGAAAGAATTAAGCAAACTAGCAGAATATAAAATTAACACAGAGAAACCTATAGTCTTCGTATACACAAAAATAACCAGTCAAAAGGTGTAACAGTGGATAGAACTCCACTTATAGTAGCATTAAAGAAGATAAAATGCTTAGAAATCAACTTAGTAAGAAATGTACAAAACCTATATGAGGAACACTTTAAAACGTGCCTGAATGATACAAAAGTAGACATGAACACATATAAAGACATCCCTTGTTCTTTGGTAGAATGACTCAACATCATAATGATGTCAATCCTCCCAATGTCCATTTACAAATAAAACAATTCTCCAAAAAATACCACTAAACTTTTTATGGAGCTAGATAAGTTGATACCAAAATTCATGTGGAAAGATGAAGATGCCAGAATATCTAGAAAATCTGATATACAAAAACCACAAGGGAGGCTTCCCTGGTGGCACAGTGGTTAAGAATCCGCCTGCCAATGCAGGGGACACGGGTTCGAGCCCTGGTCTGGGAAGATCCCACGTGCCACAGAGCAACTAAGCCCGTGCACCACAACTACTGAGCCCACACGCCTAGAGCCCATGCTCCACAACAAGAGAAGCCACCGCACTGAGAAACCTGTGCACCGCAACAAAGAGTAGCTCCCACTCCCCGCAACTAGAGAAAGCTTGCGTACAGCAATGAAGACCCAATACAGCCAAAAATAAAAAATAAAAAGAAAACCACGAGGGGAGTCTAATCCTACCAGGTACTATATCATGCTATGAAATCTCTATAATTAAGGCAATGAGGTACTGGGATTCAAATAAACAAAGAGAAAAGTGGAATAGAAAGAAATCCAGAAATAGACTCAAGTACATGTGGAAATGTAGTATGTGACTAAAGTGTTAACTCACTGGAGCATAGATGGACTCTCTAATAAAATGGTGCTGGACAACTGGGCAGCCATTTGGGAAGAAGATAACATTAGATCCATACCTCATGCCATCCACACAAACTCCAAATTAAAAAAAAAATAAACATAAGTACTAGAAGAACACACAAAGAGTTCCTCTATAAACTGGGTGTACAGAAAGAGTAAAATAAAATAAGATTGATAAATTATGCTATGTACAAATTTAAAATTATTTTCATAGTAAAGAATAATTGATAATTTATTTAAAAATCTATGTGCATAAGAGGATTACTGTACCTTTTGCTCCAAAAAGTGTGAGCTGAGATCAACTGCAAAAGGGATGTCATCTTACATAAATAAGCCACTTGTAAAGTTTCATTTAAAAAGAGTGTGGGGCTTCCCTGGTGGCGCAGTGGTTGAGAATCTGCCTGCCAATGCAGGGAACACGGGTTCGAGCCCTGGTCTGGGAAGATCCCACATGCCGCGGAGCAGCTGGGCCCGTGAGCCACAGTTACTGAGCCTGCGCGTCTGGAGCCTGTGCTCCGCAGCAAGAGAGGCCGCGATAGTGAGAGGCCCGTGTACCGCGATGAAGAGTGGCCCCCGTTTGCCACAACTAGAGAAAGCCCTCGCACAGAAACGAAAACCCAACACAGCCATAAATTTAAAAAATAAATAAATAAGTAAATGAAACTTAAAAAAAAAAAGTCAATTTGGTTATAAAAAAAAAGAGTGTGGTGGAGGGAGAGAAAGCTACCTGTGGGGAAGGGTGGGAGGGTTTTTTTCCGCATTAGTTGGGCTGCAGCTTTACCTTCTTCAGTTTCTTGTGGGCCCCGCTCTGGTTCCCCTGTGCCAGGTCAGCCCCGCCCAGGAGCCGGTATGTCTCTGCCACCTCGGGACTGAGATCACCAAACACTGCCACTTTGGCCTCCAGGGACTCTCTCAGGATGGAGGTAGCTCTCTGTGAAAGGAACAAAAAGCTGTCTGGTTAAATAAAAAGTTCAAAGCTGGATAAAGATCAGTGCCTCCTAAGAAAATGATGTAACTGATATGTATTTTCACTTTTTAGGGGAATGAGTTTGGGTAGAGTGTCTCATGAGCTGAGCCTACTTTCCTCCTTAAATAGGAATCAGGAAATAATATACATGGAGTGGGGGGGGGGTTGTGAGGGACAGGAATGGTTTGAACTCTGAAGAGAGAATGCATAAAGGAGCCCTGGAGAAAAAGCCATCTCAGATGTTACAGGAACCCATTTTAGTTGAGTAGTAAGAAGAAAAGCTAACATGTACTGCATCGTGTCCTTTATGTGGCAAGAACCGTGCTAAACAGTTTATGTGTGTGAGCTCATTTAACTTGCACCATCTCCTTTAGATAAGGACAATTTTAATCCTTGTTTGACAGAGGAGGAAACTGAGGCACAGAGCAGTCAAGAAACTTGCTCAGAGTCAGCCCATCAGTGGCAGATCTAGGATCTGGATCCTGCCAGTTTTAATCCCTCTTAGTTGCAGGCTCTTCTCCCTCTGTGCACAGTGATGTTCTTATGTAAGTGAAAACTACAGAGTTTCCTGGCATTTATCTACTTACAGAACATCCAGAACGTATTCCAGGGTTTTCCATTTCTCACAAGAAATAGTTCAGGAAACCAAAAGCAAACATTCCAACATGGTGAAAAGTTAAATATATTTGACATCTTGTTTGGTTTATCTGATTTATTTATACCAACATGGAATACAAAATATGAGTTGGTATTAATCTCTTCAGCCATACACCAAGACATACAGAGGGAAAGCCCTGTATGTCGGTCTCCCATGTTTCTCCTGAAATTCTTCTACGATCTTCTACATGAAAGCATGATTACAGGTAGAGATCACAAACGCCCAATTTAAGAGCCAAATAGGGACTTCGCTGTTGGTCCAGTGGTTGGGACGTCGCCTTCCAGTGTGTGTGGGGGTGCGGGTCTGATCCCTGGTCGGGGAGCTGGGATCCCACATGCCTCACGGCCAAAAGCCAAGGCACGGAACGGGGGCAATACTGTAACAAATTCATTGAGGACTTTGGGGATGGTCCACATCAAGGAAATCTTTAAAAAAAAAATATGGGAGAAATAAGTGGAACTTAAAAGAAAAATAGAGCCGAATAAAGCAGGAACCAGTGAAGGAGCCTTGCCCACCGCATAGCCCTGAAGGCATCCTGCTGGTGCTCCCCAGATAGAGAAGTTCGCAAGGCCTTTACTCATTTTATTGGCAAGAATATGAATTAGATGCTGGGGGTGGGATCAGGGAACCACGGTAAAAGGCACTGTTAAGGCAGAAACAATTTCTCAGATGGAAATATAAATCACTGCTGGGAAAGAGAAACTGTAAATTGTGAAGTGTGTGACCCACCTTGGTATGGGTCTTGCCTGATGCAAAAGCCTGTCGTGTCCCTTCCCAGTGTCTGTGATGCAACTGTTGGGTTTGGCAATTTTTCCATGAAAATTGGTTGTCAGGCTTGGAGGGGCCAATGACGGAAAGAAGAGCCAGACACCTTTTCCTAAATGAAGCTCTCAACGCTATTTACAGCCTGATTGGGGAAACTAGAGATAGATGTGCATGAACTTGAATGGCAAGTCGAGATGGCAATGGAAGAGATGCCACATGGATATGGGTTTAAAGTAAAGAGACTGTGACAGTCTCTGAGAGTTAGAAAAGCTTAATGGAGAGAAGTGAAGAATAAATAGGATTTAGGTGGACTAAGAAGAGGGCATGGGAACCTGGAGCACAGTGGGAGCTGGGGGAAGCACACGGCACATTCAAGGCCAGTGAGGGGAATCAGGCAAGCTGGTGAGTCCTGAAGGATGGATCTACATTAGCCAGGAGATCAATGAGGAAGAACCTTCCAAGAGCAGGAAACAAAAGCTGACACTGCCCAGAAGTGGGGATTAGAAAAGGACACTGTGGCTGGAACACAGATCAGGGGAGGGGGCAAAATGAGCACATTTTAAAAAAAATATTTATTTATTTATTTGGCTGCGTCGGGTCTTAGTTGCGGCATGAGGGCTCTTTCGTTGCAGCGCATGGGCTTCTCTCTAGTTGTAGCATGCAGGTTTCCTCTCTCTAGTTGTGGCACACGGGTTCCAGGGTGTGTGGGCTCTGTAGTTTGCGGCATGTGGGCTCTCTTGTTGAGCCATGCAAGCTCAGTAGTTGTGGTGTGCAGGCTTTGTTGCCCCACAGCATGTGGGATCTTAGTTCCCTGACCAGGAATCGAACCCACGTCCCCTGAATTGGAAGACGGATTCTTTACCACTGGACCACCAGGGAAGTCCCATTGACAGGTTAGAGTTGGAAAAAAAATCTGTATAAATCAAGCATGTGGCTGTCTGGTAGTTGTTAGGCTTTTTATGGAATAAGTTCCCAAGGGTTTAACTACCAATGAATATAAATTCTGGGTCTGGTTCCATTTTTAAAAGCCATGGAAAACATGCCTGTATGGTTCAATGGACAGTGAGCTGTAACTTCTGCACTGTGTAGTTCTTATTAGATATGCAAATTTCATCCATTAGCTAAGATAATAAGAGAGGAATTAGACATACTAACTTCCACCCTCTATGCCAGCCAGAACCACAGGCTGTGGTAAGCAGAGTCTGTCCACTGAGTTCTCAAGGTTTCTAGTCCTTTAAGATACTCTACAGGTGGACATGGCATCTACGTTCTCATGAACTCTTTTGTTTCCCGAGAGCGAATATCTGGGAGCTGCCCAAGAGTGGCTGCCTGGACTTATTTATCCCTCTCCCCGTGGAGCCTGGCACATGCCTTGCACATGGTAGATTCTTAATGTTTTCAGAGTGCAGGAGTAGCCCTCTGGATATCAACTGGGTCGCCCAGGTAAATAACTAGTCAGCTGTGGTCCAAACTCACTTACCTCTTTTTGTCCAGTGACTTGTAGAAAATGGCAATAATCATCTTGAATTGAAAGAAATTTGGCTTTTCCAATCCCTTCAGCATCCTTAAGATTAGCCATGCTATCTTGAAAATACTGCTCAGCCACATCTGAAGAAAAGCATCACAACAACAATTTTGAAAACAGCTTGCAGATTTGAAATGGAAACAGAATAACTATGTGTTTAGTGATGGTGATCTATCTGAAAATAATAAGTAATTGGACAAGATAACCCAGTTAAGGAAACTGTCTTTTGTCAATTAATCTGACTGTTTTATTAGACAGGGTCTAGTTCTCAGAAAGATACTGCAATTTATTTTCGTTGGTTTTCATACATCTTCCCTTTCCCAGTGATACAGTAAGCAAAGTTAATGCAAACAGGGAAACTATCCCCTAGACCTGACACATTGTTAAGTTTTCAGATTGATTAACCATTAATTCTTTGTAAAACTCTGGTTGCTCCTCACTGGGGTTAGGACTCCAAGGATCCACTGACTTTAATGGACTCTGTAATCTTGGAATGTAGCTTGATAACCCTAAAATTCTGGAAAATATGGCTGACATGCTGCTGAAGGAAAAACCTGAACCATTCCAAACACTTAAACATACTGGTTATAATATAACAAAAATATTTGTAAATATTTGCCAATCTTGAAAGCAAAAAAAGGAAAATCTCAGGTATGGAAAATGAAGAGGAAACTAAAAGCCAAAGCAGGGAGGGGGAGCTAAAGCTGAATGGTCCATGAGGGGATTAGGAAAAAGGTGTACTGTATTCCAAATGGGGTTTGATAAGCCTGAGTAGGGTTGGAGATGAAGCTTGAGGCCTGTGTGTGGTAGGAAGCTGGAATGGGGCTCCCTGAAAAAATCCAGTGTTATAGGCAGATTTCTAGGATGTCCCCAAATGACCCTCAACCTTGATTATGCCCTCCTCTTTGATTATGGGTGGAACTTATAAATATGCTGAGATATTACTCCTGTCATAAGATTATGTTATATGGCACAGTTGACTGTGAGAAAGCAAGATTACCCCTTGGGCCTAAACTCATGACACCAGCCCTTTAAAAGCAGAGTTTTCTTCAGTTGGAGGCAGAAAAGGAAGGCAGAGAGATTCGAAGCATGAAAGGGATTTGAAAAGGAGGTTCTCCATTGTTGAGGTGGAGGGGACCATGGTACAAGGACTCAAGAGTGGCCCATAGGAGCTGAGAGAGGTCAATATTCAGCAAGAAAATGGGGACTTCAATCCTACAACCACAAAGAACTGAATCCTGATAATAACAGGGATGAGCTTAGAAAAGGACCCCATGATCCAGATGAGAATGTAGCTGGCTGACAACTTGATTTTAGCCTGAGCAGAGATGCCAGCCTTACCATGCTAGACTTCTGACTGACAGAATTGTGAGCTTAAACTGGGTGTTTAAACAACCATAATTTGCTATGCAGCAAAAGAAAACCAATATAGCCAGGAATCCCTAAAATTGAGATAAGAACAATTGCGCTGGTCCAAGGAGAAGCTTCAAGGCTGTCCCTCCAGAGGCCATGGCTAGAAAAAGAGCATCTGAAAGAAACTGGGACACTGCACATGAGGCACGCACATGTTTGAGGGCTGAATTTGCACCACCTACATGATTTGGAAGTCCTTTTTTTGTTTTTTGTTTTAAATTGTTCCACATCCCTCTCCCTCCCTCCCTCCTTCCCTTCTTTCCTTCTTTCCCACCCTCCCTCCCTCCCTTCCTTCCTGCCATGCTGCAAAGCTTGTGGAATCTTAGTTCCCCAACCAGGGACTGAACCCAGGCCCATGGCAGTGAAAGCACAGAGTCCTAACCACTGGACAGCCAGGGAATTCCCTTGGTTTGGAAATTCTGAACCAATAAATTAAAGTAGAAACTAAGGGCTTAATCTCCAAAATATACAAATAACTCATACAACTCAACAACAAAAAAACCAAACAACCCAATAGAAAAATGGGCAGACGACCTTAATAGACATTTCTCCAAAGAAGACATACAGATGGCCAGTAGGCATGTGAAAAGATGCTCAACATCACTAATTATTAGAGAAATGCAAGTCAAAACTACAAAGAGGTCCCATCTCACACCAGTCAGAATGGCCATCTTTAAAAAGTCTACAAATAACAAATGCTGGAAAGGGTGTGGAGAAAAGGGAGCCCTCTTACACTGTTGGTGGTAATGCAAGTTGGTGCAGCCACTATGGAAAACAGTGTGGAGGTTCCTCACTGTTACTCAGTGTAGAAACTTCTAGCACTTAATTCTTTTCCACCTTTTCATATTAATTTATTATGCTGAGTCTTGCCAAGCTCAAAAAAAACAACAAAAAACAAAAAACCACTTGTGGAGGAGGGGATGTTGGGAAAGCTGTAGAAGGCAAGAAGCATCTAGAATCCCCCAGGGTTATTTTTTTCTTTGGAAAAAAACATCAGAGGGCCTGGCAGATGGTGGAAACTGTGGCCCACTTAGGAAAAAAGAAAAGCCCACTTACCTTGTTTCCTCTAAGTCTTAAACATAGTTCATTTTCATTTTATGTGGATGATACTAAGAAGTCAGACCATTTCTTTGATAGAATAAGTACAAAATCTTAAGATGTTTTTTGAAAGGAAGCTATTAGCATTTATTAATGAATCCTGTTGAGACATTTCGTAAAGAGAAGTATGCATTCCTAGCAAGCTCTGTCTCCAAACTGTTTTTACTTAGGTAAAACTAAAAATAGAATTACCATATGATCTAGCAATCCCACTCCAGGGCATATACCCAGACAAAACTATAATTCAAAAAGATACATGCACTGCTATGTTCACAGCAGCACTATTCACAATAGCCAAAACATGGAAACAACCTAAATGTCCATTGACAGATGAATGGATAAAGAAGATGTGGTACATATATACAATGGAATATTACTCAGCCATAAAAAAGAATGAAATAATGCCGTTTGCAGCAACATGGATGCAACTAGAGATTATCATACTAAGTGAAATAAGTCATAAAGAGAAAGACAAATACCATATGATATCACTTATATGTAGAATCTAAAATATAGCACAAATGAACCTATCCTATGTATTAGAAACAGACTCACAGACATAGAGAACAGACCTGTGGTTGCCAAGGGGACTGGGGGTGGGGGAGGGAAGGACTGGGAGTTTGGGGTTAGTAGATGTAAACTATTATATAGAGGATGGATAAACAACAAGGTCCTACTGTATAGCACAGGGAACTATATTCAATATCCTGTGATAAACCATAATGGAAAAGAATATAAGAAAAAGAATGTCTATAATGTAGAAACTAGCCTGAAAGTGGAAAAATTGTAAGACTCCAGCACAGGGGTCGCAAACTTATTCCATAAAGGACCAGATGGTAAATATTTTAGGCTTTGAGGACTAAATAGTCTCTACTGCAGCACAAAAACAGCCAGAGGTGACACATGAAATGAAGGAGCCCAGCTGGCTGTGTGCCAAGGAAACTGTTTACAAACATGGGAGGGGAGCTGCATTGGCCTGTGGACCGTAAGTTTGCTGACCCCTGCTCTAGCAGAGGGAAATGTGATTGTCTTCCTCCCTCAGGGACGTGGGACACCTCTCCCCGCCACCCCGAAGTGCCTGCTGGAGACAACCTCACGGGGACACGTGACAGTACATAAAGTTTGTTGGGGACAATTGTGAACCATACATACAGTGGTCTACTTAAGATTTCCATTTGGAAATCTCATATGTACTGTGTAGCACAAATACACATGAGCAAAAAGATCAGATGTTTTCTTTGGCTTCTTTAGACTTCCTCCGTATTTGGTTATTTTCCCTTTCTCACCTCTAATTTTGTTTTTGTGCTTTCTCCCCATTTTTCTTGATTAGACAGGACAGTGTATTATCTATTTGGATATTCTTCCAAAGAGTGGGCCCTCAAATTAGTTTTTCTCAGACTGTGATGTGAATGCCAGGTGCTTCCAAAGAGGCCTCCATGAACGCAGGGCTCCAGAATTCACGGAGGAGCAAGGATGGGGCCGGCCTGCGCAGACTGTGGTAGCTTCTGGAGGCGGGAGTGAGTGGGAAGGAGGGCAGGCTCCGCAGGTCAGGGACTGCATGCGTCAGGCTCCAGCGCTGCCGCCTTCCGGCTGTGCGCCTCCATTGTTGGCCTCAGCTTTTTCACCTCAAAGAGGAACATTTAGGCTAGCGCCTCCATTATAGGGTTGTCGTAAGGAGTAAATGGGTTAATGCACACACAACTGATGACGTGCCTGACACCTAGTCAGTGCTCAATAACTGTTAACCATTTTAGTTTCAGGGACAGTTCGATCACTGTGGCTATGGGCCTCCCTCATCCATACTAGGCTGACCAGCAGGCACACTGGAAGCAGAGATGGACGTGCAGAGGACAGGAACACTTGGAAAACAGACAGAGTGGTCAAAAGGCACAGAAGCTGGGATCATGTGCAGATAAACGGCTCTGTACACCTCAAGAGCTCTGAGAACAGCCCTGAAATTCACAATGAGCATGGTGGGTCTCCAGAAACGATTCAAGTACATCCCATGTGATCTGTTGTAGAAAGGAGAGAAGTAAACACTTGGCAAATGTGTCTGTCAAATCCAGGCAACCTAAAGAAAACTTAGGTGTGAAAACAAGTAAGTTTCATTTATCTGCAAGATTTACTTTGCTTAGGATCTAGGCGGTTGCCAGATAGAAGCGAGAATTAGGCTGGGAGGTGTTGCCTTTCAGAGAGGTCTCGGTGCTGACTGGCCCCAGACTTTGTGACTAGACAGAAGTCTATTGAACTGGAGTCCCTGCTCCACTCTTTCAGTGGGGGTCTGTCCACTGCCAGACCAGCAGATGGATTTCTAGAGTATTACTCAAATTTTTTCTTGGTAGGAGAAAATTTTACTACTGTACATGAAGAATGTTACATCTCTTTAGTCCTTGCTGGCTCATGGGAGAAAATATTACAGATTAAATGTTCAAACTACGTATTAACTTTGGTTGCTTTGATAATCTGATGACAGCAAATGTGGGGATGATGTGGCATTTATTTTGTTGATTCTAAAAGCACTACAGAGATGTATGTTCCATGTCTAAAAATTAACAAGTCTATTCAGGAATGGAGTACTGTTGATATTTTAATTTTCTGTCTAATTGGGAATTGACCAAAGAATGTAACTGAGCCCTTCTTGAAGAGTAGAAGTTTTTCCGAGTCTCAGCCTCATTCCCCAGAGATGAGCCCTTGCTCTGAAGACCTGTAGTTGTAAAGGGCATAGGAAGGAATTGGGACTGAACAGGTAAGAACTGAGTTTCTGACCCTGGGCTTTTGCAGAAGAAGTGGTGCCAGGCTCAGAAAAAGGAAGAGATCAAAAGGGATGGGAAGCATTTCCCTCCTTTCCTGAGTAAGGAGCTGGTCTCCCAGACACAGGTGGACATAGCTGCGCTTTGTCCCTTTCCAGCCCCTCTCTTGTAAAGTTCTCCCACCTCTTAGTATTCCTTCCCCTGGCAGTCACATGCTGACCAATCCCCCCTTCCCCCACAAAACCACCCCATTTCGGCTGGTCCCTTAGAGCTTAGTGCCAGATGCCCCTTTCCTTTGTGTACCTGATCTCACAGGATGCTGGGAGAAAGGAAGCTGCTTGGCCTAACTCACACTAGTGTGTAAATGGCTCAAACCTCTAACTCAGGGAGGCCTAGTCACATTTTCCAAAGAGGGTGCTTGTTAGCATATTTGGATCACTGGAAGAGGGAATGGAAGTGAGGGAGGAAGGAAGGGGTTGGGGGAAGGAAGGAATTTATTACTCAAACTAAGGCTACATGGCTACTGAAGTGGAAGAAAGCTAGGCTTTGTGGTAAGACGTCAGAGACAGGCCCAGACTGGGAATCTGCCCTCTGGGGTCAGCTCCTAAAGTTGCTGCTTCCCTTTCCCCATTTCAGAGTCCTCAGCTTCTCAAAAGGTCCAAGTTTCTTCCATTTCTGTTCCTGGGAGGTCTCTAGTCACCAGGGGGCAAGGCCAGGGAGGGGGTGTCTCTGACAGCTGTTGTCACATACAAGTGGACCACAAGTCAGGCATCATGTCAGGACCCTTATATATGAGAACAGCCTAGGGCTCGGGAAGAGTGGAAGGTCCAGGGCATACACTGTGGGCGTCTTCCCTGTCTGTAAATTTGAAACCACTTTTATTTTTACCTGGGATATAGGAAAGCTCTTTTATTGCAAGACCCTGACTTATTTTCCCCCATCCCCCAGGCCCCTAAATCAGCTTTCTGAACTATGAATCCCATGATTAGTCTTTGAGGGGAGAGCAAATTTGTCCTATTATTACAGCTAAGGAGGGACTCCCTAAGAAGCAGAGCTGGTTCTCCTGGGAGTGGGCATCCCCCAGGAGGTCCACCAGGCACAAGTGACAGTGGGGTTTCCAGAGGGACAGGAGGTCACAGCCCCTGGGGTGGGATGCCACTTCTTGGCACAGACCTTGTGCCTGAAGCTGGGTGTGTGTTCACAAAGAGCCTCGGCAACCTGATGCTGGTGGCCTCGGCAAGAGATGAGGTCATTTTCTAAAGCACAGGAGCATGACTTAGCTTGTAAATCTGAGCCCTAGTGGCACAGGTGTTCCAAGGCCATGAATCTTCTCCCATTTTCATTCCCGCAGAATGTTGGGGCTGTCTGTGAGTTAGGGTGAGGGGGTAAGTGTGGCCCAGCGGGCAAGGTGGCTTAATGTCTCCGGGAGGCCCCTTCAGACTCTATTCCATCTGCATGTTCATATACAGGCAAAAGAAAACAGGGCTCCATTCAAAGAGCAAGAGGAATGTGGGGTTACGATTTGGCACCCAGGAGGTCAGGAAGCTTTTAACTAAAATAAATTCCAGTGACCCTGGGCTCATTTTCTTGAGGCTGTCCCAAGGCAAGAGTTGGAACAGTGAGGACAACTCTCATTATGAGGGAGGCTTGTGTGTACAATGTGACAATTATCTTCTGTAACAGTCTTCGGAAACTGTACTCTGCACTAACTGCAAAAAGCATTAAGGACCCCAAGGAATTTGAATATGGAAATTCTCAAATCCTAGCCTGGCATTAACCCAGAGGAGTGCTATCACCCAGCAAACAAATGGATTGAACCCATTTAGACCCTGCTGGGAGCTGCCTGGGGCTTTGCACAGGCAGCTGCCCTGAGGCTGCCCGCCAGCCTTGTGGGGGCCACAGAGTAGCCTGAGGACAGACGAAGCCCCGGACAGGTTGACTCCTCACTGCATGGCCCTCAGTGGTCCACACTGGAGACCACCTTCAAGAGGAACATTTTCATAGGGCCTGGACAGGGCATCCGGGAGCAGGAGACCTGCTGCTTCTGAGCTGTGTGGTCCCTGGAAGTCCATGGCCATCTCTGGGGGCAGGTTTGCATCAGTAGAGTAAGGTGACCAAGATGGCGGCAGGCTGGGTGAGGCTCACACAGCAAAGTGTGCGTGAAGTGTCTGCATAGTGCCTGGTGCCCACAGGCCTGGTCTGGGCTCAGTCACCATAGGGACTGCCTGCCTTGAATGTCCTCACCACCAGGAAGCTGACCAGGACTGCCCCCCACCCCCAACACCACCCAGAGTCCCACTTGGGGCCACCCAGTAGTGATCAGGTGTCCAGCGCCTCAGGCCTGTTGCCACAGTTGCTTGTCCTGGTGAAGTATATGTCATTTCCATAAGCTGCCCTAATAATATGTTTTGAAGCCAAGTCAGGGTATAAATAACTTAGGCTTTTCTGAGAAGTTCTGAACATAAATTATTAGCCAGCACAAAAGTGAAAAACCAGAGCCTCATAAAAGTGGTTATCAGAGAGCCCATCATCCTCCCTAGGAGAGGGATAAAGCCGCAGACTTTGTTCTCAGACACAAAGATGAAAGGCAGTTTGTAAGCAAAGCTCAGTGAGGTTTCAGTTCTGCCACAGGTTGTCCCTCTGTGAAGAGAGACCAACAGCACAGTATTGGGGTGGAAAAGGCCACACCTTCTACTCCTCTGCTGGCCTCAAGAGCTGCCAACCCCTGCAGCCCCCACCTGCCCCCACCTTTGGGGCTTCTGGGCTCCCTGGACCTCTAAGGACAGAGCACCCTCAGAGCCACGCCCTCTCCGGTTCTGGAGTGTGGTCAGGTAGGTAGCTCCTGGCCTCTGTCTAAGGCCTTGCTTTGCCTCTAATTGCCAGCGTGACGCTGGACACACCTTGGACCCCAGTCCTCTACATGGGATGTGCTTTAAGGTGCCTTCCAGAGGTTTCTGAGAGGGGGTCCTACTAACGATGGTGGAAAACAGGGTAAGAGGCTTCCCTTTTCTTCTCTGGCCTCACCCACCGCTCTCTCTCTGCTGCTTTCCCTTCCCACCTGGCCTGTGGAGCACTGAGCAGGATGGATGCTGACATCTGCTTGGGGAGCTCAGGCACCAGGCTCAGGCTGGCTGGGCATTTTGTAATAAGAAGCGGGCCCTGAGTAGGAGCTGAGGAAGGGTCTCTCAGAACACACAGGACTTGAGGGGGGTGGGAAGGCCGAGGAGGAAGAGAGAGGGAGAGGGGAATAGTGAGGAGGAAGGGAGAGGTGGGTGGGTGTGGCCAGCAGCAGCTTACACTCATTCCCACTGCAGGCCTGCACCACAAGGCCCACTTGGAGGCCTCAGGTTGGAAGTGGGTGACGGAGGCAGCAGGGGCAGCCAAGGAGGGCCACGGGAAGGTGAAGACCACCTTACCGTGGCTGCTCCCAGGTGGCCACATTACCTGTCAGGAGCCCACTGGAGTTGGGTGCGTCTGTCTGATTTCCAGTCTCTCTGAGACACATGGGGCTCAAGGAGCATCAGTAACCCCATGAGCAGGGAGTAGGCTGTGGGTGGGGCAGGGCCCAGCATGGGGCAAGCTGAGAAGCAGGCCACAGGAAGAAGAGCTGAGAAAAGCGGTGATCGCGGAGCGTAAGAAAGAGGAGACTCCATGGAGATACAGAGCCTACCTTCAGATACTTACATATTTCGTGTCTACTGTATAAAAGGAGGGGAGAGGCCAGGACAAGTGGGGGCCCAGGAGACATACGTATCCGTGCGTAGGGAGTTAAATCTTCGGAATGCAGCCCATGCCCATGAGTCTGTCCATATAGCCAGGGATCCCACCCCCTGCCCCAAGGTGGGCAGGGGCATAGCCCATTCTCTTCTGCTGTCTCTGGAACCTACAGAGCTCCCTGGCCTGCTGGAGTCCAGGCCACAGATGGGGCCACTTCCAAACAAGGCCGCCCGTGCTCAGCGGGCTCTTCCTCTCAAAGGTTTACACTGAAATGTACTTGGCTTCAGCCCATTTCATTTTAATACGCTTTAGGAGAAGAGTTATAAACACAAGGCCAATGCCCGGAGACTTAGCAGGGTTGGGAGAGCTGTTAATACCAAGTTTGTCTATGGCTGCTCCGGGAAGCTGGCCAGGCTCAGGTTAGTGACATTCTACAAGCCTGAACTGGGAGCCCTTATGCAATCACAATCCTTCGTGACTTCTAAGGCAGTTTTGTCTGCATAAGGAATGAAGGAAGGCACAGAGCAAAGGGATTAGTTTGATTGTGGAGCCTGAAACACACTGGCTTCTTGGCCAGTGGCGTTTTGTTTGTCCGAGGGCAATGCCTTCAATGGACATTCAGCAAGTAGGCTATGGAGAATCCCTAGATGAGAAATTTTTCCTATTAACAATTCTTTAAAAAACGAACAAAGTGTACTTGGCACAGACTAGGGAGAGCAGAGTTGAGATCCCCATGCACGTGGATTCCTTGGCACTCCGTGGAACGTGCAGATGTACTCCCAGGAGAGCTGGCTGGGACTTCTGAACCACAAATGACCAAAGTCCAGGCCAGAGAGTCCTGCCCGGGTGAGAGCTAGGGTGGGGAGGCTGGTCCCCCCCTTAGTTGTCAGACAAAGATAAATTCCAAATTCCTGCCTTTCCTTTCCCCTTCCAGGAGGTAGCAGAGGCCTGGAGAAACCTCAGCCCTGGGTGGGTTTCTCTCATTACCGCATTGGCCGTGTGTGAGGGGACAGCAGGGACATGAAAACCAGGCACCCTGAAAGACGGTGGGAAGGCGCCTGCCCACTGCCACTGCAGCTCCTGGCTGCGGGGGACCCCGCTCCTTCCTGCTTTTTCGGGGAAGCTGAGTCCATGCATGTAACACGGCTGTACCCTCTGGGCCCAGGCCACTGTGCTTAGGCACTTGCAGATAAGAGCTGGAACAAACTATCTTAAAATGCCAGCCGGACAGCTCATTGTCCACCGTCTTCCCCATGTTTGTCACCAAGGGAACAAAGATTCCCACGGCAGCACATTCAAGCCTGTTAACACAGTAGGAATAGTCTGTGGTTTCTCTTTGCTTTGATTCTTTTCTGATGTGCCCATTTCGATGGTTGGCTTGAGGCCTTAGGGGCAAGGGCTGGTGCTCCTCTCTGCCTCTGCTCCAGGGCTTCATGCTGCCTCTGCACAAGCATCTGTTTTGATCCGACAGCTTCTCTGCCCAGCCTCCTCACTTAGTGTTGACTCACCTTCAAGCCTTCAGTAAACTCTCTTCCTGTTGGTGTCAAGGTGATAGACATTTCCAGTGTCTTCTGATTAGTGGAAGCTGAGTCTGAGAAGGGAGCATCCTTACACTGACTGGGGCTTTGTCCTTCTTGGGTAGAGCAATGAGTAGAGAGGATATGGACTGATGGTGCTGGCGGTATGGAGAGCTGGCTGTGTTAGCTCCTTTGTAAAATGGGAGGTCATCTTGCCTCCAAGGCTTGTTAGGATTAAATGGGCATGTTCGTGAGAGTGCCGGCACCTGCATACAACGGGCGCTCGACCCCTGCTACTGCTGTTGTCGTTGTTGCCAGTATGATTGTTGCTATGATTCCTGCTGGTTTGGGTTCCTGATGCCTCTGTGAGTCAATATGTTTCAAGCAATCGATCCTCCAGGCCTCAGGCAGAAATGACCCGCTTCCTAATCTGCAAAGCCAGTTGCAACTGTCCAACTCCCTGCTCTTGGGGGAAGTTTTTTTCTTATCCTTCCCTATTCATCCTCCTCCTCCTTCAGATACTGACTGGCAAGTCGGCTTTCTGGGTGCAGGTCACCAAACAGTCTGAGCTGCCAAAGAGACACGGGCCAGAATGGGGGGCTGAGAGCCTGTGCACGCTCCTGGGCTGGCCCCTTCCCAGATGGCACTCAAACTGGTTTCCTTGGGCCACCGTTGCTCTTCTCAAGTCCCTTTCTCTCCCCAAAGCCACACACTATTTGGGAGGGGAAAGAAGGGAAAAGGCATGTGCAGTGCCAGTCCTTATAATATAGCATGGAGGTCAAGAGCATAGGGTCAAGTCTACCACTCCCTGGCTATGGCTCTTGGAAAATTATCTAACCCTCTGTGCCTTAGTTGCTCCATCTGAAAACTGGGAACACTTGTACCAAACTCACAGAGCTGTGGTGAGGATTAACTGAGTTAATAAATGTAACATGGTTAGAACCATGATAGTAAGTACTATGTAAGAATTAGCTATTATTACTGTGTGAGGTCATTAAATTTTCACAGACCTAATTATCTGAATCAAGTAGGTATTAGTGGCATTCTCTATTTACAGGGGAGGCTATACCAACACCAGATTTAGACTGGAAAACTTAGAAAAACATACATAATTGGATTGTTTCTGATTCTATAATTACACAAAGCAGAATGGTCTAACTTTGCAGCTACAAGAAACAAGTATTTTAGGGACACGATTTCTATTGTTTCCCACCTAATCCATACATTCATCAGGTGTGTACACTGAGCACTAGCTGAGATGCTGGCAAACCGGAATCCCTCTAGGCAAAGATGGTTTCTGGCCTTAGCCTCCTGTAGTTGCTTGGTATTCTCTGGGAGTAGACCCCCTCCCCCACACCCCAGCAGTTTAAATGCTCAGAAACTTCCAGTTCTCAACCCATGAGCCCCCCAAGAAAAACAGGAAGGACCTGACAACCACTTATTATACTCATGCTTCCCGGGTCAGAAGTTAGGGATCTAGCCCTCACACTTGTTTTGCATCCCTCAGAGCCTGAAACATATTTGACTTGGTGACCATCAACTATGCATTGATTTCACATAAAAATTCAGATTTCTGCCTTCTCCTGAAAAAGCAGACCTGCTAATACAAGCCTGCTTTCCACATGACAGTAATGGGCTGGAGCTGAATAACAGCTGTGCACTTTCGACAGGGGATGGGACTCTCCAGTTTGCCACAGTCCTCACCACTCCCTATTGCATCTCTCAGATTACAGCCAACAGTTAGCTGCCATTTATAATTATGCTTGCTGCTGCTACTGTTTTCTAATGACTACCTGCTTCACTCACATTGCTTACTTGGTTCCTATAGACATTTAGATTTGTGACTCCTGCTAATCTAGGGGTTTCCATCATGTTTGCATTTTAAGTATCCTATTAATACTTGTGGCATGGAACTTTCTTTTCCCTTATTAAAGGAATTTTAGCCACCAATAAACTGGTTAAAATGTTGGCTCTTTGAAGGTTTTGAAGTTGATTGCTATGTATGGAGTGTTCTAGGGAGTTAGGGTAAGGAAGGTCGCCTGCCTTCTCTATCCTCCAGCTCTGAAAAGGTGCTCAAAGCTCCGGGAGACCAGAATGAAGGATCTTTAAGGTGGGATGGACAGAAAGATAAACACTGGTATCCCCTTCCCCAGCTCCTCCCTGGACAGGAGCCCCTGCCTGGCCCAGGGACCTCTGCAGACCAGGCTGCTCACTGAGGCTCCTCCTTCATCTTCTCCCCCCACCAGCCTCCTCATCTTAGCCCAGCTCCTACTCCCTGAACCTCAACCTCAAGCCTTCCAGATACTGATTTTCAAATTGATGGCACACTGGACCTTATTTTCCTACAATGCATAAGTATTTTTAGCTGACATCTTGGAATACACCTCTTGTCTTCTTTATGAGTTATACTCTGTTTCTGAATATTCTGACCAACAACACAGAAAGTCACTAGAATGCATGTTCTCCATCAATAGAGGCATATTGTATGCTCTGAGCCCAGGATGGAGGATTAAAGAACTCCCAAGCTCACTGCTCTACCTATTATGTGGGGCTAAGAAAAACTATATGACTCATAAATGACAACTTCCTTTTGGAATCCTGAAGCCGTGTAAGTTCATCCTGATTGAAAGCTCAGCCCTGTGAGAGTCTGAAGGCCGGAGTTCCAGCAGGTCAGATCCTTTGCCACAGTAGCTCCACAACCTTTAAAAATAGATCACCTTTGAAAGCCCAGTAGATTTCCCTGTAAGCCCAGCACGAACTCTCTGGGGCTCTGATAGCTATGTTTGGATGAAGATTTGCTGTATTTGAGAGTAAAAGATTAGAGGAAGGCTGAAAAAAGATAGAAACCAAAGGACTCTGGACTCTGGTGAAGCTAACAGAGAAGGCTCTCTGAAGGGTCTGTCACAGCTCCATCCACCTGCTCACCCATCCCAAAGGCAGCTAGCCCACAGACACCGACGCACATGGGACAGGCAGGGAGCAGGCCTTGCTGTACCCCACGGAAGGCTCGCTCTCACTCTCACCGTGGTGCTCAGGCCTCCCAGAAGCGACAGCAGCACAGGCGACGGAGTGTGCGGACACGGCTGCCTCCTCTTGAGAGGGGTTTCTGCTCAGGACGATGAGATGTGCCTGTCATCATGGAAAGAAGACACACATTTGTTTACATGCTTGGCAGCAGCAGCAGGGAACTAACTGTTCTTGGAGCGATAAGCAGAAAGCCAAGGAAATTTCTAGCAAGCTAAACAATATGATTTATGTGGAAGTACAATCAACTCTTGGGAGAGCTCGGTTTTAAAAGCATTGTGTAGTGGAGAGAGAAAGCACCAAGCCCTGGACGCTGAGTCCAGATAGCTCGATGCTGTGGCCAGGGCTTGTTTCTAAGTAAGTCATTTAAGTCTATGCTCCCATGAGTGCAGTGTTAGCAGAGGAGGGGGGAGGGTTTCCAGGAGGAAGGAGATGTATTAAAAAGTGCCTGTGCTGTAGGGGAAGTGGGCAAGCACAGAACCCTACCCACCAGTCAGCCCAGAGAGGGGCACCTACCCCCAGTGTCAGCAGCCTCACCCACAGAAACCCCGACCCCACCCCCATGCCTGGTCTGCCAAGCCCATTTTCCTATAACCTCGGTGAACTGGACCACAGGAGCTGCCCGAACACAGGAAACAGCTCAGTTCCTTGAAAATGAAGCCCATTTAAAAATTCTTTAAGGGGAAAAAACCACCCTATGATCCTATGAACATAAAATAAAAATAATCCTTTCAAATAAAATACAAACTACATCCCTTCAAATAAAAAGATATTAAGCAAACAAACAAGTAAAGAATCCCATGGATTAGTCATAGCTCCTGGAGGCTGAAAGAATCAGGGTGCTTTGGGCAGTGTGCACCAGGGCAGGAGGAATGTCAGCATTCATGACATGGTAGAAACAGCAAATCTGAAGGCAGAGCATCAAGGTCAGAATCTTATCTCCATCCTTTATTAGCTGTGAGGTACCTTAGGCAAATCACCCACTCAGCAACCTCAGTTTTTTCATCTATAAAATGAGGATAATAAAAATTGTCAAAAATATTCAAATCGATATCACAAATGAAAAAGAAATGAAAAGTAACAGCCTAAATCTTAGACTAGATAAAGCCATACCACTAGAACCTTCTAGTCCAGACCAAGCAGTGAGACAGCAAAGCTATAGAGACTTGCTCCTCTGATGACCAGCTTAATGCATTTCTGAGATGATAAGCAGGGTAGACTCTAAACTGTCCCCTCATTTGTCATATGTTAAAATCCACTAGTTACTAGATCTAGACTTTTTATGATAGGGGCTACTCCAAATCAAGATTGCTGGTAATAACTTTTATTGCTGTGTTAGAACAATCAGAATTTCATATTTGTAAATGCTAACAATATCCTTTGTTTTAAAATGACTTTTCTTATTACAGCAACGGTCCCCAACATTTTTAACACCAGGGACCGGTTTTGTGGAAGACAATTTTTCCACGGACCAGGGGTGGGGTGGGGTTGGGGGGCGGGGGGGCGTGGTTCAGGCGGTAATGCCAGTGATGGGGAGGTGGCAAATGAAGCTTCCCTTGCTTGTCGCTCATCTCCTGCTGTGCGGCCCAGTTCCTAACAGGCCCCGGACTGGTACCGGTCTGTGGCCCAGGGGTTGGGACCCCTGTATTGCAGGATATAGATAAACTGAATACTTGATTTTGGCAAACCCCAAATTGGTCATTATCCTCAATCTGGCCTGAAGTTCTGACTGGAAATGTTTTTCAAATAGGACACAGGGTTAGAGTGAAAGGATCAAATGTTCAGTGCTCAGGGAAAGGAAAAAAGAGAGGAAAAGCTTGCCCCACCCCAAATGCAAATGGATCATGTTTACTTTGTCTTTTCCCTGGGTTAACTATCTCTAGAATCCACTTTTGAAGAGAGTACCCTCTGATGCCAGAAGAGATTTAACTCATCTTGTTACAAAGACATTTTACACACAGTATTTTAGATTGATTAAAACTCAAATTCAAATTCAAAAAGATTTCATATGTTGTTTCCACTTAATATTATAATTCGAGGCAATGTAAAAGATACGTGTCTATCAAAATTACTTTCAAATGAATTATTAACATGTTCTGAGAGTTCTCTAAGTTGTCTTTTGTCTTGGAAACAGGAAGCAAAGTTTTCCATGAGCAAAAATGCTCATATTATCAAGAAAGTGGATCCTGAAATCTTATGGGGATCTGAACATATCACAAAATCTTCATAACTTCAGTGTTTTGCTGTATGAGATGCTAATATAAGCAAACATTTAATATTCATTATTCACTTCAGAAACTCAGTCTCTGATCTAATTTGTTATTTGATGTTCTCGAAGCTTCTAAAAACCATATGCGGTAGTGGGGGGTAAGGGCAGTGGAGAAGGGAACCCATGATGTTTAAAATGTGCAATCTCATTTATTCAGAAAAATTCAATTCAGTTTAATTTAATTCAGTCCTATTCAATTCAACTTATCTTAATTTTTAAATGCTTTCCACATGCCAGATATTATTCAAGCCCTAGGAATTCACATAAAGATTAGGCAGGGCTTTTGGTTTTAAAGGAGCTTACAGACAAACTACAAAAATGTGGGGTAGTTTGATTTTACTTAAACTCACAGACACTGCCCCTCACTAGGTTTTAGCACCCGGCTCACTACTTTCCTCTCCACCCCTCCTCCTGTTATCATTTTCAGTGATTTCAGTATCCGTAAGATTGGTCTGCACCTATTGGGCAAGAAAGAGAGGGCACAGTTTAACAGATGAATAGAGGAAAAGAAGTTGATAAAAGAAAAGAAGTTTGCATGGAGGAAACCTAAGGAAGAGAGTGCAGGACCCCAAACAGGCTGCTTTAACATCACAGGCAGAGCAAGGGAGGGAGCATTTGCTGGAACTGGAAAGATGAATTATAGGGGAGGGAGCTGTGGCTTTCAGTGAATGGATGCAGACCACCTGCACTGACCTTGCTGGGAGGAGCTGAGGGAATAAATAAGCTGTGCTCTCTCCTTCCAAGGTCAAGGCTGTGTGCCTCCCAGCCAGAGGGCAAGGCGGCCCACTGACACTGTACTTAAGTGGGCACAGTGAAGGATGCAGAATGGAGCTAAAAGAGCAAACTAAAACACCCAGCGAACGACCCAGCTAACACCTTGGCCTCTTGGGTTTTGACAGGCTTATTTTCCTCCCTACCCTCAGCCACCTGGTCCCCCATGATGCTCTGGGCCTCATCATCGCTTAATCTGTGCTACCTCTGGATCCCGCAGCTCACAGACCCTGTTTGACTGTTGGGGCATCCTGGCTCTGTCACATCCATGCAGCTTCTCGTCCTCTGTCCACTCTCCACATCTCACTAGCCATCCACCCCTCCTGCTGTCCCTTCCCTTCTGGTCCAGCTTAGAGGGCACCACCCATCAGTGTCTATACGGAAAATGCCCTCAACTCCACTGAAGCATTATTTGAGATGGTGAAAAATGGGGAACCATCTAAACATCCATCAGCAGGGGAACGAATATATTGTGGTTTATTCATACAATGATTGAACTCTATCTATATGTATTAACATTTCAGAAACACACCATTAAGTGGAAAAGCAACTTACGAAAGGATGCAAACATCATGATGCCACTGCTTTTCAAGTTTCTGATTTTAAAGCAAAAGAACCCCTTTTATTCCAAACAGAATGGTTCTCTAACATACAAAGTAGGTAAGTGTGGAGCTGCTCTCGCTGAAGCAGGTAGAGAGAGCCTGGGAAGCCCACCCAGTTGCTTCCATCCAGCCACCCCCAAAAGACCCTCCTTGGAACATGAGTGTTGGCGGTGACACAGTTTGACAACCACAGTACCACACCATGCAGGAGGCCTCCTGAGGGATTGAGTACTGAGGAAGTTGACAAAGCTAGTGATTAGATTACCCAATCTTTCCAAACTAAACCACTGTTCACAATTCTGGAACAACACTTTGTTTGCTAAGATAATATAAGTACCCCTGTTACATACATCTGAGAGCATTTAAGGACTAGTTGTTAGGGTGAACAGAATTACAGGAGTCCTGCTTGCCTCTCCGGCTTTATACAGAGGCCCGAGTACTAGGCCCCGCTGGGTATCTGCGGCTTGACTACGCTCACTCCTCCTCATTATTTATTAATCACCCCAGGGCTTGCATCTCTCCTCCCATCCTTTGAAGTTTTTGATATCTTATGGTTATATGTTTATCAACTGTCATCTTGAGGCTGAGGAGGAATGTTTAATATTCTTAAATCTCTTCAGCTGCTAGCATGTCGTACTGGGTTAAAAACAAAAACAAAAACACCTTTAATATTCCACATGGAGTAAGGTCATTAATTGAAAAAACTCATTCACAAGACCAACTGCCTCAAGCCCTGGCAAGGTACAGAGCAGCTGTTGCATTCTGGTCCTCCTATGTGTTTCTGGGGGAAACCAAGGATTCCTCAGTGCCAACCCAGCTGTCAATAGAGACAGCCAGAGCCAGGGCTGGCAGACTCTTATCTAACTGGGCCTGTCCCCTTGGATTTGTAAAATGTGTAACAGTTCTTGAAGAGAAAACTTGATGACTACTAAAAAGGATGTTTCTATTTATGCAGGCAGACCCCACCATATGAACACTCAACTTAAAACACTGGGTGGGTTCTGAGTGTGGAACCCCAGCTTTTGTGGGGAGGGAGAGAGAGATTTTTTTCCCACTTTGATAATGATTAGGGGAATCAGTGACTCAGAGGGAAATCTCCTCTCTCATAGCAAAGTGAAGAGCACACAAGTAGCTCAAAGTACATTTGTGGACTTAAACTGGGTCTATTTACCCTGGAGATGAGAACACTCGCAGAGAAGACAATAGTAATTGCCAGGATCTCTTTGTAAAGCTGAGGGCTAGGATAGGGAGGGACCGAGGGAAGGAGGGAAATAACATCGATATACACCAGCTCTGCTTAATCTCAAAATGACCAGTGAGAGTGATGTTAACTGCCTAATTTACAGATGGCGAAATGAAGCCTCGAGGAGAATAATCGACTGTCTGAAGGTCACATAGTTGGTCAATGGCAGAACAGAGATTCAAACTAAGGCCTGTGATTTCAAATTGCATGCTTTTCTCATCTAACACCTGGTTATCAAGAGGGTAGAAGTCACAGAAAGGCAATTTTCAAGTCAATGTAATGAAGAACTATTTAAGAGTCAGAGAAATAGTTGTTAAGTATTAGACTCAGCCCAGAATTAAATAGACTGGCTAGGGAAAGAGCGAGCTGCCAACATATGGAATTTTGAGCACTGACTGTAGAGAGACGCCATGGAGGGGGTCAGGCAGTGGACGGTGGATGGAGCAGACGTTAAAATGCCTTCTACCAAGTGTCTCCGTTTCTGCTTTGATTCAAATTTGTGCCTTAATTCAACAGAAGCTCAAGTCCACTTGTCACTATGAGATATGAGCTTGCTGTGTTTCTTTTATAACTGACCAGCTGTGAGACTGCATAGCTTTCTCTCTCAGCTCTGCCAGAGCTGGCCATTCTACCCTTCAGCTTTGACTGTCATCCTCGTGCAAGACAGAGTCATGTTGCAGCCCAAGGTTGCCACTTCCTTTCCTCTCCCATCTCTGCCCAGTAGGGAGGTCTTCCATGGCCACACACACCGCAGGGGACTGAGGCGGCTGGAGGGCACTGGCTAAAAAAAAGATGGAGCTGGGAATCCCCGGGGGAAGTAGATGCAAGGGAAGTAACTGGGTGCAGAGGGCATTCAAAAACTGATTTCTGAGGGCCCCAGACTGAGCCAGTTTCTTTTAATAGTCAGAGAAAGTCTCTGTGGCAGCTTTCCAGTTGTCAATTTTAGCTCCTCCAAAGGGCTGGGGGGAAAAGGCCCTACTCGCTGTAAGAGTTAGCACCAAAATAGACATGTTGGGGCCTTATATTTTTGTCTTTTGGTTCTGTGTGTTTTCTTAAAACTTAATTAGATTTTTAAATTATAAGAGTAGTACCTGCATATAACTTTTTAAAAATCCTAAGTAGTAGAAAAGAATAAGCAATTAAAAATTTTAATGCCCTGTCCTTTGTGTCTATAAGCCTCACCCCCTCTTCTCCCCATTTCCAGTCTGATTTCTTATAGCTACCCACTATCAACAGTTTCCTGCATATCCTCTCAGAAATACTGATGTGCTTATACACACACACACACACACACACACACGCACACACACACACACACACACGAGATCAGAGCCTGGCCCTGCCCCCCTCTCAGCTCAGCTTCATCTCCTGCCGCCCGCTCTGGGCTCTCACCACAGTGGTTCCCCTCTCCTCAACCTTTGGGGTGTCTCATTATCAGATCCCACATCAGGTCAGGCTGCCCCGCTGGGAGCTCTCGCAGCACCCGGTACCTCTCCCTGTGGTGCACTTCACACTGGTAGTTTTACATTCATCTGTGTGATTCTTCACTAAGGTCTATCTCACTCACTAGGCTGCTTCTTGAGGGCAGGGCCTCTGACATCCGAGTCTTCCATCATAGTCCCAGGCCTAACACTGTGCCCAGCACAATGTAGTGTTTAATTGGTCATTGACTGACAGAATATTCTGGTCTACATCTGGCTTTTTTAAATTAAGAATATATTTTGGACACCTTTCTTCAGAACACAGACATCCATCTCATTCTCTTTAGTGGCTCTACAGTATCCCATCACGTGGATAGATCATAGCTTTATAACCAGTCCCCTACTAATGGATTTTAAGGGTGTTTCTAATTTTTTGCTATTGCTAATAACCCTGTTTCTTTGCACACTTGTGCACATCTATCTGTTAGGTAAGTTTCTAGAAGTGAAATTGCTGGGTCAAAGGGTCAGTGTGTTATAAAACTGGAGAGGGAATGTCAATTGCTTTCCCCCAAAATGGTGCTGATTCCCAGTCCTACCAGCAGTGCATGAGGATGTCTGCTTCCCCACACCCTTGCCACCATGGAGTGGTACCAAACTTTTTTGGCATCTCCTTGGTTAAACTGCATTTCTTTAATAACAAATGAGGCTAGGGATTATTTTTGGATGGTTATTGGCCATTGTATTCCCTCTTCAGTAAAATGTCTGTTTCTGTTTTTTGTCCGTATTTCTATTGAGTTGTCTTTTTCATCTAGATTTTATAAGAACTCTTTCTATACTTTCCCCTCCTTGACATTTATTTCTTAACTTTGTGATATGTTGTCATAGAGAACTTTTTCATTTTTATGCTGTCAAGTTTATCAATCTTTCTCTTTTTTCTCCTCGTCCCTCTGTCTCTCGATCTATAGCTATCTGCACATCTGCAGAGGAAAAATGCTCAACAAGTGTCACAACACTGGGTACTTCTGGGATGGGGGAGGAGGGCTGAGATGACTTGTAGCCCATTTCTCTATATTTTTCTGTATGTCTTGATTTTTTTTTTAAATAAAAAGCATTATCATTATGATAAAAAACAGTTGTCTTTTCAAAAGAAGCAGTATGGCACCGTGATTTGTGTCATTCTTAGAAAAGGTTTATATTGTATAAAATCATAACTGCATTCTGCATCTTTTCTAATTTTAAACAAAATAGGCTAGTGTTGTCAGAGATTTTGAAAATTAAAAACAGCACTCATCTGATTATTTATAATAAATGAATTACACTTTATAGCAAATACACAGCAATTAACAAGAGCCAATAAGAAGTGCTGCCATTTACTGAATAGTCTGCACCTGTCAGGAGCCACATGTGAGCACCTATCAGCCACCACCTAGGCCTGACCAAGGCCAATAACTCACCCAGAGCAGGAACCTGAACCCAGATTTTCTGATCTTAAAGTCTTAGGTAGAGTAACTGATAAATTATTTCATCATACTTTGCAAATCAAACTTCTCTAAATTTGGGAACTACTGAATGGCAGAGCTGCCCTGAAAACTGAAAAGAGAGATATGCGATTCAAGTGTCAGAGACGTGAAACAGCAATCCAAGCTAGCGCGGTGTTAACGTATACTCCTTGAAGGCACACGCCCACAAACATGCTATTGCTCACACAAATGAAATCCTGTGATTTTTCTTTTGGATAGGAAAATAAGGTTCTAGTGCCAAAATCTGCCACGAAGAGTTTCAGAAACAACCACGTTTGTGCGGTTTTCTCACAGAACCCTGCTGCAGAGGACCCACAGGGCCGATGACAGCTCTTTCATCAGTCCTTGGGACTGCTGCCTTCCCTCTGTGATGGCTCTGTGGGGCTGGCTTTATTTTTCTCCATTTTAATGGGTTAGTTCCTAAAATACTTTGGA
Organism: Balaenoptera borealis; assembly: GCF_965194805.1. Lineage (NCBI taxonomy): Eukaryota > Metazoa > Chordata > Mammalia > Artiodactyla > Balaenopteridae > Balaenoptera > Balaenoptera borealis. Next base: position 135,130,392 of record NC_138866.1, on the reverse strand, counting down.
ACTTTTCTACATTCTACAGAGAATAAAAGATCTTTTCTCCCTGGGTGTTTCTCTCACTCCAAAGGAATGAAGAGTGAAAAAACAAGAGGGGAAATAACAAAACCCCTTGCCTTTGTGTGTAATTAATAAATGGCTTTTAGGCATGGGCTCCCTTGGAGAGCTGTACCTTTCTGTATTTTAGGTAAAGTTGCTAAAGAAAAGGGGAGCCTTGATAAATGTTTAACAACTACTGTTAATAAATAAAAGTAGCTTATACTGGCAACATGCCAAATTGTTCACAAAGCACTTTCCATTTTGAATCTTTGAGCTGTTCTGTGAAGTGGATAGGGTCTTTTGTAGGTTTTTATTTTTATTTTTTGAGAGACTAAATGACTTATATTATCAAACAAATGGTAAACAGAAGAGTCTGGACTCCAACCCAAGTTTTCTGATTTCAAATCCAATGCTATCTTGACTTCACAAAGCTATCTCTTTAATAATCATAGGCAAGTATTTATTTAAACACTCTCTAATCTTTATTAACCTCAAGAATAAACAATAAAAGTCACCTATCAAACTTTACGAAGCATTAATACAAATGAGTGAATTCCTCCATAACCTGCATACAGAGAAATATTTCTCAGAATCAAAATCTAAATGTAATAAAAGATTGAAAACTTGAAAGCACTAAGAAAACTTTTGCATGGCAAAAAACATTATAAATACACATACACACACAAGCTGGAGCTAATAAACAAGTTTACAAAGGTTGCAGGATACAAAGTTAACATACAAAAATCATTTGTATTTCTATGCGCAGGCAATGAACAATAAGAAAAGGAAATTAAGAAAACACTTCCATTTGTAATAACATAAAAAAACTCCAAAATACTTGGGAATAAATCTACCAAAAGAAGTGCAAAACTTGTACTATAAAACATGGTCGAAAGAAATTAAGGAAGACCTAAATAAATAAGAGATTATCCCATGGTTATGGATTGAAAGGCTTAATACTGTTAAGATGTCACAATTGCAGTACAGATTCAACATAATCCTTACCAAAATCCCAGCTGTTCCTTTCTTTCTTTCCAGAAATTGGAAGGAAAAAGTTTATCCTAAAATTCATACAGAAATGCAAGGGACCCAGAATAGCCAAAACAATCTTGAAAAAGAACAACAATGTTGGAGATGTCACACTTATGGATTTCAAAACTTACTACAAAATTTGTACATGAATCTTCATAGTAGCATTATTCATAATATCCATAAAGTTACTACAAAACAACAACAATTGAGACTGTGATATATGCATAAGGATAGACATATAGCTCAATGGAATAGAATTGAGACAAGAAATAAATCCTTACATTTAGAGTCAATTGATTTGGACTTGGGCGCCAATATAATTCAATGATGAAAGGATAGTCCTTTTAACAAATGGTGCTGGGACAGGTGAATATCTACATATGAAAGAATAAAGTTAGACCCCTGCCTCACATCACATAAAAACTTAACTCAAAATGAATCAAAGACCTCAGTGTAAGAGCTAAAACTATAAAATTCTCAGAAGGAAACATAGATATAAGCCTTCATGAACTTGAATTAGGCAGTGGTCTCTTAGATGTGATGCCAAACGCACAAGCAACAACAAAATAGCTAAACTGAACTTCATCAAAATTAAAAACTTTTGTGCTTCAAAGGACACCATCAAACAGTGAGAAGACAACCACATAATGGGAGAAAATTTTTACAAATCATATATCATAAGGGTCTAGTATCTAGTATCCAGAATATATAAAGAACTCTTAAGTCAACAATAAAAAGACAAATAACTGTATTAAAAATGGACAAAGGATTTGAATAGGCATTCCTCCAAAGAAGAAAAACAAATGGCCATTAAACATATAAAAAGATGCTGAACATCATTAATTATTAGAGAAATGCAAATCAAAACTACAATGAGATATCATTACACTCTCTAGGATGGCTGAAATAAAACAGAGAGATAATAACAAGTGTTGGTGAGGATGTGGAGAAAGTGAAACTGTCATGCATTACTGATGGAAATGTAAAATGCTGAGGCCACTTTGGAAAACACCCTGGAAGTTCCTCAAAAAGCTAAATATTGAGTTACTATATGACCCAACAATTCTACTCCTAGGTTTATACACAAGAGATTTGAAAATACACATCCACATAAAAACTTATATATGAATGTTAATAGCAACATTATTCATAATAACCTTAAGGTGGAAACAACCCAAATGTCAATCAACTGATGAATATAAACAAATGTAGTATATCTATATAATGGAATACTATTCAGTCATAAAAAGGAAATGAAGTACTGATACATGCTAAACACGAATGAACCTTGAAAACATTACTCTAAATAAAAGAAGTCAAAGACAAAAGGCCATATATTGTATGATCCTATTTATATGAAATGTCCATAATAGACAAATCCATAGAGACAGAGGATAGATTGGTGGTTGCCAAGGGGTGGGAGGAGGAGGGAATGGGAATGACTCCTAATGGGTACAAGGTTTCTTTTAAGGTGGTGAAAAATTTCTGGAATTAGATAGCAGTAATGGTTGTACAATTTTGTGAGTACAATAAAACCACTAAATTGTACACTTTAAAAGGGTAAGTTTTATGGTATGTAGATTATCTCAATGAAATGCACAAAATTAAAACAAAAATGACAAATTGGGTGAAAATATTTACAACATATATTACAGACAGTAGGGAAATATGTGTAATATATAAAGAAATTTTAACTGTTAAAGCAAACTAGATAAAAATTCTATTAAATAGTGGACAAATAATATGAATAATTCACAAAAAAGGAGGTTCATAAAAAATACACTGAAGTCCCTTAAACATATGAAAAGATATTCAATTCCATTTTAAATAAGAGAAATGCGGATTAAAACTATACTGAGATGTCACTTCTCACCTGTCAGATGGGAACTAATTCAAAAGCTTGACAATACACTCTTTTGGAAGGGGCTGTGGGGAAATAGGCACTCTTACACTCTGCTGATGGGAATACAAATGGTATAAAAGCCCAATGAAAGGCAACTGTTAATATCCTACAAAACTACCAACGTATGCTCTCTTCGACCTAGCTGTCCCATTTCTAGGAATTTACTCTGAAGATACAACTCCAACAATACAAAAATACATATATGTAAGGTTATTCATTACAACATTATTTCTATTTGCAAAATATTGGAACCTAACCTAAATGCCAAAACATAAACTATTTGAAAAAACTGTAGAATGTACATAAAATGGAGTATTATCCATCTGTACAAATAAATAAAGAAGATTTAAATGAATTGTATGAAGTGATTTTCAGGATGTATTGTTAAGTGAAAAAAGCAAACATACACACAACAAATAAAAAACTTGGTGGGAAGAGGGAGGGATATTTCCACAGTAGAATATCAACTGATAAATGCAAATGGAATGGCAGAATGGAAAAATCATTGATTTGCAACCATCACGATAAAGACTGGCTTGAGAAAGACTCATCAATGGATGCTAAATCTAGAGGGACATTTCAATGAGGAGTAAGATATTTACATGGTCTTAAAAATGTCTCTTTACAGAATGCTTATTGTCTGCAAAGAGAAAAATAGTTAATATACGGTGAAGAAGCACGCACATCACTGTCACTGGGAGATAAAAAATTAATGTCACCAATGAAGGACAGATGGATATCATGTGCCTCCAGATGCAATACCCCAAGAAAATACAACATCCTTTCATAGCATTCTGGCTGGGAATGCATTGTCAGAATCTAGTCACGAGGAAGCGTCAGATAAACCCAAACTGAGGCACAGTCTATGAAACAACTGGCCTGTATTCTTCAAAAATTTCAATGTCATAAGAGACAATGACAGGCTGAGAAACTGTTTAGATTACAGAAGACCAGAGTCATTGACAACTAAGTGCAATACTTGATCCTGAACTGTATTTTTTATTGGAATGGGAAAAAATTGCCATGAAGGACAGTACTGGGACAACTGACAAAACAATACGGCCCATACCAATGTTGACATTTCTGAATTGATAACTGTATTGTGGTTACATAAGAGAATATCCTTGTTCTCATTAAACATACACTGAAGTATTCAGGGATAAAAGGATATGACATATTCAACATACTTTTAAATGATTACAAAATATAAATAATTATTGCTCTGAGCATACGTGTGTGTTATGTTTGTCTGTATGTCTATATAGATAGGCAGGGAAAACATGTGGCAAAATACTTTAAAATAATGACTCTGGGCCCCATAAACAAGAGGCATTATTTAATCCATTTCCCGTTCACATAGTGCTAAGGGTTCCTAGGAGTGAGCCTGCACTTATATTTGAATCCTTTTGCTGTTCCCTGCCCTCAGACATTTGAATTTTTTTCTCTAGGCCAGTGTTTCCTAAACTGTGGCCTGGGAACACTAGTGTCTCATAGACTTATTAAGCCCTCCCCCCTTGATTAACAATTTACACTGGCATTTTTAATGCACCGTAAAATGTGTTAAAGACATCTGCTTAATTTTAATTTAATATTTCCCAAATTTATTTGGCCACAAACACCTTTTCTGGGAAGACCTAAGAATTCTCATGAGATGCCAGTATCCTATGGAACACAGTTTGGGAAATGCTTCTCTAAACCAAACTCAAATCTTTGCAATGCATACTATTGGGTCTTAGAAGCCATCTTTCATTTCAGTGAATTTTGTAGGGGGTAATGGCCCTTGCTGGAATACTCTGAGCTTATCTTGATTTCTTTCTTTGAACTTTAGGAACTGGTACAGCAAAGATAGTGCTGAGACGAGGACAGGTCTGGATTTAGTCAGGAAACAATGAGGGAATATGGACTAAGAAAAAAATTCTAAATTAAAATAAATTTGAGATTAATCTCAAATTTATAAAATTTGTAAAATGGGAATAAAATAATATAAAAAAGTTCGCAAGTTTGGTGTGAAACTGGCTCAATTAAGAGTAAAGAAAAGCCAACTTCTGGTGGCCAGGTAACTCAAAACAACCTTTTGGCAGAATGTCAACAAAAATCAAGAGGTATAAAAATGTTCATATCTTACCTCCCAGCAGTTTAACTTTTGGAAATGTATATCAGCATATAATTCAAGAAAAGGAAAAACATTTTTTAAAATAAGAATATTCAGAATTATTGATACTAACAAAAAATTGCAAATCCACAGTGTTCCTTCACTCAGTAAATGTCCCAACCAGCCACACGTAGAAAACTGGTCTAAAGCTGGACTCCTCCATCTCCTTCACTCTCCCACATCTGCACAGCTCCCAGGCCTGTCATTTCTACTCTCTATCTGTCCGTGTCTCTCCGTTCTCACGACACTGCCTGAGTCCGGGCTGTCATCATGCCTACCTGGTCTGTTGCAGCCACCTACTGAGTGGCCTCCCTGGTTATCTCTCTGCCATCCAGTCCCTTCTCCATACTGCAGATCAACCCTTCTAGACTGATAATCTGGTGATGTCAATCTCCCTGCTTGAAAACCCTTAACTGCCCTTAGGATGAAGCTCAAATTCCTTACCATGACTTTCCACACCCCATCTGAATGATACCCACCCACTGCCTTCCCATTCCCATTGTCCAGGCATCGGGAACTTCTTGCAGTTCCCCAAATGTGTCAAACTTTGTCTTACCTTCAGACCTTTCCATGTACTCTGCCCCCTGCCTGGGCCAGTCCTCCCTACCTCTTAGTATGTTTTGAGGCAGGCACCTGCATTTATTACCTTTGCTTCCTCATATCTCACTCACAGTACAATCTGGATTCCATTCTCATCAGTGCCTCAATGTTTCCCTCAACTAGGTCATCAATGAAAGAAAAAGAAAAGCAAGAAAAGGAAAGGGAGAACTTTTCAAAAATTCATATATTGCACTAGCAGGCACTGTGCTCAACACTTTACAAATATGAACTCACTTTTCCTCCTGACAGCTCCATACCCGCCATAACAGCAAAAGGTATCAAAAGGGGTGACAATGAGGATATCTCTTTCTTTTTTACTTTTCTTCTTGTTTTTTTCTGGCAAATTCTTCTTTTTCCTTTACCGATTTATCCTTCTTTACTTGACCAATGAATACCAAAGTTCCTCCATAAACCCTGCCTGGGTGATCTCACCCTCTCCCAAGGCAATTACTGTGTATAAGTGGAGGACTTGCTGACCTATTTTCTGAACTCTAGTTCTGATTATATAACTGTCTAGCTGTCATTTCTGCTTGGATGCCTTATGGGCATCTCAGACTCACCATCAAAACCTGAGTTCACCATCTCTCCATCACCCAGTCACACCTGCTCCCCCACTGTAAATGGCACAAACATCCACTCAGGTGTTCACACCAGAAACCCGGGGGTCATCTTCGACTCTTCCCCTTCCCCCCTTTGTCCTGCATCCACTCAAGCTCCATATCTCATAAATTCTGCCTCCTAAATCTTTGTCACACCCATCTACTTCTCTTCATCCTTACTAACATCATCCTAGTTTAAGCCACCACCATCTTCAGCCTTCAGTGCTTCACTCTACCTCCACTCTTGGCACACCCTCCCTAGTCTACTCTCTACATGTCAGCCAGAATTATCTTTCAAAAAAAAATACTGCATTTTTTTGCTATGCCATTATTGGCTATACCTGGGCTATGCCATTTATTGGCTGTGTACTCCTGGACATATCACTCAACCTTTCTAATTTTTGACTTCCTTATCTATAAACTGATAATAATAATATGTCACGGGGTGGTATAATATTTAAGGGAGATAATCCAGAGAAAGTGAGAGAATGGCACACTCTAATAAACTGTGTGTGGGAGTATAAATGGTCATACAAATTTTAAAATAAATAGCAATAAAGAACCCTCAGTACCATATCATTATATCTCATTTGAAATAAGAAATGAGTTAGTCTATATTTTACAACTTTAACAGGGAAAAATTCTCAGAAAACAATTTAAAATGTGTTTTTAGCAGATGATACCACACAAAAACATCAAACTGACTGCGATGGTTAGTTTTGTGTGTCAGCTTGGCTAGGCTATGGTGCCCAGTTGTTAGGTCAAATACTAGTCTAAATGTTGCTATGAATGTACTTTGTAGCTATGATTAACATTTATAATCAGTAGATTTTGAATAAAGGAGATTACCTTCAGTAATAGGTAATAATTGGATGAGTAGGCCTCATCCAATCAATTGAAGGTCTACAGAGCAAAAGGCTGAGGTTTCAGTGAAGAAGGAATTCTGCTTAAAGACTGTAACACAGAGACCCTGCTTGCATTTTCAGCTGGCCCACCTACCCTACGGATTTTGGACTTGTCAGCCCCCACAGTTGTGTGAGCCAATTCCTTAAAATATCAGTAAATCTCTCTCTCTCTCTCTCTATGTATACATCCAATTGGTTTTATTTCTCTGAAGAACCCTAACTGACACACTCACAGAGGAATCTTTTAATGACAAAGTAGAACAGCAGCTACCAGATGACAACTCAAAGTGACTTCAGGTAAAGATTGTAGAATGTGGTAGATAAGAACCCTAATAGGTTTGATAACATAAGCTCTAAATAGATAAACATTAAATAATAAAGAAACTTTGTCTGGGAAACAAGACTTAAATTATGCACCTAATATGAGAAAAGCCACCTTCAGGCAGTCTCAGACTGTTTGTGGAAGATGCACAGGTAACAGAGGACCAGTATCCCACACTTGCCCACTTACGAAGATGTTTGTTGAACTTCTACTCCAGACCAAGTGTTCTACTTATCTAGAGCACTTAACAAAGCCAGGCATTCTCAGAGCTGCTATTCCACCTGTATCTGTGAAAAGCAGTGGATTGGAACAGCTTTGGTGGCCAGTACGTTGCAGCTTACCTGTAAAAGGTGGTTGATGGATGCATCGTGAAATCCCAGGGCTTGTTCTACACCTGCCAATTCCCTCAATGTTGGTACGCACTCAAGACTTTTTTCACCTTTACTGATCTCAATACATTCTAAAGCCTCTTGGTAGTGGGGAAGAGCTTCTTTTGATTTCTTCTGACCTTGATATACCCTAAAAAATTCAAAAGGATTATCTTTAAAGTAATTAAAATAGAAGATACTGAAAATAATAGATGGATTTGGCTCTCTGACCCCTGTTGCCCAGGTTCATTTCCTAGGCAGTTAAGCCTTTCTTTCCTCCAAGGAGCAGCAGGGCATAGTAGTCAAGAGGATAGACTTTGGGATAATCAGGAAGGTTCAAGGGATAATAAGGAAGGTCAAAGGATAATCAGGAAGGTTCAAATCCTGGTTCCACCACTTAGTAGATACAGGACCTTCAAGTCACTTGACAGTTTTCTCATCTGTAAGTTAAGAATAATAACAGTGCCCACTTCATTGGGTTATTATAAAGATTAAATTAGTTAATATTAAAAAAAAAACACACCTAGAATAGCTTCTGACACATAGTAAGTGCTGTGTAGGTGTTGGTTTAAAAAATATAAAATATTAAAACAACAATAGTAATCAGAAAGGATGCCATGATGCTGATAACTGATCTGTTGAGAAATTATAGAAATTTCCCAGTTTGGTGAGGGTGTGAAGCACTCTCATTAACTGTTGGGAAGAATATAATTTGGGCACAAACTTTTCTATATCAAAATTATACATATGTATGTACACACGTATTTCTGCTAATTGCACTTTTAATAGTTTATCTTGAAGAAATACTCTGGCAGTATAAAAAGATACTATATACAAGAATGTTTACTGAACCATTCTTTGTAATAGCATAAAAGTATAAAGCACTTAAATTACCCCAATAGGTGATCATCCAAGTGGGTTATAGTAAGTACATCTACACCATGTATCCATTAAAGTTAATGTCGATCTGTATTTATCAACATAGAAGTATACCCACTATATATTCTTTGGTAAAAAGACAGATTACAAAAGTACTTTATATAATCTTATTAGATCAATTTTGTATCTAATCTATATGTACACATATGCATAAAGAGATACCCAAATGTCACTAAAATGTTAGCAATAGCTATCTCTAAGGAGTTGATTGTGAGTGATTTTACTTTTCTTATTTATGCTTTATAAATTTCCCAAATTTTCTTCTATAAAAATATATTACTTTTACATCAGAAAAAATGTTAATTTTTAAAATTAATTTAAAGGTGGCAGTGGGAAAATATTCTTGTAGTTTCTTGGTGTAAGACTCTCTCATATTAAAAAATGTATCTATATATATTGTTTAGAAACAGGCATTTAAAAACAATCTTCTCAAAAATACTTGTGAAGACTATTAGAAACTTTTCTTGCATGGAAAGTTTTTATGTACAAAATTCATAATAAAAGAAATCAATCCTTCTTATGTTTCCCTCCACCCCAGAATCTTTAATACAAAAAGGCCTTACGATTCCCAAATTACCCAAAAACTGAGACATAATGTGAGAAAGTAACTAAGAGACCACAAAAATAGGTTTTGTTTTCAATTGTAAAAATTGTAAAAAATTACAAACAATTGTAAAAAAATTAATAAACAGAAACTTCAGTTAAATAGAGTCAGGAGCCCAGGACAGGGAGGGAGGACAGCAGAGCCCAACAGGAAGAAGAAAGACTCCTCTTCTTTCCTGGCAAGAACTTTTAGTCAACAAAAGCCATGGACTCTTTGTGTACTATGGCTCTCCCAAATCCTTTTCCCTTCTATAAAAGCATTCTCCTTCCCTTGCCATGTAGGGACTTGCACCTGGCTCACCATGGTTTCAGACCCCAAATGGAAATTTTCTGCCGATCCTGAATGAACCTAATTTTTTTTTTCCTGGAGAAATAACTGGCAGCCTATTTTTTTTTTTTTAAATTAATTTTATTATTATTATTATTTTTTTGGCTGTGTTGGGTCTTCGTTTCTGTGCGAGGGCTTTCTCTAGTTGCGGCGAGCGGGGGCCACCCTTCATCGCGGTGCGCGGGCCTCTCACTATCGCGGCCTCTCTTGTTGCGGAGCACAGGCTCCAGACGCGCAGGCTCAATAGGTGTGGCTCACGGGCTTTGTTGCTCCGCGGCATGTGGGATCTTCCCAGACCAGGGCTCGAACCCGTGTCCCCTGCATTGGCAGGCAGACTCTCAACCACTGCGCCACCAGGGAAGCCCCTCTATATATTTTTTTTTTTTTTTTTTTTTTTTTAAGGTCAACATAGTCATTGGATACTTTTCACAACTATTTTGCTCTCCAATAAATTTCAAAGGAATTGACTGATAGAAGTAGAGTTACTTTTCAGATCTGTGGTTCAGATGGCCATAATGAAATAAAATGCTCACTGAATAGCTTATGAACTGGGATACCTTCTATAATTGTAAAGAGGTTTAAAACACAAGAGGAGGTCAGGGATATGTTCCTGGACCAAGAAGGGTCCAGGTTGCAACTTGCAGCAGCTCTAACCTTGGAAAGGAAGAGATAAATAGACGACCTAGTAATACTGGACTCGCCTTCTAACTCTTAATGAGCTTAGAATATAGTAGGTAATAAGTAGCTTTGTACGTTATCACATTTTATTTTTTAAGAGAAACCCCACTAGCATCTATGGTGATAGAAAGAGGCTTTGAAACATATGGTTGGTAGCAAATCACTTAGCCAAAGAATTAGATTCCTGGTAGACAAAAATTAAACAATTGAAAACAGGAGTCAGCAAACCGTGGCCTGTGGGCCAGATCTACTCACTGACTGCTTTTGTAAATAAAGTTTTATTGACACAGTCAGGCCCACTTGTTTACTTATTTTCTGTGGCTTTTGCACTACAATGGCAGAGTTGAAGAGTTGCAACAGACACTGCATGGCCTACAACGCCTAAAATATTTACTCTCTGGGTCTTTACAGAAAAAGTCTGTAAACCAACCTCTTGTCTAGAGTCTAGAGAAAGTCACATACTTTTAAAATGACTTCAAATTTTTTTCTACCTAATTTAGCCTAAATAACTCAGACAATGCCATAGTTATCTGAGCAAAGGAAAAAATTCATCTTTCTTTCTCATGTTCATAAATGATGAAGAGTGTGCCAAGGAAGTAAAGAAGAGGTCCTTTGTTTCCAAGGCTGCTTGTAAAAGTCATAGAAGAGAAATAAAGCCAATACAAATGCCAAGATGATTTCATTTGGGCAACAATTTTAAAAGAAAGCAATATTTGAAGCTTAGCAATCAAGCTGATAAATGAGAAGAAAATAGAAAAGTAAACAACAACAAGGCATAAGTTAATTCATGTACCAAAAATTCTTCCTTTCCTGAGATAGAACACTAAAGAAAAGTATTTGGGGGTTTGTGAAGTCATCTTAGCCAGAAGCACAGCACAGCACTCCAAGTTAACACCACAGCATCTTTTCAGGTATTAAAAAGTGATCCTTCAAATATCCGGCTCTCAGAGAAAATTTTATAGAGAAGAATACAGTATGAGAGGCAAGGCAATCAGTTACAAGTACTGCAACAGGAGTAGAAAACCCAGACTGTAGTTTGAGCATCCTTACTTACTAGGCCACACAACCCTGGGAAAGAAAAAAATGTTTCTGAACCTTGGTTTCCTCATCTGAACGCTGGTGTCCAATAGGGTTGCTGTGAGAATCAAGTAAGATGTCTGAAAGTGCTTTGCAAACTGAAGCAAGCCATACAGATTGATATTAAATCCCTATACATATTCATACCTTTTACTCCTTCCCCTCCCAGCCTGTGGTCTCTCTGGAACTGAGAGGCATAGTTTCAGGTTATGTTGAAATGGGCTCATTTGTGGTCTCATCTTGTTCCCACCCGCATGAGATTTTGGAAAGTCCAAATAATAGGTAGAATCAGTCAAACTCATGTGCAAGTGAGGTAGGCATTTTCTTATACAATTGGGCTTTTTAAAAAATTGAGAATAATTTACTATCAGAACAATACATATTCATCATTAAAAGTAAGAAAAGATATGGCAAATTAAAATATATAATTACAACATCCAAAGATGACTGCTATACACCTTGATATATATATATATATATATATATATATACACACACACACACACACACACTTCCAGATGATTTTCTATGCATCTTTTAAAAAGGATCATAATGTTTTAGAACCTGCTTCTTCCACTTAATCATACATTAAAATGTGGCAATAAATGCTATAATATCACTTTTAGTGGCTGAATGGTGCCATATAAAGTTTGACTGACCACTCATCTTCAAAAATATTTAGGACAGGGACTTCTCTGGTGGTCCAGTGGTAAAGAATCCACCTTCCGATGCAAGGGACGTGGGTTAAATCCCTGGCTGGTAGGGAAACTAAGATCCCACATGCCGCGGGGCAACAAAGCCTGTGTGCCACAACTACTGAGCTCACGTGCCTCAACTAGAGAGCCCGTGTGCCACAAACTACAGAGCCTACATGCTCTGGAGCCCACGCACCACAACTAGAGAAGAGAAAACCTGCATGCCACAACTAGAGAGAAGCCCACGTGCCGCAACAAAGAGCCTGTGTGCTGCAATGAGCACCGCAATGAAAATTCCCACATGCCTCAATGAAAAGCCCGTGTGCCACAACAAAGACCCAATGCAGCCAAATAAATAAATGAATAAATACATATTTTAAAAAATATTCAGGACATAAAAAATGGTTGTGAAAAAAAATGGTTTGTGGAATATTTTTACAAATCATATTTCTGATGAGAGACTTACATTCAGAATATAAAAAGAACTCCTACAACAATAATAAAAAAGATAAATAGCCCAACTAAAAAATGAGCAAAGCACCTAAAGAGTCATTTCTTTGAAGAAGATGCAATAAGCACATAAAGAGATGTTCATCATTGGTCATCAAGAAAATGCAAATCAAAACTACAATGAGATACCACTTCACACCCATTAGGACAGTGGCTATAATAATAATGATTTTAAAAAAGATAATAAAAGTGTTGACTAAGATGTGGAGAAATTGGAATCCTCACACACTGCTGGTGGGTATGTAAAATCGTACAGTTACTTTGGAAAACAGTGTCAGTTCCTCAAAAGTTTAAACACAGAATTACTAGACGACCTGGCAATTCCACTGCTAGGTATATACCCAAAAGAAACAAAAACATATGTCGACATAAAAACTTGTACACAAATGTTCATAACTGCACTATTCATAAGAGCCAAAAAGTAAAAACAACCCAAATGTCCACCAACTGAAGAATGAATGAATAAAATGTGGTATATCCACTCAATAAAATGTTATTCAGTCACAGAAAGGAAGGAAGTATTGATACACGTTACAACATGGATGAACCTTGAAAAAATTATGCTAAGTGAAAGAGGCCAGTCACAAAAGACCACACACTCTATGGTTCCATTTACATGAAATGTCCCTAACAGGCAAATCCATACAGACAGAAAGTAGACTAGTAGTTGCCAGGGGTTGGGGAACTTGAGAATGGGGACAGACTGCTAATGGAATGAAAATGTAAAATTGTTTGTGGTGATGTTGCATACTAAAACCCATCAAATTGTATACTTTAATTGGGTGAATTGTATGGCATGTGAATTATATCTAAATAAATCTGTTATTTTTGAAAAGTTTGTGAACATTTGGAAGCAAAACAAAATATAGATGAGACTCAGCCATAAACTTAGTCATTTTTGTTTAAAGAAATAACTGTATTAATAATTATTAAACAAAAATCAAATTATTTTAACCTTAATATCATCTGCGAGCCAGACACTATTCCTAACTTACTCATTTAAAGCAGGTCAGAAAGAGATGTCGGCTTTGGCTCTAACTTGGTTGCGTCACTGGATGATCCTACCCATGTTTTAATGGGGGAGGTTAGGAGAACAGATAATGCTGTGGGTCTTGCTGCACCTGACACTCAACAGAGTGGGCATTCCCAAGGGGAGGCCATAAATCAGGCTTGGACACTGAGCTACTGGTCTCTTTCTAACCTTCCAAAGCTGTTGGCATGCCTCCTGAGGAGCTTTAAGTCCTGGAGGTCTCCAGGGGAATGCCTAGGTCTATGAAAAGTATAATCTTAATGAGAAACAGTAAATTCATAGAGAGAAAAGCCATACAAAAATATTTTTAATGGAATATTCTGGTAAATCAATTATACTGTAAGTTTAAATACGTTAATATATTTCATATCATGATCCCAGATGCAGAAGAATCTAGAAATAGGTGATAAATCCAGTCTTTTCCCTTCGGCTGATCAATTCAAGCCACTAAGCTGGGGTTAAGGAAATTAGCCTGAGGATCGGTGAGTTACAAAAGAAAAATAAATTCAATATAGCTCCCAACTCCCAGAGTAGCAAAATTCATGATGTGACAACATGGGGTTGGAACAGAAAGGCCAATCCTCCAGCTCAGAGCTGAGTGAAGCACACCAGGCCATCTGGGGTTGGTTTTGGAGTTCTGGTCCAACACTAAGGGCCTCAAACTCTTGTCTTCAGGGCCCGACTCTGCACCCACAGACTCCTGCGCCTTCCTCTGCCTAAATCCTGATGGACACCTGCCCAAGGGGGCAAGTGGGAGTTTCAATCCAGCCCAGGCTCTGCTGACTGAGCTGTGTGCTTGGATACATGCCTGTGTCCACCTGGAGAAAAGGAGACTTTTTTTTTTAATTCTCACGAAGGCTCCGTTCACTCACCCAGTTGTGTACAAACGTGGCGCAGAGGTGGCAGTGGCTCTGCTGGGACTCTAGTTTCCCTCGACTTGATGAGTTCAGATGACTCATGGGAGTCATCTAAACCTTCCCATTTGGCTCCCCTGATGCCAGTTCTCTTTCAGCTGCCCAGTTGTGTCATGCCTACCTTCTCTCTGGGTCTTTGCTGGTCCTTCTATCTGGAATGTTCTTTCTTCCATCTCTATCTGGCAAACTGCCATTCATCTTTCTATCATCCCTTTTCCAGTTTTAGCTTAGCTGTCTCCTCCTTTACGTAGCCTTCCCTGCCAGGGCCAGGACTAGAGTGAGACCAGTGAGACACCTAGGACACACCATTTAAGGAGGTGCTCACTCTCAGCGTCGGGCAAGTGCAGGGTTGGCATCCAAGTGTGAGCGCCTCCTTAAGTGGTGTGGTCTGGGCACCTGGCTCCCTCATCCTAGTGCTGGCTCTGTTCCCTGACATCCCAGGCTGGGTTGGGCGACTCTGTGAACACCTGACTGTGCCCCCACAGAACTGTGAACCTCCTCTCTCAGAATACATCTCTCGCATTGCATTTTAAGTGCCTGGGGACTTGGCACCAATCCCTTTAGTGCAGGACTCTGAGAAAGCAGAGTCCAAGGCTGCCGCATTCATCTTGACATCCCCAGCACCCTGCAGTGTCTGACACACAGTGGGTGCCTGCTGTCTATGGAAGGAGGGAGCGTGAGGTGAGGAGGAAAGACAGAAGGAACAACCTGCAGATCCACTGACTTAGAGACTTTGAGGCTATAGTTCATACTTTAATTTTCATAGATTTTGGAATAAATTTTAGGGAAAAAAACCTTCAAGAAAGGAGCATATTTTCACATTGATTTAGTTGCAAAAATATTAGACTGTTGCTCTAATTAAGGGCTGGAGAAATTATTGAAATTTTATAAAAGGCGGAATAAAAGAAACTTTGTAAGAACCTATTAGGGTTTGAATTGTGTCCCCCCATCCCAAATTCATATGAAGTCCTCACCCTCAGTACCTCAAAATGTGACTTTATTTGGAAATAGCACCATTGAAGACATAATTAGTTATATTAAGAAAATGTCATACTGGACAGTATGACTGGTATCCTTATAAAAAGGAGATATTTGGACAGAGGCACAGGGAGAATGCCATGTGAACACAAAGGCAGAGCTTGGTGTGATGTGTCTGTAAGACAAGGAACACCAAAGGTTGCCAGTACACATCTGGAAGTTAGCAGAGAGGTGTGGAACACCTCATAGTCCCCAGAAGGAACCATCGCCACCCATACGTTCATCTCAGAATAACTTTCTGTTGTTTAAATCACCTAGCTGGTAGTACTTTGTTATGGCAGCCATAATAAACTAGTGCAGAACCCCTACTGGCTGACTCCAGGCTCAGAGATTTTCCTTTCATCAGCACCCTAATAGATGAACACTGCGTGAACTCACCCAGGGCAGCTAGTTAGATATGGAAGTACCAATTTTTCTTTTTTAAATCACATTGTGGTCAAGTCCAAGTGGTAACTTTCCGTTACTTCACTGCCTGGAAATATAATATGAGTATCTACTGAGAAGGAGACCTGGAAGGAGGCAATTTCAGCAGGAACAAACACATGGCTTTCATTGACCATAGTTTTGCCCTTGCTACAAGAATGTCTACATGAGGGCACAGACCGCATGAATCCAATGACATCCAACAAGCTGTTAGCAGGATACCCAGCCCTGAAGGGATGCAGTCACACGTGAAGGTGACCTGTTGCCATTTCTGAACTCTCTAAGTTTAAAAGATTTTTGTCAGCCTATCATTGGTCTCACATTTCAAACCCTATAGAATTCTTCAGACTCTGAGTCCTTCTTTCACCTGTCGGTAAAACTATTTACCTCCTCACTTAAGTTATCCAAAGGGAAAAAATTAGATCCCTCACACTATGTACACAAAAGTTCCAAGTGATTTTTAGAGGCCTAAATGTAAAAAGCAAAACTTTGATACGTTTGAGGGAAAACATAAGGAAAAGTAACTCCATGACTTTGGGGTAGGGAAGGACTTCTTAAATAAGATACAAAAGTACAAATCAGAATGAAAGAAGCAGGTAAATTTGGTCACATTAAAAATAAAAACTCCTGTGCATCAAAATTCATCATAAAGAAAGTGAGAAGACAAATTACACATTGGGAATACATACACAATATATGTAACCAGCAAATAACTTGTCATCAGAAATATGAAGAATGTCTACAAGTTAATAAGAAAAATGCAAATAGCCCAGTTAAAAAATGAGTAAAAGAAATGAACGGACATTTCACAGAACAGAAATTCCAAATGTCCAGCAGATGTATGAAAAGATGTCAAACCTCACTATCAGGGAAATGCAATTAAAGAAACTATATGATTGGCAAAGATAAAAAGTCTGACAATATCAAGTATTGAAGAGGACATGGAGTAATGGGAATTACTGCTGGTGAGAGTATAAACTGGTGGAAAGCAAACCCAGTAAAGCTAATGATGTGGATACTTGTCAATTAAGCAATTCCACTCCTGGGCATATACCTCAGAGATAATCTTGCACATATGCCCATAGAGACATGTACAAAAACAATCACGGAAATAGTGAAAAATTGGAAGCAATTTATGTGTTCACCCTCAGAATGTATAATTAAATTAGAGGAAAGTTAGACGGATTAAACATAATATGGAGGTTTAAAATGAAGAGACTAGCTCTATGTGTATAAATTGACATGGATACATCTCAAAAATAGAAAAGTAATGGGGGGAAAAAAGCAAGCTACAGAAGGAAACATACATATGAAGTAAAAAAATGAAAAATAATACTGTATATTTTTTATGGCTATACACGTATAGATTCAGAGGAATGAAAAACACTAAATTCAACATCACAATTGCCTGTAACATGGGGAGAAGAAAAGAGTTTGAGAAGAACGCATAACAGGCTTCCACTTATCTGAAATGTTCTATTTTGAAGCTTGGTAGTGTGAACTTGAGTATTCGCGTAACAATATCTTTAGTTTTATATGCCTGAGATATTTGGTTAAAAAGATGAACAAATACAACGTTCTGTTGTTTAGCGTGTGCAGAGAATGTGGCACTTTCTACTCTCACCCTTTGAAGTTGCCATTGCATGCTATTCCAGGGTCCTGGCACTACCAGCCGGAAATGAAGGCTATCAAGCTAATGCAATCTACAATGAGCCTTCTGGAGCTCATTGAGGGTACACTGTTCACATAAAAGAAAAGACAAAATAGAAAATAAAATTACTTTAGCTTCACAATATGTTTAATAAAAAAGGAACTGGGGGAGTCCTACATCAGGAAATAACTAAATTATAGTCTTACCTCCATTTCCAACTCATTTAAAGCCATCAGTCAATTTCAGGCAATCTTGTCTGTCTCTATTTGCTCATAAGTAATGTGTGGGAGGGCAACATTTTCTCCTTTCCTTTCCTATCTACCTGCCAGGGATGCTTTGAGGATTTATTATCTGGTGGGCCCATAATGTGTTTGGGTAGCTTTAGGAAACACACTGGACAGATGAAAAGACAGAGAATTCTGAACAACACAATGTGGCAGTATGTTAATTTGGCAGGTCCACAACTTAAACCACAGCATATTTCATTGAATGAAAATACATCTGCAGTAATTCTACAGAGCACATGACAAGACACTATCTCATTTCAGATGAGTTTCAGAAGATCCCACAGGGATGGAGACTTGTTTTAACCTGCAGCAAACAACTGCAATCTCCTCTGGTATTACTAAGGCAATAGAGGGTTTCCTTTTAAAAGCTCAGGAATTTGGCAAGAATATTGAGTACCAGTGAACAGCAGAAGCCTTGTGGGACCATTGCTGATGATGGAAATCTGATGGAAAATCAATCTTGGAAGAGGAAAATTAGGATTTTCTAGAGTCAAAAGGAGAAAAGGTTTACATCTGGGTCTCTCTTTACCATCTGGCACACATAGGTAAAAGCTGTGCTCTGTAGAGGGCATTGTCATGTTTCCATTCTGTGCTAGCGAATGGGATCTGTGCTGTGGTGAGGAGTGTGGACACCAGAGTTGGATGCAGACCTGGCTCTGCTCTGCTACTTCCCAGCTTTGTGACCCTGGGATATGACCTCACTTCTCTCAGCTTTGGTTTTCCTCATTTGAAAATGGGAACATGAAGGGTACCCACATCACAGGGAGGACTGCAGATTAAATGGTGAGGTGAGGTCTGCAAAGGACTTAGCAAGAGCCAGACCAGAAGGTGATCAAGAATTGCTAGCTAGTGTGGTTGTTTGAAATCATTATTATTAAGTGCAGTTGTTTAAGGGAAATGTATATTATACAGATAGAGTATTAGAAAAGGGAAAGACCAAAATGCAGTGCTCTAAAATAGTAAAGCTATTCGAAGAAAGTGAAAACACTAATCTGAAAAGATACATGCGCCCCAATGTTCATAGCAGCATTATTTACAATAGCCAAGATATAGAAGCAACCTAAGTGCCCATCAACAGATGAATGGATAAAGAAGATGTGATACATATATATTGGGTTGGCCAAAAAGTTTGGGTTTTTCTATAACAGCTTACGAAAAAACACGAACGAACTTTTCAGCCAACCCAATATATACGCGCGCGTGCACACATACAATGGAATAGTACTTGGCCATAAAAAGAATGAAATTCTGCCATTTGCAACAACATGAATGGACCTAGAGATTATTATGCTTAGTGAAATAAGTCAGACAGAGCAAGACAAAAGACAAATACTCTCTATGCTATCACTTATAAGTGGAATCTAAAAGTAAAAGAATCGAATGAATATAACAAAACAGAAACAGACTCACAGACATAAAGAACAAACTAGTGGTTACCAGTGGGGAGAGGGATGGGGGGAGAGGCAAGATAGGAGTAGGGGATTAAGAGGTACAAACTACTAAGTATAAAGTAGATAAGCAACAAGGATATATTGTACAGCACAGGGAAATTTAGCCATTATTTTGTGATAACTTAAAATGAAGTACAATCTATAAAAATATTGAATCACTATGAAATTAGTTTCAGTACACCTGAAACTAATATAATATCGTAAATCAGCTATACTTCAACAAAAATAAAAATAGTAAAGCTTTAGAGGATTCAAATAATAGAAAGTAGGTAAAGTATATGAAAGTAATCTGTGCCATGTGTTTTTCTGCTTCCCCACATTTAAAAAAATGATTTAAAAAACCAGATTTTGTATAAAGTAAGAGCGTCTCTTCAATCGTGGGAATACAGGATGACGAAGAGTGCCAGGAAAAATCAAATTATTTCCTTCTTTGTTAAATAAGCATAAAACATTCTAGGCACATAGCATTGAATGGGAGGAGCTGACAGGAGAAATATCTCCTCTGGAGAGCAGTGGGGTGTTTCCTGGAAGTAGGAAAGGGAGAAGGAGGGTTTTGAGCACATGAGCATTTGTCAGAGCCTTTATGCCCAAAAGATAAGTGCAGAGAAAGTGACTCTTTAAAGAAACATTGGGACTTCCCTGGTGGGGCAGTGGTTAAGAATCTGCCTGCCAATGCAGGGGACATGGGTTCGAGCCCTGGTCCAGGAAGATCCCACATGCCGCCGTGGAGCAACTAAGCCCATGTGCCACAACTACTGAAGCCCACGTGCTTAGAGCCTGTGCTCCTCAACAAGAGAAGCCACCACAGTGAGAGGCCCGTGCACCGCAACAAAGAGTAGCCCCTGCTCGCTGCAACTAGAGAAAGCCCAAAAGCAGCAACGAAAACCCAACGCAGCCAAAAAAAAAAAGAAACACATCTCTAGGTGATGGCATGAACTAAAAATTTAAAGCTGAGTAGAGAAAGCAAAAGCTATATTTGGAGGTTATTGACTGGACCAATTAAGGGAGGATGATGGTAAAAGCAAAGGCTATTTACCGAAGTATCAAAAATTCACAATAAAAGCCTTGGGAATGTATTCTGGGAAATATGTGGAACTAAGTAGAATTCCACTATCGTAATGAGGTGATGGCAGGTAGATATAGACACTGTCCCCCTTGCCACTATTTTCTCCACTATCTTCTACCCCCTCCCAGGAAGTACTGGCTAAGGGAGAAACCTCTCCCATGTTCATTCCTCTCTGGAAAACTTGTGTTAGAATCATTTTCCAAATCTTGTGACTATAATGAATCTAGAGAAAGCAGGACAAAGAAACAAACTCGAGCTTAAAACATATACATGTGTATATGTATATACACATATCTACATACAGATATATACATATCTGATTTTTAGCTTAGGTGGTTCGTAAGAGCAAAGACAAAAAAAAAAAAAACGAAACAAAACAGCCTTCTCAAGTCGTAGGAAAAAAAAGTATAGGAAAGAATATAGCAAGACAGGGGCAGTCTTGAAGTACAGTATCTTATTCTGTGATGTCGGTGCTACATGCTTTAAAATCAAATCATTTCCAGGATGAAATGGCAGAAAGGAAAATGCTCAATTAGACAGTAGCAATAATAATAGCTACTTTCTTAGGCCTACCACATACCCAGATGTTTTAATGTAGGGTTCATTTCATCACCACAGCAACCCTCTGGGGGCTGATCTTTCCCACCTCAACAGGAGAGGAGAAGGAAGGACTTGCCCAGGGTCCTTCAGTTGGGAAGGTTGAATGGATGCTGACACCAACCCAGGGCGACCTGACTCTAAGGCCATGTTGTCAAATATATCATGTCACATACCTTAGAGATACCTGGAAGGTGTCCTGTTGATGTTCTGAGGAGCGTTTACTTATCACAGGCACACCTGAGAGCTAGTTCAGCACAGCAAGCAAGGCCAGGCAAAGTGCTCTCTGGGTAAGCTGTGGAGGACTCCAAAGATGACAAATCAAGCAGTCACAGAGAAAGCTGGGGACAGGTCACATGTTCCAGAGCAGCAGTCTCAATAGGCCATAACCATCATGCCACATAGAAAGATTATTTTAAAAGGTATGTGTGTATGTGTGTGTGTGTGTGTGTGTGTGTGTGTGTGTGTGTGTGTGTGTGCGCAATGATGTACTCCTGCCTTTATAAAGACACTATCTGTCTCTGGGGAATCTATCTACCAGTAACCAGGATAGAAAATAATCCTTAACACTGGAAAAAATTTGCTTGCTTTCACTAGTGACTACCTTGGCCCCATTCGAAAAAACAACTGCACACATAGGAACACAAGATTTGGATTCACTCTCCAAAGTTAATAAATAATTACTGAATGAAGCAGTGCTGGAACAGAGAAGGGCAGGTAGAAGGAATGAAGCTTCAGGCCACAGTTAGGGATGGAAGGCACGGAGCGTGAGTCACCCTGCAGCCCTTATCTGTCAGCCCAAGGAGAAAAGAACTGGCCTAGCCTGATGGGCACCATAAAAGGCGATGCAGGAGGAGGAAGAGGATGCACTGAAAGATACCCTTTTAAGAGAAACACAAATCCCGTGAGAACTGCCTAAGAAATTATCCTGGTCTTCCACTTCCAAGACCGGGCAAAAGAAAAAGTCCTTGTGGTTGTGAGCATAATTGTAGAAATGTACAAAACCAAAGCCTTGTTACTTCCTAAAGCAGATCGGTTTGGACAAAATATTCACACTTCACTGAGAAAACAAAGTGATTGCATGAAAACCATGCAGTTTAAACATGCATGTTCCAGTGAATATGTTACAGTGAAGAATCAGGTCAAAAAGAAGCAGTGAAGTTTAAAACAACTCCCTTAAACACAAAAGTAACTGTAGGACAGCTTGAAACATTAACTTAAATTCTTGTTGGGTATTCAGCACATATGCGTACAAGGCCCGCCATCTGCTGACAAGGTTTGGTACTGCTAATTTGGAAAGCACTCAGGAGGTGGTGGATTTTGGCAGAGGATAATTTACTCAATTTTGTAGCAAGTGCTCAACATTAAGTACTAATAACATTAGTCAGGTCTCAACATATGCAACAAATATCATATCTTGGACCTCATATCTTTATATTTTCTGTTTTACAATATAACAAGAATACCTACTTCTGGGCAGGAAGAAATTCTGGACTGGTAGGCCCTCCCAGTCACTATTCTCTTCCTCTGTTACATAAACGGAATCATACAGTATGAATTCTTTTTAGTCTGGCTTCTTTCACAAACATTATGTTTGTGGAAGTCATCCATCATGTTAAGCATAGGAGTCGTTTCATCATTTTCTTTGTATGAACAGATCACAATTTTATCTACTCTACTGCTGATGAACATTTGGATTGTTTCCAATCCTTGGCTATTACAAATAACACATAGCTTTGGACATTCTTGGCTGTGTATTTTGGTGAACATATGTATGCATTTCTGTTGGGTGTATATTTGGGAGTGATACTGCTGGGTCATAGGGTATTCAAACATTTAAACTTAGTAATAATGCCAAACAGTTTTCTAAAGTAGTTATTCCAAATATATTCTAAACAACCACATATGAGAAAACATATGAGAGCACTATATACTTGCCAACTTGATGTTATTAGGCTTTTAAAAACTTTTAGCAATATTAGTGGAAATGTAGTAGTATCCTATGACTTTAATTTTCATTTCCCTGGTGACTGATGAGAGGAGTGTCATTTAATATGCTTTTTAGTTATGTGGGTATCCTTTTTTGTGAAAAGTCTCTTGCCAGGGAGTTCCCTGGCAGTCCAGTGGTTAGGACTTGGCACTTTCACTGCCATGATTCAATCCATAGCTGGGGAACTAAGATCCTGCTAGCCACATGGCCCGGCCAAAAAAAAAAAAGTCTCTTGTCCACTTTTCTATTCAGTTGTTTGTCTTTGTTTTATTGATATATAGGAGTTCTTTACAGATGCTAGATATGAGCCCTTTGTCAATTATATGTATTACAAATATCTTCTTCCTCTTTCTTCTTGTCTGTGGTATGAAACATATGGTGATTTAAGTACAGAACAATATAGCATCAAGCAGAAGGGAAGAGAGAATTAACATACTCAAAGTCCCTTACATTGTCCAGAAAGTGGTTAATTGACTAATTGCATTAGAGTGTAATAAGTCAGGGATACAAGCGACAAATTCTATGGTAATCACTAGAAGGAAAAAAAAAATAATGTATAACTTACCAGTTAATAGACAGGGAAAGGGATGACAAAAATATTTGACTAAACTAAAGGAAGGCAAGAAAGGAGAAAGCAAGAAACATAAAACTGGTAGGACAAAAGGAAATTTAAAAACTCAAATACATCAGTAATTAAAACAAAAAAATATGAAGATTGAAAATTAAGAGATGGAAAAAGGTATTATAGGAAAATTGTTACCAAGAGAGCTAAAGTATCAATTTTAATATCAGGCAAAATAGATACAGACATAGGGGACAAAGAAGAACAATATATACTCACAAATAAAATAACAGATTAAGAAGACAGGCTGTTTAACTCTCCTCCCACCCAACAGAAGATATCAGAATATATAAAAAAATGACTGGCAGAACCATGGGAAGCTACAGATGGATCAATAATTATAGTTCGAAATTTAAGCACACTTACCTTAAAAACTAACGTATCAAATTGCCAAAAGATAAATATATATATAAATCTGAGTAACAGAATTAATAAAGTTACCCTAATACAGATTTATTAGAACCTTAAACACAACAGGTAAAGAATACAATTTCC
The DNA here is from genome assembly GCF_965194805.1 of Balaenoptera borealis. Lineage (NCBI taxonomy): Eukaryota > Metazoa > Chordata > Mammalia > Artiodactyla > Balaenopteridae > Balaenoptera > Balaenoptera borealis. Next base: position 135,106,084 of record NC_138866.1, on the reverse strand, counting down.
TTTTGTAGCATACTTGGAACATTCACAAAAATTGACTATGGACTAGGTCACAAAGGAAGCTTCAGTAAATTTCAAAGAGTTGATACTATACAAATATGTTTCTGCCCACAATACAGTAAAATTAGAAATCAGTAACATCAGAATATCTTGAAAAACCCCATATATATGCAAACTAGAACACATATCATTTGAATAATATCTGGATTAAAGAGTAATTTATAAACTAAGTTATGTGAGTGATAGTGTTACATATTAAAACATGTGGGATAGGTTAAAGCAAGACTCACATGGACATTTTGGAGAATATCTTTGATATTTGGGTGAGAAAGGCTTTCTAAATAAACTCTCAAAGCATAAATCATAAGGTTAAAAATTAATGAATTTGACTCTAGAAAAATTAAGTTCCATGCCATGAAGAACACCACAGACAAAATTAATAAATGAGCGATAGATATAAGAAAATATTTGTAATATCGCTAATTTATAATATATAAGAAAATCTCAATTATCAATAAGAAAAGCACAGGAAACTCCAAAAGAAAAATGAGAAAGAATGCTAACAGGCTATTCACAGAAGGGGAATCCAATGGCTAAGCAGTATATGAAGAGGTACTCAAAATCACTAATAAGAGAAATGTAAGTAGAATTTAAAAGTAATTAAATAGCACATATATGCATCAAGGTGGCAAAGGTTAGAAAGACCAACAATGCCAAACATTGTTGGGGATGTGAGAAAACAGGAACCCATGTACCCCACAAGTGGGAATGCAGATGGGTGTAGCAATTGGCCAGTATGTGGTGAACTTGAAGTATGAGTGTACCCTGTGACCATGCAATCCTACCCTTAGAGTATAAACTCAGAAAAGTCTCTCTGAGCCTCCTAAGTGGAGTTGCACAGGGATGTTCATGGCAGCACCACTGTGGCAGCTGGGAGCTGGGGATGAGCTGAATGCCCACTGCTAGGAGAACAGACAAGCACAGGATGGCAGATGCATTCTATGGAGCACAACAAAGTAGCCAGCAGCAACAACTAAAAACAGTGCTGAGTGGACAAAAGTGAGAAACAGAGTGAGACACATACTGCAAATTTATACAAACCTAAAACGTATAAATACAGAAAACAATGCTATTTATTATTCAGAGATACATATTTAAAGACATAAATCATTGTTTAAAAAGGTTATCTATGATCTGTATGTGACAGAATGAGAGTAAGGATCAGAGATGGAAGGAAAAAATCAATTTAAAAAAGCATATCAGGGACTTCCCTGGTGGCGCAGTGGTTAAGAATCCTCCTGCCAATGCAGGAGACATGGGTTCGAGCCCAGTTTGGGAAGATCCCACATGCCGCGGATCACGTAAGCCCATGTGCCACAACTACTGAGCCTGCGCTCTAGAGCCTGCATGCCACAACTACTGAGCCCTCGTGCCACAACTACTGAAGCCCACGTGCCTAGAGCCCATGCTCCGCAACAAGAGAAGCCACCTCAATGAGAAGCCCATGCACCGCAAAGAAGAGTAGCCCCCCACCCTTGCCACAACTAGAGAAAGCCCGCGCGCAACAATGAAGACCCAACTCAGCCAAAAATAGATTAATTAATTTTAAAAAATGTTAAAAAAAAAAAGTGTACCAAAGGTTTTCATGGACAGATGAATTCTCTGCACTTCATATCCAAAAACACTCCCAAACAAACAAATTAACAAGAGTGGACTTATGATCACAAAAATATCTTTAAAAGCATGAGTCAGAGTTAGTCCTTCCCAGCTTCCATTCATATGGAAGCATTAGGTGTGCTCCTTCAAGGCCCTTTCCTTCTTAAAATGAGTCCATTGGGTCCCTGAGTTCTCTTGGGAATCAACCTATATGTGCAGTCTGATTATTAATTTACACTGAATTCTTCCAGGCTTGGTTAAAGGCCGCTGCATAGGTCTGCTGGGGATTCTCTGCCTCTTCTAGAATAGACCTTTCTCTGCCCTCTTCCTCCCACAAACACATCCTTCCAAAGAATGGGTACATCCTCTGTCACCCCACTGCTCTGGGGAATTGGCTTGGGGTTGGCCTTTGGAGAGGGATAAATGTGCTGACTACCCAAAGCCCCTTCTCCCTCAGGCTCCAACCATTATATCTCTTCCACCTGGGTTTATTTGGTGAGTGTGGGTTGGGGGTAGGGAGAAAAAGGAACAATCTTCTCATTCTCATGAGATATTCAGATACCTCTAAGATCTTTCAGATACCTCTAAGATCTTTCTCCTTTGAGGCCTTAATCGTAAAATCAATGTATTGAAATATTTTAGACTAGAACAGTAGGGGAAAAAAGGAAGATGGGGGTGTGGGGAGGGGAGGGAAGGAAACAAGGGCAGGAGGAGAGGGGCAGGGAGAGCAGGCAAGAAATAGAAAGTCAAGAGAATGACATCAGGACTCTAGGACCCAGGGGTGGGTATGAGAGCACTACACACTTAGTGAAGAGTGCCACTGACGTACATGCCTTGGTTGTGGCTGCTCTGACGTGACTGTCGTCCTCCTCTTTTACTTCTGGACAATGGCCATGGAGAAGCCACCGACACAGCACCATGCAGAAGCTCCTCCTGCCTGAAGACAGAGTCTTCTGGCAAAGAACCTCCAGGAATCACGTATACAAAATGTCCTAAACTGAAAACTTACTGTGCAAATGACAATTTGATCTGCGTTTGAATTTCTATCCATTCTTCCTTTATAATCCTTCCACATTGCAGCAGCTCCTTTGAAAGTCTCTCTGCTTTTGTCAAATTCTCTGAAGCTTCCTTAAACCTGAGTTGTGTTCAGGAAACTTTACACTTGGTGCTACATTCTGGGGCCCTAGTTCCTGGACATCCTTGGCTCTCATACTTCCCATCACCCTTCCTGAGTCACCTGTCAGCTTTTGATTTGGCCTTAAAAATTAAATATAAGCATTATGAACAGTATTTCTATTTGTAAAGATTAGAGGCAAAAGGATACTTTTGAAGGGAGAGTAAGGCTCTCCCCATGGTATGGAATAACTCAACCGAACACTTGAAAACATCTGTATTGTCATTGTAGGGACGCACAATGGCGTTGGTGAGGATTTCTTTGGCTTTTTCCGCATGTTGTTTTGCTTGCAGTGACAGTCCTGTGGACAAAGAAAAAGAAGTCTCAGTTTCTCTTTCATTTCAGCTGGATAGGAATATAGTTATCTCTGGCCAGGGAATCTAATGAGGTCTCCTTCATATATCATCAAGTGGCACATGGAGATATATCGGGACAGCATGAAATACCATCATGACTATAAGAAACAAAGAAGTGTTTCACACCTAGGACTCAAGATAAAAAATTTTTCCCAAAATGGTCTTTTTAGAAATAAACAGAATGAGCAGGAATTGAACAGCTTTGAAACTTCACCAATATCAGACGTAAAGTGTTATGAATAATTATAAAAAAACAAACGGAATACAAAGACTACAGCATTCTGGGCAGGAAATAAAATATTCATGAATTTTAATCCTGGCTTTGTGACAGCAATCTTAATGAAATACTAAAAATTCTGAATCTTCTGCTCATCCATCCATAATCATAACTTTAGAGAGTTATTTTAACATAATACAAATATGACAATATCTATAAAAACTGACAAACAATTCCAATGAGGTAAGGGGCTGATGTGCTACAATCTCTTATTTCTATGTGGTAATAGACTGATATGAATCAAATGAAGTTTAAAAAAAGTTATTACCAAGAACTAATTCCCAGTGGGTTCCAGCGTTCTTCCATTGGCGTATGCATTTGTGGTAAAGGTGACACTGAGGATCACTATTTAGGTTTCAGGTTTTTTCATTTTCCCACATCCCCATCTTCTTCCCCACAATGACACACCCTTCCACCCACATCCTAATACTCCTGGTCTTACATTCTTCATTACATGGAATTGTATCTCAAATCTCTAAAAAGAGCTGTCAAATTATGAAATTCATTCTGTTCCTATGTCTATAAAACAGAATATATTTTCTGAGGGAGAAAATCCAGGGTATGCTATTCCTATAGGAACACTTACAGAATTTTGTCTTATTTTTTTTAAAAGTACACAATCAACCTACCAGAAATCTATTAGTGCCAACAATGTATGCAACATTATAAAAGACATGATGAATTTTGGTCCATTTCCTCAAGAAACTTGAACTCAATCTACAAGAGGCAGCATGGGTTGAGGTTCAAGAACACTAGTTCTGAAATCAGACTGCCCAGAGTGAATTCCCTGCTCCAACACTTACCTGAAATGTTGGCCCCAGCTTCCTCGACTGTAGACAGGAATAATAACATTACCCACCTCATAGCACTGTAGTGAAGATTGAAGGAAATTATACATGGAAAATAGCATGGTGCCTGGCACTCAATAAGACCTTAATAAATAGTAGATACTGCTTTTACTTTAAATTGAGAAAAAAAGACTATAATGCAGAAAGGTAGCAGACTGTGGAAGAAAAACATCGTTAAAAAAAAATCCCCGATGCTAGGACACTGGTACTGGCAACCAAAATCCTAGATCTGAGTCTCAGATCAGCTATCTATTAACAGTGTGACCTGGGGCAAGCTGTTTCAACTCAAACTAGTTGTTTCCTCTGAATCTAGAAAATAGGGGGTATAGGGGTATGGTTTGAACCAGATGATCTCCAAGGTCCCCTCTGGCTCTAATAGTCTTTGATCTAACAGGTAGGAGCAATCTATAATCAGATTCGGCTAAATTTATTGGGTGGCAATTGTGTGCTTAGCATTGTGGTGTTTTTCACTTCTGTTTGTTTATTTATTCACTGGGCCAATCCTGGGAAGTCAGTGCCATCATATCATCATCATTATCATCGCTTTTCAATTGAAGAAACAGAGTACAGCTATGTACTCTTGTACCTCTTGTCCTAGGTTGCCAGTCCATGTTTTTGCCTTCTCTGCATCCATTCTCCCTTCCCCTGTTTTCTTTTGAGGATGCCCAGCCCCTGCACACTCAGTCCTTGTGATTTAGCCAAGGCCAGCCTCTCCCCAAGGATCCAGTGGAGCCAAAAGGCAGGTCTAGCTAATCAGACTCTTTCTTGTCTTTGGCATACGACCCACATCAGCCCAATAAGAATACCCAAACCCTGAGATTTTGGAGGAGAGACACTCTTGTTTTCCTGGGAATGCTGAGGAGGGAAACCTAAAGCTGCTGGCAACCTTGCTGCCACCATGTGGGCAAAGTTTGGCTAAGAATGGAGCCAATACAGAGAAAAACAGAGTCAAGTGGTGCGAAAAGGGAGGAATGGAAATCTGATCACAATGTTTCAAAACGTGGATCTGGCTAAGTCTACAGTAAGTTTTACCCCTGGATTTTTAAGTGTATGGGCCAATGAATTACCTTTTGTTTATTGCCAGCTTGATTTAGCCCTTTATTTTTTTTGTGGGGGGGGTGTCACTTATAGGCAAGAGACTTTCCATCAATACATATGTGAATGGATACTATTTTAGGCCCCAACTCCACGCCCTGGGCCATTTCTACAATGCCTTCAAAGCTAACAAATTAATTATCTCCTAAGAACTACATTTAAGATCATAAAAAACAAAGCTCAGAAGGGCTAAAGTCTTCCTTCTCTTTTTTACATATTGTATTAAAAAATCTTATTGACTCTTTGTGAGAGGAAATGGCTCTCAATGTGTAGAGAGGAGAAGGTCCAAGAAAACCTGATCCTTCTAAAGTTAAGTCAAATTTGAGGAAAAGAGCAGAAACCAACCAGCCGATCCTCCTCAGCCTGAGGCAGACTCACCTTTCAGCTGGAGGTAGCCCTGAGCCAGATTAACATGCGCCTCCGCCAGTTTCCAGTGTGAGTCACCATAGCAGATCCTCGTCAGCGCCACACAGCGCACAAGCTCCTGGAGAGCCTGTTTATACTGGAGGAAGGGAAATGGGCTCACCAGTTAGACAACAAAGCACAAAATCAACTTGTATATTTATCCATTCAATATACACTTATTGAGTGTCGATTATGGGCTGGGCATGGTTTTAAGGACTTGTGATACATTAGAGAACAAAACAAAGATCTGTCTTGGATGGCAGGGTATTCATCTGGTTGGGTGAAATAGACAATATACATAAAAAACCAGTAAAATTTATAGTGCATTTAAATTTATAGTAAATAGTGAAAAATGTTATGGAGTAAAGACGCTGCCCGTCAATGAACAGCTACTACATATTCAGGCACAACAAGTGGGCGAATGGTGATAGTTTTCAAATAATACCTGTTAGTTCTCAATTCAAACACCTTCTTTAGCAGCTGGGATATTAGCACAGCAAATGAGGTCAGCAGGACTTTACAAACAGATTTCATTAAAGGATTAAAGCACATTTTCATCCGGAGCCAGGACAAAGAGAATAGCGAACCATGGATTCCAGCTCCAGGTCAGCTTAGAGCAGCAATACACTCAAAGCAAGACTGGTGGTTTTAAAATACGGCTCCAAAATTCTTTGACACTCCTTCCATACAGAGATGGTGGTCTATGTCCCCTTTTCTTTGAATCTGGGTTTTATGACTGTTTGGCCAAAAGAACATGGAGGAAATGATGCAGCGCCACTTTTTAGACCCAGTTCTTAAAGAACTGGCAGTTTCCACTTTTTACTCACTCTTGGAACTTGTTATGGGCTGAATTGTGTCTCCCACCTCCAAATTCATATGTTGGAGTCCTAGGTACTTCAGAATATAACTGTATTTGGAGAGATGGCCTTTAAAGAGGTGAATAAGTTAAAATGAGGCTATCAGGATGGGGCCCTAATCTAATATGACTGGTGTCCTTGTAAGAAGAGAAAGGGACACTAGGAATGGGCACACACAGAGAAACACATTGTGAGGACACAGTGGGAGGGCAGGCATTTGCAAGTCAAGGAGCGAGACCTCTGAATAAAATCAACCCTGCCAACACCTTGACCTTAGACTTCTAGGCTCCAGAATTGTGAGAAAATAAACTTCCTTTGTTGAAGCCACCCAGTCTGAGGTATTTTGCCATAGCAACCCCAGAAGACTAATAACCTAACCACCATTCCCTGAGGAAGCCTAAGCGGCCCCACGGAGAGGCCTACATGGAAATGTGCTGGTGGCAGCATTAATCGGTCAGCCGCGGGACTACGCCACCCTGGAGTTGGATTCTCCACATCTGTTGAGCCCAGCTGATGCTGCATGGAGCAGAGCTGACCAGATCTCACTGAGCTCTGCACAAATTGTGCATTCATGAGCAAACTAAATGGTTGTTTTTGTTTTATGCCACTAAGTCTTAGAGTGTGATACAGTAATAGATAGCTGGAATAGCAAAAGAGGAGGTGGGAGGTACAAAGCTGAAGGGGGCAAAGCAGAGGAAGAACTGTAAGAACAAGGACAGAGTTGTGGAAAAGACCCAGTAGAAGACCCAGTACACCCCCCACCCCTACTCCCCCGGTAAATGCCTAATCTCAAAGGACCTGCACTTCCACAAAGTTCCCATGTGAGTTAGAAACACTTTCACCTTGAAACAACATTCCTCTTGACAAAAAATGCATACCCAGACAGTTGACCACAGGACAGTCGCTTTTCTGACCTAGCAAGAGAGGCTGGGGAACACTGTGCTCACTCCAGTGATGAAGGAAGATGGAGATGTGGCTTTTTCCTATAGTAACATTTTTCTTATTACAAAAGTAATACATGCTCATTATCAAAATACAGGTGAGCAAAAAAAATAAAAAATAATAAAAAATCACCTGCCATCTCACCTCTTAGAGACAACTAGGCAGCTAAATTTCTCTCTATCCTTCATTCCTATGAATCTATCTATACATATTTTTTCTTTTTAAAAATAGGCTTATAAGCTACATATAGGTTTGCAACTTTTCACAATTTGTGAACGTTTCTCCATGTCATCTTCTATGATAATAATTTTTTATGGCTGCATAGTATTTTATTGTATGGATATATTATAAGTGAGTTACTCAACCAATAGCTATTGAGCACTTAAGTTGTTTTAAAATTTTTTCTCTCTGAACATCCTGTGTGGATAGATTTGCTCATATCCATAAGCATTTTCTTTTTCTTTTTTTTATAGCATTCTTTTTTTTATAGATATAAATTTATTTATTTTATTTTATTATTTACTTTTGGCCGCATTGGGTCTTTGATGCTGAATGCAGGCTTTCTGTAGTTGCGGCGAGCAGGGGCTACTCTTTGTTGCCGTGCGCAAGCTTCTCATTGCGGTGGCTTCTCTTGTTGCAGAGCACGGGCTCTAGGTGCACGGGCTTCAGTAGTTGTGGCACGTGGGCTCAGTAGTTGTGGCGCACGGGCTTAGTTGCTCCATGGCATGTGGGATCTTCCCGGACCAGGGCTCGAACCTGTGTCCCCCTGCATTGGCAGGAGGATTCTTAACCACTGCGCCACCAGGGAAGCCCCATAAGCATTTTCTTAGAATGAATTCCAACGTGACAATAGGGTAAAGGATGTGCAAAATCCTGAGGCTTTGCTAGAGTTTGCTGTAGTGCTTCCTCGAGAGGCTGCTTCCATCCATACCTCCCTTACAGCATGGTGTGTGAGCAGGGAATGCCCCTTACACAGAGCCAAGCACTAGTTGGGGTTTAACTTGCCAATTTGTCAGTTAACTCATTTCTCCTTGTTTTAGTTTGTATTTTTTTTTCCGCAAAGCTAGTGAGGCTGAACATCTTCATGTGTTTATTGGCTTGATGCAAAGTCCAGATCTCTTCCCACAACATCATTCTTGAGTTACCTGAATTTCTTAAACTTCTTAATATTAAAATATGCAACTCTGAGGATCAGTAAGTCTAGCCATACATATTTTAAAATGGGTATTTAATACCCAGATCTTGGTGTCTAAATATCAATACTATTCTCTTCTAAGAGGAACTAGCATTCCCTGAATCCACAGCTGGAGCAGGGAAATACAAGATGAACCTGAAAAATCTTATTGTGTCGGAAATTAAGGAAAGAATCATGGAGGCATATCAAGGACTCAGAAGCCAGCTTGAAGGGGCTCCCACTGGCAAATACAAAATAATTTAAGTTTTGATGATGATAATGGATTGTAACATATTTGTAAAACAGGATTTCTTGAACCCATACTGATATAAATAAATGAACAATAAAGTGTGAAGAAGGAAAAGCTCTTCCTCATAAAAAGAATGCCAACAAATAAATGTTGAAAGAATGCTGAAGTCAGAGAATCACCATTTGACAAACATCGTAGTAATAGCTAATTCAGGTGAGAATCATCAATGGATGCTATAAACTATGGGGTGAAGTTTTAATGAGGAATAGGATATGTTCACAGTATCAATGAATCTCCCCACAAAATATTAATTACAAAGGGAAGAATAATAATTCTACAGTGAAAAAACCTGCCAGATAGCTCCTTAACCAAGCGATCAAATTTAGCCTCATAGTAATGAGACAAACGACATCGTATGCCTCCTAATATGATGCACTGAGAAGGGCCCTATGTCAGGTCTGTGGGATTCCTGCCCAAAATGCATAATCTGAATCTAATCATAAGGAAACACATGACAAATTCAAATTGGGAGGTATTCTACAAAATAATTGGAGTGTATATTTGTGGACCCTGCCAAATTCATATATTGAAGCCCTAACTCTCACTGTAGTATTTGGAGATAGGGCCTCTAAGGCTGTAATTAGGGTCAAATGAGGTTATAAAGGTGGGGCCCTGATCAATAGGATTAGTGTACTTATAAGAAGAGACACCTTTCTCTCCCCCTTCCCCCACACGCACAAAGAAGAGGCCATGTGAGGACACAGCTAGAAGGTGGTGGTCTGCAACCCAAGGGGAGAGCTCTCACCAGACACCAGCCCTGCTGGCACCTTGATCTTGGACTTCCAGTCTCCAGAACTGCGAGGAGTACATTTCTGTTGTGTAGGCCACCCAGTCTGTGGTATTCTATTACAGCAACCCAAACAGACTAATATAGTTTTTTTCACAAAGACTAAGATTGTGAAAGATAAAGACAGGCTAAGTAACTGCTCTAACTGTTGACTATAGTCAACATGATTTCATGGATTGGACCATGGCTGATTTTTTTTTCTATAAAAGATATTATTGAGATAATTAGAGAAATATGGATAATGTTTGTAGATTAGATAATAATATATATCGATATTAATTTCCTAATTTCAATCATTGTACTATGGTTAGGTTCCGGAGAATATCCTTTATTCTTGGGAAATAGGCACTGACGTATTTAGGGGTAAAGGATCATACATTTGTGACTTACTCTCAGATATTCAGAAAAATAATGACAGAGAGAGAGAGTGAGAAATAAAGAAATAAAGTAAATGTTAACAACTGGTATATCTTGTAACTTTTCTGTTAAGTCTGAAAGTATTTTAAAATAAAAAATTACCAAAGAATGGTATTTTAAGAAGCAAATTACATCATATTAATACTTTCCTAAAAACACTTTAAGGCTTCCTAGAGCACTTAACTTGAGACCTGCAAGGCAGGTAAGCTGCCTCTCCAACTACATTTCACGTCAGCCTGAAGCTTCCTCTCATCACTTCAAACATAGTCACGCTCGTGCCAAACTTATAAATTTTATGGCTGCTGTTCCCTCTCCCTAGAACTCCTTTCCCTCAGCTCCTCCGTGCTGGCTCCTTCTCATCTTTAGGTGTCAGCTCAGATGTCACCTCCTCAGTGAGGCCCTCCCTCACCTAAGATAGGCCCACTCTGTTTCCTCCATAGCACTTAGCACAATCTCTACTTCACTGGTTTATTTACAATGTCCCCTCAGCTCCATGAGGGCAGGCAAGCTGTTTGTACTGTTCACTGCTGAATCCAAGGATTCCTCATCTGAACGGCAGAACACAAAAAATGCTTTGATATCATTCTAGATGCATAGAAGAGAAGTTAATTCTTTATATACACCAAATGCAGATGTCCAACAAACACATGAAAAGATGCTCAACATCACTAATTATTAGAGAAATGCAAATCAAAACTACAATGAGGTATCACCTCTCACCAGTCAGAATGGCCATCATCAAAAAACCTACAAACAATAAATGCTGGAGAGGGTGTGGAGAAAAGGGAACCTTCATACACTGTTGGTGGGAATGTAAATTGATACAGCCACTATGGAAAACAGTACGCAGGTTCCTTAAAAAACTAAAAATAGAACTACCGTATGACCCAACAATCCCACTACTGGGCATATACCCAGAGAAAACCACAATTCAAAAAAACACATGCACCCCAATGTTCATAGCAGCACTATTTACAATAGCCAGGACATGGAAGCAACCTAGATGTCTATCAACAACCTAAATGTCTGTCTTCTTTATCCAGCAAATGGATAAAGAAGATGTGGCACATATATACAATGGAATATTACTCAGCCATAAAAAGGAATAAAATTGGGTCATTTGTAGATACATGGATGGACCTAGAGAGTGTCATACAGAGTGAAGTAAGTCAGAAAGAGAAAAGTAAATATCGTATAATAACACATATATGTGGAATCTAGAAAAATGGTATAGATGATCTTATTTGCAAAGCAGAAATAGAGACAGAAATGTAGAGAACAAATGTATGGATACCAAGGGGGAAAGGGATGGGGTGGGAGGAATTGGGAGACTGGGATTGACACATATACAGTGTTGATACTATGTACAAAATAGACAACTGATGGGAACATACTGTATAGCACAGGGAACTCTACCTAATGCACTGTGGTAACCTAAATGGGAGGGAAGTCCAAAAGGGAGGGGATATCTGTACATGTATGGCTGATTCATTTTGTTGTGCAGTGGAGGCTAACACAACATTGCAAAGCAGCCATACTCCAATACAAATTAATAATAATAGTGTGTATATATATATATATATATATATATATATATATATATATACCAAATGCCTTAGGGCATTAGGGCTTAGTTCTCTTGCAGACCTCTGGTTGAGAAAGGCTGCCAGCTGAGGCTGACATAGCACACAGCCTGGCACATAGTAGGTACTAAATAAATATCTGCTGCATAATGAATAAGCACACCTTCAAAACCGAATTCACACCTTCTCACCATAATCTTGCTCTTCTTCCTGTATTCATTACAATAACAAAGGGCTCTGACAAGCCTTGGGTCACCCAGGCTGGCTGAGCCCTAAGTCAGGAATTCCACACACCCCTCTCTGGCTCACTCTTGCCTCTCCAACCCCTATGTCCCCCCCAGTTACCAGGTTTCATTGATTCATATTTCCAAATTCTTATCAAAAGATCTCAGCATTTTGCAACTAGAGATTATCATACTAAGTGAAGTAAGTCAGAGAGAGAAAGACAAATACCATATGATATCACTTATGTGTGGATTCTAAAATATGACACAAATGAACCTATCTATGAAACAGAAACAGAATCACAGACATAGAGAACAGACAGGTGGTTGCCAAGGGGAAGGGGATTGGGGGAGGGATGGACTGGGAGTTTGGGATTAGCAGATGCAAACTAATATATATAGAATATATATATATATTTATATATAGATAGATATAGATATAGGTAACAAGGTCCTACTGTATAGCACAGAGAACTATAATCAATATCCTATGATAAACCATAATGGAAAAGAATATTAAAAAAAGAATGTATATATATGAATAACTGAATCACTTTGCTGTATAGCAGAAATTAACACAACATTGTAAATCAACTATACTTCAAATAAAAAAAAAAAAGATCTCAGCATTTCTACTGACTCTGCCATATTTCAGGCCCTTGCCAGGATTATTGCAAACATCCTGCAAACTGGCCCTCCTGCAGTTTACCTCCCTTCTCTTCCTCCACCACCTAGTTATCTGAGGTCTGAGGGATCATTCCAGAAACTCAGACTTGCTCATGGCCCTCTTCTGCTTATAATCCTATGACAGTCTCCAGCACCCTGAGGAGAAAATCTAAACTTTTCCTGGGTGTTGAACACCTTCTGGTCCCAGCTCCTGTCCATAATCCAACCTCATTTGCTGCCCTGTGTAACTAAAGCCTCCATCCCAGATAGTTCCATATAGTTCCCCAAACAGCCTGTGCACCCTCAGACCCGCAACTCTTGCCCATCTGCCACCTCTGCCCAGAACGCTATTGCCCTCTCTCCTACCTGGGGCCAGCTCCTAAGTACTGTTATCAGTGCAATCCAAATAACTCCCATCCCAAAAAGCATGCCTTAAGTGCTGTCCCTCCTCCAACTCCAGGGTCAATGCCCATCCCTCCTCCCCTCACTCCCCATGCTTTGCATCTATATCACCTGAGCTTGTGTTTGTCACAGAACTTATGCTGATTACCATTATCCATCTATCTCCCCAACCAGACCATGAATTCCTTTGAGGCAGAGGCTGTAGTTTTCCCATCTGTGCCCCCAGCACTTGCACAGCGCCTGGCACACATTAGGTATACAGTAAATTTTTGTGAATAAATGGACAAATAGGGTCTGACACATAAGAGGTGGTAGAGAAATACATATTGAATGAATGAGTAAATGAATAAAACTTTGAAGAGAGATGGGAAAGAAGTATGCAGAGAACAAGATTAGGCACCTAAGAAATATAAGCTCCATGAGAGCAGAAACTTCATCTGCTTTGTCCTGTATTCCAGTGCTTAGACCTGGCACACAGGAGGAGCTCAATAAATATTTATTGATTGATGGAAAATGACTGTAGTAGGTCAAATCACAACCAGTCAGTCTAGTGTACACTTGTCAGAGGTCAGGGCAAACTTGTTTGTTCATTTGTGCACTCATTCAGCAAACGTAATGTTGACTGTGCCAAGTGCTGGGCTTGGAGTCCTGAGGTACTACACCCACTCGCACTATGAAAAAGGCACTGTCATATTTTCTCTTGTACCAAACTCCTGAGAGTAGGAATGCAACCTAAAGTATCCTACTTCTCAATTACCAGAGTACAGGTATAAAAAGAAAGGCTCCTTACCTCATGACTGCTAGAATAGGACTTCGCTTTCTCTTCACAGAGGTGGAGTTTCTCTCGAGGAGGCTGAAACAGTGCTGTCTGAAGCAGCTTGTTTTGGAGCTTTTTTCTAGGTGTTATGCTGACGGCAGCAACAATTTCATCCAGGTGGTTGGATATGTGAGTTTCCTGTGATTCTTGCATATTTTTATATACATTATCCTCTAATTTTTAAATAAGGAAACGAAGGTGTTAATGATAATTTCCATAGTTACTTTTAGAAATACACATTTTTTTTTCCTAGAAATTGAGATTAGAATCTAAGAAAATTTCAACACTATACCCATGACTTCTTTGAAATAAGTAGCATTCTATCCAAAAAGATCCTAGTGGCTAGTACTAACTTCTTTCAGACTGATTTCAAGTTTTAACTAAACCAAACATTCTTTGTTCTCTCTCTATATTACATGTATATATATGTATGTGTATATGTATATACACACATACTGATATATTTTATATATTATATATGATATATGTATCTATATATTATATATGGTATATATGTATATGTATATATATCAGTAGGAATCAGCTGAGCCCAAACAGTTCTCAAAGAGCTCAGATTAGATCTGTTGAATCCCAAGTGACCTTGAAAACAGGAAAAAATGACATGTTAAACTTTCACTTCCAGCCAAGATGGAGTAATAGGGATGAGATTTATCCTCTTGCCCGAAGTCACCAACCAATTAACAAATAACAACAACAAAAAACAACCCACAGGCAAAAAAGGTATGAAACAATGGTTTTCAAGAGACAGGACAACAGACTTGAGAAATGGAAAAAAGAAACAAAGTGAGACCCATGATTGCCCCAGGTTATTGCTTTGAAAAAGTTTCTAGAACATGCAGGGTAACCCAGAATTACCCTGTGGACTATCTGAGTTGAGGAAATAGAGTAGAGCATCTGGGGAGACCAAGGTGGCTGGAGTTCACAGGACAGATTACTAGAGAGGATGGAGCTGCACAGAGAGGACCCCAGAGATTAGCACCCCTCAAGTATGGGGAGAGAATACTGACCAGCATGTGTGTAAGAAAACTACTTGAGTCTGGAGAAAGACTCCTCTAATAAGATTGAAAGGAAGTGTCTGGTGCTTACCAAGGCTGGCAGTGCCTGTTCCCACTGACCAGACTGGAAAAACTCATAATTCATGAGGTACAAGGTAAAATATTCAGAAGGGTTTTGTCTCAGTAATGGGGATTAGCCCTAGAGTGAACCCTGCTTAGATCCACTTAACAAACCATGAAAGTAAGACCTAAAAGGATAAAACTGTTTCCAAGTAACTTAACTGTATCAGAGGGCAAAACTCAAGGATGTTCATAGGAATGCAAAAATAGCCAGCATTAAGCAAGGTAAAATTCATATAATCTGATGTCCAAAGAAAGATCACCAGGCATGCAAATAGGCAAGAAAACATGGCCCATAATGAGAAGAATAATCAGTCAAAACTGACCCAGAACTGACCCAGATATTAAGTTAGCAGAGAAGAATATTAACGGTTATTATAATTGTATTCCATATGTTTAAAAAGTTAACTAGAGACACAGAATATAAAAAGACCCAAAATGAACTTCTAGATAAGAAAATTATACGTGAGATGAAAAATACACTAGATCAGATTAATGGGAGATTAGATATTACAGATGAAAAGATGCATGAACTTGCAGACACAGCAATAGAAACCATCATTTAAAAAATCAGTGGGCTGTGAAACAACTTCAAATTGCCTAATATATATATAATTTGAGTCCCTAAAGGAAAGAAGATTGTAGTGGGGACAAAAAAAAGTGTTTGAAGAAATAACGGCCAAAATTTTTCCAAATTTGAGGAAAAGTAAAAACCCAGAGATCCAAGAAGCTAAATGAAAACTAAACACAAGAAGCATAAAGGAAACTACACCAAGATACATCATAACCAAATTGCTCAAAACCATGATAAAGAGAAAATATTAAAAGTAGTCAGAAAAAAGGACATATTAGTATTAAAAAAAAAAAAGATGATGATAACAGGTTTCTGGGAGGAAATAAAGCACATGAGAAGACAGTGAAGCACCATATTTAAAGTATGGACAGAAAAAAAATTGTCAAGCTAAAATTCCGTACCAGTGAAAATATCTTTCAAGATCAATATCTGAAAGAAATCATCACCAGTGGGACTTCCCTGGTGGTGCAGTGGTTAAGAATCCTCCTGCCAATGCAGGGGACACAGGTTCAAGCCCTGGTCCAAGAAGATCCCACATGCTGCAGAGCAACTAAGCCCGTGCACCACAACTACTGAGCCTGTGCTCTAGAGCCTGTGAGCCACAGCTACTGGGCCTGCGTGCCACAACTACTGAAGCCTGCATGCTGAGAGCCTGTGCTCCACACCAAGAGAAGCCACTGCAATGAGAAGCCCACACACTGCAACGAAGAGTAGCCCCCACTAGCCGCAACTAGAGAAAGCCCGCACACAGCAACAAAGACCCAATGCAGCCAAAATAAATAAATTAATTAATTAAAAAAAAATCATCACCAGCAGATCTGCACCCCAATGTTCCCAAGAAATATTAAGTGAAGTCTTTCAAAAGGAAGAAAAATGATAACAAATGGAAATATAGATCTACACAAAGGAATTAAGAACAATGAAAAAGATACATGAGCAAATATGTAAGACTGTTTTCATATTATTTAAATCTCTTTAAAAGATAATCGGGTAGAGGAGTAAGACATGGAGATCACCTTTCTCCCCACAAATACATCAGAAATACATCTACATGTGGAACAACTCTTAGAGAACACCTACTGAACGCTGGCAGAAGACCCCAGACTTCCCAAAAGGCAAGAAAATCCCCACATACCTGGGTAAGGCAATAGAAAAAAGAGAAAACAGAGACAAAAGAATAGGGATGGGACCTGCACCTCTGGGAGGGAGCTGTGAAGGAAGAAGAGTTTCCACACACTAGGAATCCCCTTCACTGGTAGAGATGGGGGGTGGGGGGGTGAAGCTTTGGAGCCATGGAGGAGAACACAAAAACAGGGGTGCAGAGGGCAAAGCGGAGAGATTCCTGCCCAGAGGATTGGTGTGGACCAGCACTTACGAGCCTGAGAGGTTTGTCTGCTCACCCGCCAGGGCTGGTGGGGGCTTGGGGCTGAGGCTCTGGCTTTGGAGGTCAGATCCCAGGGAGAGGACTGGGGTTGGCTTCATGAACACAGCCTGAAGGGGGGCTAGTGCGCCACAGCTAGCCGGGAGGGAGTCCAGGAAAAAGTCTGGACCTGCCTAAGAGGCAAGAGACCATTGTTTCGGGGTGCGCGAGGAGAAGGGATTCAGAGCACCGCCTAAATGAGCTCCAGAGATGGGTGCGAGCCACAGCTATCAGCGTGGACATCAGAGACTGGCATGAGAGGCTAAGGCTGCTGCTGCAGCCACCAAAAAGCCTGTGTGCAAGCCCAGGTCACTAACCACACCTCTCCTCCCAAGAGCCTGTGCAGCCCACCACTGCCAGGGTCCCGTGATCCAGGGACAACTTCCCCAGGAGAACACACAGCATGCCTCAGGCTGTTGCAAAGTCAGGCTGGTCTCTGCCGCCACAGTCGCGCCCTGCATTCCGTACCCCTCCCTCCCCCAGGTCTAGTGAGCCAGAGTCCCCTAATCAGCTGCTCCTTTAACCCCATCCTGTCTGGGGGAAGAAGAGATGCCCTCAGGCGACCTACACACAGAGGCGGGGCCAAATCCAAAGCTGAACCCCAGGAGCTATGTGAACAAAGATAGAAAGGGAAATTTCTCCCAGCAGTCTCAGGAGCAGTGGATTAAATCTCCACAATCAACTTGATGTACCCTGCATCTGTGGAATACCTGAACAGACAACGAATCATCCTAAACTTGAGGCGGTGGACTTTGGAAGCAACTGTAGACTTGGGGTTTGCTTTCTGCATCTAATTTGTTTCTGGTTTTATGTTTATCATAGTTTAGTATTTAGAGTTTATTATAATTAGTAGATTTGTTTATTGATTTCGTTGCTCTCTTTCTTTTATATATATATATATATATTTTTTTTCCTTTTTCTCTTTTTGTGAGTGTGTATGTGTATGCTTATTTGTGTGATTTTGTCTGTATACCTTTGTTTTTACCATTTGTCCTACGATTCTGTCTGTCTGGTTCTTTTTTGTTTGTTTTGCTTTTTTTAGTATAGTTTTTAGTGCTTGTTATCATGGGTGGATTTGCTTTTTGGTTTGGTTGCTCTCTTCTTTCTTTCTTCCTTTTTTAAAATTGTTAATAATTAAAAAAATTTTATTTTAATAACTTTCTTTTCTTTCTTTCTTTCTTTCTCTTTCTTTCTTCCTTCCTCCCTCCCTCCCTTCCTCTCTCTTTCTCTCTTTCTTTCCTTCTTTCCTTCTTTCTGTCTTTCTTTCTTTCTCTCTCTCTCTCTCTCTCTCTTTCTCTCTTTCTTTCTTTCTTTTGTTCCAGCAGGGTGTCAGGCCTGAGCCTCTAAGCTGGCAAAGCTGAGTTCAGGACATTGGTCCACCAGAGACCTCCTGGCTCCATGTAATAACAAACGGCAAAAGCTCTCTCAGGGATCTCCATCTCAACGCTAACACCCAGCTCCACTCAACAACCAGCAAGCCACAGTGCTGGACACCCTATGCCAAACAACTAGCAAGATAGGAACACAATCCCACCCATTAGCAGAGAGGCTGCCTAAAATCATAATAAGGTCACAGACACCCCAAAACACACGACGAGACGTGGTCCTGCCCACCAGAAAGAAAATATCCAGCCTCATCCACCAGAACACAGGCACCAGTCCCCTCCACCAGGAAGCCTACAAAACCCACTGAACCAAACTTAGCCACTGGGGGCAGACACCAAAAACAATGGGACTTACGAACCTGCAGCCTGTGAAAAGGAGACCCCAAACACAGTAAGTTAAGCAAAATGAGAAGACAGAGAAACACACAGCAGATGAAGGAGCAGGGTAAAAACCCACCAGACCAAACAAATGAAGGGGAAATAGGCAGTCTACCTGAAAAAGAATTCAGAGCAATGATAGCAAAGATGATCCAAAATCTTGGAAACAGAATGGAGAAAATACAAGAAATGTTTAACAAGGACCTAGAATAACTAAAGAGCAAACAAACAATGATGAACAACACAATAAATGATATTAAAAATTCTCTAGAAGGAATCAATAGCAGAATAACTGAGGCAGAAGAACTGATAAGTGACTGGGAAGATAAAATAGTGGAAATAACTAGCACAGAGCAGAAAAAAGAAAAACGAATGAAAAGAATTGAGGACAGTCTCAGAGACCTCTGGGACAACATTAAACACACCAACATTCGAATTATAGGGGTCCCAGAAGAAGAAGAGAAAACGAAAAGGACTGAGAAAATATTTGAAGAGATTATAGTTGAAAACTTCCTTAATATGGGAAAGGAAATAGTCAATCGAGTCCAGGAAGTGCAGAGAGTCCCATACAGGATAAATCCAAGGAGAAGCATGCCAAGACACATATTAATCAAACTATCAAAAATTAAATACAAAGAAAAAATATTAAAAGCAGCAAGGGAAAAACAACAAATAACATACAAGGGAATCCCCATAAGGTTAACAGCTGATCTTTCAGCAGAAACTCTGCAAGCCAGAAGGGAGTGGCCGGACATATTTAAAGTGATGAAAGGGAAAAACCTACAACCAAGATTACTCTACCCAGCAAGGATCTCATTCAGGTTCGACAGAGAAATTAAAACCTTTACAGACAAGCAAAAGCTAAGAGAATTCAGCACTACCAGACCAGCTTTAAAACAAATGCTAAAGGAACTTCTCTAGGCAGGAAGCACAAGAGAAGGAAAAGACCTACAATAACAAACCCAAAACAATTAAGAAAATGGTAATAGGAACATACATATTGATAACTACCTTAAATGTAAATGGATTAAATGCTCCAACCAAAAGAAATAGATAGGCTGAATGGATACAAAAACAAGACCCATAAATATATTGTCTGCAAGAGACCCACTTCAGACCAAGGGACACATACAGACTGAAAGTGAGGGGATGGAAAAAGAAATTCCATGCAAATGGAAATCAAAAGAAAGCTGGAGTAGCAATTCTCATATCAGACAAAATAGACTTTAAAATAAAGACTATTACAAGAGACAAAGAAGGACACTACATAATGATCAAGGGATCAATCCAAGAAGAAGATATAACAATTGTAAATATTTATTCACCCAACATAGGAGCACCTCAATACATAAGGCAAATGCTAACAGCCATAAAAGGGGAAATCGACAGTAACACAAAAAGAGTAGGGGACTTTAACACCCCACTTTCACCAATGGACAGATCATCCAAAATGAAAATAAATAAGGAAACACAAGCTTTAAATGACACATTAAACAAGATGGACTTAATTGATATTTATAGGACATTCCATCCAAAAACCACAGAATACACTTTCTTCTCAAGTGTTCATGGAACATTCTCCAGGATAGATCATATCTTGGGTCACAAATCAAGCCTTGGTAAATTTAAGAAAATTGAAATTGTATCAAGTATCTTTTCCAACCACAACGCTCTGAGACTAGATATAAATTACAGGAAAAAATATGTTAAAAATACAAACACATGGAAGTTAAACAACACACTACTAAATAACCAAGAAATCACTAAAGGAATCAAAGAGGAAATAAAAAAATACCTAGAAGCAAATGACAATGAAAACACGATGATCCAAAACCTATGCGATGCAGCAAAAGCAGTTCTAAGAGGGAAGTTTATAGCAATACAATCCTACCTCAAGAAACAAGAAACATCTCAAATAAACAACCTAACCTTACACCTAAAGCAATTAGAGAAAGAAGAACAAAAAACCCCCAAAGTTAGCAGAAGGAAAGAAATCATAAAGATCAGATCAGAAATAAATGAAAAAGAAATGAAGGAAACAGTAGCAAAGATCAGTAAAACTACAAGTTGGTTCTTTGAGAAGATAAACAAAAGTGATAAACCATTAGCCAGACCCATCAAGAAAAAAAGGGAGGAGACTCAAATCAACAGAATTAGAAATGAAAAAGGAGAAGTAATAACTGACACTGAAGAAATACAAAGGATCATGAGAGATTACTACAAGCAACTCTATGTCAATAAAATGGACAACCATGAAGAAATGGACAAATTCTTAGAAAAGCACAACCTTCCAAGACTGAACCCGGAAGAAATAGAAAATATACACAGACCAATCATAAGCACTGAAATTGAGACTGTGATTAAAACTCTTCCAACAAACAAAAGCCCAGGACCAGATAGCTTCACAGGCGAATTCTATCAAACATTTAGAGAAGAGCTAACACCTATCCTTCTCAAGCTCTTCCAAAATATAGCAGAGGGAGGAACACTCCCAAACTCATTCTATGAGGCCACCATCACCCTCATACCAAAACCAGACAAAGATGTCACAAAGAAAGAAAACTACAGGCCAATATCACTGATGAACATAGATGGAAAAATCTTCAACAAAATACTAGCAAACAGAATCCAACAGCACATTAAAAGGGTCATACACCATGATGAAGTGGGGTTTATCCCAGCAATGCAAAGATTCTTCAATATACGCAAATCAATCAATGTGATAAACCATATTAACAAATTGAAGGAGAAAAACCATATGATCATCTCAATAGATGCAGAAAAAGCTTTTGACAAAATTCAACGCCCATTTATGATAAAAACCTTCTAGAAAGTAGGCATAGTGGGAACTTACCTCAACATAATAAAGGCCATATATGAGAAGCCTACAGCCAACATCTTTCTCAATGGTGAAAAACTGAAACCATTTCCACTAAGATCAGGAACAAGACAAGGTTGTCCACTCTCACCACTATTATTCAACATAGTTTTGGAAGTTTTAGCCACAGCAATCAGAGAAGAAAAAGAAATAAAAGGAATCCAAATCGGAAAAGAAGAAGTAAAGCTGTCACTGTTTGCAGATGACATGATACTGTACATAGAGAATCCTAAACATGCTACCAGAAAACTACTAGAGGTAATCAATGAATTTGGTAAAGTAGCAGGATACAAAATTAATGCACAGAAATCTCTTGCATTACACTAATGATAAAAAATTCCTATACACTAATGATAAAAAATCTGAAAGAGAAATTAAGGAAAATCTCCCATTTAACGTTGCAACTAAAAGAATAAAATACCTAGGAATAAACCTACCTAAGGAGACAAAAGACCTGTATGCAGAAACCTATAAGACACTGATGAAAGAAATTAAAGACATTACAAACACATGGAGAGATATACCATGTTCTTGGATTGGAAGAATCAACATTGTGAAAATGACTATACTACCCAAAGCAATCTACAGATTCAATGCAATCCCTATCAAACTACCAATGGCATTTTTCACAGAACTAGAACAAAAAATTTCACAATTTGTATGGAAACACAAATGACCCCGAATAGCCAAAGCAATCTTGAGAAAGAAAAATGGAGCTGGAGGAATCAGGCTCCCAGACTTCAGACTATACTACAAAGCTACAGTAATCAAGACAGTATGGTATTGGCACAAAAACAGAAATATACATCAATGGAATAGGATAGAAAGCCCAGAGATAAACCCACACAAATATGGTCACCTTTATTTTGATAAAGGAGGCAAGAATATACAATGGAGAAAAGAGAGCCTCTTCAATAAGTGGTGCTGGAAAAACTGGACAGCTATGTGCAAAAGAATGATATTAGAACCGTTCCTAACACCATACACAAAAATAAACTCAAAACTGGTTAAAGACCTAAATGTAAGGCCAGACACTATCAAACTCTTAGAGGAAAACATAGGCAGAATACTCTATGACACAAATCACAGCAAGATCCTTTTTGACCCACCTCCTAGAGAAATGGAAATAAGAACAAAAATAAACAAATGGGACCCAATGAAACTTAAAAGCTTGGCACAGCAAAGGAAACCATAAACAAGATGAAAAGACAGCCCTCAGAATGGGAGAAAATATTTGCAAATGAAGCAACTGACAAAGAATTAATCTCCAAAATTTACAAGCAGCTCATGCAGCTCAATATAAAAAAATTAAACAACCCAATCCAAAAATGAGCAGAAGACCTAAATAGACATTTCTCCAAAGAAGATATACAGATTGCCAACAAACACATGAAAGGATGCTCAACATCACTAATCATTAGAGAAATGCAAATCAAAAGTACAATGAGGTGTCACCTCACACCAGTCAGAATGGCCATCATCAAAAAAATCTACAAACAATAAATGCTGGAGAGGGTGTGGAGGAAAGGGAACCCTCTTGCACTGTTGGTGGGAATGTAAATTGATACAGCCACTATGGAGAACAGTACGGAGGTTCCTCAAAAAACTAAAAGTAGAACTACCATATGACCCAGCAATCCCAGTACTGGGCATATACCCTCAGAAAACTATAATTCAAAGAGAGTCATGTACCACAATGTTCACTGCAGCTCTATTTACAATAGTCAGGACATGGAAGCAACCTAAGTGTCCATCCACAGATGAATGGATAAAGAACATGTGGTACATATATACAATGGAATATTACTCAGCCATAAAAAGAAACAAAATTGAGTTATTTGTAGTGAGGTGGATGGACCTAGAGTCTGTCATACAGAGTGAAGTAAGTTAGAAAGAGAAAAACAAATACCGTATGCTAACACATATATATGGAATCTTAAAAAGAAAAGTGGTTCTGAAGAACCTAGAGGCAGGACAGGAATAAAGACGCAGATGTAGAGAATGGACTTGAGGACACAGGGAGTGTGAAGAGTAAGCTGGGACGAAGTGATAAAGTGGCATGGACATATATACACTATCAAATGTAAAATAGATAGCTAGTGGGAAGGAGCCACATAGCACAGGGAGATCAGCTCGGTGCTTTGCGACCACCTAGAGGGGTGGGATAGGGAGTGTGGGAGGGAGACGCAAGAGGGAGGAGATATGGGGATATATTTATATGTATAGCTGATTCACTTTGTTATAAAGCAGAAACTAACACACTATTGTAAAGCAATTATACTCCAATAAAGATGTTAATGAAAAATTAAAATAAAATATAATCAACTATTTAAACAAAAAAAATGTACCGTGGGGCTTATAACATATATATATATATGTGTGTGTGTGTGTGTGTGTGTATATATATATATATATATATATATATGTATATATATATATATTTGTGAAATGTATGACCAAAGTTGTATAAAGACTAAGAGGAGAGGATGGAACTGTGAAGTTCTTATACTGTATATGTAATGGTATAATATTACTTGAAGGTAGACTGAGATAAGTTAAAAATGTATAGTATAAAGCCTACAGCAACAATTAAAATAAAAAAATGAGTTACAGGTAACAAGCCAACAAAGGAGATAAAAATATAGTCATAAAAATAATCCAATAGAAAAAAGAGGGAAAAGGGAACAAAGAACAGCTGGGACAAATAGCCAATAAATAGCAAGGTGATAGACTTAAATCTAACTATAACAATAACAACATTAAATGTAAATGATCTAAACACCCCAATTAAGAGAAAGACATTGACAGATTGGATAAAAATGCAAAACCCAACAATATGTTGACTATAAGAAATTCAAAGACACTAAGATTAAAAGTAAAAGAATGGAAAACAATATGCTAAAATTAGTCAGAAACAAACTTGGAGTATCTATATTAATATCAAAGTAGATTTTATAGCAAAAAATATTACCATAAGGAGGGTCATTTCATTATGATAAAGGGTCAATTATTCAAGAGGACATAACCATCCCAAGTGTTAATATACCTAATAACAGTTTCAATATATAATACCCCAAACTGATGAAACTGCAAGGAGAAATGATCAAATCCTCAATTATAGTCAGAGATTTAAATACCTTGTTGTCAATAATTGGTACACCAAGTAGGCAGAAAATCAGTAAAGGATACCGAAGACTTGAACTACAACATCAACCAACTTGATTTGGCATTTACTATAACACTCTACCAAAAAGCACAGAATATCCATTCTTTTCAAGTGCATATAGACATTAACTAAGACAGATTCTATCCTGGGTCATGAAACAAGTTTCAGTAAATTTATAAGGATTCAAGTCATACAAAGTACATTCTATGACCACAAGGGATTAAGTTATAAATCAGTAACAGAAAGATATCTGGAAAATGTCCAAATATTTAGAAACTAAATAACATTTTTCTAAAAAAAAAAAAGCCCCATGGGTCAAAGAAGACATCAAAAAGGATATTTGAAAGTAGTTTAAACTGAATGAATATAAAAAGACAGCATACAAGAATTGGAGAATGTTGCTAAAGCAGTCATTATGGGGAAATTTATAGCATTAAATGCCTGTATTAGAAAAGTAAAGTAAAAAAAATCTCAAAATCATGGTCTTAACCTTTACCTTCAATGACTAGAAAAGGAAGAGCAAATTAAACTCAAAGTAGGCATAAGAAAAGAATTAATAAAATAAATAATAAAGCTAAATTCACAAAGTAAAGTAGAAAAGTAGAGAAAAATCAATGAAACGAAAACCTGGTTTTCTGAGACCAATAATGCTGATAAACCTCTAACCTGACTAATCAGAAAAAAAGGAAAGAAGACACAAATCACCAATATCAGGAACGAGAGAGATACCATCACTGCAGAGTCTACAAATGTTAAAAGATTAATATGGGAATGTTATGAACACCTATGCCAATAAATTTGACAATTTAGATGAATGGAAAAATTCCTTTAAAGACACAAAATACTAAAGCTCACTCAAGAAAAAATATATACCTGACTAGCCCTATGTCTATTAAAGAAACTGAATTTGTATTTTAAAAACCTTACAAAAAACAAAACAAAAGAGACAAATAAAAACCTCCAGGCCTAGATGGCTTCAACAGTAAATTCTACCAGATATTTAAGGAAGATATAATACCAATTCCATACAACCTCTTCCAGAAAATTGAAAATAAGAATATTTCCTAACTCATTCTATGAGACCCTCATATCAAAACAAGACAAATGTATTACAAGAAAAGAAAATTTCAGATCAATATGCCTCAGGAACATAGATGCAAAAATTTAAAGCAAAATTTTAGCAAATTAAACCCAGTAATAAATAAAAAGGAAAATACATCATGACCAAGTAGAGTTTATCTCAGAAATGCAAGATTGGTTTAACATTCAAAAAGCAGTCAATGTAATTCATGACATTAATAAACTAAAAAAGAAAAACTGTATGATCATCTTGATCAGCACACAAAAAAGAACTTGACAAAATCTAATATCCATTTCTGATTTTAAAAAATCCTTACAAAGTAGTAATAGAATTGTACTTCCTCAACCTGATAAAGGGCACCTGTGAAAAACCTACAGCTAAATTAGTGAAAAATTGAAGGCTCTTCCCCTAAGGTCTGAAACAAGACAAGGAGGTTCACTCTCAACACTTCTATTTAACATTGTAGTGGAGGTTCTAGCCAGTGCAATCAATCAAGAAAAAGAAATAAAAGGCAACCAAATCAGAAAGGAAAAAAGTAAAATTGTCTTAAGTCACAGACAGTATACCTCTATTATCATCTGTGTAGAAAATCTGATGGGATATGAAGAAAATCTCCTAGAATAAGTGAGTTGAACAAGGTTATAGAATATAAGAGCACTATACAAAAATTATATTTCTATACATTAGCAATGGACTATCAAATTGAAATTAAAATACAATACTACATGCAATAGCATCAAAATATGAAACAAGGAATAAAGCTGCATTATTTATTTAAAGATGAATATGACTTGCACAGTTAAAACTGCAAAACATAGCTGAGAGAAATTAAAGAAGACTTAAATATTTACCATGTCCATGGGTTGGAACACTCAATATTATTAAGATGTCAGTTCTCCACAAGTTGATCTATAGATTGAAAGCCTTCCCAATCCAAGTCCTTGCATTTCTTTTTTTAAACAGAAATCAACAAACTGTTTCTAGAGTTCATAGGAAAATTCAAAGGACCTAGAACACCCAAAACAACTTTGTGAAAGAACAAAGTCAGAGGACAAACACAACTTTTTATCAAGATTTATTATAAAGCTACAGTAACCAAGGCAGTTTGGTATTGCTGTCAAGATAGACAGATGAATGGAACAGAATGGAGAGTCCATAAATGGATGCCTGCATACATAAACAATTGATTGTTGACAAAGCTGCAAAGGCAATTCATAGTCTTTTCAACAAATGGTGCTATAACAACTGGATGTTCACGTGTAAAATCAAAACAAAACAAAATAAAAATCTTTGATCCATACCTCACAGCATGTACAAGAATTAACTCAAAATGAAACATAGACCTCTATAAGAAAATCTTTGTGACCTTGGACTAGGAAAAGATTACATATATATGACACAAAAATTCATAAAAAGAACAAAATGAAAAATTGGACTTCAAAAATTAAAAATGTCTGCTCTTCATAAGAAACTGTGAAGAGGATAAAAAGACAAGTCATGGGCTGGGAGAAAATATTTACAAAATACATATCTAATAAAGGATTTGTATCTTGAATATATAAAGAATTCTCAAAACTCAATAATAAGAAAACAAACAGCTCACTATAAAATAAGCAAAATATTTTAACACACATTTCATCAAAGAAGATATATCAGTAACAAATAGGCACATGAAGAGATGCTCAACATCATTAGTCATTAGGGAAATGCAGTGAGATACTACTCATAACAATTAAAATAACTAAAATTTTAAAGTCTGTATTAAGTGCTGGCATGGAGGTAGAACAACTAGAACTCTCATACATGTTGGTAGGAATGTAAAATGGTACAACCACTATGGTAAACAGCTTGGCAGTTTCTTAGTAAGTTATGATCTGTCCATTTCACTCCTAGGAATTTACACAAAAGAAATGAAAGCATATATCCATACAAAGACTTATGTACAAATGTTCATAGGAATTTTCTTTCTAATAGCCCAAAACTAGAAACAATCCAAATGTCCATCAATAGTTAAATGGATAAAC
The DNA here is from genome assembly GCF_965194805.1 of Balaenoptera borealis. Lineage (NCBI taxonomy): Eukaryota > Metazoa > Chordata > Mammalia > Artiodactyla > Balaenopteridae > Balaenoptera > Balaenoptera borealis. The sequence continues at coordinate 135,078,055 of NC_138866.1, read as the reverse complement.
AAACTGGTATAGCTATATAATGAAATATTACTCAGCAATAAAAAGGAACAGATATGCTACAACATGAATGAATCTCAAAATAGTTATGCTAAGTCCAAGAAGCCAGACCAAAGAGAGTACATACTGTATGAGTCTATTTATATAAAATTCTAGGAAATGAACATCAGTGTTTAGTGACTAGATCAGTGGTTGTCTCAACCTGAAGGGTGTCAGACGGCAGAGTGGTGGGGCAAGGAGGAGACTTGTGGAGGGGTGGGATGGAGAGATTACAAAGGGGCATGAGGATATTTTGGGGGATGATGGATATGTTCATTTTCTTGATTGTGGTGGTAGTTTCATGTGTGTATATATATTCATGTGTGTTTTTCAGATTGTGCACTTTTATGTCAATTAATAAAGCTGTTTTAAAAAACCATATATATGTATCAGCCTTTCAGAGATCCCTCCCCATTAACACTACTCCCCATGTGGATACTTCAAACTCCAATTCTATAATTTACTATAATTTACTCCAATTCTATTAATTTATAATTAATAAAGCTGTTTTAAAAAACCATATATATGTATCAGCCTTTCAGAGATCCCTCCCCATTAACACTACTCCCCATGTGGATACTTCAAACTCCAATTCTATAATTTACTATGGATAACTTATTTAAAATTTCACCTTATTATCATTCATTCATTTATTCATTCAACAAATATTTATTGGATTCCTACTGTAAGCAATGCTAGAAGAGTGGGTAGTGGTAAGACTCCAGAAATGTGAACATTTTCTGTTGCTGCAACTCAGCTAGTTTGATGGAAAAGATTTCAGAGAACAAGGACAGAGAAGAGAAAGCATCCCAAGTAGAGTGAATAATTAGCAAAGGCTCAGGGGTGTTAAGTGAAATGGGTATATGACTAACTGCTGGTGGTTCAGTTTGGCTGGTACGTTTGGGGGCTAGGGGCCATGGATGTAGCATAGAATTTTCCAAACCAATCTCTGTAGTTCACTAGAGTCACAAGACATTAATGCACAATCTATGAGGGAAGGTTACTGCCAAAGATGATCAAATAAGCTGGGAAACACAAATATTGGTTCCACAAAAGAAGGGTTCTAGGATCAAATAAATAGATAAACATGAATAGGTTTCTTCACATTTTCTCAAAGGCTTTCATGTGGTGTAATTCCTTGTGAATATACTGCAGAGGGGTATAGTATGCAGCACTTTCCCTAACTTTTTTGACCATGAAATCTTCTTTTTCTAGAGTATCTATTAAATCTTATGCAACCATATTTTGAGCATTGTTTGGGAGACCCTTGAGGTAGAGGAAAAGTAGAAGGGTGAAGCGATGTTTAGAAGACATTGATTTCAGGCTAATAGTTTGACTGACTATTTGGCAGGTAGTGGTGAGCCCCTGAAGGTTTTCATCAGGAAAGAGAAATGAAAATGCTCCTGTGAGACTGATCTGTAATTAGTAGACAAATATATTATAATGGAAACCACCGGAGGCAAAGTGATTTTCAAACTTCAGATATTCTAGTACCTTAACATATCTGTATTCTGCCTGCAATATTGTTAACTTTTTCTTTGAATCTGCACAGTTTTTAAATACTTGCTTCAGCTTCATCCTAATAAACAATAAGTGACATTATGAGTTTGATGTTATATTTTCTCCTAATACACTTTAAAATAAAAACATACATATTAATATTTAAAATGTTTGTGCTCCACCTAACATCACATTAAGCATCACCAAATGCAAGCACTACATACTTCAGGAATTTCTAAATTTGAGCAATGTTTCACGACCATTTTTAACCATGATCCATCAGTCAAGAAGATTTCATCAAGTTTTACTTTCTATAGTTTATATTCTGACAAAGTAGGCATTTTCCCTAAAAATAAAATGAGAATATTCTATATGGTTCTTAAAACTTGCCCCAAGAAATTCTGATACTTCTTCAGTAAATGAATATGGTCCTGAAGCCATCTTCTTACCACGAGTTGAAAAAAATCACTGGGTGAGTATGTTACTGCAATTGTAGAGAATGAATTCAGGTGCATAGTAGCAAGGGGAAGGAAAGGGCAGGGAAGGGAGGGATGAGGAGGATTACGGAAAGGAATAATTATTGTAATTTGAGAGCTACATGGATGTAAAAATTAAAGAAGGGGGACAATCAAGACCGACTCTTGATATTTTCATCCTGAGACTCTGGAATAGGGCTTGGAACATTTTGGCAATGGGACAAATCCTGTCCAGTCTGTTTTTATAACTAAAGCTTTATTGGAACACAGCCCTGTTCATTCACTTACATGCTGTCTATGGCTGCTTTCACAATACAACAGCAGAGGTGAAGAATTGTAACAAAAACCCTATGGCCCTCATGGCCTAAAATATTTACTATCTGTCTCGTCACAGAAAATGTTTACCAACCCTTAAAAATGGTGATGTCAAGAACAGAAGTAGCAAGATAGAGAGCAATTGTCCTATTGATTAGACAATCAATTTGGTCTCAGCCAGATTGAATTTGAGGTTATGGAAGAAAGTTTATATATAAAGTCTAATTTAGTAGTTAGAAACAGGTCACTAGTTCTGAATGACACCTTTTTAAAGTTAATAATTTTTCCTTTTCTTTAAAAAAATTATAAATTATTCCATGCCTATTTCCAAATAAGATTTGAGATGGCTGCAGGCAAGTGTTGAAGTGTGCCCTCTCCTTAATAATCCAAAATATAGCTTTACCTTTTACCAGGAAGGAAGTAGGAGCTTTTTTTTTCTTCATAAAGCAATATAGAATGAAAATATCAAACACAGAGGGAAGGAACAAACCTAAGGTCAAACTATGAGAAAGATACAGAGGCTGAACTATAATCTGGGCAAACCCCTCATTCCTGGGTAGCCCTTCAAAATGTGAAAAGCGAATCTTTCAGGTTCAACATCTAAGCTTTGCCTAAGCCACACTGTACAGAGGCTCCGATTCTAAGATTTGGCTGACTTTTTTTTATAATAAGCTCTTGCCCTATTGGCAAGATGAGACAAACAATTCAATAGGTGCTGTAGTCTAGAGAAACAGCAGTAGCTTGGGATGGGGAATCTGAGATTCCAGAACCTGTGCTGTCCCAACTACTCATGTAATGTGGGAAATACCCACAACAGATATTTACATAACACTTTATACTTTCACATATTTTATCTCATGTGGCCCTTACCATAGCCATGTGCGGTACAGAGGCAGGTATGATTATCCCTATTTCATAAATGAGGACAAAGAAGCTGAGGGATGCTCAATTACTTGCCCTATGTTGCATGGCCAGAATCAGGACCCTGGTCTTCTAATAATTTAGTGGTTTCCCACCACATCATTCACCCCTTCACTGACCACAATCTATAGTAGTAGGAATCAAATGCTTTTGCTTTGTAAACCTAAGAATGCAATTTTAAAGTAATCACATTTTAATAATCAGAAAATGCAATATCTTTACCAGATTTTACCACACTTTCTTATCTTCTGTTTAGGGGAGGCAGAGGTGAAATTTTAAAAGCTACATAAGTAATATGTCCTGCAGTGTTTGCTATTCTGGGCCTCTGAACCTAGTGTTAAACTTTGAAATTGGTTTTTCTTTTTCTTTTTCATTTTTTTTGCTCAACTTTTGGTTTGTCTCATGGTCTCTCTTAATAGTGAATCCTTAAAACAGAGGTTATAATCTGAGCACTCACATGTTGGATCTAATCCCTTTACCCCCCTTATTTTTCCTTTTGGCCAGTTAAAAAATTGAGCCATTATTTAAAAATTAGAAGTTTCACATAAAGATCTGGATTTCTGGCTTCCTTTGAAGACACCTAACACTTGTGAACACTGGGCCTATGTCACCACAGGCAACAATTAGGTGGGGGAGGGGGTGAGAGGCAGCTGCCCCTGGAGGTAGGATGCACTCTCTAGTTTGCCAGTTGCCACTGCTCTCTATTGATTCCTGAACACAGAAGCAACAAAGTAGTTGCCATTTGTTATCCCTCCTGTGTTGTTGTTTTTCTCATTGTAGAAGAATAGGTCTTTGTATCCATACCTCTCTTTCAAAGTGCAAGGCTGACATAAAAGGATGTGATTTTCCTGGCCCATGCCACTAGCCACTCATTTCCTGAATTGAATTTAATCTAAAACATCTGATTATGACACACTAGTGTTTTATAACACTAAGACAGAAACAACACTGCCATTAAACTATGACTTACTATCGGTTGTAACATGAATTCCAGTTTCAGAGATGTTTAGATGCCAAAAGAAATGTGCATCTCTGAATCAATGAAATGAGGAATGTTATCGATACTTGCCTGGCTTCTGGAAGCATTTGAATCAGTGACCTTGCTTTAAATATGTGTCTGTTTCAATGTGTGTGGTACCATATAGTAACACCTTTAGCACAAAGACACACTTTTCAGTTCACTTACTTTGAGCTACCTGCTTATCATCAGTCACTTTTCTTTTCTTTGTAATAGCCATAGCTGGGATTTAAATTTTCAGTAGAAATCAGCCCAGGCCCACATATTACCCTCTTGGGCTTGGCTTCCCAGGTCTCTCAATCCACTGGCCCACAACTGCCAGTCAGACATACCCAATCAATTGATACTATTCCTTCTGCCAGACCTGTCCAGTAGAATGCTGAAGCACATGATCAGCACCAGATCAAAGTGGGAGGAAGTAGAGGTCTGAAGCAGGGTCTCAGTCTTCCATTTCCAAGAGGTGATATTCAAAAATTTAATAACTGGTATAGCAGGAGGACCAATTAATCCGTATAGATGGCAACTATGCTGGAGCTGGATTCTGAATGTCCCCTGCTGTTCCAGGTGTTAACCTTTGGGTGCTGACTTGTGGGGATCTGTAGGGAGGCTTGAGGAGGTTACTGGCTCCTAGGAAATAACAACCATTATGACTGTATGAGAGTATACTAGTTAAACACCAACTTTGCCAATATGTAAGCTGAGGCATCAAAAAGCTGCGAAATGGAAAAACACCCTATAAAGATACAAAATACCAAAACTGAATGAAAAGGAAATAAAAAATCAGAATAGAATTATAACAAATAAATAAATTAGTAACTGAAAATATTCATACAAAGCTAAACCCAGGCTCAGATAGCTTCATTTGTGAATTCTACTAAACCTTTCAAGAAAAGAATAATGTGTACCTTTTGCAAGCTCTATCAGAAAAAAGAGGAGGAACCCTTTCCAACTTATTCTACTAAGCCAGTATTATCCTGATACTGAAGCCCGTGTTATCCTGATACCAAAGCCAGACAAAGATAACCCACGAAAACAACAAACAAATACCCCTGATAAATATGGACACAAAATAATCCTCAACAAAATATTAGCAAATGAAACCTAGTGACATATAAAAAGATTATACCCTATGACTGAGGGGGATTCATCCCAGGAATGCAAGGTTTGTTTAACATCTGAAATCATTAATGTACTACACCATATTAATAGAATAGCGGACAAAAACTGCATGATCATCTTGATAGCTGCAGAAAAATTATTTGGAAAAATCCAACACCCACTTATGATAAAAACTTCTTCAACCTGATAAAAGGCTTGATTTTAAAAATTTAAGGCTAACATCACGCTTAACACTGAATGTTTGCATACTTTCTTCCTAAGGTTGGAAACAAGGCAAAGGTGTTTACTCTCACCACTTGTATTCAAGATTTTAATGGATGGTCTAGCCAGTGCAATAAGGCAAGGAAAAGAAATAAAAGGTATGCAGATCAGAAAGGAAGAAATAAAACTTTATTATTAGATGACATGATCTTATGTGTAGAAAATCCTAAGGGATCCACACAGAAAAACAAAATAAAAAACAAAACAAAAACAACAGTAAAATGCTATTAGAACTACCAATTTCAGCAAGGTTGTAGGATACAAAAGAAACAAAAATTGTATTTCTGTCAATCTGAAAATGAAATTAAGAAAAAATTTTCATTCACAATAGCATCAAAAAGAATAAAATACTTAGGGATAAATTTAACAAAAAACAAGACTTTCACTCCGGAAAACATTACTGAAAGAAGTCAAAGAAGATCTAAATAAATGGAGAGACATTCCATGTTCATGGACTAGAAGCCTTAATAATATTAAGACAGCAATACTCCCCAGATATTGATCTATAGATTTAATGTAATCTCTATCAAAATTCCAGCTGCCTTTTTCCCCCCAGAATTTGACCTTAAATTCATATGGTAATGTAAGAGACCTAGAATAGCTAAAATGATCTTGAAAAAGAAGAACAAACTTGGAGGAATCACACTTCCCATTTTAAAAACTTACTACAAACCTACAATAATCAAAAGAGTGTGGTGCTGACATAAGAATTGACATAGAGTTCAATGGGATAGAATTGAGAATCCAGTAATAAACACATTTACTGTCAATTATTTTTTGACTAGCATGCCAAGGTAAATCAATCAGGAAAAAATAGTCCTTTTAATAAATGGTGTTGAAACAATTGGATAGGCACATGCAAAAGAATGAAGTTGGAACCTTACATCCCACCATATACAAAAATTAACTCCAGCTGGATCACAGACATAAAAGTAAGAGCTAAAACTATAAAACTTTCAGAAAACATAAAACTATGCATGAGCTTGGGTTAGGCAAATATTCTTAGATACAACACCGAAGGCACAAGAGATAAAAGGAAAAAAATAGATAAATAGGACTCTATCAAAATAAAAACTTTCATTGCTCTAAAAGACAACCCACAAAATGGGACAAAATATTTGCAAATATATCATATACCTGATAAAGGACTTTTATCTAGAATACACTTACAACTCAATAATAAGACAACAAATAACCCAGTTAAAAAATAGGCAAAAGATTTGAATAGATATTTTACAAAGACGATATATGAATGGCCAATAAGCACATGAAAAGGTACCATTATAAGTCATTAGGAAAATGCAAATCAAAACTATAATGAGAACCACTTCACAATAACCAGAGTGACTATAAACAAAAAGACAGACATTTAGAGGTGTTGGTGAAGATCTGGAGAAGTTGGAACCCTCATTCAACACTGGTGGAATGTAAAATTATGCATTCACTTTAGAAAGCAGTTGCATAATTCTTCAAAAAGTTAAACACAGAGTTACTATATGACTCAGCAATTCCACTCCTAGGTATATACCCAAGAGAACTAAAAGCACATTCACACAAAACCTTGTGAATATCTTCATAGTCCTATTATTTACAATAGCTAAAAACTGAAAGCAATCCAAATGCTCATCAACTGGTGAGTGGATAAAACAAATGTGGTAGTATCCATATAATGGAATATTTTGCAATAAAAAGGAATGAGGAGGAAACTGATCAAGATGGTGGAGTAGGAGGACACAGAACTCACCTCCCCCCACAAATACATCAAAAATACATCTAAACGTGGACAATTCTCACTGAAAACTAACTGCAGAATGGCAAAAAGACTCCTGTACAACCATGGCTGTAAGAAAGATCCACACAAAATCAGGCAAGAAGAGAATAGATGAGATCAGGTCAGTACCTGTGCCCCTGGGAGGAGATTCAGAGGAAAAGGGAGATCACACAAGTAGATATCCTCCCTGGGGAGTGAGTGGTTTGAGCAATATATTGGGTGCCCCAGCCTTGGGGTCTGACACAGGGAAGACAAGTCCCCATGACTGGTTGGAATGCCAGTGGGACTAACGGGAAGGCTGTGAGAAGCCTGAATTCCACTCATGAGTATCATGTGCCCACTTGATTGCTCCCAAGGCAGGGCAGAGGGAGCAGACTGAGGGCTGTGCAAGTGACTGGTTGGTTTCCCATGATTACCATGGTGTGCGCCACAGCCTGAGTTGAGTGAATATTGAAGTCCTGCTTGGGAGCTTAGCTGTGAGACACAGACTTGGCTCAGACCTGAAGCAGCATCTAGAGGGCAGGGGCAGCCACTGCTGGTGCTAAAGGTAGCTCATCAGAAAAGTTGTGTCTCTGTCTGTGGCTGGACCACCACAGTTCACACCCCAACACATGCTGAGACCCCACGCAGGCCCTGCCTGCTCTGTGGAGAGCCCAGCTGTGAGAGGCAAAGGAGTCTTGGGCCTGAGGTGGCATCTGAACAGGGCAGGGGCAGACATTCCTGCTGCTTACACAGGCAACACATCAAAAGCAGTCCAGATCTCTGACCCCAGCTGGACTGTCACAGCCTGTGCCCTGACACATACTGAGTGACCACACCAGCCCCTCTTGCTCAAGTGCAGCTCCCCTCTGGGGCAGTGGTGTCAGTGCTGGGAGGGAGGAGAGCACACACTTGAAGGGAACTGAGGCAGCTTGGGCCTGAGCCTCAGGGTTTCTGCTTCAGGAATTGACACCCACCTCCAACCCCAGTATGGTGGTAAAAGCCACTGAGCAGAGGGGAAGCCTCAGCTCACACCTGGCTCTGGCTCTAGCCCCTCCATCTCCAGCCCCACCTTCTACCAAGGTGATAGCTGCCAGTTCACCTTGAGGAAAGACATGACTTGTGTTCACGCCAAATCCTGCTCTCCCACCAAGGCCACTGGGGACATGCAGAATGTATAGGGATGCTCCCACATAAGGACACCCCTTCAAGACTGCAGTAGGTTATTATTTCACCTAATTTCATAGAAATAGAGAAAGTTAAGCAAAATGAGAGGACACGGGAATTTGTCATAATTGAAAGAGCAAGAGAAAACCCTTGAAAAAACTACTAAAGAAACAGATATGGGGGACTTCCCTGGTGTGCAGTGGTTAACAATCTGCCTGCAAATGCAGGGGACGTGGGTTTGATCTCTGGTCCAGGAAGATCCCACATACTGTGGAGCAACTAAGCCTGTGTGCCACAACTACTGAGCCTGTGCTCTGGAGCCCACGAGCCACAACTACTGAGCCTGTGCATCACAACTACTGAAGCCAGCACACCCTAGAGCCCGCGCACTGCAACTACTGAGCCCATGCGCTGCAACTACTGAAGCCTGCATGCTCTAGGGCCTGCAGGCTGCAACTACTGAGCCCGCGTGCTGCAACTATTGAAGCCTGCATGCCTAGAGCCTGTGCTCTGCAACAAGAGAAGCCACAACAATGAGAACCCTGCGCACTGCAACTAAGAGTAGCCCCCACTCGTCACAACTTGAGAAAGCCTGCATGCAGCAATGAAGACCCAACGCAGCCAAAAAAAGAAAAAAAAGAAATAGATATAAACAATTCACCAGATAAAGAATTCAAAGCATTGGTAATAAGAATGCTAACTGAATAAAGAATAGATGAACACAGTGAGAATTTTAACATGGAACTAGAAAAATATAAAAAAGAACCTGTCAGAACTGAAGAGTACAATAACTGAAATGAAACACACACTAGAAGGAATTAATAGGAGACTAGGTGATACAGAAGAATGCATAAGTGGAAGATAGAACAATATAAGATAGAATAATATAAATAGAATAGAATAATGTAAATCACCCAATCAAACAGCAAAAAGAAAAACAAATTCATAAAATGAGAACAGTTTAAGGGACCTTTGGGATAACATTAATGTTACCAATGTTTGCATTACAGGTTTCCCAGAAGGAGAAGAGAGAGTGAAGGGGGTTGAAAATTTATTTCATGAAATTATAGCTGAAAACTTTCCAAACCTGAAGAAGGAAAGAGATATTCAAGTACAGGAAGCACAGAGGGTCCCGAACAAGATGAACCCAAACAGACCTATACCAAGACATATCATAATTAAAATGGCAAAATTTAAAGAGAGAATTCTAAAGCAGCAGGAGAAAAACAAAGAGTCATGTACAATGGAACCCCCATAAGACTAATCAGTTCATTTTTCTGAAGAAACTTTGCATGCCAGAAGGGAGTGGTGTGATATACTCAAAGTGCTGAAAGGGAAAAATCTGTACCCTAGGATACTCTACCCAGCAAGATTATCATTTAGAATTGAAGGAGAGATAAAGAACTTCTCAGACAAGCAAAAACTGAAAGAGTTTATCAATACTAAACCTACCCTAAAAGAAATGTTAAAGGGTCTTCTCTAAATGGAAAAGAAAAGGTTATAACAAGAAGCAAGAATCTACAGGAAAGGAAAAATACCACTAGTAAAGGCAAATGTATAGTAAAGGCTGAGGATCAACCACTTAAGTAAGGTAGCATGAAGATCAAGAGACAAAGAAATTGTAAAATCAACTACAATGACAATAATCAGTAAAGGGATAAAAATGAAGATGTAAAATATGACATCAAAACCCAAAATGTTGGGGTGGAGGGAGAGCAAAAACTGTAGATCTTGTAGAATGCATTTGAACTTAAAGGACACCTTTTTAAAACAAGTAGATATAGTTATAGGTCAACATATATATAGATAACCACAAATCAAAAACCTATAGCAGATACACAAAAACTAGAGAGAAAGGAATACAAGGCTACCAATAAAGAACATCATCAAACCACAAGGGAAGAAACAAAAAAAGAAGAAATAAACAGAGAACTACAAACACAACTGGAAAACAATTAATAAAGTGGAAATAAGTACATACCTATCAATGATTACTGTAAATGTCAATGGACTAAATGTTCCAATCAAAAGACATAGAGTGGCTGATGATAATAAAGCAAGATCCATCTATATGCTGCTTATAAGAGACTCACTTCAGAGCTAAAGACACACATAGACTGAAAGAGAGCAAATGGAAAAAGATATTTCATGCAAATGGAAACAAGAAAGTGGAGACAGCAAAACTCGTATCAGACAAAATAGATTTAAAAACAAAGTCTATGACAAAAGACAAAGAAGGGCATTATATAATGATAAAGGGAAAAATACAAGAAGAGGATATTACACTTGTTAACATATATGCACCCAATAAAGGAGCACCTAAATATATAAAGCAAATATTAACAGACATAAAGGGAGAAATTGACAATAATACAATAATAAGAGGGGATTTTAACACCCCACTTACATCAATGGACAGATCATCCAGACAGAAAATCAATAAGGCAACAGTGGTCTTAAATGACAACACAGAGAAGTTGGTCTTTAGAGATATCTACAGGACATTCCATCCCAAAACAGCAGAATACACATTCTTTTCAAGTGTGCAGGAAATGTTCTCCAGGATAGACCATATTCTAGGCCACAAAACAAGTTTCAACAAATTTAAGAGGATAGAAATTATCTGAAGCATTTTCCTGATCACAATGGTATGAAACTATAAATCAACTACAGGAAGAACAATGGGAAAAGCACAAGCATATGGAGACTAAACAATATACTACTAAAAATCCAATGGGTCAATGAAGAAGTCAAAAAGGAAATCAGAAAATACCTTGAGACAAATGAAAATGGAAACAAAACTTTCCAAAATCTGTGGGATGCAACAAAAGCAGTTCTAAGAGGGAAGTGTATAGTGATACAAGCCTACCTCAAGAAACAAGAAAAATCTCAAAGAATCTAATTTCCCATCTAAAGGAATTAGAAAAAAAAAAAAAAAAAGCCCAAAGTCAGCAGAAGGATGAAAATAATAAAGATCAGAGAGGAAATAAAATAGAGACAAAAATAGAAAAGATCAATGAAACCAAGAGCTGTTTTTTTTAAAAAGATAAATAAAATTGATGAATCTTTAGCCATGGTCATCAAGAAGAAAAGAGAAAGGCCCCCAATAAACAAAGCAAGAAATGAAAGAAAAGAACAACTGATATCAAAGAGATACAAAAAAATTTATGACACTAGTATGAACAGTTATATGCCAACAAATTGGGCAATCTAGAAGAAATGTACTAATTTCTAGAAACACACCTCCTGCTAAAACTGAAACAGGAAGAAAGAGACAATCTGCACAGACCAATCACCAGTAGAGATATTGAATTTGTAATAATAATAAAAAAAACCTCCCAACAAACCAAAGTCCAGGACTGAACGGCTTCACAGGGGTATTCTGCCAAACATATAAAGAAAAGCTAATACCCATCCTTCTTAAACTATTCCAAAAATTGAAGGGGACAGAACACTCCCAAATTCATTCCTTGAGGCTCCCACTACCCTGATACCAAAACCAGACAAGGGTAGTACAAAAAAGGAAAATTACAGGCTAATATCTCTGATGAATATACATGCAAAAATCCTCAACAAAATATTAGGAAACCAAATTCAACAATATATAAAAAGGATCATACACCATGATCAAGTGGGATTTGTTCCAGGGATGTAAGGATGGTTCAATATTTATAAATCAATCAATCTGATATAGCACATTAATAAAAGAAAGAATAAAAATCACATGATAATCTCAATACACACAGAAAAAGCATTTGACAAAATTCAACATCCATTCATAATAAAAACTCTCATCAAGGTTGTTATAGAGGTATCATATCTCAACATAATAAAGGCCATTTATGACAAACCCACAGCTAACATCATACTAATTGGTGAAAAGCTGAAAGTATTTCCTCTAAAATCAGCAACAAGACAAAGATGCCCACTCTCACCACTTCTATTTAACATAGTATCAGAAGCCCTAGGCATAGCAATCAGAGAGGAAAAAGAAATAAAAGGCATCTAAAGTGGAAGGGAAGAAGCAAAACTGTCACTATTTTAGATGACATGATACTATATATAGAAAACCCTAAAGTCTCCACCGAAAAAACTATTAGAACTAATAAGTGAATTCAGCAAAGTTGCATGACACAAGATTAATACACAGAAATCTGTTGCTTTTCTATATACTAATAATCAGAAAGAGAAAGCAAGAAAACAATCCCATTTAAAATTGCATCAAAAAGAATAAAATAGATAGGAATAAACATAACCAAAAAGGTAAAAGACTTAAATTCTGAAAATTATAAAAGCTTGATGAAGGAAATGGAAAGATATCCTGTGTTCTTGGATCCAAAGAATTGATATTGTTAAAATGTACATACTACCCAAAGCAATCTCCACATTTAATGTAATTTCTATCAAAATACCCATGAAATTTTTCATAGAACTAGAACAAATAATCCTAAAAATTATGTGGAACAACAAAAGACCCTAAATTGCCAAAGTAATCTTGAGAAAAAAGAACAAACTGGAGTTATCACACTTCCTGACTTCAGACTACTACAAAGCTACAGGAATAAAAACAGCATGATACTGGCACAGACACATAGATTAATGGAACAGAATAGAGAGCCCAGAAATAAACCCACACACTTATGGTCAATTACTCTACGACAAAGGAGACAAGAATATACAATGGAGAAAAGACAGTCTTTTCAGTAAGTGGTGCTGGGAAAACTGTACAGCTACGTGTAAAAAAATGAGACAAGAACATTTCCTCACACCATATACAAAAATAAAGTGGAGTAAAGACCTAAATATAAGACCTGAAATCATAAAACTCCTAAAAGAGAACATAGGCAGAACACTCTTTGACAGAAATTGTAGCAATATTTTTTTTGGATCTGTCTCCTCAAGCAAAAGAAGTAAAAGCAAAAATAAACAAATGGGACCTAATTAAACTTAAAAGCTTTTGCACAGCAAAGACAACCATTGACAAAATGAAAGACAACCTATTGAATGGGAGAAAATATTTGCACATGCTATGATCAATAAGGGGTTACTATGCAAAATATATAATCAGCTCACATAACTCAATAACAAAAACAAACAACCCAACTAAAAAATGGGCAGAAGACCTGAATAGACATTTTTCCAAAGAAGACATACAGATGGCTAACATGCACATGAAAAGATGCACATTACTAATCATCAGAAAAATGCATATCAAATACACATGAAATATCACCTCACACCTGTCAGAATGGCTATCATCAGAAAGACCACAAATAACAAATGTTGGCAGGGATGCAGAAAAAAGGGAATCCTTATACATTATTGGTGAGAATAAATTTGTGCAGCCACTATGAAAAGCAGTATGGAGGTTCCTCAAAAAACTAAAAATAGAACTACCATATGATCCAGCAATAATTCCACTCATATATCTGAAGAAAATAAAATAAAATATACATGCACCCAATGTTCATAGCAGCATTATTTACAACAGCCAAGATTTGGAAGCAAACATCAACAGACGAATGTATAAAGAATATGTGAGATATATATATATATATATATATATATATATATATATATATATATATATACATACACATACATACACATACAATGGATTATTACTCAGCCATAAAAAATAATAAAATTCTGCCATTTGCAATAACATGGATGGACCTAGAGGGTATTATGCCTAGTGAAATAAGTCAGACAAAGACAAATACTGGTTACAACTTACATGTGGAATCTAAAAAAAATAAAAGAATTGAATGAATATAACAAAATGGAATCAGACTCAGAGATATAGAGAACAAACTAATGGTTACCAGTGGAGAGAGGGAAGAGGGGAGGAGTGAGATAGGGGTATGGGGTTAAGAGATACAAACTACTATGTATCAAACAAATAAGCAACAAGGTTATATTGTACACCACAGAGAAATATAGCCATTATTTTGTTATAACTTTAAATGGAGTATATAATCTGTAAAAATATTGAATCACTATGTTGTATACTTGAAACTAGTATAATATTCTAAATCAACTATACTTCAATAAAAAAACAAAAGGAATGAAGGACTGACACATACTACAACATGGATAAACCTCAAAAACATGCTGAGTGAAAGAAGCCAGATGCGAAATACCACATATTGTATGATTCCATTTGCATTAATGTATTAAATGTCCAGAAAAGGCAAATCTATAGAGACAGAAATTTTATTATTGATTGCCTGGGCTGGGGGTAGTTATGAGAAGTGCTTGCAAATGGGCATGAGGTATCTTTTTACAGTGATGGACATTTTCTAAAATTGGAATGTGGTGATAGTTACACAACTCTGTAAATTTTCTAAAAAAATCATTGAGTTATATCCTTAAAGTGAGTGAATTGTATAGTATGTAAATTATACCTTATTAAAGCTGTTAAAAAATAGCTATGAAACCACGATGCAGTTTTATATGTAATTCTGACTTTTATACATCTTATAACTACAAGACTTTCATAAGATAGGGCAGCACTGATTCCCAAAGACAATATGGCAGAGGCTCCAAAAATTTTGAAAATCAATCTTAACATTCTGGCTCTACGAATAGATGGGTCACATGGTATTATTGCCTGACACCTAATAGGCCTCAATAAATGTTTACTGGATGAACAATCAAACCATCTTTATAGTGTGATTTTCCCCCAAACGTATCATCTACCTGATAGATGAAACTCAGTTGATTAGGGCATTTTTTTCTTAAGAAAACTGAAATAAATGAAATGCCGATATCCCCAGGGGAAAAGCTGATAAGAGCTTAGGTAGTCAGGATCAGTTAGGCTATAATGAGGTAAGATACTAACTCTTACATGCTACAGACTCACTTGATTTAGTAGGGTGTGGAGATGGAGGTGGGGAGTGGGAATGTCTGATCCACAGTCTTTCAGAGATCCAGGCTGACCAAGGTTTAACTGTACATCAACAGGAGTCATGGTAGACTAACAGAGATTGAAAAACTGTGTATGGGCTTTTCACTACCATTGCTCTTAAGTGACCCACCTCACTTCTGCTAATATTTCATTTGCTCCCAAACTCCAAAGAGGGCTAGATATCCAGGGGAGTAAATGGAATATTTGGTGAGCATTGCAGTCTACCACATTTGTCATCAGGGGACTTTGTCTCAGGATTCTTTTCCACAGCTAGAGATAACCTCCTTCTCCATCTATCTGATTAAGAACCACTGATCAAGAATTTACAATAGTAAGACAGATAGATAGCTAGTGGGAACCTGCTGTATAGCACAGGGAGCTCAGCTTGGTGCTCTGTGATGACCTAGATGGGTGGGATGCAGGGGGGGTGTGTGGGTGGGAGGTCCAAGAGGGAGAGGATATATGTATACATATAGCTGAGTCACTTCGTTGTACAGCAGAAACTAACACAACATTGTAAAGCAATTATACTCCAATTAAAAAAAAAAGAATTTAAAATAGATGACCTTCAGGTTCTTTGAAGCAAATTTTGAAGCAGGAGACAAATACCCTGCTTGGTATCCCTGAAGCTTTTTTGGGAGGAGATGGTTCTTGATTCACCTTTTTTTGCCCAACACTGAGGATATCATCTGGTACATGGTAGCAGCTCACTGAGGTATGGAACTGAGTTTTGTCTCAGAGAAACAGATCAGGTGAAAGCCTACAGTCTGAGTACAAATATCTCCCATCTTCCTATGGTGTTCTTCAGTCACAACTTTTTTTTTTTTGGTTGAAATTCCTTCAATTCAGTTAAATAGAACCAAGAAACCGTTAAATTCTGAGGGAAAGGGAGCAAGAACTGATGCAATGTAAACAATTACTTTTACTGTTTTATTACACCACAACTAACACCTCATGTAATAAAATTTATATTTGTAGTGTTTAACAAAAAATAAGCTCAATGCTTTAGAAGAATAGAAAGAAATGCATCAAGATTTATGTTATTCAACCATGTGAAGGTATTTGGAGAAAATGTCTTACGAGGCTGTTACCAATCTGCACTCCATTATTTATAGTATTTAGCCCCTTAGCTTCTGGTCTCTGTTCTTGCAATGTCAGTTTTATCTTTTTCAAATATTACCTTTAAAATGCAGGATCAAACTCCTTAATTCTGGCAATTTTGACTTTTCGTGTAACTTCTCATGCTTTTAAAAAATTTTTTTATTATACCAAGGTCCCCAAATGAAGCTTTTGCTGCATCAGAGCTAATTATTCTCTGTTCTTTAGGCTGCATATATTTGCTAACAACTCACCCACTACCCGGGATGCCGTTTCATTTCTTTTCTATCTACTGAAAGTTTGCTCATTGCTCAAGCCCAAAATGTGTCTTAACCCTACTGTGAAACTCTCCCTGAATATTTCTGCTCACACTGATCTGAGCACCTGAAGCACCTAGGGTCTACAGCAGTCATCTATGCACCAAAAACTATCCAGAAGTCTTCATTTAAACTTTTTGAGTCTCTTTCTCCCAGCTAAGAGTATGAGCTTCTTGAGAGACTGTATTTTATTACTTTATATCCCCATATATGGATTAACAGAGGACCCTCAACAAATATTTATTGCATACCTACTCTGAGTTAGGCCTTGTAGAGGTATAGATGTGCTACAAGGTATTATATTTACTAGTTGAATTAATGTTTGAAGAATCTTTAAGATGCTATATTTTGGAATTTTTTATTGGGCTGGATTTTTAAAAAATGTTGCTATTTCAAATATGTTTTAATATATATTATCCTCATTTATCAGTACTTCCTGAACTTTTATATTTTAGTTTTAGTGAAAATATCATTTTTGAAAGTATAAATGCTGGATTTCATTTTTGAGAATTTATCCTTACATTCATTATCTACTGATTCTGTTTCATATACCAATATTATGTTTTCCTTTGTTGTTAGCAGATCTGTCCCTGGATCTCTGAATCTACAAATATACACAAAACTTGGGTCCAAAGATGACGATAATTTTCTCTTATATCTTTTAACAGCTGGATTGTCTATTATGCTAGGTATGACAATATACATACAAAAATATTCATTTCCCTTGATAATTACAATAATATTACTAAGTGTTCCTCTAAATCCATATTAAAGCAACAAAAAACCACAGCTTCTTGGAGTATAAAATAATCTGTTATTAATCTTACTACCTTTTTCCCTTTACCATTCAAAAATCCATTGCTAATCTGCGAATAATGTTCTTTCTAAAAACACCCTCTGAAAAACTCTCTTCCTGCCACTCTTACATTATGCCAGCATTTTATCTGCTTTTCCTTTGACACTTACTCCTTTAAAACTAGCAAAAAAAAAAAACAAAATCAGAAAAGTTTAACTCTTACATCTCTCACTGTGTCGTAAAATCCTTTGTCAATTACCCGATGTGCTTGAGAGGTTGTCCGTTTCTTTTTCGATCGAATTACACAATTGTCTCGGCAGCCTGATTTATCAGTTTGGTCCACGCTGTTTCAGTTTGGTGATTCTTTGTACAGATTGATAACCAGAAAAAGTCTAAAGTAGAGCAATTCCAGACTAAATTGGAGCAGCCTTTTCCCGTAAAGCAACTTAGTACCTCACAAAATTCCAGGGAGAATGAATGATAGAGCATGCACCAATAGGGAGTGGAGAATAGTGTTTTATCTAAGTTTGCAACCCAATCCTTGGGAGCCAGGGGTGGGAATTTTAAAATGGGGTTGTCCTTTCCTTGGAATTTTCTTAAAGTGGTATCGCTGCCTGATGATGTTAAAGTTTGCCAAAGATTGCCCAATCAGTACTTTGTATTAGAGGATTCCCACCCCACCCCCCACTTTTTTTTTTAAAGACCTTTTTGATGTGGACTTTTTTCTTTTTTTTAAGTCTTTGTTGAATTTGTTATAATATTGCTTCTGTTTTATGTTTTGGTTTTTTTGGCCAGGAGGCCTGTGGTATCTTAGCTCCCCCACCAGGGATAGAACCCACACCCCCTGCACTGGAAAGGGAAGTCTTAACCACTGGACCGCCAGGGAAGTCCCGCCCCCTTGTTCTGAGGGAGGCAAAATGTGAAACTGTCACTTGACAAATTTAGAGAACTTTTAAGAGTGGCCATAGGATAATATACTAATACGAAGAATCACATGGCTACTTTTGTGTCAGTTTCAGAGGGCAGAAGTTGTTTTAAGATGATTCATTTTTCATGATCAAATATCAGATGTCAAACTAATGCATTAAAATATTTCATTTTTTAAGTAATGAAAACTAAGAGACTAACATTGATTACTTTTTAAAAATTGTTCTATCTATATAGTGAAGCCTTTTTTGTATGTGTGATTCTTCCATATTAGGAGCAAATATATATTATTTGGGTTGATGTTTAATAACCGAAAGATTTTTGTTTTTACATAAACTGAAGATTTCCTCATTTTAAGTCTAGCAAAAAAGTTCTAAGTACTACAAATTCTTAAGTATTTGGAAACCTGTATAAAAGGTCTTAGAAGTACATGACATATACCATCCATATACTTCAGTAACTTCTGAAGACCAGGTTTACTAAATAGATAATTGGTATTTCATTATAACTCATACTTTGTTTTGAGATAGGTCTTATTTTTATTTAATATAACTCTGCTTTCTAGGTTATTTACCTCTAACAAGTAATTAAATAAACCAACGTAAATCTATAAAGTCAGGATATCTTGACAATGAACTGCTACATTATAATCAACATCAAGCTTGCCAAAGAACAATAAATAACAGTAGTTCCATGAGAGGAAATTTTTTAAAAACTTCATTTCAGAAGAAAAGTTGTCTTGTTAACAAGCAAGGTACTTAAAAAAAATTTTTTTTTTGCTGTTCCTTAACAATGCTTTGATTTTTTTTTTCTTTTTACCATCATAAAGGTCTCTTCCTTTGATGACTCTGCTGACATAGGAAATTCTGTCTTGAAGAAATATTTATTGATGGCCTACTCAGTCATGCTAGGAACTGCCAGAATATTTAACTTACAAAGTTGTTACTGTCGTTTTAACGATTGTTTCTCACAGCAGACCTACGGTATTTCAAGAGCAGAGACTAGGTTACTGCCTCACGCTTGGAACGAACCTGCCAGCGCGCAGTGACTTCTTTTATACTGGGCTTAAGCTCACTACTTGATTAGTAACCTTGGCCATATTACATAAACCTACCTGACCTAAGTTTTTCATCCGTCATACGAGTATAGTAATAGTACCTGTGTCATAGGATTGTTGTGAGGGTTGAGATAACCTATGCACTGATCTCAGAACGCTGCCTGGTATACAGTAAAGCGACTGGGTGTTATTACTGTTGTAATTTCTCAACGTATGCATTGAATGAGAGGACGAGTGCATCAGTGAATGCATGAATGAAAGAACTGATCAGTTACTGACGGTCCCTGAGGCTGGAGCCGGCTAAACTACCCCCTCCAAATTCTGAGCAAAAAGCTGATCTCAACAGCAAACCCGGAAGCCGGAGCCGGAAGCAAAGACCGAGTCAGGGGCGGGGCCAAGTCGCGGAGAAGCCACATTCTTGGCCAATAGGCACATCGCTTGGAAAACAAGCCTCTCGTGCGATCTATCGTAAAAACCGCGAGAACGGTGGAGCATTATCGCGAGGTTCCGTCTTCCTCTCCTCCGCTCTGTCTTCCCCCAACCCTCTGAAGTGAGGGTCCCGTCCCGTCCCGCCCCGCGTCGTCCGCGCCCCGCCCAGTCCCCTCCCGGCGCCCCGCCCCGCCCCGCCCCGCCCGCCGAGTCCCGGCTTGCCGTCCAGTGCCCCTGCGCCCGGGAGTGCTGGCTTCGCTGGTCGAGGTGAGTGTAGCACTTTGCCGTTCCGGGTGGCTCACGTAGCAAGGGCCTCTGGCCCGACCCCCGGCCCTGAGGCTGGGTCTGGCAGAAGCGTCCGGGCTGCAGCGAGTGGACCCCGGCCCGAGCGGGCCCGTCTGGGCCTCGGGTCGCCACAGCTGCCGGGCCCTCCTCGCCCTCGGTGGTCGGAGAATCTCGATATGGGGTCTGTGAAATCCCTGCCACTGGGCTCACTGCTTCCAAACTCTAACGACCAGAGTGTTTCGTTAACTCGGGCAAAACGGCATGTGTTTTGCCTAAGACTTCTGCCAGCCTTCTTTTCAGTACTGAGAAAATAACCTTTAACAAATGCTTTTAATGTGCGTGTTTTAATTCATTAATCTACAATATTAGGAAATTGGAGTGGGTATTCCACTGAATTAAGTACGGAAGTCAATCTAAGGGACTCCTTTCCCTTAAAACACACCTGTTTTAAAATGTGTGGAATTTTCTTAAGATGGAAAGGTTAGTTTGCTTTAAATAATAATGGAGTGGATTGGTGTTTATCTGTCAGAAAACTGTTACGCAGGTGCAGTTGTGTACAGCTAATATTAAGTATACCATTTGCTTTTAATTGTAGATAAGAGGTAGTGAAGGGAATATGTATAAGAAAATTATCCTGGTAAAGGCTGTGCATTGCCAGTGAATGCATACGGAAAACCATTATCATTATTTATTATTGGAAGCTTTCAGATTTCATTTGTGTAGATTTCATCTCCCAAACTGCCTTCCTAGCAAGACGCATTTTAACAGAGTGTAATGGCGTTTTAAGGGCAACCAATCCCACCCATCAGTATTCAGCAGGATTCGAAGAAAAGCCATCAGGTTACACTGTATTCTCTTATTGGATCTTCCCATCAGGGAGTGTGGGTTTTGCTTTGTAGTCTTAAATTTGTATAAGCTTTGCCTACCGCTTAAATAATAATAAGAAGAAGCAGAGGCCCCACTGAAGTTCATGAAAGTCTGCCTTGTAGAGCAGTGCACAGGCTTTGGAGTTGAACACCTGGGTTGGTATTCTGGCAAGTTACCCTCTGAGAAACTCAGTTTCCTCATCTATAAAATAGGCTAAATAATGTCTATTGCAGTGCAGAGTTTTAAGGATTGAGAGATCTTTATTGCACATAGCACACACTCAGCATATAGTATCTACAAGCTGACTTTAGATCAGAGGTGAAAAAAAATCTACCTTGCAATATTACTCACATGTCCTACTGTCAGCTGTTCATCAGCTGTTTGAGGGCCTGCTTTGTGCTAGAGGCAGGTATACAAATGTAAAGAAAACAGCAAGGTCTCTGCCCTCAGGAGTTTACGGTACAGTCTCTTGGCTAGATTGACGATAGATAGATACACCAATAAATATATAGATTACAAATTGTGAAGAGTCCTACAAAGAAAGAGTAAGAGAGAAGACTTTAGCTTGGGATGGGGAAGTGATTTTTACGTTGAAACCTGAAGGGCGTTGGGACAGTGCTTTCAAAGGCTAAAGGAGAGCAGGAAGTGGTGTGAAGAAGAGTTTAGCACTTTCAAACACTAGAAAAGCCCAGGAGTTTGGTGAGAAGCCAGGGAGGGTGCTGCCAGGCTGGAGAAGTGGGTGGGGCCAGATTGTGAAGAGCCCTCAATACTTGGTAAGTTTAATTTTTCTTAAAAAACTTTTGAAGGGTTTATTTAGAATGCATGTGACTAGGGAGCAAGTTTACCTGAGAAAGAGAGGGAGACATAGTTGGATTTACTTTTTTAAAGGCTCCCAGCTAAGTGATTAATGTATTGCAAAGTGACTTGAGTGGACACAGGGAGACCAGTAATACATATGGCAAGGCAGGAGATGACAGTGGCTTTCCATTTGGGCAGATGGAGAGATGTGGATAGATTTGAGTGTATTTTGGAGATGGAAACCATAAGCCTTGTGATAGATTGGAGGTGGTGGAGGAATCATTCATGACTTCCGGCTTTCCTGGTGGTTAGAACGACGGGGGAAGATTTGGATTGGTGATGAATATCGAAAACTCTTTTTGAATGTGTTAAGTTTGAGATGCTTGTGAGACATCTAAACAGCTTCTAGTTTACTATTTCAGTGAATAATTACGCAGAAAGCTTCCCTTTCTAAATACAATCAACGATGTTATTTCTAGCCTAGTTCCCCTTGCTTTACAGGGAGAGAATTAAGATGTGGAAAGATTGAGTATCTTGTTCAAAGTCAAGTAATATGTCTCATAAAAATAGGTAAGTGAGTAGCTAGTATAAATACGGGAAGGTACTGGACTCTCATGTTGCATTGGGGATATAATTGAATACTCCATATTCTCTGACCTTTTATATAAAATAGCAAATACTTTCTTATTAGTTGGGAATTAAGAGTTTGGAAATAATAGAAAATAACCAAGAAGTTAGAAAACTCTGCTTATTGAAAGCTTATGATACTGCATTTTGTACTAACTTGGTATTAATTCCCAGTGAAAATAGTTTTTCTTAAGAAAAAACATTTTCTTTGAAAGGTACTTCTCTTTGGAGAGTTTGAGAAAGGGTGCCCTGGAAAACCAGAGTAGAATCTTTGAACAAAGCTTAACTTGTTTTTAGTGTTTTAGCATTTTCTTAGTATCCTGTGGAATCCTGTCAGTCTGTGTGTATAAAGACTTCAGGCTTAGAAATCCACTGGACACCCTTCCCCAGCCCAAGAAAAAAAAATCCTTGTTCCCTTATGAGCTGTTTGACCTTGGACAAATTATTGAATCTCTGAGTTTGTTTCTTCTTGTGGTAAGTGATGTGAAGTTTGTTTCTGCCCTGTGCCTAGTTGATAAGATGGGAAATGTTATTTCTCTTCCTATCCTTGTCAATTTGGAGCTAGAAAGGAATTTAATCTGTTCTGGGTTCTGGCCCTTACCAATAAATTGCTGTCTCCATTTTATGTTAGGCAACTAAGGCCCAGAAAGATTGTAATAGAAAAGTACAGGATTCTTATTTCCTAGTGCAGTATTTCTTCTTTCATTGAAATAATTAAGTAAAACTCTGTGTTCCCAGGCCTGTTTCTTTGCTACTTTTGATCATCTGCAAAGCTAAGAAGAAAGAAAGAAAAGAGAATAAAGAGATAAAAGAAAGAAAATATTAGAATATAGGACAATATTTAGATAGTAAGAAGTGAAGAAAATGAAGCTGTAAGTGGTCTAGTTATATTTTATATTATATACATTTAAATATATATATATTTTAAAATTTGTTTGGACTTTATCTTTTTAAAAAATTAATTAATTAATTAATTTAACTTATGGCTGTGTTGGGTCTTCGTTTCTGTGCGAGGGCTTTCTCTAGTTGTGGCAAGCGGGGGCCACTCTTCATCGCGGTGCGCGGGCCTCCCACTATCGTGGCCCCTCCTGTTGCGGGGCACAGGCTCCAGACGCGCAGGCTCAGTAATTGTGGCTCGTGGGCCCAGTTGCTCCGTGGCATGTGGGATCTTCCCAGACCAGACCTCGAACCCGTGTCCCCTGCATTGGCAGGCAGATTCTCAACCACTGCGCCACTAAGGAAGCCCACATTTAAATATTTTTAAAATGTTTTAAGCTAAAGACAAAATGAGGTAGTTCAAGAAGGAAATGGGTTTGCTGTGTCTAATTTTTTAAGCTCTTTGTTTGGTTGCATGTTATGAAACTGGTCTCTGTTCTCTTAGATAGGGATTCCTATCTCAAGTTCAAGAACTACTTTTTTCAAATAGGACTATTTCTACTAAGTAGTAAATATTGCTTAAATAGTGAGAGTATTTTTATTAAATAGTTATTCATTTTAATCTCCTTCTAAATATGTGTGAAAATTTAGTTTTCTTATAAAAGAAAAATATAGGAATGGATGTATAACTCTCTTTTTAATATCTGCAAATAGCTATATATGCTGACTGGTTTATTTGGCAACATTTGTTAGCAGTATCATAATTTCCCATTTTTTTGTTCTCTTTAGAAATGGACCAATTTTGACAAGATGTAGTGCTGCAGTGTGCCTGATGGGATATGTTCAGTCATGGCATCTGAACTTTGTAAGACGATCTCTGTGGCAAGGCTGGAAAAGCACAAGAATTTGTTCTTAAATTATAGGAATCTGCAGCATTTCCCATTGGAGTTACTAAAAGATGAGGGACTACAGTACTTGGAGAGACTCTACATGAAAAGGAACTCCCTTACAACCTTGGTACAGTATTATGTTGCATTAAAAAAAAAAGTCATTTATAATGTGGTCCTGACCAAGATATATTTTATATATCTTAAGATATTCAGACCAAGATTATATCCCCTCTTGTTGTATAGACAGGTA
Source organism: Balaenoptera borealis (assembly GCF_965194805.1). NCBI lineage: Eukaryota > Metazoa > Chordata > Mammalia > Artiodactyla > Balaenopteridae > Balaenoptera > Balaenoptera borealis. The sequence continues at coordinate 135,053,365 of NC_138866.1, read as the reverse complement.
ATAAAAGTACACATACAGGGGCTTCTCATTACATGAGAATTCACTATCCAAGTTCTTGCAGTTATGAAGTTTTAAGAGTCGTGTAGGAAAGCAAAATATTCACTAATATACCACTTATAAAATTAGTCCCACACACTACTACATATAAGATAGATAACCAGCAAGGACCTACTGTATAGCACAGGGAATTCTACTCAATATTCTGTGATAAGCTATCTAAGAAAAGAACCTGAAGAAGAATGAATACATGTATCAATATATGTACAACTGAATCACTTCGCTATACACCTGAAACTAACACAACATTGTAAATCAACTATACTCCAATAAAATAAAAAAAAAAAATTAGTCCCTATTCAGAAACCCCTCTTCACTTAGCCTGTGCATCTCTCTGGGCCTGTGCTTTCTTTGTGTGTTAAGATTCTTAGATGATTTATGGATGTTACAGTACCCAACAGACCAGTTAAAAAGTAAAGAAGAGAAAGACCAACAAGGATGACTTTGATTTAGACGTATTTAAAAAGGGAATGATTTGAAGATTAAAGTATTAAGACAGGCATTAGGAGGCTTGATGTAGCCTTTGAGTGTTTTGAAAAAAACCCAAAACCAAAAAACCTTCTTTATGATTGCACTGTGAAAATCAGATGACTTTGAATTGGGCTGTCATCCAATTTGTTGGAAAAATTTTTGCCACAAAAGCCAACATTTGATTCACTCTTTTTATGTTCTAAGAATAAGCACATAGTTATCATTATAACCTAAATTTTATTACATATGAGATTAAAAATCTAAAATATTTTTCAAGAGAGTGTGCCTGTCAAACTTTTTATTCCCACTGTTTATCATGATATTTGGTCTCTGTTTTAAATGGATTTTGCTTTATGTGGCCTTTTCTGATTATCACTGAACCTCATTTAAATCTTACACTTTGAATTCTAGTTCTTTTCCACTTTAGATGATTTATGCATTCTTGTTGTTTCTTTGTGAACAGACCCATTTTTCATTCCCTTCTCTGAAAGTATCTGAGTATCTGAAAATATGCCTTACTGGCCTCATATATATGGAGTGTTTTTCTGGAAAAGTTTTAGTTAGTCTGTGCAAAATACCTACAATGTGTAGAAAGCATTATCAAATTTGTTTATCTTTGTTGTCTCTGAAAGTAAGTGCAAGTATATCTTTTATTTTTAGTGTTTGACATATTTGTGTATATATTATTTTGCATGCCTAATTAGATTTTTTTAAATTAGATTTTTCACTTTTCAAACTTTAATAATCTGTATATAGTTATATTAATCCTTTTTGCGAGATCATCATTGCATGAAGTGAAACCGTATTTACCTAGTGTTTTTCCGCCCTCTGGAGAAGTGGTGTAAGAAATAATTTGTCAAGGATTACAGCCCACATTTTCTCATGTTTGTTGTTGATGTACAAAGAAAAGGTTGTGAGTGGATTACTTCTCAACCATCAGTTATAGTCCACGGGTAGAAGAAATTGGCCTTTGCTTATAAATGTTACAATAAACTTTTGGTTTTGTGGCCGTTTCTTGGCTGCAGTTTTCTATTTATGAAAATATTTAAGTGTCTACTATACAATTTTAACTGATATAATGGCTCCCAAGCATACATTTCAAGTTCATGCTTTGCCACCTTTTTAGTCACTGAAGATTAAATTGTTGCATATGTTTATAATGGTAGGTGTATATATTTTATTTTAATGCTTTCTCTTAGCTGGAACATTTGATTCCTTTGTATCAAAGAGCTTTTTAAACTGTAAAGTGCCATACAGATACCGGGATGGTGGGAATGGTAGCAAGCATACCATTCCGTGACTATACTGAGTATAAGACAGCTTACTTATATCCAGCATAGTCTGAGAATGGCATACTGCACAGGTTTTCAAAGCTGATGAAACAGTACTTGCCCTTGAGTGCTCCAAACTAGTGACTGCAGGCTTTTAGAATGTTTGCTGGTGTTATTGATAAAGTATATTTCCTATGGAAATAATAGAGATTTAGTATGTAAAATTTGACTTAAACTGCAATACTGTCCAAAGGAAAAAAACACATTATTGGAAGCATATACTATCAAACACATTATGAGTTAATTGGCCTTTTTTTTTTTTTTTAAGAGAAGCTTGGGAACCTGCCAATTATTTCCATTTCCACATTGTTTTATTATTTCTTATTAACATTGTTTTATTGTGTTTAAATGTCTTCTCCTCAGCATTCCCCTTCTCCCCTCTTCGTATGAAGCCTCCTGGTGAGGAGTCACTAATGCCTGACTTCTGTCCTTCCTTTTTCCCTTCAAGCTGCTCAGTATTGCACTATGGTTTATATTTGTAGGATGATTGTATGTCAGATGCTTAGAACTTGGAGAATGCCCATATTAAAAATAAAGCACAGGGAAAAGCCTTTTTTATATACAAAAGAATAAACTGTTCATATTTTACATATAAAAATATGTGCCCTTATAGCAACCAACATAAGAAATATATGGAAAGTAGTAGTTTCTCTTTCTATTCCTCCAATTCTGTGCTTTGGAATAACCAGTGTTAATAGTTTGGTTTTGTCCTTCCACTCCTTTGCTTGTGTTTATGTAATTATGTAGTCTGTATTTTTTTCCCTTTTTAAACAACAAAAGGGAATCATACTCTACATATTTCTCTGCAGATTTCTCTCTTCACTTCATTCTCATTCCACTAAATTCTAGGCCAAGAAATATATATACATCCTTGTATTTAGGATCAGGTCTCAAAAGTAGGATTGCTGGGTCAAAGGGTAGGAACATTTTATATTTTAAAATACTTTTTAGCAGTATTTCATTATACAGTATTACCACTTATTTGTATAACTGAAAAGTCTTAAAACTGTTTAAAATATAATGAATCAATTTATATAGGAATCCAGTTATATAATTAATAGGTGAATAAGAAGTAGTTAGGAAACATTAAGATTTTGGTTCCTAACATTTATCTTAGAAAATGATTTAAAGAATTTTTCTATAATTATTTTAAATACAGTTCAAGAATTATTAAGTCTCTGATCTTTGTGGTAGTTTGAAGTTAATAAGAGAATAGGAGATACAGGTTCTGTATTTGATAGGCATCCACATAGTTGTTGAATGAATAAATAAAAGAATATAAAGTAGAAGAGCATAAGGTCTATAGTACAGGTATAACAGTTCCAGACTGAGAGTCTTTGAGGGCAGGGACTCTGTGTTAAATTCTGTATCCCCAGTGCCTGGCTACTGTCTAACATTTGTAGGACACATAATCTAATTCTGTGTAGCAGGATTGTAAAAGATTTTTTAAGGAAGGTGCTATTTGCATTCACCCTGAAGAATGAGTTTGTCAGGAGCTTGGGAGGAAAACTATCATTCATTCATTCAACATGTATTTATTGAGTACTTTCTGTGTATCCAGTACTCTACAAGGCACTGACATAGATACGTCATGGAACAAATTCTTACTCTCATGGAATTTTTGTTTCTTGACATCCCAAGCTGAAGAAAAACATATGAACTGAGATTCAGTGGCAGAAGATTAGGATCAATATTTGTCCAAAGACTTTAGTGACAAAGTGATGGTGACTATGATGGTGACTATGTTAGAAGCTCTGGAGAGTAGAATGCAAGTTTGAGGGGTTAATTGGTGAGAAGGAGATGAAAAATAGATAACAAGGTAGATGGGTCTTCAGGTTTGGTTTTGATATGGAAAAGTGGTCATAGCTGGAGGGGTCTTGACAAAAAAGGAGAATTTTTTCTTCTTTCTCCTTTTTTCTTTTCTGTTCACCCCTCTTCTCTTTTCTAAGAGGAAAGAGTTGAGCCTGTGTAAATGCTGATGGGAAATCTCCATTAGAGAGGAGTTGAAGATTCAGAAATAAGGAACGATTAAAAGTTCAAGATTCCTAAGAAGGTAGGAAAGGATGTGCTCCAGAGCACAATTGGAGGGAAGGACTTTAGAAATAGTATCCCCCTTCCCGCTTTAACAAGAGAAAGAAAGGATAGGTGCAAAGGAAGATTCAGATTGTGGGGGAGAGAGTTCTTGTCTGGTGACTACCAGGCAAGGCCAGCTGCTTAGGGAGTGAAGATTTGTGGAGAGTGCAGGTTTGAAATTATTGTTGCGAAGAGTCACAGCAGTTTGGTTAGAGAAAGGTAATAGAATCATTGGCATTATTCAGCAAGCAGTTGATGGCTAGGTTTATGGTGGAACCATCTGCTTGTTTAGGGAGTTTTCTCCTGCAGTTCTCAGATGTCTGAGGTATGAAGAAGTTGGGATGTCGCATTTATGCAGGCTTAGGTTTTTGCCAGGTATAGAGGGACTAAGGAGGTTTAGGATTTTGGCAAGAGTGATTAAAATGATGGGACATGGAGTCTGAGGTAGATTGGAGGCAAAGGAAGAAAGGAGTGAGTGAATAGGGAAAATAGAGAGGGTCCAAAGGATCCATTGATGTTGAAGACTTATTATACTGGGCATGATTGAGTAAGCCATCTGGGAGGATGGGATATTATAGTTGTGGAGAGAGACATCAGTCATGGAGAAGTTTCAGATGATGACAGGATATGAGTGTGCAGGCTGGAGGGAGCTGAGGTAGAGCCTACCTTGTCCCCTTGCACCCTAATCCCCACACCCCCTCCCTGCAAATAGCTGGGGTCTTTGTAAGAGTTAGAGAAGGAATGAAACATGGAAGCAGGAATTAGCAGTGGAAGCATTTGAGTTCTGCAGTCCCAACAAGAGAGTGTTTTATTGTTTGGTAGCACAACTTAGTACTAGGAAGTAATAGACCAAGATCCTATGTGCTTAACCTCTTTGGATCTCAGTTCCTTCATTTATAAAATAAAAGGCCACAAGCGACTTGGAGGGGAAAAGAAAAGAACTCAACTTGGAAGCAAAATCACTTAATGGATCTGCCAGCTTCTCTTAATGAGTGTAGTAGGCAGCAGGCCTTCCTGGGGACGTGGAAGAGTGACCTCCCCAAATATTGATGGAGCTCTCATCTCACCTGTTGACAATTTTATTTATAAATATGAATGGGTAAGAAAGAGGCATCTAAATTTTAGTGAAAGAAGGGAGTTTGGCTTATGGCTAAGAGCAATAAGAGTAGATGGATCCTGATTAAGCAGTTAATCTATGTAACAGGAGAGAACTTAAAAATGATATCCTTCTGAGATTCAAGGGAAGAAGAGGTATGTCCATCACAATCCTGAATTGGGGTTGGGGGATGAGGTGGGGGATGAGGATGTTATTTCTTTCCTATTGACCCAGGAGAAAATTTTCCTGACCTCCCCCCATCAAATATAAACAGGCAAATCATAAAAGAATACAGATAGTCAAAACAAAAAAATGTTTAACTTTCAATAGAAGTGATAAAACATTGATCATCCTTACCTAGTAATTAGAAAAGATTTAATACCTGGTGTTGAAGATTATCAGTGCCCTATGTTGAAACAATGGGGAGAAGATGCTCTCATACACTATTGGAAGGAGTGGAAGTTGACTCATTACTTTTGGTGGGCGGTTAGACCATATCTAGCAGAATTTTACATGTGCATATGTTTGAACCAGCATTTTCACTTGCAGGAATTTACCCAACAGAAAAAATAGTCAAGTGGACAAGGATACTCATCACAACATTGTATATGATGAAAAATTGTGAAAACCTAAGTGTTCATCAATATGGGGTGGGTTAAAATCTGGTAGCAGCTACCATCGTTTGAGTCTTTACTAAGTGCCAAGCACTGTTTTAAGTGATTTATATGTATTAATCTAATTAATCTGCAAGACAGTCCTATGAGGTAGGCACTATTATTCCTACTTTATAGACAAATAAACTAAGGCATAAAAAAAGAATACATCAAACAATAGTGATTATAGCTGTGGAAGAGGGGAGGGCACAAGAACGGGGGTGGGAGCTGGAATAAACAGAGCCTTACACTTAAGTGTTTATAGTAAAAGGGAAAGGTCCTACTACTAAGTTTGGTTTATATTCTTTTCAGTATATGATTTTTATAATTAAAAATCAAAATAAGATTATTGGAATTTAGTGCCACTAAGATCTTATCCAGCTCTCAAATTTTATTAATCAGTGAGTCTAAACGTTTTGATTTACAATGATGGTGATGCCTGCATTTATGCTCCTTGCAACTGGTGGCTGGGTTGAGGGTGAAAGGGGTTGATGACTGAGAAGTCACACAGCTACACGCTCTACCCACTTTGAATTTGGTAAGAGTACGATCTGGATCAAATGAACATCAGAACACCCTGAAGGGAAAAACAATAAGTTAAAGAGATGGTAAAAAAAAAAAAAGCACCATGCAATCAAGTGTGCCAGAAGAAGTAGGGAGAGGGAATGGTTTTGTTTCTGTTTGATTGGTTCATTTTGAATTCCAGCACAAGGGCTTCTTGTTTTTCCCTAATCTGTTGGATCCCTGCAGCTTCCACTGCTGCTAGGGTGTAGGGCCTCCATAATCACTGTGAATACTCTGTTCTTGAGTTAGCTCTGTATAAAAGCATCTTAGTTATTTCTTAAATTGAATGTGTGGAAACGACTTATGTCAAATGGTAAAGCATTCTGATGCTCTGTTTATGTTTTAACGCTTATAGTCCTGCAAAACATTCATTACAAATGTACCCCGTCTCAGTAATATACCTGTGCCTGAAAAGTGTGAGTGTTGTTATAAATCAAAGCTGTTTTTCCTACTGAATTTTCAGATTTAAGTAACTTTTCCTCATTGTTACTGGTTGATTGACAGTAGCTCCTTGTCAAATACTTAAACTATTTGAAATAGCTTGGAAAATGAATGTCTGACCTTTAATTTATTCTGTTGAATCATAGGATTTCAAAGCTATATGGAACTTTATAGATGATTTAGGCAGTTTTTCTTTTTTGAGGTAAGTAAGCTTAGAAGAGGTTAATAGATGTGTCTAAAGTCATTTTTATGGCCAGTTAGAGCAAAAAGCAGGTCTTCTAATTTGTAGTCCAGTTAGTCTTGCTTTTTTAATTCTGCAGGTATTTATTGATGACCTGTTTCTAGCCTAGCACCATGTAGTTAAAATTTAACCACATTTATCCACTGTGGAGCAATGAGGTGTTCCATGTTAGGTGAGTTTTCCTAGTTACCTCTTTGAAGTTTACCTCTGAGTTTTACTGTGAGTCTAACTTTTGATAGAAATACTTTTACAACATGCATCATTCTATACTTTCTTAAAGAAATATGGGGAACATGATTTAACCCACTGTTCGTGATTTGTAGTTTTTGCCTGGGGAATTAGGAGGGAGGTTTTAGAAGGAAGGGGCAGGGATACAGATCTTTATCTAACACTAGACCATATCCTTGTCCACTTGAGGGATTCTGTGTACAAGCAGAAGACTCAGAAGCCATTACTTTGTATATGTTTCCACAAGTTTAAATTCATTTTCAAGCATTCACTATACTAAAAATGAGGTACCTGTGCACTGAGATACCAATTTTTAAATGTTAGCCCCATCGAATCAGTCTCTGTCTCTCCCTCTCCCTCTCCCGATAGATAGATAAATAGATAGAAAGAAATAGATAAAATGTATGTAAGGTGCTTAAAATATCATACATTGAGCTTGGAACACTGTTCCCTCCTAAAACAAACAATTATGTTATAAGCATATAGAATTACAAAGGGTAGGTATATTTTTAAATGGTTGATCTGGCCTTATGGAAGAAGTGTTTAGTATTCTTTTTTTGTGTCTATTTTTGTTGCTGTGAAAATTCCATTTATAAAATCATACTTACTGTATGCATATTAAATAGGTTTTTATAAAAATAAAAAAAATAGAAAGTAGGTGGGGGCATATGATGATCTAATCTTCAACCCTTGTTTATGATATCTATATAGCTTTCCTTTTTAAACAAATATTTTTAATATTAATACTTCACAAAAAAATTTTTTTTTAATATTTATTTATTTATTTGGCTGTGTTGGGTCTTAGTTGTGGCACCCAGGATCTTCATTGTGGCATGTGGGATCTTTTCGTTGCGGTGTGCAGGCTTCTCTAGTTGCGGTGTGTGGGCTTCTCTCTAGTTGTGGCATGTGGGCTCCAGAGTGCACAGGCTCAGTAGTTGGGGCACGCTGGCTCTCTAGTTGTGGCGTGCGGGCTCTAGAGCGCGTGGGCTCAGTAGTTGCGGCGTGTGGGCTTAGTTGCCCTGTGGCATGTGGGATCTTAGTTCCTCGACCAGGGATCGAACCCACATCCTCTGCATTGGAAGGCGGATTCTTAACCACTGGACCACCAGGAAAGTCCCAATACTTTACAAAGAATTTAAGTAATTTTTAATGTTTGTTTTCTTTTGAAAAATATTCAGATACAGTCGTCCCTTGGTATCTGCGGGGGGTTGGTTCCAGTACCCTCTCCGATACCAAAATCAGAGGATGCTCAAGTCCCTTACATAAAATGGCTTGGTATTTGCATATAACCTATGCATATCCTCCTATATACTTTAAAATCACCTTATAAGATTGCTTATAATACCTAATACAATGTAAATGCTATATCAGTAGTTGTGAATACAATGTAAATGTTAGGTAATAGTTGCTGGTGTAGCAAATTCAAGTTTTGCTTTTTGGAACTTTCTGGAATTTTTTTCCCCTGAATATTTTTGATCTGTGGTTAGTTGAATCAGAGGATGTGGAACCCGCACACAGGACCGACTACATATTTCAGTTTTGTAAATGTTATCAGATGTATGGTCTTTTTAATTTTGAGCGTATTTTCTGTAAGAGTTTTTGCTAAGTAAAAAATATCAGTCTTGAAGTTTGTTTTACATTTTTGGCAATGAAACACTTGCAGTTTTGCAGATACTTAACATTTATTTATATTTTTTAAGGTGATAATTTTAGCCTCTATAAATGTCAAACAAATATTTCATCATTTTGAAGAAAAATAATCTAAAAATTTTATCATTCATGCAGTTAGTTAAGTAGTTCTTTTATGTTTTATATCTAAAAGAGCTGATTTTAAGTGAAAAATTGGTAGTGAGTGTAATGATATAAATTTTGCACTAACATGATAGCTACTAGTTATGTGTGGTACTAATGTTTAAATTATTGATAAACGAAATAATACTGAAAATTCAATTCCATAGTCACAGTAACTACATTTTAAGTGCTTAATGGCCACATGTGGCTAGTGGCCACTACATTGGTCATGTAGCTAGAGAATATTTCCATCATTGTAGAAATTCTGTTGGACCAGTGGTGTGCGTGACTGAAAAAAAAAGAATACCTTAAAATTGATAGTAGCAACTCATTTTTATCATGAAAGTCAAACTGCCACTGTGTGTTAATGCTACAGAATTGTAAAGAAAAATTTTCCCAGAATTCTTTTTAGACTCCTCAAAGACAACTTTAGAAACAAAAGAACTTGTCCATATTTTGAAAGTTTCCTTTTCTCAATTTTCCCCCCTTTCCTTCCCTTTTGAAATGGCTTTATTTTAATATTTGTAATGCTTGTATTCAATGAATTTCCAATGAAATTTTTGTTTTAATGAACTTGGGACATAAAATATCTGTGATTATTTTGATGGATGCATTCCAAGAAATTTGGGTATTTGCCGTGGTTTTTCATTGTTTTTCTTTTAGAACCATGAAAATAAACAAAAAACCCTAAAGATGCTATGCTTTCATATCCAAATAATCAAAATTTGCATTTTCCCATAAAACACTGACATATGTTTGGGATTATCTTTTTGTATTGCTTATGAATAGATTACTCATTATTTGCCCAGTGTAGTCATTACATTTTTGCTGGGAAACAGGATGTCAGTGGTAACTTCTAGTGGTCCTTGACCTAACAGTGATTGCACAGCCCTTGTTAGGAGTGGTTAGTGAGCTGTTAATGCTCTTAAGCACATTTCTTATTGCCCCTTCTCCCTCTCCCTAGCACCTCCCCTCATCCCTCTCCTCCCAAAATGTGTGTCAGGCTTTCTAGGATAATTCAAATGAAAACCATAGTTAATAACATTCCTTTGTGTCACTCGTTTCAGAAGAAAGGAATTTAACCGTCAGAGATTTTGATGATGGTAGATGCAGATATTGAGAATCTGCTGTATTTTTCTATCTCCTGGGAACACCAAGGAAATATGACAAGTGTTTAAGACAGGCTCATGCTTTTTTGGTCTGCTTAATGTTTATTTGGAGAGAAATTTTAAAAGAGGAAAATGAGTAGTTAATGGGAAGTGAGCCAAGAGACAAGAGGGTAAATGGTAAGGGACATTGGGGAGCAAGTGGTGAGTAGGACTGTGGAGGGCCTTTCTGCTATTGTGGACAAGGAAAGGTGGTGCTGCTCATTTCTCTCTGTTCCCGTTAGCCTGCCAGAGCTTCTGACTTTCCTGCTGAGAGATCCTGCTTTAAAACATATATAAAAGAGGGAGAAATACTTGAGGAGGAATGAAATAATATTCCTGGTAGTAAAAGAAGTTTACCTTAGTTGTTCTCATATAGCCACATGGTATTTAACCCTTGCTGTATGCTTGCCCAGAAGCAGTGTCACCAAATTATTAATCCAACTAGAAAGCTTGTTGAATATGTTGTGGTGGTTTTTGAATGAAGTACTTTTTGCCTTCAGTACCAAAACTTTATTAACTTTATTAAAATTAAAAATAATTTATTGAGGTGAAATTGACACAATGTAAAATTAACCATTTTAAAGTGAAAAATTAAGTAACATTTAGTATATTCACAGTGTTGCACAACCACCGCCTCTTTCTAGCTCCAAACATATCCCTGACTCCAAAGGAAAACCCCTTATCCATTAAGCAGTTTCTCCCCACTCCCCTCCACACCCCAGCCCTGCAACCAGCAATCTGTGTTCTATCTCTCTGGATTTATCTATTTTGGATATTTCATATAAATGGGATCATTCAATATGTCACCTTTTGTGTAGGGCTTCTTTTCACTTAGCAGAATGTTCTCAAGGTTCATCCAAGTGGTAGCATGTATCATTCCTTCATTCCTTCTTATGACTTAGATGCCACTGTATGTGTATACTATAATTTGTTTATCTGTTAATCCATTGATGGACATTTGGGCTGTTCCCACCTTATGGTTATTATGAACAGTGCTGCTATGAGCATGGGTGTACATGTACGTGTTTAAGTACCTGTTTTTAATTATTTTGGGTATATATATATGAGTGGAATTATGGAGTCTTATGGCAATTCTATGTTTAACTTTTTGAGGAACAGCCAAACTGTTTTCTACGGTGGCTGAACCATTTTACATTACTGCCAGCAATGTACAAGGGTTCCAATTTCTCCACATCCTTGTCAGTAGTTGTTATTTTACATTTTTAACAAATTATGGCTATCCTAGTGGTTTTGAAGTGGTACCTCGTTGTGGTTTTGATTTGCATTTCCCTAATGCTAATGAATTTGGGTGTCTTTTCATGTGCTTTTTGACCATTTGCATATCTTCTTTAAAGAATGTCTTTTCAAATCCTTTGCCTGTTTTCAGTTGGGTTGTTTGTTTTTTGTGGTTGAGTTGTAAGTGTTCTTTATATATTCTGAATGCTAGACCCCTATTGGATATATGATTTGCAGATATTTTCTCCTATATGTTGCCTTTTCACTTTCTTGAAATGTCCCTTTATGCACAAAAATTTTAAATTTTGATGAAGTCCAGTTTATCCATTTTTTTCTGTTGTTGCTCCTGCTTTTGGTTTCATATCTATGAATCCATTGCCAAATCCTTGATTGTGAAGATTTACCCATGTTTTCTTCTATGAGTTTTATGGTTTTAGCTCTTAGCTGTAAGTCATTGATCTGTTTTTAGTTAATTTTTAGTTAACTTTTGTATATGGTGTGAGGTAGAAGTCTGACTTTATTCTACTTTTTATAACTGCTGTAGAAACTATGCACTTAATTCATGACTTCTTTGAAATGTGTTGTTAGAGGCTGGATGGAGCAGGTTTTGCAGAACCCTGAATCCTAGTGGTTTGTAACAGCACAATGATTTCTCGTTCATGCTGCACTACTCTCTCAGATCTCTTGGGGACTTTGGTTCATGGTATCTTTACTCAGGGATGAAAGCTGATAAAGGTCACTGTGGACCTTTCGTGCTCAAGCTCTCTAAGGCCTCTACTTTGACATAATTCCATTGACCGAAGCAAGTCACTTAGCCACGTCGAGCTTGAAGAGAGAAGTGTAATCCTACCAGCTGCCCAGAAGGAGAAGAAAAGAAAGTAAGTAGTGCACAGTCACTACAAGAGAACAGGACTGAACATGTGTTTGCAACATATTTGACATATTTGTTCCAAGATACACAATTTTAAAACATTCCCATTTAAGGGGGTTGAAAGTTTTCCGTAAAAGGACATGGTAAAGCATCATTGATTCAAATTTTGAGGTAAATTTTATACTAACTGTGCTTGCTGAAGTTCACATTATTTGTAAAGAAAAAATTGTTCAGTTAAGTGATAGTATGAGATTTAATGAAGAGAATTTTGGCTTAATTTATAAAACAATTTTTAAGTAGTTTAGTAGGAAGTACTCATACTCAAGGAATTTGGGTACAAGTTGTTTAGTAAAACTTTTGTATGTCAAAATTGTGAAAAAGAAGGAAATATTAGTAATAACAGTTTTGCAAGGCACTTTAAGGTTATTACTTTTGTCTATCAGGATTTTAAAATTTAAAAACATTTTAAAACTTAATAGACTAAATCCTATAGATCAAGATAAACTAGTTTGTGTGGCATCTGTAATCCAGCATTAGAGCTTAGTTACCTGCAGAGTAACAAAAATGTTGATGTTAACTATATAGTTGTCCAGTCTCTTACCCACTTTTCATAAACTATGGAAATAGAAAACTTAAAATGTATAATATTTCTCTTATATTATTCAGTTACATTTCTAAAATGTGCCACTAGAAAGCAGAGAGTGTATTAGAGAACACCAGTAGGTGTCAGCCACAGCCTTTGCAGCAGGCTGATTATTTACCAGGCTTTTGGGGTTTTTTAAAACCCAGTATTCTAATGAACTGCAATTTTCTCAAGGTTGGTGTGCTTATTTTTAGATTAAAACACAGGGTACTTGCTAATAAAGACATAGTGATGCACTAATGGCAGCAGGAACATTATTCAGTGCTTAATTGTGTGTGTAGCTAAATAGCTCAAAGAAGTAACTAGTTTGTCATGGAAAAATGGTGATACTGTCATGGAAAAATGGGAGACAAGTAGGCATCTGGAAAGAATGACCATGGGTGCTTTAGTTAACCAGATATGATACTGATATTGTAGCAGATCAAACTAGATGAGGGTCTAATACCACTTCTTTTCTGGACAAGCCTTTCTTTTTTAGAGGAACAACTATTAAGCCTCTTACCTCCCCTCCACCACCCACAGAGTGCTTTAGTTTGCCTGGGATGCTTTGTAAGTATGCCCATAAGTGGAAGTGTATATTCCTCTTACTACGAGATAGTACTGGTACTGGTATGAGATACCAGTACTAGAAGAAACATTTTGGGGACTTGGACAGATCCAAGAGCAACTTTCAAGGAAAGACCATTCATGAAGGACCTCATTGCAGATATTGATGTCAAAACATGGGGTAAAGGGAATCACAGCATTCAGCATTTGAAAACAAAATGTGGTTTTATCAAAAGTGGGAACTCAATAAATGTTTCACTGACTTCATAACAGTATTCATATTCAGTGCTATTTGGTTATTGTAAAAGGGCGAGGATATTATATATGTAAGTAGCTTGGGATACTGTTGCTAAGTATTTAAATACATCAGTATACCTATATTAAATTAATAGTTTTATTTCCTTGATTAAAATAAACTAGTAGATTTCCATTGTGTTCAAGATTTTTAAAAATAGTTTTTCCTCAATATAAAATATAAGCCCTTAGTGATCTGTTCCTTGATACTCTCTGCAAAATCATATACCTTCATACCCTATGGCCCAGAAATACCAAACTAATGGCATTTCTCTTATTGAGTGTTTAGAACCTAAATTGTGTATCATATGATTGGTTACTCAATTATGTAGCAATTTAAATACTACATTTAAAAATTTAATTTTAATTTTTTTAATTTAAAAGACATACATGCTCATTGTTAAAGATTCAGATGATAAAAAAGTAGGTGGCGAATAGCAACACTGGTCCTTTTCCTAATGATAATCGCTGTTTATAAGTTTCTGTCAGAAAAATTATTTGTTACAAATCTAAAACTTTATAATCCCCCAAACTTTTGTTTTTCTGTTGACACAATTGTTTTTATAACAGCTGTTTGAAAATATAAGATTTTGTCATGAGTACTGTTGGGGAGCTACAGCAGAAAAAATTATATTTTTGATTTCCCAAACATACCTCTCTCTCTTTTTGTCTTTTCATATGTTGCTTCATGTGCCTACAAAGCTAACCAGAACTTTCCTCCTCCCCGCTCCATGGCAACCTCTGATAATTTATATTTGTCCTTCAAGCCTCAGGTTAGACATAATTTCTTTTAAAAAGCCATTCCTGATTCTTTGTTACTGATATTTAGCTTAACTCTACAGTATGTTTTAATGTAGAATAAAAAAAAATTACTCCTGACTCAGTGTGCTCCTTTAGTTTTAACAACTCCTGTCTTTGTGTTTATGTGTATCTGTGTGCATGTGCATGTGTGAGAGATGCAGGCTGACTTTCAGTTACTTATAGGAGGCTTTTCCTTCTACCCAGGACCTCCAGCAGAGAGAAGTCTGCTTTCAGTCTACGAGTGGAATTTTTCTAGGATTCTTCTCATGGAATAGCCAGTCCTTCCAGGGCTATGACTCTGTGTAAGAGACCTAGACCCATCTCCCTTCCTCTCCTCCCAATGGCCAGTTTCCTATCCCTGCCACATCACACTCCTACTCCGAACTTAGAACTTGGGCCAGATGTGACACTCCCTTAGACCACCTGAGCTCCAGCTTACTCTTTTTATCCTGAGTTTAGTTAGGTCTTGATGTCGGCCCCCTGGGATTTCAGTTTCTTCCTCCTGAGGAGCAGTTTGGGATTTTGGTTTGGCGGGGGGTAGGTGTTATTTTCTTAGGGCTGCTATAACAAATTACACAGGCTAGGTGACTTAAAATAACAGAAATTGATTGTCTCACAGTTCTGGAGGGCAGAAGTTCAAAATCAAGGTGTTGGCTGGGTTGGTTTCTTCTGGCTCTGAGGAAGAATCTGTTCCTTTCTCCGAGCTTCTGGAGGTTGCCAGCGGTGTTCCTTGACTTTGCAGCTGCATCACTCCAATCTCTGGCTCCGACGTCACATAGTGTTATTCCCTCTGTCTGTGTCTGTTAAAAACATTTTCATTTCTTCCATGATTGTGGAGTATGAGATCTGGTTTCTGTTCAAATGTATAAATTTAAATTGTAGTATGGTCTATGTAAGCATAAACCCAGACCTGCTGATTTATTATTTTCACATTTTCTGAAAATTTACAGCCCTTCAAAAGGTAGTACTTTGTGTTTAAGCTATTTAGAAATGTTTATACATTTTTCAAAAATAAAATTTAATTCTGAGTTTTTAATTTTCAGCCAGAAAACCTTGCTCAGAAGCTTCCAAACCTTGTGGAACTGTGAGTCTGCTTATTCAAATTTTTTTAAAAGACAAGAATGAACATAATTTTAAGTTATTTGAAATAATAGGAAATACAATTTTAATGTATTAATTTATTATTTTTTGGTATCATGATCATGGTGCTCATGTAGGTAGACCTGTGGTTCTGCTAAACCCAACAGTATTTTAAAGTATTTTACCATTTAAATTTGTGTTTTAAATATCTCAGTTCAGGGTAGTGAAGGTGTTGAAAGATACATTTTTTCTGGGTGCAGCATCTTTGTCACAGAATCCTTCTGGGTAGTCCATGTTATTGGGAATATTTATTATTATTATTGTTACTACTACTACATGTGATACTGATATAAACAGTCTGATGGTATAAAAGATTTAAAATATAGAGTAGAAGCCCCCTTCCTTACATCCTACATTTGTTTTAGTTCTGTTGATGATTTACCTCCATAATACTAAATAATGTTTACACCTGTGTTTTTTAGTACATCAACTTCAAGTATCTATTCACTAAGGAAGATAAGAAATTTCAACATCTTGTATTTCCCTTTCTTTCTACCTGTTTAATTCCGTTGAAGGAGGAATTTGCATCACCTTTTCTTGTTCCTTTTATTATTTGGCATGATTTTCAGGAGGTAAAGTAGGGAAAGCTAGCTTTACACCTTCATCTATAAGCCATGAGTCTCTGTCGTTTTCTTTTTTATCCATCCTTTTATTTAAAAAAATTTCAAACCAGCAAAAAAGTTGAAAGCATAGCACAATGAGCATCCATACAATTGATCCTTGAACATCATGGGGGTTAGAGGTGCCACTCCCTCATAGTTGAAAATCCAAGTATAACTTTATAGTCGGCCCTCCATATCCACAGTTCCACATCTGTGGACTCACCCAACCTCAGATGGTGTAGTACTGTAGTAGGTACTTGTTGAAAAAAAAATCAGAGTATAAATGGACTTGTGTAGTTCAGACCCGTGTTGTTCAAGGATCACCTAAGACTGTTGTTCAGTCTTCACCTAAATTTAACCAGTTAACATTTTGCCACATTTCCTTTCTCCCTTTGCCTTTCCTACCCTCTCTTTACTCTTGCTCTCTCCCTCCACCTTCCTTTTCTCCCTCTCTCACACACATTATGATACTTTACCCCTAAATACATTAGTATGTATCTCCTAAGAATAAAGACATTTTTGCACATAATTGTATTGTTTTTAGGCCTAAGAAAAGTAATATTAATTCAATAATATCATCCAATATATAGTTCGTATTTAAATTATCCCAATTTTCCCCCCAAAATATCTTTTTGAAGTAGATGTCTGGATTTGTCTGATTGTTTCCTCTGGATTAGGTTCAGTTTAAACATCTTTGGTGATGTTCTACCCCATTTGCTTTATCAAGTTTTTGCTTTCATTCTCTTTATACATATTATATGTGTATTTATTTTTTTTCTGAAGCTTTTGAAAAGTTACATACATCGTGGTTCTTTACCCTTAAATACTTCAGTGTGTATTTCCAAGAACAAGGATGACTTAACATTTTTTTAGGTCTACTTTTTTGTCCTTAATAGGTGCTTTATATTTTTCTTCATATAGATTTTGAACATTTCTAATAGTTTGTTCCTAAATATTTAATTTTTTTGCTGTGTAAATGATTTTTCTTATCTGTTATATCTTCTAACAGGCTATTTTTTGTATATAGGAGCACTATGGGTTTTTGCATGTTAACTTTATATCTTGCTCCTTCCTGAAATCTTTTATTGTTTGAGTTAGTTTTATCATTGATTCTCCAGAGTTTTCCAGGTATACTCTCATGTCTGAAAATACAGACAGTGTTATTTCTTCTTTTCCAAATCTTTAATTATTTTCTCTATTCTGATTGCATTGGCTAGTCCCTCTCCAGAGCAGTGTGAAATGGTACTTGAGGTAGTGGGCATCCTTGTCATCTTTCTGACCTTAGTGGGAATACCTCCAGGTTTTCCCCACTAAGAAAGATGCTGGCTTTACAGTTAACACAATTCTTTTGTGTTCAGTAAATATCCATCTGTGTTAGTAATCTATTGCTGCTTAACAGATTAACCAAAATGTAGTTGCTTAAAATGTAGGGGTGCTTAAAAGAATAAACACTTATTCTCTGATATTTTCCGAAGGTCCAGAATCTGGGCTTGGCTTAGCTGGGTGCCTTTGCTTCAGTGTCTCTTTCAAGTCTCTAATCAAGATTGTTGCCCAGGGCTGCTGACTTACCTGAAAGCTCAACTGAAGAAAGATCCTCTTCTGTGTTCACTCATGTGGTTGTTGGCAGGATTCAACCAATTTCTTGCAGTTCGTTGGACTGAGGGCCTCAGTTCCTAGCTGGCTGTTGGCCAGAGAACTCCTTTAGTTCCTTGCTGCTTAGCCTCTGTTATGTCGCTCACAACATGGCAGCTGATTTCCATCAGAGTGAGCAAGCAGAAGAGCAAGAGAGGGTATGCAAGACAGGAGCCATAGTCTCTTTCTGACCTAATCGTGGAAGTGGCATCCTGTCACTGTTATTATATCTGTCCTTTAGAAGGAAGCCACTAGATCTAATGAACACTCAAGGGGAGGCTATTACACAAGGTCCTGAATGCCAGGTAGCAGAGATCATTGGGGACCATTCTAGGCGCTACTTACCACACTATTAATTCCTATTTTCTCAAGATTTTTTTGTTAGTAATGGGTGTGAAATTTTTTCAAAGGTTTTTTCAGACCTTAAGGCTAAAGGAAAAATTCTTGGGGGCTTCAGGCAAAAAGGTGAAACAAAGATGAAGGTGAAGAAGATTGCACCATAAGACTCCACACTGAATTATCTATACAATGGCTGTTGAATTCTAACTTGATGGTTTTTATTTCTTTGAGCCCTTTAAAAGTATTTGACTGTCTCCTGAGGTTGCTGTCTTTTCTTGAGGTTGCTATCCATTGTTGTTGTTGACATTTTTCTGGGTTTTCATATATTGAGTAATTTTAGATTATATTCTGACAAATGAGGACGTATGTTTTGGAGACTGGAATCTGTTATATTTCATCAAAGAGTGTTGATGATTTTATTGGGCTGGCCGGAAAGTTCGTTTGGGTTTTTCCATAATATCGTATGGAAAAACCCGAACGAACTTTCCGGCCAGCCCAATATTTCAGTGATTAATTTACCTGGTTTGACTCAAGCAGTAAACAGCCTCTTGGAAGGCAGCTGAAATCTCAGTCTGGTTCTTTTATCTTTAGTTGTAGTTTCTTCCACACGTAAATGGTTTTGCAGTCAGCCACTGATTTAGGCAAAGTTTATACATAGGATTTGGGGTTTCCCCTCCCTGGCTTTTTTTTTTTTTCTAGTATTCTCCCTTTATTTGTCAGGGGCCATGGTTGCCCTGAACTCTGTCCTCCTTTAGGCTAGCAAGACTGCAGTTTTCTGTTGGAATTTTAGCCATTTTTTTGTGGTAACTGTATCCTTCCTTAGACTAAATGCTTTTTTTTTTTTTTTTAAATGAAACCCAGACTCACCCAGTGCCACTCTTTCTTATAAGTTTTGACTCTCCTTCAGAATTGGTTTTTTTGTTTACTCTTGCAGTGCCTTAGGTCCATTTTGTCTGTGTGTGTTGTTCAGTGTTTTAGTTGCCAGAGGATTGGTCCAATAGGAGTTTATTCTGCTGTACTGGAATTAGAACTTGCATTCTTTTATTTTAATCTGTTTCTGCCTTTATAACTCAAGTGGGTTTCTTGAAGTCAACATTAGTTGGTTCTTTGATTTTGATCAGTCTAACAATCTGGCTCATTTAACTGGAGTGTTTAGACTGTTTATGTTTAATATGATTACTGATATGATTGAATTTAAGTTCACCAACTTAACAATTTGTCTTCTATTTGTCCCAGTTGTTCTTTGTTATTTTTTCCCTCTTTACTTTTCTTCTTTTAAATTATTTTTGTGTTATTTAGGATTAAATTTTACTACCATTATTGATTTATTAACTCCATTTCAATGTTGAAAGGTTTATATTATGTTTCTTTAACTTATTATAATCTACCTTCACATAATATACTACTTCACATTTAATATAAGAACCTCAGATCAATACTTTCAGTTCATCGCTCCTATCCTTTGTGCTACTGTCCTGTGTTTTACATGTGTGTGAGTGTTGTGAGAGAGATCTATGTATGTATAAACCATGTATATATCAGTCAGGGTCCAGTTAGGAGATAGAAACCATACCCCTAATTTAAGCAGGGAAAATTAATATAAAGAATTGTTAACTAGTAAAATGTTACTAACTACTAAAAGAGGTAAAAGAGGACTCCATGGTATTCATAATTAATTAGTAAGTACAAAAAAGTAGATCTGGACCAAGAGAAAGTAGACAATGAAGGAACTAAAGACTTAGGAGAGCCCCAAACCTAGGCTGAGATTAGACTTCTTCAAAGAAGATGTGGCTGCCACAAAACATACAGTGCTCTGGTGGTGAAGAACCTTGCCATCTGGTTAGGCCAGAGCAGATCTGTAATATCAGCTCACTGTTGCAGGACGGTATTGGTAATGTAGAGCTGATCTATTAGAAGCAGTCTGACTGGTGGGGAGGAGGCAATTGCCTGAGAGTGTGGCAGAGCTAATGCAGAGGTGGCCACAGGGTGGGAAGACAGTTGCTTGAGGCCAACTGAAGTTCTTTATAGAAGTGCATGGTTGGATGGGGAGAGTGTGGCCTGAGGATAATAGCCTGAGATGCCACAAAAGTGACTTCATGGTCACTTTGAGAATGTGGTTTAAGGTTGTCCAAGAGGGCTACTGGGCCTTGGCTCTGTGCTGAATACAAAATTGAAAGGGGACTGGACACAGAAGGGAAATGCCTTCCTGCTACTCTCATCTTGCAGAGTCACTCCAGTACCCTCTTTTGATAACATTAGGCCTAACATTAGATCAGTTGGCAAAGGAGAAATTTTGACAGGGTCCAGCTCCAATATGGCATAGCAGGTAGATTTGGAGCTGAGAGACAAAATTGATAACTGGCAAAATACACTATTATAATTTTGAATTTAAATTGTTAATTAAAGAAATTTAAAAATGAGAAAAAAATGTCTTTTATATTAATTCCTATATTCTCTCAGATTTGGTTTGCCTGAAAAAAGTCTTTATTTCTCCTTTTTAAAAAATTAAACTTTTTACTTTGAGATAATGGTAGTCACACGTAATCATAAGAAATAATACGTAAACATCCTTGTGTACTCTTTTAGGTTCTGCCAGTGTTCATGTCTTGTATAACTACAGTATAAGATCACCACCAGGAAATTGACATTGCTACAATCCACTGATACTATTCAGTTTTCATCATTTTTCTACCCTTTTATAATCACATTCCCCCTGTCCCCCAAACCCTGGCAACTACTACTCTGTTCTCCATCTCTATGATTTTGTCATTTTAATTTGTTATGTTATATAAATCATATAGTATATAACCTTTCAGGACTGACTTTTTTTTCATTCAGCATAATTTCCTTGAGATCTATTTAAGTTGTTGCATGTACCAATAGTTCCTTTATGTTGTTGGGTTATATTTCACAGTATGGATGTAATGGAGTTTGTTCATCCACTCACTTATTGAAGGACATATTGGTTGTTTCCAGTTTTTAGCTATTACGAATTTTTAGCTGCTATGAACATTCATATACATGGTTTTTTGTGTGTGAATAAGTTTTCATTTCTTTGAGATAAATGCTTAAGAATGTAATTGCTGAGTCACATGGAAATTGCATGTTTCATTTTTTAAATTGAGATATAACTTACATACCATAAAATTTTAATCATACACTTTTAAAGTGTATGGTTCAGTG
This sequence comes from Balaenoptera borealis, assembly GCF_965194805.1. Taxonomy (NCBI): domain Eukaryota; kingdom Metazoa; phylum Chordata; class Mammalia; order Artiodactyla; family Balaenopteridae; genus Balaenoptera; species Balaenoptera borealis. The sequence continues at coordinate 135,031,984 of NC_138866.1, read as the reverse complement.
GTTTTGGTATATAAACAAGGTTGAGCAGCCATTATCACTGTCTAATCCAGAACATTTTCATCACCCCAAAAGAAACCCATCAATAGTCATTCCCCTCCCCCATTTCCTTGTAACTCCCTAATAGGTGTGAACTGGTATCTTTTAGTTTTCATTTGTATTTTTCTAATGACTAATGATGTCTTTTCCTGTGCTTATTGACCATTTGTATATTTTCTTTGGGGAAATCTATTCAAATCTGTTGTCTGTTTAAAAATTATTATCTAAGAGTGTTTTATGTATTTGGAATACTAGACCCTTACCATATATATCAGCAGTCCCCAACCTTTTTGGCACCAAGGACTGGTTTTGGGGAAGACAATTTTTCCACGGACGGGGTGGGGGCAGGTGGTTCAGGTGGTAATGCAAGCGATGGGGAGCAGTGGGGAGCGGCAGATGAAGCTTCTCTTGCTCGCCTGCCGCTTACCTCCTGCTGTGCGGCCTGGTTCCTAATAGGGCACGGACTAGTACCGGTCTGTGGCCCGGGGATTGGGGACCCCTGATATATATGATTTGCAAATATTTTCTCCTATTCTGTGGTTTATCTTTCACTTTCTTGATAAATTTTTATTTGGTTGCTTGTGTTTTGTTATCATGTCTGAGAAACTTTCTAATACAATGTCATGAAGATTTACCCCTCTTTTCTTATTTGAGTTGTATAATTTTAGCTCTTACATTTAGGTCTTTGATCCATTGTGAGTTAATTTTTGCATATGATGTGATGTAGAAGTCTGTGTTCTGTTTTTGCATGGGCTATCCAGTTATCTCACCACCATTTATTGAGAAGCCTACTCTTTCCCCATTGAATTGTCTTGGCATGTTTGTTAAAAATCAGTTGACCATAGACACATGGGCATGTTTCTGGATTTTCACTTCTGTTCCATTGATCTGTATGTCTTATCTTTTTTCCAGTACCATGCAGACTTGATTACTCTAGCTTTGTAGTAAGTTTTGAAATTGAGAAGTATGGATCCTCCAACATTATCCTTATTTTTCAAAATTGTTTTAGCTATTCTAAATCCCATGCATTTCCATGTGAATTTTAAGATCTACTTGTCAATTCATGCAAAAAAAAAAAAAGCCAAATGTGATTGTTGATAACGACTACACTGAATCTTTAGATCAGTTCGTGGATTATTGCCATCTTAACAGTATTATGTCTTCTAATCCTTGAATGTGGGATATCTTTCTGTTTATTTAGGTATTCAGTTTCCTTCAACAGTTTTAAAATTTGAACATTGAGCACTTTTCAGTGTAAAAATACTGAATTTCTTCTGTTAGATTTATTCTTTCTGATGCTATTTTACATAGAACTATATTCTTAATTTCACTTTAGAATTGTTCAGTGCCTAGTATATAAAAATACAATTGATTTTTATATATTGATTATATCCTCCAACCTTGCCAAACTCATTTATTAGCTATTTTTTGTTGTTGAATTCCTTGGGATTTTCTATATATAAGATCAAGTCATCTACCAGTAAAGAGCTGTATTTCTTCTTTTCTGATCTGTATGCCTTTTATTTCTTTTTCTTGCTTAGTTGCCCTGGCTAGAACATAGAATGTTGAATAGAAGTGATGAGACGAGACATCTTTGTGTTGTTCTTGTGCTCAGTTACCTTAGTGGTCAGCTAATGATTAAGCAGAGATTTCCTTACCTACCTGAATCCGCTAAGTCTCCCAGTCCTTGCTGAGGGTCTCTGTATATGTATTGTGGCATGCTTTCCCCTCTCACCTAGGCAATTGACAACTTTGCCTTAGACTTCACTTCTTATGTAGAGCTTCAAGTCCAGCAGAGGTGAGAGCTTAGGGTCTTCTCAGGTCTTTCCTGAGCATATGTGCAGCTCTGGGCATGCATGTGACCTTCTAGATTTCTAGAAATATGCCAGAGTTTTTCAGAGTTCCTCCGGAAGTCTCCTTCCCCAACTTTTTCATTTACGGTTTTTGGTTGTCTATTGTTTGCTCCAGCTGTTATCTAGTGCCTCAGGCACCAGCGAAGTTAAACAATTGCCTGTAATTTATCTCAACTGGGGAAAGGGTTTTTGTACTGGGCAAGCTTCTAGTCAGATCAAGTTAAAAACAGCCTTGCAAATGGGGTCTTTCAGAGATCCATGAGACAGTCAAATGACAGTTCTCTGGAAATGAACTCCAACTTGGTTCTGCCCCTTTAGGTACTAGCCAGGCTACTGCAATTGAAGTGAAAAGCAAAGTGATTTTCCAGGCTTCTGCAGAGGTGGAGAGTAGGGTATAGGACTGGGGCAAGTAAAAATACCCCAAAGTTCACAGCTTAGTCTTCTTACTGAGATTTTTGCCATTTTTCTTACATAAACCCTCCCTGTATTACTGCAAGTCTTTGGTTAATTTCCAGAATTCTGTACGTGTAGCTTCTGATAATTTTTGCCAATATTATTGTTGATTTTACAAAAAAAGAATTTTTGGAGGCCCTTACTCTGCCACTTTTGATCTGAATTTGGAGTTTCATTAAAAACTACCATATAATTTCCCAGGTTGGCTGTACCATTTTACATTCTCCCTTGGCAATGTGTGATTATTCCAGTTTCTCCACATCTCACCGGCATTATTTTGTGGTCATTATTTTTAATTTTTGTCATTCAGATAGATGTGTGGTTTTGTCTAATTATGGTTTTAATTTGTATTTCTCTAATGGCTAATAACATTAATTTAACATCTTTTCAAGTACTTGTGATCTTTATCTTTTCTTCAGTGAAATGTCTGTTCATGTCTATTGCTCATTTTCTATTTGGATATTTTTCTTTAGTTGTAAGAGCTTTAAGAGTTCTTTACATATTCTAGAAAACAGTCCTTGGTTGTATAGGTTGTTTACAAATATTTTCTCCCACTGTATAACTTCTATTTTCATGTTCTTTTGTAGAGCAGAAATTTTACATTTTGATGAGGTCTACTTTATCAATTTTTGCTTTTATGTATCATGTTTTTAAGAAATTTAAGAACTTTGTCTAGTCCTAGGCCCTGAAGATTTTTCTCCTGCTTTTTTTCTCTAAAAGTTGTATAGTTTTTTGCTTTACATTCATCTTCATAGTTCTGAAATGTGTATATTTTGCCTTCTGGAATTAGAGTTCTTGGTTGCCAGTTACTTTTTTTCTTTCCTTTCAACATTTTCATGGTGTTCATTGTCTTCTGGCTTGCATACTTTCTGAAGAGACATCTGCTGACATTCCTATATTTCTTCCTCAGTATGTAATGTGTCTTTTTTCCTTGGGCTACTTTGAAGAATTTCTGATTCTTCTATTGGTTTTCAGGGATTTGATTTTGATGTACCTTGTTGTGGTTTTCTTTTTCTTTATCCTTGACATTCATTGAGCTTCTTGGGTTTGTGTCTTTATAGTTTGCATCAAATTTGGATTTTTTAAACATATTTCTTTAGATATTTATTTCTATACCCCTATCTCTGGTCCCTGCTTCTGGGACTCTTACATGTTTGTTAGTTTAATATGGTCCCATAATCACTGACACACTGTTCAGTTCTGTTCTTTTTTTTTTTTTTTTTTTAAATGTACTTCAGTTAGGACAAATTATATTTCTCTGTCTTCAGGGTTGGTAGTATTTTCTTCTTCAGTATCTAATAAGCTGTTAATCCAACCTAGTGACATTTTCACTTAGTTTGTTGTATATTTGATCTCTAGAAGCTCTATTTGGGTCTTCTTTATATGTTAACATTTCTCTCACAATGTTTATATTTTTCTTTGAATACCCGAATATAGTTATTATAGTTGTTTTGTTTTAAAGTTCTTATTTGCTAATTCCATCATTTGTGTCATACTGGTTCGGTTTGTATTAACTGTTTTTTATCCTGGTTATTGGTCACATTTTCCTAATTCTTAGCACTTTTTGATTAGATGCTGGGCCTTATGAATACTTTATTGTGTCTACACTTTGTTGTCTTCCTTTTTGTGGTGCTTTGTTCTGGCCTGCAGTTATTTGCAATTTAGTTTGATCCTTTCATGGCCTGTCTTTATGCTTGTTAGGACAGGTCTAGAGTACTTCTACTAAAGGGATAGTTTAGCCCTATTACCCACACAGGACCTTTCTAGAATCTCATTTAAATGCACCAAGTGATCAACAAGGATTTGGTACACTTACTGCTCAGAGCTTGAATGCTTTCTAGCCCTGTATGAGCTCTGTGGACTGTTCAGCTGATAGGTTTTCAGTTACTTTTTGACTGGAGTGCATTTTAGAATTCAGCTAAGAGTCAAAGGGTCCCTTGAAGTTTTTTTTTCAGTAGTGCCCTCTCCTCCAGAACTGTACCCACAACTTCCAGCTGCCTCAGGTTCCCTGAACTCTGATATGTTTCTTCATAACTCAGTGAGACTTCCATTCTTTGTTTGGGATCCCATTTTTGTACCACAGTACACAATTTGCCTCCAGGCATAAATCTGTGGACATTGTGTGGCTCACCTCACTTGTTTCTTCTCTGTCAGGGAACATAGTACTAGTTGCTTCTTGTCAGTATTTGAAAATAATTGTTTCATATATTCCATCTGGTTTTCTTGTTGCTTATAGCAATTAGGTAAATCTGGTCCTTATTATTTCATCATGGCTGGAAGTATAAGTCCTGTTCCTTTAATAAAAAAATTTTTTTTAAATTTTGGAGCAATTTTTATTTACAGAAAAGTTGTAAAGATAGTAAGTACAGAGTTCCAGTATGCCCAGGTTTCTCCTTACAATTTACGTCTCCTTACATCTTACAATTTCATTGAACATTTGTCAAGACTAAGAAACTGACATTGCCATATTACTATTAAGTAAATATCTATATTTAATTTTATTAAAAAACTACCAAACCATTTTCTACAGTGGCTGTACAGTCATGCATTCCCACCAGCAGTGAATGAGTGTTCCTGCATTATTTGAGTAGAAGAATAACATGATGAAAACCAGTTACGTCAAAACACCAACATTTTAACTACTTCGAAATTACAAAAATTAAGTAGAGAGAAGTGACTTAAAATTGCTAAGCCTTTGATTACAAATGACTTATAACAATAATAATTATAACAGTGGCATTCATGGAACTCCGTTCTAAGGGCTTTACATTTATTAATTCATTTAATCCTCACAGCATCCCTATGTTGTTGGTGCTATTATCCTCCACTTCTGTAGATTAAGAAAGTGAAAAAGACAGTAATTTTCCCCTGGTACATAGCTATTAAGGTACAGGCAGTCTGGCTCCAGAACCTACTCTGATCTACTCTACCAGTGATGATTTTTCATCGGCTGCACATCAGAACAACTTGAGTTGAGATGCCCTTGGACATCTATATTTTGAAGACCACTGGTGATTCTAATGTGTAGTCAGGATTGAGAACATTCTAAACTAACATTTACTGCTTTTCATTATAATGTAGATAAATTTAATATGTTAAAATATACTTTCTGATTTTAATGATAATAGTACTTTAGTTCATATTTTGACTTGGACATTTTAAGGTCCTTTTTTGTAGGTAGAATTGGAGTTGAGGCAAAAATTTTGTGGATTACTGAAAAATCAGTTATGTCTTTATTTTGGTGTCTAGGCACTCTGCCTTTTGTGTAATACATGCAAATGTGTGTGTACACTTACTTATATACAGTCTTTCAGCATAAAGAATTTTTAGAGTAATCTGTTAAAGTAGTTAGATATTTCTTCCTAAAAGTAATGTTTAAAGAATATTGATTTTAAAATATGGAAACATTTAAAAAAAAGTAAAATATGGAATCATTCTGTATATACAAAACAAGGAATAAAATGAATCATAGAATGGTGTAATTGTTTAAATTGTGTTAGGCCCAGCAAGTTAATACCTACACAAAATTGATTTAATCCAGCATATAAAAATCTTCTTAAATTTATTAATTTTGTATCTTTCTTATTCTGTGTCATTGACATTTTAACATTTGATACTAGGCTAAAATATATAGAAGAAAAATTTTAAATTCTATTTAAAATATACTATATGAAGAGTGATTATGAGGTATAATAAATAAGACAACAGGTTTGAAAATAGTTTATCAAAATCTAGTTCTCTGGTCTCAAAATCAATGATCTAAATTTATTTTTAAAATTATTATTATGTGATTTTCATTGGTCACTGTTGTTTTGCTCTGAATAGTTGGCTGCCGACCATTGCATGAAGTCTCCACCAGAGAGTGCTAAAGATATTTCAGTGGGGAATGTTATTTACTTAGACTTGCCTGGACTTGTCAGCCGGGTAGACTTTTTTTTTTTTCTAAGAAAAGAATTTGATTTCTTATTTACAAAATTCCTCTTGCTGTGAAATATATTCTGTACCTTGACAGTTGAATATTTCTACAGATATCGTAAATGATGAGTATTTAATTGCTTCATTTTTGGTTCTCCATACTGGCTTGAAATATCTTTGATTATTTTGTGAAGTTATCCTTTAAAAACTAAAAGTTGCATTTTCTTTTACACAATAGATGTTGACTTTTCTTTACACAATAGATGTTTTTTTGAAAACCTGAATAATTTAAAATGAACTAGAGAAACTAGTAATTTGTTTTATGAGGTTGAAAAAAATACTGTGTATGTTTTAATTTTAAGATAGCAACTAAATTAGCAAATAGTTTTAATATTTGCAATTCTAGCATACAATATTATTCTCAAAGTATTATTAATTATCTGTGATGACCATATATTTTGTGTTACACATTTAGAGTAGGGTATGAAAGAAAATCTGGTCCCTTTATATTTGATAAATCTCTAAGTGAGCATTTTACAGAGTGATTATCTAACAGAAGTACTGAATGATAACAGCTGTTTTTTCCCTTCTTTTCCTCTAGGTATCTTCACTCAAATAACATAGTTGTGGTTCCGGAAGGTAAGTGCACTTCCAGTTTTTAGTTAGGAGGTGCTATAGTTTAAATAGTAGAACAGATAGTATAGTGCTGTTATAGTTTATAATAGAACAGATTGTCTCTTTAAACCAATTTTGGTTGGAAAATTAGGGAATTTTAATTATAGAGCATCTTTATTAGTTTCAAAGCTTTTTTTCCTCTAATTAGTAATCCAGTTAACTGTTACGATTTAATTAAATTTAAGAAGTCTAAAATGGTTATAATGGTTAGGTAAAAATTTATTATCAGATAAACTGTCATTGGGTAAATAATAAAATGATAACTTTTAAGTTTAATAAATCCAGTTAAGCATTTTGGTTAGATAAAAAAGACTTTATATATCATTTCATGAATTATTTATTCAAGTAATTTTTACATTGTTTTAACATTTTTATTCGTGCTCTTTTTAAGGTAGAAGTGTTATCACTTCATAAAATTTAGTTTGATACTATACTCCAATAAAAATTTTAAAAAATTTTAGTTTGATATATGTTTTTACTATTATGTCAGCCGTGGAGACAGGGATATTAAGTATTAAAATATTTAAACTTGGAGTACTTGTATTAAAGTTTGGTCTTAAAACACTTGGGTCAAATTAATCTTGCTTTTACCCTTCTTTTCTCTTCGAAGCCATTGGGTCCCTTGTAAAACTACAGTGTTTGGATCTTAGTGACAATGCCTTAGAAATTGTTTGCCCAGAAATTGGTCGTCTGAGAGCTTTACGTCATCTTCGATTAGCTAATAACCAACTGCAATTCCTACCTCCAGGTAATCATAGTCTGTAGCACACGAGCTTCTTGTATATTACAAGTCTATTTTTATTAATATTTCTTACTTTGTGTCTAGGCAGTGGGCTTTGGATATATTTGTAAGTATTTGATTGTCTACTTGTTTGAGGATGACACTAAGGAATGTGGATGAAATATGACTCAGAGTCTTTTCCTTGATGCAAACATGAGAAGGTGGCATTTATGTTTTTCAGCTACAATTACTACAGTTGTGCATTGGAATCAATGCTTCTTCAAATCACTGTCCTGGTGAAATATTTGTACCAAAAGCTACTTCAGTTCTGAATTTCACATAGGAGAATTTATATGAACTTTGCATTTTAGTGTCCAAAAAGCAGATACATACAGTGTTTTCTCTCATTCTCTAGTGAGGTAAATGATGTACATTAACTTGGAGTTAATGTGAAATCATACTAGAATTTAGTAGCAGAATTTAAGTTTGAGTCCTAGAATTAATTGTCAGTTCTGCCTTCTGTTCATCCTATTAGGTTATGATGTACCTATTGATAGTACCAAAATCCTGCATTCTCCTGAGCTACCATTAAACCCTTTGACTTTCTTACAAGGGGTATTCAGAGACCTTCCTTTGTGAACCCACACATTTGCAGATTCCTCTGTCCTGTGTCATGTCGCATATTTTTTTAAAAAGTGAAGTATGATTTAAAAAAAAACTTGTGCTTCAGGTATTACATAAGAGTTACTCTGCATTCAAAAATGAGCAAAAAAAATACAGATGTCATTCACATTGGCTGGGATTATTTCTACCCAGTAACTCAGGAATACCGACTAGTCTTTTAGTGTATCCGAGTGAAATGTGTGACTCAACCAAAATTACAAATTACTACCTGTCATAGAACTTCAGGGACATGTGAAACTGTTAAAAACTATTCATGTTAAATCCATGAATGAATTTATAATTTAAAAAATACTTTCTCCAAAGTTTTTCAAGTACAGAAATTTCTAAATGAAACACAGTAGCTGATTAATTTTTAGACTTTATGTGCTGACTTTCATATATAGGTTCAATATTGTATACAAAAATGATAATTAGTATAGCAGTTGACTCTGCTTAAAAAAATATTTTTTAACCACATATAATGAGAGTCTTCCTTTTTCCAACTCTACTTAATACAAAAATTTTCAGTATGGTGTGGGAATATGATCTTTAAATTTTATTGTATGTAATCAGACTCAGTGGTGTTTCATCATTCTAGCTTTCATCAAGTTTATGTATTCACATACTTAGGAAATTAGATTCTCTTTCAGAGACTGTCTAGAAAATATATCAGCAAAGATAATACTTTAGATTTTCAGGGTATTTTCATATATGAAACTTACACAAGATACATTATAGAGTCAAAACACATGGATATAATACTGAATATTTTAGATTTTCATAGTATTTTCATATATGAAGTTTATACAAGTTATGTTGTAGAATCAAAATGCATAGGTATAGTACTGTATTCATAAGCCCCTTTTTCTATACATTTAAAGAACGTCTGAGTAACACAACTCTCTGTTAAAACATTGTTCTTTGTTTTCTATTTTTCTGTCTTTTCCTGTAATGTAAGAACATTTTGTGGTAAAATGTGGCCATTTCCTTCCATTATATACTCTCAGAGGTTAAGGATATACTACTAATGTCATTGACTGCTTCCTAGTAACCAGTGGAGGGTATAGGTTTCCTGACTACTTTAATATGATTTTAAATTTATATCTCACCTGTTTCATAATAGATTTGAGGCATTTACTTCTGATTTTATTTCCCTAGCTTATTTCTGTTGTTTATGTTTGGTTTTGCTTGTTTTGAGAAAATTGCATACAGTAATAACTGTGTATTTTGAGTAGAAACTTTTGATTAAACTATGTATAGACTTTTTTTCTAGGCCATCATAAGTAGCAATGCACTAGATCTTACTAATTTTTTGAATCACTTTATGTATCTCTTTATGAGGTAATTTCAAGTGTTATGATTTGAATGGGAGAGGGGCTAGGTACACATCCCCCAGGTGTTTGACCGTCTTTGGGGACATACTATGGAAAAGTTATTTTAACTGCAGTAAAAAATGTGAGGGACCTCCATATAGTGTCCATTTGATGACGGTAGACTCCAATTGATATCTGATTGTTAGCCTCTTCTACCTAGTCCATGTTATTAGTATAGACTTCTTACGTGTTATATTCCTGTGAAAGACTTAATATTTTATTATGTGTATTTTTTTGTGGTTGAAAAACCGTTGAATGTAATTTCACATTCAGTATTTAAAATTTGAAAATTTAAGAGCAGTATTTAAAAAATTTTAAGCATTTAAAATATCTAAATGGATAATAGAGAGTTTTAAAATTAGGATCTGAGAATGGATTACAGGGGCTTCATGAATGCCCTCAAATTGTATGGACAGTTTGGTGTTTGTGAGTGTGTACATATTGCTGTGAAGAAGGTCCAATGTTTTTATCAGTTTCTCAAACAGATCCATGACTCATATAGTTGATTCTCTTGGGTTGTTTGCCAATACCCATTCTTTGGGAATGTCCCTTTCCCCCATTCTATTGGATTGCAGAGTACTGCCATTTTTCTACCTTGTGACATTGCTTTCTCTCCACAGTTGATTGGTCCTGGTGTAGGTACCTGACCCAAGCAGGACCATTTCTCTCCCTGGGCATTTTGAAAGAGGTGGTGTGGGAGAAGGAAAGAGAACAAGAGAGAACAGCGGAGGCTGAGAAAGAAAATCAGGCTCTCTTTCTCTCTGGGCTTCTATACAATACTGTGTAATCTTGTGAGGTCTGGTAGTAGCCATGTGGACTGGGAAACAAGGAGAGAAAGATGAAGTAGATAACTAGAAAGAAGATGGAGGCAGAGACTTCCTAAGTTTTCTTTAATTTCCCAATCACTGATTCTGTTCCTAAGGCCCATAGACTTTGCGCTTAAGCTAACTCTAGCTGGCTTCTGTGGATTGTTAACAAAAGAGCTCCATGTAACATAGCTGCCCCAAAGACGTAAAACAGCCTGTCTGGGGTATAGGATTAATTGTATATTGAACTCTCCTATTTACTTAACTGTTATGCTTTGAAATTGCAAAAGCTCTTATTAATAGTAGGAAGTCCAGGGTTAGCAACAGCATGATCAGTAGTATGTCTGTGAAGTGGTTCATTCTGTCATCTGTTTTTTCCTTTTTGTAGTATGCTTTGTACCCTTTCTATTTTTATTTATTTATTTATTTATTTATTTATTTATTTATTTACCTGAACTCAAGTAATTTTGGAGGAGGTACAGAGATCATTGGCGTGGGGTGATGATGGGTATAGAAATGTGAAGACAGGCTATAAAGAGTATGTTGGTAAGTCGGTATAGGGAAAGTGTACTGCCCTCTTTGGCCCCGTAGCTGGGCCTGAGAAACTGACATAAGACAGATTAACAGGAGAAAAGTATACAGATTTTATTTAGTAATTTTTACATGTACACAGGAGCCTTCATAAGAAAAATGAAGACCCAAAGAAGTGTAGTTAGAACCAAACACATATATACTAGGTTGGACAATGAGTAGTAAATTGTGAAAATGTGACAAGACAAAGGAGTTTGAGCAAGGGCAGTTATTTGTAGAAAAGTGACTAGGAAGATAAGGTTTGGTTTAACAAGGTTTGTTTGTCGTTTGGCCTCACCTCCCTGTCTCTGGTCATAAGAATGTCTTCCTTCCTCCTGGTATGGGGGTTACACCTTTTGCATGGGAATTTTATCTCCTGCTTTCAGGAAGAAGAAGGAAGCTTAGAGTGCTCTTCTTGCATCTGCTGTTTTTCAGTGCCTTTAACTTAAAATAATCAGTACACCAGGATGGCATATTTTGGGGTGGCATACTCTGAACTCCTACACCAGCCACCACAGTGGGCAACTAGAGCTTAATTCTGTGTGAAACATATCCCTCAGAATCATCCCACTAAAGTGCTGAAAGAGCTACAGTACTTCAACATCAACTTCCAAAAATTATGGTTGAGAGCTGATTGGGTGGGAGGGTGGGTGTTAATTCTCTGTTACTTCTGGCATGCTGCACATGTACACACATGGACAGAGCAGCAGCCTTCTGCAGTTTCAGAAAAGTCCTCAGCCACAGCGATATGGATACTGGTAGTGGAGCAATGGCCAGAAAACACTGAAGTGGTCCACCTAGGTGATATGTGTGGAGCTCTGACAAGTTCTCACAGACATCATGCACCATGGATGAAGAGAGGTGCTTGGTATATCTGCTTTCAAAATCTTCCAGACTTGGTCCATAGACCCCAACCTGAAAGATAAGACTAATTTAATAGTTTGGGTTTAACTTGGTTCCAAATTACCTCCCCCACAAAAAAATCTTCTGGCTAATGTTATTGAAATCATAGTCTATGGTGTAAGAACTTTGGAACCTGAAGCACTATTTTTATGAGCAGATCCAGTCCCTCCTCCCTTTTTTTCAATAACTTTGTATATTATTTGGCAATGAGTGTTGTGGGTTTATATTTTAAATACCATATGGAAAAGGTTAAATGAATATTTTGGCTTTTTTTACTGTGATATTTAAAAATTTATTTTTAATTTTTGTTCATTTTTCACAAGTAAAAATTGTACATATTTAAAGTATACAGTGTGATGTTTTGACATATGTATATATTGTGAAATGATTACTACAATCGAACTAATTAACATATTTGTCACCTCCCAAAGTTACCTTTTGTGTGAGTGTGTGGTGAGAACACTTGAGATCTACTCTCTTAGCAAACTTCAAATACACAATACACTATTATTCAGTTGCCTTTTAAAAAAACTTTTTATTGTGGTAAATTTTAAGCACAATCAAAAGTAGACAGAATAGAATAGTAAGCCCCCATATACCCAATACCTAACTTTAACAATTATCATGGCTTTCTCCTCTCTTGTATTATTTTTCTTTTAACTTTTGTTCTTCATATTTTTGTCCTCTCTTAAAGTTGTTTATTTTTTAATTGGGGTAAAATTTACATACAGTGAAATGCTCAAGTGTACAATTGTGAGTTTTGATAAATGTGTATACCCATGTAACCAACATCTTATTTGAGATACAGAACATTTCCATTAACCCAGAATGTTCTCTTATGCCACTTCCAGTCAATCTTTTTGCTATAGGCAAACCCTATTCTGATTTCTCTTACCATAGATTAATTTTGTCTGTTGTTGAAAATAATATAAATGGGAACATATAGTATGTTCTCTGTTTGACTTCTTTCACTCAAAATAATGGTTTCGAGATGCATCCATGCTGTTGCATGTGTCTGTAGTTCATCCTGTTTTATTGCAGAGTAGAATTCCATTGTATAAACATACAATTTATAATTTACTTTCCTCTTAATGGACATGTCAGTTTTTTCTAGCTTTGGGCTATTATCAATAAAACTAATATAAACATTCTTTTTTTTTTTTTTTTTTTTTGTGGGGTCGTCGGGAGAGGCCTTTTTTTTTTTGCTTTTTTTTTTTTAATTTTTATTTATTTATTTATTTATTTATGGCTGTGTTGGGTCTTCGTTTCTGTGTGAGGGCTTTCTCCAGTTGCGGCAAGCGGGAGCCACTCTTCATCGCGGTGCGCGGGCCTCTCACTATCGCGGCCTCTCCTGTTGGGGAGCACAGGCTCCAGACGCGCAGGCTCAGTAATTGTGGCTCACGGGCCCAGCTGCTCTGCGGCATGTGGGATCTTCCCAGACCAGGGCTCGAACCCGTGTCCCCTGCATTGGCAGGCAGATTCTCAACCACTGCGCCACCAGGGAAGCCCCAAACATTCTTGTATAAGACTTTTTATGGATATATGTTTTTATTTCTCTTGGGTAAATACCTATTAGTAGAAATGTGATTCATAATATAGGTATATGCTTAACTTTATAAGAAATTGCCCAGCAGTTTTAAAAATAGTTATACCATTTTACACTTCTCACAGAAATATATGAGAGTTCTAGTTACTCTGCATGTTTGCTAGTATTTGGTGTTGTCTGTTTTTGGCTTTGTTTGTTTATTTTAGCTGTAGTAATGGATGTGAAGTTACATTACATTGTTTTAATTTGTGTTTAATTGAATTTGTCTTTCCCTCTTGACTAATGGTATTGAGCACCTTCTAATGTATTCGTGGACTATTCCAAATCTTCTTTTTGAATTGTAGGCGGTATCTCCCTGCTTTACAGACCAGTGGCCGGATTTAGGTTGCTGAAGAATTCTCTTTGCTCTCTAGTTCTGCCCCTTGCTTTCTGTGCCTTGAGAGCTCTTTTAGCCCTGCTGCCCCATCGTTGACCTGTGTATGGCTGCCCTGTACTCTGAAGGTGGGTCTTGCCTCTGCAAAGTTTCTCTTGGCTTTCCTGTTATCTTCCATTCCTCAAGTCTTCCTTAGCTCAAGGCCTAGAGGACTTTGGGGAGATGATCTCAGCTCTCTTCCCTTGCCCCCATTTTTGGTGAAAACTAGTGGAAAAGAGTTAGTGTGAAGGGGGGCCAGGTAGTTCATACAGCCTCTCTCTGTGTCTGGGGCTGCTCTGGATTCTATGCTGGTATGCCAGTCCACACATAGCCCTTCAAAGTTAGACTGGTTTCTTTTTAGTGCTTGTCTGTGGCAGATTCCTTGTCTTCCCATTACAGTCAAGGGTGATAGCAACTGGAAATCTCTTCTGTTTTAAAATGGGCTTATCACTTTTTGGAGTTGATTTTGGTTTCTGGGTGTCCTCAGTCTCTGAAAAATTTTAGAAACTATAATTATGTAGCTTATCCAACTTCTTCTCATGGTTAGGGTGTAAGTGACAACTCTTTTGACTTTTTATTTTCCTATTGGCATTAAGTTCTCCTCCCTCACAGGCTACCACAATTTGGTTTTTGTTCCTCTCTACCTTTCTTTCTCTACCTACTTTCTGTCTTCTTTTGGATTACTTGAGTATGTTTTAGTGTTCCATTTTATTTCCTCTACTGGTTTTTCTTTACAGTTTACAATATGCACCCTTAACTTATTACAGCTTACTTAGGATACTGTACCACTTAATATAAATTTTAAGAACCTTCCAGGGCCTTCCCTAGTCGTCCAATGGTTAAGAATCCACTTTCCAGTGTGGGGGATGCGGGTTTGATCCCTGGTCGGGGAACTAAGATCCCACATGCCGTAGGGCTACGGAGCCTGCATGCCACAACTAGAGAGCCCACGTGCTGCAACTGTAGAGCCCACATGCTCTGGAGCCAGCATGCCACAACTAGAAGTCTTTGTGCTGCAATGAGGAGCCCATGTGCCGCAACTAAGACCTGAAGCAGCCAAAAATAAATGAATAAATAAATAAATATTTAAAAAAAAGAACCTTCCAATAGTATACTTCCATTTACCCTCCTTCGTTTGTGTTATTGTATCATGTATTTTATATCTATATATGTTATGAACCCTACAATATAATGTTTATTTTGCAATGGTCAGTTATCTTTAAAGGAAATCACAATAATTTTTTAAAAAGATATTCTTTGTATTTACCCATATATTTATCATTTCCCGTGCTCTTCATTCTTTCTTGTAGATCTCTTTTTTATTTGGTATCATTTCTCTTCAGCCTAAAGTATTGATACTTTCTTTAATATTTCTTGTAGTGCAGTTCTACTGTCATAGTTCTACTGAACTATGTCAGTTTCTCTTAATGCAAAAATGTCTATTTCACCTTTGACTTTGAAGCATATTTTCTCAGGATATAGGAGTCTGGGTTGACAATTTTTTTTAGCACTTTTAAAGACAGCTTTCCATTGTCTTCTGATCCCATTGTTTCTGATGAGAAGTCAGTTGTAATTTGTATCATTGTTACCCCATATATGTCTTCTTCTATGGCTATATTAAAATTTTTCTCTTTATCTTTGGTGTTAGCAGTTTGTCTATGATGTACCATGATGTAGGATTTTTTATATTTATCCTGCAAGGGCTTTTCTTGATTCCCAAATTGGGAAGTTTCCTGTTACCTGTTATTATTTCTTTATATATTTTTCAGCCCCACATTTTTTTTTTTCTTTCAAGAACTCCAGTTACACACATTAGATCATTTGATAATGTTTCACAGGTCACTGAGGCTTTGTTCTTTTTTTAATC
Organism: Balaenoptera borealis; assembly: GCF_965194805.1. Lineage (NCBI taxonomy): Eukaryota > Metazoa > Chordata > Mammalia > Artiodactyla > Balaenopteridae > Balaenoptera > Balaenoptera borealis. The sequence goes on along the minus strand of NC_138866.1, from coordinate 135,016,191 downwards.
TTTTTTTTTCCTCCTTATCTAGAGGTTGGATGATATCTGTGTATCTGTCTTCTACTCCAGTAACTTCTTTTGTGATCTCGCATATGTTATTTATTAAGCCCCTCTTCACCCTCTCACAGCTGTTTCCTCTTTGGTACCTTGTCTTGCATTTTCCAGCTGCTTCAGCCTCCCAAACTGTGATCTCTGTCTCTTTAGCACTGTGAGACTTGGGTTCCACTTCCCTGTGTTGTGGGCAAGAAAGCCTTGTCCAGCTTGGGACACAAGGGGTGTTTACCTTATTTCAATGATCAGAGTCCTTTGTTTCCTGTTTGTTGCTTGAAAGCAGTTGCCTCATATATTTTTGACTAGTTTTATTGCTATATTTTGGTGGGAGGCAAGTCTGGTATCAGTGTCCCTGTCATATCTAGAAGTGGAAGTCCTATTAGATGTTCTTTGATTTCTCATCTGATTGCTTACCTGCATTCTTTTATATATATAACTTGTATGCCATTTAAACATTTATATGTTGCCTTCTCCTACTTCCAGTATCAAAACTATAACATTATTTGTTACAGAATAAATTTAAACTCATTTTCTTCCAAAGGCTTTTTCTAACTTAAGTAAAATTACATTATCTATTATGAAGGGAAGTACAGTGTACTTACAAATAAAGGATTACTGGAGAAAGATTTCCATCAGTGCAGAGCAACTTGCCAAATACTTTGTGATTCACCATTGGCCACAAAGGCCAATGAATATTAGAAGAATCAGAAAATCCAGCTGCCCCTTGATAGTAAAGAGAATCCTGGTGCTGTGATTCACTGTAAACTCTCTGAATTCCCATGAGAGAAGATTATGGTAGCAGACAAACAGCAAAATGTAACTAGGAGTCAGAAAAGATGTTGCTTACATCTGCTATATAAATCAGCCTGTTTTTTTTTTAAATGGTTTTATCTTTGAAAAATTGTTCTGCATACCAAAAAGGGAAGGATTTTTTAGCCCAAATTGAAAACGTTAAAGCAGTCTAGGGGCTTCCCTGGTGGTGCAGTGGTTAAAAATCTGCCTGCCAATGCAGGGGACATGGGTTCGAGCCAGGTCTGGGAAGATCCCACATGCCGCGGAGCAACTAAGCCCGTACGCCACAACAACTGAGCCTGCGCTCTAGAGCCCACGTGCCACAACTACTGAGTCCACGTGCCATAACTATTGAAGCCTGCGTGCCTAGAGCCCGTGCTCCACAACAAGAGAAGCCACCACAATGAGAAGCCCATGCACTGCAACGAAGAGTAGCCCCCACTCAACGCAACTAAAGAAAGCCCGCGTGCAGCAGCGAAGACCTAATGCAGCCAAAAATAAATAAATAAATAAATTTATAAAAAAAGAAAAGCAGTCTATGTTGTACTTAAATGGATAAAAGCATGCAAAAACAGAAATACATACTACATGTAACTAGCATGAATTGTTCTAAAACTCAGGCTTCAAGTATGGTCAAGTTTATCATTTTTTCTTAAAATTTATTTTTCCTCCAGTTGAGCCTCTGTTGCTTTATTAAAATGAAATTTAGTATCTCTTCTTAGCTCTGTCCTGTTGCCACCAAATTATTCTGAAATCTTTATGCTCACTGGTCTAATGTGGAGGTTGGGATCAGCCTTCTTCCTACAGAGGACAGGCTTCCTAGGAAGCCCAATCACTCTAGAGTTTCCCCTGTTGCTTGCTGCCCACCTGCTGAAAATTCATTGGCATAGTCTGACAGATAGTAGTGCAGGCTGCTGTGACTCTTCAGAGGTGCTGACCCCGCTCCTGTAGGTACAGGCCTGGTCAGAGGTGCTCCACGTTTGCATTCCGTGGGTTTCAGTTTCTAGGAATGATGGGTGGCCCCAGGAACACTGGGTCAGCCCTGGTTTCACTGTGCCTGTGTTCTCTTTCTTCTTTAGTGATCAACTGAAAGGGAGAAGAGAGCAGCTTTCTTTTTGAATCCTCAAGGCACAAAGGATCTTACTGTGCCACTGCCGCCAAATAATCAAGGTTGTTCACCCCCGTATTACCCTCCTTGGGTGGATACCATAGTAATTCAGGGTGATTTACCTTCCTAGTGAGACAGCTTTTCACTGATTCTACATCAGTACTGGCAAAATAACTAGCTCTCACTAAAAAAATGTAAATAATTAATCTCTGGCAGAGTCCCATCTGGTGTTACCAGGCTATATATGTATAGTCATCAATATATGTAAATAGATTTTCTCTATTTTACAGGGTTATCTACATGACCTGGGGCACTTACTGTTTCACCTACTCAACAGAAAAGTATTTGTTGGTTCAAAATACCATGCTATGTACTAGAGGAACTGGGGACAGTGAAGGGGTACAAAATCCAGAGCCAGGTTTCAAAGGAGCTTATAATATTTTATTGTCAAATAGTTTAAACTATGAACTTCCAAAGAAGAGACTAGGTGGAGGGCTTCCCTGGTGGCGCATTGGTTAGGAATCTGCCTGCCAGTGCAGGGGACACGGGATAGAGCCCTGGTCTGGGAAGATCCCACATGCCGTGGAGCGGCTAAGCCCGTGTGCCACAACTGCTGAGCCTACGCTCTAGAGCCTGTGAGCCACAACTAATGAGCCCGTGTGCCACAACTACTGAAGCCTGCAAGCCTAGAGCCTGTGCTCTGCAACAAGAGAAGCCACTGCAATAAGAAGCCTGTGCACCACAACAAAGAGTAGCCCTCGCTAGCCGCAGCTAGAGAAAGCCCGCAAGCAGCAACGAAGACCTAATGCAGCCAAAAATAAATAAATAAATTTATTAAAAAAAAAAAAAAAAAAAGACTAGGTGGAGAAGAGCAAGAAGTATCGAGTGTGTTAGGAGTTGGTCATTATCTTGGTAGTGTGCCAAGTGGTTCAGATACTTTGGCAACTAATGGATATAGGGATAAAAATCTAGCAATCTACCTACCCTCAGTTTGCTAGGTGACCACTGAATAAATGAATAAATTGTCTACCAGAGTCCTAAACTCATATTCATAACCTGTTCTTTCAGTGTCTCTTATAGACTTCCATCTACTTTATTAGTCTCTTTGTAACACATATAGTACTTTATTCGTAAAGTTAACTTTATACTATATAGTTAAACATATATTAGTAACTTTATAGTATTATATAGATTTTTAATTCAGACTTTTACATAAAATTATTTTGGTGTACTAGATTAGATAAAACAGATTTATCAGAAAAAAAATCTGTCAATACTATTACATATTGTAAAATCTGTTTACAAATAGAGTTAAAACTTCTAAATTGTATTTTAAAACTCTTACAAGTTTTGAAAATTGGGCAAAAGTCTTAGAATCAAAATGACCATTAAAATTCTTCTAAAAGAAAAAAAATTGTTTTCTGGACTATGCCTCCTTCTCAGTGAAAATAAATACAGAAAATACTCCTTTTTAGGAAAGGTGTGAAGGGAAGTGGTGGAAAACTTCCCAAATGTCAGAAACACAAAAGTTCATTCTGATGATACTTTTAAAAAAAAGCAAAAGGAGAAAAGTTGGTCCCTCAGACTTGGAAAGCCTCTCCCATCATACTATTGGCTAAGGCATGTTGAATTCCTTTCTGTGGCCCATTCCTTTGTGAAAAGATTTCAAAGCAGCTAATATCATCACAGCAGTGATCTAATTTGAAATCTTTTAAGGGGAATACTGCCAAATTCACTTCACATGCAGTGCTGCTTCTCTTCCCTTTCTGTACACAATTTTCTACTCCATGGTCTATTACAAGCTTGGTGCTGTATGGGAACCTTGAAGACAGTACTGAGGTCAGTGAAGAGAGTTTAAAGAGAAGTCAGGCATGATGTGAGGGACTGAGCTGATGTTTATGTGGTGTGCAAGAGCAAATGACTTGGAGTTGGATATTTTCCATTATTTTGTCTTTGAAATGTATCTGTCTCGTAGTCTATCATCCACACTGCTTCCAGGATTATCCTTCTAAAATACAGATTTGGTAAACTACTTCCCCAATTAAAATCCTTCGAGGATTATTTCAATCCTTCATTGAAATAATTTGCTAAAAGTGTGTGGTTGCCGGAATAGAAGCCCGTGTTGGGTAATAATCATTTGTTTATTTTGAAGACCAGGAATTAGGAATATTAAAAGAAAAAAAAAAAAACCCTGATAATTGTAGAAGTGTTCTTTTTTGATTTTTTTTTTTTTTTTGATGTGGACCATTATTAAAGTCTTTATTGAGTCTATTACAGTATTGCTTCTGTTTTGGTTTTTTGGCCGCGAGGCATGTGGGATTTTAGCTCCCCGACCAGGGATCAAACCCACACCCCCTGTATTGGAAGGTGAAGTCTTAACCACTGGACTGCCAGGGAGAGGCCCTGTAGAAGTATTCTTAATCTTTTGGAATAAACTTTCTTCAGAACTTATGTATTTTCTTAGGGACAACCTATTAATGGGAATTCAGAGATTTTACTTTTTTATTCAAATCAACTTGCAGTATTTTGGAGGTGGCATGGAGTAATTTCTATCATATCTTTTGATATGGCAAAACTTGGGTTTGTAGTTCATTTTTATGCAGTTCATTCATAGCTTTCAAGTATTCAGCATGTATTTCTTATGTTAATAGAATGATTTGATATATTGCATTTATTAAGCAATCTTTGGGAAAGGCAAGTATTAAATAGATACATAAACAAAGGTTATATTTTCATGGTTGTTGTATGGTTTTAATTGATTTTTCTACCTTGATTTCAGTATACTGTTGTTTTGTGATATAATCAGAAAATTACAGTTTCATGTTAATACAATTGTGGAGAAAAATTAACTGGCAGAATATAGGTGATGTGCTGAAATATGTATTTCTTAAAAAATAATGTCTTCAACGTGTAAAATATTTTGTTTTGTTTCTTCATGTGTTATTTGAACATGCTTATTGGTTACTTCATCTGTTTTATCTTGTTAAAGGTTTTAATTTAAATCAGATTGTCTGTTCTGCAAGTAATTTTAAAGTTAATGATTGTTTTAGTGCAGAAAAAGCATTATGATCTGCCAAGGATTGATGTAATGAGAAGTAATTAAACAAAATTTAGTTTGTTACCAAATTCACCCTGCCCCCACCCCACACAATTGGCATCACAGTTCTTTGGGTTTTTTTCAATTTCTTTATAAAAAATCAACATATTAAGCAGATACATTGATGTTTTTGAGCAATTTGTTGTAGTTTTCACTGGGTATTTATAAAGTGGTGAGAGAACTTGAAATAAAAACTGTGGCTATGGAAGTGACAAAGGGTTCAAAAAATGAATGTCCTTATATGCTTATAACAAATGCTATTAGTTGGTTGTATGTCTCTTCTACTTCTTAGCTGGATCTGCTGACTTCCCTGATCCTGACTTATTCTGAAAGAGAATCAAAGTCTGGCAGGTCTGTCTTGATGACTTTTTTCTTTTTAATTTAAAAAGTTTGGTATTCATCACTTTAGTATGAATTTATAGTACCAATATTAGTGTCTTATTATTTATTTTTTTAGGAATAACAGCAGGTTTTGTAGGAGTCATATTATTTACACATACATTTAGGTCCTAACACAAAAGTTTGTTGGAAAAAATAGCTGAAAGATACATAGATGTTTAGAGTAATAGATCTCAGAATTTCTCTTTCCTTCATCCATTTTTACCTCTTTTTAAAATATAAATGTACATTTTTATGAAGGAAAGTACAAATTTCTTACAAGTAAAATAAGATTAAAATTTTAATTATTAAATCTTCAGTCGAGTAACCAAAGAAATATTCTTATAAATGCATTAAAAAATGCTTTTTTTTTTAACGTTTTATTTTATATTGGAGTATAGCTGATTGACAATGTTGCGGTAGTTTCAGGTACACAGCAAAGGGACTCAGCCATACAGATACATGTATCCACTCTCCCCCAGACTCCCCTCCCATCCAGGCTGCCACATAACATTGAGCAGAGTTCCCTGTGCTATACAATAGGTCCTGTTGGTTATCCATTTTAAATATAGCATTGTGTACATGTCGATCCCAAACTCCCTAACTATCCCTTCCCCCCATCCTTCCCCCACTCCGGGTAACCATAAGTTTGTTTTCTAAGTCTGTGAGTCTGTTTCTGTTTTGTAAATAAGTTCATTTGTATCATTTCTTTTTAGATTCTGCATATAAGTGATATCATACGATATTTCTCTTTCTCTGACTTACTTCACTCAGTGTGACACTCTAGGTACATCCATGTTGCTGCAAATGGCATTATTTCATTCTTTTTAATGGCTGAGTAATATTCCATTGTATATATGTACCACATCTTCTTTGTACATTCCTCTGTCGATGGACATTTAGGTTGCTTCCATGTCTTGCCTATTGTAAAGAGTGCTGCAATGAACACTGGGGTGCATGTATCCTTTCGGATCATGTTTTTCTCCAGACATATGCCGAGGAATAGGATTGCAGTGTCATATGGTAGCTCTATTTTTAGTTTTTTAAGGAACCTTCATACTGTTCTCCATAGTGACTGTACCAATTTACATTCCCACCAACAGTTTAGGAGGGTTCCCTTCTCTCCATACCCTCTCCAGCATTTATTGTTTGTGGATTTTTTGATGATAGCCATTTTGACTGGTGTGAGGTGATATCTCATTGTAGTTTTGATTTGCATTTCTCTAATGGTTAGCGATGTTGAACATCTTTTCATATGCCTCTTGGCCATCTGTATGTCTTCTTTGGAGAAATGTCTATTTAGGTCTTCTGCCCATTTTTTGATTGGGTTGTTTGTTTTGATGATATTAAGCCTTATGAGCTGTTTGTAAACTTCGGAGACTAATCCCTTCTCGGTCACATCATTGGCAAATATTTTCTCCCAATCTGTGGGTTGTCTTTTCATTTTGTTTATGGTTTCCTTTGCTGTGCAAAAGCTTTTAAGTTTAATTAGGTCCCATTTGTTTATTTTTGTTTTTATTTCCATTATTCTGGGAGATGGATTGAAAAAGATATTGCTGGGATTTTTTTTTTCTGGCTGCATTGGGTCTTTGTTGCTGCACATGGGCTTTCTCTAGTTGTGGCGAGTGGGGGCTACTCTTTGTTGCAGTGCGTGGACTTCTCATTGTGGTGGCTTCTCTTGTTGTGGAGCATGGGCTCTAGGTGTGCGGGCTTCAGTAGTTGTGGCGTGCGGGCTCAGTAGTTGTGGTAAGTGGGCTCTAGAGCACAGGCTCAGTAGTTGTGGCACACAGGCTTAGTTGCTCCGCGGCATGTGGGATCTTCCTGGACCAGGGCTCAAACCCGTGTCCCCTGCATTGGCAGGTGGATTCTTAACCACTTTGCCACCAGGGAAGCCCATTGCTGTGATTTATGTCAGAGAGTGTTCTACCTATGTTTTCCTCTACAAGTTGTATAGTGTCCAGTCTCACATTTAAATCTTTAAAAAAAATTTTTTTTTACTTAAAAAAATTTTGTTTTATTATTTTATTTATTTATTTAATTTAATTAATTCATTTGGCTGCATGGGGTCTTCATTGTTGCATGCGGGCTTTCTCTAGTTGTGGTGAGTGGGGGCTACTCTACGTTGTGATGCACGGGCTTCTAATTGCGGTGGCTTCTCTTGTTGCAGAGCACAGGCTCTAGGCGCATGGGCTTCAGTAGTTGTGGCACACGGGCTCTAGAGTGCAGGCTCAGTAGTTGTGGCACATGGGCTTAGTTGCTCTGCGGCACGTGGGATCTTCCCAGACCAGGGCTCGAACCCATGTCCCCTGCATTGGCAGGTGGATTCTTAACCACTGCGCCACCAGGGAAGTCCACATTTAAGTCTTTAATCCACTTTGAGAGCTTATTGTTGTGTATGGTGTTAGAGAATGATCTAATTTCATTTGTTTTACATGTAGCTGTCCAGTTTTCCCAGCACCATTTGTTGAAGAGACTGTCTTTACACCACTGTGTAGTCTTGCTTCCTTTGTTGTAGATTAATTGACCATAGGTGTGTGGGTTTATTTCTGGGCTTTCTATCCTGTTCCATTGATCTATATTTCTGTTTTTGTGCCAGTACCATACTGTTTTGATGACTATAGCTTTGTAGTATAGTCATCAAATGTAGGGCTCATAACCTTCACTCCAATGGGAGAATTTCTGTGGTATAATTGTTCTCCAGTTTGTGGGTTGCCCACCTGGCATGTATGGGATTTGATTTTATCGTGACTGAGCCCCTTCTGCCATCTCACTGCGGCTTCTCCTTTGTCTTTGGATGTGGAGTATCATTTTTGGTGGGTTCCAGCATCTTCCTGTCAGTGGTTGTTCAGCAGTTAGTTGTGAATTCAGTGCTCTCTCAAGAGGAGGTAAGTGCACATCCTTCTACTCTGCTCTCTTTGATGCTTTGAAAAATATGTTTAACTTAAAGCAGAGCAAATATACATTGGAAAATATTTTTTAAAGTATGCAGAGTTATGCATGTTGTTGTATATATCTCAAACCCAAATTATGATTTTTGCGGTGCAATTCTTTTATTACCTGAGATCATCAGGAGGCTGAATACTACACATTTGAAAATGTGAGACAGTTTTTCTGTATCAGTGCATAACCAGTGAAGGAATAATCACTCATACTGGCTTGTGTATATGGAGTGTTGTCTTCCAGTCTTTATACCCACAAGTGGGGTCTTCAGGGATAAATTTCCATGACTTTTTCACTTAAAGTGAAATGATCCAATGGCATAATTGAATATGTATTCTACACATAACAAATTCCTAAATTATTTAGCAATTTAAGAACCAAATACTTATATTTTTTTTAGGGAGTGATATATGAAATACAGACTACAGAATACTGTTAATTTTAAATACAGGAAAAATGAAAGTTTTAATCTGTTTGTCTTTTCAGGTTCTTAATATAGTAGATCAAATCAGATCTGTAAATCAACAATTAGTAATAATTTTACCTATTCTCTACTTCTTAAGAATTTTTTTTATAAAGTGCCAATCACCATACGTATTTTAGTTGACTGTTCTTGGTTTGCCTATGGTGTCCTGTGATATTGCTTTTGAACTTAATAGATAAAGCTATTTTAAGTTTCCCATACCTAGAATGTCATGGAGCTTTATGAACTATCACTTTCAATAAAACAACAGCCTATAAAATTAATGTTACTTGATCCCTGCTTCTCCATTTTCTTATCCAATTTGGTAGGTAGGTTTTAACTTGATGGGTTCTGATATTCCTCCTCTCACTAATATGCAACATCCTTAATTTGTACTGACTCTGAAGATTTAATTTTATAAAAGGTATAGAAAGACAGTCTTGAAAATTTGCTTCTCCTGCTAAAAGACATGACATAATAGGGTATGAGGATTTACATACTATGTCTGTTTATTTCCTATCCATAGTTTATATTTCTACTTCTAAATCAGAAACACATGTAAAGTTATGATACATAAATGGTAAAGCAAGGAATAGAACTTTGATTTCCTTATCTCTAGGGCAGTATCTAGAACTGATTTACAAAGTGTGATGTATACATAACTTTTTTCCTCCATATCACTTTTAAAAGTCTTCTAGACAATATCTTTTTAAACTTTATGACAATGTCAGTAATTTTGTTCCTAGCATGAGTTAATAATTTATTTAAACTGTTGCCCATTGATTTTTTAAAATAGCTTTATTGAGGTACAATTTGCATAGCATAAAATTTATTATATGTACAGTTTCTTGAATTTTATTAAGTGTACATAGTTGAGGAAGCCTTATTACAGTCTAATTTTAGAATATATCCATCATCCCAGAAAATTCTCTATTGCCTGTTTGTTGCTAGCCCCTGTTGTCACCCCCATCCAACTATTAATCTTGTTTCTATTTTTATAAATAGCTTTGCCTTTTCTAGAAATTTCATAAAAATGGAATCATGTACAATAATATGCAGTCTTTCCTGTCTGGCTTATTTTATACTTAGCATAGATTTTTTTACATGTATGTTCTTTTATATTTTAGTAGGTTGTTTCTTTTTATTATTGAGTAATATTTTATTGTATGGATATGCCATATTTTGTTTACTTACCAGTTAATTGGCCATTTAGATTGTTTTCAGTTTGGGCTGTTATGAATAATGTTGCTAACAACATTTGTGTACAAGCTTTTTTTTTTTTTTAATTTTAGATTTTATTTCTTTTTTGTGTACAGGCTTTTTGTGGGCTTATGTTTTCTTTTCTCTTAGGTAAATACCTATGAGTAGAAGTGCTGGTTTGCATGGTAAACATATTTTTAACTTTGAAAGAAACTACTAAACTGTTTTCCAAAGTATCTGTACCACTTATATTCCCACCAGCACTGTATGGGAGTCAGTTCCTCCATATCCTTGCCAACATTTGGTATTTTCAGTCTTCTAATTGTGGCTATTCTAGTGGCTATATAGTCAGCTCATTATAGTTTTATTTTGCATTTCCCTCAAAACTACAGACTAAGCATCTGTTTGTGTCCTCATAAAATTCCTATTTAAAATCCTAACCCCCAAAGTGATGATATTAGAAAGTGGGGCCTTTGGGAGGTAATTATCAGTAAGCCATAAGGGCAGAGCCCTCATGAATTAGATTAGTGCCCTTATAAAGGAGGCTCTTTAAGCTTCCTCACCCCTTCTACCAGGTGAGGTTGCAGTGAGAATTGCACAGTCAATGAGAGGGCAGGCCCTCTCTAGACACTGGATCTGCCAGCACCTTGATCTTGGACTCCCTAGCTTCCAAAACAGTGAGAAATAAGTTTCTGTTGCTTTAAAGTCACCCAGTTTATGGTAGTTTTGTTATAGCATCCTGAACAGACTGACAGCATCTTTTTCATGTACTTATTTGCCATTTCTTTGGTGAAGTATCTATTCAGAAATCTTTTGCCCTGTTTTACACTGAGTTGTTTGTGTTATTTTTAGTTGTAAGAGTTCTTTATATATTCTGGTGTTAAAGGATAATTTTCACACAAAAAGGTAAGATTATGACTCCTGTATAGATATAAAACTTTTTTAATGTGTTAAAGTTTTTATTTAACCTGTTAATGAGAAAACTGGTAAGGTGTTATAACCAGTTCAAAGGAGGATCCAAAGAACAGACACATTTATAGATCAAGAATATTGAAATGAACATTCAGATGGAACCAAAGGAGGTTTTTTTCCACAATGGCAGAGGGTGTCTCTCCATTGTGGGATATAATTTATTTTTGTGTTTATAAATAAGGATTATTTTAAATTTTATCAGGTTGTAATCTATAATACAACTTACAGAGTTATAAAATAGCCCTCATAGATGAGAATCAGATCACCTGGAACGAAGTGCTGTAGAGCAGGGCTCAGCAACTCTGACCTGTGGGTTGAATCTGACCCACCACCTGATTTTGTAAATAAAGTTTTATTGGAAGACAGCCATGCCTGTTCATTTACACATTGTCTTTGGCTGCTTTTGTGCTACAGTGGCAGAGTTGAGTAGTTGTGACAGAAACTGTATGGCTCACAAAGCCTAAATTATTTACTAAATGATCTTTTACAGCAAGGTTGCTGATCCCTGCTTTTTCCTGCGTACAAGTCCTTTATCAGATATGTTATTTATAAATATTTTCCCCTAGTCTGTGGCTTGTCTTTTCATTTTTTCTTAAAAATATCTTTTGAAGAGCAAAAGTTTTACATTTTGATGAAGCCCAATTTATTAGCCTTGTGTTTCATGGATTGTGCTGTCAAATGGTTTGCCAAACGTAGGATCACAGTTTTTCTCTTATGCTTTCTTATATAAGTTTATATAAAATTTTATCTATTACATTTATGTCTATGATCCAGTTCAAGGTAATTATTGTGTATGATGTGAGGTAAGGGTTGAGATATTTTTAGATGTGGGATATTCACTTGTTTTAGCATAATTTGTTGAAAAGACTGTCCTTTCCTTGTTGAAGTACCTTGGTACCTTTGTCAAAAATCAGCTGACCATAAATATTTGGGTTTATTTCTGGAGTCTCTCAGTTCTGTTCCATTAGTCTTTATGTTTATCCTTATGGCAATACCACATTAGCTTGATTACTGTAGCTTTATAGGAAGCTTTGAAATGAGGCCATGTAAGTTCTCAGCATTTTTCTTCTTTTTCAGATTGCTTTAAAAAAATTAAATTTAATTGATATTTTTCAAACCAAAGAAAATTCATTTTTCCTCTTTTTTGGGCGTTTCATCTGTATATATATTTTTGTATGTATGTATGGGTAGCAGTAAGAAGATAAAGATGAAGGTCTGGAGGACCTTTCAACAAAATGATCTATGGGGATCATTACACTGTTCAGTATCATTTCTAACTACCCAGTCTATTTCTTGCTTTCATTTTTAATTATGCAACTTATGACTTTAAGCTTGCTTCTCTAATTTTATTGTGCCTCCCACAACAGTGTGCCTCTTATCAATAGCATAGGGACAGTGAAGGGCCAAACAAGGCCAGTGACGTGGTCTACATTGTGCCTCCAGTAGGATGGATGGTTGAAGGACAGACAGACGTGAGACTGAGGGAAACTGTTTCTGTTTGTCCCCCCACCCAGCTGTGGACCTGCTTCTCCTCCTCACTGATGGCCAGATCTTGGTGGTGGGAGTTGAGCAAAAGAAGGTGAAGACTGAGTTTTGGCTCACAGCCAATCACCACAAATGCTTTTCAATGTCCTATAAAGATTATATAAATATATATAAAGAGATTAGATGAAAGGATACCAGACAATGAGGATGCTTACTGGAAGAGTTCTTTTCTCTGTGGCTTCTTTATAAATATGAATGAATTTCTGTATTGCTAAAGATTGGGAAAGTAAACATTGTGAACATCTTTTTTTTTTTGGTCATATCTGATAAGCCATTCAGGGCCTATCATAGCACTCAGACTTTGTTATTTAATTTTTCTATAATTTCTAAATTCTGGTATTTAAACAGCCTTCATCCATATAAAAATACAGATTTTGTAGCAAATTAATTTTAAAATTCTTTCATAGAACTAAAGTAAAATAAATACTACTTTGAAATTTATCAGTATTTAACAAAATGTTTATAAGAAAAGTTCAGCTATTGCTAGAACTAAAATTGTCCCAACACCTTTAGGATACAGGCTTCAGCTTTTGACAAAGTATTGGGATATGTTTAAAGTATGTTTATACTTCCATAGAATGTTAATTATCAACCACTGTCTTTTAAACCTCCTAATGTGCTAATTCGAGGCAAATAAAGGTGGAAAATTATGTATTTTTCCTTCTGTATTTTTGTCATTTTAAAATTACTTTGAAAGTAAACACAGTGGCTTTGTTCTCTTCAAATCCTTCTTTTTGTTTCATCCATTCTCTGAATGCTCTACTTACTTTCTTTAAACAGTGCTTTACATAAAGTATATTAGTAAATCTTTGTAAAAATTGTGATGAATAACTTCCCATTTCTTCCTCACTGCCTAGAAAAAGATGGTAGTATTTTAGTGTCAGTCACTGAGACATTAAGCCTTGAGTGGTAGTAGTTATTTTCAACATCATGATTAAGGCTCTTCAGAAGAATGCTTTTGTTAAATGTTTGTATTTCTCCCTTTATCTTCATTTAATTATTTCTTAGTATTACTCCTTATTAGGCTAAATTATTTTGGTATCTCTAATTAAAACTTAAATATCTTACAATGATCTGGCTTTTAAGAAGACATGCCAACTAAAGATGCTGAACCTTTTTCTCTTTGCTGTAGGCCCAGACATTGCCTGCTTTGGTTTCCTAATTTAGTAACAGAAATAAAACTATGCACGACTGGGCAGGTTTGGTATGCTGGCACCCAGCTGGGAAGCATGGGTTTCTTAAGTAAATGGACCAATGGGGATTTGCGGAAAACACAGATTAAGTTACATGAGCTTTGCACTTCACAAATTCCTAGCTATTTAAAGGAACTCGACTAACCCACTGCCACCTAAATAAAGCTCAGTTTTGTTTAAACACACAGACACACTAAATGATGTATTGTTTCCTTTTCCAAATTTACCTCTCATCTTTGTGCTATTAATTTCATATTTTTGTACACTTTTAAAAAGCACTTTCTCTTTTAATAAATAATGCATCAAAATTAGTTAACTCTATTCAATTATTTTGTGCATTTGTAATACCTTTCAAGATAGCATAATATAAAACAGTCAATAATATAGATGTGTAATGTGTTTCTGTGTGAGAAAAATGAAAGAAAGTTCTGACAGAGACAAATTAGGAAAAATTTTTAAAAAGCGTGGTTTTGCATACTGCCTCTGGCACCTGCTTGGCTGGGTGGCCTTGAATCCTGCTGTCTCTTCCTCCACCACAGATATTGTCAGTGCTCTGCATCATGAAGCGCTCACTGTGCTCGGGTGGGTTTGCAGTGGGTGCTTTCTTGGAATGTTTGAAATCAGGCTGCTTTCCTGTCTGCTGACACTTTTCCTTTTCGCTGCTGCTTCTTATCTGGCATATTCCTGGTCTTCTTTTCTTTTCTTTCTTTTTCATCTTAGTCTTCTTAAGGTCCATTGCCTCTGAATTTGGGGAAGAGCCTTGAGGCCCAAGGATTAGCCCACTTCTTTTCTCCTTCAAACCTTTATGTATTTCTTCTGGCCACTGTCTTTCATTGTCAGATGAGGGCCAGCCGTCCACCATGGTGATCTTTTTTTTTAATTGCCTTTAGACTGTTTATAAACTCTGGAGGCATATTCTGAAGTGTAATTTCATTGAAAGAGAGAGAGAATATGAATGAATGAGAATCTCTCATTTCTGATAAGACTTCTTTTTTAAATTAATTAATTAATTTTTTTTGGCTGTGTTGGGTCTTTATTGCTGTGCACGGGCTTTCTCTAGTTGTGGTGAGCGGGGGCTACTTTTGCTGTGGTGCGCGGGCTTCTCATTGCAGTGTCTTCTCTTGTTGCAGAGCACCAGCTCTAGGCATGCGGGCTTCAGTAGTTGTGGCACGTGGGCTCAGTAGTTGTGGCTCTTGGGCTCTAGAGCGCAGGCTCAGTAGTTGTGGTGCATGGGCTTAGTTGTTCCGTGGCATGTGGGATCTTCCCGGACCAGGGCTCGAACCCGTGTCCCCTGCATTGGCAGGTGGATTCATAACCACTGCGCCACGAGGGAAGTCCCTCTTATAAGACTTTTGACAGATAGGAATGGACAGTTAATTCCAGTACTTGAGAGAGTATAGGTGGTGTGTGGAGGAGGATACAGTGTGCATTATAATCATACTTAAAGCAGTATTAGTTCACAATTAGAACAAAAGGGATTTAATATAAACTTTAGTCAAATTACATTGACTTTAGGATCAATATGATTTCCCATTGTATAAATGCAATCCAAAGTATAATAATACTAAACATCACAAATACTTTGACTGAAAGTGGTCAGAAGGTTACTAATCTATAAAAAAGTCAGTTTTTAAATGATCTATTTCTTGACTTTTGTGAACATCTGAATAAGGCAGATGCCCAGTCCTAGCATCAGGGTTCCTCCCTCTTGACTTCCTTCCTTACCTCATTCTCTGCCTTTCACACCCAGTGGAAACTGGTTCGTAGTTTCTCTGCTACTGGCCTTTCCTTTGCTTTCCTGGGAGAGAGAAGACACTGTTCTTACAAGGTTTCCCTGACAAAGGGAGGGGGCGTCTCTGCTGTCAGAAACTTAAAGTGGCATCTCTTGGTTACTATGTAATTCTAAACATTAGTGAAGATCTAGTATGTAGATATTTTTGCTCTGTCTTAGTAATTTTGATTTCTTAAATGTGTTATATTCATGCTATTGTTATTGCTAGTAATAATAATCATATCTTAACAGTTACTGTAGAAAGTGGTAACTCTCCGGATAATCAAGAGATTATTATTGCTAATACATTTATTAAGTGTTTAAACTAGGCCAGGCATGTTAAATGCTTAACTCTTTTTTCTCTATTAATTGCCACAATAATCAGACAGAATAGGTATTATTGTTTTTCACTTTTTTTAGAGATAGGGAACCTGAAGTGTAGCTATTAAATGGGGGATCAAAGATTCTAATCCAGTTCATTCATGTTTTAAAAATGTAAAAGTTGTTACATATGGAAAAGTACACAGATTTAAAGTAATACTCAATGAATTTTCACAAAATAAATACACTTTTGTAACCAGAACCCCATAAGCCTGCTTGCACTTCTTTCTAGACACTCTTACCCCTCTTCTAAGGGTAACTACTATTCTGACTTCCATCACCCATTCAGTTTTTTTTTTTTAATTTTTAAATTTTATTTTATTTGTTTTTTTATACAGCAGGTCCTTATTAGTCATCAATTTTATACACATCAGTGTATACATGTCAATCCCAATCACCCAGTTCATCACACCACCAGCCCCACCTCCCCACCGCTTTCCCCCCTTGGCGTCCATATGTTTGTTCTCTAGATCTGTGTCTCAGTTTCTGCCCTGCAAACCAGTTCATCTGTACCATTTTTCTAGGTTCCACATATATGCGCTAACATACGATATTTGTTTTTCTCTTTCTGACTTACTTCACTCTGTATGACAGTCTCTAGATCCATCCATGTCTCTACAAATGACCCAATTTCGTTCCTTTCTATGGCTGAATAATATTCCATTGTATATATGTACCACATCTTCTTTATGTATTCGTCTGTCGATGGGCATGTAGGTTGCTTCCATGACCTGGCTATTGTAAATAGTGCTGCAATGAACATTGGGGTGCATGTGTCTTTTTGAATTATGGTTTTCTCTGGGTATATGCCCAGTAGTGGCATTGCTAGATCATATGGTAATTCAATTTTTAGTTTTTTAAGGAACCTCCATACTGTTCTCCATAGTGGCTGTATCAATTTACATTCCCACCAACAGTGCAAGAGGGTTCCCTTTTCTCCACACCCTCTCCAGCATTTGTTGTTTGTAGATTTTCTGATGATGCCCATTCTAACTGGTGTGAGGTGATACCTCATTGTAGTTTTGATTTGCATTTCTCTAACAATTAGTGATGTTGAGCAGCTTTTCATGTGCTTTTTGGCCATCTGTATGTCTTCTTTAGAGAAATGTCTATTTAGGTCTTCTGCCCATTTTTGGATTGGGTTGTTTGTTTTTTTTATGTTGAGCTGCATGAGCTGTTTATATAGTTTGGAGATTATTCCTTTGTCCATTGATTCGTTTGCAAATATTTTCTCCCATTCTGAGGGTTGTCTTTTCGTCCTGTTTATGGTTTCCATTGCTGTGCAAAAGCTTTGAAGTTTCATTAGGTCCCATTTGTTTATTTTTGTTTTTATTTCCATTACTCTAAGAGGTGGATCAAAAAAGATCTTGCTGTGATTTATGTCAAAGAGTGTTCTTCCTATGTTTTCCTCTAAGAGTTTATAGTGTCCGGTCTTACATTTAGGTCTCTAATCCATTTTGAGTTTATTTTTGTGTATGGTGTTAGGGAGTGTTCTAATTTCATTCATTTACATGTAGCTGTCCAGTTTTCCCAGCACCACTTATTGAAGAGACTGTCTTTTCTCCATTGCATATCCTTGCCTCCTTTGTCATAGATTAGTTGACCATATGTGTGTGGGTTTATCTCTCGGTTTTCTATCTTGTTCCATTGATCTATGTTTCTGTTTTTGTGCCAGTACCATATTGTCTTGATTACTGTAGCTTTGTAGTATAGTCTGAAGTCAGGGTGTCTGATTCCTCCAGCTCTGTTTTTTTTCCCTCAAGACTGCTTTGGCTATTCAGGGTCTTTTGTGTCTCCAAACAAATTTTAAGATTTTTTTTTCTAGTTCCGTAAAAAATGCCATTGGTTATTTGATAGGGATTACATTGAATCTGTATATTGCTTTGGGTCGTATAGTCATTTTCACAATGTTGCTTCTTCCAATCCAAGAACATGGTATATCTCTCCATCTGTTGGTATCATCTTTAATTTCTTCCACCAGTGTCTTATAGTTTTCTGCATACAGGTCTTTTGTTTCCCTAGGTAGGTTTATTCCTAGGTATTTTATTCTTTTGGTTGCAATGGTAAATGGGAGTGTTTCCTTAATTTCTCTTTCAGATTTTTCATCATTAGTGTATAGGAATGCAAGAGATTTCTGTGCATTAATTTTGTATCCTGCAACTTTACCAAATTCACTGATTACCTCTAGTAGATTTCTCATGGCATCTTTAGGATTCTCTATGTATAGTATCATGTCATCTGCAAACAGTGACAGTTTTACTTCTTCTTTTCCAATTTGTATTCCTTGTATTTCTTTTTCTTCTCTGTTTGCCGTGGCTAGGACTTCCAAAACTATGTTGAATAATAGTGGTGAGAGTGGACATCCTTGTCTTGTTCCTGATCTTAGAGGAAATGCTTTCAGTTTTTCACCATTGAGAATGAAGTTTGCTGTGGGTTTGTCATATATGGCATTTATTATGTTGAGGTAGATTCCCTCTATGCCCACTTTCTGGAGAGTTTCTATCATAAATGGGTGTTGAATTTTGTCAAAAGCTTTTTATGCATCTATTGAGATGATCATATGGTTTTTATTCTTCAATTTGTTAGTATGGTTTATCACATTGATTGATTTGCATATATTGACAAATCCTTGCATCCCTGAGATAAATCCCACTTGATCATGGTGTATGATCCTTTTAATGTGTTGTTGAATTCTGTTTGCTAGTATTTTGTTGAGGATTTTTGCATCTATATTCATCAGTGATATTGGTCTGTAATTTTCTTTTTTTGTAGTATCTTTGTCTGGTTTTGGTATCAGGGTGATGGTGGCCTCATAGAATGAGTTTGGGAGTGTTCCTTCCTCCGCAACTTTTTGGAAGAGTTTGAGAAGGATGGGTGTTAGCTCTTCTCTAAATGTTTGATAGAATTCACCTGTGAAGCCATCTAGTACTGGAATTTTGTTTGTTGGAAGATTTTTAATCACAGTTTCAATTTCATTACTTGTGACTGGTCTGTTTATATTTTCTATTTCTTCCTGGTTCAGTCTTGGAAGGTTATACCTTTCTAAGAATTTGTCCATTTCTTCCAGGTTCTCCATTTTATTGGCATAGAGTTGCTTGTAGTAGTCTCTTAGGATGCTTTGTATTTCTACGGTGTCTGTTGTAACTTCCCCTTTTTCATTTCTAATTTTATTGATTTGAGTCCTTTCCCTCTTTTTCTTGATGAGTCTGGCTAATGGTTTATCAATCTTGTTTATCTTCTGAAAGAACCAGCTTTTAGTTTTATTGATCTTTGCTATTGTTTTCTTTGTTTCTATTTCATTTAGTTCTGCTCTGATCTTTATGATTTCTTTCCTTCTGCTAACTTTGGGTTTTGTTTGTTCTTCTTCTTTCTCTAGTTCCTTTAGGTGTAAGATTAGATTGTTTATTTGAGATTTTTCTTGTTTCTTGAGGTAGGCTTGTATAGCTATAAACTTCCCGCTTAGAACTGCTTTTGCTGCATCCCGTAGGTTTTGGATCATCATGTTTTCATTGTCATTTGTCTCTAAGTATTTTTTGATTTCCTCTTTGATTTCTTAGTGATCTCTTGGTTATTTAGTAACGTATTGTTTAGCCTCCATGTGTTTGTGTTTTTTACGTTTTTTTCCCTGTAATTCATTTCTAATCTCATAGCGCTGTGGTCAGAAAAGATGCTTGATATGATTTCAATTTTCTTAAATTTACTGAGGCTTGATTTGTGACCCAAGATGTGATCTATCCTGGAGAATGTTCCGTGTGCACTCGAAAAGAGTGTGTAATCCGCTGTTTCTGGATGGAATGTCCTATAAATATTAATTAAATCTATCTGGTCTACTGTGTCATTTAAAGCTTCTGTTTCCTTATTTATTTTCATTTTGGATGATCTGTCCATTGGTGTAAGTGAGGTGTTAAAAGTCCCCCACTATTATTGTGTTATTGTCGATTTCCTCTTTTATAGCTGTTAGCAGTTGCTTTATGTATTGAGGTGCTCCTATGTTGGGTGCATATATATTTATAATTGTTATATCTTCTTCTTGGGTTGATCCCTTGATCATTATGTAGTGTCCTTCCTTGTCTCTTGTAACATTCTTTATTTTAAAGTCTATTTTATCTGATATGGGTATTGCTACTCCAGCTTTCTTTTGATTTCCATTTGCATGGAATATCTTTTTTCATCCCCTCACTTTCAGTCTGTATGTGTCCCTAGGTCTGAAGTGGGTCTCTTGTAGACAGCATATAGATGTGTCTTGTTTTTGTATCCATTCAGCAAGGCTGTGTCTTTTGGTTGGAGCATTTAATCCATTCACGTTTAAGGTAATTATCGATTGTATGTTACTATGACCATTTTCTTAATTGTTTTGGATTTGTTTTTGTAGGACTTTTTCTTCTCTTGTGTTTCCCACTTAGAGAAGTTCCATTAGCAGTTTTTGTAGAGGTGGTTTGGTGGTGCTGAATTCTCTTAGCTTTTGCTTGTCTGTAAAGCTTTTGATTTCTCCATCGAATCTGAATGAGATCCTTGCCAGGTAGAGTAATGTTGGTTGTAGGTTCTTCCCTTTCATCACTTTAAATATATCATACCACTCCCTTCTGGCTTGTAGAGTTTCTACTGAGAAATCAGCTGTTAACCTTACGGGAGTTCCCTTGTATGTTATTTGTCTTTTTTCCCTTGCTGCTTTCAGTAAGTTTTCTTTGTCTTTAATTTTTGCCAATTTGATTACTATGTGTCTTGGTGTGTTTCCTCTTGGGTTTATCCTGTATGGGACTCTCTGTGCTTCCTGGACTTGTGTGGCTATTTCCTTTCCCATGTTAGGGAAGTTTTGACTATAATCTCTTCAGATATTTTCTCGGGTCCCTTCTCTCTCTCTTCTCCTTCTTGGATCCGTATAATGCGAATGTTGTTGTGTTTAATGTTGTCCCAGAGGTCTCTTAGGCTGTCTTCATTTCTTTTCATTATTTTTCTTTATTCTGTTCCGCAGCAGTGAATTCCACCATTCTATCTTCCCGGTCACTTATCCATTCTTCTGCCTCGGTTATTCTGCTGTTGATCCCTTCTAGTGTAGTTTGCATTTCAGTTATTGTATTGTTCATCTCTTTTATGTTTGTTCTTTAATTCTTCTAGGTCTTTGTTAAACATTTCTTGCATCTTCTCCATCTTTGCCTCCATTCTTTTTCTGAGGTCCTGGATCATCTTCACTATCATTATTCTGAATTCTTTTTCTGGGAGGTTGCCTATCTCCACTTCATTTAGTTGTTTTTCTGGGGTTTTATCTTGTTCCTTCATCTGGTACATAGCCCTCTGCCTTTTCATCTTGTCTATATTTCTGCGAATGTGGTTTTTGTTCCTCAGGCTGCAGGAATGTAGTTCTTGCTTCTGCTGTCTGCACTCTGGTGGATTAGGCTATCTAAGAGGCTTGTGCAAGTTCCCTGATGGGAGGGACTGGTGGTGGGTAGAGCTGACTGTTGCTCTGGTGAGCAGAGCTCATTAAAACTTTAATCTGCTTGACTGCTGATAGGTGGGGCTGGGTTCCCTCCCTGTTGGCTGTTTGGGCTGAGGCAACCCAACACTGGCGCCTACCTGGGCTCTTTGGTGGGGCTAATGGCAGACTCTGGGAGGGCTCACGCCAAGGAGTACTTCCCAGAACTTCTGCTGCCAGTGTCCTTGTCCCCACGGTGAGCCACAGCCACCCCCCGCCTCTGCAGGAGACCCTCCAACACTAGAAGGTAGGTCTGGTTCAGTCTCCCCTGTGGTCACTGTTCCTTCCCCTGGGTCCCGATGAGTACAGTACTTTGTGTGTGCCTTCCAAGAGTGGAGTCTCTGTTTCCTGCAGTCCTGTTGAAGTCCTGCAATCAAATCCCACCAGCCTTCAAAGTCTGATTCTCTAGGAATTCCTCCTCCCTTTGCTGGACCCCCTGGTTGGGAACCTGATGTGGGGCTCAGAACCTTCACTCCAGTGGGTGGACTTCTGTGGTATAAGTGTTCTCCAGTCTGTGAGTCACCGACCCAGCAGTTATGGGATTTGATTTTACTGTGATTGCGCCCCTCTTACCGTCTCATTGTGGCTTTTCCTTTTTCTTTGGTTGTGGGGTATCTTTTTTTGGTGAGTTCCAGTGTCTTCCTGTTGATGATTGTCCAGCAGCTAGTTATGATTCTGGTGTTCTCGCAAGAGGGAGTGAGAGCACTTCCTTCTACTCTGCCATCTTGGTTCCTAATCCTCCACCCATTCAGTTTTAAAAGTAAATTAAAGATACTACAATTGAGATTTTTGCTAAGGTGTAGTACACAGGTTTTTCTCAATGTGGTTACATCCTAAGAAGCCATTGTAAGTTGAAAATACCGTTAAGTAGAAAATGCATTTAATAGACCTAGCCTACTGAACACCATAGCTTAGCTCAGCCTACCTTAAATGTACTCAGAACACTTACATTAGCCTCCAGTTGGGCAAAATCATCCAACACAAAGCCTGTTTTATAATAAAGTGTTGACTATCTCATGTAATTTATTGAATACTGTACTAAAAGTGTAAAACAGAATTGGTCGTATGAGTGCAGAATGGTTGTAAGTGTATCGGTTGTTTACCCTGATCATCTGGCTGACTGGGAGCTGTGGCTCACTGCCACTGCCCAGCCTCACAAGAGATTTATAAGATCAAAATTCAAAGTATAGTTTCTACTGAATGTGTATTGCTTTTGCAGTATCATAAGGTTGAAAAATTGTAAGTTGAACCATTGTAAATCAGGGATCATCTGTACTACACAGTTGGACCTCTGTATCTGTGGATTCCGTATCTGTGGATTCAACCAACTGTGGGTTGAAAATATTTGGGGAAGAAAAATTCCAGAAAGTTCTAAAAAGCAAAACTTGAATTTGCAGCACTGGCAACTATTTACATAGCATTTACTTTGTATTAGTTATTATAAGTAATCTGGAAGTCAATTAAAGTATATGGGAGGATGTGTGTAGGTTATATGCAAATACTACTCCATTTTACATAAGGGACTCCAGCATCCAAAGATTTTGGTATCTTTGGGGGTCCTGGAACCAATCCCCCTTATAAACCAAGGGGTGAATGACTGTACTTATTAAAGACTTGGTCATTATGGACTTTATTCCAGATGTGATGGAAAGCCACTGGAAGATTTTGAGCAAAAGAGTGATATCATGTGACTTAGGTTTAAAAGGATCACCCAGGCAACTGTGTAAAGAAGGAGCCAAGGATAAAAACAGAGATGAGTCAGGAATCTACTGAAATAAGCCATGTGAGAGAGGATGGTGGCTTACACTACAGTGGTATCAGTACTGTTGATGAGAAGCAGTTGTATTTTGGTTTATTTCATGCTTTGTAACTCTCACAGTGCTTTACTTGTTTTCTTTCATCCTCAGGGCTGGTTTTACCCCTGCTTACAAATAAGGAATCTTGAGGCTCTGAGAGGTTATGAACCTTGCACAAGGTTACTTAGTAAGGTAGAATCATGACTTTCATCATGTCTTTTGATTCTCAGTCCTGTGCTTTCTTCTAAGCTGTTACCGGAAATACATAGTCTTTTTAAAAAAACGTCTAATTCAAAGATTTGTAAGATTGAGGAAATTAAATGAAGAGCATGTACTAGTTTGTGATACTATATTAGTTATCTACTGCTGGATAACAGATGACCACAAACTTAGCAGTTTAAAAAAACACAAATTTATTATCTCAGTGTCAGTGGATCAGGAGTCTAGGCACAGCTTAGCTAGATTATGTGCTTCGGGTCTCACAAGGCTGCAGCCAACGTTGGGTTGGCTGAGGGCTGTGATCTCATCTGAGGCCTGATTGCTAGTTACTGTCAAGATCTTTTAATATTGCTTCTGGTGTGTGAGACGGGGACAAAAACGGTTGAAGTCATATAATGAAGTTTAGTATGTCAGCCATCTAACAAAAGGAGTTTTTGACTGTTTTTGCTGCCCAAAGGAAAGAATTCTATTAAAGAACGGTGCCCTTGTCTTTTTTCCCTGTAGGATCTCTCCCTTTTTACTTCAACTTTAGATGTATGTGCTTAGCATTTGGAGTGTTAAAAACTTGTTAATTCCATTCTATAAGAATCTTGGTATCCAGACGGTGTGTTGGTGGGTGTTATCTGGCTCCTCATTTTGCTGCCACTGCTAAACACACTAATTAGGCCTGTTAATGGTTATTTTCCATTTCACTTTTACTTCTGTTCTTAGTCCAGTGCCAGTGTGATATTTTGTAGCTTCTTTGACTGCTGAATTAAGAAAATTAACTTTGGAACCAACTTCTGGGTTCAGGGAAAAAAACACTTTGAACAGTGATCTGAATCTCCAGTCCTGTAGCTTTTCCAAATTTTACTGCAGTTTAGTTGATTATTCTGAACTAGTCTTCCATTTTATGACATACAGTGGAGGAAAGCAGACTTTAAAAAGCTGGTCTTGGTCCTCTCTTCCACTAATAAATTATTCTGTTAGTCTGTTTCTTTGTGCTTTCTGCTTTACTTATTTTAGAACTTCTGCTTACAAAATTGTCAGACTGGGTAATTCAAACCAACCCTCCCTTAAGGTCAATTAGAAAAACTGGAGGGAAAAAGTCTGTTTTGAAGGCACGTGTGAGCTAACAACGTACTGAAGAATTCCCAGGCCAAAGAGATTGCAGTTGTTACACACTGTTTTACACTAAAACAAATCTAAGTTGCTTGGTTGAGGCATAGCATGTAAAAGATGCACCTGGGATGTCTTGTGCCAGAGAACAGAAGACCAATCAAAGACTACTGGGGTCATGTGTAAATAATAGAGGAGTCAACACTGGACAATTTGACCATCAAAAAGAATGGTGATTAAAATGGATTAAAAACACATAAGATATATAAACTTCTATGAGTTCATAATGATACTCTTTAAAAATAGTTGGTAAACGGCAGGTTGATAGGGTAAAGGGAAAGAATCAAACATTAGTATGCCTTTTCTAAACCAGTTGTATTTCAGGGTAACTAAATAGTTGAATGAAGGAGAGTTGTTCCATATGGAATAATGATACCTAATAAATATAGAAGGAATGATGCAATTAGAAAAACCAACATTTTGTAATATCTAATGAAATAATTGATTGCAGCAAAGATCATAGCTTCCTGAACCATTAGGTAAGAAGTTGATAAGGAACTTTGTGCTGGATGGATCAGGCTGATGACACCTGAATCCACTGATTAATCTTAACATCACTAAAAGTGGGTGAAACAGACATTATATCCTTCCCAGTGTGATGTAATCAGAAGTATAAAACCCCACCCTTAAGATCTAATCTTACCAAAGAAAATTGAACCTGAATCTATTTAAGCTTTTCTGACTGCCAGTTTATAGGGAATACAAGGGGTGAATAAATATTTTAAATGACACCATAAAGACATAATAAACCGAATTTAGAATGTTAGAAATTCTACAAAAAAATCCACTTTTTAAAGTAAGTGAAACATGAAAAAAAGGAGGGAGAACTGTTATAAATGTTAAAAAACTTAGGAATCATATCAGCCAAATGAAGTTGTTGGACCTTGTTTATATTTTGATTCAAATAAACTGGTTACAAAAACACAATTTTTGTGACTATCTGGGAAAAGTGAACATGGATAGGGTATTAGACAGGTTTAAGAAGTTCTTGATTTTATTAAGTACAATAATGGTATTGTGGGGTTTTTTTTTAACATCTTTATTGGAGTGTAATTGCTTTAAAATGGTGTGTTAGTTTCTGCTTTATAACAAAGTGAATCAGCTATACATATACATATATCCCCATATCTCCTCCCTCTTGCGTCTCCCTCCCACCCTCCCTATCCCACCCCTCTAGGCAGTAACAAAGCACTGAGCTGATCTCCCTGTGCTATGTGGCTGGTTCCCACTAGCTATCGATTTTACATTTGGTAGTGTATATATGTCCATGCCACTCTCTTTGTCCCAGCTTACCCTTCCCCCTCCCTGTGTCCTCCAGTCCATTCTCTACGTCTGCGTCTTTATTCCTGTCCTGCCCCTAGGTTCTTCGGAGCGTTTTTTTTTTTTTTTTTTTTTTTAGGTTCCATATATATGTGTTTGCATACGGTATTTGTTTTTCTCTTTCTGACTTCACTCTGTATGACACACTCTAGGTCCATCCACCTCACTACAAATAACTCAATTTTGTTTCTTTTTATGGCTGAGTAATATTCCATTGTATATATGTGCCACATGTTCTTTATCCATTCATCTGTGGATGGACACTTAGGTTGCTTCCATGTCCTGGCTATTGTAAATAGAGCTGTGATGAGCATTGTGGTACATGACTCTTTTTAAATTATAGTTTTCTGAGGGTATATGCCCAGTAGTGGGATTGCTGGGTTGTATGGTAGTTCTAATTTCATTCTTTTACATGTAGCTGTCCAGTTTTCCCAGCACCACTTACTGAAGAGGCTGTCTTTTCTCTATTGTATATTCTTGCCTCCTTTATCAAAAATAAGGTGACCTGGGACAATAAAGTCAGCCTTCTCACAGACATGGACTAAGTGGCCCTTAGGGTGTAAGTTTTTCATCATAAGAAAAAGTCCTAGGATTTACAGAAGTGGAGAGAGGAAGCCAGCAGATGTGAAGCCCACAAGGTCCATGAAACGCCGCTCTCGAAATCGTCCTGCTTGGCCTGAGGAACTTGTGCCTTGAGGAGGGATGGGCCAGGCTGGGGCTGGCGGACAGCTGCTGCCCAACCCCAGTGAACACAGTGCTTTCATGGGGTGTTCAGCTCATGTGTGGAGGTGGAATAAGAGACTGAAAGGAGTTTTTTCAACTTTAAGGTAAATTAAAATCACACTTGGAAAAAAAAAATAAGGTGACCATACGTATGTGGGTTTATCTCTGGGCTTTCTGTCCTGTTCCATTGATTTATATTTCTGTTTTTGTGCCAGTACCAAACTGTCTTAATTACTGTAGCTTTGTAGTATAGTCTGAAGTCTGGGAGCCTGATTCCTCCAACTCCGTTTTTCTTTTTCAAGATTGCTATGGCTATTCAGGATCTTTGGTGTTTCCCTACAAATTGTGAAATTTTTTGTTCTAGTTCTGTGAAAAATGCCTTTGGTAGTTTGATAAAGATCACATTGAATCTGTAAATTGCTTTGGGTAGTATAGTCATTTTCACAATGTTGATTCTTCCAATCCAAGAACATGGTATATCTCTCCATCTATTTGTATCATCTTTAATTTCTTTCATCAGTGTCTTATAGTTTTCTGCATACAGGTCTTTTGTCTCCTTAGGTAGGTTTATTCCTAGGTATTTTATTCTTTTGGTTGCAATGGTAAATGGGAGTGTTTCCTTAATTTCTCTTTCAGATTTTTCATCATTAGCGTATAGGAATGCAAGAGATTTCTGTGCATGAATTTTTGTATCCTGCTACTTTACCAAATTCATTGATTACCTCTAGTAGTTTTCTGGTAGCATCTTTAGGATTCTCTATGTGTAGTATCATGTCATCTGCAAACAGTGACAACTTTACTTCTTCTTTTCCGATTTGGATTCCTTTTATTTCTTTTTCTTCTCTGATTGCTGTGGCTAAAACTTCCATAGCTATGTTGAATAATAGTGGTGAGAGTGGACAGCTTTGTCTTGTTCCTGATCTTAGAGGAAATGGTTTCAGTTTTTCACCATTGAGAATGATGTTGGCTGTGGGTTTGTCATATAAGCCCTTTCTTATGTTGAGGTAAGTTCCCTCTATGCTTACTTTCTGGAGGGTTTTTATCATAAATGGGTGTTGAATTTTGTCGAAAGCTTTTTCTGCGTCTATTGACGTGATCATATGGTTTTTCTCCTTCAATTTGTTAGTATGGTTTATCACATTGATTGATTTGCGTATATTGAAGTATCCTTGCATTACTGGGATAAACCCCACTTGATCATGGTGTATGATCCTTTTAATGTGCTGTTGGATTCTGTTTGCTAGTATTTTCTTGAGGATTTTTGCATCTATGTTTATCAGAGTTATTGGCCTGTAGTTTTCTTTTTTTTTTTTTTTTTGAGTATGATTTTTTTTTTTTTAAACTTTGAAGTGGGTAATACAGTGTTGTTATTAATTAATTAAATAATTTTTTTTTATGGCTGTGTTAGGTCTTCGTTTCTGTACAAGGGCTTTCTCTAGTTGTGGCAAGCGGGGGCCACTCTTCATCGCGGTGCGCGGGCCTCTCACTATCGCGGCCTCTCTTGTTGTGGAGCACAGGCTCCAGACGCGCAGGCTCAGTAATTGTGGCTCACGGGCCCAGCTGCTCCGCGGCATGTGGGATCTTCCCAGACCAGGGCTCGAACCCGTGTCCCCTGCATCAGCAGGCAGATTCTCAACCACTGCGCCACCAGGGAAGCCCTGTAGTTTTCTTTTTCTGTGACATCTTTGTCTGGTTTTGGTATCAGGGTGATGGTGGCCTCGTAGAATGAGTTTGGGTGTGTTCCTCCCTCTGCTATATTTTGGAAGAGTTTGAGAAGGATAGGTGTTAGCTCTTCTCTAAATGTTTGATAGAATTCGCATGTGAAGCCATCTGGTCCTGGGCTTTTGTTATTGGAAGATTTTTAATCACAGTTTCAATTTCAATGCTTGTGATTGGTCTGTTTATATTTTCTATTTCTTCCTGGGTCAGTCTCGGAAGATTGTGCTTTTCTAAGAATTTGTCCATTTCTTCGTGGTTGTCCATTTCATTGACCTGTAGTTGCTTGTAGTAATCTCTCATGGTCCTTTTTCTTTCTGCAGTGTCAGTTGTTACTTCTCCTTTCTCATTTCTAATTCTGTTGATTTGAGTCTTCTCCCTTTTTTTCTTGGTGAGTCTGGCTAATGGTTTATCACTTTTGTTTATCTTCTCAAAGAACCAACTTGTAGTTTTACTGATCTTTGCTACTGTTTCCTTCATTTCTTTTTCATTTATTTCTGATCTGATCTTTATGATTTCTTTCCTTCTGCTAACTTTGGGGGGTTTTTGTTCTTCTTTCTCTAATTGCTTTAGGTGTAATGTTAGGTTGTTTATGTGAGATGTTTCTTGTTTCTTGAGGTCGGATTGTATTGCTGTAAACTTCCCTCTTAGAACTGCTTTTGCTGCATCCCATAGATTTTGGGTCGTCATGTTTTCATTGTCATTTTTTTCTAGGTATTTTTTTATTTCCTGTTTGATTTCTTCAGTGATCTCTTGGTTATTTAGTAGTGTGTTGTTTAGCCTCCATGTGTTTGTATTTTTTACAGATTTTTTCCTGTAGTTGGTATCTAGTCTCATAGCATTGTGGTCGGAAAAGATACTTGATACGATTTCAATTTTCTTAAATTTACTGAGGCTTGATTTGTGACCCAAGATATTATCTGTCCTGGAGAATGTTCCATGAGGCCTTGAGAAGAAAGTGTGTTCTGTTGTTTTTGGATGGAATGTCCTATAAATATCAGGTAAGTCCATCCTGTTTAATGTATTTTTTAAAGCTTGTGTTTCCTTATTTATTTTCATTTTGGATGATATGTCCATTGGTGAAGGTAGGGTGTTAAATTCCCTTACTATGATTGTGTTACTGTCAATTTCCCCTTTTATGGCTGTTAGCATTTGTCTTATGTATTGAGGTGCTCCTTGTTGGGTACATAAATATTTACAATTGTTATATCTTCTTCTGGAATTGATCCCTTGATCATTATGTAGTGTCCTTCTTTGTCTCTTGTAACAGTCTTTATTTTAAAGGCTATTTTGTCTGATATGAGAATTGCTACTCTAGCTTTCTTTGGATTTCCATTTGTATGGAATATCTTTTTCCATCCCCTCATTTTCAATCTGTATGTGTCCCTAGGACTGTAGCGGGTCTCTTGTAGACAGCATATATATGGGTCTTGTTTTTGTATCCATTCAGCCAGTCTGTGTCTTCTGGTGGGAGCATTTAATCCATTTCCATTTAAGGCAGTTATCAATATGTGTGTTCCTTTTACCATTTTCTTAATTATTTTGGGTTTGTTATTGTAGGTCTTTTCCTTCTCTTGTGTTTCCTGCCTAGAGAAGTTCTTTTAGCATTTGTTGTAAAGCTGGTTTGGTGGTGCTGAATTCTTTTAGCTTTTGCTTGTCTGTAAAGGTTTTAATTTCTCCGTCAAATCTGAATGAGATCCTTGCTGGGTAGAGTAATCTTGGTTGTAGGTTTTTCTCTTTCATCACTTTAAATATGTCCGGCCACTCCCTTCTGGCTTGCAGAGTTTCTTCTGAAAGATCAGCTGTTAACCTTATGGGGATTCCCTTGTATGTTATTTGTTGTTTTTCCCTTGCTGCTTCTAATATTTTTTCTTTGTAGTTAATTTTTGACAGTTTGATTAATATGTGTCTTGGCATGTTTCTCCTTGGGTTTATCCTGTATGGGTCTCTCTGCGCTTCCTGGACTTGATTGACTCTTTCCTTTCCCATATTAAGGACGTTTTCAACTATAATCTCTTCAAATATTTTCTTAGTCCCTTTCTTTTTCTCTTCTTCTTCTCGGACCCCTATAATTCATATGTTTGTGCGTTTAATGTTGTCCCAGAATTCTCTGACACTGTCCTCAATTCTTTTCATTCTTTTTTCTTTATTCTGCTCTGCGGTAGTTATTTCCATTATTTTATCTTCCAGGTCACTTATCTGTTCTTCTGCTTCAGTTATTCTATTGATTCCTTCTAGAGAATTTTTAATTTCATTTAATGTGTTGTTATCACTGTTTGTTTGCTTTTTAGTTCTTCTGGGTCCCTGTTAAACATTTCTTGTGTTTTCTCCATTCTGCTTCCAAGATTTTGGATCATCTTTACTATCATTACTCTGAATTCTTTTTAGGTAGACTGCCTATTTCCTCTTCATTTGTTTCATCTCCTGGGTTTTTACCTTGCTTGTTCATTTGCTGTGTGTTTCTCTGTCTTCTCATTTTGCTTAACTTGCTGTTTTTGGGGTCTCCTTTTTGCAGGCTGCAGGTTCGTAGTTCCTGTCGTTTTTGGTGTCTGCCCCCAGTGGCTAAGGTTGGTTCAGTGAGTTGTGTAGGCTTCCTGGTTGAGGGGACTGTGTTCTGGTGAATGAGGCTGGACTTTGTCTTTCTGGTAGGCAGGACCGCGTCCGGTGGTATGTTTTGTGGTGTCTGTGACCTTATGATTTTAGGCTGCTTCTCTGCTAATGGGTGGGGTTGTGTTCCTGTCTTGCTAGTTGTTTGGCCTAGGGTGTCCAGCACTCTGGCCTGCTGGTCGTTGAGTGGAGCTGGGTCTTAGCATTGAGATGGAGATCTCTGGGAGAGCTTTCGTTGTTTGATATTTCGTGGAGCCATGAGGTTTCTGGTGGGCCAATGTCCTGAACTCGGCTCTCCCACATCAGAGGCACAGGCCTGACACCCAGCCAGTGCACCAAGACCCTTTCATCCACATGGCTCAGGAGAAAAGGGAGGAAATAAAAAGAAAAATAATAATAAAATAAAATAAATTTATTAAAATTAAAAAAATTATTAAAAATTAAAAGAAATGTCATAAGAAAAAGAAAGAAGAGAGCATCCAAACCAATGAACAAATCAACCAATGATAACAAGCACTAAAATTATTCTAAAAAAAAAAAAGGGACAGACAGAACCATAGGACAAATGGTAAAAGCAGAGTTATACAGACATAGTCACACAAGGAAGCATACAGGTACACACACAAAAAGAGAAAAAGGAAAAAACTATATATATCTATATATAAAAAAAAAGGAAGAGAGCAACCAAATCAATAAAGAAATCTACCAATGATAATAAACTGTGAATTCTAAACTGAGAAAAACATAAAACCAGAAACAAATTAGTTGCAGAAAGCAAACCCCAAGTCTACAGTTGCTCCCAACGTCCACTGCCTCAATTTTGGGATGATTCATTGTCTATTCAGGTATTCCCCAGATGCAGGGTACATCAAGTTGATTTGGAGATTTAATCTGCTGCTCCTGAGGCTGCTGGGAGAAATTTCCCTTTCTCTTCTTTGTTCACACAGCTCCCTGGATTCAGCTTTGGATTATGGCCCCGCCTCTGCTTGTAGGTCACCTGAGGGCCTCTGTTTTTCACTCAGACAGGATGGGGTTAAATTAGCAGCTGATTAGGGGACTCTGGCTCACTAGGCTGGGGGTAGGGAGGGGTATGGTATGCGGGGCAAGCCTGTGGCAGCAGAGGCTGGCGTGACGTTGCAACAGCCTAAGTGTTCCATGTGTTCTCCAGGGGAAGTTGTCCCTGGATCATCAGACCCTGGCAGTGGCAGGCTGCACAGGCTCCCGGGAAGGGAGGTGTGGATAGTGACCTGTGCTTGCACACAGTCTTCTTGGTGGCTGCAGCAGCAGCCTTAGCAGTTCACACCCATCTCTGGTGTCCGCGCTGATTGCCAGCGGCTTGCATCTGTCTCGAGCTCATTTAGGTGGTGCTATGAATCTCCTCTCCTCACACACCCCAAAACAATGGTCTCTTGCCTCTTATGCAGTTCCAGACTTTTTCCCGGACTGCCTCCTGGCTAGCTGTGGCGCCCTAGCCCCCTTCAGGCTGTGTTCACGCAGCCAACCCCAGTCCTCTTCCTGAGATCTGACCTCCGAAGCCCAAGCCTCAGCTTCAGCCCCCACCTGCCTTGGCGGGTGAGCAGACAAGCCTCTCAGGCTGGTGAGTGCTGGTCGGTACCAATCCTCTGTGCGGCAGTCTCTCCGCTTTGCCCTCTGCACCCCTGTTGCTGTGCTGTCCTCCGTGGCTCCAAAGTTTCCCCCACCGCCACCCCCTGTCTCCACCAGTGAAGGGGCTTCCTAGTGTGTGGAAACTTTTCCTCCTTCACAGCTCCCTTCCAGAGGTGCAGGTTGTGTCCCTATTCTTTTTTTTTTTTTAAACATCTTTATTGGAGTATAACTGCTTTACAATGGTGTGTCCCTATGCTTTTGTCTCTGTTTTTTCTTTTTTCTTCTGCCCTACCTACCCAGGTACGTGGGGAGTTTGTTGCGTTTTGGGAAGTCTGAGGTCTGCCAGCATTCAGTAGGTGTTCTGTAGGAGTTGTTCCACATGTAGATGTATTTCTGATGTATTTATGGGAAGGAAGGTGATCTCCACGTCTTACCCCTCCTCCATCTTGAAGGTCTCTCTGTGGGTTTGTTTTAAAAAGCCCTTATCTGTTAGGATATATACTGAAGTATTTTTGCAGGATAAATGCTTCATGAGGTGAATATGAAATAAAATAGACCTTGCATAGATTGCAGCCCAGCTTCCAGTTGTCTGGGCAGCCAAAAACATGAAAATTTCTGACATTGCATTTTAGGTTGCTTATATCCCCATGTGCCTGACAGAAGCAAATAGAAATATTCTCAAGCAGAAGATAACATTATTCTAGGTCTCAAATTATTTGTATAAAATGTTTTTCAAATGTAACGTTAACCCAATAGAGTTTATAGAATACCATACTCTACAACCAAAGAATTCACATTCTTTTCAAGCACATGGAATGTTTACAAAAACTGAATAAGAAGTGAAATCTTACTGTTCTTTTACCACAGTGCAGTTAAACTAGAAATCAATAAAATAACATAACTAGTAATTCCCCTGGATAATGCAGATGAATTTCTTAATGTCCTCAGGGTAGGGACTTCTTAAAACAGGATACAGAATGCATAGGTATAAAGGGAAAGATTGATAAAGATTGACTTGAGAAATTTAGAAAGCATTTTCATTACCTAGATCAGGGATTGGCAAACTTTTTTCTGTAAAGGGCCAATTACTCTGGCACTACTGTCTTTGTCCCAACTACTCACCTCTTCCCTTGTAGCATGAAAGTGAACAAAGGACAATATTTTAATGATGTGTAATAAATAATAAGTGAAACTTTATATACAAAAATAGATAGTGGGCCAGAATTGGCATATGTACCATAGTTTGCGGCTGTTCGACATAGATCATCAAATAATGAGAAGGTACGTCTCACCATGGGAGAAGATATTTGCAATACATATAACTGACAATGGACTTGTATCCATAATGAACTCCTGCAAATCAATATGAAAAAGACCAACAATCCAGTTTAAAAAATTTGCAGGAGACTTGAATAGGTACTTTTCTAAAGAGGAAATCCAAATGTCCAGTAAACATATGTTAATATGCTAAGCTTTGTTAGTTATCAGAGACATGCAAATTGAAACCACAACAAGGTTACATTAAATAGCAACTAGACTCACTTAAAGACTGACAAAACTAAGCATTTATGAGCTTGTGGAGCAACAGGGGCTCTCATACCCTATAATGTTGATGATATGCATACTCTGACCAAGCAGTTCTCCTAGATTTATTCTCATATGAACTAAAAGACGTGTAATAATGTTCATTAAACTCGTAATATTCATAATTGTCCCAAACTGCAGACAACACAAGTGTCCTTTAACAATAGAATGGATGAAACTGGTTAATTCATAAACTGGAATATTAGACAACAATGAAAAGGAGCAGGCAGCTACATTCTACAATATGTTTGAACCTCACTAATATAATGTTGAGCAACAGAAGCCAGTCGCAAAAGAATGTACATTATATGATTCTAATTATATAAAGTTCTGAAATAAGCAAAATGAAATAATAGTTATTTTAGTATAATACTATGTATTATATATAATATAATAAAAAATTTAATATAATAATAGGGATGCGTAGTTGGCTGGTAAGAGTGAAAAGACAAGTTAAAAGACAGAGATGATTTTCATGAAAGTCAGGATTGAAAAGTCTCAGCAACTTCAGCTTTTAAGGAGGATGTATTTAGTTGAGGCAGGCCAGTGATTCCACAGTAATAAACAAGGTAAAACTGGGTAAGTTTCAAAACTCCTGTTTTTAAAAGTCTCAGAAAATGGAAGCTGTTTGGGGACCAGAGGTGATTAATCTTATTTATCTTTGTATCTCCCACAGATCTTGGTGCCCTGCCTTTCACATACGTAGTTCAATTAATAATGAATGAATGAAAACAGAGTGAGAGGGAAAAGGCACATATCTGGAATGGAAGATGGAGAAAAATGTTTGCTCTTTACCGTAGTCAAAGTTTAAGGAGAAAGGACTATATTATCTGGGTACCCAAGGGAGAGAGACTTGTCACACTGTATCCTTCATAGAGCCTAAGATACTATGCTATAAGAATTTGATGTTCTTGTTTAAGTCATCTATTAAATATGTATGTATATGATATATGATATGCATTTTAAAACACACCCATTATTTATAATGCTTTGGGACATGAAATTTTTCTGTCTTGTAGTCTTACCTCTTCTTATCTTTTGTACTTTTCTCATAATGAAATTTTCAGGAAGCTGTTGATGCTGGTTTGTTACCTTTGGAATCCTAGAACTTTAGCACAGGAAAAGACCTTATACAGAATTTGCTATTTCCTCATGATTAGATTGAGGTTTTACGTTTTGACAAGAATATCACAGAAGTGATCTTGTATCCTTCTGATTGTGTCATATTGGGATGTACATAGTATTGCTGTGTCTTGTTGCTAGTGATGTTAATCTTAATCTCTTGGTTAAGCTGTTGGCTACTGGGTTTCTCCACTTTTTATTTTCCCTTTGTAATTGTTAAGTATTTTGGAGATACTACATCATTATGCCGTTTCTTAGACTTTCACGTCTGATTTTGGCATTCATTGGTGGATCTTGGCTGCAGCAATGATTACTGTGATGTTTATTAATTGTGCCATTTGTATTTCCTTCATTCCTTCTACATTTATCATTGGAATTATGTAAAGAACTCTCCCTCTTTTATTTATTCATGCCAATAAGAACTCTTGGATATTTATTTTATTCTATGGGTTATAATCCAATGCTGTTATTACTTTGTTGCTCAGATTGTTCCAGTGTTAGCCATTGAGAGTTCCTTCTGGTTGGCTCCTGTGTCTTTTTGACATGCCCCATCTTTTTTCAAGCACTTCCTTGTTTGCTGCCATCATAAGTAGTTCAAGGATCATTTTGTATTTTCTGTTGGAGAGTGATATTTAGAAACTCAGATCTGGGTGTTAAGTGTGCTCTCTGCTACTGAGGTGATGGATGTTGATGATGTGGTTTTTATTTGGGAGTGCTGGATATAATTTTTTTTTTTTTTTAATAAAGCAACACTGTCTTATTTGTTATGTGAACTGGATGCTATTTCAAGTATTACTTCACCAGTTTTGTGTGTTTATTGGCTATATAAGAAAGATTTATTTATTTATTTATTTATTTATTGGCTGTGTTGGGTCTTCGTTTCTGTGCGAGGGCTTTCTCCAGTTGCGGCGAGTGGGGGCCACTCTTCATCGCAGTGTGCGGGCCTCTCCCGTTGTGGAGCACAGGCTCCAGATGCGCAGGTTCAGTAGTTGTGGCTCATGGGCTTAGTTGCTCCGCGGCATGTGGGATCTTCCCAGACCAGGGCTCAAACCCGTGTCCCCTGCACTGGCAGGCAGATTCTTAACCACTGTGCCACCAGGGAAGCCCTGGATATAATGTTGTTTGTCCATGTTTCTTGGTGCTTATGTGTGAGAGCTTTTGTAAGGCAGTGCTTCCCAATCCTTTTCATGTCATGGTACATGCTGAAAATGGTGTTTTTCCAGCATGTTGAAGTAAACTGGAGGAGATTGGAAGCCCGGAGTAAAGCTGCTCAAGTCAAAGGTTACCCTTCTGGAACCACTTGAAGGGCACAAGAGAAGAGCAGCTCCTACCTAGGGTACATTCATCAGAGTAGAATTGCTAGTTACAGGGAATATATATGACTCTCCATGGTGGTTGTAGCAATTCACACTCCCACCTAGAGCGTTATTATTTTTGCCAGTAACATTTTTCCTAATACTTGCCTTTATGAAACTTTATTTATTTTTTAAATTTATTTTGGTTGCACTGGATCTTAGTTGCAGCAGGCAGGCTCCTTAGTTGCAGCACATCTGCTTATTAGTTGTGGCCAGTGGGCTCCTTAGTTGCAGCTCACGGGTTCCTTAGTTGTGGTATGCGAACTCTCAGTTGCGGCATGCATGGGGATCTAGCTCCCTGACCAGGAATTGAACCCAGGCCTGCTGCATTGGGAGCTTGGAATCTTAACCACTGCGCCACCAGGAAAGTCCCATGAAACTTTAAATTATTTGCCAATAAATAGATATAAGATCACTTTCAGTCATGATTCTGTCAGTTGTCAAATTAGCTATCCCTCCCACTTTTAAATCACTTACACATTTGAAAAGCAAGTCCTCTGTGTCTTTACAAAAGTAACCGATAAAAATGTCTAACAGGATAGAGCCATACAGAAGAAACCTATAATACTTTACCTTTCTGTCAGTGGTTTTAATGCTGGAATCTTGATGAATTATGATTATGATTATCCTAATCTAGTAACCTTCTTTTAGTTTGTTATTAGTAGCTCAGTCTAAGCTGGGTCCTAATTACTACCACATCCCTTTTGGTAAACATTTTATAACAGGTTTATTGAGGTATAACTTACTACATACCATAAATTTATGATACAAAGATTCAAGGTGTTTCAAATGGCAATTCTAACTTCTAAATTATTAGTGAATTTATCAATTGTGCCACCATCACCATGATCCACTTCTAGAACACTTCCATCATCACAGAAACTTCCCTCATGCTTAATTGTAGTCATTCCACTCTCACTCTGTGACACAACTTCTGACCTTCTTTCTGTTTCTCTTGTTTTGCTTTTTATACATATTTCATATAAATGGAATCATAACATATGTAGAATTTTGTGTTTGTATACTTTCACTTAGCTTAATGTTTTTGAGGTTAACTCATGTAGTTGCATGCCTTGGTAGTTCATTCCTTTTTGTAGAGCTGATTTATGTTTTATTGTATGGATATACCATATTTTCTTTATCCATTTGCCAGCTGATAGACATTCGGACTGTTTCCAATTTTTGGCAGGTATGAATAGTGCTGTTAGGGATGATTGTGTACAAGTCTTTGTGTGGACATATGTCTTTATTTTTCTTGGATAAATAAACTACAAGTGGAATCTCTGAGTCCATCATAAGTGTTTACCTTTTTAAGAAACTGTCAAACTCTTTTCAAAAGTGGCTTTACCATTTCACATTCCCATCAGCAGTGTGTGTGAGAATTCTGTTTTTGCCACATCCTCATCAGCACTTGGTATTGTCAGTCTTTTGATTATAGTCTTTCTAGTGGGTTATGTAGTGATGTCGCTTTGTGGTTTAAAGTTGAATTTCACTAATCACTAATGATGCTGAGCATCTTTTCAAATGAAAACTTTCCATTAATATGTATTCTTTGCTGAAGTGCTCATTTCTTAACTGTGTTGTTCATCTTCTTATTGAGTTTTTATTTTTTTTTTTATATATTTCAGATAGAAGTACTTTATCAAATGTATGTTTTGCAAATATTTTCTCTCAGTCTGTGACTTCCCTTTTCATTTTCTTAATGGTATGTTTAAAAGAGCAAAAGTGTTTAGTTTTTATGAAGCCCAGTTTGTAAATTTTTTCCTAAATTTTTTTGTGGATTTTTCATAGTTTTATCTCTTATATTTAGTCTACTCAAATTTCAGGTGACTTTTATGTTTGATGTGAGATTATGGTCTAAGTTTGTTTTTGAATATGGATATCATCCAACTATTCTAGCAGCATTTGTTGAAAATTTTCCTCATTGCCTTGGCACTTGTGTTTATAATAAGTCTTGAAATCAGGTAGTATCAGTCTTCCAACTTTATTCTTCTTTGCAAAATTGTTTTGTCTATTTTGGGTTCTTTCATTTCCATATAAATATTAGGATTAGCTTGTAAATTTTCTCTAGGACTGGTACTGTTTTATTTTTAAATGTTTGATAAAATTTACCTATGATAAATGGTACCTGTTTTTCTCATTGTATAAAGATTTTAAGTTACTAATTCAGTTTCTTTACTTGTTTTAGTTCTACTGAGGTTTCCTTTTTCTTTAGACCCTTTCATCATTTTTTAGGAATTTGTCCATTTTTGTCTACACTGTCTGGTTTTGGGCATAAAATTATTCATACTGTTCCATTACAATTATTTTAATTTCTGTAGAATAAGTGTTAATTTTGGTAATGTGTGTTCTCTTTCTTGCTCTCCCTCTACCTCTCTTGCTCTCACACTGTTTGGTTAGTCTAGCTAAATGTTTGCCAATTTTGTTGATCTTTTAAAAGTACCAACTTTTGGATTCATTGGCTTTCTCTGTCATTTTTCTGTTTTATATTTTATGGATTGTTGCCCTGATCTTTATTATTTCCTTCCCTGTACTTTCTTTGGGTTTTATTGCTCTTCTTATTCTGGCTTCTTGAGGTGGAAGCTTATATTATATCGTTTTAGATCTTTCTGGCTAGTGAAAACATTTAAAAGTATAAATTTCTCTATTAAAGCACTGTTTAGCTGCTTCTCATAAATTTTGTTATGTTGTATTTTTGTTTTCATTTGATTCAAGGTATTTTCTAATTTTCTTCATTATTTCTTTTTTGACCCATGAGTTATTTAGAAGTGTGTTGTTCAATTTCCATATGTTTGGGAATTTCTGAAATTTCTCTCTGTTGGTGATTTCCAGTATAATTCTGTTATGGTCAGAGACTATTCTTGTATGTTTTCAGTGTTTTAAAAAATTTAGTAAGACTTGTTTTATAGTCTAACACAGGGATTGGCAAACGGTAGCCCACCCATAAGCCAGCTTTAGCCTGTGGACTTTTTTTTTTAATGACCTGCAAGGTAACAATGGTTTTTACATTTTAAAGGGTACTTACATTTTAAAGATACAGAGGTTATTATATAATGATAAAGGTGCTAGGCCATCAGAAAGATGTAACAATTGTAAATATTTATGTGCCCAACACCAGAACACCTAAATATATAAAGCAAAAACTAACAGACTAAAAGGAGAAATGAACAGCAATACAGTTATAGCTGGGTACTTTACTGTTCCACTCTCAACAAAGGATAGATCATCCAGATAAAGAATCATTAAGGAAACAGCAGATTTGAATAGACATTGTAGACTAAATGGACCTAACAAACATATACAGAACATTCTGTCCAACAATAGCAGAATACACATTCTTCTCAATTGTACATGGAACATTTTCTAGGATACACCATGTTACCCACAAAACCTTCAATCTTAGCAAATTTAAGAAGACTGAAATAATAATCTACTCTGACCACAGTGGCAAGAAACTAGATATCAATAACAAGAGGATGCTGTCTGTCCTACTTTTGAAATCAGGCCTGGGTGAAAGAGCACTTCTGACTTACTGTGATCATGCTCACAAGTACCCTTCCTGTTCGTTTTGTTAGCATTAAAATCAACACTATTTATTTGGAATAGCTACAACAGTGTTTTCCACTGTACTTCATTTGCAAAAGCTGAGAATAGCCTTCCCTACTTTTTGCAAAGAATTAATATTCCATATTGGATTCTCAAAGACTTTGATATGGTGAATCTATAAAACCTAGAAATTGTCTTTCATCCTTTCGTGACTGTGGCCTGAGTTCCCAACCCCCTCCCATTTTTTA
This sequence comes from Balaenoptera borealis, assembly GCF_965194805.1. NCBI lineage: Eukaryota > Metazoa > Chordata > Mammalia > Artiodactyla > Balaenopteridae > Balaenoptera > Balaenoptera borealis. The sequence continues at coordinate 134,975,840 of NC_138866.1, read as the reverse complement.
GATGAAACTCTTAGCACAATTTCAGTTATTTACACATTCAGCATCTCTTGAGTATGTATGTTGAGCCATCAACCCTCACAGCTGATTCAGTAACCAGCTTCCTGCTATCATTCACACTTACTAATTATACTGTCATGGTGACAATGTGGAGGAAACAAGTTTCCATGTGTGTCTGGGAAGCATTATCCATTTGTACATTTTTTTATACTCTGATTCTGTAACATTTCTGAGTTCTGTTTTTGTTTTACAGAAAAATAAATAAATAGCAGTGATAAAGCAATCAGAAGACAAGAGGTTTACTCTCAATACTTGGGGTTGTCTGACCTCTGGCCAGTAGTCCTACATGGCCAAATTAATTTACTAGAGTAATAAGTTTTCAAAAGCCAATTTTTTTCAATGTTTTTTCTGTATGAAACTGCCAATATCATGAATAGAAAGGGAGAACCATAGAGGAGAAAGAGATGTTCAGTTGTGTTTGTGTTATCTAAAGGAGCAGTGTGGAAACAGGCACAATCCACTGAACTTTAGGGACCTGATAGTGTTGCTTTGGAGGCATCCATACTTGCATTTCACGTTCTTCATATGTAATCATATTGCCAAAGACAAACTGTTTCATCTTCTATTTTGAATAACACTTTTCCCCAGACCTACCATAAAATTTCTGTGACGTATTGTCTTCCAGTTGCAATAAAAATTACTGAGCTGCATCAATTAAAAAAAAATAACAGGAGGAAAACTGAAAAATTCATGAACACATAGAAATTATACAACTCTTTCCTGAACAACCAATGACTCAAAGATAAAATTAAAGGGGAAATAATTTCTTGAGAGAAATGAAAATAGAAACATAACATACTAGAATTTATGGGGTATAGCCAAAGCAGTTCCAAGAGGGAAGTTTATAGCAATAAATGCCTACATTAAGAAGTAGGAAAGATCCCCCAAAAACAACCTAACTCCATGCCTTAAGGAACTAGTAAAACAACAACAAACTGACCCCAAAATTAGCAGAAGAAAGGAAATAATAAAGATTAGAGCAGGTATAAATGAAATAGGTAACAAAAATCCAGTAGAAAAGATTACCAAAGAGTTTGGTTCTTTGAAAAGATAAACAAAATTGACAAACCCTTAGACTAACAAAGGAAAAAAGAGAAAGGACCCAAATCAACAATATTATAAATGAAAAAGGAGACATTACAACTGATACCACAGAAATTTAAAGGATCATAAGATGTTACTATGAACAACTATATGCCAACAAACTAGACAACCTAGAAGAACTGGGAAACGTCTAAGAAACATACAACTTTCTAAGACTGAATCAGGAATAGAAAATCTAGAAGTGGACCAATTACTAGTAAGGAGATTGAATCAGTAATCAAAAATCTCCCAACAAAGAAAAGCCTAGGACTAGATGGTATCACTGGTGAATTTTACCAAATGTGTGAAGAAGAATTAACACCAGTCCTTCTCAGACTCTCCCAAAATATCGAAGGGGTGGGAGCACTCCCAAACTCGATTTACAAGGCCAGCATCATCCTTGATGCCCAAACCAAAAAAGGACACGATTAGAAAAGAATACTACTGGCTTCTATCCATGATGAATATAGATGCAAAAATTCTCAATAAAATACTAGCAAACCAAATTCAGCATTACATTAAAAGGATCATTCACCATGATCAAGTGCGATTTCTCACTGGGGTGCAAGGATGGTTCAACATATCCAAATCAATGAATATGATATAGAAGAATCATTTAGGCCAAACCACCAACAGGGAAGGAACATAGCCCCACCCATCAGCATACAGGCTGCTTAAAGTCTTTCTGAATAAACAGTTTCCTGGTAAACACAACCCTTGACACAGGCCTGCCCATCAGAGAGACAAGACCCAGTTCTACCTACCAGTGGGCAGGAACAAGTCCCTCCCACCAGGAACCCTGCACAAGCCTCTTAGACAGCTTCATCCACCTAGACAGCACAGGCAAGAAGAACTACAACCCTGCAGCCTGAGGAACAGAAATCGCCATCACAGAAAGTCAGACAAAATGAGACAGCAGAGGATTATGTCTCCGGTGAAGAAACAAGATAAAACCCCAGACGAACAACTAAGTGAAGTGGAGATAGGCAATCTACCCAAAAAAGGATTCAGAGTAATGATAGTAAAGATGATCCAAGATCTCGGAAAAAGAATGGAGGCACAGATTGAGAAGATACAAAAAAAGTTTAACGAAGACCTAGAAGAACTAAAGAACAAACAGAGATGAACAATATAATAACTAAAATGAAAAATACATTAGAAGGAATCAATAGCAGAGTAACTGAGGCAGAAGAACAGATTAGTGACCTGGAAGACAGAATGGTGGAAATCACTGCCTCAGAACAGAATAAAGAAAAAAGAATGAAAAGAAATGAGGACAATCTAAGAGACATCTGAGACAACATTAAATGCACCAGCGTTCACATTATAGGTTCCCAGAAGGAGAAGAGAAAGAGAAAGGAACTGAGAAAATATTTGAAGAGATAAGAGCTGAAAACTTCCCTAACATGGACAAGGAAACAGTCACCCAGGTCCAGGAAGCACAGAGAGCCCCAGGCAGGATAAACCCAAGGAGGAACACATCGAGACACATAGTAATCAAATTGACAAAAATTAAAGACAAAGGAAAAAAACATCAAAAGCAACAAGGGAAAAGCAGCAAATAACGTACAAGGGAATTCCCATAAGGTTATCAGCTGATTTCCCAGCAGACACTCTGCAGGCCAGAAGGGAATGGCACAATATATTTAAAGTGATTAAAGGGAAGAACCTACAACCAAGAATACTCCACTCAGCAAAGCTATCATTCAGATTCCACAGAGAAATCAAAAATTTTATAGGACAAGCAAAAACTAAGAGAATTCAGCACCACCAGACCAACTTTACAATAAATTCTAAAGGAACTTCTCTAGGTGGAAAAGAAAAGGCCACAGCTAGAAACAAGAAAATTACAAATGGAAAAGCTCACTAGTAAAGGCAAGGATACAGTAAAGGTAGGAAATCATGCACACACAAATATGATATCAAAACCAGCAATCGTGAGGAGAGTACAAATGCAGGATATTGGAAATCCATTTGAAATTTTAAAACCACCAACTTAAAACAATGTCTTTTATATATAGACTGCTATATCAAAACCTCATGTTAACCACAAACCAAAAATCTACAATAGTTGCACAAAAAAGAAAAAGGAATCCAAACACAATACTCAAGTTAGTCATCAAATCACAAGAGAAGAGAACAAAAGAGGAAGGGAAGAAAAAAGACCTACAAAAACAAATCCAAAACAATTAACAAAAGAGCAATAACAATATACATATCGATAATAACCTTAAATGTAAACATACTAAATGCTGCAACCAAAAGACGTAGACTGGCTGAATGGATACAAAAATAAGACCCATGTATATGCTGTCTACAGGAGACCCACTTCAGATCTAGGGATACGTACAGACTGAAAGTGAGGGGATGGAAAAAGGTATTCCATGAAAATGAAATCAAAGAAAGCTGGAGTAGCAATACTCATATCAGACAAAATAGATTTTAAAATAAAGACTGTTACAAGAGACAAAGAAGGATGCTACATAATGATCAAGAGATCAATCCAAGAAAAAGCTATAACAATTGTAAATAAAAATGCAGCCAACATAGGAGCACCTCAATATATAAGGCAAATACTAACAGCCATAAAGGGAGAAATCGACAGTAACACAATAATAGTGGGGGACTTTAACACCCCTCTTTCATCAATGGACAGATCATCCAGAGAGAAGATCAATAAGGAAACACAGACCTTAAATGATACATTAGACCAGATGGACTTAATGGATATTTATAGAGGGTTCCATCCAAAAGCAGCAGAATACAGATTCTTCTCAAGTGCACATGGAACATTCTCCAGGATTGATCACATGCTGGACCACAAGGCAAGCCTCAGTAAATTTAAGAAAATTGAAATCATATCAGAAAAGCATCTTTTCTGACCACAACGCTATGAGAATAGAAATCAACTACATGGAAAAAACTGTAAGAAACACAGACACATGGAGGCTAAACAGTATAGTACTAAACAACCAATGGATCACTGAAGAAATCGTGGAGGAAATTTTAAAATACCTAGAGACAAATGAAAATGAAAGCATGGTGATCCAAAACTTATGATATGCAGCAAAAGCAGTAATAAGAGGGAAGTTTATAAAAATACAATCTTACCTCAGGAAACAAGAAAAATCTCAAACAATCTAAACTTACACCTAAAGCAACTAGAGAAAGACGAACAAACAAAACTTAAAGTTAGTGGAAGGAAAGAAATTATAAAAGTCAGAGCAGAAATACATGAAATAGAGATGAAGTAAAAAACAGAAAAGATCAATGAAACTAAAAGCTGGTTCTTTGAAAAGATAAACAAAATTCATAAACCTTTAGTCAGACACATCAAGAAGAAAGGGAGAGGGCTCAAATCGAAATTAGAAATGAAAAAGGAGAAGTTACACCTGACACCACAGAAATACAAAGGATCATGCAAGACTACTACAAGCAACTATATGCCAATAAAATGGACAATCTAGAAGAAATGGACAAATTCTTGGAAAGATACAACCTTCCAAGGCTGAACCAGGAAGAAATAGAAAATATGAACAGATCAATCACAAGCGTTGAAATTGAAACTGTGATTAAAAAAAAAGAGAAAAACTCCCAAGAAACAAAAGTCCAGGACCAGATGGCTTCACAAGCGAATTCTATCAAACATTTAGAGAAGAGTTAACACCTATCCTTCTGAAACTCTTCCAAAAATTGCAGAGGAAGGAAAAATGCCAAACTCGTTCTATGAGGCCACCATCACCCTGATACCAAAACCAGACAAAGATATCACAAAAAAAGAAAATTACAGGCCAGTATCACTGATGAACATAGATGGAAAAATCCTCAAGAAAATACTAGCAAACCAAATCTAGCAAAACATTAAAAGGATCATACACCATGATCAAGTGGGATTTATCCTAGGGATGCAAGGATTTTTCAGTATCTGCAAATCAATCAGTGTGATACACCACATCAACAAATTGAAGAATAAAACCATGTGATCATCTCAATAGGTGCAGAAAGAGCTTTTGACAAAATTCATTCAACACCCACTCATGATAAAAACTCTCCAGAAAGTGGGCATAGAGGGAACATACCTCAACATAATAAAGGCCATATAGGACAGACCTACAGCTACCATACTCATTGGGGAAAAGCTGGAAACATTTCCTCTAAGATCAGGAACAAGACAAGGATGTCCACTCTTGCCACTTTTATTCAACATAGCTTTGGAAGTCCTAGCCGTGGCAATCAGAGAAGAAAAAGAAATAAAAGGAATCCAAGTTGGAAAAGAAGAAGTGAAACTGTCACTGTTTGCAGATGACATGATACTATACATAGAAAATTCTAAAGATGCTACCAGAAAACTACCAGAGCTTATCAATGAATTTGGTAAAGTTGCAGGATACAAAATTAATACATAGAAATCTGTTGGGTTTGTATACACTAACAACGAAAAATCAGAAAGAGAAATTAAAGAAACCACCCCATTTACCATTGCATCAAAATGAATAAAGTACTTAGGAATAAGCCTACCTAAAGAGGCAAAAGACCTGTACTCTGTAAACTATAAGTCACTAATGAAGGAAATCGAAGAAGACACAAACAGATGGAAAGATATACCATGTTTGTGGATTGGAAGAATCAATATTGTCAAAATGTCTATACCCAAGGCAATCTACAGATTCAGTGCAATCCCTATCAAATTACCAATGACATTTTTCACTGAACTAGAACAAAAAAAATTTAAATTGGTATAGAGATACAAAAGACTCCAAATAGCTAAAGCAATCTTGAGAAAGAAAAATGGAGCTGGAGGAATCAGGCTCCCTGACTTCAGACTATACTATGAACCTACAGTCATCACAACAGTATGGTACTGGCACAAAAACAGAAATATAGCTCAATGGAACAGGATAGAAAGCCCAGAAATAAACCTTGCACCTATGGTCAGTCTATGACAAAGGAGGTAAGACAATGGAGAAAAGACAATCTCTTCAACAAATGGTGCTGGGAAAACTGGCCAGCTACATATAAACAATGGAAATTAGACTATTCCTTAACCCCATACAAAAAATAAACCCAAGATGGATTAAAGACCTAAATATAAGGCCAGACACTATAAAACTGTTAGAGGAAAAAGTAGGCAGAATACTCTTTGACATAAATCGCAGCAATATCTTTTTCAAGATGTCTCCCAGAATGATGGAAATAAAAACAAACAAATGGGAGCTAATTAAACTTAAAAGCTTTTGCACAGCAAAGGAAACCATAAACAAAACCGAAAAGACAGCCCATAGAATGGGAGAAAATATTTGCAAAGGATGTGACAGACAAGGGATTAATCTCCAAAGTTTATAAACAGCTCATGCAGCTCAATATCAGAAAAACAAACAACCCAATCAGAAAATGGGCAGAAGACCTAAATAGACATTTCTCCAAAAAAGACATACAGATGGCCAAGAGGCACTTGAAAAGATGCTCAACATCACTAATTATTAGAGAAATGCAAATCAGAACTACAATGAAATATCAACTCACACCAGTCAGAGTGGCCATTATCAAAACGTCTACAAATAATAAATTCTGGAGAGAGTGTGGAGAAAAAGGAACCCTCCTAAACTGTGGGTGGGAATGTAAATTGGCACAGCCACCATGGAGAACAGTATGGAGGTTCCTTAAAAAACTAAAAATAGAGCTACCATATGATCTAGCAATCCCACTCCTGGGCATATATTGGAGAAAATCATAATTTGAAAAGTTATATGCACCCCAGTGTTCATTGCAGCACTGTTTACAATAGCCAGGACACGGAAGCAACCTAAGTGTCCATCAACAGATGAATGGATAAAGAAGATGTGGTACATTATATAATGGAATATTACTCAATCATTAAAAAGAGTGAGCTAATGCCATTTGCAGCAACATGGATGGACCTGGAGACTATCATACTAAGTGAAGTAAGTCAGACAGAGAAAGACAAATGTCATATGATACCGCTTATATGCTGAATCTAAAAATATATATACAAATGAACTTATTTACAAAACAGAAACAGACCTACAGACTTAGAGAATGAACTTATGGTCTTATGGTTACCAGGGGAAGGGTGAGGGGGAGGGATAGACTAGGAGGTTGGGATTGACATATAAACACTGCTATATTTAAAATAGATAAAACAACAAGGACCTATTGTATAGCACAGGGAACTCTGCTCAATATTCTGTAATAACCTAAATGGGAAAAGAACTTGATAAAGCATAGATACGTATAACTGAATCAGCTTGCTGTACACCTGAAACGAATACAACATTGCTAATCAACTCTAATATAAAATGAAAATTTTTTTAAATCAAAAAAAAAAGAGAAAGAAAAGAATCATATGATCATCTCAATAGACACAGAAAAAGCAGCTGAGAAAACTCTAGTATCCATTCATGATTTAAAAAAAAAAAACCTCTTAACAAATTAGGCATAAAAGAAACATATTTCAGTGTAATAAGGGCTATACAAGTTCAAGCTAACGTCATTCCCAATGGTGAAATGTTGAAAGGTTTTCCTCTAAGATCAGGAACAAGACAAGTTTGCTCGTTCTCACCACTCATTCACATAGCATAGGAAATCCTGGTTAGAGCAATCAGGCAAGAAAAAGAAATTAAAAGTATCAGAATTCGAAAGGAAAAAGTAAAATTGTCTCTATTTGCAGGTGACATGATTTTATATATAGAAAATCCTAAACACTCAATCAAAAAACTGTTAGATATAATCAATGAATTCAGTAATGTTGCAGGACACCAAATTAACATACAAAAATCAGTTCCTTTCTGTAAACTAACAACAGAATTTCTGGAAAAGAAATGAAGAAATTGATCTCACTTATGATAGCATCAAAAAAAGTAAAATTCCTAGGAATAAATTTAACTAAGGAGGTAAAAGATCTCTACAATGAAAACTACCAGGCCTTTGAGGAAAATCACTGAGGAAAACACATACAAATGTAAAGCTATCTTGAATTCATGGATTGGAAGATTTAATATTGTTAAAATGTCAATATTACCAAAAGACATCAATAGACTCAGTGCAAGACCTATCAAGATTCCAGTGGCATTTCTTTTTACAGAAGTAGAAAAATCACTCCTAAAATTTACATGCAACCCCAAAAGACCCCAAACAGCCAAAGAAATCCTGAGGAATAAAAAAGTAGGAGTCCTTGCCCTTCCTGATTTTAAGCTGTACTATAAAGCTATAGTCATCAAAACAGTAATGTACTGACATGAAATCAGAGAAATATACCAAGCTCAGAAAGACCCAATCATATATGGTCAACTAATATTTGACGACGGAGGCAAGAATAATTAATAAAGACAGTCTCTTCAATAAATGGTGCTGGGATAACTGGATATTCACATGTAAAGGAATGAAACTGGACTCATATTGTACACTGCTCACAAACATTAACTTGAAATAAGTTAAAGACTTAGATGTAAACCTGAAAGTATGAAACTCCTAGAAAAAAAACATAGGAATAAAGCTCCTTGAATGGGTCTTGGTAATAATTTTTTGGAGATAACACCTGAAGCACAAGCAACAGAGTCAAAAATCCACAAGTGGGACTACAGCAAACTAAAAAGCTTCTGCATAGCCAAAGAAACCATCAACAAAGTGAAAAGACAACCTATAGAATGGGAAAACATATTTGCAAACCATATATCTGATGAGGGGTTAATATCCAAAATACATAAAGAACTCATACAACTCAATAGCAAAAATTTCAAATATTCCAATTTAAAAATGGGCAAAGAATCAGAATAGACATTTCTCCAAAGAAGATATGTGAAAGACCAACAGGTACATGAAAAGATGTTCAACATCGTTAGTCATCAGGAAAATGCAAGTTAAAACACAGTGAGATACCTCACACCTGTAAAATGGCCGTATCATGAAAAAGACAAGGGATAACAAATGCTGCCATGGATCTAGAGGAAATGGAACCCCTCTGCACTCTTGATGTAATTATAAATTGGTACAGCCACTATTGAAAACGGTATTTAAATTCCTCAAAAAATTAAAAGTAGATCTACCATAGCATTCAGTGGTTTCACTTTTGTCAATCTATCCAAAGGAAGTGTCAACACTAACTTGAAAAGATATCTGTACCCCCGTGTTTATAGCAGCATTATTTACAATAGCCAAGACATGGAAATAATCTAAGTGTACATTGATGGATGAGTGGATAAAGAAGTTGTGATATATATATATATGTCCATAGAAAACAAGGAAATACTGCCGTTTGCAACAACATGAATGGACCTGAAGGCATTATGCTACATGATGTAAGTCAGACAGAGAAAGGCAAATACTGTATGATCTATGTTTCTAAACTCATAGAAACAGAGATCAGACTTGTGTTTATCAGAGGCAGAGGGTGGTGGGAGGGGGAAATGGAGAAAAGTGGCCAAAAGATACAAACTTCCATTTATAAGTTAAATAAGTACTAGGGATGTAATGTACAGCATGATGACTATAGCTGACACTGCTGTACAATATATGGGTAAGTTGCTAAGAGAGTAAATTGTGAGTTCTCACACAAGTAGAATTTTTTTCCTTTTCTTCTTCTTTTTTAAATTGTACCTATGTGAGAAGGTGGATGTTAGTTGAACCTATTGTGGTAATCATTTTTACTGTATATGTAAATCAAACCATCATAGTGTACACCTTAAACTTATACACTAATGTATGTCAGTTATTTTTCAATGAAACTGAGGGGAAAAACCCCAATAATATGCAGCAGATACTGTATGTGACCTGCAGAGCCTAATATATTTACTATCTGACCCTTTATCAAAACAGTTTTCCAACCCCTGTCCTAATATATGGTCTAATTGCTTAGGATATATAAAAACTTGATGTATATTTCTTAATTTCTTTTAAGAAAACATAAAGATTTCTTAAAGCAATAGTTATAACAATGAGAAAGGTGGAAATGGAGCTATACTGGAGCAAAGTTGCTATATTTTACCAAAATTAAGCCAGTATTAACCTGAAATATATTGTTATTAGTTAATGATGTGTGTTGTGGTCCCTAGAACAGCCACTAAGGAAATAACTCAAGAAGTACAGCTAAAAAATTAACAAAGGAAGTTAAAATAGTATATAAAAATACATGAGGCAAAAGATTTAACAAAAGAGAAACAAGACATGAGACATAATAAAAATAGTAAAACCAGATATAAATATAACCTTATCAATAATTGCATTAAATGTGAGTGGTCTAAACACTGCAATCAAAAGGCAGAAATTTTCCAACTTGATAAAAAAGCAAGATCCAACTATATCCTACTGAAAGAGATACATAGAGCCAGATAGATTGAAAAAGGTTGAATAGGTTCAAATAAGTTAAAAATAAAAAGCTGTATCTTGCAAACAGTATTAGGTGCAGTAACTACTTTGAGAACAGACAAAGTAGACTTTAAGATAAGAGTCTTACTGGAGTTAAAGAGGGAAAATTCATAATGATAAAAGGATCAATACATTAAAAATATGTAACATTATAAATGTATATCTACTTAACTACTGAGGCCCAAAATACATGAAGCAGAAAATGACAGAATTAAAAGAGGAAATAGACAACTCAACAGTTATAGTTGAGGATTTTAATACTTCTTTCTTTTCATGTGATAGAACAACTAAGGATATAGAAAACTTGTACAACCCATAGACCAGCTTGAACTTAATATATTTCTCTACTTAACAAGAGCAGAATACATGCTCTTTTCCAGCACATATACAACACTCTCCAGGATAGATCATATGCTATCTCATAAAAGAACTTTCCTTCCTGTTGATTTATTTACCATCTGGTATCATTTTTTTCAGCCCTACAAACTTCTTTTAATATTTCTTATAGGGTAAGTCTACTAACACCTTATTTTCTCATTTCGTGTTCATCTGAGGATGTCTTTTCTGTGACTTCATTTAGCCCTGTATATAACTCTTGATTAACATTTTTTTTTCTTTCAGCATTTTAAACATGTCATTTCAGTGTCTTCTGACTTCTGTGGTTTCTGATGAGAAGTTAGCTTTTAATTGTATTGTTACTCTTCTATATGTATGAGTCACTTTTTCCCTTGTGACTTCAAGATTTTCTGTTTGTATTTATCTTTCAGCAATTTGCCTATGGTAAGTCTAGGTGTGGATCTCTGTGTTTATCCTACTTGGAATTCATTGAACTTCTTGGATCTGTAGGTTAATGTTTTTCATCAAATCTGGGATATCTTTAGCCATTGTTTTTTCACATATTTTTTCTCTTCTTCTGGGACTCCTATTATGCATATGATGGTATCCCACATGTACTGAGGCTCTGTTTATTTTCCCTTGATTTTTTTTTCTCTTCAGATTTGATAATTTCTATTGATATGTCTTTGAGTTTACTGATTCTTTCCTCTGCCATCTCAAATCTGCTCCTGAGACCATCTAATAATTTTTTAATTTCAATGATTGTCTTTTCTGCTTTAGAGTTGTTCTTTGGTTCTTTTTATGGCTTGTATTTTTCTATTTAGATTCTCTATTGAATCATTGTCATCATATTTTTGTTTAATTTTTGGACATAGTCTCCTTAGCTTCTTTAAACACATTTATAACAGCTTCTTTGAAATCTTTGCCAAGTTCAACAGCTGGACCTATTCAGAGTCAGTTTCTGTTGACTCCTTCCCCTAACCCCCTCTCTTGGCTATGCGTCACAATTTTCTGTTTCTTTGTATATCTTGTATTTTGGTTGTTGTTGTTGAAAACTGGAAATTTAGGTAATATATCAAATTTAGGTAATATGCCCACTTTGGATTTTGATTTATTTTTCTGAGAGTTGTTTTTATTTATTTTTTGTTGCTTTGGGTTTAAAATGGAGAATCTTCCCCTGCTCAGGTTTTATTCTTATTTTTATTTTTTAACCTAGTTTCCTAGTGGTTGTCACTGTGTCTGTATAGCTTAGGGTAGCCATTGATTTGAAAAGAGGTTTGTTCAAACACGTCAAGCGTATAAGGCTTCTATCTTTGCTGTTTGAAATGTGTTTGGATTGAGGAGTGCATTCAGGGTCAGTCAGTTACTTCATCTGCCTTGGCCTTTAATTTCTGTGGACTCCCTTGAGTCTCCCCTGCACATCCACATAGTTTCCTAGCTGTCTAAGGACTTGTAGAGAGCATATCTAGCACTTGCTTGGCTCTCTCACTTCCATAATCTCCCAGTTCAATTTCTGAGTGTTCAATAGCTCATTCCAACTGGGTCTGCAATTCCAGGCTGGCAAAGCAGATGCTCTGTATTTTCTTCATTCTTTTCCTACAGAGTTTGCCACTTTTAGCTGAAAAAGATGTGGGATTTTGTCCCTTGCCCCAAATCAAAGATTCCCTCTCTGAATGCCAAGCTGCTTGTTTTCATAGTCAAATCTTGCCTTGGTAAACTAACATTCTTGAGATTGAACTTGGGGATAGGATGGGAGAGGGGCCACACCAAGCCAGAAAAGGTTGTAAACGCCCACTATTTTTGGATGAAGCTTTAACAGGTTTTCAAGGATAAACATTTCTGAATTTGTCTGCCTTTGGTTGATTTCTAGAGCCCTGAAATAGTTGTTTTTTCACAGTTTTGTCCAGCGTTATGCTTATTTTTGGTGGAGAGACTTCATGGAGCTCTTCACACTACCCTAGGCTCCCACTCTTACAATATTCTCAAGCCATTTGTGTAATTAGCTGTTTAAATCTTTGAAGGGGCTCATGGAGCTTCAGAATCCCTATTTTTATCATAATTTTTTGACAATATCTTCCCATTCCTGGGTCTTTGTCACTTCTATTCTAAAGTTATTGGACAAGGTCCTATGTCCATAGTTTTTGATAAAAACACTGAGAATATGCTTGTTGTGTTCGTTCAGTATCTTGGGATGCTCCTTCTCTGAGTTTGTAAACTGCTCTAAGATGTGTGAAAATCTTCCCAGCCACTTCACCTAACCTGGGCTTTAAGTTTCTCTTTAGGATGTTTGAACATCACTTTCTTTGGTGGAGAAGGTGGAAGCCTTTTATTGGTCATTTGTTAGCTAATTATTCTTGCTTCAAGCATAGCTTGAGAAATCTTTTTGGTATCTTTAGCATTTTTCTGAGGTGTGGTTCATGCAGAACAACAGAGTTACTTCCATTCTTGCAGATTCATGTCTAAAACTATAATCAAGACAAATGTAAGTCTTTGATTATAGTTTTCTCAGATAGCAATAATGTGTATATATCAGTCAGGCCTTGGATTTTATTTACTTAATGCGTTATTTAACTTTTTTTTTATTTAACATTTTTTTATGTTCTTTACTCAAAAGGAATAAAATAATAAAAGCTAAAAAATGGTTTTTATAGATTTTCAACTCTTCAGAGAATGAAAAATTGAGATTTTATCTTGTGATGGATTTAAACGATAAGTATGCAATTCATGTAATAATTCTTAGAAGAGCACAGTACAATTCCAGTGTTGACTATTTATTTAAAATATGAAACATTATTGAGTTGTTGAGGACAACAGCAGATCAACAGACAATAATATCCTGGCAACAGAAAAGGAAATTGATTCATTTTACTGTTTTAGGTGCTGTTTCTGTATTAATTGTTTTTGTGATGCCAAGAGTGTCTTGGTGTTTTGAATCACCAACCTAAATAACTTTCTTACTGTCTTAATTGTAGGCTTAAAATGAACTTCCAGTGGAAAGTTGCTACTATCCTAAAATTTTTATGGTAGGAAACAGAGTTCCAGGATCGCACGCCAGCAGTGCCACTGGCAGTTCATATGTTTGTTTGCTTGTTCATTAAACTTTTAATTTTGAGGTAATGGTAGATTCCCATGCAGTTATATGTCCATATGCTTTGACCCAATCATGTTTTTTTCTTTTTTCTTTTTCCGACCATTACCTAGTTTTGCAAAAATTAGCTATTGCTACTTTGTGGGTAATGAAAGGGGCCTTGCAGAAAGGTTTGAAGTTTTCTGAAACTCTGTGATACTAATTTGGCTAAGCACCAACTATGACAGTGGTCATGATTAAGATAAGGTGTTAGAAACACTGTCTTTGCCTACTAGTAACCTGTTTCTTATCCATGAAGCTTTTATTTTAAAATATAAATTTGTAACAAAAAGTATTGCATTTGAAAAAATTAAAGCATCAAATTTTCAACTTTTCTGTGCCATTAATGGAATAATCTCATGCTTTCTGCAAATTTAAACACCCCATATAAGTGTAATTAGTTCTAATGCCATATTTGCTCAACCAGTAAGCCTTTTACAATGTTTGTAGTGACTGTGTTCAGTCACTCATAAAATATAATTTATGTCATATATACTGTTATTGTCTGTTAATGAAAGTGAATACAAAGAAATATTAATAATTATTTGAACAGTAGTTGTACCCATATTTTTGTTGAGTCATTTCAAGCCATGATGACCTTTTTTCCTTTTTAGTTTCATTTATTAGTTTTCTGATTGGAACTTTTTTCTGAAGAATTTCCATGGTAGAAGCTATTTGTCTAGGAATAATGAAAGTCATATATTTGTGGAAGGATTTGAAGAGATCATGGATGTGGCTTGTTCTATATTTTATAAAAAACTTTAAAATTACTATTGTTATAATGGCAGCATGGACCATAAAGGGCTGAAATGCCTGTTTACCTAGAAGGAAGAGAGTGTAAAGTTGATGGGTGATGGGACAGGGTTATAAAGATAGATTAGGCAAGATTTAATTTTAAAGTTCTCTGGACATTCTTTGGAAGGGCTTCAAGAATAAAATTAAAAATATCTGAAAAATTGTGTTGAAAAGACCATGGCTGATACAGGCTTGTACCTCAGGGGAGTAATTTTTAAGCTGATAACCTGAGGTTATGATAATCATGGTCTCACAAATGTCATATGTACACATGTTACAATGACCATGAGTATTAAAATAAAGTCAGAGTTTAGTATCACATTTTAGTTTTCTTTCTCTTGAGCAGCGTTCAATGTAATTATTCTTTTTTGCTTTTCCTATACAAAAGTAAAAAAAAAAAAAAGATCACTACTACTATTTTGAGTATTAGACCTTTCTTACTGAGTACATAGGGGGAAAAACATGCCTTAAATGCTGATTATCAGCATTTTCCAAACTATATATGCTCTGTGAAAGAAGTGTACCATGGCCAATTGAATGGGAAATTGCTGGTGAATCACAATTAAGTGGGTTTCCTGACTGGATAACTGTTCTTTAATAAGCTAATGTGTGTTATGATAAGCAGTATAGCATGTACTTTTTCCTAAACTTATTTGTCCATGGGTACATCCCTCTAAACTGGTGTTCCTGTGAACATAGTTGGAGTAAACACTGCTCTAGGTAGGTGGTGTTCCAAAGCTGTGTCACAACTATTATTGGAAATACTTGTTTTTGATAAAAATTAATATAAAAATTAAATATGGGCTTTTTTATTTCTTTTTATTTTAAGTTGCTTTTTGGGTATTGTTTTAACATAATTTCTTATTTGGTATGAAACTGCCAGTTCAAATAATAGGATGAGTAGATCCTAAAATAAATTAATTTGGAAAATGTTAATATTCTTAGAAATTTTATGTACAACTAATTTTTGAAAGAAATACAAGTTATAGAGCCATAAGTCATCTGTTCACATTGAACTGTTTAGTATTCTTTATGTGCTTACAAGTTTTTATCATTCTTTTTGTTCCACTATTCTGTTACTTCCTGTTATTGAGGGGCATTTGAAAGCTTTTGTTAATGCAGTACACAACAAAAGGTTTATAGAGCACAAGAAAAGATTTTGAACTCCAGTGTATATTGACTGACTTGCAGCAAAGCAGTGGTACTACTGTGTAGTATTTTTTCAAAGATTGGAGAACAAATAGAAATCTGAAAAAATATATTTTTACGTATTCTCTTTAGAAGCACCATACAATTTTCTGTAATACTTACATTGAACAGAAATTATATGAACTTTTTTTATTTTATAATGACAGAACTTGTAAACTTTCAGCAATATAGATTTGCATAGCAGCACTGTATATATATATCTGTTAAATTTTTCTTTTCTGTTGCATTGTATTTCAGTGAACTGAAATGTCATTAGGAAATCCAAATTCTTAGAATTTAATCACGAATTTCTGTGTGATCCCTCTTAGGCAAAATAAATACAACTATTACGTTTTTTAAAAACCCCAGTGTAACAAGTGTTTAGAATTGTGGCATCTCTTACTCTAAGGAATCCCAAAGTTATGTGATGAAGTATCATATTAGTATGTGATACTATTTTAGTTTTTGTATTATTATAAAAGTAATATTTGAGCATAGAAATAAACAGTCTAGGAGAGTTAAAAAATGGAAAGTTAACATCTTTCTATGACCCTGTTTCATTCCGATCCTTCATATTAATTGCTATTGAGTACGTTTGGTTTTCATTCTGTTGGTGGTTTCCTCCTTAACTCTAAACAATAGCAGGTAGTAAATCAAGGAACTTGCTTTTGTATTAAGATTGACAATCAACATGTACAAATTAAGATTTCTCTAACATAAAATTTCTCATGTTAATAATGGTAATGTGAGTTTATTTTAAAGAATGTATGTTTAGAAATAACAGTTATATTTTGAATTAAATGTAGAATTCTTTTAATTAATAGAAAATTGTTTTTAAAACTATGGTTCATATGTTGAGCATGGTATATTTTTCCATTAGTTTCTAAGTATTCTCTCAGTGGAGGCCATTCTATTATCAACCACTTTCTATTTTCTCATGGGAATTTCAAAGAAATACAGTAGAATGAATCAATTTGAAATGTATTTATGCTAAAAATTTTCTCTTTAAAATTTTTCCTTATTTTGAGTTTAGAAAGTGAGATGAAAGCAATCATTATTATAACAATATTATTCTTTTTAGATAGTGAAATATGGATTGCTTGCAGCTATTCTCTGCAAAGTAGTAAAATGAAAAAATAAATTTTTATTCTGGGCTATGATATGATGATATTTCTGAGGCAGTGATTATAATAGTCTCATGCCAACAATGGACACCTGGTGGTCTCATTCAGGTCAAAACCTAAAAACTCCATCATGCTACCTTAGTAAAGAGGAAAAAAGCCTACCTAGAAAAAATATCTGTGAAATTGACAATCACTAAAGTATAACATAAAGTGAAAATCTGCGTAGGTTGGCTCCATAAATCTTACAGAATGAGGACTATAAAAGATTTTTCCAAGTGGTCATCCATGTACTGACATAAAGCAACAATAAAGTACAAAGTTTTAGAAAAAAGGCCTTTAAATTTCTAAGACAGAATATGTCTGAAGAAGAGACATGTCATTTCTCTCTAGTAGTAGTTATAATTGCCACTTAGCAAGAATACTTTCTTAGATACTTTTTCTTATCTTCTGCAGTATTCTCAGTGACATTTTGCTAGGTACAATACCTCAAATGTCATATTGATTATTTGGTTATATAAATAATTAACACCTGGCAAATAACTTATTTTGAAGAACATTCAGTGAGAGGTCTAGTGCATAATTTAATCATAGGCAAAGCACCAGGTAAAATGTCAAAACAATGTGATTTTCTTTTTTGAAGCAATGTCTTTAACATTTTAAAATTTCTATTGGGAACTAATTGACAAGCTTGATACCCAGACATAAATATTTAAGTTAAATCAGTTTCTATTGTGCTTCTTAGATGTCCTGTGTTTCGGAGCATTTTATTTTGAAGTTCCCAAATAACATTTAATTGTCTTTCATAATTAAGAGGACTTCTTAATTGCTGGTTTGCTGTTCTTAACTTAGGAAGTTCTTTTAGTATATTGCTTATAACAGACAAATGCATAGTTAATAGATTTTCTCAGTGAACTTTTTGGTATTGTCAATTTTATTCTCCATTGTGATTATTTGTTATTAAACATAACCTGCCACACACAAAGTTATGAATATATTGCAATCCCGTTATAGGGCCAGTTTTGTCCTATGCTAGAAGACCCTAGGTAGTATATTACTAAGGTTATTAAAAATGTTGTTTATAATTTCATGTTTAATTTTTAAACCATTATCCCTCAGAAACAATATAATTGGTGAATAGGTTCCAAAGCAAGTCTTGTAACACCTGTTTAACTCACGGTGCCCTTGAAATACATTATGCTCCTGCTATCATAGGAGGGAACACATGCAAGTAAGTATGAAACTATAGTGAAATATGATAAGAGTGAAGATGGGAGAAATATGCTGATACTGTTTGAGCCCCCACAAATAATCGCTCCCTTAGTCTTACTGTATCATGATATGAACCAAATTCAAGCTGTTTCTGGCCCATGATATGGACCAATTAAGGAATAGATTTGGATTTTCCAAACTGGATGGATATGGTTACACCTTCCTAAATGTGAAAAGGATGTAATAGTTGAACAAATATACCCAAATTCTAAATTTACAAACCCAAAATCGTTGTGAATTTCTTCAAATTTTTCCAGTAAGACTCTGTGGTTTACCTTTTGATAGCGTTTCTAAATATTCCCCAAACCAAGAAAGCATCATTGCTATATGAGTGCCCCTGAGCTGTCATTGAACACATTCAGCATATGTTATTCTGGGGATGCCAGTCTTCTTTAAACCTTTTTAAAATTTTTTTCTTTTTGACTTGCCTTCAGAGTTTGAGGCATGTAGTTTTCAATGAAATTGATGGCGGGAAATCCTTATCCTTTTTGGGGTGGATTTGATTCCTAGTATCCGTGAATTAATTCTATATCAAGATCTTAAGGCAGTTACAAAACAGGAATTTCAAAAGATATGAAGGAAAAAACATATAATTGATTTTGCTTTGCACGCTGACAACCTTGAAGGACAATATTTATTTGCTTATCTAACTTCTGAAATTCTTGCTGAAATTTTAGGTACATTATTTTATAGTCACTCTTTGTAAGTTATATACATTATATTTTTTTCTCTAAAATTGTATCAAATATAGCAAATCATACACAAGAGTTTGAAAATGCGTAAGAGTCTGGGGCAGCTAGTCTTCTGTCAATAATCTCTTTAATCTCATAGAGTACTCCCATCAAGTTCACAGAGATAATTATAAGGCATTGGGGAAAACAAATTATATTCAGTATGCAACAATCCTCTGGCGGTCTTGGATTTCACATTTACTTGTTCAAGGATTTGTGAGTTGTCTCAAAGTTCCGTAACAGATTTGAGTCATAAATTGTGAGGCTTTTGTGCAGCTGTGACTCAGGTCTGTGGTTGCTTAACAAGTGAGACAGTTTAAGAGTTTTAAATTAATCTTAATTCTTAATTAATCTTAATTCTTTGGATTAATTAATCCAAAGAATATTTACTGAGCACCTACCATGAGTTAGACACTGCTAGGTGGTAGGGATATAGCAGTACAGAAGACAGTCAAAGCCCCTGCCTGTTCTTATGACATTTATTTTCTAGTGGGAGGCACAGACTATGGTTTTTAAAAAATTAATAAACAAAATAATTAAAGATTGCATTAAATGCAGGGAAGGAAATAGCTACAATTGAGAAAGAGGGGTCCTATTTAATTAGAAAGTCTGGGAAGGTCATTGTGAGAATTGTGATAGTGAAATTCTGAAAAACAAGAATGAGCTCACAGTTTGAGGAGTTAGGCAAAGAACATTCCTGGCAGAGAAAACAGCAAATTCAAAGGCTCTGGGGGACGAAGTTGCTTGACACTTTCTCAGGCCAGAAAGAAAGGCAGGGTAATTGGATTGTAGTGAGGTGGATGAGAGGCATGCCAGGACTGACTGGGGGGCCTTGTTTGCTAATAAGATGGTGTTTAAGATTTCATTCATGTACAGTGGGAAGCCAGAGCAGAGTTTGGCACAGGGAAGGAATGTGATCTATGTCTTAGTATCACTTTAGCTTCTGTGTATAAAATGGATTGGAGGGGGCCTGGAAGTAAGAAGACCAGTTTAGGAGGCAATTTGGTGAGTTCAGGCAAGAGAGAATAGTGGTGCTGGGCTCAGTGTGGTAACAGTGGAGGCAGAAAGAAGACAGATTTGATACATATTTTGCAGTATGGCCTGTCACAGGGCACTCAACAGCCTTTGTTCTCTATTTGTCTCTACCTGTAGAGGAAATGCCAAGTTATAGTACTGTTCCCAGATTTGGTCATTACCCAGTTCAAAAAATATCATCCATAAAATAAGATGGTTTATTATATACTTTTTTTTGTTTAATAGATCTGGTCATCTGTTAATTACTTATTCTGCATTTCTGCTTCTTTGATCTTCGGAAAGAACCAGCAAGTTAGGCAAAGTATTGTGTGATCAAAAGATTTGAAAGGTGTGCTAGGGCCAGAGATGTGTAGAGCATGGGGGTGCTTGGTTTAAGGTTAATGACAAGACAAAGGGGTGTCTCCTGCAGAGAACTCTTTCCTGCAGAAAGCTTTTTCAGCCAAAAGCTGCTTACAAAAAGATATTTATATTCAGATTTTACATTTAGAATATTATGTAGTATGGTGAGCTGAAAAAAATAGAAATAAATATTGATTTTCTGCCATGTACTATTGAATTATGTGAAATATTTCATCTAATCACTTGAGGTATGTGCTATTCCATCTCTTTTTTTTACAGATGATTTTTAAATTAACATCAAACCAATGATCTAAATATTTGAGTAAATAACCCAAAGTTGCACAGCTGATGGTTTGAACCTATTTCTACATACCAGAATATGTTCGTTTCACAGCCCAATCAAGAGAAAGAGAATGAATCTAGAGAGGGACACTTACTGTATATAGAATGGAGTTTGGCTGGCATTGAAGTATTGTCTTTTATTTCTCTGTATGCTCTCCCTAACCCAGTGTGCTTTGGATCTCAAATTAGAGATGTTTTTAGGGGTACCAGAAAAAGCCAGTGCTTGGAAGTATCAAGCCTTGTTATTGACTCTGTGGTCACTGGCTTGGCATGGAGTAGGTGGCTTCCCTCCCATTCCCATTTAAATTTTAGGTGAGGTCAGTATGCATCAGCAGAGAATGATGATTTAAAGGAGACTTACTGTTTTTTTGTTTGAAATTGGCAATCTAATGTTATTTTTATGCTTAGTCTAAGTACTTATTGTGTGGCAGTAATGAAATCATTTTCAGGATACTCTATAAGTAGCTGAAAAGTTAAGGTATTGTATATTTAGCATGAAAGTAAACAGTGCAAACAACTGAAGTTAGGATTATTCTGGGCACACTAAAGAAATAAAGTGTCCAAACTGATGTTTACTCCCTGAGAATTGGTGTGGTGACCCGGAGACCAGCTGAAAAGAGTAGGATTCCCCTTGTATTCCAAAAAGAATGCGTTGTAACTTTACATCAGTAATACTACATTAATTTCAAGATGGCATAGCAATAAATATTTTTGAAGGTGTTAGTAAACTAATTGTTAATAAAATGAATTGTAAACAATTTTATTAAAAAGAAACATAATACCATACTGAAAAAAGACTTCAAAAAATGCAGGTAACACATTGTTAGAAATAAAAACAGCTAAGAACTGATTAAATTATATGAATTTATGCTAAGAATAATTATTCTGACTTACAATGTTCAGATGATCAGTATATGGAATTTTTAAATATACATGTTTAATTTATATATTATATTTAATGGAAATATTTTTATCTTTTAGAAAGAATTTTTTAAAAAATAATTTTTGTGTTACTGTTTTTATTTTTTATTTTAATATACAGGAAAATTCACCCTTTGAGTTACGTAATCACCATCACAATCAAATATAGAAGAGTTCCAGCAGCCCCCATGATTCCTTTATGCCCCCTATGGCAGCCTTCATGCACCCTGCCAGGCCCTGAAACCACTATTCTATTTTCTACTTGTATAGTTTTGCCTTTTCCAGAATATCATATAAATGGAACCATACATAAGTACCCTTTGAATTTGGCTTCTTTCACTTAGCATAATGCATTTGAGATTCAACCGTGTTGTTATGTATATGTTATTTCCTTTTGTTACTGAGTAGTATTTCATTATATGGACATGCTAAAGTTTGTTCATTCACTGAAGTGTAATTATTTTTCTTTTTCAAAATTGTTTTGGCTATTCTAGGGCCTTTGCATTTCAAATATAAATTTTATTTTTTTTTAACGTCTTTATTGGAGTATAATTGCTTTACAGTGGTGTGTTAGTTTCTGCTTTATACAAAGTGAATCAGTTATACATATACATATGTTCCCATATCTCCTCCCTCTTGCGCCTCCCTCCCATCCTCCCTATCCCACCCCTCTAGGTGGTCACAAAGCACCAAGCTGATCTCCCTGTGCTATGCGGCGGCTTCCCACTAGCTATCTGTTTTACATTTGGTAGTATATATATGTCCGTGCCACTCTCTCACTTCGTCCCAGCTTACCCTTCCCCCTCCCCGTGTCCTCAAGTCCATTCTCTATGTCTGCGTCCTTATTCTTGTCCTGTCCCTAGGTTCTTCAGAACCGATTTTTTTTTTTTAAGGTTCCATATATATGTGTTAGCATACGGTATTTGTTTTTCTCTTTCTGACTTACTTCACTCTGTATGACAGACTCTAGGTCCATCCACCTCACTACAAATAACTCAATTTCGTTTCTTTTTATGGCTGAGTAATATTCCATTGTATATATGTGCCACATGTTCTTTATCCATTCCTCTGTCAGTGGACACCTAGGTTGTTTCTATGTCCTGGCTATTGTAAATAGAGCTGCAATGAACATTATGGTACATGACTCTTTTTGAATTATGGTTTTCTCAGGGTATATGCCCAGTAGTGGGATTGCTGGGTCATATGGTAATTCTATTTTTAGTTTTTTAAGGAACCTCCATACTGTTCTCCATAGTGGCTGTACCAATTTACATTCCCACCAACAGTGCAAGAGGGTTTTCTTTTCTCCACACCCTCTGCAGCATCAAATATAAATTTTAAAATCAGCTTGTTAATTTCTACTTAAAAAAGCCTCTTGGGATTTTGATAAGGATTGTGTTATAGCAGTTTGGAGAGCAAGCTGTCTTAACCAGTGTTAAGTCTTCAAGTCCATAAACATGAACTGACTTCATTTATTTAGATATTCTTTCAGCAATATTTTGTAGCTTTCAGCAGATATTTTGTCTCTCAACAGTATTTTGTATCTTTCAGCAGATAAGTTTATTCCCAAGTATTTTCTTTTTTGGTGATGTTGTTAATGGAATTATTTTGTCTTTTTTTTTTTTTTTTTTTTTGGCTGCGTTGGGTCTTCATTGCTGTGTGCAGACTTTCTCTAGTTGTGGCGAGCAGGGGCTACTCTTCATTGTTGTGCACAGGCTTCTCATTGCAGTGGCTTCTCTTGTTGCGGAGCACGGGCTCTAGGTGCGCGGGTTTCATTAGTTGCGGCACGCGGGCTCTAGGGTGCGTGGGCTTCAGTAGTTGTGGCCCGCGGGCTCAGTAGATGTGGCTCGTGGGCTCTAGAGTGCAGGCTCAGTAGTTGTGGTGCACGGGCTTAGTTGCTCCGCAGCATGTGGGATCTTACCGGACCAGGGATCAAACCCATGTCCCCTGCATTGGCAGGCGGATTCTTAACCAGTGCACCACCAGCGAAGTCCTGGAATTATGTTCTTAATTTAATTTTTGGATTGTTTGCCTTGGTATACAGAAATACAATTGATTTTAAAAATATTGATCTTGTATCCTGCAACCTTGTTAAAAGTGTTTATTAGTTCCGATAATTGTTATTAATTGCTTAGTATTTTCTACTAAGGAGCATGTCATCTGTGAATAAAGAAACTTTTACTTCTTTTCCAGTCTTGATATTTCTTGTTAGTTTATTTGTTTTGCCTTATTGCATTTGCTAGAAACTTGAGTAGAGAGAGTGGATCTTCTTGCCGTGTGTGTATTGTTCCCCTAAACATAATAAGTAATTATTCTCTTGCTGTTTTCAAGATTTTCTGGTCTTTCACCGTTTATGATGAGTATAAGTGTGGATCTCTTTTCTGTTTATCCTCCTTGGTATTTATGGAGTCTCTTGGATCTTTAGAGTAATATTTTTCATCAAAATTTGGAATTTATGGCCACTATTTTTTCTAATATTTTTTTCTTCTTCATTCTCCTTTTCTTTTTTTGGGAATCCTGTCACACATATGTTTGTGCAGTTGGTTTTGTCCCACAGATCTCTAACCCTGGTCACTTTACTTCAGTCTTTTTGGCTGGTTTCTATTTGGATAATTTTTGTTACCTATTTATCACTGATTTCTTGTTTGCCTATTTGGATCTACTGTTGAGGCTGTCTAGTGAATTTTTCTTTTCACTTGTACTTTTCAACTCCCAAATTTCTGTTTTCTTATCTCTTTATTGAGAATAAGTTTTCTGTTTTTCGAGTCATTGTCATCATAATTTCCACCAAGTCTTTAAACTTATTCTTTTAGTTCTTTCAACATATTTATTATAGCTGCTTTTTATTATAGCTGCTGTCATTGTCTGCTAAATCCAACATCTGGGTCCACTTAGAATCAGTTTCTGTTTACTCATTTTTTCCTGAACATGGGTTACCCTTTCCTGTTTTATTGTATGTCTTATAATTTTTTTAAAAACTGTACATTTTAAATGATATATTTTAGCAACTCTGGATCCTGATTATTTTTTCCTACCTAAAGATTGTTTATTTATCTTATTTATTTATCTTAGTAATTTGTCTGGACTAAAAACATGAAATTCATTTCCCCCACAGTGACTGATGTCTCTGTTTCATGTTTTTTTGTTGTTGTTATTATTTTTGTTTTAATTTTTAAGCCTAGCTTTCTGTGATTTGACCCTGTGTCTGTATAACTTAGTGGTTGAACACCTTAAGCTAGTAAGGCTCCTATCCTCTGCCAGTGGATCTATGTGTGGATTCAGAAACACATTTAATGTTTAGGCAGTTTTCAAGTTTACCCGAGCTATTATTTTCTGTTGGACCCTCTCTTTTCTCCTCTGTGCATGTGTGCAAGTTCTGTGTAGTCCTGGGATATGTAAGTAGCTGGAGCCCTCTGTGATCTCCCTTGTGCTTGCTCACCACCTCCTGTCAGCCTGGGATATGTGGAGAGTCTATCAAATACTTTCTGACTGCTTTATATCCCACTCTTCCTTGTTGCAGTTCTGGCTTATCTGCCCATTCCATTGCTTTCCCCAACCAGGAACCCCTCAGCCTCATAAAAATCATTGGTCTTTCATGTTTGCTTGTGACCAAGATTACTAATTATTACTGACAACAGTACTGGGTACGGGTTTTTCACCTTTTGTTCCAAATCAACTCCCTGACTTTTGTTCCAAGTCAGCCCACTCCGTCAGTGAAGCTGTTGGTTCTTTGCAGCCTGCCCTGCCGTATTAGAACTATTGTCCTAGCCAAGCTGGATGGGGGAATAGGAGCCACCCCAAGGAAGCATGCCACAGATTTCTGTTCTTCTCATCTGAAGTGCAGTAGTTTTTCATGAGTAAGCTCTTCTCTATTTGTTGAAAAGCATAGGTCAATTTCCAGAGTACTGAAATGGTTGCTTTTGATAATTTTGTGTAATTTTTATAGTTGCTTTTTCAGCAGAGGATTTGGCGTCCTCCTCAATCCATCATATTGGAAGTTCCAGCTTTTGGGGGGGGATCATTGTTTGCATGGCATATGTTTGTATTAATTTATGTTTTATCTATCTATGTATTTATATTTTAAGTGGATTCCTTTTAGATAGAATATAGTAAGGTCTTGTTTTTAAGTCCAGTCTGGTCATCTCTTTTAATTGGTATTCTCAGACTATTTGCTTTTAATGTTATTATTGATCTTGTTAGATTTAGGCCTGCCATTTTATTATTAGTTGTCTGTTTGTAACATCTGGTTTTCTTTCTTTGTTCCCTTTTCCCTGCCTTTTTTGGTATTATTTGAATATATATTTTGTATTCTGTTTTAATTCATTTATTGGCTTTTTGGGTTTATCTTTTTTTCGGTATTTATCTTATTTTTAGTTATTGCTTTAGGGATTCCATTATACAGATCTTTCAAAATCTGCTTTGGAACTCCTTTTACATTACCCCACTGACCTTTGTGTTACACTTATAAGTAGTTACACCATATATTGAAATGCTTTCAGCAGTTATGCGTAACTTAAAAGGAGAAAAGTGATAGTTTGTTATATTTACCCAGATATAATAATTCTTAAATTTGAAGACATAATGTCTAAAACTTCAAAAATTTGGTGAAAGACATAAATTTACAAATTTAAAAAGGTCAGCAGACTCCAAATAGGATAAGTTCAAAGAAAGCCATTTACAGATACATCGTAATCAGTCCGCTAATGACTAAAGATAAAGAACAATTCTTGAGAGCACCTAAAGAAATAATGATTCAAATAATTGTGAATTTCTCCTCAGACACCATGGTGGCTGGAAGACAGTGGAACACCATCTAAAAGTACTGAAAGTAAAGAATGGTCAACCCTGAATTATGTATCTAGTGAAAACAATTTCTAGGAATTACAATGATATAAAGACATTCCCAGGGAAACTAAGAGAATTTGTTGCCAGCATACCTACTCTAAAAGAAATAAAATTTCTTCAGGCTGGTGGAAATGATATAAGCAGGGTACTTGGATCTTCAGGAATGAAGGAAGAGCAGCAGAGTATTTAAGAGTATCCTGTTGTCCTGGCCTCAGTGTAGGTTCTGAAATTGACCAAATTTGCTAGATTTATGTTTGGCTGATAGTTTTCCAGTTTTTAACTTGAGCTCACACTTTGGACTCTGTTTCTTTATTCCTGCATGATATATTGCTACCCCAGGTTTATTTCATGTCTCTTGTGTTTAAGTTAGAATCTTAGATTAAGTTTGTTTGACTCTGTTGTTTTCTAAAAGTGTACTTCCCATTAGCTGAGCTTAATAAGTATATTTTTTAATTTTGTTAGAATAAAGATGCCATGTATAGTCTTATATTTGTGGCCTGTTTTAAAATGGTCATGAAAATTATGTTTAATTCACTCCACCTGAGAAGCTATTTAATTTTATTTCTCTCTCTTTCCCAAATACTTTCGTAGGATGACAACATCGTTTATTTTCCAACTATATTATATATAGTATTTTACTCAGTATTGTAATTGGAGTAATATTATAATTAGCTCAGGTTTTTTCTAACAGGTGAAAAGGCCTATATATTAAGCTACTTAGACAAAAATGTCCTATTGTTACATTTGTTCATTTAATATATGCAGTCCTGCATGTTTAAGTCTTATTCATCACATATAGCAAATAAGAAATGTCAGCTCCTGTTTCCTCTTCCCATTCCTTAGTACTTTGACCTTTGATACTTGACAGTATGTGTTCTTTTCTTTGTCGAAAGTGTTATTAATTTTAATATCTGAAAATGTATGCATATCTGTTAAAACAGTGTGTGAATATTGATCTGTTAAAAGTAAATAATCAAATTATAGAAAATTTAAATTCATAATCACATGTTGTTTCCCCATTTCACAGTACAGTAAGGCAATGCTGAATCAAAATGGTGGACAGTTGCAAGCCTTAGTAGTTTTTGCAGCCATGTCAAAACACTGTTTTACACAGTTAACTATTTTTGAAATAATGATGAAAATAGTTTATTTTGCTTTACTCCCATGTGATTTTTGATGGATTTTTCAAATTCCTTTAAGTAGGTGGCTTATAGGTACTGCAATTCAGAAGTATTGGTATAATTAAAATTTTTTTTCTACAGAAAGATTAAGTTTTTAGCATTGGCATCACCATACTTAGAGTATAATAGTCTAGAAACTTGGAAATTATCTTTGACTTTTTCCTGTTTCACCTTTTTCCATTTCCAACCAAGCATACTCTCTGCTTTTCTTAAAATATCTCTGGAATTTACCTGTATGCTCTGTCACACTGCCTCTGTTCTCATCAACTGTCTACTTGTTTTCCCAGCCTACAATCTCTTTCCATGTCATTGCTTTCTGCGTATTTACCAAGAGTCCTTTCATCCTTTGAGAATCTTCAGGAAGTGTTATGTTCTCACTGTGATAAGTCCAAACTTCTCTACCCAGTATTCATTATCATCCACGTCTCCACCAAGCCCTCTGTATTGAACTTATTTTCTGCTTTTTTCCCATTGGTATCTTTGGTACTTGTCAGGTCTCAAATAGTCCATTGTGCATGTTGTATTTATTTTTTCACTTGCATTCCTTTCCTCATGCTTTCAACCCCATCCCCATGCCTCGCTTGAAATGCTATATCCATTTTCTTTTTGACCTATTCGAGTTCTCATTTCCTTCAATAAATTTTGCAAAAGCTTCTCCAACCCTTCATCTAACTCTTCTTTTCCTGAGCTCCTATCACAATGTTTTTTATATGTAATGTGATTCTCAGTGGCAGAGACCTTGTCTCATTCTTCTCTCAGCACCTGGCTCTGTGGTGTGTAAGCTGATTCGTTGCATTTATGTCCCATTTCACTCCCCTAATAACTTCATAAAGTGAGGTCAGGAAGATTTCTTGTTTCTTTTTCTTTTTCTTCAATTCTAAAACATGTTCTTCTGTCAACTCCCTCACCGCCACGCGCCCCATCAGAAGCAATCTGAAATAGATAGGCAGACAGACTTAGCTAGAGGAAATACTGAGCTAATGGAGCCAAGAGTGAAATTGACCCCTATGTGCATCAGTTAGGTGAAAACAGAACAAAACTCCCATTGGGAGTCACAGACTGTTCATTGAATCCTATCTCCTGTCTTCAAATATGTATTTGTGTAGTACTGGGGAAATTAGAAAATAAAGTGTGAACTTCCTAGCACAAATCTCTTCTATATATTAGTAAAATAACTAGAAATTAATGTATTTTTGCACTCGTATTACTTTTATAAAAAATAGTTATTAAAAACGCTCTTGTTAAGAGTAAGTGTATAACAAAGACCAGCAAACTTTTTTTTGTAAATGGTTAGATACTAAATGTTTTTAGGCTTTGCAGGCCACATATGGTCTCTGTCATATATGTGTGTGTGTATATATATATATATATATATTTTTTTTTTTTTTTTTTCCTTATCGTTGTTGTTGGGTTTTACCACACTTAAAAATAACCAGTCTTAGCTTGCGTGCAGTACAAAAGTGGGCCATGGGCCACATTTTGCCTGTGAGCCATAGTTTGCCAAGCTGTTTGCCAATAAGAAAAGCTAATCTGTGTAACTGGACATCCAAGAGGCAGAAGATTTTCTCTCCAATAGAGAAGACATTGCTCATACTAATCCAAGTCCTGAACAAACTGGAATGTGCCCAGTGGGGTGCATTCAAAAGGGGGGTATCATGAGAAACCTTAACCTGAGAGGAACAACTTGTTGAACAGGGTCAGGTTGGAGAAGTGAGAGGTGGCATTACAGTGGTCTTCAATACGAAAGTTCCATGATACGAGAGAAGCAGACTTGTCCTGCACAGTGCTCCCTGTAGAGCCTCGAGTGCAGTGTGCTGTCCTGGACAGAGTAATGTCCTTCCCCTAGGGACTGGTTAGCAGAACCTCCTCTGCTCTGAGTGCTTCCTGGTGGTCTTCCCTGAGAAGGACAGAATACCTTATAAAGAACTTCCCCCCCCTTTCAGAAGTGGTGATTTGGTGTATGACAGGGACATAATTGTACTCACCATGGAATAGATTACAAATATAGACACCAATAATGAAGGAATATTGGAGTAAATGGAAGGATTTCATTCAGGTGGAATTAAAGTAAATCTTCATAGGATTTTGGGTTTTAAAAGAGGAACCACATGGCTAGACAATATCTAAAAATATTACCTTACAATAATTTCATTTTTATTATTATAATCTGTGGTGAAAATTTCAAAAACCATCCTCATTCTTAGACCAGAAATTTTCTACTTAGTTCACATGAACAAGGTGCACTTACTGGCATACTATAATTTATATGTTTAAGTCTCCTACTATCTACTTAGATAGAAGGTAAAAACCACAAAAGTAGCAAGAACCAGGTACCATGAAGTGACTGTAATTGTTCTTCTTTCACATTTGCAACAACTTTTGATTCATCGGGAAGCAGAAGCCATAGTAACAGACTTTTGGCTCAGATTCATCACTTTGTGTTTCTCCTTTCTCCAATGCCAGCACTTTTCCCCTTTTAAAAAAATTCTGGCAGACTAATTTAAAGACACCTACTTAAGTTGGATTATTTGCATACTGGACCTAAATCCTGCACTTCAGTATTAATGTCTGTGGAAATATTTGCAGCTACTAATTTTATTCGGTTGAACTGTTACAGTGTTGATTCATTTTATTTAATTTATTTAATTAATTCATTTAATCAGGATGCAATTTATCTTGATTTTGGTTGTAGAGGTTGGCGATTTGAAGGAGCTGCAGACACTAGACATTTCTACCAATCGTTTGCTAACTTTACCCGAGAGGCTTCACCTGTGCCTTTCTCTGCAGTACCTCACTGTGGACCGAAATCGTCTATGGTGTGTGCCGCGCCATCTCTGCCAGCTGCCCAGCCTCAATGAGCTCTCCATGGCTGGAAACCGTCTTGCATTTTTGCCGCTTGGTAAGTAATCATGTTTATGTGGTAAAGCAAAACAGCTAAAGAACAAGATGGAAAGTCTTTGTTTCCTTAACTAGGAAGGATTAGTTAGTTTCCTTCATTCTGTTTATCTTGAAGATGCTTCTCTAAATCCATTTTTGCAGTGAACAAAGCATCATTCCCAGTTAAAAAAGTTTATTTCTGTTAAGGATTTCATATTTTTAAAAATTTGTGCTAAAAGTTTGTCGAGAGACAAAATATATGAGATTTGAGATGATTTACTCAGAGAAAGGAATTAAAATATACGTATATGTATTATATACGTATATTTTATATATATAAAATTATAAAATTGACAAGAGGTATTGAGCAATATGAAAGAATAGCTACTGTACAAATATATCTGCTTACATGTTGACTTCTATGTAGAAAAATTTTTATTGAGTATCCTAATGATTAGTATTGCCAGATAACCAGACTAGAAAATTTTAAAGACTTTTGAACTGCCTGCTGAGCTAGAAATGTCGCCCTGGCTAATAAATAACATACTTTGCACTGTAAATCTCTGTAGCTGGCCCATTTTGATATGTTAAAGAACATAGGCCTTTAATAAACAATATATTTATTTTTACTGAGAATTGACTTATTTTGTTAACTTGTAAGAAACAAAACTGCCATTTAAAAAAAAATTAAAATTTGAAGGCCCACAGAACCCTAAACTGTTAGAATAAGCATCATATAATCTTATCCATAAAAGCATTTTTTATAATGAGTAATTTATCTCTGAGGGCAATGAAGTGAATAATTTACTAGCCCCTAAAAGGAAATATTTTCCACCATAGTACAGTGTACATTATTATTTTCAATTAAAAACCTCTTTAAGAAAACTTGAAAATCCTGAGAGACATGAACATCAATTTGAGTAATAATAAATAATTATCCAATTTAAGAAGATTACTTTTCTATAAATATAATTAAATTCTTTTTAAAAATTAAGAAAATAAAGTAAAACCATTTCAGAAGTAACCTACATTTCTAAGAAATCAGAGTTTTTTTTCAAGTGAGAAAATTATTGAATATAAATTGATATTAGAAAATAAATATACCTGCTGCATAAACCACAGGTTGTAGAACAATTATAGTGGACAAGCATCAAGTTACAAATCTAAAGATACAGGTTCTAGATTAGCTCCACCACTTTGTAGAGCAGTACCTGGAGTAAATCACCAAAACCTCTCTGAGCTTCATTTTCCTTGTCTGTAAACCAGAAATAACAATGTTTATCCTGCTTACTTTAGAGTTATTTTCAAGTTGAATAAAATAGCTGTTTTTTATCCACTCCAGCCGTGGTTCCTCATCCCCCTAGTCAATTTCTACTCATTCCTACCTGCTGTTTCACCAGTGACACAGCCGAGCATGTGCTGTGGTGGCAGTGGTGTTGGAAGAAGAGAGGGAAGCCATTCCAGTAGGCGGCTGACCACTGTTAACGGTTGGGGTGCCAAGGAGTGACATTGTGTGTCCTGCTGAGTGGTTACAGCAGCAGATGACCTGAGTGGCAGTGGCAAGTGCAAAGTGATAGAAATGGCTGTGGGGTAGAGGATAGAGTTCATTACACTTTGCCCGGCTGCTTTCTGCTTTCACTTATGTACTGGGGCATCTTCTCTATGCACTGTGGTGAGTGCTGCTGTGGCTACAGAAGTGGACATCCCTTCTTCAGCACTCAGTGTTCAGTGGTAAGGAGAGCCTAACAAGTTAGTTTCTATCTCCAGGTTTCTTGTCACCCACAAAGCCTTGCCTCTGTGATAGAGGAGGTTTTTCTTGTGAACTTGTTAATATGTTATCAAAGAGAGGCAAGAGGGTCTGCACTGAGTTCTGAGGAGGGTCCCTCCCAACATTCAAGGTCACCATAACTCTCAAACCTGAGACCATGTACAGCCCAAGATATGGAAGCAGCTTCCACACTCCCGTGGGTGCCATCTCAACTCACAAGGCTCACAGCCCTGACAGGACACAGGCCTGTGGGCAGGCTTTACTCTACTTTAGAAAGACATACAAGCAAGAGGATGGTGATGAAGATCATCCAGTGAGAAAGAAACAGACTGCCTGAAGCAATGCTCTGCCCTGGTCTCAGAGAACAGCATGAGTAAAGGGCCAGGGGGCCAAGACAAGCACTGGTGGCCTTTCTATATTGTTGGGTTGGATGATCTTTGTAAAGAAATGGGTGGGACAACCAGAGAGCCACAGTATGAGGTTGCCCAAAGAGGGCTTCAGAAGAGCAGAGACAGCATAATCAATGAAGATGAGGAAATTGAAGCTGACAGAAATATCAACAATCTTCTCAGTCTCATTTTGGTTTTTGATTTTTGTTTTTGACACCATTGAAGGTGGATTTGGAAAGGGAATTCAGTTAAGTCTTTAGGAAGAAAATAATTAAGTCCATAGCTGTCCTTCCATGGAGTTTGTGTACTTGAAACCCTTCCTTGAACTCCTTTCTGATACAGCAAAGCCGTCTAATGCTAAGAACTATGCAGGACAGAGTCAAATGAAGCAGGCAGCTGCTGGCACTGCCTTTCCTCAGAGAACTGAACTGTTCCTGGAAACTTAGCATATAGGGATGCCTCTTTACAGTAGTTAGAAGATACAGTGTGTATACACATACACATAACTACAGTTTTCAAATAGAAGGCTCCTATGTTTAACCATGATTCTAATGTAGAACTTGAGTGTTTATGAAATGGGTGCTTTAATATCGCTGCCTGTGATTGGAGGTAGGAGTCTTATTTTGGGGAGCTACTCACTGAATTCAGTTTCTTGCCAAAGAACTTTGACTTAGGAGAAAAGCAGTTTTTTATGGGGCTTTTTAAAGGAATGTCAGATTACAGCCTCTTCAAAAAGCGACTACAGAAGCTATAGTAAGGATGACTTAAATCACTTGTGATACTATCAAAATCATTAACACTCGTGGATTGTGTTCTTTTTAAGATGAAAAGTTGTATCAGGAAAGGAGGATGTTCGTGCTATAACTATACCATGACAGCTGAATGACAGATCAGTCTACACACAGAAGCTCTGTTCCCACTGCTGTCAGTGAGGAGGAGGGGAAATTAATCACTTGAGCCTCATGCTATGAGATTTAATAGAGGCCTTGAAACATGAATATTTGTTGTTGATTCAATATAGCTCTGTTGACTAAATACCTCATAAAGATCTTACTCACCTCTGGGCTTCTGAAAATTTAGGAAAATACAAAGAAAAGGGTTTTTTCCTGTAAGGCTTTTTTACTAGGTTTACTGGTTTCTCTTGCATAATTAATAAGCCATTATTCAGTAATGTTTACAACTTATTTAATGTTGAATAATAGATACAAGTACTGTGAGGTTGCCCATGTACAGACTGACTATGGAAGAGCATTTTTTTAGTTCGCCCCCAGGAAGTGCTGTGTCAGCTAAACTCAATGTCAGGAACTTCTGTAGTTTAAGAAAACAAAAGTTGCACCCACGGTGGCAGGTGGAATTTTTGAGTGTTAATTTAGAAAACAGTGAATGAATTCTTAACTAAGAACAAATGACATTGAGATTTACGGAGTATCCTGGTGTGTAAACTACCATGTAGTAAACCCCAAAGTTAGCAAGAAAACAGCTTCCTACTAATGGGTAATTATTTATGTTTCTAATCAGTCCCAGAGTTGTTGTTTCTTGGACATTCTAGTAGTGAAGTATTTATTTTCTCAGGAGAAGTTATTCTGTGTGCCAAGGACGTGTGCTATGAGTGAAATGACAGCTCCTTTATTGCTGTGGGTTATACCCTATAACTTTGATAGAGATGTAAAACTGTCCCTTTATCACATAACAGGAGATCACTCCAATTTTTTGTAGTAGCTCTAGTCGTTTTTCCTTTGTAGGAGCTGGATACATTGTGTAGGGAAAAAAAGAAAAGTTTATTCCAAGTATTGGTGCAGTTTTAGAAAGTAGCTTGTAGGCATTTTCAAAACCCATTCTGAAATCTCTTCTTTTGTTGCAAATGGCATATAAAAGACACAAATTTTTAACTACACTTGTTTTTTCTATTACTTCTCGTTCCTGCTTTCCCTGTATCTGCTTAGAAGGTCAGGGAAAGAATTGCTGTTTACTGTTTTGTAAGGAAATATTTAAGTCCACAAAGTGAAGCTATTAGAACTTCAACTCCAGGATGGAAACCAGATGGAAACCAATTAATAATTCCTTAATCTCAGACTTAGAGATGCATGTAAACTGTACTTTACTGAACCATGGAATGTATTTGAAGTACTTGAAGAAGTACTGCCTTGAGGTCATTGTTTAATGGGAATAGTTTGCAAAGTTTGTAGCCTTAAATATGTTTCAGTGCTAAAAAGTTTCTTCTGGTTCAGACCAGAAGTCCCAGAGGTTGGAATCAGTCTTATTTTTTATTTATTTATTTATTTATTCATTTATTTATGGCTGTGTTGGGTCTTCGTTTCTGTGCGAGGGCTTTCTCTAGTTGCGGCAAGTGGGAGCCACTCTTCATCGCGGTGCGCGGGCCTCTCACTATCGCGGCCTCTCTTGTTGCGGAGCACAGGCTCCAGACGCGCAGGCTCAGTAGTTGTGGCTCACGGGCCTAGTTGCTCCACGGCATGTGGGATCTTCCCAGACCAGGGCTCGAACCCATGTCCCCTGAATTGGCAGGCAGATTCTCAACCACTGCGCCACCAGGGAAGCCCCAGTCCTATTTTTGAGTAGAAGTATCTTCTGCTTTCCAAGGAAGGACCCAAACATGCCATTAAAATCGTGTTCTGTAGAGACTTTTGGGCAGGTCTCTAATCAAAGGCATAATGAGAAAGGCTCGAAAACAAGGTTCAAAAACTAGTAGTGGGAAGAAATGAGAGAGAAGTATTCTGTTAACTAAAGTTTATATGACCCTATTTCAGGAGCAAAGTTATAACTCTGCAATGTGTATTTGTTCAAGAAAATGGATGTTCAGTCCTCCTTTTTGACCTCTATCTTTTTGCAAGTATTTATAACAAAAATTTTTCGTCCTGGTGCTGCTTACTCATCTGACTTTTTCCACTGTCTTAATGATCCCCTCTGCTTTATTTTTTTTTTTTTTATCATATCAGGCCTTTACTCTTGCCTTAAGGTTTTCTTAGGGCATTAACAGGATTATTTAATATGGCTTCTACAGTGTGGGCAGACATTGACTTTACTATGCTAATATATGAAGAGAAAAGTTCACCTAGAGTAGGTGAACTTTAAAGGGACAAATGTATATTTTTCTCAAAGTTTTGGAATAGGATTTTGGAGTAGGCAGTGATTAATATGAAAAAGTGAACCCTGTTTTCCTCAGATACCAATTTAAAAAAAGAATTGCTGCTTATTCTTAAAAAGGTACAGATGTGAAACAAAAATAAGTAGTGTGAGGGCTAGATTCATGAGCAGAATCTTTGCCAGCAAAGTTTTTGTTAATTTGGTTTTCTAAATAGTGGCAAGAATGTACAGTACAAGCAAAGTCTGGAAGATGTTGTCAGTTGACTTTAAAGCAAGAATCTGGAGTTTCTGTCAGTCTTAGTTTTCAGCCAAGTTCTTAAATTTGGGGAGAGGGAGGACAGGTCCCAGTCCAGCTGAGCAAGAGCTGAAGGTAAGATGCAGAGTGAAGATGTTTTGCTCTCCGCGCTGGCTGCCCTGGCCTAGAAGGTGTGCTGCTGTAATGCCCAAGCCTGTGCGGAACAGTCAGCGTGAAGGCTCCTTCTCTAGGATCTTCTCTGAAGGAATTCTTCGTATTTCTTGCAACTGCTGCCCTAAACCTGTAAGTCAGAACTACCCCATCACTTATCTCATCTTTTAACAGAAGCAAAGGGATATTTTGTTCATATTTATCTCCTTGTCAGTGTCTCCTGACATCACACCTGGATGCTTGGGCATGCCCGTCCTCAGGTGCCCACTGCACCCATGCAGCCTGCTAGGTAGTGTCACTTCCTACATTATGTGGGAGTGCCCTGCTTATATGGAAATGATCTGTTAAGGGAGGCTGCCTAACTAACGTCATGGTGAAGCAGGCAGGCATGCTTTTAAATTCCAGCTCTACCATTTAATAGCTGTATGATCTTGAGCTTAGAAAAGCTATTTAATTTGTCTAAGTCTCAGTAATGGGGTAATATTGATACCTACTTCATAGCACTTTTGTGAGAATTAAATAAGATTTAAAACACTTCTATCACTCCTAAATACTACATAAGCACACAATCAATATAAACTTTTATTGTTTGACTAGACTGTAAGAAAGGGTTGGGACAGCTTGTGTCTTATACCCTAAGCATCTAGCACAGTGTCTTGCCCATTGCTTATAATAATTTCTTTATTACTTGACTGTGCAACACAAGTAGAGATGCTAATGCTTGAATATTTAAACCAACTGCAGAGGAAGCCTTCAGTCATTCAAATTCATTAAAATCAATTTATTTTAATTTAACAGTTGATGATCTACTGTGTGTAAAGTATCTTATTAAATTCACTGTGAAATCTTATTTGGTAAAAGTTGAATAGATCAGGGAGACGCAAGAGGGAACAGATATGGGGACATATGT
Organism: Balaenoptera borealis; assembly: GCF_965194805.1. NCBI lineage: Eukaryota > Metazoa > Chordata > Mammalia > Artiodactyla > Balaenopteridae > Balaenoptera > Balaenoptera borealis. Next base: position 134,938,634 of record NC_138866.1, on the reverse strand, counting down.
ATATGTATAACTGATTCACTTTGTTATAAAGCAGAAACTAACACACCATTGTAAAGCAATTATACTCCAATAAAGATATTTAAAAAAAAAAGTAGAATAGATCAGAAAGAACATGATTATGTAAAAGATTTAATGGAGTGTGTGTGTGTGTGTGTGTATGTGTGTATTTAGAGAAACTAACACTCTAAAAAATTCATTATTCTGAATAAGTAGTCAAAAAGTTCTCTTTGTCAAACGCATCACGTAGGTAATTTAATTAGTTTTAAAGATAATTTTGGAATACACTGTAAATTACCCTGAATTCATTGTGAAGAAACCCAGTTTTTATAGTAATTAAAAGTGTAATTGTGACTAATAATCTATCTGATTTATTGAACCACAATAATTGGAATTACATTGATAGAGCATTCCAAACAACCTGTTTTGGCCTATTGCTTTCATGTGTGGTTTCTATTGCCCCATCATTTTGTTGAAGAGAATACATCATTCACCTTTTGATAAAATAAATTAGTTTCATGCTGGTTAGTGTGCAGTAAACATCCTATTTGGTCTGGCGCATGCTGTCATTCTGTGCTTGCTTTTACAGTTACAGTTAAAAGAGCAATAGCCTCAACACACAGGAGGTTTTTGTTCCATCTTCAGCCATGTGGACTGCATATGCCGGGGCCTTGAAGTTTAAGGAGGGAGAGAGAGAGAGAGAGAGAGAGAGAATTGGAGTTTATGCAGGACTGTTAGCTTTTGCTAATTTTTAAGTAACAATACTTTGATCTATGAGTCTGGAAGAAAAAAAAGGGAAACATTTTAGACACAGTACACCACTTTAAAAAGCCACATGAAAAAGTTCTTTGTTGCTTTAGCATCTTTGCAGATGGACAACTTCCTTGCTTTACATAGTTCACATACTGAGCAATTTTTGCACAGGAACTTAAAAAAATATTACTGCATGATATATTTATTGAAAACTATTGGTCCGTTGAAATTAAGAGAAGGAAGAAGCAAACCAGCTTATTAGCTAGTAGATTAACGGTCTCTTCCAAAGTTAATTATTGAGTGAAGATTTTCTTTTTTAAGAATAGAAGAAATAGCTCAAAGCTTTTTCATGCAGAAAATACTTATATTTCAGCCTCATTATGATTAAAAATGCCGTTCCTTTGTGCTTGGGGTTTTGCCAGCTGACGGCTTTTTGGCAAGAGCACACTCTCACAGCCGTGCCTGTGTAGCCTGTGACCTTGCTGGGTGTTTAGTTGTCTTAGCCTTGCCAGCAGGCTGTGCTGTGTCAGCTAAAGCAAGGGTTGCCTGGTTCTCTTTAGAATCCTACACTCTGTTTTCTGATCTTCACTTTATATTCAGGAGAGAGAGATAAAAGACTAAGATGTATTGAGTACCACTATTATGCAAGGGACCAAGCTTGACATTATATACATTGCTGAATCTTTATAACAAGCTCATGACATAGGTATTATTATCTTCATTTCACAGAGGAGGTAACAGGCTTGGAGCATTTGAATTGGAAAGCCAGGTTTCAGAGGTCTGACTCCAAAGCCCACTACATCTTGTAATTTCAGTACTGCTTTTTCTTACTCTATTTGAGATTGTGTTATTTGCAAAGTTTAAATGTTTGTATTAAATACTCATGTCTGTGTGATAATATACTGGCTAATGTATAATAGATTTGAACACAGCTGATTCGTGTTTTCTTTCAGCTTCAGTAGAAAATAGTTCATTCCATTATGGGCATATATAAAAAATTATATTCCCCACACAAATTGGTCAGGAGGTATAAACAGAAATCTTTGGAATATTGAAACCTGAGATAAGGTCTAAACCAAATAGCATTTTAAAATCATCAACTCTTCATTTTTTTCCTATAAAACTAGGCTAGGAAAGAGGACTAAACCATATAAGAAGTAGCAAGTGGCAAATTTTATTTAACTTTGTATTATGATCTTTGCATGTAGCCTCATTTAATTTGCACAAGCTCTTTTGTGTATATTAGAGGAGAGAGGTGTTTCCTCTGTCATGTCCCATTTTGTGTCCTTGGCTCAGGGAGATGAATCACTGTTTCTAGAGGCTGTTGCCTCCAACTCTTTTCTGTGCAGTTAAAGTATAGAAAAGAGTACCTCTTGCTGCACGCCAAAGAGAATTCTCTCTTAATTGGCCTTCTACTGTAGGCCACACTTCCAAATGTGTCACTAATAATGAGAATAATAACAACTGCCATATACTGGAGAAGGCTGTATGCCAAGAATTCTGCTTGATAATTTATGAACTTTGTTAGTAATTTTCACTAAAATTAAGGGACAGCATTATTTTTCTCTTTATACAGATGAGGAAGCTAAGGACACACATTTAGTAAATAGAAGAATGAAGATTCAAACCCAAGTTCTCTGACTCTGAGAGTGTGTTCCTGCTCCATTAATTAGTATCCTATACTCCTTACCACTGCATAAACTCAAGTAAAGAATCTTTCCCTGAAACCCCTGCAGGCTCTGACAGTCATATCTGAGGCCAGAGCTCATTTATATTTTATCAGTGTAGTTTCAATTTTTTAAAAATTCCAAACATTTCTATATGCCTTTAAAGTCTGCAGATTTCTATATGTGATGAAAGGATTTGTATACAGTCAGAGAAGTAGTGAAAAAATATAAAATAGGAATTTTTAATGTAATTTTGAGGACTCTTTCATTGCAAATAGATTCTGATATTTCTATATATATTTTTTCCATCTATGTTTTATAAATTTGTAGCCTTTTATACCAATAGAGAAGTTTATACATGTTTACTAAAGTAGCAGTACATATTATTGTGGTAATTATGTATTCTTATGCTTAAAAAAACTGTGTAGTGATTTAAATTTTACAGATTACTTTCACATTCAGTTTTAACAACTTGGTAAAGTTGAGGGGTTAGGCACTATTATGCCATTTAACATACGTGCAAACTGAGGCTCTGATCACATGGCTAATAAGTGAAAGAACAGACACATAAGATATGAACAGACAATTCACAAAAAAGAAACTATGTAAAAATGGCCCTCAGACACATTGAAAAATGTTCACACTAATAATTAGACAAATACAAATTCAGAATGACAGAAATTTTTAAATAAGACAACATGTTTTAAAACTTGGTGAAACTGTGGGAAAACCAATGCTCTCATACATTGATGAAGGGAATGCAAATTGGTGTAACTCCTCTGGAGGGAAATGCCAAAGAATCTACACATCTACACATGTATTTACCTTTTGACCTAACAAGTCCACTCCTAGGAATCTATGCTGAAGGTACATTTCCAACAATATAGTTGTATATGTATACATGGATTAGTATACTTACATATGTTTTGTAGATCTTTCTACTTAGGGATCCTAGAAGCAATGTCATTCCCATAGTAATGAGCACACCTAGCACTCAGATCTCGGTTTCTAAACACCATACCCTATTAAAAGGAATTAAGGCTCCTTGGAGAAGTAATTGATTTCAGGGCTACAGCAGGGAAAATACAAGCTGAGCTGGGACTGTCTTGTGGTGCTGGAAAGTATGGTGATACTCAAAAAAGGATGAAAACTTGTGAAAGAACATAAGGACCAATTTTAAGTGTTCCTAATTGCCAAAACTGGAACATTTTAACCACCACAATGAACGATAATGGTATTGGGTTTTTAGTCCTTACAATAAAATAAATATCCATGAATCCATACTGTTATAAAAATCAAATAAATAAATGGGGGAGAAGAGATGGCTCTTCCTTACAGAAGAATTCCAGTTAATAAATGTAGACAGAAAGATGGTAATCGAAAATCACCACTAAATGAATACTGTGTAATAATTGTTGCAAACAAGACCCATTGATGAATGCTAAAATTAATGGGAAAAACTTTGAGAAGGAAAAGGATATTTACATAGTCTTGGGGCTGTAGTAATCTGAAGACTTGACCTGGGGCTTGGGGGAGCTGCTTCCAAGATGGTTTACTCACATAGCTGTTGGCTGGCGGTCTCATTTCCTCTCCAATAAAGCTGCTGGAGGGCCCTCATGACAAGGGAGTTGTCTTCCTGAACAAGCGATCCAAGGGAGAGCAAAGAGGAAGCCACAATGCCTTTTGTGACTTACTCTGAAATCACAAAATCACACAGCAGTTCTGCCTATTCTGTTTGTTAGATATATTAAAACCACCACGCTGGGAAAGGGCATCTCTAGCTAGTAGGCAAGTAATTTTTTTTTCTCCCTAAGAGTTGCCACTTCCCAGTGCTTTTGTTGCCTGTTCCCAGTGCTGCCAATTTTGGTTCCTCTTTTTGTAACTTGCCCCTGTGCTATTCCTGGGCAAGAATACTGTGATAGGACTTGTAAGGGAAAAGAGGAGGTAATGTTCACCTTTTCCTACCCATTTCCATGACAAACCCTTCCTTACCTCAATCTTATATTATCCCCCTCCCACTTAATGTAACAAATTGTCCAGAACCCATCTGTGAAACAGAGAGACTTTATACAAGCCTCTCTAATAGCAGTGATCATATTGTATTACAGTAATCATTTTTCATGTCCGTCCTCAATATCATATTCATATCTGAATCCCCAAGGCCTACCATAGTGCCTAAAAGGTCCTTAATGGGTAAATGGGTTTTGTTTTGAAATGTAAATATGCTTAAGAACCACTTAATTTTGCTATCTGGGCCTTTGTCTTTCCTAACTGTAGAAGGACAGGGGAAAAAGAGAGCTCCTTCAGCCTATTTCCTATTTTCACAAGCAGAATTATAGTTTGAAACTTTTCAGAGATTGAAAACTTTTCAAAGATTATGTTCTTACTTCAGGAGGCAGAGGGTTGGCAAGGCTACTGAGGATTCTGTTCTGTGCCTCTGTAACGATGAAGACAAATAGCTCTACCCTGTGAGTGATAGGAGTGGAAAGGAAAGCTGGTCGAACAATCTTGGGTACACAGTAGACAGGAAGGGATGACCTCGGCACTTGGAAGTGTCTCTGCTGCCTGTGATGGCCAGAGATCACCTTCAGTACTTTGTGCTTTGTTTCCTGACTGAATCCTCCTCCAGTCTTTGCTCCCCCCTTGTCCGGCTACTTCTGCGAAACTTCTGGATTCTCCCTCTTTCTGGCATACTTGTTCCTATTGCAGATTATTCTCTTTGGGCTCCCTTTCTCACCTCTTCCCATTCCTGGTACAAACCCATTCCTATCCCGGCTTCCTGGCCTGCAGGTCTTGTCCATCCATCTGTACCTCACACCTCGCTGAGGACTGGGATTTGGGGTTCCCTTTGCTTCTTCCTCCCCCTGCAGCCACGGGCAGTTACATCCCTTCCTAGATCCACCTGGCTCCTGAGGCCCAGCCCAGCCAGGGTCAGATTGATCCCTAGCCCTCCTTTACCCCTCCTCCCATCTTTCTGCCCAGGGGAGGTGAGACACAGTAGGCTGACCTGCCAACTTAGTTTGTGTAACACTTTTTCCTATGGAGAAAAATGAAACTAAATAAATAACCTATAACAAACTTAATAAATAAATAGAATTTGTTTATTAAAAGTCATAGAATTTTTATGTGGGAAGGAAATCTAATAATATTCCATTCCCAGTACTCATTTTACAGCTTAAATGCTCAAGGTTCAGGTGGGTTGAGTAATTTTTCAATAGTCATGTTTTCTGATGTAGAATCTCATATTACAGCTGAGATAATTTCACACCTAGTTAAATCTGCAACATTTTTTTCTTCCAGAGTAGAAATTTGAATTATTCTAATATTATGTATTCAATTTTATGTTTCACATTATATTGGTGTATATTTATAGGAATTATAGCACTTTTCTTTCTAATCCAGATTTAGGTCGATCTCGAGAACTACAATATGTGTACGTGGATAACAACATTCATCTGAAAGGCTTGCCGTCCTATCTGTACAACAAAGTCATCGGGTGCAGTGGGTAAGGCTGATTTCACATTTTATACTGTCACTCACCTCTTTTGCTAGCTTTGTTTCTACTTCAATATTTAGTCCTGATAAAACTCAAAAATAAATGAACTACTTTTGATAATCCTGTTCAGTTTTGTTTTGGGGCTTAACGTGCTAAACCAAATACCCTTAAAAGCCAAGAATATTGAGCAAGCAATTTAGAGTATTGTACTTCAAATTTAGTTAGTAAGCTGTAAATTCGGTCAGTTAAGTTGTTTGTTATTTTCCAGTCAAAAGAAAAATTAATCTATGCATGCCATTATAAGCTCAGTAGTATCAGTCACAGAAACTGGAGGAATCAGCATTAATGTAAAAGCTTTTCTTTCTCTGCACTCCATTGCAGTGACAATTTTACTACATTAGTATCTAGGACTGTACCAATTGGAAATATTTAGAGCTGAACATTTGAAATAGTCCCTCAATACAAATCATGATTCTAGCAACCAAAACAGATGTTTCAGTTAATAGGAAATGATAGGCTTTTATTTTCAGAGCAGAATGATCTTTCATTCTCAGTTAGGCTTTTAGAAAGATGGCTTCAGCTTCTCCTTCTATAGCAGTAAGAAAGAACCAACCCTAAAGTGGTTCCCAGACTGGCGTGGGCTTAACATAGGACAACTCAGCTGCCAGAACCTGCTTTTGACTGGCCTCACTTAAGCAGCCAAAGGATACTTGGAATACCTTTGAGGGTACTTAGCGAGCATGTTGACTCTCTCCTTATAATTTCAAACATCCTACATAACCTGGCTCATACTGTATGTAGTTCTCGCAAAGAAAGGGATGACAATAAACTTGTGTGTAGCGACAGCCATTCCCCTGCTGGCATGGCTCCGGGGGATGGGCATTGAGCAGTGATTACTCCAGAGAGGGTAATCCTAGTGGCCTTCCCCTAGGAAAAATTATACAGTTGTTATCTTGGGAGAGCCCTAGATGAACTCAGTGCCTGTATAGGCTGATGAAATACAAACCCAGAGATATATTCCAGAACCTTCTATGAAGCATAGATAATAGAATATGTAATGGAGTTTTTAGCTCATTGATTTTTCTACAGCTGATCATGTGACAGCTACGATCCTACTCACTCATTAATCATAATGAGTTTGTAAAAGATCTATAATATAGCCTTATTTTTCCAAGTGGTGAGTAAAATACCCTCGATCACCAAGATACACGGAATGATGCAAGCAGGCTCCAAGGCTGAAGGCAATTTTCTTGCACCAAAGCCTTCAGAGACTGCACTGAAATATGATTAAAATCTCTACCACAATTAAAGAATAGCTCTTACTTGAGATAAAGAGCCTTCTCCTTTGGTGTTTAGACATGGATGTTACTGACTGCCAGAAAGTTCTGTTTGTGCAGAGTAGAGAGATAGTATATTTTATTTTATTTTTGGCCGAGCTGCACAGCTTGCGGGATCTTAGTTCCCCAACCAGGGATTGAACCTGGGCTCACGGCAATGAAAGCACAAAGTCTTAACCACTAGACCACCAGGGAATTCCCTTTTTTTTTTTTTTGATATATTTTAATTGTTGACTTGGTATCTGGTAGCAGAGGTAGTGAATTTTATGAGAGTTCCAAATCTTTGAGAAAACAGTAAGGCAGAATATGCAAATTACTAGCAGATAGTTTACACTTTTTATTATTATTTGCATCTTCCTTTGGTAGTAGTAATAAGAAGATAAATAAAATTTTTAAAAAGACAGTTATCAAACAATCAGTTTTCTAATATTAATAATTTTTGGAGTGTTGGCAGTCCCACATACAAATAAACAGTGATCCAAAAGGTATTTTTAATCTGTTGGTTTAACTCAGAATGCATTTCTTACAGAAGCGGTTCTGGTGGTTATACTCCTAGCCAGCTCATTAAAAGGTCATTTAACCCATTTTGCACCCCCCAAATTATACTTACTTATAAAATATTTCTGTGGCAAAAATGTATTCAGAATTCTAATACATGGTGACTATTGAAGTCTTGGCAACAGAATTTAGGGGCTCCCCTTCTTTTATCTCTTTTATCTGTTGTATATGTGCAAAGGGACTCTCCCATTCCAAGTCAAAGTGGGGGTGCTTTGGGAAAAGGAGGGGCAAGGTGTAGAACAGGGTTCTAAGGTAAATCTTATATAAAGAGCATAAGGGTATTTGAGGCCTAGAAAGTGTACCTTTTGATTCTGAACAAGGATCTTGGTTCGGTTGTTTATTCAGTGTGTATTTATTGAGCAACTACTCTGTTTGGTCACTGTCTAGACAGTGGACATACAATGTAGGAGCCAAACAATTCAGTACCTGCCTTCCTGGACCTCATAATCTAGCTAGGGATCCAAGTGAACAGTCAATAATTAAACAAACTCAGTGCTAATTCTCTCCAAGGAGATGATATTTAAGCTGATAATAGAAGGATCAGCGCACTTGGTTCTCCACCACCATCACATGTTCCTTCTAGCCCAGAGGTAGGTCTGGAATAAAGAACACATCAGCTCCTGCTGTACTGTGCTTTCTCTGAAAGAATTGTATTATCCTTCTCTGATTAACAGTCTAAGAAAATTAGAGCAAAATGAATACAGCTTTAGGGACCTGTGGCATGATATAAAAATATCTGATATATATATATATATATATAAAATTCACATCTCAGAAGGAAAATAGAGAACCAGGTATAAGGCATATAAAAAGGTATAAAAATAGCTAATAACAAATGTTGCACAGTTTCAAGAAATCTCAGAAGTCTCACAGAATTATCTTTGATATTCATAGAAATGTGAATAAAGTTAGCTCCTTCTTATTCTATGTTCATTTATTTGTCAAATAATTATTGAACTTTAGCAGGTCAGCACTGTGCTAATAATTGTAGAAAAGATAATTTAGATGTTTATCCTAATATATAAAAATAACTGTAATACAAAAAATAAATACCCTAAGAGAAAAGTAGAGTGGTGAAAATTCAGAGCATAGGACTGCCTTTTTATGACCTAGCTTTGAAGTCACGCACTGCCATTTCTGTTATATCCTATTGATTACACAGGTTAACCCTATTCATTGTGAGAGGAAACTACCAGGAGGGGAGCAGCATGGGAGCCATCCTGGAGTATGGCTATCACAGATTCCTTGCATTCATGCTCTTTGCTAGCCTCTTGGAAAAATATGATTTTTATTTTGTCTGGATTTTTCTTATTGTTACCACGGAAACAAATGTCTTCCATTCTTCTATATTTTACCTCGAAAGAGAAGTCCCTCCCATGTTAGAATTTTAAAAAGTGGTAATTGGCACATTTGCTTACTCAGGAGAACTTAATGGTAAAAGTGACCCTATACCAGAGTTATTTTCTCAGTTGTCTGATTATGAGAAAAAGAAACCAAGCCACTGCTTTGCTTTTTCTTATATAAATAAGCAATTATAGCTGGATTTGGGTACAAATTGGATAAATGATTTGGTTAAATGGTTTGTTAATATAACCACTCAAGGTAACAGAGTTGTCTTTATGAGAAATGCATTCAGAGTTCTGAGTTAAATCAACATACTAGAAAATGTCCCTTGTATCACAGTCCATTTTTGTGTGGGGGCTGCCTACACACAAAAAACAAGCTATACTAGATACTTGAACCACACCTCCGTGTGGCAGGCACAAAGCAGCCTCGCTACGTATTAAAAAAAATTGAGGTAGGACTTGAGCTGTCACTCAAGTGACAGAGTTTGTTGTTTGATTCCAATGTAGTAATTAATTGCTTATTAAAACAAAAATAGTGACACTCCTTTTAAGTTTTAGAGGAATATAACAGAATCCAGAGTATCTGCAATATAACTTTCAAAATGTCCAGGGTATAATCCAAAATTAAATAACATTTGAAGAATAAAGAAAATATGACCTAGTGTCACGGAAAGTAAAAACTACTTGATGAGCTTAACACAGAATGGTGTAAGAGAGGAAAAGTCAGTGAACTTGGAGGTAGATCAATAGAAATGATTCAGTCTGAAGAACACACACACACACACACAAAGATTGAAAGCAAGAATGAACATCAGCATCATCAGGGACCTGCCAAACAGTACAAAAAAGCCTGATATTTGTCATCCCAGAAGGAGAATAGAGAGAAAATGGGGCCTTAACAACAACAAAATTGTTTGAAGAAATATTGTCCAAAAATTTGCCAAATATGATAAAAGACATAAATTTACATTTTCAAGAAACTCAGTGAACTCTAAGTAATATAGATTACAAAGAAAACTGTACCCAGTCAAAGCTGCTGAAAACCAAAGATAAAAAGAAAATCTTGAAAGCAACCAGAGAAAAATGACAAACTACATACAAAGAAATAATTCAAAAGACCATTGCCTTCTCATCAGAAATTTTGAAGGCCAGAAAACAGTGGAATGATATTTTTAAAGTGCCAAAGAAAACAACCAGTCAATTAAGCAACCAGCAAAAATACCTTTCAAGAATGAAAGTAAAATAAATGCATTCTCAGATGGAACAAAACTAAGCCTTAAAGAGGCTCTGCCAAGAGGACAGACGCTTTATCCAAACCAAGGCTTATTCTATCAGGGTGACATAATTTCTTTCCTTCTCCATATCTACTTTTTCCCTTTACTTTTCCTCTTATTTTAAGCTGAAAAAGAACTTTTTTGCTAAAAAGGGTTAATCTGGTAGCAGTTCCCCCAATAATGAGCATGTGGATGACAGTGTATTTTCTGAAGTATAAAAGACAGTTACTTGGGTTCTTTTGGTAAGGGAATTGAAACTAATTCTTTACTCTTAACACTTGGGTCGGTGGCATGGTAAGTTTGAAAATGCATATGAATTAATTTGCTAAATCACATACATGTTTTGGAGCATAATCTCAGTGGCAAAATGATGTTACCATTCATTTAGCTTGTTTAGGTTTAAATGCTGAATGGCAGCTCTGAAAACATAGAGTTGAAAGGGAATTGTGATAATTGTTATAAATTATTTATGTAACTAAGCCAAGGGTCCTGACATTTGTAACAGACTTCAACTCATTTTAATAACTCACTTAAGGGTTCGAATGTACAATCTTCTTTGTAACCACCTCAGCATTTATTCTAAAGTAATAAAAACTATCGAGTTAGAAATCAAAGATACCAAGGCTTAACAATTGCCAGCTACTAGTTATTTCATTTTATTGTGAACTGAACATATCATGGAGCTTCCATCCCTCTTTACTGACAGTTCATTTCATGATTACTTCTTATTGAGATGAGCGACACTAGCTTTCAAGACAGGTACCTTTCTGGTCTTCTCTCCCATTTGCTATTCTCTTCCATGGACCTGACAGTCTGGCCACTAGAACTGTTTATGTAACCCCATCTGCCCTGTGCATTCACAGAGCTGAATCCCTGTTCTCTTTCCCTGGAATATCATCATGTTAATCTTAGTTTTCAACAGTAGGTACCTTCACAGCAACATCTAGACTAGTGTTTGACCAAATATCTGGGTGCCGTGGCCTAGCCAAGTTAATACAGAAATTTAACCATCACACCATGTATATTATCCCCAAAAATCATTTATTAAAATAATAAAGAGAAAGCACAGCTATAAACACTGCTTAAACTTTACTGTGTACCAGGCAGTGTACTCATTGATTTATCTGCATATTGCACATTTTCCTCCCAGCAACCCTTGTGATAATCATCCTTATCTTAGAAATGAAGAAACCAGAGCTCAGAAAGATTAAGTAAAGTGTCTCAGGTCACAAAGCTAGATGGCAGTAGAGTTATTATCTGCTTCATTGTCCACACTCTTAACCACTGCACTACATGTACTGTCTCCCTCTTCTCCTTGGTCTAGAATCACCTCTATATGTTTGAGCCCCTCTACTAGCTTCTTGAGAACAGGGATGAAAAATACCTTTCTTGTTCCTGCATCATTCCATGTAGTGGGGTGGATATTTGGTATCTGATGAGGTCAAGGGAGGTTGGCTATGGCCAACAGAAAGATTACTAACTCATGTGAATTCCTGCCTTGTAGCCTGCATTCTACATAGCTGCAACTCTTCTCCAGTGTTAACTAGAGAAGGCATTTAATAGAAGTATCGTAAAATGAATTTAATTAGCTGTTTATAGCCAGCGGTGAAGAGTAGGAACTTCTGCTAAAAGAATTGTCAAAGGGAAATTAGACCTTATATAAAATGAGGATCCACATACTTGTTAATGTGAGTCTTTTCAGCAGTTTGTCAGAAACCTAATCTTTCTAATTATTGGAGACAGAGAAAGCATTAGGAAAAGTCTGGCTTTCAGTTTTCTAAACCTTTATTTGTTATTGTTAAATTCTTTGGACAGTGTTCCTTGTAGAGTTCATCAACAATTGTAAGGTTAAGAAGCAGCAGCTGTTAAGGCAATAACAGTATGAAGTAATTATTCATGAATCGCTTGCTTGCTTTTTACCCTTTATTTTTATTGTTCTATGATTTTTGCCCGGGATCCTCATAACTAAAGTATGGCTATAAAGTTTGGAAACAAATAATATTCTTTACCATGAGTATTAGGCTTCTCCATAGCAACAGAACCAATAGAGAGAGAGAGAGAGAGAGAGAGAGGGTGTGTGTTTGTGTGTGTGTGTGTGTGTGTGTGTTGTGTAGGTGGGGGGGCTTGCACTGAGAGGAAGAGGGAGATTGATTTATTTTAAGGAATTGGCTCATATGATTGTGGGCACTGGCAAGTTTGAAATTCGCAGAGCAGGCTAGAGACCCAGGGAAGAGCTGATGTGGTAGCTTGAGTCTAAAGACAGTCTGGAGGCAGAATTTTTCCTTGGGGGACCTCAGTCTTTTCCTCTTAAAGGCCTTCAACTGATTAGACAAGGCCCACTCAACATTATAGAGGGTAATCAGCTTTATTCAAAGTCTACTGATTTAAATGTTAATCTCATCTTAAAAATACCTTTGCAGAAGTATCTGGACTGGTGTTTGACCAAATATCTGGGTGCCCTGGCCTAGCCAAGTTGATACAAAAATTTAATCATCACACTATGTATTGCTGTATATCGTCAAAAGAGTCACTTATTATGTGTTTGCCTGTGTTTCCAGACTTAGTGGCCATACTGCATAATAGCATTTTGGATATGATTCTCTCATCTTAATTTTCTCCCTATTTAGAGACAAATAGTAATTATAAAGTAAAATTTAAATTTATTTCCTCATCTTCACAAAATGGTTCATAAGAGTAATACCTTTCTAACCCACAGAAATACTCATGCAAAGTCACAATTGTGCTGCTACAGACTCTTCATGTTTATGTGATCACATAGGGTCAACTGAGGTTTGGAAAGTAAGAGGGATAAAGGCAAAGTAGCAAATCAAAGAAAAATATCATAGAAATTTTGACACCAGTTGGCAGGCCACTGTGCAGCTGGTTTGCACTAGTGTACCCATACTAGCTGTTAAATTATTGACAGTATTGAAGTATTTCTACACAAGTTAATGAATAGCTATTGAACTAAAAGCCCCTGAGGTCCCCCACTGCTGTGTCTGCCTTTCCCCTAAGATCTCCCCATAATCCAGCAACTAAAAGGCTAATGACCAGCAGAACAGAGGGCTCTAGGACTGTGCTTTAGCACAATGGTACTGTTTGTTTGTTTTTTGCTTGTTTATTAAACTATAATTTACATACAGAAAAGTTCACCCTTTTTAGTGTATAGTACTGTGAATTTTGACAAATGCATACAGTTGTATAGCCACCACTATGATCAAGGTTTAGAACAGTTCATTCACCCCCAAAATGTCCCCCATGTCCCTTTAAAATGAACCTCTTTTCTTCGGGAGACACCTCAGCCCCTGGAAACGGGTATGTTTTGTGTCCCTATGTTTTACCTTTTCCAGAATGTCATATAAATGAAATGACACAGGCTACTGCAAACATTCATGTCTGGGGCTTTGTGTGAACATAATTTCATTCCACTTGGGTAATATCTAAGAATGCATTTGCTGGGCTATGTGGTAAGCATATGTTTAACTTTATTAAAAACTGCCAAAATGTTTTCCAACATGGCTGTGCTGTTTTGTATTTCATGAGAGTTCTTGTCAGTTTTTTCTTCTTTCAGACATTCTAATAAGTGGGTACTATCTCATGGTTTTAATTTGCATTTCTCTAATGACTGTTGATGTTGAACACCTTTTCATATGCTTATTTGCCCTCCATGTACAGTTGACCCTTGAACAATGTGCGGGTTGGAGCAGACTCTCTGCACAGTCCAAAAACCACGTATAGCTTATAGTCAGTCCTCTGTATCCGCGGTTCCTCCACATCTGCGATTCCACATTTGTGGATTCAGCCAACCCTGGATTGTGTAGTATTGTAGTACTTATGATTGAAAAAAATCCATGTTTAAGTGGAACCACGCAGTTCAAACCCATGTTGTTCAAGGGTCAGCTGTATCTTGGGTGAAGTGTATTCCAATCTTTTGCCCTTTTTTTAAAAACTGTATTGTTTGGGCTTTTTCTTATTGAGTTTTGAGAGTTCTTTATATATTCTGAATACATGTTTCTCATCAAATACGTGATTTGCAAATATTTTCTCCCAGTCTGTGGCTTGTCTGTCATTCTCTTAACAGATTTAACTAGGCTATATTGTGCTTCTTCATAGTTCACCACTGATAAACACACAACTCAAGATATATTTAATTTAATCCATAAATGAGACATTTTCCATTTGACAGATTACTATATTTTCCTAAATAACCGTTTCCTTAAATGTTGCCATCATGGTGGGTAACCAAATACAGATAATGTGATGCTTATATCTTTGGCACATCTCCTGCTCCTGAGACAGACTGGACCCCCACAAACTACCCCAAAATTATTTCCTTTTTGGCACCACGTGGATGACTCAGTATTCTTTTCACCATTTCCTTTTTATCTTTTCTCTTTCAAATTTCTTTCCCTGTGTGTGAAGACTCAAAACAACCCATCTGTATTTGGAACTGCTTAGGCACCAATATAGAACTGCTAGATAGAAGAGAAAACTGATCACATTAGATGAGTTAACAACAGAACTCCCATAATACAGTTAGATAATGTGTGATTTAGAAACATCAAACGTTGTGATATATCATTGGTAAAAGATGATGTCAGGAAAGACTTTATAAAGGAATTAGATTTGGGGAAGAGTAAAATTTGTATCTGGAAGGACAGGATATAGAAAATTCCAGGCCCAATTTGGCCTGTAGGCAAGAATAGCCATGGCTCATTGAATACAGTGTTGCTTGTGTTAAGGGGTATGATTCAGAATCCACAAGGAAATGGTAAGGCCACCACCATCCATGTGATACCTTTCTGCTTAAGTTCTCTCCCTTTTGCATCAACTAAGGTAAGAGGGTCATTTCTTAAAATTTGACTAGAAAGCTTCCATATTTTGACCCTGCACATCAGTGTAAATATCATTAGCTTACAAAAATAACATTACTAACAATTTTGAAGCCCCTGTATGGTTCTCTCCCATGTATCATCCTCCTTCTTCTCCAAGGTTAGCCACTACTCTGAATTTTGTATTTATCATTCATTTTCACTGAGTTATGATTTTAATATATGTAAATACATCCCCATATAGTATATTGTCAAGTTTTATATCTTTTCTTTAACTTTGTGTAAATTGAATGATGCTGTATGTATTCCTCTATGGTGTACTTCTTTCACATAACCTTTTGTTTTTATTCTCCAACTTCTCCACTATTTTTCTGCTTCCCTTTAGAGAAAAACTCTTTGAAAGAGTTGTCTATACTCACTTTCTCCACTTCTTTCTATTCTCTCACACCAGTTAGGCTTTTATCCCCATTGCACCTATATAAAGTATATATATAATTTGTAAAGTTTTGATGTATATATGTATACACACACATACATACGTACCTCTGAAACCGTCACTGCAATTAAGATAATAAACATATCCACCACCACCCAAAGTTTCCTCATGCCCCTTGGTAATCCTTCCTTCCTTGTCTTCATCCTATCTCCAGGCAACCCCTGATCTGTGTTCTGTTACTGTCGATAAATTTGTATGTTCTTAAGTTTTATATGAATAGAATCAAACAGTATATACTCTCTTTTTCTCTGTCTTCTTTCACTCAGCATAGGGATTTGGAGATTTATACATGATATAGTGTGGATCAACAGTTCTTTTTTTTATTGCTATGTAGAGTTCCATTGTATGGATATACCGCAGGTTGTTTCCATTCACTTGTTCATGGACATTTGTGTTGGTTCTAGTTTTTGGCTTTATTACAGATAAAACTGATGTGAACATATGTAGACTGTCTTTTAAAGGTCCTAGACTTAAATTTCCTTGGATAAGTACCTAGGAGTGGAGTGTCTGGACCATACAGTACATGTATATTTAATTTTTGGAAGAACTGCCAGACTTTAAAAAAATAACTGTAACATTCTACATTCCCACCTGTAATATAAGAGATTATCAGTTCTTACATATTTTAAATTTTATCCTAGGTGTGTAGTGATTTTTCCATTATGTTTTAAAATTTCATTTCCCTAGTGAATAAGGGTGTGCATCTTTTTATGTTTTATTTGCCATCCATATATCTGCTTTGATATAGTGTCTAAGTCTTTCTCCCATTTTTTCCTTGGGTATTTGTGTTCTTATTATTGAGTTTTGAAAATTCTCTATAGATTCTGGATAAAAGTCTTTTATCATATATATGCTTTGGAAGTATCTCCTCCCAGTCCATGGCTTACCTTTTCATTTTTTCACAGGGCCTTTTGGAGAGCAGACATTTTTTATTTTGATAAAGTCCAATTTATCTATTTGTTCCTTTATCGATCTTGCTTTTAGTGTAACCCAAATCACAAAGGTTTTCTCCTATGCTGTCTTCTAGAATTTTTAAGGAATTAGGTTTACGTTTAGGTCTATGATTCATTTTGAGTTAATTTTTGTGTATGGTACAAGGTATGGTTGAAGTTCCTTTTTTTACATATGGATATACCAGTTGTTCAAGCACCATTTGTTTAAAATACTATCCTTTCTCTACTGTATTTCCTTTGTATGTTAGTTGAAAATTAGTTGTCCATATATGTGTGGGTCTATTTCTAGATACTCTGTCTGCTCCATTTATCTATTTGTCTGTTTTGACACAAATACCACACTGTCTTGATTACCATAGTTTTACAATAAGTCTTAAAATTAAAAAAAAATTTTTTTACTATTCTAGCTGCTTTGCATTTCTATATAAATTTTAGAAACAAAATTTCAATTTATATATATTTTTAAAAGCCTGTGATTTTAATTGCATTGAGTCTTTAGATCAATTGGAGGAGAATTAACATCTTAACAATACTAAGTCTCCCAGCCCGTGATCACAATAAATGTCTAATTCCTTGTCTTGGACATCTTTTGTCTGATTTATCTCTAAGTATTTCATATTTTTCATAGTATCATATGTGGTATTTAAAGTTTTTTAAATTTCCAATTGATTGTTGCAACAATATAGAAATACAAATGGTTTTGTATAACTGATCCTGTATCCTCCAGACTTGCCAAGCTCACTTACTAGTTCCAGTAGGGTTGTTTTAGATTATCATGGACTTTCTACATGCACTCATGTCTTCTGGGAAGAAAGACAGTTTTACTTCTTCCTTTCAAATATGGTCATGTTTTATTTCTTTTTCTTTCGTGACTGTACTGGTTAGAAGCTCCAGTACAATGTTAAATAGAAGCAGTGAGAGCAGACATGTTTGTCTTGCTGAACTTATGGGGAAAACAGTCTTTCAACATTAAGTATAATATTGACTGTTGTTTTTTCATACATATGCTTTATCAGATTAGTAAATTCCCTTCTATTCCTAGTTTGCTTAGAGTGTTTTAAATTATGGATGGGTGTCGAATTTTGTTAGACCCTTTTTCCGCATCATTGAAATGAATATATGGTTTTTCTTTCTTAGGTTTTAAAATAGTGAATTACATTGATTTTTTTAAGGTTAATACAATCTTTATTAATAAGATAAACTTCATTTGGTCATATGACTTTATACATTGTTAAATTCAATTTGCTAAAATTTTGTTTAGACTTTTTCCACCCATGTTCATGAATGATACTGGTTGTTTCTCTTTTCTTGTTGTGTGTTCATCTGGTTTTGGTATCAGGATAATGCTGGCTTCATAGAATGAGTTGGGAAGTATTCCAACCTTTTAACTACAAATTCAACTTCATTAATAAATGTTGGGCTGTTCAACTTCTCTGTATCTTGAGTGAGCTTTGCTAATTTTTGTCCTTCAAGGACTTTGTATTAGCATAAAGTTGCTTCTTATATTTTTATTATCTGTAGAAATCGGGCAATACTTCCTTTCTCATTTCTGATATTGGTAATTTGTGTCTTCTCTCTGATTAGACTAGTTAGAGATTTATCGTTTTTATTGATCTTCTCAAAGTTCCAGCTTTTGTTTTCACTGATTTCTCTCTATTCCTTTCTTCTATGTCATTGATTTTCTTTATTATTTCTTTTCTTTTATTTACTTAGAACTTAATTTGCTCTCTTATTTCTGGTTTCTTTAGGTGAGAGCTGTGTATGCAACATGTCCTTCTATGCAGTAATTATAATTATTGTTATAATGACCTTTTCTGCCAGTTTTAACATCTATCTTGGTTGTTTTCAGTTGCATTTTTTTTTCTTCATCATAGGTCATATATTGAAAAGGCTGGTAATTTTTGGTTGGATGCCAGACAGTGTGAATTTTATGATGCTGAGTGCTGGATATTTTTGTATTCATGTAACTATTCTTGATATATGTTCTGGGATACATTTAACTGGAAACAGTTTAATCTTTTCAGATATGGCTCTTAAGGATTTGTTAGGTGGGAATGGAATGGTGTTCAGTCTAGCACTAACTATTCACCACTACTGAGATAAGACCTTTTTGTGTACTCTACACAATGCCCCTTGAATTATGAGGTTCAAGTCTGACTGATAAGAGCAGGCACTATTTCCAACCCTCTGTGACTGCTGGGCACTGTTACTTTTAATCTTTTCAGCTCGTCCTTTTTCCAGCCTCAGGTAGTTTCCTCATATGTGCTGATCAGTATTCATCTGAATACTCAAGCGGAACCTTCTGCAAATCTCCGGAGTTCTCTCTCTGTACATCTCTCTCCCCTAAGGTTCTCTGTCCTGTGAACTCTTGCTGCTTTGGACCCCTGAACTCTTAGTTCCTTGTCCTCAGTTTAAGGTACCTACCAGACTGTGACTGAGTTCCCCTTCCCTGAGTTAACTCTTCTCTTCAGTCAAGTCTCTGCTGAAATGTCACCTCCTCAGAAAGACTTTCTTTGATTATATTATCTAAAGTAGTACAGCTGTCACTCCCCTCTTCACTCTATTTTAGCATGTGTTTATCTTTTAATTGTCCATCTCTCCTCACTGTAATAAGCTTCATTCTGATCTTAAGTATGTCCCTAACAGAATTTTATGCTCATATATATTAAATAATATATACAACAACATTCATAATAGCCCCACACTGGAAACAGCCCATATGTTTACCAGTACTACACAGCAATGAAAATGAATAATCTATAGTACATGCAGTAGCGTGGATGCATCCCAGAAAGATAATGTTGACAAAAGGAGCCAGACACAGGATTCTTCATGCTATGAAGAAGGCAAAACCAAACTATAATGTTAGAATTTGGAAAAATGGTCCTTTTGGGATAGAGGTTTTGCTTAGTAGGAGGGCCAGCGTGGCCTTCTGAGGTTCTTTTTTCTTCAGCTGAGTGGAGAAATTGAGTAAAATTAATTGAGTTCTAGGTCAGATACCGTCTTCTCTGTAGAACCTTCCCTAATTCCTTAGAAAAAGTCAGTTCCTCCACCTTCTCTGACCCAATATTAGAATAATTATATTGTAATTATTACATTTTTCAAGGGAAGGGGGTCATCTTTTTTTTTTTTTTTTAAGTATTTTGGCTGGTATATAGTAGGTGCTCTGGAAACATTTTCTGATGAAAGGAATGAGCAAATGCAGGAACTTGTAGTGAACAAATAAGCTGAGGGCTTCTGCCTTCCAGTCCTGTGCCTTCTTCATTGCCTCTTTCTAGTTGAGGGTAGAGAGATTATCTCACGTTGTATCTGGAGAGCCAAGGTTTGTTGGCACCTATTTGTCGTTAGAGAAGAAAAGTGTTGAGACTTTCAGGTAAGCTGGTGGTCTCAGACAGGAGGTAGAATGAGATTGGACTCCTGAGTTTTGGTAACCCTGTAACTAAAGGAACAAGGATGTCTCTGCCTTCTGGTTATGAGTGGCTGTAGGGAATAGGATGTGACTTGGCTTATTCAATAGGCTTTGCCAAGAATATTTTCTTCACAGGTTTATGGAAGGACCCAATAAAGTTATCTGCTATCATTACAAATCTGTTTGCTTTGTAGGGTTTTTTTCCCCCAACACAAAAATTTTGTTAAACCATGGTACTATAACTAAACAGAGTACTCTTTGTTCCTTTTAATTTTGAAAATTTCAATAAACATAAACTTGGAAAGGGTAAGAAAATGAGTATGAATAGAGCTTACAAAGCAAATTGTATAGACCCTATGAAGGAAATTTCTTCTAAGTTTGTCCTTACTGGAAGTGTCTGGAACTCAGTGAAGATTTAGCTGAGGTCCAAATGATGCATCTAAATTTCTATGCCAGATTTTATTAAGGAACCCAGAATAGCATCTGTTCACTTTGAAAAGAATTCTGCTAATTCATCAGTGTCTTAAAATTTTAAATGTATATTTTGATTAACGTATTTTTATTGGCACATATAGTCATTTCCTTTTGGCTAATACTACTGTGAATGTGTGTCTTTCTGTAGCTGTGGTGCTCCCATTCAAGTTTCTGAGGTGAAGCTGCTTTCCTTTTCATCAGGGCAACTAACAGTTTTCCTCCCTGCTGAGGTGAAGGCCATAGGGACAGAGAAGGATCACGTCCTGCCTCTGCAAGAGCTGGCCATGAGGAGTCTGCATCACACCTACCACAGTTTTCTAAAAGGTACACGGGACTGTTTTCTTTTCTTTCCTTTCCTTTTCTTTCCTTTTCTTTCCTTTTCCTTTCCTTTCCTTTTTTCTTTTCTTTTCTTTTCTTTTCTTTTTTCTTTTCTTTTCCTGCCTCTTATTCAGTGAGCTTAGGAATTGTGTTTTATGCTATTTTGGTGTTCATTTTTCAAAATTGTGGTAAAATATACGTAACATAAAATTTACTATTTTAATCATCTTTAAGTGTTCAGTTCAGTGGCATTAAGTACATTTGCGTAGTTGTGTAATGGAACATTTTTTATAAGAGAAAAGTTTTAATATTTTAATATTAATATTTAATATTTTAATATTAAAATATTTTATCAACACTGAGCCCTTCAGCACCCCCTACAGACACAGAGAAGCATTCACTAAATATGATCTTCAGTCACAAAGAACAGAGGTTAAAAGTTAAACTATGCAGTTTAAATGAGAGAAATTGGTGTTTGGGAGCACATATTTGGTGGAAGTGAGAAGGCTGGCAGAGGTACTTTCTTCTGTATCGAAAAATGTGCAAAGATCTTATCCTTCAAGCAAAGTTGGGTACTTCTTCCAACAGAGCAACTTTTTGCCTTGTAACCTCCTTACACCTGAGAAATATATATACCTAAAGGGAAATTAATTTCAGGAGCCTTTGACAGTATTACCACAGGATTTGGCGGTGTGTAGATGTCATAGGTGACATGGAGTGGACCTGTGATGCTTTAAGAAAGCACTAGGCAACATTAATAAGAAAATACATTTCAAGTGCTTTTAAAACTACTAAATGTTTTGTCTTTGCTTTAAAAAAAAAAAAAAGGTGCAGACAAAAACATCTAACATTAACCTTCCAGAAATGTCTAAAACAAATTAAGTTGTTTTTAAAAACTAAACAGAAAACTGAAATTATTCACCTATGAGCAAATTACATTTTTCAAAATGGTTATTGATAAGTCTGGACAGATATAAAAGATGATAAGATCATTTGTATTTCCTTCCTCAAGATGATTCAGTGATTTTTAGGTGTCACCTCATCATGACCGTTTCTCTCTCTACTAGATGTTTTACTCTCAGTAGCAACCCAGTGTACATTTGTGCTCAGTGATTGCCTGGGCCACTGGGATGTTTTGCTTTAAACATTTCTTTTGTGTAGCTCAGACTAAACTGAGGAGGAAACACCCTATTTTTATTAGTGACAGCTCATGGGAGTGAGACAAGGAAAAGCTTGGTTTCATTAATTTTTGATTTCTTTGTTTCCCCCTTTCATTCTTTTCAGTAAATATAATTTAGCTTGAAAGATTCTAAATGCCCAATAGATTTAGGAAGAATTTAATGAAAGTCTGTTTTAGTCTTCAGTCCCAGTCTTTTTTTTATTCTCTGTCTCTTACCGAAGTTTACAGACCCTCCCTGGGTAAACTTAACACCTTTTCAGTCTTTGTTCTTAAAGAATATTTGGTCTTATTCTTTCCTGGCCTCTACCTCAGGACGGCTCAGGTTGCTCTTAAAAGAGTAGATTTAGGTTTTCTCTTAGTATCAAAAATGTAAAAAGCATCTTTCATTTCCAAATAATGTTACATTTTTATTCAATGCCTATCGGATAACAGAATTTTCAACATGCAGTACTTTTCACTAACTGAACTTATTTGCTAACAATAAGAAATATTTTAAGAAGCCAAGTTTAAGGAAATCTCATTTTTTATTTGTGCATGATTTTCTCTTGTGTTCCAGATCTGGACTTTCTGTCTCCAATCTCGTTACCCAGAAGTCTCCTGGAGCTGCTGCACTGCCCTTTGGGGCACTGTCACCGGTGTAGTGAGCCCATGTTTACGATTGTCTACCCCAAGCTATTTCCCTTGAGAGAGACGCCAATGGCAGGGCTGCACCAGGGGTAATCATTCCTAAGTGGACTCCAGGGCTTACACCTGGGCGAGGGGTGGGAACGTGGGGAAGGGTGGAGGACACACATAAAAGTGTTGGTAAGTCAGCAGCTTTAAAGGGGCATAGAATGTTTCCTGCCATACAGGTAAATGAAACAAATGCACATTTTCAATATCACAAGAAAACTGGATTTCTCTTTATTACATTTTTGGTCTTATACAGAACGGTTTTATTGTATATGTTATTTAGAGTAGCTCATTCTTTGTAGGAGTGTTTTCCTATTCACAATAGTCTTTAGGCAATAAGGAATGTAAGAACAAAATATTTGTTATATAATGGGTCCAGCCCAGCTCTTCTATTTAATTCGCATTGCTAACTGAAAGTGTGTGGCTGAGCATTGTGTGTGTGTGTTTCTGTTTTGAATTTCTAACGCTTCCAAATAGCATTCTATTGCCACTGTCTATTTCTTGGCACAGCGCCTTGAATTTGCTAAGAATGTTAACTAACTTAGTAAAAACCCCCATTCTGGTAGTTTAAAAAAAGAATATCAGACAATTAAAAATAGGACATGAAATGAAAAATCCCCCATTAGCACAGTCTCAGCTTATAGATTTTCTAAATTTAGAATCTTCTAAGTTCACATTTTTCAAAGATGAAAAAAAATACTATAATACCTCACTTATCCATCAAATGTGGTATTTTGGGTTAGTACATTTTTCAGGATAACTTGTTACCCCTATTCAGTCCTAGAAGCGTTTCCTTTATAATCATTTTTGTAGAATGAGAGCAAGCGTGGGCAGGGTGCTGAACCTCTCAGAGCCTCAAAATGGAGAAAGAACAGCCTGCTGGGCAGGGCCATCTAAGGATTAGCAGATGATGAAGGCAAACACTTGGCACATAATGGGTGCTCGGCAAATGGTAGTTACCTTTTCCATCTCTCTACCCACTCCTTCCCAAAACTGCATTTGTCTTTTTCTTACCCTGAATAATCCTATTTTGCTATACTTTCAGTTCCTGTTTCAACTTTCTGTATTTTTAATGTTTCCTGCTTTACTGTGCCTGCCTACAGAAGCCCTCCTCCAAAACTTGCTTATCTGCTACTTCTGATCAGAGGTGATCAGATCACCAAATTTAGTAAAATTCCATTTTAAATTAGAGTTGAAAGGACTGAGTCAGGATTTGAGTATGTTACTACATGAATAAAATTAACTAATGAAATAGGCACATCTATGAGGAGCAGTAGGGAATATCGGTCAAGTGCACAGGCCCTGATTCTGACTTCTCCCCTGGGAGACCTTGGACAAATTATTTAACATCTCTGAGCTTCATCTTTTCATCAGTAAAATGAGCATAGTAATAATATCTATTTAATAAGGTCATTGTGAGGATTAAATGAGATCATTTATGTAAAGAGCCCAAGATGGTGCCTGGTATGTAATAAATATTAAGTGACTTAACTATGATCTCTTTTTGTAGCTCAAAGACTTCTAAAAATTTATTTTATGTATGTCTTTAGCAAATGATCTTCATATTAGTAAGATATCATCATAGGAAAATCTTCCATTAAACTATAGTAAAATCCTTCTGCATTGTTGTTGCACAGTTTGCTATAGAAGACATTTTCGTACTAAAAATATGAAAATGAAAACAATTCAGTATGATAAGGATGCTCTGTTTGTAGCTGATAAAATTCTAAATACCTGTTTGAAAAGATAAACTTTCTTTCTATCATGGTAATTAATTTGTGCAAATAAAGTAGATCCCTTAAATGAAGTCATTTTTGTGTTCTTTATATGAAATTTGGGAAACTTGTTTGATAAGTATTTGCATATTTACTGCTACTTATTTCTCTGCTTAAACCTAGAAATTCAGTGTGAATATCTTATATTGCTTTAGAACATAAAATATAATAGTGTTAGTTTAATAAAATGAGTGTATCAAATACATAGGACTTAGGTAATGCCCTTTTGTTAAGAAAAGCCAGAAGTGCCCATGTTTATAGCAAAAAATGAAATACCAAGATACAAACATGGCTTTCTGTGGTGAGTTAATGCTAAGATCTGAAACTGAGAATTTGTGTCTTTCATTTGGTCCACCAGACTTTTCTCCTTCCCACGTTGCTATGGAGATTGTGTTAAAAGCTTTGACTTTAGTTTCTACCGTAGTTTTTAAAGTACTTTCTTTTGTAATTGACAACCGAATACTTGAATCTCAATAGCTTATTGCTAAAAATAAAATCAATATTTTTAATATCATAAACTCTAAAAGGTCTTGATAATATTATTTTTAAGTTTTCTAATATATTCTGTTTGGTGTTCATTGCTTCTTATAAAATAATACATTGTATCAGCCAATATCTAAATTAATGTGGACATCTGGCATTATTTTAAAAGAATATATTGAATATTCTTCTAAAATACCAAGTCCCATACGAGTGTTAGTTCCAACTTAAATTTAATACAGAGTCAATTAAAAAGAAATTACAGTATTTTGCATAAATAGTAAATACCCAAATCTTCAAATATCTATAGAAGAGAATAATGGCTAGTATGTTCATAACTTTTGATCCTGATAGGCATAGCAAATTTTCATTCCCCCAAATTACTGTTCATTTATTAAAATGGAGAATGTCAACTCATAGGATTATTTACTAGTATAACAACATGTGTCTGGCTTTTCCCACACATGTATGTGTCTCATAAGTTTTGTATTTCCCAATAGGAAGTCAGGCTACCCAAGGTTTTTCAAAGGTATTTTACGAGTTTCCTAGGGATACTTCAACAAAATACCACAAAACTGGGTGACTTACAGAGCTTCTACAGATATTGTCTCAGAGCTCTGAAGGCTAGAAGTCTGAAATCAAGATGTGGCAGGATTGGTTCCTTCTGAGGGCTGTGATGGAAGGATCTAATCCTTGCAGATGGCCATCGTCTCCCTTCTTCTCTTCACATCATCTTATCTCTATGTGTGTCTATCTCAGTGTCCAAATTTCCCTTGTTTATAAGAATACCAGTGACATTTCATTAGGGCCCTCCCTAATGACCTCATCTTAACTAATTACACTGGCAATGACCCTGTTTCCAAATAAGGTTACTGTATTACTCTGCTAGGGCTACCATAACAAAATACCATAGGCTGGGTGACGTAAACAACAGAAATTTAATTTCTCACAGTTCTGGAAGCTGGAAGTCTGAAATCAGGGTGCATGTGGTTAGGTTGTGCTGAGGGCTGTCTTCCTGATTTGAAGATAGCTGCTTTCTTGCTGCCTCAAGTGGCAGAGAACACGAGCACACATGTGCACAAGCTCTCCAGTGTCTCTTCTTATAAGGGCACTAATCCTATCATGAGGGCCCCACCTTCATGAACTCATCTAAACCTAATATCTCCAAAAGGCCCCATCTCCAAATACCATCACATTGGAGATTAGGGCTTAAAATATGAATTGGTGGCAGGATGGGGGGACACAATTCAGTCCATAGCAGTCACATTCTGGGGTTCTGGGGATTAGGACTATAACATGAATTTGGGGGGGATACAGTTCAACCCATAACAGTCTGTCCTCCAAAAATCCATGTCCTTCTCAGATGCAAAATAAATTCACTCCATCCCAACATCCCCCAAATCCTAACCCATTCCAGCATCAACTCTTAAGTTCAAAATGTCATCTTAAGTGTCTAAATCAGGTATGGATAAAACTCAGGTATAACTCGCCTTGGGACAAAACTCCTCTCCATCTGTGAACCTGTAAAACCAAACTGGTTATCTGCTTTCAATATATAATGGTGGGACAGGCATAAGATAGACATTCCCTTTACAGAAAGGAGAACAAGATGTCATGAGTTTCAAACAAGTCCAAAACTTAAAAGGGCAAATTCCATTAGATTTTAATGCTTGCAAATAATCCTCTGGCTAGATGCTCTGTCCTTTAGGCCCACTGGGGTGGTGGCCCCACCTCCTCAGCCCTCAGTGGGGCCCTGCTGTCTAAAACCAAGGAAGTTGCCCCATCCTCTGGAATTGAGGAGGTGGCCCCATCCCCGGGGTTATTCTTCCCTTTACTTGATAGCTTGTTTCCTGCCTGTAGAATCCCAGAAGGCTGACAGCATGTCTTCACCCTGTCCTATCTCTGTCCTCTTTAGTCCAAGCTGTCAGCCTTTCTGCTGAAATGGTTGACTGGATCCACAAGTCACATGCCTAATCTCTTTAGAAAAGGTCGTCCAGCCACACCCTTGGTGTTCTCTCCAGAACATGCTTTCTCATTTTTTACAATGTAGATAGCTTGAGAATTTTCCATATCTTCAAGTTCTGGTTCCTTTTTGCTGAACAATTCCCTCAATTTATCTCCCTCCTCTCACATTTTACTGTAAGCAGCAAAGAGAAACCAGGCCATGCCTTCAATGCTTTGCTTAGAAACCTCCTCAGCTAAATATAGGCATACCCATCTTTTTGTGCTTCATTTTATTTCACTTCACAGATATTGCACTTTTTACAAACTGAAGGTTTGTGGTAACCCTGTGTCAAGAAAATCTATTGGTACCATTTCTCCAACAGCATTTGCTCACTTCCTGTCTCTGTGTCACCTTTTGGTAATTCTCACAATGCTTCAAACTTTTTCATTATTATTATACTTGTTATGGGGATCTGTGATCAGTAATCTTTGATGTTACTACTACAGTTCACTGAAGGCTCAGATGATGGTTAGCATGTTTAGCAATAAATTATTTTTAAATTAAGGTATATACATTTTTTTAGACGTAATTCTATTGCATACTTAATAGACTACAATATAGTGTAAGTATAACTTTTATATGTACTGGGAAACCAAAAAATTTGTGTGACTTGCTTTATTGCTGTATTTGCTTTATTGCAGCGGTTTGGAATTAAGCCTGCAATATCTCTGAGGTCTGCCTGTATCCAAGTTCATCACTTACAAGTTCTATTTTCCATCCAACAGAACACAATTCAGTCAAGTCCTCTGTGCTTTATAACAAAGATCATCTTTCTTTCATTTTCCAATAACACATTCCTCATTTTTGTCTGAGACCTCACCAGAAACACCTTTAACACTCCTATTTCCAGCAACATTCTGTTCATGACAATATGTGTATTCTCTAAGACAACAGAAGCTTTTTCTATAGCTTTCCTCTTTCCTATGTAAACCCTCACCAGATATCCTTTAACATCTATATTTCTACCAACAGTCTCTTCAAGGCAGAACTCTTCTAGCCTCTGCTACTTAATTTCAAAGCCACATCTAGATTTTTAAATATTTGTTACAGCAGCACCTCTTACCAGTAGCTGAATTTGTATTAGTTAGCAGTCTCCAGAGAAACAAAACATATATCTATATCTATATCTGTAAATAATAAATATAGACAGAGATTGATTTTAAGGAATTGGCTCACATGACTGGGGAGCTGGCAAGTCCAAAACCACAGGGCAGGCTGACAGGCTGGAAGTTCAGAAAAGAGTTGATATTGCAGTCTTGAGTCTAAATTTCACAGGGCAACAGGCTAGAAACTCAGGGTTTTTAAGTTGCTGTCTTAAGGAAAAGTCCTTCTACTTCTTTGCTCTAAAGGCCTCCAACTGATTGGATGAGGCCCACCTTATGGAGCGTAATCTGCTTTACTCAAAGTCTACTGATTTAAATGTCAGTCACATCTAAAAAATACCTTCACAGCAGCATCTAGACTGATATTTGACCAAACAACTGGGTACCATGGTCTAGCCAAGTTGACACATAAAATTAACCATCACAGACATTCAAAAGGTCTCACTTAAATCACCAGGATGTTTTGAGACAGAAATTGCCAATGGCCCAGAATCGTAGTGTTCCTTCCCATATCGCTTGGGTTAAGTTTGGGCCATAGCAGATGTTAACAGTGTATGCTCAGGTGTTGGTGTGGTGACATCTCTGCTTTTGTACAGTGAGGCCCTGGGCTGGAATGAAAGAATTCATAGGCTTTAGGGGTCAGGAGACCCAGCTGGAAGTTGAGCTGTGTTACTTAGTACTGTAAGATAGGTACCATTATTAGATTGAACTGTGTGAATCATATGCCTTCCATGTGGTTCAACCTAATACAACCCCCATGTTACAGGAGTAGGAGGGTGTGGAACTGAGGGATAGGAAGATCAGAAACTGGGCCAAGCCCTCATAGCAGAGCTGGGATTTGATCCATAGCAAGTCTGGCTCCAAATCCATGTTTTAGACACTATGCTGTAATTAGCTACTGAGTGAATCACTACATATGAAGAAATTTTGAAATGGTGCTCATAAATATAAAATGAAAATAAGCTCTAATATTCTGAACAAGATACATTTGAAATATGTATGTGTGTATACATATACATATATGTGTGTGTGCACTAAAGAAATCCAGCAGGATGTAGATCTAACTCTAAACTGTGGTTACCTTGGAAGGGAGGAATGTAGGGTTATGGAGTAGTCAGGTGGGGACTTTAATTTTCAATTCTATATACTACAGAATCATCTGAATATTTTCAATAAGGATGTATTTTTATAAATACACAAAATAACAATTAAAAAATAGTATGTATCTAAAGGGACTTTAAAAACTCCTTTGCTTAAAGCTTTATATAGGTTAAAAAAGAAAAGGAAAGGTTCTTGGAGCAATTTTTTTTTAAGTTTAGGTAAAAATGTTTTTAAACAGGTTACACAGTGATATCCAATTTTTGTCAGCTATGGGTATATATATATAAATATATACATATATGTACACACATATACATATATAGTCTTTTACACATATATATATATAGTGTTGGCCAACAAAGTTTGTTTGGGTTTTTCCATAACATCTTATGGAAAAAACCTGAGCAAACTTTTTGGCCAACCCAAAAGTTTAAATTGTTAATACATAGAAAACATCTTGAAGGCTCACTAAAGTAACAGTAGTTTTGAGTAGTGTTGAATTTTTACAACAAACTGGTGTCGCTTTAAAAATTAAAAATAATGTTTAATTATTAAAACATTAGTAGACCAGTGGTTTCTTTTCTACTTATTTATTTGGGGGGGAGACAAAGTAAATCTGTTCAAGTCATACGTTATCATCAAAGCAAAATTAGGAAATAGAATTCTGCAAAAGGAAATTGTATCAAATGGAAGTACTGCCACTGGAAATGACAACTGTTAATATTTTAGGCTAAAGTAGAATATCTCTTAGTTGACTTAGATATTCAACTGTTAGTTGAATATCTCCTAACTGAGGATCCAGATTCTTGATGCTTCCTTTTCTTTTTTTTTTTTTTTTAATTGGGGTAAGAACATTTAACTTGAGATCTATCTTCTTAACAAATTTTTAAGTGCACAGTATAGTATTAACTGTAGGCACTATATTGTACAGCAGCTCTCTAGAACTTACTCATCTTGCATAACTGAAACTATACCCATTGAACACAACTCCCATTTCTCCCTCCCTGCAGTCCCTGGAAACTCACCATTCTACTCTCTGCTTCTGAGTTTGACTATTTTAGATATCTCATGTAAGTGGAATCATGCAGTATTTGTCCTGTGACTGGCTTATTTCCCGTACCATAATGTCTTCCAGGTTCATCCATGGTGTTGCAAATGGCAGGGTTTCCCTTTTTTAAGGCTGAATAATATTCCATTGTATGTACATACCACATTTTTTAATCTATTCATCAGTCGATAAACATTTAGCTTGTTGCCATATTTTGGATATTGTGAATAATGCTGCAGTGAACATGGGAGTGCAGATATTTCTTTGAGACCCTGATTTCAGTTCTTTTGGATATATACTCAGAACTGGGATTGCTGGATATGATCATTCTATTTTTAATTTTTTGAGGAATTATTTTATGTAGTGGCTGCACCATTTTACATTCCCACCAACATATGTAAGGATTCCAATTTCTCTTCACCCTTGCCAACACTTATTTTTTTGTTTGTCTGTTTTTTTAGAGCAGCCATCCTAACAGGTGTGAGGTGATATCTCATTGTGGTTTTGATTTGCATTTCCCTGATGATTAGTGATGTTGAGAACCTTTTCATATACCTGTTGGCCATCTGTATGTCTTCTTTGGAGAAATGTATATTTAACTCCTTTACCCATTTTAAAATCAGATTGTTTGGTTTTTTTTGCTATTGAATGATAGGAATTTCTTATATATTTTAGATATTAACCTATGATCAAATACAAGGATTGCAAATATTGTCTTCCGTTCTGTAAGTTATGTTTTGCTTTTGTTGATGGTTTACTTTGCTGCTTAGAAGCTTAGTTTGATGTAGTCCCACATGCCTATTTTTGTTTTGTTGCTCGTGGTTTTGGTGCCATAGCCAAGAAATCATTGCCAAGACTGATGTCAAGTAGCTTGTCCACTGTGTTTTCTTCTAGGGGTTTTATAGTTTCAGGTCTTATGTTTACGTTTTTAATTCATTTAGAGTTGATTTTTTTGTGTATGGTGTAGGATAAGGGTCCACTTTCATTCTTTTGCATGTGGATATCCAGTTTTCCCACACTATTTGTTGAAGAGATTGTCCTTTTCCCATTGTATATGCTTGGCTTCCTTGTGGAAGATCAGTTAGCTGCATATGTGTGGGTTTATTTCTAGCCTGTCTGTTCTGTTCCATTGGTCTATATATCTGTCTTTATGCCAGTACCATACTGTTTTGATTACTGTAGCTTTGTGGTATATTTTGAAATCAGGAAACATGATGCCTTCAGCTTTGTTCTTTTTTCTCAAGATTTGTTGGACTATTCAGGATCTTTTGTGGGACCATATGAATTTTAGGATTTTTTTTTCTATTTCCATTTTTAAAAAGCCATTGGAGTTATTTCCAAATAGCTCAGAATAATGCATCCACTCATTTATTGATTTATCCACTCAGTTAGCAGACATACATTGAGCATCTACTGTGAGCAGGGCACTGTGGTAGTGATGACAGCATGGCTTCAGTCGGCTGCTTTGAAGCTCAGATTTACAGAGCTTGGTTCTTTCAGGAATGCTCCATGGTCTTTTAAGCCAGAGTAATTACATGAGAGGACCAGATGTCTGAGTAACTGTTGTGCCTTGCGATAGAGACCCATTTGTTAGAGAGCGTGCAGAACTGTCTTTGTCTTATTACTTCCCTTTGTCTGTTATAACAACTTAATACTCCTTCCTCCCACTCACTAGTAGTTTATTTTAAAATAATATCTACTATCTAATACTTATATGGTTAAATCACTTATCACTTATGAAATGTCACATTTCCTTACCCTTGCTTTTTGTGGGTATTACTTTCTTTTACTTTTTTTTTAACATCTTTATTGGAGTATAATTGCTTTACAGTGTTGTGTTAGTTTCTGCTGTATAACAAAGTGAATCATCTATATGCATATGTATATCCCCATGTCCCCTCCCTCTTGTGTCTCCCTCCCACCCTCCTTATCCCACCCCACTAGGTGGTTGCAAAGCACTGAGCTGATCTCCCTGTGCTATGCAGCTGCTTCCCACTAGCTATTTTACATTTGGTAGTGTATATATGTCATTGCTACTCTCTTACTTCGTCCCAGCTTACCCTTCCCCCTCCCCGTGTCCTCAAGTACATTCTTTATGTCTGTGTCTTTATTCCTGTCTTGCCCCTAGGTTCATTAGAACCATTTTTTTTTTTAGATTCTATATATATGTGTTAGCATACGGTATTTGTTTTTCTCTTTCTGACTTACTTCACTCTGTATGACAGTCTCTAGATCCATCCACGTCTCAACAAATGACTCAATTTCGTTCCTTTTTATGGCTGAGTAGTATTCCATTGTATATATGTACCACAACTTCTTTATCCATTCGTCTGTCAATGGGCATTTGGGTTGCTTCCATGACCTGGCTATTGGAAATAGTGCTGCAATGAACATTGGGGTGCATGTGTCTTTTTGAATTACGGTTTTCTCAGTATATGCCCAGTAGTGGGATTGCTGGGTCATATGGTAGTTCTATTTTTAGTTTTTTAAGGAACCTCCATACTGTTCTCCATAGTGGCTGTACCAATTTACAGTCCCACCAACAGTGCAAGAGGGTTCCCTTTTCTCCACACCCTCTCCAGCTTTTATTGTTTGTAGATTTTTTGATGATGGCCATTCTGACCGGTGTGAGGTGATACCTCATTGTAGTTTTGATTTGCATTTCTCTAATAATTAGTGATGTTGAGCATCTTTACATGTGTTTGTTGGCAATCTGTATATCTTCTTTGGAGAAATGCCTACTTAGTTCTTCTGCCCATTTTTGGATTGGGTTGTTTGTTTTCTTGATATTGAGCTACATGAGCTACTTGTATATTTTGGAGATTAATCTTTTGTCAGTTGCTTCATTTGCAAATATTTTCTCCCATTCTGAGGGTTGTCTTTTCATCTTGTTTATGGTTTCCTTTGCTGTGCAAAAGCTCTTAAGTTTCATTAGGTCCCATTTGTTTATTTTTTCTTATTTCCATTTCTCTAGGAGGTGGGTCAAAAAGGATCTTGCTGTGATTTATGTCATAGAGTGTTCTGCCTATATTTTCCTCTAAGAGTTTTATACTGTCTGGCCTTACATTTAGGTCTTTCATCCATTTTGAGTTTATTTTTGTGTATGGTGTTAGGTAATGTTCTAATTTCATTCTTTTAAATGTAGCTGTCCAGTTTTCCCAGCACCACTTATTGAAGAGGCTGTCTTTTCTCCATTGTATATTCTTGCCTCCTTTATCAAAGATAAGGTGACCATATGTGTGTGGGTTTATCTCTGGGCTTTCTATCCTGTTCCATTGATCTATATTTCTGTTTTTGTGCCAGTACCATACTGTCTTGATTACTATAGCTTTGTAGTATAGTCTGAAGTCTGGGACCCTGATTCCTCCAGCTCCGTTTTTCTTTCTCAAGATTGTTTTGTCTATTTGGGGTCTTTTGTGTTTCCATACAAATTGTGAAATTTTTTGTTCTAGTTCTGTGAAAAATGTCATTGGTAGTTTGACAGGGATTGCATTGAATCTGTAGATTGTTTTGAGTAGTATAGTCATTTTCACAGTGTTGATTCTTCCAATCCAAGAACATAGTATATCGCTCCATCTGTTTGTATCATCTTTGATTTCTTTCATCAGTGTCTTATACTTTTCTGCATACAGTTTTTTGGCTCCTTAGGTATTTTATTCTTTTTGTTGCAGTGGTAAATGGGAGTGTTTCCTTAATGTCTCTTTCAGATTTTTCATCATTAGTGTATAGGAATGCAAGAGATTTCTGTGCATTAATTTTGTATCCTGCTACTCTACCAAATTCACTGATTAGCTCTAGTAGTTTTCTGGTAGTATCTTTAGGATTCTGTATGTATAGTATCATGTCATCTGCAAACAGTGACAGTTTTACTTCTTCTTTTCCGACTTGGATTCCTTTTTCTTCTCTGATTGCTGTGGCTGAAACTTCCAAAACTTGGAAGTGGGCAACCTTGTCTTGTTCCTGATCTTAGAGGAAGTGGTTTCAGTTTTTCACCATTGAGAACAATGTTGGCTGTGGGTTTGTCATATATGGCCTTTATTATGTTGAGGTAGGTTCCCTCTGTGCCTACTTTCTGGAGAGTTTTTATCATAAATAGGTGTTGAATTTTGTCAAAAGCTTATTCTGCATCTATTGAGATTATCATATGGTTTTTATCCTTCAGTTTGTTGATATGGTGTATCACATTGATTGATTTGCGTATATTGAAGAATCCTTGCATTCCTGGGATAAACCCCACTTGATCATGGTGTCTGATCCTTTTAATGTGCTGTTGGATTCTGTTTGCTAGTATTTTCTTGAGGATTTTTGCATCTATGTTTATCAGAGATATTGGCCTGTAGTTTTCTTTTTTTGTGACATCTTTGTCTGGTTTTGGTATCAGGGTGATGGTGGCCTCGTAGAATGAGTTTGGGTGTGTTCCTCCCTCTGCTATATTTTGGAAGAGTTTGAGAAGGATAGGTGTTAGCTCTTCTCTAAATGTTTGATAGAATTCTCCTGTGAAGCCATCTGGTCCTGGGCTTTTGTTTGTTGGAAGATTTTTAATCACAGTTTCAGTTTCAATTTCAATGCTTGTGATTGGTCTGTTTATATTTTCTATTTCTTCCTGGGTCAGTCTCAGAAGATTGTGCTTTTCTAAGAATTTGTCCATTTCTTCCAGGTTGTCCATTTTATTGGCCTAGTTGCTTGTAGTAATCTCTCATGATCCTTTGTATTTCTGCAGTATCAGTTGTTACTTCTCCTTTTTCATTTCTAATTCTATTGCTTTGAGTCTTCTCCGTTTTTTTCTTGATGAGTCTGGCTAATGGTTTATCAATTTTGTTTATCTTCTCAAAGAACCAGCTTTTAGTTTTATTGATCTTTGCTATTGTTTCTTTCATTCTTTTTCATTTATTTCTAATCTGATCTTTATGATTTCTTTTCTTCTGCTAACTTTGTGGGTTTTTTGTTCTTCTTTCACTAACTGTAATGTTAGGTTATTTATTTGAGATTTTTCTTGTTTCTTGAGGTAGTATTGTATTGCTATAAACTTCCCTCTTAGAACTTCTTTTGCTGCATCCCATAGGTTTTGGGTCATCGTGTTTTCATTGTCATTTGTTTCTAGGTATTTTTTGATTTCCTCTTTGATTTCTTCAGTGATCTCTTGGTTATTTAGTAGCATATTGTTTAACCTCCATGTGTTTGTATTTTTTACAGTTTTTTTTCCTGTAATTGATATCTAGTCTCATAGCATTGTGGTTGAAAAGATAGTTGATATGATTTCAATATTCTTAAATTTACCAGGGCTTGATTTGTTACCCAATATATGGTCTATCCTGGAGAATGTTCCATGAGCACTTGAGAAGAAAGTGTATTCTGTTGTTTTTGGATGGAATGCCTTGTAATTATCAATTCAGTCCATCTTGCTTAATGTGTCATTTAAAGCTTGTGTTTCCTTATTTATTTTCATTTTGGATGATCTGTCCATTGGTGAAAGTGGGGTGTTAAAGTCCCCTACCATTATTGTTTTACTGTCGATTTCCCCTTTTATGGCTGTTAACATTTGCCTTATGTATTGAGGTGCTCCTATGTCAGGTGCATAAATATTTACAGTTGTTATATCTTCTTGGATTGATCCCTTGATCATTATGTAGTGTCCTTCTTTGTCTCTAGTGATAGTCTTTATTTTAAAGTCTATTTTATCTGATATGAGAATTGCTACTCCAGCTTTCTTTGGATTTCCATTTGGATGGAATATCTTTCTCCATCCCCTCACTTTCAGTCTGTATGTGTCCCTAGGTCTGAAGTGGGTCTCTTGTAGATAGCATATGTATGGGTCTTGTTTTTGTATCCATTCAGCCAGTCTCTGTCTTTTGGTTGGAGCATTTAACCCATTTACATTTAAGGTAATTATTGATATGTATGTTCCTATTACCATTTTCTTAATTGTTTTGGGTTTGTTATTGTAGGTCTTTTCCTTCTCTTGTATTTCCTACCTAGAGAAGTTCCTTTAGCATTTGTTATAAAGCTGGTTTGGTGGTGCTGAATTTTCTTAGCTTTTGCTTGTCTGTAAAGGTTATAATTTCTCCATTGGATCTGAATGAGATCCTTGCTTGGTAGAGTAATCTTGGTTGTAAGTTTTTCCCTTTCATCACTTTAAATATGTCCTGCCACTGCCTTCTGGCTTGCAGAGTTTCTCCTGGAAAATGAGCTGTTAACCTTATGGAGATTCCCTTGTATGTTATTTGTTGCTTTTCCCTTGCTGCTTTCAATATTTTTTCTTTGTATTTAATTTTTGATAGTTTGATTAATATGTGTCTCAGCGTGTTTCTCTTTAGGTTTATCCTGTATGGTACTCTCTGTGCTTTCTGGACTTGATTGACTATTTCCTTTCCCATATTAGGCAAGCGTTTGAACATAATCTCTTCAAATATTTTCTCAGACCCTTTCTTTTTCTCTTCTTCTTCTGGGACCCCTGTAATTCGAATGTTGGTGTGTTTAATATTGTCCCAGAGGTCTCTGAGACTGTCCTCAATTCTTTTCATTCTTTTTTCTTTATTCTTCTCCCTGGCAGTTATTTCCACCATTTTATCTTCCAGCTCACTTATCCGTTGTTGTGCCTCAGTTATTCTGTTATTGATTCCTTCTAGAGTATTTTTAATTTCAGTAATTGTGTTGTTCATCACTGTTTGTTTGCTGTTTAGTTCTTCTAGATCCTCGTTAAATGTTTCTTTTATTTTCTCCATTCTGTTTCCAAGATTTTGAATCATCTTTACTATCATTACTCTGAATTCTTTTTCAGGTAGGTTGTGTTTTTCATCTTCATTTATTTGGTCTTGTAGGTTTTTACCTTGCTCCTTCGTCTGTAACAAATTGTTTGGTCATTTCATTTTTTTTTTTTTTTTTTGGATGGGTGGTGCTGTATTCCTGTCTTACTGGTTGTTTGGCCTGATACGTCCAGCACTGGCATTTGCAGGCAGTTGGATAGAGCTAGGTCTTAGTGCTGAGATGAGGACCTCCGGGAGGCCTCACTCTGATTGATATTCCCTGGGATCTAAGGTTCTCTGTTAGTCCAGAAGTTTGGACTCTGAGCTCCCACCACAGGAGCTCAGGCCTGACCTCCAGCTTGGGAACCAAGATCCCACAAGCCAGTCACTGAGGGTTCCTCCCGTCCCCTTAGGTGTCCATGGTCCCCCACCGGTGCCTGGTAGGTGCCCTAGTTGTGTCGGTATTACTTTCTTCTGTGAAACCCGTTGACATCAGTAATACTGACATTAATTGCTTACTTATGTTTGGGGTTTTTTTTTCTTTCAGCAGAAGCCTATTTGTTGGCACCAACTTAAGGTAACTTATGAAATTTTGCACGGGTAAAATATTCTTCAACAAATTTAAGTAAATTGTTCTTAATTTTTTCTTTCTCATTGTATCACTAAACAATCATGTACTGACCATCTGCTGGTGCCAAACTCTCTACTAGGTATTAGGGGTTCAATTATGACCAAACCACCTGATAATTCTCTTCCCATACATATCTCACCCCTAACGTTCTAGGGCATGGGCAGATCTAGTAGAGAAGCATGTATATATTTAAGTCTTTGGTTCTGCACACAGAATCTTCCCATGAGAGACAGTCATTAACCATAAATGTAACAAGAAATACCGTATGTTATTAGATGATTCTCACATAATCCTCTTACATGTTAATATGTTCACAGGCTTGGGATTTCATCTGATCGATTCTTTCTAATATTATTTTTCTTCTGGCTTGAATTTCTGTATGAGTCAAGAATATGCTTTTTGTTTCTAATCAGAAAATAGGTTTATAAAGAAAACACCACATTTCTTATGATTTTTGTGGGCTCCAATATATGCAACAACATTGTGATTTTTTTCTTAAAAATAATGGTATTTCTTTATTTTAAAACTAAGCTGAAATTCTCTTTCTTCTGCCTTGCCTATAAGTATGCTCAGAGATTCTAAAACAACAAATGTCATGTCTGATGTTCTTTGTAGAATTTATCGGCATCTTTTTCCTAATTCTAGAGTTTATTGCTTAGCTAAAAGTTTCTCCCCTGAAACTATCATGTCTCTGGTTCCACAGTTCTGTAATTTTTTTAAAGGACCTAACCAACACAAATGCATTGTTAAGGCAGTAGACCTGTTGATGTACTTGTAACAACTTAGATCATTAATGAAGCAAGCAGATACAGTATGCTCTTAGATGAGTTTCCCAAAAGTAAATAAGTACACATATTACTCAGCCATTGAAAAGAATGAAATAATGCCATTTGCAGCAACATGGATGGACCTAGAGATTGTCATACTGAGTGAAGTAAGTCAGACAGAGAAAGAGAAATATTGTATTATATCGCTTACATGTAGAATCTGAAAAGAAATGATACAAATGAACTTATGTACAAAACACAAACAGACTCACAGACTTAGAGAAGGAACTTATGGTTACCACTGGGGAAGGGATAGTTAGGGAGTTTGGGATTGACATGTACACACTGCTATATTTAAAATGGATAACCAACAGGGACCTACTGTAAAGCACAGGGAACTCTGCTCAATATTATTTAACAACCTAAATGGGAAAAGAATTTGAAAAAGAATAGATACAGGAAGGAATTTGGGAAAGAATAGATACACGTATATATATAACTGAATCACTGCTGTACACCTGAAACTAACACAACATTGTTAATCAACTATACTCCAATATAAAATTAAAAGTTGGGTTTTTTTAAAATAAATAAGTACACAGGCTTGGGATTTCTTTGTAGCACAAATATGACAACTCCATGTTACCCAGCCTACCCCCTTGAGCATCATAAGGAGTTAATGATGATCCAGTAAGCATTATGCTTCAGCCAATAACAATCCCATATCTTTATGGAATTGGATTTTTTTGCTTAGAACCTTAATTTTTAATTAAATGGTTGTGGTATGAAGTGCATCACTTCTATGAATGATTTTTCAGTTAACATAATTATCTTTTAAAAAAACAGGAAGAAATAAGTTTAGATAGCTGATCCTCAAAAATGCACTTGCCTTTTAAGATCATTTTGTGCCTGAGTTTCATTTCAATTGTTATTTATACAACCATATATATTCTGGTGTAGCAAATTATCTGAACTAGGGTTCTAACCAACTTTAGTTTTTTTTTTTAAATTAAGGTAATACAAAGTATCTAATAACTTAAAATTCACATAACTTCCTGAGTTAAGAAAATCTCAAAAGTGATGCCTGCCTTTTCATTTTCTTATGAGTATAACTTGCAAAGTAGAAAGTTTTAATTTTGATCAAGTCAAATTTATCCATTTTAATTTTATAGCTAGTGCTTTTTGTGTCCTAAGAAATCTTTACCTACTGCCAAGGTCATGAAGATATTCTCTTATGTTCTCTTCAATTTCATTGATCTGTGTCTCTCTCTCTCAGTCAGTACCAAACTGTCTTGATTACTGTAGTTATATAGTAGGCCTTAATATCAGGTGAAGTGATACTTTCACTTTAATCTTCTCTTTCAAGATTGTCTTAACTATTCTAAGGTCTTTGCTTTTCTGTAGAAGTTTTAGAATAAGCTTATCTTTGTTTCCAAAGAAACAAAGTTTTCAAGGGATTCATCTGTTCTCAGTTGGCAAACTTATTAGTGTGAAGTTGTTTAAGGTATTCCCTTATATCTTTTTAATGACTGCAGGATATGTATTAATATCACCTGTTTCATTTCTTATATTAATTTGTGTTTTCCTTTTTTTAATCTTTGTCAGTCTTGCTAGAGATTTATCAATTTTATTGATCTTGTTAATCCTAGTGAAGGTTTTAATTTCATTGATTTCTCCTCTTTACTTCCTCCTACTAGCTTTGGATTTATTTTGCTCTTTTTTTTTTTTTTTTTTTGGAGGGGGAGTTAGGGTAGAAACTTAGAGTATTGATTTAAGACCTTTCTTATTTTCTAACATAAGCATTTAAAGCTATTAATTTCTCTGTCAGCGCTGCTTTACTATGTCTCAAAATTTTTGTTATGTTGTATTTTTATTTTCATTGTTTAAGTTTTTATACCTTTGAGACTGCCTCTTTAACCCATGGAAAAGATTTACACACTTGGAGATTTTCCTGTTCTTTTTGTTATTGATATCTAGTTTGATTCCGTAATGGACACAGAATGTGCTCTATGATTTTTACTTGCTTTAGACTTAAATTGTTCTTCTTTCTCTCACTTCCTGGGGGAAGCTTACATTATTGATATTAGAGCTTTCTTCTTTTCTAATATTTGTATTTGTGCTGTAAATTTCCCTTTTGTACTGCTTTTGCCTCATCCCAGAATTTTTTGATCAGTTATATTTCATTTTCATTCAGTTCAAAATATTTTGGTCGCTCTTGCCGAGAGTTGTGTTTCGTATCTGCACGTGTCCGCCGCCGCCTCCGCTGCAAAAATGCTGCCGCTGCTGTGCTGCGTGCCCCGCGTCCTGGGCACCGCTGTCGCTGGCATCCGCGCCGCCGCGCCCTCCCTGCCGCTGCTGCCGGCCGCGTCCAGGCTGTGCGCCCGGCCCTTCGGGCTGCTGAGCGTGCGCGCGGGGTTGGTGCAGTTGCCCGGTCTCCTGCGGCCTTGGGGGCCCTGCGGCTGCGGCTGCGGCATTAAAAAAAAAAAAAAAAAAAAAAAAAATTTTAATTTCTCTGGAGCTTGAAAAGAATGTGTGTTTTTCTGTTGTTGGATAGAGTATCTATAAAGGTCAATTAGGTCCAGTTGATTAATGATGTTGAGTTCAACTATATTGTTTCTGATTTTCTGCTTTCTGGGTATTTCAACTGCTTAAAGAGGGGTGTCGAAGTCTCCAACTCTAACAGCAAGTTTGTCTGTTTCTTCTTGAAGTTCTGTCAGTTTTTGCCTCATGTGTTTTGATGCTCTGTTATTAGCTTCATACACTTTTCACATTGTTATGTCTTCTTGGAGAATTGACCCCTTTATTATGTAATGCCCCTCTTTATTTCTGATAGTTTTCCCTGTCCTGAAGTCTGTTTTATCTGTAACAAAATAGCTATTCCATCTTTCTTTTGATTAGTGTTAACATTATATATCTTTCACCATCCCTTTACTTTCAACCAGTCTGCATTTTTATGTTTAAAGTGAGTTTCTTGTACACAGCATTTAATTGGGTATTGTTTTTCCATCCACTCAGTCTCTGTCTTTTCATTGGTATGTTTAGACCATTCACATTTAAAGTGATTATTGATTTAGTTGGATTAATAGCTACTGTGTTTGTAACTGTTTTCTATTTTTTGCATTTGTTCTTTCTTTTCCTACTTCTTTTTGCCTTTTTTGATTTTATTGAGCATTTTATGTGATTCTGTTTTATCTCCTTTCATAGCATATCAATTAAACTTCTTTTCTAAAAATTTGTAGTAGTTTCCTTAGAGTTTACAATATACATTTTAAACAATCTAACTCCACCTTCAAACGATACACTATACTGCTCCACTTGTAGTACAGGTACTTTGTGACAGAATAACCCTAATTCCTCCCTGGCAAACTTCATGACATTGCTGTCATTCACTTCACTATTCATCTGTTGTAATCATGCAGTACATTGTTACCCTTATTACGTGAAACAAGTTATTTTTAGATCGATTGAAAATTATAAAAATAAAAGATTTTATTTAACTTTATTCCTTCTCCAACAACCTTCCTATTTATTTATTTATTCATTTTATTCTGAAGAATGTTTTTATTTTTAAAATTTTTATTGACGTATAGTTGATTTACAATATTACGTTAATTTCAGGTGTACAACACAGTGATTCAATATTTTTATAGATTATACTCCATTTAAAGTTATTATAAATACTGGCTATATTCCCTGTACTGTACAATATATCCTTATAGCTTATTTATTTTGTACATAGTAGTTTATGCCTCTTAATCCCCTATGTCTATCTTACCCCTCCCCCTTTCCCTCTCAGTGGTAATAACTAGTTTGATCTCTATATTTATGAATCTGTTTCTGTTTTGTTACATATATTCTTTGTTTTATTCTTTAGATTCCACATATAAGCGATAACACACAGTATTTGTCTTTCTCTGTCTGACTAATTTCACTTAACATAATACTCTCCAGGTCCAACCATGCTGCAAATGGCAGAATTTCATTATTTTTTATGGCTGAATTATATTCTATTCTGTATATTAGCTATTGTAAATAATGCTGCTATGAACATTGGGGTGTATGTATCTTTTCTTGTTTTCCTTGGTTGTATACCCAGGAGTGGAATTGCTGGGTAGATCTATTTTTATTTTTTTGAGGAACCTCCATACTGTTTTCCATATTGGCTGCACCAATTTACATTCCCACCAGAAGTGTGCTAGGGTTCCCTTTTCTCCACATCCTTGCCAACATTTGTTATTTGTAGACGTTTTGATGATAGCCATTCTGACAGATGTGAGGTGCTATCTCATTTTGGTTTTGATTTGCATTTCTCTGATGATTAGCAGCAGTGTTGAACATCTTTTCATGTGCCTGTTAACCATCTGTATATCTTCTTTTGAAAACTGCCCATTCATGTTTTCTGCCCATTTTTTAATCAGGTTGTTTGGTTTTTGTTTTTGTTGTTTGTTTGTTTTTGATACTGAGTTGTATGAGCTGTTTATATATTTTGGGTATTAACCCCTTATTGGTCATATCATTTTCAAATATCTTCTCCAGTTCAGTAGGTTGTCTTTTCATTATGTTGATAGTTTCATTTGCTGTGCAAAAGCTTTTAAGTTTAAGTAAGTCCTATATGTTTATTTTTGCTTTTGTTTCCTTTGCCTTAGGAAACAGATCCCCAAAAAAATGTTGCTACAATTTATGTCAAAAGTGTTCTGCCTATGTTTTCTTCTAGGAGTTTTATGGTTTCCAGTCTTAAATTTAGGTCTTTAATCCATTTTGAGTTTATTTCTGTATATGGGGTGAGGAAATGTTCTAATCTCATTCCTTTACATGTAGCTGTCAGTTTTTCCAGCACCACTTACTGAAGAGACTGTCTTTTCTCCATTGCATACTCTTGCCTCCTTTGTCATAGATTAATTGACCATAAGTGCATGGGTTTATATCTGGGCTTTCTATTCTGTTCCATTGATGTATGTGTCTGTTTTTGTGCCAGTACCATACTGTTTTGATGACTGTAGCTTTGTAGTATAGTTTGAAGTCAGGAAGCATCCAGCTTTGTTCTTTTTTCTCAAGATTGTTTTGGCAGTTCAGGGTCTTTTGTGGTCATACTGAGTGAAGTAAGTTAGACAGAGAAAGACAAATATCGTATTTCACTTATATGTGGAATCTAAAAAAAGGGCACAAATGAACTTATTTACAAAACAGAAGTAGAGTCACAGATGTAGAAAACAAACTTACGGTTACCAGGGGGTAAGGGGGGGAGGGATAAATTGGGAGATTGGAATTGACATATACACCCTACTATATATAAAACGGATAACTAGTAAGGACCTACTGTATAAATGTGAATGGATTCAGTTCCTCAAAAGAGATTCTTATGTCTTAAGTTGTGTTAAGGCAGAGAGAGAGAAGGTGAAAGCAAAAGAGGAAAGAATACCTTAAGACAAAATTACTTAAACTTTTGAAGACAAAAAGCTAAATTACACCAAAACAAGACAAACAAACAAAGTGGGAACGGCAGTATTATTATTGAACAAACTAAAATTCAAGTTGAAAAGTATTAAATGAAAAAAATAGATTAAAAAAATAAATTTTAGGATTATTTGTTCTAGTTCTGTGAAAAATGTTCTGGGTATTTTGATAAGGATAACATTAAATCTGTAGATTGCCTTGGGTAGTATGGACATTTTAACAGTATTAATTCTTCCAATCCATGAAAAGAGGGTAACTTTTATTTGTATCATCTTCAATTTCCTTCATCAATGTCTTGTAGTTTTCAGAGTATAAGTCTTTCACCCTCTTGGTTAAATTTATTTCTAGGCATTTTATTCTTTTTGATGCAATTGTAGAAGAGATTGTTTTCTTGAATTCTCTTTCTGATAGTTCATTATTAGTATCGATAAGCAACATATTTCTGTATATTAATCTTGTATCCTGCAACTTTACTGAATTCATTTATTAGTTCTAATAATTTGTGTGTGTGTGTGGAGATTTTAGAGTTTTCCATATATGGTATCATGTCATCCCTAGTTTTATTTAGATCTGAATTTTTTACCTATACCCTTTTCCTCTCCCTGAAGAACTCCTTTCAACCTTTCGTGCAGGACAAGTTCACTGGCAATGAATTCCCTCAGTTCTCAGTTTGCTTGAAAAAGTCTTTATACTCCTTTACTTTTGTAGGATAATTTCACTGGATATAAAATTCTAGGTTAGTGATTTTTTTTTTCTTTGAGTGCACTAAATATTTCACTTCACTCCCTTCT
This sequence comes from Balaenoptera borealis, assembly GCF_965194805.1. Classification (NCBI taxonomy): domain Eukaryota; kingdom Metazoa; phylum Chordata; class Mammalia; order Artiodactyla; family Balaenopteridae; genus Balaenoptera; species Balaenoptera borealis. Next base: position 134,893,974 of record NC_138866.1, on the reverse strand, counting down.
TGCTTGCATGGTTCTTATAAGAAGTCTACTGTGTCTTATACTTGTTCCTCTATAGGTAACATTTTTTTTCTCCTCTGGCTTTTTTCTAAGATTTCCTTTTTCTTTGGTTTTCTCCAGTTTGAATATGATATTTCTTTTTTTTTTTTAATTGAAGTATAGGTGACTTACAATGTTGCTATACAGAAAGTGATTTTCAGTTTTATATATATATATATATATATATATGTATATATATATGTGTGTGTGTATATATATATATTCTTTTCTATATTCTTTTCCATTATGGTTTTCACAGGATTATGAATATAGCTCCCTGTGCTATGCAGTAGGACCTTGTTGTTTGTCCATTCTATATTTACTAGTTTGCATCTGCTAACTCCAAACTCCCAATCCACCCCACCCCTCTTCCACTCTCCTCCCCTTTGGCAGCCACATATCTGTTCTCTATGTCTGTGAGTCTGTTCTGTTTCATAGATATGTTCATTTGTGTCATATTTTAGATTCCACATATAAGTGATAGAATATAATATTTCTTATGTGTAGTGTTTTTGTTTTTGATTTTTATCCTGCTTGGTGTTGTTAAGTTTCTGGATCTGTCATTAATTTTGTAAAGTCCTTAACCATTATTACTTCAAATATTTCTTCTCTTTTCTCTCCTTTTCTTTCTAGTATTCTAATTATGCATATCTTGCACCTTTAGAAATTGTCCCACAGATCGTGGGTTTTCTGTTCTTTTTTTTTTTAATTCCCTGTGATAATTCTAACATCTCTGTCATATCTGAGTCTGGTTCTGAGGTTTTCTTTGTCTCTTCAGCATGTGCTTTTCTTGCCTTTTGGCATCTCTTGTAATTTTTTGTTGAAAGACAGATGTATTGGGTAATAAGAACTGAGCTAAATAGGCATTTAGTGTAAGGTTTTATTTTAATCTGGCTAGGAGCTGAGCTCTGTTTTATGTTTGCTGTAGTAGGTACTAGAGGCTTCAGATTGAAATTCAGATTCCTTTAGTGTCCTTTTATGATTCTCCTTGCTTAACTTTGGGCTTCCCTGTATACTCCTCAGAGAGCCTTCATCTTGCAGCTGTTTTTGTTTTTGTTTTTAAATGCAAAATTTTAATGGGAATGCATTTCTCTCATAACATTCTTCATTCTCTCCTATTTTCTCATGACTTTTCTTCCGTACTCCTATATAGTTTAAAAACTAGATCCTCACCTCAATATTCTGTCAAGCCCAGGCTGCACTGTTGGTAAATGAGCTTTAGGAGCATGGTGAGCCCCCTTCCCCCAGCACCCTCAGGACTGCCCACTGCACCCCCTGCAGGCCCCTGGCTGGGCCCAGTAAGATGAACCCAAGGTTTAATAGTGCTGGGATTTTATTTATTTTGCTTTATTTTTTATTTTTATTAATTTATTTATTTTAAAATTTTATTTTAGAGTATGGTTGATTTACAATGTTGTGTTAATTTCAGGTGTACAGCAGAGTGATTCATTTATACATATACATATTTCCATTCTTTTTCAGATTCTTTTCGCATATAGGTTATTACAGAATATTGAGTAATTTCTTGTGCTATATAGTAGATCCTTGTTGATTATCTATTTTATATACAGTAGTGTGTATTTGTTAATCCCAAATTCCTAATTTATCCCTCCCCACCACGTTTCCCTTTTGGTAACCATAAGTTTGTTTTCAATGTCTGTGAGTCTGTTTCTGTTTTGTAAACAAGTTCATTTGTATCATTTCTTTTAGAGTCCACATATAAGTGATGTCATATGATATTTGTCTTTCTCTGTCTGACTTACTTCACTTAGTATGATAATCTCTAAGTCCATCCATATTGCTGCAAATGGCATTATTTCATTCTTTTTTTATGGCTGAGTAATATTCCATTGTATATATGTACTACATCTTCTTTATCCATTCCTCTGTTGATGGACATTTAGGTTGCTTCCATATCTTGGCTATTGTAAACAGTGCTGCAATGAACATTGGGGTGCATGTATCTTTTCGAACTATGGTTTTCTCCAGATATATGCCCAGGAGTGGGATTGCAGGATCATATGGTAGTTCTATTTTTAGTTTTTTAAGGAACCTCCATGCTGTTCTCCATAGTGGTTGCACCAATTTACATTCTCACCAACAGTGTAGGAAGGTTCCATTTTCTCCACACCCTCTCCAGCATTTATTGTGTGTAGACATTTTGATGATGGCTCTTCTGACTGGTGTGAGGTGATACCTCATTGTAGTTTTGATTTTCATTTCTCCAATAATTAGTGATGTTGAGCATCTTTTCATGTGCTTTTTGGCCATCTGTTTGTCTTCTTTGGAGAAATGTTTATTTAGATCTTCTTCCCATTTTTGATTGGGTTATTTGTTTTTTGATATAGAGCTGCATGAGCTGTTTGTATATTTTGGAGATTAATCCCTTGTCAGTTGCTTTGTTTGCAGATATTTTCTCCCATTCTGTGGGTTGTCTTTTCATTTTGTTTACAGTTTCCTTTGCTGTGCAAAAGCTTTTAAGTTTAATTAGGTCCCATTTGTTTATTTTTATTTTCATTACTCTTAGGAGGTGGATGCAAAAAATACTGATGTGATTTATGTCAAAGAGTGTTCTGCCTATGTTTTCTTCTAAGAGTTTTATAGTATCCGGCCTTACATTTAGATCTTTAATCCATTTTGAGTTTATTTTTGTGTAGGGTGTTAGAGAATGTTCTAATTTCCTTCCTTTTTTTTTTACATGTAGCTGTTTAGTTTTCCCAGCACCACTTATTGAAGAGACTGTCGTTTCTCCATTGTATATTCTTGCCTCCTTTGTCATAGATTAATTGACTATAGGTGCGTGAGTTTATTTCTGGGTTTTCTGTCCTGTTCTGTTGATCTATATTTCTGTTTTTGTGCCAGTACCATACTGTTTTGATGACTATAGCTTTGTATTATAATCTGAAGTCAGGGAGCCTGATTCTTCGAGCTCCATTTTTCTTTCTCAGGATTCCTTTGGCTATTCGGGGTCTTTTGTGTTTCCATACAAATTTTAAAATCTTTTGTTCTAGTTCTGTGAAAAATGTCATTGGTAATTTGATTGGGATTGCATTGAATCTGTAAATTGCCTTGGATAGAATTGTCATTTTGACAATATTGATTCTTCCAATCCAAGAACATGGTATATCTTTCCATCTATTTGTGTCATCTTCAATTTCTTTCATCAGTGTCTTACAGTTTTCAGAGTATAGGTCTTTTGCCTCCTTAGGTAGGTTTATTCCTAGGTACTTCATTCTTTTTGATGCAGTGGTAAATGGGATTGTTTCCTTAATTTCTCTTTCTGATCTTTCATTGTTACTGTATAGGAATGCAAGAGATTTCTGTGTATCAATTTTATCTATAATCCACTGTCCTTATGCTGGAGGCCATTTACTCTGGTGGCAAATGAGGGAGGGAAATGTTCTAAATTTTATGATTATATCATTATTTTAGTGGGCCTGTATTTCTAGGCTGTGACCGTCATAAATTTTTCTCATCTTGCATAGTTTGCTTTCCCCTCTTAGGTGGGATGGGCAGGCTAAAGGGGGCTGGGGTGGGAAGAATGCCCTTCTGCACCTGGGATAAGGCTCTGGTAAACTCTTTCTCTGGAGAACAGTCCTTTGTTATGGAGGATGCTCTGGACATGTTACATAATGACTACTCTTTTTCTCTTCCTGAATGAGCGACAAGGGGATCTTTTATGGATTTTCACCATGATAGCCTGTAGGGTTTCTATAGGTAAAACCTAAGAATGTGTGTCACCCTAACATTGCAGCCCCAGGAGTATCTCACTCTCAGGCTTGTCCACACTCAGCCTCCAGCAATTCTAGCATCTTCTGTCCAGGTAAGCAAGTCTCAGCTGTGACTCTGGAGTTACCTGTCTCACCAGATTTTGAGGTTGCAGTTTGCCCTATGACCTCAGTTCTCTGGTGAGTGGAGAAAAGTCGTTGATTTTCAGTTTGTTCAGCTTGTTCTTGTTGTAAGAACAGGAGTGAGGACTTCTAGGCTCTTTATGTCGGAGATGAAACCAGATGTGTTCTCTGTATATAATTTCAGTTCTTTCAAATTTGTGAGGTTTGTTCTTTGGCACAGAATATAGTCTGTCCTGGTGAATATTCCATGGGCTTTTAGAAAAAAAAAAGTGTACTTTGTTGCTGTTGGGTGGAGTGTTTTGTATATGTCAATTAGGTATCTTTGGTTCATTGAGTTGTTCAGTTCTTCTACACCTGTGCTGATTTTCTGTCTGGTAGTTCTATCAGTTGCTAAGAGTAAAGAAGTTGAAGTTCCCACTCTAATTGTGAGTTTATCTATTTCTCCTTTTAGTGCTATTATTTTTTAACAGCTTTATTGAGAGAATTTACATATCATACAATTCACCCATTTAAAGTATACAAATCAGCAGTTTTTACTGTAGTCACAGATATGTGCAACTAATCACAGACAATTTTAGAACGTTTTTCTCACCCTAAGAGAAACCTTGTACCCTTTATCTATCACCTCTCTCTTTCCCCATACCTAGCCCTAAGCAACTAGTTATTTACTTTCTATAGAAATTGATGGATTTCTCTGTTCTAATCCTCTGGATAGGGATAACAGACTTTTCTTGGAGTTTTTCGGGGGGGTTGTTTTTTTTGTTGTGTTTTGTTTTGTTTTTTTGACTCTGCCTGTTGGTGGTTCTGGGTTCGAAGCTCCTACAGCATTCTATCTGGAGTATATGGGAGGCAATAAGGAAGCCTAGGGAGTTTACCATTGCTGTGTTGCCTCTCAAGTCCCAGGGTCATAGTCTGTCTATCTTCATTCTGTCTTTCAGAGTCTTCCAATGCTTGTTTGTTGTATTATGACCAGGGTGTTTTAGTTGTAAGAGAAAGGACCTTGGAAGATTGGGGCTCCCAAAATGTATTTTGCCTCCAGAATCCAAAGGGACCCACAAGTGTGTATCTGTTTCTTCATAGTGGGCAGTTCTGGATGTACCTCTTCTTTTCTGTTTGAAACTTTACCAATGTAGCAGACACCTGAGCTTTTGCAGGCTTTCTCTCTCACCTCTAGTAGGCATGTGTCATATTAAGTATCAGGTGTGCTTGCTACTTCCAGTTTGATTTCTCCTCACCAATACATATATTAATGTCTTAGTGAAGGGACTGTCTTCCTGACCCTCCCAGAGGTTTCCAGGTGGTGGCTGAGCAGGTTAGGCCGCATTGGATCCACTTCAACATTCCCATTTCTCTAAGCCTTTGATCTCCTCCCTCTAGACTGTGCAGTGGAAGTTCTAGCATCTCTGTCTCATTGACTGTAGGCCTCTACTGAATCAAGACTTCTATTAACCATTATAGGTACTCAAACTAACACATTAAATGCTGAGGCCTCATGAAGCACCCTTCTTGGCCTGATCCAACCTTAGACTTATTCTCACTGGCTAATGTATTATACTTAGACTCCATTTCCATGCTTACTCTCCAGATTTCTGCAAATAAAATTTGCAAGATTCTAAAACTCCTTCATGTACATAATCTCTCCCAGGAGCAGCCCTTGCAATTAACTCTCTGAATCATGCTGGGATTTTGCTCTCTCTATGGCCCTAGAGGCAGTGAGTATTGTTCCTGCCTGAAGAAGATAGGAATTTCCTTTTTAGGTAACCACACCAGATGAAGTCAGTGAAATCTTCTTATTCAAGTGAATGCTTGTTTTCTTAGATGGTAAGAAGGGCTGTTTCTGATGTGAAGAAATGTTTAGAGGTTTAAGGTCCTTAGCTTTGTGTCTACACAAAGGTTTCCATCTCAAGTCTTAAGTCCTCACCCCTTCCCAACCAGAACCTTTACCTTAGCATAAGAGACTTAGCATAAATATACTTTTACCTGGCATGTGATTCTGCAGCCTGTACATTCAGGCCTCAGGCATGTCCCTCCCACAGCTTCATAAAATAAGAATTCCTTTAAGGCCACCATAGAAACTTTCTGATTCTTTACCTATGCCTTGAGTTGAGAGTTCAAGAAGGCACTAAGCTTATCTTTTTTTTTTGGAAGGGAGTTGGGATTCGGGGGAATCTCTTAAAGCAGTCAAAAGAAGCCATCTCCCTCCACAATCTTTGAATTCACCATGATGCCACAGCAATCAAGTGCCACAGCAGTTGATCTCCCAGTGCCTTACCCTCCACTGGCAGTCTTAGTGATAATTTGAGTAATCGTGATACCACAACTTCGAGTAATCAGTGATGTCCCACTTTTCCCTGGTAATGAGGTCATTCATGCACTCACCAACCCAATCCCAGAATCCCACTTTGATGGACTGTTTCCTTAGGCTACTCCCTACTAAATCAATCAGGGTACTGGCCGGAAAACACAGATAAGCTGGGATTTTGAAGAGAAATTAATGGAGAAAGACTATTTACAGAAGTTCAGGCAGGGTTCAGAGCACCCACAGGATGATAAAGTACCTGGGAACTTACAGCAGTAGGAAGGTTTACCATTCTTAATCTTTTGGCATGAAGGACAAAGGAAGATCTGGAGGCTGTTGAGACTTAGAGCCAACAGGAGGGGCTGCCCAATAAAAGCTCTGGTCAGAGATGTAGAGATGGAGTGGGATAGAAATAGTCAACCTTTCCATAAAAGCAATGAAAAAACTGGCAAAACTTGTCAGAATTGAATTTTTCAGAACTCTGGAAATTAACAAAAGGCTTACAGCAATCCAGAATGCATTTATTCAAGAAAAATGACTGAATCTCAGAAAGAACAGAGACCTTTGTGATATTTTAACCCATAGTCCCATCTTCTAGTCTTAACCTTGAAAACCAAGAATCTGCCATCACAGTTAAAACCAGCAGCCGGGCAGCAACTGGAAAGGGGTGGAAGGAAGTTGGAGCATCTTCAAAGGGTGTTTCACTGAAAAACCCTACTTGCAAGCCTGTCTTTATTTCCTCAGTCAGAGATCACCAGCACAAAAAGCCTCTTCTCTGAGGGTATTTGTCAAAAATTGTCAAAACAATTACAGGCAATTGCTTAACTTCACAGATGCCTGAGGCAGTGGGTAACTGTTGGGGCAAACAATAGACTAGCCATAAAGCTGAAAAGGAAAATTGGGGGAGTAAGGTTTCCACAGGGGCTTTGAAAAGCACTAACATATTCCTAGGAGTATCTAAGGTCATGTGCATGCAAAGGGATGTGAGCATGCTCAGAAAAGACCCAAGAAGGCCCTGAGCTCTCACCTCTGCTTGCAGGAAGTGAGACTCTGTGCAAGCAGGAAGTGAAGGCTAAGGCAGAGTTGTCAACTGCCTGGTTGAGTGTTGAAAAGTGTGACTGGAGCCTAGTGAGAACTAGAGCCATACAGGAGGGTCCATCCAGGGGAGCTTTATCCTCACATCAGCCAAACCTAGCTGGAACCAGTTGGTAAGGGAATCCTGGATTAGTACAAAAATCTAAGGCAAGAGAACCCATAGAAATAGGTCTAGCTCTTGCCTTGAGATCTTTGATCATCCAAGATGAAATAATGGCAAAGCTTTTTTTGCATGATTGTGGTGGCCCAGGGAAAAATAAAGCCCACGGAGAAACAAAATTATCAATGGTTGCCAGAGACTTGGCAGGGGGTTTGGGGGATGGGGGTTGGCTGCAAGTGGACACAAGGAACATTTGGGGATATGAGAAGTATTTTATATCTGATGGTGGTGTTAGTTAAATAATTGCACATATTTCAAAACTCATTCAACTGTACACTTAAAATGGGTGAATTTTATTGTATGTTTGTATGTAACTATACCTCTATTAACTAGACTTTTTATAAAAAAGAAGAAAAAGAAAATATTCAACTTTTCTCTCTTCCTGCCCTTTACCCTCCTGCTGTGCCTCCCTTGTGCTAATTCAGCCTGAAACCAGCAATCAGGCAGCTTTGGAGGTTGGGTCTGTAGAGGTCACCTTCTTGGATTACAGAGAAAGGCAAAGACTGAGTTGAGGGGTGGAGAAAAGAGAAAACAGTCAGCACAGGGAGTCCTGTGAAAACAACAGTAGATTAATCTCTCCTCACCAGAGGATAGCACTTCTGGTGGGAAAACAAGGCATCCAACAACTGGAGCTGCCCAGACTGGGATCAGAGGGCTCATGACTCGCTGCAGAAAGATGCCAAGCAGGAGTCTGAGATGGGATTCCTCCGCTGTGTGGGAGAAGACCCTCAAACTACATGATTCAGATTCTAAAATTACCTCTATAAGCAATCTGTGGGCATACATTTGTAGGATAAATTCCTTAAAATTATGTTTTTTAAGTTCTTCGATATATATGTGTTCTAGCTAAATTGGTGACTTTTTCTATTACATGATTTTTATAATGTATTTAAAATTCTGTCATTGCACTGGTTCTAGTAAGCCGAATTCAGACTGTAACATGGAAAAAGCTTACTTTTCCTTAGCTGCTAACATAGGGATGTTACGTCATCTGAAAACTGCTAATAAAATAAGCATACACATACCTCACCTGATTCCAGTGCTCAGTTTTAAAAGGAATTTACATTTCTGTTGTGTACTCTGTTGACCATACCTAATCCTTTATTTTAACAAAGGAAAAGACTGTCTCTAATGGAAAGAATTCTGAGACTTTCCTTTTGAACTCACAGTGTCCTTCTCCCCCTCTTTCCCCTTCCAGGAGGACAACTGTGAGTTTTGTGGCTTACTGCTGCTCCACCCAGTGTCTGCAGACTTTTGACCTACTGAGTTGATAAACACTCAAGAGCCTCAGGAGTGTTGCCAGCTTGACACTGCATTTGTCTGCATATCGCACAGTGTGACAGAGGGACAGGAGAGTCCAGCCAGGCCCAACAGGCCCTTCCATCCTGTCCTGTCACACTTGGAGACTGCAGGACTCTAGAAATGTCATGATCGAGCTTCAGAGCTGAAATGCCTTCACCCTTCCCCCAAGTTGGAATATATCCTTCCCCAAATTAAGAACCCTTTGTCTTCCGTGTTTTTCTTTTATGTCAGCGAGTCTCTTATGCAGACTATTTAGTTTGATGTGCCTCCCCAAATCTAATTTAGAGCAAGTTTAAGCTCCCTGAAGAACTGTAATTTGATAATACAACCAAATTAACTTTTGAACACACATACTTTCAGTGGTATCTGTAATCTTCTCATCTCTCTTTTTTTCCCAGAGAATTATTCCCCAGAGGTTATTCTCCATGTTTTTAACAAATTTCAGTAAACCCTGTGACCTCAATAGTATTGAATAGCAGTGTGTGTGGGGCGGGGGTGGGGAGGGGGGCGGGGGGGTGCCTGAGTTGGCTTCCAAGTTAGACTCCAGTAGGGGCTTCACGAGGGTCCTAGCACACACCCTCTGGAAAGTTACAACCTTGTTTATAAAGTTTTGCAACATATTAAGAGACTTTTGTGAGGGGTTTTAAAAATAAAACTGTAGATTATAAATGAAATACACACTTATTTTGAAAAACTACAGAAAAATAATTTTTGAATTTATTTCCTGATAAGACTTTTTTATATGAGAAGAGGGACATACGAGGCTTTAAAAGATCTGATCCTTTTCTTTCTAGATTTAAACATTTTCTGGCTACTGAGAAAGGGAGAGAAAAAACACATTAAAATATGATCTCTGGTGTTTCTTGTTAGATGGGTTATGGTTAAATTTATATTGACTTTGAAACATTTTTGTTACATATGATAAACAGGCTTCAGCTACTTCTGCTACTAGTTTTTAGCAAGATGATTCTAAGTACAGCCTGTGCACATTTATTTAAATACCTGGTGCATTAGATCATCTTCATTTTGACCTTAGGTTTCTTATGTACTTGACACACTGTTGTCCAGATAACATTGAGAAAACACAGGAAAAGCAGGTCCAAATTCAGCCTTGGACTTTTGCAAAAAGACCATAAATGGAAAGTGTGAGATTATGCTCTGACATAAGATAATGCTCTTAATGGAGGACTCACATACTTGCTCTTCCTTTGAAAGGATGGCATTTTAATGTTGCTTTGCTGCCAGATGTTCATCTGGTTGCTGTGAAGTGATTCTTTTTTTACTTTTTTAAAAAAGTTTAATTATACATAGTTTTCTTTAAGACAGGACTAAAAGGGAACCAAGAAGTTTTACTTAGTAGGAAAATTCTTTTCAAAAAATTTCAGACTTGTCAAAAATTTGGTTTATGGAATTTTATTAGCTGCCCTAAATCTGTAATGCTAGGCTCTAACAGTGCTAAAAATCCTACATAGTTACTGACAAATGTGTGATCTTTTCACAGTCACACCACCTGCTGCCTGGAAAGCAGACTATCCACATAGAATGGTGAAGGCAGAACATTATCAACTGTATTTCCACTGTTCTTACTTCCTCTTGTCCCTTTCATAACTTGGCCTCTTCAGCCTTAATATTTCAAAGGCTTATGGTATAATAGAAACTGAAGATCTATATCAAAATGTAACACTTCTTTCATCCTTTGGAATAATTGAAGTTTTAGTGTAACCCCTCCATGTATATAAATTGGGAGGTGAAAAATGTGGCATGAAATTTCACAAATGTGGTTCAGGCCTATGTGGCTGCTACCTGTCATTTAAGTGACAGTAATATGTTTCAACATCTTTCTACTTTACCCTCTACAGTTATATGTCTTAAAATGGAGCTATGAAATTTGCTAACCTGATATTCAGGATTCTGTTGAGATAAGGATATGTAATACTTTTAACTTGTTTGAAATTTTACAAAGACACTTACAATCCAAACAGCCTCTGTACAAGCAATGTGTGTTGAACACCAGCAGTGGGCTAGGCAGACAACCTTTGGGTGGTCTCAGCCTTAATCCTTGATGCAGCACCCAGCTTAATTGATGAGAAATGGAACTTATAATTTGGCTTCTTTGGTGCTGTTCATTATAAAAATTTTGTACTGGATTCACTGATGTCTTTTGATATTATAAAGAAGTGTTGTAGACTGCAGAAGATTTGCCTACATTCTAAATATTTAAGTGTGTCCAGAGCTTTGCAGAAAATTCTAAAGTTACTATATATATGTGTTCTTGAGCAATGGTTATACTAGGTAGAGAAATAATTCATGCAATTATAATAATGCTCAAAGAAGTGAGTTATTTGGAAAATATAGTCTGTTCAGGTAAGTTTACATCAGTAATCTGATATGTGGTTAATGGTAAATTTTAAAATACAGGATACCCTGTTGGGCATAGCCCTTCTTATGATATAATACAAGGGGGGGTCCATTTAAGGTGGATTACCCTATCAGTGTTCTTCAAAATGCCCAATTGTTATACCAGAATCCTCAATTACATAACATTGTGTAGATGAATGAAATGTTGCATCTTCAATGAATAAAATATATATTTTGAGCACACTTTAACATTTTTAAAAATGATCAATACAGAAGAGTCCTGGCTAGTGGAGGATACATTTTGGTTAATAGAAAAGAATGATGAACTGCTTTGTTACCTGGCCCTCCTTTCTGGAAAAGCAAGGTCTGCATTAAACATCCTTTAGTCAACGTACTCAACACTCACTAAAACCTTTCACACTCTGGCTTGTCTGCCTAGTTTAAGGTACCTCTCACTTTTCTTCCACATTAAGCATTAAGAATTAAAATGTTTACAGTCTAAGAAAAAAGGCTTCAATACCAGTCAGCTTACGAGGCTTTGCACATAGTTTTCCCTAAAATATATACCTATTTTGTAATCTCTTTCAAAGCCAATTTTAGAAATTATTATTAGTAAAATTAGGTTTCTGTTCCCTGAATTGAAAAATCAAACATGTTCATCTTAAAGACGATACATTGCTTCAGGAGAAATCAAAACATTTTTATTCAAATGATTTATGAACATGAATTCCTAACTGGGCCAACACTAATGCAACCTGATGTAATTAAATATTGAGATGTAAATTCATTTCATATATTTGTAATGTTATTTTAAAATAAGGAATCTTGTTTTAAAATGTATCCTTACATAACTCTGGACATTTTATTATGATTTTATTATTTTTGTGGTTTCCACCAACTTTTGTTTACTCTTAATGAGGCTCTTCTACATTTCTCCAGGAATTAAGTGAATATCTTGCCTTCTCTTAAACTGATGGGATTTTTATAAAGTCCGTATTCTTGAAAATAACTACATGTCTATCTAAAAATCATTCAAGTCTCACTATCCCTGCCCAGGAAGTACCTCCCTGTGCTATTAGCCGATAGATATGAAAGTGATGCAAGTGTCTCTAGTAAAGGAATTGATCATAGCTGAGTGCCTGTTATCCTTGGTCAGGAAAAGAGATTGCTTTACAGCCTAGGATATTCTCTTTGAAGCATGACTATATGGTCCCTTGTACATCAGAGACAGAAAAGTACTGGCAGTCCAGTGTGGTGGCTGGACAGAAGGTGGAGCATTTGGAGGTCATTTCTATATGTAATTAAGAGACTTGCAAGGGTTGGCCAGGTTTCTCTGACCCCCTCCCCCAATTCATCTTACAGCAGAGTGTGGATTATCCTTGTTACCTGTCAGGTTTTGCTTCTCATAGCAATTTTGAGACTATAGTAATCCAAGATCATTCTTCCTTTCCCTCCTCCTTCCCTCCCTCCCTCCCTTCTTTCCTTCCTTCCTTCTTTCTTTCTTTTTTTATATAATGAAAAAATTTTCTAATACTTTGAATCTGCCTACTGAAACATTTTGGCACCATTCGTTTGTAGTATGGACATTTTCTATAATTCATACTATATCCAGTTTAGTTGTTCTCACAGATACTGCTGTTTATAGAATAGTTGAGCTTGAACCATGCGAATGCCTAGAAATGTCAATGGTGGTGGCTTTATTGTTTTAACCAGATTCATTTTGCTAAGAAAAATAAAAGGACATTAAATACTTAAAGCCAGCCAGAATGGGGGAGTAAGGACCTCTGAAAATTCTCTCCATAAAGACAAGGAGAAAATTTGCAAAAATTGTCAGAATCAACTTTTTTCAGAACTCCGGAAATTAACCTCATAGCAACCCAAGGAATATTTATGCAAGAGAAATAGCTGAATCTCAGTAAGAACAATAAGCTTTGTGGCATTTTAACTAGTCCTATTTCCATTCCCCCTGCCCATTTCCAGCTCTGCTTATCCTTGAAAACCAACAGTCCGTAATGTAGAAGCAGCAGCATAGAAGCCACTGGAAGGGGCAGAGTGGGGTTGGAGCTCCTTCAAAGCCTCATTCCCAGAGAACTGTCTGGTGGTTCCCTGGAAGACCTCACTTGCAAGGCTGTCTTTATTTTTCTGATCAGAGCTTGCCAGGTATAAAAAGCCTTTTCCACAGGAAAAAAAAAATTTAATGAAAAAAAAGTCAGAAGCAGTTGTGGCTGCCTGAAGTAGTGAATAAACATTGGAGCAAACAACAGGCTAACCATAAACTTAAAAAAGGAAAAGCTGAGGAATGAGAGATTCACAGAGGCTTTGGAAACACTCGATGCCATTCCTGGGAATTTAGATAGTCATGTGCATGCACATGCCAAAAACGTTGCTCAAGCCAAGGATTGTTACTCCTGTTCAGGAAAGACCTGGGGACATCCTAAACTGTCACCTTAGGTTGATCTTGATGATCTGCCCAAGCAGAAATTGAAGGTGAAGGCAGAGCTGTCAACTTCCTGGCTGAGTGTTGAAGTGTGTCCCAACATGCACACAAAGCCGTCAGCAAAGACCGTGAGAGTTAACTGGTTTCAGGTGTTTAAGGAAATATCTGTCCAATCATTAGTTCACTAAGAAACTATCTGAGCAAGACTTCAGTGTCTATCTAATAGACTTTAAAGAATTAGTTCAGATGACTTGCTAGATAAACAAAAACCAGCAACTACATCAAAACCTTGGCAAAGGGGTTAGTAAATCTAATTCCACAGTTATCCTATTATTATTTAAAATGTCCAGTTTTCCTCAGAAGATTATGAGACATGCAAAGAAATAAGTATGTCCCATACACAGTGGAAAAAGTCAATAAACTGTACTTGAGGAAGTCCAAACATTGGAATTTGCAGGCAGAGACTTTAAATCGGCTATTTAAAATATATTCAAATAACTAAAGTACGAAAATGATGTCTCACTGAATAGAAAACATCAATAAAAAGATAGAAATTATTTAAACGTAACCATATATAAATTGTAGAGTTTAAATACAATCACTGAAATGAAAAATTCCCTAGAGATGCCCAACATCATATTTGAGCAGGCAGAAGAAAGAATCAGCAAACTTGAATATAAATCAATTGAGATTATCCAGGCTGAGGAACAGAAAGAAAAGAGAATGAAGAAAAATTAATAGAGCCTCACAAACTCATGGGATACTATTAAGTGCACCAACATATGCATAATGGGAGCCATATAAGGGGAGAAGAGAAAAAGAATATTTGAAAAAATAATGACCAAAGACTTCAAACTTTGATGAAAAATATTAATTTACATACCCAAGAAACTCAATAAACCTGAAGCAGGATAAACTCAAATTCATGCCTGGACATATACTGTCAAAAGATAAAGACAAGGAGAATATCTTGAAAGCAGCAAGGGAGAATTGACTCAGATGCAAGGAATTCCCATCAGAAACTGTGGAGGCCAGAAGGCAGTGGGATGACATATTTGAAGTGCTGAAGTAAATGACTATCAAACAAGAAATTTGTATCCCCAAAACAATCCTTTGAAAATGAAGAAGAAATTAAGACACTCCCAGATAAATAAAAACAAAATTCCTCATTAGCAAGCCTGCCCTACAAGAAATAATAAACAGAGTCCTTCAGGCTGCAATAAAAGGACAATAGACAGTAACTCAAATCCACATGAAGAAATAAAGAGCAATGATATTTACATAGGTAAATATAAAAGACCATAAATGCATTTTTTGTTCATAACTCTTTTTTACTCCTATCTGATTTAAGAGGCAACTCCATTAAAAAATTATAAATCTGTGTTGATGGTCACAAAGTGAAAAAACACAAAATCTGTGTGACAATAACTGTACAAAGGAAGGGGGAGAGAACAAACCTATATGGGAACAAAATTTTTGTATACTACTGAAATTAAGTTGGTATTATTCCAAACTAGACTGCTGTATATTAAGATGTTAATTATAATCCTCAGGGAAACCACTAAGAAGATAACTAAATATATAGTAAAAGATACAAATAGGGAATTAAAATGGCACACTAAAAAATATACAACAGAAGGCATGGGAGTAATGGAAGAATAGAGGAACAAAAAGACATAAGACATAGAAAACAAGTAGAAAGATGTCAGACTAAATCCTACCTTATCAGTAATCACATTAAATGTAAATGAATTAAACACTCCAATTAAAAGGTAGAAATGCCAGAATGAGTAAAAATCATGATCCAACTATATGCTGCTTACAAATCAATAACACAAACAGTTTGAAAGTAAAAAGATGGAAAAAGATATACCATGCAAACTTAACAAAAAGGGAGCTGGAGTGGATATATTAATCTCAGACAAAAGAGACCTTAAGGCAAAAATTGTTACTAGAGACAAAGACACTACATAATGATAAAAGGATCAGTCCATCAAGAAGACATAATCATGTACCTATATGTGCCTAACAACAGAGCTCCAAATAAATGATGCAAATACTGATACAATTGATGGGAGAAATATCCAATTCACTAATAGCAGTTGGAGACTTCAGTGCCTCGCTTACAATAATGGATAGAACAAGTAGAGAGAAGTCAACAAGGAAATAGAAGACTTGAACAACACTTTAAGCCAAGCACCCCTAACAGACATGCATAGAACAATCCATCCAGCAGCGTGTGCACATTCTCTTAAAGTGCATGTGGAACATTCCCTGGGGTAAATCATATGTTTGTTAGGTCATTTTAAAAGCCTCAATATTTTTAGTAGGATTGAAATCATACAAAGTATGTTCTCTGACCACAATAGAATGAAATTAGAAATAAATAACAGAAGGAAATTTGAAAAATTTATAAATATATGGAAATTAAAACATTCCTAATTAACCAATGGGTGAAAGAAGAAATCACAATCATAGACTAATGGTTGCCTGGGTAGGGGGAGGGGAAAATGGGTCGTGACTGCTAATGGGTGTGGAGTTTCTTTTTGGGTGATGAAAATGGTCTGGAGTTAGATAGTGATGATGGTTGCACAACCTTGTGGATATACTAACAACCACTGAATTGCACACATTAAAGGGGTGACTTTCATAGTATGTGAATTATATCTCAATTTTAAACTCAAAGCCAGTGATGCAACTTACTTTACGTATCTGTTAATGAACTATTTTTGGATAGACCAACAACCATTCCAGAAGCCATGAATGGAACTGCAGTCACTGTGTCTGTGAAGTGGATGGAAACTCAGTATTAACACTCATCTGGTTTCAGAGTCTGTGCTCACTGATTAACACAAGCATCAGGCCAAATCTATAGTAATTTAAAAATCCCAGTTGGTAAGTGTTCCAACTCAATCCATTGAGCAAACAGTCACCATTCCAGTGAGGGCTCCTCAAGGACTAAAGACCACTGAAAGTAAAACACCGAGAAATTAATGTGTTTGAAAATATAATCAAGTGGAAAATTCTGTAAAGTACTAGGAAGTACTGTTCTGTAAAGTACTTGGAAGTCATACTTGCTTTTTTTCCTGGTTTGCAACACTATGGTACCATTCATTTAAAAAAAAAAATTATTTATTTGGTTGTGCCGGGTCTTAGCTGAAGCAGGTGGGCTCCTTAGTTGTGGCATGCGAACTCTCGGTTGCAGCATGTATGTGGGATCTAGTTCCCTGACCAGGGATCGAACCTGGGCCCCCAGCATCGGGAGCACGGAGTCTTAACCACTGTGCCACCAGGGAAGTGCCCTGGTACCATTCTTTATCTAGAACAAAAATTTACAGGGAGGTATTATTTACTAAAGGTCATTTCATATCTTTTCAGCATAATTACAGATATATGTTTATTTTATAATGTATTAAAAAAATACCTCAATCCAAGGCTATTCATAATTCTCTGAAACTGATAAAAGTCACTGTTAAATTTATTGACCAAACAATTACACCCACTTTAAGGGTATGCAGTCTAATTCAGTAGACCAAAATGATGTCTAGATTTTAAATAAAAAGATAGGGATTTTGTAATTGTATATAAGAAACAGGAGTCTTGCACTCTTCAGGTTTATGTTCTTTATTTGTGGTTGATTGGTCTGGTAAAAAATTTTAAGAGAAAAACCCAGTTGTAACATTATTAGTATGATCTTACTATTTGAAACAATCCAGGTAAATTGTGTTTTGAGCTATGACTAATGAGTCCTGTACATTGATTATATAATCCAATCATGCATAAAAGCACTTGGTAGACAACCCTAAAATGAAAACCTGCCCTTTTTTATTTAAACCCAGTCTTCCTGTAAGAATTCTCTATCCATGTAATTTTTTTATAGCTTGTAATTCACATTAAAGTAGCCTTTTCTGATTACAAAAGCAACACTGCAGCCTAGAGAAAAGGATGAAGAAAAAGCTGACCATCCCAATAATCCCCCCATATTTCAGTGAGTATTTGTCTATCTTTTCACTCTTTTCTATGAATGCTACACATACACTTGTGGATTTACTTAAATGGCATCTTAGCATACATACTATTTTATAACTTGCTTTCTTCAACTAATATTTTGTGAAAATCCATATCAATAAAAATACATACATAATCACTGGCTGCACAGTATTACATTTCTACCAATACTATGTAATATATTATATATATTTAATATATTTTTAAACAAAAAAAATTGTTTCCATTGTATTTGAAAATATCAAATTTTTTTAGTTTCTTTATGTAGTACCAATTTATTTGGGAAGGCAGATGGGAGATTAATTTTTTTATAAGCAAGTATTAGATTGCTACTAGTTTTATAAATATACATCATCAGTTTAGCTCTTTTCAACTAGAGCAGTCTTGGAAAATTTTAACCTTTTATTTAATGTCAAATTCATTGTGACTAGAGCCCTGAAGTAGGATTTAATTCAAAATGTACTTTTATTTGTGTAACTGTCTAGTATGCCACGACCACTTACAGTTTTCTGTAAAGAGATTTCCCCCAAAACGTTTCCATTTGGCATATTTTCTCTAGAACAACAACAAAAAATGATCTGGGAATTGATCAATTAAGCTTTTGTTTAATATTAAATTCAAAACATTGTTTACATCAGATTCACAGCCAAAATATTTATAGTTAGCATAATAATCTGGGATCACTGCAAAAATAAGAATATGGGATACAGCTTTAGTTAAAACAAGCAGCTCACAGAAAGAAATGTGTTAATGCCAATGAGAAAATGGCATCGAAAAAGACTAGGGTAGCAGCAGGAGGGGCGGGGCGTGTGTCAGCTGCAGAGGAGCAAACCAAACCCTTTGGGGGAGTTTTCGCGGCTCACAGCCAGGTGGCTGAGGAACTCTGCAGACTTAGGAAGTGTGAAGAGTGAAGAGATAAGGGTCGAGGAGAAAAGAAAGGGGGTGGGGGTGGGGAATGACGAAAAATACCACTGCTTCAGGAAGAAGGCATTACTTAAAAGTGATCTTAATTTTACCAGTACCTGTGTTTTCTTTCCATCCTCTTTTGCTTTAACAATATGCACATTGCTTAGGGAAACAGAATCCAAATTTAAGGAAAGAAATTGAATTTGATACTGTCGGTATTCTCCTCTGCCTCTAGCAAACCAGCGCTACTATGACCCGACTCAGAGTGCCCTGGTTTTTTTGGTGCCAGGCGTTCACCTCCCGGCAGCAGACCCGAGATGCTCATCGGCGAGGGAGTGGGCGGCTGCAGTGTGTCTTGGTGGCTATGGTGGTCGCAGTTCCTCTGAAGAACTTAGGAAACCTAGACTGAAAGTGAGCGCATCTCTCTTTCCTGTAGGAGGCTGAGCCAAGCGAAGATCTGAAGATGAAGTGAAGGCCCGAAGTGCTGCGCATCGTTAAAGAAGAAATGGTGCCTGATCCTTCACAAAAAGTCCCTGGACTTGCAGTGTGTGGCAGAGGAAGAGATATGGGGAAATACTGAAACTTATTCTAAAGGTAAACATGGAAATGTGAGATTAAAGAGCAGAATCATCTGATACCACAAATATCAAGAAGAAAGCAAGAAATGACTTGATTATCGCCTGTGCCTGTGGCCACCTCAAGGAGTTGTCTTAACATGCCACCTTCCTTTGGGACAGTCCTGCCCAGTCCCATATCTTTGCGTGGATCTCACTGATGTATCTGAATTGGCAAACTCACCTCAGAGGATGTGGAAAATTCCTTAAATAGAATTCATCACGTCCTGCCCCACCTCACCCTCAGGTTTCTCACAGGTTCCTTCTCAGCTTCTTTGCCAAAATTGTAGATAATCTGTGCAAGCGTGGATAATTTCTACTTTGGATCAGTTACTCCCTTTCTGTTAGATGATTCCCATTATTTGCAGATAAATATTTTAATGATCTTAACCAGGAGTTGTAGTGGTCATAAACTGCAAACTGCATTTTCCACTTTACCAATATTAAAAGCATGTTTATTCTACTTGTATACAAAGAACCTTCTAGAAAAATCTGAAATTTCATTTTGCACCACGTTTATGTCATGTTTTTCTCTAAAGTCTTAAAGATCCAATGTAGCTAGCTAGAGCCTTCATCTGAAAACATGCCATCTGGTACTTCATCACCATAAGCTGCTGAGACACTGCACACTTCATAGTTTTAGTTAGACGAATGCTTTCTTTTTCAATCTGCAGCTTTCTCATAACAAAAAATTTAATGTTATTTTTACTATTTGAAGTAACATATAAAACATTCACCTCTAAGTGATATCATGGTGCCTCTCAATAAAAGAATAAATTCCAAATGAAACCCAAATCTAGGAAGGGAGCCCACCTAGACCAGCAAAACCAGAGGGAATTGAAAAAAAGATGTTCAGTGTACACCAAGTTTGTAAAACATTAAAAAAAATTCTCCTCTCAATCCCAGCCCACCTGTACTTAGGAAGAAAGAAGGCAGGGTATAGATAATGAATGAATAGAATAAATAGGTATGATTGTGATGACGT
Source organism: Balaenoptera borealis (assembly GCF_965194805.1). Classification (NCBI taxonomy): domain Eukaryota; kingdom Metazoa; phylum Chordata; class Mammalia; order Artiodactyla; family Balaenopteridae; genus Balaenoptera; species Balaenoptera borealis. Next base: position 134,873,923 of record NC_138866.1, on the reverse strand, counting down.
GTGTAGAAACAACCGGTCATGCTTTTAGGCTCATGAAGTCAATTCTCTAACTATGTTTTGCCCTACATAGAGGTTTAAGAATATTCAGACATGTATCTGTTACACAAAATAATCACTTCAGTTCTAAAAATACTCTCCTGCTACTAACTCAATTCTTTAAAAACAAAAAGTGCAGCAGAAAAGCTTAATTAAACTTGCTGGTTGTTAAAGCTCTGCTTACTGAAAAAATATACTATTCTTAGAGTCCCACAGTCCAATTGCAAGAAACAACTAATATATTTTCAGTCAAGAAATAGTTCCTGTCTTATGCTTAGCACTGAGGCCACTGGATGGGATTTTTAATTGCGTAAACCCAAGACTGTCCTGGGCAGCTGAAGAGAGCTCTGTTCTGCTAGTAACATCATCCTCGGGAGAGGGGAACTGAACAGAGGCCAAATTCCTCCAGGAAATTTGGGACTAGTTGAAACCATTCTACTCCACCTTGCTTTGATGATGGCGATTGATGATAAGTTTTCATTTTTCAGCACCTGGTGTTAACATCACAGGTTTCACAGCTCCAAAGCAACAACAAAGAACTAAAACATCATTTACAGATTGGCAACATGTTCCAGAGCCCACAGGGGAGCAGAATGTAGCAGGTTGAGGAGAGAAACTTGGTTCCCTATTCCAGAACTTACAAATGAGAAAAGCCACACAAGACAGGAAAGAAGCATGTTGTTTGGGACTCTGGGGAAAGAGACCAACAGGCAGGGCCAGGTTGGCTTTGAGTAGATTCAAAGGCTGTGCCCCCAAGAGATGCAGCCTGGGGATAGCACCTTGTCCCCCAGGCATCAGGCTTAGCTAAGACACTAATAAACCCCACTGGGTTTCAGGCCCTCTCCTCTGTCAGGCTCCGTGCCATGCAGGGCACAAGTTGGATGGGAATCTGCACAGTTCCAACATCAGAAGGAAACCAAGGCTTTCCGGCAGTCTAAAAAACTAGCCAGAACCGCATAACGATACAGCAAAGAATGATCTTCGGTCCTGAGAGATTGGGAGGGCCACATTTGTTATAAGAGGAAAACGGTACCAAAGGAAAATTAGTAGAACTGTCTTCTCAGTCTAATTGTGAAAGAGGTTGAAGTTAAAACTCCACCCATTCATTCACTCCCAGGAAACACCTTTGAAGTGGCCGGTCCTGTGCTAGGCTCTGGGGATTCAAGGGTGAACAGGGCAGAGCTGCGGTCTGCCTTCAGGGAGCTTGTATTCTAGTGAAGAAAATAGACAGCAAACATAAACATACCAAAATGGATCGTTACAAAGAACGGCAAGTGCCAGGAAAGGGGCTGCATGGGGCAGACGTGGTCCCTGAGTTGGAAGGACTAGAAGCAGCCTGTCGTGGAGGAGTTGGGGGAACAAGGTCCAGGCAAAGGTCTACCTCCCGATGGCTCTGCAGCAGGGAAGCAGCACGGGCGCGTTCTGGGACTGAGGAAGACCATCAATGGGCACGCTGGGCAGACGAGGCCAAGGGCTGGCGCGGAAGCAGGACCCTAGGGTGTGGCAGCTGCGCTTTGCTGCTAAAGCCATCAGGTTTTCTCCCCAAGGATAACAAGAAGCTGTGACGTGTCTGGGGGAAGTTGACATTCGTCCCACTTTTCGATGTGATTCCCTGGAGAATGGGTTGGAAGCAACTGAGGGTGGAGAATGGACAGAGGCCCACTGGAATTTACTGTGGCCTAGGGGAGGGGTGGCCGTGGCTTGGATTCACCAGACTGGAGATGGGAGAAATGGTCAGAGGAGAAGGTAAACCAGGCAGGACTGGAGACGAGGAATGGAGAGGGGAAGACAGGTGCCCAGGTTTCTACGAAGTCTTCCAATTCCCGTTCCATCTCCATCTTGCCTCCACCACCCTCTGACACTGCTCTCAGAGGTGGCTGACGGCCCACCTCCCCTGCTGCAGTTGCCCACCCTCCCATCTTCTTCTGCATCACCAGTGTCTTCACCTCAGTGACCCTCCTCTCCTTGAACTCGGGTCCGACAGGCTTCTCCTCCTACCTCTCTATGTCTTTGGCTCCTCCTTCTCCGCCTTAAGTCAACACAGTCCCCAGGTGGCCCATGGCTCCCACCATCACCTTGAAGAAGGGGCTTTCTCAATATCCCGAGGTGGCCTGACCATGCCCCTGAGGCCAGACTTGACCACACCCCAGGTGGCCTGACTACACGCCCCAGGCCTGGTGTGCCTCCTCAACTTCATGAAAGCTCTACAGCTCATTAAAACAAGGTTGTGGTGATGGCCACACAACTCTGTAAGTACATCGGTAACCTTTGAATTCTACACTGAAGAGGGTGAGTTTATGGTACATAAATTATACTTCATGAAGCTTTAAGAAACAGACAAAAGAAAAAGCCCAACAGCACTCCTCTCGGGCCCCAGCCCTAACCTCCACATCCATGCCTTGTCATCAGGGAGCCACTATTGGCCTCCAACATGAGTCATGCTTGAGTCCTCCCTCTGACTAGCCTCCCAAGTCCAGAAAGTTGCCAGAGTCAGCCAACTCTCATCCACCAGTATTTCTCCAACCCAGGCAGCCCCTCATCACCATCCCGCCCGAGCCCCCACTGAGCCTTTCAGGACTCTCCAGTCAGAGGTTCGCAGCCTAGGCACTGCCACCTAGGGCACGTTTGGCCCTTTTGGGGGGTGCTTTGGGCTGCCACATAGGTCTAAGGCACTTGGCACTAGTGGGTGGGGGAAAGGATGTGTGACATCTTCATATGACAAATTGTCCCCTGTCCTACAGTACTTCAGAATGAATGTCCCATCCACATTCTCTTACATACAGATAAGTCTTGCCTTCCTACACTAAGTCATTCTTGTATCGACCTGATCTTCTGCTTTTTGTTTTCCTGAATTTCTTATACAGAGTGGCTGCTGATCCTCTTATTTTCTTAAATTCAGAATTACTTACTCTATCTAGATGTCAGCAATGGCAGACCTCACTGTACCTTTATGATTCGGGAGCAGGGCAATCTACAAACTGTGTGGCTGGGACCTGGAGCCAGCTGGGACCCGGACCCCTTCTTCCAATGAGGGGGGCCATCCCCAGGCTCAGCCTCCTCTGGGACAGGTGGTTTCTCCGCACCTTTCTTGGGCCCAGGTCTCTAGTTGCCAGGTAGCTGGCGTTTCCAGCCTACTCCTGCACACAGCTGGCACCACAAAGCAGGCTTGCTGGTACCAAGTGGTCCAGGCATTCCCCCTGTGACAGGGCTGCCTTTTCACATGGGCCCTATGAAAAAGGAGAATAACAGAGGCAGGAAGCCTTCACTGGGACATCTACCCACCAGCCCACCCTGCCCTACTCTGTGCCATGCAGGAGGGCAGGTCGTGCCTCCCCCTTTCTTGCTGAGTCTGGCTTTGTAAAGACCCACATCCCCAGGGAAGGCCTATTCCTTACCCAATCCAGTGACAGTGACAGTGTGGAGTCCAGTCTGAGCCCTGGGACACACGCAGCCACCCTTTGCTTACTCTTTGCTCTCTGGGTCAGATGCCTTTGGACCTCTTCACTTTCCCCTCCTCAGGGCAAGCGTCCCTGCTCACCACTGCCAGTGAGCAGCAAGCTCTCTTCTCTGACTCTTGTGACATTTTATTCCTAGTTCTCTGATGCTATAGATGACTTCCTTCTTTACGTATGAGGGTCCCATTCCTCCCAATGCAGTCCTTCCCATGCAGTCTATGATGAGCGACTGCCTGAGTGACATTCAGGTCCTATCTTTCTAGAAATGTTTACTGAGCATCTATGATATTTAAGATACTATTCTATGCCCTGCAGGGATACATACATAGGGAACATGGCCGGTGCCTTTGAGAAGTTCATAATATATTCATTTACAGCCCTTGGAGTGAAAAGACATTAGTAGGGAAATGGAGAGAGGTAAGGGACCACATTATAATCAAATAAGGATAAACATCACCCTGTTCACATCCACTGTTTGTTCCAGGCAGGGACATTGCGAGGTGGTGACTGGGGCCCGGGGACAGGGTGCTGGCCGTAGCAGTCCTCTCCAGGAACTCCCCTCCAAGCTTGGTAAGGACAAGATTCCATCCTGCAGGCCTGATGAGGTCCCAGAATGTCCCCTCAATACTTTCCTCTGCTGCTGGACTAGAGAAAGCAGTTCACTTGGGGAGGAAGAAGTGGGCTCCCCGAGAGTCTCTGGGGTCCCCACTTTTTAAGAAAGAGTCTTAAAAAAAAAGAGTCCTGATTCTTACCCAGTTCCTTTCTAAGATGGGAAGCTGCCTCTGGCCATGGCAGAGGGAAGCCCAACTGCCATTGCTTCAGACTGTGGTCCCATGGTAATGGGGAGAAGAAAGAGGCTCTTCCAGGCCACAGAGCCTTGGGGAAAGGGTGCCCTCGAGACCACACTCCTGGGAGACTCCAAAGATCAGACATGTCTTGTCCAAAATGAATGAATGAATGAAGGGATTGGATGGGAACCTAAGTGCAGTGAGATGAAATGATGCCCCAGTGCTGGGAGTGGGCTCCGGCTTCTGGCTCTCCACCCTCTCCCCACCCACAGGTTGCTTCTGACAGAGCAAGAGGGTGGGTCCAGCCCGGGAGAGGGGAGGAGATACCCCAGGAGCCTTGTGCTCTGTTCTTCTTTGGCAAACATCGCCATTTCCTGCCAAGGAAGCTGGGTAGGCTGTGGCTGGAGTAATTGATCGTGACATGGTCAGGGGGCAAAAGGCACCTGTGCTCATTTCTGAGAAGTGAGCAAGTATAGACACTCTTCTTGGGCCAGGTGACTCTTGCAGACATGAAATGGTGGCATCAATGTTTCTTCTTAAAATAAACAATTCTTGCTCATAAAAATCATTCTTGTGCCTAAAAATGTTTCAATCAAAAAATGTGTTCTTTGTTCTAAGGCATTCAATTGGCCTGACAGGGCCAGGGGTTGTGATAAGAATGTCCATCCTTGCTCTGAAAGCAATGGCCAGCCTTCCAGGTGCTGGGCAGGGCCCTCCCAGGTCTCCCCGGGCTCCCTGCCGCTCTGTGGCTCGAATGTGCCAGGGTGAGCATTTTAAAAATAAAGACTCCTTCCAACTGAAGAATAGAACAGACTTGGTGATATTTCTGCAGACAAGAAAGAGTCTTAAAAAAAAAAAAAAGAGTCCTGATTCTTACCCAGACCCAAGCTAGACAACTGAATGATTCCATGAGCTCAACTTGCCCTCCTCAACCTCTCTGCCTACACTTGTAGCCTCAAATTGGGCATATCCCCACCTTGCATCCAGTATGTTGCTCTAAGGAAGTTTTCAGTCACTCCAGGTGGACAGATGGGACCAGATGGACAAGGAAACACACATGGAGGCACCAGGAATGGGGAGACGGGGCACAGACCTGGGCGTGTTCTGCCCTCCCATCGGAGTCAGGTGCACTGTCTGGGGCCTTGCCTGCTCTGCCCCATGTCACACCCCCTCTCAACATCGGAGCCAGCCAGGCAGCAGGTCTGTAGAGAAGGAAGTCCATCCTATGCGAACACCCTGCCTGAGGGGGTCACCACTTGGCTGGGACCTCAAGTGGCACAAGTAAAGGCCCGTGGTGAACAGCTCAAGAGTGGCTGCTTCTAGCCACAGGCTAGAGAGGGCTCAGAGAGGCCCTTTGATGTCTACCCCCAAGACCTACCCTGGGCCCCACGTGCCTACCCTGGAAACTTGCATTTTTTAAGTAACAGCTTTTTTATTGTTCCATTTTTCTTGATAATAGTCTAACAGAGACTCAGATCAGGCTGAGCCTCCGGGTTGATGTAAATCCCTTGTAAAGCAGATGAGCACCGCCTCTGTGTGATGCTTCCCGAGCCCCTGCCTCCCCTTTGCTGACTTCTTTGGCCCAGGACTCAGTTCAGAAGTGCTCCTCTGGGCTTCAAGGGCCTGGCACTGGAGCCCGAGAACCTAGGTAGCTGCTAAAGGGAGGGCTGAGCCATCCTGCGGGCCGGGCAGTGCCGACTCCAGAGGTGGCACTCCCCAAGTCCTGTCCCCCAGCTCCTCCACGTTCTGTGTCCCCAGTATCTAGAGGCACCCTTTGCCTTGGCTGGAGGGGACATGGCTCTGCGGTGAGACAGCACGTGTTCAACCAGTCCAGCTGCGCCCTTCGGCCTCTCCAAGCCTCCTTTCCTTGCCTAGTGAAGGGGGCCATGAAGAGCTGCTCCAAGGATTTCCCCAGGAGTCATGAAATATGCCTGGTATCTCACGGGGGCTGAAAAGGAAACCTTCTTTCCCCAACCCCCCTCCTCCTGCCCACTCACACCCTCTCTTGGGTTCAGCTCAATATTTCTGTGTCCCTGGAGCTGACTTAGGTTGGGAGGGGGTGGCATAGGAAAGCCCTTCTCCTGTCCCCAAGGGGATCACACTCTCAAGGCCCAATTCCAGCCTCCACTCAACTCACACAGGCGCCCAGCTTGCCGCTGCCTTTCCTCTCCTCGTGGCTCCGGGCCCAGCTGGAGATGCTTGGCTCTGACGCACTTCAAACTGCTGACACAAGTTACTTGGATGCCTTTAAACCCAAAACAAGGTCAGACATCAAACCGCATCTCCCTCTGCAGCCAGGCCTCCATTCCCACCAACCTCGGGAAGGACTTGGAGAGAATAAAAATATTAGTGGTGGAATTCATATCGTGCCCACCCAAGACTCCAGCCCCTGCAACAGAGGCAGCCTCTCTTGTGAATGTGTTCTGGAATTTCTCTGTTTATTTGTCATATGTTTACATACAGAAAGTTCCATGTATAACACGGTATGGTATGGCTTCAATGGGCATTTCACTAAAACTGCATTTCTGAGATGGAGCCTGTCAATCCCTTTTGCACATGGGTTTCCTGAGCTCCTGGCCACTGCCTGCAGCCCCAGAAAGGATCAGCATTTGCTGACTCCGAGGCTGTGTGTCTGATCCAGGAGCCCTTTTCCTTCTATTCCACAACATGATCACTTTGGCGATAATGTCCCTTAAAGAAATAAAAAGCAAGGCACGTTTGCCCAATTTTAAGTTGAGGGGGCTCTGTGTGTGGCATTAGGCAACAGAAAGGTATTCAGTGCCAGCCAACACTTAAATGACACTGTTTCCCACTCTGGGTCGTGACATTGGCCCTGGCACCGTGAATAGCACCTGTGCCTAATCCCAGCGAGGAGCAAAGGGAGCCTGGGAGCCCAGGGTGGGCTGGAGGCTGATGCTGTACCTGCTTCTCTCACCTTTTCAGCTGCTGCATTGTTCTTTAAATGCACCTTTAATCTGGACTCATCAAAATCATCACTGAGAACACAAGTCTGACAGGCAGCAGGGGTTCCAGGCCATCGACCTCCTGATAGTGGGGCCCCACTTAACAGGAAATCCTTCCAGAATGGCTCTATTGTAAATGCCCCTCGAAGCTGGGAGATATTAGCAGGGGGGCCCCAGGTCCTGCTCCAGGGCTTTGTGAAAGAGACACCCAAAGCCACTGTCTGTCTCTCTGACCCTGTCTCTCTCTCTCTCTGGCTTTGGCCTCCAGGCCGTCAGGACACACCATACCGGAAGGATCCATGGCAGGACACAAGCCAGCCTAATTGCCCAGCCTCTGAGGTAAAGGACCAACCTGAGCTGGAGAGTTTGATTTTGGGGGGCTTGCCTCCTTTTTGATTAATTTCCTCCCCTTTTAGACCTGGGGTCCATCTGCCCATTGCTCACTAGCCTCTGCCCCCCATCCCCTTCCCCAGGCCTGTCCCAAGCATCCCTGTTTCAGTGCTCAGCCTATTTGGTCCAAGTGTCAGCCCATTGTCTTGGGCACCATGATTGGTTGAGGAATCGAGACCTAAGCCAATCAGCACATGGTATTATCCTGGGCCCCAGAGCTGGTCCTCACATGGCTGGGTGGTAGGCGGGTGGCCCAGCTGGAGATAGTGAGATGTGAAAACATTCCACCCTCTTAAGAGCCAGTAGGGAAAGAAACACCTTCCTTTTCTCTGGACATCTGGGCATGTGGGTGTGAGGCTTGGGACTGATGCCAGCATTTTGCCACCATGAAGGAAGCTGAACTAAGGGTAAGCCTCAGTTAGGGAGCAGAGAGTAGAGAGAATTTCCAAGAGATGAGGCCAGAGTCCCTGGATTAAAACAGCCCTGAAGCCCACCCTAACACTGGGCATCTACTTATGTGAGAACAAATTTCCTGTAGTTTGGTGTGTTAATGGAGAAAGTCTCCTTTTACCTTAGGTGAGCAAGAGCTGAGGGGGGCCTCCTCAGGGCAACCTCCCACCCAACTCACTTTCTGGTAAACACGCCGTCTTTAGACTGGTCCAGGGCAGTGGAGGATTACTGTTGCATATTGATGCCACAGGTGATTTGACTGAAATAACAGGTGTGTCAAAGGTACTTTTGGCCTTGGCTCTGCCCATCTTGGATCCCTTTCCAAGTGCTCCTCTCTGGCTGTTGTGAAGACCCTCAGCAGAAGGACTGAGGACCACAGGCTTGGAGACCAGAGGAGAATAGAGCGAAGCCGCTTGGACACCTCCAAGACTGGGACTCCACTCCCAGGTGAGAGGGATCCTGGATTCGCCACTTGGCAATCCTCTGCAGGCTGTGCTTTTCTTTAGAGAAGCCGGAGAGCAGAGAAGTCAAGAGTGCCAGGGCACCTGGGTTCAAATCCTAGTCCTGCCACTTGTTAGCTATTTGGCCTTGGGCAAACTACTAAACACTGCTGTGCCTCAGTTTCCTTATCTGTAAAATGGGAGTAATTCCAACCTCATAGGTTGGTTGTGATGATCAAGTGAGTTAATTATTACTAAGAAACTTAGAACAGTGCTAGACACACAGTAAGTAGGCAATAAATTTAGCTATTATTATTTTCAAGAATGGAGAATCAGTTGAGTTGCTTTCTTGGTTTTTATGTGTGTGATATTTTCTTTTTTCCCTGGGGAGAAGTGTCTGAGGATCCTGAGCAGTCCTGTCTGCACTTGGAGATGTGAGGCTTCCAGAACTCTGAGACTCATCAAGTTTCTTGCGCCCACACAATGAAGATGTGAGAGCAGAGAGGCTGGGGGCCATGCCAGGGCAGACCAACAACAGAAAGCCTGGGATTCCTGCTCTTTGGAAGCCCAAGAATAACTGAGATCAAATTCCCTCCAGCCTGGTATGATGAAGCCTCAGGCTCAAGGTAAATTTATCAATAACAACTAAATACATAAATATTCCTTCCACCCCGAATTCCTGCCCAGCACATGTGCATAAATCCTATCATCGATAACCGTGGAGAACGTGAATGCCCTGACTACTCATGTCTGTTCCATGTTCTGAATCCCCTTGGGAGATACCCTGTGTGGCATCTCATTTGGTTCCAGCACAAAAGTGAGGAGAAGTACTCTAAGAAGAGGAACCTGCCTGCCGAAGTGTGGCAGGGAAGGCAGGAGGGCCCTCATCCTGAGAAAGGTCACAAGGAATTGCCATGGAGGGAACTGGATTGTTTGCAAGTCTGTGTTCCCACACGCTGCACCGCCTCCCACCCACCCGGAATCCACCTTGGGTAAGGCCTGCTGCCCCTCCTCCTCGTCCCACCTGTGCCCCTCCCCTCCCGTGGGGTCCAGGTCAGCCCGTGTGGCTGTGATTGTGATGGGGTTCATCACCAGGCCAACTCTGAGCAGACCCCAGGGCCTCAGCCCACCCACGCCCATTCCCAGGAAGTCACCTCTGTTCAGGGCTAAGGAGTGCCCTTTGGCATTCCACTTGCTCTGGACTCCAGGGAGCCTCATGGTGATGCTCTCATGGCCACTCTGGTCCAGCCCGTGGAAGAGCTCAGGGGCCTGACCATTTGCTGTAATGTCAGAACTACCTTATGATTGTGACTCTTAGAGCCTCTTGGTCAGCCTTCCCTCTACCATCGGGCAGCATATGGGGCAGGAGGCTGTCAGTTCTCACCCTCCCTGTATCAACACCCATCCGCCATCAGTCCCCTTGTAGGGCCCTCCCTGTGTGACCCCATGGGAGTCACGTGACTTGCTTTGGCCAATGGGCTGTTAGCAAGTGTGATGTGAGTAGAGGCTTGAAAAGTGTTGCCAAATGGAGGTTTGTTTATTCTGCTTCTCTGCCACGGCCATGAGCACACCCTCAACTGGTCTGCCAGTCAGTGTGCACGTGAAACAGAGCTAGTGCCCCCAGTTGCCCCACTGAGGCCACCCCAGACCAGCCAACAGCCAGTGGATCCCCAGGCAGGTGAGTGAGCCCAGCCAGCACCAGGACAACTGCTCAGGCGAGCCTAGGCTGAGTCACCAGCCCGCAGACTTGCGAGATCAATAAATACCTCTTGTTTTAAGCTGCTCAGTTTTGTGGCAATCTGTCACACAGTGTCCTCGTGGCACTAGTAACTGAGACGCACACAAGGTGGGGCTCCTGTCAGCCTCGTCAGAGAGGAGCTAGTGAGTGGCCAGTGCGGAGGGCCAGGAAGTGGGTCGCCCTTAAAATAAGGGTCTCTGGCAGCACCCAGGGCTGATCTTCGCAAGTGGTCATTCCTGAAGCGCACAGGAAGGGGCAGAAAATGAGGCCAACGCACAAGCACCAGCAGTTGTACTGAGCACCTGCTATGGGCGACTGGGTCCTGGGGCCACAGGCCCCTAGGGGTGTGTCAGACTCGGGTGGTGCTGCTTGAATTCGTCTCCCCAAGGTCCCAGGCTGGCTGTGGGGGTCGACAGGACAGCGTGCAATCCCTCCCTTCCCTCCTCGCCCCGGCAAATAGTGACTGCGTTCCCTTGCTGCCCTCCATCTCCAAGGCTGAGTCATGAGGCTTATAGTCCAAAGAAGGAGGAGCCTAGAACCTCCAGGTCTGTGTCTCAGCTGCCAGCACATTGGGCTGCGAGGGCTGCCTCGCCCAAGGGCACACTGCTTCCCAAGGGCACACCCCTTCCCAAGGACACACCCCTTCCCAAGGCACACCCCTTCCCAAGGACATACACCTTCCCAAGGGCTGCCCCATGTCTAGCGGCTGATCAATTTGGGTTATAAGCTTCAGTCCCCTCACCCAAACTTTGAACACCCCCAGCTCCAGCGCTCTGTGAGCCCTTGGTTGAGACCACCTTCTCCCTCTGCACCATCCCACCCAGCCCCTTCCCTTCCTCCCACCAGGCTGACCCCCCAGAGGATACGCTGACAAACTTCTGTGGGCCAGGCTCCACCCAGAGGCAGCTTCCCTGGGAACCCAATTGCAGAGGTTTTCAGGGGAAGGAGGGCCTTAGTTCCTGTCTTAGGTGCCCCCTCAGTCCCCATAGGGTTGGCACAAAGCCAGGCAGATCTCCTGTGATTCCCAGGGCAGTCTCAGGACATCACCTGAAGGAAGCAAGGCAGGGCCAAGCCAGAGCAGAGGGGACCCGAGGTTGCCAGGGCTCAGCAGAGGAAGCCTACAGAATCCCAGGTTCACGACAGATGTCACCTGCCCAGGAGTGGGACATTTGTCTTTGCTACCAACTATAGGAAATACATAATCCATGCAATCTTCACCCACCTGAGGGGACTATATGTCAATTGCCCTGTCACCATAATAGGTGTGAGGGCTGTCACATCAGAGGAAGTAGGTCTGGAATGGAGGGTGCTATAGTCTGAATGCTTGTGTACCCCCCAAAATTCATATGTTGAAATCCTAACCCCCATTGTGATTGTGTTAGGAGGTTGGGGCCTTTGGAAGGTGATTAAGTCAATCCGGTGCAACCATTATGAATGGGATTAGTGCCCTTATATAAGAGACCTAGTGAGCTGTCTCATCCCTTCTGCCATGTGAGGACACACGCCGTCTTTGAGTCAGGATGCAGGCCCTTACCAGACACCGAATCTGCTGGCAACTTGATCTTGGACTTCCAGCCTCCAGAACTGTGAGAAATAAATGTCTGTTGTTTATAAGACACCCAGTCTACAGCAACTTGCTATAGCAGCCTGAAAGGACTAAGACAGACGGTAAGAAAGAGATCCTGGAGAAATTCTGTGAGGTCCCTGATGGCTTGACCATGCCTAGGAAGCCATCAGTTCAGATGCTGAGATTCAAAAACCTACTGTGTAGTAGAGGAGACAAGATTTAGACACACCAACTATAATTCCATCTCTGGATACCCACTAGTACCAGGTACCAGGCTGGGCACTGGGAGCTGCCAGCCAAACCTGCTCCAGGAGCACTTGGTGTAACTATGACACAAACACATTGTGGCAGTGTGAGATGTTAGCATGCGGTGTCTCAGTAACTACACACCACTCCATGGAAGAGAGTCCCATTGTTCCTTTCCCCTCACTGGGGGGGAACAGCAGCAGCCAGCTGTGCCCACCTCCTCACAGGTCTGGGTCCCAGCTTCATGGGGTCCCTCAGTCCTGGGTTTTAATCACTCCACCCTGGCCTCTTTGTCCCCAGCCCTCTTCCTGCATTTGCTCCCCTATTGTGCTGCCTCGGTTTCCCCTTTTCCCTTTTCATGCACAGAATTAGCCATTCTTTATGGTAAACTCCCTCTGTTCAAAGAGCTGGTGGGGTGTCTGCCTCCAGCTGGACCCCGAGTGACACAGCGAGGCCGGGGGCAGTGTGGTTGGAGAGCTACCCTGCACCTGGGCCTCACACACACTCGAACTTCACCCCCGGGAGCCCCATCCTTGCCCAGGCTCTCAGGTGGCCCACAGGGTGAACCCCCTCGCTCAAGGCCACACAGCTGCAAGCAGCGCCCACTGCTCAGTGCTGCCAGTTAAGGAGGAGAGGCCCAGCCCCATTCCTGAGGGAAGGCGAGGACTCAAGACTCCAGAGTTGAGTTGAGTTGCTGCCACGTTTGGGAGCATTTTCTTCAATCTCTGAGGACATGGAGCTGGGAATAAATTAAAGGAGGGCTGAGGCCTTGAAGTTCTTGGCTGGGTTTGGGGCAGGGAGGGCAGTCTGTCCTGTGCCTCCAGGGCCCTGCCCTTGCCGCAGAGGTCAGCTCCGGCCCCTCCACACTCCGCACACGCCCCCCCGGGCGCCTGGCTCAGGTCGACAGCAGGAGCCGGCAGGGCTGCGGGCTGGACACTGTAGACACCTGCTCGGTGGAGGCCACGGAACGTTCTTACATTTCAATCCGCCCTGCAAATTAAGAACATGTTTACTTGCATAATACCACTTTATTAGGTTTACACACAGTTAAGCCACAGCCCATGGGTTCACCGAACACACAGAAATGTTGTGAAAGGATTGGCCGTTTCTGGGCTTTTCCACGAGGATTAATTTGCTGCTTGTTCATTGCCTTTGTCATCTGCCAGCATTCGCCAGCAGGCAGGCCCCTTCTCGCAGTCATTGAAGGTTTAAGAAAAGCTCAGCAGGGGGAAACTTAAACTTGAGGAAAAAAATTCTAGTGGACACTGTGGTTACTCACCCAGCTTCCACCACTGTCCCTCCATCTCAAGAACCCGATTGTGTGTGATGGTCGCCCCAGTCCTCTTTCTTGGTGGAGGCCCCAGGACGAACCCCCAGGGGCTTTGTCTTCATTTGGGTGTACCCCAAAACAGACTCACAACAGGGACTTGGTTGTGGGTGATCCCAGGAAGCACAGGGTGGAGGTGGAGGGGGCCTGAACAGTGCATGAATGAGGGCTTTCCCCTGCCGCCAACAGGCTCACCCAACCAGGACCTCAGAGACGTAGGGAACAGGTTTCCAGTGGGCATTTAGCCACAAGCCCCTGTCTTCCTGAGATAAGAGGCCCCTGGGGGCATGAACTCCCCTGGCACTTCTGGACTGTGCCTGCAGGTAAGGGAGCAGCTTCCCAAGGTGGCCAAGAAGAAAAGAGAAGCTAGCCAGTAGGTGTCTCCTGCCAGGCAGGAGAGCTGGCTGGGCATCTCAGTCTCTGCTCTGCACTCAATCACTGAAGCCTCGATTTCCTTACCTGTAAAATGGGGCTAGGGGTACTCACATGGCAGGGTCAATGTGAGAAGCAATAACAAATGTTCTCCTGGCATACAGTAGGGGCTCTATAAGTGCTGGTTCTGTAAGTGGCGACTCCTTCAATGAGGAACCCCTATGACTCATTAGCCTGCCAGATTCTGCGTGTGACTCCGGGTTCTGCTTCCTCTTCTGCCACGTGGGGATCAAGGCACATCCAACACACAGAGCAGGCCTGCCGCCTGAGAGGCCAGGCCCTGTCCTGAGGTGTCCCAGCCAGGCTGGGCCAGGTACCATCTGCTCAGACTCAGCAGCCGGGGCCCAGGCTGATCTGCGGGGTCACTGCCACCCACCTGTGTCCCCAGGCCATGAAATTGGCCCTCTGGCCCGAGCAGTCACCTGCTCCCAGCTGCAGGAGGCCCAGAGCCTGACCTTTCCCTGGAAACGTCATTTTCCGTTCTGCTGCATTGTTGGCTGGGCCTGAAACACTTCTCTGGGGGAGCCGGGGAGGATTGTTCCAAGGCTTGTCATTGTTTCAGGATCAGGTCGCCTGAGCCTCAAGAATCCGACAAAAACCAGAACCTCCTCTGAGTCACCAACACCCACAGTGAGGCCTTGAGTGGAGAGTGGGGGCCGGGGTGGAGGGCGGTGGCTCCCTTGTCTCCTTTTGGGCCCAGAATGCTTCAGCAGTGCCTTCCCCGCCTACAACTGAGCTTGGTTTTTGTAGCTCAGGCCAAGTGCCAAATTGGCATGATGGTCTGGCCCCCAGCCTGGGCCTTGTTCTGCCTGGGCCAAGTCGGAGGGGAAGGTGGCAGCCCCTCTCAGGCAGGGAGAATGCCACCTGCCCCCCAGGAGGAAGGAGGTTTCCGGGCCCTGGGTTAATGCTGCAAGGCCCACAGTAGCCCTTTTAGATCTGCGTGGTCTGGGCGTGAAGACAGAGGACCCAGGACCCCAGGACCCACTGCTGCTCCATTCTCGAGCTCCTTCCCAGGCTACTCCTCCTGGTGTTCCAACGCCCCCACTAGGGAGCAGGCAAAGAGGCTCTGGCTTCAAGCCAAGGTCCCCAGGAGTAGGTCCGCCTGTCCTGGCTCTGCCTCTCCCTTGGCCTTTCCCCCAGTGCAGCCTGTTAGCACCTCAGCAGAATCTGACTTGTCACAACCCTGCTTCATCGTCACCTACATTGCTTAAGCACCTAATGTATACCCAGGGCTGTTCCCATGAAACGGAGCAGGTGGAAGAGCTTTTTGGTCACAGCACCAGCATCTGAAATGCATTTACAGTTTGAGACACATTCTTTTGATCCTCTTGGCCAACTCTGGGTGCACAGAATCTATGAAGTGTCCCATTTTCCAGATAAGGAAAGAGAAGCTCGTGTGAAGTCACGGCATTGTGGAGTCAGAATCTAGCTGTTTTGAAGCCGACATCTTTTTCATAATGCTGAGTGGCCTCCCTCTTTTTGAAAGGAGTTTATTGCTGAGTTTTGGAGGCAAGGTGGCCTGGGTAAGAACTCTCTTGAGCCATCAAAGCCAGCCAATAATCATGCAACTGTACTCATAGCCACCCTTCTGGAGGACCACTTTGGGGAGGGTCTCTGTTGCAGGGCCCAGAGAGCAGCAGGTGCAGCTGAGAGGATGCGGCCAGCAGAGCCACTCGGAAGGGACAGCAGAGACAGGGCAGCACCGTGGACAGTGCAGATGTGCCAGAGGGTTGCATTCTCCAGCAGATCAGGCTGGGGTGTGGTGAAGGCTCAAGAGTGTGGTCTGAGTGAAGGGTAACAATGCCACAGTGGATTTTGACCTGGGAAATGGCCTCTGCACGCGTTCAGTCTGGAGTAGCCTAGGGAGATGGCAGAGGGGAAGGGTCTCAAGTTAGAGCAACTGGGTTGGCTGTATGGAAGGCGACAAGAGCCTAGAAACTGCATTTTAAAATGTAGAGTCAACCAGGTAATTCAGTAACAAGTGTGGCACATCTGACTTGTAGTCACCATGACTTATTCTGCATAGCAAAGTTCCCCACGGACCTCAGACTGTTTTTTTCTCCTCCCGTACCTTCAGAGAACGGCCTTTACCCTCGTCAGGCAGCTCCTCACTCCCAGTATCCTCGGTCAGCAGGTCTGGCAGGACCCCACATGCCCTCTTAGGCTGTCCTGGGGTCTCTCCTCCCAGGCTCCTCTCTGGCTGGGGTGTTGGCTGGTGGTCAGTTTTGCTCTGTGAATTGTAGATACAGCTACTTTCTGTAGCTTCAACTTCGCTATTCTGTGCCCCTCCCCCTTCCCTCTTCTTACCACTTGGGCTTCTCTCTCTGATCAAACTCTGCTCCCTGGAAGGATCAGAGAGGAGTCATTTATTCTCCTTTGCGGCCAATGTCTCAGCTTGGTCATCATTGTACCCTCAGCTGGTGAACATAGCACCTGGCATATAGTAGGTGCTCAGTAAGTTAGAAGAAGAAAAAAATATTTTTTGACTGAAAGGATGGTTGGATGGATGGGTGGGTGTGTGGGTGGATTGGTGGGTAGATGGGTGAATACGTGAATGCGTGGATGTGGAAGTGTAAAGGCTCTCCTGGGCAGAAAGTCAACTGACAAATCCGCTTGGATTGGAGACAGGTGGAGAGAGGGACCTGTTGGCTGTTTCACCTGCATGCCCCTGGGTATAACTCTTTGGGGTCTCTGGGTTGTGAATGGTAGGAAAATAAGTTGATTAAGGTGACCAGAGCACTCACAGCCCCAGGGAGTAATGTGTGGTCTGGGGCAGGGTGGCTCCAGGTGAGGATGAGCAGTGCGCAGCGATCTCAGTGGGACCCGAGTGTGGAAGGCTACTGGAAAGCAAAGCCTCAGACGTCACTTTGCAGGGGCCCAAATCCTCCAGGGTGGAATGGCAGTCAGCACCTCCCTGTCCTAGCTGCTGACGCCAGACATCTTCCATCTCCTGGGACCCCATTTTTATCCTCTGATCATCTGCCTGGTGAGGACTAGACTGGAGCAAGATGGTTTCCAGAGCAACTTTGCTGTCCACTGATACATGTATAATTTGAGGTCTTTAGAGAACTTTACTGTATGTGTGTGTGTATATATATAGAACATATGTATACATTGTATATATCCATAAACTGTATATATTTATATGCATGTGTGTGTATATATATATATATATATATATATATATATATATACACAACTTTTTTAAGAATAAGAAAGTGCATTAATTCCTGGAGATCTGAGTACATGCTTAGAAGTTCAAAAGTGAATGCCTGAAATTCACAGCGGTGGTGCAGCCAGGGGGCTTGGAGCAGGCCTGGCCTTGAGCTCCATAAACATATCATGATGTGGCCGTTGCGTGGCTTTGGTGGCAGGAGGGGGTGAGCAAGTGAGGAGGGGGTTTCCTGGAGCCTGAGCACTGGAGCAGGCCGATGGCAGTCATCAGTGTTGTTGACCACCCAGTGACTGGACACCCAGTGGGACTGCTTTCCCGGCCCCCCAGTGTTCGGGCAGGGCCATGGGACTGGTTCTGACCAATGAGCAGAACTGACCTGTGACACTCTCAGGCTGGAGCATCTGGTGTGAGACCTTCCAGAGGTCTCCCTGAAACAGAAGCTGGCAAGTTCAAGAAAATGGCTGCCCCATCCACCTGGTCCTGGAGAGACAAGGATGCTCAGCCCCTCAACCAACTCACGATGGGCATGTGCCACGAGCAGGAAAGCAACCTTTGTTGCTATTGACCACTGAGATTTGGTGGATATTTGCTACTAGTACATAACCTAGCCTATCGTGGCAGGTTCAAGGTCCAAGTACTCTCAATAATCCTAGAAAAAAATCACCTGCTTTTCCTTCCAGCCATGACCAGGACATGCTGGTTCTCAGGTTCTTGGTGGGTCTGACCTAAGTTTCCTGGCCATTTCTTTCAGCAACACTGTGGACAGCCTGGGCCCCAACTTGGAAAGCCCCACAACCACTCACTGCAGGGTCTAGCCCCAGCTGTAACAGTTCTCGCTTATGGGGCTATGATTTCAAGCCAGGCTGAGGAATTGCAGTGAACAAGTGGCCTCCAGGGAAGGCTTCCCCTGGAAGTGTGGGCCCCACTTGGCATAAAAAGCTGTTTTCACACTTGACTTATTTTTTGCTGTGAGCTGATGATCTCCTCTGGATGTGAAGCAGTCAAGGAGGAAGCCCTCTCCCCAGGAAGGCATGTGTTAAGCAGGGAGCTGAGAGGTGCGTGCATAACCTTGCAGGCCAGGCCCTGTCTCCTCGTCCATCTGAGCCCCACGTGCGTGCCCTACACACCCTGTGTGGACGGGCCCTAAGTGCCCACGGGCTGGGTAGGCCGTGAAGTGAGCATCCCTCAGCTCCCGGCCAGCAGCAGGCTGATGGGGAGGTGGTTTTTAACAGCCTCCTGCTTATTGATTTCTGTGTAGTGAGGTCAACTTCAGCCACTCTCCTGTGGAGAGAGGCTGGAAACCAATGCTGTTTTGTCCCCATCTATTTCCTGCAGGTTTTCAGCAGTGTGACCAGCTCCCTGCTGGCTGTGACCTTGGGCACATCACCTCGCCTAGGTCTTGGTTGCTCCCACATCCCTGTCACCTGGCGATGACATGTACTGAAAGCCTACTAAGGGCCAGGCACTTCCTCAGTGACCAATACATGGTCATGCCTACCGTCCCCGCCCAGCTCCCTTATCCATTCCTGGTTTTTCAAATGAGGACATTGAGGCACAAAGAGGTTAAGTAACGTAAGTGAGGTCACAGAGCTGGTGGCTTTGGTGCCCAGCTCAGTGCCCGCCTCTGTGTCAGGCTCAGGACCTGACCGCTCAGCCGAGCATTGCCCAGATCCTTTACTGGGGGGACTGCTGTTTCCTGCTTTTCATGCCCTGTGCCAGTTTTGCCCTTGGCCTTTATTATCACAGCCCCCCCGCCAGCCCGCATCTTCTTCCCTAATGGGGAACAGCACAAGGGGCTGGGGACTTGCTGTGCACACATCCATGCAGACACCTGACAGGCCAGCCTTCCTGCGGGGTTCGGGACCTCACCTGGGGGTGGGCAGGAGCTGCCAAGGGAAGGCTGTAGCTGCAGGTGACAGAGCATGGGTGGGAAGGCCTGTTGGCCCACCTGAGGAAGCAGAGGCCCAGACAGACACAGCAGCTGAGGACAGGGCTGGACATTCTCCAGTGGCCACCCTGGCACCCCATACAGAACCCCAGAACTGACCTGACCTGACCCCAAACAGGGGCTCCCTGGGATTAGTGACCACCAGTGAGTGCCACTCCCCGCCCCCCAGCAAGTGCTGGGAGACAGGGGTTCTGGCCCTCCAGTGGCCTGAGTCAAGCTGGGTGACAAACTAGGGAGGGGCCAGGCCCTCCTGGGAGAGGTCAGGGAGCGGTCTGTGGCCTGGTGGGTGGGGGGGTGAGGAAGAGGAGCAGTCGTGGGAGGCCCTGGACTCACCTTGGGACCCAGCCAGGTGAGCGGTGCCCTGCCCAGGACAGTGTGTGTGGGAAAGGGGGCCCTGCCCGGCTCTTGGGGGTCCTTCTCTCTTTCCCCTGGAGCCACCATATAGGCTAAGGATGGGACACAACCAAGGATTCTGGAAACATTGGTTTGGCCCAGGGTGGGCTCCTCACTCAAGACAGGTCCCTCCCGGGTCTCTTCCCTTGGAAGCGGACCAGGGGCTGTAACTGGGAGGGTGCCCAGTAAGTGACGTCTGCCTGGCAGAGGGTGAAGAAGTTGGGGGGCACAGGTCTCTGCCATGCTCTGCCGTCCCCCCCCACAGGAAGGAGCCACAGTTTCAGGGTGCTGATTGAGGCTGACCGCCCTGCAGTCAGATTCCTGGGCTTTGCCTCTGCCAGCTCAGCACTCACTCTGGGTCCCAACTTAGAGCTCACAGCTCCTCCAAGTCCTGCCTGCACCCCCGAGCCCGGCTGACTGCTGCCCTGTCTGCTGGGTGCTCCTCCTCCCAGCTCGTATAGCCTCAATTCATGGGGATTCCCACGTGGGGAGGGATGACCCCTTGTGCGTGAACCCAGGACATGCAAAGGCCATCAAGACAAGGAAGGGGCACCAAAGACAGAGGTCATCTTGGCCACACTCATGCCTGGAGCTGGTTTGTGCCCCATGGTTGGCGGGGGGGCTCAGACAGAGCCCGGAAGCTGGCTGGGGAGCCCAGAGGGACATGTACCAGGCACAGAGACACTCTGGTCAGTTCCCCCTTCTCACGGGGCCATGGCCAGCAGGACACTGCTGCCCCTCCCAGCTGCTAAGTGGAGAACAGTGAGAGGAAACAGAGGCTGGGATGGGCGAGAGCATCACCGAATGCAGGTCTGACTCCGGGGAAGGCAAGTGACCCTGTATTTGAGAAATCCCCTTGACCTGAGAGGGTGGAGAAGCCCAGCCCAGTGTGGGTGCTCTGCCTTCAGAAACCACGCCCCTCACCCCCTGGAAGCTACTTCTACAGCTTCCTGGTTTGGTTCCTCTCACTCTGCTCCCACCTCCGTCCTGGGTTAAACCTGACTCAGGGCAGAGCCTGCAAGAGGCCGCACGCAGGGCAGGTCCCGGCGAGGAGGGGAAGCCCCCCTTGTGGGACAGCATGGCTGGGGAAGAGGCTCCTTTGCCACGTGATGGCCAGATTTAACCCCTAGGATTTCAGTTGAAATGGAAAATTTGGAAAATCAGAGCTGTTGTGGCTCAGTCTGCCTCTGCCCCATGAGCAGGACGTGCTGGGGCTCCACCTGGCTCCTCGCTGGGCTCTGGGGGGTTCTTGGTAACTTCTCCTGGGCAGGGACTCCACAGATTCATTAGGAAGTTGGCCATGCACGGCCATTCCCTGTGGCTGGAGGGGGCAGGAGCCCGTGATAGTCTCCATCTTCCTTCCCCTAGAACAGGCAGAGAACCAGGAAGGCACCCCATTGCCGAGGGGACAGCCCCCCAGATGCTGGGGAGCACTAAATAACACACAGATTCCAAGCACCCAGCCCAGAGCTGATCTCCTGTCCCTGCCCCCGCTAGCATCCTGATGACCAGTCAGCCAGCCCTGGGACAGCCTGACCACTGCCGCTCCTCCATACTCCACGGAGGCACCATGCAGACCCCAGCGGCCAAGTATGGGAAGAACGAGACTGTCACAAAGGGGTCATGCTTTTGTCACGCACTCAGAAATTACAGCTTTTCAGTTTTTAAAAGAACTTGTACCTTTGGCTTACAAACAATCCATCCTCTAAAAGTCCACCTGGGATCCCTGGATGGCCTCCTGGGCACCTGATTTAAAATAGCACCCCCCCCCCCCCCCACACACACACACACCTGGCTGGATTCACTAACTCTCTCTCTGTTTTATTTTGCTCTATGCCTTCATTGCCAGAAATACACTTTGTATTTTACTTATTTATCTTCTTCAGCATCTCTCCCCACCCCCACTAGCAAGAGAACAGAAACATCAGGAGGGAGTCACATGGTCTCTTTTGTTTACTCTATATCCTCAGAACCTAAACTGTGCCTGGAATGCCACAGACACTCAATAAATACTTCTGGAAAGAATTTGTCAGAAGGATCCATTTCTCAGGAGAGGGTGACACTTTCTCACCAGGGAGGGAAGGGAGGACCTCAGGGTCACCATCTCTCCTAGGAGCCCTCCTGGCAGCATCTGCCCTGGGCTAGAATCGAGTGCACCCCCTTCATGGTCTTCACGGAAACCCGGGAGTCCCCGGGCTTGAACCCTCAGTTCAGCTCAGGTGCAGGCAGGAGTGGGGAGACCTGCTCCCAGCGCCTGGCCAGTCCTGGCTCCCCACCTCCCACTGTGCTCTTCCTGGCACCTTGTCCTCACACCGAGGCCTGCAGATTACTGTCAGACACACAAAGTCTCCAGCCCTGCCCTGGACCTGGAGAACCAGAGTCTACATTTTAGCAAAATCCCGGGGTCATTCAAGTTCTGGTTCCAGTGTGAGAAGCGCTGGTGACCTGCTCACAGATGCCCCCTTCTCCCAGGCTAAGGGAAATGCTTTGCTGAAACCATCTTGATTTCTTTTTTTCTCTGCAGCTACTGAAACAGACAGCCCCCGTGGCTGAGGGGGACGGGACTTAGCGTTACTGCGCAGAAACGGTGAAGGGCAAACCCAGCAATTAGCCGCAGAGAGTGGGGAGGAGAGGCAGGCAGGATGGAGAGCCAGGGAAACAGCAACCATAATTGCAGGGTGTGCCAGCTGCGGGGACGTGCCGGGGGAGGCGGCATTAAGACAGCAGCCACCTATGCGTGGGGGGATGACAGGGGCGGAGCCCGGGGACAGGGATGCAGAGAACGTGTGAACCCAGCAACCCAGGAGCCTCCTCGGGGCTGGATCCAGCCCTCCCCATGTTGGCCCAGGCCTGCAGGGCCTTCGTCTCCACTAGGCCCCACCCTCCGTGGATGACACCCAAGGGACGCTGCTCCAGGTACCTGCAGAGGCCTGCACAAGGCTTCTTGGCAGCTGGAGCGTCAGGCTTCCTGCTAGAAGCTCTATTTGCCACATTTGAATTGGTTCCAGAGAGGTCTAGCCCTTCAGATTGATGTTCAAACCGGGGTACCCAGCACCCTGCGGCTCCATGGAGGGTCGTGGAGGCAGCCACCAGGGCAAGGTGGAGGCCGACCTGGCAGGCTCCCTGCCCCGTGCCCAATCCGCCTTCCCCCACACCCCAACTTCAGCCAGGCAGCTCTGCTCTTGTCTCTTTTATATATTGGAATTCTGAATGAAAGTTCACTGAATTCTTGCTGCTTTAAAAAAAGAGAGAGAAGAAAAATGGATAAATCCTGCATACTGTCTCATTTTACAGGTAAGTGGTACGCCCAAAGCGACTCGGTAAGAGGTACGTTCTGTTCTTCTTCCCAGACTTCAGGGCCTCAGAGAAGTGGAGCCCACGTTTAGTCTCCTCGTGCAGATGACCAGAGCCTGCTGTTTCCATTGCCTAAAAGAAGATGACGAAGCTGACTGCCAGGATTGTTAAATCCCCCAAAGACATGCATAGGTTAGAGGGTGACCCGGGCTTGGCGCCCAGATCTACAGGGAGCATTAGGACACAGAAGCGCCTCAGGGCCACTTAAAGCCTGAGTGACATCACCCCACCCCCTCCCAGGCTCCTCTGGCTCTCTTGATTCAGCTTTGCTCTGTCCACTGTCCATCAGTTGTTGTGGTGGGCAGGCACTGCGCTGGGCGCTGGACCAGATGCTGTCCTCCTGGGGCTGAGAGCCCCACAGGGTAGCCAGACAGGGAACGATAGCGGATTTGATTTCACCTTTGATCAGTGCTTCCAAGGAAAAGGGAACCATTTGGGGCCAGTAGGGACTTCTAGTCTGTAGCTCAGGCTGCCCCCACTTCCTGCCCCCACCTGGGACCCCTCTGCCATCTCAAGCTGATAAAATCTGATCCATCTTTCACGTTCCATGGCAAGGCCTACTGCTTCTGGGAACCTTCCCTGCGCCCCCAGCCTCAGGACGCTGCCCCTCCCATGAGGAAGACCCAATTCCGCCTGTCCCCTCACTTTGCAAACTCTCTCTTCCCTGTACATGGGAGGGCCCAACATGCCTTCTGCTACATTGAGCTGCAGCAGGGTGAGCCTCTGAGGCTAATTTGAGTGTGACCACAGGGACATGTGTAACTCCTCTGGGTCCCCCTTTCCTTGGGTGTAAAATAGGAAGATAGCACCAGAAGGTCTCTCAGTGACCCCGGCCTGACCTCTGCAGCCCTGCACTCTGCCTCCTGTCCAAGGCCCGTTAGCATTTTCTCAGTGCCAGGCGGACCATGCTGCACTTGGCCCTGGGGAGTGGGGAGAGGGGCTGCGTGCCGGGGCCACCTTCATGGAGGTTGTCAAGTCATAGGCCATGTGGGGACACTGGCGCTTGGGCCAGCTCAGCACCACTGTCTTTGGGAACTGCCTTCTTCCCCGCAGAGTGGTTCTGGGGTTCTGCCATCCCAGACAACCCCACCCCCTGCGTCATGGGTACCTACGAACAGAGTCCTTCCCCGGTATCTTATACCCAGTGCTAGGCTAGGGCTGTAGGAGCTAAAGGCCGAGGGCAGTATGCCTCCTAAGTCTCCCCCGTCCCCTGCTCCCAGGGGAGCTTGTCTGCAGCAGGAGACTGAGACCCACACAAGGGCGGGAGTGGTGAGTCCATGAGCCCTGTGTGGTGTGAGTCGGCTCTTAGTAAAGGGGCTTCGACCCTGCTTGCTGCCCATCAGCTTAGCTCTTCCTCCCCAGCCCCTCCCCATATCCACCTTCTCTGCATCTTCCCAGGATGGCGGCCTGCCGGGTTTGGAGAGCAACACCCACTGGCTTTTCCGTGTTGCCCACCTCACGTGCCCCATGCCAGGGCTCTGCTTTGGATGGCCTGGGCATTGGGCAGCAAGGTGAGACCACCGCCCATGGGAGGGGGACATTTCAGGAAGCAGAGCTGGATGAAGAGATCAGCCCCACTGCTGCCCGGGCAGGCCCTGGGTCCCAGCCCAGGATGACCAGGGAGAGAGGTGAGATCAGCCACTGCCAAGCAGGAGGGTGTCCTCAGGGCCCGAGACGCCACAGAGCCATCAAGGTGGCCCCTCCCCTCCCCCACCCGGTCAGTTTCCCGGGCCCCTCCCTATGTACCCACTCTGATCACTGGTCCTGCCTCCTGTTCCCTGTGCCTCTCTGGTCATGGGAGCACCTGGCATCTGCGCCTTGCTGGGTGGAGCAGGACAGCAGCCAGCCTGCAGCCTGGGCTCTCACCACAGGCTGCGCTTTTCTGTCTCCTCTAGCTGGGATACCTTTCTACAGGGAAGGTTCCCCAAGGTCTGGAGTCAGGAGGTGAGGAGGCGTGGATGAGGAGTAGTTTCAGCACTGGGTCCCTGAGGCCAGGGGCCACAATGGCCTGTCCATCCATCACTGGTTATAAAGGCATGTTCCTAAGAAAATAGCAACCTTGTATTGAGACTTGAAACTTGGGCTTGGCTTCCTCTCGCCTCTCGAAGCACGTTTAGCCAAGTGTGAGTGCTTTTTCACTGGAGCGATTAGCAGGTCTAACCCTGAACCCCTGAGACTTTTCCTGAGTCATCCTGGGCCTCTGGGCTGCCTGGAAGGGTCAAGTGGCTAACACAGGCTGCCCGGCCACCCTCCTGCTCCACACACTGTGCAGGGACCCAGAGGCACTGCATGACAATATTTTATTTTAACATCCAGATTTCCACCCAGCTGCACTAGCTGTGTGATGACCCTCCCTGTGAACGTACACTGTAACGCAGACAGCAGGGCAGCTCCCCGCTTTGGGGATGGAGAGGGTACTGGCGTTGTGATTTCCCTGACTTTGTCTTATCCTGACTGTGCAGATATAAAGGTAGACCCTTCATTATTCCCCAAACCCGAGCTGGCCCAACACCGATGTCCCCAGACCCAGGCCGTGGGTCCCCACCTGGGACAGGTTGGAGGCTCCTGTCCACCTCCCCAGCCCCCTACCCCAGCCTCTAAGAAGTTCTGAAATAATGAAAGGAGTGAAGGTGGGGGAGGTACCCAAAATAAAGGCCTCTGAGGATGAAAGCCCGAATCCAGTCTTTCCACTGAAAAAAGACACCCATTTGTTCTTCGGTAGAGTTTAAAGAACAGAGTATTGTCCTTGTGAAATGGTTTCATTTTAAGCCTTTACTTTGGGGGGTTTGTTCTGGTTTTGTGCTTTCTCTCCTCCCTGTGGCCGCTGCACATGAAAGGCTGGGGTCAGGCCTTTCATGGGTTGGCGGGGGGCAGGAGCTGCCCATTCCTCTTTGATTTACCCGAGAACAGCAGGATGCTCGTTCTAACTGGAGATGTCTGGCTGTCTCCTTCGGGCCAGTCCTAGACTTTGCTGAGAATAATTCCTCCTTGAAAAAACATAACAATTCCCATTAAATGATTCACTCTGTCCACGCCAAACTCAAAGCTCAGAGAGAGGGCTTTGAAGGCTTTTCACTGAACAAAAATAAAACCCTTCGCAGACGCTAGAGAAATGTTGCTGAAATAACTCTCAGTTATGTGAAAGAGCTGAGATATGTGAACGGCGGAACAACAGCCCAAGATGGTGAAGGTTTAATGAACAAATGGAAGAAATGAGGAACGTGGCTGGGAGAGAGGCTGCTTCCTGGGAGATTTCGGGAATTTTTGTGATTTGATCCAACATTGGGCGGATGTTGCCACTGCTGATTACCCCCACTAATGAAGGAAGCAGATAATCCCAAACAATGTGTAATCCCCACAACGGAGGCACCTTCCAACAAGACGGCCGGGGAAGGAGGGGCCCCAGCCCTGGCAGAAACCACATGGTGCTATGGGAGAAGGTCTTCGAGGTAATTCTAAGCCTAGAGCCTAAACCAGACATACCCAAATTCACTCGTTCATTTACTCATTCACTCAGTAAACATTTATTGAGTGTCTACTATATGCCAGGCCTTTTTCTAGGTGCTGTAAATATAGCACTAAGCAAAATGATTCTTGCCAGCCATGCTCCTGACGTCAGCTTCATGGTCCAATAAACCCAGATGGAACATAAGACTGATTTCTGGGACGCACTTCTCAAACTGGAATGTGCAGATGAACTACCTGGGACCTTGTTAGAAGCAGAAGGTGATCAAGGAGTTGAGGAGGGGCCCGAAGCTCTGCATTTCTAGCAAGCTCCCAGGTGATGGCATTGCTGCTGGCCCATGGGTAGAGCTTCAAGCCAGCTGGGTTCCACCCCAGCTCTTTTGTCTGCTGCGTGAGTTTGGGCAAGCTTTTCAAGCACATTCTGCCTCAATTTTCCCTTCTATAAAAGAGAGGTTGAAATAGTCCTCAGCGTACATTTGCACAGAGTCTCAGTGATGCATCTTTGTAGCTTGCTCTTGTTCTGAACTTGCCTGTCTTTCCTGCCATACAGCTACATCTGCTTGGTCCAGAAGGCTCCTTCCAGACCTGAGAAAGTGGAAGGGTGCACAGCTTTGTGCTCAAATGCTGCCACTTGGGGTAGCTGGGCTCGGGGAGTGGAAGGTTTCTCCACAATACTGCGGTGGGGAATCACATCCTGGGCAGCCATCTAGCAGCTGGGAGACCAGAGCAGACAGCCGTGGACTGTGGCATCACCCGGGCACCGTTGAGATCATCCAGAAAGACGAAGAACAGAAAGTTATTCAGCACCCAGGATCTGGGGTCAGACTGCATGGGTGCAACTTATGGCTCCTCTGCTGAAGCTCTGGGTGACCATAGGCAGAGTACTTGGTCTCTCAATGCCTCATTTCATTCATGGGTAAAATGGATTCATCCTAGTGCCCACTCCCAGGCTTGGTTCTTCCTCCATTTCTCTGCTTTCTTGAGATCCAATTTGGAAACAGGCCCACAAGGAATATGTCAGGAGGCATCTGTCCCAGGCAGGTGGCATTTTGACTTGGGGATTCAACACCCTGAGTGGGTGGGTTCGTGATGTAGATAGTGCTGGTCGTGGTCACATGATTACATCATAGGGATGGGCATCAACCTCAGTTCCAGCAGAGATTCGAATGTCTCCATGAGTGATGCTTCCAAAGGTGAAAGAGTACAAAGAGCCTATCACTGTTACACACAGGGCAAGGCAGGTACATGTCCAGTGTCTTCATCTGAGCGGCAAGGAGCCTGAGGTCCCAAGTTGAAGTCAGGTGCAGGCAGCGCGGCTGCATCCCCCAGCCTTCAGCATCCTCCCGAGGGCCGCAGCAGGAGCTCTTGGTCTCAGTGGGCATCCAGACCTGCCACTGACCGGGCGGGCAGCTAAAGAGACTGGGCAATTCGTTCAAGCCCTCTGGTCTCAGGATTTTCTTGCATAAAATGAGAACATTGGGATGATGGTTTCTAATGCCAGGGAGAAGCCAGTCTCCTGTGGACAGGGTCTGGAATATCATTGCAGCTGGGAGGTGAGGAATCACCTTGGTCCAGCCCCACCCAAAACCTATGTGCAGGTTTCTTTGTCTGCAGCAACACCATGCAGTATTTGAGACATACTTACACCTAAAAACTATTCATTGTTTATCTGAAAATCAGTTTTAAACCAGCTTCCTATATTTTATCTGGTAACCCTACCTCAGACCCCTTCTCTTCTCTATTCTCCATCCCTAGCCCCCAGCCGCCCCAAGGCCTCACCCACCCTGCTCCACCCTCTCCCCCAGCCCACATGCCCCTCCTAGGTTAGGGGAAGGGGATGTTTTGTCTTCCCTCTATACTATTATTAAGATACAAACGCTATGCTTATCTTGGGCTTCCTTTTTGATTGCAAAAAGCTATCTTGGGTTATTTTTTAAGCACATTGGCTGTTTGTTGCTTTTTTCATTCCCACTATAACTTTCCTTCTTCTGAAAGCAACGAGGGTCCGGCAGCCTCTGGCCAACCACTAGGGAAAAGGTAGGGTGTGAGGACGAGGAAAGGAAAAGGATGAATCTTTTGAAACACTGTCTCCCTATGCAATGAACCACAGCAGATGGAGCTGCCATTACTGTGGGGTGGGGAATGGTGAGGGAAGGAATCGAACTGGGAACCCAAAGGGGTGGACAGGGTTCAAATGTTCTAAGGGCATCTTGTTTGGAGTCTGGCTGTGTGCACCAATGAGGCCCATTTAAATATTTAAAATAATAAGTTTCTTTTTGGAATAGGAAATGCTTGCATGTTATTTTTTAATCCAAACAGTACAAAGTGGAATTGGGTGCAGCCTCATTCCCACCCCATCCCCAAGCCCTTTATTTACTCCCTGGAGGCCAACACAAGGGCCGGTGCCTTTTGTCTAGCCAGACACAGATCGTGCCCCCTTGGGCACATTTGTCCCTTGCGCTTGGGTATGTTTCATGCACGGGCTGGAGCTTACGGGTTGCCCTGTTCTGCTTCCTTCTCTCACCCTCCTATCTTGGAGAGCATTCCCAACCCTCCCAGCTGAGGTCACCTTCAGATGGGTCACTCACAACAGCAGGGGAGGTGGCCTCGGTGTCTGTCCTGGGAGAGGGCCTGTCACCAGATGTCTGCGGAACAGTTGGAGAGCCCTTGGGAATACCACCTTCCTCCTGGAACTATAGGTCCAGATCACTAATTAATATTTACAAGAGCAATTCAAAATTTAACTTTGCATTCAGAAGAAAGTCCAGCCAGTGGCATAGCTTTGAGATTCCATCTGATCTTTGTTGATGTATTTAGAGCTGTTTCTACCCATTTTAATTAGTGTATACATGCCAACTTTTGTTTTGTCCCCCTTAATATCACTTCTCATAAACGTTTCCCTGTACTAACATAAGATCATATCTTTTTGATTTGCAATGGAAAAACTGTGTCACTGTTTTTTCCATCACTCAAGCATCTATGGAGTTGATCTTTTTGCAGTTCTCTCTCTGGCGTTTGCATACAAAAAGGAATGTGAAATATGTCATCTGAAAACTGCTGATTAACTATTAAAATGGCTCAGCTCTCATGTGCTACACGTGTAAAGATTAAAATCAATAGTAGTCATGTATCCCCCTCTTCTGTTTCAGAAAAGGGCAAGCAGAGGAACACCCCACCCCCACCCCATCTTCGCCACACATGCCCTTCCTCGCAGGCTCCTGGCATGGAAAGGATTAGTAAACTATGTCAAAGGCCAGGAGCCAAAAATCACGCTCCATGCTAGCCAGGAAAACACTCTGCTCCCCAGGCCATGGCCTCATCCCACCGGCTCTGACACCCTGGGCACCGAAAATCATGAGCAGGACAGTGGGTGCTTTGGTGGCCAACTCTCCCCTTCGAGATATTTGCTTAAATACTTACTGGACCAAGTTGGAAAAGAGTGCATATGGTTCCTCTTTGGAGGATGATGCGGCTGAATCTTCTCCAGGACAGATGTCATCAGTAATTTTACTTTAAAGATGAACCTTGAGCTTGGTGCAGACATAGGCAATAAGACATTTGACATCACAACATTTAACCCGGTGACTGGAGGAGCAACACCCAATCAGAAGACATGGCAGAGAGTGGGCTGTGATGGATCCTGGAGCCCACCTCCTAGGGAAGGGCAAGTGTTAATTCTTTAGATGCTGGGTAGCTGGGAGGGGCCCTGGAAAAGGGCTGGGGCACCAGCAGTGGTAATTGGGATATGGTCTGGAAGAATGACTGGGTTTTAACACCCAGTACAGCCATCACTGGGAGTATTGATTGAACACCAGGCGTAGGTGTAACCGAAGGTGTGGGCTCCCACAAGTGTCCCTCATCTTCTTTCCATCTCCCCATCCTGGGGCCATCCTCAGTAATCCTCATATTCCTCAGAGAGACCCAACTTCACAGCAGGCTAATAAAAGGGGGTAACCTACTGAAGACTTTGGGGGATCCAGGGGAGATGCCACCCAGCATTCAACAGAAGTGCAACATGATTCCTCAGGAACCATGCCCCTCGCTCCCCATCAGCAGCTTCTTCTATCCTATCCTCTTCTCCAATGCAGCCTCTAAAGACTTTCCTAGGTGTCCTGAGCAACTCAGCCCTGACACAGTGACTGTATAATTTATGGTGTAAACTGGGGTGCTGTGAAAGTGAAAGGGGGGCTATTAACACATCAGGTCCAAACCCAGCAAACAACTAGCTCCGACTTATGTACCCCACTTGGTGCAGAACAAGCCAGTGGTTTGCTAAATAGTTTTGCTATTTCCTCCATTCTCCTTGGAAACAGGGACAGATTTCTCTCTGAGTCAATTTGGCTGCTAAGAAAATATTTGCTCCCTAGTCTTCCATGTAGGTTGTCAGAAGGAAGAAAGGAAATTTTAAAATGGATATTTTATGGGCAGTCTGTGTACCAGGAGCTCCACGTTCAATCTTATTTAACCTAAGCCTCACAGGCCTGTGGGGAAGGTGGGATCTTCTCCCATTTTATAGACACGGAGATTGAGACTCAGGGAGGTCCCAGATGGTTGGTGGCAGGGCCAGGATTCTAACCATCTAACCAGTATTTCTAAATGGGAAGAAGTGAGGTCTATTCAAAAGGTCATTTACCCCTGAAACGAGTATTCTTCATAAAGGACTCAACTTCACACTGGCAACACTTAACCTTTTCCTTCACAGGCATTTTCCTTTTTCACGTTGGACCTTTTTGAGATTTTTCATCAGTGGGCTGTTTCTAGCTGGTTTTGATAACTACATTTTTATTTACATGCAAATTCATAGCAAGCAGCTCGCATATAAATATGATACTAATTATTAAACTTCTATGGCTCATCAGAATGCTGTATCCTAATTGGCTACAAGATTGCTGATAACTTACAATAGCCTGATTTGGAGCCAGACCAGTTTTTGCATCTGCATGATAAAAGGAAGCAGGAGGCGGGGAGAGTGTACACCTATTTTATATGTGTTTCTTCAAGGTCAAATAATCTTTTATTCCCTTTTCAATCTACATATTCATAAAGACCTTTGTACAATTAATGAGACAGAAGTTTAAATGGTTGCAGATTAAGAACAAACCCTACTGTTCTAATTAGAGTAAAAGTTAGTCAATCAGAGTAGAATTCCAAATTCAAACTAGCTAATACAGAGGTATAACAATGCCAACACACACACAGTCCCCCAACCAGCAGCTTGCACCAGCCACTGGATCCTGGGTTGGAAAGTCAGGAGCCCTGGTCATGATTTCTATCTATGCAAGGACCCTTCTCCTGGAGATGGACCCCAGTGACTCAGTGCCCACAATGGTGGAAGAAGGGAGGAGAGGGGATGGAATCCCGCCATATCACAACAAGGAAATGTTCCTTGACCCCCTGGTGGTAGAAGAAGTAATAAGTTCTCCCCAGATTGACTGGGTTGTAGATCTTCTCCAGACTCCTCCTTGGGGAACCTTAAGGAGTTTTGACAGCCAATGAGACCTTACCAGATGAGGTCTTGGGTCATTGGGGTTGGATGCGGAGAGATTTAAAACGCCATTCCTTTTGCCAGGGAGCTTGCAGCTTCCTTTGGGATGTCAAGACCTGTGTATCTGGAACTGCAGCAAATGGAGATGGGTTTGGAGCAGGGTCCTCACCTGGGCGCCATGGACTCCTCCAGCCGTGTTTCTCAAAGTGTGGTTCTGGAACCTGCATCAGAACAACCTGGGACCTGGGCCAGAGCATAGATTGCTCAGTCCTGCCCCAGATCAGCTGGTAGAGCCTGGACATCTGTGTTTTGGGCAAGCCCCAAATGATTCTGATGCACACTATGGAAACCACTGTCTTGGAAGATCCATGGATGGACTTCGGAGAATCCACGCACTCCTAGATACTGAAAACAACATTTTATTTTTACATATCTTTATCTAGGAAGAGCTTGATAGCTTCTACCAGGTTCTCAAAAGTGGCCATGTTTCAGAAAAAGGGTAGTAAGCCCCGGGATAGAGGAAAGAGATTAGGAGAGCAGAATTCAGCCAAGCAGCAGACATGGACCACCATATAACCTAGTTTAGAGGCTTCCCCTGTGCCATGAGGTATTGGCAGTTCTTTCCTTCCCATTCCCATGGTGCAGGTGACAGCCCCACAGGAGCTCAGGGGAAAGAGAGAGGGTGACAAGATGGCCTGGATGAGCACTCTTCCCGGCAGAGGAGGGCTCCTCTGGTCCACGGAGGAGGGTCATTCCGGGTGGGCACGCAGCCTGAGCGCTGACACACAGGTGGGAGTCAGCACGGCTGCGGAGGAGCCAGGCGTGGCCTGCCAGCCCAGGGAGCACCGCCCAGCCAGTCGCCTCCTGTCTTGTGAAGCATGCCCAGTCTCCCCACCAATCCTCCCTTCATTTCCCCAAAATCTGGAGCTTGGTTCCGTTTGCATCTGGAGCAGACGGGGCATAGTCTCTGGCTTTGAGCACCTCCCCCAGCCCCGGGGAGCACGGAGTCCTCCCCTAAATTGATGTACGATCGCTTATGAGATCACGTCTGCTTCCCGGGAATGGGCGATTATCCTGCTGCGCTGGGTTATTACCCTTCACAAGTGGCGCTCGGCCTGCCCAGCTGTCTGCCCGCCCCGGGCCACCCACACCTGGCCAGGCCAGGGCAGCTGCTGGGAGCCACTCATTGGCAGCTGGAGACAGCCTCCACGGCGGGCAGAGCTGGGTGGGGGACAGCACCTGGGCCTGCCCTGGCCTCAGGGCCAAATCACAGGAGGAGGGTGCACCCCCCGCCGTGCACCCCACCCCCCAGCTCAGCCTGCGGTGGTGGGCGGGGACTCCCCAGGCCCTCAAGGCCAGGGGAGGATCCCCACCCAGGCAGAGGTCCAGGTGTCTCAAAGGGGAAGGGCCCTCATTCCGTGGAAGCCCTTGAGGCCCCTTCCCTGCCCTGTATGGAGAACCTCTGTCTCTGCCGGGGGGTCATGGGAGCAGTAAAGGGAAGCACTGACAGTCCACACAGGGCTGTCTCCTGAATTTGGTCGGCAGGTCTGTCCTCCACTGAGATCTGTCACTCCTCCAGCATGGGGACTCCAGTCACCACCCTTGAAGCCACAACCCAGCCTTCCCAGATTCCCCTGCCAGTGCCTGCCTTTCCCTTGGTTTGGTTCACTCCCACTCTGGGGTCAGAGGAAGGGGCACCCAAGAGCATTCTCAGGGTGCGCAGG
The DNA here is from genome assembly GCF_965194805.1 of Balaenoptera borealis. NCBI lineage: Eukaryota > Metazoa > Chordata > Mammalia > Artiodactyla > Balaenopteridae > Balaenoptera > Balaenoptera borealis. The sequence continues at coordinate 134,840,547 of NC_138866.1, read as the reverse complement.
ACATGCCCACCGTCCACAGGAGCCCTGCAGGCCAGGAAGACCGGGAATGTCAGCGCCAGGACCAGGCTGTCTCTGCCCAATCACCCCTCCCCCACGTTAACCTCCAGCCACCCTTCTGTGCTGCCCACCCAGCACGGACCCCAGGGGCTACCGGCTTCCTGCACCCATACATCTGATCTTGTGCAGCTGTCTGCAGGCCCCTGGGGGTCTGTGGGGCCTTTCAGGAGTCCCACGTGGGCGTCCCCGCCCTTGCTTGGTGAAGGACAGGCCCTCACGCTGTGCCTGAGCACCTGTCCTTTGGCTTTGATCTTAGTCCAGACCCAAAGCCTCACATATTATCTTTCAGATCATTTGGTGGGGGGAGGGGAGAGCAGCAAGAACAGCTGTCTGCAGTTGGGTCATTGTCTTCAGCAGCAGGTAAGGGGTAGACAAGACACCCAGGTAAGCCCACCCTCATGTGGGGCCCAGAGAGTCAGAGGACTGAACTGGACTGCCCAGAGCAGGCCCTTCAGAGCCCCTGCCTTTGTCTGCTGGGGCTGAGGTCATAAAACACCACCGGGGCCTCAAATGACACTGTCTTCTCCCAGTTCTAGAGGCTGGAAGTCCATGACCGAGGCATCGGCAGGGTTGGTCCCCTCTCAGGGCTGGGAGGGAAGTGTCTGCTCCAGGCCTCTCTCCTTGGCTTGTAGATGGCTGTCTCCTCCCTGTGTCTTCACGGTGTCTTCCTTTGTCTGTGACTGTGTCCAAATTTCCTCTTCTGAAAAGGACACCAGTCAAATTGGATTAGGACCCACTTAATGACCTCATTTTAATTTAATTACCTTTTTAAAGAGTCTATCTCCAAATATGGCTACATTCAGAGGTCCTGAGGGTTAGGACTTCAACACATGAATTTTGAAGAGGAAGCCAGTTTAGCCCTGAACAGGGTTCCAGGGACTCACAGTCCCTCTGGGGCTTGTCGATCTCAGGGGCAGAGCCTGCAGCCCTCTCCTGGGGACCCCGCACCTCTAGGCTGAGAGTCAGTGGTGGAGGAAGCAAGCATGTATCCAGGCCCAAGGAAAGCCCCTCATTCTTGGAGTTGGGAGACTGTGGATCTGTGAGGTTCAGCCTCCTCTCCAGCAGGCCACCAGTTAATCTTTCTAGTTTATCTGGAGCCTTTAAACCTTCTTTGGGTTGAGAATGTGAGGAGGCACCCCAGAGAGAAGCACACACCCTATCCCCACTTTACGGAGTATAAAAGTGAGGGTCACTCAGGAAGCAGGAGAGCTGGGATTGGAACCCAGGCTGTCCAGCCCTGGAGCTCAGGCTCTTATCCAAGGACTTTAGGAAAACATAGGGGATATTTTAAAATCTCAAAATGGGAAAGGCTTTTTAAAGCATGACACAACTCCAGAAATATTAAAAGAAAAGACTGATATATTTAATATCCTACAAGGAAACTCCTTCATGGCCAATAATAATAACAACAACAACAACAACAAAGCACAAAAATTCAGACAAAAGACAAAGGAAATACCAGGGAAAACCATGTGTAATATATGACAATTAACCACTTTCCTTAAAATGTAATGAGCTCTTCCCAATCAATAAGAAAAAGTCTAATAACCCAAAGGAAAAATGGGGGGAAAAAGAAAGAAAAGCTATGAATAGACAGCTCACAGAAAAAAATAGAAGTGGCTACTGACATGTGAAGGATACTCACAGTTGAAGAAATGCAAGTCAAACTCTGAATCTCCATTTTTTTCACCTATCAGAGGGGCAAAATGGAAAAGTCTTACAAGTTCAGTACTGATGAAAGAGTGGGAAAGGGAAATTTTTCTATATTTTGGGAGGGAGTATAAACTAATGGAACAGGTTTTATAGGTGTCTAGGGTCTGGAAGGATCTAAAGAAAATTGGCATCGCAAATCTCTTTCCTCTCAGCAATGCCACTACTAGATATCTGCCCACAAACAGACTCCCCGATAGATGTCATTGCACCAGCCTTTGAAAATAGTAAAAACCTAGAGACAGCCTAAATGCCTCTGATAGGGCAATGGTTGGACAAATTACGCCCCTCTCCCCCTGCAACAGAATTCCATGCAACCGTTAAAAGGAATGAGGTTAATTCATAAATTCTGGCATTGGGGTGGGAGTAGGGGTCATCTAGGATATATTGACATTTATTCTGGGAAAAGGTGAAGTGCTGGGCGGTGTGTAGAAGGATATGCTCTCATTTGTGTGAGAACATGGACTGAGAAAAGGAGGAGGAGCACGGAGAGCAGGAAGACGTTTACCTTCCATTGTCTCGTCTCTGTGTTCCAGGATTCTCGGGATTCCCTTGAGGGTCTTGTTTAAACACAGCCTGCCAGGCCCACCCCCAGAGTGCTGATCCAGAAGGTCTGGGGTGGGCCCCTGAATGTACATTTTCAGCAAGTCTCCAGGAGCATCAGCTGGTCCAGGGACCACATAGAGAACCACTGCTGTAGTGTTTGAGTTATGGTACCATATAGGGTAATGGTTTAAAAATTTTTAGAAATAATTTATCAAAATAATCCCTGGTCCAGGACCATGGCTAGCCTGCGCTCCTCTTCTCTGCAACATTTGCCGGTGATTAGTCGTCTTTGCCTTGTAGTCAGAAACTACCCCCTGTGTCTAAACCCAGTCTCTGCTGCTTTAGTCTGCACCCTCTCTCCCCCAGTGGGGTCAGCAGCTCACAGGAAGGACAAGCCACATTCAGAACAAATCCACCACCACCTGCTGGGAGACAAGGAGCAGACGATGCCCCTCCAGCCGTCTCCTTGCTAAGATCAAAGCCCCAAAGCCCCTCACTGTTACAGCAGCCTTTTTCTGGTTGTGTGATCACAGATCACAGGCTCGGCCTGCCCTCTTTTCCCACCAAGTCAGAGGAATGCAAAAAAGCAAGGTTGACACCTGTCCTAGTAGAAAGGTGCTGACTTCCCTGTGACAAGCAGGAAAACTCTCAAGACGAACTGCCATAAAACGAACAGCAAAGTCCCAGGCTGGGAAGAGAGGCGCTTGCTAGGGAGATGGGGTCATCCTTGAGGTCTGTTCTGTCTGATGAAGGTCATCTGGACCATCTCTGCTGCAATGAGGAGGTCAGGGTCCCCAGGATGGCCCCCAGGTCACCCCCAGGAGTGGGCGCCAGCAGCGGTGACCCAGATTCCCGGCCCAGATGTTAGGGTGCCCTCCTCACACCTAATAAATGGGATCTTGTCATGCCCACAGCCCCTCCCTCCCTGTGCCCCTGTGAGGCTGGCAGCCATTGAGAGGCACGACCTGCAGAGCGCTCCAAACACTCACCTGACCGCATGCCTGCTGAGTGGAGTGGCCCATCCTCGGCCACCCCTTCCCCTCAGATGCCCCTCGCAGGCCCCGCCCTTGTGCCTTCAAGGAACACCCTCATTTCCCTCCCCTCTCTCCCCCTCCCTGGCCACCGAAGCTGTGACCTTGTTCCCTCTCTCAACCTGTCCATTCTCGTTCCATTCTTGTTTTCAAAAGGGGGAAAAAGCATTCTGATTATGAAGCATTTCAAGGGCTGTTTAGGTTTGCTGAGTACTGGCCCTTTTGCTTGCCTTCCCTCCATTATTATCTCCTCCTGACAGGTGAAGAAGTGCTGATGAGGAAGGCCCGCGGCGGCCAAGGTCAGACCCCCTGTGGCCCAGGCCATGGCCACCATGCGGAGCCTGAGGCAGGCACGCAGGGTGGAGCCTGCAGTGACAAGACCCCAGCCCAGAGGGGACGGGCTGCCAGGCCCCAGAGCCAGGACTGTGGGAGGGAGACACTGGTGCCCGCGAGGAGCCGCAGAGGTGAGGAGGATGAGAATGCAAGTCCCACCTGAGCAGGGATTGAGAGATGGTGAGAAACTCTGGAGGAGGGAAGAGAGCGAGTCAGGGTTTATTGCCTGGCACTTTGACCAGACTTTTCACCCTTTCACTGTTCCCACAATGATCTCCTCGTTTGATTTGTAGAAGCACCAATGGGCAGTCAGGGAAAATCATGGAAACCAAGGCTCCAGGGAACAGGGATGTGTTCCAGGACACGTGGCTCATCCATAATGGCTTAAGGGAGCTGTTCCCAGTCGGTGTCTTTATCCCAATGGCAAGGACCCTCGGGTTGCGTCCTGGGCTTTAGGGGGCTGGGGCATCGGGTGAGGAGGAGCAGGAAACCCTGTTGTGCCTGTGGGGGTCTGAGTGACCCTGCTGTGGAGTAAATGGCCAAGGAGAGGCACACCTGGCAAGTGTCAGAGTGACCAGCTTGGGAGCCCGCGCCACCTTTCCCTCCAGCCTCACCCCTGTATTTTGTTCCAGGCAGCCCCTCTCCCCAGCTTCCCCGGCAGCTGGGCCTTGCACGTGATCAAGTTCACCAATGAGTTCCACATGGCAGGGGTCTGGCATGCTGGGGAAGGGCTGGTTCCAGACACAGTCACCGCCCTGTCTCCTGGCTGCTTCCTACTCTTCCTGCCTGAATGCAGAAGCGAAGTCCGGCCGGGGGTGGCCATCCGGTGACTCTGAGGATGACAGAGCCCGGAATTCAAAGGATCCTGTATCCCCGGTGTCCCCTCACGCAGCTCCACCAGCCGGTCTGCTTCTGGCCTCGTGCTGGGAGAAAACGAAACTCCTATCAGGCTAAGGGGCTGAGGCTGGTGTCGGGCAGGGGCAGCTGAACACAAGAGCCCCAAGTCCCAACAGTCGTGGAGCCCATCGGAAAAGAAGGCCCCTTGGTTACCCATGGATTTTGGTCTTGGATGTGGCTCCCAGGACCTCAGGACCTGCCCCTTCCCCCACTGCACACCCCACCGCCCGTTCCCGAGGAGCTGGGAGAGACACCCACCCACCCTGATTCTGCTCTTTCAGCAAAGGCTCTATCCACCCAGCTAGGCACTCTGACTAAGGGCTCCCACACGACCTCAACTGTCAGGCAGATGGAGGGACACTCCAGCAATTCCTTGCCTCTGTCCCACCACCCACAATGGTCAGTCCTGACCATCTCTATGTGGTCTCAGGACAGCCCTGAGGTGACCAGGACAGTCATAGATGAAGTGACAGTTGATGAAGTGACCTGCTGGGGACACGTGGCTGGTGAATGGTGGAGATGGAAATAGAACCTGGTGTTCATGACCTGAGGTTCTCAGAAGGGATTCCTCAACCCCACATCCAAATCTCCAGGGACAATGCTCACCAGGTCCTACTCTAGACCTGCTGAATTAGGATCTCTGGGGAAGGTGCCCATGGAATCTGCATCATCTTCATCCCAGAGCCCAGGGACCTCTCCCTCCACTGAGTTGCCTCCCCAGGAGTAAGGGGCAGAGTTATGAGATGTCAGGTACAGCCTCCACCCAAGGACCGACCCTCTGGTCCCAGACAGTGACACTGAGCCACTTTCCAGTGCTTCAGAAAGCAAGTTCTTGGCTGGCAGGCAGCTGAAAATCCTGATGCCCAGGCTGGACTTCAGACCAATGAAATCTGAATCTCTGGGGGTGGGACACAGGCATGGGCATTTTTTAAAGTTCCCCAGGTGATTCTAAGGCAGAAAACCTCCTGTCTCCATGCTGTGTGGGTCTCCCTCAAACTAGAGGGCATCAGAATCCCCTGGAGAACTGTTAAACACAGCTGGCTGGGCCCCAAACCCAGAATTTCTGATTCATTAGGTCCTGGGAGGACCCAAGAATTGTATCTCCAAGTTCCCAGGTGGTGCTGCTGTTGCTGGGTTGGGGACCACACTGTGAGAACCACTGGAATAAAAGAAAGAAGGGGCAGAGGAAAAGCTAAGAGTGGTTCCCATTTGGCCATTGTCAAGGTGTGACTTGCTCTAGTGAGCAGGTCCTATTAAGTGTTACATGTGGCTCCCAGGGATGTGTTCTCCCAAATGTACCTGCTGAGGATGGGAACCTATCTCTTGTAACATAATTACCACCGTATAGATGGAGAATTGGGACCTTGCACCCAGAGCCCCCAGGGATGGTTGGGCAGGTTGTGCGCTACACAAATCCAGGGACCGCCGTTCACATTAATGTGAGCTGTGCTTCCCTGTACTGTCAAGCATAACAGACTTCCCACTCAAAGCTCAGTGTCACCATGGAGATTTTCACATGGTGCCTCAGAAATTCTGCGCCTACATTTGCTTTAACTTGTCTCCCCTCTGCCCCTCAGCGTTTCCACAGGACTCTCCACCTCCCTAGTGGCCACCCACCGCAGGCGACCTGGGCTGGGCCTGATATGACTTGTGAGGTATGGGGCCTCTCTCCTACCCAGGGCCACCAGAGGCCCCCATCCTGGGAGCAGGTGTTCCTGGACCACTGTCTGCTCTGCCTAGCAGACTCTGGCACCGGCCTTGGGCTGGGGCAGGAGCTCCTGGCCTTCCTCCTCTGCCACTTCCTGCTGCTGATTATCCCTCCTCCACAGGAGATAAACCTGCATGAGGAATTTGTTTTCTCTGGTAACACATGCTGCGTCCAATAGAACTGCAGGCTGAGTCACCAGGGCCAGTTTCCTCTGAGCCCACCCCACCCTCCCCTACCCCATCCCCACACCCCGTGGCCTATTCGGGCTTCTCTCTTTCATGAGGCACTTCCTGGCATGACATACGTGTCCTGTGTGTTTCTGTCTTGTGATTCGGGCCCAGCTGCCCCCACATTCCTTCCGTGACACTTGGCCGGTGTGAGTGGGCACCCATGAGTGGGCTGGGGCATCTTATCGGAGGGTGTTCTGTTTGGGACCCAAACACAGAGAGAGCTCGTGGGCCCAGGAGCCCGGCTGATAGGGGCAGAGGTCCACACCCCTGCCTGCCAGCTTGTGACTCTGCAGGGAGAGAGGGCAGGTGGCAGGGGACCCAGGGGAGAGAGCATCCAGCACACCAGGGGGAGTGGGGCCTCTGCCAGGTATGAAGTAGTTGAGGAAAGAATGTCAGAGCCAGCTGATGCCTCATGTGTTTATATCTTCAGCCTGGTCCTCTCCCCCGACCTCCAGGCTCATAAATCCGACTGCCTCCTTCCCAAACTATCACTCCCAATTTCCACCCAAAAGGTACTCCTTCTAATACCTCAGCAACTCCATCCTTTCTTAGCTCAAGCCAAAAACTGTGATGATATCCTTGACTCCTCACCTCTTGTATCCAAAGCTTCAGCAAATCCAAACTGCCTTTTTCTTTGCACACCTGAGTTTGTCCATGTGACTATGAAATGTCACCAGTGACCCTGGTCAGGGCCATGTGGGCACCATGAGAGGCTCCCCTCCCTTTTTCCTTCTCCCCCATGAACCTACAGTCAGTAGGCTTCTCTCCTGGGAGGAAAGCATTGCCCTCCAACCCCATCCACCAGGGCAGAGGCAGCTCGCGGGGGCTTTCATGGTCCTCCTGGGACAGAGGGCTGGCAACGGTCTTCTCCAAGCCCTGCACTTCGGGCAAGGCCTGGGGGAGACCCCTGGCTCGGCCAGCTCCAGAGGCTTCCTGAGAAGGGGGTTCATGGAGCTGTGCTCTGGCTGAGAGGGTCACCTTCCGGCAGACCTAGGTCTGGAGATACCAGACCCCGTTGTGGCCTGGACTGGGCAAGGCAGGGCGGCTCACTCAGCCTTAGCTAACCGACCTAGCCAAGCGCTGACAGAGTGACGTCAGTCTCATTTTTGTGAAAAAGCCAATCCTGTAGTTTGCTCAATCCCAGGATGGAAGGTGGGAGTGACAGGGGGGGAGGCAGCGCACAGGCCAGGTCCCCTGGCAGCAGCTGAACTTTGGGAGGTGCCACCAGCTTCAATTACTTGCTGCTGCCTTTAATTTCATGTTGAGAAGCCACAGGTGATGGAAAAAGAAATTGGTCCCCATGGGCCGAATGCTTTTCCGATCTGCAGTTATTAGCAGAGCTTCTGAAGGTGTCATGAACTGAACATGAGACAGCTGCCTCTGGAAGTGAGACCCACATGCAGTGTGGGAATGGTGGATGGGGGCTCAGGAGGAGAGATGCTTAGGAAAAAAATCTCTGCTAGCAAAGGATCTTTCTTTGAGAGTTCTGAACAGTTTTGTAACTCTCCTCCTCCCCTGGCAACCTCCTCACCTGTCCCTCCTTTCAAATCTCTCTGAGGGCCCATCCAAACAGGTGTTCTCCTCCAAACCTGTGAGCCTGGGAATTTTGGTACAGGTGCAGCTCATCTCACATAATTGATGTGTATCTAAAGAATTCTGTGCTAATTAGCTTTGTTATAAATCAAATGCTGTTTTAAATGCACCAAAATGTTTTGCATTTTGAGATAATTCTACAGCCAATTCTTTGTTTTAAAAGGCTCTCATAGCCATTTATATTCAAGTTCATGTCTTCTTTCCTGAACAGCCTTTATGTTCAGGACCAGGACCTTTATTACAGAAATTCACAAATGGAAGGAATCTCAGGCATTTTCACTTTTTTCCAAATGTTCTCTCTCTTTCTCTCTCTTTAGCCATGGAACTATGTCTTCACATGAAATCCTATCCAGAAGCTGAGTGAACAAGACAGGGGGAGAGGGGAGCATCTCCAGTTGAATCAGGGAGGAGAACCCAGATGGAGAAGGTCCTACCAGTCTGACACCTCATACAGCATCCTGTGTCCTCTCTTGAAGTCACTAACACCACCATGGGATCCTCGGTTTGAAAACAATCACTCTCAAAGTGCCATGAGCATTCTCTCTTACCTGTAGTTCCACCTCCAAGACTCCAAATACTCCCACTTGAGCATGCACGTTCAGCACAGCTTTGTTTATGACAGCAATTTATAAAAAGGAAAACATTTTAGCTCCCTGCCCTCAACTTTGTCAACGGAGAATATAGGGAGAACCTAGATGTCCCCCACTACTTGGCAGTAATGGAGCATCCCTCCCCCTCCCACTGGGGTAGTATCAGTGGAAGGCTAGTGGTGCTGGAATTCCCATGCTGGACCAGCAGTAAATAGAGCCCCTCTCCCCTCAGATGTTGAGGCCAAGTGGAAAATCTGGATTTCTACCTCTACCTGGCAGTAAGGAGGTAGCATGCCGCCCCCCACCCCTCCGTTTTGCTACAGGATCAATCTCAGAAGAAGCCAGCTGAAACAGAAGTTTCAATAGGATCCAGATTCTCACAACATAATATCCAAAATGTCCAGTTTTCAATTGGAAATCACTTGTCATTGGAACCAGGAAAACCTCAACGTGAACAAAAAAAGACTATCATTACTTGCCAATACTGTGATGACAGAGATGTTGGAATTATCTGACAAGGATACAATGCTTCAATGAGCAATTATAAGCACACTTGAAAAATAGAAACTCTATACCACATGATCCTGCAATCCCACTCCTGGGCATATTTCCAAAGAATACTCTACTTCAAAAAAATAATGCACCTCAATGTTCATAACAGCACTATTTACAATAGCCTAGACATGGAAGCAGCCTAAATGTCCATCAACAGATGAATGGATAAAGAAGATGTGGTATATATATATATACAATGGAATATTACACAACCATAAAGCAGAATGAAATGATTCCATTAGCAGCAATATGGATGGACCTAGAGATTATCATATTAAGTGAAGTAAGTCAGACAGAAAAAGACAAATATCATATGATATCACTTATATGTGGAATCTAAAAAAATGATACAAATGAACCTATTTACAAAACAGAAGTAGACTCGCAGACATAGGAAACAAACTTATGGTTACCAAAGGTGATAGTGGGGCTGGGGAGAGAGATGAATTAGGAGTTTGGGATTAACATATACACACTACTATATATAAAGTGGATAAGCAACAGGGACCTACTGTATAACGCAGGGAACTATATTCAGTCTCTTGTAATAACCTATAATGGAAAAAAATCTGAAAAAGGATATGTTTATATACATACACTTTGCTGTACACCTGAAACTAACACAACATTGTAAATTAACTATACTTCAAAAAAACTCTAAGCAAAGAAGTAGAAGATATAAAGAAGAGCCAGATGGAAACCTTAAAACAGAAAAATACAATGACTGAAATAAACAACTCAGTGGAGAATGCAGAATGGAGGAGATGGAAGAAAGAATCAGTGAACTCGAAGTTAGAACAATAGAAATTACCCAATCTGAACAACAGAGGGAATATAGACTGAAAAAAAATGAATAAATAGAGCTTCAGGGATCTGTGGGACTATAAGAACAACAACAACAAAACCTAACATTAATGTCATCAAAGTTGCAGAAGAAGAGGAGAAAAGGATGGGTTGAAAAAGTGCTTGAAGAAAAAATGGCTGAAAACTTTCCAAATTTGGCAAAAGACATAAATATATAGATTCAATAATCTGATCAAACCTCAAATAAGATAAACTCAAAGAAATCTATATCAAGACATAGTGAAACTTCTGAAAGCTAAAAGCAAAGGAAAAATCTTGGAAACAGCAAGAGAGAAATGACACTAACAGGGAAAAAGCAATTCAAATGACAGTGAATTTCTTATGAAAAAAGAAAAACCCAACAAAGCCCACAAAAGAGTGTCACCACATTTTCCAAGTGCTGAAAGAAATGAAGTCTCAACCCGGAATCCTATAAGCAGTGAAAATATCCTTCAGGAATTAAGGGGAAATCAAGACATTCTTAGATGGAGGGAAACTAAGAATTTGTCACCAGAGATGTAAAAGAATGGGTAAAGGAAATTCTCTAAACAGAAAGGAAATGATTAAAGAAGGAGTCTTGGAACATCAAGAACAAAGAAAGAACAATAGCAAGACAAAATATAGGCAGATATATTTTCCTTCTCCACTTGAGTTTTCTGAACTATGTTTGACAGTTGAAGCGAAAATTATAGCACTGTCTAATGTGGTTCTACATGTATTAGAGGAAATATTTAAGACAATTATACTATAAATGGGGAAGGGCAAAGGATGTAAAGGGAGGTAAGGTGTCTATACTTCACCTGAACTAGTAAAATGTCAATAACAGTAGACTCTGATAAGTTACATAGATATAATGTAATAACTAAAATAACCATTTAAAAAAGCTACACAAAGCGATTCACTCAAAAACACTATACATAAATCAAAATGGGAACCTTAAAAATGTTCAAGTACCCGCGGGAAGGCAGGAAAAAAGAAAATGAAAAACAAAGAGAACAAACAGAAAACAAAAAATAAAATGGCAGACAAGCCCTCAAAGGTCAATAATTACATTAAATGTAAACGTTCCAAAACACCAATTAAAAGAGATTGGCAGAGTGGAGTTAACAACATAACCAAACTATATGTTGCATACAAATTCATATAGAAACTTATTTCAAATACAGTGATATAAGTAGGTTAAAAGTAAAAAGATAGATAATATAAATTGTGCAACCATTAAGTAAAAACTAATATCAATCGTGAGCATTCTAAGTAACAGGAACTCTCATTCATTGCTGGTTGGAATGCAAAATGGTACAGCCAGGTTGGAAGACACAATTTCTTACAAAGCTGAACATAGTTTTACCATACAATCCAGCAATCAGGCTTCTAGTTATTTATCCAACAGATTTAAAAACTTATGTCTGTACAAAAACATGCATGTGGATGTTTATAGAGTTTTCTTTATAACTGCCAAAAACTGGAAGCAACCATGGTGTCCTTTAATAGGTAAATAGATAAACAAACTGTGGTACATCCAGGCAATGGAATATTATTCTGTGATAAAAAGGAATTAGCTGCCAAGCCACACACACACACACACAAAAAATGGATGAGTCCTAAATGCCCAATGCTAATTAAAATAAACCAATCTGAAAAGACTGAAGAATGTATAATTCCATTTATATGACATATTTAAATGGCAAAACTATAGATACAGTAAACAGATCACTGATTGCCAGGGATTTGGAGAGGGAGGAAGGTTGAATAGGTGAAATGCAGGGGCTTATTTTTAAGGCTGTGAAACTCTTCTGTATGAGAATGTAATGGTGGATCTATGACACTATGCATTTGTCAAAATCCTTTGAACTTTACAGCACAGAGTGAACTGTAATGTACGCAAAATTTAAAAAATCATTTAGGAGGTCAAGGGAGCCCAGGATGGAGTGCAGACTGTGATGAAGCAATGTAACTGTATTACAAATGTGTAAACAGCCTCCATGAAGGGAGGGAAGAAGGTAAATAAGTTTGGAAATAAATGGAAATTGTGTGAGTAAAGGCAAAAAGAACTGTGCATAAGCACTGTACTCTCATCAACAGTTGTTTCCCACAGAGGTATGGTATGGATTAACAATTCTGAAACAAATATCTATGTATACTGGACTTGAGCAATTAAGTAAATGGATGGTGAGTGTTGGAAGCCAAGTTTCTCACTGTTGGAACGGGAGGTTACAGACAAACAAGGGAGAAGCCCAGAATGATCCACGGGTGATGGATTAGAGTTGGAGAAAAATCAGTGTAAACTCATGTTTAGCCTAATATAGATACAAGTGGATACATATAGAAATACAGTATCTATAGATATGTGTATGTACACAGGTTAGTACACACACACAGGTTTTTCTGCTCTCTCAGCTGAGAGGGCCTAGAAGTAATGACATCCCAGGATCATACCTAGTGCCCCAATCTTGGTTTCCAGTACCATTCTCCAATACAATTAATATCTTTGAGTCCATGCTGCTATTTAAAAATAAATGATTCAATACATAAATAAATGGAGAATACAGACAAATCTCCCATGCAGAAGAATTTCAAATAATTTGTGTAGATACTCTGCCCTCAGGGAGATGGAACATCACTCCTCACTGGGAATGAGGCTGTGCATAATGACTTCCTTTCCAAGAAGGACAATATGGAAGGGGAGAGGTGGGGGAGAGTAACTTTATGGTGGAGAAACCTGACAAACAGCATCTCATCAAGGTGATCAAGGTTAACATCAACAATGAAAGATCATGTTGATAGCATGTACTACTGACATGATGTGATGAGAATGGCACTTTAACTCTGTGACCTTCCTCCCTAAAACCCATAACCCGAATTTAATTATGAGAAAAACATCAGACAAATCCCATTTGAGGGACATCCTACAAAATATCTTACCTGTACTCCTCAAAATTGTCAAGGTCATCAAAAACAAAGAAGGTCTGAGAAATCACAGAGAAGTGAATTCTAAGGAGACATTATGACTAAATGTAATGTGGTAACCTGAATGGAATCTCAGACAGAAAAAGGACGTTAGGTAAAAACTAAGGAAATCTGAATAAAGTATAGGCTTTAGTTAATAATAATATATCAGTATTGGTTCATTACCTGTGACAAATATATTATACTAATGTAAGATGTTGGATAATAAGGGAAATGGATAGTGGGGTATATGGAAACTCTCTTTACTCTCTTCACAACTTTTCTGTAACAGTAATTCTATCCTAAAATAAAAGGTTTATTTTTTAAAAGAAAGCAGGAGTGGTTATATTGTCAGATGAAGTATACCTCAAAGCAAAGGAAATTACCAGACACAGAGAAGCACATTATGTAATGACAAAAAGTTCTCCACAAAAAAGATAACAATCCTAAATGTGTATGCACCAAACAACAGAGCTACAAAAATGTGAAGCAAAAACTGATAGAACTGAGTGGAGAAATAGACAAATCCATAATTATAGTTGGGGAATTTAGCATTCCTCTCTCAAAAATTGATAGAGTAACTAGACATAAATCCAGCAAGAATATGAAAGAATTCAACAACATCATCGACTAACAGGATCTTATTGACATTTAGAAACCATTCAAATGCACAACAGCAGAATAAACATTCTTTACAATAGTCCATGGGACATACCCCAAGATAGACTATATTCTGGGCCATAAAATAAACCTCAACAAAATTAAAATTATTGAACTTATGTAGAGTGTGCATTGTGACCACAGTGGAATCAAACTCTAAATAATAAGAGAAAAAAAACAGAAAAATTGTCAAACGCTTTGAAATTAAATACACTTTTAAGTAATCCATGTGTCAAAGAGGAAGTCTCAAGGAAAACTAAAACATATATTGAACTAAATAAAAATGAAAATGCAATATTTCAAAATCTGTGCTAAGGCATTGCTGAGAGTGAAATTTGTATAACATTAAATGTTATATTAGATAAAATGAAAAGTCTCAAATCAATAATCTGAACTTCTTTCTCAAGAATATATGAAAAGAATATCAAAATAAACCTAAACCAAGCAGAAGACAGGAAATAAGTTAGAGTATAAAGCAACGACATTGATAGCAGAAAAACAAAAGAGAAAATGCAGTGAAACCAAAAACCTGATTCTTTTAAAAGATAAGTAAAATTGACCAATTTCTAGCAAGACTGAAAAAGGAAAAAAAAAAAAAAAAAAGATGAGACTCGAATTAACAATATCAAGAACAAAGCAGGGGAGACTTCCCTGGTGGTGCAGTGGTTAAGAATCCACCTGCCAATGCAGGGGACACAGGTTCGAGCCCTGGTCCGGGAAGATCCCACATGCCATGGAGCAACTAGGCCCATGCACCACAACTACTGAGCCTGCGCTCTAGACCCCGCAAGCCACAACTACTGAGCCTGCGTGCCACAACTACTGAAGCCTGTGCCTAGAGCCCATGCTCCACAACAAGAGAAACCACTGCAATGAGAAGCCCATGCACCACCACAAAGAGTAACCCCTGCTCACTGCAACTAGAGAAAGCCCGCACACAGCAACGAACACCCAACGGAGTCAAAAATAAATAAATAAATAAATTTATTAAAAAAAAAAAGAAAGAACAAAACAGGGAATGTCATTACAAACGATGCAGACATCAAAAGGATAATAAGGGATACCACAAACAACACAACAGACATATATTTAACAACTTAGATTAAATGAATCAATTTCTTGAAAAGAACAAATTACTACACCTCATCCAAAGTGAAATAGATCATTTGAATAGTCCCGTAACTATTAAGAAAAATGAATTCATAAGTTAAAAATTCCGAAAAAGAAATCTCCATGCCCAGACAGCTTCACAGGGAATTCTATCAGAACTTTAAAGAAGAATTAACACTAATTCTACATAATCTCTTCCAGAAGAGAAGTACACTTCCCAATTCATTTTATGAAGCTAGGATTACCCTGATACCAAAACCAGAAAACAACAGCATAAAAATAAAACTACAAACTAACATCACTCATAAATATAGATGCAAAAATCCTTAACAAAATTTTAGCACATAGAATTCAGCAATATAGGAAAAGAATTATATATCATGACCAAAGAGAATTTATTCCAGATATGTAAGGCTGGCTCAATATTTAAATCAATCAGTGTTATTCATCATATCACCAGGCTAAAGGAGAAAAATTTTATGGTCATATCAATGGCCTCATAAAAAGCATTTGACAAAATACAATACTCATTCATGATTTTAAGAACTCTCAGAAAACTAGGAATAGAGGGAACTCCCTAAACTTGATAAAAAGAATCTACAGAAAGTCTAGAGGTAACATTAGTATTTAATTGTGAAAGACTGAATGCTTTCCCTCTAAGATCAGGAACAAAGCAAGGATGTCCACTCTCATCAAGGATGTCTCACTTCTTATACAGCATAGTACTGGAAGTTCTAATCACTGCAATAAGGCAAGAAAAGCAAATGAAAAGCATACAGTTTATAAAGGAAAAAATGAAAGTGTGCCTGACCTAAGAGTATTAAATAAAAGTGACACAACTTAATAATCACAGAAAAGAAATAAAAATGTCACTATTTCCAAATAATTTTCTATGTCGAAAATCCCAAGGAATCTACAAAAAAATCTTCCTAAAACTAGTAAATGAGTTTGGCAAGGTTGCAGGATCCAAGATAACCATTCAAAAATCAATTGTATTTCTATATACTAGCAATGATCACCAGCAATTAAAAATACAATGCAATTTATAACTGCTCAAAAAATGAAATACAGGTAAATTAAATAAAACATAAGGACTTATTTACTGAAAACTACAAAATTCTAATGAAAGATCTAAAAAATGGAGAGAAAGACTACATTTGGATTGGAATGTAGTGGATTGGAAGATTCAAAATAGTAAAGATGTCAATTCTCTTCAATCTGATACACAGGTTTAACAAAATTTCTATCAAAACCTTGCCAAGATATTTTGTAGATATGGACAAAATTATTCTAACATTTATATGGAGAAGCAAAGAACTAGAATAATTAAAACAATTATGAAAAAAAAAGAGTAAAGTGGGAAGAACAGTCTGCCTGATTTCCAGACCTGTTATATAACTATAGTAATCAAGACTGTGCAGTATTGGCACAGAGATAGATACAGATCAACAGAACAGAACAGAGAACCAAGAAATAGACTCACACAAAAATGCTGAACTGATTTTTGACAAAGGTGCAAAGGCAATTCAATGGAGGAAGGCTAGACTTTTCAGCAAAGGGTGCTGGAGCAATTGGACATCTAGAGGTGAAAAGTGAACCTGGACCTAAACTTCACACCTAATTCAAAGTGGATCATGGACTTAAATGTAAAATGTAAAACTATAAATCTTTTAGAAAAAAAATAAGAGGAAGTCTTCAGGAT
This sequence comes from Balaenoptera borealis, assembly GCF_965194805.1. Lineage (NCBI taxonomy): Eukaryota > Metazoa > Chordata > Mammalia > Artiodactyla > Balaenopteridae > Balaenoptera > Balaenoptera borealis. The sequence goes on along the minus strand of NC_138866.1, from coordinate 134,824,036 downwards.
TTAGGGTTAAGCCGAGAGTTTCTAAACTTGATACCAAAAGCACAATCTATGAAAGGGAAAACTGTTAAGTTGGACTGCATCAAAATTCAAATTTTTTCTCTGTAAAATACCCTGTTAAGAAGATGAAAAGACAAACTAGAGATTGGAAGAAAATACTTGCAAACCATATATCTGACAAAGAATCACTATCTAGAATAATATATAGAGGGTGGAGTCAAGATGGCAGTGGGGGAGGACTCAGAGTTCACATCTCCCCAAAACTAGGGTGGCTGCCAGATGCTCGTGGGGGACCTTGACGCCCAAGGAGATGGGAGGAACCCCTGAGTGACCGGGTAGGACATGAGGGGAGTGAGGGGGGAGGAGAAGACAGGACCAGCACCACTGAGGGGTGGCTGGGAGGCGGGGAGGGGTTCCCATGCCTGGAGGGGCCCTTGGGGACTCAGAGGATCAAGATTTTTCCTGCCCAATTGGCCTGGGAAGCCTGTGGGGCTCCAAGGCCAGGTCCCCTGCCCTCCAAGGCCCCCTCAGTGCTGCATTGTTCCTGGGGGCATAGGAGGGAGGCGGCGGGGAGAAGGAGAGGGGAGGATTGGGGAGAGGCCCTCCAGGATTGGAGGGTCAGGGGGGAACACACCTAGCTTTTTACCCATCCACTCGGGCTCAGTGAGCCTGCTGGGGTCCTGGACCTGGTCCTCTGCCCTCCAGGACCAGAGGCACTCCTGGGCCCCTCCTGCTGCAGTGAGCCTAAGCCCCCCCACCCCTCCAGGGCCTTTTCCGGCATTGTGGGTCCTAAGCATAGGCTCCACCACTGCCTAAACCCACCCCTGCCTAAGCCCTGCCCACCCCCCCCACAGCCTAGGCCTTTTCCAGCTTTTTTCTTTTTTCTTTTTTTTTCTCTCCCTCCTCTTTTTTAATGTTGTGGCTCTGTTTTACCTTCCAGTTGTTATTTAATCTATATTTTTATTTTTTTATTATTATTGTTCTGCTCCTTTTTTTCTTTTCTTTTCTTTTTTTTTTTTTTGCACAGCTTGCAAAATCTTGGTAAATGAGCCAGGGGTCAGGCCAGAGCTCTTGTGGTGGGAACTCTGAATCTGAACCATTGGACTAACAGAGAACCTCAGACCCCAGAGAATATTCATCAGAGTGAGGTCTCCCGGGGGTCCTCAACTCGGCACAAAGACCCAGCTCTACCCAACAGCCTACAAACTCCAGTGCTGGAAGCCTCAGGCCAAACAACCAGTAAGACAGGAACACAATCGCACCCATCAAAAAAAAAAAAAAAAAGAGACAACAAAATAATATGTCACAGATGAAGGAGCAAGGTAAAATCCTACAAGACCAAATAAATGAAGAAGAAATAGGCAACCTACCTGGAAAAGAATTCAGAGTACTGATAGTAAAGATGATCCAGATCTCAGAAATAGAATGGAGGCACAGATTGAGAAAGTACAAGAAATGTTTAACACAGATCTAGAAAAACTAAAGAACAAACAAACAGAGATGAACAACACAATAACTGAAAAGAAAAATACACTAGAAGGAATCAATAAGAGAATAACTGAGGCAGAACGAATAAGTGAGCTGGAAGACAGAATGGTGGAAATAACTGCTGAGGAGCAGAATAAATAAAAATGAATGAAAAGAATGGAAGACAATCTCAGAGACCTATGGGACAACACTAAACGCACCAACATTTGAATTATAGAGGTCCCAGAAAAAGAAGGGAAAAAGAAAGGGTCTGAGAAAATATTTGAAGAGATTAGAGTCAAAAACTTCCCTAACATGGGAAAGGAAATAGTCACCGAAGTCCAGGAAGTGCAGAGAGTCCCATACAGGATAAATCATAGGAGAAACACACCAAGACACATATTAATCAAACTAACAAAAACTAAATTCAAAGAAAAAATATTAAAAGCAACAAGGGAAAAGCAAAAAATAACATTCAAAGGAATCCCTGTAAGGTTAGCAGCTGATTATTCAGCAGAAACTCTGCAAGCCAGAAGGGAGTGGCAGAATATACTTAAAGTGATGAAAGAGAAAGACCTACAACCAAGATTACTCAACCCAGCAAGGATCTCATTCAAATTTGACATAGAAATCAAAAGCTTTACAGACAAGCAAAAGCTAAGAGAATTCAGCACCACCAATCCAGCATTACAACAAGTGCTAAAGGAACTTCTCTAGGCGGGAAACACAAGAAAAGAAAAAGACCCACAAAAACAAACCCAAAACAATTAAGAAAATGGTAATAGGAACATACATATCGATAATCACCTTGAATGTAAATGGATTAAATGCTCCCACCAAAAGACACAGACTGGCTGAATGGATACAAAAACAAGACATGTATATATGCTGTCTACAAGAAACTCAGTTCAGACTTTGGGACACATAAAAACTGAAAGTAAAGGGATGGAAAAAGATATTCCATGCAAATGGAAATCAAAAGAAAGCTGGAGTAGCAATACTTGTAACAGATAAAATAGGCTTTAAAATAAAGACTGTTACAAGAGATAAGGAAGGACACTACATAATGATCAAGGGATCAATCCAAGAAGAAGATATAACAATTATAAATATTGACAGCAGAAGCAAGAAGAACTACAGTCCTGTAGCCTGTGGAACAAAAACCACATTCACAGAAAGATAGACAAGATGAAAAGGCAGAGGGCTATGTACCAGATGAAGGAACAAGATAAAACCCCAGAAAAACAACTAAATGAAATGGAGATAGACAACCTTCCAGAAAAAGAATTCAGAATACTGATAGTGAAGATGATCCAGGACCTCGGAAAAAGAATGGAGGCAAAGATCAAGAAGATGCAAGAAATGTTTAACAAAGACCTACAAGAATTAAAGAACAAACAAACAGAGATGAACAATAAATAACTGAAATGAAAACTACACTAGAAGGACTCAATAGCAGAATAACTGAGGTAGAAGAATGGATAAATGAACTGGAAGACAGAATGGTGGAATTCGCTGCTGCGGAACAGAATAAATAAAAAGAATGATAAGAAATGAAGACAGCCTAAGAGACCTCTGGGACAACATTAAACGCAACAACATTCGCATTATAGGGGTCCCAGAAGGAGAAGAGAGAGAGAAAGGACCCGAGAAAATATTTGAAGAGATTATAGTCGAAAACTTCCCTAACATGGGAAAGGAAATAGCCACCCAAGTCCAGGAAGCACAGAGAGTCCCATACAGGATAAACCCAAGGAGAAACACGACGAGACACATAGTAATCAAATTGGCAAAAATTAAAGACAGAGAAAAATTATTGAAAGTAGCAAGGGAAAAACGACAAATAACATACAAGGGAACTCCCATAAGGTTAACAGCTGATTTCTCAGCAGAAACTCTACAAGCCAGAAGGGAGTGGCATGATATACTTAAAGTGATGAAAGGGAAGAACCTACAACCAAGATTACTCTACCCGGCAAGGATCTCATTCAGATTCGATGGAGAAATCAAAAGCTTTACAGACAAGCAAAAGCTAAGAGAATTCAGCACCACAAAACCAGCTCTACAACAAATGTTAAAGGAACGTCTCTAAGTGGGAAACACAAGAGAAGAAAAGGATCTACAAAAACTAACCCAAAACAATTAAGAAAATGGTAATAGGAACATACATATTGATAATTACCTTAAACGTGAATGGATTAAATGCTCCAAGCAAAAGACACAGGCTCGCTGAATGGATACAAAAATAAGACCCATATATATGCTGTCTACCAGAGACCCACTTCAGACCTAGGGACACATTCAAACTGAAAGTGAGGGGATGGAAAAACATATTCCATGCAAATGGAAATCCAAAGAAAGCTAATGATCAGGGGATCAATCCAAGAAGAAGATATAACAATTATAAATATATGTGCACCCAACATAGGAGCACCTCAGTACATAAGGCAACTCCTAACAGTTATAAAAGAGGAAATCGACAGTAACACAATAGTGGGGGACTTTAACACCTCACTTACGCCAATGGACAGATCAACAAAAATGAAAATAAATAAGGAAACAGAAGCTTTAAATGACACAATAGACCAGATAGATTTAATTTATATTTATAGGGCATTCCAACCCAAAACAGCAGATTACACTTTCTTCTCAAGTGTGCATGGAACATTCTCCAGGATAGATCACATCTTGGGTCACAAATCAAGCCTCAGTAAATTTAAGAAATTGAAATCATATCAAGCATCTTTTCCAACCACAATGCTATCAGGTTAGAAATGAATTACTGGGAAAAAAACGTAAAAAACACAAACACATGGAGGCTAAACAATACATTACTAAATAACAAAGAGATCACTGAAGAAATCAAAGAGGAAATCAAAAAATACCTAGAGACAAATGACAATGAAAACACGACGATCCAAATCCTATGGGACGCAGCAAAAGCAGTTCTAAGAGGGAAGTTTATAGCTATACAAGCCTACCTCAAGAAACAAGAAAAATCTCAAATAAACAATCTAACCTTACACCTAAAGGAACTAGAAAGAAGAACAAACAAAACCCAAAGTTAGCAGAAGGAAAGAAATCATAAAGATCAGAGCAGAACTAAATGAAATAGAAACAAAGAAAACAATAGCAAAGATCAATAAAACTAAAAGCTGGTTCTTTCAGAAGATAAACAAAATTGATAAATCATTATCCAGACTCATCAAGAAAAAGAGGGAGAGGACTCAAATCAATAAAATTAGAAATGAAAAAGGAGAAGTTACAACAGACACCACAGAAATACAAAGCATCTTAAGAGACTACTACAAGCAATTCTATGCCAATAAAATGGAGAACCTGGAAGAAATGGACAAATTCTTAGAAAGGTATAACCTTCCAAGACTGAACCAGGAAGAAATAGAAAATATGAACAGACCAATCACAAGTAATGAAATTTAAACTCTGATTAAAAATCTTCCAACAGAAAAAATTCCAGGACCAGATGGCTTCACAGGTGAATTCTATCAAACATTTAGAGAAGAGCTAACACCCATCCTTCTCAAACTCTTCCAAAAAATCACAGAGGAAGGAACACTCCCAAACTCATTCTATGAGGCCACCATCACCCTGATACCAAAACCAGACAAAGATATTACAAAAAAAGAAAATTACAGACCAATATCACTGATGAATATAGATGCAGAAATCCTCAACAAAATACTAGCAAACAGAATCCAACAACACATTAAAAGGATCATACACCATGATCAAGTGGGATTTCTCCCAGGGATCAAGGATTCTTCAATATACGCAAATCAATCAATGTGATACAACATATTAACAAATTGAAGAATAAAAACCATATGATCATCTCAATAGATGCAGAAAAAGAAAAAAAATTATAAATATTTATGCACATGACATAGGAGCACATAAAGAATACATAAGGCAAATGCTAACAGCCATGAAAGGGGAAATCGACAGGAACACAATAATAGTAGGGGACTTTAACACACCACTTACACCATGGAGAGATCATCCAAACAGAAGATAAATAAGGAAACACAAGCTTTAAATGACACAATCGACCAGATAGACTTAGTTGATATCTATAGGACATTCCACCCAAAAGTGGCAGAATACACTTTCTTCTCAAGTGCACACAGAACACTCTCCAGGATATATCACATCTTGGGTCATAAATCAAACCTTGGAACATTTAAGAGAATTGAAATCATATCAAGCATCTTTTCTGACCACAATGCTATGAGACTGGAAATCAATTACAGGAAAAAAACTGTGAAAAACACAAATACATGGAGGCTAATCAGTGCACTACAGAATAACCAAGAGATCACTGAAGAAATCAAATAAGAAAAAAAACCCGAAAACGTAGAAACAAATGACAGTGAACACAAGACAACCCAGAACCTATGGGATGCAGCAAAAGCAGTTCTAAGAGGGAAGTTTATAGCAATTCAATCTCACCTCAAGAAACAAGACAAATCTCAAATAAACAATCTAACCTTACACCTAAAGCAACTAGAGAAAGAAGAACAACGAAAACCCAAAGTCAGTAGAAGGAAAGAAATCATAAAAATCAGAGCAGAAATAAATGAAATAGAAATGAAGAAAACAATAGCAAAGATCAACAAAACTGAAAGTTGGTTCTTTGAGAAGATAAACAAAATTGATAAAACTTGAGCCAGACTCATCAAGAAAAAAAGGGAGAGGGCACAAATCAATAAAATTAGAAATGAAAAGGGAGAAATCACACCTGACACCACAGAAATACAAAGGATTATGAGAGACTACTACAAACAACTATATGCCAATAAAATGTACAACCACAAAGAAATGGACAAATTCTTGGAAAGGTACAATTTTCCAAGACTGAACCAGGAAGAATTAGAAAATATAAACAGACCTATCACAAGTAATGAAATTGAAACTGTAATTTAAAATCTTCCAACAAAGTCCAGGACCAGATAGCTTCACATTTAGAGAAGAGCTAACACCAATCTTTCTCAAACTCTTCCAAAAAATTGCAGAGGGAGGAACACTCCCAAATTCGTTCTACAAAGCCACCATCACCCTGATACCAAAACCAAAGATATATCAAAAAAAGAAAATTACAGACCAATATCACTGACGAACATACATGCAAAAAATCGTGAACAAAATACTAGCAAACAGAATCCAACAACACATTAAAAGGATCATACACCATGATCAAGCGGGATTTATCCCAGGAATGCAAGGATGTTTCAATATAGGCAAATCAATCAGTGTGATACACCATATCAACAAATTAAGGAATAAAAACCATATGATCATCTCAAAAGATGCAGAAAAAGCTTTTGACAAAATTTAACACCCATTTATGATAAAACTCTCCAAAAAATATGGGCATAGAGGGAACCTACCTCAACACAATAAAGGCCATGTAGGGCAAACCACAGCAAACATCATACTCAATGGTGAAAAACTGAAAGCATTTCCACTAAGATCAGGAACAAGACAAGGATGTCCACTCTCACCACTCTTATTCAACATAGTTTTGGAAGTCCTAGCCACAGCAATCAGAGAAGAAAAAGAAATAAAAGGAATACAAATTGGAAAAGAAGAAGTAAAACTGTCACTGTTTTCAGATGATGTGATATTATACACAGAAAATCCTAAAGATGCCACCAGAAAACTACTATAACTAATCAATGAATTTGGTAAGGTTGCAGGATACAAAGTTAATGCACAGAAATCTCTGGCATTCCTATACACTAACAATGAATAATCACAAAGAGAAATTAAGGAAACAATCCCATTTACCATCGCAACAAAAAGAATAAAATACCTAGGAATAAACCTACCTAAGGAGGCAAAAGACTTGTACTCAGAAAACTATAAAACACTGATGAAAGAAATCAAAGATGACATAAACAGATGAAGAAATATACCATGTTCTTGGATTGGAAGAATCAATATTGTGAAAATGAGTATACTACCCAAAGCAATCTACAGATTCAATGCAATCCCTATCAAACTACCAATGGCATTCTTCACAGAATTAGTAGAAAAAATTTTACAATTTTTATGGAAACCCTAAAGACCCCGAATAGCCAAAGCAATCTTGAGAAAGAAAAACGGAGCTGGAGGAATCAGGCTCCCTGACTTCAGACTATAGTACAAAGCTACAGTAATCAAGACAGTATGGTACTGGCACAAAAACAGAAATATAGATCAATGGAACAGGAGAGAAAGCCCAGAGATAAACCCACACACCTATGGTCACCTAATCTATGATAAAGGAGGCAAGCATATACAGTGGAGAAAAGACATCCTCTTCAATAAGTGGTGCTGGGAAAACTGGACAGCTACATGTAAAAGAATGAAATTAGAACACTTCCTAACACGATACACAAAAATAAACTCCAAATGGATTAAAGACCTAAATGTAAGACCGGACACCATAAAACTCTTAGAGGAAAACATAGGAAAAACACTCTTTGACATACACCACAGCAAGGTCTTTTTTGACCCACCTCCTAGAGTAATGAAAATAAAAACAAAAATAAACAAATGTGACCTAATTAAACTTAAAATCTTTTGCAGAGCACAGGAAACCATAAACAAGATGAAAAGACAACCCTCAGAATGGGAGAAAATATTTGCAAATGAAGCAACCGATAAAGGATTTATCTCCAAAATATACAAACAGGTTATGCAGCTCAATATCAGAAAAACAAACAACCTAACTAAAAAATGAGTAGAAGACCTAAATAGACATTTCACTGAAGAAGACATATAGATGGCCAAGATGCACATAAAAAGATGCTCAACACCACTAATTATTAGAGAAATGCAAATCAAAACTACAATGAGGTATCACCTCACACCAGCCAGATTGGCCATCACCAAAAAATCTACAAACGATAAATGCTGGAGAGGGTGTGGAGGAAAAGGAACCATCTTGCACTGTTGGTGGGAATGTAAATTGATACAGCCACTATGGAGAACAATATGGAGGTACCTTAAAATACTAAAAATAGAACTACCATATGACCCAGCAATCCCACTACCAGGCATATACCCTGAGAAAACCATAATTCAAAAGGACACATGTACCCCAATGTTCATTGCAGCACTATTTACAATAGCCAGGACATGGAAGCAACCTAAGTGTCCATTGACAGATGAATGGATTAAGAAGATGTGGCACATATATACAATGGAATATTACTCAGCCATAAAAAGAAACGAAATTGAGTTATTTGTAGTGAGGTGGATGGACCTAGAGTCTGTCATACAGAGTGAAGTAAGTCAGAAAGATAAAAACAAATACCATATGCTAACACATATATATGGAATCTAAAAAAAAAAAAAAAGGTTCTGAAGAACCTAGAGGCAGGACAGGAATAAAGACACAGACGCAGAGAATGGACTTGAGGACATAGGGAGGGGGAAGGGTAAGCTGGGACAAAGTGAGAGAGTGGCATGGACATATACACACTACCAAATGTAAAATAGATAGCTAGTGGGAAGCAGCCTCATAGCACAGGGAGATCAGCTCAGTGCTTTGTGTCCACCTAGAGGGGTGGGATAGGGAGGTTGGGAGGGAGATGCAAGTGGGAGGAGATATGTGGATATATGTATATGTATAGCTGATTCACTTTGTTATAAAGCAGAAACTAACACACCACTGTAAAGCAATTATACTCCAATAAAAATGTTAGAAAAAAAAGATGTAGTACATATATACAATGGAATATTACTCAGCCATAAAAAGGAGCGAAACTGGGTCATTTGTAGAAATGTGGATGGACCTAGAGTCTGTCATACAGAGTGAAGTAAGCCAGAAAGAGAAAAATAAATATCGTATATCAGCATATATGTGGAATCTAGAAAAATGGTACAGGTGAACCTATTTGTAGGGCAGGAATAGAGAAGTAGGTGTAGAGAATAGACATGTGGATACAGTGGGGGAAGGGGCTGGTGGGACGAACTGGGATATTAGGTTTGACATAAATACACTACCATGTGTAAAATAGATAGCTAGTGGGAACCTGCTGTATAGCACAGGGAGCTCAGCTCAGTGTTCTGTGATGACCTAGATGGGTGGGGTGGGAGGGAGGTCCAAGAAGGAGGGGATATAGGTATACATATAGCTGATTCACTTCATTGTACAGCAGAAAATAACACATCATTGTATAGCAATTTTACTCCAATTAAAAAAAAAATTGAATAATATATAAAAACGCTCAAAACTTAACAGTAAAACAAAGCAAAGCAAAAGCCAGTTAGAAGATGGCATGCAGAGACATTTCACCAAAGATGTTCAACATCATTAGGCATATGGGAAATGCAAATTAAAACCACAAATATCACTACATACCTGTTAGAATGACTGAAATAAAAAATAGGGACAACACTAAATGTTAATAGAGAAACTCTGTCACTCATATGTTGCTGGTGGGAATGGAAAATTGTACAGCCACTCTGGAAAACAGTTTGGCAGTTTCTTATAAAACTAAACATACAACTGCCATACATTTGCACTCCTGGGCAATTATCCTAGAGAAATTAAATTTATATTCCCACAAAAATCCTGTACAGAAATGTCTATAGCAGCTTCATTGGTAAAATCCCAAAACTGTAGATGTCCTTCAAAGGTGAATGATTAAATAAACTGCGGCAGATACATCCCATGGAACAGTTCTCAGTAATAAAAAGGAACAAACTACTGATACATCCGAGAACCTGCATGAATCTTCAGGGAATTAGACTAAATGGAAAAAAAAAATCAACAATCAAAAAAACAAAAGGTTACATTCTTCACGCTTCCATTTGTATAACATTCTTGAAATGACAAAATTATAGAAATAGAAAATAGATTCGTGGTTGCCAGGGGTAAAAGATGGGTCGGGGGAGGGAGTGGTGGTGAGGATGGGAGAGAAGTGGGTGTGGCTAAAAAAGGGCAACTAGAGGGACCCTTGTGGTGATGGAAATGTTCTGCATCTTGACTGTAGCAATGTCAATATCCTGGTGGTGATATTGTACTGACTGTAGTTTTGAAAGACGTCACCATCACCATCAGGAGAAACTGGGTAAAGGGTACATAATACTTCTCTATATTATTTCTACAACTGCATGTGAATCTATAATTATCACAAAATAAAAATTTTAATAACAAATTTTTTTTAAGGACAACGGTTTAAATGTCTATTGTTAGGAGCCTCGCTAAATGAACTACAAATCATTCGTATACTGTAAGACAAGCAGCTGTCACAAAGAATAAGGGAATTCTAATGAAGGGGGCATCAGATCAGTTGGGTAAAAACAGCAAGGCATAGATGAGTGTGTATATGTGATTCTTTTTCCACGAAATGATAAATTTGAAGTATGTTTGTAAATGCACAGAAAAAGTTTGGGTAGATAAGCTGTAAAGTGTTAATAGTGATTCCTCACGGGGAAAGAGATTGGTTGGGAGACAAACTTTTACTTGTAACAACAAATTTGTGCTAAAAAATAAAAAAAAAAAGAAACACTTCATTTTATAAATTAAGAAATTGAGGCTTAGCAGAGGTGAAAGCAATGGCCAGGGTCACCAAGCTGGGAAGAGATTCAGTGCTTGGCTCCAAACTCAGACCTTCTGACTTAAATCCACACTGGCCGAGGCAGGAAATTGGCAGGACACCTCCTCCGGGCCTGCTGCTGTGTGCTGGACCCTCCTCAGATAAGGAGCTCTCTGGAGAGGAAGAACTTGGGACAAGGAAGATCTGCACGGATGTGGAGAACAGGAAGTGGCGCCGGCTGGGATTTTCCCTCCTCTTGGTTCAGGCAGCACCAGGAACTCAGCAGAGGGGCAGGAGGGGCCAGCGAGCCTGGATTTCAGGAGACACCCAGCCACTGTGCCAGGCTCTGCAATGGGCTCTGGGCAGCCAAAGTGTCTGCTTTCCAGGATCTCACCATCTAGGCAGGAGACCAATGGCAGTCAAGTCACTAGGGTGCAGTGAGATCCTGGAATCACAGGTGCTAGGGGCCTGGGAGAGCCTCAGAGAAGAGACCATGTTTGACCGGTGCCTTGAAAAAGGATGAATAAGAGTGAGCTTGGTAAAGCAAGAACAGGTGGTTTTCTCGATGAAAAGATCAGCATGGACCAAGGCATGGAGGTAGGTGATAACCTGTGGCTGAAACTGGAAGTGAGGGCTGAAACTGGAAGCCAGTCAGCAAGCTTGGGTTCCATGGTGACATTCTCTAGTTGGGAGCCATCGAAGGTTTCTGCACGGGAGAGTCATCAGGTCAGTGTATGTTTCCAGAGGTGAGTTCTGGCAGCTTGGTGGAGGAGAAGGGAAGAGGCGGGGGACAGTTGGAGGGCCACTGCTGCAGCAGCTAAGGCACCATGTGATAAGGTAGAGGCCAGGGAATCAGAAAGGCAGGTATGGTTTGGAGAAATATATTAGAAATATATCTGAAGAATATTTTGTAGGCAGAATGAACAGGACTTGGTGTGGGGCAACTTTGTTGGTTTTTGGTCACCCAGCAGCCATGGCCCTCTCTCTGGTCACAGGACCATGATTTCCCTTGGTGACATCTTGGAGAAGTTCTCAGCCAAAAGACCCTGCCCATAACACTTTTTGCAAGGTAAAAACTATCTTTACCTTGTGTCCTGAGACTTTGACTCTTGAGAGGGGCAGACAAACATGAATAGAACTGCTGGACTCTGCCATCCACCCCCCACCCCCCCCTTGCAGGGCCCTGAGTCTGTTTTCCAGTCTTACTTCAAGCCCATGACCCTCCCTCTCTCTGCAGCCCCTTCCAAAGGGCTTTGGTAATGGGTGGGCTGTGGCCATGTTGGAGACAGGATGGAAGCCCCTTGGCTCTTCAGAATCTCGGAGAAGATTCTTTAGAAATTCCACTGGGCCCTGTGGGCTTCTTTCTTCATTCTCTCTATGTGGTCTGAGTTCTGCTAGGTTTGAATCATCTATTAAAGCTGAAAAATTGAAGAGTTTCCATGGCCCAGCCTCCCAGAATCTGTCTCAGATGGTAACTTCAAGGGAATGTTGTATCCATTCCACTCTTTGAGGCACTGGGTCAGGATGTCGTGCATGACTACAAATGGATGGGCCTGTGTAAATGTTTATGACACCCAATTCTCCCAAGTACCACACCTCAGTGGTAATGCCTTGGTCTCCTTGTGGATGGCACTAAATTGCCATTAGGACTTTGGCTAAAAGTTGCCCTGGTGGGGAAGGGGCAGGGAGAACAATGTTGTTGCCTTTGGATGACCTCAGGTGGCAGCGGGGGTTACCTAAGGGGACTGAGTTATACTGGGCACCTTCTACATGCCAGGAACTGAGCTAAGTGAACTAAGGCTCTGACATACATGAGCTCAAGTTCTTACAACAATCTTGAAGGGAACATGCCAGTTACTATCTCCATTTTACAGACAAGAAGACCAAGATTTAGAAAGGTCAGGCTTTAGTAAGTGGCAGAGTGTGGGTAGGAATCCAGGAAAGTGCATCAAATTATGCACTTTCCACCACACCACATGAACCCCTATGGAAGGGAGGATTCAAGGGGAGAGGAAGTGATCTCAGTGCTCCAAATCCTGCTGCGTGGCCCGGGCGAGGATGTCTGAGGCACATGTAAGAGAACCAAGCTTTGCATTGCATGAGAAAATGACAAGGCTGCAAAAGGCCACTCCAGATTCCTTACTAAAGTAAGTTGTAATAAAGAGAGAGAGAGAACCTGAGAGTGTAGGAGTAGGCAAGTCAGGCCTCCTGCCTCCCAGGATTCCATCAAGCTGGTCCTGGCATCAGGGAAGCGAGGGCCATTTTAGTCTCTGGGGCAGGACACATCTCCTTTCAGGATGTCCTCCTTGCTCATAGTGATGCTGTTCTCTGAGTGCTGAACCCTTCCACCAACCCACCTACAGAAGAGGGCCCCTGGCAGCAGTATCTACACACACAACCCAGTCTCCCTGACCCCAGATGGTTGGACTAATTCGTTCCTGGGTGAAGCTGGTTGGTCCTGTAAAGAGAGGGAATATAAACTTAGAAGCTGTGCCGCAACCACCTTCCACCCACTACGTGCACAGGGCATCGCAGAAGATGGGTTGGTGGAAAGAAGCAGAGGCAAGTAAGACAGATAGGGAGTAGCTTCCTGCATTCTCGGCACCTTCTAGGCCTTGTTCCCACCTCTCTTGGGGCCCAGTTGTCCTATTTCATCTTGATTCGAAGATATCACCCAAATTCCTCCCAGTAAATTTCATAGGCTTGTTTGACCTGGGCTTCTGTCACTTTGGACCTAAAGTGTCCTGGCAATCCCAGGTTAGACTTTTGCTGCTCAAGGAGCCTCCCCAAGGATCCCAGAGGGGCTGGGGAGAGAAGGGACTAGTCTTGTATCCAGTTGATGTTGAGATCCTCATTCCAACTCTAGGTGAAATGAAAGAGTTAAACTCCAAGTACATTTATCACAATAATTGAGCCCTATCAGAATGAAGCAGGCATCACTCTCTCTATGATAACTGAACCTTTCAATGTCAACTCCAAGGACTCATACACAGCTTCTGGGTATAATTCATCTGCCAAGACTGTTCAGTATTAACTCACTAATCTACATCTGACTAATGACTCAGGACTGTGTGTTGACCTTGACCTCACATAAAGGTTTTCTTCATGCTGCCCTCCCAAAACAGAGCAAGGATGGCAGGGGGCTGCCTTGTCATCACACTTGTTTCCCTCCACAGCTGGACTCGCGTATTTAAAGCCTTCTGTTTTACCTTTGGCCAGTTTCCACAATCCTTCCTGGGAACCCATTGTCTCTGGAGCTGGCTCTTCCAAGCCCTGCACTGTGACAGGGTGAAACCCTGTGCCCAGCAAGGAGACAGGCAAACCAGCCTTCACCTGGCTTCATGGGGCGGGGCTGTCCCAAGAGCCCTGACTCCCCAGTACTGTCCGACCTCTGCTGTGTACAGAAGGAAGACCTGGGGAAGCCAATAGTGGCACAAATCCAAGGGTTGGGGAGTCGGAGGCAGGGGCAGGGTTGCTCTGCATCCACCCCTCCTGCCCTCTTTTCTAGAGGAGTGATCAAGGGAGCACATATATTGCTGGCTGCAGCAAGGAGCCTTCCTCCTTTCCTGCTGGGTCCCAGAAGTGGCCATGGCGCAAATGATCCCCAGCAGCTGCGAGCACCAGGGTTGCAGATCAATCCCCACCAGCACTGCTCATGCTGTGACCAGAGGCCCGAGGACCACCCTGGGTTCAGTGTGCGTAATCTCAAAGCAGAGACTTTGCCTTTTATTGGAAGCCCCACGCAAATCACAAGCTTCCAAAGGCATTTATGAAGTGCCTGTTTCTTCTTTGTCTACTTCGATGCTAGATCAGAGAGCTACATTTTAAAATTTCATTGACTGGTTTATACCCTGCCCATTTCCAAAGCAGAGGACAATAAAACCGCAGGTACAAGTGTGGCCAGGAACATCTACCCAATACAAAAGAGGGGAAAACAAGCAGAGAATTATGCCTAGCTTCAGCCTTTCAGGAAGGTAAAATCTAAGATTTCATTTTCTGGGTTGTCTTTAAACTCCCCCAAGATGTCAGGGCTACTGTCATTTCTTTCTGTAAAGCTCCTCCACCCGCATCAGAAAGGCAGCCCCTGCTTTGTGGCTGTGCTCCAGTCCCACTTAGAGGAATTGTTCTGTTGCAAGGTGGCTGACTGCCGCCGAGGAGGCCGGGCGGGCTTTCTGCTGTCACTTTCCAGTCTTCTGCACCGCTGCCTCTGCCCTCTTGGCCACGGCTCCCGAAAGGCCAGGCAGGCTTGTGTTTCTCAGCTGAGCCTCCATGCTGCGGACAGGTCTTCCAAGCTGTGCCCTGGCCTGGTTTGCAGTGCATTCTCATTTCACTAATGGAAATAAAGGTGAAGAAACAAGAGGGGGCCCCCACCCTTGGCAGTTCACTGTGCCTGGCTCTGTGGGACACCAAGATGAATGCCACAAGCTATGCCTTTGGGGGAGGCAGACGCAGACCTGAGAGTGTCCAGAAGTGAAAGGGGAAGAGGAAGGTGGTGGAAAGCACTGAGTGTGGGCTCCACAAGTTCCTGCGAGAGCCTGAGTGCAGGGACTACGTGTGGGCAGGGCCGCTGTGCCGGCCTCGCGATGCGGGCAGTGAGGCCAGAGGGGGGGCCTTGTTTAAACTCCATTCCCTGCTGTTGACTCTTCTTCAACCTTAAAAACAGTAGACACAAAAATTTCCTTTTGTGTCTCTCAGGGAGCATAATGAAATCTGTGATCGGAAGAGGGGCCCAACTAATGCCCCTGCTGCGTCCTCCTGTTTCATGGCCATTGCCTGAAGGCATGCAGAATGTGGGATTTGAACTTTTGTCCTGCCATTTGCTTATTGGACCTCCCTGAGTCTCATTTTCCCTTACTTATAAAATGGGGACAGGCAACAGCCACTGCCCAGATTCCTGGAACATTAAATGAAATAAAATCTTAAAAATGTATAAGTTAAAGGAAGCACATATATGTATGTATATGTGTTTATATAATTTGCATATACATGTATATGCACTCAGTGTCCCCTCCCTGCAGAGGTTGGAGTGCCCCAGACTGTGGCTCCCTGGCCCGAGTGTGGCTCAGGTTCTGATGGCGAGGACAGCTGCCCTGGGGCCTGCTTCTCTCCTCCCTCGCCCACCCCGCCCCTGCCTGGCAGCAGCTGCCTCAGCACCCCTGAGGCCAACTGGGATGGGCCAAAGCTCCGGCAGCTGGTCCTGGACGGGAACTTAGAGGCCTGACTGTGGGTACAGTGCTCCCTGTGTAGGCCCCAGGCCTGGAATGCCTGTTCATGAAACCCTAGCCAGCTGACCTTTGGGACACGGTGTGAAGTGAAGCCTGCTTATGCTTTGGAGGCCAGAACGCAGGGAGCGTGGAGCGGTGGGAAATGACGGGTCACCCATCACAGTGCACCAGTGTTACCCTGGCTTTAAAGCCATCTTCCTCCCAGCTTGCTGCACCTTCAGCATCCTCACCCCAAGCGCATTGCCGTGCGCATTGCCAGCTGTCAAATAATAATAATGTCGACAGCGACGTTTACGGAGCTCCCACTGTGTGTGGCACAGGTGCTGTCCTGCTTCATGGTCGCTCACTCTGGTCCCTCCTGCCTTGTTGCCTGCATCAGTCCCCTGGGCTGGACCCCCTCATCTTCCCAGCCTCAGCCCAAAACAGCAGAGCACAAGGGCTCACCGACCCACATCTCATCTTCTGTTTAGTATTTCCCTCCGCCTGGCATGGTACATATGCACGCAGCTGTAGAGTGTCAGAATGTAAGTGCCAGGGGGCGGGCTAGGCCTGACATAAAGTGCTCTGAAAATAGGCATTGAATGAATGAATGGAAGAAGAAACAGAGGCTCAGAGAGGGCAAGTAACTTGCCCAAAGCCACAAAGCTAGAAAGTGGTGGAGAGAAAGTTTAAATTCCATTGTCTCTGGCTATTGGAGACCCTGGTATCTGAACTGCCATCTCCACTCCTCCCTGCTCTTTAGAGGCCCCCTTCCCTCGCCCCACACACCTCTGCTGTCAACTGCACCCATCCCCCATTCCCCACCCAGGGAGCATCAGGGGCCCCACTAGCCCAGCTTGTGGTCTTTTCTAACAGGACAAACCTGCAGAAGGAGAAAACGACCATGTCACCCATAAGAGGAGAGGGTTCAGGCAGGAACAGGAGAGAGCTTCATCCTGCTGGCTTCTTCCGAGACCCTGGGACCCTGTGCACAGCAGCCTTCAGAAGACAGGAGAGCTGGCTCTACCTGTCTTGCAGATTTGGAATCTAGGTCATTCTGCTGCCTCCCCTCCCCCTCTGGAAGACAAGCTGATTTCTCCTAGGGTCTCAGAGTGGGAGAGGGGACGACAAGAGAAAATGTTTTAGTGGGACCTACACCCTGTGTGCTACTGTCAGGAACATTTCATTTTGAAGCCAATATAATTTATGAGATGCAAATGGATTTAGCATATAAAAAAAAAAACTTGGAAAAGGTACAAAGTGCACCTCACACCCTTGCGCTGAGGCGTGTTTGAGGCTCCATTAATCATCTCAGACAAAAGAGATTTAATCTGAGGCTAGGCAGTCTAGGGAGCCCCGGCAGAGCTCCCCAAACCCCAGGGCTGGCCGGGAGCAGCGGGCGTTGGCTGCGGCTCCAGCCCTGGGTGCTCGGCACTTGTGCTGAGCCCTTGTCTGAGTCACGCAGTAGATGAAATTACAGAGGTTCCTGCACATGATGAATCAGAAAGCAGGATCAAGCCAAATATTTGGACAAGCCTTGCCCTGAGTGGAGCAGGAGGGAGACTGAGCCGCCAGCAGCCTCCTGCCAGCTGCCTGCCCAGAGATGGTTTCTGACAAAGTGCCGCCGAGGGGCAGGCTGCTGCTTAGAGGGGAATTAGCTCCGATCCATGAAGGCACCCTGCAGTCGGATCTCTTGGCCAGGCCAGCGCTGGGAAAGAGGCCCAGAAGCATCCCAGAACCCTGAGCCGTGATTCAGTCTCACCCTCAGAGGAGGGGGCTTGTGTGGGTGCAGCGTGCTGAGTTGGGGGGGAGGAGACAGTTCACTTTGAGTCACGCCATCCGCCTTCTTTTCTGGGAGTCATCAGGGCGGCAGGCAGCGTTTCCTGCAGCAGTGAGCTGAGAAGACTACGCAGCCCTCCCGCCGCTCCTGCCTAGGCCGTGGTGGGGACGCAGGCGGACGCGGTGGCCACAAAATGGGGAAGGAAGTGAAGCCGTGCGCCCTGTGCCAAGGCTTTACTGCTGCGAGGACTTTCAGGAGAGGCTAATTGCCACACTTTGCAGCTTCAAAGCCGGGAGTCTTCAAGGCTGTTCAGAACAACAACCAACCAGTAATGACAATGCTATCTTAGGTCTGTCTGGAATCTTTATTAATTTTTTAAAGTTAACTTCGGAAAGAGCTCAACATTCTTGCGGTTATTGTAAGCTACATTCTCCCCTTTGCAAGGAAGCTCCTAGGAACTAAACTAGTCTGCATTGGAGAGAGCAGATAAATCCCTACAAGCAAAGAGTTGCTGTTGATGAATGGCAGGGATAGTGCCCATATGCTGTGGGCTGACTACGTGCTAGGTCCCAGCTCCATGCTTCCCATGAGAATGTCCTGGGCGAGCCTCCAGAGAACCCCTACAAGGTGGGTGCTACTATTTTCCCATTTTGCAGATGAAGAAACAGGCTTGGGGAGGTTATATAACTGACCTAGACCATACAGCTAGAAACTGCACAGCCAGAATTTAAACCCAAGCAGTCAGACACCCAGATTATATTCTGCTTCCCAGCAGCTCTCCCAGTTACAACCATCTGCAAAATGACCACGGGAACAGGGTCAAGCGATACCTACAGTTCTAACCCTCAACCAGGTGATCAGACCTTGAAAAGACCAGACATTATGGCTGCCTTTGGGATCCTGGCCTGCTCTCGGAACCTGAAGAAGGCTGAGGGGAGCTGGCTTCCTCAGAGGCCAGAGAGTCCTCATGGGTCAACCAGAGTCTAGCCCACGTGGGCCAGCCCTGCTTGCTCAGAGACAAGACTCAGCAAAAAACCCTCCTACCCAGACACCCTCTGAGACAGCAAGGCTGCTGAGCTTGCTTCCGGAGAAGGTTTGCCTTTTGGAGTCAGGGAGCCCCAGCTCTGGCTCAGTAGCTGTGAGGTTGTTCCTATTCCTGTTGCTCCACACAGCCTCAAAACTTGAGGCCTAAAAACCCTATTTTATTATGCACATAGATTCCATGGGTCGAGAAGTCAGACAGAATTTAGTTACAAATAAGAAGGCTCCACTTGCTCCATGATATCTGGGGTCTTGTCTGGGAACACTCAAAAATGTGGGTAAGGGCTTCCCTGGTGGCGCAGTGGTTGAGAGTCTGCCTGCCAATGCAGGGGACACGGGTTTGAGCCCTGGTCTGGGAAGATCCCACATGCCACGGAGCAACTAGGCCCGTGAGCCACAATTACTGAGCCTGCGCATCTGGAGCTTGTGCTCCGCAACAAGAGAGGCCGCGATAGTGAGAGGCCAGCGCACTGCGATGAAGAGTGGCCCCCACTTGCCATAACTAGAGAGAGCCCTCGCACAGAAACGAAGACCCAACACAGCCATAAATACATAAATAAATAAATAAATAAATAAATGGATCATCATGTTAAAAAAAAAAAATTGTGGGTAAACCCGGGGGTGGGGGGATCTATAGCTGGTGGCGGGAATCATCTGGAGGTGTCTTGGCTCACGTGTCCGATGATTGATGTTGGCTGTCAGCTGGAACCTCAGCAGGGCTGTCACCAGAATACATACCTGTGGCCTCCTTCTGTGGCCTGGGCTTCCTAACAGCATGGAGGCCTCAGGGGAGTCTGCCTTCTTACACGACAACTGTATTTGTTTGCTATGCCTGCTGTAACAAAGTACCACAACCTCATGTAGCTTAGAACAACAAAAATGATTATCTCACAGTCTGGAGGATGGAAGTCCACATTCAAGGTGCTGTTAGGGTTGGTTCCCTCTGAGGAACGTGATCGAAGGATCTGTTCCAGGCCTCTCTCTTTGGCTTATAGATGGCTGTCTTCTTGTGTCTTCACACTGTCTTCTGTGTGTGTGTGTGTGTCTAAATTTCCATAAGGATACCAGTCTTATTGGATTAGGAGCCAACCTACTGACTTCATTTTAACTTGATTATCTCTACAAAGACCCTATTTCCAGAGAAGGTCACGTTCTGAGGTACTGAGAGTTAGCACTCCAACATATGAATTTGGGGGTACACAATTCAACCTATAACAACAACTTAGGGCTCCAAAGGCAAGTGTCCCGGGGGAACCAGGCAGAAACCACATGGCCTCTTCTGAGTAGCCTTGGAAGTTGAGCTTCATTCTATTGGTCACAAGCAAGTCATTAAGGTCAACCCAGATTCAAGGGGAGGGGGCAGAGACCCCACTTCTTAGGTGGAGGAAGGTCAGGGAACTTGTGGATTTTTTTTTTTTTTCCTGAGGTGGATATTATCTCTATTCCTCTTTTACAGGCAGAGAAATTAAATTTTAGCATGCTGAGGTAGCCTGCTGGGGGTTTGAGAGTCAGTGCATGGTGGAGCCAGGGTTGGATCTTAGTGTGGTAAGTTTTAGAACTCCCCCAGTGTCCTTGCACAGGTTAACTCAACCTCTGTAAGTGCCAAGTGTCTATGAAATGGTGACAGTGATGCCCAATTCACAGAGTTGTTCTAAGGACTGAATGAGGTGAGTTGTGTAAAATGCCTGGCACATCGCAGGAGCTCAGTTAATGGTAGTTTTTCTCATCCTCCTCCTTCTCCTCCTTTTTCTTCTTCTTCTAATAAAATATAATTGACGTATAACATTATATTAGTTTCAGGTGTATAACATGATTTACTATGTGTATATATTGCAAAATGATCACCACAATAAGTCTAGTTAACATCCATCACCTAGCATAGTTAAATTATTTCTCTCATGATGAGAACTTTGAAGATATTCTTATCAGTATCATTAATCCTAGCTGTGGAAACATGATGTCAAGAACTTTTGGGGGTAGGAGTAATGGAAAAACATCAGACTGAAAGTTAAAATCTCTGGATCTTAATTTCAGCTGTGGATGTTTACAACTGCTAACCTTTATTGCAGCCTTATGATGTATCCAGCCCACAGCTGAGCATTTCCCCATTTGATCCCATTTAACCTTCACACCAGCTAGCGAGGTGCAGAGCTCACATTTGAACCCAGGAGCCAATGCACTGAACCTCTATGCTACCCCACCTCTGACCAACAATCTGTAAGATTTTTTCCAGCTATAAACATACGTAGCCCGTAGTAATGTCCTGACCTGTGTAATAATGTAATGACTCATGTTCTCATGTGGCCAAAGAGGACTTTATTTTTCTATACCTGAACCTATTTCCGATCTTTAGGTTTCCTATTTCTCCCTGATGACAAAAATTATAACCTAGTCATTTTCATGAAAACCCAGTAGAATTCAGTGATTTCTCAATTTAGATTAAAGCTTGTTGCAATTTAGGGTTTTCTCCCTGAGATGACATCTCAGTTCTGCAGGGAAATTACTGATCATCATGTCCAGGATATGCTTGGTCCATGATGGTGGTAGAGACAAAACTAGGTCTTCCTAAATCCTGTTTCATTTCCTCCACCTGAGCACACAGAGGACTGCATTTCCCAACCTCCCTTGTAGTTAGGTTGGGGTCATGTGATTAGTTCTGGTCAAGGGTCTGAATGGGGAGATAAGGTATGCCATTTATTTGCTAAGGCAATGAAAAGCCCTCTGTGTGACTTTCCAGTCCTCTTTTCTCCTGCTTGAGGCCACCCTGGAGGTCGTAACTAAGCATTTGGATCTCTGAGTCATCACTTGGAAGGGAGCTACCCAGGAGAAGGAGTACTGCATCAGACCTAAATGAAGGAGAAACAAACTTTCAAGTACCAAGGTACTCTGTTTCGGGGTCTGTTTGTTACTGCAGCATAGCTACCCTATCCTGACCATAACAAGAGTCATCCTGTGCTGGCCCCCTCTGAGATATGCACTGTTCAGTGTTGACTATCAACATTGATTTCCGCTGGTATCTATTGAAGCAACCACCACTTCCTCATGTCAATGTCTATGGGATTGAATATACCTTTATCTGGCCTCTGGTTTGCATGGCTCAATCTGCCACTGATGACCGTTTTTGTCACGCCCCCAGCACCCCTTGGGCCACCAGCTTCTACTCTCTTCTTACTGTCATATCCATCAGAGGGGCATATGAGGTTTTGGCTACTCTCCCAATCTCTGTAGGACTTCAGGAGATCCAACCTAGGCTCTTTCACTCAGGTATCCCCACATCCACTTGTTCTCAACTGCTCTCCTCCCAGGAAGCTGGTGCAAGGTTTCCCTACCTTAGATTTCCCCAAACTCATCTAGTGTTGTTGTTTTTTTTATCTTCCCTTGATCCCGAGTCACCTTGGAAGGACAGAGAGAATCACAGGCTTCTCCCTTCAGACTCCTTCTCCCGTGCCCTTAGCAACCTGAATCTGGTCTGCATGGCAGGTGACTTGTTTGGATTCTTCTCCTGTCCTCTTCCTTCTATTATTCGGGGGAATAAACTTTATGCTACAATTTCTTTAGAGTACTTTAGTTTCTCTTTGAAACCCAGCAAACATTTCTTTTTCAAAAAGCCTCACTCTTTGTGAAGGTTAACTTTATGTGTCAACTTGACTGGGTCCCAGGGCGCCCAGCCTCTTGGTCAAGCATTATTCTGGGTGTGTATGTAAGAATGTCTTGGATGATTAACATTTGAACTGGAAGATTGAGTTAATTGTCCTCCCCCCACCCCACCTTAAGGTGGGTGACCCTCATCCTATCAATTGAAGACCTGAATAGAACAAAAAGCCTGAGGAAGATGGACCTTCTCCAGCGGGACTGTTGGGCTGGGACACCAGTCTTGTTCTGCCCTCAGACTGGAAGTTACACCATTGTCTCTCCTGATTCTCAGGCTTCAGACTCAGGCTAGAACTACACCATTGGCCCTCCTGGGTCTCCAGCTTGCTGACAGCAGTTCTTGGGACTTCTCAGCCTCCATCATCACATGAGCCAATTCCCCATGTAATTAAGAATTAAGTAATTATAATGTATTACATTTTACTATATCATATTATATTATATCACAGCATATTTTATGTGCTATTGGTCCGTATCTTTCTTTGGAGAACCCTAGCAAACACTCTTACAGAGCAAAATCCTAGATTTACATGATTATTTTCTCCTTTATAAGTTTTAAAAGTAGATTTTGAAACTTCAAAACCAAGAATTTGATTCCTTGGTATTTGTACTCTGCTGCATTTTCTCTTTCTCAGGAAAAGGAGACCTCTGGAAGAACCAGGGCAATAAGAACATGCTGGGGGTTGGAAGGAGGATCCTTAATTTTTATCTCTGAACAAAATTGTGCTGAATAATGAGGAACATTTGCATCATGCTGATGTGCTTTACTCCACTCACAGCTCACAACAGCCTGTCACGTAGAAATTACCCATCCTTGACAGGTAAGGAAGTTCAAGTGCCTAGCCCAGGATCAAGTGGCAATGCCTGGGCCTGGGGAGGGTGGTCTTTCTTCAGGGCATGTGTCAGCACAGCTAGAAAAAGAAGCCTCTACAAGGAGAAACCAAAGGCAAATACACGGAGCCAGTGCACGCCAGGGCAAGCTCCAAGTGTGTGGCTGTGCGCAGCGAAACCTCAAGGGTCCTCAAGACCAGCGTGTTTACAGGCATCCACGGGATTCAAAGAGAGAAGAAGGTAAGCTCCAAGAGCATGGACCCTCTGTTCTAGGCAGTGCTGTGTCCCCGGGGTCCTAGAGCAGCATCTGGCCCACAGCAGGCACTCAAATGGTATTTGTCCAATGAGTGAATGAAGGAAGAGAAAGAAATGGGACCTGCTCTCAGGTCCCTCATCATTTGGCTGAGAAAACCAATTTCATGAAGAAGGAAAATAGGAGAGCAGATGAAGCACTAAACCAGGTGAAAGAAACTCTAAGCAAATATGAATGCAGTGAAGAAAAACAATCAGTATGTGGGTAAGGCCACCTGCATATCATAAATGTCACATCTGTGTCACACAACTGAAGTGGCTCCAGGGTTGTCTCTGTATGACTTACAGAAATCATGATGACTGGGAGTTCTGTTTTCTGTGTAGCTGGTATGAGAACTATTAAGGAGAGGCTCAATTTGGTGGGGAAAGTTTGTTTTTAAGCAAATTGGGATAGAGGGAGTCTAAAGGGTATACACAGAGGATGGCTGCTTCAGAAAGGGATAAATGATTGGGCATTTCTAAAACCTCACAAGGGAAGAGAAAGCAGGGTCAGACCCTGAAAGGAGATGGGTAGAGTGTGTCATAGGGGAAGGTGCTCCCGAGAAGAGTCTTGTCTTTTGAGGCTTTTGTCAAGCAAAAAAAATGTGTGCTGTGTGATGTCCCTTCACCAAGGACCACTGACACCCCAGGGAGATGACAAAGGGCCTGGATAGGTTGGATTTCTGGTGGCAACAGTGAAGGATGCAGGACTTCTAGCTCCTGGTTGGAGTGGAGCTGAAACAGAGTCAAACACACGTGATCATACCTTTCCACAAGATTGGTGTGAGGGTCAGTAAAGTCAGTACTTAGTACCTAGGACATTTTCCACCTGGACCAGGATGAGGTGAGATGGGAGGACTTAAAAAATTAGGTCCTGGAGGAACAGGAACTGAACATTAGTTCATTCTGTATAGTGTCTAACCAGTCAGGGAAAACTCACGGCAAAGATGCTGTCACTTTTTCAGGCTGTGCCCATGGCAGACATTGCTAATGGGTTTCAGCACTTTCTCATCCAGGCCAGACTCACACTTAGAACCTTCTCAACATTGCACCCCAGGTAACCACTACCAATGGAACGTTGATTTAGGACATTAAGTCAATCCACCTTCCTTGGTCTGACCCAGAGGCCACAGACAGGCAGGCAGCTGATGAGCTGCATGGGGACTGGAGATACAATGGGTTGTTTTTTTATTCCCTCACATAAGATTTGAATTAGCGATGACATTTTTAATTGGGAAACTTCACATCAATATCCAGATTTCTGGCTTCTCTTGAAAAATTAGAGTGTCTGGCAATGTTGCACTGCTGAGGAGCGGCTCTTCCCCCACACACCGTGAAGGCTGTGTGCTGTGCAGTTTGCAGGTCCTCTGTGGCCCCTGTTGGCCTTTTGGATTGCCCGCATCCCTGCCTCTCAGCCTAACCAGCTGAGCATTGGCAAGAGAGTGGCTCTGAAGGCGGCCCAAGTTCGAGTCCCACCTCTGCCCCTTAGGCATCGAGTGACTTTGGACAAGTCCCTTATCTTTACTGGGCCTTGGCTTTCTCATTTGTGAAATGGGGGATAACAATAGTACTTACCTCATCAGGTGGCTGTGAAGATCAAATGAATTAGAACAGTGCCTAGCACACAGGAATCATTAAAACAAGCTTAGCTATCATTGTTAAGCCTTTGAAGTTTCTGTAAACACTGGAGAGCCTGTCTACAAAAGTCCTGAGGAAATGAGGCGCAGAAGGGCCAGACAGTGTCCCCCCCATGCAGGAGGACTCGGGGTCCTTGCTGGGGGCAGGTCTCTACCACCCACCCCAGGGCTTGGAAGCAGCTTTCTGTATCTACAGCACTCAGAACACTTGCAGTGTAGAGTATGTATTTGAGCTCAGGAAAAGGAAAGAAAACGCTTGTTATTTGACCTCACTGTTTTACGGGTAGGCCTGGAAGGTGCTCCTATCTGGGAGGAGTTACAAGATGAAGCTAATTAGTGTAGAAACGTTGGCTGGAATGTACACTCAGAGCCAGGGAAAGGGGTCTCCGGCTTCTCTAATGACATAGTTTAATGGGGTGGAGATTCAAAAATACAAACACACAAAAGCAAAAATAAACACGCAAACAAAACCCAGCAGCACCAAGGCAAGCCTGAGAGGCAAACGTCAGCCACCTCTTACTTTTCAGTCTGGGGGGTGCTCTTCATGCTGATGCTCAGTCTTCCCACTCCCCCGAAATACCCTTCTGTCCCACACCCCTCAGCCTGCGAACATCCCGCTGCAGCTCCGGGAAACCCAGAGCATCCACGCTGGCCTCTGAGACCACAGGGGAGACTTGGTGAGGACGTGCCTGGGGTGGGGGCCTGGGTAGCACGTGGTGGGGTGAGTAGCAGCCGGGGGCACACAGGGATTATTCAGGGAAAGGGGTGTTTCAGGGAAAGGAGCAAATCTCCCCTCCCTGGGGAGGCTGAGCCCAGACTGCTTTTGAACGGCATACCTTGTTTCCTCTCTCCTTGAGAGAAAAAAAAGGCCATTGGTTCTGCTCGAAATTCAGCCAAATGGGTTCCTGAATGCCTGTTGGGCCTCTCATTTCTCCGGCTTTGCCAGCCTCTGCTTTGGGTGTTTACAGGTGAGAGAGGGTAGATTTAGATACACCTGTGCTGGAGGGGAGGGGAGGGGAGGGGAGGGAGAGAGACACTCCATGTGGAAGGACACAGGGGATGGGGGACCCCAGAATAACCAAGGAGCTCACACCTGGTGGAGGTGAGAGAAATGGAGAGAGAATAGATGTGAATCCTACAGACTTTCCAAACCTCCAATCCCTGGAAGTGCCCAGCCACCTTCTCCCATGTGTTCTGTGGGCCAGTGCCCCCAGCCTGGCCCTGCACGCAGCCCACGTCCCCAAACCCTGGCCACAGGAATGAACTTCTCTGAGGTTGCCTGGGCTCCTATGGACTCCACCTTCCTCCTCTTTGCTCCTTCTATATGTAATTCATGGCAGGAGGGACATGCCATGTCAAAATATTTTTTCTGGAGCAGGTTAGCTAGCTGGGGGGGGGGGGGCGGCGGGGAGAGGGGGCGGGCGTTTGCAAGTGGGCTCAGCAGTCTGGGAGTCGAGTGGCTTGCCAGGGTGCCAGGCAGCACTGTCGGCAGTGCATGCAGCCTGTGCTCCTGGCACACTGCCCAAGGGGAAAATCTGAACTTTCTATGCGGAGCTCCTGCGCCTGCCTGCGTGTGGCCCCACCCAGCTCCGAGGCAGATAGCAGGGAAGCCAAGGCACGGACTCTAGCTTTGAACCCCTCAGGGAGAGGAAGCAATCTCCTGGGCCAGGGTATTTGTAGTGGGTATAAAACTTACAACTCAGATGTGCAGGAAAGTAACTTTCCTTATTTTCTACAGTAGAACTCAATTTATTGAAGAGTTTCATTTCTACTCAGCGGTGATGAGGGATGAACCTCATCCCTTCAGGAGAGCATGGTCACAGGAGTTTACAGTTTAGTCCAGTGAACTCAGGCTCTTTGGAGAGATGCTCAGTCTTTCCCGGTGGCACATGGAGTGTGGGGACGCCCGTGTACAATCTTGTCTGGGCCCTCTGGTTCGCACCGTGGCCTCCTTTGGCTGGCGGGAAGCCGGGCAAGCGCCCTCCCTTCTGGGATTCCTGCTGGGGGTCCCTATCGTTCCTCACTCCAGGAACAGGGAAGGGAGCAGAGGCCACACACTTAAGCCTCAGCTCTCTTACTCTCCCTCTCTCTCCAGACTCTTCCTCCAGCCCAAGAAAGTGGGATGGGCTGCATTCCTGTGCGGCAGGAAAATTGCCCATATGTTACATCTTGCTCCTTTCCTATTTTACAGCTTAAAAACAAAACTCTCCATTACTATGATGCTCCTAGAGTAGTCAAATTCACAGAGGCAGTAGAAGGGTGGGTGCCAGAGGCTGGGGGGAGAGGGGAGTGAGGAGTTGCTTAATTGCTTCAAAGTTTCAGTTTGGGAAGATGATAAAGTTCCGGAGATGGATGGTGGTGATGGTTGCACAACATTGTGCATGTACTTAATGTTACTGAACTGAAAAATGGTTAGGATGGTAAAAATGAGTAAGATGGTGTATATTTTACCACAATAAAAGCTCCATGTTTAGTCTGTCTGGATTTGGTTCTTAATATATAACAAGATGCTTTGGGAATTTAGAAGAGTTTTTTCTCTCAAGTACCTGGCTCTTATCATTGAAAGACTCAGTCTGGAATGGGCTTCAAGAACCCATCCAGGATGTCAAAAAAGGGACATCGTCTCTTTCTCTTGTTTATCCAACTATGAATTATCTTAATCCTCCCCTTGCTGCACCAGGGGACCACTGATAAGGAAGTGTGAAAAAATTTAAAACTCATTAATTAGTTCTACATGATATCTCCTATTATCATTAACCATGTGATAGATGTACTGGGTTGGTCAAGAGATTTAAATTTAGTCTTGTCTCTAAGACTGGTTGAGGCATAAGATGGTCTCCCTGTTGTTCGCTGATGGGCTCCCTTAGCTTTAAGAATGCAGAGAGAGGCACAGGGTCTGGTAGCCAAAGTGGCAGCTAATCTCCTTATTTAGGTATTTAGAGCACCTCGCCCTTCTTTCATTCAGCACTGGAAAGATGCCATCCCATAGTCTGCTGACTTCTACAGTGTATTAGCTTCCTTTTTCTGCTGTGACAAATTACTGAAATTTAGTGGCTTAAAAGAGCACAAATTTATTATCTTGCAGTTCCAAAGGTCAGAAGTCTGAAATGGGTCTCACGGGGCTAAAATTAAGGTGTCGGCAGGGCTGCATTCCTTCTGGAGGCTCCAGGGCAGAATCTGTTTTTTTGCCTTTTCCAGCCTCTAAAGGCTGCCCGCATTCCTTAGCCCGTGGCTCCTTTCCAGCAATCACGTTGCTGTGACCTCTGCTTCCATCATCACATCTCCTTCTCTGACTTCCTGCCTCCATCTTATAAGGACACTGGTGATTACATTGTGCTCACCTGGGTAATCCAGGATACTCATCTCAAAATGCTTAACTTAATCACATCTGCAACGTCCCTTTAGCCAAGTAAGGTAACTATTCCCAGATTCCAGGGATTAAGGCATGGATGTCTTTGGGGGGCCATTATTCTGCCTGCTATGCATAGTTTCTGTTGAAAAGCCAGCGTACAACTTATAGTTACTCCCTTGCAGGTAATGACCCTTCTGCTAATAATTGCTTTTAAGATTTTATCTTTGTTTTTGGCTTTCAACAGTTTGACTATGATGTGGCTAGGAGTGATTTCCTTTGTATTTATCCTGCTTGGGATTTGCTGAGTTTTTTTCTTTTTAAAGAGTGGGTTGATTTTTTTTAATTGGTTTTAGAAAATTCTCAGACATTATCTCTTCAAATATTGCTTCTGCCCATTCTCTCTTCTCTCCCTCCAGGCCTCTAATGACGGCATGTTAGATGCCCTTGGTGTCTTCAACCAAGAGCTGCTATTGGCCCTGCAGGGGCACCACTGTGTCCGGTGGGATTGCTTCTCTGAAAACTCCCGCTCTACCACCTCAGGACTGTAGGCCATGCGGTCATGGGGACTGAGAGGGTCTTACCTTACAAGCTGACGTCTTTGGAGCCCGTCCACAGGTCAGTGGCCTGAGCCATTACTCCATGCAGGCGCTTTGCCCACCGGCCTCCTTTAGCCATGTCCAGGGAGGCTAGCTTCCTCTCAGGAGTGGGGCCTTGCTGCTGCTGTCAGCAGATGGGACCAGGCCGGGGGGACGCCCCCTCACCAAGGACCCAGGAACCTTAGGTGAACAATAGGAAAGTAAGAAGTTCTAAGGAGATGGGCTGGACTCCAGGACGGCCTCCACCCCCAGCAGGGGAGAGCCTGGCGCAGGGCTCAGCAGGTGGACCGAGGATGCTATTTGTTCCCCAGATGGGGCCCAGCAGGAAGGATGGCAAGACTTGGCCTCCAGCCCCAGGCAGGCCCAGCCTCACAAAGACCCCCAATGGAGCTCGGCAGTAGGGACAGGGACTGCATGGGGACAAGGCCTGGCTTGGTGGACTTCCCTTTTTGCCAGCTGGGGTGGGGCGCAAGCCTCGGGTTTGACTGGTGCTGGGTCGGTAAACATTTGGAGAACATGAGCATCGGAAATTTCTACAGTAAACTAGGCAGGGGCTCTGAACCACTGAGATTTGGACACTGATGTTGGAGACCTTTGTCCCTTGGGGCTGGTGACCTGTGTGCACTGATTCTGTGGAAAGGGCCACTGCCCTGGGACCTGGTACACAAAGGAACCTCCACGCAGACCCACAGGCTGACGAGAGAGAAGAGCTGCCATTGTGCTTTCGGCAGGAGGGGGCAGAGGGGACTCAGACCACTTTTAACAAAGTGACAGAGCCCACGGCCACCTCCTGTGCAGAGAGGGCCAGGGCCACGTGAGGGTGGCTGCTGCCAGACTGGAGAAACAAGGAGACCAGTCTGATCCTTCAAAACAAGGAGACATCCACATTTGTAACTGAGATAAGAGGAGAACTGCATTATTTATGAAATAGCTCAGCCCAGGGTTAACAAGGAAGAAGGAGGCCCTAAGAGGGGAAAGTGGTTTCCAAAGCATCCGTATTTCACTGAAAAAAACACACACAAACTATGATTTAGGGTGTGCTGAGGTTTAGAACCGGAGATGACTCTAGTGCAGTTAGACCATGGGCGAGGGGATGAGGGTGTGGGCAGGGCGGGCAGAGGGACAGAGAGTGGGCGAGGGGCCAGGGGTTGATCCTGCAGGCTCCCTGTGGGAGGGGGGCACATGCAGGGGACACTCCCTGGGCATAAAGGAGAGTGTGTGTGCATGGATGTGTGTGTGTGCCTGGTGTGTGTGAATACACTTTGAATGGATCAAGGGACAGAGGGAAGGTGCA
This sequence comes from Balaenoptera borealis, assembly GCF_965194805.1. Classification (NCBI taxonomy): domain Eukaryota; kingdom Metazoa; phylum Chordata; class Mammalia; order Artiodactyla; family Balaenopteridae; genus Balaenoptera; species Balaenoptera borealis. The sequence continues at coordinate 134,793,344 of NC_138866.1, read as the reverse complement.
CCCCCAAAGATGCAGAGCCTTCTGGGACTTGCATGTTAATTCTGTTTGCCTGGCTAATCTGCTGTAAGAACTTGGGCCAAGACTCTGAGAAAATGGTATTTTTCATCTATTTTTTTTAAATTAAGGTATAATAAATTAAGGTATAAAGTGTTCAGTTTGATGAGGTTTGGTCATTGTATATGCCCATGTGACAACCACCATACCCATCACCCAGAAAGTGCCCTCATGCCCCTGATCACTTTTTGACTTCTATCCATGTAGATCAGTTTGCCTGTCCTAGAAATTCATATAAATGGAGTTGTACAGTATATGCTCTTTTGGGTCTGGCTTCTTTCACTCAGCATAATGTTTTTGAAATTCACCCATGTTGTGGGTTTAACATGGGTGAATTTAAGTGGTCCTTTTTATTGTGAGTAATATTCCATTAAATGGATATACCATATTTTGTTTATCTGTTTGGTTGATTCTTATGAATATGACTACTATAAGTATTCATGTTCAAGTCTCTGTGCAGCCATATGTTTTCATTTCTTTTGGGTTGGCACTTAGGAGTGGAATTGCTGGGTCATATGTGGATGCATGTTTCCCACTGTGAGAGGCTGCAGAACAGGTGTCCATGCACTGGATGGAGTTCTAGTTGGCTCACATACTTCCCAGCATCCACTGTATTTTATTTTATTCAGTCTCGTGGATGTGAAATGGTATCTCATTGTAGTTTTCATTTGCATTTTCTAATAATGACTGATGATGTTGAGCACTTTTTCTTGTGCTTATTGGCCATTCATGTATCTTGTTCATGAGATGCCTGTTGAACTCCTTTGCGCATTTAGAAATTGGGCTGTTCATCTTTTTGTTGTTGTTGATTTACAGGCATTCTTGATATATTCTAGACCCTCCAAGGTTTTTCAAAGTAAAACAGCAGCTACTAGTCATGTGACCTCTGTTCCTTAGGCTGAATAATGCCACCCCTCCCTCCCACTTCATATCATATCCTTTGGGTGGTATACTGGGTTTAAAATGCATCCACTGTGTTCCCATGGTGGAAATGCTAAATTCTATTTAATCAAACTCAGCTGCCTTTCAAGGCTCTATTCTACTGAAAGTAGAAAACAAAACAAATGAACAAACAAAAGCAATCTTACTGTTTCAAAGTAAACTCCCATTTAAAGACTTAATCTCTTTCTTATAATTACTCAGGCAATTCAGGATTTAACTAAGTTAAAGTCCCTTTCATATTTCTATCCTCTCAAAAGTCTTCCTGTCCCCACAAAGGATGGTCAAGAATTTGTTTCCGTTCCTCATGGCAGCAGGGTAAGCCCTCCTGGTCCACTCCCTGTCCTCCAGGTTCAAGTCAGACTGTGTGAGAGGCACGTGGGGTCAGCCATGGTCCCTGGAGGTCAGCTCCATCCCTGGACCCATGCTACTACTGACCACGACCATGCCTTGGCCTCGGCTATAGGGTCTTGTCTCCTAACAGGCAACTGTATTCCTCTCCCTCCACCCTCTTAGCACTGCTGTTCCCACTCCCAACCTACACAGAACATGTAGGATCTCACGCAAGACACTCACCGGCTCCAGGGAACCTGGCCTACGGCATCTCAGACTCCCTCTCCACCTAAACGTGCCACACCAGCATATCCCTTCTACTGAAGCCACCCATGTGGGTGTAGGTCACCCTGCACGGTGCTCTCAGCCTGGAATTCTAAACCAAAAGTGGAGCACAAGCGTGTGGATTCTTCCTCAGGCCATCTGCTGTCTCCTGCCCTGACTAGAGTGTCTTCATCTAATTTTGTTGACTAAAAATGTCTCTAAATGTCTGACCCCCACATCCCAGACCAAGAAGAGCTGTTCCCTTTCCTGTGGGGTTGGGAACAGCTCTTAGGTTATGCTGCCCATTCTTCCCTATTCTAGTAAAACCTCCATGGTCATCCTCCAAGATTGTTATATTTAAAAGATATCTATTTGAGTTTAGGAAAACCGTTCTTCTGTCAATGGCCTGATCTTGCCATTGAAAACTTAACTTTCGAGCTTATTGTTTTGGAGCTTGTTTGGACACGCGAAGTTGAACATCCTCTCTTCATGCCAGTTTCTCCTCTTTCCTGCATCCCAGCTACCACTCATGAAAGTGTTGGAAACCATGGCTAAAGAAGGAAAAATCACAAAGAAGGAGTGGGAAAAGAAAGCACATTAGTATTGTTCAAGGTATTAATCTTAACACACATTTCAGTGGCAACTAGGAAAGACTTATCGCTTCCTTTAAAAAAGTCATGTATTCCCGCACTCAGCTCCAGCTTTAGTTCCCACTTGGCCCTCCTACGCTGGACAGGCCACTAGACATTCCAAGGCTTTTGGCTCTCAAATCCCCTTCTTGGCTCCTGTTCATGGTAGCTCTGCACCCAACATTGCTCCACTTCATGCAAGGATTTTCTCTAGTATCCAGCTCCATGGGACCCGTCCTTCCTGGGCCACAAAGGGACGGGATATAGACCCCAAGGGAAGGCACTCCTGAAATCCTCATTTCTTGATAATGCAAGTGAGCCAAAATAAATTTAGACAGGGCACATTGTGACAGCCAGCCTACTACACTGCTCTTGTGTAGTACCCTCCCACAGTGCATCAGTGTTGCTCGGTGTGACTGATAGAATAAGACCCAGTGAGAGTATGTCATTTCTGAATCTAGGTTTTAAAACATGGTGGCTTCTGCCCATCTCACTTGGGTCACTCACTCTGGGGGAAGCCAGCTGCCATGTTTTGAGTACACGCAGGCAGTGCTATGGAAAATTTTACATGGCAAGACACATGAGTGAGCCATCTTGGAAGCAAGCCCAGAATCACAGCAGCAGTCTAGTGTGGTAGACAGGGCTTCTCCATCCAGACCCAGCAGCTCATAGAAGAGGAGGTAGAGGCTACAATAGGTTGGATGATCCATCAACGTCACACATCTGGTCAGTGCCCAAGCCACGCCTTGACTCACAGCCCCATTTTAGAGAAATGGATTGGTCTTCAGCTCACAGTGTTTCTCAGACTTCACCATTAACACTCCCTGTGCCCTAGATTCTCCATGCCGTGGAGCCTGGTCATCAGGAGACCCCAGGACATCCTGTGGTGGGAGGCAGGGACTAGGGTGGGGGTGCTGGGCACTCCAGGTTGAGGAGACAATGTGGCTAAAGGCACAGTGGTGAGAAAATGTGCAGCATTTTTGGAGACGATCAAGTTGCCTGCTACAGTGGAAGGCTGGTGCCTCATGAGAGGGTTCCTTGAATATGGTACAAAGTGAGGCTTCTGGAGCAAGCTGAGCCTACCTAGGGCCTGCACCAAGACCCTGGCCTCGAGTTCACAACAGGCAGGGTGTCTGTCCTCGAAAGTGGAGGGTACCAAGCAGCAGACACCCTGGGAGGATGCGTATCATCAGCCCCAGCATTGTGGGGTCCAAGGAAGATGCCATGAAAGCAAGAGGCAGAGTGAGGGCAAACTGTCCACTCATACTTGATCAGAGGAGATGTTTCTAGAACAATATGAGACTGGAGGGCACAGAGGATGGGCCCTGCAATGGCAACTGGGGCTCTGGGGCTAGCCCCAGTGACCCAAGAATGCTGATCTTTTGGAAGAACTTCCTCAGCAGGCTCTCAACAACCTCTGGGTCTGAGCTTCCAAAAAACAGAGGCTGAAGCAGCAAAGGCAGATGGAAATGCATTTGGTTTTGTTTCACCTCGTTTTCATTCACTGCAGCATTTTTTCTTCCCAGGAAAGCAGAGAATTTCCCAGAAGAAGGGTCCTGGACCTTCTAGATGACCTACTTGTAGGCATTAGTTTTCAAGGCCAATTTGCAGTCATGTGTTTCTTGCCAACAGGTTCAGAGATGTGACCTCATCAAGCTCAGAAAGCCTGGAATTCTTCAAGAGAAAGACAGAGCTGAGTTGGAGGAAGGATGGTTCTCTATCTCCGATCTCCACCCTCTTCCAGAACCTACCACGTACAAAGCTAGGATAACCCCAGGAGGTGAGAAGGTATATATTTTGCAGACTCATGCAAAATTTTTCTATTATCTAACTTAACTTGGTTCCCAACTACCTGTTTACATTCAGTCACTACCAGATTTTTCTTAGTGCCTTTTGGGTAAAAATGGAATAAATTAGGGATTTTTGTTTCCCATTCCTCTTTCCCTCCCTTCTCTCCGGGTGTTAAGTGGGAGGAGGCTGCATTATGGGTGGGAGGCACTGTGTGGCTGTGACCAAGATGTCCAGTGCTAATTGGCCCCACGACATTGGCACCTGTTCTTCTACACCTGTATCTGTGCCCCCTCCACTCTCCAGCTGCCAGATCCAAGTAGATCCCTCTGTGTCCTCTTTATCCCACCACCAAGACTCCTCAGCTTGCTTTCAGGCACCACACCCCTCCCTGGCACAGAAACATTGGTTGTCCCACCCTGAGGCTCTGGGAGACAACCTGTGGCCCATCTGCCCGGGTCCCTCCATGCTCTGGTTGCTCCTGCTCTGGTGTCATGGTGCACATGGGCTTCTCCAAGAGGCTTGTTTCCCTTCTGTCTCTTCCCCTCCCCTTCAATTTATTTGTTGAAGAAATCAAAGCCTTGGCTTTTTTGAAGAGTATTGTCACTGTTAAAAAAAAATCCATCAGAAATTCAAATGATTTTTTTCGTCTCTTTCTTTGTGTAGAGGCTGCAGGCCAACAAGGAAAATAGGATAAAGAAAGGAAATCTCAGGTGGGGGGAAACAGATGCTCTTCACAACAAAGTTCTTAGTAGCAATCAACAGAAACCAATTCTAGCTAAATTACAAGAAAGGTCTTGTAATTTTATGTCTCTTAAAACCATATAGGACGACCAACAGAATTGCGTGGAAGCCCAGAGGGCAGGTTCAAAGCTGATCTTTGAAGAACAACAAATCAAAGCACACTGCAGAACTGGGCTGATGGGGAAGCCCCACCACTGGCCCTGAGCACTGCTGGGAGCCATGCTGGGCTGCCACCGCCACTGCAGCCACCACCAACTCTTTCCTCCTGGGTCACTTCACTGGTGCATTTGCCTGGCAATGAGACGAGGCCCCACTTTGAGCCCCAGTTGCAAGGCAGGCTAGGAAGAGAAGTATCTGACCATCCCAGTACCTAGGAGTGGAGGTGGTTTTTCAGCTCACAGACTCATACAGTTGACAATTCTCCAAATAAAAGATGCCAGGAAACCAAAACAAATGACCAGGTTCTCTTTTCACATAAGAAACACACGAGAGGTGGGTCTCAGATGCTCTACCCAAGGATTGGAGCTGGCTGGCAGGTGGGAGGCTGAGAGGACCAAGACATTCGGTCTCGGGAGGGTCAAGGATTCAAGGGGCTGGAAGGGGTGGTACAAGAGATGAGAACTACAATGAAAGACACTCTCCCATTGAGGAGCACATCCTCTGAGGACCAAGTATGGGCTGGAAGATATGACTAAACTTAAGGAAAGGACTGTTATGCCCAGGAGTGCTTGGCTGGCCAAGAGCAAAGTTATTTCATAATGGGCTGCATAGCCCCTCCCTCCCATTACTAGGGAGGCATGCAACACTGAGATGAAACCAGATTCTGCTGGAATTAGGTCAGGGCAAGGGGGAGACGTGAAGACCTCAACTTTTGGATGTGAATGTGAGAAACCACCTTCCCTCCGCCTATGGCAAGACAGAGAGGGGGCAAGGGCTCCAGGTGGGGTCACAAGGCAGCTCCCCATTGGTCCACACGATGACATTATTCCTGCGGCCTCTTGTCGACAAAGGATAATGTTTCCACTTAAATGTCACCTCTCCCAGGGAAGCAGTCATGACTGTTTTGCAGCCTGTTGGGAAGGTCAGAGTATAAGCCATCAGATGACAAAGGAGAACAAATGTTTCAGGGTGCTGCTCTGGCCATTCCTCCCCTGTGGAAGCACATGGTCTGCCACTGGAAGTGGCCCCTGCAATCCCCGTGTGCTGGGATTGCCTTTCTTGCTGATGCCACCGGCTGCCTTTGGTTAGAAGCAAGACAGCCTCATCAATTCCGGTTGCTGTTAGGAGCTTTTAAAAGAGATGTCGGTGGCACTTAACACACAGCTGGGGCCAAAGTAAGGGCTGGGTAAGTGCCCGGGCTATTCAGCTGGAAATTACATCCTGCTCAGGAGCATAAATGTCACGCTCCCCAGGCCCCAACACTGGCAAACTGTGCTGGTTTCCCAGGACTGCAAATGTTCTGACCAATGGCCCTGTGCTTGCCTTCAGACACAACCTGTCTCCGTGAGGAAGGCCAAGGTGACAGGAAACACGGAGTGCTATCATTGACCTAATCTTGCAAGACCTAGCCAAGTCAAAATGCATCACTCCAGAAACCCTACAAAGGACATGATCTGTGAATCCTATCGAAGGTCATCTCAATAATTCAAACCGTACAACCAAGAAAAAATGCTAATCTAATGTGGTTGAAACCACCCACAGGCAGGTGCTTATTGCTGGTGAAAATTAAGACTTGCACATCTCTGGAGCCTTAATTCCAGAGATATTGGATACACAGGGCTTGTCCTTTCGTGGGCAAATAACCCTGTGTCGTCTTCTACTGAATACAATCGCCTAATGGCAAATTGAGTTAGTGAGATCTTAAATGCAACCGAAAGAGATTTACAGACAAATGGAGATGTTTCATTTGATTGCATAAGTAAATCAAAGCCAGAAATGCAGCAATCTGAGAAAAGACTCCCAGGCATGAGGAAGGAAGACTGAGTGTGGCCATTTCTTCAAAAGATAAAGTAACCCCACCCAGCTTGTCCTTGGCATCCTCAGCTTCCCCTTTCTAAGACTTTCACATCTTGGGGTTCCCTTGGGTACCACCAATCCCACCACGCTAGAGCACAAGGGCCCAAAATTTGTTCTCAGAATTATTCACATGCAAGTGTGAGTGACTGATATCAACCAAACTGGGAACCAGAATCAAATGTGAAACTCAAAGGAGAAAACCTCCAGAGAAACTTCAGAAATCCTCACTGGGAGATCTGGGGACCTGCATGGGGAAGGGGCTCTTCATACTCACTGTTTCCATGAAGGGACAGAATGACTGTACTCACTGGGTCTGAGTGGAAACTCCAGCTCTGCACCTTCCTTCGTATTTGGCCTTGGGGTAACCACTTGGAGCGGTTGTGAACTTCCTTATTGCATCAACAGAAAGGGGAGACCCACAGACCTCTCAGGCTGGGGATGAAGTGCAGTCCTGTTTGTGGGGGGTTTGGCACATCAGGGTGTTCATAGGACTAAAGAACTGTGACCTGGACACTGGCTCTTCCAGGCCATGGCCAGAGCAGACCAAGTTCTTGTGGAAAAATTTGCCTCCGTCAAGGGCTGTCCAGAGGTTGGTGCTTTGAGCGGAAAACCAATATCTGGCAAGCAACCCACACGCAGTCTCCGGGAGCTGCAGGTGTCTCTTGCCCCTGTGTGTCCTGAGCACTAACTCTCTTAACAAAGTATTTACTCATTGGCCTCCTGGAGCTTGTGCCTGGAGGCCTGGCCTTGGAATGAGTCAGATTGTATGACACCAAGCTCTTTTGTTCAGAAGTGATACAGGACACGGAGTTCCCATGGAATTAGCTCAAAATTAATTTAGCCACTATGGCTTATTATTAGATTTAATTATAAATTAAATTATTCGCCAAGGACTTTTTACTTTGTAAACAAGTACCGTGGAGTCAAAAGGGAATTTTTTTTTCTATTCTCTAGTCTCTCCACAGGTTTTCACAAAATTGTGGCCAAGGAGAAAAAGTGATTTGGATATAGCTTTGGATGAGAAGCCACTGCTTCCAGCCACCCTTCAGGTACTCCTGCTTTTGGGAGGAGGGCGCTTTTCCCACACAGCCTGCTGGGCACAGACAGACAGGTGTTCTCTGCTGCAGTTAATACATCATCCAAAAATCACCCCGACTTCCTTCCAGAATCCCCAGTGCTTCTGCGGAAACATCGATTGCTGAAATTAAAAAATCCAAAGAACAAGTTCTAGTCAGTCTGGGCTATAGTCTTCTCCAGAACTCCCATCACCAGTATTTCTTAGAACATGATGCTCTGCTATACCATTGTTGGAACATGAAATTATTGTAGGAATATACTTCTTATTTTAACAGTTACGTGTTCATTTTAAGGTGTATTGAAACAAAAATCACTCCTCAAAGCTGTGATTTCATGGTAATATCCAGATCTTGAAATTAAAAGGTAGGTCAGTTTGAAGAAAAGTATTAGCTAAATAATAAAATAGATGACATGTAACAAAAAATGACTAAAGTTTGCTAAATAATGTGTCGGAACCTAGCTCCTCAGAACGTGATTATCAGACAGCATCGTGGGCACCGCCTGGAAGCTTGTTAGATCTGCAGAATCTCAGGCCCCACCCCAGACTTACTGAATCAGAATTAGTGTTTTAACCAAGTCCCTAGGGGGTTAGCGTGCACTTCAGACTTTGAGAAGCACAGCCTGAGAAAACCGTGGGGGAGTGTTCCCGGGGGGTTCCTGAGATTGGATGAATCAAATACATCTAGTCGAGTGCCCATCACTCTGGCAAAATTGGGTGAAATTTTGCCCAGAAGAGACAATTATTTTGAGTATTTGCAGCCCCTCTTTCACTCTCACAGCAAGATGTTCTGTGTTTCTGTTGTGTGCAGGGCCCAGGGCCTCCCCATTGAGCTCCTTTGCCTGCATAGAATCAGGGGCTCTGCTGGCCCTAGAGACTGACCAAGCCCAGGGTGGTCTCATCTGCAGGTGAGCAAAGGGGCTCCTGGCAGAAGACAGCCTGGGATGGGCCAGGACGTGGCCTAAAGCGAATGCCTCAGAGACCTAAGGGGAGGCTGCCAGCTGCAGGGGCCAGAAGATAACAGTGTTAATTTAGCTTGGCCAGCATCCAGAAAGCTGAGCAAAACTAGGTCTCCAAGCTAAGGGCATAAATAAATAAATAACATAAAAATAAGTTGGCAGATGTTTATGCTTCCCTTTGTAACACTGGCTGCATGCATTCAGCACATCCTATGTGCCAGGCGCTGTGCCAGAAACTCCGTCCCTCACTAAAACCTCCGCAGCTCAGCATTGTCACATCACTGGGACCACAGGCAGTGAAGTCCACGTGGCTGGAGAGACGTCTTGCCTGTGGTTGCCCAGCCCTTCCCTCAACTGTTTTCTGTTGAGACTAGCCCCAGGCAAGAAGTGGGAACAGTCTGGTTGTTTTCAGGGCTGCAGCCTGACCAGTTCTCTCTAGTGGATTCATGATTGAAGAAACTCTCAGGAACCTAATAAGGTTTCAGAACAGAAAGGAGTGTCTTTATCACGCTCAGCTTTGCCAACACATCTCATCCATCCTCTCCGCACTTTGACTCAGACATGACGGACTGTTAGCCACGAGGCAAACGCGGAGGCGTCTTAAAAGAGAGTCTAAGCAAGTTGCCAAGATGCTAGTCTTGTGGCGGGTGCCTCCATGACAGAGAGCCTGAGAGGCCGCCCCTCACTGGGAGACCAGAGGAAGAGGTGGGGCCACTTTGGGAAAGTGCACACCGTGTGCCTAGTACCCAGTAGGCACTCAGTTCACGGGCGGTGCCTTCCCTCTCCCCTACTCCCTCTGAACATGGCTGACATTTTAGCTCATATCTCCCCGCAGAGAACTAAAGAGACCAAGCTAGACTCTGTCCAAATAGGAATGGATTCTGCTGCTGTTGAGACAGTGGGAGAAGCTCCCCCTTACAATGCTGTTTCTCAAATATTTTTAATCCATGCCCTGTTTTTGATAAATGTGTGCCCTTCTTCAATATTATTTGAAATTTCAAATAAAATTAAACACTGGGCTTCAAAGCAAATCAAATGAATTACGTAATTTAATATACTTTATGCAAACGGACTTCCCCCCCTGAGATCCTGATGTGACCACCAGTAAGGACAGCCTGGCTGCTCTCTGCTGAGTTTTGATGCATCAAGCCATTGCCAGGACATGATGAAAAGATGTGGACAGTACAGCAGACCTATACAGTTATCACCTGCCCAGCACGGGGTAAAAGGCTTTGCCCCTCCTCCCCCATAGATGGGCACAAGGCCAAAGCTGAGCTAATTGTAGTGCCTCGCCTGTCGTGGCTGCAGGGGTTGGCCCACGAGGTGGGCACATGACTTTACCCTCCCAGGACATTTCAAACTGGAGGGGTGGGGGAGGGGAGAGTGGGGGAGGGGAGAGTGGGGGAAGGGGGAGGGAATGGAGAGGCCTCTCTCCTCTGGTCTGGAAGCTGGACAGGAAAGAGCCCAAAGCCCAGGCACCGCATCTTTTGCCTCGTAGAGAGAGAGGTCTGAGACAGAGAAGTCTACTCCCAAGATGAGAGAGAGGCAGCGTTGGAGAGAGGTGGGCTCTCATCTGGGTCTTGGCTCCATTTGCCTCCTAAGCGGGTGCCCACCTACCCTCCCCACAGTGGCTGCTGGAGAGAGTATATTTCTCTTATTTAACTAAAAATGGTTCATTTAAAGATCTCTCTGCACCCTCAAGTAAGAGTGGCCTGACTAAAACAAGAGGTGTAGGAGAGGGTTCCAGATATCCCTGGACACTGAGGCAGTTGTCTCTCAATGCCAGTTAATTTGCACTGACCCTTCCCTGCACAGACATGGTCTTCTTCCTCTGCTTTTTCACACATCTCTCTAGATTTCATAGTGCCTCTCAGTCTTTCTATCCCCCTACCTCCCCTAATTCTCTTCCTTCTCACTACATACTTTTATCCACCCCGGCCTCTGACTTCTAAGTACTTTTGGCTGCTGGCTCACATTTCCCATAGTATTTTTTTCCTCTGGGAAATAAGGGTGCCCACATGCCCCTAATCTTGGGGCTTTGCGAGTGCTCCCCAGCTCTCACTGTTGGGCTGCCAGCCTCGCTGGACACTGCCTGTCTGCCAAAGCACACACTCTGGCCTGATGCGGGGGGGTGGAGGGTAAAGCCACAGCAGGCTTGACAAATGCACACAGGAAGCAGCCGCATTTCCTCAGAAGCTGCCCAACTTCTGCGATTCAATTTTAGCATCTGGCCAACCAAGCAAGTTGGGCCTGATACATTTATAAAATCATTTGTTGGAGCAATTATATTCTAGAATCCCATCTGTGATCTTTTATTTTCTGTTTGGTGTTACACATGTTCGGGGGAAGAAGTCAATAAAAACCATCATAATTTAATTTTAATTCACACAAAGACAAGAGACCCCAGCAAGTGACATGATATAAACCCTAACAGTTTAGGTAGCAAATGCACACTTGTATGAATGGCTGTAATACCCACTCTGGAGGCAGTGATCCAGGGTTTCAAAGCCCGTCCAGTTATATGAGCTCAGGAAAGTTCCTTAACTTCTTTGAACATCACTTTCATCATCTGTGGAATAGGTGATACGAGAGTTTGCTGTGTGAATTCAAGGTGAAGTAAGTCTCTGATACCATTGCTATTACGGCCCTGGGCGAGCTTATACCTTGTGCATTAGGACTGAGGGGCAGATCAGTGATACAGAAACACAGCCAGATCCCAATTTGCAAATTGAAGTGGAGCTTGTTGGGTTCAAATATGTCATAACTTGGGTTAAAATCTCAGTTAACCACATTGTGCTCTATTACAAAATGCTTTTTAAAGTTTTGGGGAACAGTAACCATCCTGCTGTAATTCAGCCTGCAAACAGTCACCACATTTGAATTAGAGAATTAGAGAACTTTCTAAACCACCTGCCATCCAAGAACTTCCCATTTGTGTGGGCACTTAAAAATTACAAATTCATTTGAGCTTTGCATTGCATTTGGCACTTCTTTGCATCTTAATAAGAATGGGTTTTTAAATTTTCCAGTTGTCTAAGTAGCTAGAAATTTAAACCAATTCATTTTCCATTTTAAAAATTTTCTCCTAAGATAACTGTAAATAGTAAGACTAAATTTTTCACTATGGAGGAAAGGAAGGAAACCCTCCTTCTACCACCTCCCCTTTGTACATTTTTTACAAATTTTGTAAAAGGCTATTTTCAAACCCCAAGGTTAGAGTTAGTGAATATACCCTTTTTTTACAAAATATAATTTTGTGGTGAAATGACCAAATAGCATAGAAGGAGAAAAATAAGAACTTATAAAGAAAATATTGGACTTCTAATAACTTTCTCTAAGATCCATTCATATTGCTGACTTTTGTAAGTTAGATGCTGAATTCTAACCCACCTAAGTAGACCCTGACTCTATAAATACACACACATCTAACATACTTCTAAAAGAAAGTAAATGTGTGCTGGGAAAATATTGGAACAATGAAGTTCCTGAGAGAAGTTTGTTTTTTCAAGTTATTAAAAGAAGGTGGCAAGCATTCATGAGGATATGAAAAATTTAACATCGTCTGAAGGAAACTCTTGAATATGGTTAATGTTGCTGCCAAAAATCTGAGCTATGTTATGTCAGAATGTTCAACTGCAAGCTACACTTTAATGAATGGAAAGATAGGGCAAGAGCAGGAAGTTTCTGCAGCAACATACAGCAACCTTGAAAACCAAGTTCCCAGTGTTGAACTCAATCGTTCAAGGACTACACCGTCAGATTACGTGATCTACCAGTTAATGATCAGGGGTGCCAGGTGCCTGTGAGTGGGGAGCAGGGAACAGAGGGAGCAGTCTACCCCTCTCCACGTTCTCCTCCACAACACTTAGGTGGAAACAAAACTTGCTTTGCTCTGTCTGAAAAAGTGGGCACTCCAAGAGACGCAGCTCTGGACTCAGAAAAGGTCACGTGCTACCCTGCATTGAATACTTCATTCCCATCTTTTCCACGCAGCTTGCTCACATAGTAAGGTTGCTATTTTTATCAGCTATCTTCAACCCAGCTGTTGCTTCATGTTAACATGGCGACTGGTGTGAAAATCCCAGCAGAGGCGCGTGAATCCCACAGGGACCTGTCTTCTGTCATTTCTAGAACAGATAAAATGTCATGAGCTTCAGTGGGGTATGGGTCACATTCATTTCACCAACAGAGACAATGAGAACATTTCTGACATTTAAGTGATGTGGAGCCAGGGACCAAAATTCCCCCTCATCTGCCCCAAACAAAAGCATGCAGCATGCACACACATGTCTAGTGACCAATAAGGAACCATGAATCTGTGTAGAAAAACTGGAAGCTGGGGTCTTCCCATTTCAGGGTTAGGCCATGGCTGTCCCAGGTGCTGGATGTTGTGGCGTTATGAGGTTTGGACAACTGCATAGAGTCCAGTCTGGAGGTTGCCCCAGAGAACCCACTTCCTTTTTCTGACTTAAACTGTGACTTGTCATTTTAAACCCACTCTTTGTATTTCCTCTGTGAAAATAACAGCATTTTGGTGAGACTGTGTATGGGAGGAGAGAGTGCCACATAAAACTTAGATGATTTAAAAATACAACTCTAATTGCAGGTTTGTTTTCCCATGGTTTGGCAAATTAGGGGGGTAAATTGGAGGGGCAGTTGGAACTTGCCCCAGGCGCAAAAAGACTGCTTGGTTATCCCTCCAATGGTGTAGTCCTGAGTTCCTGCAAAACCTATGAAAATATGATTTTAAGAGCTTCCTTCTTGAACAGCAACTACTTTCTACATGGGGATATTCTGTGTCTGAGTGCTGCAATTTAGAATATGAGCATCAAGGGCTTGGATTTCTCTTGAGTTTTCTCTCTCTGGCTTTAATAGGAGGACAAAATGATTTTCCTTTTTATTCCAAAATTCTCAGATTCTCTTAAGTATAGATGAAATTCAGTGAAGAGATCAATACCTCACATAGCCCCACAGGACACTGAGGAGAAGAGTTAGAGCTTCCAAATTTCTATACAGACCTTGATCCACTGTCATTCTATAACACCTTTAACATTAAGGAATAGTCTAAAGGGAGGCTAAGGTGTGAAGACACTGTGGATTGACATACAGTCCATTTTGACCTCCGAGTAGGCCTTTCTCAAGACTAACAACTAACAACCTCAAGTTAACAACAGCTTTTCCAGGATCCCTTGCAGCTCAACTTTTGGGTACGATTCCACTTGGGCCCATTAAGTACCCTTGCACAAGTTTGGAAGGCAGGAGTAAGGTGGAGACTCTGTTGGGGTTGTTTCTACTGACAAGTCACTGAAGATGTGTTGGATTGTGTGACAGCATCAGCCCACCCAGTTTCACTCTTGACCTCCAGAGGCAGAGCATAAACAGAGCACTCATCTTTGCTGGTGTAGATGAATAATCACTACTTGCTTCAGAGCCCATGTTTCTGAGTAGCTTTCCGAGCACTGGGTTGCAATTAAGGGAAAGTGGCCTACAGGCAAAGTGTCTAGGGCAGCTTCTAGACTCTCCTTTCGCCTGGCTGTGGCAGCTTCCCGGCACACCAGTCATGCCTCGATGTGTTGTTCATTGTTCCTCAAAGCCCATCCTGAGGACTGGGCTTGAAGCCTTCCTGTGAATTTTTAAGCACATAGTTCCTTGTATTAAATCCTTTTCTGCTCAAAATAACTAACATGGGTAAACCCTGACTTAGAAAGCAGGCAACACGGAGCTGTAGAAAATTGGATTCCAGTCAGCTGTATCCTCACTAACTGGTACGGGTCTCCTTCTGCCAAATCCTTCCATGGGCTCATGTCATAGCTTCCACTTTCACAGAGAAAACTGGGGGCATGAATTCCCTCAACTTTGACTTCTTACCTGTGACCAAATGCGTTTCATGTCTTTACATGTTCCTTCACATTCTGAGAGAAAACAAATCCATCAACAGAAATTTTTGTAAATAATGTAGAGCTTTACTCTTGGTGTTTCGAGAGAGTGAGTCTCTGGGGTCTCTCCCAGTACACACCACAGAGAGCTTCCCCCAGATCCCATTCAGACCTCCCCCGCCACCACCACGGGCTGGCCCTAATTTGTCCTGTGCTCCCTTCCCACGACGCAGCCCCTTCCCTCTCTCCTCCCCTCCAGAGTGAGTAGGTTCCCACAACCTGCGTCATCTGCCCACCAGGCCTGCAAGTGGCTGGGATCCCTTGACACCATAGCCCCTGCTCCTCCCTTGCCTCCCAGTCAGGCAAGCTCAGAAAGGTCCAAAGGTTGAGAAGTAGAGTTTCTCTATTATTCTGACTGGTTTTCTCATGAGAAAATTCCTGGTGAGTAACATTCTCTACCTGGCCATATAACTTCACACTGGAAGAAAAGACATGAACAAGTCAGGTCTTTTCCAAAGCAGATGGAATATAAATCTAAAAAGGCAAGAGTATTCATCCTTTTAAAAAATTGTATTGAGGTGAAATTCACAAAACATAAAATTAGCCATTTTAAAGTAAACAATTCAGTGGCATTCAATTCACTCACAATGTTGTACAAGGGCCACCTGTCCTAGTTCCAAGACATTTCCACCACTCCAAAGTAACCCCCTTGCCCACTAAGGAGTTACTTCCCGCTTTTCCTGCCTAAGTCCCTGGCAACCACCAATCTGCTTTCTGTCTCTATTCTGGATATTTCATTTCAGTGGAATCATACAATATGTGTTCTTTTGTGTCTAGCTTCTCTCACTTAGCAGAATGTTTTCAAGATTCTTCCATGTTGTAGCATATTTTAAAACTTCATTCCTTCTTTTTGTGTGTGTGTGTGTGTGTTATAAATTAAAAGTTATTATTATTATTATTTTAGATTTTAACATCTTTATTGTAGTATAATTGCTTTACAATGTTGTGTGAGTTTCTGCTGTATAACAAAGTGAATCAGCTATATGTATACATATATCCCCATATCCCCTCCCTCTTGTGTCTCCCTCCCACCCTCCCTAACCCACCCCTCTAGGTGGTCACAAAGCACCAAGCTGATCTCCCTGAATATCCCACTATATGCATATACCACAATTTGTTAATCCATTTGTCCACTGAGGGACATCTGGGTGCTTTTAAACTACTTTTTGGCTATTGTGAACAGTGCTGTATGAACATTTGTGAAAGAGGAACTGTTTGAGTAACTGTTTTCCATTTGGGGGGTATATACCTAGGAGTATAATTGCTGGGCCATATGGTAACCTTATGTTTAACTTTTCAGGGAGTCACCATACTATTATCCACAATGGCTGAACTATTTTACAGTCTCACCAGCACTGTACAAGAGCTCCAATTTCTCCACACCCTTTCCAACGCTTATTATTATTATGTTTTTTACTATAGCTGTTCTCGTGTGAAGTGGTATCTTGTTATTTTGACTTGCATTTCCCTGATGACTAATGGTGTTGAGCATCTTCTTGTATGCCTGTTGGCCATTTGTATCTCTACTTTGGAGAAATTATCCATCCATTTTAGATCTGTAAAGCTGATGGCCTTTGGAACTAGAGAAAATTGGGTTCAAATAGGTTCAACTATTTAGAAGCAGTGTGACCTTGGGCTGATTACTTCTCCAGCCTTCATTTTCTTCCTCCATGCACAGAATAACTTCACATGGTTGCCTCCTTGACATCCTTCAGGTCTTGGCTTAAATTGCTGGCTCCTAGAGACTTTCCTGATACTCTTCTTTAAATTCAAGTGTTATTCTGTTTCATAGTATCCAATTCTTTCCTTCATACCATTTGACACAGTTTGTAACTATATATTCATTTGTTTGTAAGGTTTTGTCACCCATCCCCTCTGCTAGACCATTCACTCTTTGTGGTCAGGAACCACTGACTATCTTGTTCACAAGTGTATATCCACAGCATGGCACAATGTCTAGCAGATAAAAGGGTATATAATGTTTGCTGAATGGGGGAAAATAATAAATTATTAATGATATTTATAGGGAATTAAGTAGAGTGCCTAACACATCAGTTGTTCACAGTGGGAAATTTTGGAAATGCGGTCAGGGGGAAGGGAGAAAGTTTCTGGTCAACACAACAATTGGGAAGGCACTACTGTCATTTAGAGGGCAGGGGCCAAGAATGCCTAGACAATGCCTGTGGGGCAGCCCTGTAATGCAAAGAACTGTCCCACATCCCTCATAACTTTAGAATATCCTACCAGACATTGATATAGGGGGGACATCTGTCTGTAATTATCTGCATTTATAGGACTCGGTTTTACATATAAACCAAAAGTAACATTTGCACATTTTAATATGCACTGAATTTTCCAAGAATGCAACTATCATATAGATTTAGAAAAGACTACATTGTATTTTGTTTGAGACTCCATTGAGAATTGTTCATCTTTTCAGAAAATCACATCCCCATTAGCAACACAGCTTACGGTATTTGGACGCTCAAAATAACACTCTAGGATTAGGCTGTATCTGTAAGTGTGATTCTACATATTGGTGCAAAAATCTGATTAGTTCATTATGTCTTCTAGTCTAGACATGTCTGAGTATCTACATATTGAAATACACATTCTTTTAGTATAATTTAATTTCTTTTTTCTTTCTTCTTCATATTTAAAGTATATTAATTATTTTGAAATAATGTATTTAGGTAGGTAATCTATGAATTTTATTGCAGGATCTTAAAAAAACAAACTCTTTGTTTTAAAGGAAAGCATTGAGTCTAATAGGGATTAGAACTCTGTATTAGATGCTTTTTTTCTAATAACAATGATAATAGTAATGGAAATTTACAGCTTTGCCTGAGATGAATGGCAAAAGAAATAAGATCTTTCTTGTTTTTATTCTAAGATCTTACTTTCCTATTCTTATTGCCAAAATACTCCTTTACACATACCCAGGGACACTTTTAATACTTTGTGCATTCCAGGTATTGGTGCCTAAAAGAATAAGGTGTATTACAGACCTGTGAGTAAAATTTCTACACATCAACCCACAGTGAGGTTTGAAAACTGTAATTACACAAAGTCTGGCTGGGGTTTGAGAGATGTGTGATATAGCAGAGAGTCCTGGGTAATATGTACTGTTTGGTCCTGGGTTTAAATCCTGGCTCCACTCCTTAGTAATTGTATTATCTCAGGCTAGTTGTTTAGTCCTCTGAGCCTCAGTTTCCTTGACTGTAAAATGGAGTAAATGACAGCCGTCTCCAGGGTTGCTGTGTCATGAAATATGATCATGTGTATACAGGGCCCAACACAATGCAGTCACTGATGTGGTAGGTACTTAGTATTAACTTCTTTCTCCACCTTTGATGTCCCAAATTATTCAAATAATTGCCACCCAGAGAACACAGGTTTATATAGCATCTCAGGACTATGAACTTACAAAATGATCACACACCACACTCATTATGGGCTTGGATCAAAGAAGTATATTTTTACACTACATTCTATGCATTCTGCTCGATATAAACCATGGTCCAAGGTTACTAAACCTGCAGTTTGCTAATGAGCATTTTTCCAGGAATTCTGTAGCTTTCATCATTCTAAAAGGTGATTGCAATCTCCAAAGGTTAGAAATAACCACCTTAGAGAAAATCGATTCATCAGTTTTGAGGCAATTATCAAATGATCAAGTTATGTTTTACTTTACAGATACTTAAGTATGTTAGATAACTTAATGTCAACCAACCACCAAGACTCAACCACTGTCTATTTATTGTGTTACTTGAAAGAAACAAAAATATTCTCTGGTTCAAGGAACTGTTGACTGAGACTAAGAGACAAAAACTTCAGACTACTTCAGAACACTTGGAGCAAGTGTAGCTAGATATAGTTCAGAATGAACATGTCAAAACTGAGGCTATTCAACAAAGAGGAGAATTCATGTAGAAGAGATGAACTTGGAAGAGGTGGAACACTGGTGATATACTCGTGGTGTTGTCAATGGATATAGATCTAGAACTAGCACATATGTGAAGAAACATTACAATGACCTCTTAACTGAGTCAAGCACATATGGCATTGTATTGTGTTCAATTCAATCTTACTAGTAGAAACCATAGTTGAAGTCAACCCATTGGTTTTGATGGAAAAATGCCTGCAGTCACTCAACAAATATGTATTGAATTTTTTAGTATGTATCAAGCACTGAATAAGAAATTGGGGACTCCCAGGTGAGCAGTCAGACAAAGTCCCTGCCCTCATGGAACATACAATCCAGAGTGATAGATAAATGTTATCTCACTACAAGCGTACAGCTGCCTCCTTGCAATATAGGAAGGAACCAGTATCTATAGGAACATAAAACTGCACCAAATCTAGTCTGAGACATCCAGAAAGAATTTCCTGAGGTAGTGATGGTTCAGCTGAATTTTGAGGAATGAAATGAAGTTAGCCTGGCGGGTGGGAGGGGTGGTGAACATTCCTGACAGAAGAAATAGCATATGTAGAAGTTATGTTTTTACCTTTTAATATTTTAAAATAAATCTAGAAAGGAGACTCAAGATGTCTAATCCAGATCATTCTGTGTGCTATATTATTCACATCATAATTCTGCAGTCTTTGATTTTTTTTAATGTTTTCAGTCAATTAAGAAAATGTCCCCCAAATATTTAAAAATACCATCCTAGGACCCCAAAAAGACAATGGCTTAGAGTCCATAAAAACTGTAGGAGCAGGGACACCTACTGAAATGACCAAGTAATTGACTGGATCTTTATCCAAGATAGAGCCTTGGGTAGGAGAGAAGCAGAGTGGTTAGTCAGTCTTGGGGCAAGGAGTGCAAGGTCATCAGGATTCAGTGATGGTGGCCTGCACAGTGACAGAAGCTTTACTCTGAGTTGTAGTTCACTAGAAAGGACTGATAATGATGTAATTTTACATCCAGAAATGATCTTAGAAATAATTTTTTTCGATTCTCCTTTATTCTCAGATAGCCAGACTTTTACTGTATCATGCCATCTGGCTAAGAAATTTTTGTTATAACTTTTTTAAATTGATGAAAGTAATGCATTTATTTATTTTGAAAAATTGGAAATTATGAGAAACAGTAACAAATCAGAAAAGCACTCATAATCCTATACTTATTTTATTCCATTATGGGGTTTACAGTTGTTTAAGTAACCATGTCTATTTTTTGTATTGTCAGATTTTTTCTTTCTCTTTTTCCTTTTCTTTCTTCCTTTCTTTCTTTCCATCCTTCCTTTCTTCTTTCCTTCCTTTTTTCTTTCTTTTCTCTTTCCTTCCTTCTTTCCTCCCTCACTCCCTCCCTCTCTCTCTCTCTATCTTTCTTTCTTTCTTCTTAAATAACGCTGCAACAAACATCTTTGTTCCTAAAGTTTTGTTACATATATTATTCTCCTTTATTATTCATTTCTAGAAATAGTATTTGGACTCAGAGGAATTGAATATTCTTGAAGTTCTTGATACATCCTGAATTGATTGTCAATGGCTGCTGATGTCACTGGATGAAATATTGATGGGGAACTTTATAAAAGATGAATCAGGCAGAAAACAACTAAATATCCTGATTAACCTTAACATCACTAAAAATGTGACAGTCAAGCACTATGTTCAGCCCTTGATTTGTTGCAATAGAAAGTACAGAGCCCCCTCTATTAAATATTCTTGCTGAAATTTAAAAAAAAAAAAAGAATGCAAACCCATCAAGCTTCTAGGATTTAATCCCAGTTTACAGGACATACAAGAGATAGAGAAATAAGTTAAACAATGCCACAAGGAAATAATCAAATACAGAATCTGGA
Organism: Balaenoptera borealis; assembly: GCF_965194805.1. NCBI lineage: Eukaryota > Metazoa > Chordata > Mammalia > Artiodactyla > Balaenopteridae > Balaenoptera > Balaenoptera borealis. The sequence continues at coordinate 134,772,800 of NC_138866.1, read as the reverse complement.
AAAGTATACTCCACAAATAATTCAGTTCTTTCAACAAGTGGCATAAACTGAAAGAGAGAGGTAACTTCACGGAGAGACGTAACAACCAAATTCAATCTGTGGACCTTTCTTGGACCTTGATTCAAAAAAACAACTATAAGAAACCATATTTGAAACAACTGGAGACATTTGATTATGGACTGGGTCTTAGAAAACATTAGAGTAATTTTCTTAGGAATGAAAATGGTATTATGGATATGTAAAAGGTAGTTCTTACCTGTGAAATATTCATACTTAAGAATATACAGGTGAGGGCTTCCCTGGTGGTGCAGTGGTTAGGAATCCGCCTGCCAATGCAGGGGACACGGGTTCGTGCCCCGGTCCGGGAAGATCCCACATGCCGCGGAGCGGCTAGGCCCGTGAGCCACAACTACTGAGCCTGCGCGTCTGGAGCCTGTGCTCCGCAACGGGAGAGGCCGCGACAGTGAGGAGCCCGCGCACCGCGATGAAGAGTGGCCCCCGCTCGCCGCAACTGGAGAAAGTCCTCGCACAGAAATGAAGACCCAACACAGCCAAAAATAAATAAATTAATAAATAAATTAAAAAAAAAAAAAGAATACACAGGTGAAATTAGATAATATCTGGGATTTTATTTGAAATACTCAACAAACAAAATACAAGTGTGTGTATGTGTGTGTTGGGGGGGTGTTAAATTAAACATGTTTGTCAAAATGTGAATAACTGATGAAGTTGACATGCATAGGTGAGCTTCACATTTGTCTGTTTGAAATTTTCCATAATAAAAAGTAAAAATAAATGTGTTAACCAGGTAGTACTAAGAGAGTGAATTTTATTTTGGAATTTACGGGTTGGAACCTATTTTAGTTGTAAGCAGTAGCATCTTCTGCAAAATTATCTCATGTGTCTTTTGAAATTGGGATACTAGGATGGCACAGTTTGCATAGCTCTAGAATTGTTGTGGAGGTGCAGCACTGGTCATCCCACACCATGGACATCCCTGAGCTGGAGCCACGGTGAAAACTTGAAGTAGTTGCCTCTTTAAAAGTAAATTCCAGATTTTCATTACAATCTACAGGCTCAACATAATAGAAGGTCAACTTCTTAGAGGAAATCCAAACTATTTAGGGAGTACTCAGAACAGAAATTTTTTCCTGAACCCAAGCTGGGGTGTTATACTCAGCTAATCTTACGGATGCCCAAGTCCCCTGAAAGCTGGTTCTTTATCCTTAAATGTTTAAAAAAGAAGGTCAGATGAGATAGCTTCAAAAAGTGGGGTGGCATATTATCTTTGAAAAAGTTTATCTAGTCAATGTATTAGATAAGGAAAGTGATGACTGCCCTACCAGATTAAACTTGAGAGTTACAAGCTGAAGCTGACAGAGGGCATTTGATTTGGGCATTTACAAAACAAAAGATAAGACTTCAAAGAATTATGCTAAGTGAAATAAGCCAGACACAAAGGAACAAAATATTTTATGATTCCATTGACATGAGGTACCTAGAATAGACAAATTCATAGAGACAGAAAGTAGAATAAAGGTTACCAGGGGCTGGGGAGAGGAGAAAATGGGGAGTTAGGGTATACTGGGTACAGAATTTCAGTTTGGGATGTTGAAAAAGTTCTGGAGATGGACGGTTGTGATGATTATATGACATTGTGAATGTACTTAATGCCACAAAACTGTATACTTAAAATGGGTTAAAATAGTAAATTTTATGTTTTGTAATATTTTACCACAATCAAAAATAAACAAGCACACTCACAGAGAAGGGAAGAAATGGAGTGGGCAATGGAATGGTTTCCTGCCTCAGCTCATTTGCTCCTCAAATGATGTCCTTTGTGGTTGTGCCATGAATAAAAAAGTATTTCTAGCTTTTGCCTATCAAACCACAGTCTATTTTACAGTTCAGTGCTTCACAAACTCAACCGGGCCTCGGAATCACCTGCCTGGTTTGTGAAAATACAGGGGGTTTCACACCCAGAGTTTCTGATTAAATAGGTCTGAGCTGAGGCCTTAGAATTTGCATCTCTGCTAAGTTCCCAGGAGATGCTTATGCTCTGGTCTGGGAACAGCTCTTTGAGAACCATAATTATCATCTAATATACTCTTTCCATTGTTTAAAAAAATGTCCTAAAATGTTTCCCTAGTTGCCTGTCTAGAAAAATTAGGAGCTTTTCAGATGCAAACAAAGAAAATTCAACCCAAACAATCTAAAGTAAAAATGGTATTTAATAGCTCCAATCACTCAGAAATCCAGTGGTAAGGCAGTCTTCAGGTACTGTGTGATTAATTGACCCACCACATTCTCAGACTGATGGCTCCATTTTTGTTATGGGTTGAATTGTGTCCTACCCCCTCAGAAAGATATATTGGAGTCCTAACCCCCAGGGCCTCATAATGTGACCTTATATGGAAATAGTGTCTCTACAGAGGTAACAAAATTAAAAGGAGGTCGTTGGAGTGGGCCGTAATCCAATATGACTGGCGTCCTTATAAAAAGGGGAGAAATGGACACAGAGATAGACACGCACACAGGGAGAACACCACATGAAGATGAAAGCAGAGCTCAGGAAGATAATGTACCAGCCAAGGAACGCCAAAGATTGCCGCAAACCACCAGAAGCTGCAGGAGAGGCCTGGACAGATTCTCCTCACAGCCCTCAGAAGGAACCAACCTGCTGACACTTTGATCTCAGACTTATAGCCTCCAGAACTGGGAGACGAATTCTGTTGTTTAAGTTACCCAGTTTGTGGTACCTTGCTATGCCAGCCCTAGGAAACTAATACAATTTTAAAAGATTTTCTACCTGGCCCTCTTCTGTGGTTGGCTTCATCCCAGGCCAGCTCCCATCAAGTAGTAGCAATGGCTTTAGCAAATTCCAGAACTCATACACTCACACATACCCTCACATCAACCATCTAGAGGAAGAGTCTGTTCCCAGAGGAGAAAAATGAAACTCTTTCCCAGAATCCCCCAGGAGATATCTCCTGAGTTTCATTTGTCCAAATCAGACCATGTGCCTACCCTGGAATCAATAACAGTGGTCAGGGGAATAGAAGATGCTAATTGACTCAAGCCCATAAGGGTCCATTCTTGAAGAAGACTGATTAGAGGAAAAGTGTGCTTCCCTAGAGGAAAACCTGGGGCAGCTGGTTGGAGAAGGGAAGCTGTGCAACCATAATTATATTGTCATCTAGGGACTGGAGAAGGAGATTAACAGTGTGGCAGGCACCATGAGCTGAAGAAAAAATTAATTACCACTTTTTCTTTTTTTATTGAAGTATAATTTACACACAAAAAAATTCAACAGTTTTAAGTATACAGTTTGATGAGCTTTGACAAATGTAACAACCATCCGATCATGATGTAGAACTTTTCTATCACTCCCAAGAAGTTCGTTTGTACCCCTTTGCAGCCAATTCTCCTCCCCCCACCCACAAGCCCAGGCAACCACTGATCTGCTTTCTGTAGAACAGTATCACTACATTATAGTGTTAGTGTACATTTTCCAGAATTGGCTATGAGTGAAATCCTACAGTATGTAGTCCTGGCTTCTTTTACTTAGTCATAATGCTTTTGAAATTTATCCATTGTTATAGGTACCAGTAGTTTTTTACTTTTTGTTCATGGTCTGTTGAACGGATATACCAGGATTTGTCTGTCTGTTCATCAGCTAATGGACATTTGGGCTCTTTCCAGTTTGGGAGCTGTTATGAATAAAATTTCTATGAACATTTCAGTACACATCTTTGCATAGCAATATGTTTTCATTTATGTTGGGTAAATACTTAGCATTGCTAGGTTTGTGTGGTTGTATGGTAAATGTGTGTTATCAATTTTAAAAACTACAAAACTATTGGTTTTCCACAATATTTAGTCACATTTGCACCTCTGCAAGCAGTCTATGAGAAATCTTATTGCTCCAATTTGACATTGTCATGTCTTTTCATTTTAGACATCCTAGTGGGTATGCAGTAAAATCTCATTGTGGCTTTAATTTGCATTCACGTAATGACTAATAATATTGAGCATCTTCTTATGTACTTATTTACAATTTTTATATTTTTCAATGATGTTATCTGTTCAAATCTTTTGATCATCTTTAACTGGGTTATTCATCTTATCATTCAGTTGTAAGTGTTCTTTATATAGTCTGGATACAAGTCTGTCATTAGATAGATTTTTCATAAATATTTTCTTTTAGTCTGTAGCTTGTCTTTTTATTTTCTGAACAATATCTTTGAAAAGCAAAAGGTTTATACTTTAATGAAGTTCAGCTTATCAATTTTTTTCATTTATGTTTCATGTTTATGTCTTACTTAAGAAATCTGCCTAACTTATTGGCACAAAGATGCTTATGTTTCCATCTAGAAGTTATGTAGCTTTAGCTCTTATATTTAGGTCTGTGATCCACTTATAGGTAATTTTTATATATGATATGATATAAGGAGTCTAGGTTTGTTTTTTGTGTATGAATACCCAATTGTCCCCACAGCATTCATTGAAAAGTTAATCCTTTCCTTATTGAATTATGTGGTACCTTTGCTGAAATTCAGTTGCCCGTACATGTGTGGGTCAACTTGTGGACTCTCTGTTCTGTTCCATTGATATATAAATATACTTAAACCAATTGTATGTTATTTTGATCATCATAGTTTTTTACTAAGTCTTCAACTCAGATGGTATGAAACCTCGAACTTTGTTCTTTCTCAAATTTGTTTTGGCTATTGTAAATCCTTTGAATTTCCATATAAATTTTAAAATCACCTTATCAGCCTCTACACCGTTCCCCCCCAACAAAAAAAGCCTGCTGCAATTTTAATTGGTACCACATTGAATCTAAGATTAATTTGTAAATTGTTAACATTGTAACAATGTTCCTATCCATGAACATGGTATATCTCTTCATTTATTCACATCTCTTAAAATTTCTCTTAGCAATGATTTAAAGTTTTTAGTGTACTGCTCTTGCACATATTTTGTAAATATATTTCTATTTCCAAAGTTATTACATATAATATGTATTATATTTCTAATTTATTATTGGTACTATAATTTTAACTGCCAATTTATATTTATAAATATAATTAATCATTTTACATTGATTTTATATGTTATAACCTTGCCAAATTCGCTTTTTTGTAAATCCTTTCAGATTTTCTATGTACATGGTTGTGTCTTCTGTGAATAAAGAAAGTTAACTTTTTCTGTTTGTATGGCTGTTAGCATAAGTGATGCTATGTTGGGCTCTTACAATTTCTCCTGTCCTCCCACTGACCCCCCTACCCAGGACTGTACTGTGCAGTAAACCACTTCTCTGTTGTCAAGGGCTTTTTAGTTAATACCTATTGTTTAGTAATCATTAGGACCAGGTGGCCTCTATGCTCTGTTAGTCTGCAAACAATGATGAAAACCTTAGCTGACGTATTCCCAGCACCCACAAGCCTAGTTACCCATTCATAAATCTTAACTTAGGAATGCACATCCTGTTTCCAAGCACCTACCCTCATACCCTAGGTTAACTATAAAGTTGTCCCAATGGCCCCTTGGTGGTGCAGAGTGCAGCTGCAAATGCTTCCAGATCACTGTCCAGCCAATCCCAATCCCACTCTGTGAGTAAGTCACCCTATAATAAACTGATCCATTGATTATATGGAGCTGCCTGCCTCATTCTTCACTCTCAATATGCCTTCTCAATTCAGTGGACACTTCCCTCCATACTCCAACACTTCCAATTTATATAACTTTTATTTCTTTCTCTTGCTTTATTGCATTGACCAGCATCATCAATAGACATTGAAAGAAAGTGGTGAGAGTGGACATCTTTACCTTGTTCCTGACTGTGATGAGAAAACAGCTATTTTGAGTTGCTGCCTATGCATTTTACAGTATGACAACCCTGCTCACACCCAGAGTTGAGGTTAAGATTTCCACCACAAGTTCCCATTTTACTTTTCCTGGGGCACATTTTAAAATAACTACTTATTGTTGAGCCCTTGAAAATTTAGTGACCTCTGCCCCAACCATCTTGTAGGTAACAAGTGCTTGCTACCTGCTCTCTGTCATCTGCTGGATCATGACCTGGGATGGAGGACTGCCCTTTACCAGGCTCATTGCACACCCCTGTCCCCATTTCTAGGATCTATAATACATCTTGTCACTTTACTTCCTTTATTAATATATTGAAACTGCACCTTCAATCAAAACTACCCCTGGGGCTTCCCTGGTGGTGCAGTGCATAAGAATCAACCTGCCAACGCAGGGGACCTGGGTTCAAGCCCTGCTCGAGGAAGATCTCACATGCCACAGAGCAACTAAGCCCGTGAGCCACAACTACTGAGCCCATGTGCCACAACTACTGAAGCCTGTATGCCTAGAGCCCGTGCTCCGCAACAAGAGAAGCCAGCGCAATGAGAAGCCTGTGCACCACAACGAAGAGTAGCCCCTGCTCGCCACAACTAGAGAAAGCCCACATGCAGCAACAAAGACCCAATGCAGCCAAAATTAAATAAATAAAATAAATAAAAAAGAATTTTTAAAAAACTACCCCTGGATTTTTGCTTCCCTAAAGTGGAAGGTCGGGTGCTGAAGGAGTCACCTGCCAACACTGTGTGGATGGCTTGTGCCTCCTCATTCAGCAGGTCATATTTTGCATATTCTTAACTTAATATACCAGCTACACACAGGCCCCCCCAACACACTGATTTTAAGTGTAAGAACTCAGTCTTTCACTATAAATGTATTAGCTGTAGGGTTTTTGTAGGTGCCCTTTATCTGGTTAGAAGACAAATTTGCCTCCTAATCATAGTTTACTGAGAGTTTTTATCATAAATAGATGTTGAATTTTTAACAAATCTATTGAAAAAATCATTTGAGTGGTTTTTTTTCAGTCTGTAAATGTGGAGAGTTACATTGGTTGATTTTCTTTATTATTATTATTTTTTAATCCCTCCACCCCCCTTTCCCCTTTGGTAACCATAAATTTGTTTACTGTATGTGAGTCTATTTCTGTTTTGTAAATAAGTTCATTTGTATCATTTTTTAAGAGTCCACATATAAGTGATATCATATGATATTTATCTTTCTCTATCTGACTTAACTCACTTAGTATGATAATCTCTAAATCCATCCATGTTGCTGCAAATGGCATTATCTCATTCTTTTATATGGCTGAGTAATATTCCATTGTGTATATATACCACATCTTCTTTATCCATTCAACTGTTGATGAACATTTAGGTTGTTTCAATATCCTAACTATTGTAAATAGTGCTCCTTTGAATGTTGGGGTGCATGTATCTTTTCGATTAAAGTCATATTTTCTGGATATATGCCCAGGAGTGGGATTGCTGGATCATATGGTACATTGGTTGATTTTCAAGTGTTAAATGAAACTTGCATTTCTGGAATAAACAACGCTTGGCTATGATCTATTATTTATTTTATATATTGTTAGTTTCAGTCAACTAAAATTTTTTGTTAAGGATTTTTATGTCTATGTTCATGAGGGATATTGGTCTGTAGTTAGGGTAATGTGGACCTCATAAAGTAAGTCAAGAAGTTCCCTCCACCTTTATTTTATGGAAGAATTTGTGTAGAATTTGTATTAGTTCTTTAGACTCCCAGAAGAGAAACAGTTGTTCACCATAAACCACATTGTTTGTACAAACAATTTAGGCACATTGAGCCACTATTATCAATTCTGGAAATAATAGTAACCCGTCAAAATCCAAGGTCGCAGACACCAGCCAAAGGCCAACTTTTCAAGAAAATCTGTCCAAGGACAGCAGTCTTAGGCCTTTTATATTAACTCTTTTCTGCCCACATGGTGTATTGTTTCCCATCCTTTCATCTGCTAGCATATATTTGACTTTATAATTTAAAAGGCTTTCTTGTAGGCAGTATGTATTTGGATCTTGCTTTCTTATCTAATTTGACGGTCTCTGGCTTTTAATTGGAGGGTTTACATCATTCATGTTTAATGTAATTATCAATATAATTGATTTAAATCTATCTTGCTATATTTTTACTATTTGTTCCATTTGATGTTTGCTCCATTTTTTCTCCTCTTTTCCTGCTTTCTTTTGGATTGAGTATTTTTATGATCCCGTAATATCGCCACTATCAGCTTATCAACTATACCACTTGGTTTTATTATTTTCAGTGGTTACAGTTTACAGTATATACATATATATAGTTGACCCTTGAACAACAGGGACATTAGGGCACCAACCTTCTGTGCAGTTGAAAATTTGCATATAATTTTACAGTTAGCCCTTCCTACCAACTGTTCCACATCCATGGATTCAACCAACTTCTGATTGTGTACTACTGTAGTATACATTTATTGAAAAAAATTTTTGTGTAAGTGGACCTACTGAGTTCAAACCCATATTATAAAAGGATCAACTATATATATGTATATATATAAAATATTATTTGAGATAAGATTAAGATAATTTATATGCAAATTAATAACCATAATACATTAAATTGATAAATTATAATAAATATATACATCATGTATAAAAATTATCTTAATCTTATTTCAAATAATATTACACAACTTCCATAGTGTAGGAATCTTAAAATAGTATAGTTCCATTTCTACCCTCATGACTTTGTGCTATGGTTGTCATATATTTTACTTCTATATATGGTATAAGTCTCACAGTACATTATTTTTATTTCACTCTAAATAGTCAAATATTTTTAAAGAGTTTAACAATAAGAAACATTTATTTTTGCTATAATAATTAGCTTGATTCAAAATTCTAGAAATTAAGATATTCATATCTGACAATAGCAAATACCAAAACCAAAATTCAAACACTGGTAGTCATTTTGAGTTAACTCTAAGTAAACTCTGTATCATTTAACTGAGCACTGTCTATGGCGAAGACTGAGTACTTGACAGTCATTATTTAATATACGGCACAACCCTCATTGACTTCAGTCACCAAATATTACAGAGATTGTGGCAAGTATCTGGCATATAAAAATTTTTTTCCGGGCTTCCCTGGTAGCGCAGTGGTTGAGAATCTGCTTGCCAATGCAGGGGACACGGGTTCGAGCCCTGGTCTGGGAAGATCCCACATGCCGCGGAGCGGCTAGGCCCGTGAGCCACAACTACTGAGCGTGCGCATCTGGAGCCTGTGTTCCGCAGCGGGAGAAGCCACAATAGTGAGAGGCCCGCGCACCGCGATGAAGAGTGGCCCCCACTTGCCACAACTAGAGAAAGCCCTCGCACAGAAACGAAGACCCAACACAGCCAAAAATGAAATTAATTAATTAATTAATTAAAATACTTATTAAAAAAAATAAAAATAAAAAAATTTTTCCCACACATAAAGGTTTTCTTTTTTCTTTTCTCAATTGCTTTTAATACTTTTATCCACCAATCTAGCACAATCATGCCCCTCAGATGTTTTTACAACAAATTTTGACCCACATACTACAAATACCCAGCAATGGAAATTGGACCCTCATCTTTTACTGATTTCTCTGAGAATTCTCTACTTTCAATGCAAAAAATTAAACAGCTCAACTTCTTTTTTTTTTTAAATCATCAATTTTTTTAAAAATTTATTTATTTATTTATTTTTGGCTGTGTTGGGTCTTAGTTTCTGTGCAAGGGCTTTCTCTAGTGGCAAGCAGAGGCCACTCTTCATCGCGGTGCACGGGCCTCTCACTATCGCGGCCTCTCTTGTTGCAGAGCACAGGCTCCAGTCGCGCAGGCTCAGTAGTTGTGGCTCACGGGCCCTGTCGCTCCGCGGCATGTGGGATCCTCCCAGACCAGGGCTCGAACCTATGTCCCCTGCATTGGCAGGCAGATTCTCAACCACTGCGCCACCAGGGAAGCCCAAACAGCTCAACTTCTTATGTACTAACCACAGCAGCAGCTCATTATTATAGCTTCCTCCAAACTGTGCCAATTAGCTCTTTAAACTAATTGAACTAGTCTTTCAATATATTCATTGGCACTACGTTATTATATTTACCCTATTTAGGGAATGGTTGTCAAAATGGCAGCTGATATTTCTTTTTATTGTTAAGTTCCAGCTTTTTTACTTACACAGGAAATTGAAAGTTGTAGAGGAAGCTCTTTGTCCCTGAAGGAACAGATAGAACAGAAATAGGACTTCTGTTCAGGAGCCTTTCCATTCTGCTCATTATTATGACACTGTTTTGCTGCTTTCCTTCTTTTTACAACACCAGTGTTACTGACATAAATTATAAACTCACCTCCAAGAATGCTGTCAGAGAGTTTAACTTACTTGAAATAGTTATTTTCTATGTATAAATATGTTATCAATTTGATAGTGTTCATTAGTTTATGTTCAGTTTTTTTTTTTATGTTCAGTTTTAATGTTTGCTTTTTTCCATTTCTTTTCAATTAAATGTTATATTTTGAACATATGAAACGTTTATATAGCTCAAAATTCAAAGCTATTAAAGAAGAGAAGGAAATATTGCCATCCACATTCTCTTTACCACACTCTTGTCTCCCCACCCTCCCACCATCCCAGTACCATTTTCATTAGCTTCTATGTTTCTATTTGCAAAAATAAGCACATATGTATATGTGTGAATACACACCTATATATTTTCTTATTTCCCCTTCTTTGACATGAAAAGTAGTGTACTGTATACACTGATTGGCATGTTGCTTTCTTCAGTAGTTATTTTATCTTTGAGTTTCTTCATCTGCAAACTGGGAAGAACACTGTGTGTGAAGAGTAAATAGAAGGAGGCATATGAGTCACCTACCACAGGGTCAGGCGCAGTGGAACCTATCCCACACTGTCCCTACAGCCCACTCCTATTGCTCCACATGGCAACGTGATGGCTACAAATGCTCTCATTACTTCCCGTTGGCACTGTAGATTGAAGCATCCTTGGGGAAGTCAGGTGCACACAGCAGATCTTCCAGTGTGAATGGTTTGTAGGTTTTTACTTGCATCTACAACTGAAGCACTGCACCTTCTCAGACTTTGAGGTAAACCCTCAGAACCCAAGGTTGGCTCCTGACAGCCCTTCTGGTGATGCCCAGCAATCTACCATAGGTAACCATGAACCCATCCAACCTACTACAGGGGACAAACAGATACATGGCTGGTCTGCAGTGCAAAGACTTTTTAATTTGCCCACATAGTTACCACTTCCACACTCTTCCTTAGTTGGCATAGATGCACATGTCCATCTGGTGTCACTTTCCTTTTTCATGAACTTTCTTTAAACTTTCTTGTGATACAGGCCTACTGAGAAGAAATTCTCTTACCTTTTGTGTGTCATTTTTGGGGGACATTTCAGGCTGAAGTTACAGATAGAATATTCCTTAAGGAAAAGGTTTTATATTCTTTAGTAAGCAGAGAAGCATCATAGAAGACTGGGATTCAAATCCACTTAACAGTTACATGATCTTGAGGATGTAACTTCTCTGAGTTTCATTTTCCTCATCTATGCAAGATGTGTTTAACAATATCTACCTTCAAGAGTTTTCATGAGGTTGAGAGACTATACATATATATATATGTAGTCCCTCACTGTAGGCTGGTATTAGAGAAGATTCAATAAACAGGGACTAAAATGAAGATATTCATTTTTTATTAATAAAGAATATGTAGCTAACTATTTGAAGAAGTTTAGACTATTCAGAGGAATTAGTTTGATTTGCTAAAATTTTGTTAAGATTTTCATATCTATGTGCATGAGGCATTAGAGTCTGTAGTTTCTTTTCTTGTAATGTCTTTGTCTGATTTTGGTGTCAGGGTATAATGCTGGCCTCATAGCATGAGCTGGAAATATTCCTCCTCTTCAATGTTCTGGGATAGTTTTAAAATTCGGTATTATTTCTTCCCCAAATGTTTTGTATAATAACCAGTAGAACCATCTGGGCCTTTAGATGTGTGTGTGTGTGTGTGTGTGTGTGTGTGTGTGTGTGTGTGTGTGTGTGTGTGGTATACTTTGAAGATATTTCTGCACCATTTTCTCATTTGCATTGTTTCAGATAAGAAATGTGCTACCATCTTCATCTTTATTCCTCTGTAGATAAAGTTTCTTTTTTCTCTGTTTTAAGATTTTCTCTTTATCACTGGTTTTAAGCAATTTAATTATAATGTACCTTGTTTTCTCCATGTTTCTTGTACTTGGGGTTCATTGAGCTTTTTGAATTTAGAGTGTGTGTTTAAAGTTTTCAATAATTTGTTTGGGGGGCATTATTTCTTCAAATATTTTTTCTGCCCTCTCCTCCTATGGAGATTCCATTTACACATATATTAGGCCATTTAAAGCTGTTCCAGAGCTCACAGATTCTCTGTTACTGTTTATTAGTCTTTTTTTGTCTTTGTGTTTCATTTTGGATAGTTTCTATTGCTTTGTCTTCATGGTCACTGAACTTTTTTTCTGCAGCATCTAATCCATTCCATCTTCTTCATCATTAATAGTGTATTTTTCTTCTCAGACATGGTAGTTTTCATCTCTTCAATTCTGATATATATTTAAACATGTTAAGTAGATACATGGTTAGATTAATATATATGTGTATACTTACATATGTTGATTTTACATGTATAATCTTTATATATCTTCTTGAATGCATGAAAACCATTATAATAACTGTCTTTACTGGCTACTTATAACATCCATGTCATTTTTGGGTCAGTTTCTATTGACTTTTTTCTCATTATGGTTCATATTTTCCTGCTGTTTTGCATGCCAGGTACTTTTTTTTTTACTGGATACAAGTATTGTAAATTTTACCTTGTTGGGTGCTGGGCATTTTTGTATTTTTATTCCTATTAATATTCTTGAGTTTTGTTCTAAAATTCTGCTAAGTTACTTGGGACTAGTTTGACTCTTCCAGATCTTACTTTTAAGCTTTGATAGGAGGAACCAGAGTGGTGTTTAGTTTAGGGCTAATTTTTCCCCACTGCTGAGTCAAAACCAATGCCCAGTACATTATGATGCCCCTGCTCAGTATGAGCTCCAGGAGTTGTTCCCTCGAATCCTTTCAGGGGCTTCTTTCCTCAGCTGTGGGTTGTTTTCTCTCACACACATGCTGATCTGTCCTCAGATGAGTATTTGAAGGGATCCTCTGCACATCTCCAGAGTCTTCTCTCCCTGTAACTCTATCTTCTCTGATGCTCTGCTCTGCAAACTCCAGCCACTTTGGCCTCTCAGACTTCCAGCTCCTCAACACGGGGAGACTGCAGGGTCCCACCTGGGTGCCCCCTGCCTGCATTGATGCCTGGAAATTCTCTTCTGGAAGTATGCTGGGGGATTGTAGGTTTCATCTCATTCATTTCCCGTCTCTCAAGGGTCACTATCCTTTGTTGCCTATGTCCAGTGTCTTGAATTGACATTCATATTGAATGTGGGTGTAAAAGAAAGTTCATATTGTTTATTGGAGGAATATTGAACTGTTTTTACACCATGGACCCTCTAGCCATCTTGCAAAACCTATGGCAGCTTCTCAGAATAATGTTTCCAAATACACAAAGTAAAACACAGGGCTACAAAGGAAATAGTTATAGTGTTTATAGTGATTAACATATTTTTCTAATTGATTTTGTTCTATAGTAATAGATGTACTTCTTAATTAATGCATTAAATAACAAGATCTAGAGGCGGGTTTAATAAGTTCTGCAATTTTCAAGCAGTAACAAGCATAAAAAATATTCTGAGACATGTGCAACAATTGTAATGTGATTTGAATATTTCCATACTCTCTCTTGGGGACAACGTCAAGACATTGTTAATATAGCTGTGGTTTGTTGCCAACATGCATTTGGAAGGAAATACTAAATTTCAGTCTGAGGCTAGTGAAAATGAACATTGTTCTCTCATCTAAGTTGAAGGACCCCTGAATTCTATCCATAGACCCCTTAGGGTCTACAGTTCCAGGGTAAGAACCCTTGTTTTAATAAATGGAAACCTGAGGGCCTGGAAGTTGTGGATTATACACAATGAGCTGACCTTATGAAATGGCAATGATTTTATTTGAATCTACCGTGATCATGGTGAGATGCCATGGGGATAGTTTTGGGGCAGAGTGGGGGAACATGGTGCTCACAAGACAACTGAGAGTGTCCTTCATGCCAAAACGAGTCTTCTCTCAATGGTTCCCAGACCAGGGAATTTTGCCCCAAATGCTGAGGAACCCACCTGTCAAATGACTTCTTGCCAACTCCCATCCTCAGTCTCAAGTCTTCATCCCTCATAACTGACAAATTGGGCAGGTCTGCTGTTTATTTTTGCTTCTGGTCCTTTGGCCAGGCCACAAACTCCTGGATTTGTGAATACACAGTTCTGTTCCTATCCAGTGTCTCCCAACCAGAGAGTCACTGTAATTTTTGGTTTTGTTCCCATACTGCCTCCAAATATCATTAGTCATATCCTCCTTCCCATTTCTGCCTTGAATAGGCAGTCATTATGATGAAGCCAGGCTTGTTTCAGAATTCCATGAGAACCACAGTGTCAGGCCGTCACAACTCTGGAGCTGGAAATGGAAAAGGCCGTGATCTGGGGCTGGCTGGCACAGTCCTTGTGAGTCATTATGGAAACACTGTCCCCGGATGCTGCTGAGAGGGACTGGGTTACTGGTGAGTCCATCTGTCAGATGAGATCCTGACCCCCTGACACCTTAAAAAGTTTCATAATATGTGGGATGTTGGGCCTTCTGTCTGGTATCCTGGTTACATGAAAATTTGGGTTGTTTTATTCTATTTTTGGCTCTCTTGCAGTTTTCAATGTGCCAAAAACAAAATATATTTTTTCAGATTACAAAAATAATACATATTCATTGTACAGAAGTTGAAAAAGGCAGAAAAACATTCAGAAGAAAATTCTACCACCCAGATATATAGATTTGATTTTTTTTAATGTGTTGCCTTTCCTTTAGATAGCTAGTGCATATAGTGCTTTTGTAAGCTGTGGTTTTTTTTTAACTATAACAGTATAACTCACACAGTCCCCATTTTTTAAAGTATAAAATTAAATTATTTTTACCCTAAAGGAGACCTTATATAAGATATCTAGTCCAACACACTCTTTCTAAAAATGAGAAAACTGAAATCCCAAGAGGGTAAGTGACTTATTTGCCCAAGGCTCCCCAGCTCATAAGCCACAGACTCAGGAATGGAACGCTGTATTTTTGTCTCGGTATCCTACTGCCTCATGACCTCCCCATGTCCATACTCATCTGTCTGTGTTCATCTTCAGACAAGAGCTGAAAAGGCTCTGGCCTCTCTGTCCCTTGAACGGGAGGAGATGTATATGTGTTCCTGAATTACTAAATAGGAAATTTGTCCCTGCCTTAGATCTTGATTTAGGGAACTACCTACCTTCTTTCAATCTATTCCCTGTAGGAAAGTTTAAAATCTGAGGGGCAAAAGAGCTCTTTCCCATGCAAAATTATTTTGGGTTATCTTTTGGAAATTAAAAAATAAGAATAGTCATTACCAGCAACTTAACGACTTAACTAATATACCTGTCTTTAAACTCAATAATGGTTATTTAATAACACTTATGAAACTTTATAGTATGTATATTTTCCAGAATTGCAAATTCACCCCCTAGAAAGTAAGGAGGCTACATAGTATAGTATGCTATAGTATAGTGTGATGTGGGATATAATATAGTTAGTATTGTGCAGAGTAGAATAAAATGAGTGTGGACTTCAGAGTGAGGTGATCTTGGATTCAAATTCTGTTTCTGCACCTTCCTGGTTTGCAATCTTGGGCACTGAAACTCTTTGAGCTTTATTTCATCATCTGTAAAATAAATATAATAATAACAGTTATCCTAAGATCTATATCTATATGCAATAAACAAAATAATGCATTACCATTTTCTTTAGAAAATGGAAAATAAGAGGTGAGAGGTGAATTTCTGAATTGGGGAAGATAATAACCAAAAATGTAAGCCTTCCTAAATTGAAGAAGAGCCCTACCTAAAAATAGAGAAAACAAAAGATGAATAGGAATGACTTGAATATAAAAAGTAAGCATAACATAAAATAATGACAGAACTGAGATCAAACATGTTTGGCATGTCAATGAATGTAGAGTAGCTTAGGTTGCCCATATAAGAGATTTTCAGATTGAATTACAAAACCAAACCCAACTCTATGCTATACACAGAAAGGTTGAAAAGTAGAAGTAAAAGCAGGACTTTTGCTTCTGGTCCACGATGGAGTAGCAAGAACAGATTTAATCTCCCACCACAAACAGCTAGAAAACAACAAAATATTTTAAACAACTGCTTTCAGACATTGGACAACAGGCAGCATGGGAGGACTGTGACCCCTCAGAGAAGGGAAATAAATGAGGTGAGCCATACAATTGCCTCATTCTCTGCCTGGAGACAATTTCTGGACCACTGGCGCAGGGGAAAGACACAGGCAGAGCCAGGCAGCCTTGCTGAGTGGAGGAGATGGAGTTTACAGTTCAAGGACACTGTTGGGAAAACAGCCACTCATACATTTCCAGTTGGGGTGTAAATCGGTAAAAATCTTTATCGAGGCCAATTTAGCAATATCTAACAAACTTACTTTTTGAGTTGACAATCTCATGTTTGGGAATTTATCTTATAGATACAGTTGCCCAGGTGCAAAATGACATAGGTACAGTGTTGCAGCAGCATCGTAGCATTGTTGGTAATTAGAACAATATTGGAAAATGCAAATATCCATTAACAGGGAGCTGGCTAAACAAAGTATAATACATCCATACAATGGAATACTATGTATCAACAAGAAAAACGCCAAACTTGTTTCTGAATACATACAAAAATTTTAAATAAAATATTAGCACATCAAATCCATTAATGAATTAAAAATAATACATTACCCCCAACTAAGGGTAGGATTTGTCCTAATTAGGAGTAAAAAAAATCCTCTTGAGAAGCACAGAAAAAGCAGTTGACAAAATTTAATGTTTATTCCTGCCAAAACTGCTTAGCAAACTAAAACAGAAGGAAATTTTCATTACCTCGATTAAAGGTATGTGGTAGTTATTAGTACTGTTCACCAATATTTCTGGTTTTCCTCCTTTCAAGCACGATACATGGTACGAGAAAGATTGGCAATCCATTGTGAAAAACTGAATTGAGCTCCTATTTTGCACTGTAAAATTAATTTTAGATAAATTAAAGAACAACACAAATAAATAATTAGAAGAAAATTTGTAGAAAATGTTTATAACTTCTGAAGGTTTTCTTAAACAAGATCCATATAAAAATTATTAATAATTTGGCCACATAAAAATGTATTCTCTCTGTACCACAAAAGAAAGTGTTCAAAAATAAAAAATATAAGGGTGGCCTGAGGGAAAATATTTCAATACAAATACAGAAAAAGTATTACTATCTAAACCAACACTGTCCAATAGAACTTTCTGCAATGAGGGAACTGTTCATGCTCTGTGTTACCCAAAAGGACAGCCACTGGCCACATGTAGCTGTTGAACACTTGAGATGTGACCAGTTTGAGGAACTGAAGCCTTAGTTTTACTTAATTAAATTACTTTCAATTTAAATAGACAAATATGGCCAGTGGTGACTCATATTGGACAATGCAGATTTAAAAAATAGAAAAAACTCTTACAGAGAGAAATAAAAAGAGATAAACAGTAGACATACTAGCTTAGAATATGAACACACAAAGCATAGAAGAAGAAATACAAATGGCCAATAAACAGGTAAAAAGTACTCAATCTGTCTCAAAAAAACACAAATTTAAATGCAATAAGATACGTTTTGGGGGTAAAATTTTAGAATTTGTTAATATCCAGGGTTGGTGAAGGTGAGGGGAAATGGTTACTCTTTTCCACTGTTGGTAGGACTATATACTGACCCAGACTTTTTGTGAGCAATTTAGCAGTATCTATCAAAATTTTAAAATGTGCATAACCTTAATCTAGCAATTACTAACATTTTTTTGGAACTCAATAAAATAGTTCTAAAATTCATCTAAAATAGAAAGTCCATGTGAATAAACAAGAAACTTCTTGAAAAGGGAAAAACAATGTAGGAGGAAGCCCTTGCCCCACCAGATACCTCTTTCCTAGAAAAATGCTAAGTATGAACACTTAAATTAGGTATTCATTTAAAAAAAACAGACAAATTTTAGCTTTGATGATATTACAGCACAACTTGAACTCTCACACACTGCTGGACAGAGTACAAATTGGTACAACCACTTTGGAAAACCATTTGAAGTGTCTTCAAAAGCTGAACATTTAGGGGTCTACTCAACAGAAATGCATATATATTTACACCAAAAGACATACACAAGAGTGTTCAGCACAGCACAAGTCATAGAGCCTCAAATGGAAACTCCACACAGGTCCATCAGTAGTATCACGAGTTGATAAATTACAGCATATTCATACAATGAAAAATTCTGCAGCAATGAAAATGAATGAACTACTGGTACAGGCAATTGCAGAATAAATCTCACTAAATAAATGTTTAGTAAAACAAGCAAGACATAAGAATGCACTCCAAGTGATTCCATTTACTTAAGTGTCACAAACAAGCAAAATAATCAATGGGTATATACATATGTGTGTGTATATATACATATATATATATATATATATATATATATGTATATATACATGTACAATGGAATATTACTCAGCCATAAAAAGAATGAAATATTGCCATTTGCAGCAACATGGATAGACCTAGACAATATCATATTAAGTGAAGTAAGTCAACAGAGAAAGACAAATATATGATATCGCTTATATGTGGAATCTAAAAAATAATACAAATGAACCTATTCGCAAAACAGAAATAGACTTACAGGTATAGAAAACAAAGTTATGGTTACCAAAGGGGGAAGGTGGGGTAGCGATTAATTAGGAGTTTGGGAAGATTATGAGATTAACAGATACACACTACTATATATAAAATAGTTAAGCAAGAAGGATTTACTGTATAACACAGGGAACAATACCTTGTAATAACCTATAATGGAAAATACTCTGATATATATATATATGTATATATATATATATAAAACTGAATCCCTTTGCTGTATACCTGAAGTAACACAATATTGTAAATCAACTATACTTCAATTAAAAAAAAAAAAAGATATTGGTTACCTTTAAGGGAATGGAGCGTGACTGGGAGGCAGCCATCCCAACAGGTCTGTCCCTTTACAGTGTCTGGTCCCTTGTCTCTTCCAGAAGTGGGGCCAGTTTTCCACAGGTCCGTCTCCCACCAGGATGCTACATCAGAGGTAGAAGTTTATTTCTCCCTGGCTGACTTACTCCTGAGACCCATGCATTGAGAAACAGAAGTCTGATCTTTTCTGGCTTGATGCTTCCCTGCTTAATTTCACTTAGTGAGTCCGAATTGGAAACCCCAGCAATAAAACCATTATTTCGTCAAGTGATCACAACCCCGGATGGAGGTTTGTGCTGGTGTCTGACTAAATGAGTTAATGAATAACGTGTTTAGAACTGTGCCTGGCACATACTAAGCCCATATGTAGGTTTTGCTCTAATTATTATTATGCCTTCCATATCCAAATGTGACATTTATCTCCCTTTTCTCATCTCTAAGCAAAATAATCATATGCAGAACTTTAAGAAATCCCAATACACACCTAAGTTTTATAGTCTATTTCCTTTCTACATCCCATCTTTAAAAAATGTTCATTCTGATTATAAACATTTCAAAGGTACAAAAAAGTACAGAAAATAATATTACATACGTCCACAGAACCTCCACCACCTAGGTTTAACAGACGTTGGTATTTGGCTCTATTTGCTTCAGATCTTACTGGGTGTTTCTTTTAAAAATAAACAGGAAGAGCTAAGAGTCCCTCCCCTCAATTACTCTTTCCTCCCCTTTTCCTTCAAATCTCAGAGGGTTTTACTCTCCTGAAGTTAGCAGATGCCATCCCCACTTTGACTATAAATGCATTTATTAAACAATATAGAGTCCCAATTTAATATTTAAACTATTCATTGGAAGTTGAAATAATACACAGTCCTGATGATGAGCTTTCTCAAAATGTCTTTAATGAGCAAAGAAAAGGAACTCTTGAAACAAGAAAATGTCCATTGATAGGAGATTTGGTGAGATCAGGGGACACTGTTTACATGCAGGATAGTTTCTGCCTTGCACAGAAACTGCCTTCTGTATAAATAATTACTGGGACCACAGCCCATCTAAGCTGGTCTCAGAATTTTAAGTACTAGCATCATCGACCACAGTGGCCCACAACACATGCTTCACAGAATGTCCAACAGCTGAATCAAGGTATCAGCTTCTGGGTTACGGCAGTTATGGAGGCACCTGCTAGTGGCTACTGGCCTGCCTGCCTGAGGCCAGGGACAGCTGTGACCTGCAGGTGAGGCCCCTCTGGTTACCCAAACCCCTTCATACCCTTCAGATAGCTGACCCTGGGCTCTTTTTGTGACCTACCAAGGAATTTGTAGCAGCTATGCTGACAGATGTCCCAGCACCTGTTGGGCTGAGGACTTGGCTGTCACACGTCACCTGACATTAGACATGATGAGCTGCCCTGGTCCTAAAGTTTCCTCTATAATGTGGATTCCCACCTCCCTGGAGGGGCGCCTTGCATGCCACCCTTACCCCCAGCCCCTCTAGAGTCTCCCCTGGGGTTTGTGAATGCCCTGGCAGCAGCACAGCATCCATTCATTATGGAATTATATTATCCATTATATTATCATTATATTATATAAAGATTTTATTATCCATCCTTAGACAAGCGTTTCTAGGGAGCTCTGTGTGCAAACCCTGCAGTAGTTGCTGTAGGGATGACATGGACTCTGCTTTCCAGGAGACGGGCAACAACGGGAACAGGAACTTCGAGCACACAGGAATGCAGACATGCTGAAGGAATTCAGACAAGGGAAGACATACCATCAGAGCTCTCACAACTCCACTTTGGAGGAGTCCCTTGATGAACTTGTTCTGCTATCCACCAACCCCTGTCAGTCACAGCTACCAAGAAGATGAAATATGGGTGTCCCAACATCTCTGGAGGGCCCTGCAGAACACTCACATTCATGACCTGGCAGGTGGGCTCTCCCTTCCCGCACTTTCTCAGCTGTGCCATCTATCAGGCTGCCCGGGGCGGGGGCGTGGTCTTGGTTCTTAGCTACCCTAGGATTCTAGGCATTTTCTGCTGCTTCTCACTGTCCCATAAAAACTTACCTTTCCTGGATGTCTTCGTATTAAGGCTTTACTGTTTTCTTTGTTGGTACTTTTATTGGTAACAGAATAGTTGGCATAATAAAATGTGTTACTATAAGAATTTTAGAGCTAAAAGTGCCATTTAGTTCTAGAATTATTAATCAAATTTCTGAGTGGGTAGGCTTCTGAAGGCCCAGGAATTAACCGAAACTTAACACAATACTATGTGTGCATTTTTTCAGGGGGAAAGGCCCAAAGCTTTCATCAGGTTCTTAAAGTTTCCTTGACCTAAAATAATAGTAATTATAAATCAATAAATGTTAAGAAGCATTGATCTATTGCACTGCATTCATTGATCTATATTACATTCAACCAGTGTAGACAGAATGTATCAGTCATCTGCAACAGCCAGTAACAAAGCAGACATAGCCCTACCCTCGTGTAGCTAAGAATCTTATACGTTGGAACAATAAACAAGTAAACACACACAATTAATTATAAATAGTAATGAGTGCTGTGAGGGAAACAGAGTGAAATGATAGAGGATAATGGGGACCTGCTTAGAAGTGCAGTGAGGTTAATACTGTCCACTGGGGTTTAAACTGAGACCTAAAGGATGTTTAGGAGTCAGCCCTAAACAGATAGGAGAAAAGCATTCTAGTCAAAGAGAACAGCAAGTGTGAAGATTTTGCAGAAGGAAAGAGACTTGAGGGCTTGAGGACAGGGGTAATAGTGATGTTGGATGGGGTTGGAGAAAGAGGAATTATACAGTGGGTACCATGTAAGCAATGGTAACCAGGCTGAGTTTTTACAAGGTGCAATGAAAGCCACATCAGGGGATTAGGCAGGGGAGTGACATGATAGCGCTCAGGTTTGAGGAATGTCCCATGGCTGCCTGGGAAGAATAGGCTGTAAGAGAGGCAAGAGCTGGTAGACAACTTTTCAGATGCCTGGAGAGATGGAAGAGTGTAGAATTAGGATATGTTTTAGAGGCAAAGCTGATGAGATTTGATGATGGGTTGGAGGAGGGGGAGAAAAAGGGAGGAGTCAGAATGATGGTCACTTGTTTGGGTTGAGCCACTTGCTGGATGGTGATGTTTCCCAAGATGGGGAAGCCTGGGTCAGGATGTGTTGAGGGGTCAGTCAAGTCCAGTTTTCAACATATTAAGATTGAGAAGAGGTTGAGGTATAAAGCAGTTACCTGGGCAGTAGGAGAGCAAGCTTACCAAGGAAATGTAGTCAGATTGCCACAAGTGCTGGGTGCCCATTTGAGGTTTAAAAATCATGAACTAAATATCAGGTTGTGTCTACCCATGTTCAACTGCTTAGGGGTAGTGAGCAAAAAGTCAGGTGATGGGAATACCCTGGCAGTCCAGTAGTTAGGGCTCCACGCTTTCACTGCTGAGGGCACGGGTTCGATCCCTGGTCAGGAAACTAGGATCCTGCAAGCCATGTGGTGTGGCCAAAAAGATAAATAAATAAATAAAGCTGTTATAAACATTCATGTACAGGTTGTGTGAATATAAGTGTAAAAAAAAAAAGGCAGGTGATGACTTAATCATAAGTTAGGGTGTTGCCAGCTAATTGTAAAGAATGCAGAGAAGGGCTAGAGAATTGAAGCTATTTGTTTGCAGGAAGCAGCTATAGTGATGCAGTAGAGACTACAGTGGTTCCTCAAAATCCATTTTCCTCTTCTTCTTGGGAACATGGTTGGACTACATTCCCAGATTCCTCTGCAGTTAGATGTTACCATATGACTAATTCCTGCCAATGGAATGAGAAGAGAAGATCTGAGGGCCACTTCTTAGCCTACCCATTAAAACCTTCCTCCTGTGCGTTTCCATGTTCTTGTCTCCATTCAGCTGACTGTTTTGGTGACCTCTAGGCAAACCTTAGCTATTGTTGCAGATGGCAGAATCATAGTCAGCTCATGTGCCTGAGACCTGTAGAAAGCAGGACATCCTCCAGCCACACACATAGACACCTTACCCTGCTACCTGGATTGTTACCTGAGCAAGAAAATTTCTCTTATGCTGAGCCAGTACACATTTGGGTATATTTGTTACTAAAACGGTGCCTGCTCTAACAAGTAAAATAAGAGGTCATATTAGAGGAAGAAGAAAGGGTGGGGATTAATGGATCAGAGGACCACATGGGGGCCCATTTCCATCTGAAACCTCAATGAACTGAGTGGATTGCCTGGAAGAGCTAGGGCAGTGGTTCTCAACCAGGGCTGCACATTCAAATCACCTAAAGACTTCTAAAATCTTCAATATCCAGGCTGCACCTCAGGCCAATTAAATCAGAAGATCTGAGAGGAAAAGTGGGGCCCAGACATTTTTTAAAGCTTCCCAGTTGATTCCATTGTGCAGCCAGAATTGAGAACCACAAAACAAGGGTGAAAATCTAGATAATCTGATTCATGGATCTCTGTCCTATAAGGTTTTACATGCATTTTATGACCAATAGGTCACCTGGAGGAGCCTCACAGCTGGGAGTGGGACACTGCATCCCCACCTCAGAAGACACCAACCAGAGTGGAATGCAAATCTTTGGGGGATGCCAACTGGTTACAGAGAATGACCATGAACTAGTGCCCCCCTTCCCCACCCCAATATAGGTGACTCTCAGGGAGAAGGAGGGGGATTCCTGAACTGGATGCGATTCAAAATGAGAAATAACCCATTTTGCTGCCAGTTGGCTAAGATTTACATTATCTGCTATCAGAAGGAATTAAACAAATGATATATTTAGACACTGGATTACATAGCTTGGGAAATGTGGGCCTGCTTGAGTGCATTTTAATCATGAGCATTTTATTTTAAATCAGCCTCTGTTGTCAACTCTAGGACTCAGTGTAATGGTGGTGATTTCAGGTCCTGGTCCATCTGAGGGAGATGTGGCAACTGGTCCTCAAACCAGACTGGCCTACTTCATGGGCCTGATCCTTACTAGGGAGCTGCCTGAGTCCCTAACCCTGGTTAGCTAGCTTGCAGACATAATGTAGTGTAAATTTATCACTTTAGCTGGCAGGTGACTCAAGGGGTCTGTGTCCACATCTGACCCATCTTTATCTCTTTCGTAGACTTAACCACAATGCTTTTTGCTTAGAGTAGACACTCAAAACTACTAATAGATCAAGGGATAATAGTAACCATAACAGCAACAACAACAACAAGATGTTCTATTCAAATTTGTTCAATGACATTGCTCATATCTGAAGGCTCATATATATGCCCTTTTACTGTACATTGATTTGGCTCTATGTAATTTTAAAGAACAGTTTTAAATTGTCTATTTAATTTGACCATCCCTTGCCTCTTTTACATTCTGATGTTTTCTAAATTTTCTTTCATAATATATGTCATGTGCATTTTTATAAACAAAAAGGAATACTGAAAAAAATTTTAAAAAGTCCATGCTTTTGCCATCCTGATAACCTCTGTTGAAAAAAAATTTTTAAATAATGCATGCACATGTACATGGTTAGAACATTTAGAAAGTATGTGAGGGTATGAAATACCAAGAAAACTGCCTGTAACTCTCCCTACCCCCCTGCCCTCAGTCCCTTTCACCAAAGAAGCTACTGTTAAGAGTTTCATATTATTCTTTCCAGAAAGCAAAACATGCATATGCCAAGATGGAATTTTAAGTATATTCTTTTTTTGTAATTTATACAGAAAGAAGCCTATCATATACACTCTTCTATAACTTGCTTTTTTCAAGTGATGTATCTTAGAGACCATACCATATCAACATGTGTGGTTCTATCTCATTTTTTAACAGTAGCAGAATATTCTGTAGAATGACTTTGATATAGTTTATATAACATCTTTCTCCTGGATACTTTTCTTATTTTCAGATTCAGATTTATAAACAATGCTTCAACAAACATCCTACTTTGGCAAACTTTTGTGGGTAAATTTTTATTTGCTAAACTCAAAACGGTGTTTAAAATATTTTAAGGGGTAATTTATTATTTGAAATATAAAAACTGTACATTCAGGCTATTAGAGAGGTATATCCCTGAGTTTACTTATTTTATTGATACACACGGGGAAGGAAAAGAGCCCTTGCCTTTCTACACCAAGTTCTAGAGTCAACGTGAGCAGAGGCAAGCAAAAAGAAAGTTACACTTTACTTTTAGAGTCAACACTTCAGTGATATTTCTGTCCCTGGGTGAACAGAAATGGCCCAGGAACTTGTGAATACAAAGTACTTTTTCTCATCCTCAAGTTCACTCAAGGTGTTTGTCATTTGCTCAGAGCAAAGATGAGATCTGAGGCAAGAGAAGGCAGAGAAATGGCTCCCACAGGGCCTGTTACTTTCTGATACCCTGCCTGAGAGAGCCTGTGAGTGAACATTTTCAAACTGCTTCATATGGAGTACATTAAGTATAGAATATACACATCTATACAATTTCCTTCAAGACAAAGTGTTACATCCAGTCTTCCAGTTTCCCTTCTCAGAGACAGCTACTATTGTTACTTATGGAAACTTCCAGATTGTCTAGGAGAAGGGTTTCTCATCTTCAGCACTATTGATATTTTGTGCCAGATAGTTATATGTTGTTGGAGAGGAGGAGCTGTTCTGTGTACTGTAGGATGTTTAGCAGCATCCCCGGCCTCTACCCACTAGGTGCCCTGTCCAGTTGTCTCCAGATATTATCAGCTGTTCTTCCTATTGAAAACCACTGGTCTTGGGACACACACACACACACATACTGCATGTATGTGTGTGTGTGTATATATATCTATATTATCTATATCTATCTATTTATCTATCTATCTATCTATCTACCTATCTATCTATATATTCAGCTATGTATATATATGGTAGCGGAATAGTATTCGCTTGTATGGTTGTACCATAAATTATTTACCCAATCTCACTTTGATAAATATTTCTTTTTAAAATTATTTTGCTGCTCTAAGCAATTCTTCAATGAATATATGTAAGCATCGCTATGGGGGTAAATTCTTAGATGTGGAATTGCTGAGCCAAATGTACATGTATTTAAAATTGTGATAGATATTAACTAAATGGCCTTCCAAAGAGATTGTACCAATTTTCACTCCCAGTAACATGGTACAAGAGGGCCTGTTTCTATATACCCTTGCCAACTCAATGTGTTAACAAACCTTTTCATCTTTTTTAATCCAAAAGGTGAAAAAAAGGAGTCTTTCTTTAACCTCAGCTCTGCCACTGTGTTCAGTTCTAGAAGAGGTATTCTGAAGAGAAGTTGCTCAAAAAGCAACACTTTTATAGATCCAAAGACCAGGAAAGAGAATTCTGGTGAAGAATCTTGATGAAACTCTTCAGTTTTGTTTTGTTTTGTGTTGTTTTGGCATGCTGAATCTAATTTATCCAAACTCTTGGAAATTGCAAGTGATTCTCAAGGAGAGAACCCAGCCCCTTGAAACTGTGTGCTTAAATCACACAACGTGCTGAAGCATGATTTCTGGAAAGACTTTTTGCATTCCTGTAGATATATATATGATAAATATTTTGTTATCATTCTTCTGTGGTGCTAAGAGGTGCTGTCTGCTTTAATGTATGTGCAGAATTACAGATATACCTGATCAAATAAAGTCAAGACAAGAATCAAGCCTCATAAAAATCTTGCCTACAGCATGTACCAAAAAAAGTCAGTCGTGCCAAGACTATGCAGGCTAAGCAAACCCGGGGGTTGTGCAATTACCCGGCAAAGGTTGAAATTTCTGACAAAAACAGGGACCTCACTGAAAACGTTAGCATAAAAATGAAACCTCATTTTTTTTAAAAAACAGGTCATTTTGATACTTCGATAATGTGCACATTGAAAACCATGGCTTCTGACCTCCAGTATTTCCTTTCTCTGTAAAGCCCAGGATAAAATAGATTTTCCATTCTCAGATTTTCTGGGTTGGTCACTTTGACTCTAACTTAAACCAAGTTTTCAAGGGGTTGCGTCAGACCAGAAAGTTCCACATTTTGCCATTGCCTGATTGAAAACAAAGATACATTCTGTCACTCAGGGACCAGTTATTGGAAGCCTACTATGTATCAGGTCCTCAGCTAGACTCTGGCAAAGGCACTAATGAGTAAGATGCCATGTCTGATGGCCAGATCTCATATTAAAAAAGATCATCTGGGAAGAGAGGCTGGGAACCAGGGGTGTGGAGAAGTCTGCCTGTGTGTGCAGAGGCCCCCAGGACCCACCAGCAGGAGCTCTCAGGGTTTATCAGAGTCCAGAGGGCTGAAATTTACTGACCAGTGCAAATGGCTCAGGCTACTCTTAGAAAAGCTATTGAGGTCTGTGATCTGATCACCCCCCATTCATCCCATTGGAGCAGGAGGGATCTCCTGCCCTAAAAAACACGAGATGGCCAAACACATGACATCCAGCAGTGGACAGATGAGACTGGCAGCAGATTATGAGTCACATGTGCTCACAGCCTGAGGGAGGAGGAGACTGAATGCTGTGCAGGGCCACACTGGGCTTGCACTCAGGAGCAGAGTGAACCAGCAAGAGCTGGGCGAGAAATGCTCTCTAGTAACAGGAGGGTGAGATGCCCACTGGTTCCTGCAGGAGAATGTGATTTGCTTGTTTGAATAATTGTGTGGGCTGGCAGGGACATGAAACCTATGAGGTTTAGAACTGGGTGGGGTCTGGCTGGCCTGGCTGGTCTGGCTGATAGGGTCACCAGCTGGTTAGGGGCCATGCATGTCTGGTGAGAACAGGGAACTCATGGTTAGGACTCTGCAGCCCTGTGAGGGTCAAAGATGTCAAGGCAGAACATGGAATTTCAGGCTTTACAATATAGTCTGTTAGGTTTCTTACTGATAATTTTCCTTCTGTGTCTCTTTTCCATTAGGAGCCCAGGGTTAGCCTTGAGGGTAGGAACAAAATTTCTCCACTCACAATCTAAATACAAGCATACAATCAACACTTGCCACTCAATTGTTGTGATGTCTGTAACTGAGCAGGACCCTATGGGATCTTTCCAGAACAGACCCCCTCCCAAGTCCTCTGCCTGCCTTTTGTCTGTAGAAAAACTTTATAGTCAAAGAATAAATTTAATCAGAGAAGTGAGAAAATGCATAAAGAAAGGAAAACAGTCAAGCAAAACAAAATAATGATAGTTTGGCCGTTAAATAAAGTCAAGGAACTTTAGTTCCTCTTCAAGGGCTATAGAGAATATTCTGAGTCATGTCCTTTGAGCTATTTTGCAGATACTGAAATGCCCAACAGGTGGAAGAAGTTAACTGTATGCTGCCCACAAGCATGTAGACCCCAGACCAGTTGAAACCAGAAGGTTGATGATGTTGACTCCTGATTACCTCACCACCAACCAATCAGAAGAATGTCCACGAGCTGATCACACACCCCACAACCCCCCTCCCTTACCCTGTCTTTAGAAACCATTACCTGAAAGCCTTCAGGGAGTTTGGGCCTTTTGAGCACTAGCTGCCTGGACTCCTTGTTTGGCACCTGCAATAAACGCTGCACTTTCCTTCACCACAACCTGGTGTCAGTAGATTGTCTTTACTGTGTCCAGGCAAGTGGACCCAAGTTTGGTTTGGTAACAATGTCTATTTTCTTATTTTCTCTCTGGCACATAGGTCCCCTTCTAATAATAGCTCAATTTGTGGGGAACTACTCGACCCACTCTCAGCCCATGTGTTCCTGGGTTTTTGGTGAATTCAATTCCCCTTCCAGGATTCTAGTGGCAGGTAATGACCCAGATGTGACCCATCAGAGCATTCTATCACCCTGGTCACAGTGATTGGTTCAGAAAGAGATGTGTTAGCCAGGCCAGGCTTAACTCTGGGACTTTGATTAATAGAAATTTAAAGAAAGCTCTTTCTCAGTGGAAACAGTCTTAATCTGTTTGGCCTGCTATAACAGAATGCCATAGACTGAGTGGTGTATAAACAACAGAAATTTATTTCTCATAGTTCTGGAGGCTGGAAAGTCCAGGGTCGAGGTGCTGGCAGATTAGGTGTCTGGTGAGAGCCTGCTTCCTGGTTCATAGATGGCCTTCTTGCTTTGTCCTCACATGGCAGAAGGGGAAAGGGAACTCTCTGGGTCTATTTTATAAGGGCACTAATCCCAACCTGAGGCCTCCACTCTCATGACCTAATCACCTCCCAAAGGCCCCACCTCCTAATACCATTACATTGGGGATTAGGTTTCAACATATGAATTTGGGGCACAGAACAGGGTAAATGGGAGAGAGGGAGAGAGGGAGGGAAAGAGAGGGAGAGAGAGAGAGAGAAAGAGAGAGAGAGAGAGAGAGACACGGAGAGAGTGTTTTAGTTTCCAGTCCAGCAACGCTGGAATTAGAAATGGCACTGAATTTTCAGTCGAACAAGCCAGTAAATTCTCCTTATTTTTGGTTTAAGTTGGTTTGACTTGGGTTCCTGTTACTTACGCTAAAAAACTGCTGACTAATAGACTGACAGACAGTTGCCTCACTTGTCCCTTTTGAATGTGAAGGGAGCAATGTACTAACATGCTGGTGATTTAATCTGTTGTTTTTTCATTGTTTTCCCACTTAGATAACAACACCACAGCAACAGCCCTCCAATGGCTTAAAAACCATCCCGGGCCCCCCAACCTTGCTTCAGCCATACTTGCCTTCTTTCTATTCTTTGAATGAAATAAGCTCAGTCGCACCTTGGGGACATTGTCCTTCCCTCTGCCTGAGACACTCTTCCCCAGGTCTTCACCTGTCCAGCTCCTTTGCCACCCAGTTTAAATGTCACTGCCTCAGAGAAGCCTTCCCTGAACCCCTAGCTAAGATCTCCTCTCAATGGCTCTCTCATGGTCTTGTGTTATTTCATTATAGCCCTTATTGCCATCTGACATCTTCTTGTTTACATATATATTTTATTGTCTGTGTACCTGCATGACTACAAACTTCCTAAGAACATTGATCTTCTCTGTATTCCCCATGCTTAAGACAGTGCGTGGTACACAGTAAGGGCTCAGTAGAAGTTTGTGAAATCAATCAATGAACGGCCAAACATGTAACTACTATTTATGCATGCAGATTATGTAAGCACTTTATGTAGGTTACTCAGTCCGTAAAACAACCTTGAGGAAGGATTCCTATCATCCTACAGGTAGGAAGATAGAGGTTTGGAGAAGTTGAGCAACTTGCCCAAATTTACACACCTGGGAAATGGTAGAGGTGTGATTTAAACAAAAGACCACTGGACTCCAAAATTTGTAGTCTTATTTTTTTCAGTGACTCCCAGATTTGTTTCAAATGTCAACATTCTAAAATCCTAACAGATAAAAATCTTTGCTAGATCATAAGTAGCAATTTGGGAATGAGTTGTATAACGTGGTCATCACCAAGAAAACTGACCCTTCTCTCTCTATGAGATCTTAGGGACACATAGGCCCAAAATAGGTCTAAATGGACATCCTAATAGACAGGTGGAGCTTGGTAATGCCTGGGATGCATCTGGAAATAAATTATTGAGGGGGAACTAGGGCAATTCCAGGATTTAGAAGAAATATCTGTGACAACAATATATAGGCAAAGAGGACAGGAGAGCGATCATGATCTCATATGCAAGGGGTAGATGTGGGTGGGATATTGGGAGGGATATTGCTGTGAAATGCAGCTTCTCTTTGGATGGAATACAAAAAGTGAAAAGAAAATAAACTCAAGGTTGGGAGTTACTGTAATTGACATACGAATGTATTGTTGGTTGTGGAGAGGATCACAAAGTCAGAATAAACTCTGTGCAGAGGAAAAAAATATATAACAAAATGATAACATATCATAGAAATTGAAAGACTTATTTGAAGTTAGATTGTAAAAAACATCCAGCTGTCAAAGACTCGATTTCTTATATTTTTGAAGTTTGTTTAAACTTCATGTAGACTTTGACATGTAAGATTATAAATTGAGCAGAGGAAACGTCTTTTATCCTCTTCTTCGAGAACCTGAATTCATCCTTTTCATCATAAGGCATTCAAGAATAAAAGCCCATGACATAAGAGAAGTGAAAACAACATTTTTAATGCTTGAAAAAGATGTAATAGGCAGTATTAGAATTTATACGTGTGTTTCACTTTCTGGTGTTTAGGAATAGCCATAGACATGGCAGTCATAGATCCTATTGCTGTGTGTAATAAGTGGAAACATTGTTATATTCTGTGGGTTTTTTTCTCAATTCAGAACACATTGGCCACCTCAAAACATTCATACTTATAAGTATTTTCCCAATAGTTTTAATATTGCCCAATTTGAAGTTGAACTTACCATTGTAAAAATGCTTTATACCTGTTATTTAAACTCTACATGAGGAGGTTGTTATTGGGGAGTCGAGTAAATTATAGAATACTAAAATATTTTGTCACTTAAAAGTTTTTTTTATCTTGAAATACTTTCAGACTTACCAAAAGTGACATAGTGCAGAGAATTCATCCAGCTTCCTTGAATGTTATCTTACATAAAGATAGTACAATTATCAAAACCAGGAAATTAATAGTGACATAACACTATTAACTAAACTACAGACCTTATTCTCATTTCACCAGTTTTCTCACTAATGTCTCTTTTCTGTACCAGGATCCAATCCAGGATCCCATTTTGCATTTAGTTGTCACGTTTCTTGGTCTCCTCCAATCTGTGACAGTTCCTCTGTCTTTCCTTGTCTTTCATTATCTGGACACTTTCAATGAATACTTGTCAGTTATTTTGTAAAATGTCCCTCGATTTGTGTTTGTCTGAGGTTCTCTCATGATTAGATTCAGGTCATACATTTTGGGCAGGAATACCAGAGAAGGGACGTGCCTTTCTCGTTGCATCATACACATAGTGTGCATAATGTCGATAAACATTGTTGCTGGTGATACTAGCCTTGTTCACTTGGCTCAGGTGGTGTCTGCTGGGTTTCTCTATCATAAAGTTACTATTTTTCTCTTTGTAATTAATAAATATCTTGCAGGTAACTACTTTGAGACTATGTAAATGTCCTGTTCTCATAATTTTTTTCCCACCAATTTTTGCATCCACTGAACATTCTCGCCTACAAGAAGTTATTAACTGTGGTGTTTGCCTAATGGTGGTTTTATGTTCTCATTCTTCTACATTTTTTTTAAATGGGAATTCTCCTATAAGTAACATCTATACTTTCTCTCCTGTTAATTTATTCAGCCAATTATTTATTTGTATCAGTATGGGCTCATTTTATTCTATAGGTTATAATCCAACACTAGCATTATTTACTTTGTTGCTTCAATTGTTCCAGCTTTGGCCATTGGCAGCTCTTTCAGATTGGCTCCAATGTCCCTTTGACCTGCCCATCATTTTTTTGAGAACTTCCTTGCTTTCTGGCACCATAGGTTTATCTAGGTTTTTTCGTTTTGTTTTGTTTTTTGTTTGTTCGTTTTTCCTTCTCCAATCCTGAAATCAGCCATTTCTCCAAGGAGCCCTGGTTTCTTTTACTGGAAAATGTCATTTAGATCTGGGTGTTTGTCATGGAACTTGCAATAGAAAAGGAATGCACAAAAGGTCTCTTTCTTTCACATATACGTTCGTGATTTTAACTCTAAAGCACTTATTGTGTACAGTACAAAGTAGATTACGTCTTTAGCTTTAG
Source organism: Balaenoptera borealis (assembly GCF_965194805.1). NCBI lineage: Eukaryota > Metazoa > Chordata > Mammalia > Artiodactyla > Balaenopteridae > Balaenoptera > Balaenoptera borealis. The sequence continues at coordinate 134,740,010 of NC_138866.1, read as the reverse complement.
GTTTAATTTAAAATGCGGAATTTTGATTTTCTGAAATATTCGCAAGTCATTAGATCCTATGTCAGATTTACAAGTAAAATTTACAATCAGGTAACTTTATGAGCAAGATATTTCTCTTAAATATGGTATTTCTCAACAAGACACAAATCCTTACATAAAGTTAAATTTGGAGAATTTGCTAATTTGGAACACATTTAAAATCTTCAATTTTTAATTATTTATAGTTGTACAAGATTGAGACATCATGAAAAATATTACTTTGCCTGGTTCACACCATATTTAATAAATATCAACTTTGTGTAAGTGTGGGGACACAAGACTGAACATGGCATGACCCTTATCTTCAAGCAGCTCACAAACTGAAACCCCTGTGAGGCTCTTTTTATTTTCCCTCGTTCAAATAAACTTGCTTCCCCCTTCCCCCCGCCGTATGAATCTTTTTTTCTTTCTTTCTTTCTTTTTTTTTTTTTACTGTCCATCCCTCTCATTGTCATTCTGATATGTATTTATGTTTTTTCTCCAGCCCATATACCACAGCTTCAAAATTCTGCTTAAAATTCTCTTCCCACAGGAAGACTTCCCTATATTGTCCAGTCTCAACTAGTTCTTTTTCCAACCCCACGAGGCTAAGGATAATTTGTCCCACAGGCATGTCAAATTCAACATGAGCAGAATGGAACTCATCGTGCTCCCCTCATCCAGCTCCCTCAACCTCACATTCCTCCAGTGTTCCCCACTTAAATGATGCTGCTATTATCTACTCAGGAGCCTAAGCCAGAAACCTGGAGGCAGCTGAGACTCCTCTACCTTCCCTGACCCCATATTCAACGGTCAGCAAGCAGGTCAATTCTCCTTCTAGTTCCATGTTTTGCTTCTGCCCTCTCTTTACCATCAGGCAACTGTCTTCATTCAGGTCCTCCTTCTTCTTATCTCAGTTGCAATTTGTCTTAAATGGGTCCTCTGAAAAGCAGACCTCAAAACAAGGATTTTGGTGCAGGTGGTTTATTTGGGAGGTGATCCTGGGAAGGGCTCTGGGGGAGTGCGGAAGACTTGGGAAGTGAGGACAGACATCAAAACTGTGCTAATGAGTGGATCACCACTGAGGACCACTGGGGCCCAATCCACTGGGGCCCCTGAGAGACTTTGGGGTACATGCCTTAGAATTGTCTTCCTAAGGCGTGAGGAAGCTGGAGTCTTTATCTCCTGACCCAAGGAAGCCCTCTCTTGGGGCCAGAGCCTCAACAGAGACACAGGAAGCCATCAGCATGTGTGGGGAAAGTCTGTGGAGATGTCCAGGGATGGGAAGGGTGGGGGCTCTGCCAGCAGCGGCTATACCATCAGTGCATTCTAACTGGTTGTCCTGCCTCCAGTCTTGCTCTCTCCCACCCACCTCCAACTACTGCCCTCAGTGATCCTTCTAAAATGCCAAACAGATCTTGCTATTCACCTGCTTGAAATCTGTCAGTGCTTCCCTTTGCTTTCAGAAAGAGATCCAAATGGCCTGGCTTGATGGGCTAAGGCTCTGCACCGTTTTGCTCCTGACCACTCCCCAGCACTTGATCAGACCCCAGGCTCCAGGCACACTACTCTAGCTGTGGTTTTTCTCTTGAGCCACACTCATGGGGTCCGTGCACACAGCAGTCCCTCTGCCTAAAGGCTGCTCAGAAATATTTAACAAACATTTGATTGTCTACCACACGCCGGGCACTGTGCTAGATATGGCAGATCAAGTAAGGAATAAATCACATTTCTTGTCTTCAAGGGGCTCATTCACCAGAAGGAAGGAGACAGACATACAGAAATACACTTCAACTAAGCACTGTATTAGAGAAGGGTTCTTAGAGAAGATGCCTAATGGAGACTTGATGGATAAAAAGGGGCTTACCCTGCAGACATAGGAAGTAGCCTGGTGTGTGATTAAGATTCCTGAATGCGGACAGTGAGGTATCTGGCAGGAAGGGGTGAGAGTAAGGCTGGCTAATGGTCAGGGACCTCTGCCTCCTAAGGAGCTTGGGCTTTATTCTTCAGCTCAAGACATGAGAGGACCCCTTTTCATCCTTCTTTGGAGGCTTTTTAGATTCACTGTGGGGTTGCCTCATCTAAGAAGCCTACCCTAATTCTCTTTTCTTCTTAGATATTCATCTTCTGTGCTCTTCTAGTGCCCTTGGAAATCCATCTCTTGGTGGTTACCAGGCTGGCTTGTGTTTTAAGGTGTATGTCCCCCACCATGGCCTGCCAGCCCCTTTGAAGGAAGGGCTGCTCTTCCTTACCTCTATATCACAGTGCCTAGTACAATACGGAGCCTCTTCAGTTGAGACACACTTGGACACCTAAGTGCTTTAAGTGCTCTTCCAGAAAGAGTTGGAAGACTAACAGATGCTGCCCTTCAGAAGTTCCTTCCAAGCCAGTGGCACATGGTCTAGGCCCAGCTGAGTGCAGCAAGTTGCTGGAGACACTGGACTTCAGGTACATGTTTTTGAAACCATAGAGGCAATGATGATTTCCTAAAATTGGTTACTTTAATTACAAATAACAGTGATTATAGCTTGCTAATGGATTTTACAATAGCTGTGCTCTAAAATTCTTAAACTTACTTTTTTCCCCTCTCTTCTTTCCTCCCTTCCTCCCTCCCTTCCTTCCCTCCCTCCTTCCTTCCTTCTTTCCTTCCTTCCTTCCTTCCTTCCAACTCCCTGTAATTCTTAGACAAGGGCTTTGACTTGCAGGGGGTAGTGGGGAAAGAGGTGCTCTCTTAGGTGATGCAAACATTCTTCATTTCTGCTTTGGCTGGACTCAGAGCCAAGTTCTCTGCCTGGCTTTCTGGAGTGACCATCAGCATTTGAATGGGTAGGGGATGGGCAGTCTGAGCTGAGTCTTCTGTGCCCCAAGAGGGTCAGCTTCTGCCAAGGATGGGAGATGGGGTGAAGCAATGAGCATATGAAAACCTCTTTCAGAAAAGTCTGTTCTCATTGTTCCTCTTCTCCTTTCAGGGCAGGTGGGAATAAGGGAGCCATTGCTCATGGTCCTCCCACCTCACCTTTTCCTTTCTGAAGGAAAACTGTTCAACTCTTCTATTTTCTTGGAGCAGAGAAGCCAAATCCAGCTGGCTTTGCAGCTTCTGGCAGATTAAAAAGTGTGCATTTCCACATGACTTGCTGAGTTACACCAAATTCTAAAGTGTTTTTAAAAAAACCTCCCTGCTGCTGGCTCCTCTGAACGCTGACATTGTGGGGCTCTGAGCACAACTCCAGGTTAATTTTCCAGTGTCTGGTGTTTATGTGTCACTTTTGTGTTGGGTTCTCCCCAGTACATTGCCTTGTCCTTGAGGGAGGAAGCTTGTTAGTCTCCAGCTTCCTTTGTAACTTCCCAGTTCCTCTGCCCACAGCCTCTGCACATCTGCTCACCCACCCCAATCACTTTGTTTCAAAGTGCTGTGCGACTGAATTTCTCATCTTCAAATGAAAATAATTATTTGGCTTTGTATCCACTGCATAGGTACCTCTGGGTGCATAGATAGGCAGCGTGGCCGTAGAAACTCCAGAGGCAAGCAGCTTTCATGATGCAAAGACTACAAATGGCTCACCTCCTAACGACCTCCCTCGGCAAAAACCAATAGCCCCCAAACACATTTCCTTTGAACCGCTCTCAGAAAAGGCAGTATGCAGAGTGGTCAGGAGTTCAAGTGCTCAGTGCCCTCCTCCTAAGCTGTAACCTCAAAAGGTCACTTTAGCGCTCAAGCTTCCCTTTCCTCCTATGTAAAATGGGAATAGAAACTGAAGCTACTTTATGGGGATGTTGTAAGGATGATGAGATATCATATTGCAAACTATTCAGCACACAGTTTAGCGCTCAAGGCATACTAGCTGTGCCTATCAGTAACTAGCTATTACTAGTAGTCAAGATTAGTAGTTTGAGTCTCTCCCCGGACGTGGCGAGCTTGGCTGGGGTCGAAAGCCCGAAAGGGGTCGCCCGCCTTCCAGCCTTCCAGGCCCCTTTAAGTCCTACTGTCTGGGGGCAGGGGTCCGAGCCGCCTCGGCGCGCCAGGGGCCTGAGTCCCACTTGTGCTTGCTCAGTTGAGGGTGACCTGGTGGCCGCGCAGGCGAGGGCACAGGTGCGGTCCCAACCGCAATGTGGGTGTGGGCACGGGCGTGGCGAGCGGAGATCTGGGGCGCCAAGCTTGCCCCGAGGGCGGGGGTCTGGCAGCGGCTCCAAGAGCCCGGCAGGGGGTGTCTGGGCCCTCCCGAAGGACGCCGCCTGGCACCCGACTCCGGACGACTGACGGACTCGCCCCCCGAGCCCCGGCCCCGCCCCTGGGACCCCGCCCCCCGGCGCCCCGGGTTGGCTGGAGCCGGCGGCCGAGCGAGGCGATTTGCCACGCGCCCCGTCTCTGGAGCCGCTCCGAGCCCGGCCCCCGCGGCTGGTCAGGGAGGCAGCAGTGGGGGAGGCAGGGCTACAGGGCGCGACGCCGCCGGGCTGCCCCGCCCTAGGAGGCGCCCGGGTCCCCATTAAGTGACCAGTATTCCTTCCAGGAGAACACGGTCCTTCAGAGGGAAGCGAACTCCAGCCTGTAGCCCCGGCGCCAAACCGCCGTCATCTCCTTCCTGTGCCGGGTGATTCGTCTCCTCACCCACCAGAAAACATAGTCCGCCCCTCACGTCCTTGTGGGGTAGTGCTCGCTTCCAAACAGTGTGACTCTCTTTGCCCGCACCCTTGTCTTTCCCACTCCAAGTGCTCTAGGACCCACCAAGAGGATAAATCAGCTCTGTGAAGAAAACTTAAGGGAGAAGCCAGAGAGGGTGCGAAGGGAAGTAAAGGAAAAGGCGAGCTTGGCGGAGGGACACAGAGTACCGTCGAAATAGTGCGCACGCGCGCCGACAGGAACGAGTTCCGGTCTGGCCCGGGCCTCTCTCCTAAAAATAGCTCCGGTGTGGGGATCCGTGCGCTGATGTCCCGACGAGTCCCGGGCTGAAGGAGGCGGCTCCGGGCGGCGCGGAGCGCTGGTGGCGGGCCCCCGTTCCGGCTTGTGTGCGCCCGCCAGCTGCGCCGGAGAGACGGTGAGGGCCGCGGGCGGCAGGGCTCAGTCCGTGGGGCCAGAGGGGCGGCGTCTCGGCGAGGGGGCTGGGGGCGCCGGGGAGGGGGGCGACGCGGCCCTGGAGGGGCGCCTGCGGGGCTCCGGGGACAGCGGGACGGTGTGGTGTCCGGCTGGCAGAGAGCAGGGGTCGAGGCGCGCTGCGGCGGGGCGGGTGGGGTGCGGGGAGGCGGCGAGCGGTGGTCGCGTCGGGGTCGGAGACAAGGGGCAAGGCGCCTGCGGAGGTGGGGGCGGGGTGCCCCGAGGGCGGGCCCGAGGTCTGAAGGGGTGTCGCGGGCCGGTGGAGGGAGGGTCGGCCGCGCAGGCTCGGCGCGAGGAGCCTCCCAGGGCGCGCGCTGTGTTTGGGGCTGGGGGGCGGTGGTGGACGTCGCCTCCTTGAAAGTTGGAGTTCCCTGGGGGCCCGGAGCCTCTTTGTAGGGGAACGCCCGAGGGCTGTTTTCTTAATCTTCCAGTGTGAGGCCGGGGTCTCCCCGAAGCGGTTTACCGGGGGGTGCGGGGGGCGTTTTGCGCTGTTGTTGGACTCGAAGAAGTTCCCCCACTTCTGTTTGGGAGAAGGTTGGTCTAACGGAGTGGAACTCTGTGTGTGTGTGTGGATGTGTGTGTGGATGTGTGTGTGGATGTCAGCGGCCGGGTCGGTACTTGGGGTCAAGAGGTGGCCCGGGCTAGGGGTACCTGCGGGTGCGGACGCCCGACCGTGCGGGGAGACGTCGCGGGGAGGGAAGGGGCTACAGAGGGAACCGCTCGCTGCCCTCACCCAGGACGTCCATCTAAGTAGATCCCGGCTCGCAGGGAAGGTTTTGTGTGATAGGAACTTTGCCTTTTAGTTCGATTCCATCTGTCTTTGATCAGTGAGGATTTATTAGTAGGTGAGATAGTGCAAACAAGTTTGGAAAAGATGAGCATTTCTGAATTAGAAAAACAAGGGTTTTTTGTGTTGTTATTTTGTTTTTTTGGTTTTTTTCGCTTTAAAGTGTAACTATAAAAATGTCCTCAGACCTGATGACTGATTACTGAGATAAGAAACGAGCCTTCTGTCATGATCCAGTAGGGAACCATGTGTAGATTGAAGACTAGCAGCACCGTGTTAACCTGCATTCTATTTTACAATGAGATTGTGATTCCAGTAAGTGTGCTTTTAGAAAGGCCTGCTGTGGTGTGTTGAGAGTGTGTGTATTTTAAAACAAATACTGTCTAAACATTTTCAAGTTTTAGCACAGTATGTTTGCATTGTGTCTTGTATCTATTACTATATGGAGAGAAGGTTCTCTAAAACTGTAATTAGGTGTACATTACAGAAGAGCACTTTTCCTTTAAGAATCCAGCTGTGTTGTTTTGGCATCTGCCAAGTACTCCAGTTGTCAGTTTTAAAATCTGTTACCTTGGCAGTACTTGTACAGTCTGTGGAAAAGTTAAACAAAATAGCTTAAAGATTTTTTCTGCAAACACAAAAACGGCATTTATTTTAATAGTGTGAATTTAGGAAATGAGGATAAAATAACTATATTGTGTTATTATGGCTTTTGTATATACGTCTTTTGGTTTGGGGTGTTTTTTGTTTTTGTTTTTTTGGTTTAGTTTTGGAAGGCTCAGTCTTTACTCATTTCTTTTCCTGTGAATGGCAACTTTTGTTTTAAGAAAAAAGTCAAACGTGTTTTCACTAACGTGGAAGACAATTTTAGTTAGACTTTATATCAAACATAGTGAACACATGTTATATAAAACATTAAGATTAGTTCTATATGATGATGCACTAACTGATTCTGGAATCACTTCTAATTCTCAGTGAGCGTTGTAGTAAAAAGTTGTGACAATGGTGTTAAAATGAAAATACTCTGAAGAACTAAAACTAGTGATTTAAATACTTTGCAGACACAGGCTTTAATATTTCTGTTGGAAAAGTGCTTCCAATAGAAACTTATTTACTAAAGCCGTCAACGATTGTGAGATGGTAGTGACCTCTCTAAACACAGGTTTTTCATTTAATTCACACTGTTGTTATATATGAAACTATGGTTTTATTCATACTGGAGCAAAGATGATAAAATCATGTTAACTCCTTAAATTGCTTCCCAGCAAAAGTCCAATAAAATTGTTTAGGGCAATGAGTGAATGAGTGGTGGGGAGTGCTCAGTAGAAGGAAGCTCTTTGGGGCTCAGAAATAATAATTGTAAAGTCACCATGCTGAATTAGGGTTTGAGTATAATCTTCTATATTGTTAGAGTTTTTATGTTTCCTTAATGGGTATGTTTGACAGAGATTATTTTGTAAATGCAACTGGAAATAATCTTTTAAAGATGAGTTGTTTTGAATGGTGATGTTTTATTTTTCAAGGCAGTTGCATTATTCTTTGTATTTTACATTAAGAATGCAGTGCAGGTTAATATTAATTTTATTAATATTCAAGCAGTAGCAGTGTCATCACTCATTAATTTTTTGGTTACCAGGAGAAATATCTAAGTGTATTCTGAGAGTGGTTAAGTAATTGTGGAAATGTTTATTAGAACGTGATTTTGAAGTTTGAAATATTTTAATAAAATCTTTTTAGTAGATTTGTTTTCCGATTTAGGAGGGGGAAGCCATAAGTAAATTTGTTACTGGGAAGTGGCATGCTTATCAGTGTGGTTTTGGGAAGCCACTTTTTTTTCCTCCCTTTGCTGCTTTTATAAAGTCTGGCAAGAGGAATTTAGAGTAACACACAATGATGATGGTCCTAGATTTTCTTTGGGCATTTCTAATTTTATATATTCTGTCTTGTAATCAGACTATGCACCTATTTTTTGTTTGTTTGTTTTGGAAGATATACTAATGGTACATATGAATGTTACAAAGTCTATCTGAAGTTTTCTTTTATCAGCGATGGGGCAATGAAAATACTGCTTTGTGGACTGAAAATGATCAGCATTGCCTTTTTCTAGATTAGAAAGAAAATTTCTGAACATTCTTAGTAAATTGAGAAGTGAGTGCTCTCTCAATGTTTGAAGTAATAAGAGAAGTGTAAATATGGAAAATCAAATCTGTTTTCTAGTTAGATAACTTCCTGCATAGAACACTCTAACACATTATGCTGATTTGCAAGTCCTCATAAAGGAAGGCTGCTTGACTTTGTCATCAGATCTTGGTTCTGATCCCAGCTCTACCACTGACAAAGTTATGAGATGTTTTCTGTAAAATGGGAAGGAATTACACCACCTGCCCCATAGAATTGTTAGAATTAAATGAAATAATGGTGTGATAGTTCCTAGGGCGTTCCCTGAGACTTGATGTACAAAAATGCATATTGCCTCGTCTCCCTTCATCTCTTCCTGCATACATCCCTTCCTTCTTATGTAGATTGTGTAGGTACTCTGCCCAATACCTGTACCTTTAATGTTTGTTACCAAAAGGACTTCGTGTAATGTATAAATACAGGAGAATGCTCATATATTTGTTTGGGATAAAATATCCCAGCATCTTAAATTCATTGTCAGATTAAACATAAAATGTTTAGTTGGCTGATATGCAATCATTGTTGGATTCTAACTTCCATGATCTCTCTACATTAAAAAAAAAAAAAAGTGAAATATAAGCATTTTTCCTACTTTTCACTGAAACATGTCTTTTAGGAATTATCTGTGGGAGTTATCTTTAAGATATGATATTTAAAATTTGAAATTACAAAAATATTTTTATAACATACCTGGAATAGGTATATCTAAAAAATAGGTTTTCTTTAGTTGGTAATTTTAATTTTTTATTCTTTTTACTTGCTTGGTGGAACTAAATTATTTTATTTAGGTGTGCTTTATCTGTGTATGGTTTATCTGTGTACTCTATGATAAATGGATCCTGTGTCCAGTTTATTATAATTGAAAGTATAAGCTCATTTGTTAATAAGACTCATGCATGGCACGGGATATGTGTTGGCACATATTTAATAAATACTATATTATTTATATAGGTATATGTTATTTACTAATTTTAATATTTTTGTATTTACTAAATTGATATTTACTGAACTTAGTATTTTATCTAATATTGAATCATCTCAATAATCACTCAAGATGAAATCGTAAGCATATGAGTTAAGAAAATTAGCTGGTTTATGAAGTGGAATACCAGATTTTTGAACATTGGTGTATGACAGCAGATAATTTACTTCTTCAGTTTAATACCTGTTGATGCTGAAAGCCAGAGGAATTGTTAACATGGGTGAAAAACAGACACTAGCTGATCAGACTTCTAATAACTATCAACCAAGGCACATCTTTTTATGGTTGTCTTGAATTGATACTAATTTTATTTTCTTCCTTATACAAAAATGTAAACTTTAATTTATGAACTTAAATTCAGCCATCAATAAAGTTACATTGTTATATGTTTTGAGAAATGTTTTGGTAGTGGGTGGTAAATTTATACTGCATGAGCTGGACCTTTTCACCAGGTTATTTTTGTTGCCAGCAGCATGCATGTGGAGCTTGACTTGGATTAGTTTGAGGTATGATTTGTGACCCTTGGAACAAAAGAATACTCTCCATTTAACCTGGTAAGATAACTTGTAGCCGTTGGCTTATTAAAACAAGGTGCTCTTGCATTGACTAACATTGTATTTGCTTGTCTCATTTTTTATCTCCACCCCTAGCAATCCATCTTTTACATAGAGATTAGAATTACATTTCTAAAATTCAGATCTAAATTGCATTCTTCTTTTAAAAAAAACTTTGAAGGCATGTAAAATCAGTAAACAGGCAGTAATTTAAAAGATAAGAGGTTGATCTCTAAAATCTGACTGCCTAAGTTTTAGAATACCCACTCTAGCACTTTTTCTTTGGCAAGTTCTCAGTCTTCATGAGGCTCAGTGTATAAAATGGTGATTATAATGTTATTTACTTTGTAGAGTTGTTGAGACGATTGAAGGAGATGTGTATTATCAAGCTTTTAGCACAGTCCTTGGTACCTAAAATGCAGTAATTTTTTCTCCTACTGTTACTATCATTACCGCTACTGCTGTTGCCATTATTAGTCACGGTTCACTTCATAGTATGATTCTATCCTATCTTTCTAGGCTCATTGTCAGCCACAACTCTTCAGTTTCTATGACCCAGTTAAGGCCAGCTATTTGCTCTTCCCTGAAAAGGCTATTATTTTCATGCTGATGTCTCCCACTTTTATTTTTCTAGCCCAGAATTTTCCTGAGTGTGATATCCCCTTGGAAATCTAGTTGGGATTTCAAACATCATGTTAGCCACGTGACTAAGATATAGCTATTTATTCCTTTCCCCCAATCTTCTTCCTCTCTCCTACCCTCAAACCCTGGTGTCTCTGCTGGCCCTCCCCATCTCAGTAAATGGCAGGACTCAAGCCAGAAACCTAAGATATCATTTCGGGTTCTCTTCTTTTCTCTCAGATCCAACCCATCCACACGTTATGTTGTACCTTCAGAATCTATCTTGAGCCAATCCACTGCTCTTAGCCTTCACTGCCTTCACCTCTTTATTTCAAGGCCTCATTATCTCTTGCATGAATTACTGCATTAGCCTCCTGACTGGGCTTCTTGTTTCTTTTCCTGTTCCTCACAAGTTCTTTATTCACACAGCAGCCCTAGGGACCATTTTAAGAGCCTCAGTCATGTCATTTTTCCTTAAAATCTTCCAGTGACTTCCCGTTTCTCTCGAATGGCCTGTATTCTTTTCCGTGACCTGAATGGCCCTGAATGATCTTTCTTCTTCTCATTGTTCTTCCCTTCATTCACTGGATGCTAGCCACTTGCGCCTCTCAGTGTTCTTTAAACTTTTTACTTCCTTTTTAGGGTCTTTTGCACTTTTTGTACTACCTGCTTGAGATGCTTTTCATAAGGCTCGCCTGGCCAAGCTCTTTGGAACTTAGCCCAGATCTCACTTTCTCACTCAGACCATCCTGTTTAATGTTGCAGTCCGTTAGTTACTCTGTCACACATTTTGTTTATTTTCTTTAAGACACTTAGTATAATTTGTACATATCTTGTTTAGTTATTGCTTAATTATGGTTTTTCTCCATTATCTGAATGTAATATATCTATATCTTCATTCATGTTTTTGCCAGGGATTGGAATGCTCACTTGCTCTTATTTATCCTTTAAGTTGTAGCTCAGATGTTATCTTGATACCGATTTTAATGTTTTTAGACAAAGTTTTCCTCCCTTGCTCTTGATGCACACACTATTTGTAGAGTAAAATCCATTATAGACTATTTAAAGTATTTATAATGGATGTCATTCTCTTCTGCTAGGCGGAGTTCCTCTGTCAAAGACTGTGTTGCTCTTTCTGTATGCTCAGTACCAACCAGTCTGTCATGCCACATATTAAATCTCCGTAAATGTTGAATTGAGTGGAAGTTGTCCTAATCAACTGAAATGACCAACACAAACCAGTTTTCCCAAATGAGACTTTAAAAATTATAAAAGTACTTTCCAGATTATAAAATACTAGTTTGTGCATTTCCTGTACATATTAATATATGTGTTCTGGGTCAAGGCAGGAATCTCAGAGCTATCGAGCCTAAGTATAATAGCATTTCCTGAAATTCCATTTTGTGAGAGCTTTTGTGGCCAGCATTAGGAACCTAAGAACTATTTGTAATGGTGAAGATGGTTCCACATTCTAAATACCTAAATTACAAATGAGCTTTTGGAACATAACCTGTTTGGAAGTTGGGGACTATTTTAGCAAAATGTTTATTTTGATGCTGAAGACCTTTTTCTTAATGGTGTTAAGCTTATTTTCACATGGATTATGAAGGGAAAGGGAGAAAAGAATCTGCAAGTTGAGATTTTGTTTTTCAGAAATGGCTCAGTTTTCCCAAAGTAAAGGTATTGTCAGAAGGTTGTTGTTGTTGTTGTTTTAATGTTTTGCTTTGGGAAAACCTTAGAGAAAAGTTACAAGACTAGTACAGTGAACTCATATACCTTGTCACCTAGATTCACCGATTGTTAATATATTTAGCATATTTGCCTTATGATTCTCTGTGTTTGCAGAGTGGCCCCAAACTCTGGAAACAGATATTATTATTTTATTTTATCTATAATTTGAAGCTCCTTGATTACATCTTCTCCAGTATGCGAAAGATTCAAGTTTATTCAGTTAAAGTCAGAGGCATATCATCTGAGGCAGAGCATCACAGATGCATACAAGGGATAGACTGGAAATGCTGCATTAATGTACTTTGCTAACAAGGAAACCACATATTAAATATATTAATCTCATTCAGCATATCATGTATTGTGCTATAATAGCAGGAATCCACTGTGTAGATCTTTTTCCTTCTCTTTTTCCTCTTTTTTTTTCTTCTCTCCTTTTTCTTCCTTTTCCTATTATAATTATTTTTATTGTTAACCATTTGAGAGTAGGTCTCACACATCATGATCCTTTACCCCAGGTGCTTTAGCAATATTAAGAATGAAGAGATATTCTTACATAACCACACAGTATGATGGATTCAGGAAATTTAATATTGATACAATAATTTACTATACAGTTCATGTTGAAATCTCCAGTTGTGCCAATAATATCCTTTAATAGTGTTTTTTTCTAATTCAGTGTTATTTATTGCATTTTAGTTGTCCTGTCTCCTTTAATTTGAGACAATCCTTCAGTGTTTTTTTTTTATCTGACATGAATAGTTTTGAAGAGTACAGGTCCTTTGTTTTGTAGGATGCAGGAATACCACATACGTGATGATATATCCTTCAGTGCATCACTATCAGGAGGCAATATAATGTCTGTTTGACCCATTGTTGTTGTTTACTTGAATCACTTAGTTAAGGTTTGAAAACTCCATATAAAAGTTTTCATTGTCCCCTTTGTTATTGTTGAATAATCTTTGGGGAGACCCTTTGAGACTGTGTAAATACTCTGTCTTCTCCCAGAATGTTCACATAATGGTTTTAGCATTTGTTGATGATTCTTGCCTGAATCAGTTATTACACAGCGGTTTCAAAGTGGTGTTTTTCTATTATTCCTTCTACATTTTTTGTTAGTCGACCTTCTATTCAATTGTAAATTAGAGCTTTTCCTTTTCATTGCTTATTTAATATCAATATGTTTATAGATTCTTTTTTTATGAAGTAGGTTATACTCTATCACCTGTCAGTGTTCATTTTTTAAAAATATTTATTTATTTATTTTTGGCTGCGTTGGGTCTTCGTTGCTGCACACGGGCTTCCTCTAGGTGCGGCGAGCAGGGGCTACTCTTCATTGTGGTGCACGTGGTTCTCATTGTGGTGTTTCTCTTGTTGCGGAGCACGGGCTCTAGGCGCACGGGCTGCCGTAGTTGTGGCTCGCGGGCTCTAGAGCGCAGGCTCAGTAGTTGTGGCGCATGGGCTTAGTTGCTCCGTAGCACGTGGGATCTTCCCGGACCAGGGGTCGAACCTGTGTCCCCTGCATTGGCAGGCAGATTCTTAACCACTGTGCCACCAGGGAAGTCCCCTGTCAGTATTCATTTTGATGTTCCAAATTAACTCAGATTTGGTCAGTGGGAGCTCCTTCAACTTAACTCATTGATTGTTTTGACATGTTTCTATCATTTTTGGAGCACTTCCTTACTTTGGGGACAGAAGATATTCTAGGCTCATCTTCTGCTTTTCCTGCAGCTGTCCTAGGATTGGCCATTTCTTCAGGGAGTCCTGGTTTCTTTCATTGGGTTAAGAGTATTTAGAAGTCAAGAACTGGGCAGTAGGTATGCTTGTTGATACTGGAATATCATTGTTTTAGAGCCTTTTCAGCTGACCAAGCTGAGAAATTTTGAGTTTATGTTAATTGCTCAAGCAGTAGATTGTAATTTTTCTTTACGTTCCTGGAACTCCTTAGCACAGAATCTTTTCTTTTGAAACTGTTAACAGTTTAAGTGACTAATTTGTCACGTAATTTTTCTGTTTTATTCTGTAATGGTTGGGTCTTGATTTCCAAAACTTATTTTAAGGTTCTTGGGAATAGGAGTCCTGTTTTATATCTCTTTGTATGTTCAGTGAATATGTTTCATAGTGCCTTGAGCATGATTGGTACCCATAGGTGGTTTATAATGTATAAATATAATAATGACTCAATATTATCTTTATTACTCTTATACCATAGTTAACTATTCTTGTGTTTTGTTGTAACATTTCAGGTAATTTTGTGGAAACTTTTAAGTGAATTGGTGATTCATTTGTTCTGTTTATACTAACTTTATTAACCTTGAAGTAATGAAACATCTAAAAGTTTTTCAACTTAAAAATTTTAAAAACCTAATTCTTGAGATTAAAGTATATAATTAAAGAACATCAAAACGACTAATCTTGACATTGCTGTTTTATAGTGTTTTGTTCTTTAGACCTTTCTGGGCTTCACTTTAATTATAGTGAGATGATATCTACATCCTTTTTAAGTCTAGGTTACATGCTTTATATATAATTAACGTTGACTTGTTTATGAAAGTGAAATTAAGTGCTACAAAGTATAGTGGAAAGAATATTGTGCTACTGAGCCCAGGAGTCATTGGGTTCTAATTCTTCGTAAACATTGTGTTACTTTGGCAATTTCACAGTTTGGTTTTCATTATCTTATTCATTCAGTCCACAGGGCTAGGTGATGAGGAATAAGAGTGAAAAGGCATGGCTTTCACAGTCACGTGGGAGTATGGACACATATAGGTTTATAATTCACTTTGCTATGTGCTTGATGTGTATAGTGCAGAGTGCTACAGGAGCACATAGAAGGGGCAATTAACCCAGTTTCAGGGAAGCCAGGAAAATTTATTCCACTGGAAGTGACATTTTCAACTTAGGTTGAAGTCTAAATAGTGAATAGGACTTAGCCTTGTGAAGAGAGTAGATAGAGTTTACTAGACCTGTGTTAAGGGCAAGAGATACATTTAAGGACCTTGGGTTGCTTGGAGAAACTCAAAGAGTACACTATGGATGGATCAGGCAGTGCCAGAGAGATTAGACTGGAGAGATAAATGGGGACCAGATTATGAAGAGCCCTTAAGCTGTGTTAAGGAATTTGTACTTTATTTTAGGGAAAATCTAAGCATCTTAAGCCTGGAGAAAATTAATTTAAAAGGTGATACTGATTGCACTGTGTAGACTTCTTCAGAGAGAGTTACAACTGGTAGGCAGGGCTTCCCTGGTGGCGCAGTGGGTCAGAATCTGCCTGCCAATGCATGGGGCATGGGTTCAAGCCCTGGTCCGGGAAGATGCCACACGCTGTGGAGCAACTAAGCCCGTGCGCCACCACTACTGAGCCTGCTCTCTAGAGCCCGCGAGCCACAACTACTGAAGCCCGCATGCCTAGAGCCCGTGCCCCACAGCAAGGGGAGCCACCGCAATGAGAAGCTAGCGCACCACAACGAAGAGTAGCCTCCACTGTCTGCAACTAGAGAAAGCCCGCGTGCAGCATCAAAGACCCAACTCAGCCATAAATAAATAAATAAATAAATAAATAAATAAATAAATAAATAAATTTTAAAAACCCAAAAAACTGGTAGGCAGGGAGAATAATTAGGAGGATGTTACAACAAATTAGTTAAAAGGGGTTAAGGTGGCCTGGACTGTGGTAGTGGGATGAGGATTGAAGAAATAGTTGGATTTGAGGAGTTATATAGGAGGTAGAATGAAAGGACTCAGTGATGGAGGGCTTGTGGTAGGTGAAAGAGAAAGAGTTAAGGGTAATGATTAGGTTTATGGCTTGGGCAATTGAGGGAATGAATGGGTGGTTTACTGAAATAGGAAGCACAAGGGGAGGTTTAGGCTTTGGAGAAAGATGATGAATTTACTTGTGATAGAGTGCCTAGATGGATAAAGAGGGTATGGTCAGAGAGTGGGATGTATAACTTACTCTCAGAAGTGGAACAGTTCCTGTTAATGACGAGGCCTAAGGAGTTGCCCATGGAATGGGTGTTTGAAGAGGAGTGGAAGTGAAGGTATGTAGTGGTTGGGGAACAGAGGATTTATCTATTAAAAAAAGCCTAAGGGTATGCCTGCCCTAAGGCAGAGCACACTGTTTTAGATTATCTCAAGGTTTTCAGCATATAAAATGTTTCAGATACTGTAGTCTCAATAAGATTGTCTTAAGTTAAACAAGCAAACAAAAAAGCAAAAAAAAAAAAAATAACCCCGCAACAATAAATATTTTTTTCTAAACAAAGCAGGAGACTGTTTAATTGCTCCAGACTCATCTTGTGTTTTACCTTTCCCAATCCTGGAATCATCCTCTTTTCCGAAGAGCCCTGGCTCCTTTCGTTGGAGGATGGCATTTAGAAACCAAGATCTGGGTGCTAGGTGTGCTCATTGCTCCTGGGGTGTCATTGTTTCTAGGCCTTTTCAGCAGAGCTAAGAAATATGTGTGTATATACTAACCCACACATATATGTATGTGTGGGTTAGTATATGATTGTATACATGTACAGTCACTTCTACTATAACATGGCATGTGTGTTCCTGAAAATCAGTGTGCGATACAGAGTTGTATAATAAAGACCACGGGGTTCATGGCATCGATGGAGCCAGGAAAACAATACTCAGAAACTCTGTCAGTGACGCATTAAAGAGAAAAGATAGGAACCTAATAAACCTATTTAAAACAGCAGTCATGTGGTTAAACATGTTAAATGGTTAAGTATTACAGAAAGAGTAAATGTGGCTCTTTGCTCTGAAAAAGACATGAAGTTTGCTTGTGTAGGTGAGTTTTGGAAAGGTTGTGGCTTGTGAGTTATTGTGAAGTGGTGGATTGAAAGTTATCTGAAATCAAATGAAACACCACCAGATGTGGATGGATGTGGCTCATAACACATGCTGTTATGTTATGGACTGTGGTAGATCATTTTCATTTGAGTCAGTTCTCCCTTGGGTGCCTTGCAATTTATTCTTCATTTCTGCAATAATTTTTTTTTCTATTTCTTTTTTGAATTCAGTCAGCTTTTTAAGTTTCTCATTTTTGTTTTTAGTTTTTCAGTTTCTGTCTGATTCAAAGTGGTTTTCATATCCTCAAATGCTTGTTTGAATATGTTTAATCCAATTATTAATATATTAGGATAATGTATTAACAGAATATATTTAATTCTATTTGGAATACTGACTTACAGAGTTTTTGCTGCTTTGAGGTTGTTTTTGGTAGGAGGTTTTCCTCACATGATATGTCAAAATCTGTTTCCTGATTTTCTGGATTTCACTTTTCTTTTGTTCATTTTTGTGATATTGGGGGGTTTTACAGTATTCCTAGTTTAATGGTGCCCTCTTCTGTCGGTATAAAATAGTCCTGTTACTTCAGTAGTTCTTATTTGTTTGTTTTAATGGTTGGAGAGAAGGGTTGTGAGACTTCCAATTTTATGATTCTTTTTGGTCTTGCGGGACCTTAAATTTTCCCCTTTTTCTTTTTCCCTTTACCATCCAATTGCCAAAGGACACTCTTTCCTTCCTTTTGCCTGTCTTCTTCCAGAGGCCATGTGTTTCAAGGTTGTGCCCCCTTACATGGCGGCTAGTGCTTTAAATGGCACCTGTTCTTTAAATCACCAGAAGTTTGAACTTCCTTCCCTGTGCTCTGTATTCTGATCTGCCCATTTTCCCAGTAATTCCCCAGATTTAGGGTGGGTTAATATTTTTGGTGGTCCTTTCAAATGACCCTTAGGCCTGTTTGCTGGCACCAAGCCTTGTGGTGTGTGGGGGTGGAGTGACAGCTTGGGAGATCAGTCAAGTACTGGGATTTGGTGATTTTTCTGTTTCCACTCATAGAGAGCATTTTTTTTTTTTTTTTTTTTTGTCTTTAGGCTATGCTGAAAGCTTGGTTTTGTGTAGGATTTCCTTTTCCACCTTGTATTTTCATATGGTTTAGGGGGAATATTTTTAGTTAGATAATGCTACCACCATTGGCCTCACTAAAGTGTCTACTTTTGGGGGAGGGGGAGCAGGAATCTATTGACTTATGCTATCAATGCTACAAGGGTTTTAGTAAGAAAAGACATAGGTAGTCAACTTACACTGGTGAGCTAGAGATGTTAGAAAGTACCCTGTAGGAGATATAAACCAATTTAAATACTCTTGCTTCATTCTGCTAGCATGTAAATGCAGGTTCTAGGTTATTGCAAGAGTCTTAAGTGCTTTTTTTTGTAAAGAAGGTTATTAATTCAAATATTTATTTCTGTAATGTATATTGGAAATGCTTTGGTTTTATTTATAACATGAATGAGTTATAGGCCTATATTCAACCTAGCACTTCTTTGGTACTTCTTTATTCTAATGACAATCTAATATGTGAAGTTTTCAGAAAAGGTAACTTTTTTTTTTGGAATTTAAATCATTTTTAATAAAATTTTTTACACTTAGAGGTGGAGATGTAAATAATATATAAGAAATATAATGGTATATAAAGAATAATAAAACATTCACTTGTGGATCTACTACCTTACTGAAAAAATAAAACTACCAGTATTGTTGAAGTCCCCTGTGTGAACATTCACAGTCTTATTTCTATCTCTAACCCCAGGATTAAGAATTATTAAGAATTTGTGGTTATTATTCTCTTGGCCTATATTCTTAAGCAGGTTACTATTAGTACATGTAGCTAAAGTCCGTTTATTTTCCATGACCTCACATGCCATTGTATGACTACTTCACAGTTTATTTATCCATTCTACTTGTTTCCTGGTTCTGTTAGTAGGATAGTAGATTTTTTTTTTTTTAGAAAGGTAACTTCTAAACTTGGGAATTGATCTGATAGATGTTAACTTCTTTGAAAGTTAAACTACTTGTATCTCTTCTTTTTCCTTTTCTGCTCTTTTGGCTTTCTCAGTTTTATTTTATGATTGAACTGTTGTCCTTTGATTACAATAAATTGTAGGTGTCGTGTTATTTCTTGGCTGTGCACTTTTATGGTGTTCAATAAGATGGCACTGTATCTGTTGATTGTAGCTGAAGTTAATTGGTTCTGTCTTATATGCTTTATATCTATGTCTTTTTAACATGAGAAATTTAACATAAAGTTGGAGTTATGTGTGGAAGTTCTTTATGCTTGGTTTCTAGAATTTAGTTGCTTAAAATATTTATTACCTTTAAGCATTTCTTTCCCTAGAATTAACAAGTTTTTTTGTCAGTGTTTTATGTTGTTGGGGTAGAAATTGACTTGTTCCATTAGTCATTATACATTTCTTTTAAAAAATATAAACCAAAATTAAAAGGCATATTGACTTTAAACAGCAGAAATCTTTCATAATATAAATTAAAACCTTTGCTATTAATGATGTGTTTTTGGAATTCTCCACCTGGCTTTTTGATGGTGTTTAAAGGCAGTCAGTACCTATGCCCAGCTGTCTGTCTTTGGAACCTCATATATGGGCTTTCATTTCTTTTTTCGTAGCTTCCCGAAGTCTTAAGTAATGACTTGACAGGCTCTCTATACAATTTCTTTTTACTGCCCTACCCCTTTTCTTTCAGCTGGTAAATATGGTAGCCCCAAAGCAATGTCCATTGCTCTGCTCCCTTGCCCCTTCCTTTGGACTCTATTCCTTTTCTTTTCTCACTACTTTAACTATTGTTTCTGTATTGTTGATGCAGAAATATAAACACATTTAAGATATAGCTCTTTGCTTCTAGTAGGTAATGGTGTAGAAAGGGTAAAACCCCATTAATTACTATGCTACATTAATTACCAAGTGATGTGTAAATCTTAGACACAAGGCATGGATTAGGGAGTTCAGGAAAGGAAGAGTTCAGAAGTGACCAGGGAATGCTTCATGGAAGAATTGATATTTGAGCTGGATGTCAGGTTTTATTGTCAGAGGTGTAGAAAAGATATTTCACATAGAGAAATCATTTTGAGCAAAAGAACTAAAACAGAAAAGTGAGAGGTATGTATTGGACACAGTTTGGCTAGATTGGAGGGTGTTTCAGAAGTAGAAGATGGTAAAGTGGGAAAGAGAGCTTGAGACCAGATTGTAGAGCACGTTGGATGTTGAGCAGTTTGGACTTTGTTCTTCAGCTAAGGAAGAGCTGTTGAAAAGTCTTTTAAGCTTGGAAGTGACCAGGGCCGTCTTTAATATCCCCATATAACAAGATAACAAAGATGACATTATGTCCTTCCTTATTAATAAAGCTTGGTTCCGTAAAGAATAATGCTCAACAACACTTGTTTGAAAGGACAGTGCTAGCCTCATTCTTAATTTGATTGTTTGAAGGAAATTGGTGGGAATATATGCCTTTCAAGTAGAAGACATGAATAAAGATAGATTATTCTTTTCTCATTCTCCTCTGTATCTCACTTTTTTTTTTTTTAATTAATTAATTTATTTATTTATTTTTGGCTGTGTTGGGTCTTCGCTTCTGTGCGAGGGCTTTCTCTAGTTGTGGCAAGTGGGGGCCACTCTTCATCGCGGTGCGCGGGCCTCTCACTATCGCGGCCTCTCTTGTTGCGGAGCACAGGCTCCAGATGCGCAGGCTCAGTAGTTGTGGCTCACGGGCCCAGTCGCTCCGCGGCATGTGGGATCTTCCCAGACCAGGGCTCGAACCCGTGTCCCCTGCATTGGCAGGCGGATTCTCAACCACTGCGCCACCAGGGAAACCCTGTATCTCACTTCTTGATCTCCATTCCCAGGTCAGGCCAAATGTTGTGCTTTCCATAAAGAACTGATTCCTTCCAATTAGAAGAGTTTTCTTTTGAAATCCTGATAGTACTTTGTATCTGTCTTATTGTACTTACCATGTTTGACCTTATAATAAAGGGAGTAGGTGTATACACAGTGCATTAAAGCTTTTTATGCTTGTATCTTAGTTGTTCTTGCATTCTTTTCATGTAGATTCTCAGTAAATATATAGTAATCTATTAAGTTTCTGTCTTTCAAATGACCCTAGATTTTACATGAGGATTTGGGCTGAACTAAGGTTTTGGACTGAACTTAAAGTCTTTAATACTGCTGGTCTAGATCAGTAGTTCTAAACATTTTTTCTGCTGTGAAATACAGTAGATGAAATTTTGACACATGGACTCCCATGCATCTACTTAGCAGGGAAGTAAAATGTTACAGTGATTTATAATTGCCACAACTATCCTAGGATTTGTTGTCAGTGTAACAAGTAGTAGATGATGTATATAGTTCTTAGGGCAGTAGCTTTAACTCTTCCCAATTTTCTTCCACTTAAGAAGGCATACCAGAATGCAAGGAAAGGTAGTACTATGAGGATAATCTGAAACCCCCTCTCTCTATTTTAAGGTTCAAAACAGCACTTTAGAAGTATCAAATTATTTGCAATAAAAATCCCTAGTTATAGTATCCATCTTTCAGAATAACTTTAGGGTTGTTTGGATTTCTTCTTTTCCATTAGTGCAGATGTTTTTGTTGTTAACTATTTGTTTGTTTGAAATGGGTAGAATACTGTTTTGATGCGGATTAGACTGGTAGTCTGGATATTACTCCTGGATTCCATTTCATTTCTGTTAAGCTTTAGAGTTTGTGTTTCTAAAAAGACCTCTGAGGCCTCTTCCAGTTCAAAACTTTAGGAAGTTGCAGAATATCGCAAATATGGTGTTCAAGCTTTTTCTAGATTCTGGCCAACATCCTTATTAATATGGACATCTGTTTGACACACTTTGCCAGCTTACCAGACTTTAACCAAAGTGATGTATATTTGGCCATTTTTTATGTTAAGTGCCTAGTGTCACATTTTAAAGTGTGCTTGTTTTTGAACTTTTTTTTTTTTTGTGGACAAAATATACTTTTTGTTATTGGGGTGTAGGTGGTTGAGGACTGTAAAAATGATAGGTTCCAGTAACTATATGCCTGACAAGAAATACTAAGAGTGTTGTTAGCCCTTAGTTTGGGTTGAGGCGCGTAGAACAAATGGAACTTTAGCATTTGAGAAGTTACATCCTCCACTTGATGAATGATAGCATTATCAGAACATGTAATAAATATTAAATATCAGTGTGAACGCTGTCAGTATGGTTGCTGATTATAGATTAGGGGGTGATAAATTATTTGAGAAAATAAAATAGGAACTAGTAATTTACCTAAAATGCCTTATTGTGGCATAACCACTGGTATGCGTATCGTTACGGGGAAGATGTTAGATACCATAATGAAGTAGGATGATAGAAAAGAAAATGTGAAGGCACTCTAAGTTATTTTATTATAAGAGTAGAAGCTAAAAATAAACACATATACCCACACAGAAGCTTGTATACCAGTGTTCATAGCACCATTACTAATAATAGGCAAAAAATGGAAACAAATGTCCATCAGCTGATGAATGAATAAATAAAATGTGGTGTTTCCATACAGTAGAATATTATTTGGCAATAAAAAAGGATGAAGTATGAATGCATGCCACAACATGGATGGATCTTGAAAACATTGTTAAGTGAAATAAGCTAGTCATGGAAGATCATATATTATATGGTTCAATTTATATGAAATGTCCAGAATAGGCAATTCTATAGAGACATAAAGATGCCTCACTGCTTAGGGCTGGGGTGTGGGGTGGGAATAGGGAATGGGGAGTGACTGCTGATGGGTACAGGTTTCTTTTAAGGGTGATGAAAATGTTCTGGGATTAGTGCTGATGGCTGCACATTCCTGTGAATATAAAAAAATTCAGGTGTATACTTTAAATGGGTGAATTGTATGGCATGTGAATTATATCTCAGTAAAGCTATTTGCTTTTTTATTTTTTAAAAAAGAACTGAGGCTGTGTGAAGAGATGTTTTGGACCTAATGGGTACTTTGGGAGATATAGATGGAGGTGGAAGCGCATGGGGGAAAATAGGCATTTCTGGCATTAGTATACTATCACATTGTAACACCAATGCTACCCTCTCTGTTTGCTGGCTAAGAATGTGATAGGTTGTGTTTTAGTGGGCATTGTAAAAGAACCCAGCTTTTTAACCTTACCTCACACTGAGGCTGGAATTGTGCATTATTCCACTTGACAGGATTAGTCTTGCCTTTCTCTTATTTGTGTATTTTTTGTCATATTAAATTCAAATGTTTTCCTGTTTTCAAGGTAGCGCATAATTGTGTTCTGCCCATCTATCCATCCTACACCCTGCTTTGCTCTTTTTGTTCACACCTACTCACATTTGTGTCATCTTTTTACTTTCTGTAATTGGAACAGTCCCTAGTTTCATGTGTGCTTGAAATCACTTTCTTTCTTAAATGCTTGCTTCTATGAAATTAACTGACTTGAAGATATTGTTTCTTGTGGCTTAGTCTTTTTATATGTTTATAAATCTATTCTTTTAAGGCCTTAGTAGTATCGTTTTCAGTTCTAGAGTCATATTAAATGATTCCAAATATATTCCAAAACTTCTCATTTGGCTTTTGCTGTATGTAGTGTTTGCCTTTCTGATTTCTTCAACAGTGATGACTCTTTAATAGGAACGTTGCTAACCAATTGACTTCCAGTGGCAGTCTCCATTTGTTCCATTTGCCCCCTTTTCTGGGTTATTTCTTTACGAAGCTAGCACTTATTGAGCTCATACTGGAACTATGTGAAGTAATAGCGTAGCATATATGCTTATTTAATAACAACTATTTAATTAATTTAACAACTAAATTTATGAAGTATACAAACTATTACTACACTGTTTTACAGATGAGGAAACTAAAACTCAGAAGATAATGATTGTTCTTGATCTTAACTTTGTAAAGTCAGAAAAATCTTTTAACTACGTATGTATAGCTTCTCTATGTTGAGTATCTGCTTTCGTAATGTGTGATCTTTGTATGTATTTGGTGGTTGCTCAAAGTTTTACAAATTTATTCCTAAATGGAACCATAGAGTATGTACCTTTAATGTCTGGATTTTTTCCCTCACCAAAATGTTTTTGCAATTCATCCGTGTTTGTGTCTATCAGTATTTTGTTCCAGTTTACTGTTGCCTAGTGTTCCTTTATATGTTTGTACCACAATTTCTCCATTCACCTTTCATGGACATTTTGGTTGTTTCCAATTTGGAAATAAAATTTTCTCCCCCTCATTCTTGTGCTATTTTTGTCATCCATTTTATGATGCATGTTTTTATTTTTATACATTATTGCTACGTTTGCTTTAAAACCCATTATCTCTTTAAAAAGTAAAAGTAAGAAAATAAAAGGTAAACTCACATACTTACCATTTCTATTGGTCTTCCTTTCTGTAGAAATAGGTTTCTATCTGTTGTTTCTCAGAGCAGTTTTAGGTTTACAGAAAAACTGAACAGGAAGTACAGAGTTCCTATATACTCTCTTTCTCGCTCTCATCTCTCCCCCTTCCCTATTATTAACATTGCATTGGGATGGTACATTTGTTAGAGTTGATATTGATGCATTATTATTAATTAAGTCCATGGTTTACATTAGGGTTCATTCTGTTGACAGATTCTCAGCTTTTGTTTGTCTGAAAATGTTTTTATTTCTCCATCTGTGAAGGATATTTTTGCTTTATGTAGATTTCAGTTTACAGGTTGTTGTTTTTCCTTCTTAGCACTTTAAAGGCGTTATTCCTTTGCTTAAACTTGTTCGCATTACTTTCTGCAAGGAGTCTGTGGTAATTCTTACCTTTGTTCCTCTGTATGTAATGTGTCTTCCCCTCACTTTGGTTGCGTTTAAGATTTTCTTTATATTACTGGATTTCAGCAGTTTGATTGTTAATTATGTGCCTTGGTACAGTTTCTGTGTGCTTAACCTGTTTTTTGTTCCTTGAGTTTCTTGAGTATATGGGTTCAGTTTTCCTCAGATTTGGAAATTCTTTGGCCTTTGTTTCTTCAGATATTTTTTCTCTCTCTATCCTTCTGGGACTACAATTACACCATTTTTAGACTGCCCTTGATATTCTCACAGGTCCTTGATGCTCTGTTCTTTGTTTCTTTTTTTGCTTTCTATTTTCACATCTTCAATTTAGGGATCCTTTTTTCCTACACTGTCGAATCTGTTGCTTAAGTCTATCTAGTTTTTTATTTGAGATACTATATTTTTCATCTTTAGAAATTCATTTGATTCTTTTCAAAATAATTGTCATTTTTTCTGTTTTTCATTAAATCTTTTAATATATTTATAAAATTTTAAAGTTTATGTCTTTAAAGATATCATCATCTTGTTTCTGGATCTGTTTTTTTTTGTCAGAATTTTTTCCCCTGGTATAGCTTACACATTTTTCTGGTTTCTTACATTGAGTAAGTTTTGATTGACTCTTGGATGTTCATCATGATGTTGTCTGGGTTTTGTTGGTTTTTTCTTAACAGGCTTAAATTTTGTTTTGGCAGTGTATTCCATTTCTTATGAAAAAATAGTAGTAGTTTAGCACTACTGCTAAGGAGGTGATTCTGCTTCAACGTCTACTCACTGCGCCAGGTTTCAATGAGATTTTTCTCTCCTCTATTTGGAATTTGAACATCTCCAAATCTTATGTAATCTCTGGTAACTTTTGAGCCTACTGCTTCCTAGTTATTGTTCTTTGCCTGGCCTTGTAGAGTTTCACTTTACTAATGCTGCAGCTTTATATTCAGCAAAAAACTGTGTTGTCAAGTATTATAGCAATTAACCACGTGTGGCTTTTGAGAGCTTGAATTGTGGCTAGTTCAAATTTAAATATTCTGTAAGTATAAAACATACTGAATTTCAGAAACTTATGGAAAAAAAATGTAAAATATCTGTTTTTTAAATCAATTGTATTCTGAAATGATAACATTTTGAGCATTCCGGTTAAAGGAATTATGTTAAAATTAGTTTCATCTGCTTCATTTTACTTTTTTTTTTTTAATTTTACTTATTTTTTATTTTTGGCTGTGTTGGGTCTTCATTGCTGTGCATGGGCTTTCTCTCGTTGAGGCAGGTGGGGGCTACTCTTCATTATGGTGCGCGGGCTTCTCATTGTCGTGGCTTCTCTTGTTGCAGAGCACAGGCTCTAGAGCGCAGGCTCAGTAGTTGTGGCGCACAAGCTTAGTTGCTCTGAGGCATGTGGGATCTTCCTGGGCCAGGGATCAAACCCGTGTCCCCTGCATTGGCAGGCGGATTCTTAACCACTTTGCCACCAGGTAAACCCCATTTTACTTTTAAAATGTGATTATTAGAAAATTTTAAATTATATTTTGGGCTCATGTTATGTTTGTTTTGGATGGAGCTGCTGTAGAATCCTCTGTGCAAATTTCTGGTGCACTTTGTCTTCTTGAACTCTATCGTCTCTATTACTTTCCCACACAGTTTCCAGCTTCCTTAGCCTCCCTAAATTTCAGTTTCTGTCTCTTTTACTCACTTAGTCCACCATATTCTGCTTGGCTTCTCATTTCTGCACTGCTCTCCTGACTCTTCATTGTAGGGTTGCGGTCCCCAACCTTTTTGGCACCAGAGACCGGTTTTGTGGAAGACAATTTTTTGATGGGATGGGGGGGATGGTTCAGGTGGTAATGCAAGTGATGGGGAGTGGCAGATGAAGCTTCGCTCACTCACTCGCCCGCCTCTCACCTGCTCTGCGGCCTGGTTCCTAACAGGCTGCAGGCCAGTTGTGGTCCGTGGCCCCCAGGGTTGGGGACCCCTGTTGTAGGGGACACTTTCCGTTTTCTCAGGTGTTGCAGTGCTGAGCTCCTTGTTGTCCAGTGTTTTAAAATTATAGTTTTACATATATATGTGTGTGTGTGTGTGTGTGTGTGTGTGTGTATATATATATATATATATATATATATGATCAGTTTTCTCGTTGAGTTCACTGGGAGAGCATGATTGGTACTAGTTACCACATCATGGCTAGTAGCAAAAATCTTTTTAAGGCACGAGTAAGTTGATGACCACATATGAGAACATGAATTAAAAACACCATTTTTAAACCTCAGTTTTGATTACAAAATGAAATTCATCTTTGAGCAAATAAATACTTTGTATTGTGTTTATAGACTGTACTTTATGTTTTTGGGTTTTTTTTGCCTGCTTCATTTTTATCTTAATCTGGATTGATTTTTAAAGCTGTTTGTTTTCATATAGAAACCTATTTTCTTTGACACTACGTTATGCTCAAGGCAGAAACTTTGATAATTTCCAAACATAAAGCAGTAATTTTCTTCATAATTGTATCGATAATTTTAATCAAGATTTGAGGAGATACTTTTTAGGCCCTCAAGATTTGAAGCTAGGAATGTCAGTATGTCAGCAGCACTTTGGTTTCACTTTGCTTTCTAGTTTATTGGCATTCACTGATTAGGCACTTAAATAACCAGCTAATATGGCAAGAGATAGGAGTTAGGGAGCAAATTACTTATTTTAGGTCATTCAGGTCTTCAGTTATCAGCAGTTGTGCTGGGTTTCGTCTGTTTGCTTTATAAAGCATATTTGGGACATTTGAAGAAAGGAGTTTTGAACCTTGGTCATTTCATTTAACCCTTTTTTATTAATATGGAAAACTGGAAGATGACAATAACTTGTGCCATAGTATAAAATATGGTATTCAACATTTATCACTGAAATGGTAATGCCTTCAAAGGTCTAATTTGTTTCAGAGGACCTTTTTTAAAAGTTTTCTTTTTTTTTTTTAAATGATCTCTCCATGTGCTTTTTGTGATATTGTTTGTGTAATTTTTAGTTCTGGTAATTCTCATATAGGAGCTTAAAATGTATTTTTAAAGTTATAGAGGAATTATCACTGTTTATAATTTTTGTTCACAGCAGGCACCGACTTGTTATTTGTCAGGATGTCTTCATATATAGGTATTGATGTTCATTGTATATCTGAAGCTGCTCAAGTGTATCAGTCCTCTGAGACTGATATGCTTTGCTCTCTTTTGAGTCTGTTGCTATAGTATGCATTCATTTATTTCACTTATTAAATTTATTCAACAAAAGCATTAACTGAACTGTGGTTATGTATAGTTGTTAAAAGCATGCCTGGGTTCTAATCCTGGCTTTACCACTTTACTGGTTTAGCTCTGTGACCTTGGCTAGCTGCTTCTTAGTATTTCAGTTTCCTCTTGAGGATAATAGTGAGGTTATTGTTGGCTTTACATCACTTAATATATGTAAAGCAGTTAGGCTACTGATTAGCATATGATAAATTCTCAAATGTTATTGCTGCTGTTGCAGTTATTATTACTATTATTGTTATGTTAGGCCTTTCTTGGACACCTTTTCTCAAATTTTAATCCCCTCCCTATGACAGTACTTCCTTCCCTGCTTTATTTTTTTCTCATTAAGGACTTTCCACAAACCTGCTGTATACACATATATCCCTTATTCACTGTGTGCTGTAGGTCTCCCCCACTAGAATGTAAACTCCATAAAGTCAGGAATAGATATAGGGATTTATTCCTAGCACCTAGAGAAGTGTCGGGAGTATATTGGATACCCAGTAAATGTTTTCTGAATGGATAATGTTGAATTGTGTGCCAGGTATTGACTAGATACTGGGGATATAGAAATGAAAAAAGTACAAAAAAGTTCTTTCTCTTAAAAAGCATGTAGTATAATAGAAGAGACTCATACCTACAAAACTAACTATAGTTATTTTGCCCCATGTAAGTGATGGTGATGATGGTGGTAAAGGATACCTGAGGATGCCCTCACAGAAGGTGTCAATTGAACTGGACATTTGATCCAGATAAGGAAGGTTGTTTCCAGGTAGAGGTAAAATCTTGAACAAAATTACAGAGTTTGACAGTTTGGGCAATGGCTTGTAGTCCAGGTTAACAACAGTGTAGGTTAATTAGAAATAGAGGGAGCTAGGAAATTAGTTAGGACCAGGTTTGGGAAAGATAGCTGTTAGAGGTACAGGTTGTCTAGCTCTTACCTGGACAGAGTAATGGGATTTTGGATGTTCAGTATGTGAAATTTAATGATAACTGGCTGTAGCACTAACATTTTAGTTTTGGTTTTATTTTTTGAAGGTGAGAGTGTATTTCTTTATAGATTGTTATAAACGACCTATAAAAACTTGGTTTTTAGAATATTACCTTTTAGAAACTATTTGAGAACTGTGTACAAAACAAACTTGTCAATAACAGTTAATTTATAGAATTGAGGAATTAATATTTTTTGATATAAGAATATGTACCACGTGGATAATTATCAAATTTTTATTTAATCTGTTATTTACCGTGGGTCAAATTGCCAAACTTTAATTCCTACTGTGACACTGACACAAAGCTGGTGTCCAAATACATTTAAAAATAATTAGTTTTGTTTAGAATGAGAACACATGAAAAATAGTTTCAGTTTGAATTATTGGATTTTAGAAACTGGTAATGTATTGGTATTTGAGGAGATTGCTCTGTTCTGTATTTCGGTACAATTAGACTAAAAGCTGAAATTGGCTTTTTTTTTTTTTTTTTTTTTGATTTTTTTTTTTTTTTAATTTTTATTTATTTATTTATGGCTGTGTTGGGTCTTCGTTTCTGTGCGAGGGCTTTCTCCAGTTGTGGCAAGCGGGGGCCACTCTTCATCGCGGTGCGCGGGCCTCTCGCTATCGCGGCCTCTCTTGCTGCGGAGCACAGGCTCCAGACGCGCAGGCTCAGTAATTGTGGCCCACGGGCCCAGTCGCTCCGCGGCACGTGGGATCCTCCCAGACCAGGACTCGAACCCATGTCGCCTGCACTGGCAGGCAGACTCTCAACCACTGCGCCACCAGGGAAGCCCTGAAATTGGCTTTTTAAAGCAAGCTCCTTTTAACCTTGGTAAAAAAAAAGGGCTTATTTATGTATGTGTGTGTGTGTGTGTGTGTATGTGTGTTTTAAAGTTAAAGCTTTTAATGCTTAATTCGTTAATATAAAAAATATTTGGCAGACTGTGGCTCCACTCCCCCCCCCCCCCCCCCAGCTTCTAGAGGGGATATACATTTCAAATAGAAACAAAATTGTAGTATCACAATAATTAGTATTGCTGAACAAGATTCAAAAGACTGGTGTTTGTGTGGAGAAATTACCATTTTCATTTGATGAAGCAGATTTACTTGGGGATTGTCATAATTACCCAATCATGTAATTCTAAATTATTAGATTAGCGTCATAAATTGATCCTGGCCAGTCAGGGTGAGGAGAGGCTTTTACCATCTTCCTCTTTCTACCTAAGTGTATTGCTACTATTTCCAAGCAAAAGTGTAGCAGGACTGGATTATTCTTTATGCACTACTCCATTGGTTAGCATTTATTAGTGTTCCTTTATTAATGTGAATTATTGACATTAATCTGTTTTATATTTGTTTTTGGCATTTTTATGTTCATTTTAATTTCATTGTTCCCTTTAAAAGAGTGAAAGCTCTAAGTATACACATAGCATTTGAATATATACACATTTTATGGCAATGCAAGTCACTGACCCATTGACAGTTTTTTTTCTAAATGAGAACATAGTACAGTGAACATTTTCAGAATGTAACTATTTTATCAAAACGTAAATTCAGTAGGCTGTGTATACCAGTTAAATATAAAGTATATCATGTGATATAGAGGGTAGGAAAGTGGGACCTAGGACACCAATTTGTGAACCTTGGCGTGGATAGAATATTACTGAACGTTTAAGTAATACTTCCTGAAAAAAATGGATTAGTGACATTAGCAATGCCCAATTGGCTAACATTGTGTTTTTATTAGCCAAATTTTTAAAAATTCATTTTTCTATTGATCAGTAAGTATTAGTGGAACTGTCTGTTGATTGTTGAAATTTGTAGTAATGAAATTATATTTAATTTTGTTTTAGACTTCAGAATAATTACTAACCCATCTAATATTTTTTTCTTTATTAAAGAATTAGATTTTGTGAAAAAGTAACAAAGAAGAATTCTCTGCAAGGATCACATCTAAGTGCACTTTTTGCTGATACATCATTTCTGGTAAGACATTTTTCCTTTTTTCTATGTTATGAAGTAAATAAACACAATGGGATTTTTTTTTTTTTTTAAATAAGACTGCCTTGTGAGCTTGAATAACAGTCATTTTGGAGTTTATTTTGGGGATTAAGGTAGATTAATTAAGGAAATTCATAAAATCCTGTTGAATATACATATATACGTATGTGTATATATACACACACACACACAAAATATACATGATGTGGTATAGTGACAGTTTCTCATATAGTGGCACTGCTGAGATAATCCCATACTTTTACATCTTTTCCACTTCCATTTTCCATGTCCATTACATGTATTTGAAAATAAGGAAAAAAAATCTAAAGTCCATATTTACTGTGACAGTAAGTTGGAGGAAGAGAGGGTTTGAGGACGTGAGTTACATATTATGAGGAGAGATTTTCAAATGAAAGACAAAGTGGACAAATCTAGCCATATCTCTTGAAAGGTGGAAGGGTTGAAGAAAAAAATTAAGCAAATTTAAGAAATCTTTTTAAAATGTAGACTTTTTTTGTGACTTTGAATTTTTTGCCTTAAGTTGTAGGCCCATATTTGCAAAGCTCTGGAGTAGGCAATTTTGATTTAAAAACTTACATTGGCCTAGGCTAATGGTTCCAGTATGCTAGTAAGATGTGTAGTTCTCCTCAAAAAGCTTTCATAAGTGAAACTTCACTTGAATTCTACCTTCTATTCAAAATGGAAAAGAATTATATTAATACTAGGATATTTTAACATAATGTAATTTCAGAAAATGTTCGGGGATAGTTTTTGGTGTGTTTTATATAATATGTTAACCTTAACATTCTGAATGTTAGATACAGTTGATCAAGCCTGATGGTTATGTCAGTAAAAACTTGGGAAAGCTACTTACAATATTTGCTCTTGTTATTCTTGTTTTAAGAATACTTTTGCTGTTTAATGTTTAAATTTTTTCTTGAATTATTAAATGGTAGAAAGAACTTTTATGAGCTTACAAAATGAGTTTTTTGTTAAAATACTTTATTCCAATGTCAGTTTCTTATGCCCATATATTTTTCTTCTTAAACCTTGACTGCAGAACAGCCCATTTTATGATATCCTTCAGTTTGGGAAACTAGGGGAAAAGGTATTGTTTTTCCAATTGAAAAGTATCCTTCAGTTGAAAAGTTGTATATGTACAGGAAGGATGGGAATAATGAAGTTTAGTTCACATTTTAAAATATAAACCTTGGTTAGTCTTCTGTATATCTTTCAGTGTTTATTTGGTTTGTTTTCTTTTCTCATCTTTTTTACATTTCTCATATATATATATATATATATATATATATTGTTCACTAACTGCTCAATACTGAGTGATTTGAATTAAAGCAGAATAGGAATTTAGACATTCTCATTCCAGAGAATTTCCCCTATAATTTCCCTATAATTCTGTACCTTCTCTGAACCTCCGTGATGGCTGTGAGCATAACTTCAGTTGTTATATTTGGGTTATGTTTAAGCTTTAGGGTATCCTCTATGATACTTCTTTCACTGAGTTCTGAAGATATAAACAGTGTCTTATTCTTTATGGCAGGTTTTGCATGGTTCTGAGGACTGTGACTGAGTTAAGAGCTACTTGTTTTGGAGTTACTCTGAGTACTTAGATGGGGAACACTCTTTTCCTTTTGAGTAGGTTCAAATGTTGACTGAAGAACCTCAGATTTGTTTTCCCTATAATTCTGCCCTAATTCTGAGTAGAAATTGGAGGAGTTGGCACAGACATTGGGCAAAATTTTTTCTACCTTTTTTCTTTTCCTTCATGTCTTGAAACTGCTTTGGGCTCTTGTATTTTAAGTGTTTGGTCCCCTTTGAGTTAATTTTTATATATGGTATTAGGTAAGGGGTGAGATTTATTTCTTTGCATATGAAAATCAAATTGTTCAAGAAGCATTTTTGAAAAGATTATATTTTCCCCTACTGAATTACTGCCTTGGCACGTTTGCTGCAGATCAGTTGACATTATATGGGGGTCTATTTCAGGACTCTATTATGTTCTATTGATTTATGTATCTATCCTTATGACAATACTGTACTGTCTTGATTACCATAGCTTTATATTAAAATCAGGTAGTGTAAATCCTCCAAGTTTGCTCTTCTGTTTCAAAGCTGTTTTTCTATTCTAAGTCCTTTCCATTTCTCTCTATGTATTTTAGAATTAACTTGTCATTTTCTACAAAAAAGCCTCAATGGGATTTTGATTATGAATGCTTTTAGAGGCTAATAGGGAGAGAATTAATCTCTTAAGGATGTTGAGTCTTCTGATGTGTGAATTTGGTATCTTTCTCCATTTAAGCTGTCTTTAGTTTCTCGGCAGTATTTTGTAGTTTTCAGTGTAAAGGTATTACACGTATTTTGTTGAATTGATCTCTGTTTTCTATTTTTATGTTATTGTAAATGGCATCTTAACATCAGTTCCCGATTGTTTGTTGTTAGTGTATAGAAATATAATAGATTTTTACATAAACCTTTGTAATTTATGATTCTGCTAAACTTACTAGTTCTGGTGGCAGTTTTGTGTATTCCTTCAAATGTTCTGTGTAGACCATCATCTTGTCTGTGAGTAAAGACTATTTTACCTCTACCTTTTCAATTTTTGTACCTTTTATTTCTTACGCTTGCTTTATTGCACTGCCTAGTAGTCCCAGTGCAATGTTGAATGAAGTGGTGGGCTCACATTGTTGCCTTACTCTTATTTATCTATTTATTTATCTATCTATTTATTTATTTATGGCTGTGTTGGGTCTTCGTTGCTGTGTTGGGTCTTTGTTGCTGCACATGGGCTTTGTTGTGGTGCATGGGCTTCTCATTGTGGTGGCTTCTCTTTGTTGCATAGCATGGGCTCTAGGCATGCGGGCTTCAGTAGTTGTGGCTCACGGGCTCTAGAGTGCAGGCTCAGTAGTTGTGGCGCACAGGCTTAGTTGCTCCATGGCATGTGGGATCTTCCCGGAGCAGGGCTTGAACCCGTGTCCCCTGCATTGGCAGGTGGATTCTTAACCACTGTGCCACCAGGGAAATCCCTGTTGCCTTACTGTTGATCTTAGGTCAAAACCATCCAGGCTTTTACCATTAAGTATGATGTTAGCTGTAGGTTTTTTATAGATATCCTTTATCAGATTGAAGAAATTCCCTTATATTCATAGTTTGCTGGGAGTATATTTTCTTATTATCAGTGAGTATTTTTATCAAATGAATTTTTATCAGATGCTTTTTCTGCATCTTGAGATGATCACATGGTTTTTTTCCTTTTGTCTGTTAATGTAGTTGATTGATTGATTTTTGAATGTTGAATGAATAAATCATGCATTTCTGAGATAATCCCCACTTGGTCATGATGTGTTAATACTTTTTATATATTGCTGGGTTAAATTTTTTATATTAAGAAACCATTTATTTTGGTGAGCTATCCCAAGAATTATCTCACTTTCAATCTCTTTAGGTCTGTGATACAAAGGCATAAAATAATTCCGATGTTGAAGCCTTGAAGAAAGTTGTTACAGATACAGATAATAGACAAAAATTGCAAATATGTGAATGTTTTCTGGTATCTTGAAATAAAGGTAATTTTGAGTTAAATTGTTGTGTAAGTTCAGATTTGTGTTAATGAGAGGTTTTTTTCATCTGTGTTCATAGTAGACATTGGTGTGTAGTTTTTTAATAATGTCCTTTGTCTGGTTTTTGTATCAGGATAACAGGGTGAGTTGGAAAGATTTCCTCTTCTGGAAAAGTTTTCATACAGTTGGTGTTATTTCTTCTTTAAGTGTTTGGTAGAATTTACCAACGAAGACCACTGGCCTTGGAGTTTCTTTGTGGGAAGGGTTTGATATTGGGCTATTCAGGTCTGTATTAATTCTTTTTGAATAAGTTTTAGTTTTTTGTGTCTTCTAAGGAATTTGTCTATTTTATGCAAGTTGTCTAATGTATTGGCATGAAGTTTCATGTTATATTTCTTTATTCTTTTAATGTTTGAGGGATCTGTAGTGATACTCTCATTCTAGTATTCGAGACCTTCCTACTTTTTCTAAAGGAAAAATTAAATTCTAAAATTTAAAACTTTTCTCTGTCTGCATTCTGCAAAGTTTCTTTACGTGTGTTTGTTTACATGGAGTTCAAAGTATTTTTAAGCTCCTTTGTGATTTTTTTTGGACCTATATAATTTCCAAATATTTCCTAAATTTTCCAGATCTTTTTCTCTAATAGGTTTTTAATTTAATTTTTTTGTGGTCCAAGAACATATTGTGCTTTGTGGGTTTATTATAGAGTGCAGAATTTTGTCTGTATAAATGAATGTTTTGTGCGCACTTAAGAAGAATTGTATGCTGTTGAGTGGAGCTTTCTAAAAATATTAGGTCAGATTGATTGATAGTGTTCTTCAAGATTTATCCCTTCTGATTTTCTATTTGTTTACAGTAATTGCTGAGAGAAGAGTCAACTTTAATTGTGGATTTGTCTGTTTCTCCTTTCACTTACTGGTTCATGTATTTTGAAGCTCTTTTAATAGGTGCATACATATCTTTTTAAAAAAATTTATTCTTGATGAATTGGGTCTTCTATCTTGTCCCTATCTCTGGTAATATGTTGCGAAGTCATTTCTGAAATAGCTTGTATAGTTTCTGACAGAAAGTCTGCTGTTATTTTTACTTTGTTGCCTCATATGTAAATTTTCTTTTTTGTTTGACTGCTCTTCAGTCTTACAACTTTTTTAGTGACTATGATTATGATGTCACTTGATTATAATGTGCCTTCATATGGTTTTCTCTGTGAAAATCCTGTTTAGTTTTTTTGAGTTTCTGTTTTTTTTTGTTTTTTAAACCAAATTTAGAAACATACTGACCACTATTTTTTCAGATATCCCACTTATCCCAGGTGATATTTTGGAGGGGAGGGAATTTCAGTTATACATTTGAGATTGTCTCGGCACTTAACTCCCCCTTCTTTTTCATTCTTTTTTTCCTCTCTGTTTTATTTGGATGGTTAATGTCATGTCTCAAGGTTCACTGATTTTTTTTTTTCAATATATAATCTGTTCTTAATACCATCCAGTATGTTTTTTATTTCTTTTTTATTTTTTTAATTAATTTATTTATTTTTGGCTGTGTTGGGTCTTCGTTTCTGTGCGAGGGCTTTCTCTAGTTGCAGTGAGCGGGGACCACTCTTCATCGCGGTGCGTGGGCCTCTCACTATCGCGGCCTCTCTTGTTGCGGAGCACAGGTTCCAGACGCGCAGGCTCAGTAGTTGTGGCTCACGGGCCCAGTTGCTCCGCGGCATGTGGGATCTTCCCGGACCAGGGCTCGAACCTGTGTCCCCTGCATTGGCAGGCAGATTCTCAACCACTGCGCCACCAGGGAAGCCCTGTTTTTTATTTCTAATAATTATTTTTTATCTCTGGAAGTTTTATTTCTTTCATTTTTCTCATCATATTCTTATTTTCCTTTACCTTTTCTAACATATAAAACTTATTTATAATCATTGTTTTAATGCCTTCATCTGTTAATTCCATTAACTTTATCATTCCTGGTTCTCTATATTGATTGCTTATTGTTATTATGGGCCACATTTTCTGCTTTTCATTGTTTGAATGCTGGACATTGTTGGGTATAGCGATTTTTTTGCACTTTTTATATAGTGTTGAACTTTGTTTTTGTACACGTTTAAGTTACTTGGTATCAGCTGAATCCTTTTGAGGCTTTTTTTTTTTTTTTAAAGCTTGGTCAGCATTGGTCCAGAGCAGCTTTTATTGTGGGGTTAATTTGGTCATCCATTAAGGTTATGTTTTTCTGAGGGTTATAATCCATTTTGAGCATTATTCTCAATTCATTGTAATCCCAATGGATATTATAAAAAATTTTTATTAGTTTCTGTTTTGTGTTTTAAAGGAAATTTTATGGCCTGCCCAAGAATAGCTTAGTCACGAAAAAGAAGATCAAATCAGAAGACTTTCTCTACTCAAAGCCTATAAATCTACAATAATTATTTTCATGAAATAATGCCACAAGGATAAATAAAAGAAATAAAGAGTCTGAAAGAGGGTCACTGTGTACATGCGCACTTGCTTTATGACAAAACTGACACTTTAGAGTGGTGGGAAAAGAATTACTCAATAAATGATATTGAAACAATTGGTGATAAAGCAAAAATATGACTCATACTCCATACCATATGCAAAAATCAATTAAAGATTGATTTGTACATCTCAGTGTGAAAGGCAGAACTGTAAAACTTTAGAAGCGAAATGTAAGGAGAACATGCTCAT
Organism: Balaenoptera borealis; assembly: GCF_965194805.1. Lineage (NCBI taxonomy): Eukaryota > Metazoa > Chordata > Mammalia > Artiodactyla > Balaenopteridae > Balaenoptera > Balaenoptera borealis. Next base: position 134,702,880 of record NC_138866.1, on the reverse strand, counting down.
GATCTCTGGACAGGAAAATATTCTTAAAAAGAAATAAAAAGTGCTGATATAAATAACACAATTGATAAGTTTGATTACCTTAAAATTAAGAAATTTTGTTCTTGCAAAGTCACCATTAGAATAGAGAGGGAAGGCAGGGTGGAAGATGATATTTGCAACACATGTAACAGACAAAATGTATATATCAGAATATTCAAAGCACTTCTGCACATCAGTGTGACAAAGGCAAAAAATCCAATAGAAAAAGGGGTAAGAGACATACAAAGTCACTTTCTATTTTTTTTTTTGGCTGCACCACACAGCATGTGAAACTTCCCCAACGAGGGATTGAACTCACACCCTCTGCAGTTGAAATGCGGAGTCTTAACCACTGGACCACCAGGGAAGTCCCTTAAAGGCACTTTCTAAAAGAATTACAAGTATTCAAGAAATATGTGAAAAAGGTGCTTAACTTAAATATAAATTAAAAGTGCAAAGAGCCTCCATAAAACACTAGAGTGTCTGAATTTAAAAAGTAGATTGACAGTACAAGTTTTGGAGAGGATGTTAAGTGTTATAGCAACTCAGTAAACACTGCTGGTAGGAATGTATGTTACTACAACCACTTTAGGAAACAGTTTGTTACTTGCTTACCCTGTGACCCAATAATTTCCTTCCATGAGTATACCCCTGAGAGTAATGAATGAACATGTGTACCAAGAGATATGTTGATAATATTGGTGGCAGCAGTGTTTTAGTAGCTTCAGACTCAATGCAATATTCATCAACAGTTGATTGAATAAAATTGTGATATGTTTATATATATGTAACATATATATGTTTATATATATATTTATATATGTTTACTTTATAGCAATAAAAATGGATGAACTACAGCTACATACTACACAGGTAACACAAACATGTTTCTCAATAGAAGCTAGAAACAAAAAAATTCATAATTTGTGATTCCACTTATGCAGAGTAAAATCAAAGCACATAAAAATAAAAACGAAAAAAAAAAAAAAAAAGAAAATAAAAACGTAAAATGTATACATTTCATGCTTGTGTATATTATATGTTAACACCAAATATGCCAGTTCCTAATTGTATTGCATGCCTACCCATATTGCTATACTTCTTTTCACATTCATTTAGAAATCTTCTGATTCTGAATATAATGGTATATGCCAAATCATATTTATCTTTATAAATAAAGATAAAGTTAGACCTAGAACAGCATTTATATACAGGTTTGATTCAGGTGATGCAAGGTTAAAAGATTTAAATGTATTTAGTATTTGTAATAATATAGAGAATGGAGATGGTTTCTAGTAAGGATAATTTATCTTTATACAGGATGTAATTATTGGCAAAGGTTTTTTTCCAGAAATCATTATGATTTGGGATAGGTATAAGAATCTACATTTTAAAAATGACAGAGTGCTAATATTGAAAGTGAGTTGGTGGTGGAGGACTAGAATCTCATTCTCATTTTCACACCTTGCCTTGATGTGTCCTTTATTTCTTCTGTGTGTCCCATGTGAAGACAGGACATTGCTCTTATGTATGTGTAATTAATCTGGGAATGAAAGGTCATGTATGGATGGGATTTAGTCTTAATAAGGGCAGTTTACAAAATATCCTTTTTAATAATAATTTTAATAATATTTTGCTTATCTCTAAGGAGCCCAAGGTGCCCTGTGGTTATATCCTCATAATTTCCTACAAGAGTTTGAGCTATATTCTTGCTCCACTTTGTACAACTGATTTGAGGTAGTCAAGACGTGAGTCACTGAAAGTCACATGGCAATTCATTGGTATATCTAGAAATAAAATAAACATTTTATAGGCTGGTCATTCTGATAAAAATTTCAGTTATAATGTCTTTTTAGTCAGTAGATTGGATTATTTATCATGATTAATAATTTGTATCATTTAAAAATGTGTGTCTTTAAGGAAACACAATTTTAAAAAAATCTTCAAACTCCCTGTACAATTAAATGAAAGGAGGGATAGTGACCTTAAAAAAATTACTTCTAGTTCCATCAAATTTAGTTAATACATAATTTTTTGCACTATATATGTTGTGTAAAATAAGTTGTATATTTCTCTATTAGGAATAGGTTCTTAACAATATACCCCTAAGCTGTCCTCTAATTTTTTAGCATTCAGCTTTAAAATGTCTCTAATCTGAATATATAACCAGTTATTAATCAGAGAAATCCAAATGAACTAGAAGGATACCATTTTAGAATTTTAGATGATTTCTCCCCTCCCCTCAACCTATTTATGTTATGCTATATTAACGATTTTACCTAAAACATTCAAAATAAACTCACAGTGAGAAGTGATATTTTGGTGTTATGATTTTAGGAAGGGTACCAATATTTAGTATCTTAGTTGTCCTAATTTTTCTAAGAACTAGTTGTTTGGATGTGTTACAGCCAAGTCACAGCTAGCCCTTGCAAAGTTAGAAAAAGGCTCTTCTCCCAATTTTAGGTGGATGCTGCCCTCTGCTAGGGTTCAGGGTTTAGAGAGTGGAGAACAAACTGGATTCAGTCCCCACTTGCCTTCTCTTGGCCCTATGCCCATGTGCAGGGTACAGCCTCCACCATTGTTCAAAGTGCCTTGAGTCATAATGACTTCTTGCCTTTCTTTTGATAGATTTATATCATTTAAATTGCTTTTCAGGCCAGAATATCCATCATGATACCCATGAATTTGTTAATTAGTCCCTTTTGTAGTTAGTATGGGATTATTTTCTTAGTGATATCTATGTTTCATACTTTTATTGATCATATGTTAATGTTTTTGAATTTTACCTAAAATTTATAACAACCAAATATAAGTCAGAGCTTTATAAAATTAAGTGTAATTGTTTGTAGGGCATGTTCTGCCTTTATGAAAGTTATATAATACAGAAAAACTGTTTTCAAGTAATAGCTATAGTTCAAAGTAAAGTTTGTTTTACTTATTGAATCATATCTTTAAATACTGAGTAGTAGCCATCATTAAGTTCATACAACATATTGTATTTTAAAAATGTGTCATTAGATATAGCATGTGCAATTCCGGCTGAAATGGAATGCTTTGCTCATTTTCCATAAAACAATAGTTAAATGATAGTCTTAAATTAATTTAGAATTTGAATTTCTGCCTGGATTTAATTGTTTGTAAACAGTAATGAAAATATCCTATTTTACAGTGAAGAAAAATGTTCTTGTATTAAAAGTAACTGAAAGATAAATCTGTAAGAGCAAAGAATCTCTAATCACATTGACAATTATAGTAAGATAGTCTCCCTCAAGTTCGTGTGACTAAGAGAATAGCGGTTATTTTGTTTATATAGTTAATAAGGGAATGCAAGACATCATTTGTGACTGTGTGTATGTGTGTGCACACATGCATGTGCGTAAGGTAGTTGCATTGCCCAGTACTGAAATTGGGATTAAAATTATTTGGCATTGCTAGATTCTGATTTTTTAAGATCTTTTAGCAAAGTGGATGGCTATTAGGGTTTCTTGCTTATTTAGATCAATTTTTTTCCCCTTGTAGTAGATAAAAATTAGAGGACCCAAGGTATTCGTGTTTAACTGCAATAAAAAAAATTAACAACATGCTACTAACAAACCAGTGGGTCAACAGTGAAATCAAAGAGGAAATCAGAAAATACCTGGAGACAAATGACAATGAAAACAGAACATTACAAAATCCATGGGATGCAGCAAAAGTAGTTCAAGGAAGGAAGTTCATAGTGATATAGACCTTCCTCAAGAAACAAGAAAAATCTCAAACAACCCAACCTACCACCTAAAAGAATTAGAAAAAGAAGAAACAAAACCCAAAGTCAGTAGAAGGAAGGAAATATGAGAGAGGAAATAAATAAAATAGAGATCAAAAAGCAGTAGAAAAGATCAATAAAACCACGAGCTGGTTTTTTGAAAGGGTAAACAAAATTGACAAGCATCTAGCTAGGGTCACCAAGAAAAAAGAGAGAACCCAAAGAAACAAAATAAGAAATGAAATAAGAGAAATAACAACCAATACTACAGAAATACAAAAAACCATAAGAGAATACTGTGAACAATTATATGCCAACAAATTGGACAACCTGGAAGAAATGAACAATTTTCTAGAAACATACAGCCTACCAAAACTGAATCAAGAAGAAATAGATAATTTGAATGGACTGAATACTGGAAGTGAAATATGATATGTAATTTAAAAAAACTACCTGCAAGCAGAAGTGCAGGACCAGATGGCTTCACTGGGAAATTCTACCAAACATACAAAGAAGGACTTATACCGATCTTTCTCAAACTCTTCCAAAAGACTGAATATGAGGGAACACTCCCAGAGTCATCCTATGAAGCCACCATCACCCTGATATCAAAACCAGACAAAGAAACTACCAAAAAAGAAAATTACAGGCCAGTGTCTTTGATGAATGTAGATGCAAAAATTCTCAACAAGATATTAGCAACTTGAATCCAACAATACATAAAAAAGATCATATACCACAATGAAGTTGGATTCGTCCCAGGGTCACAAGGATGGTTCAGCATACACAAATCAATCAATGTGATTCACCACATTAACAAAAGACAAAAACCACATGATCATCTCAATAGATGCAGAAAAATTATTTGATAAAACTCAACATCCATTCATGATAAAAACTCTCACCAAAGTGAGTATAGAGGGAACATATCTCAACATAATAAAAGCCGTTTATGACAAACCCACAGCCAACATAATACTCAATGGTGAAAAGCTGAAAGCCTTCCTCCTAAATTCTGGAGCAAGACAAGGATGCCCACCCTCACCACTTCTTTTCAGCATAGTATGGGAAGTCCTAGCCACAGCAATCAGACAAGAAAAGGAAATAAAAGGTATGCAAATTGGAAGGGAAGAGGTAAAATTGTCATTATATGTAGATAACATGATACTCTATATAGCAAACCCTAAAGACTCCACATAAAAACTAATATATGAAATCAGCAAGGTAACAGGATACAAGATTAATATACAGAAATCTGTTGCATTTCTTTACACTAACAATGAAATATCAGAAAGAGAAAGTTAAAAAAAAAATCCCATTTAAAATCACGTCAAAAATACCTAGGCACATATCTAACCAACGAGGTGAAAGACCTATATGCTAAAAACTATAAAACATTGATAAAGAAAATTGAAGACAATTCACAGAGATGGAAAGATATCCCATGTTCTTGGATTGGAAGAATGAATATTGTTAAAATGGCCATACTACCCAAAGTAATCTATAGATTTAATGCAATCCCTATCAAAATACCCATGACATTTTTTCACAGAACTAGAACAAATAATCCCCAAATTTGTATGGAACTATAAAAGACACAAAATTGCCAAAGCAATCCTGAGGCAATAGAACAAAGCTGGAGACATAACCCTCACAGACTTCAGAAAGTACTGTGTAGCTACGGTAATCAAAATAGCATGGTATTGGCACAAAAATAGACATATAGATCAATGGAACAGAGTAGAGAGCCTAGAAATAAGCCCACACACCTATAGTCAATCTTTGACATAGGAGGCAAGAATATAAAATGGAGAAAAAACAGTCTCTTCAATCAGTGGTGTTGGGAAAGCTGGACAGCTGCATGTAAATCGATGAAGTTAGAACACACCCTTACACCATGCACAAAAATAAACTCAAAATGGTTTAGAGACGTAAATATAAGACATGTCACCATAAGACTCCTAGAAGAGAACATAGGCAAAACATTCTCTGACATAAATCGTAGCAATATTTTCTTAGATCAGTCTCCCAAAGTAAAAGAAATAATAACAAAAATAAATGAGACCTAATCAAACTTAAAAGCTTTTGTGCAGCAAAGGAAACCATCATCAAAACAAAAAAACAACCTACAGAAGGGGAGAAAATATTTGTAAGTGATGTGACCGACGGGCTTAATTTCCAAAATACGCAAACAGCTTATAAAATACGGTATCCAAAAAAAAAAGAAAACCAACTCAAATCAAAAATAGGCAGAAGACCTAAGTAGACATTTCACCAAAGGAGATATACAGATGTCCAACAGGCACATGAAAAGATGCTCAACTTTGCTAATTATTAGAGAAATGCAAATCAAAATCACAGTAAGGTATCACCTCACGCTGGTTATAATGGCTATTATCAAAAAGTCTACAAATAATAAATGCTGGAGAGGGTATGGAGAAAAGGGAACCTTGCTACACTGTTGATGGGGATGTAAATTGGTGCAGCCACTATGGAGAACAGTATGGATGTTCCTTAAAAAACCAAAAATAGAGCTACCATAGGATCTAGCAATCCCACTCCTGGGTGTGTATCTGGAAAAAACAAAAACTCTAATTCGAAAAGATACATGCACCCCAGTGTTCATAGTACACACACACACACACACACACACACACAATGGAATATTACTCACCCATAAAAAAGAATGAAGCATTGCCATTTGCAGCAACACGAATGGACCTAGAGAATATCATACTAAGTGAGGTATGTCAGACAGAGAAAGACAAATATTTATATATGGAATCTAAAAAATAGTACAAATGAATTTATTTACAAAACAGAAACAGACTCACAGACATAGAAAAACTTATGGTTACCAAAGGGGAAAGGGGTGGGGAGGGATAAATTAGGAGTCTGGGATTAACAGATACACGCTACTGTATATAAAATAGGTAAGCAATAAGGATTTACTTTATAGCACAGGGAACTATATTCAATGTCTTAAAATAACCTATAATGGAAAATAATATGAAAATCATATGTGTGTATATATATATGTATGTGTAGATATATAACTGAACCACTTTTCTGTATACCTGAAATTAACACAATATTGTAAATCAACTATACTTCAATAAAAAAACTTAAAAAATAAATGTAATAAACTTCTGATTACTCTTTTAAAAATATCATTCTACATTTTTGAAGTCAAGAATCATATAGAGTGAAAGCAGTGAGATCCATAAGTGAAATTAAGAAAACAGTTCTATTTATAATAGCATCAAAAGAATAAAGTACTTAGGAATAAATTTAACAAAAGACGTGTAATACTTGTACTCTGAAAACTAGAAAACATTGTTGAAAGAATCTAAAGGCAACCTAAGTAAATGGAAGACATACAGTGTTTATGAATTAGAAGACTTACTATTATTAAGATTGCAGTACTCCCCAAACAGATTCAGGGCAATCCATATCAAAATCTTAGCTGGCTGTTTTTGCAGAAATTGACAAGCTGATCTTAAAATTCACATGGAAATTCAAGATACCTTGAATAGCCAAAAACCAGTCTTTAAAAATAATAAAGTTGGAGGATTCCCATTTCCTGATCTCAGAACTTAACTACAAAGCTATGGTAATCAGGACATTTTGCTACTAGTGTAGGGATATACATATAGATTAATGGAGTAGAATTGAGAGTCTAGAAATAAACCCATACAATTTATGGTGAATTGGTTTTTTGAGGGGGGGTCTGGAGATTTTTATTTCGTAAGTTTTTTTAGTTACAAAATCAATTTCTTTAATAGATACAAAGTTACTCAAATAATCTCTTTGTCTTTGATCTGTTTTGAGTTTTTGTTTTTGAAGAATGGATCAATTTGCTCCAAAGGTGTCGAATTTATGTGTGAAGCATTGTTTCTAGTAGTCCCTTATTTTCCCTTTAATGTCTCAGGGGTCTGTAGTGATATTTTCTCCTTCATTTCTGATATTGTATCTTCTCCCTTAGTTTGTGAGTCTTATAAGAGATTTATCAATTTATTGGTCTTTTCAGAGAAACCGTTTTTCATTTCATTGATTTTCTCTATTTTTTTCCCTTTTCGATTTCATTTACTTCTAATCTTGTATCTTCTTTCTTTCTTTGCTTTGGGTTTATTTTGCTCTTATTTTTCTAGTTTCTTAGATTGGCAGCTATGACTGTTAATTTGAGACATTTTTATTTTCTAATGTAAGCGTATAAAGTTGTACATTTCCTTCTAAGCACTGCTTTAGCTGCATCCCACATATTTTGCTATGTTCTACTTCAATTTTGACCAGTTAAAAACATTTTCTAATTTCACTTGATTCATGAATTATTCTGACTTGTATGGTTTATTTCCCAAGTATTTGAAGATTTTTTTGTTACAGATTTTAGTTTACTTTTATTATGGTCAGCACGTTAAATCTTACACATTTTCATCACAAGGAAAAATTTTTTCTTTATTCTTTTTTTCTTTTTTTTGGCTTATTCAGATGTGGTTTTAATTTCTTTCTTTTTTAATCTAGTGGAAGAAAAAATGCCTTGCATTAATTTATATTTCCCAGATATTCATGAAACTGGGCATGTCTTCATATGCTTGTTGCCTGTTATGGTGAATCGACTTTTGACAAGGGTGCCAAAGCTATTCACTGGGGAAATGATAGACATTTTAATAAATGGTGCTGGGACACCTAGATATACACATGTAAATGAACAAAGTTGTTTCCTTGCTTTACGCCATATACAAAAATTGGCTCAAAGTGGATCAAAGACTTAAACGTCAGAGCTAAAACCATGTAAACTTAAGTTTTCAAGACCTTGAATGAGGCAGTGGTTTCTTAGATATGACACCAAAAACGCAAGCAACCAAAGAAGAAATAAGACATATTGGACTTTGTCAAAATTAAAAACTTTATCCTTCTGGGGACACTGTCAAGATAGTGAAAAAACAGCCTGCTGAATGGGAGAATATATTTGCAAATCATATTTCTGATAAGGGTCTAGTATCCAGAGTATATAAAGAACTCGTACAAGTTAACAATGAAAAGCCAAATAACCCAGTTTACGAAAGGATTTGAAATATACGTTTCTCCAAAGAAGATATGCAAATGGCTAATAGGCTCATGAAAAGATGCTTTATATCATTAGTCATTAGAGAAATGCATGAAAACTACATTGAGATACCACTTTACATCTACTAGGATAGTTGTAATAAAAAAGACAATAACAAGTGTTGATGAGGGTGTGTAGAAATTGGAACCCTTGTACATTACTGGTAGGACGGCAAAATGGTTCAGACCCCTTGGAGCACAGCCTGGCGGTCCCTCAAAAAGTTAAACATAAAGTTACCACATGACCCAGCAATTCTCCTCCTAGGCATACACCCAAGAGAATTGAAAACATATCCACACAAAAATCTGCGCACCACTGTTCACAGCAGTTAATAGTTAAAGAATAGAAGCAACCAAATATCCATCAACTGTTGAATGAATAAATAAAATGTGGTATATCCATAAAATATAACATTATTCAGCCAAAAAAGGAATGAGGTACTGATAATACTTAACACAGATGAGCCTTGAAAACATTATGCTAAGTGAAAGAAGCCAGACACAAAGGGCTGCATATTGTCTGATTCCATTTTATGAGATGCCTTAAATAGGCAAATCTGTAGAGTCAGAAAGTAGAAAAGTAATTTTCAGGAGTTGGGGAGCGGAAGGAATGAGGATTGATAGCTAATGGGCATTGGGCTTCTTTTTAGGATGATAAAAATGTTCTGGAATTAGTAGGGATGGTTGCAAAAAAAAAAAAAAACTCTGAATTGTACACTTTTAAAAAGGTGATCTTAATGGCACACATGAATTATAACTCAATTAAAAATCACATAGAAATGAAAACAGTGACCTACTTCTGATATAATTTATCATCAAACCAGGATATTCTTGAGAGTGAGGGGTCTTGCTTAATAATTATACCCATACAATAAACATAAAGCTGGCTGTCCCAGGTACACCAGAGTGTATGTTCTCCCTGCTTCTTGGTGTGTTTAAGCTATTTTCTTTCTCACATAGAAGACATTTGAGGGATATAAAATTTTTCTTGTCCTTCATTATCGAATGTGGAAAAAGAAAAAGACTAAAACAGCCATGTTATTCAAGGAAATAGAGAAGGTATTTCTCTATGGAAATGAATGTAATTGTGTGTATGAAGTACAATGTGTAGTTATAATACAATTAGATCTTTATTCATTTATATGATTTTGTCACTTGACTGTCACACATAGCCAACCAGTGTTTGAATGAATAAGGAGTTTAGTGCTGTAACATAATAAAACAGTTGCTCTGAGCTAGGGATGTGCCAGGGTAAGTTCATGCATGCAAAATATATGTTATAGCTCCTTAGGTGAATTTAGTATCCATTTAATTTGAGAGCCACTGCATTAAAGAGTTTTATTGATTCATTTATTGAAATATATAGTTATTATTGTTTGGTGGATAAATAGTAAACTGCTGTAGGACCTGAGAGAACCTTAGTCTAAACTATACCCACCTACCTTTTTCCCACCCAGGGCTAGCCCTGTTGGTAATCCAGAAATTGTGATTCCTCTACTCCTCCAAGAACAGAGATTGGGAGGAATCTTATTTATTTATTTATTTATTTAGGTTACATTGAAGTTACATTTAGGTTACATTGAAGCAGGAGCAGTAGTGGGAAGTAGGTAGAAGCTCAAGTTCCTTTGCAAACGCTTGAAACTTACATCCTTGGCAGACAGGGAAGGGTATTTTCATCACTGTGTGGAATAGGAGGGATTGGGAGATGGAGACCTTGTAGGAGGTCAGAACTCTCTTCAGTTAGCTGATAACTGCACACGGCCTTTGTATTTTGACAGCCCATTGTAGCGCCAGATAAATTGCCCTCTGATGTTGGAATTGGGGGAGGACATAGTGCAATGTTGTGGTTTCTCTTGTACAGCCACACATAGTTTAGAAGACATTATCTTAATGCTAGACTCATGAAATTGGAGTTGCGTTGCTCCTTGAAGGTTTTGCAGTTTAGCTTATTTAGTGATGGATCATACCTGTACAAAAATGTCCCCATGACATTTTTAATTGATAGCCTTTCTTCAGCCACTGCTTAAATTGTCCTACTGGTGATGCTATACTGTTATACTACACATGGCATTAGAGCCAAAATTTTAACTCTGCCTCCTTGTGGTGACTTTGGATGAGAGCTAACCATTTTGGCCTTAGTTGCTTCACCCTAGAAATGGAGCAAATGCTAACTACCTCACAGGATTATTGTGACTACTAAATGAGATAGTGTACATTAATTTCTGACACAGCTATTGGTACATGTAGACATTGGATAAATGTTAGTGACCTGTAGTTCAGTGAAGAACAACTGACTGCCTTCAAAATGTTGGCTTTTAGAGAGTTTTCACAGCCTGGGGCCTGAAATCTTTCTTACACTTTGATTTATTGCTTCCATTCATTAACTAAGCAACTATTTATTGACCATCTGTTTTTGGGCTAGGCACTTTGGTAGCTTCTGAGGTTTTAAGGGCAAATACAGCAGACTTGATCCTCTCCCTCCCTGAGCTTACAGTTTGGCAGGGGGAAAAAAAGAAATTAAACATTCATTTGTACAAGTAATTTATTTGTGGTAAATGCCATAAAAGAGAAGTACAGTGTGCTCTGAAAGTGTATTAGAAGGTGTCCCAACATAGTTGGGAACATTTCGTGGAGGAAATAATGGTAATACTGAGACATAAAGGATGTGTAGGACTCTTAGTAAGAGGAGGTGTTTGGGTTGAGACCTAGCAAGAGATAGCAAGCTGGTAGTATGTATAAAGGCCCTGCAGCGGAAAGGAGTTAGCTTTCTAAGCACAGAAAGGGCTGTGCTCAGACGCTTACTGGGCAAGAGAAAGAGTGGCAGGGGAAGAGGGTGGTGGGTAGAGACAGGGCGAAGATTAGATAGGGCTTTCTAGGCCATGTTACGGGCTTAGACTTTAAGAACAGTGGCAAGTGGCATTACTGCATTTTAAAATCAATCTAATGAAAATGGGGAAATTGGATTAGAGAGAAATAAGAATGCCTGCTGAGACCAGGTAGTGGGCTATTGCACGACCTAGGCTAGAGTGTTTAGTGGCTGTTCCTGGAAATGGAGTACTGTGCTGTGACTGGAGACATGAGTTGGAACCAGATCTTGTAATGGCTTTAACCTTGTAGGCAGTGTGGAGTCAGTGGAGATTTTATAAATGGGAATGATTTGGCTAGATAAGATGTTTAAAAAACATTACAGGTAGCAGTGTAACCATTGGATTGGAGCACAGCAGGAAAGGTGTGAATACAGAAAAGAAATAGACTTGATGTGTTTGGTTTTAAAAAACCTTGGATTTCAAGATACCTGTAGGACACCCAGGTTGAGTAGTTGAGAATGTGGTTGGGAATAGAGGGCCCATAAGGACAACCATGTGGTTCTGGTGTTCAGGTGGTGGCTGAGGCCTTTGTAGTAGGTTGATACTCTGAGTTCCTGGTGTTTGTCTTTTATGCATATTTCACAACAGTTTGAATGCATTTGTTATGATTTTCTTAACATTTGTAAACTTGCTTGTGCTGCATACTAAGGTAGGTATTTTATATATGTTATCTCTTAATTCTTACACGTGTATGAGCATTATTATTATTATTCTAATATTTTTAAGATGTGGCACTTGAAGCTTAGAGAAGTTGAATAACTTCCTCGAGGTGACACATGTAGTAAGTGGTGGAGCTGAGGTTTGAATCCAGGCGGGCTCACCGCGGAACCTGTCTTCTTAACTACTACCATAAGCTACTCCTCTGTGATTTTTGAACCAAGCGAATAAACAAAACTGAGAATGACTGAATAAGAAAGCATTTATTGAACTTTTATGGAAGACCTGTGTATACTATGCATTGATTGTGCTGTAGATGCTTTAATATACTTCCTCATTTACGTTAACATTCACATGCTCTGTGAAATATTTGGTATCTGTTCCATTTTAAAAATGAACAAACTGTGGCCCAGAGAGATTAAGTGACTTGCTCAAGATCATTAGTTAATGGCAGGGCCAGGGTTTAAAATTGGCTCTTTTGACTCCAAGGCTAGTATATTTGCTATTTTACTACTTAAAAATAAGAACTGTGTTGACTTAAAAATGAGAACTTTTCCCTTGGGGAACATGATTGAATTTAATGGTTATGTATCAAACTACAGTCTTGTTCTTACAAATAAATTATAGATCTTCAATGTTTAAAATTATGTGTTGAACTTAGAGGATAAACAGCTGAGAAAATTAAAATACTTAAAAATACATAATAACGTTTACTTGAAAGTGAAGTAAAGCCTTTTTCTTCATTAAAATTATTTTAGAAGAGATAGAATGGGAAAATACTATCTAGCAAATGCATGTCCATTTTATAATGTCTCTGAAGAAATCAGACAAAATTACAATACTGATATCTTGACTAGCTTTTCATAGTCAGTAGATAATTGTTAGCATTTGTAAAGGACTACATCTGGATCTTAATTCAGTCATTTAATTTCATTCTTTTTGTTTTTTCCTTAGTTTTGAGAGGACAAATGAACATTGAGGTAATGAGGTGACACAGCATAAATGCATCTTAAATATTGGCTTCTCTTAACACCAGAGTTCAAGACTTTTATTTTACCAGTACTTGTTACTGCCTACTAAAAATCAGTGAAAGGCAATTAAAATAAGTATTAACCGTTTCACTGCTTCTTCAGGATCTCGGTTTGGAATAAATATTCTTTTTCAGTAAGCCCTTTTCAAAAAAGCTTAGTCTGAGGCACATTCTAAAAAAATAAAAAATCACCTGTCAGCTGCCTCACTTTTATGCTGTCAGTTGATGATGTAGAATGTCTTTTGGGTACTGAATGCCAGTAAAATAATGCTATATTCATGTTTCTTTTGGTTCATGGATACTCTAATTGGAGCTGTAGCCATGGGGTTTCTTATTACAGTGAAGAACAAACCTATCTCACTATGCTGGCAGAACCGTTCTGAAACAGATACTGAATTTTGATTGGTTGGCTGGATGTGAGAGAATTTTGAAGCAGTCTTTTAAGGTACTTTTGAATTTTAGAAAACAATGAGTAGCTAAATCAACAAGCTTACTGTTCCACTATCTCTGTCTTTGTTACAGTCATTTATTAATCTGTCTTTAAGTTAGCATATGATTATGATCTATGTATATTACAAGAATTGATTGCTCATCTTTTTTTTTAATAAATTAATTTTTAAAACTTATTTTTGGTTGCATTGGGTCTTCATTGCTGCGCACAGGCTTTCTCTAGTTGCGGCGAGTGGGAGCTACTCTTCCTTGCAGTGTGCGGCCTTCTCATTGTGGTGGCTTCTCTTGTTGCAGAGCACAGCTCTAGGTGCCTGGGCCTCAGCAGTTGTGGCTCGCGAGCTCTAGAGCGCAGCCTCAGTAGTTGTGGTGCACGGGCTTAGTTGCTCCGCGGCATGCGGGATCCTCCCAGACCAGGGCTCGAACCTGTGTCCCCTGCATTGTCAGGTGGATTCTTAACCACTGCGCCACCAGGGAAGTCCCTGATTGCTTATCTTTGAATGCTGCCTTCTGTCACCCAATACTACTGTTGTTTAGCAATCTTTAATTGTGTGCTCAACTCACATCATTTCTTGTAAAGACTGCTATACTGGGTGCCTGTAGATACCAGAAACAGTGAGCTTTCTTTAGACTGCATAGGAAAATCTTTCATTTTTTTAAGCTATATATGTGTTTTGTTGTATGGTCTATATTTATTTACAAGATATTTTTGTTTTCTATTTTTAGCTTTCTGTAGTATCTGGTATTTTGACTTAGAAGGTTTTGGCCTTATGAGCATTTGCACATCTTTTTTATGTCTAGAATAAAAATTACAAAATGAAGCTATAGATGGAAAGAATATTTATGTTTTGATGTGAAAATAACCTAACTGAAATATTTTTAAGTGATCTATAATTTACTTGTCTTTTTGGGAGCAGATTATAATCAGCTCTTAAACTGTCTGCATTTATGCATCAGGTAGGATGCTTTCTGTTCCAAGTAACAGAGAGGCTAATCAAAACAGTAAGGATTTTATCATCTCATCTAACAAGAAGTTCAGAGTTAGGGTGGTTCCAGGATTGGTTAACTTAGGTCCCTCTTCTATCTTTTCTGTGCAGTTTTCATGTTCTACTGTTTCATTCTGAACTTCTTGATTTAGGTGTCCTTCCCTACTAGTATAGTCCCTAGGCAGTGTGTGGTTGACCTAGACTGTGTTTATGCCCATGGGGAGAAAAAAATGCTCTGGATTGATTCTAAATATCCTAGTTTATTTTTGCTTTTATCTTTTATTTTCATCATTGAAACTAAAAATATGAATTTTCTTCTAAATATCTAATGTTGTTTATTTTTCAATTACATATATAATTAAGGAAAATGAACATTAAAAAAAGCATAGAGAATAACAAGTGTTTCTCTGTAGTCAGAAGCCCCTCAGACAATAAAGAATCCTGTCAGTAAATCCAGTTCACTCATTGTGATGTCTGTGGTATAAAATTAAAATGCGTTAAAGAGAGTAAATGCTCATGATGAAAATACAGTGTATGTAAATCATGAACTTTCAATCCAGGTAAATTAAAAGATAATTCTTCCTTTCATAAAAGAGAATCACTGTTTTCTTTCAGATAACTACCTTTTCCTCTCATTGTAAGTGTAAGTTTTTTATAGGTTTACGATATCTGATGCATTTCTCTAAATAGTAAATTAGCAGAATTTAAAATTGATCTTTTGTTTGCTTATGTACTTCTGTTTTGGGGCTTCTTTGCCGTTTACATGTTCCCTAGGTGGCAGCCAAGCCTATGCTGCCCTCATTAATTTTATCAACAAATGGGTACTTGGAGTTGGAATATTGAATAATGACTATAAATTTTTAAGCACCTGATATTTGCCAAGTGCTAAACAGGTACTTTATCTCGATGAATCCTCACAAAACCCTATGTGAAATATATTATTCCCATTTTACAGATTTGAAAACGAAGGGTAAGAGAAATTTACTTGACTGTAGTCCAGAGTCATGTATCTAGTAGACAACTCTGATATCTGGTAAGAAGACAGGAATTTGTATTTGGGTGTCACCAGGGGGGCCTCTCTCACATGTTTTGTACTGTCCCCCAATCTTTCTTGTGGGCACATAGAAAAGAACACTAACACTCCTTTGTTTGGGGTTTCCAGAGATTCTAAACTGTCATACTAGCCCACTTAGCCTTTAAGGAAACATTAAAATGTCAGCTGATTTCTTTTTTATTGGCATATAGTTGCTTGTAGTAATCTCTCATGATCCTTTGCATTTCTGCAGTGTCAGCTGATTTCTTCTTACCAGCTTTTGTAGTAGCAGCCTATTTCTCCCGTGTTCTGCCAAAGGTGAATCAGTTTATGTGTCCTGTTTCCTCAGAGAGGCTTGTCATCCTTTAGAATTCACGTGGTTGCCTTGCAACCTCAGCCTTTTGATAGGCTCAAAAAATTATGCTTCTGTAGATTATTTGGCTCTCTTTGTTAGGATAGCAGCTTCTAACATTGTCTTTACATCCTTAGCTGAAGGTTGTATAAAGTGAATTTTTTTGTTTTTTGAGTAGCTGGACTATGAAATCCTTTCTTGTGTAAAGTTGAGAGTGTTGCAAAAAAACATTATATCGATTAGGTGATTAATGTTAAGTGTATATTTTCTTAAGTACATAATACTGTTTTAGGGTTTTGGGTTTAAACTGTATCGTAATTCTTTGGAGGTACACAGTCAAATTAGTTGAAACTTAAAGACTCACATCTTTGGATGAGAGAAGTATAATGAAAATATACCAAAATTTCTTGGGATGCATTTTTTGCTGTTAATTAATTACATAAAATAATCTTTCTGCCCTAAAAATAATAAATCATTATCTAGATTTCCTTTAGGAATGAAAGGCTGGACTCTATTAGGAGTCTTCCTTCTGTTTATAACAGCCACAGTAAAATGAAGTAAAATTATGCAGGTTAAAGATTTTTGTTCTCTGCTCATTTTATATTCTTTGTCTATAAAAGCTATGGTTGTAACCTGGAATGCTATATAGAGCTAGAATATTATTATGGGAATGTGTAAGTCTCTTCTTGCTTCTGTGTTTTTGTTATCTATATTATATTATTTTTTACGTATAACTAAACATTGAAACACTTGATGTTTTATTCCTTACCCTAGGCTGTTCTGAAAATACATTTCTCTCTAATGATAGTCAATAAATACCTTATCAGATAAACAGGGCAAATTTCACTTGAGTTCGATCATTATTTTCCTTATGATCTTGTCTGTCTTACTGTCTGGAAATACAATTATCTTGAAAACATGCAAAGGTGGAAGTCAGGAAGTTGTGCTACTAAACCTGCTTCAGTACACAGGATTTCCAACCCCCCCACCCCCCAACAAAGAATTGTTATCTGGTCTTAAATGTCAGTAGGGCTGCAGTTGAGAAACTCTGGATTAAGGAAATGAATAAATGCATTGATGTTGCTGCAAGCCAGGGTTCTTACTATGGAAGAAGGGAAGTACAAATATGGCACAGGGAAGGCAGAGAAGAACCTTGTGAGAATTGGAGGTGTCAATATGAACATAGGTTCACATTTTATTTATGTATTTCCTAGAAATGGCTTAGAAGAATGGCGCTACAGTAGTAGTGAGCACACCCAGCACCACTCAGATCTTGACTTCTACCATTGCCCAGTAAAAGCAACCAGATTCACTTGGATAAATGACTTATTCTAGGGATGGCTCAGGAAGGTACCAGATGAGCCTGGAGCATCCTGTTGGGCCAGAAAGTAATAAAGTGCTCCAAGAATGTTAAAAAGACACAGGTCCCAGCTTGAAAGGAGGGGTCCCACTGGCCAAGTTGAGGATAATTTGAGCATCAAAATTAGAAGAGTAATGAATTATAACCATTGAATAAAAGAGGAATATATAAATCCATACTGATAATAAATAGATAAATAAATAATACATAGCAGAGAGGAGGGCTCTTCCTTATGGTTGATAAATGTGGAGGGAGTAGTGGAATCCAAAGACCATCATTTTATAATTGTCATGGTATAGATTGGTTCAGGTAAGAATCATCAGAGGGTTCTCAATCCAGGGGAAAAGTTTGATGAGGAGTAGGATATTTATATGGTTTTATCTTCCCGTAGATTGCTTGTTATTTGCAAGAGGGAAATAGGTCTATACAGCAGAGAAATTGGATGACACTTTGATCAAGTGATCAAAATAAACATCAGTAAGGGGTAGATGGACATCAAATGCCTCTGCATATGATACCCTAAGAAGGATACAAGATCACTTACGTAGTGTTTTGGCTGGGAATTTAAATGTGAGGAAACATAAGACAGACCTAAATTGAGGAATATTCTGTAGAATAACTGGCTCTCATTCTTCACAATGTCAATGTCATGAAAGGCAAAGGCCAAGAAACTTTAGATTAAAGGAGACTAAAAAGACGGACAGCTAAATGTGATATGTGAACCTGTAAAGATCTTGTACTGAAGAGGGAAAAAAAAACCTCTAAAGAACATTATTGGGATAATTGACAAAAATGGAATATGGCCTGCATTTTAGAGTATTGTATAAATGATATATTTTCTGAGTTTGATAACTGTATTTTGGTTATATAAGAAAATATTCTTCACTCCATGAGGGAAGGGGGACAGAGAATGAGAAACTATGGCAAAATGTTAAAAGTTTAAAAATAAAACTTTTTCTAAATGGTTACAGACATTAGTATACTTGCTGAAGACATTCTCTGTATTTTCTTTTAAGGCACAATGTGAATTTTAAATTGTGCAAGAGTAGCATAGTAGGTCAAGGAAGATCTATATCCCAAAGTGTGGGCAAGCAGGAGGAGGCAGCAGCTGCAGCTTAAAGGATTGTGGTGTCCCTGGCATGGTCATTAAGGATGGAAGGAAGGAGGAGGAGGGAAGGAACCAGGCAGTGGGAGTGGTGGTGAGGTTTCTTTAGCTGGGGTTGGTAGTCTTTGGCTTTTTCTTCTCTCCCACCATGCTCCTTTGCCAGCAGTGAGATAAGGGTTTCTCTGGTACGGCTGGGCTAGTGATAGCCAGACTATTGACCTTGGGTCCCTGAACCCAGGGTCCCTCCCTGGTCAAGGCTGGTACTTGGTGCCTGAGACTAGCTGCTCTGGGAAAACTGATGCAGGGCTTTAGCTACTGATCCTGTCTTACTAAGGCAGCAGAATACAACTATTAACGTGCTGTTCTGGAGTCACATAGACCTGGATTGAGTCTTGGCTCCACTATTTAGCACCTGTGACCTTGGGGAAGTGGTATTTATTGCCTAGGCTTCAGTTTTCTCAGATTTAAAATGGGAGTAATAATAATGCCTATGTCATAAAGAGGTGTTAACAATTTAAGGACATAAGGCATGTAAAATGCTTTGCTGTTATTATGTACCGGGGCCCTTGAAAAACTTCATTTCTCCATTCAGCCATTTAATACATAATAGAAAACGTATTCATTGTCTGAATCCTATGGTTATGGACTTATTTCTCTGATGAACTGGCTTTGAACATATTCTGAATATTATGAAAAGACACTTGGAAGACCTGATAAAAGGCTTTTTAAAAAGTATTTTCCCCAAATTGCATGGCAGAAATGAATGGACATAGTACCCATTTCCCATTGCTGTTTGAAAATTGCCAGGTACATTTTCACATTTAAGAAGAAGGCTTCTGAAATGATCTTGAGGCAAAAGTTTGTTGTTGTTGAACAAAAGTTAATTTTATGATTAGGAATTAATTTTCAGTATTCCAACCCTATCAAAGAAGGTTGCCCAAACCTTTCCCTTTTCTGATTAAGTACGCATGTGAGATGGGATTCTTTGATCTGGTTTACTTAAAACTAAAAATTGGAGTTGTCTTCCTAAGTAAAATGGAACTGAATCCCTCTTTAATACTAATTTTTTACAATCCTGTTCTTACTGAGGAAATTATTTTCAGGTATGCATTTTTACAAATTAGGCAATTTGATTTGTTTTATTTATAGTTACTATGATTATAAACATATAGCATACTTTATATAAATATGTTTTATATAAATATGTATAGTTATCATGAAATCATGTTACTTATACTTACCATTATTCTATATATTATATATAGGTATGCTATATATACATATTTACCATATAATCATAGAAACTATAAGTAATAATGTGATACACCCATACATACATACCAACATTATATTTAATTGCTTTCATTTTACTTTATATTTAATTATGTTTTCATTGTTTTTAATGACCATCTTTCACTTGTGGCAAGTTATACTAATTTTTCTATTATAGCATTAATAAAGTTTGTTTTAAATACATTTATTAAAGTGAAAAAGAGAATTGATGTAAAGGAAAAATAGGTAAATAATGATGTACAGAGTGGTACATAATTAGGAGAAACATTGAGAAGATAGTATGTGAATGACTAGAAGAACAACTGCCATGTTATAGTAGAAAAGTTCCTAGCTGTTGGAACTGAGATTCTAGAGGGTTCACTTTTCTCCTTGGCTCTCAGTTTCTTCTTTGCTGAAGGGGTAGGGATTACAATACAAGATGATTTCTAAGGAAACTTGAAAATTTTAGGATTCTACCCTTTTTTAAGCAGCTTGATTGAAGTTTGGTGAAAAATGAGGTTTACATTAAAATGGGTCCTGGAGCAGTATTGACTCGGCACTCTTTCTTCCCCTGCTTTTCATTGATAGACTATGTATAGAAAAAGGAAGAAATCAAGTAAGAGTATCTACTAAGCCTAAGGAAAAAAATTCAAACTATATACATACTACATATAAATTTTAAAAATATATATTAATATATTATAATATATGTAGCTAATGTATATTTCATGTTTAATTTGCTTGTTTTTTAAAAAAATATTTATTTAATTATTTTATTTGGCTGCGCCGGATCTTAGTTGCGGCACGTCGGTTCTTCCCCTGCATTGGGAGCACGGAGTCTTTTTTTTTTTTTAATTTAATTTTATTTATTTTTTTATACAGCAAGTTCTTATTAGTTATCCATTTAATACATATTAGTGTATATATGTCAATCCCAATCTCCCAATTCATCACACCACCACACCTCCCCCCCAGCCCCCGCCGCTTTCCCCCCTTGGTGTCCATACGTTTGTTCTCTACATCCGTGTCTCAATTTCTGCCCTGGAAACCAGTTCATCTGTACCATTTTTTGAGGTTCCACATATATGCATTAATATACGATATTTGTTTTTGTCTTTCTGACTTATTTCACTCTGTATGACAGTCTCTGGATTCATCCATGTCTCTACAAATGACCCAATTTTGTTCCTTTTTATGGCTGAATAATATTCCATTGTATATATATACCACATCTTCTTTATCCATTCGTCTGTCGATGGGCATTTAGATTGCTTCCATGACCTGGCTATTGTAAATAGTGCTGCAATGAACATTGGGGTGCATGTGTCTTTTTTTTTTTTAACATCTTTATTGGAGTATATTTGCTTTACAATGGTGTGTTAGTTTCTGCTTTATAACAAAGTGAATCAGTCATACATATACATATATCCCCATATCTCTTCCCTCTTGCGTCTCCCTCCCTCCCACCCTCCCTATCCCACCCCTCTAGGTGGTCACAAAGCACCGAGTTGATGCATGTATCTTTTTGAATTATGGTTTTCTCTGGGTATATGCCCAGTAGTGGGATTGCTGGGTCATATGGTAATTCTATTTTTAGTTCTTTAAGGAACCTCCATACTGTTCTCCATAGTGGCTGCACCAATTTACATTCCCACCAGCAGTGCAAGAGGGTTCCCTTTTCTCCACACCCTCTCCAGCATTTGTTGTTTGTAGATTTTCTGATGATGCCCATTCTAACCGGTGTGAGGTGATACCTCATTGTAGTTTTGATTTGGCATTTCTCTAATAATTAGTGATGTTGAGCAGCTTTTCATGTGCCTCTTGGGCATCTGTATGTCTTCTTTGGAGAAATGTCTATTTAGGTCTTTCCCCCATTTTTGGATTGGGTTGTTTGTTTTTTTAATATTGAGTTGCATGAGCTGTTTATGTATTTTGGAGATTAATCCTTTGTCCGATGATTCATTTGCAAATATTTTCTCCCATTCTGAGGGTTGTCTTTTCGTCTTGTTTATGGTTTCCTTTGCTGTGCAAAAGCTTTTAAGTTTCATTAGGTCCCATTTGTTTAGTTTTCTTTCTATTTCCATTACTCTAGGAGGTGGATCAAAAAAGATCTTGCTGTGATTTATGTCAAAGAGTGTTCTTCCTATGTTTTCCTCTAAGAGTTATATAGTGTCCAGTCTTACATTTAGGTCTCTAATCCATTTTGAGTTTATTTTAGTGTATGGTGTTAGGGAGTGTTCTAATTTCATTCTTTTACAGGTAGCTGTCCAGTGTTCCCTTATTGAAGAGACTGTCTTTTCTCCATTGTATATCCTTGCCTCCTTTGTCATAGATTAGTTGACCATACGTGCATGGGTTTATCTCTGGGCTTTCTGTTCCATTGATCTATATTTCTGTTTTTGTGCCAGTACCATGTTGTCTTGATTACTGTAGCTTTGTTGTATAGTCTGAAGTCAGGGAGTCTGATTCCTCCAGCTCCATTTTTTTCCCTCAAGACTGCTTTGGCTATTCAGGGTCTTTTTTGTCTCCATACACATTTTAAGAGTTTTTGTTCTAGTTCTGTAAACAATGCCATTGGTAATTTGATAGGGATTGCATTGAATCTGTAGATTGCTTTGGGTCGTATAGTCATTTTCACAATATTGATTCTTCCAATCCAAGAACATGGTATATCTCTCCATCTGTTGGTATCATCTTTAATTTCTTTCATCAGTGTCTTACAGTTTTCTGCATACAGGTCTTTTCTCTCCCCAGGTAGGTTAATTCCTAGGTATTTTATTCTTTTTGTTCCAGTGGTAAGTGGGAGTGTTCCCTTAATTTCTCATTCAGATTTTTCATCATTAGTGTAGAGGAATGCAAGAGATTTCCGTGCATTAATTTTGTATCCTGCAACTTTACCAGATTCATTGATTAGCTCTAGTAGTTTTCTGGTGGCATCTTTAGGATTCTCTATGTATAGTATCATGTCATCTGCAAACAGTGACAGTTTTACTTCTTCTTTTCCAATTTGTATTCCTTTTATTTCTTTTTCTTCCCTGATTGCCGTGGCTAGGACTTCCAAAACTATGTTGAATAATAGTGGTGAGAGTGGACATCCTTGTCTTGTTCCTGATCTTAGAGGAAATGCTTTCAGTTTTTCACCATTGAGAATGATGTTTGCTGTGGGTTTGTTGTATATGGACTTTATTATGTTGAAGTAGGTTCCCTCTATGCCCATCTCTGGAGAGTTTTTATCATAAATGGGTGTTGAATTTTGTCAATAGCTTGTTCTGTATCTATTGAGATGATCATATGGTTTTTATTCTTCAATTTGTTCATATGGTATATCACACTGATTGATTTGCGTATATTGAAGAATCCTTGCATCCCTGGGATAAATCCCACTTGATCATGGTGTATGATCCTTTTAATGTGTTGTTGGATTCTGTTTGCTAGTATTTTGTTGAGGATTTTTGCATCTATATTCATCAGTGATATTGGTCTGTAATTTTTTTTTTTTTTAAATTACACTATACTAGGTGTGCTTTATTTATTTATTAATGGCTGTGTTGGATCCTCGTTTCTGTGTGAGGGCTCTCTCTAGCCGTGGCAAGCGGGGGCCTCTCTTCATCACGGTGCGCGGGCCTCTCACTATCGCGGCCTCTCCCGTTGCGGAGCACAGGCTCCAGACGTGCAGGCTCAGCAATCGTGGCTCACGGGCCCATTTGCTCTGCGGCACGTGGGATCCTCCCAGACCAGGGCTCGAACCCGTGTCTCCTGCATTGGCAGGCAGATTCTCAACCACTGCGCCACCAGGGAAGCCCTTCTTTTTTTTGTAGTATCTTTGGTTTTGGTATCAGGGTGATGGTGACCTCATAGAATGAGTTTGGGAGTGTTCCTTCCTCTGCAGTTTTTTGGAAGAGTGAGAAGGATGGGTGTTAGCTTTTCTCTAAATGTTTGATAGAATTCACCTGTGAAGCCATCTGGTCTTGGACTTTTGTTTGTTGGAAGATTTTTAATCACAGTTTCAATTTCATTACTTGTGATTAGTCTGTTCATATTTTCTATTTCTTCCTGGTTCAGTCTTGGAAGGTTATATATACCTTTCTAAGAATTTGTCCATTTCTTCCAGGTTGTCCATTTTATTGCCATAGAGTTACTTGTAGTAATCTCTCATGATCGTTTGTATTTCTGCAGTGTCAGTTGTTACTTCTCCTTTTTCATTTCTAATTCTATTGATTTGAGTCTTCTCCCTGTTTTTCTTGATGAGTCTGGCTAATGGTTTATCAATTTTGTTTATCTTCTTAAAGAACCAGCTTTTAGTTTTATTGATCTTTGCTGTTGCTTTCTTTGTTTCTATTTCATTTATTTCTGCTCTGATCTTTATGATTTCTTTCCTTCTGCTAACTTTGGGTTTTGTTTGTTCTTCTTTATCTAGTCCCTTTAGGTGTAAGCTTAGATTGTTTATTTGAGATTTTTCTTGTTTTTTGAGATACGCTTCTATTGCTATAAACTTCCCTCTTAGAACTGCTTTTGCTGCATCCCATACGTTTTGGATCGTCATATTTTCATTGTCATTTGTCTCTAGGTATTTTTTGATTTCCTCTTTGATTTCTTCAGTGATCTCTTCGTTATTTAGTAATGTATTGTTTAGCCTCCATGTGTTTGTGTTTTTTATGTTTTTTCCCTGTAATTGATTTCTAATCTCATAGCGTTGTGGTCAGAAAAGATGCTTGATATGATTTCAATTTCCTTAAGTTTACTGAGGCTTGATTTGTGACCCAAGATGTGATCTATCCTGGAGAATGTTCCGTGCGCATTTGAGAAGAAAGTTTAATCTGCTGTTTTTGGATGGAATGTCCTATAAATATCAATTAAATCTGTCTGGTCTATTTTGTCATTTAAAGCTTCTTCTTCCTTATTTATTTGCATTTTGGATGATCTGCCTAGTGGTGTAAGTGAGGTGTTAAAGTCCCCCACTATTACTGTGGTTACTGTCGATTTCCTCTTTTATAGCTGTTAGCAGTTGCCTTATGTATTGAGGTGCTCCTGTGTTGGGTGCATATATGTTTATAATTGTTATATCTTCTTCTTGGATTGATCCCTTGATCATTATGTCATGTCCTTCCTTGTCTCTTGTAACTTTCTTTATTTTAAAGTCTATTCTATCTGATATGAGTATTGTTACTCCAGCTTTCTTTTGATTTCCATTTGCATGGAATATCTTTTTCTATCCCCTCATTTTCAGTCTGTATGTGTCCCTAGGTCTGAAGTGGGTCTCTTGTAGACAGCATATATATGGGTTTTGTTTTTGTATCCATTCAGCAAGCCTGTGTCTTTTGGTTGGAGCATTTAATCCATTCACGTTTAAGGTAATTATTGGTATGTATGTTCTATGACCATTTTCTTAATTGTTTTGAGTTTGTTTTTGTAGGTCCTTTTCTTCTCTTGTGTTTCCCAGTTAGAGAAGTTCCTTTAGCATGTGTTGTAGAGCTGGTTTGGTGGTGATGAATTCTGTTAGCTTTTGCTTGTCTGTAAAGCTTTTGATTTCTCCATCGAATGTGAATGAGATCCTTGCCGGGTAATCTTGGTTGTAGTTTCTTCCCTTTCATCACTTTAAATGTGTCATGCCACTCCCTCTGGCTTGTAGAGTTTCTGCTGAGAAATCAGCTGTTAACCTTATGGGAGTTCCCTTGTATGTTATTTGTCTTTTTTCCCTTGCTGCTTTCAGTAAGTTTTCTTTGTACTTAATTTCTGCCAATTTGATTACTATGTGTCTCGGCATGTTTCTCCTTGGGTTTATCCTGTATGGGACTCTCTGCGCTTCCTGGACTTGGGTGGCTAGTTCCTTTCCCATTTTAGGGAAGTTTTCCACTATTATCTCTTCAAATATTTTCTCTGGTCCTTTCTCTCTCTCTTCTCCTTCTGGGACCCATATAATGCGAATGTTGTTGAGTTTAATGTTGTCCCAGAGTTCTCTTAGGCTGTCTTCATTTCTTTTCATTCTTTTTTTCTTTATTCTGTTCCACAGCAGTGAATTCCACCATTCTGTCTTCCAGGTCACTTATCCATTCTTTTGCCTCAGTTATTCTGCTATTGATTCCTTCTAGTGTAGTTTTCATTTCAGTTATTTATTGTTCATCTCTGTTTGTTCTTTAATTCTTCTACGTCTTTTTTAAACATTTCTTGCATCTTTTTGATCTTTGCCTCCATTCTTTTTCCGAGGTTCTGGATCATCTTCACTGTCATTATTCTGAATTCTTTTTCTGGAAGGTTGCCTACCTCCTCTTAATTTAGTTGTTTTTCTGGGGCTATTTCTTGTTCCTTCATCTGGTACATAGCCCTCTGCCTTTTCATCTTGTCTCTCTTTCTGGGAATGTGGTTTTTGTTCCACAGGCTGCAGGATTGTAGTTCTTCTTGCTTCTGCTGTCTGCCCTCTGGTGGATGAGGCTATCTGAGAGGCTTGTGCAAGTTTCCTGATGGGAGGGACTGGTGGTGGGTAGAGCTGGCTGTTGCTCTGGTGGGCAGAGCTCAGTAAAACTTTAATCCACTTGTCTCCTGTTGGGTGTGGCTGGGTTCCCTTCCTGTTGGTTGTTTGGCCTGGGGCGACCCAACACTGGAGCCTACCTGGGCTCTTCGGTGGGGCTAATGGCAGACTCTGGAAGGGCTCATGCCAAGGAGTATTTCCCAGAACTTCTGCTGCCAGTGTCCTTGTCCTCACGGTGAGACACAGCCACCCCCCGCCTCTGCAGGAGACCCTCCAACACTAGCAGGTAGGTCTGGTTCAGTTTCCTGTGGGGTCACTGCTTCTTCCTCTGGGTCCCAGTGCACACACTACTTTGTGTGTGCCCTCCAATAGTGGAGTCTCTTTTCCACAGTCCTGTCGAAGTCCTGCAATCAAATCCTGCTAGCCTTCAAAGTCTGATTCTCTAGGAATTCCTCCTCCTGTTGCTGGACCCCCAGGTTGGGAAGCCTGACCTGGGGCTCAGAACCTTCACTCCAGTGGATGGACTTCTGTGGTATAAGTGTTCTCCAGTTTGTGAGTCACCCACCCAGCAGTTATGGGATTTGATTTTATTGTGATTGCGTCCCTCCTACTGTCTCATTGTGGCTTCTTCTTTGTCTTTGGATGTGGGGTATCTTTTTTGGTGCGTTCCAGTGTCTTCCTGTTGTTGATTATTCAGCATTCAGCAGTTAGTTGTGATTCCGGTGCTCTCGCAAGAGGGAGTGAAAGTACGTCCTTCTACTCCACCATCTTGAACCAATCTCGGGAGCACGGAGTGTTTATTGCTGGACCACCAGAGAAGTCCCTTAATTTGCTTTTTTATAAGGTATAATCTTAGATACTAATTTGACATTCAGTTATTGAAAATTAGCTACAAGATAATGTTTTTAATTTAATTTTTTTCTCTTGATTTCTATTGTATGTGCAAAAAAGGTATAAATACATATTAAGGGAATAAATATGTGAAATAGTGGGCACACAGTAAATAAAGTACTCATTTTCTAATCATAAATATTAATGTAACACATTATACCATGCTTAAAAATATATTTGTTAGTAGTAATAATCACTTTTCCTCAAATATTTGCATATGCACAGTATTTTATTCTAGCCTTGTGTAGTACTTATAGCGTGTATAATTTCAATTTTCCTGTTATAAAAAGTCACTTTTTCTTAGAAACTGTCGTGTACCAGAGGTTGTGCAGCTACTTTACTGACATTGTCTGGAGCTAGGACCCACATTTTCTCACTTCACTTGTCATAGACCTTCTCAGTCAAATAATGCTTTGAAATTGCAAGCAAGTTATGAAGAAAAAGTAATTGGAAATTGCACAAAATGCTAAAGTAGAAGGAACTTTTCAGTAATGTTTAAAGTTCATGCTTTCTATCTTTCAGGATTTTAATTTTCTGACTAATTTTAAAAGTGGCCATTAGTTTTTTGTTGTATGTAATAACTTTTTTCCTTATCACAGTGATGTTTATTTTGTAAAAAATAAAATGAAAATGATTTTTAAAAACTGTCCACAGTTTATTAATTTCGGTAACATGAATATACAGTGCCATCTTGTATCTGTGCACACCATACCTACAAAATTTTAAAAATACTACTAGAATTATATATTTTCTGCCCACAACATTATATTGTGAACATTGTTATAAAATGTTCAACGTTTTTAATGGCTATGGTATTTTATTATATAGACAGGTCATGCCTATATGCTTATAGTCTTTTCCCTCTATGTTTTCACTGTTTTGGGTGCATTGGGATGAACATCCATATATGTATATATATTTTTGTCATTGTCTTATTACTTCCTTAGAATAAATTCTTGATTTTTTCAAGGGAGGCTGAAAGATTTCTGTTTGAAAAATTTTTTTAATATTGGCCAAGTTGTTTAAAGCCTTATGTCTTAAGGATAGTTTGGGGCTATTCATTTGCAACAATAATAATAAATGTTCTTTGGGGGTTTCGCTCTCCCTCTTCGTTTTACATTTTATCCCTAGGTGAGCACATTGTTTCTCACAAGATTCCCCAAAGTGTATTTTTTGCTCTAAGGTCTGAGTGTTATATCTACCTTCCTTTTTGACATTTCCAACATAATGATCCCTGACTATCGCAAGTTTATTATATCCAAAATTGAATTCTTAAGTTCCCCTCTTTTATTTATTTATTTTTAAGCATTTTATTATTTACTTATTTATTTAATATTTGGCTGTGTTGGGTCTTAGTTGCAGCACATGGGATCGTTGTTGTGGCACGTGGGCTTCTCTCTAGTTGTGGTACGCGGGCTTCTCTCTAGTTGTGGTGTGCGGGTTTTCTCTGTCTAGTTGTGGTACATGGGTTTTCTCTCTCTAGTTGTGGCGTGCGGGCTCCAGAGCATGTGGACTCTGTAGTTGCGGCACGTGGGCTCAGTAGTTGTGGTGTGTGGGCTCAGTAATTGTGGCATGCGGGCTTAGTTGCCCTGTGGTGTGTGGGATCTTAGTTCCCCGACTGGGGTCAAACCTGAGTTCCCTGCATTGGAAGGCGGATTCTTTACCACTGGGCCACCGGGGAAGTCGTGTTCCCCCCCCTCGCCGCCTTTTAAAGAGGTAATGAATCATTAAAGATTTTCTCTTGATAGATACCTGTTTATCTATTAAAAAGGTTCAGTTGTTGATTGTACATAGTTACTTTTATTACAAAGTTTATTTTAGTAACTTTTGAAAAAAATTAATAAATAATTGATTTACCAGCATCACCAAAATGGGGTGTTCTGATGAACTCAAAGATAGGTGTTAATAAGGGCCAAGTTTAAAAAGTAAAGGTTCACCTTCTGTTTAAAGTCCATGCTCTTAAAATATTTATTTACTTAAGCAACAGAGTTCTTTAAAACAGTAAGTAAAATTGATTTTAATTGATTTTAAAAGACTGAACATCTGCGATCAGTGTTAGTGTGGTCTGAGTCTGCGTGCCAGATTCTATGATATCTCTTAAATTAAGACAGTAGAGCCCAAACTGGGAATTTTTCAAAATTTCTTTAAAAAATTTGTTACTGAGGTATAGTTGTTTTACAATATTATATAATTTTCAGGTGTGCAACATTGTGATTCACAGTTTTTAAAGGTTATATTCCATTTATAGTTATTATAGGAAATCTTTTTGAAGATCTGATTCCTGCTTTTAATAAAATGACATACTAAAAATTTTTTTCAGTTAACTGTAAGTTCAGTTTAAATTAATTTTTTTTACTGTATTAACATTGCTTGAATACAGATAGAGGCCTTGGGATTTAATTAGAGGTTCCTTTTTCCCCCTCTAGGATATATATTACTTTCTCTGTGAAAAAATGCCCATCTGTGTTTGCTAAAGATAGGTTTTAGTTCGAAAGGTAGGTTTTAAATGTTGCCATTTCCAGTAAAACTCACTGTACAGAAAAATCAGTACTCATTTGACCTAGAGTTAGTGGTTAGATTGAATTAATAAAAACTGAATACTATAATCATTTTAAAGGTATGTACATACTTTTGGGGGGAGTATTTGTATTCTTTTAAATTGTGGTAAAATATACATAGCATAGTACTTGCCATTTTAACCATTTTTAAATATTCAGTCCAGTGGCATTAAAATAAATTCACATTGCTGAGCAGTGATCACCACAGGCCATCTCCAGAACTTTTTCATCATTCCATAGTGAAACTTTGTACCCATTAAACACTAACTCCCCATTCGTTCTTCTACTCCCTATCCCTCCCCATCTCTGGCAACTCGCATTTTACTTTCTGTCTCTGAATTTGACTACTGTAGGAATCTCATGTAAGTGGAATTACATAGTATTTGTCTTTCTGCAATTGGCTTATTAGCATAATATTTTCAAAGTTCATTCTTGTTGTAGTTTGTGATAGGATTTCCTTTTTTAAGGCTGAAAAATATTCCATTGTATACATATATATACCACATTTTGCTTCTTTGTTCATTTGCCAGTGGACATTTGGGTTGTTTCTATCTTTTGACTATTGTGAATAATGCTCCTATGAACGTTGGTGTACAAATATGTTATTTGAGTCCTTGCTTTCAGTTCTTTTGTGTGTATACCTAGAAGTAGAATTGCTGGATCAAGTAGTAATTCTATATTTAATTTTTTAAGTAACCACCATATGTCTTTCCACAGCAGGTGTACCATTTTAGATTCCCCAAAACAATGCATAGGGGTTCCAGTTTTTCCACATGTACCTTAACACTAATTTTCTGTTTTTTATTTTTCTTTTTTATTTGTTTCATAAAATAGCTATCCAAATGGGTGTGAAGTGGTATCTCATGGTTTTGATATGCATTTGCCAAATGATTAGTCATGTTGAGCATCTTTTCATGTCCTTATTGGCCATTTGTATATCTTTAGAGAAGTGTCTATTCAAGTCCTTTGCCTGTGTTTAAAATTGGCTTGTTTATTTTTTGTTGTGGAGTTTTAAGGGTTATTTATATATTCTGGCTATTAATTTCTTATCAGATATGTAATTTATAATTATTTTCACCCATTCTGTGGGTTGCTGTTTTACTCTGTTAATAGTGTCCATTGACACTTTTGACATTTGACCATGTATACATGGATTTATTTCTGGGCTCTCTGTTCTGTTCCATTTGTCTGTTATTGTCTGTCTTTATGCCCGTAGTATACTGTTTTGATTACTGTAGCTTTGTAGAAAAATTTGACATTAGGGAGTGTGAGTTTTCCAGTTTCTTTCTTTTCAGTATTGTTTTGGCTGTTGTTTCTTGATATTCCGTATGAATTTTTGGATGGCTTTTCCTATTTCTGCAAAAAAAATCGTTGGGATTTTGATAGGGATTGCATTGAATTTGTATTGACAGGTTAACAAAATTGTCTTTCAGTCTATAAACGTGGGATGTCTATTGTGTCTGCTTTAATTTCTTTATCCATCTTTTTTAGTTTTCAACGTGCAAGTCTTTCACTTCCTTGACTAAAGTTTACTCCTGAGTATTTTATTCTTTTTGATGCTATTGTAAATGGAATTATTTTACTATTTCAGACTGTTAGTGAATAGAAATGCAGCTGATTTTTGTGTGTTGATTTGTATCCTAGTATTTTGATGAATTTATTTATTCTAACAATGTTTTTTGTGGAATCTTTAGGGGATTCTACATATATGATCATGTCATCTTCAGACAGATAATTATACTTCTTCCTTTCCAGTTTGGATGCTTTTTGTTTGTTTTAGAAGTGGTGAAATCAGTCATCCTTGTCTTGTTCCTGATCTTAGAGGGAAAAGCTTTCAGTCTTACACCATTGAGTATGGTGTAAGCTGTGGGGTTTTTCTATTATATATTTTTATTAAGTTGAGGTAGTTTCTTTCTTTTCCTAGTTGGATGTTTTTATCATAAAAGGGTAGTGTGTTTTGTCAAATCCTTTTTCTGCATCAATTGAGATGGTTATGTGGTTTTTCTCCTTCCTTCTCTTAAGGTGGCATATCACATTGAGTAATTTTAGTATGTTGAACTATTCTTGCACTCCAGCAATAAATCCCACTTGGTCATGGTGTACAGTCCTTTTGCTATGCCAGTGAATTTAGTTTGCTGGTATTTTGTTCAGGATTTTTGCGTCATTGTTCATAGGGATATTGATCTGTACTTTTCGTGTACTGTCTTTGGTTCGTTATCTGGACAAAGCTGACTTTAGGAAGCGTTTCTTCCTCTTCAGTTTTTGGGAAGAGTTTGAGAAGGATTGGTGTTAGTTCTTCTTTAAATCTTTGGTAGAACCCACCAGTGGAGCCATCAGGTTGAGTATTTTTCTTTTTCAGGAGATTTTTGATTACTTATTCAATTTTCTTACTAGTTGTAGATCTATTCAGTTTTTCCTCCCTCCCTCCCTCCCAGTATTGGTAGGTTTTGTGTTTCTAGGAATTTGTCCATTTTATCTAGGTTATTCCATTTGTTGGCATACGATTGTTAGAGTACTCTGGTACTATGATATTTATTTCTGGTAAGTAATGTCCCCACTTTCAATTCTGATGTAAATTATTTGAATCTTCTCTCTTTCTTAATCCATCTAGCTGAAGGTTTGTCAATTTTTTTAACCTTTTTCAAAACCAACTTCTGGTTTTACTGATTTTTTTACTCTGTTTTTCTATTCTCTATCTCTGTTCTGCTGTTTATTATTTCTTTCCTTCTGTTAGCTTTGAGTTTTCTCTTGGGGCACACCATCTTAATTACTATAGCTTTATAATAAGTCTGGTAAATGATGGTATGTGAGTCTTTAAGCTTTACCCTTCAAGGTAGCCTTCACTATTCTTATACCTTTGTATTTCCAAATGAATTTTAGGGTAATATTGTCAGTTTCTGCATATAGTAAAAGAAAACCTGCTGGTATTTTGATTAAGATTGTATTGAATCTCCAGATTAATTTGGGGAGAATTGACATCTTTACAAAATTGAAACTCTGAGAATCTGCAAATGTGAATTTGTTATTTAGTATATTTTAAATTTCTCTCAGGATCAAGATTTTTTGTTTGTTTTCTGTGTTTTGTTTTAGGTAAGTGAAATAATAGCATATTTTGTGTGTGTGTGTGCCACTGGGAACTCTTCAGTATGGAAGCAAAAATTGACATTGAAGGAAAGAAAAGAAGAATTGTTGGAGCGAAGATCTTAAAAGGAAGGAAGGCAGAGTATATGAGACAGATGCTGGTGGGTTGATAGTTGTGATGGCAGGAATTTGAGGAGCTTCTCTTCTGATTGCTTTTTTTTTTCCTGTCAGTAGAATAGGTAGCAAAGTTATCAGCTGAAAGTGAGGATTAAGGATGGGTATTGCAGATGTGAGGAGATAGAATATGGTATTAAATAATCAACTAGGAGATTGGGAAATGGAAGATTACTGGGCAGTGTGAAGGGAATATTTAAGGTTTGAGGTCCATGACCTTCATGAATTTTGTCAGATTAATTAGCCTAGTTAGCATGGTTGTTTATTTTTCAGCCATATTCAGCTACATAGGAGCAGGCCCTCCTCAGGGGTGAGTTTTCTCCCAGGAAATGTGGCGGGAGGAGGGAGAGTGGGAGCCAAGGGACTAAGGATATATGAAAATTAAACTGGATAAGGAGGCATGTAAGAAACATAGAGTAGGTGAGGGACAGTGAAAACATAGTAGGCTTAATAAATTGTGGGACCTAGTGGGATCAAAGGATTGTTGGAATTAGGTTATTAGAGTCTGTAAGCTGGAAATACAGGAGGTGGTGGTTAGAGTCCCACATGCCAATTTAATTTCATGCCAGTAAATAATTTACTGTACTGTCAGATTTTTGTTGGTTATTATATTGATATTAATCTTTGTGTGATAAATATGTGTATAGGACAGTCCAGATTCCTTTATCTACGACCTTTGGGGCCAGATATGTTTTGAATTGCTTCCTTTTTTCCTCCATTACTCTTTTCAGGAGTTCATCAATTTTTATTTTTCAAAAAACTAACTTTTGGCTTTGTTGATCTCTGTTGTATGTTTGTTTTCTATTTCATTACTTTTTGCTCTTACCTTTATTTCATCATTTGTACTGTTTTGGGGTTTAGTTTGTTCTTTTTGTTACTCTTTCAGATGGTTGCTTAAAACATTGGTTTTTGGCCTTTCAAGTGTATATGTATTTTAAAGCTAAAATTTTTCCTCTTAAGAATAGTTTCAGCTGCATCCTATACATTTTAATAGGAAGTGTTTTAATAGCATTCCATTAAAAATTTTTTCTAATTTTCACTGTGATTTCTTCTTTGACCCATGGGCTATTTAGAAGTTTATTGCTTAATTTTCACATATATAAGGATTTTCTAGTTATATTGTTGTTATTAATTCATAGCTCAATTTGAGCTCAGAGAAACATGTCTGTCCTTTGAAATTTGTTAACACTTAGTTTTGGTCCATCATGTGGTCACTTTTGGTAAATGTTTTTTACGTACTTACAAAGAATGTATTTTCTGCATTTGTAAGGTTTAATGTTCTATATGTCAGTTAGGTTGTTAATTGTAAAGTTCACATCTGTTCTGTTTCTTCTAGTCTGCTTGTTCCTTGTTTTGGTGTGCTTGTTCCTTTCTCCTTTACTGAGAAAGCTGTGTTAAAATCAACTTACTAGAATTGTGGACTTCACGTAGTTCTTTTCATGTTGGCTTTATATACCATACTCTAGTTTCTTAGTTTAAGTTTATTTAGAAAAAGTATTTTTTAATCTGTAAAATTCAGTACAATATTTTAGCAAACTGGTCTATGGGGGAAGTCACAAATTACCTTCCAAATGTAATTTGTTGAACATTAGAAGCACGTGTAGACATTTTGAAACATTTGCTTAGTGTCAACAAAGGGAATATGCATCTCTGATGTTTCTGGCAATGAGAAAGATGTTACAGTATTGTAAGCTTTTGAGCTATTATCTGCCGTATGTGTTTGTTTTGATTAAATTTCTAATTGCCTTTCATATTTGTTCCTTGATTTTGCTTAAATTTGTAGAATGCCCCAAACATGTTGAGAAAATGTTAAATTGTGGAGAAGGAAAACAAAGCCAGGGAGAAAGTTATTGCATATGAAGTCATATAGTGTGCATTTTACATCCTAACCATGATAATTTACTATGGTAAATGGACATTTTCTATGTTTAGTTAAATTTTCAAAGAGAAGTGATTGGAGGTTATCAGTTGATATGTAACA
Organism: Balaenoptera borealis; assembly: GCF_965194805.1. Taxonomy (NCBI): domain Eukaryota; kingdom Metazoa; phylum Chordata; class Mammalia; order Artiodactyla; family Balaenopteridae; genus Balaenoptera; species Balaenoptera borealis. The sequence goes on along the minus strand of NC_138866.1, from coordinate 134,667,751 downwards.
TAATTTTTCCTATTTAAAATATTGGAAAACAAGTTCCTGGTTAGGGTTTTGCACAGAATATCTGCTTTTCAGGAAAAGATACCTGATTTAGGTGCTACCAGGTGCATTCAGATTTAGAATTGCTGTGCCTTCCTGGTGAATTGAACTTTTATTGTAATGAAATATCCCACTATATTTTTATCCATATCTATATATATCTATCTCATGCATCAAAGTTTTCTATGGTACAGTATAGCCACACAAGCTTTCTTTTGGTTTGTGTTTTACAAAAGATATCTTTCTCCATGCTTTTATGCTTATTCTTTCTATATCCCCATATGTCAGATATATTCTCTATAATCATCTTATAATTAGGTTTTATTTTTTTAAATCTAATTTGGATTATTTATTAATCCATTTTTCCCCTCTGTTAGCTTGTTAGCTGTACAGGTGGCTCTTCATGTCCGCGGGTTTTGTACCCGTGGATTCAACCAACTGTAGATTGAAAATATCCAGGAAAAAAAATTCCAGAAAATTCCCAAAAGCAAAGCTTGAATTTACTGCATGCCAGCAACTATTTACATAGCATTTACATTTTATTATGTATTATAAGTAATCTAAGGATGATTTAAAGTATATGAGAGGATGTGTGTGGGTTATATGCAAATGCTATGCCATTTTATATAAGGGACTTGCGCATCCTCAGATTTTGGTATCCTCTCAGGGTCCTGGAATCAATCCCCTACAGATACCAAGGAACGACTATATATACTCTTACTGTCTTTCTAGTGGTTATCTCAGAGATTACCACATGCATCTTTCATGTTTTGAAGTCTAAAGTAAATGAGAACTTTTTCCATTTCCTAATCAATGAAAGTGTTTTAGAACACTTTAACTTCATTTACTACCCTTCCCAATTATGTATTGTTGTTCATTGTAATATTTTAAATTCCACAAAATACTGTCATTATTTTATTTAGTCAGTATTCATTTAGAGTTACATATTTAACCTGTTCATTATATTTCATTTTTTTGGTGCATATCCAAGCTGTATCTGGAATCCCTCTTTTCCTTCTACTTGAAGAAGTCTCTTCAGTGTACCCTGGTGACAAATTTTCTGATTCTGTTTGGCTAAAAATGTCTCTATTTTGCCTTCATTTCTGAAGGGTATTTTTTTTTTTTTTTGCCAGATACAGAGTTCTATTTTGGCATTTCCCCTGTTCCCAGCACTCTGAGGATATCATTTTGTTGTCTTTTGGCTTCCATTATTTATTTAAAGAAGCCAGCTATATCTTACTGTTACTCTTTTTTTTTTTTTTTTAATTTATTTATTTTTGGCTGCGTTGGGTCTCCGTTGCTGCGCGCAGGCTCTCTCCAGTTGTGGCGTGCAGGCTCCAGGTGCACGGGCTTCAGTAGTTGTGGCTCTAGAGCGCAGGCTCAGCAGCCGTGGCCCACGGGGCTCAGTTGCTCCGAGGCATGTGGGATCTTCCCGGACCAGGGCCCGAACCCATGTCCCCTGCATTGGTAGGCGGACTCCCAACCACTGCGCCACCAGGGAAGCCCCTTACTGTTACTCTTAAAGTTAATATATTTTTAAATTTTTCTGGCTGCTTTTAAGGTCTGTTTGTGGCTGTTTCTGTCTCTTTGTTTCTGTCCCTCCAACCTCCCCCTTTACTTTGATTTGCCTAAGTGTGGTTTTCTTTGTATTTGTTTTGCTTGGGAGTTTGTAGATCTTCTTGAGTCTGTGGCTTGATGTCACTGATCAGTTTTTTAAAGTTTTAAACTATTAGGTCTTTAAATATCTTTTCTTTCTCATATGTTCTCGCCTTCCTTTCTGGGACTCCAGTTACATGAATTTTGGATCTTTTCTTCATGTTTCATAATATTTTCACACTCTTTTCTGTATTTCCCATTCTTGTGTCTTTTTGGGCTTTAGTGTATTTTCTTCTTTCCTATCTTCTGGGTCATTGGTTCTTTCGTCAGCTGTATCTAACCTATTGTTAAACTCATCCATCAATTTCTCAATTTCTGTTTTTAAAATTGTATTTTTCAGTTCTCTGTTTTCCATGTTTATAGTGTTTGCTAAAATTCTTCATTTAAAAAAATCCTTTTAACACATTAAATTAACTTATTTTAAAACTGTTTTCTGGGATTGCCTGGTTTTGCAGTGGTTAAGAATCTGCTTGCCAATGCAGGGGACACAGGTTCAAGCCCTGGTCCGGAAAGATCCCACATGCTGCGGAGCAGCTAAGCCCGTGCACCACAACTACTGAGCCTGAGTTCTAGAGCCTGCGAGCCACAACTGCTGAGCTCGCACGCCTAGAGCCTGTGCTCTACAACAAGAGAAGCCACCACGATGAGAAGCTCGCACACCACAAAGAGTAGGCCCCACTTGCCACAACTAGAGAAAGGCCACGTGCAGCAACAAAGACCCAGCACAGCCAATAAATAAATAAATAAATAAAGCTGTTAAATCTGGTCAAAAGTATGGATCATTAAAAAAAAAAAAAACTTTTCTGCTAACACCATTATCTGAATCTATTAGGGGTCTATTTCTGTTGCCATTTTAAAGTCTTAGTTTTCAGTCAGATCTTGATGAGTTTTTTTTTTTTAGACATTTCATATGAAAAATGATAGGATAATTTGAATTTTGGAGTCTTCTTGCTGATAAGATTTGCTTTTGCTAAAACCTTTTGGGAAGATTTTACTGGCATGCAGCTAGGCTAATGATACTAGGTAGCCCAGATTACCTCAGTATAATCAGATTGAGAAGATTGAAGCTATTCTTCTTTCCTTTTGTGGCCTGGTCTATTTCTGGTTTACCTTTTACCTAGGATAAAAGTAGTAGTCCTTTAGATTCCCTCCAGCTTCCCAATGTGTTTACTGGAGCTATTCCTCCTAGCCAGGCTCTGAATTGAATTTTCGTGTCCCCACCCAAAGAAGTGTGGAAAACTCTGCTTAGCTTCTCAGCCTCTCAGCTAGTGTTTTTACAATCTACGAATGATTCTAGGGGAAAACGAGTCTAAAGTCTGGCCCCACCTGTTTCTTCTAGGTCCCAGCCCTGCAAATTCTCACTGTCTTGAAAGTTCTTCAGTTGTTTTAAACAGATTACTTTTTGTTTTGCTTTTCTAGTGATTCTCAGGGAAAGACTGGTTTGAAGCAACCTACTCCACCACTGTCAAAAGCAAAATGCTCAGATATGTTCAGAATTTTTCAGATTATACAACCTTATAGGAGTTAACATATTATCTCTGTGGTGAAATGTGTGAATATTTACGTTGCCTGCTACAGTGCAAGTTTTCATAATGGGAATTGGATGTGCTGTGATCTATTAGAGAACATGATTTGGAGTAAGCCAACTTCTATTGTTTATATTGCAGCCTGTTGAGAAAACAGAAATACTCTACAGCACAGCTGCTTGTTTAATTGATTCCTACCAGTGACTAGCCATCTTTCATTTCCTCTCATGTTTCCTGCTCGTTCTTGTCATAGGGTTTTTGCACATGCTGTTCTGTCTGCCTAGTAAGTATATCTGCATATGCAGGTTTGAGTATGAAGCAGTTCTCAGTGAAGCCTGCAGGTTTGAGTATGAAGCAGTTCTCAGTGAAGCCTGCCCTGACCATGAATTTAGGTCAGATAAATGAACTTTTGTACAAACTCATTTATATGATGGTTTGGCTAATGTCTGTTTTCCCTTACTAGACTCTGGACTGTGAGATCAGAAATTATGCCTTTTTTCCTTGACCATTGTATCATATGTACCTAGTTCAGTGTTTGGAAGTACCTGTTTTGCAAGTAGGTGATCACTGAATAGGTTATTAGTTGTTAATAGATGATCAATTAATATTTGTATAAATAAAGAAATAACAGAATGAATAAGGGAAGATATGTAAGAAATGCTGTGCTGATGATAATGATGGTTGTGATAGGAATTGGAAACTCACTGCTTTTGAGCAAAAGCCAGATTTAATTAAACACTGGATTTGCATAGTACAGTTGAAGTTTTATAGAGTTACATGTACAATATTAAAAATACTTCAAAAAATTCCCTTGAGAAATTGTTATTGTGTTATAACATTTGTCTCCCATCCCCCATCCCTCTGTAAGTATTTTATTGTGTAAGTTTTGAAAGCACTGGGTTTTTGACACAGCTATCATTCAGAGCATGACAAGTTATATCATTGCCATTCTACTGTAGAGATAAATGGAATAAAAAATCGTTGTTTTTGAAAGATTCAAAGTCTCAAAGGGAAATGATCTTGGAATTTATACACATGTACCCACAAAATAAGGTGCTATGATTTATTCTACCAAGGGGAATTGGTCTTGGCTTCATCAGGGTGGTGCCATTCAAACTGAATCTTGGCTGATAAGGAGGAGATAATTAAATGGCTAAAGGAATAGTGTTTCATTTAGGTGCATATTATTATGAAAGTATATAATGTCTTTGTGGATTGACAAATAGTAATTTTGCTAGTGGCTAGGGCAATTTGCAAGAAGAATTTGTAAAGGCAGATTGGGGCTACCCAGATTATTAGTTCATCCTTTGACATGGAGGCTATCAAAAGCTTTTAAGGATATTCCATAATGTTTGAGAGTAGAAATTCTAGAGCCAGACTCCCTGAGTTCATATTCCAAGCTCTGCCTCTTACTAGCTGTGTGACCTTGGACACATTACTTAACAGCTCTCTGCCTTAATATCCCTATTTATAAAATGGAGATGATAATTATAACTCAGAAGACTGAAGTTATGATTGAATGAGTTAAGGCATATTAGGTACTTAGAAAAGTGCCTGGCACATAGAAAAATCTCAGTAAGTGTTGCTCTTGTTTTGCTGTTATTATATTCATTGAGGAAAAGCTCAAAGGTTATATATAATTGCACTCTTTTAGCCAGAACTAGAGGCATGAAAAGTTTCAAGAGATATTTTAAGGGTAAAATTAACAAGGCTTCAACTTGTTTACTAATTTTACGTAATGAAAAATTTCAACTAATAATGCAGTCTGTGTGCACTATAAAGGCAGGTTTGAAATTTGTATAACATTTTCATGAGTTGCAAACTTATAGAACTTAAATTTTCTAATTTGTGTTTTCTTTTAGATCTTATAGAAAATTTCAGCTGTAGCCCTTGAACTAGAAGCTGAAATAATAGAAGCTGTGTACCATGCATTAGGGTATTGAAGAAAATTAATTTTTGAATTAAATATTTGGAATATAAGGAAGGAAAGGTGACTGAAAATGGGGCGGAAGAAAATACAAATCACACGCATAATGGATGAAAGGAACCGACAGGTAAATGAAAATTTTAATTTATCTATTTAATCGGTGTAAATTTTTTAAAAAAGGAGTGTGGGATAGAATGGTTGATTTTTTTTTAAATTAATTTGAAGTCTAAATATTTTTATTTCCGGACTACGTTAAACATTTAGCAATCAAAAGCTTTTGACTTTTCATCATGTGCTTTAAAGAAACTTTTTTTCTTATTATAGCAATCGTTTTTGTTAATTATAGAAAACATAAATAAGCAAAATAGGAAAAGTAAAATCACTGCAATTCTACTACTACCATCCATTGTGTAGGTTTATCATAATATATTTAGTCTTCTGTACACTTGATTATGTTTGTTAGTTTTCCATATATTGATGATTATTTTAAATTACCACCTCTGTTGTCATAATTAGGTAATACCTAAGTTAACTGTGGTTATCAGTGAATGTGTTCTGGTCAGTTAGATTTTCCGATTCACCAACAAATAATGAGAATTTTTTTACAACTCTTATTATCACAAATATTTCTAAGTCATTTATGTATATATCTCACCTTTAATTGATAAAATATGTTGAACTTAATTTTCACTACAATTTCAGTAAACCCTTCCAAATTCAGGGTAATTATAATGATACTGGTATATGAAGCCCAGAAGTTGTAAGAGTTTAAAGCAGGAGGTGGCAAACTATGTTCCATGGGCTGGCTGCCTATTGTTTTTTTTTATAAATAAAGCATTATTAGGACATTGCCATGCATGTTTGTTTGCATATTGTCTTTGGCTGCTTTCACACTAAAACAGAGTTGAGTAGTTGCCCCAGAGACTGCATGGCCCATAGACCTAAAATCTTTACTCCCTGGCCCTTTAAGAAAAAGTTTGCCAATCCCTTCGTTTAAAGGAAAGAAGGAAAAATAATATCATAGACTATTGTAAAGGAACTACTATTGAAAGCATATGCAGAAGGGAGGGATGCTATCTCCAGAAAGGTTGCATATCAGAAGTTTCAAGAACAGCTGGTTTTTGGAAGCTTACCAGGAATAGAACAGTACTGAAGATGTGTTCTGTAAAGTCTGAGTAGTAGTTCATCCAGTAATACAAAACTCAACTGAGCAGCTGGTAAAGAAGTTAGTGGAAGTGATTAGGGTTGCTGATAGACCGAATTGAAGAGTTCCCTTGTTTCAGCTCATGAAGATTCCTTAGCTAAAGTGTTAAGGCTCACACAGTATGATTCGTTATGAAGGTCGATAAAATAGGGAAGACTGATAAAATAATCATACCATCATTCCCAAGGAATGATTCTAGCAAGATTGCAAGTAAATTTCCCTTCACAAGTCTGAGGATTGTGACATGTAGAGGGGGCATGGGGACCTGTTTCATGATCATGTGCAGCGTAAATGTAAAATAGGATTTATTGGGGAATAACGTACAAGCAGAGGATTAGCAAAGCACCTAAGATCCCTTCAGCTCTCGGTATCCCATACAGAGTCACGTTTAAATTGAGCATAGATAGACTAGAACAACTAGTGGAAAGGACTCCACATGTTTAGAGGGAAAGGACAACTAGGAATATGTAAGTGACTGTGTAATGGGAACTTTTTAAGTTAAGGAAATGAGCTGGTTAAAAAAATGGAGCCTGCCACTATATCTCAGCAACTAGAAATAGCCTATTCCTGTGTTGAATTTACCTGCTAAGTCAGCTTCTTGCCAAGCTGCCAAATGGGACAAGGGTATCTGAATTTCTCCTCAGATGATTTTGGCAAAAAAAATGCAGAAAAGATATAAAAGAGGTAGTTGGGTAGTTTATTTTTAAGGTTAGATTAGGAACAATTTGTCATAAACTAAAAGGGTATCTTAATTTTACTGATTTTGGAATTTGTAGATTCTGAGTTAAAAGTTTCATTATTCTTGCATTAAAGAGGAAAAATCGTTCCCATGCAGGAGAGATGTCATTTATTTCATCCAAATTTGAATACCTACTTTATCTGAGAGACTGCTAGGCACTGGGAACTCATTAAATACATTTTAAGTGTATTGCAAGTAGAAGTAAGCTTAGGTGATAGGAGTGTTTATGGAAGAAACCACCAACCTCTGATGGTGGGGTAGTTCAGGGAGCAGTTACTGAAGGAGGTAATAGCAAATAGAGTTTTGAATTACTAGAGTTTTTGAGCTAGTAAGATAAATAACACACTTAAAGTCATTGGAACATCACGTGTTCTTTTGCGCAACATTATGTTTGTGAAATTCATCATTGTTGTTGCATGGAGATGTATTTTATACATTTTCATTGATGTATAATATTCCATTGTGTGAATAGAACACAATGTATATATTTATTCTCTTGTAAATAGGCTTTTGGGTTTTAGATCTGCTATTCATTTGGAATTTGTTTTTGTGTGTGGTTTGAGGTGTAGGGGTCAAAATTTGTTATTTTTCAGATGGATTTTCAGTTGACCCAGTGCAATTTATTGCAAAAACCATACCAAGGAAGCAGAAAAGAACACATGCTCTTCATAAAAAACTCAACAACAGGCATAATTAATCTATGATGCTAGAAGTTAGGTTAATGATCTTCCTTGGGACAAGGTGATAATGACTTGGAGACAGGACAAAAGAGTGTTTCTGGGGTGGTGCACCGGCGTATGCTAGATATAAGGCCATATTCTTTTCTTCGAAAATTCACTGAGCCACACACTCAGGATTTGTGAGCTTTCCTTTTATGTTATGCTTTAGTACAAAGTTTACATTTTAAAAAGAATTAGACCAAGAAGGACAAACACACAGTTTCATCAGAAGCTTCTAAGTGGAAGTGAAGTCTTTCATCCCTCTAAAGTTTTGGCATCTTCAGTCCTTTTTGCTTCAGCAGCTTTCTCATGTCTTAGAACAGGTATTTGGTGTATTTCACTATTTTTGTAGTTGATCTCAGTGGGTTCTTTGGTCTTCCACCAGTCACTCCATTTTACTTAGAGACAGACATCCTCTTATATTTTAAATAAAAAATGAAATAGAGTTAAAAAATTATTTTAAGGCAGAATACAGAGAACAAACAATACCACACTGTTAGTTTTATTATCCAGAAGTAGTGTATGTCAATTCTGACATATTTGCTGCAGATATCTTTCCTTGTAAAAGAAAAAATTAAAAATTTACTGTCCTCTATAATTTTTCCTAGTCTCATTCCTCTTTGCTTCCCCAAAGTAACCCCCATCATGGATTTAATTTGTATTTTCTTTATTATTTAAGCACATATTACTGAATATTGTTTCAACATGGTTTAAAAATTTTACATAATAGCATTATTATCTGCACATGCTTTTTCACTAAATGTAGTGTTTTGGAGAGTTGTCTATGTAATTCATTTATTACAACTAGTTCGTAGGAAAGAATATGCCTCAATTCATTTATCAGTACTTCTATCAAAGAACATTTAGGTTGTTTCCAGTTTTTTAGAAATTTTGCTGCATATGTTATGTTAGAAATGATGCTAAAGCTACATCTCTCTCACTTTATTTTTTCATTTTTTTAAATATATTTTTTTGTCTAATGAAGGTGAAATGTTACCTGTTTTTGTGATTTGCCCATTTTTTGCTGGATTGTTGATTTTTTTCTTAGAAGTTCTTTATATATTCTAGATATTAATTCTGTATGTACTTAATCTGTTTCAAATAGTATCTTTCAGTCTTTACCAAAACACTTTATAAACACTTTAATGATAGGACGTATTACAGTGTTTTATAGTAGTTTATATTGCCTTTACCAATAGATTGTGAACACTTTAAAATGTGTTAAGGCTTTGCTTAATTTCCTAAATCATGATCAGTTTTTGGTAAATGTTCCAAGTGGACTTGAGATAAATGTGTATTTTAATTGTTGGATGCAGGATTCTACATATGTCTATTCAGTCTCATTTTGTGTTCACATTATCTGTATTCTTTGTTTTTTTTATGTAGTTGGTTTTGGCTCATTGAGACCTGTCAGTAATTGCACTTACCACAATGATGGATTTGTCAATTTCTCTCTATATTTTATTAGTTTAATACATATTGTTTTATATATTTGGGGAATATTTCATTAGGCTCATACATATTTAGAATTGTTATATCTTCTTGGTGAATTTTTTAATACATATTGACTTTTTCTGTCCTCAGGAAGGCATGTCTGTCTTAAATCTACTTAAATCTACTGTCTCACATTAATATAGCTACAGCTTTCTTTTGGCTAGTATTTTCTTGATAGGTCTAGTTCTCTACATTTACATTCAACCTATGTCTTTATGCTTTAGGTATATCTTTTGTAAATAGTATGTGGCTGGATTTTGTTTTTTATCTAGTCTGATAATATATCTTGACTCTCCATTTTACGTGGATCTTATTCTTTGTCATCCTTTGTATATATATTTGGACTGATTTATACCATCTTAGTTGATTATTTCAATTTACTGTGAGAACCTGATAGATAGAGGTCCTGGAGGTAAAACTCACAAAAGTGTAGGTATGCCCTCCCAAGACTGGGTCCCCTTAGAGTTCTTAACTTTTGTACTTGTCCACAGTGATCCTCTAGCAACTCATCAATTACAGTTAAGATTTTCCTGCCCCTGTACTGGTTCCTCTGGAGGTTTCTGCTCATGGCTCTGGTAATTTATGATTTGTAGTATCTGCCTGTCTGTCTCCAGTTTGGGAGGTAGAAGTTTCCCTGGGACCTCAACTCTCTGAGGGATCTAAGAAGAGTTGTTGATTTTTCAGTTTGTTCAGCTTTTTACTTGTTGTTAGGACAGAGTGGCGACTTCCATGAGTGTTAAGTGCTGAAGCAGAAACTCAAAGTCTCTCCTGGACTTTTAAATTCAACAGTGAAATAAAGTATGTCTAAATATATATGATGTGAAAATCTTTACAGGTACTTGGGATTTAAAACATAGAAGGTCTTTTAGAGATGGTACAGTTCAACCTTCTTGAATTCAGAGAATTATATTAGTCCCAGATTTTACACAAAATCAGGAAAGCTGGTTAGGTTAAAACCAAATGTGTCTCAGTTTATAGAGGCACTGAATTTTGTAGTCTAGCCCTTTAGTCCTATTCTTTTTCTTTATAGTTATTACAGTACTGGAGTAAAATGACAATTTAAAAATAAAATTTATGGGACTTCCCTGGTGGTCCAGTGGTTAAGAATCCGCCTTCTAATGCAGGGCACGTGGGTTTGATACCTGGTCGGGGAACTAAGATCCCACCTGCTGTGGGGCAACTAAGCCCGCACGCTCCAGAGCGTGCATGCTACAACTAGAGAGCCTGCGTGCTGCAACTAAGACCCAATGCAGCCAAATAAATAAACATTAAAAAAAATTTTTTAATAAAAATAAAATTTGTTTATTTTGCCTGATACTGAAATAGCTTTGTTAATACTGATATTTTAAAAATTTCATAATATTTAAAATAAAATGAAATTAAATGTTTAGTATGCTTCAAGTAAAAAAATTTTTAAGCCTTTGTTTGAAAACAAAGATTCAAATTTATAGGAGGAATTCTTAGTAATTAAAGGAATGGTGGCTGCATTAATCCTGACTCTTCCAACATAATTTCTCCAAAAATAGATACAGAAAAACAAGAAGAACAAATAAAATTACATAAAACCTACAATCTTGGCACAACTAGAAGGCAAAGCCTATCTAAATCTTACATTACCTCCAAGTAGAATATTATTACTAAGTCACAGTGTGCTGTTTCTTGAACTTCTACTGTAAGTCTTTGAGGTGAGCAAGCATACATCAGGAAAAAGTGTGTGGGAAAGGAGAAGAGGAAACCTTGTAGCTGTCTTAAGATTGATTTGAAATCACTACAAAAAGAGGAATTCTACCCTAAGTCCAAAAATTCTGAAAAATACTATTTGTAGGTCAGAAGAGACCACAGGTAAAGAAAGGGCTTAAATGTATGTAGTGCTCAAGGAAGTATTATATATAGTCTTGAAAAGGTAACTATTTGAGGGAGAAGAGGGTAAAAAGGAAGGCAAAGGTACTCTTTGGAGAATGCTAGTTGAATGGAAATGAATATATGGATATATGTATATATCCTTCAAGACAAAAGAATATGCAAATATATATATAAATATATATATATATATATTTATCAAAGGACACAAAGCTCTTCTCCCCACTGCCAGTACCCCCCCCCCCAAAAGCCTTCCATTAAAGGGACCATACTTAACTCCTTTAGAAGGAGAGGTGCTCTTGAACTAAGAGTATTTTAAACCACCCCCCACTGTTTGTTCTTTCCATAGATATTCAGTGATGCAAGCAGTATTCTCCTATATATACTATTATAAAGAAGAAAACAAAATGATATTTACTACTATTTGGGTGATAAGATTGTTCCCCCAACAATGAAAAAGTGGGAAAAAACTGCTATATGACTTTCCAACCTGCAATAAATTTCCTTAAACAAGTATTTAGGAATATTACAGACAAAAAAATCATGATTCAGAATTTTGAAATACTAAGAATGGAAGTGGATTTTTTTTTTAAAGCATGGATGAAACTGAAAGTGATTGAACTCCAGAAAAAAAAAAAGATAAAGTCATATCAAAACAAGGACTAAATTACAAAGTGGCCAAGGAATAATAGATTCAAATGAAACCTTAATATTGATTGAAGGAAGGCAGGGAAACAACTGAATGAATGAATGAAAATGAGATAAGTAATTTCAAAGGGTTTGAGAGAAGTGGTTGAAAAGGGAGCTAGATAAAGAAGATCGAACTTATGTATAAAGAAGATCGAACTTATGTATAATTGCAGTCCCTGAAGAAGAAAAACGAAACCATAGAACTAATATTTAAACTATAATTAAAGTTTTCATAAATAAGAGAGAAAGTAAGATGCCAAGGATTAGGTGGACCTGCAGAGATCAACTCTGATACATATCCTACTGAAACTATTAGATTTTAAGATAAAAAAAAAATCCTCAGGGCTTCTAGGTATAAAACAACAACAAATATATAAGTACAGAGAATTAGACTGGCATCGAATTTTGCAAAATTGAGATAATAAAGCACAAGGCAACAGTAGAGCAGCATTTTCAAAAAATGCAGGGAAAAAAGTCTGAAGCAAAGATATCATTTGCAGTCAAGCTGTATTCAAATACAAAGATTATAAAAACAAGTTTTAAACATACTAGCGCTCAGGGAATTCTGTACTTATGAGCTGTTAGTGTGCCATCTAGTAGAGGATAAGCTTTATACAACTGAGAGATGTCTGAGGAAATAAGCAAAAATATACATGATCAACATTTAATATACTTAACTATAGATTTTAGCCTAAAGCAAGAGTGGGGGCAAGGGTGGAAGAATAATATGTTATATATTATTTATTATATGTTACTTTTTTGTGATAAAATAGAAGTAATGCAACAGACATGGTAAGAAAGGAGAGGGAAAGAGGAAAGTAGAATAAGCACACTGGTTATTGTTTAGGCAATAGGTGGGAGTTAAAGAATATCATTAAGATTTGACACACCAAATAGTGAAAGATTAAACATGAAAACAGGAGACCAAGGGCATTTTTAAAAGCTGTAACTACAAAGGTAACCACTAGAACAAAAATGCTAATCTTTGTTAAATTTTTTTAACATAAAAGAGCAAAGAAAACACCTCATTTAGAGAGAGGAAAAAAATAGGAAATATATATAATATGTATAAGCATTAAATATTTATTAAAGTATTAAAATGATGATGAAATCTCTAAGCATTATCAGTCATATCAGTAAATGTAAATGGGACTGACTCTTTATTAAGAGAAAAAACATTTCCAGTTTAGTTCACAAGCTCCAAATATAGGCAAAAAGAGACACACCTAAAATGGAATAATCAGAAAGACTAAAAATAAAGGTATGGGAAAAGGTATACCAGACAAATGAAAACAATGAGAAAACAGATTATAATCCTGATATTAGACGATGTAGGATTGTAGACAAAAAAGCATTAAATGGGACAAAGAAAGATACTTTTCAGTGCTGAAAGCTGTAATTCACCTTGAAGATGTAAGAATTAGGAATAATGGTATACTAAATACTACCTTTATCAAGCAGAAACTGAAAGAGATACAAAGAAACATAAATGGAAACAAACTAGTAATAAGATACTTAAACACAGTAGTCTTAGTATGAAATAGATCAAATGGACAAAAAATAATTGATGGTAAACCAGATCTAAACAGCATAATCAATAAAATTGACTTTAAGTGATATGTTGAACACTACACTTAGAAAATAGAGTATATAAGGGTACATAGAGCATTCACCAAAATTGATCATATATTACCTAACCAAAGAAACACCAGTAAATTCAATAAAGGAGAATATTACAAACATACGCCGATTACCACGTAGTAAAACTAGAAATTAATTTTGTTTGATGGTTTTTCTGAAAGCTAATTCTACATAAGAATTTCTTTTTTGAAAAGTTTGATGCCAGTCTAACAACTTCTGGGTAAAAAGGGAAATATATAACTAAAATAACATAATTTCTAAAAAAAAGAAAATAGTACACATCCATATTTATGGAATATATTTAATGTAGGAATCAGAAGAAAATTCATAGCCCTAAATACTGTTATTAATGAAAGTATAGTAAGGCTGTGAAGAAGTAGGCAGTCCTGTGCATTGCAGATGGGAATACAGATTTGTATAGCCATTTGAGGGGACGGTATTTAACGATATCTTACCAAAATTATGTATGCATTTATCTCTTGACCCAGTCCTTCAGAGTATCGATAAAAGAACTGCCTTTTGTTTCTAGATGGTAGGTTTGTTTTTCATAGTGTGGCTTAGCAATTTTAAAACTACTTAAAATGTAATCTAAGATTGAGCAAATAAGTAAGTGTATTGTGGATAATGGGAGCTGGGTTTCTTACTGTCAGAGAAGGGAGTTAGAGCTATGGAAAGGGAGAAGCCTGTGGTAAACCCTATGACGTAGAATTAGAATTGGAAGTATCATGAATTTTAATATATTTTGATAAAAATAGAAACATATTGAAGTGTGTTTGTGTGTGTATGTGTGTACGTATACATATTTCCTAGTTCTGTCTGTTGAGAGGGCCTAGAAACAGTGACACCCGAGTAACTTATCCTCCATATCTTAGTTTCTAAATACAGTTCTCTACCAAAAGGAATCAGAGCTTCCTGGTGAAATGGCTGATTCTAGGGCTGGGGCAGGGAAAGAACAGGAAGAGCCTGGAACATTTGACTGTGCCAGGAAGTTCAAAGAATACTGGGAGCATGTCAAATGGACACAGGAAGCCGACATAGTGGATCTCTCACTGCTGAAATAAAAGACAATTTGAACATCAGAATGAGTAAAGATACGAATGAATTATAACCCATAGAATAAAATAAGAATCCATGAGTTGTTGCTGACATGAATGAATGAATGAATGAAGGGAAAGGAAAACTCTCACAGTAAAATGCCAGTTAGTAAATGTAGATAGAAAATGTAATGGAATTAGAAAATTCCCATTTGACAACCATTGTGGTAATAATTTTTCAGGCAGTATTCATCAGTGGATGCAAAAATCAGTTTGTTAAAGTTTGATGAGAAAACAAGATATTTTCATAGAGATCTTCACAATATACTTACTAATTATAGGGGGAAAATAGTAGCTTTGCTGGGGAGAAAAACTGGCAGACACTGCCTTAATCAAGCTAACAATACTATTCAGGGGGTAAATAGATATGTGGATTTTCATGAGATGTATTGAGGACACATTGCTTCTAAACTATTCCTGTCCAAAATGTACAATCTGAATATAATCAGAAAGAAACAACAGACAAAGCCAAATTGAGATACATACCACAATATAAATGACCTGTATTCTGCAAAAGTGCCAAGGTCCTGAAAAAGAAAGACTGAGAAAGTGTTCCAAATTAAACAGGGTGCAGTTAAACGCAGCATCTGATCCTGGATTGGATTCTGTGCTAGAGGGAGAAAAAAAAGCAAATTTTTTTTTCCCCTATGAAGGAAATTAGTGGGAAAATTGAGGAATTTGAATAAGGTTTATAGATTAGATAATAGTGCTGTGTCCGTGTTGGTTTTTTATTTTGATAATTGTATTTGTCCTTGTTTTTAAGACAGTATTTAGGGGCAAAGGGACCTTATAACCTGCAGCTTAGTCCAGAGGGTTCAGAGAAAAAGTTATGTGTGTTTAGAGAATGCAAATGTGGTAAAATGTTAACAGGTAATTTGGTGGAAGGATATATGAAAGTTTTGTACTACTTTTTTTTTTTTTAAACACCTTTATTAGAGTTTGCTTTACAATGGTGTGTTAATTACTGCTTTATAACAAAGTGAATCAGCTATACATATACATGTATCCCCATACCTCCTCCCTTGTACTACTTTTTGAAACTTCTCTGTATGTTTGAAATTATTTCAAAATATAAAAGGATGACAAATTTATAAGAATGCAAAGTTAATTTTATATTACTATTGTCATAAATTGTTAGCAATAAACCAGAGTGTTTAAAAATAGACTTAAGCACTTATAGATAAAATAAAAAGATTTAATTTATAAAGCTTGAAAGTAAAATATTAAGATTGTAGTTTTCACTGTTATGTCTTTGGCTTCACTGTTGAAACGTAAGTGTATTTTGTGCAAATCTTTCTAGTTGCTGAAAAAACTCTTTTTGACCTTACTGTAGTTGGAGTAAGCTGGAGGAATGGAGGAGAGGAGGTTGTTATAAGCTAGGTCTCCTCCACTAACTCCATCCTTCATCTTCAACTCCTTCTAATTGATAACTTCAGAGAAATATTTTTTATAAGTATTTTTGGAAAGGACAACAGGGTTTGTCCTAATTTTACTGTTAGTGAACTTAAGTTTTTGTTTTAGAGAATTTTCTTCAGGCATGCTTATTGGATATTCTGAAGCAGTATTGCCTGTCTCATGTCTTGTTCATATCTTACTTATTTTGAAAGTCTTTGACTAGAGTAGGAATTATTCTTGCAATAAATGCTTTCCTTTGCTGATTGTCATTTTCTTCAGTTACTAGGAGTATGGTAAAACATTTTCTAGCTGCACCTCTGCTGAATTCAAAATTTTAATGCAGCAAGTACATCTGGGTGCATCTCAAAATATAAATGATTTTGATTTCATTGTTTTAAAATAGTATATTTTAATAGTGGTATTCTTATATTCACTATATTCTTACAGCGGTATAATAACTGCTAAGATTTTGAAGAACAGTAATACAATCAGTTTATAAAAATTTAAAACTTTTAAATGACAGATGATATGTAAACAAAGAATATATAATTGAGAAATTTGGAAAAGTATAAAACATGGTTAATATACCTGTACAAGGAGCTCTCAGACAAGTAATAAACAATTTATAAAATAAGAAAATGATCAAAAGATGGGCAGCTTAGAACAAACAAATCTCAAATGACAACAAATATAAAAAAGAGATGTTTAGTCACTACTAGTTAGGAAAATTCATATTACAGAAACGAGATTTTTATTTTGCACCTAGCAAAAGAGTAGTGACATTTATATGAAAAAATTAAGAAATTATTCAAAAGAGTACCTTAGAACTATACCATCTGACTTAGAGACATATCCACGAGGAGTAGTTAAATGAGTAAAAGAAATAAAACTGACAAGAGTCCCAGTTTTGTAAAATGCTGACAAGATCCCTTATATGTGTATACATCTGAATGTGTATATGATTATATGGTCTTACACAAAAGTGTGGAATGAAAAATACTAAGTTGAAAATGTGGGTTAAGAGGTTTATGTTGGTTCAAGGGAAAATAGGCAAGCAAAACACATTATATTCCATGTATGCATTCATATAAAGTCATATATTTGTGTATTTATATTGTAAGGACTTCTTTAAAAGATTAAATAAAGATGAGAGATTTATTTTTAAAAGGAGAGGGAAGGAACCATTAGAAAGATGTGGTGTGAAAGTGTTCCACAGAGAGGGAAGATAGCAAAGTTCCTAAGGTGGAAAGTAGCTTGTGGTTAAGGAAAACACATGCACATGTATACACACGCACATGCCAGTGCAGCATAATGGGTGTAAGAGGGAGTGATGAGAAATAAGGTCACATAGTTTGAGGCCAGATCATTTATTCTGTTTTCTTAATGAGTTTGGTTATTACTTTCAGTGCAGTGAAAAACTCTAAACTCCTACTTACACATTTTGATTTATGTTTCAAATATATCACTCTGTCAGGTATGTGGCAAATATACTGTGGGTTACAATAGGTAAAGCAGGAAATCTAATAAGGTGATTATATAAATAATACACGAGAGATTATGTAACTTAACCTAGGGCGATATAGTGGTGTAGATAGAAGTGGATAGATTTGGGATATGTTTTAGAGGTGGAGCTAACACAATTTGCTGAAGGATTGGTAGGGTAGATTATTGTGATAACAGGGATCAAGGATAACTCTTAGATATTATTTGGTTTTGTTTGAATGGATGACGATGGCATTTGCTGAAATGGAGAAGACTGTGGAAAGAGCATATTTGTTGCTTTTAAAATCATGAGGCTGGCTGCAATTACCTAGCAAGGACTGGGTGGGTAAAGAGGAGAAGGGAGCCCAAGTCTAAAGCTCACAGGCACTTCAGTGGGTAGAGGCTGAGCAGAGGAAGAGGATATAGCTCTAAAGGCTGAGAGGAAGCAGTCACTGAAGTAGGAGGAACACCAGGACAGTGTTGTGCCATAAACAACTGGAAAAGAAAATGTTTGAAGAGTGAGAATATGGTCAACTTTGTCAAACGAGATGTATAGTAAGGTAAGAAAAAAAAAATGACCATTGACTTTAATCACATAAATTGAAGGTCACTGTAATGATATTGACAAGTCTTAGTGGAATCTGGGGACTGGATGTCTGATTGCAGTAAGGTTGAGGAGAGAATAGGTGATGAGAAGTTAGAGGCAACAACTATAGACATTTCTTTCAAACATTTTTACTCTGAAGTAGAGCAGAAAGAGAGGTGAAGAGAAGGGGTCGTAACTGAAGGGGCAGCGTGGAGTCAGAGGAGATGCTAGAGCATGTTTCTAAGCTTGTGGTCTTTGATCTGATAGGAAGGAAACCATGATGAGGGAAGAGAGTGTAGCATATGGAGAGGAAAAGGAACAGAGATGTCAATAATGACAGCAGAGAAGGGAGAGTGTGGAAAAGTACAGATGAAACAATTGAATTGATAGATTTGGTGATGGGAAGTGAGATAGTTGCTGCTTATTTCTGTTTTCTCAATGGTTTGAGGCAAGGTTATCAGTGGAGAGTTGATTTGAGAGAGAGCAGGTAGGAAGTAGCTGACCTGGAGAATGGGATAATGGGACAAATAAGCCAAGTTATAATGTCAGGCAGTGTTAAGTGTTGAGATTTATGGTCATCAGTTTAGAAACACAAGGGGGATGTGGGTGTGAGTGTGCACGCACACTTAATGTTCCCAGTAATTGTCAGCTACTTGCATAAAGATAAAGGGATAATTGGGTAAATGTATGGGGGGTCAGTACTTGGTTGGGGCTGTGCTAAGCAAGTATGTTAATGAGAGAAGAGTAGAGGAGAACAGGAGTGAAAAATAATGATGGACCATGGAATCTAAAGAGAGAAGAAAG
The DNA here is from genome assembly GCF_965194805.1 of Balaenoptera borealis. Taxonomy (NCBI): domain Eukaryota; kingdom Metazoa; phylum Chordata; class Mammalia; order Artiodactyla; family Balaenopteridae; genus Balaenoptera; species Balaenoptera borealis. The sequence continues at coordinate 134,648,898 of NC_138866.1, read as the reverse complement.
GGCATGAGAATATGTAGATAGTAACAAAGTGGTGAGGTCAATGGATTGGAGGACTTGATGAAGGTTAAAGAATTTCTGGAGAGATAATACAAAATAGGAGAGTTGCATAGAAGGCAAAGTGGAATGCGTGAAATTGAGATTTTGGAGGTGATGTGATTATTGTTTATGGCAGAGTTAAGGTATGGCAGTAGGAGTGCTTGACATGTGGTGGTGGTTGATCATTTTGGAGGTTGGGAGATAAAGGAACTGAGAGGCTAAGGTATTTGCACTAATTTTTTACACAGATGCTGAAGTCACCAGAGATAAGAGCAGGATTAGAATGAGAAGTAGTTATGTGATACTTATCAGTGCATGAGGGAGAGGGAGAGTGACCAGGGGTCACCACAAGGAGAGTTTTTGGGTGGTATAAATTTCGTGGCTTGACCTTCAAAATATCTGGGGTTTTTAGAGAAGAAGAAAGGAAAATTAAGGAAAGAATGGGGAGCAAAAAGGACATATCTTCCAGACGCTTGAGTACAGGAGATGTAGTATTTAAAAACAAACTAATTAGTCTCTATTTGAGAGGGCTTCAGGTGACATGTTTCAGTTAGAGAAAGAAATATTCAAAGAAGAATTTGAGGACATTGGGGAATTTGCAGATCTAGACTGAATTTCAGTGGGTGCAGTAGAAGAGCTTGGGAAGGAGGAGAAATATAAATTAGATTAGTGGATGTACTTTGTTGTTTAGGGATTAAAGTCTGAGTAATGAATGGATTACTTGAGATGGGACTTGGTTTTCTAATGCCATTTTAAGCTGGATGATAAGGGGCCACTGATCAACTGTTTCCTTCTCTGGTTCTTTGCCCATTGCAGCAGAGTGGCAGCCAAGGATAAAGGAAGCCTCCTTAGGAGACTGCTCTATTAGAGCCCTTGGAGGTACAGGATATATGTAGGATTGTAGGCCTTTGGCAAACTGGGGAAGAAGACTCATGTGGAGTATGAAGCTAGGAACCTTTTTCAGCTTTGAAATCAGACTCAGTGTTAAAAGAGAACTCATCTTCAGGTAGCCTGTGTTCAAGTACTACTAATAACTTGTAATAAAAATATACTTTTTTTTTTTTGGATTGGTCTAGGTCACTTTTACAAAGAGAAAGTTTGGATTAATGAAGAAAGCCTATGAACTTAGTGTGCTCTGTGACTGTGAAATAGCACTCATCATTTTCAACAGCTCTAACAAACTGTTTCAGTATGCCAGCACTGATATGGACAAAGTTCTTCTCAAGTATACAGAATATAATGAACCTCACGAAAGCAGAACCAACTCGGATATTGTTGAGGTAACATATATCTAGTAATGCCTGAATTGTAGATAATAATTAAATCTTGATTTAATAACTTTAACTGTCAGGTTGCTTTTTATATTCAAAATATAAATCGGTTATAGATATAGCTTTTCTCTGAATTGTTTCTTAGAAGGGTCTAATTATTGCTATATGATGACCCATTTATGTTATAAGCATATCCTAATCATTGAGAAAAAATAAACTAGGCTGTTGTACTGTATACATCAGTATAATCTAACATTTCATCTATGATTACTTATTTTGTATGAGTTTTTAAATTAATGTTATAAGAAACTGTATCACTTTGGACAGTATGAAGTTATAGTTTTAACATGTCTTAATTATTTCATTACCTCAGTGACTACCCACAACTTTAAACACTAATGAAATGGAAGGAAATGATGTAAATATTATCTCTATTTTGTTAATAGTGCTTTGGTTGTGGGGGGGAGGATTGCCTCATTATTTTTTTTAATCTGTTGCCCTTTGGTATCTCTCATAGTTCTACCAACCTAATTAAGTGAAAATAAAGAAAAAGAGTTTTTTAGAATGATTTCAATCTATTCAGAAAGTGTTTTAAGACAAAACCTTCAAAAAGGAGAACCAATATACTTTCCCCTTCAACTATTTTCTGTTGCAAAAATCTTATAAAAGATAACTTTCTATGTATATTTCTAATAGCATTTTTAATTAGCATTCTTATTTACTTTATCTTTTTTGTTTATACTTAGAGGTTTTGTTTTATTTTTGTTCAAAACGGATTTTTTTTTCGCTGCTTGAAAAAACATATATGTTTACTTAGTTTCGTAATATTAGAAAACTGTTTCAATAAATTAGAGATTTCCTTGGTTAAAGTACTGAAATCATGGGAAATGATGCAGACCAAGCCATAAAAGAAGAAATGAAGTCCAAATTTAGATTTTGAGAAATTGAAATTAAGATAGAGAAATATACTTTATTTTATTGTGTAGGAATCTGATTTATTTGCCTCCACGGATTATGTTATAGTTCTGAAAATGCATTTTAAATTTCCCCTATATTTTTCTGCCTTAACTATTCCTTTTTAGACAGTAATTGATTGATTGTTACTGCAAAAAAAAAAATTCTGCTACTTTTATTAGAAAAGTACTTATTTTTTAGCAATTAATTGTTTGAAATGAAAAGTAAAAGTGTAGTATAATTAGAGCTACGATTCCTCTGTTGCTTGATTTTCCCACCATTTTATTTGAGTGGCTCACTTCAGTGTTTATGAAGCTTTTGATCTTGCTTTTGTTGATCACGTCAGTTAAACTACATGGTTACATCTTTAGCCAAACCCCTTAGCGCAGCTGTGTTTTAATCAATTGTAAGTTATTTTATATCATTTAGCTTTTATGGTATATCTTATCACTTACGTGCCATATAAACTGCTTAGTAGACTCTTCCCTGGTTATGTATCATAATGCATTTTGAATCGTAATTTTGTAAATTAGGGGATCTTGGTTTGGGTAAGCTTCATAAAGAGACTTTGTAACGGGCTTTCCTTGAAATAGAAGGTATCCCTGGTGTTTAGTTTACAATGACATCTTATTTTAAAAACCTCTGTGTCTTATCAAAAGCTCCACTGCCTTAAGTCAAACAAAAAAATAGAGTTGACTTTAATAGTGTCAACAAAGAGATATTGAAGCTAGTTTCATTATAGAAGGCAATCACCTCCTTAACCCTAACTACTCTGCTCTTTCATTGCAGCAGTTGTTGTTCTTGGCCCCCGGAAGTTGAGGGTACTTCGCACAGCCTAAAGTTTACTTCCTTAGAGAATATGAAGAATATAGTGTGATTTAATCCTCACAGAATTTTCAGACTACCTCAGTCTTCATCTCTGTTGTGGTCAGCAGTCAAAGTGTAAGAGAGTAAATCCCAAACATTTTTTAGCACTCTCCTATATTATAGTTTGCTTTAGTATGAAGCAAATTGCCATCAATTGCCATTTTGATGTTTTATTTTTTTAATTGAATTTCTTAGATATAAATGAACATGAACCTTACCAATAGCTCTTTTTGAAGTTCTGAATTATATAAATACAAGACACATTATGTAAATACAAGACAGAAAACATTGGATTATAAGGAATTTAATTTGTTGTGGTAGGATAAAATAATAAGGCTTAATTCACCTTTCTTGTATGTTAATGTCTTACTGAGTTAATCTTCATTATAAGACAGTAGTGGTTACCCTTGTAAGATGGTCTTTATTCCACATGTAAAGGTGATGCAACTACATCCTCACTAGTAGTGCATACATACCTGAGTTCTTTTTATCAGTTGTGGTGATGGCTTTATGCTAATGCAGCTACCAAGATTGTTGTGAACCAAACTAAATTAACAGGGTAAGAGTAATGACAAATACTTGTATAAAGCTTCCTATGGGCCACTTTTTAAGTGCTTTACAAATATCTTATTTAAGGATATTTTTAGAATATCATTTTAAGTATTTTTTCCTTTTACGTATAGTTTCCTTTCAAACAGTTGTAGTAATTGGAAGCAAACTTGTTGATGTGTATTTGTTCATTTGACAAAAATATTTGAGGGATTTCTGTGTGCCAGGGACTCTGCAAAGTGATATTATTTAGAGATTTCTAATTCAAGCCACGAGACTTTTTTTTTTTCTCCTACCTACAGTTATGTAAAACATTGAGATACACTTTTACCAATGGAAGATTTTATATTAAACCTCTAACAAATTGGTTCCGAACTCTTGGGCCATCTCATGATGTACTCATTCGCTGAGTACATCAGCAATAAATGGAGGCATGAACAACTATAAGTGATCTACTTTAGAGTGTTTCCTTAATGCAATATGACCAACAGTGAAACTAACTGAAAATTTCACGAACAACTTTCATAAGGCCTCTAACCTGAATTCACCCATTTCCTGTTGCATATATGTTAGTCTTTAAAATTAGCAGGATTTTGCTTTCCCCCAGAACTAAAATACTCTTTGACAGAACCTTGAATATATTAAAATGGAGTCTTCTGTAGATGTATCAGTATTTCTATTCTACTGGATCCTACACACAGGCCCTTTTGGGATGTACTGTGGAGAGAAGAGGGATGGGTGCCCTGTACTGTTAACCACATCTGCATAGTCCATGGCATAAGGATGCACATGTTTTTGCCTGTGGAATTAGATCTAATATGTTTTCTGGGAGCACTATAGAATAAATATAATACAGTAAAAGTAAAAGTAGCTGGTATTTGAATATTGTGATAATAAACAGAGGAATACATGATGCTCACATTTATCCACAGGTATTTTTAACACATCTACAGAGTGGTGTTTTCTGTCTTTGCTTTTCCTTGTTTCATATTATTTATATTTTAAAACTAGTCTCTTAAAATTTTAATAAGTTTTAACATTTTAATCATAGTTGATAAGAATTTTTTCTGTATAGCTTTTTTTTTTTAATCAACAGCATTTACATATTTTAAATTGCATTTAGGTATTTTAAATTAAGGTCTGCAATGTCTTGGATGTATATATCTCCTGTGTTGAGAAAGCTAAGTACATGAAAATGGAAATTTACACATTGGTAAATTAGGAGATTGTCATTGGGGTAAACTTTGTAAGAGACTTCATAACTGGATTTCTTTGAAAGGGGAGTATCACTGCTGCAGTTAAAATGACATTTTATTTGAAAATGTTTGTGTACTGCTTTTCAGGAATATATTCGTTTCATTGTATCTTTTTATATTGGTAAGCATTGACACAAAGAAAGGTGGCAGATTTTTGTTTGGTCCTACAAAAGGTAGTAATTTAATTGAAATGTACAAAGAAAATGTTATAACCCCCAAATCTTCTTTTCAGTAAATTGATTTTAAAACTTGTGAACTGTATTATGCAATTTTATAAGAACATTAGATATGTCCTGGAGTATTAGAAACTAGAAATGAAAATCACCAATCTAATTAGTTGCCATTATTCATTCACTTTGAATTTATACTGAATAAAAGCCTAGAACCAATACAAGGGTTCTGCATCAAAATAAAAATTATGCTAAAGACATGAAGTGAGGATGTTAGCAGCCGCTACACAATATATGCCTGAGATTACTTTTGTATTTACTTTTCTTTCACTTTGCAATAATATTTGAAATATTAAATATTTCTGCTCATAATATATTTAAAATAGCATTATATATTTAAAATAGTGACTTGGTGGCATTGGACATTCAGTAAATAGCTTGTGTGGTGATTCAGATCATTGTGCTGTCATTTAAGGATGTAAATACAGGGGCCATGGCCAGTTATCTCTCTTACTAATATCTTGTGAACTGTTCCCAAATAGAGGTATTTTCTTCACCACAGGAATACTACAGTACTTAAATTATTATTATTTTTTCACTTGCATTATCTCATTTGATCTTCATATCCAAGTTAAGCTTTTTCAGAAGCAGAAATTGAGACTAGGGTTAAATGACTTGCCCAGAGTCATGTAGCAATTTAGTGGGAAAACTGGGATTAGAACCTAGGTCTTTAACATTATCCCCTCCCTTTGTTCCCCAGTTTACTGAATCCATTGGAGCTCTGGGACATTTCACCATAAATAGATAAGATTTTATACATATACCAGTAATGTATAACATATAGCAAACATGAATAAGTTTTCCTCAATAATGAACAGAAAATTAACGAAGTAATTGCAACAAGAATAATATACAACATTTATCAAGTACTTATTATGATCTGATACTCTTCCCAGGGCTTTTATTTATATTATCTTATTATATTATTGAATCCTTCTAATTATCCCCATTTTGTAGTTGAGGAAATTGAGGCACAGTGGTAAATGAAGTAAGATGATAATTTGCGTTCTAAAGGAAGAGAAAATCTGCTTTTTTGAGTCTTAATAGTTCTTCCCTGCTTTCAAATTACAAAGGAATTTGGAAATAATATCTCAAAGGAAGATAGGGAATCAATATAAGATGCATCTATCAATTACTAAATAAAAACAGCTGGTAGTAAAAGTGATCATGCCAGGAGTACATTATTTAAAATCAGTAGTTCTCAAAGTGTGGTGCCTTGACCAGCAGCATCAGGATCACCAGAGAACTTGTTAGAAATCTAAGTTCTTGGGCCCCACCTCAGACCTACAGAATCAGAAACTTCTGAGATGAGGCCTAAGCAATCTTGTATTAACTTGAAGTAACTTGTCCCAAGTGCAGTGAGACTAAAAGCTTCAAGTTAACATGCAATCTCTTGGCAGTGGTTATCCAGCTTTTAAAATATTTTTATCCCTAAGACTATCCTCTGAAATAATTTCAAGCAGTGAGCAAGCACAAATTGTAACTTTTAAGACCTTCTAAAGAACAATTCAAAGTAGTATGCTGATTTGGTGTGAATTGCAAACTAGGGAACACATTTTTAATGGGTGACCTTTCGTTCAATTCTATATGGTTATACGTGCTTCTTTGAGTCTATTTAGTGGGTCTGGTGGGGATGGGTGGGGAGATGGACTCCAGTTCCTCAGCTGAGCAAAAAAGAAAGATAAATGACTTTTGTCTCCTGAGATCATCTAGTTACAGAATTTGGAGGCATGATTATGTTTAGGTTTTCTGACAGTATTATTATGTCCTCAGAGAGCCTTTTTGAGCCAATCAGTTTTTTTCTCCCCATGTTACAGATGAGGAATGGAACAGACAGGGAGTGTTTAAGAGGCTTGCCTAATGTTTTACAGGGCTGCAGTGGAGCGGCAGGGAAAGGGAAAAAATAATGAAACATCTGAAGACAAGACAAAGCTTTCCTCCACCTCCAGCCCCCTGCCCTGCTCTTTTATTCCTAACAGAGCCTGAAGCAGCAGGATGGTGATTCACAGGGTGAGGCACGCAATCCTCATGGCCCTCCTCCTCTTCCCACGTGTCCTACACCATCACCTCACACAGCAATCACCATAGCTCTTACAATTTCAGTTTTACTCTTTTCATTTTGCTATGTATTTGAATATTATTATTTATCATACAATTATTGGTTTTCATTTATGTGCTTTTTATAAGGAACTATGCATCTCTGCGTGTGATTTTTATTTTCTTGAGGTCAGGTTTTTCTCCATCAGAGATTGATGTTGCTGATATATAAACAGGAGTTCATTGGGAGAGTGGTCAGAGAAAACTTCCTCTAGAGGTGACACCATCACCTGAGTCCTTTAAAGGATAGGGTTGGAGAGAGAAAAAGGGTTAGAAGAAAGGTGTTGTAGGTCAGGGGGGACAGCTTATGTGGAAAGTAGGAAATGAGGTATAGCATACTTATTTTATGGAATTAAAATCAGCTATGAATAGCTGTAGTGTAGTGTGAAGAGTGGAGAGTGGAAACAGCTAAAACCTGAGAAGTAAACCAGATTCTGAAGAGACGTATAATACCCTTGACTTTCTCCTGAAGGTTTGGGTGCCTATTGAAAGAGCCTAATAGAATAGCTGCCTGCGGTTTTACTGACTCTCTTGCACTTCCCAAGCTGTAAATTCTGTTAGAATTGCATTGTAATTTTTTTGAAAGGGGCTGAAGAGTAGTGAAGAGAAAAGGGTAAAAGTATTGAATGTAATGCATTATTTCTTCATTTTTTAATTTATTGAACTGATATCATGTATGAGGCATTGTACTGGACACTGGGAATATGGTGGTGACTGGCCATATTTCTTCTGTTTTTCTAACAGGATTATGTGTGGCTATTTTATTATCTTACTTCAGAAGTCCCTTTGTTGGATACACTTCAGTATGGATTCAAGGCACTTAGAATCTGAAGATTTTGATGTTTACCACCAAATATTAACCATTCAGCATATAAATATTGTATTACTATTAGAGCTAGAAGCTCATTTAGAGCAAAAGCTGTAGAGTACTCACCGTATTTAACAATGTTATGGGTATGCCTGAAAAGTGAGATATATCTATAGTCTAAGTTGTATTTCAGTTCTCTTATATAAAGGTAGCTAAGGCAGACATGGAGTATACATGCAGTATGCATATACATGCAGTGTACATATAGAAAAAAATAAACCAATATTCACATCATACACAAAATTTCTGTGGAATAGAGAGTTTGCATAGGGGAGTAATAAAGGTAAGGAAGAAACAGATTGGGTATAGTTGATGGAATGCCTTGAATACCAGGCTGTGACATTTGCTATTTGTCCTATAGGCATTGGGCAGCCGTTAGAAGTGTTTAAAAGTTTAGGAAGTCAAATAGTTGTTGTAAGAATACTCATCTGGCAGCAGATAATTAACATTTTAAAAGAAGTTTATACTTTTAAAAATAGACTGTTACCTCACCTCTTAATTATGGTAGCTTTTTAGTAATGTTGAGATTTGTATGATGAAGAATGCTATTCCACTTGGTTTGAATGGGGAAGAGGGATTAAAGTGGGGATTTAGGCTGTGTTCTAAAGTGTGTAATGTATTCACACATGACACTTTTTCTTAATTGAGCTATAAAAATTTTGAGTACATCATTTGTAGAAAAGGAAATGTTTAGAATTTGACCGTAATGTGAATATGGTCGAATATTATTTTATAAATAATCTGTACAATGTGATCTCCTTTAATACAGCAATTTAAAGTATTTTTACTTAAAATCACTTCATTATTATTTATCATGCAAAAATGACAGAATGACCAAAATTATTGTGAAAAGGAGTTTGTGTTATGAAAAGATTTGGAAACCTTGATCTAGTTCTGTACTTTATTTAATTGATAAGGAAGCTGGGGTCCAAACAAAGTAAAGAACTTGTCCAAGATCATACCAGTACATAATGACAAAACCAAGACTTAAATAATGTTCTCTTGAAAGTCTTGGGTCTATCTCAGCGGTCCCCAACCTTTTTGGCACCAGGGACCAGTTTTGTGGAAGATAGTTTTTCCACGGAGGCAGGTGTGGGGGATGGCTCAGGCGGTAATGCGAGCAATAGGGAGCAGCAGATGAAGGAAGCTTCACTCTCTTGCCTGCTGCTTACCTCCTGCTGTGCAGCCTGGTTCCTAACAGGCCATGGACTGGGTTGGGGAACGCTGGATCTCTTTGAAATACTGTAGATCCTTTAAGGCAAAGACTTTGAGAAAGAGCATTAGTATTCTTCCTGGTGGATTCCCACAGATCCAGCACATGGCTTAATAGTGACCTATAAAACTGAGCTAAAAGCAGTGTTACTCACTTCAGTGTTAATTCATTTATGATATTATTAAAAATCCATCAAATGTTACCCAAAGCTAATAAGGACAAAATCATAAAGTATCTTTAAGTGGAAATAAAGCTCAAGAATGAACAGGATGTGATTGTCTTCGCTCTGTAACACTGGAGACGATGCCTTTATTTCAGTATCTCCCCATCTTCCACATCTCCTCCCAGTATATATAACTTCCAACTTTTAGACAAGTAAACAGACTTTAAAAGAAAAAAGTACAAGTGCTTCTGGTGTAGTGCAGTTTATGCATTCCTGAAAATTTTTACAGACTGCAAAACCTATGCAACTTTGTGTTCTGAGCACCAACATAAACTAAAACTAATTAGTAATTGAGAAGATAGTTTGAACTGCTCAGTGAGGCACCTTAGCGTAGCTAGTGACTACAAGAGTTGGTATGATAAATTCACCAAATTAATTACTTGAATAGAAATGCTGGCAACACTTTAATTAGGATGGAGATAGTGGGTTTTAGGACAGTACAGATGGCAACGTAGCAATGAGCCATGGGGGGAGGGGGGGGTTAGCATTAAAGTGGGCATGGGAACCTGCAACAAGGCTGGGAGTACTCCTCTGAAGCCCTCGTTTAAAATTTTCTTATAATACAGATAAATGTTCCTGCTGTCAGGAGGACATTCTCCTTTCCTCCTGAAGGTTGTGATGCTGTTCCCTCTTTCCTGGCTCCCCTTTCCTAGGAAAAATCACCAATGAACCAAAATGACTTCTTTATTATACTGACATCATTCTCTGTTTATCAGTTTCATATGAGCTAATTTGCATTCCAAAACATGTTTTATAGTAGAGCAGACTACTGTTTAATCATAGAAGGGTTTTTTCTTCCCTTCCTTCCTTCCTTCCTTCCTTCCTTCCTTCCTCCCTCCCTCCCTCCTTCCCTCCCTCCCTTCTGAGATAGTGTTTGTCAGCTTATGTTCATCTGAATAAACGGCTGCTATGTAAAAGAAAATTATTCAGAGATGGGAAGTTGTATTATCTTTCTAGTTTCCTTTGCAATATAAAGAAAGTTTTCATAGATTCTATTGGCTTTTGTTTCATATAGTTCTGTTCATTGTAATCTTTTTTTTTTTAACATCTTTATTGTAGTATAATTGCTTTACAATGTTGTGTTAGTTTCTGCTGTATAACAAGGTGAACCAACTGTATGCATACGTATATCCCCTCCCTGTTGCGTCTCCCTCCCACCCTCCTTATCCCACCCCTCTAAGTGGTCCCAAAGCACCGAGCTGATCTCCCTGTGCTATGCAGCTGCGTCCCGCTAGCTATCTATTTTACATTTGGTAGTGTATATATATCAGTGTTACTCTCTCACTTTGTCCCAGCTTACCCTTCCCCCTCTCCGTGTCCTCAAGTCCATTCTCTACATCTATGTCTTTATTCCTCTCCTGCCCCTAGATTCATCAGAACCATTTTTTTTTAGATTCCATATATCTGTGTTAGCATACAGTGTTTGTTTTTCTCTTTCTGACTTACTCTATATGACAGACTCTAGGTCCATCCACCTCACTACAAATAACTCAATTTCATTTCTTTTTATGGCTGAGTAATATTCCTTGTAAAGATGTGCCACATCTTCTTTATCCATTCATCTGTCAATGGACAGTTAGGTTGCTTCCATGTCCTGGCTGTTGTAAATAGTGCTGCAGTGAACATTGTGGTACATGACTCTTTTTGAATTACAGTTTTCTCAGGGTATATTCCCAGTTGGTAATCTTAATATACCTGGATATAGGACTCAATAGGTACAAATTCCGATGTGATGATTATTCATAATGATAGTAATAAACATTTCCAAAGTTTTTAGTAAGCTGCATGAAGTACTTTCACACTACTTGGTATTTTTATAAATCATTGCCTCAGGTATCTTTCATTATGTGAAATTGAATGCTCAGTGAGGCAACTTTGTGTTGCTAGTGGCTACCACAGTGGGTATTATAGACATACCTGAGATTAACATTAACATTTTTTGTTCTTTTTATTGAGATATAATTCACAGACCATAAAATTCACCATTTTAAATTACACAGTGATTTTTAGAACATTCACAAGTTTGTACAACCATGAACGCTAATTCCAGAATATTTTCATCAATCCACAAAGAAACTTGGTATCCATTAGCATTCATTTCCCAGTTCCCCTACCCACCCCCCCACCATGGTGGCAGCCACTAATCTACTTTTTGTATCTATGGATTTGCCTGTTCTGAATATTTCGTATAAATGGAGTTATATAATATGTGGTCTTTTGTAACTGGTTTCTTTGATTTAGCATAATGCTTTCAAGGTTCATCCATATTGTGGCATGTATTAGTACTTCATTCCATGGTTAAATAATATTTCATTGTATAGATATACCACATTTTGCTTATCCATTCATCAGTTAGGAACATTGGGTTGTTTCACTTCTTGACTGTTGTGAAAATGTTACTGTGAAACTTGTGTACAAGTTTTTGTATGGACATATTTTCATTTCTCTTGGGTATCTCACCATGAGTGGAATTTGCTAGTAGCTCTTTGTTTCTTTTGGGGGAAGTTGATGGTGGAACTCTGGAAAATGTGGAATTCTTTTCAACATTTAACTTTAAAAAAAACAAACAAAATCATCAAAAAACAACTTTACGGATGTCATTAAAAAACACTTGGCTCATCTTTTCCTAAAATTGTTGACTTTTTAAATTTCAGTAACGTTGGGCCAGATTATCTGGACCAATTCTTCAACTGAAGACAACTAAAAACGCTTGATGAGTTGTACAAAAACTTTGTTTTAGCATCAAAGAACTGTTAAGGAATATGCCAGGCCAAAATCTAAGAAAATGTTAGAACCTAAAAGGTAAAGAAGTGTTTAAAGCTCTCGCTACCCTGAATCATTTGCCCATCTGGATAAAACAGTTAAAAAACTAAGCTTCAGGTTTTGGTAGATTCAGAGGCAAGAGGACAGTTATTACTTCTAGGTTTCTGAGGCTAATAGATTGCTTCCCACATCAAGCTGGGACCTCAGGAAGAGGGAAGCTCACTGCCTTTTCCCTACTTGCAAAGGACTGCCAGGAGAATTCTTTTGTGCTGACCAGATAGGGCAAAGAGGAGAAAAAGAAAAGAAAGAAAGAGAACCTATTTCTGAGAGGTTGTAAAATAAGTACCAGCATTGTGCAGAATCACAAGCCAAAGGAATATAACACAAGAAGTCTGAGAAAAGTAGTGCCCCAGTTACCTCGATAAAGCAAATATATATCCTTTTTGAATAAATGCACCTTATTGTAGGCATCAAAAATCTTCAAATAACCTTTCAAGGCCATTGAGCATCTATCATACAGAGATGACCAAGCATAAAAGAAAACAAGGCACAATAAGCAAAATGCAGCAAGAAATAGCAGAAACTGATACCTAAATATTTCAGATACTGCTATTATTATACATAGATTATAAGCAATTTCACTTACTATGTTTTAATTTTTTAAAAGCTTGCAAATGTCTGTATGAAACAAGAAATTATAAAACAAGTGGTATAGCAGACTTGAAAAGAATGAAATACTTCTGGAAATGAAAAAAATATAATGGCCAAAATTAAAATCTTAGTAGACATATTGCAAATATATTTGACCTAGCTGAAGAGGAAATTTGTGAACTGAAAGAAGAAATTATCTATAATGCAACACAAAGAGATGAAAAGGTGGAAAATACCAAGAGGTTGAGAGAAAAGGAGGATTGTTTAGAAATTCTAGCCTAAATTTAACTGGCATTCCTGGAGGGAAGAGAATGGGGCAGAGGCAATATTTGAAAAGATAATGACAGCATTTTCCAGGATTAATGACAGTCTATAGTCCTCAGATTTAAGAAGCCCATCAAATCCCAGGCAGAGTTAAAAACGCTTTTAATCTCTACATAGACATATTACAATGAAACTGCAGAAAACAAATGACAGAGAAAATTTTAAACACATTATCTTCAAAGGAGTGCTAACTGATTCTAAACAACAGCAAATGAAATCTGTAGTCAGTGAAATGATATCCTAAATGTGCTGGGAAAAAAGGAGTTGGAATCCAAGTTAGAATTCTATGTCCAGAGAAAAATATCTTCAGAAATGAGGGCAAGACACCAGTGTATCAGCTTTGCAACTAAAGCACCTCAGAATTTTGAAGAAAGGGTCAAAACCAAGTCAAGTCAGACTGCTGTGGTAAGAAAGCAGTCCTCATGCAAAGATCATATGACCTCTACAAGCTTCATGTGGACAGTGACCCATGTCTGGTGTTTTTTTTTTTAACCTCTTTATTGGAGTATAATTGCTTTACAATGCTGTGTTAGTTTTTGCTGTATAACAAAGTGAATCAGCTATATGTATGCATATATCCCCATATCTCCTCCCTCTTGCGCCTCCCGCCTACTCTCCCTATCCCACCCCTCTAGGTGGTCACAAAGCATGGAGCTGACATCCCTGTGCCATGCAGCTGCTTCCCATAGCTATCTGTTTTACATTTGGTAGTATATATATGTCAGTGCTACTCTCTCACTTCATCCCAGCTTACCCTTACCCCTCCACGTGTCCTCAAGTCCATTCTCTACGTCTGTGTCTTTATTCCTCTCCTGCCCCTAGATTCATCAGAACCATTTTTTTTAGATTCCATATATATGTGTTAGCATACGGTATTTGTTTTTCTCTTTCTGACTTCACTCTGTATAAGAGACTCTGGGTCCATTCACCTCACTACAAATAACTCAATTTCGTTTCATTTTATGGCTGAGTAATATTCCATTGTATATATGTGCCACATCTTCTTTATCCATTCATCTGTCATTGGACACTTAGGTGGGTACCATGTCCTGGCTATTGTAAATAGTGCTACAGTGAACATTGTGGTACATGTCTCTTTTTGAATTATGGTTTTCTCAGGGTATATGCCCAGTAGTGGTATTGCTGGGTAATATAGTAGTTCTACTTTTAGTTTTTTAAGGAACCTCCATACTGTTCTCCATAGTGGCTGTATCAACTTACATTCACACCATCAGTGTAAGAGGGTTCCCTTTTCTCCACACCCTCTCCAGCCTTTATTGTTCATAGATTTTTTGGTGATGGCCATTCTGACTGGTGTGAGGTGATACCTCATTGTGGTTTTGATTTTCATTTCTCTAATGATTAGTGATGTTGACCATCCTTTTCATGTGTTTGGCAATCTGTATATCTTCTTTGGAGAAACGTCTATTTATGTCTTCTGCCCATTTTTGGATTGGGTTGGGTTTTTTTTTTTGATATTGAGCTGCATGAGCTGCTTGTATATTTTGGAGATTAATCCTTTGTCAGTTGCTTCGTTTGCAAATATTTGCTCCCATTCTGAGGTTGTCATTTCGTCTTGTTTATGGTTTCCTTTGCTGTGCAAAAGCTTTTAAGTTTCTTTAGGTCCCATTTGTTTGTTTTTATTTCCATTTCTCTAGGAGGTGGGTCAAAAAGGATCTTGCTGTGATTTATGTCATAGAGTGCTCTACCTATGTTTTCCTCTAAGAGTTTTATAGTGTCTGGCCTTACATTAGGTCTTTAATCCATTTTGAGTTTGTTTTTGTGTATTAGGAAGTGTTCTAATTTCATTCTTTTACAAGTAGCTATCCAGTTTTCTCAGCACCACTTATTGAAGAGGCTGTCTTTTCTCCATTGCATATTCTTGCCTCCTTTATCAAAGATAAGATGACCATATGTGCATGGGTTTATCTCTGGGCTTTCTATCCTGTTCCATTGATCTATATTTCTGTTTTTGTGCCAGTACCATATTGTCTTGATTACTATAATAGCTTTGTAGTATAGTCTGAAGTCCGGGAGCCTGATTCCTCCAGCTCCATTTTTCTTTCTGAAGATTGCTTTGACTATTCACGGTCTTTTTGTGTTTCCATACAGATTGTGAAATTTTTTGTTCTAGTTCTGAGAAAAATGCCATTGGTGGTTTGATAGGGATTGCACTGAATCTGTAGATTGCTTTGGGTAGTATAGTCATTTTCACACTGTTGATTCTTCCAATCCAAGAACATGGTATCTCTCTCCATCTGTTTGTATCATCATTAATTTCTTTCATCAGTGTCTTATAGTTTTCTGCATACAGGCCTTTTGTCTCCTTAGGTAGGTTTATTCCTAGGTATTTTATTCTTTTTGTTGCACTGGTAAATGGGAGTGTTTCCTTAGTTTGTCTTTCAGATTTTTCATCATTAGTGTATAGGAATGCAAGAGATTTCTGTGCATTAATTTTGTATCCTGCTACTTTACCAAATTCATTGATTAGCTCTAGTAGTTTTCTGGTAGCATCTTTAGGATTCTGTATGTATAGTATCATGTCATCTGCAAACAGTGACAGCTTTACTTCTTCTTTTCCGATTTGGATTCCTTTTATTTCTTTTTCTTCTCTGATTGCTGTGGCGAAAACTTCCAAAACTATGTTGAATAATAGTGGTGAGAGTGGGCAACCTTGTCTTGTTCCTGATCTTAGAAGAAATGGTTTCAGTTTTTCACCATTGAGAACGATGTTGGCTGTGGGTTTGTCATATATGGCCTTTATTATGTTGAGGTAGGTTCCCTCTATGCCTACTTTCTGGAGAGTTTTTATCATAAATGGGTGTTGAATTTTGTGGAAAGCTTTTCCTGCATCTACTGAGATTATCATATGGTTTTTCCTTCAATTTGTTAATATGGTGTATCACACTGATTTGTGTATATCGAAGAATCCTTGCATTCCTGGGATAAACCCGACTTGATCATGGTGTATGGTCCTTTTAATGTGCTGTTGGATTCTGTCTGCTAGTATTTTGTTGCGTATTATTGCATCTATGGTCATCAGTGATATTGGCCTGTAGTTTTCTTTTTTTGTGACATCTTTGTTTTTGGTATCAGGGTGATGGTGCCTCGTAGAATGAGTTTGGGAACGTTCCTCCCTCTGTCCTATTTTGGAAGAGTTTGAGAAGGATAGGTGTTAGCTCTTCTCTAAATGTTTGATAGCTCTTCTCTAAATGTTTGATAGAATTCACCTGTGCCGCCATCTGGTCCTGGCCTTTTGTTTGTTGGAAGATTTTTAATCACACTTTCAATTTCAGTGCTTGTGATTGGTCTGTTCATATTTTCTGTTTCTTCCTGTTTCAGTCTTGGAAGGTTGTGCTTTTCTAAGAATTTGTCCATTTCTTCCAGGTTCTCCATTTTATTGGCGTATAGTTGCTTGTAGTAATCTCTCATGATCCTTTGTATTTCTACAGTGTCAGTTGTTACTTCTCCTTTTTCATTTCTATTTCTATTGATTTGAGTCTTCTCCCTTTTTTTCTTGATGAGTCTGGCTAATAGTTTATCAATTTTGTTTATCTTCTCAAATAACCAGCTTTTAGTTTTATGGATCTTTGCTATTGTTTCCTTCATTTCTTTTTCATTTATTTCTGATCTGATCTTTATGATTTCTTTCCTTCTCCTAACTTTGGGGGTTTTTTGTTCTTCTTTCTCTAATTACTTTAGGTGTAAGGTTAGGTTGTTTATTTGAGATTTTTCTTGTTTCTTGAGGTAGGATTGTATTGCTGTAAACTTCCCTCTTAGAACCGCTTTCGCTGCATCCCATAGGTTTTGGGTCATAGTGTTTTCATCGTCATTTGTTTGTAGATATTTTTTGATTTCCTCTTTGATTTCTTCAGTGATCTCTTGGTTATTTAGTAGCATATTGTTTAACCTCCATGTGTTTGTATTTTTTACAGTTTTTTTTCCTGTAATTGATATCTAGTCTCATAGCGTTGTGGTCAGAAAAGATGCTTGATACGATTTCAATTTTCTTAAATTTACCGAGGCTTGATTTGTGACCCAAGATATGATCTATGCTGGAGAATGTTCCATGAGCACTTGTGAAGAAATTGTATTCTGTTATTTTTGGATGGAATGTCCTATAAATATCAATTAAGTCCATCTTGTCTAATGTGTCATTTAAAGCTTGTGTTTCCTTATTTATTTTCTGTTTGGTTGATCTGTCCATTGGTGAAAGTCAGGTGTTAAAGTCCCCTAGTATTATTGTTTTACTGTCGATTTCCCCTTTTATGGCTGTTAGCATTTGCCTTCTGTATTGAGGTGCTCCTATGTTGGGTGCATAACTATTTACCATTGCTATATCTTCTTCTTGGATTGATCCCTTGATCATTATGTAGTGTCCTTCTTTGTCTCTTGTAATAGTCTTTATTTTAAAGTCTATTTTGTCTAATATGAGAATTGCTACTCCAGCTTTCTTTTGATTTCCATTTGCATGGAATTTCTTTTTCCATCCCCTCACTTTCAGTCTGTATGTGTCCCTAGGTCTGAAGTGGGTCTCTTGTAGACAGCATATATATGGGTCTTGTTTTTGTATCCATTCAGCCAGTCTATGTCTTTTGGTTGGAGCATTTAATCCATTTACATTTAAGGTAATTATCGATATATATGTTCCTATTACCATTTTCTTAATTGTTTTGGGTTTGTTATTGTAGGTCTTTTCCTTCTCTTGTGTTTCCTGCCTAGAGAAGTTCCTTTAGCATTTGTTGTAAAGGTGGTTTGGTGGTGCTGAATTCTCTTAACTTTTTGCTTGTCTGTAAAGGTTTTAATTTCTCCATCGAATCTGAAAGAGATGCTTGCTAGGTAGAGTAATCTTGGTTGTAGCTTTTTCCCTTTCATCACTTTAAGTATATCATGCCACTGCCTTCTGGCTTGCAGAGTTTCTGCTGAAAGATCAGCTGTTAACCTTATGGGAATTCCCTTGTATGTTATTTGTTGCTTTTCCCTTGCTGGTTTTAATATATTTTCTTTGTATTTAATTTTTGATAGTTTGATTAATATGTGTCTTGGCGTGTTTCTCCTTGGATTTATCCTGATGGGATTCTCTGCCCTTCCTGGACTTGATTTCCTATTTGCTTTCCCATGTTAGGGAAGTTTTCAACTATAATCTCTTCAAATATTTTCTCAGACCCTTTCTTTTTCTCTTGTTCTTCTGGGACCCCTATAAATCGAATATTGGTGCATTTAATGTGGTCCCAGAGGTCTCAGACTGTCCTCAATTCTTTTCATTCTTTTTTCTTTATTCTGCTCTGCAGTAGTAGTTTCCACTATTTTATCTTCCAGGTCACTTATCTATTCTTCTGCCTCAGATATTCTGCTGTTGATTCCTTCTAGAGAATTTTTAATTTCATTTTTTATGCTGTTCATCATTGTGCTCTTTAGTTCTTCTAGGTCGTTGTTAAATGTTTCTTGTATTTTCTTCATTCTATTTCCAAGAGATTGGATCATCTTTACTATCATTATTCTGAATTCTTTTTCATGTAGACTGCCTGTTTCCTCTTCATTTGTTTGGTCTGGTGGGTGTTTACCTTGCTCCTTCATGTGCTGCATATTTCTCTGTCTTCTCTCTTTGTTTAACTTACTTTGTTTGGGGTCTCCTTTTCACAGGCTGCAGGTTCATAGTTCCCGTTGTTTTTGGTGTCTGCCTCCAGTGGTGAGGTTGGTTCAGTGGCTTGTGAAGGCTTCCTGGTGGAGGGGACTGGTGCCTGTGTTCTGGTGGGTGGGGCTGGATCTTGTCTTTCTGGTGGGCAGGGCTGCATCCGGTGGTGTGTTTCAGGGTGTCTGTGAAGTTAGTATGATTTTACGCAGCCTCTCTGCTAATGGGTAGTGTTGTGTTCCTGTCTTGCTAGTTGTTTGGCATGGGGCGCCCAGTACTGGATCTTGCTCGCCATTGGGTGGAGCTGGGTCTTAGTGTTGAGACGGAGATCTCTGGGAGAGCTCTCAGCGATTGATATTATGTGTGGCTGGGAGGTGTCTGGTGGTCCAGTGTCCTGGATTTGGCTCTCCCATCTTAGAGGTTCAGGCCTGACACTCAGCCAGAGCACTAGGACCCTGTTAGCTACACGCCTCAGAAGAAAAGGAAGAAGAAAAAGGAAAGAAAAAGTAAAATTTTTAAAAATATAGAAAAAATAAAAATAATAAAATAAAAAAATAAATTTTAAAACATTAAAAAAAAGAAGAGAGCAACTAAACCAGTAAACAAATCCACCAATGATAACAAGCGCTAAAAACTAAACTACGATAAACATAAAAATCAGAAACAAATCAGCCGCGGACCACAAACCCCAAGTCTACAGTTGCTCCCAAAGTCCACCGCCTCAATTTTGGGAACATTCGTTGTCTGTTCAGGTATTCCACAGATGTAGGCTTCATCAAGTTGATTGTGGGGATTTAATCCGCTGCTCCTGAGGCTGCTCGGAGAAATTTCCCTTTCTCTTCTTTGTTTGCACAGCTCCCAGGGTTCAGCTTTGGTTTTGGCCCTGCCTCTGCATGTAGGTTGCCCTCAGGCGTCTCTTCCCCGCCCAGACAGGAGGGGTTAAAACAGCGGCTGATTAGGCTTCTCTTGCTCTCTCAGGCTGGGGAGAGGGAGGGGTACAGTAGTTATAATTGGAATGCGGGGCAATCCTGCGGCAGCGTTAGAAGCCAACATGCCATTGCAACAGCCTGGGGCGCGCCATGTATTCTCCGAGGGACGTTGTCCCTGGATCTCGGGACCCTGGCAGTGGCGGGCTGCACAGGCTCACGGGGGGTGGGGGTGGGTGTGGGTAATGACCTGTGCTTGCACACTGGATTCTTGGTGGCAGTGGCAGCAGCATTAGCATTTCATGCCCATCTCTGTGGTCTGAGCTGATAGCCGCAGCTCGCGTCCATCTCTGGAGCTCACTTAGGTGGTGCTCTGCCTTTTCTGGGCACACGGGGAAGGAATCTTCTCTCCTCGTGCATCCTGAAACAATGGTCTCTTGCCTCTTCAGCAGGTCCAGACTTTTTCCCTGACTCCCTCCTGACTAGTTGTGGCACACTAGCCCCCTTCAGGCTGTCTTCACACAGCCAACCCGAGTCCAATCCCTGGGGTCTGACCTCAGAAGCCCCAGCCTCAGCTCCCAGCCTCCACCCGCCCCAGCAGGTGAGCAGACACGCATCTCAGGCTGGTGAGTGCTGGTCGGCACAGATCCTTTGTGCGGGAATCTCTCCACTTTGCCCTCTGTACCCCTGTTGCTGTGCTCTCCTCCGTGGCTCCTAAGCTTCCCCCCTGCCCACCCCCTGTCTCTACCAGTGAAGAGGCTTCCTAGTGTGTGGAAACTTTTCCTCCTTCACAGCTCCCTCCCAGAGGTGCAGGTCTTTTCCCTATTCTTTTGTCTCTGCTTTTTCTTTTTTCTTTTGCCCTACCCAGGTACGTGGGGATTTTTTTTGCCCTTTGGGAAGTCTGAGGTCTTCTGCCAGTATTCAGGAGGTGTTCTGTAGGAGTTGTTCCACATGTAGATGTATTTTTAATGTATTTGTGGGGAGGAAGGTATCTCCACATCTTACTCCTCTTCCATCTTGAAGGTCCCACTCTGATTCCCGTGTCTGTTTTATCAGTGAATATCAGAACCTAGTAGAGTGCTGTCAGTAATTTTTGTTGGATTAAAGGGGAAAAAAAAGGATAAAGGTAAATGAAGTCATTTGTATAGTTTAAGTGCGCACACACACACACACACACGCACACACACACATGGATAGTGAAGAACCAAGAGCCAGGGCTTTGAAGATATACTTTCCTGACTTCACAGTACACCAAGAGCC
Organism: Balaenoptera borealis; assembly: GCF_965194805.1. Lineage (NCBI taxonomy): Eukaryota > Metazoa > Chordata > Mammalia > Artiodactyla > Balaenopteridae > Balaenoptera > Balaenoptera borealis. The sequence goes on along the minus strand of NC_138866.1, from coordinate 134,627,778 downwards.
AACTCTGTCAAAGTGTTCATTTATATGTGGAGTTCTGCAACAGAGTTACATTATTCCTGTGGGTAAAATGAGACTGTTGGGCTGTATCTAGCTCCCTGAAGACAAGGGCCCCAAAACTGTTTGTTTTGGATGGTGTTGGGGAGAAGTATCATTACCACTTGCTGACACCTTTGCCATCAAACTTGGGTATATAGTGGGTAAGACCTTAAAATACAAAGAAACCATAGCTTGAACATCACACACTTCTAACTGAGATAGATATGGATAAGGTCATAGAAGAACTGGGGAAGGAGTCTGAAAGCAGTGCCTACAACCACATGCACAAGAAATGTGCTCTTTCCAGTGGTTGAAGTGGTTCCTGATCACAGTCCTCTATGCAGCCTCCCTTTTGTTTGTTGACTGATTAATGCAGTCTGAACTAACACAGTGTAGTGGAAAGAGCACTAGACTGGACATCAGAAGACTTTTATTCTAGTCCCAGTACTGCCACTTAATAGCTGTGTGATGTGGTGGGGTTGGGGGGTGAGAACTTGGGTCTCTCCTAAATTTAATCTTCTCTATAAAGGTAGGAGGTGAACTAGATGATCACAAAGGTAACATTTAGTTTTCTATTCAACAGCTATTTTAAAATAATTTTTTGAGCACATATAATCTCAAGATTCCGTTGTGCCTCAAAATTTTGACTCAGTGGACAAATTTCGAGAAAAATATAGTTTAACAAAATGGAATCACGAAAGATATAGAAAATCTGAGTAGTCTTATTGTCAAGTTTACCACAGAGAAACTCCAAATCCAGATGGCTTTGTTAAGAAGTACTAGCAGAATTTTAAAGAAGAAATAACGCCAATATTTCACAAACTCTTCCAGAGAATAGAAAAAGAGGGAACTCTCTTTATGTGAAGCTAGTCTAATCTTTATAGCAAAACAACAAGGAGAGTTCTAAAAAGAAGAATCAGAAGTCAGTCTCACTGAATGTAAGTGCAAAACTCCTAAACATAATATTAGTTGACTTTTTTGAGTTCACAAATTTTTTTTTATCAGAGACATTTTTATTTTCACATTGAGTCATTTTCTTCATTGCTTGGGCACACATCTAGACTATCAGCCTGCCTTGCATTGGAGTGGTCATGTGACTGAGTTGGCCAATGGAACGTTAATAGAAGTGATTCATGCTACTTCCAGGCCTGATCTGTAAAATACCTTCCACATGATCATCATACTCTCTCTTCTCTGTTTGTCAGCCAGCTGCAGAGAATCCAGATGGGAACTCTTGAGATCTCATGTGGAACCAAAAGATAAATGACTGGGCTCTGAATAGTTTCACTTAAGGCTCTCTGAGATAAGAAACATCCTCATTAGCCTTTGTGTGAATAAGAAACTTTCATTGTGTTAGGCCACAGAGACTTGTGTTTGTTAAAGCATCTAACATCACTTATGCTAACTCATACAGAAATTAAATCCAGCAATATATAAAAGTCATACACATTATGACTAAGTTGGATTTATCCCAGGAATGCAGGGTTGACTTAACAGAGTATCCTAATATCATGGACTGGAAGTCTCAATATTGTATATGTCAGTGCTACGTGAATAATCCATATAGAGTCAAGTAAATGCCAGTGAAAATTCCAAGGAATTAATTTTTTTAATAATTCAAAAACTGATTCTGAACTATATAGGGAAACTCAAGGGGAAAAGACACTCTGAAGAACAGCACGATGAGAAGCTTTGCATTACAATATATTGCGACTAATTTTATAGCTACAGTAATGAAGATACTGTGGCATTGGCACGAATGCCAAACATATCAATGAAGTAATAGCTCAGAAACCATGCACATACATAGATAATTGTGGTATCACAAATCAAAGGGGGAAAGAACAAACTCTTGAAGCAGTGTTGCTGGGACAGTTGGATACAGATATATGGGAAAACTGTGAAAGTGAACCTACCTCATATCTTACACAAAATCTACCTCCAGGAAGATTATACACCTAAATGTGAAAGGCAAAATTATAACACTTTTAGAATATAATATAGGAGAATATCTTCATGATTTTGAGGTAGGGGAGGATTTCTTATACAAGACATAAACATTACTACCATAAAGGATAACTGTAAGGGGACAAAAGTATAAATTTGGTTTTATTAAAGTTAAGAACCTGTTTTCATCCAAAGACAAGTGTTAAACATGCCACAGAATAGGGAAGGATTTTTACAATACGTAAAATTAACAAAGGATTTATGTTGATTACAAATAAAAGAATGACTCTAAAGTAATATGAAAAAGACAACTCAGTAGAAAAATTGGCAAAGTACTAGAACACTTGGCACTTCACAAAAGAGAAAATCTGAATGAACAATAGTTATGAAATAAGGGATTGCAAGTTAAATCCTCATTGCAGGTAGAAGTATACATTGATACAACTACTTTAAAAAAGAGTTTTGCATTATCTAGTTACAAACTAACGATTCTGCTCCTAAGAATGTACCCTAGAGAAATGTGTGCAGATATGCAGTAGACTATGCAGAAATGTGCGTTTCGCCATTTTCATGATAGCCAAAATATTGAAGCAACTCCAATGTCTATCTGTAATAGAATGGATAAAGTTTTTTTCCCATATAATACAATATTTAATAAAAATGTATAAACTGTAACTATATGCAACCCTATGGATATAATAAACATAAAGTGTAATGAAGGAGGCCAGACAAAATAATACATTGCATATATTACATTCACATGATATTTAAAAATAAGCAAAGCTAAATTATAGTTTTAGGGATATGTATATGGTAAACCTATAGAGAAAGTACAGATAGTTGACATCACAGATTTAGGATGGTATTACCTATAGAAGAGAGAGGGGAGGGTTATGTGATTGAGGGAGATATATAGGGTTCTGGTTTATTTTTTGACCTGATTAGAATTACTGTTGTTCACTTTATAATTGTTGAATTTTATATAAATTTTGATGCACCTTTCTTTATGTATGTCCAGTTTTAAAAATTAAATGTTTTTGTGTGTTTTTAAAGTGTCTAGGAAGAATAAGAAGTATCTTTCAAAATTGGAAAGTTATTAAAAATGTGGAAAAGGAGAACTTTTCGTTAAAAAAAGTTCTGAAGTCCAGTTTAAGTTCCTTGGAACTGAAGACATATTATTCCTTTATTTTACAAGCACTCATTTATTCCTTATAAGCTAGAGCAGACAAATTATCCATTCAGCCGGTGTTTATGGAGCTGCTTAGCTGCTTCACAGAAATGAGATAGGTGGGTGGTGATACTGTAGATTGGTTCAGTTGATGAGGTCATCGTGCATTTTAAAACTATGCGTATATACCTTTTGAGTACTTTCAATTCCCTAGTTTCACTTCTAAGTGCTATGATTATTATTAGTTTGGAATGGAATTTGACAGTTGTCATTATAAAATTGAGCATATGTTAAAGTATATTTCAGTTCTTGATTGATGTTAAAAATGCAGTCTGACACGGGCCCCGGTAAACACTCAGGCAGTATAGACTCCTGAATCCAAAATTCAGTATCATATCTCAAGATTCTAGAAAATGCCAGTCCTCTGGGATTTTTATCAGTTCTTATTTCAGATTCCACGTGATCTAAATATTTATTTAAACATATTTACAATGAAAAATACCCTGAATACTAGATTTCTTCACTCTGTAAACAAACACCAAAGAGTATAGTGTGTGTATATGTATTAGTGCATATATATTTATTGATATATATATATATATATATACACACACGTGTGTGTATATATAATTTCCATGGAGAATAAATGTGTCTAAAATTTTAAATGTTATTTTTTGCTGATGACAGAATATAAGCTGAAAGAAATCTATTTAAAATTAGCTGCCTCTGCCTAATTTATAATCCATATTGAAATATGTTTGTTTTTTAAGTTTATTGTGTAAAAAAAAAACAGGAAAAAAAACCTGGCTATACTTAGAAAAAAGTCTAAACAGCATTGTTCTTGCCTTCTCAAGTTTCTTTTCCCTATCTCCTTTCTACTTTTCCCTTATTCTTTCTATCTCCAGTTTCACCAACAGATTTAGTAATGTAGACTAGAAAATGAGAGGCAAATGTTCAGGGCCTGCTAAGCAGTGTTTTTATATATACCCAGAATTCCAGAATTCTAAAAGTGTTTCCTTGAACTTGAAAGATAAGGTTGCTAAAACTTTATAAGTAGAACAGTAGAACACATGACTTTAAAGATCGTTGTTTGAGTCAGTTTTCTCCAGGTTAGGGATCTTTTCTGGACACTAGGTTGTGGAGGCATTAGCCAGACTTGTTTGAGGACTTAGATGATTTAGACAGATAAGGAGACTTAACTCATGACTCAAAGAATTGTGACAGTTTTTTTTTTTATCAAGGTTCTTTGATTATAAGGAATAGAAATTCAGTTAAAGTAGCTCAAACCAAAGGGGGACTTATTGAAAGAATACAGGCAGATTGCACCCAAGGCAGGAAGCAATACCTGCCTCCTTAAGGCCTGAAATCAGGAACTCCATCTCAAGATCTACATGGTCCCTCATCTCTGCCACCATGGCTAGTTTGCAAGATGACTCTCTGGAAGGCACAACTGATGGTCTTCATGTAAAAATTGATGTTCTGGGTTCTTATCCAATTACCCATTTTTGTAACCAGAACATAATTCCCAAATTTAAAAAAACTTCAATTATGATACTGTCTTACTGATACTTTCTCAGTAGGAGAGGAGATTTGGTGAGCTGTGGACACTTATCTCAGTGCTAACATAAGTTTTTATTTTTTTAAACTCGGTTGATCTCTGTAGATGACATGGAGTTTCCCTTAATTAAGAAAAGTAAGGCTTTTGGTTTTTAGATTTCCAGGTTTATACTTCAGCCTTCTGTGTTCAAAATAAGATCCAGAATCAGAATCTTTGGCTGTTAGTTGATTATAGCTAACTGTACACTCAAAATAAGAAGTCTTCTTGCACTACCAATTCTAATCTTTCCTATCCAAAAGCCCACTGGAGAATATCCCAGCAGCTTTCAGAGTATAGGCTATTGTAAGTTAAACTTATATATGAAATTATACATATGAAATTGTATTTTTGTAGTTCAGAAGCAGTCAACTATCAACGATTTCTGTGGATCAACCTAGTTCAAACTAATGTTTCTGGATTGCCTTATTATTTACGTATATTATAACAAATCCATAATTTTATGTTTTAGAGGACACCTGAAATAACGTCAGAGATCATCCTGATCTCTCCTTTGCTATGTTTTTTTTTATTGTGCAAGTATTAATAAATACATACTTCATGTGTGTGTAGCACCTTGTTTGTCTAGACTCTGAAAATGTAAAGCAATCTAGACTTCAGTCTTTGATTTGAAAGTTCATAGATTAGTTGAAGAATACAGAAAATATACGGAAGATAAGTAAATACAGTGTTGCATGTATTACATGAATGTTCTATAGAGTAGGTGCTCTTAAAATTTCAGCATAGGAAGCAGTGGGGGAAGAAAGTTTCATGGAAAGATGGAGTTCAAACTAGGCCATAGTGAGCTATAAAATAGTCATACAAATAAGAGAGAAGACAGGGTTTCAAACAAGTGGGGTGACATCAGTGAAGGGATTTTTATGCCTGTTAGGAGGACAATAATTTTGACCACTCTGTTTGGGTCAGAGGTTTCAGGAAGCATAAAAATGGGGAAGGAAAAAAAAAAAGTAAGAGCTAGGCTGTTAGGTGACTTGCAGTTAGGCTAAGGAATTTTGATTTTGTACTCTACATCTGTTATTTCAGGAGGGATATAAGATGTATAAAACTACTAGGGTTCAGGGAGAAAATAAGAGAAATTATATTTCATCCTAAGATATGGCATGTTAATATTTGAAAAGACTGACAGTCATTCATGCATATAATTTTTTCATTGTATGCATATATTGGGGGCTGTGCATGAAATATGTTTACAGATGGGGTGGATAATCTAGAAGGTTTAGAGGCTACTGCTTTTAGATCACAGAGAGCCATCAAAGATTTAAAACAAGGGTGACAAGTACAAAGTGGTATTGAGGAGAAATGAATCTGTAACAAATTTTTTTTTTTTTAATAGAGAGAAAGTCTTTTATTTATTTATTTATATTTATGGCTGTGTTGGGTCTTTGTTTCTGTGCAAGGGCTTTCTCTAGTAGTGGCAAGTGGGGGCCACTCTTCATCGCGGTGCGCGGGCCTCTCACTATCGCGGCCTCTCTTGTTGCGGAGCACAGGCTCCAGACGCGCAGGCTCAGTAATTGTGGCTCACAGGCCTAGTTGCTCCGCAGCATGTGGGATCTTCCCAGACCAGGGCTCGAACCCGTGTCCCCTGCATTGGCAGGCAGATTCTCAACCACTGCGCCACCAGGGAAGCCCGAATCTGTAACAATTTAAGGGACAAATTAGAAGAGAGAGAAAAACGAAGGAGGATATATAGTCAGTGGAAATGGAAATAATAATCTACAAAATTTGGAATTCCATGTTAATGTGGGGAGAGAACAAAGAGTGAACAGCAAGATTGCTTGCTGTGTGGACTAGAATAGCTAAGTCCAAAGAGGGGATCTATTTAATAAAAGATAATGAGTTCCATCTTGGTTAAATTGAAATAGAGATATTAGCCAAATATCCAAATGGAAATGTGCAGTAGTCATTTGGGACTGTAGGTCTTCAAAGTTTCAGATTAGATTTGGAAGAAGGTATAAAATCATTACTCTCATGCAACTATAAAGTGAAAATATGTCAGATATTTTAATTAACTAACTAATGAGTGAACTAGTAAGATGTCACAGCCAGTTCAAAGAAGAACTCAGAATACCACACATCAGTAAAGAATGCTGAAATGAATTTTTTGGGTTGGCCAAAAAATTTGTTCCGGTTTTTCTGGAAGATGTGATGGAAAAACCCGAACGAACTTTTTGGCCAACCCAATACATGGGGAAGCAAAAATTGGTCAGTATCCACAATGTGATAATCAGTGGCATTCCACAGAAAACAATTTCTATGAACAGGAATTATTTGCAGTTACTGTGAGTTTTCTGATAGTTTTAAACTGAAATCCATCTCCACAGAGTTGTAAAATAACCTAGTCAAAGAATAAAGATGGATGTAACCTAAATGGAAGTTCTAGCCAGGATACCCACTAAATTTCAGTTTTTTAATGTTTTTCCTTAAGTTGGTATGGAAATCTTAAATTTAAGAGCCTTTCTACCTATGAGGTCTTTAATCAGTAGGTAGAAGTCTTTAAGTTACTCTTCATTTGGGTAAAACTGATTTAATTAATACCAAAACCAAAAAGAAAACATCCTCTTACTTGTAAGTTTAATTTGGGTGTATCCAGCTCAGAAAGTTTAGATGTCATGTAGGGATCCCTTCTCCTTGGAAATGCTTACAGACAAAACACTACCTACTCTTTTCCCCAACAGCTTGAATTTTACTTCGGAGCTCGTTAGCTTCAGATGGAGAGGAACCCTGTTTCAAGAGATTGTGGGGTTTGCAGTTTTAGATGGTTACACTCTTAATACTGTGATATGAATAATATTTCATTTATGAATTGTCACAGAAATTAAGGATTATTGTCCTTAACTTCTTGAAGAAGAGAATTGAAAGGTCATAATCCTTCTCTGATCATATTTCCTTAATTTTTGATACCATAATAAATTAGTACAGATTATTAATCAGACAATTAAATATTTTCAAAAATTTCAAATAACAGCACATTGCTTTTTTCTTTTAAAAACCGATACTCAATCCAATACTAAGTTCTAACAAGAGCAAACTCTTTTCCCCTGAGTTTGGATCTGCTATGAATCACGAATCAAGGGTGGTTTCACTCTTAAAACTGTTAAACAGTTTTTTTTCAGAAAAGGTAAAATCATGATTCTTAGACAGCTATAAAATGAACATGAGTCAAAACTTTTAACTTATTAATTACTCAGGGAACAAGAAAAAAATGTTGCAACTGGTTAAAGGTAAATCCAAAGATTAGAGAAATGCATAAGCCCATCAAGAAGGCAAAATGAATTTTCTTCATGGATGCAAAATTGACATCTTCCACGGTGAGGAAAGAGGTCAGTTGAAACCTCCTTCAGACAGAATCTATTTGCATGTCTATAAACACTAATTATTTGCATTACTATCAGCTTTCTACCAAAAAACTTCTATCTACAGAGTTGTAAAATAGCTTGAAGACAGGCACAAACCACAAAGAATCAGATAACCTGGGAGGATGTGTCCTAACAGATGCATTGTTTTAGATTAAAGACACTTAGCAATTATTTTTTGATCCATTTAAAATTTTTTCACAATTTGTCTCTATATAACTAATGTTGAAGGTAAATGTTAGCTAAGGGCATTCATTATTTAAAACCTGCGTAAAATTTCCCCAAATCACAAAAAGACAGGCTATTAAAATCGTAATAGAGTTTAACTTTGTTGTGACAAGTAGAAATGTTTGCTTTTTTAAAGGTGTTTAACTGACCCTCCAAAAATAATATTTCTGTTTTCTATAGAAATGGACTAATGAAAATTGTAGGTATACTAATTTTATGATTTCATGTAAGTAATCTTGCTAGTTAGAATCTTTAAACATGTTTGGAACACTGATATGAAGGACACAGAACAGGTTGTATCAAGTCAGCTTAAACTGATTAATAATTTAATTGTTCATCACCACTGGTCCCTTTAGCAATTCATAATCTGTGTTTCAGAATACAGTTATTTAAGAAAAGCAACTGGGATACATCAACTTAAATGGTATACGCCCCTGAAATATGAAATTATTTTGGCACAGTGGAGTTTCCCCCCTTAAGTTTGCCGTAATGGCACTGAAAAACTGTCAATCACGTGTACAAGAATAAAGTACTTTTAAAGTCCTGTTTACTTAAGAGTGGAACATTATAATCATCAGTAATAGCTATAAAGAGTGCACAGTGCTAATACTCTTGAATATTTTCCCACTTAAAAGCAGATTCCTCCGTAGTGGTGACCTTTCAGACTGTTTTCTTCATTGAGCAAGTGTTTTTATTGTGGCTAACTTGAAGCACGTAAGAAAACTGAAGCTAACCTGTTTCTTATATGCCTCGCCTGGCCTTGTTAATAGATACAGCATTCCACTTGTTAGTACCAGTGACACAGGAGAAACTTTTACTATTTTGCTATGTGGTAAGATAAAGAAGACAGAAAAAGTCTTTTTATGGTAGTTGGGTCCTCAAAACAACTCTTCATATTATAGTGATAAGAAGACACAAGTTGGATATCCAACAGAGGTACATTAGCTTGTTATCTGCAGAGCTGATACAGCCTCTTAAATTCTCTCACAATGACAGGAACCCCCTCTAAAGTGAAGACTTGCAGAGCTGGAGATACCAGAGCGCTATTCTTCCTCTTGGGTACAAGTAGAGTTAACCCTACTGTTGTAGGATAAAAATTTTGTGTAATTACTAAACAAAGGCCATATTCTTTTTCTTCTGTAATTTAAAAATGTTCAGAGACATACTTTGTGATTGCTGTTAGTGGAAGAGCAAGGCTGTGAATTACTTAGTCTTAAGATATATGAATATGACGGGAAAATATCCAGAGGTTTCAGGCTAGAATAAATCAACTTCATGATAAAATCTGTGTGTAGGCGACTACTATATTTGTTCTGTTTCTAGAGCTGTGTTGGTTATAAGAGTTCACTGTGTTCCAGTATTCTGAGTGTTAACATCTTCATTGCTGATAGCAAGTTGCAGAGCTTTGGCAAGCAGGACTTGCTACTACAAATGGGGGAGGATACGTGTCCACCTTTTAGTTCTAAACAACAGGACCTTTTATGGCTAAGTACACATAAAAGTTCATGTGATTACTTAGACCCATAGAACTCAGAACCATGGGGCTGATATTGGGGAAATAGGTGTAGTGTTTGCTATATGCTCATGTTTAGTGATTGTGTTGTGGTGGGAGTTTCAGGCATTGTGTATGGGATTCCTAGTGCATGCCAAGCAATTTGAGAAGCTAACACAGCTATACCACTGATTTCTTATGATCCTTTAAACTTGCAAAAAAAAAAAAAAAATCAAATTGAGTAAAGTGAAATTTTAAAATAGACTTCAGAGAAATTAAGAAAAAATTCTCAAATCTTAATGTATTGTGTGTTTATGTTCTTTCAAGAAAAAAAGGAGTAAAATAGCATTCATAATTATTGTAAATCATGTTTTAAAGGATACCAAGATCTATTATTATGAATTAATTTAAAATATACCTTAAATCTAATATAAATAATCATTTATAAATGCACTCATCTAGTACTAATCTATTGTTCAAATATTTCTTAACCTAAGTAGGTAGGCTTACTTGGAGAATTTTAACTTCCTAAAACTCCTGTGTGGTTGGCTGGAAAATCAGCAAGTCTCAAAGCTATCTAAGTTGTTGAACCCCAAAATTCTACTTTAAAATAAGACCCATCAGGATTTTTAAAAATTTAGACAATCTGTAAGTGAATTAATATTCTATAGATTATCAAGCCCTTGGTTTTAAGTGTATTATTTTAAATACTAAACAAGTCATTTTGTGATGATTTTAATTAAAAAAATTAAAACTCAGAAAACCAATTGTTCATTATATTTGTACCCCAAAGTAAGAAGAAAGGAAAAGAGTCAATATGGTCCAGGGGATAGTTTGATAACACTCAAGAAAATTCTCCAGGAAGTCAATTCAGTGGACTAAATCAATCCATGAAGGCACTCTGTAGAAAGAGCTAGCGAAATGTGGAAAAGATCATGCTGAATTAGTTTTTTTTACAAAATTTAAAGATATGTGAAGTCACTAACGATACGTACATTCTACGTAGGAAAGAGTCATTACTGTCATATGTAAATAAGTATTTGAGTTTTTATACTTCAGAGTTATGTAGCAAAATCACAGTATTTAAGAACAAATTAGGAATGAAATTATTGGGATATTGAGCCTATTCTTTCTGATGAATGGGATAAACTCTCAGGCAGAAAGGAATGTCAGTAGATGAAGTGGCTGAAATGTTCATTTTATAAAGGTAACTTTATATATATATCGTCTTGATATATTTGTATTTCGGGGTCTCACACTCATTGATCCTATCAGATATGTTGATCAAGCTGTAATCAGATTTGGATTGTAACTGTCAGAGCAGTGAGTAACTTAGTATTCTCTAGGAAGTTTGGAAAGGAAGAATCCAAATATATAAATATTCCTTTTCTCTTAATGTATAATGGGAACATAATTTTGCTTATGTCTAAGGTTTACTTTATTTGAAGACTTAGAGTGCATTGTGATCATTTAAAACCATTTCAGTGGCTCTTGTATTACCCAGTTCATTCAGTCTGTGCTCTCATAATTTTACAAAAAAAACTCATGGCAAGTTAGTATCATTTGTGTGTGAATTTTCCAATTGTATTTCAGACTTTAAGAAAGAAAGGCCTTAATGGTTGTGAGAGCCCTGATGCTGACGATTACTTTGAGCACAGTCCACTCTCGGAGGACAGATTCAGCAAACTAAATGAAGATAGTGATTTTATTTTCAAACGAGGCCCTGTAAGTACTTTTACTTTACCTCTACTTTTTATTTGTTGATCCTTTTTGTTAACTTCATTATTTAGGCTCTGAACAAGAAGGAACACAGAGGGTGCGACAGCCCAGACCCTGATACTTCCTATGTGCTAACTCCACATACAGAAGAAAAATATAAAAAAATTAATGAGGAATTTGATAATATGATGCGGAATCATAAAATCGCAGTGAGTACTAAAGTATGGTTTGTGCTCTTACCTTGTGCATGAAGAGATTGACAACACATCTTGTTTATTTTTGTAGCGGGTGATGACAGCAGTAAGTAGAAGGGGGAAAAAGTATTTTATTAATTTCTTTTGGTTTTATAGAACTTCAAAATAAAATTGCATAAATCTTACAATGGTACATCTTCAGTCTTCAGTGTCTTAAACATAGAAGTGAAGAGAAAACATCCTAATCCAGGCTCTGCTACTTACTATCCCCATGTCTTTGGATAGGGCACCTAAACATCCTGGATTCCAATTTCCTCATCTGTAAAGTGAGTGAGTTGGCTCAAATAGTTTTTTAAGGTCCCTTCCAGGTTTAAATTTCCATGATTTTAAATATAGGGTGCATATGAGACTTCCCTCTCCCTCCGATGACTTTTAAAATATTACATGTACTTAAGTAGATCTTGAGACTATAAAATATAAAATGGCTGGGTTTATTATAAAATGTGGTGTTTCAAAATTATTTTTAATTATTTTATACAGTTGCTGTAATAGTAGCTTACTATTTGGCTCTTTGTTAATGTCCCAAAACAATTTTGTGACAGTACCTCCAAATTCCTATTCTTTTCTTAACACTGTAGGTATTGAGGAAGAGAGCCTTGGCTCGATTTTAATTTAAAGGAAGCAGTGTTCTTAAACTGGTTACAAAACAAATAGTTGGTTTAAAATTTTTCCATGCTCACACATTTAACCGTAAGTGAAACAGTACTTCTTTGAGTTCATACTCCTTTGATAGTTCTTCAGAGAGTTCTCATTGAAGCACCATTGGCAAGAGCTGCTTAAGACAGTTATTCTGGATCTAATTTTTCTAACACTACATATGTGTTGTAGGCTTTGTGGAACAAATTGTTTCCAATGCTGATATTTCTTTCATTACCAGAGTTAATTCTCTTAAAACTGTGCCCTAAAGTACGCATCATGGATTATTTCTTCAAAGTAGTCCTATGCTATAAGAAGAAGCCCATGGAAAACAGATTTAAGGAGGTATTTTTTGTGCTAAAACCATTCTTAAGAAACAAAACAACAGAAAAAAAAAAAATCCCTTTTGAACTCATATGGATGTTGGTGACCTTGCAGTTAACGTTAAGCTGCAAAGACATTGTTTAAATAAAATTGCTTTACCTTTGAAAACATTTTATCATGTATCCATTGTTTTATACTTTTTAATGAGTTATAATTTTCTACCTGAAATAAACTATTGAGTAAAGTACATAATTATTTACATTCTTTCAACTTTGAATTAGCAGTGTTACCTTACTTTGCAAATCACTGTTTTAAAATGTAGGGAGAGGAAAGTTTTCTATCTTCTCTCACTTTAAATTATAAAGAGGATTGTTATTTATCATGGTTAACAAGTATAAGTGGTCTATGGAGGAAATGCAAGAGGAAAATAGAAAATATTATTTTTAAGGGACTATGGAATATTTTGGAGGGAAATAAGATAACGATACTTGTAATTTAATCTTTACAGTTTAAAGATAACTTGTCAGTAGTTAATTTTGTTTAGTTTTTTTTTTGCATTTTTATTACACTCATTGCATTGTGTTATATATATAACGTGATTTTTTTTTTTTTTTTTAAGTTTTGTCCATTAAGAATGTTAGTGAATTAAATCAGACCAGGGCAAACTTGATGTATGAAGTTTATAATATATGTACATACTTTTCCCCTTTTGTTATATTTGGAATCTCCCAATAGAAATGTAATGTTACTAAACTGATTTGCATTTAAGTGCTAATTTATGCTTTCTTGGTAACAATGATGTATTTTATAATGTGTAAACTTGACAACACAACTTTAATATCAGGTTCTGACCTCTCATTTTCATTTCTCAATATTTGAAATATATAATATATACATTATACTAGTATATATGTATTAATATATAAAAAATGGAAACTGAAAATGTTCATGTTAAACATTCTCATGTCCAAATATAATTGTAAAGAAAATAGCTTAAACCTGCAAATTGATTTAGTAAGAACCTATGCTATCCCCATCCTCTGCTTTTAGTAACTAGTGTTACCTTATCAAATTAAAGTTCATAAGTTATTAAATTTAATATAGATGAAAATGAAACTAAAGTTTTCTCTTCCTTTTTCTTTATTTACAGCCCGGTTTGCCACCTCAAAACTTCTCAATGTCTGTCACAGTCCCGGTGACCAGCCCTAGTGCTTTGTCCTACACTAACCCAGGGAGTTCACTTGTGTCCCCATCTTTGGCAGCCAGCTCAACATTAGCAGATTCAAACATGCTCTCTCCACCTCAAGCCACATTACATAGAAATGTATCCCCTGGAGCCCCTCAGAGACCACCAAGTACTGGCAGTGCAGGTACGTCCTGATATTTATTCTTCCAATTCTTTAAAAGAAAGAAAAAACTAAGTGCTAACATAAACAGTTTCTTATTCTGCTACTCTTAATTTTATTGCTTTGATGAGCAAGAGTCACTACTACATAATTGCCTCCATTTTAAAGTATTATTTTGAAAATCTGTGGCTCTAGCCTTGTACTAGGCTTTGTGGAACAAATAAAGCTTTCCTTATCCTGGGAAAGCTTTCCTTATCATGGGAAAGCCATACTAGACAGGCAGAAAATTTATTTAGGATATCATGAGCAAAGATTTAAAATTGAGTGTGAGCCATTCGTGTTAAAAATGTGGAGAGATGACTCACCTGATTGGAGTTAGAGCGTTTTCTCCATCTCCCCCTGTCTGATTTGTTCATTAATTCAGCAGAAATTTTCAGTGCATTTACTGCATCACTGTGTGTAATGCAGTGTCTCCTTTCCCATTATTCCTAGATTTTATAGCACTCCATTAGCACTCCCCCCATTCTTATCAATATGTACCATTTGGTATTGATACACAAGAAGGCAGACATGTCCAGAGCTTGATAGGCAAGTGACTGTATATTTGACTACATCATATTACATGTTAACACCAAATTCAGACTGGGCTAGTTTTTATTTTTGTGTTTTTTAGGAATGGAGTGAGAGTTACCTCTGTTCAATTCCTTGTTATTCAGATAAGGAGAGCCAATTCACATTCCCTCTCTCCTCTCTCTAATGTTGTTAGGTGGGATGTTGAGCACTTCAGACCTCACAGTGCCAAATGGAGCTGGAAGCAGCCCAGTGGGTGAGTGAATTCCTACTGTTTTACTTTGTAGGCATCTGTCTTATCTGAGATAAAAGGAATATTTTCCCTCAAACAAGGCCTTCTACCAAAAGAAGAGGAAAATATGGGGATATATGACTAGAGTAGACATGTCCCTTTGCACTTTGTCTAATTAGTGCTTTCACTAATACTTAACATTTTTTCATATCCCTGTGTTATTCCTCATACCTTGGCCTTACGTTCAGTTACTCATTCATTCAATAAATATTAATTGAGTGCCTCCTTCATAGCAGACATTGTTCTTTTCTCAAGACTAAATTACCTTAATACAATTTTTACATCAAGACAGTTTCTTAAGGAGAAGCTTTCTGTGTCATCTGTCCTTACCAGAGTTAGACTGTTAGCAGACTGCTATATCTTAAAATTGTGTGAAATGTTTTCAGAGAAACTGCAATAGGAAGAAATGGTGGGCCTACTTCTAGAGACACAAAGAGAATTGAGAAGTTTGTCTCTGAAGGATCTGTTTTGGTAGTCACATGTAGAACATTCACATTTTGTCGTGGTTGCTGCCAGATTGGCTCTTTTGCTTTGGGACCCCTCCCAAGATGACTAGCAGTTTAAACATGTCATAAATGTGTCTGTCTGCCCAGCCCTGAAGTGCTGGTAAAGATAGATTGTGATCTTAACATTACAAAAACATGACATGTATGTCAAAGAGTCACAAGAATAACTGTATCCCGTTGGATTACCATCACATTTTGTCGTCTTGGTCTCTTCATCTGTGATAATTACAGTTATCATCATTTTTATCTGAAAACAAGGGCAGGAATTCCCTCCCTGCTTCTAGATATTGTGTGTTCAAAGAGACATCTGAAAACAGATCACTTATAGGAAAAATTCCCAATTACATATATTCAACCCATTTATTCCAAAAATGTGAGGAGCTTCTGCCTTAAGAAAATTTTGGAGATGATTGAATAATTTAAAATGATGAGAAAGAAATAAATGGACTTTATTGAGTGAGACAAGTTACAAAACATGTAGTGACCTAAAGTAGGAATAAATACCTAATTGTATCTGCCACTGTATTAATTGCTGTTTTAATGGAATTAAACAGATAAGACCTGTTGTGGGATATTTTTTTAACAGATAATTAAATGTGGAAAAATTCATAAAGGTCTTACCAATTACACATTAGGACTGCTATCCTTGTATGTGTATTTCCTAATATTTATAGTTTCTTTCTTTTCAGCTCTATTTTAGTTGTTTACGTGCCCATATACACTTTTTATATTGCATTTTCCCATATGCTTTTTTTTTAATATTTTTTTTGGCCGCGTTGGGTCTTCGTTGATGCGCGTGGGCTTTCTCTAGTTGCAGCGAGTGGGGGCCACTCTTCATTGCAGTGCACAGGCTTCTCATTGTGGTGGCTTCTCTTGTTGCGGAGCATGGGCTCTAGGGGCACGGGCTTCAGTAGTTGCAGCACACGGGCTCAGTAGTTGCAGCACGCGGGCCCTAGAGTGCATGGGCTTCAGTTAATTGTGGCGTGTTGGCTCAGTTATTGTGGTGTGTGGCTCTAGGGCATGTGGGCTTCAGTAGTTGTGGCTCGTGGGCTCTAGAGCGCATGCTCAGTAGTTGTGGTGCACGGGCTTAGTTGCTCCGCAGCCTGTGGGATCTTCCCAGACCAAGGATCGAACCTATGTCCCCTGCATTGGCAGGCAGATTCTTAACCACTGCGCCACCAGGAAAGTCCCTTCCCATATGCTTTTATTCTTCCAGCACTATGCATCTTGCTCTCCCTTCTACTTTCCAGCCTGGTTATGGCTGGAATCAATAATTTCTGTTTTATTTAATGTTAATTTTGACTAGCTCTTGGTGTTATTTCCAAAATTATTTTTATTTAATGGGGTTTAACTATTTGAAGATTTCTAATGTGTTTTCCCTTTGCCTTTGTTTTTTTTCTCATACCTCTGGCTTATAAACATGGCTCTTCCTCCTATCAAACAAGTGTTTCAGTTCTCTTTTTGTTCTTTTTTGGTTTTTGTACTCGCCACACTTCCCTAAAGCTTTTATACTATTCTTTATTATCTGCCGTGCAACTATAAATCTAGACTTTGTCTTTGCTCAGTTTTCTGTGTTCCCTTTGGTAATTTCAGACTCAGACTTTGTCGTCATCCTAATTTGACCTTCTACATATAATCTAATCCTGTTTCTTTTATTTCTTTTTTTAAATTCATCTTTCTTCTTTTGTAAGCTTCCTCCCCCCTTTCTAGACCCTCAGGTTTGGAGGGTCACATTAGTCACACTCCTCAGATCATGGCACATATTCAGTGGTTTGCACAAAGCATCTCTCAATGTTATTCACTTTTCCCTTTATACCTCTGTTCCATTCCCATTCCCTTCCTCTCCCCGCACCCTCCATTCCCCCGTCATAGGCAACTATTTTAATATGTTTAGTGCTAATAGTGTTAATAACCACATTACTGATCATGATTAGTGAACATGAATTTTTATAAAAATTTAAGATTCAAGTAAGTATTAAAATATTTAAGTGCTTAGTGAGTTACTTAAAAGTCTATTTCTATTACTACATACACACAGAGATAAATCTATTTCTTATAACAATCTTATAACACAATATAACCTCAGACATATCAAGATTGAATGTCTTGATTCTTCACTGATTCATACTCTTATATACCTATTTAACCTGTGCTAGATGTAATTCTGCTTGTTTGGATTATATCCTAGATGACATTTTTGTTATAACTGCTTTTTAACATGTTCCACCTCAGAATTCAGATTCAACTAACTAGACATCTTGTATCACTTAATTCAGATACCAAATGGAAGTAATTATTTTTGTGCAGTACTTATAGCATACATGGGTTTAAAGTGTTTCTTGCTGTAAATTTCCCTCCCCGCCCCAAAATAAATGGTCTGTCATAGGTATTTTAGAAGTGTTGTTATTTTTTTGCAAAGAAGAGTCAAATAATGTATTTTAGCCCATTTTCAACAATGGTGCCATTTTGGTTTAGTAGTTTGGAAAAATAGTTTAAACTCAATTTTATGCCTGAAGTCTTTATGAATGAAAAGATTAAACATTTTTAAATTCCCAGAGAAACTTAGAAGAAAATATATTAAGAGCTGTGGATATGATTTCTTATCTACATTTTTCAAAGTATGTTTCCTAGAACCATATGAAAAGAAGGACTTACCTATGTGTTTGGCAAACCTTGTGCTAAATAAAACTAAACCAGTTTCTTTACTGTAGGACTTATCAGAGCCTTTAAAATGCTAACCTGTTTTGTGAATCTTTAAACATATGGTTACTCAAAGCGATTTCACAGTAGAACCCTTCATTTTTATTTTCCTCATGAAAAAGCATCTTTCAGAATTAGTGTCATATAAAACATATTTTGGGAAAGACAGGTCATTTGGGCAGACTTGGTCATTTGGACCAACTCTTTTTCTGAGGACAACTAGAAATGCTAGGCAGAGTATTTTTTAAAATCTGTTTGAAAGCATTTCAGAGCGAATAAGATAATGAGGAATTATTGGCTCAAGATCCAGGGAATGACAAAGACAGAGACTCAAAGAGGTGAGCCCAGCATTTATGGCTGCTTTTCCTAGGTGGTAGTGGCCACTTCCACAGTGGATTGCCTAAAGAAGCTGAGTATAATAGCCTCAGAGACATAGGGAGACAGAGAGATCAAAGTTCAGGGCCCACAAAGAATTGGGAAGGCCTAGTATATTCTTCTCGCTTTGGATTGAGTCCCCAAAAGGCTGGACCCTAGAAGTAGCATGAATCAGAGGTTATCAGTCCCTCATAGTAGATACATCTCCTATTTGCATCATCCCACTTCTTGAAGTTAGATCGTGGTGATATATTGTTAGGGTCCCCAGGATACCTGGGAATACTCTTTAGAAAAATAATATAAGGATAAAACACCATCCCAGGCCTTATTATTTGTACTTGACATACAAGCAGATTACTAACTAGGCACAGTCAGGAGCAGTACAACATAAATGAAAGCCTGCAGAAAAAAATGGACAGTAGAACCTGCCTCCTGGGAACTCCAGAACTTGGAGTTATTAGGCACAGACTTTGACTTTAACATAACAATATTTACTGTATCAGGAAGATAAAAAATAGATTAAGAATTTTGGCAGAGAACTGGAAACTTTAAAAATGGACATTTTAGAACTAAAAAAAGTAATAGTATTAAGAACTGACTGGATGGGTTTAATAACAAATTAGACAAAGCAAAAGTGAGAATTGGTGAACTAAAATATAAGACAGGAACAATATTCAGAATTTTTGAGACATAAAAGGATGGATAATTCAAAAGAAGAGTAAGACCTCGAGGATACAGTGAGAAGGTCTAACATACTTAAAATTGGAGTCCCAGAGGCAAAAAGAGAGAAAATTGGCCAGAAGTGGTATTTGAAGAGATAATCACAGAATTTTCCAAACCTGGCAAAACACATCAAGCCATAGATTCAGGAAACCCTTTAGAACACATGTGGGATACAGGTAAAGCTGTGCTTTAAGAGAAATTTAAGTCTTAATGTGCATGAGAACACAGACATTTCACAAAAGAAGCTATCCAGGTGTCTAATAAATGTGTGAAAAGATGCTTGATTCAGTAATGAAGGAAATGCAAAATTAAAACCACAGACAACATTAGGTACCCACCAGAATGGCTAAAGCAAAATAGATAATACCAGGTGTTAACAAGGGTATGGAAAAGCCCAAACTCTCATACACTGATGATGGCAGTACAAATTGGTGCAATCATTTTGACAGTATCTACTAAAGTTGTAAATATGTGTATTCCATGACCCAGCATTTTCACTCATACTTATATACTAGGGAAATGCATATATGCACCATGAGCACCAAGAGATATGTAAAAGAATGTGTATGGCATTATTTGTTACAGCCAGCATCTAGAAATAATTCAGATTTCTGTCAGTAGTAGAGTGGATGAATATGTGATAGTACCTTTACATGAAGTAATACTGTACTGCAATGAAAATGAAGGAACTATAGCAGTAATCAACAACATGGATGAATTTCACCAAGCTAATACAAATGAAAGAAGAGAGATGCAAATACTAAATGATTCTATCTACATAAAGTTTGAAAAGCAGGCAAGCAAAACTATAGTTTTAAGGATGTCTGTGTAGGTAGATGGTAAAACTATAAAGAAAAACACGAAGTTACTGTAAAAGTCATGATATATGCCACTTTGGTAGGTGGAACAATAGGAGTATTTTGGGGGCCCAATTATAGAAACTAGCAATATTCTTTGGGGTTCTATGGTTACATGGTTCATACGATAAATCCTTGATCTTTTAAGTTTTTGTTTTGTACACCTTTCTGTATATGTATTATATTAAAAGTTTTTAAAATAAATATAATACTTTGATATAAAAAAGTAATTATAATCACAAATGTGGAGGCACTTTTAAAACTATGAGCATGTAATGTACATTGTAGTTATACTATTCTGAAATTTAGAGAGAAAAAAGTTCACACACACATACATTCACACTCACAAAGATTTGGCAGCCTTTTGAATTTTTGAACATTATTGTCTGCATTGGCAGCTAGATATGCAGCTTCATCTTGAGATCATGAAGTGAGTCAGTATAAAAGGACAGGCCAACAAGCTGAGGATGGCAAAGTGGAAAGCTAGAAAGACTGTGGGTCCTCTGTGTTGAGCTGTTGAAGGCACTGAGCCTGCAACCACTTTTCCCCAAGTCTTATGTGAGATAATAGATTTTTCTCATTCTTAAGAGAAAAAGTGAAATAAAATACAGGCCACATCTAGGGGAATATTTGATAAATGAATAGGCATTTAATGTACTTGAATATACAATTCAAAAAAGAAACCCAACTAGTATTTTAAAAATTGAAAAGCATGTTCCTCGTTGATAGTAATCATGAGATTCAAATAAAAATGCAAAAAAAAAAAACAGCCCCACCTAGTAATTGCCAACTATTACCACTTTTTATTGTGACATGGAAAGCTGATGAAGGTGGGTGAAACTGATGATCTGGTTATGTGTTTGTGGCATTGGAAATTAGTAACAGTCGTTCTGGAAAGTTTTTGACAAGATGTTTCAGTAGTCATAATAACCTGTTTTCCTCTAAGCCTAGTAATCCCATTTCTAGGAATCTCTCCTAAAGAAATCAATCAGACTATGCAAATGTTCATTGCAACTTTATTTATAGTAGGGAATAATAGGAAAATATCAATATATTCAACAGTGTAAAAATTAAGTAAATTAGAAATTTCAACTGAATTCCAATTTTTAGTTGTGATTTAAAACTATGCAAAAAATATACACATGGAAGATAAAAGGAGAAGAAATCCAAAATGATTATAATAGTTATGTTAGAATAGTGGAAGTATGTGTTTTCCCTCCTGTTTTCTAGTTTCTGAACTTTCTGTGATGCTATATTGATATGGTACATCTATAGTCATAAAATTATTATAGTAAATTAGAACATTCATTTGTTTTTTTCCTTGTAAAGTGATTTTTTGTATTTTATCTATGTAATTGTCCAAATAAAACCTGCTAGTTTTGTATGTATTGTAAATTGTATATATCTTTCATGGAGGCAATCTGCTTATTGCTTATGGTTTACTAGGTAAATTTCTCTACTGAGAATTTACATTTAATACTCAGATAATACTGTAACTTAGATGACTTTGGGAACTCTTTTTAACTTTGGGCCTCTTTTCAAAGATCAAGCATAATGTAAAATTGCCCAAATCCAGCAGTTTCACTTTTTTTAAAACATGTTGAGAAAGAGAAAAAAATACACTGGACTAGAAAAAGCTCAACAAGCTCTTGGAGTTAATATGGGTTGAGTGAAGGTAATAAGGATTTGCATTATAGCAGAGGCAGTGGCAGTTAAAAAGAAGAGATGGGTAAGGAGAAAGGCATTATAAAGAAAGAAAAGCTTGATAGCTCTGTGAAAGTGGGGATGGAAGCGATGGAGGATGACAGTAGTACAGGTGCTTAAAACAGGTTGAGTTTGAAATGACAGCAGCATATCTGGGGAACAGTGCCCACCAGATAGTTGCATGTGGACTGGAAATTAGGAGACACAAAGCAGAACTACAGATTGAAGAGTCATATTGAGGCAGTGGTTGAAGCCATGGGGATACATGAAGTCTCTGAAAGAGAAGGAGACATGGGGCTCTTTGGGGCTGTGTACCTAGGAAAGATTGAGAGGGAGTACAGAAGAACCAGGATCTCATGATTGTTTTAGATCATAAGTTTTTAATGGACAGAATCCATATTGTTCATCATATAGGAATTTTCACTGAGTCAAGTAAATATGTCATCAGTGATTTTAAAACCCATGGTCTTTTTAAATTTTAGAAACCTCATTCACTTCTTTATACAAATGACATAATTTTATAGACTTTTAAAGTATATTTTTATTTATTTACCTATTTATTGAATAATCAGCTGAAAGTTTGTCAGATTTTATGAAAAAATTGTCAAATATGATAAAATTAATTCTTGAACCTTGCTTTGGATGAATTTTTCAGAATCTCTTGAGATTTTCAAAATCCTCTGCATGTCAGTTCAACTTCTCAAATAGATTCATAGTAATAACCCTAAAAGAGTAGTATTAAGAACATGGGAGTGCTTTCCAGCCACTTCAGTGCAGTATTTCAGATGATACG
This sequence comes from Balaenoptera borealis, assembly GCF_965194805.1. Classification (NCBI taxonomy): domain Eukaryota; kingdom Metazoa; phylum Chordata; class Mammalia; order Artiodactyla; family Balaenopteridae; genus Balaenoptera; species Balaenoptera borealis. The sequence continues at coordinate 134,605,140 of NC_138866.1, read as the reverse complement.
ATATTCTGAAATAGAAGCCAGATTGATATAATTGAATGACTTGCCTTAGAGCTGTAGGACCATAATTAAGATCAGCTTTGTCAAGTTTCTGGAAGCATTAGTATGCAGTTTGCTCGAAAGCATTTTTGTCACATTTGTGTCAGGGCATAAGTTATCATAAAGCTTGAAAACACATTTTAACAAAAGTCACATTAAATTGGGTTTATTCATTTAGAATCAGTACTTTATTCCTAAATTTGTAGGCTGTGACAAGATGAGTTATATCCTTAAAGTATATACCTCAAAAGTCTATCCCGGCAATGTCTTCATTTTTGTCATAAAAAATGAACAGGAGGTAAGAAGGCACACATTAGGCAGTATATCACTACACTCCACAAAATAACAAATGGTGCATATAAGATTATCTTGTTTCAGTCTGGCAAGTTACCAAACTCTTACATCATCCTGTAATCGTCTGCTGCAGACTCTGACTTTATACTCAGAAATATCGTGCTTTTAGGTCCCCTTTCATTCTTGTAATTTGATTCTCATGGGTTACTATGGTACCACGTCTAGCTGAAAAGCATCATAGATTCCACATGGGAAAAGCACATTAGTGCTTCTTGATAATGCGTTTTTCTAAATTACACCTTTGCATCATCTTATAATGTATTTGAGAGGAAATACTGCTTTATCCTTCAGATTTGAGTGCAAATCAAGTAAATAAGAATCTTCTATATATTATCAGAGAAATTAAGAACATATATTCATGCCATTATTTAAGAGAAGCATTTTTAATTTGCACTTACATTCTACTGGTTTCTGTTAAACCTTCAGGTTTTTGTATAAAATTATTTGATGAGCATTTTATATCCAGATGACTTGCTTAGCAGTTACCTCTGCCCAATTCATGGATGAGCTCTGCTCCACAGGGGATGGCCTAGTGCAGAGCTTGTTTTTTTAACAGCACTGCTTTCTGGAGCTTAACAGAGTGCAGGAAATTGCTTTCTGGGGTGTGGAAAGGAGATTCAGCCCAGATTTAATACATACCCCTTCAAGATAATGGAAGCAGAATGCAGGAAATAACCTCATAAGGTTAACTGAAGTATCAGTCCCCACAACAAAATTAAATCACATAATGAATTAAAAATGGTAGGTCACTTGGTAAAAGTTTTGGAGAAAGCAAGAGGAATTGGGTGAGAGTAACTTGGAGGGGGAAAGAAGCACTGATCATCTGGAATCCCAACATTTTGAATGACAAGTGCTGAAGAGATGCAGGCCAGTTCCTAAGTGCTGCACCTCACTTCTCTGTTTTCTTTGTCCCTTGAAAATGTTCTGGTTAGGATCCAACAAAGTTGATTATATCACATTAGCAAAACATTAATTTTTAGTTTCTCATATAAATCACCTAAATAACATATCTTTTCAAACTCTAATATAAGCAAATATACTGAAGCATTCATTTCCTTCAGCAGAACTTCAAGAACTTAATCTCTTTCTAGTTATATTTTTTAATTTTAGAATTTACATATCTTTTCATCAGTTGACCCTATTCATTATATATTTTGTTCCTGAGAATGTTTTATAAACTGCCAAACACTACATGGATTTTAGTGGGTTTAAATATTTCTCTTCCAGTCAAGAAACTTCCATAGAATTAAAATGATCTGGTAACCCAATACAAAAGCTCTTAAACTGAAAAATATGTGCAGTACATAATTGGTTTTTGTCATTAACTCATTGCAGTACTCATTGTACTACATTTCACTTTTTAGAATAGTCTTCTCAGGGTGAGATTTTAGGAAGGTTTTAGACCAGTGTTAAGCACACAGCAGATACTCAGTTTTGGTTAGTCCCTGCATGGATTTAACACAGACATGTATATATATTTGTAATATCTGGTGTCTGTTTATTTTTGGAGGATTCTTTTTTTTTTTTTTTAATTTATTGATTTCTGGCTGCATTGGGTCTTTGTTGCTGCGCGTGGGCTTTCTCTAGTTGCGGTGAGCGGGGGCTACTCTTCGTTGCGATGCATGGGCTTCTCCTTGCGGTGGCTTCTCTTGTTACGGAGCATGGGCTCTGGGCACACGGGCTTCAGTAGTTGTGGCACATGGGCTCAGTAGTTGTGGCTTATGGGCTCAGTAGTTGTGGCTCATGGGCTCTAGAGCGCAGGCTCAGTAGTTGTGGCGCACGGGCTTAGTTGCTCCGCGGCCTGTGGGATCTTCCTGGACCAGGGCTCGAACCCATGTTCGCTGCATTGGCAGGCAGATTCTTAACCACTGCGCCACCAGGGAAGTCCTTTTTGGAGGATTCTAAAGTTGTCTTTTTTGCTTTATACTGGAAGGAAAAGAACAGAATAAATACAACTGCCCTTTCCTTGTGACAGTCGCTGAAGCCATGGACTCTGTGCTTATCTGCCCCACCTTTCCTTAGTCACACTTTGTTCATTCATACTTTAGTGTATTTTTCTCACATTTATTCATAATGCCTGCCTTCTGTCATCTTTTACCCTTTCAGACTGCTTAAATAGTTGATCCCACAAAGTCTTCCCTAATTAAAAGCCCACATGCCTGTATCAGTGCTTTGCTTTCTATTTCCTTGTAAATTTTGTGTGGTTACATTTCATTGTGTTGCCCATATCTTAAGTATAATTTTGACATCTTCATGTCTCTGTGGTGTATGCCTGTTCTTGCTAACTAGGTGAAAAGCTGCTTGAAGACCATGTAGGGTTTTTTTTTTTAATCCCTTCCTATTATATCCTCACTGCATAGTGCTCTACACCTAATAGACATTTAAAAGTTTATTTCTAAATTGTAAAGGTAGTTCTGTGTTGTCTGATTTTAGATGGTTGCTACTATTGATGTGTGAATGCTGAGTCCCACCCAGAGAATTCAAGAGGCCTCTTCAGCCCTCCAGGAACTTCTAGTTCACTATTCTGAATATTTTGTTTTTGGTTAGCTTGTAATAAACACTAGGAATGGAATTCTTAAGCCAACAAAGTTTTCTTCTATTCGGTGCCCTTAAATTAACATCTATATACTGTAATAGAGTAGAGATAGATACTAAGCACTATTCAAAATAGAATAATAGTAAAACATTCATGGAATTAAGTCTCTGTTGCTAAAAGTACACCATATACATGGTAAACTTAATTTTTTATGTTTTGATTATTATAAAGCTGATGATTATTTTTAAAATATGGAATAGTAGAGTGACCTATGCTGTATTTTTTATGGGCAGTTAACACTACATCTTAAATTTAGTAATTAAATTTTCACAGAATATTTTAAAAATATATCATGTAGTTAACGTTTTCTGTTCTCACCTGCTTTATTTAAGATTTACTTAGAAATCAAAATAGTATATGTAGCCTCTATTTTATAAATGAACATTTATGTTCCCATATATTGTTACTTTACTTTGTTTTTGATTTGTGACATTATCTCCACCATTGAACTGTAAGCTGATGAATAGTAATAGGATACTCTCAGTTGCAACTGACAGAAAACCACCTCAATTAGGCTTAAATAGTATAGGGTATTTACTAACTTATATGTAACTGAAAAGAGCCAGAAGTGGTATAGACGGTAAGCATGGTAGGGCTTTTACTTCATTTATTTTCAGTTCTCCTTTCTCTGTCAGCTTTGTTCTCATTCTGACTTTCTTCTGAGTCTCAAAATGGCTTGAGAATAAAATGCTTCCCCAGTCACATTTGGAGGAATGCAGGAAGGAGCCTTTCTCACTACCATATAGCAACCGCTTTACCTAGGTTCTGATCACTGTGGTGAGGGAGAATGCCGTATACTCATTGGCTTGGGCCTAAGTCAAATGCCCATCAACAAGCCAGTCTGTGGCAAGGGGGATTGAAGTGGAGTCAGCCCCACCCAAACCACATGGCTACACATGAGGAGGACTAGAATGACTGCAGTATCCATGAAAATAGGGATGATCTCTTACATTAATTTTCTATCTCAACTGGTGCCCAAATGTACTGTGTATATACAATAGAACATATACCACACTGTATCTTTTTCCTTATTTCCTCTCTAAGAAAGATAGACAATTCTTTAGGGAAAGTTAAAAAGTAAGAATTAGTTGATTGAAGTCAGATAAATCACAGATACTTAAAGAAGACCTTAATGGCAGCTAAAGAACGGAACAGGTACAGGTAGAGCTATAAGGAAGAAGTACTTGGTGAAAATAAGGCATTAGAGCTGAGTGCTAAATAAGCTTCAGTTAAGGAGATGCCCTGATACCTAGTTCTGTGCCCAGAACTTAGTAGGAGTGCCTTTGTTGTCGCGAGAATGAATGAATAGGCTGGTCTCAGGCATCTTCTTATATATCCCCATTATCTTGGTCCCCAGTAGGAGATGCCCCATTAGAAACATATTTTGTGTTTTAAGTTTCTGTCAGCAGGTCCAAGCAGTAAGACTGGAAACAAGTAGCATTAGTCTTAAACTTTATATGTATTTCAGACTTGCTTCACTCTCTTTGCTTATTTTTAAAGTATTCAAAGATGACATGGTTAGATATTCATGAGTTTTATTGTAAAATTCACTTGAAACTGGGACTGGGGAAAACTTGCATCATATTTGTACCAAAGAATTTTAATGACTCGTTTCATGTTAATGAATGGTATTTCTTTTTTCCAGGGAATGGATTTGTAAACTCAAGAGCTTCTCCAAATTTGATTGGAACTACTGGTGCAAATAGTTTAGGCAAAGTTATGCCTACAAAGTCTCCCCCTCCTCCAGGTGGTGGCAGTCTTGGAATGAACAGTCGAAAACCAGATCTTCGAGTTGTCATCCCCCCTTCAAGCAAAGGCATGATGCCTCCACTGGTACGTTAAACCTTTCTTCAATTTCATTCTTTAAAATGTGTATTTTATACATAGTGTATATTCTCCTTTGCAATTTACTGTACTTCCATAGACTAGACCTTTTCCTAATGACTATTTCTATTTGAAATTAGCATTTGAAGAGACAAGTCTATTTTAAATACACAGAAATCAGATTATGAAAAAACAGGAAATCTACCTAATGGTTATTTAAAATTAAAGCTAAATATGGAGAAGTTATTATGTTAATTTTAATTTACCAAACTGGAATCTTTGCTTAGAGGTCTCATCCTCAATTTGATAAATTAAACCTGACTTAAGTACTTCTTCTCTGTGCTCTGCATACTTTCAGTAATTTTTGCACATACTTTTCTGTAAGAGAAACACTAAATTATTTGTTAGAAAATTCTACATACCAAAGAGAACTATTGTAGAATAGGAAAGAATGCATAAAAACTTGGATGAGTTGTTCTCATAATCTTTGTTTATTCCTTCTGAAATAACCTTCCCGTTTAACTCTTATAAGAATACAGGTCTGCCCACCCCAGCCCTTAACAATGTTCCAGCCTCATTTGCTTTTGAATCCTGTGTTTATAAGAAGAGGAAAATATGTCTATCCCCCTTAGCTTTCTATAGAAAAAAGTTAGAATATATATGCAAGTTTTAAGACCATTCTGATTTTAGCAACTGTTTGACTACTAACAATCAATGTGATGTGTCAGGTGGTCTTTCTACTATGCAGCTGCTAAACTGGCCATTTGATTGTTTGCTAAGTGAAAGTAATGCTATCAGGCTTTAGATAATAATTCTACATTGTATAATGATTTATAGATTCCCAAACATCTTTATATGCATTGTATCATTTGATTCTCAAACAGTGATCTTGGCAGGTAAGATAAGGAAACCAAGGGAAGGTTAGTACTGGTCCAAGGTAGCACAAAAGAGAGCCAGAACCAAAACCCTTTAAGTCAAAAACAAAGTGCTTTTTCATTCGGAGATATAGAAAAGTGGAAACCGTTGCTTCCAGCCTAACACTGAAAAAATGTTGGGCAAACAATTTCATAGTTTTCCTTGAACACATTGTAGTGCTGAGATTTCAGGGCAACCAACTGGCCCAGACTCTAGGGAGAGACAGATACTGCAGGGAGAGGACATTGGAGCACTGACTTTATCTGGGCAAGACACAGATAATAAGAGTTAAGCTAGGGTGATTGGTGAATTGCTGGAGGCCAAGTGTTCACTGGCAGGACTCTGTAAAACCCCTGGGACTGCTATGTAGGGAGAGTCTTAAGCCCTCTTGCAGGCTTTTTCTCCATGAACCCCACTGGGTGCTCACAGAAAAAATTGGGAATGTCCTGAAAAAGTCTCCTTTGTGGTGTACAACGGGAAGAGAGGGGAAGAGCAGCCACTGCAGTAGGGGCAAAAAGTTTTGCCTGGGTCCTTCTCCCCTTTCACTCCTATGGAACAGAAGTCTTAATCTGTGAGGAGATGAACGACATAAACGGTCATCCTTAGGCACTGGTGAATTCCCATTGTATCTGGGGAAATGGAAACGAAAAACTCTCTCAGCCCATGGTGAAGGAGCAGGAACAATGTCTTGAACATGGCAGAATTTCTGAGAAGGCTGCAGCCTGAGGCATAGCACAAAGGGGAAGGCTTAAAACTGAGAATGAGCAGTCTTTGGGGAAAAAACAAATAAACAAAAAACCTCTAGCCAACCAATCTTCCATTCCCACCAGAGGGATTTGAGGCCTGTGGTGGATACACATAGCAACATTGAAGCTCAGACCCAGCCCAGTTCTTAATTAAATTAACTCAAACTCTGCACTAAAGGCCTAGCAGGAGGAAAGACCTGCTACAGGTCTTCAGGTCAGTAAGAATTACCCAAACTGAAATATAAAGAGAAGAGTCAAAACAAAAAAAAAACAGAACAAAGCCTCTAATATTTGTGGGGCTTTTTCAGATGATTTAACATGTTTATAACTAGAATTTCAAAAAGAGAAGAGAGAGAGAACAGAGCAGAAGCAATGTGTTTGAAGAAATAATAACCAACACCAAACACACACACACTCAGACTGCTAAAAGCAGAAGACAAAGAGGAAAATCTTAAAGGCAACCAGGGAAAAGAGACAGATAAATATATAGAAGAATGAAGATAAGAATTTATACCATACTTCTTTTCAGAAACTATGCAAGCTACAAAACAGTGGAGTAATCTAAAGTGCTGAAATTAAAACAAAAACCAAAAAACTTTCAACCTAGAATTCTGTACCCAGCAAAAATATCTCTCAAGAAATGAAAGAGAAATAAAAACATTCTCAAAAGAAAATTGTGGGAATTTATTGCCAGCAGACATACTCTACAAGAAATGTTAAAGGATTTCCTTTGGAAGAAGGAATATGCTACCAGCAAGCTCTTGGGTCTATACAAAGAAATAAAGAACAATGGAAATGGAATAAATGAAGATAAAATAAAATTCATTTTGTCCTTCATTTGATAAACTTTAATTTTAGAACAGTTTTAAATTTATACAAAGATTGCAAAGGTAGTACAGAAAGTTCCCATATGCTGCACACCCAATTTTTCCTGTTATTAACATCTTACATTAGTATGGTACATTTGTTACAACTAATGAATCAATATTGATACATTATTATTAACTAAAGTCTACACTTTATTAGGATACCCTTAGTTGTTAACCCCATGTCTTTTTCTGTTCTGGAATCCAATCCAGGAATACAACATTGCATTTAGTAGTCATGTCTCTTTAGGCTCTTCTTGGCTGTGATAGTTTCTCTAAGACTTTACTTTAATGACCTTGACAGTTCTGAATATTGGTCAGATATGTTGTAGAGTGTTCCTAAATTGTGGTTTTTCTGATGGTTTCCTCATTATTAGACCGGTGTTATGTGTTTGGGGGAGGAAGGCTGTGGAACTAAAGTGCCATTTTCATCACATTATATCAAGGGTACATACTATCAACATGACTGTTGATCACTTTGGTCATCTTGCTGGTGTAGTATTTCACTGGCTACTCTTTTCCCCCTTCCCATACTGTCCTCTTTGGAAGGAAGTCACTGTGCAAGGCCCACACCTAAGGAGTAGTGGGGGTTATTCTCCTACCTCCTTGAAGGCAGACTATCTACATACATTATTTGGAGTTCTTCTGCACAGGTGACTTATCTGTTCTCTCTCATTTATTTAATCATTTATTTATAGTGAATATTAATATGGACTCATGGACATTTATTTTATACTTTGGGTTATAATAATACTAAATTCTGTTAATATATGATTCTATCAATACCAATACTAGTTTATTCTGTTGCTCAAATTGTTCCAGCTTTAGCTGTTGAGGACTGTTCAAATGGTTCCTGTGCCCCTTTTATGTACCCTCGTCTTTGTGGGGTTTTTTTGGCAGGGAGGAAAGTGGGGGTTACTATTTTATTTTCTGGTTACTACAGAATGCTCCAGGCTCATCTTATGTATTTCCTGCCCCAGTCCTGGAATCAGATATTTCTCTGAGGAACGTTGGTTCCTTTTTTTGGAGAATGATATTAGAAACCAAGATCTGGGTGTTTTCCCTCTTCTTATTTGCCCCAAAAGATAATTGGCTTTCTAAAGCAAAAATAGTGGCAATGACTTTTGTGTTTATAGCATATGTAAAAATAAAATGACGGTGGAGGGATTAGAAATATACTGTTGTAGGTCTTTACACATGATGAGGTGTATATTTGAAGGTGAACTCCAATTAACTGAAGATGTATATTGTAAACCCTAGTACAGCTATAGGAAATAAAAAGAGGTATAAATAAGTCAATAGAGGAGATAAAATAGAAACATAAAATATGCTCCAGTAGCCCAAGAAATGGGAGAAAAAGAGAATAATAAAGAACAGATGGAACAAATGAAATATAGCTAGCAAGATTGTAGATTTTAATCCAACTATACAAGTAAACATCATAAACATCAGTTAAAAGACAAAATGTCAGATTGATTAAAAAAGGAAGATCATACAGTACACTGTCTATAAGAACCCCACTTTAAATATAAAGACATAGGTAAAAGGATGGAAAAAATATACCATGCAAACATTAACCAAAAGAAAGCTAGTGTAGCCATATTAATTTCAGGCAATGTGAACTTCACAATAAGGAATATTATCAAGGATAACAAAGGATATTACATAGTCCATATTCCAAGAAATAAGTATCTTTAATGTGTATGCACCTAACAGCACACCTTCAAAATACATAAAGCAAAAACTGATACAACTAAAAGGTGGAAGAGAAAAATCCACAATTGTAGTTGGAACCTTCAACACTCTTCTCTCAGTAATTGATAGAACAAGTAGGTAGAAATATCAGTTAGGGGTTTAGGTGACCTGAGCAGTATTCAACCAACCTGACCTAAGAGACAGTTACAGAACACTTCACTTCACATAGCAGAACACACATTCTTCTTAAGGGCACTTGGTACATTCAGCAATTTAGACCATATCCTGTGCCATAAAACAAACCTTAGCAAATTTCAATCATACAAATTACAGTCTCTGAGCATAATAAAATCAATAACAGGAAGACAACAGGAAAATCTCCACATATAGAAATTAAATAACATACTTTTAAATAACTCATGGGTGTAAGAGGAAATCTCAAGGGAAAATTTGAAATATATATAGCATATCAGAATTTTAGGGACCACCTAGGGTAGCGTTGAGAGGGGAAATTCATAGCATTAAACGTTTATATTAGAAAAGACGAAGGTCCCAAATCAGTAAGCATTTACTTTAAGAAACTCGGGAAAGAAGAGCAAACTTAACCCAAAGGAACCAGAAAAAAAAAAAAAAATGAGGAGCAGAAATTAATGAAACAAAACAGAAAGACTGTAGAGAAAAGGAATCAAACCAAAGGCTGTTTTTTTTTTTAAAGATCAATAAAACTGCTAAATTTCTAGCCAAGGTTACCGAAGAAAAAGAGAAGAACACAAGTTATCAATATTAAGAATGAAAGAGGTTACATAACCCAAAAGACACTAAAAGATACTGCAAACAATTATTGTACAGAAGATAAGCTACAGAATAATACTACAAACAATTATTGTGTAACAGCTAATCTAAAAACAAAACAACACTACAACTTAAAAAGGGGGTAAGGGGAATACTACAAACAACTCTATTCTAATAGATTTGATAGTTTAGATGATATGGGTAAATCCTTTGAAAAATACAAATTACCAAAGAATTATCAGACTCACTGAAGAAGAAATAGTTAACCTAAATAATAAATATCTATTAAAGAAATTGAATTCCTAGTTTTAAAACCTTCCCAAAAAAAAACTCCAGATGCAGAGAGTTTTACTGCCAAATTTTACCAAACATTTAAGAAGAAATGATATCAATTCTACATAATTTCTTTCAGAATAAAGGCAAGGAGGGAACACCTTTTCTTTTCTTTTTTTTAAGATTTAATTTTATTGATTTTTTTTTTTGGCTGTGTTGGCTTGCTGCACGTAGGCTTTCTCTAGTTTTGGCAAGGGGGGCTACTCTTCATTGCGGTGCACGGGCTTCTCCTTGTGGTGGCTTCTCTTGTTGCAGAGCACGGTCTCTAGGCCCACGGGCTCAGTATCTGTGGCTCGCGGGCTCTAGAGCACAGGCTCAGTAGTGGCGCACAGGCTTAGTTGCTTCATGGCATGTGGTTTCTTCCCAGACCAGGGATTGAACCCATGTCCCCTGCATTGGCAGGCGGATTCTTATCCACTGCGCCACAAGGGAAGTCCCAGGAGGGAACACCTTTCAACTCATTTTATTAGACCATCATTACTCTAATACAAATCAGAATCAGACATTACAAAAAAAGTATAAGCCAATATCCCTCACGAACTCTAGACATAAAATCCTCAACAAATATTAGTTTATTAGTAAATAAATTCATCAGTATACTAAAAAGGATAATATATTAAGACCAAGTGGGTTTCATTTCAGGAATACAAGGCTGATTCTAAATTTGAAAATTCATCAATATAATTTACCATGTTAACAGAATTCAACTTTTATTTATAATAAAAATAACTTCCATCAAACTAGGAGAAGAAAGGAAGTTTTTTAACCTAATAAAGAGTATTTTCAGAAATTCTACAACTAATATACCTAATAAGGGGGAAACAGTCTTTTGGTAAAATAATATTAGGAACTAGACAGTGTTGTTTATTCTCACCACTCATATCCAACATTGTACTGGAAGTCCTAGATGAAACAGTAAGGCAATAAAAATAAATAAAATGTATACACACTGGGAAGAAAGTTAAACTGTCTCTGTTCACAGAAGATAATATTTATGTAGAAAAGCATAAAAGAACCTACAAAAAAACTTCCAGTGAACAATTGGAATATGAAATTTTAAAATACCATTTAAATATTACTCAAAAAACTGCCTACAGATCTCACCAAATATGTGCATGATTTTCATGCTAAAACTACAGAACATTGTTGAAAGAAATCAAAGAGCCAAATGAATAGAGATATCATATTAATGGGTTTGAAGACTCTATTGTCAATATGTCACTTCTTCCTAAATTGGTCAACAGATTAAACACAACCCCAGTTTAAATCACAGCAAGCTTTTTTGTAGATATCAACAAGCCAATTCTAAAATATGTATGGAAAGGCAAAGGAACTACATTGGCCAAAACAATTTTGAAAGAGAGCAAAATAGGAAGACTAAGACTACCTGGTTTCAAGACCTACAATAAAGCTACAATAATAATGTGTGATACTGGCAAAAAGATGAGCACATGGGTCAAAGAACAAAACAGAGAGCCCAGAAAATAGACCCACACAAATATATTCAGTTGGTTTTTTACAAAGGTAGTAAGGCAATTCAGTGGGGTAAGGATAGTCAGTACAACTAATGGGGCGGCAGCAATTTAGCATCCATATGCAAAAACAGAACCTCGATGTATAATTCATAGCTTATACAAAAATTAACTCAAAATGTATTATAGATCCAAATGTAAAACACAAAACTCTGAAACTTCTAGAAGAAAACATTGGAGAATTACAACATCAAAAGCATGATCCATAAAGAAAAAATTTATATATTGGTATTTAACAAAATTTAAGTTTCACTCCATGAAAAGGCCCTGTTCAGAGAATAAAAAGACAATCTACAGATAAGGAGAGAACATTTGCAAAATCACCTATCTAGTAAAAGACTTTTATCCAGAATGATACAACTACACACCTGTTAGAATGACTAAAATTACAAAAACAAAACCAAAAAAACTAAAAATGCCAAGTTCTGGTGAGGATGCAGAGCAACAAGAATTCTCATGTATTCCTGCTTGGAATTCAAAATGGTACAGCTACTTTGGAAAACAGTTTGGCAACTTCTTATAAAGTTAAATATATACTTGTCATACAACCCCAACGATCCTGCTCCTAGAGTATTTACTCAAGTGAATTGAAAACCATGCTTATATAAAAAACTTATATTTTTCATAATCTCCCAAAAGTGAGAACAACCCAGATGTCCTTCCAGCAGATAAATGGGTATACACACTCTGGTACATCCATACAAAGGAATATTGCTCAGTAATACAAAAGGGATGAAGTATTTATTCGCAACAATATAAATGAATCTTAAATGAATTTTGCTAATTGAAAGAAGCCAGATCTCAAAGACTACATAGTATATATATGATTACATTTATATTTCATGATGGAAAATGCAAAACAGACAAGTGGTTGCCAGGGGTGGGGAGAGGAGTTGAATACAAAAGGGGTAGTATAGGGAATTTTTGAGGAGGTGAGACTATCTGTGATACTGTATTGTTAGATTCATGAATCTATGCTTTTGTTAAAACCTACAAAACTGTACAATACAAAGAGTGATCTTTTTACTATATGCCGTTAAAAAAAGTCAACCAGGATTCCAGGGGAACCCAAGATGAGATACAGACCGTGATACATGAATATAACGTTATTACAAATGAGTGATATGATGATACTGAAGGGGATGAGGAAGAAAGAGCTGGTCTAAATAACTTTGGAAACTGTTCTGACTGGACACCATAAGTATGGAGACCAGAAAGAATTGCATGAAATCACGGCGCTCAAGATGGTAAATTTGTTACACACATACACACCCTTAAACAAGTAACTACTATACATTGTAGATAAAGAAAGCCAGGTTTCTTGAGAAAAAACTTACAGTTAAGCAGCGTGGGTGGGGAAGGCTATAATAAACCCTATTTTTGGGGGTTGTAGTTGGAGGTTTCAGTATGAACTTTTTTTTTTTTTTTAACATATATACAGATAGATAGATACAGAAATAGATGTTGTGTACACATGAATTCATACACATCATATATTTCCTAGCTCTGACTGCTGAGAGGGTCTTAAAACAATGACACCTGGTAACTGAGCACACCTCGCACTCAGATCTTAGTTTCTAAACACCATTCTCCAATAAAAAGAATCAAGACTTCTTGGAGAAGTGATTGATTGTAGAGCTAGGGTCAGGAAAATACACAATGAGCCAGAGGTGCCAGAGTATAAGGAAATGTATGTCAAAAGTCAGAGGAACCCAACCTTTCAGAGGAGCTCCCAGTGGCCAGATCTAGAACAATTTAAGCAACAAAATAAATAACAATATTATTGGATTATAACACAAGAAGAATAAAAGAATTAAAAATACTGAGACTGTTACTAAGTAATTGATTGAATAAATAGAGGGAGAAGGGACAACTCTTCCTTAGAGAAGAATTCTAATTAATACAGGTAGAAAGAATGAGAGAAATGGCAAATCACCATTATAACACCACAGTGCAGACCTTGAAGGCAAAGTCAATGGATGAATGCTAAAATTAGCAAAAATTTAAGGAGAAATGGAGTATTTAATAAATCTCAGAATGTCTCTCCCCAAATAATCGTTGATTACAAAAAGAAAAATAGTTATTTTATAGTGGAGAATCCTGGAAGACACTACCTTAACCAGAAGATCAAGGTTAACATCACTGGTAATGGGATGACATGTGTCTTCTGATATCATGTGCTAAGAGGATCACGTCACCCCTGTGGTCTTCTTCCAAAAGTCCATGCTGTCTGTCCAACTATGAGAAAATATCAGACAGACCCAAACTGAAGGACGATCTCCAAGATACCTGACCAGTACTCTTCCAAAGTTGTCAAGGTCATGAAAAACAATGAAAGACTGAGGGAGCTGTAGAGACCAGTGGAGACTAAGGATACATGACAGCTAAAGGCATATGAGATGCAGGATCTGATCCAGGACCAGAAAAAAGACATTCATGAAAAGACTGAAACCCAGGAAAGTCTATAGCTTTGGTTACTGCTACATGCAATTTTGACAACTGCATCCTGTTTCTTCAGGGTGTTAACTTTGGGGGAAACTGGATGAGGTGTGTGGTGGTGTGCTCTCTTTGCAGCTGCTCTCTAAGCCTAAAACTATTTCAGAATACAAAGTTAAAAATACATACATAGAGCCACAGTTGATTATGGAAGATTCTCACAAGAATAACACTTCAGAGACAGCACCTCAATCTGGTTGAACAGTTCAGGGAGCTCATATTTCTCATATTCGTCAACAGCCGTGTGGCTGACGGGGTCTTGGTGCACTGGCCTGGTGTCAGGCCTGAGCCTCTGAGGTGGGAGAGCCGAGTTCAGGGCATTGGACCATCAGAGACCTCCTGGCCCCACGTAATATCAATCAGCGAGAGCTCTCCCAGAGATTTCCATCTCAACACTAAGACCCAGCTCCACCCAACAGCCAGCAAGCTCCAGTGCTGGACGCCTCATGCCAAACAACTAGCAAGACAGGAACACAACCCCACCCATTAGCAGAGAGGCTGCCTAATATCATACTAAGTTCACAGACACCACAAAACACACCACTGGATGCGGCCCTGCCCAACAGAAAGACAAGATCCACCCCTACCCACCAGAACCCAGGTACTACTCCCCTCCACCAGGAAGCTTACACAGGCCACTGAAGCAGCCTCACCCACTGGGAACAGACACCAAAAACAACGGGAACTACAAACCTGCAACCTGCAAAAAGGAGACCCCAAACACAGTAAGTTAAACAAAAAGAGAAGACAGAGAAATATGCAGCACATGAAGGAGCAAGGTAAACACCCACCAGACCAAACAAATGAAGAGAAAATAGGCAGTATTCCTGAAAAAGAATTCAGAATGATGATAGTAAAGATTATCCAATCTCTTGGAAATAGAATGAAGAAAATACAAGAAACGTTTAACAAGGACCTAGAGGAACTAAAGAGCCCACAAACAACGATGAACAACACAATAAATGAAATTAAAAATTCTCTAGAAGGAATCAATAGCACAATAACTGAGGCAGAAGAACGGATAAGTGACCTGAAAGATAAAATAGTGGAAATAACTACTGCAGAACAGAATAAAGAAAAAAGAATGAAAAGAATTGAGGACAGTCTCAGAGACCTCTGGGACCACATTAAATGCACCAACATTCGAATTATAGGGGTCCCAGAAGTAGAAGAGAAAAAGAAAGGGTCTAAGAAAATATTTGAGATGACTCTTGAAAACTTCCCTAACATGGGAAAGGCAATAGTCAGTCAAGTCCAGGAAACGCAGAGAGTCCCATACAGGATAAATCCAAGGAGAAACACACCAAGACACATATTAATAAAAGTATCAAAATTTAAATACAAAGAAATATATTAAAAGCAGCAAGGGAAAAGCAACAAATAACATACAAAGGAATCCCCATAAGGTTAACAGCTAATCTTTCAGCAGAAACTCCGCAAGCCAGAAAGGAGTGGCAGAATATAATTAAAATGATGAAAGGAAAAAACCTACAACCAAGATTACTCTACCCAGCAAAGATTTCATTCAGATTCGACAGAGAAATTAAAACCTTTACAGACAAGTAAAAGTTAAGAGAATTCAGCACCACCAAACCAGCTTTACAACAAATGCCAAAGGAACTTCTCTAGGCAGGAAACACAAATGAAGGAAAAAACCTCCAAAAACAAACCCAAAACAATTAAGAAAATGGTAATAGTAACATACATATCGATAATTACCTTAAATGTAAATGGATTAAATGCTCCAACCAAAAGACATAGACTGGCTGAATGGATACAAAAACAAGACCCATATATATGCTATCTACAAGAGACCCACTTCAGACCAAGGGACACATACAGACTGAAAGTGAGGGGATGGAAAAACAAATTCCATGCAAATGGAAATCAGAAGAAAGCTGGAGTAGCAATTCTCATACCAGACAAAATAGACTTTAAAATAAATACTATTACAAGAGACAGAGAAGGACACTACATAATGATCAAGGGATCAATCCAAGAAGAAGATATAACAATGGTAAATATTTATGCACCCAGCATAGGAGCACCTCAATACATAAGGCAAATGCTAACAGCCATAAGAGGGGAAATCAACAGTAAAACAATCATAGTAGGGGACTTTAACACCCCACTTTCACCAATGGACAGATGATCCAAACAGAAAATAAATAAGGAAACACAAGCTTTAAATGACACATTAGACAAGATGGACTTAAGTGATATTTATATTTATAGGACATCCCATCCAAAAACAACAGAATACACTTTCTTCTCAAGTGCTCATGGAACATTCTCCAGGCTAGATCATATCTTGGGTCACAAATCAAGCCTCGGTAAATTTAAGAAAATTGAAATCATAACAAGTATCTTTTCTGACCACAATGCTATGAGACTAGATATCAATTACAGGAAGAAAACTAAAAAATAAAAACACATGGAGGCTAAACAGTACGCTACTAAATAAACAAGAGATCACTGAAGAAAACAAAGAGAAATCAAAAAATACCTAGAAACAAATGATGATGAAAACACAACCCCAAACCTAAGGGATGCAGCAAAAGCAAAAGCAGCTCTAAGAGGGAAGTTTATAGCAATACAAGCCTACCTCAAGAAACAAGAAAAATCTCAAATAAACAACCTAACCTTAAACCTAAAGCAATTAGAGAAAGAAGAACAAAAAACCCCAAAGTTAGCAGAAGGAAAGAAATCATAAAGATCAGATCAGAAATAAATGAAAAAGAAATGAAGGAAACAATAGCGAAGATCAACAAAACTAAAAGCTGGTTCTTTGAGAAGATAAACAAAATTGATAAACCATTAGCCAGACTCATCAAGAAAAAAAGGGAGAAGACTTAAATCAACAGAATTAGAAATGAAAAAGAAGTAACAACTGACACTGTAGAAATACAAAGGATCATGAGAGATTACTACAAGCAACTATATGCCAGTAAAATGGACAATGTGAAGAAATGCACAAATTCTTAGAAAAGCACAACCTTCCGAGGCTGAGCCAGGAAGAAATAGAAAATATAAACATACCAATCACAAGCACTGAAATTGAAACTGTGATTAAAAGTCTGCCAACAATCCAAAGCCCAGGACCAGATGGGTTCACAGGTGAATTCTATCAAACATTCAGAGAAGAGCAAACACCTATCCTTCTCAAACTCTTGGAAAATATAGCAGAGGGAGGAACACTCCCAAACTCATTCTGTGAGGCCACTATCACACTGATACTAAAAGCAGACAAAGATGTCACAAAAAAAGAAAACTACAGGCCAATATCACTGATGAACATACATGCAAAAATCCTCAACAAAACACTAGCAAACAGAATCGAGCAGCACATTAAAAGGATCATACACCATGATCAAGTCGGGTCTATCCCAGGAATGCAAGGATTCTTCAATATATGCAAATCAATCAATGTGATACACCATACTAACAAATTGAAGGCTAAAAACCATATGATCATCTCAGTAGATGCAGAAAAAGCTTTCGACAAAATTCAACACCCATTAATGATAAAAACTCTCCAGAAAGTAGGCATAGAGGGAACCTACCTCAACATAATAAAGGCCATATATGACAAACCCACAGCCAACATCGTTCTCAATGGTGAAAAACTGAAACCATTTCCTCTAAGACCAGGAACAAGACAAGGTTGAGCCCTCTCACCACTATTATTCAACATAGTTTTGGAAGTTTTCGCCACAGCAATCAGAGAAGAAAAAGAAATAAAAGGAATCCAAATCGGAAAAGAAGAAGTAAAACTGTCAGTGTTTGCAGATGACATGATACTATACATAGAGAATCCTAACATGTTACCAGAAAGCTACTAGAGCTAATCAACGAATTTGGTAAAGTAGCAGGATACAAAATTAATGCACAGAAATCTCTTGCATTCCTATACACTAATAGTGAAAAATCTGAAAGAGAAATTAAGGAAACATTCCCATTTACCACTGCAACAAAAAGAATAAAATACCTAGGAATAAATCTACCTAAGGAGACAAAAGACTTGTATGCGGAAAACTATAAGACACTGATGAAAAATTAAAGATGATACAAACAGATGGAGAGATATACCATGCTCTTGGATTGTAAGAATCAACATTGTGAAAATGACTATACTACCCAAAGCAATCTACATATTCAATGCAATCCCTATCAAACTACCAATGGCATTTTTCACAGAACTAGAACAAAAAATTTCACAATTTGTATGGAAACACAAAAGACCCTGAATAGCCAAAGCAACCTTGAGAAAGAAAAACGGAGCTGGAGCAATCAGGCTCCCAGACTTCAGACTATACTACAAAGCTACAGTAATCAAGACAGATGGTACTGGCACAAAAATAGAAATACAGATCAATGGAACAGCATAGAAAGCCCAGAGATTAAACCCACACACATATAGTCACCTTATTTTGATAAAGAAGGCAAGAATGTACAATGGAGAAAAGACAGCCTCTTCAATAAGTGGTGCTGGGAAAACTGGACAGCTACATGTAAAAGAATGAAATTAGAACACTCCTTAACACTGTATACAAAAATAAACTCAAAATGGATTAAAGACCTAAATGTAAGGCCAGACACTATAAAACTCTTAGAGGAAAACATAGGCAGAAAACTCTATGACATAAATCACAGCAAGATCCTTTTTGACCCACCTCCTAGAGAAATGGAAATAAAAACAAACAAATGGGACCTAATGAAACTTAAAAGCTTTTGCACAGCACAGGAAACCATAAACAAGATGAAAAGACCACCCTCAGAATGGGAGCAATATTTGCAAACAAAGCAACAAAGGATTAATCTCCAAAACCTACAAGCAACTCATGCAGCTCAATATCAAAAAAACAACCAATGAGCAGAAGACCTAAATAGACATTTCTCCAAAGAAGATATACAGATTGCCAACAAACACATGAAAGGATGCTCAATATCACTAATCATCAGAGAAATGCAATTCAAAACCACAATGAGGTATCACCTCACACCAGTCAGAATGGCCATCATCAAAAAACCTACAAACAATAAATGCTGGAGAGGGTGTGGAGAAAAGGGAACCCTCTTGCGCTGTTGGTGGGAATGTAATTGATACAGCCACTATGGAGAACAGTATGGAGGTTCTTTAAAAAAAGAAAAATAGAACTACTGTATGACCCAGCAATCCCACTACTGGGCATATACCCTGAGAAGAGCATAATTCAAAAAGACACATGCACCCCAGTGTTCATTGCAGCACTATTTACAATAGCCAGGACATGGAAGCAACCTAAGTGTCCATCGACAGATGAATGGATAAAGAAGATGTGGCACATATATACAATCGAATATTACTCAGCCATAAAAAGAAACGAAATTGAGTTATTTGTAGTGAGGTGGATGGACCTAGAGTCTGTCATACAGATTGAAGTAAGTCAGAAAGAGAAAAACAAATACCGTATGCTAACACATATGGAATCTTAAAAAAAAAAAAAAAAATTGGTTCTGATGAACCTAGGGGCAGGACAGGAATAAAGACACAGACGTAGAGAATGGACTTGAGGACACCGGGAGGGGTAAGGGTAAGCTGGGACGAAGTGAGAGATATACACTACCAGATGTAAAATAGATAGCTAGTGGGAAGCAGCTGCATCGCACACACAGGGAGATCAGCTCAGTGCTTTGTGACCGCCTAGAGGGGTGGGATAGGGAGGGTGGGAGGGAGATTCAAGAGGGAGGGGATACATATATAGGGAGGGGGGAATATATATATACATATAGCTGATTCACTTTGTTATACAGCAGAAACTAACAACATTGTAAAGCAATTATACTCCAATAAAGATGTTAAAAAAAATACATACCTATATATAATGGAGAAGTATACCCCCAAGAAAAGGAGCTGAGAAAAAATGACATTTAGGATAGTCATTTGGCTCACCTTTCATGAACTGGATGTGGAATACGTGCCACTATCCTTCAGAAATAAAAACTGTAGGAAGTTTCACTTAAGGTGTAGAAATATGTTTATAAGAATTACTAATAAACTACAAAACTTAAGGACAAACTACAAGTTTGACATTTAGCAACTTGTCAGTTATCTTGATCTTTTTTTTAAGAGATCATGAAGCATCTCCATGGAATTCTTAAAATTTGCCACAGAAACTATTTACACCCTTATCCATTTAAGTTATATTGAAAACTGTACATACACACACCCATATTATTTTGATGTGTCTTACAGTTGGAGATGTGTGAAGACATCTATAACAAAACAGTTGAAGAGCATTTTGCCCACATTTGAAATAGAAGTTTATAGGCCAGGTAGTTGTTTTTCAGAGTAACTAATGAGCTTCCCTCCTATTTTACACCATTGTCTGCTTTCACATTGGGGCTTCATGTATCAGTGATGCTTATTATAAAGACACCTTTAGCAGATTGACAAAGAAGCTTGACTTATTCAAGTAAAATAATAAAAAAACTAGATTGTAGATTATTTCTAGCATATTAATGCTTTCTAGATGTGTAGGGAAAAAAGGAGCAATATGTTTCATTCATCTTTTCTGTATGTGATTTATCAGTTCATTTCTCCTCCAGTCTCATTTTCTTCATATATGTGATTTTTCTCCATTGAAATTATTATATTCATTTGAAAACTGTATTTGCAAATGATAAACATATAAATTTGTATTATTTAAAACTATACTTACTAAATGTTTGAGTTCTTGTTGTTTCATAACAGTGTGCTAGTTACTGTGGGAAATAAGAAAACAAGATAATTTCTGCCCACCAAGGAGCACAGAATCTAGTATAAGATAAGTGGACATGTGTGACCAGGTAGGGTAGGGATGGGAGGATTTAGATGTAAGTATAGAGTTAATATTCTCCAGATTCCAAATAGAAACTAGTTTCATGATTAGGAAATCGTTTTATATATTGTCACAGTAGCATGGCCATGTGTAAGCGAGGCCAGCATAAGAGCAGACCAAGTTGGGGTAGGAATGTCTTTAAATCCTGGCCCTAGAGGATTTAAAAGAATCTTTCCAGTCTTTTGAAGTCAACTACAGGTACAGAAACAGTAAATAATTTATGTTTGTACTCAGTGCATATATAATCATCTCTTTAGACTTCCAAACAACTGCTAGTGTTCAGATAACATGTTTTTCTAAAGAAATATTTTATATTCGAGTACCAACAGTCTTAGTAACTCTCTTATCCCTCTTATGTGCTGAGTGCAGTCGGAGGAAGAGGAATTGGAGTTGGTGAGTGTGGGTTTCTGATTGAAGGGAGTTGAAAAAGATGTAGAAAGTACTAATTCTCTTCAGTGTTTTTATCTAATGTTCCCTTTGTTACACATATTTTTTTTCTTGCTATTAAATACTGTCCAAACATTTTGAATAACTAGACCAACCTACTGGTACTGCAGAGTCTGGTTTTTCTACTTATAATTGTATATCTTGACCCATTTTATTTGTTACAACTTTTTAGGGAACTTTGGGATAGAGCCTTTATAAACAATAGCTGTCCATGATGACAAGACACATTAAAGAATTTTTTTAAGGAAAGATACAAAATACCTTTTATAGTTCCCCAAATTATTAATATATTTTTAGAAAATGACTTCACCCTCACAGTTCCTCAGATTGTAACACACTATCTTGTGTTTCTCTTTCTTTCAAAAAGATTACATCATTTTTGGTGAGGTCACCTTTTTTCACAGAGTTAGAATTATTTCATCCTGCATGAGACGATCTGAACCACAAGGGGGTTCCCTGTTTATTAAAATGAATGTCTTTAATTTAACGTACACAAACTTACTTTTTTTTCTATCAGAAGATATTCTGTTCTTAAAAGTAGCTGTTACCTTTTTTCCAAAACAAATGATTTCTATTGGCTTTTTTTCTAGAAATTAAATTTGACTAAAAATAACTTTCAGTTGATATATTTCTTTGGGAAGTAAAACTCAAACCTCACAGAACTGATCTTCTGATTTCACAGTCAGCTGCTAATTAGGTGACTTTAAGGGGAATAAAAACTTGAAAATGTTTAGCTTTTAGCATGGACAGAGGTTTAGATTGCATGAAAGCATGGGGGAAAGGCATCTGTTCATTTTGTTTACATTTTATTATTATATATATATGCATGCTGGTGTGTTTTGCACAGTTGGTTTCTTTTCAAATAAGGTTGTCTGTGCTCTGTCCTTAAAATGAGAGATTGTTCTTTAACTTTGTGTTCACTCTCACAGTTTTGGATGTGGTTTCATATTGGTTAACTAAAATACACTAGCCAGCTTTCGTTGTGTTGTTGGATTATATCATGTGCAGATTTTAACTATCTTTTGGGGAAATACTTTACTTAATGATACAGTAATGATTAGCAAATGGATGTTTATAGTTCAAGATAAAATAATTCATCTTAGATTAAACCTCACTATTTATACCCTTAAGAAGTTACCATGAATGCTTCCTTGTGAACTTATGAATTATCTAGCAATATGTTGCCCTCTAGTGGTTGTGGAAATCCACTAGTGGTTGTGCCATTGAGCTTTGATGGGTAGAACCAATATATTGGAGTGTCACTGTTTTACACACACACACACACACACACACACACACACACACACCCCATCCCACCCCCCCATCTTGAGGTCACATCAGTAGATTTCCATGGAGGTGAAGCTATGGCATGGATAAAGCCAAACCAAACCATGTTGCACTTTATTTTTCACCTAGTATTTGACTCTTGAAGTTTCAGTGACCAAATCTGTGAGAACAAATTAAATCCAAAGTAGATCTCTGTCTCAAAAATTCATTAAAATTTTTAACTTGATGCTGAGACAAAAATGTATTCCTTTCCACATTCCTTAAAGTATACCCTCAATAACAGAATCTCAAAGGTAAATTTCTAAGTATTTGAAGACTATAAAATCTAGCAATCATAAAAATAAATACTTGTAATTAAGAAACAAATATATAACCAAAAACTGTAAACAGTCATTCACATTTCTAAAACTTAAGGTAATTCAGACTCTAAAACTTAATTTAAAATGCAGAGCTTTATGTGTCAGACCAAAATATAATCAGACACAATCTATTAGAATTTGGAAAGTTGTATAAATTGGCTTGAACTCTAAAATATAATCGTGAATGGCTCTGACCCCAAGTGAAATAAAGACAAGTGCCCTGGAGCCTACACTAAAGCCTCCTTTAGAACCAGGCTACAGAGATTCCTTTAGAAGCCTTGCAATTCTAGAATAACTCTACTTCATGACAGCTCCAGGGGAATAGCTATGGATCAGAAGGAATAAATATATTTACGTTTTTTTTTTTTATACACGAGTTATGTAGAAGTCTTGCGCCAGAGGGTTTCTTAGAGCAATAATTTAAGGGTACTATCTTCCTGTAGTACTTCAGTTGTCTCAAAGCATTTCCCATCTATTACCTTACTAGATTCTCACAGTAGTACTACAAGGCAGGCAGCACAATGATCACTATCTTCCCCACTTTATAACTGAAGAGGTTTGGAGAGGTTAAATGATTTTCCCAGTGCTTAGGAATTAGTGAATCTGGGACAAGATCCAGGGCAGTATAACCTGAATGGTCTTTCCAACATCCTCTAACTTAAGATTGGATAGAAAATACAAACTAAAAAGAAATAAAATGAGATCTGGATCCTTATCAAATGATCAAAAGTTCAAATATCTAGATCTAACCAAATGCCTTTATCTGATTACCCTTTGAAATGGTGTTAGAGAAAACTGAATCACATCCTGACTCTTTATAACCTCAAGGGCACTGAATTATACTTTTATTCATATGGCTTAGTACCCCAAATGTCAGTTATCAGGCTGTAATTTCTTCAGTTAGAAAAAAATAACCCTGGAGTTATGCTTTAGCCTTCTTGTGTTCTAACCACATGGAACTTGGAGTCTGTCCTGTTCCTCTGATCCTCAGTTTTAGAAAGTGTTCGCTTAAGGCAGTGTCATGAGAAACTGCCCTGTCATACCCCTACACATAGAGAATGGTGACTATCTTAAACTGACTTGATTATTTAATAGTTGATTTCTTTTTTCATTCCCACTGTAGATAGGATACTATGTAGATGCTGTCAGTTGGCAAGCATTTACCATTTCTCATACAGCCCTGTCAAAAGTACTTTATTCAAGAGCTCTCTACTCAAAGCTTCTCCTCTCATAAGAGTCAGGAGACTGTGTCTGAATCTGCCGTTAAAAAACAGGTCAATGTTGGATGATGTGGATGATGGGAGAGGCTCTGCATGTATGGGGGCAGGGAGTATATGGTAAATCTCTGTACCTTTCCTTCAATTTTGCCGTGAACCTAAAACTGCTCTTTTAAAAGTCTTAAAAAATCTATATCTAAATATATACATAACATATACATGTACATATATATATATGTGTGTGTGTCAACTGCAGGATCACAGGGAAGGAAATATGAATACAAGCTGCACTTTAGTAAGCCATGACTTAAAACCTTGTTAATATGTAAATGCTGCAAAAAGTAGCTTTGATCCCTATATGCTCATGGATTTATAATCTCTATATATACAAATGACCTTGCTATCCTCGGGTATTTAAAATCTACACATATTTTATTTAGGGTAGTTTGGCTGTCTTTATAGTGGCATCAAGTCCTCATTTATGCTAACACATAAGTGTTATCAGTCCTAATGCAGTTTTCTTTTTTAAGGGTATATCTCTGACATCAATAAACTCTATGAAAAAGACTCTAGGGGAAACTGAATAATTAATGTAAAATACGTCCTTTAAAATTAAATATTTAGTTATTCTCATTAGTATTTTTAACGTTTTCACATGATCACTGCTTCAGGGAATAATGACATTCACATCATGAAACTGTGAAAAATGTCACTTTTAAATTGAATGTTATTTTTTAAATATTAAGTTTGAATATAAATACTCACAGAATAACACTTTTACTTTTTTCTTCTCTCTCACAGAATACCCAGAGGATAAGCAGTTCTCAAGCCACTCAGCCCCTAGCTACCCCCGTGGTGTCTGTGACAACCCCTAGCCTGCCTCCGCAGGGCCTGGTGTACTCAGCAATGCCGACCGCCTACAACACTGGTAAGCCTACTCTGTTGCCTTTTGTGGGTTTTATTTCTTTGTTTTGTGCTCAACATGTGCTTTTATGATTCTTAAAAAGTATATTTATTGAAATAAATTATTTCCAGTTTCTTAGATTCACATTTGGATATGTTAAAGAAACACATGCTACTTTGAAAAAAATTAGAAAATACACATTGATTGTAGAAAGATTTCCCAGCATGAACTTTTACTTACCCCTGCCGAAGAAACAACTAGCTGTTATCAAAATTATGGTATGCAGCAAGCAGAGCAAAAGGCTCAGCATTTTCTATATAGTTCTTGTTAAACAGCATCTCACTATTCCAGGCTTTGAAATAAGGTGTTTTTCTGTATGCTGTGTCAACCTACCTTGGGAAAGACTGAGTCCCTTTGGACCTCAGGGCTCGGGGAGGTGGAGCTGGGTGGCTGTGCCAGCAGGTCGTGTTTTCCTCCGTGTGACAGCCCGTTTGGTTTCCGCTGTTTGTGCCTGAGGGGCAAGACCAGGAGCTTTCTTGTTTCTCCTCAGAGTCTGTCACTCGTCACCTCTGAGGGGAGCTTTTCACTCATTCATGTTTATTTAGACATTTCACTCCCAAATACCCTATTTGGAGGATATATTAAGCAAATTTAAGAATGCTGCAGTGACTGAAGGGGTGCTTTCAGCCACGCAGGCTGTGTGGAGAACCCAACGTGCACAGGTTTCTCTAGATGTGCCATTATAGGGAGCGGCAGAGGACACATGGGGCTTCACTTTCTCACCAGCTGAGCCAAACACCTGATGCTTCAAAAGAAGGAAAGAGGGAAATAGTTAAAAATACCTTGCCAGTTTTTCAGAGACTACAGTGCAGAGAATTTATTCTTTTGTGATTCTAATAAGGAGACTAATAAAAATCATCTAATTTTAGACTTCAGGGTAAATGCTGTAGCACGGTGCTTTCACCCTGCTCTCTGGAGCTCCCAGAGGGGTGCAGAGCCATCAATACATTTGATTGCTGCTTTAATTCCAAGTAGTTCTTTTAAAACAGAAATAACTTTAAAAGGTGTTGTTGAAAAAGAAAGCCTCTTAGAAAGTGTCTACTACCTTTTCCAACAATCAATATGAAAAAAAATGTCCAAATCCATCAGCTAAATCTAGAGTAAAGCCAGGGATTATGCATTCATAGAAATTCTGTTTCATTGTCCTGATCACCAGCTATATGAGCAACACTATTCTAGGGACATATATTTTCTCCCAAGTTTATTCTGGAAAAGGAGACAGGACATACCTAAGTTGGTAACTATGGCGGGAAGTCCTGAGTTGTTGAGGTTACCAGTTGATACTCTGATCTCTAGAAGGTGAGGAAAGAAGGAAATCTGTGAGCTAGAATGTTCAGAGGAGTGTTGGCTAAGGAGATGGGGCTTGAGCTGGGTGTCAACATTAGATTACAGTTTACTGAGCATTTCATGACAGTTTTTTCCAATATTCAACTTAGATATCCCCCTGTATTTGTTTTTAGAAATGCCATTGGATTTAAAGAATCTTTTTTTTTAAGTCCAGAAGGAATTACCAAAACATAAAAATGGAGTCAGGTTCTGTCAAAACTGTCCATCACTTAGCATCAATCTCACTCCTTCTTTAACTACATAGTCTTTGCTCTCTCTCAGAGCACCTATTCTGTTTAATGTTACCACGTTATCTTTAACATATTTATCTATTTGCCTTTTTAAAACATGCATCCATGTTTTGTCTTTCGTTAGTATATCAGCTACGTTGTATGTGTGGCACGTGTCAAACACATGCCAGTCAGTCAGTACAGGGATGAATAAATGAGCAACATTTCAAAGAGTACAGTAGTTCTGTGTGGAGGAATCATATAGATGCTTGCTTCCTCATGCCCATCCATAAGATCGCTCCCAGCTTCTCCACTCATTCATGGATCCATTCAGCACATATTTATTGAACACGTACTGTGTGACAAGCACTGTGCCGGGCACTGGAAATACAAGAGTGCATGGTTAACAGTGGAATGTAGGGTCTATCAGAGGAAAAGACACAGGACAAACAGCTCTAGGAATAATTTATTACTGCCATGTTAAGGGCTGCACTGAAGCTTCCACCTGAAGGAGCACGCCTGACTCAGCCAGGCAGAGTAGGGAGAGTGTTCCGGGAAGAGGGAGTACTGTGTACCAAGGCTGGGAGGCAGCAGGAGCGTGGCTGGAGGGATGGGACGGCTGTAGAGTTGAAACTACAGAGGTAAGTAGGGATGCATAGGCCTTGTTGAGGACTTTGGACATGAGAAGCATTGAGAGCATTGGGAAGCCATAGAAAGGTTTTAAGCAGAGAGGTATCATGACCATATTTGTTTTTTGAGATCACCTGGCTACAGTGTGCATGGGGCAAAAGTGAATTCAAGGACACCACACAAGAGGCTACTGTGATGGTCCAAGTAATGGTTACTGATGGCGTGAACTAGGGTGGTGGCAGTGGAGACGGTGAAACTTGGGCAGGCTTGAGAGACAGTAGCTAGAGTCAACCAGACATGATGGTTGGTGGTGGAAGTAAGTACCACGGATAACACCCACAGGTTTCTGGCACGAACAGTCATGTGAAAGTTGGTTCCATTTACTAAAGAGAAGCAGGTTTGGAGGAAATGATGAGTCCAGTGGAGTCATGTCAGATTTGAGGTGTCTGGAGAGACATACAAATAGACATGTCAAGTAAGTAGTTGGAAGGACTTGGAGGCACTGTGGAAGGCACAGTGTGATGGACCCCCACCCCAGCTTCTGTGGGGAGGGACGAGGCAATCTTAGAGAACACTGAATGAGAAAATATCCTAAGCAGAGCTATGCTGTTTCAACTCAGTTTCTTTTTTTAAAATGCTAATTCACTAGGAAGACCAATTTCTTTAAACACCTCTCTTGAGACATGAAAAAGTAGTTAGAAGAGTTTTTGCCTCCTCTCTTTAGAACTAACTGGAAAAGACAAGCGTTAATGATGAACTGAAATAACTCTACGTGTGAATGATAACTAACATCCTAAGTCTGATAACTAACATCCTAAGTCTTGGTCACAATGATTATGACTGAAGCATTCATGTATATTATGTCTTGTAACAGTTTTTTGATGAACTTTCATTTTGCATGCAATCAGGGATCTTTGGCAGTTCCTGTACTTCGAACAAATGTAGTTATTTAATTGTGTGATAATGTAAATACTGTCTATGTCACTAAGCTTGGCACCCCATGAGAAGGGGTCCTGAGTCTTTCCTGCTCCCCCTGTACTTCAAGAATATGAGACTTGCTGATTTAGATGGAGTCAGGGTGAGCTGGAGTGTTTCTCTTTGTTCAGGAGGGTAGCAGTGGGCATATTTATTTAAAATAACAATTGTATAGGAACATCCTTTAGTGATGGCATTTTTATTATTTCTATTTACAAGTCCGGAAGAAGTATCTCAACTTTTTGAAAAATAATAAACTATAAATATTTAGTACAAAATTGAAACCTTTTTTATTGAAATAATCCCAGACAACTGAATACAGCTAGGTCCTATAAACCTCCCAAAAGAAGAATTTTTTGTGGGTTTTAGACCCATAAGTGCATTGTTTGATGTTATGAAGTACCTGGCTTCTCTCAACCTAAGAAAACTTTTGAAGCAACTATTTGAAAAACAGATTTTGCATGGTCCTTTTAATTACACACACAAGCAACATTTCCTTCTTTTTTAGATTACTCACTGACTAGTGCAGACCTGTCGGCCCTGCAGGGCTTCAACTCCCCAGGAATGCTGTCTCTGGGACAGGTGTCAGCCTGGCAGCAGCACCATTTAGGACAAGCAGCCCTCAGCTCTCTCGTGTGAGTAACTAGAAATTTTCCCCAAATCTGTACCCCTATTTCCCAACCTCTGTCTCATTCCACTGTTTGAAGAAAGGCAGCCTGAAGGTATTCCGGCCTACCTACCACCCTTCTCTTTTTTTGCCTTGGTTAACATCAACAGACAAAGAGAATAAGAAAATGAGCTGTGCCCTTTGCTTTTTCTCCCTGGATCGTAGGGGAGGAGTGGTAGGGCTTGGGTATCTTATGTATGAATCAAGCTACATGGGATTCATGTGGTTGATCCCAGCCCGCTGCATACACTGTATACCTCACCAAGAAGGGTTCACAAAACAGAATGTTCCTTATGGATAGCATGTGGGGATATAACTGAAAAGGGTTTACAGTGGTGCCCAGGTAGGACCAGGCATCACCAGCAGGAGAAGGAATGGTGCTTCAGTAGAACAGAATAGTCAGCCCACAGAGCAGCTAGAGGAGAACATCCTAGAAGAGGGGACAGCATAGCAGGCCCACGTGGCCTCCACGAGGGTTGGCCGCCTCGCCCCTGCTCAGGACACCCAGCCTCCTAGCCTCCTGCCCTGAAAATCCCCAGAGAGCTTCCCTGCATCCTGAAATAGCTCCACAATGCATACTGTTATCAGTCGTCTTGGGAATTGTGTCATGGAGAAAGGCGCAGAGTATCTGAGGGAAATTTCTTTGCCTACACAGGTGTTTGGCCCTCGGGCCTTTGCAGAGCATCCTAAATGAACACACTAAAAAGAGCCATGCAAAGGCAAGTGGAAAAGGCTTGGTGCTCAGACTGGGGGAAAAGCCTGTATACACTCTACTGTGTCCTACTCTGAGCAAGTCACTTAGCCTTTCTGAGACTCTTTCCTCATCTGGAAAATAGGGTGACATGACTGACTTCTGAGAGCTGCTGTGAGAGTAGGTGACATGTTGTGCCTGTCACAGAAGCAGCAGAAAGGAAGAGAGGGAGAAGAATTCAAGTTGCCATATTGTTCCTCTGCCGTTTTGGTCCATGTACAGCATTAGTCACTGACACTGTTTTGGATACTTCAGCTACAGAAGTACCAAGACTGTGGGTAACAGGACCAGTCACTAAAAATCTCAACTGTACTTGTTTTTTTTCTACCAGGGATATATAATTTTTTTCTGTGCCAAGCACTGCAGGAAACACCAAAACTGGTCTTGGGGAATTCTGACAGTATTTCAGACCCTGGACTCTTTTCGGTCAGGTGGTGTCTGTAATATTCCATTTATGCAGATGCACTCACAAACCATCTACCATATCTTTTTTTTTTCCTTCAGTGCTGGAGGGCAGTTATCTCAGGGTTCGAATTTATCCATTAATACCAACCAAAACATCAACATTAAGTCAGAACCAATTTCACCTCCCCGGGATCGAATGACCCCATCAGGCTTCCAGCAGCAGCCGCCGCCACAGTCACAACCCCCCCAGCCGCAGCCGCAGCCGCAGCCACAGCCGCGGCAGGAAATGGGCCGCTCCCCTGTGGACAGTCTGAGCAGCTCGAGCAGCTCCTATGATGGCAGTGACCGGGAGGACCCGCGGAGCGACTTCCATTCTCCGATTGTGCTTGGCCGACCCCCAAACACTGAGGACAGAGAGAGCCCTTCCGTAAAGCGAATGAGGATGGACACGTGGGTGACCTAAGGCTTCCAGGCTGGTGTTTGTACTTTGTTACTGCAGTGAACTGCTCTACATATCTAAGTTGGTAAATAAGGACATGAGTTAAATATATTTATATGTACATACATACATATATATCCCTTTACATATATATGTATGTGGGTGTGAGTGTGTGTATGTGTGGGTGTGTGTTGCATACACAGAATCAGGCACTTACCTGCAAACTCTTGTAGATCTGCAGGTGTGCGTCCCATGGCAAACAGAGCACCCTGTAGGCAGAGTCTAGTCTGGCACTTCCTTGGACTACTTGTTTCATAAGATAACCAGTTTTTGCAGAGAAACGTGTACCCATATATATAATTCTCCCACACTAGCTTGCAGAAACCTAGAGGGCCCCTACTTGTTTTATTTAACTGTGCGGTGACTGTAGTTACTTAAGAAAAATGCTTTGTAGAACAGAGCAGTAGAAAAGCAGGAACCAAGAAAGCAATACTGTACATAAAATGACATTTATATTAATTACCCACCTGGCATGGGTCTCTGTTGCAAAGAGGTGCATGGGAAAGGGCTGTTGATATTAAAAACAAAAAACAAAACAAAAAAAGCCCCACACATAACTGTTTTGCACGTGCAAAAATGTATTGGGTCAAAGAAGTGATCTTTAGCTAATAAAAAAGAGAGAGAATAGAAAACACGCATGAGATATTCAGAAAATATTAGCCTAGAAATATAGAGCATTAACAGTAAATTAATATATTAAGTTATAATTGGAATACGTCAGAAGTTTCTTTTTACATTCATATCATAAAAATTAAAGAAACTGATTTTAGCTCATGTATATTTTATATGAAAGAAAACACCCTTATGAATTGATGACTATATATAAAATTATATTCACTACTTTTGAACACATTCTGCTATGAATTATTTATATAAGCCAAAGCTGTATGTTGTAACTTTTTTTTTAGAGAATAGCTTTATCTTGTTTTAACTTTCTAGTTTTATTTTAAGAGGGGGAAAAAAACAAACAAAAATATCTTGCAAGCAGAACCTTGGAAAAAAAAAGCCATGAACACTTATTATTCTATATGTAAATTAAAAGTTGAGCCAAACTCTTTGTGTATATAGAATCTTAAATATATTATCACCTTTGATGTAAGTACCTATGTATTGTATGGTCACCAGATTAAAAAGTATATTTTTGTGGATTGCCGCCAATTTAGGGGGAAAAGGCGAGATCCTTATTAAGTAGAGTATTCACTGTTTAATATTTACTATTTTGTTAAATATACTGTACTTTGGATTTTAATTATTGGCCCAGTCTTTTCAGAGGATTGTATAAAGGGGTTTCTCCCCTCACTGGTGGTGAATGTGTGATGTTACATTGTAATCTTTGTGCTGTATGGGTTGAGCATCATTATATATTTTATATGTGTATATAAATAGCAAAGTGGCAAAAAAAATTGGTGTTAAGTTCATCCTGCATAAATGTAAAATGTGTTGTGACAGATTTTATAAGGCATTATTTAAAACTTGCCTTTTGTGAGGAAAAAAATATAGTAGAAAAGCTGACCTAATTTAATTAATATTAGAGAAAATGGCAAAATAGTTGATGAGCACAAAGGTTTTATAAGTGGTAAATGATTAGGGAAAAATATTCGTGGGGAAAGGGGTCTTTTTTCCTTGACCCTCTAAAATAGAGTGATGCAGCTGGTTACAGAATACTACCACGCCGGACACTCTGCATCGAATGACACTGCAGTGTGGGGAGCAGTCCTCTCATGGTGCCGATTCTTGGCACAACTCTTGCCATCCTAATGCCCTCTACTGAGATGCTGACCAAGGCCTTACTCTCACAGGAAGACAGCTAAGTGGTAACAGCAAGTTCGGCAGGTCCCTGGGCTTGTGCCATGAACAAAATTCAAAGTCCTGTATGTCTTTCATCATTGATTTTTAAATACTCCCTTTCCTGAGAAACTCAAAATAAGGGTTTAAAATTACTGCTATTTTCTATTTTAAACTTAATATTAAGCAGCTACCTACAATTTTTACTTATGTTTTGGTTTTTCCCCCTAAATTGCGTTCCTTGTGACGTTTTCCTCCTATGCTCTTTATGACAAATCATCAGCCAGACTTCCTGACTGACACATAGGTAGTAGGTACAGGATAAACTTGTGGCATTCCCAGCTGCAAAATGGAATTCTGTTTTTAATGACATTTTCAGTAGTAAATTTTGATAAGAGGCCAAAAAAGGGAGGGCAATATGCTTTCTCCTCTCGTCAGTTTAGACATTTGGCTCTTATTCAGAAAGGATTGGTTTTTCTTTAAAATATACTTATTTTACTGAACTACTTACAGGCACATTTCTTCATGAGGTCACACCTAGTTGAAAGAAGACAGTTTCCCAACACTGAATTTCCAGGATAATCCTTACCACTTTGTAAACCATTTATAGCTTTGGAAGTGTTCAGTGCTTCTTTGGTTGTTATTTATGCATGTTCATGAACTTCTGCTGTACATGGGATAGGAGTTAACACATTCACATTTACTGTCTATTTTCTTGTGTGCCTTATGAGATGGCTTTTCTGACTGTATCTCAATAGTCTTTCTTTCTATGCAGGTTTATAATCAGTACAACTACTGTTTTCTAAAATAATATTACGCAAGGCTCGGAGTTTGTATTTCAATTACACTGACCAAGTAACAATGTATTCCGTTTTCAGGAACTGAGTATTTGACTGTTAACCCTTTTCCCATACACCCAGTGTGACTTAGAGCATATGGACTTGACAGAGACACCCTCACCCAGACCCCATGTACGAACACATAAACATACACGTCTCCTGGTGGAAACCAGCTCAGAGTGGGGAAGACACTAACCGTGTTACTTTAGAACCTACTTTTCTACCCTTTTAGACTCATGTGTTTTGTATGACACCATCATAAGAAATTTTATCCCTGCAGATGAAGTATTTTATTACTAAAAGACAAAAACAAAAAAAGCTTAAATTGCACTGGTTAAAGTACAGTTTCCAGCAGCTGTACTTCCTTCAGCAGTCTACCTGGTACTACATTGAGAGTGAAAGTCACCATTGTACGTCTACAGATGGTCCCAATCAAAAATCAATCTTTTGAGCCCTAATTATGTCCATTGTGTTAGAGACTAAATCAGGGGTTTGTTCTAAAAGAACAGTATATGTTTTACCATTTCCTTTTACTGTAAGGACAACTAATAAAGCATTAACATATTTTCTGTATTAACCATCATGCGCACAAGAAATACATAGTAAATAAGGAACCAGAAAACTCCTGGCATTGGATCATAAGAAGCTAGATGATTAGAATGTGAAAAAGATTTTACAAATGTAAAACTTTTATTTCTCTGTAGAAACTTTCTTCACTTTGCTGTGCAAGAAGACACTGCTTTGCTATATTTAAAATGGCTTTTTTAAAAGAGATTTATGTATTTGGTAAATGTTTGTAGTCAACAGTTCACACAAGAAGCTGTACACGGTTTGATCATGTAAAACCGTTTGGCGGCACAAGCTGGACTTTGTTGCCATCCTTGAGATGAACCTTTTAAGAAAAATAAGTTAATCTCAATTTTTCCCTGAATGTGTTTTTTTTCTTCATTATACAATAAATATTATAGTGAACTTTTTATCAAATGGTTAAGAAAATGTTAGAGGTTGTTGTAAACTCTTTGTATCCTGCACTCACTACAGTAAAGATGGACTGGCTTTTCCTGTGTACTCCAGACTCTGTCATGTTTGCCACCAGTCGTCCTCTTTTCCCTTCCCTTTCCTCTCTCCCTCCCCTCCCTTTCCCTCCTCCTTCCCCTCCCCTCCCCTTTTCCGCCTGCAGGTCCCTTTCACTTGCTTTGAGATGTGGTCAGGGAAACTGTTGGCGGCACCCCACCAGCCTCCCCTGTATTGGCTCCCGAGGCCTCTCTTCCTGGGGCGCTCCTGGACGCTTTAGGAAGCATCCAGGGATCCAGTCCCAGCATCAGCCAGCCTGGCCGTTCTGTGCATGCTGGTGTGGATACATTAAACCCATTCAGTCTCTGATCGCGGCTTCCTGCAGGATATGCTACCAAAGTGTGGGGGTGGGGCATTGCCGGCACTTACTATCATCCGAGTCTATTTCTCCCTCAAGTTTAGGTGGTGAAATAATTTGTTTTACTCAACATGCATACATAATACTTAGCTGGGGTGGCAGAAGACAGATTTACTAAAAAAATTTTTATTTTCAAAAGTGATTGATAGATGTGAAAAATTATCTTAAACTTGCAGCAAAAAGAGTTCTCTTCCTCTTATTCACTTTCTAAGCCATCTCCCAGCTAAGTAGATTCTTGCTGTCAAATTAAAAGCTAAATGTCTGTGCTGGCTTTACTTGGTGACTACTGTGAGACTCTTACTAGCAGGTTTTGAAAGCTGGTTGAGGCCTGTGGCTAAAAATCACACTGGCAGCTACTTAAAATCAATTCATTGCGATTTCCTAGTTGGCTCCCATGGGTGCTGCCTCCCTCTAGGCTCTGTCTTGTTTTTCAGTTGATTCTATGACTGACACCAGCCAAGAAAATGACTTTTCAGTGATGTCTTCTGCCAGTGGGATGGCTCCTCCTGCCTGCTCCCATCTGCCTGTCCAGTCTCTCACAAGGGGTCAAAGTACCACTTGGTTGTAGAACTGAGGAGGTGGTGGTCTTCCTTCCAGCTGACACAAGAGTGGGGAGGTTCCCAATAGGCACCTGGAACACTACAGGGAGGGGCTCGTGGGGGCTGAGTGGACACGTGCTGCCAGGCAGAGCGTGCTTAGCCCACGAGTGAGAGGTTGGCCCCAGCCCATGACTGCACGTAGCTGGGGTAAATTCCCACTTCCACCGCAGTGTCTGCTTCCTAGAGGACCCAAACTAACAGGGCGGCTTACCCCGCTTTGAGAACATGCCCTAGACTCCAGTCACTGTCTTACACACAGTCTGCCTGCTCTGTGTATACCAAAGTGGCTGAACACAGCTGGGGAAGAAAAAAATCAGTTACACTAACTGGTTTCACCATATTATCCTCCACCACCCTTTTTTTAAACTTTATTTTGAACTAATTTTTAACTTACAGAAAAGTTGGAAAAATAGTAGGTTTCATATGTCCCTCACTTAGCCTTCCCTAATGTTAACACTTACAAAACCACAGTACCGCTATCAGAACCAAGAAATTAACATTGATACAGTGCTATTAACTAAATACCCTATTTGAATTTCACCACTTTATCCACTATCTCTGTTCTAGGATCCAATCCAGGATCCCACATTGCATTTAGTTGTTATGTCTCTGTAATAGTTCCTCAGTCTTTTCTTGTCTTCAAAAAGACAAGACACTTTTGAAGAATACTGATCAGTTACTCCGAATAGTATCCCTTGATGTGTGGATTTGTCTGATGTTTTCTCATGATTGGAATGAGTGTGCATTTTGGCAAGAATTTCACAGAAATGATGTATCCTTAATGCATCATGCAGTTCATGTCATATGTTTGTACAGGTGATGTTGACCTTGACCACTTGGTTAAGTGGTTTCTATTGGGTTTCTCCACTGTAAAGTTACTATCTTTCCCTTTGTAGTTGATAAGTATCTTGGGGAGATACTTTGAAACTATACACAGGTTTTTCAAAAACTTTCACCTACGAATTATAGCATCTTGTTTAGAACAACTATTTCTGTAGTATTTGCCTGTTTTCTTCTACATTTATTAATTGGACTTCTGAAGGAAGAGCTGTCTCTTCTCCCCACTAATTTATTTGATCATATTAATTATGGAATCATGGATATTTATTTTATTCTATGGGTTATAATCTAGTACTATCATTATTTTATTCCTTAAATTATTCCAGTTTTGGCCATTAAGAGCTCCTTTAGGTAGACTACTGTGTTCCTTGGAAAAGCTCCTCCCCACTTTTTAAGCATTTCCTTACTTTCTGGCAAGATGTTGAACACTCTCATATTCATTCCCTTTCCAGGTACTGGAACAACCGCCTCTCCAAGGATTCCTAGTTCCATTTATTGGAGAATGGCATTGAGAAGCCAAGATTTTGGCACTACATGTGCTCATTGCTACTAGAGTCACTGCTTTTTGGCCCTCTCTGCCACCAAAGCTAGGAAGTAAATATAGGTATGCTCACTCACACAGACACACATCCATATTCTGCAGCTAGTTATCTAAACATATGTATGTGAAAAAACATGCGCTTACAGTAATACTTCCGATTTCAATTCAGCATCACAGGGTTCATTTTAACCTTTCCTTATTTGTAAATTCTTTCTCCTAAGGTAAGAACCTGGCTCTCATTATCTGCAATCTTTTTACTTGTTCAGTTCTAGCGTACACATAAGGTAGTTTCAGAATTGCCAGTCCAGGGACTTCCCTGGTGGTCCAGTGGTTAAAACTCTGCTTCCACTGCAGGGGACACGGGTTTGATCCATGGTCGGGGAACTAGGATCCTTCATGATGTATGGCATGGGAAAAAAAAAAAAAATTGCCAGTCCACACCTGCGTGAGAAACACATTTATTGACCAGATTAGAGCATTTGTGTAGTTCTTTTTCCCTCTGGCCTTACATTATCCAGTGAGGACAGTGTTTTCCATGGTTATTTTATGTTCCCAACCACCTTCAGTGTTACGTTATTCAATATAATATAGTTAGGATCTCTTGTTGGCTTTTATTTCATTTCAGGTACTCCACCTCATACTAGTTGGTTTTAATTTATTTGGGGGGAGATAAGTGAATGGTATCTGAAACATTATTATGTTCTAAGAGAGCTATACAAAAGATACAGTAATGTCACTCTCTTCTCACCCCTGCTACCCTATCCCCCTCCCTGACTTTTCCCACCAGCCCTCTACGGATAACCAGTCTCTAGCTTCTGGTTTAATCCTTCCTGTGTTATTTCTTCTGCATAAATTAGCATTTTGGTGGGGGTTTTTTTGTTGTTTTTGTTTTTGTTTCTTTTGCTTTCTTAACGGTATGTCTGGTATAAACAAGATATAAACTACACACTCCTGAACAACTAATGGGTCAAAAAAGAAATCAATCAAAAGGGAAATCAAGAAATATCTTGAAACAAATGCAAGTGGAAACAAAACATACCAAAACCAATGGGATGTTGCAAAAGCAGTTCATAAAGGGAAGTTTATAGTGATAAATGCATTTATAAACAAAGAAAGATCCCAAATAAACAACCTAACTTTACACCTCAAGGCACTAGAAAAAGAAGAACAAACTAAGCCAAGGTAAGCAGAAGGAAGGAAATAACAGATCAGAGGGGAAATAAAGGAAATAGAGATCAGAGCAAAAATATAAAAGATTCAAAACCAAGAGCTGTTTTCTTTAAAAACAAAATTAACAAAACTTTAGCTAGACTAATTAAGAATAAGAGAATACAATCAGAAATGAAAGAGGCAATATCACAACTGATAACACAGAAATACATAGCATCATAAGACATTACAATGAACACTTGTATACCAACAAATTGAACAACAGAGAAGAAATGGATAAATTCCTAGAAACATGCAACCAACCAAGACTGAATCAGGAAGAAACAGAAAATCTGACTAGACCAATAACAAGAAGATTCAATCAGTAATCAAAAACCTCCCAACACAAAAAAGCCCAGGATCAGATGGTTTTGCTGGTGAATCCTACCAGTTAAAAAATTAATGCCAATCCTTCTCAAACTATTCCAAAAAATTGAATTGGAGGGAACACTCCAAAACTCTTTTTATGAGGCCAGGACTATCCTGATAACCAAAGCCAGATAAGGACAATCAAGAAAAATTACAGACCAGTATCCCCAATGAACAGAGATGCAAAAATTCTCAACAAAATATTAGCAGAACAAATTCAATGGCACATTAAAAGGATAATACACCGTGATCAAGTTAGATTTATCCCTGGGATACAAGGGTGGTTCAACATATGCAAATCAATCAATGTGATGTATCACATTAATAGAATGAAAGGTAAAATTCATACGATCATTTCAATAGATGCAGAAAAAGCATTTGACAAAATAAAACATCCTTTCATGATAAAAATGCTCAGTAAAGTGGGTATAGAAGGAGCAAACCTCAATACAATTAAGGCTTTATATGACAAACCCACACCCAACCAACCCACAATCATATGCAACAGTGAAAGATTGAAAGCTCTTCCTCTAAGATTAGGAACAAGACAAGGGTGCCACTCTCACCACTCTTGGTCAACATACTGGCAATCCTAGCCAGAGCAATCAAGCAAGATAATAAAATAGAAGAAGATTCTAGAAAAAATGGTTATGTAAAAGATCCCGGCTTCCCTGTCCCTGAGCAAAGATCAATGATTAGGCAGCTATCCACAAACAAAAACAGCTCCAGGAAATCTCTAGAATCCACTTATGAAATTTTAGCAACATGGTGGGGGGAAAAAAACAAAACCAAAAAGACCCAACAAACCTGAGAATAACTGCACAAGAAGAGAAGGAAGACAACTACATTTTGCGTGTATCATCCCATCCTCCAAGACAGTATTCAGCACCAAGAAGGCCAACTACTAAGAGTGCCTCTGAGTGGGAGACCTGCCCTGCAGACAAGCTCAGCAGCTTCCACCACTGATGAAGTCACCAGCCAGCTGCTCAGATTTGCCAGCCACACTGCAGGTATTTACATTCCCTAATGCCAGCCAGCGAGCTTCAGTCCAGTCCCTCCCTGCTTCCTAACCCTCTCGCCCCCACCCGCTGCCTCCTGCAAGAGCCTGGACCTGCACCAGTAGCCATCCAAGGTCTCTGTGGCTGCACAAGGATAAGAAGTTAGACACCTGAGTCCCTCCCCACACCTGCCAGAGCCTGGGAGCTACACTTAGAGCAAACTGGCTTCAACAGCTACATGAATGCAAGACAGAAGCCTCAGTGCCATCAGCTGACCCCCACCACTGGCTCTGTGCTAGGGACTAGACCCTCCAGCTGCCCACCTGTATGCCACCAGCCTGATGCTGGTCACTGGCCTCCACTGTAGCACATATGCAGGGAGAGGAAAGGGTACAGCCACATGTAAACACACTGACAGCCCGGCCCCCTGATGCTGCTTTTGGGCAAGGATCAGGCCCTGCCTTTCCTCACAGGGAAGCAACAAGATGCCCACCTATAGACAGCCCCTCCAGCTTTGCTCCAGCATGCCAATGCCCAACCCCCATCACCAGCCCTCACTACAGTGTGCACAGCCCATGGGGAGACTGTAGCACACTGATATCCAGGGACCCTGCATCTGCCTGCAGGCCTGGATCAGGCCCTGCCTTCTGTCACTGGCCAGCACCACCACACCTACCTGTAACTAGCCCCTCCAGCAGTGCACATGCATGCCCCCAGCCTGACCCCCACCCCTGGCCTTCACTGCAGTGTGCATGCCCAGGGGGAAAGAATACAGCCACAGGAGAGAACACCAAGGACCAGGGCCCCTAGCAGCTGTTTCTGAGTCCAGATGAGGCCCTGTCTTCTGTTGCTGGCCAGCACCACCATGCCCACATGTAGCTAGTTCATCCAGCTGAGGACCTCCATGCCCCACAGCCTGACCCCTGTCACTGTCCTCCACTGTAGTATACATACCCAGGGGTAGAGTGTGAAGCCATAGGAGAACATGCTGACACCCAGGTCCTCCATAGATGACAGTGAGCCCATAGCTGGCCCTGGCCCTTGCTACCTGCCCTGACCCCCATCACTTCAAGTGTGCCTGCAAATAACCTCTGCCACTACATAGGCATCTGCAGCAGCCCCTGAAGCAGAGTATGTGCACACCATTGGCTCCAGCCACCACTGCTGCCTGCCCTGGTCCCTAGCTATTGATTCAAGAGGCATGGCTTAGAAGCCCAAC
Source organism: Balaenoptera borealis (assembly GCF_965194805.1). Classification (NCBI taxonomy): domain Eukaryota; kingdom Metazoa; phylum Chordata; class Mammalia; order Artiodactyla; family Balaenopteridae; genus Balaenoptera; species Balaenoptera borealis. The sequence continues at coordinate 134,564,507 of NC_138866.1, read as the reverse complement.
ATCCCTTGCAGCCATTTCAGATTCCCTGCAGTGCTCACCCAGGAGTACATAGTTGTCAATACTGTGGATCCTAGTGGCTTGAGACAAAGAGACATCACACCCACACTGGATCCAGTGCTGCCATGTGCCCTGGTATCACTAGATCTGGGGTCACCACACAATCTGGTGTTCCCCTATCCACAGGTAACAGGCTTCTCTTACCAAAATCAATCCATAAAGTCTGGAAGAGGTGACTACCTCTTCAAATGCTTGGACAACTACACAAGGCTACAGAGATCACAAAGAATCAGGAAAACTTGTCTCTACCAAAGGAATACAGTAAACCTCCACTATCCAGACCAAAGAAATGGAGATTCATGAATTGCCCAACAAATAATTTAAAATAATTGCAAAAAAAAAATTGCTTACAGACGCTCAGAGAGCTAGAAGAGAATACAGATAAACAATTTGATAATATGAGAAAAATAAAACAAGAATGAAATGAGAAGCTCAATAAAGAAAGAGACAGAAAACATAAAACAGAACCAAACAGAAATTTTGAAGCTAAAGAATAAAATGACTGAACTGAAGTCTTCAACAAAGAGCTTCAACAGCATATTTGAACAAATAGAGGGGAGAATCAGTGGACAAGAAGACAAGTCAACTGAAATTGTACAATTAGAAAAGCAAGAAGAAAAAATAATGCAGAGGAACAAAGAAAGCCTACAGAAGTTATGGGACATAATCAAAAGAAATAATGTACACATTACTGGAGTCCCAGAAGGAGGAGAGAAGGAAAAAGGAGTAGAAGCTTATTTAAAGAAATAATGGCTGAGAATTTCCCACATGAGAAGAGAATTGGACATTCAAGTTCATGAAGCTAACAGGTCACCAATCCAAAACACATAGTGATAAAATTGTCTAAAACCAAAGACAAAGAGAGAATTTTAAAAGCAGAGAATTTTAAAAGATAAGGAGAGAATTCTAAAAGCAGCAAGAGAAAAAAAATTCTCTCATACAAGGGAGCCCCCATAAGACTATTAGCAGATTTCTCACCAGACACTAGGCCAGGAGAAAATGAGATAATATATTCAAAGTGCTAAGAGAAAGAAACTGCCAACTAAGAATACTTTACCAAACAAAGTGGTCCTTTAGAAATAAAGGTGAAATAAAATCTTTTCCTAATAAACAAAAGCTGAGGGGACTCATCATCACTGAAAGTACAGTACAAGAAATGCTGAAAGGAGTTCTTCAAGCTGAAAAAAAGGCCACTAATTAGTAGCTTGAAAACATGAAAATATACAACACACTGGTAAAGGATAGATTAAGATTTTGAATACCTTAATACTATAATATGATATGCTAACTACTTAACTCTAGATAAAGGCTAAAAGGCAAAAGTATTAAACATAGCTTTAGCTTCAACAATTTGTTAATGGATACACAATAAAAAATGTAAATGGTATCATCAAAAACCTAAAAGGGGAGGGGGAGGGGGAATAAATGGATACAATTTTTATATGCAATCAAACTAAATTGTTATTAGCATAAAATACACTGTTATATTTATAAGATGTTTTATTTAAACTTCATGGGAACCCCAAAGCACAAATCTACAACATATACATAAAAGATAGAGAAGAGGGAATTAAAACATAACACTGTGGAATATCATCAATTTACAAAGGAAAGCAACAAGAAAGGAAGAAAAGAAAAAAATGGAAATATAATAACTGTCAGAAAACAATAAGATGGCATTAGTAAGTCCTTACCTATCAATAACTACTGTAAATGTTAATGGATTAAATTCTCCAATCAAAAGACACAGACTGGATGGATAGATTAAAAAAACAAAAACAGACCCAACTGTATGCTACAAGAGATTCATCTCAGCTCTAAGGACATGCATAGGTTCAAGTGAAGGGATGGCAAAAGATATTCCATGTAAGTGGAAGCCAAAAGAGCATGGGTAGCTATACTATATCAAACAAAATTGACCTTAAGCCAAAAATAACAAGAAACAAAGATGGTCATTACGTAATGATAAAGGGTTCAACTCATCAAGAAGATATAACAATCATAAATGTATATGCACCCAACATCAGAGCACCTAAATATATTAATACTAACAGATCAAAGGGAGAAATAGGCAACAATACAATAATAGAAGAGGATTTCAATACCCCACTTTCAACAATATATACATCATCCAGACAGAAAATCAGTGAGGAAACATTGGACTTGAACTATACTTTAGACCAAATGGACCTAATAGAAATATACAAACATTCCAGAATATACATTCTTCTCAAGGGCACATGCAACATTATCCAGGATAGATCACATGACAGGTCACAAAAAAGTCTTACCATACTTAAGAAGAATGAAATCATACTAAGTATATTTTCTAACTGCAATGGTATGAAACCAGAAATCAATAACAGGAGGAAAACTGGAAAAATCCCAAATATATAAGACTAAGCAACATGTTCCTGAATAAACAATGGGTTAAAGAAGAAATAGAAAAGGGAGTTAAGAAATATCTTGAAACAAATGAACATGGAAGCACAACATATCAAAACCTATGAGATGTTGCAAAAGCAGTCCTAAGAGGGAAGTTTATAGTGATAAATGTCTGCCTACATTAAGAAACAAGAAAGAGCTCAAGTAAACAACCTCACATTACACATTAAGGGAATAGAAAAAGAACAAACAAAGCCTAAATTTAGTAAAAAGAAGGAAATAAAAAGATCAGAGCAGAAATAAATGAAATAGAAACCAGAAAAATACTAGAAAAGATCAACGAAACCAAGGGCTGGGTTTTGGGTTTTTTTTTTTTAAATAAACAGGATCGACAAAGCTTTTGCTAGACTGAATCAGAAAATGAAATAAAAGATATTACAGGGCTTCCCTGGTGGCTCAGCGGTTGAGAATCTGCCTGCCAATGCAGGGGACACAGGTTCGAGCCCTGGTCTGGGAAGATCCCACATGCCATGGAGCAACTGGGCCCGTGAGCCATAATTACTGAGCCTGCGCGTCTGGAGCCTGTGCTCCAAAACAAGAGAGGCCACAAGAGTGAGAGGCCCACGCACCGCGATGAAGAGAGGCCCCCGCTTGCCACAACTAGAGAAAGCCCTCGCACAGAAACGAAGACCCAACACAGCCAAAAATAAATAATAAAAAAAAAAAAAATTCAAATGTAACATCCAAATATTAAAAAAAAAAAGATATTACAAATGATAGCACAGAAATACAAAGGATCATGAGCAACTACTATGAGTAATTACACACCAACAAACTGGATAACCTAGAAGAAATGGAAATTCCTAGAAACACTGAACCTACCAAGACTGAAGATATAGAAAATCTGGGACTTCCCTGGTGGCGCAGTGGTTGAGAATCTGCCTGCCAATGCAGGGGACACGGGTTCGAGCCCTGGTATGGGAAGATCCCACATGCCGTAGAGCAACTAGGCCCATGAGCCACAACTACTGAGCCTGCGCGTCTGGAGCTTGTGCTCTGCAACAAGAGAGGCCACGATAGTGAGAGGCCCACGCACCGCGATGAAGAGTGGCCCCTGCTCGCCGCAACTAGAGAAAGCCCTTGCACAGAAATGAAGACCCAACACAGCCAAAAATAAATAAATTAAATAAATTTTACAAAAAAGAAAAGAAAAGAAAATCCATGGTGCTGTATTCATTCATTTGCTCGAAAAAAAAAAAAAAAAGAAAATCTGAGCAGACAAATATTGAGTAAGGAGATTGAATCAGTAATCACGAACCTCCCAACACAAAAAAACCCAGGACCAGATGGCTTCACTGATGAATTCCACCAAACATTTAAAGAAGAATTAATGGCAATCCTTCTCAAACCATTCCCAAAAAAAAAACTGAAGAAGAGGGAACATACCCAAACTCATTTACAAGGCTAGAATTACCCTGATACCAAAGTCAGAAAAGGATACTACAAGAAAAGAGAACTACTACAGGCCAGTATCCCTGATGAATATAGATGCAAAGAATTTCAATAAAATACTAGCAAACTAAATTCATCAGCACATTAAAAGGATCATTTACCATGATCAAGTGAGACTTATCTCTGGACCTAAGGTGGTTCAACATATGCAAATCAATCAATGTGCTACACCACATTAATAGAATGCAAGATAAAAATCATATGATCATTTCAACAGATGCAGAAAAAAGCATTTGACAAAACAACATCCTTTCATGATAAAAATGCTCAACAAAGTTGGTATAGAAGGAACATACCTCAATACAATAAAGGCCATACATGACAACCCCATAGTCAACATCATGCTCAACTGGTGAAAGGCTGAAAGCTTCTTCCCTAAGACCAGGAACATGACAAAAGTGCACACTCTCACCACTCCAATTCAACATAGTATTGGAAATCTCAGCCAGAGCAATCAAGAAAAAGAAAAAAAAGACATCCAAATGGGAAGGTAAGAAGTAAGACTGTACTTGCTTGCAGATGATATGATCTTATATATAAGGAATCCTAAAGACATGACCCTAAAACTGCTAGAACTAATCAACAAATTCAGTAAAGTGGCAGGATATAAAATCAACACACAGAAAATAGTTGTGTTTCTATACACTAACAACAGAACATCTGAAAAAGAAATAGAACAATCCCATTCAAAATAGCATCTAAAACAATAAAATACTTAGGAATAAATCTAACTGAGGAGGTAAAAGTTCTTTTGCCTGAAAACTACAAATTTGATGTAAGAAATTGAAGACAACACAAATAAAAAATAACCAGTATTCATGGATTGGAATAATTAATATTATTAAAATGTCCATACTATCCAAAGCCATCTATGGATTCACTGCAACCCATATCAAAATTCCAAAGGCATTTTTCCTAGAGATAGAAAAAACAATCTTAAAATGTATATGGAGCCACAAAAGACCCTAAATAGCCAAAGCAATCCTGAGAAAGAAGAATAAAGACAAACACATCATACTTCCTGATTTCAAACTATACTACAAAGTTATAGTAATCAAAACAGTGTTGTACTAGTATAAAAATAGACACACAGGGAATTCCCTGGCAGTCCAGTGGTTAGGACTCAGTGCTTTCACTGTGGTGGCCCAGGTTCAATCCCTGGTTGGGGAACTAAGATCCCACAAGACACCTGGTATGGCAAAAAAAAAAAAAAAAAAAAAAACTTAGACACACAGATCAGTGGAACAGAATCACGAGCCCAGAGTCAAGAATACTCAGTGGGGAAAAGATAGTCTCTTTCCTTTAAATGGTGCTGAGAAAATTTGATAGTCTCTTTCCAGCCAATGGTGCTAAGAAAATTGGGTATTCATACATAAAAGAATGAAAGCAGACCCCTATCTTACACCAATCAAAACATTAACTCAAAATGGATTAAGGACTTAAACATAAGACCTGAAACTATAAAACTCCCAGAAGAAAACACAGGGGAAAGGCTCTTTGACATTGGTTCTGGCAACAATTTTTTGGATATGACACCAAAAGCACAAGCAAGAAAAGCAAAAATCAACAATTTGGACTATACCAAACTAAAGAGTTTCTCCACAGAAAAAGAAGCAATAACAAAATGAAAAGACAACCTACAGAATGGGAGAAAATATTTGCAAACCATATATCTCATAAGGCTTTAATGACAAAAGTATATTAAAGAACTAATACAACTCAATAGCAAAAAACAAATAAACAATCCAATTTAAAAATGGGCAGAGGATCTGAAGAGACATTTTTTTCCATAGAAAACACACAGGTGGCCAACAGGTAACATGAAAAGATTCTCAGCATCACTAATCATCAGGGAAATGTAAATCAAAACCACAATGAGATATCACCTCATACCTGTTAGATTGCATATCATCTAAAAGATGAGATAACAAGCTTAATGAGGATGTGGAGAAAAGGGAACCCCTATGCACCATTGGTGAGAATGTAAATTAATCACTATGGAAAACTGTATGGAGGTTTCCCCAATTTTTTTAAAACTACCATATGATCCAGGAATCTCACTTCTGGTACATATACAAAATAAATGAAAAAAGATATCAAAAAGGAATCTGTACTCTCATGTTTCTTGCAGCATTATCCATAACAGCCAAAATATAGTAACAACCTAAGTGTCTGTCAATGGATCAATGGATAAAGAAGATGCAGTGGATACCCTGTGCCTCCACTGACAGCATCAACCCCTAGCCTAGTGCCTAAAATATGTAATATTATAAAAATGCTAATCCAAGTCTAAGCAGCAGAGTTGAGACTAGAGGCATGAATGACGAACTTGCTGTGTGTGCAAAATCTAAGAGGTGCCGAAAATCTCAGTACTCACGATGAATAATATCTTAATAAAATATTTCAGGGGAGATGGAGACAAAATCATGGAGTAGAAGGACATGAGCTCAACGCATCTTATGGAAACACCAAAATCACAACTAACTGCTGAACAACCATTGACAAAACAAACAAACAAAACAAAACAAAAATGCTGGAACCTACCAAAAAAGATATTCTACACCCAAAGATGAAGAAGAAGCCACAACGAGAAAGTAGGAGGGGCACAATCATGATAAAATCAAATCCCATACCTGCCGGGTGGGCGACCCACAAACTGGAAAATAATCATGTCAAAGAAGTTCTCCCACAAGGGTGAAAGTTCTGAGCCACATGGCAGGCTCCCTAGCCTGGGGGTCTAGCAATGGGAGGAGGAGCCCCCTGAGAATCTGGCTTTGAAGGCCAATGGGGTTTGATCACAGGAATTCCATGGGACTGAGGGAACAGAGACTCCACACTTGTAGGGTGCACACAAGGTCTCATGTACACCAAGACCCGGGGAAAAAAGCAGTGACCTCATAAGAGCCAAGGCCAGACCTACCTGCAGTATTGGACGGTCTCCTGTGGAGGCAGGGGACAGCTGTAGCTCACTGTGGGGAAAAAGACACTGGTAGTGGTAGTTCTGGGGAGCACTCATTGGCATGAGCCCTCCTGGAGGCTGCCATTTTCTCACCAAGACCTGGCCCCACCCAACAGCCTGTAGGCTCCAGTACTGGGATGCCTCAGGCCAAAAAACCAACAGGGCGGGAACAGAGCCCCATCCGTTAGCAGTCAGGCTGCTTAAAGTCTTCCTGAGTGCACAGCTGCCTGGTAAACACAACCCTTGACATGGCTCTGCCCACCAGAGTGACAAGAGCCAGCTCCACCCACCAGTGGGCAAGAACCAGTTCCAACCACCAGGAAGCCTGCACAAACCTCTTAGACAGCCTCATCCACCAGCGGGGGAGACAGCAGAAGCAAGAACTACAATGCTGTAGCCTGTGGAATGGAAACTACAATCACAGAAAGTCAGACAAAATGAGACAGCAGAGGAATATGTCCCAGATGAAGGAACAAGATAAAACCTCAGAAGAACAATTAAGTGAAGTGGAGAGAGGCAACCTACCTGAAAAAGAATTCAGACTTATGATAGTAAAGATGATCCAAGGTGTCTGAAAAAGAATGGAGGCACAGATCGACAAGATACAAAAAATGATTAACAAAGACCTACAAGAGCTAAAGAACAAACAAACAGGGATGAACAATACAATAACTGGAATGAAAAATACACTACAAAGAATCAATAGCAGAATAACTGGAGGCAGAATGGATAAGTAAGCTGGAAGACAGAATGGTGGAAATCACTGCTGCAGAATAGATAAATAAAAAAGAATGAATAGAAATGAGGACAGTCTCAGAGACCTCTGGGACATTAAATACACCAACATTTGAATTATAGGAGTCCCAAAATAATAAAAGAGACAGAAAGGACCTGAGAAAATACTTGAAGAGATAATAGCTGAAAACTTCCTTAACATGTGAAAGGAAAGTCACCTGAGTCCAGGAAGTGCAGAGAGTCCCAGGCAGGGTAAACCCAAGGAGGAACACACCAAGGCACATAGTAATCAACTTGACAAAAATTAAAGACAAGGAAAAAATATCCAAAGGAAGAAGAGAAAAGCAACAAATAACACATGAGGGAATCCCATAAGGTTATCAGCTGATTTCGCAGCAGAAACTCAACAGGCAAGAAGGAAGTGGCAGAATATATTTTAAGTGATCAAAGGGAAGAATCTACAACCAAGAATATGCTACCCAGCAAGGCTCTCATTCAGATTCAATGGAGAAATCAAAAGCTTTACCGACAAGCAAAAGCTAAGATAATTTGGCACCACTAGACCAGCTTTGCAACAAATGCTAAGTGAACTTCTCTAGGCGGAAAAGAAAAGGCCACAACTAGAAATAAGAAAATTACGGATGGAAAAGCTTACTGGTAAAGGCAAACATACAGTAAAGGTAGGAAATCATCCACACACAAATACGATATCAAAACCAGCAACTGTGAGGACAGTACAAGTGAAGGATACTGGAAATGCATTTGAAATTAAAAGACCAGCAACTTAAAACAATCTTGTTTATATATAGACTGCTATACCAAAAGCCCATGGGGGAACATCCCTGGTGGCGCAGTGGTTAAGAATCCACCTGCCAATGCAGGGGACACAAGTTCGATCCCTGGTCTGGGAAGAACCCACATGCTGCAGAGCAACTAAGCCCGTGCACCACAACTACTGAGCCTGTGCTCTAGAGCACATGAGCCACAACTACTGAGCCTGTGTGCCACAACAACTGAAAGCCTGCATACCCTAGAGCCCACACACCACAACTACTGAGCCCACATGCTGCAACTACTGAAGCCCGTGTGCCTAGAGCCTGTGCTCTGTAACAAAAGAAACCACCACAATGAGAAGCCCATGCACCACAACGAAGAGTAGCCCCCACTCACCGTTACTCAAGAAAGCTCATGTGCAGCAACAAAGACCCACCACACCCCCCAAAAAACCCCATGGTTACCACAAACAAAAAATCTACAACAGATACACACAGAAAAAAGAAAAAGCAACCCAAACAAAACACTAAAGTTAGTCATCAAATTACAAGAGAAGAGAACAAAAGAGGAAGGGAAGAAAAAGACCTACAAAAACAAATCCAAAACGATTAACAAAATGGCAATAAGAACACATATTGATAATTACCTTAAATGTAAATGGATTAAATGCTCCAACCAAAAGACACAGACTGGCTGAATGGATACAAAAACAAGACCCATATACATGCTGTCTACAAGAGACCCACTTCATATCTAGGAACACATAAAGACTGAAAAGTGAGGGGATGGAAAACAGTATTCCATGGAAATGGAAATCAAAAGAAAGCTGGAGTAGCAATACTCATATCAGAAAAAATAGACTTTAAAATGAAAACAGTTACAAGATACAAAGAAGGACACTACATAATGATCAAGGGATCAATCCAAGAAGAAGATATAACAATTGTAAATATATATGCACCCAACATAGGAGCACCTCAATATATAAGGCAAATGCTAACAGCCATAAAAGGAGAAATCAACAGTAACACAATAATAGAGGGGAACTTTAACACCCCACTTGCATCAATGGACAGACAATCCAGAGAGAAAATCATTAAGGAAACACAGGCCTTAAATGACACAGTAGACCAGACGGACTTAACTGATATTTATAGAGCATTCCATCCAAAAGCAGCAGAATACACATTCTTCTCAAGTGCACATGGAATGTTCTCCAGGATTGATCACATGCTGTGCCACAAAGCGAGCCTCAGTAAATTTAAGAAAATTGGAATCATATCAAGGATCTTTTCTGACCACAACACTATGTGAATAGAAATCAACTACAAGAAAAAAAAACAGTAAAAAACACAAACACGTTGAGGCTAAACACTATGTTACTAAACAACCAATGGATCACTGAGGAAATCAAAGAGGAAATCAAAAAATACCTAGAAACAAATGACGATGAAAACACAATGACCCAAAACCTATGGGATGCAGCAAAAGCAGTTCTAAGACGGAAGTTTATAGCAATACAATCTCACCTCAAGAAACAAGAAAAATCTCAAATAAACAATCTAACCCTACACTTAAAACAACTAGAGAAAGGAGAACAAAGAAAACCCAAAGTCACTAGAAGGAAAGAAATCAAAAAGATCAGAGCAGAAACAAATGAAATAGAAATGAAGAAAACAATACCAAAGGTCAGTAAAACTAAAAGCTGGTTCTTTGAGAAGATAAACAAAATTGATAAACCCTTAGCAAGAGTCATCAAGAAAAAAAGGGAGAGGAAGCAATAAATTAAATTAGAAATGAAAAAGGAGAAATCACAACTGACACTACAGAAATACAAAGGATTATAAGAGACTACTACCAACAACTATATGCCAATAAAATGGACAACCACGAAGAAATGGACAAATTCTTGGAAAGGTACAATTTTCCAAGACTGAACCAGGAAGAATTAGAAAATATAAACAGACCTACCACAAGTAATGAAATTGAAACCATAATTAAAAATCTTCCAACAAACCAAAGTCCAGGACCAGATGGCTTCACAGGCAAATTCTATCAAACATTTAGAGAAGAGCTAACAACACCGATCTTTCTCAAACTCTTCCAAAAAACTGCAGAGAAAGAAACACTCCCAAATTCATTCTACAAAGCTACCATCACCCTGATACCAAAACCAGAAAAAGGTATCACAAACAAAGAAAATTATAGACCAATATCACTGATGAACATTGAAATCCTCAACACAATAATAGCAAACAGAATCCAACAGCACATTAAAAGGATCACACACCATGATCAAGTGGGATTTATCCCAGGGATGCAAGGATTCTTCAATATACTCAAGTCAATCAATGTGACACACCACATTAACAAATTAAGGAATAAAAACCATATGATCATCTCAATAGATGCAGAAAAAGCTTTTGACAAAATTTAACACCCTTTATGCTAAAAAAATCTCCAGAAAATGGGCATAGAGGGAAACTGCCTCAACATAATAAAGGCCATATATGACAAACCCACAGCAAACATCATTCTCAATGGTGAAAACCTGAAAGCATTTCCTCTAAGATCAGGAGCAAGACAAGGATGTCCACTCTCACCACTATTATTCAACATAGTTTTGGAAGTCCTAGCCATGGCAATCAGAGAGGAAAAAGAAATAAAAAGAATCCAAATTGGAAAAGAAGAAATAAAACTCACTGTTTGCAGATGACATGATACTATACATAGAAAATCCTAACGATGCCACCAGAAAACTTCTAGAACTAATCAATGAGTTTGGTAAGGTTGATGGATACAAAATTAATGCACAGAAATCTCTGGCATTCCTATAGACCAACAATGAAAAATCAGAAAGAGAAACTAAAGAAAGACACCCATTTACCATTGCAATAAAAAGAATAAAATGCCTAGGAATAAACCTGTCTAAGGAGGCGAAAGACTTGTACTCAGAAAACTATAAAACACTGATGAAAGAAATCAAAGATGACATAAACTGATGGAGAAATATACCACGTTCTTGGATTGGAAGAATCAATCTTGTGAACATGACTATACTACCCAAAGCAATCTACAGATTCAGTGCAATCCCTATCAAACTACCAATGGCATTCTTCACAAGATTAGAACAAAAAATCTTATAATTCGTATGGAAACAAAACAGACCCTGAATAGCCAAACCAATCTTGAGAAAGAAAAACGGAGTTGGAGGAATCAGGCTCCCCACCTTCAGACTATATCACAAAGCTACAGTAATCAAGACAGTATGGTACTGGCAGAAAAACAGAAATATAGATCAATGGTACAGGATAGAATGCCCAGAGATAAACCCATGCACATATGGGCACCTAATTTACAACCAAGGAGGCAAGAATATACAATGGAGAAAAGACAGCCTCTTCAATAAGTGGTGCTGGGAAAATTGGACAGCTACATGTAAAAGAATGAAATTAGAACACTACCTAACACCATACACAAAAGTAAACTCCAAATGGATTAAAGACATAAATGTAAGACCAGACACTATAAAACTTTTAGAGGAAAACAGAGGAAAAACACACTTTGACATAAACCACAGCAAGATGTTTTTGACCCACCTCCTAGAGTAACCAAAATAGAAACAAAAATAAATAAATGGGACTTAATTAAACTTAAAAGCTTTCTTTCGCACAGCAAAGGAAACCATAAACAAGACAAAAAGACAACCCTTAGAATGGGAGAAAGTATTTGCAAATGAAACAACAGACAAAGGCTTGATCTCCAAAATATACAAACAGCTCTTGGAGCTCAATATGAAAAAAACAAACAATCCAGCTAAAAAATGGGCAGAAGACCTAAATAAACATTTCACCAAGGAAGACATACAGATGGCCAAGAGGCACATGAAAATATGCTCAACATCTCTCATTGTTAGCGAAATGCAAATCAAAACTACAATGAGGTATCATCTCACGCCTGGTCAGTATGGCCATTATCACCATTATCAAAAAAGCTACAAACAATAAATGCTGGAAAGGGTATGGTGAAAAGGGCACCCTCCTACACTGTTGGTGGGAATGTAAATTGATACAACCACTATGGAAAACAGTATGGAGGTTCCTTAAAAAACTAAAAATAGAACTACCATATGACCCAGCAATCCCACTACTGGGCATATACCCTGAGGAAACCATAATTCAAAAAGAGACATGCACCACAATGTTCATTGCAGCACTATTTACAATAGTCAGGACATGGAACCAACCTAAATGTCCATCGACAGATGAATGGATAAAGAAGATGTGGCACATATATACAATGGAATATTACTCAGCCATAAAAAGAGACGAAATTGATCTATTTGTAGTGAGGTGGATGGACCTAGAGTCTGTCATACAGAGTGAAGTAAGTCAGAAAGAGGAAAACAAATACCATATGCTAATGCATATATATGGAATCTAAAAGAAGAAAAAAATGGTACTGATGAACCTAGTTGCAGGGAAGGAATAAAGAGGTAGACATAGAGAATGGACTTGATGACATGGGGTGGGAGTGCGAAGCTGGGGCGAAGTGAGAGTAGCATCGACATATATACACTACCGAATGTAAAATAGTTGGCTGGTGGGAAGCAGCAGCATAGCACAGGGAGATTGGCTCAGTGCTTTGCGATGACCTAGAGGGGTGGGATAGGGAGGATGGAAGGGAGGCTCAAGAGGGAGGGGATATGGGGACATGTGTATGCATATGGTTGATTCGCTTTGTTGTGCAACAGAAACTCACATGGTATTGTGAAGCAATTATACTCCAATAAAGATCTATTTAAAAAAATAAACAATAAAGTCCTACCATATAGAATAGGGAACTATATTTGATATCTTGTAATAAAACAATAATAGAAAAGAATATGAGACAGAATATATATATATATATAAAACTGAACCACTTTGAAGTACACAAATATTGTAAATCAACTACACTTTAATAAAAAATTAAAAAGAAAACACATAAAACTTTTCAGGCCAGTAATAATATATTCAAAATATTGAAAGAAAAAACTTTCAGCCAAGAATTCTATACCCAGCAAAGCTGTCCTTCAGAAACAAAGGAGAGAAAAAGACTCTCCCAAACAAACAAAAGCTGAGGGAGTTCATCACCACTAGACCTGTCTTACAAGAAATGCTAAAGGAGTTCTCTGAGTGAGAGTAAAAGGACACAAATTAACATCATTAAAACACAGGAAGGTAACATAAAATTCACTGGTAATGGTAAATATATAGTCAAAGTTAGATTCTGTAATATGGTTATGGCATGTAATTCACTTGCAGCTCTAGTTTAAAAGTTAAAAAACAGGGCTTCCCTGGTGGCGCAGTGGTTGAGAATCTGCCTGCCAATGCAGGGAACACGGGTTCGAGCTCTGGTCTGGGAAGATCCCACATGCCGCGGAGCAACTGGGCCCATGAGCCACAACTACCGAGCCTGCGCGTCTGGAGCCCGTGCTCCACAACAAGAGAGGCCGCGATAATGAGAGGCCCGCACACCGCGATGAAGAGTGGCCCCCACTTGCCGCAACTAGAGAAAGCCCTCGCACAGAAACGAAGACCTGACACAGCCATAAATAAATAAAAATAAATAAATAAAAATTTAAAAAAAAGTTAAAAAACAAATGTAGTAAAAATAACCATAACTACAATAATCTGTTGTTGGTTTACACAATATAAAAAAATGTAAACTTTAACATCAATAACCTAAAATGTGAGGGGGAGAAGTAAAAGTGTAAACTTTAAAAATCCTATAAAAGCTAAGTTTTTGTCAGTTTAAAAGAGTGTTATAATTTTAAGATATTTTATGTAAGCCTCATGGTAATCACAAGGGAAAAACCTATAGTAGTCACACAAAAGAACATGATAAATAAGTCAAAGCATAATGGTACCAAAAGACACCAAAACATGAAAAAAGACAGAAAGCAGGATAAGAAGCAAGGAAAAATGGATCTACAAAACAGTCTGAAAACAATTAATGAAATGGCAATAATAAGTCCTTACCTATCAATAATTACTTTAAACATAAATGGATTAAACTCTCTAATCAAAAGACAGAATGACTGAATGGATAAAAAACAAAAACAAAAACAAGATGCTCACTTTAGCCTTAAAGACACACATAGACTGACAGTGAAGGGGCAGAAAAAGATATTTCAAGTAAACTAAAACCAAAAAAAAAAAAAGCAGGGGTAAACTAAAAATAGTAAAAAGAGAAAAAGAAAGTCATTATTTAATGATAAGGGCTCAATCTATCAAGAAGATATGAAATTGTAAATATTTATGCACCCAATATCAGAGCACCTAAATGCATAAAGCAAAAACTAACGGAACTAAAAGGAGAAAGTACAGCAATGCAATAACAGTCACAGACTTTAATACCTGACTCAACAATGGATAGATCATTCAGACAGAGAATCAATAAGGAAAGAGCAGATTTGAATGATGCTATAGATGGATCTAAGATATATATAGAGAACATTATATCTAACATCAGAACACACATTCAAAGCACCCATGGAACATTTTCTAGGAAGACGATCTGTTAGGTCACAAAACAAGTCGTAGCAAGTTCAATAAGACTGAAATCACACCAAGTATTTTCTCTGAACACAATGGTATAAAACTAGAAATCAATTACAGGAAGAACACTGGAAAATTCTTGAATACATGGAAATTAAACCACACTCTTCTGAACAACCAATGGTACAAAGAAGAAATTAAAAGAGAAATAGAAAAGTTTCTTGAGACAAACCAAAATGGAAACACAACATACCAAAATGTATGGGATGCAGGGAAAGCAGTCCTAGAGGGAAATTCATAGCAATAGACACCTACATTAAGAAATAAGAAAGATCTCATATAAACCACCTAAATTTACTCCTCAAGGAACTACAGAAAGAAGAATAAATTAAGCTCAAAGTTAGTAGAAGGAAGGAAATAAAGATTAGAGGAGATTAAATGAAATAGAGACTAAAAAGGTAATAAGAAATTAAGAGCTGTTTCTTTGAAAAGATAAACAAAATTCCCCTACCTCTCACCTCCGCGCTTTCAACCTACTTCCCAGGCTGGGAAAAGTGCTGCACAGAACCCCGCTGCTGGGCCGGGTGGGGGGAACCTGCCGCCGGGAGATGCAGCAGCTGCCGAGCCGCTGACTGCGACGCAGGAGCTCCGGGTGCGGCTCTGCGCAGATGAGAAAACCGTATTTGAGAGAAGCTGAGTAGTGACTGGCCTAAACGTGCAAACTGATAGTTCTGTCCCAGAGACAACAAGTATGAATACCACAGATAATGGTGTCAACTGTCTATGTGCTATATGTGGGGACAGAGAGACAGGAAAGCACTATGGCGCCTCCAGCTGTGATGGGTGCAAGGGCTTCTTCAGACGCAGCATCCGCAAGAGTCACGTTTATTCCTGCAGGTTCAGCCGGCAATGTGTTGTTGACAAAGACAAAAGGAATCAATGTAGATACTGTCGATTAAGAAAGTGCTTTAGAGCAGGAATGAAAAAAGAAGCTGTGCAAAACGAACGTGATAGAATAAGCACGAGAAGAAGCACATTTGATGGCAGCAACATCCCCTCCATTAACACACTGGCACAAGCAGAAGTTCGGTCTCGCCAGATCTCAGTCTCAATCCCTGGTGCAAGCACTGACATAAATATTAAGAAAATTGCCAGTATTGGTGATGTCTGTGAATCCATGAAACAGCAGCTCTTAGTCTTGGTGGAATGGGCTAAATATATTCCTGCCTTTTGTGAGTTACCACTGGATGATCAGGTGGCACTGTTGAGAGCTCATGCAGGGGAACATTTACTGCTTGGAGCTACAAAGAGATCCATGGTGTATAAAGATATTTTGCTTTTGGGAAACAATTACATTATTCACTGCAACAGCTGTGAAGTTGAGATTAGCCGTGTGGCCAACCGGGTTCCAGACGAGCTGGTCCGACCACTTCAAGAAATTCAGGTTGATGACAATGAATATGCTTGTTTGAAGGCAATTGTATTTTTTGATCCAGATGCAAAAGGGCTAAGTGATCCAGTAAAGATTAAGAACATGCGGTTCCAAGTGCAGCTGAGTTTGGAGGACTACATCAACGACCGGCAGTACGACTCGCGGGGCAGGTTTGGGGAGCTGCTTCTGCTCCTGCCCACACTGCAGAGCATCACTTGGCAAATGATTGAGCAAATACAATTCGTTAAACTTTTGGGGATGGTTAAAATCGACAACTTACTTCAGGAGATGTTACTGGGTGGTGCTTCCAGTGAGGCTAACCATCTCCATCAACCAATGCACCCACATTTATCTCAAGATCCATTAACTGGACAAACTATACTTTTGGGTCCAATGTCAACACTGGTTCATACAGACCAGATCTCAACTCCAGAAACCCCACTTCCTTCCCCACCTCAAGGCTCTGGACAAGAACCGTACAAAACAGCTGCAAATGAAGCTTCAGTCATTTCACACCAGCCTCTCTCCAAACAGAAGCAATTGTGAAAATATGTTTACTTCTGAACGGCACTGCATAAATGTGAAAAGTTGTTGGTCTTGAAATATCTCAGGATAGCACTTTTGGCAAACTCTTAGCCAAGGCTTCTTCATGGTGCTGTTATAAGATGGTATCCTGTTTTCTTGTTTATATGCTCATTTTGTTTGTTGTTGCTATCGTTTAAAACCTTTAGATGCAACCAATGTATATCTGAGTTTCAATATGTTTATATAATATAAACTTGTACTGTGCCTGAACCAGTTGAATCTTATGTACTACTTTCATTTGTTGTCTTATTATTAATTTAAATCTGTAAATAATTGCTTATGGTGATGTGATGCAGAACTAAGTGTTCTTTTTTGACTGTGAACAGTAGATCAGAAATCCCAGATTAATATTAAATGAACCAAGTTTTTAAATAAATTTTAAACTTGCAAATTCAAAAAATAAAGCAGTCACTATAGAATAGGGTATATTTCTATGAAGAAGAATCACTTATGGATATCCCGTGGCTAAGAAGTATCTTTTTGGCCCACAGTTAAATATGCCTATATTAAGTTTAGAAAATTATAAATAGGCATTCCATAGATGACTGGGTATTCCTTGAAATCTGCCTATATTTGAAGATGTATGTTAAAATAAAGCATGTCAGTTTTATCAGTTAGGATACAAGTTAAACTGTAGAAAAGGAACTCTTAAAAGAGTGGCTCAACCAAGACAGACATTTATTTCCCTCTCCTAAAACAATCTAGAAGCAGACATCCATTGACTAGAACTTAGCCCATGTCCACATCTTGTTCTCCAGGAGGTTGGGAGTGTTAGGTAGAAGCCTTGTGCCAACAAAAACTGTACATCGCTGGGCTTCTGCTGTCGGGAGACAAATTAGCCATCTGTGTCACACACGCATTGCCTCATTTAATCCTCAGAGCAACCCTGTAAGAGAGGTATTATTATCTTTCTCCTGTAAAGGAAGAAACCTTTAGCTTAGAGGGTTTCAATAATGTAACCAAAGTTCATTAACCTAAAAAGTAGGAGAGCCATATTCAAGCCCAGGTCTGGTTGACTTTAAGGAGATTAAATCTTTGGTATAGAATGAAAATGTGAGCGTCTTACTGTGGTTTTTAAATATATGCAATTGAGTGATGATTGAATATTATCCATTGTGTTACCTGTTAACACATATTTACATGTAAATGAGTGTAAATTTGTTGCAACATGAATAAGAAACCACTTTTGTACTTTTAACGAATCTTCCTCCTAAAAACAAATAAAAAAAAAACCCAAACTTTTAACGGATTAAAGAAACTAAAATATATACCAGGTAGGTTATGATGAAAGCAAAGACAAATTTAAATCAGTGACTCAGCATATTTTCAAAAAATCCAGTGGACTGAGGAATATAGTTCAGGAGCCCAAAACTACTTGACTATTTGATATTATCTAAAGCTGGAGCTTATTTAAAACAATTGACAGGCTGCCTCAAAAAACAGCGATGCCTCCCTCTCTCTCATTCACACACACACACACACACACACACACACACACACACACACTTTATTTGCTGAAGCAGGGAAAAACTGGTTTAGTAATTATTAATGATATAAAAAGGGTTCTCCAAGCTGCAAGAGGCTGAATTAAATGATTTTTACAGAACCTTTCAAAATTTCTATGATTATGATTTCATAGCCCCCCACTTACCCTGCAAATAAAAAGCTTCTGTTAACTGTAACTAACTTATTAACTCTTAAAATGGAAAAATGATTGCTTAGAAGCTATCATTGATTTAATAGAATCAATAAAATTCCTTGCAGAGCTGGTACCTGGAAACTGTAAAATATATCTTTGAGAGAGAGAACAGAAAAAAAAATTAACTCATTTTAAAAAAAATTTACACTAGTATCTCTATTTCATGAATAAGAATGCTTTTGATTTTTATAAATGGAAATATATTTTGTAGTTTTGTTTAATTTTTTGTGTTGTTCTCTCAGAAGACATTAAAAAAACCTTTAGAATGTAAAACACATAATTCATTTTTAGTGAACCTTCTAACTTATCTGCATATATTTACTAAACAGTCATGTTTTAGAAATTATTGCTAACCAATTTGTTTTAAATACTATGGTCAGGGAATGTGTAATATAATATTTTTGTATACTTAACTGCCCAAAATGCTGGACAAAGGGGAACTGAAGTTTTCAGCATATCTTCAAAATGTTGATAATCAAAGTTATTGCTTTTATATAGCACAAACCTTTTTTCAGGTAATAAAAAAGAATAATTTATTGTGAAATAATGATTCATTTTATAAATGTAAAATTATTTTTATAAATTTCATTGTTGAAAATCAAAAATTACTAGATTTTTTTAATGTTAAATTATAGTGAGATTAAAATATTTCTAAACTGTGATACCATATTGTTTCACTGAACTTTCTAAATAAAAATTGAGGAAAAAAAAAAAAAAGATAAACAAAATTGACAAATCTTTGGCTAGACTAAGAAAAAAGAAAGGACCCAAATCAATGAAACTACAAATGAAAAAGGAGACATTACAACTGATACAAAGATATATGAAGGATCATAAGAGGCTACTATGAACAACTATATGCCAACAAACCAGACAACCAAGAACAAATGGAAAAATTCTTAGAAACATACAACCTACCAACACTGAATCAGGAAGAAATAGAAAATCTGAACAGACCAACTATTAGTAAGGAGATTAAATTAGTAATCAAAAACCTCTTAACACAGAAAAGCCCAGATGGCTTTTCTGGTGAATTTTACCAACCAGTTAAAGGACAATTAATGCCAATCCTTCTCAAACTATTCTCAAAAATCAAAGAAGAGGGAAAACTCCCAAACTTATTTTACATGGCCAGCATAACCTGTCCTGAAAAGGACACTAAAAGAAAAGAAAACTACAGATCAGTGTTCCTGTTAACTACAGATGCAAAAATTCTCAATAAAATATTAGCAAACTAAATTCAGTAGCACATTAAAAGGATCATTTACCATGATCAAGTGGGATTTATTTCAGGGATTGAAAAATGTTTCAACATTTGCAAATTAATCAATGTGATACACCTCATTAACGAAATGGATAAAAATCATGTGATCATCTCGATAGATTCTGAAAAAGCATCTGACAAAATACAACATCTGTTCACGATAAAAACTCTTAACAAATTAGGTATAGAAGGAACATAACTCGACATAACAAAGACCATATATGACAAGCCCACAGATAATATGATCAATAGTGAAAAGCTGAAAGCTTTTCCTCTAAGGTCAGGAACAAGACAAGGGTGTCCACTCTCAAAACTCCTATTCAATATAGTACTGGAAATCCTACCCAGAGCAATCAGGCAAGAAAAAGAAATAAAAAGTATGAGAAGTGGAAAAGAAGAAATAAAAATGTCAATACAAAATTCTAAAGACTCCACCAAAAAACTGTTAGATTTAATGAACAAATTCAGTAAAGTTCCAAGATACAAAAGTAACAGTCGTGTTTCTATACACTAACAATGAATTATCTGAAAAAGAAATAAAGAAAATGATCCCATTTACAGTAGCATCAAAAACAATAAAATACTTAGGAATAAATTTAACCAAGGACATGAAAGATCTCTACACTGAAAACTATCAAAACAAGACATCAATGAAAGAAACTGTAGATACAAATAAATGGAATGCTATCCTGTGCTCATGGATTGGAAGATTTTTAAAATTTCCATATTACTTAAAGCCATCTATAGATTCAATGCTATCCCTATCAAGATTCCAATGGCATTTTTTACAGAAGTAGAAAAAAACAACACTAAAATTTATACGGAAGCACAAAAGACTCTGAATAGCCAAAGCAATCCTGAGAAAGAAGTACAAAGTGGGTAGCATCACATTTTCTGATTACAAGCTATATTATAAAGCTAGTTATCAAAACAGTATGGTAACGGCATTAAAACAGACACACACCAATGGAACAGAATCAAGAGCCCAGAAATAAACCCAGTGATATACAGTCAAGCAATATTTCACAAGGGAGCCAAGAATACTCAATGGAGAAAAGACAGTCTTTCCAATAAATACTGCTGGTAAAATTGAATATTCACATGCAAAAGAATGAAAGTAGACGTCTATCTTACACCACTCACAAAAATTAACTTGAAATGGATTAAAGACTTGACTGTAAGACTAGAAACAATAAAACTCCTAGAAAATAATATAGGCAGTAAGCGCCAGGATATCAGTCTTTGCAATGATTTTTTGGATATGACAAAGCACAAACAAAATAAAAAATAAACAAGTGGGACTACATCAAAGTAAAAAGCTTCTGCACAGCAAATGAAACCATTAACAAAAATGAAAGGATAACCTACAAAATGGGAAAAAAATATTTGTAAACCATATATCTGATAAGAGGTTAATATCTAAAATATATAAACAACTTGCAACTCAACAGCAAAAAATAAATAAGTAAATAATAATAATCTAATTAAACACGGGCAAAGGACCTGAATAGACATTTCTCTAATGAAGAAAGATATGAAAGGCCAACAGGTACATGCAAAGCTGTCACCATCACTAACCATTAGGGAAATACAAACCAAAACCACAATGAGATACCACTTCACACCAATCAGAACGTCTTAACATCAAAAAGACAAGAGATAATAAATGCTGACAAGGATGTGGAGAAAAGCGAACCCCTGTGTACTGTTGGTGAGATTACAGATTGGTACAGCCACTATGGTGAACAGTATGGAGGTTCCTCAAAAAATTAAAAAACAGAACTACAACATGATACAGCAATTCCACTTCTGGGAATATATCTGAAGTAAATGAAAACACTATGTCAAGGAGGTATCTGCACCTCCATGTTCACAGCAGCATTCGTTTACATGGAAACAACCTAAGTGTCCATCAAGGGATGAATGGATAAAGAAGTTGTGGTACATACATACACACACACACAGATGTTATTCAGCCATAAAGAAGGTGGAAATCCTGGGACAACACAGGAGGATTTGGGACAAAACAGACGGATCTTAAGGGCATTATGCTAAGTGAAATAAGTCAGTCAGAGAAAGACAAATACTGTATGATCTCATTTATATATGAAATCTAAAAAAAAGAAAAAAGAAAAAAACCAAACTCGTACAAAAAGAGATCAGATTTGTGGCTACCAGAGGCAGGGAGTGAGGTGGAGGGGAAATTGGAAGATGTGGTCAAAAGGTATAAACTTCCAGTTATAAGATAAATAAGTACTAGGGAAGTAATGTACAACATGAGGACTATAGTTAACACTGTTACATGGTATACATCAAAGTTGTTAAGGGAATAAATCCTGAGTTCTCATCACAAGGGAAAAGAACATTTTTCTTTTTTTTTTTTTTTTGTATCTACATGAGATGATGGATGTTAACTAAACTTGTGGTAATCATTTCACAGTGTATCTAAGTCAATTCATTATGCTGTACATCTTAAACTTATATAGTGCTGTATGTCAATTTTATCTCAATAAAACTAGGAAAAAATGTTAAAATCCCCTCTATAAGCCATCATCTCAGGGCACATAGTGTTCTCCCTCAAACTCAGGCTTTCACAATTAATGCAGAGGCAATGTAAAGAACTAGATTGCTGAGGAGGGGCTGTGTCATGGCTGTGGCTGGGTAGTCCTGCTCTGGGTGACCCTGAGGCTTCTGCTTAGTTTCTGCAGCCTTGTCTCCCCAGAGTAAAATGGGAGCATCATTTGCCTGATGACAGATTCCCTAGGCTTTTGCAATACTAGGCACTACAGTTCAACAAAAAGGACTGAAGACTATCTAACGAATCTAATTATTCCTTTACAACATTAACTCCCAAAACACACTAAAAATGCAGTAAAATATATAGAAAATGAGCTCCATGGTATCTCTTATGTATACCTAAAACAATTTTAATATTTATTATTTGGCTGCGTCAGGTCTTAGTTGCAGCACGTGGGATCTTTTCTGTGGCATGCAGGATCTTTTGTTGTGGCACACAGGCTCTTCTTTGCAGTGCCTGGGCTCAGCAGTTGCGGTGCACGGGCTCTCTAGTTGTGGCATGAGGGCTCCAGAGCGTTCAGGCTCAGTAGTTGCGGCACACAGGCTCTCTAGCTGTGGCGTATGGACTCCAGAGCGCGTGGGCTCAGTAGTTGCAGCACACAGGCTTAGTTGCCCCCCAGCACGTGGGATCTTAGTTCCCCAACCAGGGATCGTGTCCCCTTAATTTGAAGGTGGATTCTTAACCACCGGACCACCAAGGAAGTCTTCTTAATAAAAGTTTTAAAGTATGTTATGCAGACCAATCAGCAAGACTGTACTTGTTACTACTTGTTCTTCACCTGCTGGGGTAACCTTGGGCCCAAGCCCTGGGCAGGCCTCACCCCTTGGACATGGACACTTCCCTTTTCTCCAACATCATCCCACATCTTTTAACTCTGAATTACCAACTCCCTTATTAAAAAGGAGGAATCAATTTTCCTTCACAGAAGAAATTATTTTATTCCATTTGAAAAAAAGTATACAGATATTCATTCTTTGCCTGGCAAAAGTCATTTTCTCATGAGAGTCTGAGTCCTGCCTGGCGAAATTAATGGTGACAAATGGTTAGAGAAACCTGTGGCCCTCAGGGGCACAGTGCACACAAACGTTTGGCTGGAAAAGCGTTTACATGATCAAAACATTTCCTGTAGCAAAGGCTGACAAGTTCATTTTATCCTGAAGACCATTTTGCTTTTGAAGAAAACATTTAATTTTGAAGATAATTTAAATTTGCTAATTGAACCCAGGGCAAAATAGTTTTTCACATAACTGAGAGGGGAAAGAAACTGGAAGCCCATCTCAGGTACTTGTCCGCCACATTCCCCTCCTCTTACATGATGAGCTCTTTTAAATTGATCTCTAGGCCGAATGTGTCAAATGTCTTAAACCTGCCTAAAACCCAAGAGCAGCATGTTTTCCTCCCTGGAGACAGACCTCCCTAAGGCTGAGCCACCAGCCACCCTGGCCAATTTCCACTCCTCCAAGGGACCGAGGCAGACTCCTGCCCTCACCCCATTCACGCTTGCTCCACCAGCAAGGTCTCAGAGGCCAACCCATGCCCTCCACGAGCCTCTGAACTTAGCACCACTGTTGCCTTGTCATAGGAGGAGACGGGCAAACCCCCAGGCCCCTCTTTTTATGGTCTTCCACAGCAAGGGTCACCTCTAGGCCCTCCATTAAGTGTTCAATATTTTAACATTATAAGTTACATTGTATTCACCCAAGGAAAAGTGACTGAGCCCCGTTGCTGTTCTGTCCTAAGGATGGAGTCAAGGAAGCAGCAGGAAGCAAGCCCATTCTCCCTGTACCACTCTTCCAGACACATACAGGGGCCAGCAAAAGCTGGATTGATGACTGTTCAGCCTTGTAAGTGTCACATGTTGGGACCTCGGTGATAGGCACTCATCCTTCTCCCTATACCTACTCCACTCCAGACACTGACCAGGAAGAGATCCTTCCAAGAATGCTGACTTGGGGACTCCAGTTAGCAATCACTGTAGAAATGCTCCTCAGGTGAAACTGGGCCATGGCCTCCACATGTCCTGGCCAGGAAGTGCTTAAAACGTGCCTGTGTGTCAGATTAAGGAGCTCTAAAATTACGAGGAACAGAACTGCTATTTACTCAGTATTATAGCAATTTAGATTTAGGGCTTTTTAAATTCTAGATATGACATTGCCTCAAAAAGGCTGTCTGAGGGGGCAAATGTGAAGCAGGGCTTATTACAACTGTCATGTGTCACACTCTGCAACAGGGTGACATCCCATCGCTATTGCACAACACCTTTGTTGGGGGGACACAAAACATCATTTGTCAGAGCCAGTCACTCCTCCACAGCAGGCAGGGGACAAAGCAAACATCCAGACAACCAAAGCTGATACCAGGGGCTCCCATACTGCAGGTCCCTCTGCCAAGGCCATTCATCTCCCTCCAAGCACATCCAGCCTGGGGACCTACACAGTGCTATTGTGAAGACATTCATGGCCAGTCCACTAAATGCCTTCAAGGAACAGCATCTGTCATGTGTAAATGTCTCTCCTGCCCCTCCTCTTTGGATGTAGGAGGTTGAGGATGCTGGTGTTTTGGCTCCCACAGCCTTGGATCAGGCGAGTCTATTCCCCATGATGAGTGTGACTGACATGATGGTGGCTTCTGTAACGCGTCCATATGTCACAGAAAAAAAAATGCAGCACGCTAAGATATGGCCAATGTCGGCTGATGCACATTAGGAGCGCAAGTGCTAAAGCTGCCCTGATTCCTTAGAAACAACAAGAGCTAGTTCTCCCCGTGGGTGGTCTGACTGAACTGGCTGTCTGAAGAGGGAATGGTTGGCAATGGAATCGCTAATTTGGGGGATTGCCCTAGAACTGCACTCACTGCCATCGAGCCATTAGGGACAGCAGTTGTATTCAAGATACTAGGGATCTCACTAGTACTTTGTATTTTAAAATAGACCAAATAAAACACTGGTAAAACAATTCCAATCAGAAGCATGATAAAAACAGCATTCCACCTCTGAATTCCACAGTCTGCACCGTTTGTAGGTATCTTCGGAAGAGTCGGAAGCAGTGGCTGACTGGAGGTCTCTATGCAGTAACTTTCACTCAAAAAGATTTCCGACTGCACTGCATGCTCAATATTCTGGTCAATGCCCTTAAAGAAATCCGTCAGTGGGTTAGACGATGCACTGGCACTGACAGCTGCTCTGTCTGGGTCTGGCTGCTCCTCGAAGGTCACTCTGGTCTCTGTAGATGAGCTCAGGAGGGGTCTGAGTTCTTTGTGGGTCTCTGTTAGGATCCCGTGGTTTTTCACTGGAATCTTAACAGATTTCAAAGCATGTAAGTCTTGTTCTCTGATGAAGTTGTTGACTTTCTTGATATCTGCAACCTAGGGAAGCCATGAAGACAAACATCATGAAATGATGTAAAGCTCCTTAAAACTAATATCCAAAAAGTGTTGCTTAACCTTTCTGGGTGATGGTCCAAGCCCACACAGCTTAAGAATCTGATGAACACTGGAAAACTGTACCTACACACAAAATTTAGTTTAGGCTGAATAACTTCATTTTTTGGCTTTAATTCAGCCTTAATGTATAGCTTAATCATAAGATTTTTTTTATAGACTTACAAGTTTGAACAACTCAAGATTAGTTTTGGAAAAGACTTTGTTTAAAGTGTGCCTTCAACAAAATGCTTTTAGGTGAAACACATCATGGTAAAAGAAGGCTGTACCCTTTCTACATTTAACTTTTGAGAAAACAGTGCCCCCATCTGGGTGACTCTCTCCTGCATTAGAACTTAATTTAGTAGCTGTAGTAGACATTAGCATTCAGCAAACACAAAGCCTCAGCCAGCTCTACAAACACTAGAACCTAGTTCAACTGTAACAACATTTTAAAAGGTGTGCCCTCATGATTATATGACGTTTTCTTTCCCAGAAGTACTGTATGGCCTATAAACTTATTTTTAAAATAAAAGCGACCTAGAGTTAATTCACTTCAAGGATTTCACAACACTTCTTTTCATTTAGAAACATGCAGAGAACTTGGAAACTACAGACTGAAATCTTCTATTCCAATATTAGGACTTGAGGAGAAAGGAACACGACTGTGAGTTTTAAAAAGTAACAAAGTTTATGACAAATTCCTCTCATAATCAAACCTTAACTTTTAAAAAGTAGGGGGAAATATAAATCAAAGATAGATCCTCCCTGAAGTTAGTTTGAAAACTTACCAAAAGCATCAGAGATGAACTCTAAGGTTCTAACTCCTAAGTCCACTTAAACTAGAGTGTAAATACAGCCAACAGACTTTATTCAAATCAATCATCTTCATTATTTTCATTACTTAGCAAGTCCTTTTATCATTTAATTGAATTGGGGTGGTGGACATTTTTAATTTATTATATCCTGAAACTTAAGGTGCTTGAGATATTTTTGTCTTTGATCCTAATAAACTAACATCAAATTTATTTACTTCAAATAGGAAAGCTAATCACTTCTTAGATACATTATATAGTCCTTTTGGATTTATTAAACATCACTGTTCCAAGAAGCCCATTGCATCTATTCAGGTCTTTGTAGGAGAGGATTCAGTTTTCAGCCCTTGCTCTATAAACCATATTAATATAGTATGTCTACAGAAGCTGATTATAAGAGTCAAATATAAATCTCAGTACAGTTTACAGACCACTATGTGTCCCTGGAGACCAGTTTATTTCCCTGGGAAACAACACCTCCACACATGTTGAGTCATTTGATCCTTGTTAGGTAAATGACAGACCCTTCAAGGATGAAAAGATTTTTTTAAATAAGTAGCTTATATAGCCTTAGAGAAAGCCATAGAAAGTAGCAGCACAGTGCTAGCAAAATGAAATAGTTTCTATCTAGGAGAAAATGCAGCAATTCAATAAATACCTTCCTACTTACTTTGCCATTGTTAATCACTCTGAATGCTAAAAATATAATTAAAGAGAGAAACAGGGTTATATAGATACACAGCATACAAAGGACAGATCATGCAGTTCTAAAAGAGAGAAGGCAAAACTTTACCAATCAAATAAGCTACAACCAGCAAGAAAGGTTTCGAAAAAGAAAAGTAGCAAAAAAAAAAAAAAAAGCAAGCATACCAAAGAAATCTTGGATAAACTCTACGTGGCATCTCTGGCCCCATTATGTCTTAAATAAGATGTGCTCAAAAGAAAAAAGAAAAAGGTTTCAGAATTTCATTTTGGAGGGACAAGGAAGAGATGCAGAGAGGGAACTGCCCTGTCACCTGAAATTCCTGACTAATTCCCTCTCTCTCTGAGGAACGGAAGGTCCTTCCACCTGCCTTCCATCTCTAGCTAGACAGGGGTATCCTTTACTCTAGAGCAGGCTTCTTCCAACCACCTCTGGGGTCAGAAAGGGTCCCCACTGTTCAGTGAGCTCCTCTGTTCTTCTAAACACAGGGGCTGAAGGGCAGGTGGCACCTTCACCTGTGGGGTTTCTTACTTTGCAGCCATACTGAAGAGCGAGCTTGTTGAGGCTGTCCTCCTGGGCCAGCTCCCGCTGCAGCAGCACCATGTCCCCTGCTCCTGGCTGGTGAGGGTGGTGGGCACCCTTCTTCTGGCGCTCCTTGCCCCGGGGCCGCAGAGCTACTTGGTGGGACTCTTCCTCAGAGGAGTCCCCGGAGTCCCCAACACCATTCTCAAACATGTAAATGTGGCTGGTCGGAGTCCTACAGACCACGGCTGGGCCTTGGAAGGTCTTGGTTAACACTTCCTTCTGCCTCATTTTCTTAACTGAAAACCAAACCCCAGGGTTAATTCCACACAAGGCATATTCATTCCTCTGTGGCTACACTGAAGATAAGTGTCTTCTTGTTGTTAGAGATAACTCCTTTCCCTAATATAAATACTCAACACATACCATCGGCACAAAAAATGTCAAAACGTGTTTACGCTGGCTGAGATGAAGGGAGAGAGATAGGCAAATAAATACACTCTTTTTTTCTAATTGCATACTTTTTGCGCAGAAAACAAGAGAGTCCTCTTTCTTCTCCCCTTATTCCTCATCCATAGCTATGTCTCCCCAAAACCCACATATGCAGATAAACAACTTCTCTTTTTGGTCCCAGAGTAGTAAAGAAGCAGCTGGGATCACTGCGATGAGAGGTAAAGACTGTTCCCAACTTCCTTCCTTGCACAGAACCTTTGTACAAAAAAATTCTTGCTCAACACTTCAAGCATTCCGAAGTAGCTTCACTTAAGGTCAAGACTAAGGACACTTACTTAGAAGAACTATGAGACTAAATACTCTTGACTTTGAAACGACTTGAATTATATAACATGTGAGGCAAGCTGGGGGAAGATTTCTGTCAAACTATGAAATTCGTCCGGTTTCTCACAGGTCCCTTGGCCTTCAGAACCTCCCCGTGTCTGGTTATTTTCACTTCCCGACGAGTGCGGAAGCCACAATACAAGCCTTTCCCCTCTCCAAGTTGCTCGAATGAACTTCCAGACATGAAATCTCCAACCCGGGAACGACAGCCTCAAAAAGAGTTGGCACCGGATTTCTTCGGAGCCAGAAAGAGGGGCGGCCCCCTCAGGACAGCGTGACCACGGAGCGACCCCCCCACCTCGCCCCAGACCCCTCCCCGCACTCCGGGGGCCCCGCCGGCCCGGAGGAGGGAGGGAGGAGGCGGCTCTCCGGGTGCCCGAGGGTCACCTGCGGCGGCCCGAGGTCGGGCGGACCTTCCCGTCGGAGCTCAGCGCCTGCCAGGAGCCCCGGCGGCTCGCAGGCCTCAGTTTCCCTCGGAGCTCCTTCCGCGAAAGGGAGGTGACTATAAAAACAGAGAGCGGCCCGCCTCTATGCTTAGACGGGTGGGGCCCCAACATTCAACAAAGGCATGACCTCCGACCTCTGACCTCCACCCCAGAAATCTCGGGGCAGTCCTCGACGGTCTGGGACGCTGCACCTCCAGCTGCAGGACGGTGACCTCAGAGACCCAGGAGTGGCGACTCGCCACCCAGCCGACGAGCTGGGCGACGCCGCAGCACCGCAACAGGCCCACGCAGCCCCTCTCCCGCAGGCCAGATACCTCAGCGTCCCGGATGCGCCGAGACCGGTCGCAGCCGCGGCTGCTGCGCCTGCCGATTGGCTGCGGAAATCAGCAGGTTCCCGGGGCGGGGACGGCGAGGCAGCCAATGAAATCAGCGGTGGGCGGGGACTGGGGCGAGCCGGGCAGTGCTGAGAGGTCAGCACAGGACCTGCGGGGAGCGAGGCCCCGGGGGTGGGGGTGGGGGTGGGGGCGGGGGCGGGGCCCTGGGTCTGGGGCGGGGCCTCAGCTCCTGGACTGGGGCTCGCCACGCAAGCCTGTCTGCAGCTGCTGCACCGGCTGGTTCTGGCTGCAGTTTGTGCCTCTGCTGCAGGCTATTAAACACTTTAAAGTCTCCCTCCCAGCTTTCCGCTGAGCCTCGGCTTTTTCACCCCGCCCTATGTCCATGGTCTGTAACGAGAGCTCAGATACCCAGTAGAGTGGGTGTCACCAGCTGAGGCCTCCGGCGGAGAAGGAGCCCCTCTGGCTCGGTCTAGGAGGGTGAGGGGTCTCTGCATGCTGAGCCTTCTCTGGCCTGAACACAGGGGGAGTTTGCTCTGCCGCGCCCCGCCCAAGAGGATAAGAAAGAAAAGTCCACCAATGTAAAACACTGAACCACGCAAACACGGACGAAGGAAACATAATTTATCAAGTGTCAGATGGCAGAGGACTCCTTAAGCTTAAAAGTGTTGGAAGAACTCTTTCACACACTAAAGCACAAAAGTTTAAAACTGCAAAAGATTAAAATCCTTAATTGAGAGAGACCTCATTGAATTAATAAGAAACACACTAAGATTCCAGTAGATAAATAGATGAAGAGCATGAGTACACAATTCTGCAGAAGCAGAACACAAATGGCTATCAGGGAAGAGAAATTAACCCTCACTAGCAATCAAATTAAACAACAAAGCAAAAGGATTTAAACAATAAGATCTCAGAAACCCCTTCTATGGCTTTCCATCCCACTTAGAATAAAAGTCAAGTTCTTTATCTTGGCAGACAAAGTCCAGGGTGGTGTGAGGGCTCCAGCGCAGTCTCTGCCATTCTACCTGTTCCTTTCAGCCACGCCCCACTTTTCCCTGGCCTTCTCCCACCTCTGGCCCTTCACAGGAATGTCCTTCTCTCAGCTGCTGGCATGGCTAGAGCTTCTGACCATCAGGCCTCAGACAAGTCACCTTCTCAGCAGGTGTCCACCCTATATACATGTGTGCTCCCTCCATGTTCTGGCAGATCAATTTGTTTCTTCATTGCACTTCCTGCTTAATTTACTTGTTTTATTGCCAGAATCCTCCTGCCCCTAATTATCATCTCTGTTTTGCTCACCACTCCCAGTGCCCAACTCAGTGCTTGCACTTAGTAGGTGCTCATTAAATACTGGTTCAATAGGAGAGACATTAAGTGACCTCAGTAAAGTACACAGGAAGGAAGTAACAGCACCAAAATCCAGGTCCTTCTATGTTTGATTCCAAAGGCCCAGCTGTCTGGCCCAGAGCACCTGGCCATGGCCTGGTAGATTTGGCAAGCCTAGGAGTCAGAATTTAAAAGTGTGATTAATGGGAGAGGAGTCAGAACAGAACCTGCAAATCTGAATTAATATAGCCGCACTCTGATCAGTTATAGTCGCTTCTTTCATTCAGCTGTCCAATAAAAAACAAATCCAGATTCAGGAGGGACTTTCTTCAAAAGGATTACTGCCAGAGGAGAAAGGGACTGTTGCAGTGGGGGAGGAGGACTATTGCAATAGAGAGAAGGTCTGTAATGCCTGCAAGCATCTAAGAGTTAGGCAGAAAGGGTTGCTCTTTTATAAAGAGGAATAAACAAGACTAGAAAGAACCAGGTGTGGGGAAGTGGGATGAAAGGGTGACAGGACTGGATGGTAAATCCAGCCTATTCTCAGGTGGGACTGTATGCTGGCTCAGGCTGAGGCTGGGCCAAAGTTCATTCAGGGGCCTGGACGACGGAGAGAGGCTTAATGCAAGTTTGGTTAACAAGCATTTTTTTCTAATTGACCAATGGGGACAAGAGGCTCAGCTCATCATTTATGAGGCAAAGAAAAGAAATTTGTTTCTGACCTTGTCATAGATAAACAAGGGGGGCATCTGTGAGTCTTCTCTAAGTCATATGGGGAAGGAAGGGTGGTTCTTTGCAATAAGCCATTTTCCAGAACACAAAAAGTTTGGGAGGTTTGTCTTAACCTTCATTGCTTTCTAGGAACACATGGCTTGGGTAAAGTTCAACATTGTCAAGCTTATATCAATGAATCTCTGTCCGCGTGTCGAGCACTGGGGCACAGTAGGAATTAAAGCTGGCAAGTCCTAATGGGGCTTACATTTCTAGAGGGAAGATGGGCAAAAACAAAGATATACACAGAAAAGAGCACTACACATTTCACTAGAGCTTCGATGGTTGTGTCTGTTAACAAAAATTATCCAAACTTCATAAAGGCAAAAGGATGGCTGTGTATCCTCTCAGTGCTAACCAAGTCTCAGCTTGGTTAGCAGGCCTGTGCAAGAATTATCTGATTCTCTAAGGCAGCGGTTCCCAAAGTGTGGTCTAGGGACTCTGGGAATACCTGAGACCTTTTCAAGAGGTCTGTGAGGTCAAAACTATTTTCATAGTAATGCCAATGTTATTTGCATTTTCCACTTCATTCTCTCTTGATAACCAGTAACTGAGCTAATGTATATTGAGCCCTTCCTGAGTACCAGGTAACACAACAACAGTATGTGTAGGTATTATTATAATCCCCAATTTACAGATGGAAAAACTGAGTATGAGAGAATTGCAAGTTGCATATCCAGTATCCATTCTAACCTTTTACTTAGGAACAAAGCCCTAACATTATTTGGGGAAACAATGTGCCAAGCTGAGACTACCTTTCCCTTCCTTGCAATGGGGTGTACCCATGTGAATAAATGCCAGACAATGAACTGTAAGAGGAAAATGTTGGATGGGACTTCTTAAAATGCTTTTTAAAGGAAGACATCTGCAAAAACTCTGTAAAATATTTTTACCCTTGCTCCTGCTGCCTGGAATGATAATGTGATGGCTAGAGCACCTACAGTCATCTTGGATCATCTTGGCAACATTGGAGGTGGAATCCATGTGCTAAGCACGCCAAAGCAGAAAGATGGAAGGTGTGTGAGGAAGAAATAAATACCTCTGTTGCTTAAGAGGTTGTGAAGATCTCTGTTAGTAGCAGCTGAAGTATTCCCTAATTTATATACTTAGGCACAGAGGTTAAGTTACTTGTCTAAGATATCATAGCTAGGAAGTACAAGAGGCAAGATATAACCCCAGACAGTGACTACAAAGCCCACGGTCTTATGAAAGCTTCTGAGCAGGGCTCAGTTTTGCTTTATCTGCTGCCCCAGCCCAGCCCAGGAGGCCTGCTAACCTGGTTAACAGTTTCCTCTGAAACATACCCTAGTTTGGTTTCTCCCCTAGTTTTTGCCCCAGGCCCTTGGCTAGACTGGCTGAGATGCAGTTCTTCAGGGCTGAGTGAAGCCAGATAGGAGGTGTTGGAAAAACATGGCTCATCTACTGAAGTGTGCCAGAGTCACATCCACCAGAGACAGTCCCACTTCTTTGGCCCTGAGAAAACTATGACCAAACATCCACAAGCAAACCTGCCTACTCAGATGTCCCTCATACTCCTGCCAAACCTAGGCCATCTTGTCCCTGTGTCAGCCTGCTATGGACTGAATTGTGTCTCTCCCCTATATTCATGTGTTGAAGCCTTAACCCCCAATGTGACTGTACTTGAAAGTTGGGCCTATAAGGAAATAATTCTGGTTAAATGAGGTCCTGAGGGTGGGGCTCTGATCCAATATGATTAGTGTCCTTATAAGACGAGACCCCCAGAGAGATCACTCTCACTCTCTTGCTCTCCCTGCTCACACTCAGAGGAAAGACCATGTGAGGATCCAGCAAGAAGGTGGCCATCAGTGAGCCAGGAAGAGAGCCTGCACCAGAATCTGAACCCTAATGGACCTTGATCTGGGACTTCCAGACTCCAGAACTGTGAGAAACAAATTTCTGTTGTGTAAGCCACCCAGCTGTATTTTGTTACGGCAGCCTGAGCTGACTATGACACTGACCTTCTCCCCAGGAAGCCCCAGCAAGGGCAGGAGAGATGGATGGGAACAGATGCTGTGTGGCTGTTTTCCTGGATGTTTCAAAACACCAGTGAGTACAGAGCAGAGAATTGTATTTGCAAAGCCATTAGAATTTCTTACATCACAACTTCTCATTTTTTAGAGAGGAATTTAAGATCTATAGACACAGGGGACTTGCCTGAGGGTGCGTAGCAGGTTAGCAGTAGTTTTGAGGCACTATGGAAAATGAATGGAGTCCTATGCCAGCTCTGCATTTACCAGCTGTGCAACGTTGATCTTCCTGTAAGCTTTCTGGGCCTTTGTCCCCTCTTCTACTGTGTTGTCCCCTATGCCCAGGATGGCCATGCATTCCCTCTGCCTGGAACAATTCCAGGTTATGCCTGTTGTCTCAACACAATTATAATGAACACCCCTTCCCTTCTCATAGTGTCTGGACACACCCTCTACCCCTGTGGCAGTTTTCAAAGCACATACTCTCCACCCACCACCTGGCAGACATAGCTAGTTCATCACTGAAGCCCAGACAGCTGTTAGGCCTCTGCATGGAATATACAGGACAGCCATGACCAATCAAGCAATATTGTCAGAGGAGGTGAAGTTGGTTTGCTATCCCTACTCTGTGGAATTTTGTAGTCTTGATCTGGTTTCTTAGGCTGTGGTTTCTCTAATGACACAGGAAAATCCGTTGGTCATTGTGACTCAGTCTCCTATCCACAAAATGGAAAAATCAAAACCTCCTGACTTCTTCCATGTGTTGTAAAGTCATTGTTAGAAAAGAAGCCCTTGGAAGAAACATGGCAATGAGTGTTAAAGCTCACAGCTCCAAAAATGTCACCAACTATAGGAATTCATGGGAAAGTGGTGGAAAAAAGGCTTAAGAAATAGATTGCATTTGGTACAGCAAAAAAGTCATTAAAAAGTTAAAAGGCATATGACAAATCAGGTAAAAAATTTGTTGTCTTTGATATGTTAATATCTTTAATATATAAAAGGCATTCAGACCTTAAAAAGAAAAAACAAACACTCCGTGGAATAATGATGTAAACAATTCACTAAAGAAATACACATAGAAAAAGGGTGTTAACTTTACAGATAGTCAAATCAATGGAAACTCAGATAGCTGCAAGAAGCTGAAAAACTCAAACCTAAAACGATTGTATGGTTGCACAGGTTGGGATAGGGTACTCTCAGGCCCTGCTTGTGGGAGTGTCCATTGGGACATTTGTAGCAATAGCTTTTAAAATGTGCATATTCCTTGATTCTGCCTGCAGTGCCTGAAATCCCGGTGTTCAGAGCCTGCCTTTGTCTGGAGGCCTTCGTGTTCTCTAAAGGTTAACATGCAGGTGTCCTGACCATTCGAGTCAGTTCCAAGCTTGGCCAGAATGTCGACAGTGGGGCAGGGATGAAGGGAGGCAGGGATGGTGCCAAAGGAACTTCTTTGGCATGCCCACTCCCTCCCTCCCCAGACATTCCAACCAGAACCCTTTGACCTGAAGTTCTGCACAGGTGGTGGTAGGCTGGGAGCAGCAGGGCTGGCTGGGTAGGTGGGAGGTTTCTCAGATGAGGACTCAGGGCACCTGTACCAGGGGAAGGTCCAGGAGGAAGCTGCACTCAGTGATATTTCAGACAGCAGAGTGAGAATGGGCCACGGAAATAGAGTGGGGGGCCAGGGGCAGCTGTTGGAAGCAGCACCTGGAGCCAGGGTGTGGGACTGAGGGAGATGAGAGGCCAAGGGCAG
This sequence comes from Balaenoptera borealis, assembly GCF_965194805.1. NCBI lineage: Eukaryota > Metazoa > Chordata > Mammalia > Artiodactyla > Balaenopteridae > Balaenoptera > Balaenoptera borealis. Next base: position 134,529,078 of record NC_138866.1, on the reverse strand, counting down.
CCAAGGTAGGTGAAGGAGGGCCCTGAACTCCGCAGCCCAGCAACCTGCCCAGAAGCTTCCTCATGGTGCCCTGGTGGGACCACCAGGGTTTTCTGCCTAGAGATACTTTTTGGCTAGTGCTCTGTGTTACTGCATGAACCTGTGGAATTGTAGGCACCTTTGGTAATGCCGCTCCGCCAGGAACCCTGGGCTACAAAAGCTTTGATCACACGCATGAGCATGTCGGGCCCCTCAGCAGGACTGTTCTCGCCTCCAAACAGACATCAAACTAATGCATCCTGTATGTACAAAGTAGGTGCTTAAAACCAGGTTGTAAACATCTTCTTAACCCCATGATTAGAACCCAGAGGGGCTCAGCAAAACATCTATGTAACTGATTTGAATATGTACTTGACTAATGCTCCTAAAGCATGAAGCTACCATCGACTGAGGGGCTGCTGTGTCTCTAACCAAACCTTGCAGCATCATTTCCAGCCTCAGGTCCTTTCAGGAACAGTGGACCTCTCTACAGTCAGGATTTAACCAAGAAACAACTCAGAGTATTCACATTAGAGGGAACTGCATGCAGGGATTGGGGTCACTGGTGATGGATGAACCAGTGGAGGGCATTAGCCACCATGGTGGGGCCACCATCCCCCTAGGCTGAGGGGCATTGGCAGGAGGCGATGTCATGGGAGCCTACTCAGTGGGAGCCGGAACCTTGGAGGAGACAAAAGTGCTGTGGAGCTACCTCGTGAGGCAGCGAGGGAGAGTAGAACAATGTCTTCAAAATTTTAAAGAGAAATGGCTTTCAATCTAGAATGTCTAGATCCAGCAAAACTATCAATGAAGCGAAAAGATGAAATAGAAGTGTTTTTGAATATGTAGGCTCTCCCAGAATTTACCTCCCGTATACCATTTCTCAAGATGCCACTGAAGGATTTGTTACTCTGAAAACAAAGGAGTAAAACAAAAGTGATGAAAAGGCATCCAGGAAACAGAGACTCCATCACAGAAGGAAGGGTGGTGGTGAAGGGTGTGCATGAGGTGGAGGGGGTAGCGGGGGTGGTCACCCAGTCTAGACTGAAGCAAGTCAGATATGTCTCAATGTATTGAAAGAGATTGGGAGAGAGTTTAGGATTAGATTATTGATAAAAACATAGAAAACTAAATAGATGTTTAAAAAATCCAACAATTATGATTCAAAACAACCCATAGAAACTAGTGCAGTATCTAAAATTGAGTGTCATACTACATGACTCAGTGGTGAGGAGTGTGCTGATCTAACCCAGTCATAACTCTACCTGACGTGGGGGGTGAGGAGGGTCTCTGTGGCATACTGGGGCACAGAGGACACCCACACTGCACAACGTCAACTGCCATTTGCAGCAGACAGTGGACACGGTATGTAATGGGTTGAATTGTGTCCCCATAAAAAATATGTTTTTTGGAGTCCTAATTCCCAAAACCTGAGAATGTGACCTCGTTTGGAGACAGGGTCTTTACAGAGGTTACCAAGTTAAAATGAAGTTATTAGGGTGGGCACTAATCCAATATTACTGGTGTCCTTACAAAAAGGGGAAATTTGGACACAAAGACAGATGTACACAGAAGGAAGACAACGTGAAGAGACACAGGGAGAAAACAGCCATCTACAAACCACGGAGAGGGGCCTGGAACAGATCCTTCCCCCATGGCCCTCAGAAAGAACCAGCCCTGCTGACACCTTGGTCTGGGAATTCTAGCCCCCAGAACTGTGGGAAAATAAATTTCTGTTGTTTCAGCCACCCAGTTTGTGGTACTTTGTTACAGCAGCCCTAGGAAACTAATACATGATATATTGGGAAGTTGCTATAGACTGAATGATTGTGTTACCCCAAAACTCATATGTAGAAACGTATCCCCAATATAAGGGTATTTAGAGGTGTGGCCTTTGGGAGGTGATTAGGCCATGAGGGTGAAGCTTTCAGGAATGGAATTAGTGTCCTTATAAGGAGAGACAGGAGAAAGAGGGTCTCTGTCTACCATGTGAGGACAACAGCAAGAAGACATCTGTCTGCAAACAAGGAAGAGAGCTCTCACCAGGAACCAAATTGTCCAGCACCTTGATCTTGGACTTCCCAGCTCCCAGAACTTCTGAGAACCTTGGGGGAAGGATCTGTTCCAGGCCTCTCTCTGTGGTTTTTTTTTTCTCCCTGTGTCTCTTCACATCATCTTCCTTCTGTACGCATCTGTCTTTGTGTCCAAATGTCTGTTGTTTAAACCTCCCAGCCTATGGTATTTTTGTTAAAGCAATCTGAGGTAATACACCACCCCAGTACACACCGCATGACAGTTGCCCATTGCACCGTAGCAGCATGCCAGAGGTTACTAGCGCTCCAGCTCCCACCAGTGATGGGGTCTTCGTCGCTGGCCAGCAGGTGATCCAGCTCCAAAATTCCAGGAAAAGAGACCCACCAAAATCCTGAAGGATGACATGAACTTACCACACAAATCCAGTGGACCCAAGTGACACAAGGAGTAGACAGTAGTGGATGCTATGGTGCCCCACCCCCTGCCCTCCAACTGCCAGGATTATTGGTCAGAGTGGCTCACAGCTGAGTTTCACTCTGGGGATTGCTCTCTGCTGAAGGTTAAGTCCCATCCTGGGGGCATCCCAATGACAGGTTAATGTGGAGGTGGGACAGGCTGGGACCTGGGACCTGGGACCCTCTGCTGCAGTGCTTGCACCTGGACAAACATCTCCTCAAGCAACAAAATACAAAGAAACTATTCAGGACTAAGAATACCTGTGTGCATGCACGGTTGGGGCAAATTATGAACAACAAGATACAAAAATACCAGAAATCCAACTGCCAATTCTGAGGAGCCAGGAGCAAAAGCAGGGTACTGCGCAAGCCCCCTGCACATAACACCACCAAAGAGGTGGGCAAAACACCTAAGCCACCCCACTTGCCCGACCCCTGGACCTGCCCCCACCCTCACCCCATATAAAGAACCAGCTCGCCCCCAACTCAGTGAGCAAGCAAGGGAACCTGTTACTTGTTTTCACTCCCTCATGCTGCAGCAGGAGTCCCGATAAAACCTTGCCTGAACTTCTTGTCTGGTCTCTTATCAATTTCTATTGATTAAGGAGGCCAAGAACCCTGGTCAGTAGCAAAGGTACAAAGGCCTGTACCCTTGAGCTTAATTCTGGGCAACGCTGAAAAGCCTGTCCAGCTCCAGCCCTTTGTGGTTTGGCAGAGACTTCTCTCATAGGGTAATTCCCAAGGGCATTTCCCAGTAACCTTCCTGTTCACCAATCTCAGCCTTAGAGTTTATTTCCTGGGGAATCAAACCTGAGATGATGTTATTCAAGGTGTGAATGAACCATAAGTCGTCCAACCATCTCCCTGTCAATGGCATTCACTTTGTCTCCTATTTTTCCAATATAAAGTTAATATCCATGCAAATATAGCCCTATATACATATGGATTCCTTTATTACTCTGAGTTAGATTCCCAGGAATGGGATTGCTAAATTGAAGAGTTAATTTAATTTTACTAATAAATTAAATTTAATTTGAGTAGATTTAATTTTACTAGGTATTACCAAGTTGCTTTGCAAAAATGCCACAACAATTCACATTTCAGCAACCCCTTTCAGAGTACCCCTTTCCCTGCATCTTTGCCCACAATACACATTAACACTTTTTTTTAAAAATCAATCTGTTGATTATAAAGTGAAATGTTGTTTCTTTAATTTACATTTTTCTAATTACTAACAAGTTTGAGCACCTTTTTATGCTGGTCATTTAAATTTGCTCCTCTGTAAATTGCTGTGTTAGTTGGGTTAGGTTCAGCTGCATACAGCAGAAAACCCCCAAAATAGCAGAGGCTTAAATTGGATAGAGGTTTATGTGTCTCCTATAAAAGGATTCTGGAGGTTGGAAGTACATGGTTGGAATCATGGCTTTACAAACTTGTCAGTGAATCAGATTTCTTCCAGTGCTCTGTTCTGCTCTCTCCACTATGGCTGTGGTCCTCAGCGCCCTGTTCCAAAATAGCTGCTGGTATCATACCCTCATTCCAAGCAGCAGGAGAGAGGCAGGCACAAAGGACGGCACACTCCCTCCCTTTAAGGAGATTTCCTAGACATAACACACAATACTCCTGCTTGCATATATTCAGTCAGAACTTAATCCGGTGGCTACACCTTGTTGCAAGGAAGGTTGGGAAATTTAGGTTTTGAGTTACTACCCTGAGTAAAATCAGAATTTTATTACTGAGAAAGATGGAGGTTGAGGGAGATGGTAATTGGAATAAGCAACTAGAAATCTCTGCTATAATTGCCTTCTTTTTGCCTATCTTTTCCATTTTTTCTTTTGCCTTTTTTTCATGTCAATACTGTATTATGTTGAACTGTACGAAATTGTTAGTATTTTACTGTTATGACCAATGAAAACAGCAAGTTCATATGATTCACCCTAGTAGATATGAACCCTTTGCCTTTTAGCATGGCAAACCTTTTTTCTAAAATTGCTGTTTGTATACCAAATTTTTTTGTGGTCCCTTTTGCCATTCAAAAATTTTTAATTTTTATATAATCAGATGTGCTTTTTTTTATAGCTTCTGGGTTGGCTGTTTTGCCAGATAAATTTTCATGTAGATTTAATCTCCTATATTTTCTTCTAAGATTTGAACTGCATTACTTTTTCTTTTACATTTAAATCTTTCATTGTTCTGGAATTAATTTTTGTGTATGATGTAAAATAAAGTCCAACTTGATGGTCTTCAGCTGGATGGCCAACTGTGCCAGACCCATTTATTAAGTAGCTCATCCTTTTCCTGCTGGGTTGAAATACCATCTTTGGTGAACATTAAAGTCATATGCACAATGGGATCTATTTGGAGACTGTTTCGGTAACATGAACTTTTAAACTTTATGACTTATTTGAAACGAACAAGCTTCCCACCTTCCCTTTCTGCCTCTTCAAAGGGTGGCTGGTGTGTGCCGGGTGATGCTCTGGAGAAGGTCAGATGCGAGGCAAGTGGCCAGCTTCTTAAGTCATCCATGTCTTTCTTCTTTTCATAACCTGATTTAAATCCTTGGCCCATGTCATAGATAGTTTTGCAACAGGCCAACATCAGTTTGTGTGATGAATGGCCCATTGATTCACGTTCAAGTGAATCACGCTTTAGCTTCCTTGCAATGCACCCCCCAGCCACCCGGGGCTCCATTGTTAAAGGGTAGATGGGCCTTGTCAATGTGTGTCTACACTGCAGCAATGGTAGCGAGCACCAGCTTCCTCTACCCTCATAACAGCTGTCCGAAACGGGCCTTCTTGTTGTGATCTCCATCTTACAGATGAGGAAACTGAGACTTGGGATCATCCAGAGGCAGATCTGGATGTCTAACCACAGAGCCTGGGCAGTTAACTCCATGCCGGGCTTGCCTGTTCACCATGAAGACAAACAGGCAGGAGGGACCCAGGCCCTAGTCCGAACTCAGGTCAGGCTGCCGTGTGGCAAAAGAGGGGGCAGAAGGGTTACAGGGTTACGCTGACGTGGCTCCTTCTGTTTGCTGTGTGGAAGAGAATTGGGAGAGGAAAAGAAAGAGGGTGACCGGCCTGCCTATGGCCACGCTCAGCTCAGGCCTGCATCACGTGTGCTGGGAGACGGTGGCCCCTGATGTCCTGGGCTCTGGAGCATCACACCAGCCTCTCTTGTTCCTCTGCTGAGAAGCTGCTCTGCCATCCCCTCCCCCAACAAGCCTGTGTCCCACTGGGAGACACTTCTCAAGGGGTTTCTCCCGATCTTGCACATCTTGTGAGCAGGGGCACCCATAGTCTTTGACTCTGGACTAACTTTTCAGAGACGTTAGTAAACATTCTTGGAAGATGGATCTAGTGTCTCCCTCTATCAAGCAAGGGCAGACATGTGCTGCTGTCCAGTATAACGAAGATGATTTCTCCCTCTGGAGCAAAGATTGGGCAGAATTGCTTGCAGCTCATTATAAAAGAATGAGGATTCCTGAACTCAGAGTTCCTCAGCTGTGATGCAAACCCACTAGATGCACAGAAGCCACCTGTACCTGCCTTGGCATCACCCTGTGGAATTTGTGAGTATAGTGGGTTGAATCATGTCCCCACAAAAGACATGTTCAAGTCCTAACCCCCAGTACCTGTGAGTGTGATCTTATTTGGAAATAGGGTCTTTGCAGATGTAATCAAGTTAAAATGAGGTCATGCTGGATTAGGGTGGGCCCTAATCCAATGACTGGTGTCCTTATGAGGAGAGCCGTAGAGGCGATGCAGAGGCAGAAAGCCATGTGAAGACAGAAGCAGAAATTGGAGTGATGCCAAGGAGTAGCCAGTAACCTCCAGAAGCTAGGATGGAGGCACGGAGCAGATTATTCCTCAGAGCCTCCAGAAGGGTTCAACTCTCCTGACAGCTTGATTTTGGACCTATGGCTCCAGAACTGTGAGAAAATTAATTTCTGTTGTTTTAATCCACAAAGTTCGTGGTGATTTGTTGGGGCAGCCCTGGGAAAATAACACAGGAGGGCAAGAGAAATGGCGCCAACATGAAGTTTATGGTGCTGCTGTGCTGTGAGCAAAAAAGCCCCTTTCCTCTGATCCAGGAGGCTTGTATCTTTGGCCAGCATCTTCGTAATTGTGGCAGGTTGACTTGTTAGCTTGCAAGTAGGGTGAAATCTCAGACTCTTTCGTAGATCTGGACAGTTTTTGGTAGTGAGGATGGGATGACAACAGAGACAGGGCTTTCTGAAGAGAAAGGACCAGAGCCTCTGTGGCCTGGGTGAGGGGACATGAGAAGGCTCCCTGGGGTCCAGTAAACACTCTCCCCCAAGTGATGGGTGAGGGACAAGGGAGTAAGGGCCCCCACTGCTCTACCTGTTAATGAATGTTTAGCAGCTGAGCAGTGATGGGTAGGATGGGAAGAAGCAGCTGGAATAATACGCTGCTTGTTGCTGGCTCTCCTCTGGGAGGAAGGAGGAAGGGAGGTGATCATCACACTGGGTCAGCTCCACCCCCTAGTCAGTGTGGTTATGGCTGCTGAGTCAAGGAGTCCCCAAAGCTGAACACAGCAAGAGGGAGCTTGCTCTGCAGTATAGAGCTTTGGGTAGACCCAAAACAAGTTCCTTTAGTTGATCCTAGCCCACTATTGGCCACTTGAACCTGAAAGTAAATGTAAAACCTTGCTAACTGTGCAGAGCACTCTCTCCCTCTGCGTCCCCAACCCCTCCCATCCCCTCTACTCTGAACTCAGCCACTTTAAGGAAAAAGCTGAGTATTTGGGGGAACTTCCAAGGGGGGGAAGGACTCAAACTTTTATGGCTCTATTGGATAAATATGCTCAAGTCACCATCACACCTGATCCTGTTGTGGAAGGAGGTGCCCATATTCCACTGATGGGGTTTGGAGTGTTCCTCATTGAGGAAAATGCCTGTCCTGGTGTGGTTCTCCCAAGTGCCTTAAATTTAACTGATGCTAGAGGTGCCATCCCTTGCCAGACAGCCCTAACCATGATTTGATGGCTGCTCCTCTTAACCTTTGTCTTTGTTAACAGCGGATGATGGCCCAGCTACTGCATTTTGGGGCAGTCATGAGTTAACTCAGCAGGCCTTGGTTGCCCAGACTCTGCACATTCCAAAGGTCTTCAGAATTGGCCCTTGACCAGCTCCTGGGGGATATCCTCTCAGCCCTTGAATACCCTACCTGAAAAAAGTGTCTTTGATTACCAGGGGCCTGGGGCCACAGCAGGCAGTTGGTGCTAACAATGTGATTTATGGTGGGTGCTTGGGCCACACTGTATCAGTCTGACCTCTGGGAGGCTGAAGACTGAGTGACTAAGGTCAGTCACATGGACACTCCATGCCTACGTAACTGGCCCCCAGTAAAAACCCTGGACACCGTGGTTCAGGTGAACTTCCCTGGTTGGCAATACTTTGCACCTGTTGTCACATGTCATTCCTGGGAGAATTAAGCACCATCCATGTGACTCCACTGGGGGAGGACAATTGGAAGCTTACACCTGGTTTCTCCTGAACTCTACCTTATGCACCTTTTCCTTTGCTGAGTCTAATCTATATCGCTTTGCTATAAAAAATTGTAACTGTAACAGCTTTTCTGAGTCCTGTGAGTCCTTCTAGCTAATCATTGAAACTGAGGGTGGTCTTGAAGTCACCCTGACACAATACCCCACACCAACCACTTCCCTAGACGTTCATTCGGTGGAGTGGACAAATGCCACCCAGTTGGTGGTGTGGACAAATAGGACACATAAGACAGGTGGCCTGAGGCCAGTCATCCCTCCAAAACAAGGGCTCACTCAGTTATTCAAATGGAACTGGGACCTGGAGGACCATGTTGGAGGCTCTGCCCCCTGTTGCCTGATTGATGGAGGTTTCACTTGGATTGTTGGTAACAATTATAAACACATTTTCTCTTCGGGGACACCATGCATGCCTCGGAATCCTGCTTATGTGAAATCCAGGCATTAACTTGTCTCTCTTCCCCAAACACAGGCACTTGCACCCTAGAGGTGTTCATAAAAGACTCCAAATATTTAAGGGAACACCACCAGTAGAGCATGTGGCCCTCCAATGACTTCAGACATCTCTCCAAATGAGATGACCCTTGGTTTCTGAGGGCAGCTTCCTGGAGGGATTAGAGATCGTTATTCAAGTACAGCCTGCAGGCAGTTTTCCCTACAAGGAGTGCATCCGATAGAAAGGGTGGTACAAAATTTGTCCCTGACTTTAGCTGAAATGATAAGTGATGCCACCTCTGCCCTGGAAGTGTTCAGTCTCAATGCTGGTGTGCCTGGGACAGCTCTAAGTGACTTGAGCATCATCTCAACAAGCTTATCCTAAGATCCTTAGGGAGGGACTCCAAGACCACCTCTGAAGCTTTGGGGCCAGATACACTTTAGAATTCTAAAATTTTGATTTTAGACATGATTTTAGAAGCTTTTATTATATAAAACCCTGGCAGGATCCAGAAGAGCAACTTGTTAAGCACATTTATATTTTTACAGCAAACTTATGAATAGACATACCAAGTGGGATTAAATGAGGGATATAAATGTCCTCAGATCAATGTAGTGAGGTCTTCCCCAATTTATTACAACCTTTTTCATTTTTTTGAGACTTTTTGGATTTTGAAATTTTGACCTGTATTATCACCCCCATTTTACGGATGAGGAAACTGAGACACAGAGAGGTGAAGTAACCCCCCCAAGGTCACAGAGCTGAGGCCCAAGTCAGGATTCATTGTAAAATGCTGGCAGTCTGGCCCAAAGTCCTGGATTTGTCCTCTTTAGCGAAATGCTGCCATTGCAATGGCACAATTGGTGACAGGCCCATCTCTGGCCAGGAGACGTCCCCGCAGCCCCTCCCAGCTAAGAGTGAGCCCTCTGGCCTTGTTGCATGTGCCTGGCTCTGGGCTGCAGGACCTCTCAGCTGGCTGGCTTCTGGGGGAGCTCTGTCCTCCTAGGAAGAACCAGCCCGGCCTGAGGGTTCAGGGCTCATCCGACCCTGTAAATCTGTGCTGTGGGAGCCCCAAGCAGCCTTAGGCAGCCCCCACCCTTGGAAACATGCTTCCCAGTCTCTGGCTTCCACCCTTGGATTACAGATCGATGGTGTTCCCAGCACCAGGCCCAGGTCATTTGCTTTGCTCAGAGGCCGTATATTATTTACTTATACCACTGCTTGGACTTTTAAGAAATTTAAAATTCCCTCATCCCACAGCCCTTTTCCTTTGTGACTCTGCTGGGGACAATGGCAGTGAAAAGGGTGAGTAGACCCTTAATCTGTGTAGGAACACAACCCTGTGCTCTGGCTCCTCTACCAAGAGTTGCTCCTGCTCTGCGCGCCCTCTGCGGGATGGAAGGGTTTCCATCCTCCTTCTGGGTGCCTGCAAGTGGTCCATGACTGCTTTCTATCAGCCCATTCTCCGAGCTCTCTCCATTTATGATTTTTTTTTTTTAGATCTGGATGCCAGAATTGGCAAGGTTATTGCTAAAGTACAACACGGCAATAATTGGGGTTGGGAGGAATCTTTTTGACACCCTCCACCCTCCCCACCCCACCCCACCTCCACCTGCTACAATCCTGGTGACATTGCTTTAGAAACCTAACCTGGTGGTGTCAACTAGAAACTTACGGGGCTCTCATGGAGGAGTGGGCGGGGGGGCACCCAGGCAGACCACAGCCTCCCAAGCACGTGCCTGCAGTGTCCCAACTGGAAACAGTGCTTTTCAAACTGTTATGACCATGCCCCACACCATCCTTTCGACCTGGGACTCATGTCCACACCAACTGAGATCTGTTTGAAAGAAACCATCCCTCCCCCCCAGACGTGTGATGGTGCCCTTTGCTCTTTTCTAGCTCATCACTTTCCATTTTGTAAGATGCCGGCTGTGACCCACTCATTCAATTTCATGGCCCAGAACTGGGCATGTCTGCAACAGCTTGCAAAACACCGCCCTCGGCTGAGAGCCCTCTGAGGACAGGGCCCTCTGTGACTGGCCCTGGGCCTGGCACACAGTGGGTGCTCAGTGAAGGTTTGAGGATGTCAGTGAACAAGGAGGGAGGCCGGGGGAGGAATCTTTGAGGTGTTATCGTAATGAGAATTATGAAACTTGGGATGTGTCTCTTGTTGCCCTAGCTGCCAGAAAGTTCAGGGCAAAACCTAAAGCTTAACCCAGAGACTAATTTAACTCTCATAGCTTTTTGTTTTTTAATTTTATTAACCAATTATATGTCAATTTTGTGAGTTGCCTCATGTTTTTTCGAAAAAACTGGGTATTTATAAGCAAACACACACACACAACAATAAACAAGTGGATATGTTGCCAATTTGGAAGCACATTCCTGGATTTCTATTTGGACCTATTTCTCAGTCTGGCAAAGGCCAGGTTCCCAGGCCTCCCATGTAAAAGAGGATGCCTAACTGAGGCCCTTATCTACGTTAGAAAAGGCAGGATTAATCTCTATCAAATTAGACCCCAAAGGTTCCAGCTTCCACTGGGGCTGCTGCTCTGACAATAAAACTCAGAGAACTTCCTCCCAGCACCAAGGCAAGTAACTTCGGCTAGTTGCAGCCCCTGAGTTGCCCCAGCACAGTCCAGAGCTGATTCACAAAGCTGTTCAACGAACCCAGAGGCTGGTCCACACCCCTTGCCCGACTGTTCCCTACACCCACTTCCCCAGATTAGCTCCGATGTGGTAAACTCTCAAGGTTAAAAGCAGGTCAGCGTCACTGGCCCAAGATGCTTGTATTTTTTTTTTTTAATTTATTTATTTAGTTTTAGCTGTGTTGGGTCTTCGTTTCTGTGCAAGGGTTTTCTCTAGTTGCGGCGAGCGGGGGCCACTCTTCATTGCGGTGCGTGGGCCTCTCACTATCGCGGCCTCTCTTTGTTGCGGAGCACAGGCTCCAGGTGCGCAGGCTCAGTAGTTGTGGCTCACGGGCCCAGTTGCTCCGCGGCATGTGGGATCTTCCCAGACCAGGGCTCAAACCCGTGTCCTCTGCATTGGCAGGCAGGTTCTCAACCACTGCGCCACCAGGGAAGCCCAAGATGCTTGTATTTTAATGAGAGACAGTTGTGGACATGATCCAAAGGGTGAAATGTCAGGATCTAGTGACCAGCTAGTAGCACAGCTTAGCACCCTGCAAATTAATCCACAGAGGCGACTACCTTCTCAGTATGTTTTAAAACTCATTTCTAAGTAAATGGAAATAAGAGTTTATCTATGTTAACGGAAATTATGCATCTTAGTATATACCAAATGAGCCTATTCAGATGATGGTATCTAATATTACGGCAAACTTCCATTTCTTGAGATTTGCACTTGGAAGTAAACACAGCTTTTACAGAGGGAAACATCTCATTGGCCAGCCCAGCCCCCAGCGTGTCCCCCTTACTTCCTTCTCCCTGGGCCCCCCTCAGGTAGGGCCCCGGCCTCAGCAGTCCTGCCTGCGATTCCTCCTCTGCCAGGCCCTGCCTTCTTGCTTCAGCTGGACCTTCTCATGTCTTTTCACATCTCCCCTTTGTCCTACCAGGAACACCCTTTTCCTTTGGTCTGCTGGAGGAGTTCTGATTTCCTTCTCAAGACTCAACTTAACTTATGTTCTCTGAAAAAATCCCTGAGCCCTCCAAGAAGAGTTAACGCCTCTGCCCTGGGCTCCTATTAAAGCGTGGGCCACAGAGCATTGGGCAGGAGGGGGTGACCTGAAAAGGCCTGTGGCTGCTGCTACTGCTGCTGCTGCTGGGGGAGGTTTTGGCTGTGTGCCCTCTGGGGAAGATGACCCAGCACGGAGCAGTGGGCTGGATGGACCTGGACTCCAGGGTACCCAGTTGCCCCTGTCAGCTGGCCCCACGTGACCGCCGTGCATTGCAGACACTGAGAAGGAAGCAAAGCCTGTCCAGAGATGGCTGGACAGCCCAGGACACACAGATCATGCCCAGGGCCTGTGGTCCCACAGCTGTGGGAGGAAGCCTGGCCCGGGAGAGTCTGTCCTTACTTGTCCCTTCTTCATGATGGGAGCTGATGCTGGCAGGAACCCCACACCTCCTTCCAGCCAGGAAGAGGGTGGTCCCATTTCAGAGTTGCTGTTCTTGGCATTCTCAACACTCCCTTTGTCATCTGCACAAAGCCCAAGTTAAGATATTAGATGTCCTTACTGATGGCACCTGGGCTGGGCTGATAGCCCTTAGTTAGTATCCCCGTCCAGGGATCTGTGCTGTGCCTCTGTCATGGCTACAGCTGTCGCACAGACCACCTATATTCACATCAAGCACAATCCACAGCTTTCCCTTCTACATTTCCAGGGCCCAGCCTGGGACCTCAATGATAAGCATAGCAAAGGTTTGCTGACTGACTGAGTGAGTGAATGAAAAGTTTCAAAACTTCCTGTTGCCTCGGGAAATTTCCACCAGGAAAAGCAGCTTTAACATATATCTGTTGCTCTGTGTCTCTGGCTCCAAGACTTACATGGCTAAGGAAGTCTGTCTGTCTGGGGTGTGTTACTGGGCCTCCTGTCTGCAGATGTAAGCCACACTTTACAATTATGGTGACATTTTTACTTTCTGTTGGTTGCCTCCTCTGGCTCTCAACAAGTTCTGGACTTGGGCAAGATGGGAGCAGCTTAATGGGAGGAGGGCCCTCCTCAACCCCAGCTCCTGGAGGGTTGTTGAAAGGAGAGAGTCTGGAGCCAGTAGCTGCTTGGCAGATATTATCCTGCTGTATGCGATTTTCCCTGTGCAGGTCCTACTGCTGATGGGATAAGCGACTCCCTTTCCCTCCTGCGGGCCTCATGTGACACTCAGGGGCATCTGTGATTCTGCTGGAATGGCATCTTCTGGCTGGGAAAGGGGCCTTTGTGGAGGGAGGTGTTAGCATGAACTTTGTGAGGGAGTTAGGAGCAGATGTCGGGGTCTGCAGGGGCAGCAGGGCAGGAGGAGCAGGGGGGACCATGCCTCTGTAGCCAGGGGAGCGGGTGGTGTGTAAGGGAAGGAAGCAGGCTGAGGCGGGTGCAGCGCCTGGCCCTGTGGAGGAGGGCCCGCGAGGGGAGTGCAGCATGAGAATCACCCTCAGAGCACCTGGCAGGGCAGCAGAGGGTGGGCACCGTCCTCCTTGACCAGGTCACTGAGCCCTTACATGTGCCAGGTGGTGCAGGGCCACTACATGAGTTACTTCACTCTGCATGTGAGGCTGGCATTATCCTCCCCAGGTTGCAGATGAAGAAACTGAGGCTCGGAGGCTTGCTCCAGCCCAATCCATCCATGAATGTGTCTCTGGCCCCACAGGCTGAGGCCTCAGAGAAAGAAATGACAGTGTCTTCTGTGACACTTGCCAAAGATGTGGAGACCGTCCCACAAAATGCTTTGTAAACATCTTAATTTTTTTTCATAGACTGGGGATTTCCCAGAGAAAAACCACTTAATATGGATTCCCAGGTTTTATAACACTTTCTCTAACTCTGCTTGGGTCAGTGGCTGTGGAATTTATGTCATAAAACCCATCTTTCTCAGATTCAGGTTCTCCTGGGGGAGGGGCAGTCCAGATCCTTCCTTTACTGTGATGGGTTGAATTGTGTCTCCCAATAATTCATATGTTGAAATCCTAACCCCCAGTACCTCAAAATGTGGCCCTATTTGGAGAAAGGATCATTGCAGATGTAATTAGTTAAGTCATACTGGAGTGGAGTGGCCCCTAATCCAATATGACTGCTTTCCTTATGAAAAGGGGATATTTGGACACAGAGACAGACATGGACAGAGGGAAAACACCATGCAAACATGAAGGCAGAGACTGGGTGATGATTCTACAAGAGAAGGACTGTTGAAGGTTGCCGGCAAACCACCAGAAGGCAGGCAAGCGGCCTGGATCAGAGTCTCCCTCATGGCCTCAGAAAGAACCAACCTGCCAACACATTCGTCTCAAACTTCCAGCATCCAGAACCGTGAGAGAATAACTTTTTCTTGTTGAAGCCACTCAGTCTCTGGTACTTTGTTCCAGCAGCCCTAGGAAATGAATAATAATCTTATCACACACTCCCTGGGCCCCTCAGGCCCTCAGGCTCCCTGCACAGTGTTTCTCTGCTGTGGACCCAGGAAATGCTGTGCTGCTTCTGGGAGGTGCTGACAAGGCCTCCCGTCTGCTCTGGCTGCCTTTTCCTCTTTGTCTTTTCCCAAAACAAACTTGGCTGTCTCCCAAGGCTCATTAATCTCTGTGTCTAGAGAAGCTCAGCATATAAATGCTCTCCTTGCTGTTTAAAGTGCTGTTTCTTTTACCTCAGGGTCCTTGTGTCAAGTTGATTATCCTGAGGAAATTTCCAGGCTCTCCCTTTCCAAACTGACTGTTCAGCAGCTTCAGTGTGCAGCAAGGCCTCCTTGGGCACCCCCCCAACAACGAGAGGGGCTGAGAGGTGCCCTCCTCCTTTCTAACAGACAGAATTTCGGAGAACGTTGTACATTTCGGCTAGATGCTTTAACAAACATCACTACTGCTGAGAGTCCTTCTGAACTGGCAAAACTG
Source organism: Balaenoptera borealis (assembly GCF_965194805.1). Classification (NCBI taxonomy): domain Eukaryota; kingdom Metazoa; phylum Chordata; class Mammalia; order Artiodactyla; family Balaenopteridae; genus Balaenoptera; species Balaenoptera borealis. Next base: position 134,514,057 of record NC_138866.1, on the reverse strand, counting down.
AAACCACAAGGTTCCCCAATCGTCAGATAGATCTAGAGGACCCATCCCACAGGCATTGTAAGAAATGACATGCACAAGGTGTTACTGGTTAGTATCCCTCCCCAGGGGCTGGTATAACAAACTGCACATCCATGAAGCGCAGCTTATAAACAGAAGAAGTGTTTTAGGAGCAGATGAACAAAGATCACCCAGGGTATTGTTAAGTGAAGAAACAAGGTGCAGAACAGTGCATAGAGTATGCACTTCCCAACTCATGTAAGGAAGAGGGGAGGTTCAAGTATAAATTTGTATTTCCTTCTACTCGAATAAAGAAATAGTGAAAGGCCAAGCTGAAAATTAATAAAAGGCATTATGAAGGTTAATTTTGTGTGTCAACTTGACTATGCTCTGGTACCCATGGTACCTAGTTGTTTGGTCAAACATTAGTTTAGATATTGCTGTGAGGGCATTTTTTAGATGAGATTAACATTTTTTTTCATTTATTTATTTATTTTAAACACATCTGTCTCTTTTTTTAAATTTTATTTATTTTTGGCTGTGTTGTGTCTTCGTTGATGCGCACGGGCTTTCTCTAGTTGCAGCGAGCGGGGGCTACTCTTCGTTGCGATGCACGGGCTTCTCATTGCGGTGGCTTCTCTTTGTTTCAGAGCACGGGTTCTAGGCACACGGGCTTCAGTAGTTGTGACATGCGGGCTCAGTAGTTGTGGCTCATAGGCTTAGTTGCTCCACTGCATGTGGGATCTTCCTGGAGCAGCGATCGAACCCATGTCCCCTGCATTGGCAGGCGGATTCTTAACCACTGCACCACCAGGGAAGTCCTGAGATTAACACTTAAATCAGTAGACTTTGAGTAAAGCAGATTATGCTCCATAATGTGGGTGCAAAGACTGAGGTTCCCTGTGGAAGAGAGGATTCTGCTTCCAGTCTGACTTTGGATTCAAGCTGCAACATCAGCTCTTCCCTAGGGTTGGTCTCTAGCCTATTGGTCTACCTTGCACAATTTGGACTTGCCAGCCCTCACAATCGCATAAGCCCATTCCTAAAACTCTCTCTCTCTCTCTCTCTCTCTCTCCCACTTGCAGAACCCTGACCAGTACATGCATTACCTAGCGTAAACTACTGGGGTCAGGGCAGAAAGTGGGAGTGGGATCGAGGAGGATTGCTCAATGTATTCTTTTTTATATCATTATTTTTGAAGCTTATGCATGTATTTCTTATTAAAATTTTAATTATGAAAGAACTTAACAGATGAATGGTTAAAGCAAATGTGGTATATATATAATGGAATATTATTCAGCCATAAAAAAGAAGGAAAACCTGCTATTTGTGACAAACATGGATGAAACTTGAGGGCATTATGCTAAGTGAAGTAAGTCAGACAGAGAAAGATAAATACTGTATGATCTCACTTATATGTGGAAGCTGAAAAAGCAAAACTCATAGACACAGAGAACAGATTGGTGGTTGCCAGAGGTGAGGGGTGCGGGGTGGGTGAAATGGGTGAAGGTGGTCAAAAGGTATAAACTTCAGACATAAGGTAAATAAGTCATTGGATGTAATGTACAGCATGGTGACTACAGTTAACAATACTGTAATTGCATATTTAAAAGTTGCTAAGAGAGTAGATCTTAAAAGCTCTTACTACAAGAAAAAATTTTGTTAACTATGTGAGGTGATGGATGTTAACTAGACTTATTGTGTGATCATTTGACAATGTGTGCCTATATCAATCGTTATGTTGTACACCTGAAACTAATACAATGTTATATGCCAATTGTATCTCAATTTTTTAAAAAGGGGAAAAAAACCTTAAGAATGATGGGCACACAACTTGTTGAGACAAAGCTGTTCTGGAACATGTCAGGAGGTAGGGCAGCTTTCCTTGTTTTATGGCAATCTGGGATTTTCTCTAGAGGACATGATAACCAGAGGTGGGTGGCTTTTGATTCTATTTATCAAAAGAGGCCCCAGGCAGGCCGGGCTCAGTGGGAAATGAAGAACCCCAGGACTGTGGCCTTGGCTTATGTGGGGCAACACATAGGCTCTTTCATCCTCCATTTAGAGAAGGTCAGGCATACCACCAAACACATACCTGTCTTGAGTGTTTGCAGAGGTGTCAGCCAGCGCCCTTCCATTTCAAAATATCCAAACAATGGGCCATGATTTTGCCTGGCATCATCGCAATGCATCCTACCCTCGGACCCACCAGCAACTCCTGAGAACTTGCCACAGGCTGGGCACTGTACTAAGCCCAGGGACTCGGCAGCATGAGAGAGACCACTTATCCTCACGGAGCTCACAGGCTAAAGAGGACAGGAGGTAATGTAAACATGATGGATGGTGAGCTGCTCCAGGAAGATGGAAGACAGGCTCTGGGAGTAAAAGGAGGCTCTTTTACGTAAGGGAGGAGAGGGACAGCTTACGTGGGCAGAAGACATGAGAAGATGAGAAGGAGCCAGACTGGTGATGATTCCAAGGAGGAGGGACCCCCTTGCTGCAGGTTGAGGGATGCAGAGGAGGTGCAGACACCTGTCCCCTTTCTGCTCTCCAGGTGCCTGAGACATCAGGGTGATTGAGGACAGGGGAGAAACCAAGGCCTGGAGGAGAAATGAGCTGTCCAAGGTTCCTCGGCTCCCACCCACACTGGATGTGGGCACCCTGTTGTGTTTACTACTAATTTCAACGGAGGAGTGGTTCTCTGCTCATGTCCTTTTGCAGCTTCTGGAATTTTCCTGAAGCCACAACTGTGCACACTTGAGAGGCTGGGTGTGGGTTCTAGAGCCAGAGCTGCATGGGTTCAAACCCTGGTTCTGCCACTTCCTAGCTGTGTGCCCTTGAGTCAGTCATGGGACTTCTCTGGGCTTAAGTTTCCCCACCTGAGAAATGGAGGATTGTTGAGAGGATTAAGTATGAAATCGCAGTGTGTGATATGCCGTGGGCCTTCTCTGTGCTTCTCTTGCTCTGTTCATGTCATTTTCATAGAAAATAAAATGAAACAGGAGAGGGAGCACGTGTGAGGGGAGGGCATGGGAGATGTTTTGTAGGTGGAATTTTGAGAAGAGATTTCAATTGGTTCTTTGGAGCCTCTGAAGTGGGGGATCCCTCCAAGGACAGTTCTGTGGCCAGCATCCCTGGCATCCCCAGGGAGTTAGAAATGCAGAACCTCTAGGCCCCATGCAGAAAGGTGAACAAGAATCTGCATCTTAACACCCAGGGTGGGGGTGCACCTTAATTATAGCTAAGAAGCCCTGCTCTACTACTGGAACTGTTACCCATGCACTTTGGCCTTGGCTGGACTGGCCCCTGTGCCATCTCTCCCCTGAGCCAGCATATCCAGCTCCTCTCTGGTTTATTCTCAGGTGTATTTTTCTGCTTCACTTGGTGTTGCCTCATGCATGCTCTAATTCATTACCCTTTGCAGACACCTCCCTCCCCAAGCAATATGAATTGGACAGTGGTGAGAGAAGGAGGGGCCTCAGCTGTGGGGACCATAGTGAGTGTGAGTAGAGCCCATTTCCTCCTCTCCTGGTGACGAGAGAGTGGGCGGGAGATGTGTCCCCTGAATGGGTCCATGGATGAGGAGCCTCAGGCCTTCCTTGGTCTAGAGGGTTTTGGAGGGAGGTTCCCTAGAAGAAGTCATGCTCTCAAGGCTGAAAAATGGGTGCATGGCATGTCTGGGAAGGAAATGGGGGACCCCCCCCGGCCAGCCCAGCACTCTAACCCCTTAGAGGGAGCAGAAGAATTCCTCATGAAGGAACTTGGGCAGAGGGACAGAAGCCATGGGGCCACTGGAGTGGAGAGGAGTTTTATATGGGAGTTTGAGAGTAAAGATGTAACAAATGAACAGGATTGAATCATAATCCCTAGAATGAGTAACTAAAGGAGGCCAAACGGTTATAGCTCCCTAACAACATCTTAAGGAGCTGTTACCCAGTGGGAATGGGGGTTCTGCAGTTGGTGGCAGGTGCTGGAGGAAATAAACCATTTCATGTATAAACTAAGGGAATAAGGACTCTTCAACCACATGGCCTTGCTGACCAGTGGTGAGCATGAAATAATGGATGAGGACTGAGGACCCTGTAATTGGATCAGTAAATAGCTCTGCCCCCTCAGAGCAGTGTCCCCTCCTCTGGGCCCCTTCCACCTACTATTTCTCCTGTTCAACTCTTCCACCTGTCCACAGAGCCCTTTCTTTCAGCCTGAAGAAAGGCTTTATCTTCCTACCACTACCATTCCCTAGGACCCCCTGTATTAGTCAGGATTTTTCAGAGAAACAGAACACACACACCACACACACCCCCAACACCACACATATACATTATAAGGAACTGGCTCACACAATTATGGAGGCTGACATCCCCAAATCTGCAGTTGGCAAGAGGAGACACAGGAGAGCTGATGGTGTGGCTCCAGTCCTAAGGCCAGCAGGCTTGAGACCCAGGAAGAGCCAATGTTTCAGTTCAAGTCTGAAGTTGAGGATAAAAACCCTCCAATGACCCAGTTTGAAGGCAGTCAGGTAGGAGGAATTCCCTCTTACTCAGGGGAGGGTCAGCCTTTTTGTTCTACTTAGACCTTCAACTAATTAGATGAGGCCCACCCACATTGGGGAGGGCAATCTACTTTACTCAGTCTACTGATTTAAATGTTAATCTAATCCAAAAACATCCTAATGCACACATTTAGAAAAGTGTTGACCAAATGTCCGAGTACCCTGTGGCCCAGTCAAGTTGACACAAAAAATTAACAATTACATCCCCAACACAACCAAGCAAAACCAAAACCAAAACTAAAAACCTTTCCCTAATCATGGCTTCCTGCTGGCCACTTTCCCTCTCTCCCCTTGGTCCCCATCAAACTTCTGGAAATGTTGTTTTCCCTTGCTCATCCACTTCCTCACTCCCCTGCCCCCACCCTGGACTTCTCAGCCCACTCCATTCAGGCTTCTGCCTCCAGCACTGTCCTTGAGAGAGTGGTTCATGGCTCATTGCCAAAGACAATGGACATTGGCAGCCTCATCTTATTTGACCTCTTTGAGGCCCTTGGTCAAACTGACCATGCCCTGCCTTGGATCCCTCCTTTGGCCCTTGAGGTACTGCTCCCAATCCCAGTGTTCTAAGTGTGCTGATTACTCCTCTCTGGCAGTCACCATCAGCTCTTTTGCTGGCTCCTCTTCTTGTGTTCAAACTTTAAGCATTGGTGTTACCAGAGGTGTTTTAGGTTCTCTTCCATCCTTGGCCTTTTTCCTGGGGTGGGTCACACTCCTTCTGCTTATACACCAAAGGCTTTCAAACCTGTCCCCATCCTTGACTTCTTCTCATGTTCCCAGTCTGTGTCTCCCACTGTCCACTGGATATTTCTATCTGGATGCTTCAAGACACCTTGACACAAAACCTGCCCCAAATCTAAGTCCTCTTCTTCCCCTATCCTCTCCCTTCACATGACTAATGGCACCACCACCAGCTCCATCACTCAGAAAATCCAGTCATCACCACCCTGTCCATCTCCCTCTCCTCAGGGTCAATGGTGCATCAACCCTGCCAACTGGACCTCTAAATCCCCATCATACACATTCCTTCTCACCATCCTCACCAACACTGCAAGACATCCACTGCTACTTCTTGCCTCCTTTCTCACCTCCCTCCCACACATTTCCACACATCCACTGGAATGATCTTCCTAAAATATAATCCCCATCCCACACCATTGGTTCTGCACTGTCCACTGGACAAAATCTAGACTTTTCCTTGGCATTGACTACAAAGCTCTTCCAGATCCACTTTTCCATCTCCATTTCCCCCTTTCTTCCTACTAAACTATGGAAACTATTACACAGAATTTCCCACCATTCTATGAAAGTGTTGTGCCCTTTCACATATCTACATACCCTTAGCTCATGCCATTCCCCCATCCTGGTATGCCCTTTTAACTTTTCTCTGCCTTGATGTAAATGCCTAGAAATAATAAAGATTGGAGCAGAAAAAAAGAAAAATAGAAGAATGATAGAGAAAATTAATGAAATCAAGAGTTGGTTCTTTGAAGTGATTAAAAATGACCAAACTTAAGCTAGGCTGACCAAAAGAAAAAAGAGAAGACTCAAATTACTAAAATCAGGAATAATATAGGTGATTTAACTACCAGCCTTCAAAAATAAAAATGATTAGAAGGGAAGAGCATGAACAGTTGTATGCCAACAAATTACATTAACTAGACAAAATGGACACATTCCTAAAATGACATGAACTGCTGAGACTGACTGAAGAAGAAATAGAAAACTGAAAAGACCTGTACAAGTGAAGAGCTTGAGTCAGTAATAATAATAAAAAAGCTTCCAAAACAACAAAAATCCAAAGTCAGATGGCTTCACTGTTGAGTTCTATCATATGTTTAAAGAATAAATCATGCAAATTGTTTATAGACTCTACCAGAAAATAGAGAAGGGAGCCCTTCTCAAGTCATTCTATGAGGTCAGTATTACCCTGATACCAAAACCAGACAAAGACTTCATAAGAAAACTACAAACAAACGACACTTGTGATTGATACAAAAATCCTCAACAAAATATTAGCAAACTGAATCCAGAAACTTATAAAAAGGATTACAAACCATGATACAGTGGGATTTGTCTAAGAATCAACACATTAAAAGGTTGATTCAACATATGAAAATCAATCAATGTAATATACCATATTAATAAAGGAGAAGGCCCACATGATTATTTCAATAGACACAGAAAAAGTATTTGATAAAATTCAACACCTTTTCATGAGAAACACTTTCAACAGACTAGGAATAGAAGGGAACTTCCTCAACCTGATAAATGGCATCTATGGAAACCCTATATCTAACACCATGAGGAAAGACTAAAATCTTATCCCTTAAGATCAGGAAAAAGACAAGGATACCTGCTCTTGCGGCTTCTATTCAACATTGTAGTGGAGGTTCTGGCTAGGGCAGCTAGGGAAGAAAATGCATTCAGATTAGAATTAAAGAAGTAAAACAATCTCTATTTGCAGATGACATGATCTTGTATATAGGAACAACCCCGCTCAATCCATGAAGAAACTATTAGAACTAATGAGTAAATTAAGCAAGGTTGCATAATACAAGATCAATATGTAAAACTTGGTTGTATATCTATATACTTGCAATGAACATTCTAAAAATGAAATTAAAAAACAATTACACTTACCATTAGCATCAAAAAGAATAAAATACTTAGGAAGACTTGTACACAAAGACCACAGAACTAAAAAGGGCCTAAATAGATGGAAAGACACCTTATGTTCATGGATTTAATGATTTAATATTTTTAAGGTGGAAATTCTCCCCAAATTGATTTATGGATACAATGCAATCCCTCTCAAAATTTCAACTGTCTTTTTATTGTAAATATGGACAATCTTATAATTCATACAGAAATTCATGAGACCAGAAGAGCCAAAACAATATTGAAAAATAAGGACAAGATTGGTAGACTCACAATTCTCAATTTCAAAGCTTACTACAAAGTTACAGTAATCAAAATTGGCATAAGAATAGACATATAGATCAATGGAATAGAACTGATAGTTCAGAAAAATCCTCACATTAAAGGTCAACTGATTTTTGATGAGGGTGTCAAGGCCATTCAATAGACAAAATAATAGCCGTTTCCACAAATGGGACAATTGGATATCTGCATTAAAAAATAAATTTGCATCTCTACTGCACACCATACATAAAAAATTAACTCATAATGGATCAAAAATTTAATTTAAGAGCTAAAAGTATAAAATTATTATAATAAAACATAGGTTAGAAGATTTGTGATTTTGGATTAGGCAAAGTTCTCTTAGATATGACACTAAAAGGACAAGCAATCAAAGAAAAAACAAATTGGAGTTCATCAAAACTAAAAACACTGTATATCAAATAACATTATCAAGAAAGTGGAAAGACAACACACATTCTAGAAGAAAATATTTGCAAATCACATATCTGATAAGTATCTAATATCCAGAATATATAAATAATTTATACAAGTCAACAATATAAAAAGATAAATAATCCACTTAAAAATGGACAAAGGATTTGAATAGACATTCCTCCAAATACAACATAGAAATGATCAATAAGCACATTAAAAGATACTCAACATCACTAATCATTAGGAAATGCAAATCAAAACCACAATAAGTACCACTTCATACTCACTGGGATGGCTATAAAAAAAAAAGTGTTGACAAGGATGTGGAGAAATTGGAACTATCATACATTGCTGATGGAAAAGTAAAATGGTGTAGCAGTCGTGTAAGTTTGGCAGTTCCTAAAAACATTAAACGTATAGTTACTATGTGACCCAGCAATTCCACTCCTAGGTTTAGATCTAAGAGAACTGAAAACAAATGTTCAAGTGTATATGTACATATGTACAAAAACATGTATATGAATGTTTATAGCAGCATTATTCACAATAGCCAAAATACAGAAAAAATTCCAAATGTCCATCAACTGATGAATGTATAAATAAAATGTGGTAAAACCATAGAATGGAATATTATTCAGCCATACAAAGATATGAGGTACTAATAAAATGCTACATCATGGATGATTTTGAAAACATTAATGAAATGTTCATGAAAAAGAAATGAAAGAACCCAGACACAAAAGGCTGTGGATTGTATGATTCAATTTATGTGAAATTTCAAGAATAAGCAAACTCCTAGAGGCGTTAAGTAGATTCATTGTTGGCAGAACTTAAGAGGAGTATGGAATGGGAAGTGACTTCTAACAGGTAAAAGTTGTGGGTTTTTTGTCAGGGAGTGATGAAATATTTGGGAATCAGATAGTGATGCTGTTCATACAACTTGGTGAATATACTAAAACCCACTGAATTTTATCCTTTAATATGATGAATTTTATGCTATGTAGCTTATATCTCAAAAAAAATCTGGAATCCAATTTAGGCTCACACATTGCATTCACTTGCCATATTTCTTTAATATTTTTTAATTTAAAACCTCTCTCTCTCTCTCTCTCTTTCTACCCCAATTTTTTTTTTATAACTTTGACATTTTTTAGGAGTCTAGGCCAGTTAGCTTATAGAATGACCCACAGTCTAGATCCGGCTAGTTTCCTTATGATTAGTTTCAGTTTAAACATATTTTGAGGAAGATTCTTATTTTCTTAATACTTGTTATTGGTATACAGAAATACAATGTATTTTTTATAGTGACTGTATAGCCAGTGACCTTGATGAATTCTTTTATTAATTTTAATGTTTTACCTGTTTTGTTAAATTTTTATGCACATAATCATGTTATCTGTAAATAATGACAGTTTTACTCCTACCTTTCCAAGCTTTACATTTTAATTGCTTTTCTTGCTTTATTGCAACAGCTATCTATCTCCCCAGTCTCCTAATACTAACCACAGGCAACCACTGAGTTGTTTTCCATCTCTGCAATTTCATCATTTCAAGAATATTATATAAATAGAATCAAATAGCATGTAACATTTTGAGATTTTTGTTTTTCTTACTCAGCATACTCCCATTAAGGTCCACCCAAGCTGTTGCATGCCAATATCCATATGATTTTTAGAAGCATATTGCACAGATCTATTTTTTTTTTTTTTGGTGTGTACAAACTTTATTATACAATAGCTGCTATATTTTTTTTAATGTTTTTTGTTTGTTTGTTTGTTTTTAATTTATTTATTTATGGCTGTGTTGGGTCTTCGTTTCTGTGCGAGGGCTTTCTCTAGTTGCGGCAAGTGGGGGCCACTCTTCATCGCGGTGTGCGGGCCTCTCATTATCGCGGCCTCTCTTGTTGCGGAGCACAGGCTCCAGACGCTCAGGCTCAGTAATTGTGGCTCACGGGCCTAGTTGCTCTGCGGCATGTGGGATCCTCCCAGACCAGGGCTCGAACCCGTGTCCCCTGCATTGGCAGGTAGATTCTCAACCACTGCGCCACCAGGGAAGCCCGCACAAATCTATTTGAGGAGAATTGATAACTTTCAATATTGAGTATGCCAACTCATGAACATAGTATGCCTCATGAATTTATCTTTAAATTTTTCTCTCAATGTTAATTATCATATGATTTTTCTTATTCTTTTTCCTATTAATGTGGTAAATAACTCTGGTTTTATTCCCTCTTTTCCTATGCTTTGGAAGATTTTGTAAAAGATTAATATTTTTTCTTCCTTAAATGTTTGGAAGAATTCACTGGCAAAATTTTCTGCATCTGATTTGTGATAAGATTTTTAATTGGAATATCTTTGTAAAAGTTTCTGCTGGTAATGAGTTTCTCGGTGCTTTTTGTCTTTAAGCCTCTTTTTTTCTCCTTCATTCTTTGAAGCATATGTCACTGGATATAGAATTCTAGTTTGGCAGCTATTGTAAGTTGTCATTCCTTTGTTTTCTGGTTTCCATTGCTTCTATTTCAGTCAGTTATTAGCATTAGTATTGCTCCTTTGAAGGCAATTTTTAAATTGCTTTCATATATTTTCTTTTTGCCTTTATTTTTCGTCAGTTTATTGTGTCTAGATATGGTGTTGCTTGTTTTCATTCTTTTTGGGAATTTTAGTGCTGCTTTAATCTGTGGCTTGATATCTTTTATCAGTTTTTTCAAATTCTCTGCTTTTATCTTTTCAAATAGTACTTCTGCTCCACTCTCTTTTCTCCTTTCCTTCTGGGATTCTAAATTACAAATATACTAGATATTTTCACATATCCCAGATGCCTCTCACATTCCTTTCTCTGTTTTCCAATTCTCTGTCTTCCTGTGCCTCAGTATGGATATTTTCCTCTAATCTATCTTCCAGTTCACTAATTCTTTCTTCAATTGAATTCAAACTCCTGTTACACCCATCTATCAAGGTCATAATTTTAGTTATTTAAAAAAATTCTATTTTGAACTCTTTTTATACTTTATCATTATCTGCTAAAATTCTGTTGTATTTTAATTCTTGAACCAATTAATCATAGCTATAAAGAGGTTTGTTTCTGATAACTTCCAATCCTGGATGATCCAGTGGCCCATTTCTACTTTTCATTGATTATCTTGTGTCTTAATGATATCTTTTGTTATGCTTGGGTCCTTTTGATTGAATGCTGGTCATTGTAGGTAAAAAATTTAAGAGGTAATTTGAGGCTCTGGGTTATTGTATCTGAATTTTGAGGATTACTTTTTCTGCAGGCAGCTAGACTAGAGGCACTAGTGATCTCAGGTCATCTTAATCTAATCAGGGATTGGCATAATTTTTGAAGCTAGGCTTCAGTTCCTCTGAGGAGTAGTCTCTTTTTAGTATCCCATGGTCAAAATGGCCTCAAATTCTGGGCTTTCTCTGGAATTCTCTCTTTTCCCCATAGTTTCTCACTGACTTGTTGGCTGTCCAGTGATGTCAAGATCTCCTATTGTTATCAGAGAAGAGTTGGTCTGATCCACCTGGTCTACCATTACTGGACACACAACCTATCTCACAGCAGTTTGTTTCTTCATATGTTTGTGACTTTTTTTTGTTTGTTTGTTTAAATACTCTCTTTTTATTTATTTATTTATTGGTTGCCTTGGGTCTTCATTGCTGCGCACGGGCTTTCTCTAGTTGCGGAGAGTGGGGGCTGCTCTTCGTTGTGGTGCGTGGGCTTCTCTTGCTGCAGAGCATGGGCTCTAGGTGCACGGGCTCAGTAGTTGTGGCACAGAGGCTCGGTAGTTGTGGTGCGTGGGCTTCGTTGCTCCGCGGCATGTGGGATCTTCCCAGACCAGGGCTGGAACCCGTGTCCCCTGCATTGGCAGGCGGATTCTTAACCACTGCGCCACCAGGGAAGTCCCTGTTTGTGACTTTTGATTATGAAGTCTTGGTCTTTGAAAATTCTTTCAGGCCTGGACTTAAATCTTCCCCAGAGAACTTACATTTACTTTTGCTAGGTGCCAGGAGGCACTACCAACTTCAAATCACTCTCAACTAAAATTTCCATTTTGGAGTGCTTCAGTTTTCACAGAGAATGTGAATTCTCATTACCTACCCAGCTGAATATGTACAGTCAAGGATTTCTCAGGGAGAATGTTGTACTACCTTCCTTCTGTGTTCACCCACTGAAGGTGGTGACCTTCAAGAGTCCTGGCTTTACACAAGGGACTCTGACTAGAATTCTTTCCCCAACCAACCCACTACTCCTACTTTTGTCTCTTGTGTCCAGCATAGTTCAGTGCAACTGTGGCTCTAGACTACCAGGAATCAGTGGATGCCTTCAGCACAAAAGTCAGTTCACTTCTATGAAATTTTGATTTCATTGTGATTCCTGCCCTCTGATTGTTTTCCTTACTTTATTGCTAGCTCTGCCAAACTTTCAATATGTGTAAGCTAAGTAATATTTGTCATTTTAATATGTAATGATCTGGGAGGAATTCTTGAGCAGATGTAGTCTGCAATTATGCTGTATGAATTTCATGATGTTAACTCATCATTTAAAATTAATAAAATAAAGTTAAGAACAAACATGGTCATAGTGGTTTCCTTTGCTTTTCTCTACTTTATCCAGTAATTAGCATATTGTGGGGGTGGGCACTCAGAGCACAGGATTTGGAGTCAATAAACCTGAGTTTGCCTCCCAACTCCACTGGAAACAGTGGAATAATTTCATGCAAACTACTTGCAGTTTTAGCATCTATAAAACAGAGAATATAAACCCCTCAACATTAAGGGAAATTTAAGGGATAAGTCAGATTACTAAATTGTGAACTCCTTCAGTCAATAAATACTAATTGAACACCTACTATTTCTAAGGCACTTTTCTTAGTGCTAGGGATACAATAGAAATGTGTGTGTGTACACATGTGTGGTAACATAATAAAATGAGAAAAAGCAAATTAACTGATATTTTAGATGGTAATAAGTGTTACATCAAAATATAATGCAGATGAAGTAAAGGGGATAGGAGTATGTGTGTGTGTAGATGTGCTCGTTGTCTCTGCATCCCAAACACCAGAACATGACCTGGCACGGGGTAGAATCTCAATGAATGCTTGATAGATGAATTACTAGCTCACAAGATACCTATTACTTGTATGGCAAATAACAGTAGCTTTTGTTTATAGAATGGATATAATTGCTACTGGACTTCCCTCTTTATGCCCAGTCGATGGCAGGTTTAGGGGTCCATTGAGGCTCACAAAGCTGTGCTTGGCTCAGAAGTTATCCTGTTGAAAATTGGGGTAGAAATCCAACTCCCTTCCTCCTGTCCACCGCCCTGCAGGACTGTTGAAGAGCCCCCTGTAGCTTTCCTCCCTCGGGGGCTGACACCTTCCTGTCTGCGTTCTCTCTTCCCTTTTAGGCGACGCGGGAAGGCTTAGGTCCAGGTTGATGGCCCTGAGGTGGCATTGCGTGTCCTGGTGCTGGCTCAGGTGTGGGCCCAGGTGGGTGGGAGGTGGAGGGAGCGTGGCGACTCAGCCTGGCCGAGAGCACGGAGTGAGGGCGCCCGGCCGGCAGGGGGCACTGTGACGTCGCGGTGGGTCCAGCCTGGCGGAGCCTCCTCACTGCCTGCTTTTGCTGGAGATCACGAAGCTGGTGAGCGGCAGATCCTGGATTTAAACTCGCAACTCTTTGATACCAATGATCGTGGTTTTCCTACTGTCCATTGCTCGGTTTCCTCAAAGGTAGGCTGCGGCTTGTCACTCAGAAGGCTCCGGGTTCCGGCACAGGCCTTCCTTATGAGAGACGCAGGAAAGCTGACAAAAGAAGCTCCGCCGGTTTTGCCAGACCTTCTATGCTCCTTCCCCTGGATCTCACCTTTGAACTGGGAACTTTCAAGAGATGTGTTTCTGAGCAAGCCCCTGACCTTTAGGGCCTCTGATTTCTTATGTGTCCCCAATTTTCATGCTGGGCAGAGACTCACGTACTTGAAGGCTCCAGGTTGAAGCTGGAACCACGGAGGGATTTAAGGGCAGCAGCTCCAAACATCTGGCCCACAGGGTCTGAAGATGACCCGCTGTGGCCCTCCCTAAGCCAAGAGCCTGGACTTAAATCTGAAATCTCTGTTGTGGATCTCATAGATGAATTGGTCCCAAGCCAGGGAGACTTGTGACACTCTGATGCTCCCATGAGCAGACTGGGGAGCAGAATCACGCTCTGCTAGGGGACGGTCACAGACTCTGCCTAAGGTTCCACTACTGAGTGCCCTGAGCCCAGCCAGGGGAATGCCCTTGTTTTTCTGCAATTGTTGGCCTGGCTCTTTCTCTTTCTTCCCCTGCCTCCCTCTCCCTTTCAGTTGCGGAAGCTGCCTGCCACCCCCCAAGTCACTGGGTCTGAATGTCAGAGGCCAGAGGAGGTTCTGGTCTCAGCCTAGCCACTCCCTGGAGGCAAATCACCTGACTTGCAATGAAGGTTTTCATCTTTTCACACCCCTGTCTGTTACACAGGCTGCTGTGGCCATCAGATGGATTCTTGGGCAAGGGAGGAAGATTTGAAGGCTTCTCCTGATGGCTTATTGTAGGCTATACCTCATCTCTCTCCTGGTGCAAACTGCAAAAGCCACTGTCCCTCAGATGCCAAGTGTGTGGTGGGGAGGCAGTGCAGGGGGATGGGAATGTTTGGGGATGAGGAGAATTCTGTCCATCAAGGAAGATCCTAGGATAAAAAAAGATGGGACAGGATTCCACTCGGAAAATGCCACCTTTCAGGAGAAGAATGGCAAAAGCAGACATCCTTGTCTTATTTCTTTTTTTTTTTTTTTTTTTAATATTTCTTTATTTATTTTTCGCTGTGTTGGGTCTTCTGTGCGAGTTGGGCTTCTGTGCGAGGGCTTTCCCCAGTTGCGGCGAGCGGGGGCCACTCTTCATCGCGATGCGCGGGCCTCTCTTGTTGTGGAGCACAGGCTCCAGACGCGCAGGCTCCGTAGTTGTGGCTCACGGGCCTAGCTGCTCCGCGGCATGTGGGGTCTTCCCAGACCAGGGCTCGAACCCGTGTCCCCCTCATTGGCAGGCAGATTCTCAACCACTGCGCCACCAGGGAAGCCCCCTTGTCTTATTTCTGATTTTAGGGAGAAGGCATTCAGTCTTTTACCATTAAGTATGATGCTAGCTGTGTGTTTCAACAGATGTCCTTTATCAGGTTGAGGGAGTTCCCTTCTATCCCTAGATTATTGAGTGTTTTCATCATGAAAGGGTGTTATATTTTGTAAAATGCTTATTCTGAATTTATTGAGATGATTATATGTTTTTTCCCTTTTATTCTATTAATATTTAATTCCAATTCTATCAATATCTAATAACATTCTATTCATATTATCTTATTAACATGTGGTATGCTAAATAATGACACCTCAAAGGTGTTCGAGTCATAGTTTCCAGAACATGTCAATATGTTATTTTACATGGTAAAAGGGAATTTGCAAATGTGATTAGGTTAAGGATTTTGAGATGGGGAGATTTTCCTGGATTAGCTGGGTGAAACTAATGTAATCTCAAGGGTCCTTATAGAAGTAGGGTAGGAGGATCAGAGTCAGAGAAGGTGTTGTGATGATGAACAGAGAGAGAGATATTTAAAGATGTTTAATCAAATGTGTTGTTTTTAAGCCACTAAATTTGTGGTAATTTGTTACAGCAGCAATAGGAACTGATACAATTACACTGACTAATTTTTGTATGTTGAACCAACCTTGCATTCCTGTGATAAATCTCACCTGGTCATGGTGTACAATCTTTTAATATACTGCTGGAATCTGCTAGTATTTTGTTGAGGACATTTGTACCTGTATTCATAGGGAATATTGATCTGTAGTTTTTCTTGTGATGTCTTAATCTGTTTTGGTGTCAAGGTAATACTGGCCTCATAGAATGAGTTAAGAAAAATTTCCTTTTCTATTTTTTGGAAGAGGTTGTGAAGTATTAGTGTTAATTCTTCTTAAACATCTGGTCCTAGTCTTTTCTTTGTTGGAAGTTTTTTGATTACTGGCACAATCTCCTGTAGATCTGTTTAGATTTTCTACTTCTTCTTGAATTAGTATTGGTAGTTTGTGTCTTTCTAAAATTTTGTCCATTTCATCTAGGTTATCTAATTTTTTGGCATTCAATTATTCATAATATTCCCTTCTAATTCTTTGTATTTCTGTAAGGTTGGTAATAAAGTCACTTCTCTCCTTGTTTTAGTTATTTGAATCTTCTGTTTATTTGTTTGTTTTTTGGTCATTCTAGCTAAAAAATATCAATTTTGTTAATCTTTTCAAAGAATTTTTAAGTCTGTTGATTTGCTCTTGTTTTCATGTTCTTTGCTTTGTTTATTTTTACTTTCATTTTATTGTTACCTTCTATATGATTGCTTTCAGTTCAGTTTGCTCTTCCTTTCTATTTTCTTTCCTTTTTTTTTTTTTAGCCATGCCATGTGGCTTGCGGGATGTGGAGTCTTAGTTCTGCAGCCAGGAATTGAACCCAGGCTTAGGGTATTGATTTGAGAGCTTTTTTCTTTTTTAACATAGACATTTGTAGCTATAAATTTCTCTCTGGGCACTACTTTAACTGCATCCCATAAGTTTTGGAATATTGTTTTCATTTTCATTCATCTCAAAGTATGCTCCAGTTTCCCTTTTGATTTCTTCTTTAACTCATTGGTTATTTTTTTAAATTTTATTTATTTGACTGCATCGGGTCTTAGTTGCAGCATGCAGGATGTTTTGTTGTGGCATGTGAGCTTCTCTCTAGCTGCGGTGTGCAGGCTCCAGAGCATGCGGGCTCAGTAGTTGTGGCACGTGGACTCTCCAGTTGTGGCACATGGGCTCTAGAGTGAGCGGGCTTAGTTGCCCCATGGCATGTGGGATCTTAGTTCTCTGACCAGGGATCAAACCCGCATCCCCTGCATTGGAAGGTGGATTTGTAACCACTGGACCATGAGGGAAGTCCCCTCATTGGTTATTTAGGAGTGTATTTAATTTTCACATATTTGTTGATTCCCTAAATTTCTGTTATCGCTCTCTAATTTCATTTCATTGTGGTAGGAGAACATACTTTGTATGATTTGAATCTTTTTAAAATTTACTTAGACTTTTTTTTATTGGCCTATATATGGTCTTTCCAATGTACACATATGTTCCATATGTACTTGAGAACAATGTGTAACTGATTTTGGGTGGAATATTCTATAGAATTTGTTAGATTTAGTTGATCAATGGTGTTGTTTAACTCTTCTATTTCCTTGCTGGTTTTATATCTAGCTGGCCTATCCATTATTCAAAGTGGAGTATTGAAATCTGCAATTATTATTGTTGAATTTTCTAGTTTTACTTATATTCTGTCAGTTTTGTTTCATGTATGTTGGGACTCTTGTTAGGTGTGGATATAACTGTTAGATATTCTTGATGGTCTATCCCTTTTATCATTATAAAGTTTATTCTTTGACTCTAGTAACAGTTTTTGCCTTAAAGTCAATTTTCTCTGATATTAGTATAGCCACTCCAGCTCTTTTATGGTTACTTTTTGCATGGCTTATCTTTTGCTGTCCTTTTACTTTCAACCTATTTGTGTCTTCGAATCCAAAATAAATCTCTCGTAAGATTTATATGCTGTAAATCCAACATATAGCTGGATCATCTTTTTAAAAAAAAATTTAGTCTGACAATCTTTGTCTTTTAATTGGAGAGTTTAATCCATTTATATTTAATGTAATTACTGATAGGGTAGGATTTATATCTTCCATTTGCTGTTTGTTTCCTATATGTCTTATGTATTTTTATTCCTCAATTCCTCCATTGCTGCCTTCTTTTGTGTTTAAAAGATATTGTCTTCTAGGATTTTTATGGCATCATGTCTTATGTTTAAGTCTTCAAGTCATTTATTTACTTTTGTGTATGGTGAGATCACAGGCAAAACATTCTCTGACATAAAGCATACCAATGTTTTCTTAGGTCAGTCTCCCAAGGCAATAGAAATAAAAACAAAAATAAACAAATGGGACCTAATCAAATTTACAAGCTTTGGCACAGCAAAAGAAACCATAAACAAAATAAAAAGACAAGCTACAGAATGGGAGAAAATATCTGCAAACAATGCGACTGACAGCGGATTAATTTCCAAAATATACAAACACCTCATACAACTCAACAACAAAAAAATAAACAACCTAGTTGAAAAGTGGGCAGAAGACCTAAACAGACATTTCTCCAAAGAAGAAATACAAATGGCCAATAGGCACATGAAAAGATGCTCAACATCACTAATTATTAGAGAAATGCAAATCAAAACTACAATGGTCAGAATGGCCATAATTAAAAACTCTACAAATAACAAATTCTGGAGAGGGTGAGGAGAAGGGAACCCTCCTATACTGTTGGTGGCAATGTAAGTTGTACAGCAACTATGGAAAACAGTATGGAATTTCCTCAGAAAACTAAAAATAGAATTACCATATGATCCAGCAATCCCACTCCTGGGCATATATCTAGACAAAGCTCTAATACATGTACCCCTATGTTCATAGCAGCACTATTCACAATAGCCAAGAAATGGAAACAACCTAAATTGCCCATTGACAGATGAATGGATAAGGAAGATGTGGTACATATATACAATGGAATACTACTCAGCCATAAAAAAGAATGAAATAATGCCATTTGCAGCAACACAGATGGACCTAGAGATTATCATACTAAGTGAAGTAAGTCAGACAGAGAAAGACAAATATCATATGATATCACTTATATGTGGAATCTAAAACATGCCACAGATGAACATATCTATGAAGCAGAAACAGACTCACAGACACAGAGAACAGACTTGTGGTTGCCAAGGGGAAGGAGGATGAGGGAAGGATGGACTGGGAGTTTGGGGTTAGTAGATGTGATCTATTACATATAGAATGGATAAACAATAAGGTCCTACTGTATAGCACAGAGAACTATATTCCATATCCTAAGATAAACCATAGTGAAAAAGAATATATATATATAAAAGAATGTATGTATATGTATAGCTGAATCACTTTGCTGTAGAGCAGAAATTAACACAACATTGTAAATCAACTATACTTCAACAAAAAATATGTTTCATACTTGGAAAAAAAAGATATTGTCTAGCGTACCATTTTAATTCCCTTGTTTCTTTTATTATATATATTTTGAGTTATTTTCTTAGTAGTTGCCGTGGGAGTTACCATTAACATCATAATTTATAACAACCTAGTTTGGAAAAATACCAACTTAATTTTAATAGTATGCAAAAACTTTGCTTCTACATAGCTCACTTTCCTCTTCCTTTCTTTATTCTCTTGTCACAAATTACACCTCTATACATTATGCACGCATCAACACAGACTTAAAATTATTGTTTTATGCAGTTGCCTTTTAAATTATATAGGAGAAGAAAGGAGTTACACACAAACAAAAAAAATCGAATTCTACTGTTGTCTTAGTCAATGTAAGCTGCTATAACAAAATATCATAGACTGAGTGGCTTAAAAAACATTTATTTCTCACAGTTCTGGAGGCTGGGAAGTCCAAGATCAAGGTGCTGGGATGGTTGAGTTTTGGTGGGGGCCCTCTCTCTGGCTTGCAGATGGGCACCTTCTAGTTGTATCCTCAACATGGTGAAGAGATCTCCTGTCTCTTCTTTTTTGTATAAGGGCATTAATCCCATCATGAGGGCCCCACCCTCATGACCTAAACTAATGCTAATTATCTCCAAATATGATCCCATTCCACTGGGGATTAGGGCTTAACATATGAATCCTGGAGGGATACAAATTTCCATTTCATAACAACTGCCTTTTATATTTACCTATGTAGTTACCTTTACCAGTCCTCTTACTTCTTCATGTGGATTCATTTCTTTGCCATGTGCCTCTTATGCCTTCCTGTTCATTCCTCTTCACTAATTCATCTTCTTTCCCCACAGCTTCAGGCATCCTGTGGGCCTATAAGAGTTTTACTTCCTATCTGTGCAACCACTGACCTCTGCTGGTTTCCAAGGCTGCCTTCTCTCCCTGCCTCATCCCAAGTGCCATGTGAGGACATCTATTTCCCAAGCTGTAGGAATATAACCCACTTGAGGGAAAATTGACTTTAAAAATATAGTATTTTCCATCTTGTCTTTAGAAGGCTGGGGCAGTAACCTCTACATTGTCTATACTCCTCTAGCCAATTGCACATAGTAACCATTAAATAAAGCATTTGTCCCCTTTAGTAGATATTGGGCTCTGGCAGGGATGCTGTAAAACACAGGGTAGATTTAGTAATGGGTTTCTGGTAGGAGCAGACCACCAGGGCTGGCCATTAACACCACATTATTCAGGGTCATTGTTAAAGAACTAATCAATTGTAGATTAGAGTTTGAGCCATGTATAACTTATTCGTGGCATGGTCTCATCATTAATCATGTCCCTGAGTGCTGAGAAAAGACTAAAATGAGCTAAAAGTTGAAGGTTTAAGGTTTCTTGAAACAAAGCTCATTTAATGATATTCATGAGTAGATGACGTATTGTGGTAACCAGTCCTTGGTATTAGTCCAATTCTATCGGTGATCCCAGGGGCTAGATAGCTGCCCAGATGCTGAGTTTTCTGGAAAACAGTGATTAGTATTCAGTATGTGTCTGGGGAGAAGCCATATACAGCATATCTTGTATATTCAAAGCTCTAAATGGAGACCAAATGAGAAGGAGTGGTTTAAGATTTCCACATAAAATTCAAAAGTTGTATTAGGCTGGAGAGAAGGGCCAGATTTCCTTGCAGTTGGGGACTTAATTCCTCAGAGCCCCACAGGACCAGAAACTTCGGAGCGGCAAGACACAAAGCAAGCTTGGAGTTGCATACTGCTAAGGCACTTTTTAATGCTACTGGTCCAGCTACTATTATTATCTTGAACAATAACACCGACCACCATCTCTTTGGATCTACTGTGCACCAGGCTCTGTCTTAGGCTTCTGTACCAGGCTTTTGTACACATCAACATATATAGTTTAATTTTCAGAGCAATCTTTCATGGTAGGTTGTATTATCCCCATTTTAAGATGAAAAGACCATGCACCTCACATACCTGTGGCACACAAAAACTCCATGGTTGGGGTGATCATGAAGCATCTTATTGCTGCCTCTTCACTGTTCCTGTAAATCCACTCTGTGGGGCTCATTCTTCCCCTGGCCCTGGATGAAAATTTTGGCCCATGAATTTTCTAGTCTCTCCTAGGTAATAAAAACAGTTTTCCAGTCACTTTCTCAAGTCAATTTAAGTTGCAAAATATGGTCTCAATTCAGTAATAAAAATATCTAGTTCCATTTAATAATCCAAGCTCTGAACTTATTTAAAGTTGAAACGACTCCTCCTTCTCTGGCTTGGGCTGCAAACCTGCTTGGGGGAGGGGGTCCATGGTAAGTCTCTTTGAGCTTTCCCCACCTGAGCATTCTTCTTCCTCTGTGGACATGGGGAGGATGGAGAGAAAAGGGAAGCAGGAAAGTTCCTACTGATGCAACTATGGGGTAGAAGCATTCTTTGAGCCTTGCAGTCACTTAAGGCTGACCTTTCTCCTAGAGCACATTCACGGGTTGTTTGGAGATACACACCCATCACCCCATCATCTGCTGGGATTTCTCACCTGTCCGGCTGTGGGGGAGACATACTTTTCTCCTCTTGTGGCTGACATTCCTTCTTCAGCTCCTGGGATGTTGACAGTTCACAGTTGGACCCTTGTTGTGGTCGCCTCACAACACAGTCTTCTTGGACAGGATCCATGGCCCCTACCCTCGCCCTCTTTCATATAGAGCCCACACATTCTGACACTCTCTGGAAATGCAGGCTGATCTTGGTGCAGCTGCCTCTCATTTGCTCTGCCATCAAAGCAGCTGGCAGCCTGCTATGAACTGAATTGTGTTCCCCTGCCCCATTCATATGTTGAAGTCCTAAGCCCCAGTATGACTATATTTGGAAATAGGGCCTACAGGGAGGTAATTAAGGTTAAATGCAGTCATAAGGTGGGACCCTGATCTAAGAGGATTAGTGTCCTTATAAGACAAGATACAGAGCACTTGTTATACCCCTCCCTCCCTCCATCTCTCTCTTTCCCGCTCTCTTTCTCTCACAGCACACCCAACAGCTCTCTCCAAAGAAATCCTTTAGTCATTAGTGCTTTTAGCTAGATTAAGTAGGTGAGGGGTTTAAGAGACATGTAACTGGTTTTTCCTCTTGGTTTGACAATTTTGGTCAGGCATCTGGTCTTTCTAGTAACCCAAACTTCCATTAAAATAAATAGCTGTAAGAAGCTAGACCTGTGTCTTGAATCCAGGTCTCTTTAAGATGTGATCTTTCCACGACTATACTGCACTGACCCTCTGAAATGGGAGGATTTCAGACCATAAGCTCATGAGGCAGGACTATGCTTGTCATATTTCCCACGTATCCTTTGACTCCTGATGCCCTTAGCACAGAGCCTACACTATTGTGCAGGTGACATCAGCTAGCACAGTGCCTGGCACACAACAAGGGCTCAATGAATATTTGTTAAAATTATTGAGTGGAACTGGGCAGCCAGCTTTCCAGCGCCAGAATGAGGGATTGGGAATCACATAAAGATGCTGGAGCATTCCGGAGGGTCCAAGGAGGTGTTTGTGAAGGGAGCCTCCACGGGACACAGCTGGGAAATGTTACCACCTGAACATTGCCAATGGGGCTGGGCCAGGCCCATAGCCACTTGGGTCCAGCTCACACCTCTCCCTGCTTTCTTCCAGACATACGTGAGCCATCTCCTCTCCCTTCAGAGGCTGTAGTCCCACCTACCCCCAAAGGAGACAATCGCAGGGGACAGAAGCACACTGCTGTGAGCAGGGGGAGAGGGACCCTGCGCCGGGCCTAGACGTCAGATAGGGCCTTGGCCACGGTTGGTAGATCAGCCTTGGCCCTTGGCCGAGGCAGGGGAAAAAAAAAAAGAGAAGCATAGTTAAGATAGAGGCTGAGGGTCTTTGCTGCTTTCAGTTTCACCCCTAATGTGCTGTGTGACCTTGGCAAAAATCTGTACTCTCTAAACAAGCTGGGGAGTGGGAGTCTGCTGGCTTATGCTTTGCATGTGTATTTTGCAAGGAATAATGAGACAAGTTCCATGAACCATATTTTGTCCTTGAGGGACAAACAGTACAAGCTATTTATTTTAGGGGCATGGCTTAACCAGCTCCCCTCACTCAGCCCAGAAACACCCCTGGCTATCCTGGCATGGGCTCTCAGAAGCAGCGAAGTCTAATTAGGTGTCCTTTTCTGCCTGGAGCCCAGCTAGCCTGCTCCACACAGAAGGCAAAATGCTGTTGCTCAGGCATTCACGGTCCCATGTGTCTGACCACAGACACCTCTTGTCCTCGTTCATTTATCCAGAAGTCTTTATTGAGCCATTCATCTGTGCCAGGCCCAGTGCTGCGCCCCGGGGGTGCAGAACTAGGAACATACTGGTCTTTGCATCTCCAGGTTCAACTCCCGTCACGCCCATAATACTGCAGCCCGAGTTCCAGCAACTTTCCATCCATCTCCGTTCCCTGCACGGTCTGTCATTTCTGCCCAGAATGCCCTTTCCTCTCCTCTGCCTGCCAAATCCTGACTTCTCCTTCAATAACCTCTCTGTGAGGTTTTTCACATATTCTATTAAGCAGAGCAAATCAGTCTCCACTCTCGTTTTGTGAGAGGTAAAGACAAGAGCGCCTCCCTGGTTGGGGCATCCCTGCTGGTGAAGGTGGTTGCATCCACTCTGTCTGTAGAGTGATGGATGCCCTGGGTGTCCCTTTATTACTCAAAGCCAATAGGACTTCATTTTGAGGTGCTTTCACCCCAAAATCTATCTCTAGACCTAGACCCAGCAGCCAGAATTCCTTCAGGCCTCTGGGGGTGGTTTTGAATTCTGATAAGTGCTTCGTGGCTTACAGGAGGCTGGAGTCCAGGGTGGGAGACAAGAAGGTTCAAAACACCAGGAAGCTTGCATGATAATGAGATAGCATAAATATTTTGGTATTTGATTTATTAGTATTTTCTCTTTCAAAGGAGAGCCACCACGAGTCAGGTGCATTTCTCACACCAAGAAGGAAGTGCAGGCCATGGGTCAGCTGAGGGCGGGTGGGCTGAGCGTGGCAGGGCAGGAGGTGGCCGTTGACCACCTGCTTAGACACAAGCCCTTGACCCTTCTACTTCCCTTCCATGGAACTAGGCAAACAGGCCCTGATTGTCCACCTGTGGGTCCTGTCTTCATCCTCCCAAGAGTCAGGACCACTTTCCTCTTCATGTCCTGTTGTAAAATATAGTGTATTCCCAGGATACATGAGGTACAGCGAGGTCGACAGATTAGGAGACGATTGCCAATGACAAGATAGTTTGTGACTCACAAGGTCACAAGAGGAGGGAGCAGGCTACGCCACTCAGGGCTACATGGGAAGCACCGGGGCTGGTCAGGAGGCAGAGGGTGTGAGGTGCAGATAAGGGATAAGCTTTTTTTTTTTTTTTTTTCTTTATTGTGGTATCTGTAGGAAGGAACAGGCGAGGCAGGGTAAGCAGGCTTAGGATTGACTGGTTAAAATAATTTCAGCTGGGAGTGTCTAAGGGCTGTCCCTAGTTTTCTAGTACCTGGCCCTGGGTTTTAGGGCAGGTGGAGAGTGGCCCTGAGTGTGAGAGCCTGATAGAGGAGGTGGCTGGGGGTGTGGGCTCTGAATGGGTTGGTTTGCACGTGAGGAGCACACTCTCAGACTAGTCTAGGAATTGGTTAGCCCTGGGAGGGGCAGGCCCTCTGGGCTCAGCAAGACGCCAGATGTCAAAGCACCAGAAAACAGAAAAGACATGGATAACACACGTCTCACACTGAAGCACACGGCTCTCTGGCCTCCACGGGCACTGCACCTCAGCTCTGGTAGCCTGGACATCCTTCACGGACAGGCACAGTCCTCACGTCACTCCCCAGCTGTGCCTTGAATGGGGGGACCTGGTGCCACGCCCCAACCTTGCCCAGCGCCTGCCAGGCTGTGGCCTTTGAGAGACTGGAAAGCGGAAGGGGTGGTTGTGGTGCCTGGAGGGCCCTGAGGAGGAGCACACAGGGCAGGAGTGTGTGTGGGCAGAGGGATGGGGGGGGGCAGCATTCAAGGGCACAGGTGAGAAGTTGTGCCCCTGCCTGGAATTATTATGCCTCACAAAAAGATCAACTTATGTGGAGGTAAAAATATATCGCATGAGATTCTTAGGAGTCAGGATAATTGTAAGTATCGTACCTAGCATTACCTAGAAGCTTGTGCTGAGAGCAGCGGTGTGGCATCGCTGGGCACCACCCCACAGCCAGGGGCTGGGCAGAGGGCACGTCCAAATAGGCTGCAAGAGAACGGAAATCGGCAGCATCTGTGAGGGAACAAGGCTTGCTTTCTTTAACCATCTTCAACCCTGTCGCATCTCAGTTAAAGGTCTACAGGAAGCTGCCTCCACTGGAGTCTGCGAGGATGAGGTGTTACTGGGGGGGAAAACTGTAATCTCAGGAGCCACCCTTGGACTGGTGACCCTCATAGTCCAGGCTCAGACACATTTCCCACTGTGTCATTAAGAACAGGACAGAGAAAAGGAGGCACCATTGCTGACCCAGGAGCCTGCAGGGCCCGAGTGTTTCAGCCAGTGGAAGTGACCAGAGACCCGCCTGGTGTGACGGAGACACAGGCCCAGTACCTTCCTGAACCCTGAGCTCACAGTGCCACGGTGACAGATGCCAGCAGCCCGTCCCTGGAATGACTGTCCTCTCTCTCATGCACTGTCTCCTCTGCCAGTGGGTTCTCGCCCACCCAGTGTCCCCCTGGGCAGGGAGCTGAGCCCAGGGAGGCCCAGGCCCCACCCACAGCAGCTCGCGGCCTCATGGGGAGATGATGTGGCCGCTGGATGGAATGCTGGGATCCAAGCAGAGCGGCCAACGCAGAGCGGCCACACGGGGGACAAGGGCATGGGGCCACGCAAATGGGCAGACAGAGGAGAGGCAGTTCAGGCTAAGGGGACAGCCTGTGGAAAGGCTGGAGATTTCAGAGCGCTTAGAGTGGGGCTGGCAGATATTTTCTGCGAAGGGTCGCATGTTATGTATTTTAGGCTTTGCAGACCATCCAGTCCTCCTACTGGGCTCTGTCTGCAGTGCACAAGCAACCACAAGAGGTACACAAACAGGTGGGCGTGCCTTGTTCCAAGTAAACTTTATTTATAACAACAGGCGGTGGGAAGGAATTGGCTGGTGGACCGTAGTTTGCAGACTCCTGGCTTGGACAGTTGGGGGTCCACAGACAGGCCCGGGCAGGGTACAGGAGGGGGACAGAGGGACCAGGCTGCTATGAAGCTGAGCCAGGGATGGTCTTTGAGCAGGGAAGCAATAAAGAGAGCCCTTAGTAGACAGTGGTCTTCCAAAGGTCACTTTAGTATTGGTGTGGCGGCTAGAGGCTGCTGCCATGGACCTGAAGCAGAACAGTACCCCCGCGGGGGTGGGGAAGAGGGACAGACTGAAGAGAGTTTTAAAGACAGAAAGTGACAGGCCCTGGGGATGTTCTGTCTCTGGGTTGATTCTCAGGTTTCTGGTTTTTGTATGAATGGATGGATGGGGGGGCCAGGAACATGAAGATGGACCCCTGTCAATTATGGGAGACTCTGGAGAAGGACGGCATTGGCTTCCCACCGTGTGTCCCATGGGACCCTAATGGAGGACTGAACAACAGTGAAGTCACCCTGGCTGCTCTCAGCCCTTTAGAGATATGGCTCCATTCCCTCCCGGCATCTGCTGTCAGGTAACTGTTGTTCCTTTGGGGTTATCTCTCTTTTCTGTTTGGTTGCTTCTAAGATTTCCTCTTCATCCTTGGTTTCTGCAGTTTCACTACTATGTGTGAGGCGTGGATTTCTTTCTATTCTGTTCACTATTTGTGATGCCTTTTGATATAAGGACTCATGTCTTTCTTCAATTCTTGGACATTCTCAGCTATTATCTCTTCAAATATGGCTCCTCTGCTATTTCTTCTGTTCTTGTCTCTGGAGCCCCTATTAGACAAAAGTGGATACCTTTCAACGTATTTCACTCTTTCTTAACTTTCAAAAATTTCATTAAAAAAATTCCTTTGTTTCTCTATACTGCTTTTTGGCTAAAATTCTTCAATCCAACCTTCCAATGATGAATCCTCTGTTTGATCCTTTATCTCCAGAGTTTATCCAGTGTTTTGAGTTTTTCATTTTCATTTTTGACTTTGCTTGTCAGTTTGAGTTTTCTTGTTGTTTTTTTTCCTTATCTACTTGATTTTGCTCATGACTTACTGTTTCTTCAAAATGTATGTTACTCTTTGATTTATCTCTTTGAAAATCCTAAAATAGCTGTGTGAGAGTCCAGCTCATAGCTGCGACTGGCTGTGTGTGGACAGATATCCATCACCATGGCCAGGGAACTTGGTCTGGACAGAGAAAACCACCCAGGACTATTCAATATCGTTTGACCCCTAATATGCTTGGGAAGCCCAGGTGACGTCATTATGAAGTGTGGTCAACGCAATGTCAGAGTCACAGAATGCTTTTGAGGGAGCTTATGAGGGAGGCACTCCAATTTTGAGAACTTGGCTTTGCTGAGTTAGACCCATCTGAAAGACAGAGGATCTGATTTCTCCTTGGGCAGAGGTTTGTTTACCCTGAGTTCAGAGCCAACAGCCCTAATAGTTTTGAACTGACTTAAATATTTTTCCACATTTGGGCAAAGCCTCTATTTGCCAAAAGAAGGTACAACGACATATTGTTATGATTCTCTGAGGACAGGGGACTGTGCATCATTCATCTTTCCCTCCACCCTGCATAGACCACACTGCTCAATAAAAATTTATTGGCTTATGTTGTAAAATGATTGTTTAATATATGAGTCATGATACGAATAAATTTTATATACCATAACTTATACATTCAGATGGGTGTTGCAGCTGCCTTGGGATCCTCTGTCCTAACTGAGCGATGTGGATGCAGGGATGCTGCTGAATTGCTCTCAGGCCATTATATAGGCCACAACAGATTGTCCCAAGTTACCCTGTGGTCACACTTCACATGCATGCATTATATGTGTGTGTGTATGTCCATTAGGTGTATACAGAATAAAAACGGAATATATCATGATGTAATATGTGTGGATATACTACATACTTATTTCGTAAAAAACAATATTGGCAAAAACCATTAACACATCAAACCAACCCTGTTGCAACACTTGCAACAGGCTCTCTTCCCTTTACCGTATCCCAGTTTAATAACACGGAATTTGGCTTCCAGCAAGGTTTCCAAATCTTTCAGTATTTGATAGGTCAACAATTACAATCGTATGTTGACTTTGCAATATACTATTTTAATGATGTGTTAATACATAGCAATCCTTGGACGGAACTTCCAGAATGCTGTTTTATAACTATCAACTGGCACATTAAAACTAACCTCAGTGATAAGAAAGCCAATAGCTGGAGATACATCATTAGCCAAAGGATTGCTGAATGTGTGATTGGCACACACAGAATTAAGCTGGAAGTGAGACCCCAGAGACCTCTAAAACCTCTAAAGAGCAGTTAGTTTGCAAGGATCCTGGGTGAGTGGTTTGAGAGTGAATTTTTAAAGGGTACTTCATCATCTAAAGGCTCAGTGGAAATTCAGCCCCTAGAGGAGCTCGTCATTCCTTGGGGACCTATGAGTGGGCCCTTGGTGGAAGTTCCTACATGGACACTAGGTCCAAAGTCAGAAGTAGAAATCATCTGAAATTGGAGAGAGTGGGGAAAAAATGCAGGCAGTGGAAAGGGATGGAAAAGAAAAGGAGAGATGGATATAGGGAGGGAGAAAGAGAATAAATAAATACTAGCCCAAGAAGGAGACAGAAAGTGAGATAGCAAGGTGGAAAGCATGAATAAGAGAGAGAGAGAAGGAGAGAGAGATTATGGAAGAAGTAGGAAGGAGCCTGTTGGAAACTGGAGGGACATGCCCATTTTCCCTGAGCCTCATGTAAGCTGACCTCCACGTCTGTGTGCATAAGTTCTGTGCACTGGACTGTAGTAGATAAATATCAGTAACTGGGCAGGTCCCCAGGCAGCACTGGTAGTGTGCTGGTCCTTCTCATAGCTCTGCCAGAAAAGAGTTTTGCTTTGGCTCGACTGGGCTCTGTCTACCAAGGGATCCTTTAATTAACCGGGTCATTTACATTTTTCTTACAGTGGGATGGATTCCTCAGACCTGAGTACCTAGTCTTTTCCAAGGGAAATCCCAGTGTTATAAGAAATTCCAGGAGGAAAACCATCTAATTTCTTGGTCATTTTTGAATGCTATACCCTACAATGCTGAAGCTGCTCAGGATCTGAAAGGGGTTGTTTTTCTGAGAAGGGCTTCAAAGCCAAGGGGATGACAATTTCATAGTGCATGGGGGGTGGGTGGTAAGAGTGGTCCTGGTCACAGGAATCCCACCGCGAGCACTTCTGTCACACTAGAACCCAGCCAGGCACAGGGATTTGTCCTGATAAGTCCATAAACCCTGTGGTTAAACTTTTATTCCAGAAACACCAGATGGTGGCGCCACAACAAGCTTTACAAAATCCTCAGCAAACCAGGGACTTTCTCGGCCTCCTGATCTGTCACTCTCCTCTTCAAAAGATAAAATGAAAAGGAGAGAAAACAGCTTCTAGATCACCATGGAAACCACCTGAAAATACCTGTCTCTGTTGGCAAGGGGTGGTTGACAAGGGGGAGAATTTGAAAAACAGCCAACATCTTGTTCTCATTGACTTACAGCTAGTTGTCCAAATATTTGTATCATTCAAGCCATATGCAAAAGAATCATTGAATTTAGACTGCACTTTTCTTATCCAGTATAAACATCTTCTGGTACAATCGTGAACTTATCTGAAAAGAAACAAGATAAGTTGTAACCAACAATGGATAAGCATACTCACTTGGGACATGCATGTGCTGGGAACCAGGGATCCAGCCATACCCAAGAGGGACCTGTTTTCTGCCCTGGTGGAATTCGCTTTCTAAATGGGAAAACAGACAATATGTAAGTAAAAAAGTTAACAAAATAGTGATAGGTTTGACAAGTATTGAGGAGGGAGGAAAGATGGCTGCTGGGCCCTGGAGGGAACGTCTGTCTAAGGAATAACATTTCAGCTGTGACACAAAGGATGCAGATAACTAGCCACGGGAAGAACTGGGGGCCGGTGGCAACATTGCAAAGGGAGGGAAAGACACCTGCAAAGGCCCAAGGGTGGGGACAAGGGTGGAGGATTTGGACAGAAAGGGGAGTGTGTGGCTGGTGTGTGTGTGTTTGTGTGTGTGTGTGTGTACGGTGGGTGGGAGAGGACAGCAGGAGCCGGATCACACAGGGCTTGAGCTGAGAAAACTCCAGGGGCAAGTGAAAGGTTTTAAGTGGGGAAGGCCATTTATGTTTCTGAAATCTTACTCTGACTAGGGTGTGGAGAGAGTCAGGAGGGAGGGAGGTCGCTGGGAAGCTTTTGTGGAGTCCTGGGGCGAGGTCTGTGACTTAGCACACAGTGGTGGCCAGAGAGACAGGAAGAAGCGGACAGATCAGAGACTTAATTTGGAGGCAGAACGAATGGTATTTGTGGTTGCATTGGACTGGGTGGAGAGCAAAACTGAGGAAACAAGGATGACTTTGAGGTTTTGATGTCAGACATTAGTGGATACTGGTGCCCTTTACTGAGATGGGGAAGCCTACAGAGTAAAAATGAATGTGTGAGAGGGAGGAGATTGGGAATTTCGTGTTGCAAAACCTAGGTCTGAGGCATGCAGTGGGTGCTGCGGTGTGCCACGCTGATGCCCCTTACGACCTTCATGCCCCCAGCTGCCAGCAGCATTGGCTGACTCACAGCTGAGCCCATCCCTAGCCTCACCCTCAACATAAGGGAACTGACTCTTGAGATTACACCCCTTTCCCAGAGCAGCTTGCAGACAATGATACTCCAAAGCCTTGCCTCAACTTTGAAGGAGCATTCCAGCTCCAAAGTTCCCTATGGGATCAACTGAGCCCCTGTTACGAATGTAGCAGAGGTCCGTATCTCCCTGTGCCCAGCCCTGCTTCTCTCACTCCATCAGTGTTCCTGAGGGCACCTCCCAATGAACCTTCTGCCCAGACATCTCCACACATCTTAGTTTGGGTTCCCAAGAACGCAAACTAAGACAGCTGGTGCCAGGAATAGTCCTAGGAATCAGAAATCCTAGGAATCTAAAATCCTATAGGATTTTAGACCTGCGTCACCTGCCAGCTACAAGGACCCCATGCCCCTGGCATCCGAAAAGGGTAATGGTTAAAACTTTCACTGGTAGGGCAGTATCTCAGTCATTTGAAAGAAACAGGGAAATAGAAATTATAAGGCAAAGAAATTCAATGGCTGTTGCTGAGTGTTATGGATGCACTGGAGAAAGATAATAAAAATGCTGAGAATGATTAATCATTAATCAATTTACCTGCTGCACACAGGATCCAAGTTGATATTGTTGCTGAGGACCCAGAGTGTTATCCTGGTCCTCCTTTAAGAGTGAAGTGGGGTGGAGTTCATGTAATAAATGGAGTCCTGATACATGTTTGGTTCACAGTGGACCCAGTGGACCCTTGCGGTCAACCAGTGATTATTTCCCCTGTCCCTGAATGTACACTTGGAATGGATGAAACCTGGTCCTTGGCCTGTGGGATAGAGAACTGTCATAGGAAGACACGTTATACTGTGAAACTGCCTCCCTCTCCCCAGGCAAGATAGTAAATCAACAGCAATGTTGTAACCCAGTGAGAATGGAATATTTTAGTGAAACACTTAAAGACCCCATTATATCCCCTTGTAAGTCATCAGTCTGGCCCCTACAGAATTTAGATTGGGTCCTGTCACATGACAGTGGACTACCACAGTCATAACCAATAATTAGCCCCAAACGCACTGCTGTGCCAGATTAACAATGTTCACATACAAGATGTATGACTGTTGAGCTGGCGAGTGCTTTCTTTTCCATCCCTTTAGAAAGGAGACCCAGTTCACATTCATGTGTAACAGACACCAGTACCCACTTATGCTCAGTCTTCCCCAGGGCTATGTTAACTCTCCCACTCTGTTACAATGTAGCCCCAAAGGGCCTGGACTGTACACACCCTCCACAGAATCTGCATTGACCTGCTGTGTCCATGGCATTCAGTTAATCAGACCAGGAGAGGAAGAAGAGGCCTTAGTACAGTATCATCTGCACTCTACAGGGTGGGAGATAAGCCCCAGGATGAATCAAGGAAACATTACATCAGTGAAGTTTTTAGGAGTCCAGTGGTCTGGGGCACATCAGGATATCCTCTCCAAAGGAAAGGGCACTTGATTGAATCTTGCTTCCCTTTCCATTAAGAGTGGATTACAACAATCAGCAAGCCTCTTTGGGTCTGGAGGCAGCCCAGGGAGAATCATTCCCAGGCAGCAGGGCTGAGCCTAATGGGACTGGCCACGTGCACCAGGCTGTACTTCAGAACTGCTACGGAAAGGGACCGCGATGTGCTTCCCCTCCTTTTTAAATAGGGAGTGTTGACAGTGGTGCTCCCATGCTGTCCCACCATTTTCTCTTGGGTGTTGGGAACTGGGTGGAGATAATGTCTCTTTTGAGTTCACTGATCTTCCAATTGAGAGAAACTGCTCAAGAAGCTGTATCTGAGGATCCACGGGAGGAAGCCCATCTGCATGCACCTGCACTTGACTTAGATGATGCAATCCTGGACTTTGAGCCTGAACATAATGCTGAAATAGGATGAGACTTTGGGGGTAGGATGGGAGAGGGGTGAGTGTATTTTGCATATGGGGGTGTGTGAATCTTCCCCCAAATGACCACAACAATTTTTCCCATCTCACCTGCTCATCCAGAACGTTTCCATTCTCTTGGCAAGAGGTTGACTCTTTGTCCCCTCCCCTTGAACTTGAGTGGGCCTTTGTAAGGATGGTGGAAGTGATGCTGTGTAACTTTTGAGTTGTCATATGAGGTGACACGGTTCTCATGAGTGTCCCCAGCTCTCTCTCTCAGGGTGTTTGCCACTGAAACTCTGCCATCATACTTCAGGGTTGCTAAGCAGCCCCTTGGCGATGCCACTTGTAGGTGTTCTGGTCAACAGTCCTAGCTGAAGTTCTAAAGGCTGGTTATCAGCTGCCAGATATGCAAATGTGTGAGCCTTCTGATAATCCCAGCCTCTACCTGTCCTTGGAGCCACCCCAGATGATCCCACATGGAGGAGAGGTGAGCCATCCCCACTGAATCTCAGATCTGGAATGACTCTGAAGGGCTGTCCCAGTCCCAGGGCTTCCCGTGGGATTGACTGTGCATGTGGAGAGGTCATGTATGAATATGGAGGTCGAGAGAGAGGCCAGGACTGAAGAGGTTAATTTTGGAGATACCAGAATACACATGGTTTTAAAAGCCTTGAGTCTGGCTCAAGCCTTGAGCCAGACTCAAGCCTTGAGCTTGAGTATACATTCCCAAGCCTATATACTTGAGAAAGTATAGAGAGAGAAGGGGGTGTAGGGCTTAGCTCTGGAGCACTCTGTCATCTAGAGAGCTGCCAGACGAAGGGGAGCTAGGAAGGAGAAGGAGGAGAAGTCAGGAGAAGAGGATGTCCCAAAGGAGAGGGCTGCTGAGAAGTGGAGAATAGGACCCTAAAATGTGTGCAAATGATACCCAGAAGGTCACTGGTGACCTGTCAAGAACAGTGACAGTGCAGTGCAGGGGGCAAAAGCCAGGGGAGAGGTCTGGAGAGTTAATGAAAGTTTGGAGATAGAGACAGAGTGTAGAGAAGCAATGGGGGATGAATTAAAGGTGTGAGGGCTGGCCTTCCATGAGGATGGGGTCAGTTGTCAGACAGAGAAGGAGGACATAGATGCAGGCAGAATTGTGTAGAAGTAGAAACATAGGGGCTTTTGCCAAAACCCTTTGCAGAGGGCGAGCGTCACTGTAAAGGATTCCAATGCCGAGCCTTCTAGCCTGTATCCAGAGGGCAATCAACAGACCCACAAGGGAAGTCCTGACCTTTCTTTTTTGGAGTTCCTGCAGCTCTCACTCATTCTCTGTTGTCCAGGACTCCAGGCTTGTCTGAGGGGCTGTGGGCTCCGGAGCAGGTCTTTTGTCCATTTGTGTTCTCAGTGGCTCCAGGAAGTGCTTGGTTCCTAATAGTAGCTCACTCAACACTTGCTGATTGATTGCTTGTCAATTTCATCTAACAAACTGGAATCCAAGCAGCTTATAAAGAAATCACATAGCATCAGGGCTGTTAGAAGTTAACCCAGAAGAGAGATCAGAACTCCCAGAGCAAGGAAAGGGTTCTAATGGGTCCCAGAGGCAGGTGGCTGATGGTTCTTGGGAATTAACACAAACTACAGGTTTCTTGGTAACCAGGGGGCCATGGGCAGTAGGTCGTCGATTAAACAAATGGTCTTTATTTTGTGAAATTTCTGGGTGTTGCTCCAACATTAAAAAGAGGCGCTCTGTCTAATGAACCTCCAAGTTCTTGGGTGGGGAGCTCTTTCCCCTTGACACTGGGAGGAGACAACCCCCTCCAAGAGCAGGAGCTGTGACATCCCTGCTCCATGTCAGGCCCAGATGGGGTCCAAATGGCTGCAGTGGTCCCCATTATGATGGTGTGGTGCCCTTGCTGTGTCCCCAGACTGGGAGGTAGGAAGGGCCAGGTCTGGCTCACACCTGCAGGAGTGGCGAAGCTGTTGGGCTGCCAGCAGGATTGGGGTGGGGGCTGAAGCTTGAAGAGGCAAGGTTGTGGAGAGCAGGTACCCATTCTGGCATGATAGGGGTCCCCTGCAGAGGGGTCACTGCACCCCCAGGGAGCCTGGGCAGCTCCACCAGTGAGGTAGCTGCTCTGTATCAGACTCACAGACTCACTGTACAGCTGTCACACTTTCATGTCCCCACCCAGGGTTTTGCAACCACAAAGGGATGAGGCCCAGGACTGAATGATTTGTTAGCACTCACTTGGGGAGATGCAGCCACCCGCCAGAACTGCATTTACCAGCGACCTTTGACACTGTCCACAGCTGTGGTCGGCAGGCTGCAGTTTCTTGCAGCCAAGTCCCAGGCAAGTGGTGTGACCACTGCAGAAGAAAAGGACACAGCCTCCCTCTGTCAGCCCTCGAGGACTGGTTTTTGTCTTTTACTTCACAGACAGCTTAAAATTGTTATGGAAGAACATTTTATTAAACATATTCAACTCACTTCCAATGAAATGCTTAATTTTTCATTTACAGTGGTGTCCATTGTTTGTCTTCTGTTCTTTTTTTTTTCTTTTCTTTCAAACCAGCACCAAAAAGTAAAACAAAAATACCATGGGTACAGTACGTAATGTAAGTTAGCTAATGGAAAATATATACATTTGACTCTGAAATGAAGAAAAGAGAACAAAGCAATGATATTACTGCCGTTGAGGATCTTTCCCTGTGTTCTGATAATATCAAGCCATGGTCAACTGAGAGGGTTTCATTTGCACCAATGAAAATAGCACCATAAGATTGTGAGACTCTGTAGTTAGTAACACATTTGTGCAACCAAAAAGGTACAGTACTTGAGTGACAGTACAGGGTATTGTTAACCATAAAGAAACATCACTGTTGTAATGACAGGGTTTCATTGTCTTCTGTACAAAGTGGAGCAAGAGTGCTATGATGGCTTCACTGAAATTGATCATTGCTTGTGCCGTGAACAGAAGGCGGGCTGGTGAATTTCAGAGTGACAGTGCCAGCATGAGCTAAAAGAGCTCAGAAAGACCTAAACTTTGGGGAACCAAAGGGATGTTTAACAATAACTGAATCAGTCATTTGCATTCTGAGGGTGTGGGGCCCTTGCCAGGGGCGTCCAGTTGATACCGTCAAGGTGGCCAGGGGGGAGATTCAGAGGCACCAGGCAACGGGCTCGCCTCTGGGCATGTGCACATGCTTGCCCAGCTCAGGTGGGCCCATGGTTCCCATGCAGACAGTAAGCAAGGCTGCCCCGGCTTCCTTAGCTTGCTGCCCCGACTCTGCTCCTCAGCCCCCAAGGCTGAGAGCTTTCTGTTCATCTGTGGTAAAGTACAGCCCATTTGGGGCTGGGGGAAAACTGAGCCCTAGCTCCCCAAGACTTTGAGGGGCCTGGGGAGTCTGCTCGCGGCCAAGCCGGAGCAGGGAGGACAGCGTTCTGCACAGGCCCTGGGCAGCCGCTGGAGGTTACCTTGCAGGTGAGCTGCCCCAGCCTGGTACCCTCTGGGGTCTTTCCACAGAACACCTAAGGAGTTTTCTCAACACTTCTCACAGATTCAGGTGGAACTGAATAGATTCCCTGCCATCCCTACCACTTTTCTGCCTCTGGGGCAGTAAAAAATCACAAACCAAAACACAGCCCATAAGACGGGCTTGGGGTGGCAGAGTGTTTCTTTTTCTTTCTGATTTAAGCTGACTCTAAAGTTGT
This sequence comes from Balaenoptera borealis, assembly GCF_965194805.1. NCBI lineage: Eukaryota > Metazoa > Chordata > Mammalia > Artiodactyla > Balaenopteridae > Balaenoptera > Balaenoptera borealis. The sequence continues at coordinate 134,477,656 of NC_138866.1, read as the reverse complement.
GACATCAAAAACTCAAACACAGATACATAAACACAGCACCAGTAAATCAAGAAGCACTGGGAGATGATCCCATGGAGATTAGCCTAAGTAAGATCCCCTCTGAAATAAGGGAGGAGAGGGTGGGTTTCTCATGATAAAGTCCTTGAATATAAGCACCCATCAAAGGCCCACCAAGTTGGTCAGCAGACCAGACCTCCCAGCATGTCGGGTCCCCTCCTCCCAGCTCCCGGGCAGGCAGGGTCGTACCATCTTCTGTGCTTTCACAGAGGACACTCTTTTCATCTCCCTGGGCTCCAGAGAGGGCACAGTTCTGTTTTGAGGGGTGAGGTGTCTGTAGGAGGCAAATACCTTCTTCCGGATTTTCTGAGTGTCATTCTTGCCCCACTAAGACGGGTCAACAACGACAGCATGACAACGACGAACATTGCAAGGTCTGGGCCACGGAAAGGCTGGGTGCGTATGTGGCCATCGTGGCCAGGGGCCACTCCTCCACCCATCCTGGCACTAGGCTGAGCAGTCCTGGAGGAAACCTGCCCCGTGCCAGGGTGAAGCGCCAGGCCTGAGCCTGAGTCTTCAGAGGTTCTAAGAAGAATCAACTTCAGATAGATGGCCAAGGTCAATGGGAAGCCATCTCTAAGGTGCAAAGCTTTATGAAGTACTGGCTAGAGCAGAGGTCCCCAGAAGCAGAGGGGGAGCCCCTCCACCCCTCCCAAAGCTGCCCTGAGCTCACCTCTATGCCAGGAAGCAATCCCAAGGCCAAAATTAGCACGTGCCTCCTCTCACAGCACCTTGAAGAGAGGCTCTTCTGTTTCCCTGTGTGGGGGACAACAGAGATCTGAAAACTAGATATGTCCCCAAACCCAAGCCCTTCTGGAATGTTCTCCCCCACGTAGGTGGTATGCAGAACTACACAGCCCTAGCGTCCTTTTTAGTTCACACAGACTCAGACTCTCAGGGACAAGACCTCCAAGGAAAAGCCGCGATCTAGAGAGCACGTTCCCTGACAGGGTGGAGGGGCCAAGTGCTGGTCCTTGTGGTGGCAAGGGGGCTCCAGCAGCCCGGCCTCTCCAGAGAAGCCTCCTTCCATCCAGGGTGTCACGGGCTTTCAGAATAAAGCCTGCTTTAAAGTAAAACGTCTCAGTTTTTGGATATCCTCCCCCTCCCCCGATACATCCAAGACAGGGGCGCCTGTGACGTCTCTCTTGACGATTTCTGTCAGAGGTGTTCCCTTTGAGGTACGTGGAACCTTAGAAATTACAATTATTTTGTGACTCATGCCTATTTTTTCCTTACCGTAGAAAGCCATCCAGTGGCTGTTAACAATATATTAAGTATAAAAGCACTAAGCAAACGTCAAGTCCACTCTCAGGTTCTAAGCAATTGGATTCTTGGGACAGCCTCCTGGGTGAGCTGCGGTGTGCTTTGGGGGTCCCAGCCGCAGGACTGGTGTGCTCTCGGGTGGGTGGGCTTTCAACTAGCCATGTCGTCAGGACTCAGACCTCATGTCGGAGCATCGCGGGACCACTGGCCGCCTGTCATGAACTTGGTGGCGGCAGTGGCTGGCGCATCTTGTTCGCATAGAAGTCCCTGCATGTCTGGCAGCAGCGCTGGTACCACCGCATGTCCTGGCAGAGGTTCTTTTCTCGGATGACCCTGCAATACACTGTCCACTGGTCCCGTGTGCATTTGTAGGTCAGAGCAGCTAAGGGGACAGTGGAGAGAGAAAGCCCAGAGGTTATGTGTGGCCTGGGGACGTCATCATGCACACACAGATGGCCTGCACTCTGATATAGTCGGGGCTGCCCTTAACCATGTGTACACTGGAGCCTTGCACAGACCGGGGAAATCATGCCCCTCCCAGGGCCACTGTGGATGTGGCTTTCTTTTACAAGGGACATACTCTGGGTCCAACCTGACCACTTGGCAGAGTTCAGTGGTCTGGCTGCCTCCTCAGGGCGAGGGCACTGCCCCACCCCCGCTTCTGAGCTAAGTGGTGTGTACTGTTATTTTATGGCAGAGGACGTTATCTGTTGGCATTGATAAACCGAATGGCACAGGGCAGTGGATATCAAAGGGCCCACAAAAGCACAAGGTCACAGCACAAGCAGGTGGCCTGAATCTCCTTCAGGCACTTGGTGGTGCAGAGAGATGGTCCAGCCTGAGGGCATGCAAAAGCCTGGTGTACACCTCTGCAAGCTCAAAGACCCTCCCAGTGAAGCTGCTTGGAAATCCCCTTCATGTTGGTGGCATTCTAGCATTAGGGAAAGGGGCACTGGGTGGGGAAAAAGTTCCCTAGGAATTTCTAATTGGAAAAGCAGAAACTCTGCTCAATAGAATCATCAGATCAGTGCTAGATATTCTTCTTTTTGTGCCACCACTGGCCGGGGATGTGGCCTGGTAAAGGGCTGGGTTTGGAACACTCGGGTCCAAGCTGCTCACACAAAAGCTCCCTGCCGAATTAAAGACTCCAACCTGTCAACACCTCTGTTTTCTTCTCAAGCATTAGCTTGAGGAACATTCCATGCACACATCACCAAGATTTCATGAATGACACCCCCAGATCCTTCATTTCCTGAAGGATGCACCTCCCTTTGCCTCCTTCATGCACAGGAATCCCAAAACACTTGAGGAACATTCTCCCGTGTTCCTCATTTGTTGGCAGAGGGGCTCAAGTGTTTGAGACCACAGTAAACAAACAGCTTTTTCATGACAAGGATGAAATTCCATCTCTGAAACCTCAGATCCTCTACAAAACTGACACGTTAGCCTCTCCAGAACTCAAATAAGCCCCAAGGAGGGGGTTTTCTGGCTTATAGAACTCCCACTGTCAGTGGGGACTTGCTGGCCAGGGGATGCAGCAGCCCTAGGAGCTGGGGACCAGCAGAGGCACTCACCGAGGCGAGGGGAAGTGATGGTGTTCACGTTGATCTTGTCATTGCAGACTTCTTGGTGGCACTGTTTGTAGGCTGCCGGCTTGGAGAGGGTTGGGCACTCATTGCCATGGCGCCCGGTGACCTTGTGCATGCACTGCACCACACGGGACTGCAGGCCCTTCCCACAGGTCGACGAGCACTGCCAGAGACAGGGAGAGCTGAGCTGAGGACAGCTGAGCTAGGGGCCTAACCCGGGCTGAGGGGCTTTGACAATGGCCTCACATCATAGCACCCTTGGGCCAGGCCCCTGCATGTCGTTCCTACGTGCTTGAAATAATTGCAGGACAAGAGGGCTTGGCTGCATACCAGCTGCCTGATGGAAAACTGTTTCAAGATGTTAGGGACTGCATGTTTGTGTCTCCCCAACATTTACATGTTGAAGCCCTAACCCCCAGTGGGATGGCATTTGAAGGTAGGTCCTTTGGGAGGTAATTGGGTTTAAAAGAGGTCATGAGGGTGGGGCCCCCATGATGAGATTAGTGTCCTTATAAGAAGAAGAGAGATCAGAGTTCTCTCCCTCCACCACATGAGGACACATGACAAGTCAGCCATCTGCAAGCCAGGAAGTTGTCCCTCATCAAGAACCAAATATGCCAGCAACTTGACCTCAAACTTCTCAGCCTCCAGAACTGTGAGAAATAAACGTCTTGTTGTTTAAGCCACCCAGCCTGTGGTATTTTGTTACAGCAGCCTGAGCTAAGACACAATTGTTGAAATATTAGTTTATGCTGGTTGCATTTCACCTCCCACCCTCTCATGCCTGTTCCAAGCAGAGAACCATCTGGGTTTTGAAATTCTCCAGTGAGCAGGGTGGCTTGCTGGCACCCAGGAGGGACTGGACCTGATGGCCACAGGGCTCTCCCTGGCACTTTGTGCCATGTGAGGCTCCCGGGCCTTTGTCCAGCCCTGGGTGTGGAGAGGAGCCCAATAATGATGGGGCTGAATTTCCACAAGCCTGGAGGGTCGGGGGTCAGAATTAACTAAAGTTAGAGAAAATGAAGAAGTGCAACCTTTCTTGCATAACGGACTCATGGACTAATATTGGGGCTAACAGTTTTAATTTAGACACCCAACCCCTAGTTCTTGGCATTTCCAGCATTTGCAGATGTGGGTGTGCTAAAACCAAACCAATGTATTTAGTTCAGCAGACCATCCTGCATTCCCAGTGAGTGGCCTTCTAAGACTTTACTATGTGTTCTGTCTCCTGCTCTTCTTCCCATTCCTCTTCGGGCTCCTTTAAAGTGTTTGACAGGGAACCTGCCAGGTATCCAGCACCACTCCGTCATCCTGCTTGCTAGCCCCTCGGCCCTTGCTTGTTTTCCGGGGAGCCCTTGGAACCATCTCCCCATTAAGTTGGTCTCCTCCCAGCCAGAGAGCCTGGTCCACATGCACACTCTCTCCATCTGGGGTCCCCCAGCATGCTCACAACCCATGATTTACGGGGTTCTGAGAGCACTCTGCAAAACTTTAATAAAGCAAAGATCACAGGTGTAGTAGCCCAGCTGGAGTTAACACTGGCACCTCAGGGTAGCGAGAGGGGAGCAGGGTCTTTCCTCTGAATGCCACATGTGGTGAGGATGCCAGGTGCCATCTGGATCACGTGCCTCCCTCTCTCTTCCCCTTAGGTCTGACCATGGCCTGTGCTGGAGGAAGGGCCTTCCCTGGGGGTCTGTGAGGGGTTACCCTGCACAGGCTCAGCGTGGATCCTTTCATCCATGAGAAGTGGCCATCATCTGCGCTCCCAAAGGGGCTTTTGCGCCTCAGGTGAATTCCTCTGCTTTCTAGTCTAACAAGCAGGATCACATTTTTTTCACTTTAGAAGGATAAAGAGCTCAGAGGGCATGGTGCTCTGATGGGGCCCAGTCTTTTCAAATCACGAAAGAGGTAGGAAAACCACAAGTGCCCCATCGCCTCCGCTGCCAACCCCCACCACCCCCCTTGAGAGTCCTGGCATGTTCAAACCAGAATGGGCTCTCCGTGACAGGCAAGGTTGTGTGCCTGGCTCCGTATCCATCTTCTGGATAAATCCATCAAGGGCTGCTCACAGCCTTGAGAATCCTTCGTGCATGATAAATGCACATTTCTGGGTTCCACCCCAGACCTCAGGAGTTGGTACTGGAGCATTTGGAAATTTGAGGGGTGCTGCAGTGGAAGAATGATGTCACATGAGGAGGTTCCCACCAACTGGAGACCTGGAACATGGGACAAGTGTCATAGCAACGTGACTTCCACCTGGAGGGCGTCTTGGAGGGAGTGGCTTCACATTGGGATCTGCTGCATGGGATTACCTGGAGAGCGTTGAAAGGTCTTGATGTCCCAGACCAATCAATCAGTATCCCTGGAGGATGCACTGGGCATCAGTATTTTTCAAAGCTCTCCAGGTGACTGCAACAAGCAGCCAGAGCTGAGAAACTCTGACTTACCCTGAACTTCTCCCCTGTGTCCTGTGTAGAGTGTGAGGAGCTCTCTTTTCTTACGATGAAGTAGTCAAGTATTTGTATACAAATGTGTAATTAAGCAAGAACAGACAACCACCTGCAGCCCCAATTGCTGACTTTATATACAGGTGATAGGTTGCTCAAATACAAGAGATGAAGCCTTTCACTCAAAATTATTCTTGGAAAAGAATAAGTTGCCTTATAATTAAGTAACAACAAAACCTCTCATAGTTCAGGGGCGGGGTAAGGGATACCCTCAATTATTTGTAGCAAGATCACTTGGGGGTTAAAAGAAAAAGGGACGCAAAGAAATTAAACTCTCTTCTCCTGGAAGTAGGACACCATAATCATAAATGAGGAAGGATGGTGTAAGAAACTTTTAAAGATCTCTTGAAAAGTAATCTGGTAGGAATTGGTTCAAGATGGCAGAGTAGAAGGACGTGCACTCACTCCCTCTTGTGAGAGCACCAGAATCACAACTAATTGCGGAACAATCATTGACAGGAAGACACTGGAACTCATCAAAAAAGATACCCCACATCCAAAGACAAAGGAGAAGCCACAGTGAGACGGTAGGAGGGGTGCAATCACAATAAAATCAAATCCCATAACTGCTGGGTGGGTGACTCACAAACTGGAGAACAATTATACCACAGAAGTCCATCCACTGGAGTGAAGGTTCTGAGCCCGTCAGGCTTCCCAACCTGGGGGTCTGGCAATGGGAGGAGGAATTCCCAGAGAATCAGACTTTGAAGGCTAGTGGGATTTGATTGCAGGACTTCGACAGGACTGGGGGAAAAAGAGACCTCACTCTTGGAGGGCACACACAAAGTAGTGTGCATACCAGGACCCAGGGGGAAGGAGCGGTGACCCCATAGGAGACTGAAACAGACGTACCTGCTAGTGTTGGAAGGTCTCCAGCAGAGGTGGCGGGGCAGCTGTGGTTCACTTCGGGGACAAGGACACTGACACCAGAAGTTCTGGGAAGTACTCCCTGGAGTCCACCATTAGCCCCACCAAAGAGCCTGTAGGCTCCAGTGCTGGGTCACCTCAGGCCAAACAACCAACAGGGAGGGAACTCAGCCCCACCCATCAGCAGACAAGTGGATTAAAGTTTTACTGAGCTCTGCCCACCAGAGCAACAACCAGCTCTATCCACCACCAGTCCCCCCTATCAGGAAGCTTTCACAAGCCTCTTAGATAGCCTCATCCACCAGAGGGCAGACAGCAGAAGCAAGAAGAACTACAATCCTGCAGCCTGTAGAGTGAAAACCACATTCACAGAAAATGAAAAGGCAGAGTACTATGTACCAGATGAAGGAACAAGATAAAACTCCAGAAAAATAACTAAATGAAGTGGAGATAGGCAACCTTCCAGAAAAAGAATTCAGAATAATGATAGTGAAGATGATCCAGGACCTCGGAAAAAGAATGGAGGCAAAGACTGAGAAGATGCAAGAAATGTTTAACAAAGACCTAGAAGAAATAAAGAACAAACAAACAGAGATGAACAATACAATAACTGAAATGAAAAATACACTGGAAGGAATCAATAGCAGAATAACTGAGGCAGATGAATGGATAAGTGACTGGGATGACAGAATGGTGGAAATCACTGCCATGGAACAGAATAAAGAAAAAATAATGAAAAGAAATGAAGACAGCCTAAGAGACCTCTGGGACAACATTAAATGCACCAACATTTGCATTATAGGGGTCACAGAAGGAGAAGAGAGAGAGAAAGGACCCGAGAAAATATTTGAAGAGGTTATAGTTGAAAACTTCCCTAACATGGGAAAGAAAAAAGCCACCCAAGTCCAGGAAGCACAGAGAGTCCCAGGCAGGATAAACCCAAGGAGAAACATGCCAAGATACATAGTAATCAAATTGACAAAAATTAAAGACAAAGAAAAATTATTAAAACCAACAAGGGAAAAATGACAAATAACATACAAGGGAACTCCCATAAGGTTAACAGCTGATTTCTCAGCAGTAACTCTACAAGCCAGAAGGGAGTGGCACAATATATTTAAAGTGATGAAAGGGAAGAAACTACAAGTAAGATTACTCTACCTGGCAAGGATCTCATTCAGATTCGATGAAGAAATCAAAAGCTTTACAGACAAGCAAGAGCTAAGAGAATTCAGCACCACCAAACCAGCTGTACAACAAATGCTAAAGAAAATTCTCTAAGTGGGAAAAACAAGAGAAGAAGAGGACCTACAAAAACAAACCCAAAACAATTAAGAAAATGGTAATAGGCACATACATACCAATAATTACCTTAAACATGAATGGATTAAATGCTCCAACCAAAAGACACAGGCTTGCTGAATGGATACAAAAACAAGACCCATATATATGCTGTCTACAAGAGACCCACTTCAGACCTAGGAACACATACAGACTGAAAGTGAGGGGATGCAAAAAGATATTCCATGCAAATGGAGACCAAAAGAAAGCTGGAGTAGCAATACTCATATCAGACAAAATAGACTTTAAAATAAAGACTATTACAAGAGACAAAGAAGGACACTACATAATGACCAAGGGATCAATCCAAGAAAAGGATATAACAATTATAAATATATACCAACATAGGAGCACCTCAATACATAAGGCAACTGCTGAGAACTATAAAAGAGGAAATCGACAGTAACACAATAATAGTAGGGGACTTTAACACCTCACTTACACCAATGGACAAATAATCCACACAGAAAATTAATAAGGAAACAAAAGCTTTAAATGAAACAATAGAGCAGACAGATTTAATTGATATTTATAGGACATTCCATCCCAAAACAGCAGATTACACTTTCTTCTCAAGTGCACACAGAATATTCTCCAGGATAGATCACATCTTTGGTCACAAATCAAGCCTCAGTAAATTTAAGAAAATTGAAATTATATCAAGCATCTTTTCTGACCACAATGCTATGAGATTAGAAATCAGTTACAGGGAAAAAAATGTAAAAAACACAAACACATGGAGGCTAAACAATACATTACTAAGTAACCAAGAGATCACTGAAGAAATCAAAGAGGAAATAAAAAAATACCTAGAGACAAATGACAACGAAAAGACAATGATTCAAAACCTATGGGATGCAGCAAAAGCAGTTCTAAGAGGGAAGTTTATAGCAATAAAATCTTACCTAAAGAGACAAGAAAAATCTCAAAAAAGCAATCTAACTTTACACCTAAAGGAACTAGAGAAAGAAGAACAAACAAAATCCAATGTTGGTAGAAGAAAAGAAATCATAAACATCAGAGCAGAAATAAATGAAATAGAAACAAAGAAAACAATAGCAAAGATCAATAAAACTAAAAGCTGGTTCTTTGAGGAGATAAACAGAATGGATAAACCTTTAGCCAGACTCATCAAGAAAAAGAGGGAGAGGACTCAAATCAATCAAATTAGAAATGAAAAAGGAGAAGTTACAACAGACACCGCAGAAATACCAAGCATCATGAGAGACTACTACAAGCAACTGTATGCCAATAAAATGGACAACCAGGAAGAAATGGACAAATTCTTAGAAAGGTATAATCTTCCAAGACTGAACCAGGAAGAAATAGAAAATATGAACAGACCAATCAGAAGTAACGAAATTGAGACTGTGATTAAAAATCTTCCAACAAACAAAAGCCCTGGACCATATGGCTTCACAGATGAATTCTATCAAACATTTAGAGAAGAGCTAACACCCATCCTTCTCAAACTCTTCCAAAAAACTGCAGAGGAAGGAACACTCCCAAACATTCTATGAGGCCACCATCACCCTGATACCAAAACCAGACAAAGATACTACAAAAAGAGAATATTACAGACCAATATCACTGATGAATATAGATGCAAAAATCCTCAACAAAATACTAGCAAACAGAATCCAACAGCACATTAAAAGGATCATACACCGTGATCAAGTGGGATTTATCCCAGGGATGCAAGGATTCTTCAATATACTCAAATCAATCAATGTGATATGCCATAGTAACAAATTGAAGAATAAAAACCATATGATCATTGCAATAGGTGCAGAAAAATCTTTTGACAAAATTCAACACCTATTTATGATAAAAACTCTCCAGAAAGTGGGCATAGAGGGAACCTACCTCAACATAATAAAGGTCATATATGACAAACCCACAGCAAACATCATTCTCAATGGTGAAAAACTGAAAGCATTTCCTCTAAGATCAGGAAAAAGACAAGGATGTCCACTGTCGCCACTATTATTCAACATAGTTTTGGAGGTCCTAGCCATGGCAATCAGAGATGAAAAAGAAATGAAAAGAATCCAAATTGGAAAAGAAGAAGTAAAAATGTCACTGTTTGCAGATGACATAGTAATATACATAGATAATCCTAAAGATGCCACCAGAAAACTACTAGAGCTCATCAATGAATTTGGTAAAGTTGCAGGATACAAAATTAATGCACAGAAATCTCTTGCATCCCTATACACTAACAATGAAAGATCAGAAAGAGAAATTAAGGAAACAATCCCATCTACCATTGCAATGAAAAGAATAAAATACCTAGGAATAAACCTACCTAAGGAAGTAAAAGATCTGTACTCAGAAAATTATAAGACACTGATGAAAGAAATCAAAGATGACACAAATGGATGGAGAGATATACCATGTTCTTGGATTGGAAGAATCAATATTGTGAAAATGACTATATGACCCAAAGCAATCTACAGATTCAATGCAATCCCTATCAAATTACCAATGGCATTTTTTACAGAACTAGAACAAAAAATCCTAAAATTTGTATGGAGACACAGAAGACCCCAAATAGCCAAAGCAATCTTGAGGGAAAAAAACGGAGCTGGAGGAGTCAGACTCCCTGACTTCAGACTATACTACAAACCTACAGTAATCAAGACAGTATGGTACTGGCACAAAAACAGAAATATAGATCAGTGGAACGGGATAGAAAGCCCAGAAACAAACCCACATACCTATGGTCAACTAATCTATGACAAAGGAGGCAAGGATATGCAATGGAGAAAAGACAGTCTCTTCAATAACTGGTGCTGGGAAAACTGGACAGCTACATGTAAAAGGATGAAATTAGAACACTCCCTAACAGCATCCACAAAAATAAATTCAAAATGGATTAAAGATCTAAATGTAAGACCGGACACTATAAAACTCTTAGAGGAAAACATAGGAAGAACACTCTTTGACATAAATCCCAGCAAGATCTTTTTTGACCCACCTCCTAGAATAATGGAAATAAAAACAAAAATAAACAAATGGGACCTAAAGAAACTTAAAAGCTTTTGCACAGCAAAGGAAACTATAGACAAGATGAAAAGACAACCCTCAGAATGGGAGAAAATATTTGCAAACGAATCAACGGACAAAGGATTAATCTCCAAAATATATATGCAGCTCAAGTTTACAAAAAACAAATAACCCAATCAAAAAATGGGTAGAAGACCTAAATAGACATTTCTCCAAAGAAGACATACATATGGCCAAGAGGCACATGAAAAGCTGCTCAACATCACTAATTATTAGAGAAATGCACATCAAAACTACAATGACGTATCACCTCACACCAGTTAGAATGGGCATCATCAGCAAATCTACAAACAACAAATGCTGGAGAGGGTGTGGAGAAAAGGGAACCCTCTTGCACTGTTGATGGGAGTGCAAATTGATACAGCCACTATGGAGAACAGTATGGAGGTTCCTTAAAAACTAAAAATAGAATTACCATATGACCCAGCAATCCCACTACTGGGCATAAACCCAGGGAAAACCGTAATTCAAAATGACACATGCACCCCACTGTTCATTGCAGCAGTATTTACAATAGCCAGGTCATGGAAGCAACCTAAATGCCCACCGACAGATGAATGGTTAAAGAAGATGTGGTACATATATGCAATGGAATATTACTCAGCCATAAAAAGTAACGAAATTGGGTCATTTGTAGAGACATGGATGGACCTAGAGACTGTCATACAGAGTGAAGCAAGTCAGAAAGAGAAAAACAAATATTGTATATTAACGCATATATGTGGAATCTAGAAAAATGGTACAGATGAACTGGTTTTCAAGGCAGAAATAGAGACCCAGATGTAGAGAACAAACGTATGGACACCAAGGGGGAAAAGCGGGGCGCTGGCGGGGATGGTGATGGTGGGATGAATTGGGAGATTGGGATTGACATATATACACTAATATGTATAAGACAGATAACTAATAAGAACCTGCTGTATAAAAAATAAATGAATAAAATAAAATTCAAAAAAAAAAAAAGAAAGAAAAGTAATCTGGTAAGTGGCTATACCCGGAGACTGGGGGTCCACACCAGCAGGGTAAGTGAAGGAAATGGCCAAGGGTCCTAATGCAGTGCAAAATCCTACGAATGTAAATCAAAGTCTTGCCTATGCAAAGTCATGCCAACCCAGAGCAACATCATGCCATAGCTTGCAAGGGAATATCCAAAGAGAACAGCACATTCAAAAAAGGTGGTATTTCAGCAAACCTGGATGGCAGTGCCCTGTACACTCTGGTAAACTGAACAGGGGATTCAGATAGTGGAGTGAGTGATGATGAAGACAGATGCTGCAAATATTAGGATGCACTTTACAAAACTGCTTATAGTCAACTGTTTTCGACCCCAAAGAAACAGGAATTTTATCAGGTTCAACTTCATAATATGCTAAAGACAGAAAATAGCAATATTTTTAAATTAAAACATAATATATAAACTTTAAATATGAAATACAACTACATGAATAAGTTACATATTCTAAGTAGGCATTTGACTAGTCCACCTACACCATTAAAGACTTTTATATCTAAATTGGTCGTAAAATTTTTAAAAAGCCCTGCTCCCTGGGAAAGCATGTACGTGAGGCCTTATTTCTGTGACTACTGGGCACTTGGGGAAGAAGGGGCCATGTGTCCTGCTCTTCAGACACCACCAGCCCTTGTCTTCCCATCTTGACTTGGCTCACTGGCGCCACCTGCTGTAGGGGACACACCAGGAAGAAGAGCGGGGTGTCCTCATAGTCCGTCCTGGAGAAAGGGTGCATCCAGGGTGGGGCAGGTGGTGGTGGGGTTTCTGGGTCCCCAGGAAACTCTGCACAGGCTAACAGAGAAGGATCTGGGACTATGGTCTTGCTCCCATGGGCCCCCTGACCATGAGGTCTGCAGACTCTGCTGGCGGGGCAATTAGCCTGGCTGGGTCACTTCCTGCCCAGGAACACCAGGTAGGGTTTCAATGTCTTTTGCAGGTGTTGTTATTATTTATGTGAAATCAGAGCAAGGGCTCAATCTGATGGATCTACTAAAACCAAATGCAAAATTGACAAGGTCTCTGGCGGGAAAGGACCAATGACCCTTGTAAAACTCAAGAGTTTGAGGTGACCTCAAAGACTAGTCTCCCCTCTGAAAGTTCTTAGTCTTGTTTAACATGCTCTGGGGTTGGGTGGGGGGAGAGCATTCATGACACCTCTAGCCTATGCGGGCGGCATGCTTGTTCTGTCTGTGAGCTCACCTGTAGGATTCCATGACAGTGTGGAACATTCCACAACCATCCCAAGGGGCTGATCTTGGCCACTGAGCTTGATGGGGGTCAGTGTCTTGCCCAAGGTCACAGATTAGTGAGTGGCAGAGGAGGGACAGGACCCCAGCTGCCCCATCCCAAGGACCGAATTCCATCTTCCTGTATGAATTAGAGGTTGAACTGGATGGAGCTTCTATGGGAGGCCACGAATCAAAAAACCAGGTCACTGTCCAGCTCCACCATTTCTTCATTATCTTTCCTAGCTTGAGTCACTGGTTTTTAATTTTTCAGTCTGTAAAAAAAAACTGCCTCATGAGATCACGGAGGGTGTCTCCAAAGTTCTTCTGCAGAGACTCAAGCGTCTGTCCTCATGGCTTTCCAACACCTCTGAGAGGCAGGGCTGGGCCAGGTGAGAGGCTGGGGCTGACCCTCAGCTGCTGTCGGGGCCATGTGAGACCCTGCAAACTCTGCCCCTGGGATTAGGTTTTGCAGAATTTTAGCTGCAGTCCTGGGGGCTGCCATTCACACAGCTCTCGGCTGTGAATGGCTTGTGCTCACTTGGAAGAACTTTTGAGAATATCGGGTATTTGCTTAGCCACCTAAGAACGGTGTCTGAGCCAGTCCCACAGAGGCTGCTTCAGAACGTCAGGTGAGGAGACAGGTTACAGAGTAGCACGTACAGAAACCACCCCATTTTTTCCAATACCTGTGTGTGTGTGTGTGTGTGTGTACCTATATAAAAGTTGGGAAGACAAACAATTAAAAAAATTTACTGTGCTGTCATCTTGTTTTGTAGGACTAGTTTTTCTCTTCTGTGTCTTCCCAAGCAAGATAGAATTACCTATGTAATTAAAAACAAAAGTGGAAAATTCCACCAATGACCCTTTGGTGCAGCTGCCACCTTCCAGGCCTGCTGCATTTTCATTTGAGCCGAGTTGGTGCCTAGCCTGCCCCTGGCCTAAAATCCATGCATAACTACCCACTCCTTGGCCGGAGTTTCAGCAGGGACAGTGCAGTGGCAACAGGACAGGCCTGTCAGTATGCTGCATCCCCCTTTACTAGCTGTGTGACCTCGGGCAACTTACTTAACCTATACGAGCCCCAGCTTCTTTATTTGTAGCTTGAGGATAATAAAACCTTTCTTGCAGGATGATTTCCAGGATTAGAGACAGCTTAGAGCAGGTGCCTAGCAGGAAGTCTGGGATGGACAAACGCTGCTACTATTATTAACAACAGTCAGCATAGGGCCAAGAGCAGATAGAGCTGGCCGGGGGTCCCTGGAGCCCGGGAAGGTGCCCTGAGTCACCTGGCCTGCTTAGCCCTCCCTGGGCTGCCATGCTGGTCACCAGGCAGGTGTGGACATCCACATTTGCCAGGAGCACAATTAGAGATTGATTTGGCCCTGAAGACACTGCATCCTCCTGTAACCTGAGCTCGCTGCATTAAGGGTAGCACAGGCACAGACAATGAATCTCACCTCTGTCGGCCTCCCCTCAGCCTCCACTTTAATTCAACAGTGAGGAGACGGCAGTGTCTCCTGATAGCATCGAATTAGCCCCAAGCATCGCTGTGAAGCCATTTTTCAGACTTTTAAAATCTAAGCAAATAGATGTATTAAAAAACAGATCTGGTCTTCTTTAAAGCACACTGTCACTGTTGGGTAGTTTTTTCAAGCCACTCATGACATTAACATTTAATGTGGTTCCCCGAGACTCAGGAAACCAAGACAAAATGGAGCAGTAATAAATCCGCCAGGAAAGCTCCTTGCCAGGTGACCTGGAGTAAGTGCAGCCCCCTCTCCAGCAAGTGCCTGCAGCTGCACATCACACACAAGGTCTGGGGACCTGCCACCCATCCCACGGGTGGCGATGATGATGATGATGGTGGTGATGGTAGTAGTAACAGCAGCAGGTCCACCTTTTGCCTGCCTCCCGGTGCCGGGCACTGGGCTCACACCCATTCTCATGAGTCCTCATTAATCTTCACACTAACAGCTGCTGTGGCAGGGCCGGGCGCTCAGAACACAGTAGGTGCAGAATACATGTGCACTGACTGCAGGAATAGTGTCTGCAGGGCACAGCACCACCTGCAGAGAGGCGGAGCGTGAGGCTCAGAGGGTCCACGGTCTTCCCCGTGATGTAGCCCCCGGGCATCCCATCCCGGCTGCTGCCCGGAGGCCTGCACTCCTCTGGGGCCACACGGCTCTCCAGCAGGGAGGAACCAGGCCTCTGTCACCATGTGGAGGCCCAGTCCTGATGACACGCTCCACCACGGCGTGGTAAAATCCACCCAGCTGTAAAATCACGACTATAAATGACACCAGATTCCAAAGGGATGTTTTGAGAATTAGCTAAAGGAAGTTGTAAAAATCTTGGGAAGAGGAAAACGTGACAGGAATGTTTAATACACACATGAGCGCTGGCTCCTACAGAGTGGAGGACAGGCAGGGGCTCCCTGCACAGGCTCTGGGGTGCGCAGGAATAGGGTTAGGGTGAAATAATGCAAAGATGAATCCTCACTGCACAGTGTGCCCACCCTACGCTCTCACAGAGCCACCCTCCGAGGGGCCAGCCTGCCTCTGAGGGGCAGCACGGGACAGCCCCGCATGACAGCCAGGGGGGCAGGGAACCCCCTACGGAACTTCATTTTCTGCTCGTGTCTGAAAGGTACTGGGCTGGTAAAATGTCAAAAGCTCCCCAAAAGCATTTTTGACAAATTTCCCCCCAAAACTTGGCATGAGCAATGCAAATCTCAGAAGCTGTTGAAACCTGAAATAGTAGGCTTAAACAGTGATGAAAATCCCCACCGTCTTTGCTCCAGCCTTGAAATTGGAAATGCTTTCTTAGACACACACACACACACACACACACACACACATACACACACACACACACACACACCCCTTCCCCCTTCAACTCATACTTTCTTTCAAACTGTTTTTGAAATCCTCAAATCCTTGAATCCTATCCTCAGCCTTAGCTTTGGATTGCCCTCAAACTCTCTGAATTCGCAGCCTGCTGTCCTACAGGTTCTGGTTGGAACGTTATAGTCAGGGAACCAGAAGGCCCAGGTGACCCCCCGTGACCTGCAAGGGCTGGCTATCCCAAGAGCTCTTGCTTCTTGTTTCAGATGGGCGCCAGGAGCACAGAGGGGGCTACAGGAGCTGTCTCACTGCCTCCCCTCGGGCAGGAGCTGCCACCAGTTTCGTAACTTAGCTCTCCCAGCTTATCAGAGACTGTTTGAAAGACCCTTCCCCCCTGCTGCAGAAGGATGGCCTACGTGCCCAGCAAATGCTGCACAACCGTCTCCTGCCCTGAGCCATGCTGTCACCACGCGGAGCCCCAGGTCAGGGCATGCGCTGTTTCATGGGGTCCAAACCACATTCAAAGAACTCATCTCCTATGACATAAATATTTTACAGGCCTGTATAAGAAATGCGATTCTGATCAGAGATAAGAGACCTGTGACTGTACTGGATGATGATGGTGAAGAAGATCATGATAAAAATGAGCACCTATGCCAAGCACTGCACTAAGTGCTTTATATGGATGCCCTAGGAGGCAGGTACCCCTAAACTCATCTGACAGAGAATGATGCTGGTTCAAGGTTAGATGAGGTCACTGCAGAGCAGGGACGTGCACCTGTGTTGTCCTGACCATGTGCCCTGCTCTGAGGTCGCTGACAGCGTGTGTTGAAACCAAAGTGTTCCTTAGGGATGACAGCTTCTCTGATTCAATGGTCATGTCTAGGCAGTGGTTAAAACCTAGACTGGCATGTGGGGGAGGCATCCCCACTCTCTGATCTCTCATTCCACACAAAGGCAGCTGATTTGAGGAAGGACACTAGGTGAATGGAGGGGCAGCAGGGAAATGGAGGGGGCAAAGGCATTGGCCTTTAGACTGCAGCTGACCCTTGAACAACTCGGGAGTTATTCTAAGTGTAATGTACAGTCGGTCCTCCGTATCCCCAGTTCCTCTGCATCTGAGGATGCAATCCCAGACCACATACACTGTAGAATTTACTATTGAAAAATACCCACGTCAACTGCATTCAGTTCACTCCCATGCAGGCACCTCTCCTGGCAATTTCTGGGGACCCCACCGCTCTACAACAAGTTCATTTCTCTCATCTGAGCAGGTGTGGGCCCTGGACTTTAACTCCATGACCCAGTGGCAGGCTCTGTTCACCCACACAAAATGCTCCAGACCAAGGGGGTATCTGCCCCCTCTCCCTCCTGCCCTACCCAGAAAAGTACTGAAGTTTGATGACCCTCTTTTCACTGTTGCTTACACTCCCAAGAGTAGTACGGAATGGAGGATTTGCTGATCCCTATCTGCATGCAGAGTGCTGACTGCCTGTGTTGTATGGTTTCACAATCCCAGAAAAGGGCCCTGATGTCCCCAGTGCCTCTTATGTTTGCTCTTGGATGCTCAAGTTTCTTATATTAAGGACTCAACTTTTTATTTCACAAATAAGAGGAGACAACATGCATGATCTCCTATAGAGACAACAGATTTATACTACAGTGTAAATGATTAATACAAAGCCCTTGGGAGAGAAGGTTTTGATTGGTGGGCTGGAGAGAGAGTAGATAAATACTTGACTTTACAACAAGCTTATGCCTATGATGGTTAGACCTGAGGCATATAACAGTTCATCTACTTCCCATTTCAAATTAGAAAACTAAGCCTCTGACATTATTATGTACCTGAAGGAAAGGTGGATTAAGAGCCAAAAGGCAGGGACCAGACTCCTAGCCCTTCCATTTACTAGTTGTGTGACCTCAAGAAAAAAGTCACGTCGCCACTCTGAGCCTCAGTTTCTTCACCTGTAAAATGGGGATAGGGTCAAATGGGAGAATGTGAGTGAAAGTGCTTTATAAATTCTAAAGCACTGGTGAATGTCAGGGCCACTGTCACTGATCCCAATAGAAGTAGCATCACTCTCCACCAGCACCCTTGTTCGGGGCTGCCCCTGGCAGGGGCTGCATTTGTACCTGCCCAGTGGGACTTAGCGTGGCCTGGTGTCTGCAGCTGGCTCCACCTGTCTGTATCTAGGCTGGGTCATTGTCCACTCTTGTACCCCCAGTGCTCAGCACAGGTTGGCACAGAACAGGAGCTCAGGAAATGCTGGTTGAATCACAGTGACTTGGTTGCAGGCCCACAGCAAGTGGGTGCCCCAGCCGGGTTGGCTGCCCAGCCTTGCAGAGTTGAGGGGAGGGGTCAATCCCCACCAAAGCAAGTGCAGGCTTCAGAAGTGGTGCTGGGGCTGAAAGCTTTCTGGAACAAGCCCCCCTAGTGACACAAAGTCTGTTCATTTCTGAGACCATGGAACTTGAGCCCCCATCTCTGCCCACAACACAGGAAGGCATCTAACAGCAGTCCTGGGAATGCACCGACACAGCCATGTTTGAATGGGAGGCTCTCCCTGGCTTCTTCCTAGGGCTCTGCAGCTACAGGTACGTGCATGCTTATGGCTTCATTTGATCTCCTAAGGCCTCTGGGAAGTGCTGGGGCTCAGGTATGAGGGGCACATCTGGGGCTTGACTTAGGCCTTGCAAGTGAGGCCAGTCCCCTTCCAGGGGACCTCCACTGGCACCAGGAAGTCAACGGCCACTTTTGATCTTTTCTGTAAAAGGGAACGCCATACTCTTAACACAGAGAGCCAATGGTTTTCTTTAAAAACACCATCTATTATAATCCCTCCAGAATAATTTGTTTCTAATTAGAAACATCCCATCATTTCAGTGGTGATTAATGCCTCTGGTCTTGAAACTGAAACATCTCAATTTCTGATTAAAAGACACTCTGTCTTAGAAAGAAATGTGATTTCCTCCTCTCCCAGTTTCAGTGACACCTCCCTCCCCACCCCACCCCCAGGTTGAATACATGGGCCCAGCATTTAGTGGGAAAAAACAATGATTCGCCCAGATCTGGAACTAGCTAATATCCCAGGAGGGCAGGCAGCTGCATGGCAGTTTCCAAACAGAGCAGAGCAGTAATACTGCCCTCAGCAGGGTTGGGAATGTGAAGTCGGTCTCTCAGATGGGATCCTGGTTAGGGTTCAGCTATTTGCCGAGGCTGGGGGAGGGAGAAGGGGCTCCAAATCCCCTCCAAGCCTGTCCTGCCTCAGCAAGGTTCTGGTGCTGTTCTCAGGCACCCTTACCCAGCTACAGAAAGGGCTGGATGCCAGACCATTCCCGAGGGATGCTTGGTCCTTCTCACTTCAGGAAGTGCAGGACAGCACCTGTGTTGCCTGTCTTTGGGCTGGCCTGTCCATCATCTCCCTGGAGATAGGCTTATCTTTCTCAACAGCACCTTAGGGCCAAGTGATAGGAGATTGCTTGGAAGGAAGATGTCAAAGTGTCCAGATACACTGGAAATCTGACAGTGTTCAGACTTCTTTCTACTTTCCTTTTGGGCAACTTGTTTGCTACCTTCAAAGTCTGGCATGTGGGAGGTTTGGATGCTGGTTACAGGAGGGTCATTCACGATGATTGGTTTAAAAGTGCACTGATCCCAATTGTGTGACAAGGGCACAGCAAAAATAACACATCAATCAGAAAGCAAATCCAGTCTGAACAAGTGAAAATGTCAGGGGAAGATCCATCCTCTGGAATCCACTTCTGGCAGCCTGGTCACCCAGTGAGTGAGGATAAGGGCCCCATGGGACCGGTATCCATCCCAGTTCTCCAGAGCAGGCACAGGGAAAAGCAACGGACAGATTTCTACTGCTGTGCTGGGGTGGGGGTGGGGGGCGTGCCAGCCTACCCAGTGATGGCGGCTGAAGAAGGCAGTGGCAGTGAGGCGAACAGCTGGGGTGGGGTCTCTAGGTTCAGTTCTATGCAGTCCCCACCACCGCCAACCCTTGTTTCCAGTGTGTGCACGCGTGCACACACATATATACACACAAGCTGCCTTCCAGGTCAGTGTCCCTGCAGTTCTTGGCCGGGAAGAACTAGTCTGCCCTGGGCCCTGGCTCTGGCCAGACCTGCTTGGGGGGGAGCAGCTGGCACCAGTTCAGGCCCAGTGCTCGCCCCAAAGGCTGGATGCACACTGATTGGATGCCATTGGATGCCAACCCCTGACAACAGCCCAAATCTGTACATGCCCTTGATCTTTCTTGTTCTTGCTTCCAGGGATAGCTGATCAAGCTGGCTGTGGCAAAAGCAGGCACTGTGGCCTTCCAAAGCCCTACTGTCCTGAAGGCCAGGCGGTATTATTCTCCTCGGCTGGCTAGGAAGAGGAAGGCCAGCTAAAGGCTCTATTTTCCTGGAAGCCATGCCCGAGGGGCTGTGTTGGGGGGTGGAGTTTGCCAGAATGTGTGCCCACGTCCTCGGCTGAGGAGGGGGCCAAGTGCGGCATCGAACTCCTCAGGCACTATTCACACCCTTCCTTGGACGTTCTGCTGCTCCCAGGACCAGGAAGTTCAAGGCATTTAGGAAAATAAAAGTGTCCACCTGGTCCTAAAAACCAGAACGATTAGGCTGGAGAAACCTAGGCAACGCCCATCTGCAGGGCACCACCCCATTACGGCGACTCTGGAGCCCTCGCTCTGTGTCCACCATGTGGACGGAGCTCTGAATTGGGGTTCAGAAGCCTGGATTCTATCAGAGAGGAGTGGCCAAGTCACTTAACCTCTCTGAACCTCTGCTCCCTCTTCTGTAAAACGGGGATAAGCACCCTCACAGGAGAGGGCTGGTGCTGGGCCGCGCAGGGGACACTGCAAAGAGAAACCAATGCTGGGGCCCCAGACCCCCACGGGTCCGTGCAGCCCAGGCCTGAGCTGACCCCTCCCCCTCACCTCTGCTCTCTGCCCAGGGACACCTGTGGCCACGGGAGTCACCCTTTACTAATACAGGCTGCATTTAGGGTGTGACCACAAAGACCCCTCAAGTATAATGACAGCTTTATTCTAATTCACACCTGGACGTATGGAATCCAGGCAACATTATTCTGCCTGGCCAGGCAGGTAAATTAAAGCATAAAGCGGCTGAAGGAGCCAGGGGAGCTGGAGGACTGCAGCCTGGGGAGATGCACCCGCCCCTGCTAGGCCCCAGGTCACAAAGGCCACGTGTGGATATAGGCCATGTTGCCAGATTTCTGTAGAAAGCCCCAAATCCAGATTTTCAGGTGAAATTTTCCCATTTTTGAATGTTAGCAATCAATTCCAAACTGTTTAAGATATTGCACAGGCCACATAAAGCCAGTGGCTCTCAGGCTGCCAGTGTGCAGCCTTCGAGCACAGATATCAAGAGAAGCAAACGGGGAGCTTCCAGTTGCTGAGACCAAAAGGAAACAAACACACTCTAGGCTCTCGCTGGAAATTTTCGTCAGAAAATCAGACATCAGAAATTTTACAGTGTTTGGGAAAAGGCTCTAGAAGACCCACTGGATGGTTTTCAGGGGTGACAATGGTATCTATCTCAGGTATGGGTCAAATATATATCTGGTGAATGAATAAAGCAAGGGTTAAACAGCAGAGAACGAATGCTGTTCACTTAAATGCTGTTTAACTCTCCTGCCCCAAGGCTCTGGGAGATGCTGTCGTCAGTCCTCACCCCAAGGGCCCTTTCTCCTCCTGCATCCTCCAGGCCCTTGCCCAAGGGCCCTGGAAACAATGAAGTGCTATTTGCCCACAGCCCCCTCTGCATCTGCCTGAGGACAGACTCCCACCATTGAGGCTCTCTCAATGGCTGGGTGGCCAAGCCCACTGCAGGATGCACGGGTCCCAGACTGGCACCCATTGCACCCCTTCCTGCTTTGGGGGCACTCAGTGCCCTTCTGAATGCACACCGTGTGGGGTCACCAGCAGGTGCAGAGTTGGGAGAGAAAGTGAATTCACCTGGTGAGACTGGGACCACCTTGTTAAACTGGGGCCCACGGTGAGAGAGCTGAGTTCCCGCCTCTTGAGTCGCCCATGCTGCCCAGGGCAGGATGGAAGCGCACATACCGCACTCACCTTGGACCAGCCCCCTGTTTTCCACTCGTAGCAGCCAGAGTAGTCCTCACAGGGCTCCTCAGCTCTCGGCCTCGTGGATGCATCGCATTTTCCTTGCGAGTTGGTGCATGTCACAGTTCGTTTCTTTGTCCCTTTACCACAGCTGGCAGAACACTGCAAGATACCATTCCGGAGACTGAATCCAGTCCAATCTGGTCAAGTCCATCAACACCTGAACATCTGTTAAGTACCTACCATGTACCAGACCTAGTGCTGAGGATGCAAGGATGAGGATGTTATGTTTCTGTCCTCAAAAAGCTCCTGGTCTTTTAGAGTCTTATGCACATGGTCCGAGCTGGCTCCTCCCAGCTGGCTTCCAGGTACCCGTGCTGAGCCAGCCTGGGGCAAAGGCATCAGTTCAGGGGGGAAAAGGAGGAGATGGAAAGCAAAGCCACAGGTGACTCTGACATAAGGCGGCTGGCAAGCCCTGCAGAGAGCTCTAGCGATGGTTTTAATGTGAATGCCAAGAATGGTAACAGGGCAATATTCCCTGTGCTATTTTTCTTCTTGGGAAACATAGGAAGAGATGGTGTGGGGAGGGGACCTGAATAGTGTCTGAGGGGTGACAAATGATGCGTGAGCCCTGAGAGCTCAAGATTCCCACGCCCTTAGGCAGCAAGATCCACAGAAACAGTGACAAGAGATGGAGGGGTGACAGGGCATAAACATGGCAGACTTAGGGGTGGGTCTGGAGCCTGTTCCTGGAGTGTTCCCAGCCTACCGCCTGGGCTTGGGGAGGGAAGGTGCCTGGCTTGCAAGAGTGAGTGCTGAGTGCTTACCCACCTCAAAACAAAGCACAAGGAAGAGTGGACCCTTGACCTTGGGAGAACATGACTGACTTGACCAGCAAGCATAGGTGACATGGCCTGGGAACCTGGGGAGCCCACCCTCTGATTTGTTGTGTGCGGAAGTCTAGTCCCTACCGTGGAAGCAAATACGTAGCATGCAGAGATGGTGGGCTGAAGGCTGGATTCCACCAAATGCACTGACACGATGAGACCCACGCTGCCTGAGGAAATTCTGAGGGGGATTTCCTCCCAGCAGCTGGGTCCCAGAGATACCATGGGGGGGTCCCCACCAGCCGTAGTAGGACAAATGGAGCCCCAGCAACTCTAACTTCTGTTTTTACACTTGCTTGATTTACCAAAAATATGGGAGGCTATAGCAGTGATTTTTCTTGAGCTACAACAAACTTGACTTTTAAGAAGTTCCACTATGTCCACTGAAAAAATGCACATAAAGGACAAATGTCATTCTTTTTATTTGTTATTAACATTTACCTCAAAATGCTATCTAGCTTTATTTTCCCTATGAATTCAACCTAGCTCTCCATCTGCAGGTCCTGTTCTTATTTATTTATCTTTTTGAGACTAGTTTAGACTGGTTTGTTTTAGAAGAAATACACATGCTTCACAGGTGGTTGTGGTATAACCTGGGGGGAATTGGGAGAGCTCATGTATTTGATCTTCTGTGTGGGTTTTAAAGGGACTTCCTTGGTGGTCCATTGGTTAAGAATCTGCCTTCCAATGCAGAGGACGTGGGTTCAACCCCTGGTCGGGGAACTAAGATCCCACATGCTGTGGGGCAACTAAGCCTGTGCGCCTCAACTAGAGAGCCTACGTGCCACAAACTACAGAGCCCACGTGCTCTGGAGCCTGCACACCACAACTACAGAGCCCACACGCCGCAAGTACTGAGCCTGCACGCTCTGGAGCCCACATGCCACAGCTAGAGAGAAGCCTGTGCGCTGCAACAAAGAGCCCGCGCTCTGCAACAAAAGATCCCGCATGCTGCAATGAAGATCCTGCATGCTGCAACTAAGACCTGACGCAGCCAAAAATACATAAATAAAACATATTTTAAAAAAAATTAAAAAAAATAAAATAAAGGGACCTCGAATGCAAGGAATCAGTCCCTGGCAGGCTTCACCCACAGGGCCTCCCAGGGCAGGATGGGTGGGGCCTGGAGGGCTGCTGCAGGAACCCCTGGGTTACTGCACTGAAGGCCCATCCTTCTGCTTCTCTATGTGGCAATGCTTTCTGACCATTTCATCAGCTCCACGCTCACCGTCTGCCTCACGGGCTCCTCCCTGGCACCAGCACCCATACCACTGGCTCCTTCTGCAACTAGGGGCCTACTCACCACTTCTGCTTGAGTTCCTGCTTGGTCTCTCCCTACTCTGTGTTCCTTGCCTCTTCCCTTGAATTTTAAACCCTCAATATCCAGCCTATTTCTTGACCAAGCCCTGGCCTGACCCCTTTTGACCAGCAGCCTATTGGTTGGAAGCCTTCAGAAAGGGCAGTGCTGCAGGCTGGGGTCACCTTGGAAGGGACCTAGGAGGGTGATGTTCGGCTTCTCTCTTGGCTTCTGATCCAGGGATGGGAACAAGAAGTCGAGGACAGGAGAGAGTTGCTACCTTTTGCTTCCTCCTCAATATTTTTTTCCTCATTCTAATGAAGTTGGGAAGAAGTTGGGGAGTAGTGGTGACAGTGATCAACACTGCTGGTTGAATACAGGCAAGACCATCAATAAAAACTCACCCACGAGAAATTTAAACCCATTCGTTTCCAGAAGAAGAAATGTTAGAGGGGCTTCTGTACTTGGAAAAGTGGAAGGAATACCAGTTTTGTGAGCACCTCATGGAGGAAAGATTTGATTCTGAGTCAAATGTTTAGAAAAAAGCATTTTTCTTGAGCCTGAGCTGAGTCAGAATTAGACTGATTGGTGTGGATACTATTTCAGGATTAGGATTAGGCAACACATAGATATAGGAATAGGGATGGAGATATTTCTTTAACTCTTGCTCCAATTGTCTCACACTTTCCAAAATGGTGCTCTTCAATACTGTAATGATAGTTGATTATGTCAGCCTCGTTTATTTTGTTAAGGAGGCATTTTTCCCCCATAAGAGACCTATAAATGGAAAATTTATGGTTTTGATCTGATAAGGCATAAATCTTGTTTGGATCAAGAACCAGGTGATCAAGGCCCTAAGGCTCATGGCAAGGGAGAGAGACTGCACACCTGCCCCTACCCTTCTAGCAGGCATCCCCCTCCCCAAAAGTCCATTGAATGTTAAACTTATTAACCTAGGTACATGTAAAGAAAAACAATTTTTTAATGTTAAAACTCTGTCCTTTTCCTAAAATATCTTAAAGGATAGGCAAAAAATGCCTGTCTTTAAATGGGTACACGTCAAGATCTGCCTAAAACGTAAACTCAGTTTTAGAGCAGCCAAGGGCAGACTTTTCGTTCATTAAAAACGGGCTGAATACTTTCTTATTCAAAATAATTCCAACTGCTTGGCAATAAAAAGGAACTTTAAAAATATTTTCCACACTGAAGAGTGTCTTGGATTTAGCCTTTCTGACTTTCCTAGAACACGTTTGATGGAGGACCTGAGGGAAGCTTGCCCTTTATTCAGCTATTTTTTTTGTTTCATAGCCAAACAATCAAAATCATTAATGCAAACTCAATGCCAAGCCTTGAAGGATGATATTACCGAAGATAAAATATTTCTAGGATCAGTCTTCAAAGTTAAAAATTAAGGCTTAATTGACCTCTTTCCAAAATGTTTTATGGCATGAGATTTGTAACCGACTCACACACTAAAAGCTGTCCTTCCCAACATCTTCCTGCCTCTTGCAAAGGCAGCTCCACAAAGACTGCCATTGAACTGAAGGGAAGCCTTTGAAACCACCTTCCCAACCTGACCACCCTACAGTTCCAAAGTGCACAAAAGAGATTAAAAGGTGTTTATTTGTCTACCTGCCTACCTACCTATCTCCTATGCATCTATCCATCCATCCATCCATCCATCCATCCATCCATCCATCCATCCATCCATCTATATTTACATGAGAATTTTCACAGGAAATGGGACCAAACAGTACTGTGATATACATTATCAAAAAAACACACTATCCATGTTTTTTTGGCCACGTTGATATCTCTGATGGAATTTGAGAATATGTGACTTAGAACATGGCTTTGAGCTGCTCTGGGGTCTGGCTAGGACTGTGATACGTGAGGGTGTGTCAAAAACAGCAGAGAGGGAAAGGAACCATTTTGGGGTCGCTACAGACAAGGCCCTGAGGCCCTGGTGGTGGTTTCAGTACTGGCGGCAGCCCAGGCACCCACCTGTGACCACTCTGACGCCTCCCAGATGGACAGGCAGTCCTGGCCTTCGCAGCTCTGCACTGCCGATGGCCGGGGCACCGGGCAGTAGAGGGGCCGAGTGGCGACGTGTGTGCCATTCTGCAGCTGGTACATGCAGGTCACTTCCCGGTGCTGGATGCCCTTCTCACAGGTCGCTGAGCAGGGGCTCCACGGGCCTGCCACCCACCTACCCGGAAAGAGAAAAGACAGTGAGAGAACAAAGGGCCTTCCAGACAGATGGTGGAATTGTGGGCCTGCTGTGGGAGGGAAGGAAACAGACTCAGCTTTGCAGTCGGCTTTGGAAATAATTCCGGAATATCAGAGCAGAATATCAGAGCTATCTGAGTAGAGTGGTTCAGTGGCCTACTCAGTACAGAAATCTTTCTGCAACTGCCCCCCCCTGCCCCCCACCACAACGGCAGACTGACTTATTGTCCCTACGTCCCCCTCTTGCTGTCTTGTGCCATCTTTGTTCAGTGGGGTGTGAGTGGACACGAAGCTGACCACATCCCAGCAGAAGCTTTGAGTTACTATGTGGTTTGTCTCTCACTCTTCCTGTCCTCTGCCATGAGAACAGCAGGTCCAATACAGGGGTCGCCTGACTGCTGGGCTCTGTAATAGCATGATGCTGTTGTACCCCACAGAGATATTGGGGTTGTTTGTCACTGCAGCAGAAGCTGACTGGCACAGCCCTCGCCAAAGACACCCCAGTCCCAGCTTAAACACATCAGGACTCCTTGCTTTCCAAAGGGTGGCGGGCCCTCCTGAGTGGGGACTGTCATTCTCGAGGAGGCAACCTGTGGGCCGTGGGAAGACTAGGCTGCTGAGGCCATCAGCTGAAAGTGCTCAACTAAGACTTTGTCTACCTGCCTAATATTTCAATGATCCCAATTCTGTCAGGTCTCTGTTGGCCTTAGGGTGTTGGAAAGGGGCTAGGCAGTTTGGGAATGATGATTTCTCAGGACACAAACAGGGCTTTGAATGCCCTTTTAAAGACTCTCTGTGCTCTGGTTCGTGGACGAGACTCAAATATTCCCAGCTCCCAGGAGCTCACTACTTGACAAAGCAGCTCCATCTGGATGGTCAGCCCTGATAACCACTCAGTTCTCACATCAGTCAGAATCGTCCTAAATCCCACCTGAAACCAAATCTGATGAGGCCATCCCACTGTTTGGAAACATCTAAGTTCTGATGATGAGGCAGTGAACGAAACAAAGCCCTGCCCTCTGAGTCTTCCTATTCTAATGAGGACAAACAGTAAACGGATGAACAATGTACAACAGAATACAATATAATGTAATAGAGTGTATATAACATATATGCAGAGAGAATATGCCACACCATAGTAAGTGCTTTAGAGAAAAGTAATGCAGCACAGGGCAGACCAGCAAGGAGATGAGGGGGGTTGGCACTATTTTATTCAAGGTGGCAAGGATGGCCTGGCATTTGGGCAGCGACTGGAAGGAAGTGAGGCATAAGCCCTGTGCTCTGTGGGAGAAGACTTGCAGGCAGAGGGCATAGCAGGTGCAAAGGCCCTGGTGGAGGGGTGTGCTGGCAGGGCTGAGGGGCAGTCCAGTGTGGCTGGGGGAGGGGGTGAGCAGGAGAGGGAGGGACATGAGAGGGAGCAGGGGGAGATTATGCAGGGCCTGGCTGGCTGCTGTGGCTCTTGCTTGAATGAGATGCAGTCCTGGAGGGTTTGGAGAAAGGAAGACACGCCTTCCAGGGCCACCCTGACTCTGTGTGGCTACCAGCCTACAATGGGTAGGGGTGGCAACAGGGAGAGTGGGGAGGAGGCTACTGCAATGGTCCAGGTGGGAGATAAGGGTGGCTTGAACCAGCTGGGGGTAGTGGAGGTGTTGGACTAAATGTTGAGAAGATGGGGCTACCCAGGCCCCTCCCTCCATCCCGACATGGTTTCTCCTTGTCCATTGGGGCAAGCTCAGGCCACCTCATCTAGAGCTCATCTCCAGTCCCCTTGGCAGAGCTCATCACTCTGCCCTTCACGGCCCAGGGACTAACTCTAGTGAAGCTCCTCCTGTCAGACCCCTTGCTCATGCTGCGGGGGATGGAAACACAGTGCTGGCCTCGGGATATGAGGACAAGTAACATACTGCCTGCAAATTGCTTATGGCAGCACCTGGCATACATAAGCCCTATAACATAACTAGTATTGCCATTATTTTGTGTTTCCTTGGTGGGAAATGGAGACTTCCCACATGCATGCAGCCTTGCTCCCATTTCAGTACCTGACAACTGCTTAAACATCACCGAAAGAATCAAACCAACTTCTACCCATTTTGTTCCCCTTTTAAGTTTTCTCTTCTCTTGATCAAAATAATTTGCAGATTCTCAATCCATTGTAAGTCTCTAATCAGTCACTACTGTTCTTAAAATGGGCTGATTTGTCATGGGCAGAATGGTCCAGATGTGATCTGAAAGCAGCAAGAGAGAATGTGATGATTTTCTCTTTAAATGGGGACTTGTTTTCATGAATACTCCCCAACTCTGCACTATTTCTTTTCTTTTTTTAAAGCAACCACATTGTACCTCTGTTAGTGCCTACTATGTTTTTCTCTCTCATGAACTGACTCTCAGCCAGATCTCCTTTGTCCTGGCCTTTTACAATTAACTTTGTGAAAATAAATGTTAGGTTTTAGGTTGAGACCTGTTCGGTATTATTGTGCTGACCCCAACTGTGAAATGGCTTAGAATCCTGCCCCTGTATTTTGTATTTCCTGTGCTTCCCAGGGCCGAGCCTTGGAAGTGGGACCTCTATGTCACACTCATGGGACTGTCACTGCCCTGGGCATGCGTGCCATTGCCATAGGGTACCAGCGTCTCCATTCCTGGCCACACAATCAGAGCATGTATTCTAGGGAATGTGGACGCCAACTCTGTTCACACAAAGGTCACATCCAGGACACCTGGGGGAATGGTGAACTGCTGGGAGGACTCAGCAGTCCTGCCTCGGGGGCTCCTCCTGCCCCATCACTGGCTGGAAAAGTCAGATCTGTGGGGGTCAGATTCCCGTAGAGCTGGGAGGGACCGCCAGCCCTCCAGGTTCTCCTCTCCTTTACCTCTGGTGTCTGGTGCTTTGCAAAAGGATAACAGAATGGAAAAGAGCCCATGCATCCCTCCTCCTCTTTCCAGAAGAATCCTCAGACCTATCCCCGCCTGAAACGCGTGATGAGCCGCCGACAAGACGGCTGTTTGTCACAGGTGCACCTGCTTCAGGTTATCGGAGCTATTTTTCAGCTGGACCTTTTTGCTTCTGATCTTGACAAACACCTCAGTGAGGTATGGGGAGAAAAGGTGGCCTTCCTAAAACTTCGTTTTTGGTGGCTGAAAGAATCTACTTCCCCTGAAGGACCTTGGCTGCAGGAGGCCCATCTAGGGCAGTGGGATGACATCGCACACCCAGACATCAGAGTAAAATCCCATTGATCCCAAGTCTAGTAACTTGGGAAAGGCCTGCAGTTCCACAACAATGTATATTACAATTACAATGTAAGTCTGAGCTTTTTTCACTCTTATCCTCTGAAAACCTTAACAGCGCCATTCATTAGCCAAGTTTGAGTTAGCAGTTCTTCTTAAAAGCAATAAAACTGTAATTCTTGATGAAGCCACCATTAACACTTCCCTAATCCAGGCCCCTCCCCTGTTCCCACAGGGTCAGAACAGCCTCTCCTGTCCAGCACAGGTGTAGCTCCTCTGCACACACTTCAAGTTCAATCATTCTAATCGGGTACAGTTTTCCACCATTATCTGTGGTTTCACTTTCCCCAGTTTCAGTTACTGAAAACATTAAATGGAAAACTCCAGAAATAAACAATTCATAAGTTTAAACTGCACGCTGTTGTGAGCAGTGGGATGAAATCTCCCACCAACCCAATTGGTCCCGCCTGGACGTGAACCATCCCTTTGCCTGGCTTATCCACGCTGTATAGGCTCCCTGCCGGTTAGCACAGGAAATACATAGTATGTAAGTATCTATAGGGTTCAGTATTATCATGGGTTTCAGGCATCTACTGGGGGGCTTGGGATGTATGGCCCGCAGATGAGGGGGGACTACTAGGCCTTGGGCAGCTCTGTCACTACCTGAGACCCTATATTCTTTTTTAATTGCTGCTGTAGCAAATTGCCATAAACTTAATGGCTCAAAACAGCACAGATTGATTATCTTACATTTCTAGAGGTTGGAAATCTGACGTGGGTCTCACTGGGCTAAAATCAAGGTGCTGGCAGGGCTGTTTCCTTCTGGAGACTCCAGGAAGACTCTGCTTCCTTGCCTTTTCCAGCTTCTAGACACTGCCCCGATTCCCTGGCTTGTGGTGCCTTCTTCAGCCTTCAAAGCCAGCAACTCAGGCCGAGTTCTTCTCACATCACATCACTCCAACCTTCTCTTCTGCTTCCGTCTTCTGCTTTTAGGACCCTTGTGATTACACTGGACCCACTCAGATAATCCAGCATAAGCCGGCTGATTAGCAAACTGTATTAGTTTGCTAGAGCTGCCGTGAAAAGTACCAGAAGCTGGGTGGCTTAAAACAACAGAAATTTATTCTCTTACGGCTCTGGAGGCCGGAAGTTAAAAATCCAAGTGTTGGCAGGGTGGGTTCCTTCTGAGGACACTGAGGAGTCGGTTCCATGCCTCTCTCCTGGCTCTGGTGACATCTTTCAGGGGAGACCCATGCAACCTAATTCCACCTGCAGCTCTAACTTTCCTTTGACAAGTAACCTAACACTTTCATGAGTTCCAGGGATTAGGATGTAGACATCTTTGGGGGTCATTATTTTGCCTACTACACGCATCACATTAACAGTCCTGAGAAATTTTATCTTACGTTCAAAATTCAGTTTCTATTCAGTCTTGATTTGGCTGAGACTTAAACTAGGTAAAGATCTCATGAAATCTGCTGAAATGTGACAGTCTCACAAAGAAACAATGGCATCTTCAGGATCACATTCTTCTAACACAGTTATTTTATGTTGAATATAAAGTGAATCTCAAGTATAGACAACCAAAAAGAGTACACTGGTGGGTCATTTATTTTCAACAACTTCATATTGTAAAAAAAATGTGAGCTGTTGTATTTCAACACAACAAGTGTTCAAGATAACAAGTGGTCTGTCCATGGTGTCAACTTTATCCATCTCCAAAATGGGTCAGTAGTAAGGATCTGGCATTGACTGAGCACCTAATCTGTGCCTATCTCTGAATCAGGAACGTTCCTTACATTAGCTAAATTAATCAAAGTAAGGAAACTAGATGACTGTATGTGATTCTCTGAGCATCTGTTATAGAGACATGCAAATTCCAAGCATAGCATCAAATATGCTTGTAAAATACCATGTATTTTACATGTAAAATACCACAGCATGAAAAGAAGGATATGAAACAGTCCAAAAACTCCAGAAAGCTGCAGGGCAGGTTAAAGAGATTTCTGCTACTGGGATGGTTACTTTGTCCAACCTCATCTTATCTGTCCCCCAGACACGTGGATATCAACTTCATGCCAAGCCCTGAATCAAGGGCCAGGGCACTCAGCTCAGCATCCCACCTTCACAAAGCTCAGTCAAGTGTGTGGTCCTTGGGGGAGAGGGAAGCATGTAAACAGGCAATGTCTTCACTATCTGCTAAGTGCAGCGGAGGAAATGGAGCTTGAGTTGGGTCCTGAAGTCAAAGTGAAGTTGGCCAACCAAAGAAGCAGGGCTCAGTGCTCTGACAGACAGCGCCTGCCCATGAAGTGTTGAGGAACAACTGCGAGTTTGGGATGGCCAATCCTTGGAGGGTACTTCAGGGTGGGTAAGAGGGAGGTTTCCTTGGGCAGTATCCAGTAATCATGTGCCCTGGGGCAAGATGATGGTTTTCATGAAGGCAGTGGAGAAATGGAAAACAGGCACTGATACAAGACTATGAAAGGGTTTTGACAGGGCTTTGGGTATGTGGGGTCATGGAGAGAAAGGAGGCAAGAATCAAGCTCAGGATTCTGACTGGTCCAGAGGATGCTGGTGGTGCCTCCACTGGGAGGGAGGACACAGGGAGGGGAGTTGGCCTGGGGGCAGAAGGGTGGGCACCACTTTGAAGGCAGTCGCTGGGTCGCTGAGTGGTGCTGGGAAGGGTCTGCAGGTGCAGTTCTGGCGTTCAAGGGTGCTGCCTGATTGGAGACACAGGGTTGGAAGTCAAAAGCAATAAATCCTGGTAGACATCAAGGGTAAGAACAACTCATCCAGGGAGCTTATACAGGAGGACAGAGGGCAGGGGCAGGGGCTGGGGAATACAAGCACCTGGGGTTGGAATCAGTCATGGGAGGCTCTGAGGAGCAGGAGAAGAGGCGACGAGCAAGGCTAGGGAGGGCAGGAGGACGGTGCAAGAGACGCCAGGAAGGGTTGGTTGAATGAGGCCTGAAGAGCATCCCCTGGATTTAGCCATGAGGACAGGTTGCTGACCCGGGGGAGAACTGGGGAGAAGGGTTGCCAGTGCTGTAAATGCAGAGTGGAATGAGGGTGAAGAGGAGAGGCCTTGCGGGCGCCCCTTAGCAGATTTGGTTTGATGCCTACAGAGTGGGCTCCACAGACCCTCAATCTTGGGGTGACACCCAAGCTTTGGAAACAAGACCTGATGCGAGCTGTCTCATGACTTGGGAGCCTCTGGTCAAGCAGACTGCGCGTGGGCGGGAAGCATGAGTGAGAACGTGAGAGGGGACATCTGCGTGAGAAGGAAATGCTGCGTATGGCTGAGGGCTGGAAGCAGTGGCTCCAGGACAGACAGGGAGCTTCCTCTCGTGGACCCATCTGTCTAGAAAGGCCACTCCTGCCCACTGGCAGTGCCTCATGGAAGTCATCTGGGCCAAATGGCAGAGTAGATGACCTGTGGGAGACCTGTGCCACGTCCGAGACGCAGGAGGCCAGCAGGGGAGGGAGGCCAGGGACCTGGCGGTGGGCAGCATGTGTGAGGGGAAGGCCCGGCCTCAACCAGGGCTTGGCTGCTGTCTCCCCTTGGGATTTGGTGACCTGGGTCAGTGGGCCAGTGGGTCAGTGCACCTTGATAAAGAGTCTGGCCTGAAGAGTGATCCTGTCCATTCCTAGCCCAGGAAGTCTCAGGCAGTCTGATTTGGAAAGCAAACAGATCAAAGATCTCATTTCTCATTTCTCCTCTGCCAAGAGAGAGTTTGAAGGAACAGGCCTGCATTTCCCCCTGTGGGTCAGCCCCATGTCTCCAAGGTGTCCCTCCCGTTTGTGCCCAGTCCTTTCCCACCACCATCTTGCCTTCACACCCACCTGAACTCCCAGAGGAAGGTGGCTCAGGGCCTGTTGGTCTTGCTTCACGGATGGAGAAACCGACTTGGAGAGACAGCAAGACTGGCCTAAGGCCCGCTAGCTATTAAGTGGGTGGGTCCTCTGTGCCCCAACCCAGAAGCTTCCTTTTTGTATTTATACAATCTTGCTCTGGTTAGGGAATACCTGACCAACCTCATCAGGATGCCCTGAGAGTAAAAGGTGCCCACTTACTAGAATCAGACATTCTCAAAGTCTCAGAAGGTCACATTCAGGACGCTGGTGTCAGATGGGCCTGGACTTGAGTCCACTCCACCGACTTGCCAGCTGTGTGACCTTGGACAAGTCAGTACTCAAGCCTCTGCCACACGGTCAGCGCAGGCCTCGCACTCTATGGGCCTGATAACTAGCAGCTGTTATTATTGCTGTAACTATTACTCTCAGTCTAGGCATCCATCGCATTCAGAGGAGCTGCTATTCCTCAAAGCCCTCTGGAATGGGCAGTCTATGCGGGCATTCAGAACCAAAACAAATTAGTTTTAATTTTTAAAAAATTTTCAATAAATTTGTGTGATTCAGATGAGAGGAATATGAAAAACCTGTTTGAGTGCTGAGTCCTATAACTTGGTGCGAGCTATCTCTCTCCTCTGAGCACCTGGCCCTCATCCATAAAGCAGGGGCAAGAACTGGGCGCACAGCTGTGAGGACCCGATGGTGACCTTACGGCACGTAAAGGCCCCAGGGAGATGCCTGCAGGGGAGCTCCAAGGATGGGAGTCTCTTCCCTCTCTCCCTGGTGCAGGGCTGCTGGCCCCTAGGCTGTGAACGTCTGGCCAAGGTCAGGCTAACACCGCTCTGCCTTCCCGTGGATGACAAGGCCTCTCCCAGGGCACCCGGGCTGTGGTCACCACGTGTGCCGCCAGCCTGGGGTGAGGAGACGTGGCAGAGGCCGGCTGGCCAAGAGCCGGGACCTCCTGGGCCTTGTCCCAAAAACACCACGGAGGACTCGGCAGCGACAGACTCTCTGTCTGCCCGAGCCACTCTCACAGCTCAGGGCAGATTGGAGCCAGCAACTCCGTTATGAGAACAATCAAAACACATGTGCCATTTAAAGTCTCCGAAGATACGTGGCTGCTTTTATTGAACAGATGTCTGTGAAAGGAGTGGGGTAAGGAGGTACAACCCGGACTTAGCAAGCTGGGCTGTGATGTTCTCCCAGGGGACAGAGGGGGACGCTTTAGAGCTGCATACGAAGTTTCAATTCAGCATTTCTCCATTTAACCTTGAGAATTATGAGTTCTCATATATATTTCCCTGAAAAGTAATATTATTCACATATTTGTTTTTTATAGGAGGAAATGAGAGCCTGGAGTGCATGATGAGGAGCGAATACATCGGCCTGTGCATGTGAGCTTCTGCTGGAGGACATAATTCCATCCTGAAATCAGGCTGGGTCAGGGTCTGAGAACTTGCTGCGTTTTCCTGAAAAGGTTCTTGAGTCACTGTGGTTAGTTTTCAAGTGCTGGGGAAAGGAAGAGAAAGGAAGGAAGGAAGGGAGTGAGGGAGGGAGGGAGAAGGGAAGGAAGGGAAGACTTCAATGCTTTGCTAAAACATGGCTTAAGGGAAAATGTTTTAAGAATGATTTCTCTAGATATTGCACCAGCTAACCGTTTCAGGAGCTTCCTATGTGCCAGGCAATGTCCTCAGCACTTAACATGACTCAAATTATTTGATCCCTGTAACAATCCTTTGGAGAGCCATTCTACAGGTGAGGAAATCAAGGCACAGAGAGGTTAAGTGGCTTGCCCAAGGTCATACATTAGCAAGTAGAAGAACTATTTTAACAGTTCCAATGAGACATAGTTCACATACCATACAATTCATCCATGTAAAGAGAACAATTCAGTATATTCTGAAATATATTGTGGTGGTGTGAAATCACCACCACAATCAATTTTAGAATATTTTTATTACCCCCAAAAGAAACTCCACACCTCTTAGCTGTCATCTCCCAATACATGCCCCCCTCCCATCCCTCTCAGCCCCAGGCAATCACTAATCTACTTTTTGTCTCTATAGATTTGCCTCTTCTGGACATTTCATATAAATGGAATCACATAACATGTGGTTCTTTGTGCCTAGCTTCTTTCACTTAGCATAATGTTTCCAAGGCTCATCCATGTTATAGCATCTATTAGTATTTCATTCCTTTTTATCATTGAATAATACTTGATTGTATAGATACACCATGTTTATTTATCGGTTCATCAGCTGATGGACATTTGGGTTGTTTCCACATTTCGGCTATTAGGAATAATGCTGCAATGAGCATCTGTGTACAATTTTTGTGTGGACATATGTTCTCATTTTTTTGAGTATATACCAAGGAGTGGAATTGCTGGATCGTATGCTAACGCTAAGTTTAACAATTTGAGAAATGCCAGACTGTTTCCAAAGCAGCTACACCATTTTGCATTTCTACAGTAGTGTATGAAATTCTAAATTCTCCACACTCTCATAAATTTTTTCTATTATCTATCATTTTGATTATAGCCATCCTAGTGGGTGAGAAGTGGTATCCCATTGTGGTTTCATTTTACTGTGGTAAAATGTATACAAAATTTACCATTTTTACCACTTTGCAGTGTACACTTCAGTAGCATTAAATACATTCACATTGTTGTATAACCCTCACCATTCTCTCCCAAACTTTTCATCTTCCCAAACTGAATTCTAGATTCATTAAACAATAACTTCCTATTACCCTCTCCCCCCAGCCCCTGGCAACTATCATCCTACTTTCTGTGTCTATGACTTTGGCTGCTCCAGGTACCTCATATAAGTGGAATCATACAATGTTTGTTCTTTTGTGACTATCTAATTTCACTTAGCATAATGTCCTCAAGGTTCATCCATGTTGCAGCATGTGTCAGAATTTCCTTCCTTTTGAAGGCTGAGTAATATTCCATTGTACACATGTAACACATTTCATTTATCCATTTGTCCAGAGAGGGACACTTGTGTTGCTTCCACCTTTTGACTATTGTGCATAGTGCTGCTATGAAGATGGTTGTACAAATTTCTGTTTGAGTCCTTGCTTTCAGTTCTTTTGGGTATATACCCAGAAGTGAAATTGCTGGATCACATGGTAATTCTGTGTTTAATTTTTTGAGGAACCACCATACTGTTTCCCACAGTGGCTGTACCATTTGACATTCCATTCAACAATGTAGAAGGGTTCCAATTTCACCACATCCTCACCAACACTTATTTGCTGTTTTTAATAATAACTATCCTCATGGGTATGAAGTGGTTACCTCATTGTGGTTTGATTGGAATTTCCCTAATGATTAGTGATGATGAGCATTTTTTCATGTACTTATTGGCCATGTGCATATCTTCTTTGGAGAAATGAGTAAACATGTTCTTTGCCTATTTCTTAATTGGGTGCCTTTTGTTGTTTAGTTGTAGGAATTCTTTATACATTCTGCATATTGCTTCTTTATCAAGTATATGATTTGCAAATATTTTCTCCCATTCTTTGGGTTGCCTTTTCACTTTGTTGATTATGTCCTTTGATACAAAAAAGTTTTTAATTTTGAAGTCCAATTTATCTATTTTTCCTTCTGTTGCCTATGCTTTTGGTGTCATATCTAAGAAGTCATTACCAAATCCAATGTAATGAAGCTTTTTTCCTATGTTTTATTCCGAGTTTTATCTTTAACTCTTATATTTAGGTCTTTGCTCCATTTTGAGCTTATTTTTGTACATGGTATAAGGTAAAGGTCCAACTTCATTCTTTTGTATTTTGATATCCAGTTTCCCCAATACTACTTGTTGAATTTCATTGTGGTTTTGATTTGTATTTCCCTGATGGCTGATGATGTTGAGCATCTTCTCATGTGCTTATTGGCCATTTGTGTATCTTCTTTTGAGAATGTCTGTTCAATTTGTGTTCTACTAAATGTGTGAAAAACATGTTTCCTATTGTTAGTGACTCAATACTGTTTTACTAAAGAATTGCATAATCTGAGAAAGTTTCAATAATAAAGAAAATTCACATTAGCAAAAAAAAAAAAAAGAATGTTCAGATGATTTGCCCATTTTTTAATTGGGTTATTTGTTTTCTTTATTATTGAGTTGTAAGAGTTTTTGATATGGTCTAGATAAAATTATTTTTTCAGATATAAGATTTATGAAAACATTTTTTTCCCTTCTTTGGGTTATCTTTTCATTTTCTTCATGGCCTTGAAGAACAAAAGTTTTAAATTTTTATAATGTTCAGTTTATTTCTTTCTTTCGTTGCTTGTGCTTTTGCTTTCATATCTAAGAAACCATTGCCTAATCTAGAGTCAGGAAGATTTATGCCTATGTTTTCCTGTAAGAGTTTTATAGCTTTAGCACTTACATGTAGGCGCTTGATCCATTTTGAGTTAATTTTTTGTCTATGGTATAAGCTAGGGATCCAACTTCTATCTTTTGTACGTGGACATCCAGAGTCTCAGTACCGTTTATAGAAAAGATGATTCTTTCTCTATTGCATTGTTGAAAATTAACTGATAGTAAATGTGAGAATATTTATTTACTCATTTATATTACATTGTTCTATATGTCTCTCTTTATGCAAGTCCCATACTGTCTTGATTACTCCAGTTTTGTAGTAATCTTTGAAACTAAGAAGCATAAGTCCTCCAACTTTGTTCTTATCTTTAAAGATTGTATTGACTATTTGGAACCCTTTGCAATTCCACATAAATTTTAGGATCAGCTTGTTCATTTGCGCAATAAAGACAGCTGGAATTTTGATAGGGATTTATGTTTTATCAGTAGATCAATTTGAGGAGTATTGCCCTCTTAACAACACTAAGCCTTCTAATGGGATGTATTTAGATATTCATTAACATCTTTCAATAATGTTTTGTCATTTGCAGTGTATAAGTCTTTTGTTAAATTTATTCCAAAGTATTTTATTGTTTTTGATGCTACTGTAAATGGAACTATTCTCTTCATTTCCTTTTCAGACTATTCATTGCAAGGGTATAGAAAAAGAATTGATTTTTGTATATCATTCTCACATCCTGTAACCTTGCTCAACTCGTATGTTAAAAACAACAAGCCCAAAGTGGTATCATTTGCCCCCCATGAAAGCAAACAAATACTTAATTACAGTTTCAATCCCTTCCAGAAATGTGACCTTTAAGAGTCAATCTGAAATTTCCTGATCAACACTAGTGAGGTAATGTTATGATAAAGCCCTTCCCTTCCCCCAGAAGAAGATGGTCTGGATTGAAGCAATCTTTTCTTTTGTTAATACTTTTCTTGCCCACCCTCTTTCTGCCAGTAAAAATCTCCCATTTGTACAACCCCTTGGAGTGCTCTTCTAGTTGCTAGATGGGATCCTGACTGATGCATGAGTTGATAAATAAAGCCAATTAGATCTTTGAATTTACTCAGTTGAATTTTGTTTTTCCAGAAAATATATTAGTTCTAGTAGCTCTTTACTGGATTCTTCAGAATTTTCTATATGGAAGATCATGTCATCTGCAAATACATATAGTTTTACATCTCTAACCTAGATGCCTTTTTTTTTTTTTTTTCATTTTCTTGCCTAATTGCCCTGGCTAGAACCACCAGTACAATGTTGAATATAAGCAGTGAAAACAGACATTCTTGTCTTGTTCCTCTCTTAGGGGAAAAGCCTTTAGTCTTTCACCGTTAAGTATGACGGTTCCTGTGGGCTTTTGGTAGATCCCTTCATGAGGTTGAGGAAATTCCCGTCTATTCCTAGTTTGTTGAGTGTCTTGATCATGAAAGAGTATTGAATTTTGAAAATACTTTGTGTGTGTTTGTGTTAATTGAGACAATAATGTGGTTTTGTCTTTTATTCTACTGATGTGATTGATATATTACATTATTTGATTTTCAGATGATAAATGGACCTTGCATTCCCAGCATAAGTTTCCACTTGATCATGGTATATAATACTTTTTATATTGCTGGATTCAATTTACTAATATTTTGTTGAGGATTTTTGTGTCTATATTCATAAGCAATATTGGCATGTAGTTTTCTTGTGATGTCTTTGTCTGGTTTTGTTATCAGGGTAATACTGGCCTCATAGAATGAGTTGTAAAGTGCTTTCTTTTCTACTTTTTGGAAGAGATTGTGAAAAATTGATACTAATTCTTCCTTAGATGTTTGGTAAAATTCACTCACTAGTAAAGCCATCTGATCCTGGGCTTTTTTTCTGTGGGAATTTTTTTATTACTAATTCAATCTCTTTACTTGTTATGGATCTGTTCAGGTTATCTATTTATTCTTGAGTCAGTTACAGTAGTTTGTATTTCTAGGAATTTTGTCTGTTTCATCTAATTAATATAACTTTTTGTTATACCAGAATATTTTTGGTTTTTCAATATAGTAACACCAAATCTCCAGATAATAACAGGAACAAGTAGAGGCTGTTTGAGGGTCACATGCACTAAGGGCACTGTGTTGTTTAGGAAGAGGCTAGCGATTCTGAGTACTTTGGACTCTACTTAAACCATTATAGTTAAGGTACCTGGGTCACATTTAAGGATAACCATCAAAAGAACAGAAATATAATCCACAGCTTCCCAAAAATAGGGAGAAAAAAAGAAATGTTAATTGTTAGTTCTGAATATTTTGTAATTTCCAAAATCATTTCCTCCTAACCCATGAGTTATATATATTTTTAATTTCCAAAAATATAGAGAAAAGTGGGTCACTATCTTTTTACTGCTTATTCCCAATGTATTTTTCTTGTGGTCAGAAAGCATGGTGTGTTTTGTTATCTTGGTTACCATAAATACAGCCTTATCAATCAGTGGGAATGGGGTGAACTAGCCATTACATAATACAGAGGAGAGGCAACAGGTTATCATATGGAAGAAATTAATTCATTGCCTCAGCTCATACTATACAGAAAAATACATTCTGGATGTGTTAAAGTCTTCTTATATGCAAGAAAAGCCAAACCTTAAAAGTTCTGGAAGAACACATAGGAAAACATATTTGTAGTTGAAAAGTCAGGAAGAAATTGTCAAACACGACAAAAGAAGCACAATTCCTAAATTTAAAGTTAACCAATTTAACTAAATTAAAGATAAAAGCTTCTATTCAAAGACACCATAGGTGAAAAAAGAGGCCTCAAATAAGGGAAAATATTTACAATCCAAGATGTATAAAGAATGCTCGTAAATCAATTAGTAAGAGATAAGTAGCCCAACAGGATAATGCGCAAACAACAGGAGGATAAATCACAGAAAAAATATAAATATCCTCTTAACATATGAAAACACTCAACCTCACTACAGCACAGGGGAATTAAAAAAATCAAACAATGAGGCACCATTTCCTCCCCACCAGATGGCAACACTACAAAGTCTGACTAAACCAAATTTGTTCATGACTGGAGCAATGGGATCCCTTACAGTGCTGGTGACACGGTAACGTTAGGTTAAGCCTTTGGAGGAAAGCTCAAGGTGTGCAGACCTATGACTGTGTAATTACACTTCTGGGATACAACTTGCACATGTGTCTAAGGAAACTGGACAAGGATGGTCACTGCATAATTGTTTACATAAGCCCCAACTGGCAAACAACCCAAATGTCCATCAATGGCAAATGACTAAATACCTAAGATGAAATCACATAGAGCAAAGAAAATGGCTGTACCAGAGCCACAGTGGCAACGTGGCTAGATCCCAAAGGCAAGATAAACATACATACGCTCAGAGCTTGTTTAAATGCACCAAACAATACTCTCTTGTTTGTGGATATATGCATATATGGTAAAAGTTTGAAAATTAGCGGGGGAAGCATACCCACTAATGGAGGAGGGGAGAAGAATAGCACTGGGAGGGGTCAAGGGGGACTTTTAATGTATCTGTATTATATTATTTTAATAACATGCTATTACTTTAGATTACTTAAAATATGGCAATCATGAAAATCTGTTAAAATTGGGAGGTGTGGGCATAGTTGTTTATTAGTTAAACTCAGACTTTTCTGTACATATAAACATTTTTATAAGAAAAATGCTTACACAACCCAGAGCCAGGTCAGTATGTACTAACTGACCTTGACTTCTGAGAGTGGCAGCGACTGTGGTCAACTGAGAATGAACACGGTGCCTGTCCTGGGAGCCACCGGGCTCCAGCCCACAGTTGCCATGTGGGTCAAGTATTGCCACATCTTTCCTTTTTAAAAGTAATGTTGAAAATTCAGAGTCTTATTGCAATCTGGTTTTAAAATGTTGGAAATGAACTCTAAAACCTTAAGACGCCTGTGCAGGCCAAGCCATGTCTGCTGTGGAATTTGGTTCCACAGCCTCTGGTCTAGGACTTCTCACTTTAATTTTCCAAGGAGGCAGCTATGGTGGTTCTGAACCTAAACCAGAGAGGCTGGATGTGTGTCTTCCTCTGGCTCTGACCTGAAGAGGCCACTCTATACCACTGGCTCGCCACACGGGTCCTCCGTCAATGCTTTGTCCCCACCTTCCTGTAATTTGTCTTTTGGTTGGCTTAATAGGTGAGTCCCAAGAATTTTGTCCTAAAACGATTAGGAAAAAAAAGACTCCCCCAGATTCATGATGTGACATGGTTTTCCCAAGACAGCAGTCTGAGTGGTACCAATTCGAAACCAACACCAAAATCCTGAAGAGTGGGCTGTAGAAATACCCAGAGGCCTGAGTAACGCCAGCAGGAGCCCCTGCCCAGCTGGCCCAGCTGCCCAGCCCCACAAAATTATTCAACATGAAAACATGCAAGCAGACCTCCCTGACATTCCACCCCGCCACTGCCTCGCTTTGGCTATGAAAATGCTCAGAATTTCACAAGATTCTCTGAAAATGTTCCTAGGGGGAGTTCTCCAGAGTTGGAGTGAGCCAGCTCTGTGTCTTCTGGAAGGGGTACAGAGGGGAAAGGCCGTTGTGCTCAGAGGGGCAGGGGCAGGGCGCCAACACGACCAGCCTGAAAAGCTGGCTGACTCTGTCTCCAAGCTCGCCCTGCAAGGGTTCTGGCGTGCAGCTTTATGAGCAAGGGAATTTACAGCTCTGCCCGCTTCCCCACACACGACTATCTTTAATTTCAAGCCTCACATTTGCTCCCTGTGCCCCTCCTGCCAAAGGCGCTTCCGGACACCCCCAGAGCAGGCAGGAGCCAGCCAGGCCCCTGGACAACAGCCTCCACGGTTACACTTTGTTGGTCTATTTCGAATCCCTGGTGCCTCATAACATGCTGCTGTATTAGAAGTGGTGGCCCTGCTGGTGTGGCTTGTAAAGGTCATGTCCACAGTGCGCCTGGGAAGAAATTCCCCAGGGGTGACAGACATCCAGGCCAGAGCCATGTGGAGGTGGCCGGTGATGTGGGGCCCCAATCCTGCTTGGTGGCTGGCATCCTGCGGCGTCTTCCTTCCCGCATTAACTAAAATGACGAAGCGTCTTTGGTGAGCATAACTTGTCACAACAATCCTTAGTGTAGATGACAGTTTTGACACTTCTGTCCCTGGCAACTGCTCTGCCTGATTTTTGCTCGTTCCTCCTTGACTTCTCAGGTCCTGGGAGCTCTTGCCACCTGCCTTCTACTTCTCTGAAGCCTCCTCCTCCTCTGTTCTCCAAGGAATCTCAGCCCTCCCCTTGTTCAGTCTTGGGCTCCCTTGTTCCCATGGCCCTTCTTTCCTTCCCTTCCTTTCCTTTCCCTTCCCTTCCCTTCCCTTCCCTTTCTCTTTCCTTTTCCCAGAGCTTACTTATGATTTCCATCGGTATTTTGATGCACAGGCCTCCTGACTCTCCACCTTGGGAACTCCAGGCCTGTGTGAGTGACAACCTAGAGGACAGCAGGGGTCCCACCACACCTCTGGTTCTGGGTAGGCAAGGTCACAAACCATTCCTCTTTGCCCCACTGCCAAAACTGGCAGCCCCTCCTTTTCCAGAGACCAACCATGCAGGGTTACAGGGCAGCTTGGACTGCTCCCT
Organism: Balaenoptera borealis; assembly: GCF_965194805.1. Lineage (NCBI taxonomy): Eukaryota > Metazoa > Chordata > Mammalia > Artiodactyla > Balaenopteridae > Balaenoptera > Balaenoptera borealis. The sequence continues at coordinate 134,434,316 of NC_138866.1, read as the reverse complement.
GAGCCATGTCCAAGCAGCTGCTAAGTGCCACCAAGCCAACCCCCATAAGGGATCTAAATCTGCCTCTCTTCCCCATTTCCATGGCAACCCTTGCCTGGGGTATTGTAACAGTTTCCTAACTGGCCTCCCCACCATGGGATCTCTTTTTCCTTCCAAGTAGTCTGTGCACCTCTGCCATGGCTTCAGTCATGTGACTTCCTCACTCTAAAACCTTCGATGGCTCCCTAGTGCTTACTGTCTTTCACATCCTGAAGTCCCACTCAAGGGGCCAGTTGCACTCAAGGCCCAGTCTGATAATTTAGTCATTCCTTCATCCCATGCTCCTCCATCATCCCACTAGGGATTGCAGATGTTTTCATGAATATATGAAAGCAAACAAAAATAAGACTCTGCACTAAGGAAAATAAGACAGGACAGATCAAGGTAGGAGGACCAGCCTTACCCACCTGGCTTTGGTTGGCCCCATGTGTTCCTCCCTCTCCAGACTGCTTGATATTCCCAGACCTGGAGACTCAGACACTATTCCCTCTGCCTGCACAGCCTCCTCACTTCTCTCAGTTGTCCAATCTCAAGTACTTGCCCCTCCAGGAGCTCTTCCGGTGGTCCTGGATATGCCCTCTTCTGCCCCTGGTTCCCAAACAGTGTGAAGGATATTGTTTCCCCTAAGAATATCCTCACCTCGTCATGGCCAGGAGCCTCCTAGGAGGCAAGAGGCTCGGTTCTAGTTTGGGCTCACTAAGTCTTTGATGATCTTGGCTGCTGAACTTCTGAAACTTTGTTTTTCCCTCTGTGAAATGGGGTGAATGGCTCCTATTCATTTCTCACATGGATATGCCAGTGATCGGTCATATACGGTCAACCTGTTATCAACTTGTGTCCCCTTCTGGATGGACCTGGGTCTTAGCGGGCACATCACAAAACAGTCCAGGATCTGCACCCCCTGCTCCCAAACACTGACTTAGCCACATATTTCACAGACCCGCCCACCTCCTTCTCAGGGGCAGATCTTGCTAAGGCAGTGTGTTCTGAGTACACCCCAAACCTTGGCTCCAGCAGGAGAGACACTGTCTATTAACGCTGCTGGCTAATAAAACAACCAGCAGTTTCCTATAAAAAGTTACAGTGGGATAAATCCACAATAAAATATTCATGCCCCTTATTTCACTTCACAGAAAAATTCAAACATCCCAACCAAATGGAGTCACAGCAGATGCTGGGCAGATGTTCTTCAGGCAAGGCAATGAGAGATAATAATTAGTCTCAATTAAGTTCTCAATAAATTACGTAACGGATTCCTTTAGCCACTCAACCCTGAGTGGCTTCCTGGGCCAAAGTCAGTGAACCTGGTCCAAAACTATTTAGAAACTTTGGATTGCTTTGGACAATTCATGTTCTGAGTAGACTAAAGAGAGTCTTGGCATGAGAGGAAATAATGAATACCATAACCACTTTCAATTGAAAATAATAATTTGTTAATAATTTTAATAGCTAATGAGCTACAGAAACCATGTTCCTGAGCCTTCCAAGTAGAAAGTAAAGAGATTCATTTTATTTCTGGCATTATTAAGTCTATGGCATGAAATCCCCCTGCATGCTTTTGAGATTTTTTTTCAGCAAGTATCGTGTCAGAATGATCTATTTTCACTAGATCATTGTTGCTTCTCCTTGATTTGTAAAAACAGGTTCCTAAGTGTCTGTTCTGCAAAGGTGTCTCTGTCTAATTGGGCTTTAAGGATTTCCCACCAACACGGGCATACGAGACTGGCCGCCCCCCCACTCCACCATTGAGAACCAGAGAGAAAAGATTTCTACAGTACAGCAAGTCTTGTTGGACTGAGTTCTGTGACATATTTTCCCTCCTTCTCCAAGTGTTGCATGTTGTCAAGTTTTACTTTTAGGCAAACGAAAGAAAATTTTATTTAGAAAATTGTAGAGAATGTCCCAGTCCCTGGCAAAATATTTGGAGTCACTCAGAGTTCAGACTCCCTTCCCTTTGCCCTCAAAGGCCTGGTCACATTTTGCTGTGAATGATCCTTGTCTCTGGCTCTTCTGAATGAAAGTTTCTAGCACAGAGCCTTGTGCTTGTTAAGGATGCAACAAATGTTTTGTGAGTTTAATTGAATTCCATGGTTGTCAATGAAGAAAATTGAGAAGTGATCCAGAGCTTCCTAAAATGATCTTTGTGCTGGTCCCCAGGGTATCTCTGTCTACACTTTCACTCATTTTAGGAATCTCTTCTAGAGCCATATTTTTTGTTTACTTAGTAGAAATGATAAGTATAATTCATGCACATTGTAGAAAATCTGGAAGGTACATAAAAATATAAAGCAAGAAAACCAAAGAACATACATGATCCTAGTCTTCTAAACATATTTTCTTTAATGATGTTATACTATAAGCAAATCATTTACTATTTTGCCTATTTCACTCTTGATAGCAGAAGCAATTCCTATGAGATCAAAAATATTTTCTCAAGAGTGATTTTTAATGCTTGCATAACACTCCACTGTATAGATAGAGCCATATTACTTAACTAGTGCATACTTGTTGGACATTTGGGTGGTTGCCAATTTTGTCCATTATATTTTGGATGATTTCCAAAGGGCAGAAGTTGAAGTCCTGGATCCAAGGTGATGAGTGATGCATTCAGAAGACCAGCAGGGGCTGCTCAGATCTGTGTATGACAGGGAGGTCATTACACTATGACCGGAATGTCTGTCCCACTAGCCTGTTGAAGCACCAGAGTAGGTATGCTTGTTCTCTAGATGATGACACAAAGTATATAAAGGCACCAGGGCAAGAAGGTCTCTGAAATCTTTCGAGGTCTTCCTTTAGTCTTCTTTTTTTTTTTTTTTTAAATTAATTTATTTATTTGGTTGCACTGGGTCTTATTTATTTATTTATTTTTATATTTATTTTTGGCTGTGTTGGATCTTCGTTTCTGTGCGAGGGCTTTCTTCAGTTGCGGCAAGCGGGGGCCACTCTTCATCGCGGTGCGCGGACCTCTTCACTATCGCGGCCTCTCTTGTTGCGGAGCACAGGCTCCAGACGCGCAGGCTCAGTAGCTGTGGCTCACGGGCCCAGTTGCTCCGCGGCATGTGGGATCTTCCCAGACCAGGGCTCGAACCCGTGTCCCCTGCATTAGCAGGCAGATTCTCAACCACTGCGCCACCAGGGAAGCCCTAGTCTTCTTTTTTTTAATCAATGTACATACCCTTTCAGTTGTTCTTCATGAGGCATCAGTATCCGGGCCATTCACCCTTGACCCCCATCTCCTGCTGCGGACATAGCCAGCCAATGTTTCGTTAGAATGTGGCCCTAACAAATACACTCTCCAGTTATAACCTGACCAGCTTCAAGTCAATAAGCAGTAAGAACACACTAATTGGACCCTTCTCCATGCCAGATGTTGATTCCCAGTGAGATGAGGAAAGGGAGGCTCCTGTGAAGTAACCTGCTCAGGGTCACACAGCCAGTGAGAGGTGAGGGGGGCTCTCCCCCACACTCCACCCAGTCCTATTGTGATCTGGCACAGCTACTGCTTCCTGGTACCTCAACACATCCACACGAATCCCAGCTGGGCATCTGTCTCGTGCCCTAGTCACGAGCTCTCCCACAGGGCTGGAGCTGCCTTATTTCCCTATCAGTCTTTCCCACCCAAAGCAAGCTCTGAAAGGCAGAGAGGAGCCTCTTCATCTTAGGTTAGTCTCAACTGTTGCTCAGTTAAATCGGTTAAATGAGTGAATGAAGGAACAGCTTTAAATGCTCAGGCTGAGCTTAATGTCAGTGGACATCTCCAGGTCTCCCCACTTTTGAATTACTGCCAAATGTGGGTGTTGTATCCTGTAAATTTTTATTTCCAGGTAGAGGGGACTTTTGCACTTTAAAAATCTTTTTTATTAATTTCCAACTCTATTGCTTTGTGATCAGAGGCTATTGTTTTTACTATTTCTACTTCTAGGAACCTACTGATGTTTTCTTTGTGCATTTGAGAAAAGGGTGTTTTCTATATTATCAGGGTGTAGTATTTGATATATCTGATTTATCTTACTGATTATGTTGTTTAGGTCTTTTATATCCTTCCTTATTTTTTATTTACTTGCCACTTGATCTGTCTTATATTAAGAGTCACCTATACCCAATAAATTTCTATCTATATTTCTTTGCACCTCCTGTGGTTTAGGCTTTACATAGTAGTTGCTGTGTTATTTGGGGCATAAATATTCATTACTGTTATATCTTCATTGTTAAATATTCCTATCTCCATCTTTGCTTTAGTTTTGCCTCTACAATTAAACATTTTAAAATGTCCACCATCAGCCCTGTTATCAAAGTGTCCCCAGCCATCTCTCAGTTAGATGAAGAGCATCCTATCATACAGGAGTTGGCAAACTATGGCCTGAGGGCTCAATCCCTTCTGACACTTGTTTTTGTAAATAAAGTTTTATTGGAACACAGCCCTGCCCATTTGTTTATCTATTGTCTATGGCTGCTTTTGTGTTACCACGATAGAGTTGAGTAGTTATGACAGAGATCACATGGCTTACAGAGCTAAAATATTTAATATCTTCACTTTAAAGAAAAAGTTGCTGAGTCCTGGTCTGGTAGCTTCCTCAAGAAGGGCTCATGGGCTCAGTATCCTAAGCTTCTGCATATTTAAAACTGTTTTTCTAAAGCCTTGATACTTGAAGGACAGTTTTGCTAGCTATAAAAACTTCAGTGCACATTCTTCTTCCCTGTCTTCTGTCCTGTAACAACATACCCTTACAATCACTGAGAACTGGGAGTCTGTGTGCCCCTCGCTGGAACCACAAGGAGTGGGTGGAGGATGGAAGGGAGGGAGAGCAGAGTGGGTGCCGGGTTCCGGGAGAAGCCCTACCACTGAACAGCCACAGGTTTCTGTGGAGCTTCCTGATCGCATGGCAGCCCCCACCATGGAGCCCTGCCCAGAAGAGTCACATGACAGGAGGCTGACAACTCCACAGGCAGTGCTGCAGACAGACCCACCAGGGGCCGCCCTAGACACAGATGGAGGAGACCTGGGTCTAGTGGCAGCCCCATGGTGACAGGCCATCAGCCCGCCTGTTTTCCTGCTTCATCCACAGCGATAATCATGGAGTTCTGCTAAGTGTTCTGCCGACCTGACCCACGCCCTAATAACACTGTCTGACAGGCACTGAGTGTTCTCATTAACCCTCCCTCATTTAGGGTGTGCGCACAGCCTTCTTTTCTAAAGTGCACACAAACCATCCATCTAAACCGTTGATTTGTCCTCCAGTTGTGCCAGGGGTTGACAGCAGGCTGACGCTGCATTCCTCGGACTTGCCCATTTATCCGGTTGGGAAATTGAAACCCACCCTCAGATTTCTGGCTCTTCTCTCATCAGCCACAATTTCATAGAACCAATCGGCAGAGCCTTGGAGGTAACATCTGTAGAGTTCTGTAGCATCTTGGATTGAATTTCTTCCCGGAATGGGGTTTTGGACACTTCTGAAAAATCGTGATGATGACAGTGATCATAAAAAAGACATATTTAGCACTTACTGTGTGCCAAGAGCTCTCCTAAGCAATTTATTTCTATTAACTCATATAATTCTCATGACAGCCTTATGAGGTGGGTGCTACCTATGTCCCCTGTTTTACAAAGGCTGAGTGGCCTGGCTGAGGTCCCCCAGCGGCAACTGTGAAGCTGGGATGGGAACCCAGCAGCTGAGCCCTCATTCTTGAACTTGGATACAAACTGTTTCCTGGGGCTCAGGCTCCACCTTCTCTGTACTGCTCCTGGCTACCGTGCTCTGGTACTTTCTTTTACCTGTCCCGGTTTTAATTCCATTCTCTTATGTTGAAAAGCAGCAGTGGGTTGGAGCAGGATTTTGGCCTTACTTGGCTTATCTTCCAGTTTTTCTTACTGTGAAGGTTAATTTAATAAAAAACAAAAAGCTATCTTTGTAGACACTTTGTAAGCAGGGCTCAGCTTGCAGGCCTCTGCCTGTCTGGCCTGAGCTGAGCTATCTGTTGAGGTTCCAAACTGTTTTCTACCTGCCCTTGCCCTCTGCCCCTTTCTCCGGTGTTCTTGGGCCTTTACATCTGACTAATCCAGGGCTTCCAGGTAGCCCCTGGTTCTGCGTCTGTCTCCCCCTTTATGTGTTATTGGGTCTGTCCATGATTATGGCATCTGAATTGAATCTTCCAGAATTTCCCCTACCTGCTGAGCTGTGTTGACTTTCTTTAGCTATGGAATCAGAACTAGCTCTACTTTGACCTTTATTTATTCTCTTTTCTAAAAGCAGAGGGGTCTGTGCTGAATCTTGCTCAGAGTTCCCTTTCCTTACCGTGGCAAGCTGCAGAATGATACAATCAGTCATAGTTTTCCAGGTTTTGGTCACTGTCCTACCAATGACTCCTCCTTCCTGGTTTGTAAGAATTAAAGTCAGAGTGATGAACATTTTCACAGCATCCTTTATCTTCTGAGAGAAGAGCAAATGGGGAGTGCTTTGTCTATAAACTTGGGCGACCAGCTGTCTGAGCCCCCATCTCCATCTCCAGTCATGGGAGCCTCTGCTGTGTAAGTCCTGGAGCCTCCTTGATAATCTCGCCTGTATTTCACTTTGGTAGGGTCTCTGGCCCCAGCTGCCCTCTCCCCTCAATGGTCTGGGCTCTGGACCTTCTAGTCCTCCAGCCCCCAGAAGATAAGATAACTGATTACCTTTCCTTCCCAGATTAGCCACACACTTGTTCTACTGGAGGATTTTTGCATCTGCTGTCAAGTTCAAGTCACAGAACCCAATTCACCAATCTTGATTTTTCTCATCATACTTCTTGAGTTAAAATTTCAAGTAACCTTTGTTACCATATGCCAGTGGCTCTCAGTATGGTACCTGAACCAGCATCATCGGAAGGCTTGTTAGAAATGCAGTCTCAGATCCCTCCCTATATCTGCTGAATCAGAAACTCTGGGGGTGGGCCAGGCACTCTGTGGGTCAACAAGACCCCAGGGGGTTCTGGCATAGGAGAACCACTGCGTGTGCTATGAGGATCATCACCCGAAGCCCACGCTTGTTTCTGACTAGCTCTCGGAGCATGGTTGTCCCTTAGGTCAACATTTGTCCTCCTTGACAACTCAGTGAGCAGGTGCAGCTGAAAGTTTTTCCCTCAATGTTCTCAAGATTTAGTGTCAAGCTCTCTCCAAGTGGCCAGGGAGTGCTCCCTTCCCAGGAAGCAGATTAGGAGTCACAGAAAGGAAACACGCCTGAGCCATGTGCTTGGTGTGGGTCAGAGCACATTCATTACCTCTGTGCTGTTAATTTCTGCTCTGAACACCATAAGGAGTTCCTCTTGGAAATTATGTACTTATATTTCACCAGGCTCCTTCCTTCAGTGGTATTTAAATTCAAATATAGGTTAGCAGGCAGAGGTGCTGGCAGAGGTCAGCATTTCACATCCATCCACATCAAGTAGAACCTCATCACTCTCACTCCCACTGCCTCTCCAGCCCGCTTTGTACTGAGCCACTGAGGGGGACACATCTGTGAAGCTTCCGGTCACTCACTAAGCCATAACCCAACTTTGGGGTTTGAAGGATGCTGATACCTTTCATAATCCCTTTTCCTCCCCAAGTCCTACCCTCATCCTGCTGACAATATTATCTGAGGTCCACAAATACAGAGCTCAGAAATATTCATAAGGTTAGAAATGAACCACTCAAGATGGTTCTGCTGTTTTTATTTACCCTAAAATACATGTAAATTATATAAACTTGTTCTGACAAGAAGGGAAATGTTAGCATAAACTAGGACCTTCCCCCAAACCTTCATTACCTGGAAAACACCACCATGGGTTATTTAAATTGTGTAGTTATACACTGTATTAAAAGTCTGTGTGTGTGTGTGTGTGTGTGTGTGTGGTGCCTTAAGAAATGATGGATAACACATAAATGCTGGGGTCCAACAGCTGGCTGATGTTTATCATTAATAGAGTTTTGTAGCTTAGCAGGGATGATAGTTTTGGCTAGCATTCATCGAGTACTTACCCAGGACGGAGGAATTTATAGGCATTACTTCACCTAATCGTCTCAAGATTTCTATGAGAGAGGTTCTAATTTCCCAATTTATAGGTGGTAAGATCAGGTAACCTGCCCATGAGTTTGCCTGTAGCTAGTGGTGGCTCTGGAACCTGAACCCATGCTTGCCTCGACCAAGTCCATGTCCTCAGTAACCCCCCCATGTGAGGCCACCCCTGGGTAATATGGAGAAAGCATTTCACTCTTTCTCTGATTAGCTACTGAGCCTAACAAATTGTGTGCCTTGGTTCCTCCACATAATAAGGATATAATGCTCTTTTGTTCCCAACTTTGAAACAAATCTATTTAAATAAAGGCCATAGTAAAGCATGATGGGTGAAGGAAAGATTTAAGAGATTTCTGCAGGAACTGATGCTCAGAGAATGGAATGGGAAGGGCTACTGGGAGGGTTCAGGGTCGAGTCAAAGTCAGAGTCAGATCAAGATCAAGTCAGGGTGGACGGGGGCACGACACAGCATGGATAAATCCACCATGACTGTGCTGAGGCAAGGTGAATGATTTAACCAGGGGATCCCAAGCCAGCCTCTGACTTCTGCCCTCTGTCAATGGAGCATCTGCCCCCACAGTGTGTAAATGCTCATGGCCCTGGAATGAAACCTCATTTTCAACACAATGCCACTGACCATGGATGTGAACAATTCTGGGATGGCTGAGGCCCTTTCCGTCCATCTGTTCAAATGACTCACCAGCCCTCCTAAACCCTGCACGCTGGTGGGCACTGGAGAGAGAGCAGCACACCCAAGTTTCCAGTGCCCACCTGGCACACAGCAGGTGCTCTACAAATGTTTGCTGAGTGAATAGGACACTGACAAGGTCCTTGCCCTTGTGAGGAAGAAAAAGAAGGCAAACAATAAACAAAGGGGTGACACAGGTGTCCTGCCTGTACATGGCGCCCAGCCCAGGCGAATTCATTGTTCAGCCCCAGTGGGCACGTCGGAAGTGTCAGAGGCTATGGGTTTGAACCCTGAATAGGCAGGTTTAGTTTCTTACCCAGAAAAGCTTGGACTTGTGCCACAGACGACCTCTCACCTGTCCCGTCCCTTTAACTTGTGCCACTGCTCCCTCGGGTCTGAGGGTCCCTCCCAGCCTCTCTGAGCCCGACATCACCTGGCTGGGGGTCAAGAGGGAGTCATCGTGGTATTCATAGGATTACACCCCTGCAAGCACAGCTCCCTGCACCCCAACACTCCACACACACACACACAGGCCTCCTGGGAAGCCACCTTCACATTGAAACCCCTTAGACAGCAGAATTCCTGAATTTTAATTTCTTTTCCAGCATGGGTCCAGATAACACTGAGAATAAGCCAGAAAACTGAGCAGCTACAGCGTTTAGCAAAATTGCTCTACTGTTTAATTTTAAAACCATGTGTTTCACTTCCAGATAAGGCAGCCACCACGGCTTCCCCTCAACCCCCCTCTGAGCCGAAGGCCACTACAATGCCATCTCCTGACTTCTCCAGTCCCATTTTAAAATATCTATTTACAGATGCCCTGGTCAAAAAGGGTTCTTTTTCATGCCATGGTAGAAGCAGGTTGTACTACTTTTAAAATGAGAATGGTGTAGCAGAAAGTACGTAAGACTTAAAGTAGGAAAACCTTGGTTTGAGTTCTGCTTGCTATGGGTATGACCTTGAGTAAGTTACTTAACAACCAAGTGTCTTGACGTCTTCATCTGTAAGATAGGGTGATGACTCCAACTTCCAGCCCCTTTCCCTTCTCTCCTTACTGCTGACAGGCAGGAATGGACTGGCTCACTCCCACCCTGCCCTGGATTTCTGCCACCTCCATAATTTACATCTTAGCAAGAAGCACACAGGTCCTCAGTTTTAAGATTCTCTGTTTCTACAATAAATTCATTTTCAAATATTCTTTTGAGAGGAAAAAACGTTTCTCTGGGATTTATAGGAACAAACTGAATTTGCAGTAGGGAAGCAGAAGGACAGTGAATAGAGCTTAACCAGCAGCTGATGAGATCACAACCTGGCGGCATTTCTTTTCAGCCATCACACCTGATCAGGTTACACTCCAGGAACTGGCACTTGTGTTGGTACAATTTTGGGGTTAAAATAACCAGGAGAAGCCTGGGTTTGGTAACAGGTTGTACCACACCCAGGAACTGAGAGTTTGGAAAAAAACTCTCATGCTTTGAGAATCATATGGCTGCTGATGTTGAAAGTTCACATCCAAGAGTAACATTCCCGTCAGGCTGCCTTTCTCACCAGGACACAGGAATTTTCCAGTACAGTAGCCCTCCTGCTAATAGACTTGCCGGCACTCGTCCTAGCTGGACAGCGTCTGCTAGATGGTCTTTCCTAGTCTTTGTTTGATCATGACGTCAGCATGTCTCTATGTGTTCAGGGTGGAGGACACGTCTGCTGGTTTTGCCTGCCCAGTGTCGTCTTCTTTTTTCTGGTAACAACACCTCGGTTTTCCTTTGGGTGTCTACACCATGCCACTGGAGAGCATGGGAGCCAAGCCAGGCCCATCAGACCTTCCCCAGGAAGGTGGACTCTCAGTGGAGAAGCTCCTGGAGGGGAGGCAGTGTCCTGTCCACTGGAGATGCCTCCGAGATCCCCTCCCCAATATGCTTTTCAGCATCTCTTCAATTTTGGGAGCTACTCCATATCTTTTCTATATACTCCTTTATCTTTTTGATACATTTTTAGATTCAGTTCCTGTTGCCTGGGATCAAAGAACCTCAGATGTTCTTGAGTCTAGCATTTGCTTTACCAAAGACAAAGCCCAGTGAGCTTTAGAAGTTGGTGGTCCCAGGGCACCTCCTTCACATTTCCATGCTACAGCCAAGGCTTCAGAGCAGGTGGGAGGCTGGTGGAGCAGGAGTTCCGTTTGCAGCCATATCCTTAATGAATCAGGTGGTCTCCTGCCTCCCACCACACTTGATCGTCTTCAACGGGAGGAAGAGGTTGGTGGAGTGTACTTTTCTGGTGCAGGTGTAGGGGCACCCTGAGCAGTTCACCTTGCAGGGTAGGGGCACCTTGAGCCTCCTGCTGGGAGCACCTGTCTCTAGAAGCTCTAGGAAGGGTGGTTTCTAAGATCAAAATTCTACTGGGGAAACAGCACAATTCTCATAGTGATTCACAGGACACGGTGGCACATCAAAAGTGAACTGGTGAGGGACCATGCAGTCATAAGCCCCACATGGAACAAGCACTTCCCTTTCTGACACGACCATGGAGAACTCCCTCCCTCTAAGCTTGCTGTGGGCCCTACTGTGGCAAGAACAGATATCGCACCTTATTCTTGATCTTAGGGGTAAAGAATTCAGCCTTTCACCATTAAGTATGATGCTAGCTATGGGTTTTTTGTAGATACCCTTTACCAGGTTTAGGAAGTTCTCTTCCAATCCTAGCTTGTTGAGTGTTTTACCATGAAAGGGTCATGTATTTTGTCAAAGTCTTTTTCTGCATCTACTGAAATGATCATTTTGTTTAAAAAAATATTTTATTGATAAAGTGTATTACATTAATTGATTTTTCAGATGAAACAACAACCTTGCATTCCTGGGATAAGTCCTACTTGGTCATGGTGTATAATCCTTTCAATATGATGCTGGATTCAGTTTGCTTGAATTTTGTTGAAGACTCTTGCATCGATATTCACATGAGATATTGGTTTGTAGTATTCTTTTTTGTGATGTCTGTGTGTGGTTTCAGTATCAGGGTAGTACTGGCTTCACAGAATGTGTTGGAAAGTGTTCCCTCCTATGCCACCTTTTGGGAAGAGTTTGTGAAGGATTGGTGTTAACTCTGCTTTAAATATTTGGTAGAGAGGGCAGAAAGCAGAAGGAAGAAGAACTACAATCCTGCAGCCTGTGGAACAAAAACCACATTCACAGAAAGACAGACAAGATGAAAAGGCAGAGGGCTATGTAACAGATGAAGAAACAAGATAAAACCCCAGAAAAACAACTAAATGAAATGGAGATAGGCAATCTTCCAGAAAAAGAGTTCACAATAATGATAGTGAAGATGATCCAGGACCTCGGAAAAACAATGGAGGCAAAGATCAAGAAGATGCAAGAAATGTTTAACAAAGATCTAGAAGAATTACAGAACAAACAAACAGAGATGAACGATACAATAACTGAAATGAAAAATACACTGGAAGGAATCAATAACAGAATAACTGAGGCAGAAGAACGGATAAGTGACCTGGAAGACAGAATGGTGGAATTCACTGCTGTGGAACAGAATAAAGAAAAAAGAATGAAAAGAAATGAAGACGGCCTAAGAGACCTCTGGGACAACATTAAACGCAAGAACATTTGCATTATAGGGGTCCCAGAAGGAGAAGAGAGAGAGAAAGGACCAGAGAAAATATATGAGGAGATTATAGTCGAAAACTTACCTAACATGGGAAAGGAATTATCCACCCAAGTCCAGGAAGCGCAGACAGTCCCATACAGGATAAATCCAAGGAGAAACACGCCGAGACACATAGTAATCAAATTGGCAAAAATTAAACACAAAGAAAAATTATTGAAAGCAGCAAGGGAAAAACGACAAATAACATACAAGGGAACTCCCATAAGGCTAACAGCTGATTTCTCAGCAGAAATTCTACAAGCCAGAAGAGAGTGGCATGATATACTTAAAGTGATGAAAGGGAAGAACCTACAACCAAGATTACTCTACTCAGCAAGGATCTCATTCAGATTCGATGGAGAAATCAAAAGCTTTACAGACAAGCAAAAGCTAAGAGAATTCAGCACCACCAAACCAGCTCTACAACTAATGCTAAAGGAACTTCTCTAAGTGGGAAACACAAGAGAAGAAAACGACCTACAAAAACAAACCCAAAACAATTAAGAAAATGGTCATAGGAACAGACATATCAATAATTACCTTAAATGTGAATGGATTAAATGCTCCAACCAAAAGACAGAGGCTTGCTGAATGGATACAAAAACAAGACCCATATATATGCTGTCTACAAGAGACCCACTTCAGACCTAGGGACACATACAGACTGAAAGTGAGGGGATGGAAAAAGATATTCTATGCAAATGGAAATCAAAAGAAAGCTGGAGTAGCAATACTCATATCAGATAAAATAGACTTTAAAATAAAGAATATTACAAGAGACAAGGATGGACCCTATGTAATGATCAAGGGATCAAACCAAGAAGAAGATGTAACAATTATAAATGTATATGCACCCAACATAGGAGCACCTCAATACATAAAGCAACTGCTAAGAGCTATAAAAGAGGAAATCTACAATAACAAAATAATAGTGGGGGACTTTAACACCTCACTTACAGCAATGGACAGATCATCCAAAAAGAAAATTAATAAGGAAACACAAGCTTTAAATGACACAATAGACTAGATTTGATTGATATTTATAGGACATTCCATCCAAAAACAGCAGATCACACTTTTTTCTCAAGTGCGCATGGAACATTCTCCAGGATAGATCACATCTTTGGTCAAAAATCAAGCCTCAGTAAATTGAAGAAAATTGAAATCATATCAAGCATCTTTTCTGACCACAACGCTATGAGATTAGATATCAATTACAGGGAAGAAAACGTAAAAAACACAAACACATGGAGGCTAAACAATACGTTACTAAGTAACCAAGAGATCACTGAAGAAATCAAAGAGGAAATCAAAAAAGACCCAGAGACAAATGACAATGAAAACACGACGATCCAAAATCTATGGGATGCAGCAAAAGAGTTCTAAGAGAGAAGTTTATAGCTATACAAGCCTACCTCAAGAAACAAGAAAAATCTCCAATAAACAATCTAACCTTACACCTAAAGGAACCAGAGAAAGAAGAACAAACAAAACACAAAGTTAACAGAAGGAAAGAAATCATCAATATCAGAGCAGAAATAAATGAAATAGAAACAAAGAAAACAATAGCAAAGATCAATAAAACTAAAAGCTGGTTCTTAAAGAAGATAAACAAGATTGATAAACCATTAGCCAGACTCATTAAGAAAATGAGGGAGAGGACTCAAATCAATAAAATTAGAAATGAAAAAGGAGAAGTTACAACAGACACCACAGAAATACAAAGCACCCTAGGGAGACAAAAGAACTGTATGCAGAAAACTATAAGACACTGATGAAAGAAATTAAAGATGATACCAACAGATGGAGAGATATACCATGTTCTTGGATTGGAAGGATCAATATTGGGAAAATGACTATACTACCCAAAGCAATCTACAGATTCAATGCAATCCCTATCAAATTACCAATGGCATTTTTTACAGAACTAGAACAAAGAATCTTACAATTTTTATGGAGACACAGAAGACCCCGAACAGCCAAAGCAGTCTTGAGGGAAAAAAATGGAGCTGGAGGAATCAGACTCCCTGACTTCAGACTATACTACAAAGCTACAGTAATCAAAACAATATGGTACTGGCACAAAAACAGAAATATAGATCAATGGAACAGGATAGAAAGCCCAGAGATCAACCCACACACCTATGGTCAACTAATCTATGACAAAGGTGGCAAGGATATACAGTGGAGAAAAGACAGTCTTTTCCATAAGTGGTGCTGGGAAAACTGGACAGCTACATGTAAAAGAATGAAATTAGAACACTCCCTAACACCATACAGAAAAATAAACTCAAAATGGATTAGAGATCTAAATGTAAGACTGGACACTATAAAACTCTTAGAGGAAAACATAGGAAGAACATTCTTTGACATAAATCACAGCAAGATATTTTTTAATCCATCTCCTAGAGTAATGGAAATAAAAACAAAAATAAACAAATGGGACCTAATGAAACATAAAACCTTTTTCACAGCAAAAGAAACCATAGGGGCTTCCCTGGTGGCGCAGTGGTTGAGAGTCTGCCTTTTGATGCAGGGCACACGGGTTCGAGCCCTGGTCTGGGAGGATCCCACGTGCCGCGGAGCAACTGGGCCCGTGAGCCACAGCTGCTGAGCCTGCGCGTCTGGAGCCTGTGCTCCGCAACAAGAGAGGCCGCGATACTGAGAGGCCCGCGCATCGCGATGAGGAGTGGCCCCCGCTTGCTGCAACTAGAGGAAGCCCTCGCACAGAAACGAGGACCCAACACAGCCAAATAAATAAATAATAATTAAAGGTGCTAAAAATAAAAAATAAATGAAAAGGTCATTTCCCATTTAAAAAAAAAAAAAAAAAAGAAACCATAAACAAGACGAAAAGACAACCCTCAGAATGGGAGAAAATATTTGCAAATGAATCATCAGACAAAGGATTAATCTCCAAAATATATAAACGGCTCATGCAGCTCAATATTAAAAAAGCAAACAACCCAATCCAAAAATGGGGGAAAGACCTACATAGACATTTCTCCAAAGAAGACATACAGATGGCCAAGAGGCACATCAAAAGCTGCTCAACATCACTAATTATTAGAGAAATGCAAATCCAAACTACAATGAGGTATCACTTCACACCGGTTAGAATGGGCATCATCAGAAAATCTACAAACAACAAATGTTGGAGAGGGTGTGGAGAAAAGGGAACCCTCTTTGCACTGCTGGTGGGAATGTAAATTGATACAGCCACTATGGAGAACAGTATGGAGGTTCCTTAAAGAACTAAAAATAGAATTACCATATGAACCAGCAATACACTACTGGGCATATACCCAGAGAAAACCATAATTCAAAAAGACACATGCACCCCAATGTTCATTGCAGCAGTATTTACAATAGCCAGG
This sequence comes from Balaenoptera borealis, assembly GCF_965194805.1. NCBI lineage: Eukaryota > Metazoa > Chordata > Mammalia > Artiodactyla > Balaenopteridae > Balaenoptera > Balaenoptera borealis. Next base: position 134,418,531 of record NC_138866.1, on the reverse strand, counting down.
TCATGGAAGCAACCTAAATGCCCATCGACAGATGAATGGATAAAGAAGATGTGGTACATATATACAATGAAATATTACTCAGCCGTAAAAAGAATGAAATTGGGTCATTTGGAGAGACATGGATGCATCTAGAGACTATCATACAGAGTGAAGTAAGTCAGAAAGAGAAAAACAAATATCGTATATTAACGCATATATGTGGAACCTAGAAAATGGTACAGATGAACCAGTTTGCAGAGCAGAAATTGAGACACCGATGTAGAGAACAAACGTATGGACACCAAGGGGGGAAAGTGGTGGGGGGTGGGTGTTGTGCTGTGATGAATTGGGAGATTGGGATTGACATGTGTACACTGATGTGTATAAAATTGATGACTAATAAGAAAATAAATAAATAAATAAATATTTAAAAATAATAATAAATAAATAAATAAATAAATAAATATTTGGTAGAATTCATAAGTGAAGACTTCCAGTCCTGGGCTCTTCCTTGTGGAAAATTTTTGATTAGTAATTTAATCTGTTTGCTTGTTATAGGTCTATTCTTTCTTTTCTTCATTTAGTTTTGGTAGTTTGCATCTTTCTAGGAGTTTGTCCATTTCATGTTCATTACCTAATTTATTGATGTACAGTTCATTGGCATACAACTGTTCATAGTATTCCTTTACAATCTATTTTATTTCTGCAAGGTCTGTAGCAATGTCCCCTCTTTCATTTCTGATTTTAGTAATTTAAGTGTTCTCTCATTTTTTTCTTGTCAATTAAGCTAAATATTTCTCAATTTTTTGTTCCCTTCATGTAATCAACTTTTGATTTCACTGATTTTTCTCTATTATTTTTCTATTCTCTATGTCATTAATTTCTGCTTTAATCTTTATTATTTCTTTCCTTCTGCTTGTTTTAGGTTTAATTGCTGTTCTTTTTCAGTGCCTTAATGTGGAAGGTTAGTTATTGACTTGAAATTTTTATTTAATTTTATTTTATCTTATCTTATCGGCCACGCCATGCAGCATGCGGGATCTTAGTTCCTGGACCAGGGATCAAACCCGTGTCCCCTGCAGCGGAAGCGTGGAGTCCTAACCAGTGGACCACCAGGGAATTCCTCATCTTTTTTAATATAGGTGTTTACAGCTGTACATTTCTCCCTAAAGATTGCTTTAGCTGCATTCCATAAACTTTGGCATGTGACTTCATTTTCATTCATCTGAAAGTACTTTCTGAATTTTCTATGGTTTCTCTTTCACCTACTGGTCATTTAGGAGGTGTTTTGTTTAATTTCCATGAATTTGTGACTTTCCAAAATTTCTTTGTTCTTGAATTCTAATTGTATTTTTTCCTTTTCTGTAATTGTGACATAAAAATCAAATGCAAATATCGAGTGCTTAATAACTCGGAAAAGAGAAGGACCTCTTAATGGGCCCCAGGGTCCCCAAGCAAAGCATTACTGAATGGGAGAATTTGGTTACCTGTGAAACTGGTATCTGGGAATTCTCTTGTCCTCTGTAATGATCAAAGGGAGGGATGTTCAAATGATCAAAGGGTTTAGGTATGGAGGAAAAGAAGAAAACAGAAGTTTTAAATTCAAGACAAGACCCTGAAATGCTTTCTTTCTCCATTTGGAATGTTTCCTACTTTAGACAAATAAGTAAAGGCTTCAAAACTTTACTATTTAATTTAAATACAAGTGAGGTTCTAGAATTTGGATAGTATCAGAAAGAAGTTCTGGAATTCTTTCAACTAAATTTTTCCTCACCATTCACATACTACCGATTAGGCATATAATAGATCACTAATGCTATTCACCATTTTTCCCCTCAGACACTTTTTCTTTATTTCACATGGACTGTGGGGCACCCCTCATCCCAAACCTCTGGTCACATGTCCAAGTATCTGGAGAGTGGGCCGAGCCTGAGAGATGGGAGCCCCACTCTAGAGATTCCTAGGCTCTTACTGCTGACCTGTGGGGACATACAACCCTAGGCCTTGCCCTCCCTACTGGTGAGCAGTCCTGAGTTGCAGGCTCCTGTTCTGAAACATGGGGCAGGCAGTGCCATGGGCAGCCTCCTCCAGACTCCCACATTCAAGGCATGGTGAACAGAGGAGTGACAATTAGACTTACCTATTTTATTTTAGAGGAAAGTAGGAAAGAAAAGCTTTAAGTCTCACACCAGCTAGAAATGGATTAAACAATGGTATCTTTTCAGATTTTGGCAGTCCCTTAAGAGCCACATGTTACAGGCTTCATTCTTAAGTCAGGAGCACATACACACACAGACCATGCTTTCATAAAAACATGAGGGATTCCATTCGGTTTTAACCTAAAATAAGGCAAACTGGTTAAAATAATTGAGCAAAGAGGACAAATTTAAAATCCAAATACACTTCCTTGCAGACAACTATTCAATTCAATTCAATTGCCAGTAAGATATTGAATATTCTTTTTTGAATCACCCTAATTCAATGTACAGTACAGTATATACTGCCTAGGAAGAAGTTCAAATCATAAATATGATAGGGAAATATCTAATAGCTCAGAATGGCCTTTTCAAGTAGCCAGTAAGCTCTAAAAGACTGCAAAATATTAAATCTGGTGAAGCATGAGCTATGTGTTCCAGAATGAGGCCATTTCCCTGTCATAGCCCACCTCCTTGCTCCAGGACAACCTGGAACTGGGTCTTAAGGAGCTAGCACACAGGGCTACTCTCTGGATGCCAGATGATGGCAGGGCCACTTCCCTGCAGACTGTAGTCAGCAAGGTGAAGGCTGCTGGCCACAGTCATGACAGCTGAGCTGATCTGTGATTTCTTCCTCTCCTGCCAATGTCAGGTCCAGGTTTGCTGATATGTTTGTGTTGCTGTACAAGATGCTGGAGAGAGGCCATCTGCCCTGTGTGTCAGATTCCAGACTCCACATGGTTATGGCAGGGTTTGAGAGAAGTATCCACAGAGTGAGGGGCAGGATTAGAATAAAGAGGTGCTAATGGTGTGAGTTGGGAAGGTAAAGGAAACTGTCGGGAACTCAGTGGAAAAAGAGGGTTGAAGAAAATTAAAGGGGGAATCTGGGGAAATAAAGAAAAACAAGGGAAAAAGACAACCATCTCTGTTTTTTTAAAGGTCAAAGAGTAAAAATAATATAGAAAGGCTCTTTCACCTTGCCAGGTTCAACAGCGTGCTGCATTTTGGCTTTTTAAATAAAGTTTACACCATTGGGTTCTGGGCTCTTCTTCCAGCTGACAGGCTCTGTCTTCCAATCATGCCCACCCCCAAACCCCTGAAGCACCCATTTTTTCTCCAGACCCCACAGTTCTCCAAACCCCACCCCCTGACCCAAGTTCAGTTTCCACTTATGGATTACATCTCTCTCTGATTGTCTAGCACTCATTTTCTACGATCAATCTCTTTACTCTTCTTCACTTACTAGCCTAAATCCATATTACTCTATAGTTTTAAGAAAGACTCATGACAACTAGATCATGCTATGCAATAACTCAAGTGTTACTGTCCAAATATGTTTGTGTGTGTATATAGATATAAAATATCTGTATATAATATATATATATACACATATATGTATATTGTGTATGTATGTGTGTGTATATAAATAAATAAAGCTGGCATTTGCAAGAGCTTTAAAATCTATCAGATTGCACATTTCTTTAGCCAAACAATAAATATTCTTTGATGAGTCATGACACTTCACTTCCATGTGTCCACTTTAATAAACAGTACAAAGTCAGATGGTTCAAAATAAAGAAATAAACAAATCAACAAATAAAACCAGACTAGAGCAGGCATCCAGGCATTTCTTTTCTAGGCTCTGAGGCAAATTCCAGGTGCTGTCTTCTCTTTTATCAATTTTATTTTCTCCTCTGCTTTTGGAAATTCCATTCATTCTTTAAGTCTGATCCACATGATTTTACAGAGTTGGGAAGGGGATGAAAGGGGGTGGGGCAGAAAGGAGAGTGGTGGGAGGGAGAAACCTAGTATTTATCAAGTTACCTGAGAGTAAAGACCTTGCCTGTCTTTCTCACCTCAAAATACCTTGGTACCGAGAACAAGGTCTAGTGAATGAGAAGATGCTCAATAAACACATATTGAAGAAATGAAATTACTGACTCTGTACTGTGTGCTGAGGGCCATGCTGAATGGTTTTAAGAACAGTACTGAATAATCGGGCAATAAAAAGTAACTCAGTATAAAAATGTGCCCTCCTTTGTATAATAAGAGAATGCATTCCCTGAGGTGGTACCTTTAGAGCTTGGGCTCATGCTGAGGCTGTGATCCCAACATCTCAGTGGGCAAAACCAGGGTAGATAATAACTTAAGGCAGTGCCAGCAAACTATCACTCATGCGCCAAGTCTGGCCTGCAGATTGTACAGCCCAGGAGCTAAGAATGGTTTTTACATGTTTAAAAGGATTATAAAACAAAACGAAAAATAGACAGCAGAGATCGAATATGGCCTACAAAGCAAAAATATTTACTATCTAGCCCTTTACAGTAAAAGTTTGCTGACCCTTGTTCTAAGGAGACACTAAGAATGTGCTTCTGGGGCTCCCCTGGTGGTGCAGTGGTTGAGAATCTGCCTGCTAGTGCAGGCGACACGGGTTCGAGCCCTGGTCTGGGAAGATCCCACATGCCGCGGAGCACCTAGGCCCGTGAGCCACAACTACTGAGCCTGTGCGTCTGGAGCCTGTGCTCCGCAACAAGAGAGGCCACGATAGTGAGAGGCCCGCGCACCGCGATGAAGAGTGGCCCCCGCTGGCCACAACTAGAGAAAGCCCTTGCACAGAAACGAAGACCCAACACAGCCAAAAATCAAAAATAAATAAATAAGTAAATTTAAAAAAAAGCTGAATCTGATCAAGCCTTTAAATTAAAAAAAAAAAAAAAAAAGAATGTGCTTCTGAAGTTAGTTTTAACCTAAAGTGTGTTTGGCTTGAACTTGTGTTCAAACATGGCGAGACTGCAGGCCTGGGCTCTGTGAGCACTCTGGAGCCACACATACAAGCTTGACGTTCTTTGTCCAAGCTTAGAGCAGCTCCATGGCACCAATAGTAGAGTCTGCACCTTTGTTAACTCTTGCTTGTTCATATGACTCTTCTGTAGGTCTTTTTCTACATGATTTTCTGGTTAGTTTTGCAGTGCAACAAAGTCTTCTAGAAAATCTATGGGTGGCAAAATCATAAAGGTGTTTCATCAACCCACTTGGTGTAATGATTAGAGGGCTTCGTTATGGAGTTTTGAATTCATCTGGCTCTAGCTGAAGTACTCAAGATGTGACCTCTCTTCCGTCTTTGATTAACTCTGGGTAATTTTTGGTTGTTTTTAATTCATTGATGATTTTCTGGTCCATTCTTCCTCTCCTCTCCTTCTGTGATTCCAATTATACTTATTTAAAATGGCTGATATCTTCCCACAGGTAAATTATCAACAATCTTTTCTTTCCATTTTCCAGATTGGATAATTTCTATTCTTTTGTCTTCAGGTTTACTGATCTTTTTTTCATCATCTCCAGTCTGCTGTTAGACCCATCAAATGATTTTTAAAAAATTTCAGATACTGTATTTTCTAGTCCTAAAATTTGGTTCTTTTTTAGTGTCTCCTTTTTGCTGCTAAGATTTCATATGTGTTCATTGATTATGATCATATTTTTCCTTATGTCTTTGAGCATAATTACAATAGCTGCTTTGAAATTCTTGTCTGCTAATACCAACATACATGTCATTTTGGAGTCAGTTTCCATTAATTGCCTTCTCTCATGAGTATGGGTCACATTTTTCTGTTTCTTTGTATGTCTAGTAATTTTGAATTGTATCCTGAACATTGTACATGTTATGTTAATCTATAGCAGTGCTGTTCAATAGAAATAAAACATGAGCCACATATGTAATTTTAATTTTCTACTATCCATATTAAAAAAGTAAAAGAAACAGGTGACTTTAACATATTAATAAATTTTAATAATATACTCGGGCTTCCCTGGTGGCACAGTGGTTAGGAATCTGCCTGCCAATGCAGGGGACACGGGTTCGAGCCCTGGTCTGGGAAGATCCCACATGCCGCAGAGCAACTGGGCCCGTGAGCCACAACTACTGAGCCTGTGCGTCTGGAGCCTGTGCTCCGCAACAAGAGAGGCCGCGATAGTGAGAGGCCCGCGCACTGCGATGAAGAGTGGCCCCCACTTGCCACAACTGGAGAGAGCCCTTGCACAGAAACAAAGACCCAACACAGCCATAGATAAATAAATAAAAATTAAGTGAAACTGTTTATAAAAAAAAAAAAGGAAGGCATTTCTTAAAAAAAAAAAAAAAAAAATATACTGTATTTGACCCAATGTATTCAAAATGTAATTATTTCAACATGTAATCAATATTAAAAATTATTAAGATATTTTACAATATCTTTCCATACTAAATCTTTTAAGTATGGTATGTATTTTACCTTTATAACACATCTTGATTTGGACTAGCTAGTGGCTACCATATTGATCAGCACAGCTCTAGAGTATCATTCTAGGAGAATACTGAGGTTTGGTCCAATACGAGCTACTCCATCATTATGGGAAGCAGAATCATTGACTGACAGTTTTTAAACTTTATTCCTTGGTGTTTCACAGAGGTCCTGTGGGCCTACTGTGAGATGAGGGGAAGGCCGAGTACACTGGGCTACTCTTCCCTCAATCAGAGCAACTCTGATTTCATGTTTCATATATTTCATTTCTGTGCATAATTTTAAAATATTTTGATACTAAAACAATATGAAAACATAAATGACTGTAAAATATGATTCTTGAATGGGTCCCTAGGATCTTTCTTGCTCAATCATGCCCTTGAACCCATGCTGACCTCTCCTCTTCTAGAGTCACTTATTATCCTTTCTAATCATATCACAAGAGCCAGCTGTCTCTGCTTTCAGGAAAAGAGACTGTGGTTTGTCTGATATTTAAGTCTTCACGCTTGCAAGTCCTTCCTTCTTTGGCCCCACATGTGTGTGATTGATTGATTGATGGATAGATTGATCAATCAACTGATAGGTTTGCTGGATGGCTGTTCACACCCAGCATGCTCAGGACTTGCAGAAGTGAGCTATTCCTCATGACCATCAGCATTAGGGTAGGATTTCATTCTTAATTTTAAAAGGACCACATAAAACCAATGAAACAAGTCTCACCTCACTTTCCTTCCTGTCTTCCCACTTTCATTCATACACATTTTACCAGTTTGACAAAGAAAACAGGGTCAGCACGAAAACTAAATGCTTTGTGAAACCTTTTCACCAGGCAAGTGGTACGGATCAAGCTTAAGAAACCCAAAAAACTGCCAGGTTAAAAGTCCAGCCTCTTTACAAAAGCTAAACATGCCTAACCCGATGCACAGAACCACAAAACAAAAACCATGCACCTCAACCCAGGGCAGAACGGGAGGCCGGTGGTGATATTACATAATACAGCAGAGTAAGATGCAAAGACCCACTAAAGTGGAAATAAGGAGGCTTAACTGATGAACACATTTCACACAATTCTTCTCAGCTAACAACCCAAGAGAATTCACTTCAGAGCACACAAGTACACGGCCATGAAAGCTAGGGTTGGAAACAGAAGTTCTGATGGATCCCAAACAAAAAATAACTTACTGACATTCATTTCAGCCACTGAAATAGACCAATCACAAACACTAACCTATGTACACCTACTCACGGGTGCTCATACTATGACACTGATTTCCTTTTTCTCCAAGACACAGTAATTTGGAGGAGGAGTTGACATATACCAGTTGAAAGTATGCGGGATGGTTATTTCTTTTTTCACTAGATGGCCCCCTATGAGATGCCTTCCAGTGAGGACTGTACACTCCTATCAAAGTTCTGGCTTAGTAGCCAGAAATTCAGTATTTTGAGCAAGCAGAAATCACTCAGAAACAACAATGGAACACAGAGCAAGACTGTGGTATTAACTGTGCGTCACCGTCCCCCATTCATGGGCGTTGCTGCTTTACCCTGGAGGGTCCAAACTTGAGAACACAGCTCCTTACCGTGACTGGCATGGGTGCAAGTTGCACCTTCGGATCTGGGGCTCCGGACGGCTGGCTTGAGGGCAGTCACTGTCATTCACCAGAGTCGTGGTCTTGTTAACAATCCGTGTGCAGGACACGATGGTTCTGCGTTCCCCTGGAAACCAAACCACACAGAACTGAGAGGTCGTGGTACACACACCTGGTAAGGCCATTCATTCACCTTATGGAGGAGTGTTCAGGTGCATCTTTTGATCAGTTTGTCATTTAAAGTGACTATTGTAATGCTTTGTTGTTTGTCAGAGAGGGAGAACCATAATCTTTGGGATGAGGGTGTGTAAGACATGGCAGGGGCAGCATGGGGCAGGAGAAAGATTCTAGAACAGGATCAGAAAGAGGCAACACTTCAGATCAGCCATGTCCTTGGAAAGCTTGGGGTTCATTGACGTCAAGTTGTGATTTGGGTCTTTAATTTCCAACAAAGATTGCCAATCTCTGTATCTGTTCATTTGATGTTTAAAGTCTATGGAGATCTGGTCTTGATTAAACAACTGTATATCAGCCCTCATCAGAGATGATGGCTACTTATTACAGAACTCCTACTTGCTGGAGAGAAGTGAGAAACAGGAAGGCTAGTCTGAAGGACACAGACCCAACCTGAGAATTTGTCTCTCCATCAACTGCCGCTCGTGCCTAAGCCTCACGTGCTCTTGGGAAGCTTCACTAACCGGTCACCCCAGCTGGATGTAGTCATTCTTTTGGGTGTTCCCAAAGCACCCTGCACACTACTTGTCCATGACTTTGTTAGGAGTGGGGGTGAATGATTGGGAGCTAGAAGGGCGGCCTTTGGAACCAGGCTGTCTGGGTTCAGACTTGGCTTACTCACTAGCACAGTGAGCATAGGATTGCTACTTAGCCCTCACGTTTCTGTGCCTTGTTTTCCTCCACTGGACTGACTCGCTTAACTTCACTATGCCTTAGGGTGCTTTAGGGATGGTTAAAATGAATTGATACATATAAAATGCTTAGAAGAGAACCTGGCAGGGGTTAACACTTCATGTTAGCTATATTCCTATTGTTATTATTTGGGAAGTGTCATGATAAAAGATTAACAGGAAGTCAAGCACGACTATATGGATCCCACACTCCTCAACCAATCTGTCTCCTGGGGAATTTGTCATGGAGAAGTGACTGAAAATTATGGAGCCCTCAACTTGTGTAAGCATAGAAAGCACAGAGCTGCCTCAAGCCAGATTTCGGTTTGCGCTGCAGGTCAGGGAGCTGGAAGTCAGGGAGCCATAAAAGGATGCCAGTAGTGACAGCAGCAGAACAGTACCCCCTTGCCCCCCAGCGAACGGAGCCTGCTAACTCTTCCATTTGGGCCACGCTTAGTTTGTAGCAAGCTGCCCCAGTGGAAAAGTTTGGTGCCATCAGCCCCACAGGACTGAGTGTCGGTGAGGCTATGCCCAGGTCCCACCTGCCAGCCCACCCTCTGGGTTGGTATTCCAGAGTCCAGGTCAACCTTCTGTTCTAACTCTGTGTCCATCAAAATTTACCCATCCTGCATCCATCCCCCATGACCCCCCTGTGTGTCCTGTCAGGGTGATAGAATACACTGTACTAAGGGGTCTGCTGGCTAAGAATTCAGAATGCTTCCAACCGCTCCTCCTAAACAACACAGTAATGACTACGATGCCTTTTGTTCATATCGATTTTTGCAGTATTTGAGTCTCCTCCCTGCAGTGGGCATGAGGGTTGATCAGCATAGAGAGAGTAAATCATCTGCTAATATATGGAGGCAAATCATGAAGCCAGGACTCAGGCTCTGAACGTTTCACTGGAGTTGGAGGACTTTTTCTTTCCATTGTATTACTGTTGGTTCCATTAGTTTTCCTGTATTTCCATTGGTCACTGGGGCAAAAAGGAAAGGGTATTTGAGGGTCAGAACATCTTCCAGTGCCCCTCTACCAAACAGCAACAGATGGAAGTCTGTTCTGTTCATTCCCAGGGTCACCTGTCACACTTGTGACACAACCATACATCAGCCAAACCTCCACTCGGATCAGCATCCAAGGGCCCCATGCCATAGGCAAAGCTGGGCACAACTCCAGCATGCAGGAGTTTGGAAGACTCTGTCCAAGTGTTTTGCAGAGAGATTTGCAGTGGGACGTGGTTACATTCCATGGAAATACAGGTTATGTGGCTAGCCTTTCCCAGGCTCTGTGCACCCGCCATGGAGTGCCCTGAATTCACTTCTCTGTTTGACAAAAACCCACACCCCATGAGCCCGTGACCCTACTGCTCACCTCCTCCGCACTGCACACTGCAGCCTTCCCAGCTGCTGTGGGTCCAGATGAACAAGGAGTCCTGCGGTTTTTCTGGTTCACTTTGATTTTCAGCAGTGTAGTTTACGGGAATGGTGTATTCGTAATGAATTCCATAATTTTGGTCATGAAATAACAACACCTGGATCAGCAGCAAAATAAAAGGCCATTTTGAAATAAAGCGAAAGCTCCCAGGATTGCTGAACTTGCAAGCCAAGCCGTGCTGTGGCTGTCTCCCTACCAGGGGGAACCTGTTCTTTTCAGGGTTTCAAAACAGGTTCATTCCAGGGGCACACCTTTATTTCAGTCTTGGGTTCCCTAGATACTCAAATTCAGGGCAGGAGCTTATGTAAACCATCGGCAGGGAGTTCTACTCTTTTCCACTGGAGAGAGGACTCGTTTAGACGAGGGATTTGGGGATTAGCAAATCTGTGGGCTCTAACTGCACGTTACATGGAGAGCTGCTCCAGGCAGAGCAAAGTACCCGTTCCCACAGTCACCCACGAAGCTGCCCTTACAGGCGAGAAAGACACAAATATACTGCTTTTCCTAAACAGGCATCTGAACAAGTAGGGTTACTCTACTTCTTTGAAAATGAACACCACTCTTCACACCCCGAGCACCAGTCACTGCTATGTGTAAGGCAGGCTCAAGGGTAGACACAGCCCCCTGCAGGGGAACCTTGGGGATGCCTGTCAAGGATGTAGGAGCCTTCCTGCTGCCATGGGAGCTAGGATGATGACGATGCCCACAGGGTGGCACAGCCTGGCGCAGGGCTTAAAGCTGGGAGTGAGGGGAGGGGAGCCATCATCGTGCAGCTTGGGGACCCCTGGGTCTGAAATCCTAGTAAGTGGGAACTGGAAGGGCCTGCTCTTTGTTCGGTAATGCATGTTTCAAGCCCTGTAGAGAGAGAGGTGCTCCACTGGCTTTATTTCTCTACGTGTACGTAACGGTGCAAAAGAAGCACTCTTGTGGGAGCTTCAAGTGGCCTGGCTGTGGGTGGTATGTCCTCAGGCTAGGCTTGGAACCAGGGGGCGGTCCTGGGTCTAAGCAGCTAGCAACTTCACTTCCAGCCCGGGGTCTGGGAGAGCCGGCCCGCAGGAGCTGGAGGCAGAGGGTGCTCCACCTGACCTGGGGAGGCCAGATGGACGGTGTGCTGGACGACAGGAGCCGCCCTCCCTCCCAAGCATCTCCCAGCCCTCCAAGGGCTGCAGTTGCAGGCGGGGTGGGGTGGGGTGCTAAGAGCAGCCCGAACTGAATAAACATCCACTTCTCCAAGAAAGAGACTTGCAGTAATGCATTTGGAGAAATGCCTCCAGTTTTTTTTAAAAAAAAAAGGCTTTAAAAGAGATCTTTATTATCTCAGTATGGGAATAAGACTGGTGAATTGAGAATCCATATGAAACCAATTTCATGCAATTTTGTAGCCACATATAATTTGTATGCGTGTGCATAATTGCTTTCAAATGCAGGTCCCCGTGGCTCTACGGGTGCTCCTGACCCTGCAAGCAATGTGGACACCTCAGTTAGGGGACAATGGATTTCCCTTCAGAGGCAGATGGGCTCCTCTCGTTTCTAGGTTTAAAAACTGGTAGTAACAATTATATTTCAAGAGAGAAAAGTGATTAATGTTCAAGAGGGCAGGAACTTCAGCTGTGGTAGTTATTGCTTTCCTGGAGTTTTGTTTATTATGGTCTGAATGAATTCAGGCTGTGCATTTGCTTTAATGGGCTGTGATTCACTCACAGTTTATGAAAGCTTTTGGGAAAGAAAGGAAATAGGCCCATCTTGGTGTTTGCTAGAAAAGCAAATTCACATGCTAAAGGTGATGCTGCTATCTTGGGTTTTATCTTGTTTTTTACTTCCTCTTTTAGTCCCTCTGAATGACTGCTTTTAACTCAGGACAGGAGGATTTGTTCCAATGACTTAGATTAGGAAACAATCTAATCACAGAGAAATGACTTAGGTACCGGTTCTTAGGTCCCAGAAATCAACTTGCAAGTATATACCTGCAGTAGATTTAGTGTGTGGAGTGTTGCACTGATAGATTTCTGGACAGTTTATGTCATCTGTGGAAACTGGCTCCCCTTACTCTTATCAGAAATTGTAACAGGGTTAGGGCCACTGTGGGTGACATCTCTGCTCACACGCAGAGCTGGTCTCCTCAGGAGAGTCCCTGGGAAGTGGCCTGGGAATCTCTTGTGTGTCACCTAATCTTGAACAGCTGCAGGTTGCCAGTGACCACAAATTAATGGGGAGATAAGAACTTCCAAGTAGAGACTTTGGCAGGCATGGAGGACAAAATGTGCTTTGATTGCAGGCACACAAGCTGTCACAACTCCCATTCTTTGGAAGGAGACATGGAATCAATAATTACAAGCTATCAAAAGTTAGTCACGAGAAGTCCTGAACCCTGAGAAGGCAACGGTGGCATTCCTGTCCCTGGAGATCTTTCACATTCTTAAAAGGCAGCATAACCAGATGTTTCAGTGGTTTGCATGGGGTCCTCCCTGAGACAACACACAAGACCAGAGTGCCCTGATCTGGCCTGATTGCATGATTTCTCGAGGCCACCTGGGGAGTAAATAGGCCAGTAGAATCTGGTTCTCCCTTGATTCCTGAATCCTTGTTGCAAGCAGAGTCTGGAAAACCTGAGTGGTTTTGGTTTGGAAACAGAGTCAACAGTTCATTTCCAAAAGGTAGTTTCCGATGTGGATATACAAACTGTGGGGCAAATCTAAGCCATCTGATATTAAAACATAGACTTTGAGTGGGGCTGTCTGCTTAATAATGCCAAGTCTCCCTGGCGGCCACATGGCTAAGCATTTCCTTCCTGGAGGTGGTTCCTTTTGGAAAAGATGGGAGTTCTGCCAGTAAAGAGCTAGGGCAAAATTTTGAGAGGGCAGAATTTTGAAGCATGTGGCAAAGGGATTAGATAAGAAAAGACGAAGGGAGAGACATGAGCAGCAGGCGGCCAGGTAAACCACCAGGAACCAGGTGTACCTCCTCCCCACAGGGTCTCAGGGAAGAAGTCAACTGGTAGACCTCTTGGAGCCAGCGGTCTCAAGACAAATGCAAAAGCACGGCAAATTACCATCAAATGCAGAGGCATTTTGGTTGGTCCCTTGGCGGAAATTTTCTCCCACAGGCCCCTTCTAACGTAGCGGACGGTCGTGCCTGCAATCTGGAACTCTCCAGGGAGCTCTATCTTCCAGTCACTGTTGATGGATCTCTTGCTGGAGTCTTTGAGAGCTAGAAAGAAAATGGAACACCATGGAATCGGGGGAGTCAGTCTGTCTTTGAAGGGAGTCAGGGTGTCCTGAGCGGTGGGTTGGAGGTCTCACTCTCTACCTCCACAGGGGAGAAGAGGGAGGCCTGCAGTGAGAGAAAGGGAGCTTTCTTTGAGAACAGAAGCCTGGCTTACAGGGAGAGAACAGCTCCTGACCCCAGGACCCTCCGAGAGACAGCTGTCGTGACTCCTACACCTCTGACCATGGGCCGCTGTCTCAGAATCAGCTCACTCGGTGGCGGGTGCGGGGAGGAGCGCCAGAGAATGGAGACAGCCACAGCCCAATCACATTTCACGAGATTTACAGAGTAGGGGGTTTTCCACCTGATGAATAGATTCTATTTTAACGTGTACAAGGCTACAAAACAGGATTTGTAGCTTTAGCAAAATTCATCCTTCATTTTACTCTTACCCACCTGGGGCTTTTTAGAGGGCAGCCTAACTCCAATGCCTCTCAAGGATTTGATAGCCCTAGATTAGTAAAGCAGATGCTCCTTCAAGAAACAAGTGTCATTCTACCAAACACGAGAGTCTGGAAGCCTGAGCTGCCTACAGGCATGGCAGTAACAGTGAGCCGATGTCTTGTGGGTGGTGGGGGCCCTCCCACCCTCAGCTTTGTGGCCTTTGCTGGGTTCACACTTTGCTCCCTCACACTCCGTACAAAGTGTGTTGGAACTGACAAGGAATCGACATCTTGCTGATTGGCCATAGCAAAGATTTGGTTTTCCACACAAGCCATATATTTATTATTATCTGAGTGCTCACCAGTGACTTTCTTTGTTGTTTCCTCACTTAGGTTTTAGAGTCATGTGGTTCTCATGAGGGAGCATTCTGCAGTGAAATTCTGTTTTTTTGCGTTGTTTTGTTATTTAGGAAAGAAAGAAATAACTAGAACCTACTCTGGCATTTTGGAGAAGGTGGCAAATGAAAATGGGTGACAGTAAGTCTTTATGTCACTCAAAAAATAAAACTTTCCGTGCACCCCAAGTCCAATGCTATGCTCTCTGCCAGTGCAGCTAGAGTCCCCTGAGAACCAGATGCTCTCAATCACCTTGGGACCCTGCTCAACCCACAATCAGCGAAATCAGGTTCTATTCCATTCCCTACTCTCTGCTTATGAGGCCAGAAATATTAATAAAATGCCCACATTTAATACCGATTTTGGATAATGGGAGTTGAAACCCAAAAGTGGTTTCGGTTAACCCTGAGTCCACGAGCCCCTGGCTGGGTTAGGACCCGGTGGGTCCAGTCCTGGTCAAGCCACAAGCAGCTGGGGGATGCTGGCCTCCGCTTCCTCGTCTGCAGGACACAATGGTCCCAGCAGGCTCTCCTGGCCCCTAAGGGGGCGGTGCACGCTCAGGACTCTGTGCTTACAGGAACCGCCAAGAGAAACTGAGGGACCTGGGAAGGGCTGCTTTCCAGCAGGGTGGCTTCCAGGAGGGGGTTCATACTCAGGGTGGCTGCCCAGTGAGTGGCTGGGGATTACAGGACTCCAGGGAAGCCTTCGAAAAGAGAAAGCTCTACCACTTAGAATCGAATGCTTCCCTTCAAGAAATTCTGCCTACTATCGAGATTTCCTGGCTACTGGAAGGAAGCGAGACTGTTGGGATACTCACAATTTCTGTGCCTTTTTCTCTTCCTCAGCCACTGCCTGCAAGTCCCCATTCAAGGGACACATTCTCTGGTTTAGCTCCTCCATATGCTTTTACCCATTTAACCTTCCCAACAACTCTCTGAGGTAAAGGATTATTTTTCTCTTTTCACAGATGTGGAAATGGGGGCACAGAGAGGTTAAGTAACCTGCCTAAAGTCACACAGCTATTACATTGTCATGTGGAGAACTGAATCTAAACAGACCAAGCTCCCACATTCTTTAGGTTATAGCATCAGTCTAGAGTTTTATGATAGACACTGAAATGTGCAAATGTCATATTCTCAAAGAGAGCAAATTCCAAGCTCAAATTGCTGTGGGGGGGGTCTCACGTTCTACATACCTTCATAAAAATAACTAAAGTTATGGTTTTCCACAGCTTCCAGTGAACTAATAACCTAAAAATACTTTTGGTCATGTTAGCTACTCGGGTGTCTAGGCTAAGGCTGTATGGGTGTTCACTGTTCTTTCAATTTCTCTGAAGGTTTGGAAAATTGTTTCTTGCACATGCATATGTAAATTTGGTTTTCAGAATCAGTACAGGCTGGTGGGAAGTAGCAGACAAATGAGGGAACAGAAACCTTTAAGAAAAGCCTCAGTAGGGGCTTCCCTGGTGGCGCAGTGGTTAAGAATCCATCTGCCAATGCAGGGGACACGGGTTCAAGCCCTGGTCTGGGAAGATCCCACATGCCATGGAGCAACGAAGCCTGTGCACCACAACTACTGAGCCTGCGCTCTAGAGCCTGCGAGCCACAACTACTGAAGCCCATGCGCCTAGAGCCCATGCTCTGCAACAAGAGAAGCCACCACAATAAAAGCCCGCACACCACAACAAAGAGTAGCCCCTGCTCACCGCAGCTAGAGAAAGCCTGTGCGCAGCAGCAAAGACCCAACACAGCCAAAAATAAATAAATTAAATAAAAAAAAGAAAAGCCTCAGTAAAAACAAGTCAGGGAAGCACAGGGAGCAGCCGACACATCCCTACACCAATTCCTCACCTTCTTCTGAGGGCCTTGTAGCTGGTGATGAAGGCACAGCTCCTGCCCTTGGGAGCTCAATGTTTGAAAGGGAGACGGGTGAGAAGACAGATAAACACGATACACTTCCAGAAGCTCAGTGACAGAGGCTAGTCTGGGGCCCGTGCACGCTTGTGTGGGCAGAGATTGGGGCAGGTGGGGAAGGCCTTCTGAAGGAGGAGCCCTGAGCTCAGACTGCAGGAAAAGCAGGGAGAAGAGGTGGCCTGGAGCGTGTGGGCAGCTTGGGCTGTTGCTCCTTGCCTCCTTGTTAAGCTCAGTTTCTGTGCAGGGTGGTGGAGGGAGAAAGGTACCCTGCCCCATGTGAAGAAGCAAGTGGAAGGTGAAGGAATATTGGAAGTCTGATTGGGAAGAGAAGGTGACAGAGAGGGGCTACGGAGGTGGAGAAGGAAAGAGAAGGCTCACTGTCGTTGTCACTGGGGTGGGGACACGAGCATGTTGAGAACCCTTGAAACTGAGAATCAGAGAGATGAGCAGAACGAGTTTGTGTAAAGCTGTCTGCTGACCCCCGTCATGCTGGGGTCACCCCACAGAACCCATTTCCCACACAGAGACCAGGTGCACATTGGGGCGGCCCTCTCCTCCTGTCTCAGCCCACGCATGTGCCCCAGTCGACTCCTGCGTTCAGTGCCTTGGGCTGGGCCCTGGCCTTGTTCTGTCTTAGGGCTTCTGTGAGCATCTAGTGTGTTGCTGCCTGCCATCTCTCTCTCCTTCTGCAAGTAACAACGCCCAGAGGAGCTTTTGGGAATGTGTTCTTCCCCCAGTCACGTGGGGCTGACCCCAAACTCCACCCCAGCTCCAGGAGTGCATCCATCACCCAACCCTGGAAGGTAAGAGTCAATTCTAAGACTTTCATTCACCTTGGGAAGAAGGAGCTTTCTTTCCACAGGTTGCCCAGAGACTTGATATAAGTCTTGCCAGTACATGGCAAGAGGTCCCTAGATTAAAGTCAACTGAGAAAGGACAGCAGTGCCAGGATAGAGACTCTATTTCCCGTGATAATCATTTTAAGCTCCTGGATCCAGCAGTGTCTGAAGCCGATAACACAGAAACTGAGAACTGGGTTTGGCTTTCACATGTCACATTTGGAGGTTGGTTTTTAAAAAATACTAACCATGATGGGGGCAGGGCAGGTTGAGAAAGAAAATTACTAGTATGGATTCCTAGAAATCACGCTAGGATCCTCACTAACGTCAGCTTAGTACCCCCTGAGATTCAGAAGGCCCGGTATACTCTATCCAGGCTCTCCTGGGCCCTGCTCCTGTCCAGCACTTTGTTTGGGATGAGGCAGCTCTTTCTCACTTGGCCTTGTTTCTAAGGTGCTCTAAAAGGACTTTATTGGATTATAAACTGAAAACCACCCCGCCTCCGTGCCAAAAGTCAAACACCTGTGAGGTCAAGAGTGGGAAGGACTGGAAAAAGTGCAGGAGGGCACACCTGGAGCCGATTATAAACCCATCCACAGAAATGCCGCGCAGAGGTGTGGGGGCCGCCTGGGGAAGCCCCACTTCTGCCGGCAGAGGCACCCGCCGTGGGTGACACAGGGGACAGACGAAGACCCTGCTGGGCCTGGTAGCGTGCCACCCTCTCACCACCAGGGGAGTGTCCTGCTTGGCAGTAGGGGTTAGGGGAGGTGACATTTCAGGAGGTGGTCCGCAGGGTGGGCGGGGGAGGCCATGGAGGAGTGAGTATGGTCAGGGAAGAGGGGAGGGCAAGTGAGAGAGGCAGGCAGTGGCTCACCGGCTCTTCCAGAAAAGGCCAGCAGCAGGATGGGGAGGAACACGCCAGACAGTGCAGCGCTGGTGGCAGGCTCTCTGGGGAAAGCAGCCTAGATTTATAGTGCTTGTCACTATGCAAGGTGTAAATGTGCCTACATTACAGGTTTCAAGTTATCCACGTGAGCTCTGTGAAGGCAGAGATGGGAAGAGATGCGAACTGTGACCTCTCCCATCTACATACCACTGCTGGGCACTCCCAGGACTTCTGAAGTCACCTGTCTTTGCTTTGGAGGTCCTGGCCTGGGGTGGCTGAATTGGCAAAATCTCATACTGTCACAGCCTCAGGGTATGTGTGTGGTCAGGGTCGGGGCTCTCATGGTTCCAGAAAGAATCCACTTTGCTTGTCCAAGCTCTGCGGCAGCCATCTGCACGGCGGCCGCAAACTTCCAGGCACCGCAAACTCAGCTTTACAACTGCCACTTGACCCCTCGTCTGAAAGCCAGCGCCCCTTTCTCAGGACAGTGTGATCATGATGACACCCCTTCATGCATTTTGCAGTAGGATGAAAACTCAGAGGCAGAATTCTAAGTAGGAGGCCAGCAGTTCCAAGAATCAGGGGGATCACTGCAAGCCTGTTGACTCTGGGGTGAGTCATTTAGTCAGCAGGATTCAAAATTTGCAGGTTGCCGTGGTCCATGCTGAGAAATCAGAACTTCCTGATAAAATTGGAGTTTAGCACCTGACATCCCTTCAAAAGGGTAAGACTGCAGCCTCAGAAGGTCTGTTGGAACATCAAGATCTGAACATCACTGACAGTGAATTGATAGGTTCAATGTGGAGTCTGATGAGAAAACGACCTTGTGGGGCTGTGTCAGCCCCAAAGGGAGAGTGTGCAGGTCACTCCTGGCCCATCTGTAGTGGCCTCCACCCCGGAGAAAGCTTCACAGAGCAGGGTCTGTGAGAGCTGGGGAGGCCGAAGCTCCGGGGCCGCTCTCGTGCACCAGTCCTTTCCAAGGCCCTATACGTAGTGTATTCTTTCCCTTAAAGAAGGCCTCCCAAATTAAATAAGTTTTGGGCCCCAGAAATTCCCGTTCCTCTCAATCCTTTGGCATCAATGGTATGTGCAAGCCCCCTTCATCTGTCAGCATTTTGAGATTAGTTTATATTTGAAATTAGAATTTTTAGGCCTAGAAACTCAACAGGGGTCATTAAGATGATTACAAATGCTCTGCTTTGATAGGGAAATATAAAGTTAAGAACAAAGGGAATTCCTGAGCGACTTGATTCTATCTGTAATGTCTGTAGTTCTGATTTGCTGGTGAGGATACTTTCACTTGCTGATCCTGCCTCAGAGGTTGGATGTTTTAAACCCTGTCACAAATATAGCAGCACTTGCTTTTGTGTGTGTTGCTTTGGAGCCCTCAGAAGCCTCTCAACAGCTGGAGAGACTTCTGCATGGATGAAGACGGCACATGCTCTCCCTTGCTACCACAGCAGAACCAAACCTCCTCAATGGCCTGGAATGTGAGGTCATATGGTGACCGTCTGTTTCCCTCAGGGCCCTTCTATCTCTCTGTGGACATTTATACAATGTCCCTGGAGTTCCGGGCACTGTGAGAGATCCTGAGCCTTTCCAGGGAGCAGGGAGGGGGCATTCCTGCTGGGATGGTTCAGCTCCTCTCTGGAGCTGCCTGGGGGCAGGCACAAGAGGTCGGATCCCGTCTGCATGCCCACTTCCTGCATGGCGCTGTGAAGAAGCCAGGCTCCTTTCTGTCTCTCTCCCTCCTGGATTCCACTGGAAGACTTGACCCACGTTCAACCTACTTCTAATCCTGGCGTTGAGTCAGCTCCTTTTATTTCCACTCGGAGTTCTGCCAGCTCTGCTCTCAGCTATGGATGCAAACTGCAGAGGCATTTCCTGTTCCAGGTGGTTTTGAGCAGAAAGCCAGGCAGCATGGGTTGAAGGTAGGTGGGGTGAATTCTTTAGGAACTGCTCCCGCAATGTGAGAGTAATTCAAAGTTACACAGGGTTGACTTCCAAAGCACCCAGCCCCGAGTGGAAACAAGGCTTGTTGAACTAACTTTAGAAACGTAACAAGCATGGACCACCTTCGGATTTCCCTTGTGCACACACCAGACCCTGGAATACTGGAACTGTGATTTCCAGATAAGAGGACAGAGGCTGGCTCCAACCTCCCAGGGAGGTCCAGTGCTTCTGGGGAGCTGAGAATTCATCCTGAGACATTGAACCAATCTCTTCGGGATGGACATCGGCTTCTCTGAAATCCGCACACCGAAGCGGTAGCAATGGGCAGGTTTAACATATGTTCTCCAGTGAAAAATCATCCCCACTCAATCTCTGGCCGTGATTGACACCTCAGAGCAATTCTGGGAGGCTCTATGAGTTGCAGCAGACCCAGCTGCAGTGAGGAGCTTGGACAAGCTGCTGAACTCCTAGAGCCTCATTTTCCTCCTCTGTGAAATAGGCACATCAATTCTCTGCAGTACATTGGAGGGTTAGGGGTCAGGTCTGCAAAGCAGAGCAGGGCTCAATGACTGGGAGTCACAACGTCGATGTCACTGTTATTATTGGAATGTGTGGCCCTCAGGCTTCAGGAGTGGAGAGGGACCACCGTGAGAGCTGGCTCCCCGGGCACCATCCACTAGTTGTTATTTGTCGGCCCTAAGATGGGTTCCAGTGAAAAGTCATTTTTACTACAGGAATTAGGTGTTGAGTGATCTAAGAGATTCTGACATCCCTCTGTCATTCTTATATCACACAGAAAAGTAGAAGTAAAAATAATGTTCCCATTTTCACCAGATACCTTGGGCTGGAGGAACAGTGCTGGCAAGTCTCGGAGGGCGGGACCGGAAGCTGAGGAACTTACTTGCAGGGCACCTGCTGGTGCTTTATGGAAGGGCCAGTAAGCCGACCTTGGAATTGCCCCAGCACCTGAGACACTGGGATCATGATTTTTGAATAAGATAAGGGTCAAAGGCGATGTCAGACTCCCACAGAGGCCCAGTGTTTCTGGGGAGCAGGAATGTCATCTCCAGGTTGGGGAGGGCCAGTGTACCAGTTGGAAAGGCTAACTTTGGGGGTGACACTGGGTGATGGGGCTCTGAAGCAAATGCTGGTAAACTTGACCAAATTTCCTTAGGTGGGCAGAAAGGAGGGGGACTCTTTGAGAATTTAGTAAAAAGGCCATCACTTTGAAGAAGGTGCCGAGAGCAGCACAAGGCCCCGTTTTGGAAAGTATTTACAAGCATCGTTCTATTTGTAGAACAACAGCTGGGACAGTTTCAGAGAACAGTGCCAGGCAGGACTGGGCCAGCATCCCTGCCAGGGAGGCGGGAAAAACCACGGACGGGGCTGATGAAGACTGACGTGGATGTCAACCCGAGGGACAGCAAGGTCCTAGGCTGGCAGC
This sequence comes from Balaenoptera borealis, assembly GCF_965194805.1. Classification (NCBI taxonomy): domain Eukaryota; kingdom Metazoa; phylum Chordata; class Mammalia; order Artiodactyla; family Balaenopteridae; genus Balaenoptera; species Balaenoptera borealis. Next base: position 134,397,074 of record NC_138866.1, on the reverse strand, counting down.
AGGAACAGCAGCGGCCATTATGGCCTCCAGGACACAGGTGGATGGGAGGCAGGTAAGAGAGTTGGGAGGAGGGGGCAGGGCTGCCTGAGGTCTCCTGGGGTTACTTTCGGGGACTTAGGCTATCCCAGTTCCTCACAACTTCTTTCACTCACTCTTCTGTCACCCGCTTTCCTGTCTGAAGCTGGTGGTTCCTACTCACCCCTTCCCCTCACCCCTCATCTACCTTGGGGATGGCTGCACTTGAGCCAAATACAACAGCACTGTTTGGTCCATGCTGATTACTTATATCATTACACCTAAAATACGAGTATAAAACCAATGGATTGAGAGCACCCCTTCAGCATTTTGCTGAACCAAATTAGCAGCCTGATTGTCCAAATCGATGCTCAGAACATAAACTATGAGTCAAACCATTTTTTGTTTTACCCAGAAAACTGTGGGCAGGTTTATCTTCCACCACGCGAATCCTTCGAGCTCCAGCTGGAATGATAGCAGCTTCAATATAACCTGTAGTGACAGATAACACACAGGTGAGCCGACCAGACCTCTACCCTCCATCAGAGACCCCGCAGCACACCCCCACCAAAACCCACACTGCTGCACCCCCATGGTGATTTCAGAGCCCACAGGCTTGCAGAGCTCTGAGAAATCAAGACAGTCAAGAAGTGTGCTAGGGCCAGAATCTCCTGGCTGCCCAAATTCCAGAGAGCACCACTTGCATGTGTTATGAGTTGAACTGTGTCCTCCCACCCCCAAATCCATATGATGAAGTCCTAACCCCCAGGACCTCAGAATGTGACCTTACTTGGAAACTGGGCTGCTACAGATGTAATTAGTTAAGATGAGGTAATACTGGAGTAGGGTGGGCCCCCAATCCAATATGACTGGTGTACTTATAAAAAGAGGAAATCTGGACACAGACATGTACACACGGAGAACGCCGTGTAAACATGAAGCAGAGATCGAGATGATGCATCTTATAAGCCAGAGACTGCCAGAAAACCACCAGAAGTTAGGAGAGAGGCATGGGACAGATTCTTCCTCACCTTCACGGGGGGCCAACCCTGCCGACAACTTGATCTCAGACTACTAGCCCCCAAAACTGTGAGACAATAGGTGTCTCCTGTTTATGCCACCCAGTCTGTGGTACTTGGTTACAGCAGCCCTAGCAAACTAAGAGCCTGGAGTTCTTTGTGAAGAGCACCTTCCTAGAGCACGGGTGTAGAGTGCCCCTGGCTGTGTCATCTATTGGATTCCTTGGCTCTTTGCTGTACTTTGAACTTTTCCCTGATTCCATGGGATGACAGCAGAAGCTAGGCTACTTGCCCTATGACAAAACCACTGCCTCAATACCGAGTACCATTTCCTGCTTTCACTGCTGTTTGGGTGTTTCTGCAACCGTTGCAGTATGTACTTTTGTCCATTTCCTTGAGTATTTCCAAGTATAATGGGGTCCCTCAGAGGCCAGGGCCTTCTGCCCATGCTCTGACCCCACATGTGCCCAGAACGGCAGGTGGTTAGCAAAGATTCAGGAGGAAATGATTGAGGCTGCCAGGGAGGAGGTCAGGGGCTGGCTGATGCCTGGTTACTGGGCAACTGTGTCAATTAATGAGCCCAACATAATGGTGAGATTCTGAAATGCAGGCTGGTAATCATTTTGTTTTGGCTTACATTTGGGTTTTAGACAAAGGTAATGTGCATTTGCTTCAGTGATTTAGATGATGATCCCAAATTAGATGATAAATCCTACCCCTGTGGTTCCCAAATGTGATCATCAAAATCAGCAGGGGAGTTTTAAAAATAAGAGATTTCTGGGCCCAAGTATGTAGAGATTATGGAAATATCTATTTTGAGGAGTTTATTTATTTCCTCATTTTCTCATAGTAAAAATGGCTTTATTTTCATTATAAATATAGTACATGATAATTCAAACCACAAAAGGGGAAAAACTAAAACCAACCTATACCACATTGCACTAAGAAAATTACCCATATTTTTGATGACCAGCCTTTTCAGCATCTCTTAATGCATATAAACATACACACATCATTTTATGCCAATAGGATATTATATATGGTTTTAAAAGATCAGGGATAACTTTAAAATAATTAAAGAGTTTTGCTAGGCAATGTGTGTCCAAGGTGTAAAATTCAAAAGTTATAAAAGGATATAGTAGAAAGTAGATTGATCTGATAAGATACATCCTGTGGCTGGCTGTCTTTCTAACACTCTTATCGTTTACAATAATTTGTTATTTTTTGGCTGGGTTTCTATGTAACTAACTGAAATGTGCCCGTATGACAGTTTTGTTTCTTCCTTTCTGATCCTTATGCTTTGGATTTCTTCTCCTTTCACCATTCTGGTTGGAACTTACGAAACCATGTTGTATGCCACATGAGATAGTGGCATCCTTGTCTTATTCATGATGTTGGAGAAACGCCTCCAGAGTTTTCTCACTGAAAATGATGTCAGCAGTGAGAATGTGATAGGTATCATTTATCAGGTTAGGGAAGTTTTCTTTTACCCTAGTATGTTAAGAGCTTTTGTTATGAAGAGGTATTGAAGTTAATCAAGTGCTTTTTTGCATCTACTGAGATCATCATATTGTTTTTCTCCCAAACAATACAAAGACTTCAGAGCAGTTTAACTGTAATCACACTTGTCATGGCTAACATGGTGTGTGGGTCGGTATCTCAGTCTTGTTTTTCCTTCACCAATACATTTTAGTTCATTGTTATTTCTTTTTTATTCTGATGTTTTCCTGTAAACCTTTAATTATATTTATATTTCTATTATGTGACTTAGCTGTAAGTAAAATATTTTAATCTCTGGATATTAAAAGATGAGGAAATCAGCATAAGTATACTGCCCTCCACTCTCTTACACCCCTCTTCAACTTTTACCGAATCATTCCTACATTGTATTAGTTTATGACATTTATCTTTTGGTCTCTAAGATAATTCCTGCAGTTGTTTTAGTTTTAGTCCTAAAAATTAATTTAATGTTCACTACGTGTCTTTTTTCCAGCTTTTCCAATAAATTCCTGCTTGCCTCAAGTTTGTTCTCTTTGAGATGGGCGCAAAGAAAATTACAGTTTCTGAATTGTAATATAGTAAAAAAAAAAAAATACTGTTCATTATCCTGATACTTGAATACCAGTTTGGCTGGTATAAGATCCTTGAGTCACACTTTCTTTCTCTGAGGCTACTATTTGAATTGTTCCATTGAATGCTAGTGTGGAAAAGTCTGAGGCCAATCTGATGTTTTCCCTTTATTAGCTTACCTAAAATTTGGATCAGATACTCAAAAGATTCTTAACTCTAAAATCTAATAACTATTAGGCTATTCATAGTTTCGTGTAACTTTTTCCTGGGACAGAAAGCTATATTATTATTATTAGACTTAAATATATATATATATATATATATTTTTTGATCAATTTGTTTGGTGTTCTTTTTTCAGGGATACCAAATTATTTACATTTGACCCCCTTTTTTCCCCATAGTGCTCATTTAATCTCTTATCCTTCTGATTCTTTGTTTCCATTTTGCTTTGCTCATTTTTCTGTCCTGTCCCCCATGCTTCTCATTGTGTTCTCAGCAGTGTAGATTTCCTTTGCTTCCATGCAGACTTGGTTTCTGTGATGGACTCATTTTCTTCTTCTACACTTTTCCTCAGCTGAGTCACGTTTCATCTCCCTTTGTTGCTTCACTGCTTACTCCTTGAGATCTCATATCTTATCAATGAGTTCTTCTTTTATTGAGGGTATTATTTAATCAGTTTTTGGAATTTATGGCAATAACGTTTGGTCAAAATTTTCATCTTCTCCTTGGTAACATTTTGCTGGTGAGTTTTTTATAAATCAGTCATTTGTTCTCCTAGTCCCTTTTATCCTTTTCCTATTGCAGTATATGTGTGTTGATCCTGTACTAATTCTCTTTCTAAATTTAGTACTAATTTTTAAGTGACACAGGTTCTAATTGTACCAGCTTCCTCTACGTTTGTGTGGGAAGAACAGGACAGTGTTGTGGGCTAACAGAACTTTCCCTTAGTTTACAGTAAAATTTGTTAGGACATGGGTTTGTGTGTATCAGTGAGTTAATTTTTAGGTTTGTAAACATTTGTGTATTTTAAATTTACAGAAATATACATGCATTTTTCCCATTATCAAAATTTTAATAATACAGGTAAATCTCAAGTCCCCTTAATCCCACTCCCCTCCCCTGTGGGAACTGCCACTATTAGTTTGGTATATATTCATTCAGATATTTTACTATTTATCCAAATATCTACACAAATATACATATGAAAATATCACATGGTATATTTTTTATTTGTGTATATTTTATATAACTGTTAGGAATAACATTTATGACTATTGTATTATACTACATTTTTTTTAAAAAGCATGATGTGTCTTGGAAAGCTCTCCATGTGAGTATGTATAGCTCTCCTTATTTTTCATTTAAATTGCTATGTAGTTTATGTAACTACGCCCCTACTGATTTAGGTTATTTCAAAACTGTCATTTAGAACATTTAGGTTATTTCAAAATTGTCACTTTTAGAAACAATGTTGTATCATGTATGAACAGGCACACGAAACCCCTCAATAAAATACCAGCAAACTATTCCAACAACATAAAAAAAAAGATTATACACCATGATTAAATATAATTTATCCCAGGAATTCAAGGTTGGTTTAACATATAAAAACCAATCAATGTAATTTATTCAAAAAAGGACAAAACCCACCCGGTCATTTCAGTGGATGCAGAGAAAGCATTTGGCAAAATTTAATACTCTTCCATGATAAAAATACTCAACAAACTATGAATAAAAGGAAACTTCCTCAGCCTGATAAAGAGCATTTACAAAAACCCCACAGCTAATATCAAACTTAATGGTAAAATAATGCTTTCCCCCTAAGATCAGGAAGACGGAAAGGATGTGCACTCTTGCTATCTCTACTCAACATTGTACTGGAAGTTCTCTCTATGTCAATTAGGCAAGAAAAAGATTTTTAAAAGGCATCCAAATTGGAAAGGAAGAAGTAAAATTATCTCGATCTGCAGATGTCAAGATCTTATATATAGAAAAATACTAGGGAAGCCACTAAAATCTGTTAGAACAGGTTCAGAAAGGTTGCAGGATGTAAGATCAATATACAAAAATCAACTGCATTTCTATACATTAGGGGTAAACATTTCCAAATAAAATTAAGAAAACAATTAGACTTAAATAATATCAAAAAGAATAAAACACTTAGGAATAAATTTAACAAAAGATGTGCAAGATTTCTACACCAAAGACTGCAAAAACACTGTTGAAAGATATTAAAGAGAATCTAAACAAATGGAACGACATTCCATGTTCATGGATCAAAAGACTTAATATTGTTAAGATGGGAATACTTCAAAATTGATTTACAGATTCAAAACGATCCTTACTAAAATTCCAGCTTGTTTTGCCCAAAATGACAAGGTGATCCTCAAATTCATATGCAAATGCAAGGGACCCAGATTAGCCAAAACAATATTTAAAAAGACCAAAGTTGGAGAAGTGACAATTCTTGCTTTCAAAGTTTTCTAGCCAGCTCCAATCATCAAGACAATGTGGTACTAGCATAAGGACAAATATTTCTATCAATGAAATATAATTGAGAGTCTAGAAAAAAGTCCCTTATTGATTTTTTTAAAACAAAGATGCCAAGAATATTCAATGGAGAAAGAATAATCTTTTCAACAGTGTTGGGATAACTGTATATCCACATACAAAGGAATGAAGGTGGACTCTTACCTCAAACCATACAAAAAACCCTCATCTAAAATAGATCATGGACCTAAATCTAAGAGCGAAGACTATAAAACTCTTAGAAGAAAACATAGGAGTAAACCTTTGTAACCTTGGATTAGGCAATGGTTTCTTAGATAGCCAAAGCACAAGCAACAGAAGGAAAAAAAATAAAGTGGATCATATCAAAATTTTAAACTTTGTGCTTCAAAGGACACCATCAAGAAAGTGAAATGGCAAACTCATACACTGGGAGAAAATATTTGCAAATCATTTTGATGAAAGAACTGTGTCCAGAGTATATAAAGAAAACTTACAACTCAATAATAAAGTGACAATCCAATTTAAAAATGGGTAATGGATTTTAATAGACATTTCTCCAAAGAAGATATATGAATGGCCAGAAGCACATGAAAAGATGCTCAACATCATTAGCCATTAGGGAAATACAAATCAAAACCATAATGTGATACCACTTCACACCCACTAGGATGCCTATAACAAAAATGATAAACAATAAGAAGTGCTGGAGAGGATGTGGAGAATTTGGAACCCTCACTTATTGCTAGTAGGAACGTAAAATTGTACAGGCATATTGGAGAAGAGTTTGGTAGTTCCTCAAAAATAGAATTACCGTATGACCTACCAATTCCACTCCTATGTATATACCCAAGAAGAATGAAAAATATGTCCATGCAAAAACTTATACACAAATGTTTATGTCAGCATTATTCATTCTAACCAAAAAAGTAGAAACAACTCAAATGTCCATCAACTATTGAATGTATTTTTAAAATATGATATAACCATACAATGGAATATTGTTCAGCAAAAAAAAAAAAAGGAATGAAACACTGATAGATGTTTCAAGGAAGAACCTTGAAAATACTATGCTAAGTTACAAAAGCCAGTCACAAAGGACCATGTTTTATACGATGCCACTTATATGAAGTGTCCAGAATAGACAAATAGATGGACAGAGAAAGTAGTTGCCTAGGGCTGGGGTAGGAGGGAGATGGGGAATGACTGCTAATGGGTGTGGGGTTTCTTTCTGGGATGATTGTGGTCATGGCTGCAAAACTCTGTGCATGTACTAAATTCCCTTGAATTGCACACTTTAAATGGATGAATTTTATGATGTGTGAATTATATCTCTACAAAGGTACTAAAAATAATACTGCAATGAACAGCTCTGCACATGTCTTCTTGTGTATATAAACAATGTCATACCAGGCCAGCTGTGAGAATTGCTGGGTCAAACACACATGCAGTTTAAATGTTAAATGTACATTTAAATCGCCCTCCATAATGGCTTAACCAATATAGAAGTCAGCCAATACCACAGGAGAATACATGTTATTCACAGACTTCTTAATACTTGATATTATCAATCCTCTGGATATTTGCTAGTTCAAGATGTGAAAAATTGTTATGTCATAAACGTAATTTGTCTTTCCCTCATTATCAATGTGGCCATACATCTTAGCACATATTTACTGGTCGTTTGCATTCACTCCTCAGTTAACTGTCTTGCTCATAAGTGTTGCCCATTTTTCTACTGGCTTTTTGTTTTGATTTAATTGATAAGCAGGAGTCTTGGAAATATATTTTAATATCTATTAATATGTATTTAATACATTTTAGACTCAAACTCTTTACTCACTAGACTTGTTGCACACACATTTTTTTTCTGTCTGTCATTTGTCATTTGTTTCTGGTGCCTTTTATTACAAGGTTTTAATATGATAGTCATAGTTTTAATATTTGAGATCTCCTTTTTGTTTTCTGATTGCTTCCTCTCATGACATTCTGTATTGGTTTTATGGATAAACTCACTTCTCAAATCTAAGAATAGTTATTACAGATTTTGAATTTCTATTATTTGAGTTATCTTGCTTTTTCCATGGGTCATCTTTTCAGTTATCTTGGTCTTTCCCATTTGTGTTGCAGACTCTTTCAAGAAGGATGCCACAGATGGGTTGTCTCTATATACAGTAGCCCCCTTATCTGCGGTTTAGCTTTCTGTGGATTTAGTTACCTGTAGTTAACTACAGTCCAAAAATATTAAATGGAAAATTCCAGAAATAAACAATTCATAAGTTTAAAATTGCATGACATTTTACTAACGTGATGAAATCTCACACAGTCTCACTCCGTCCTGCCCAGAACATGAATCATCCCTTTGTCAACCATATCCTGCCTGTTTGTTAGTCACTTAGTAGCCATCTCAGCTATCAGATTGACTGTTGTGGTATCACAGGGCTTGTGTTCAAGTGACCTTTATTTTACTTAATAACAGCCCCAAAGCGCCAGAGGAATGATGCTGGCAACTTGGATGCGCCAAAGAGAAGCTGTAAAGTGCTTCTTTAAGTGAAAAGGTGAAAGTTCTAGACTTAATAAAGAAAAAAAATCATAGGCTGAGGTTGCTAAGATCTATGGTAAGAATGAATCTCCCATTTATAAAATTGTGAAGAAGGAAAAAGAAATTTGTGCTAGTTTTGCTGTTGCACCTCAAACCACACAAGTTATGGCCATGGTGTGTGATAAGTGCTTAGTTAAGACGGAAAAGGCATTAAATTTGTACCGTAAGATATTTTGAGAGAGAGAAAGACCACATTTACATAAATTTTGTTACAGTATATTGTTATAATTGTTCTATTTTATTATTAGTTATTGTTAATCTCTTATTGTGCTTAATTTATAAATTAAACTTTATCACAGGTATGTATTTGTAGGAAAAAAGCATAGTATATATAGGGCTCCGTACTATCTATACTTTCAGTCATCCACTGGGGATATTGGAAGTTATCCCCCAGGGATAAGGGGGGACTATTGTATATGGGTGGTGTTTGCTGATGGTCAGGACTGGTTTTCAGTTAGGGGGCAGGGAGTGTTGTTATGTGTTGGCAACCGAAATACCAGAATGCAGAAAAGTTTGCTATAGGTGATGTGTCATGGTGCTGGCCACCAAATATTTCCAGGTCTCTCTCTGGAATCATGGTAGGAATGCATTTCCTTGCCCTCTTAAAATTGTGTGACCATGTAACTTACTTTGACCCTTAAAATGTGGGTGAAAGTGACGTGTACATAGAAGCTTTAAGAGCACCAGCACCTGATTTGCCGTGTTCCCTTTTTCCTGCCAAGGTGACTGTGGCAGTGTGTGGACAATAAAATCTCTGTCAGCCCAGGTCCATGAGTGGTTACAGTATGCAGAGCCTCCTGCCATCCCATGCTGGACATGCAGAGTGAGCAAGAAATGAACTTTTGTGTTAAGCCACTGATTTGGGGGGCATTTACATTGTGTTTTGTTTGTTTGCTTGTTAACTACAGCAAAACCAAGTCTATTTATTCTGATTCAAACACACATGAACATCCACTTGAGGTGTCCTTGTTCTCCCTAGATCTTTTAAAAAGTTCCTGTTCATTCATTTTAAGGTGATCTTGAGAAGCCAAGGAGATAAGCACCTGTGTTCAACCAGCCATTCTGGATGGAAAGTTTAGCAGGATTCTTTAGTCTTGATAGCAAATGTTTTGGCGTTGTTACTACAGATCCAGCCTTGGACACTTACAAATAAATGTTCTAGTTGAAGACTTCACAGGTGGCAACATAGTCCTATTTGAGTTGTTTACTTCTTGTGCCCTGATCCATCCTGATTCCCAGGCAGGACGACTTCTTGAACCAGATGGGAGTGTGGTCCTCCAGGGGATCCCTTCCAACCACCTCTGACTTACTAAGCAGCAGCACTGACTTGCCCACACAGCCCCTCCACTGTCTGGTCCTTATAGTGTGAGGCAAGGTTTTTTTGATTAAAAATAGTTTTTGCTCCAGGAATGCTTCTCTACTTAAAAAGGATGGCCACAAAAAAACATCTTTGAGAATCACAGCACTGGATTTTGAACCATAAATTTCTCTTAGAGAAGTCCATTTCTTCTGGGGGAATTTGAAGAATTATTGGATTCCAGGCATACAAGATTGTGAATTACCAAAAACGAAGACAAAACTGTCCAAGGTCAGTGGTGATTAAAACCTTTTTTGGAGGAATCTCCACTTTAAAGCACAAAACTGACCTGGGAACAGGATCTGCTTGGGGAACTGAATTATTCTCTGAGAGCTACTGCTGTTACAAGGACTTTTCCTATTTTGTGACTAAGAAACCTTGGTGTTAGCATCACCAGGCTGCAGAATCTAAGGCAACAGACATATTCGCCAGGGTCCAAATTAGTTAATTTTCCATATTCCACAGCAAGGGGCATCTGCAACCAGTGCACGCTCACCATGCCTATTTTTAAGCTTAAATTTGGCACAAGTAGCAACACTGAAAAGGCACCTGTTTCCTCTCCTTTCTCATATACCCTCTGGGGCAGAGGCAGATGAACAGTAAACAGCTCAGGGTAGACACACAACTCAGGTACGGCACATCCTCAGGTGAACCCTGAATAATGGGTCAGGTCATTGTTGTGCCTGGGCTCTGCTAACCTTTCTTTCTAAGATAAGAGCCTCTCTGCTCAAGATATGGAGGGAAGTAATGAAAGAGAATATCCCTGAAATGAAATGCGGGGCCTCTGTCCTCAAACCAAAGAAACCATCTCTCACTCACTGTCCTCTTTCTGATGGCCCCTACCTTACCCAGAGCTCAGAGCCCACCCTGAGGTTGTTGTGAAGAGTGACCAGCAAGGGAAAGAGTCCTATCACCAAGTCCCAAAGCACCTTGTCATCCCTCATACCAGATGTCCCCCTATGCAGATGCCAGACGTCACCATGTTGACTGGGCATGAAATATAATTAAAGGGGGGATTTACTCTAAGAATTCACAAGATAGAGTCATACTTTAGGTAAGATAGTAAGACTATCTTTGGAATGATTTTCCATTCTAGTCTCTGCCATCAAGCAGGAGAAATCCAGTTAGAGGGACACGATTTGGGGTCATGAGGAAGCCAAGGATAAAATCCAATACTGTTGCCATTATTCTAGGAGAACATGTAATTTTTGCCATATGGACAAGTAGTCAGAAGGAACTTCAAAGTATTGTTGACCTTAAACCTGCCTCAAATGTTCTGAAAAATTAATATCATCAGGCTATATTTCCCTGCAAAATACTTTTTGTCTGAATTTCACAAGTAGATGATTTAGATCATATTTTTCCCTTGTTTCAGGTTCAGTAGCAATAACTTTCCTTGGAAGAAAACCATTGAGCTGGTAAGGTACCATGATGGAACACAGGTAACATTCTGGCTATGAGGACTGGGACACTTTCAAAAGGTCGTATCAAACACATACAAAAAAAAAAATCAAAGTTCTTTTTTTTCTGGTAATAATCTTTAAAAATGCTTGGGGAGGATTTGTATAAGTTTCTAGTTTTCTCTTTTTACGAAAGTTGTTTATGAGAGTATTACTGTCTTTATGTTTATCCCTAAAGGTTGTTCTGGTTCCAGTGGAAAAGGATTTGGGAAGCCCAGGAGTCTAGACTAATATTCTGGTTCAGTTCTCAGAATGTGAGGTCAGCGCAGGTGGGCCAAAGCAAGGCCATGGTTTTTATCTCCAGCACAAAGACCAGGAGTCTTACCAAGTGCCCTCTGCCCTTTGGGAAGCCCAACCTGTAATATGGAAACTTCCTTATGGAAGAAAGCACCATCTGTGGCTAAATTCTCTGGCATATCTTAGCATTTTCTGCCAAAGTGCCAGGTGGGGCTGAGGAGAATGAAGATGTATCCCTGGCACACTAACATGCGTTTTTGTATGGCCCTTAATCCCATGACTCTTTATCTTTCACAGCCTTAAAATTGGTTTTATTCTATATTTTTTCTTTTTGGTAATCAGTCTTAAACATCAATTACACATGAGCGATAAATGGCCTCAGTGTTTATCCGTGGCTTCATGCATGACTCACTCCCACTGACTCTACTCGGCAAACATTCAGGCACGTAAGTGAGGTAAAAGCCCCACACCAGGCATGTCACCACTAGTTCTGCACAGAATAACCAAACATCTTACATGAGAAACACCTGGGAACAGCCTTTGCCATCACACACGTGGACACCTTGGTACAAAGGTTATTCTTGACTGAGAAAAAGAAATACATTGTAATTGGTTTACATGCACATTGCAGGAACTGATACTGTAGTTGGTAGTCAGTGCAGAAAAGAGTCCTGTGTCACCATCACACAGTGGTAAATTTCCCCACGGAACCTCCACACCCCATACCTAGAGACTGGAGCACAGAACTTGGCACAAAGCAGAGGTTCTAAAGCTAATTATTGAACAAATGTGACATGTGGATCTATCCCTATTCAATAGGGATAGATCACGTCACTCTCCCTTTTAAGAATCGATTGTTTAAGAAGGTTCTCTTTGAGAAAAAAGTGCAAAGGGATTCAGAGCCCATGGGGCATCATGGCCGGTTCTCGGTGGGGACTTCAGTCCAGGTATGTTCTGGACTGGGTGTCCATGGACACCAGTCACCTTTCTAGTGTCAAGGAGCAGCATGGAATAATGTGGAAATGACACCTTAATGAAACAAAAGCATCATATCAAGAACTTTCAAGTTACTAAATTAAACAAAGTCCAGCTGTTTCAACTCAGCCAAAGGCTTGGGCATTTTGAAGCCCATCCATCAGAAAAGTAATATGATAGCCAATTCAAGTTGATCCCTCCTAGAGATGAGTGGCCCAGGACCTCATCTATTCAAAGTCTGGAGGCAACAGGCCAGAGGGCAATAAACAACCTCACTCAGGATGCTACACTGGGAGCTCTCAAGGACACCCTGGGGGCGTGGATACTGTCCCTGTGTGGGTCTGCTCTGGGTCCTCAGCTCAAGTACTTGGGTTAAGGACCCAGAAGAGTTCAGGCAAGGGTCAGGGCACATATATAATTGGGCACAAATCCTGCATTTGATTCCTCTTTATCTTTCTGGTATGGTATTTTCTTTGATATTCACCCTCAGGGTGATAAGGCATTCCTCCTCTTCCCAGTCTTTCGAGCTGGGCAGAGATGAAAGTTACCTTCCTATCTAAACTGACAGGATTCCGAATCCATCCGGCTGCACTTGGAGTCACCTAGATGTTACATGACCCGGGCGCTTTATACCGTTTCTAAGCTGGGTTTTTCCTTCAGCCTGAAATGTCCTTCCCCCACCTCCACTGTCAGTTAATTCCTACTTGTCCTTTAGGGCTTGGGGGCCACTGTCATCTGCCCACAGGGCTGGGCGAGGAGCCCCACCAGAACTTGGGGTCCCACAGCACCCCCACTGAGCACCTCCCTTGACTGTGACCAACTCAGTGACAGTTAACTTTTATTTCTGCAACACCTTGCTCTTAAAATACAGCAGTGCTGAATGAATGTTTACTGGGTGAATGGCCACCTGGGTGACCATGAGCAGTATCTCTCGTACATGCATTCCAGAATGCCAGACCTGGGTTACAGGTTAGTGTTTGATGAAATTTGTTAGCTAGTGATTCATCCGCGTGTGAGCGAGCATTCCACGGACATCTTCAATAAACAGCATCCACACTGACATGAGCTTATGCTCACAGACCCCAACCACAAGGATTTGGAGAAAGCAGCTTTAGACTTCAAAATGAAGGTGTGACATTTTGCAACTCAGAACTTTTACAGGTAAAAGGACAGAACTCTTACAGGTAAAAGGACAGAACTTTTACAGGTGGGTGAAGCTAACCTAGCTTATCTTTCTCTGAAGGTTTGCTAAGGCTTTTGTGAAGGAACACTAAGCCACATGTCAGGGTGGGGACCACTACCCCCTGGAGGATTCCAGCACCTGCCATTCTATGGGGGACTGGCTGCCACAGCCCCAGAGGCCTGATCTCCCCAGGAAGAAGCCTGCACATTCACGCCCATCTCCCTTCTGTCTATGGTTGGGGCCAGGAATAGGGTGGGATGGAGAAGGGAGAGAGCAGAGGAAAAGGACATTGCTGTGATTGGAGGAATGGATGTGTTCATGCCAAGATCAAAGGCCAACAAATAGATTAGACACTGGAGGAATGCTTTTGCCCTGATCTGGGTTCTCTCGAAGTTGTCTGCTATGTGGCATACAGTGGAAGTTTACAAAGGTGTATGGTGGAACCTTCCTTAATGCTCTACAGAATTGCCCAGGGGGCAGAAGTGGGCACGGCTGTGCTTGACCTGCCTTCCACAGAATGGAGCAATTGTAGTCAGTCCAGCTTATCGGAGCTCAGCACAGCATTCAGTTTACATAAAAGGTTCTAATGCTGCTTTTTTAAAAAAATCAATAGTAAACACTTGCCAGCTGCTGAGGTCTCGTTCTTAATAACTGTCCTTGCTGCGCAGTTGCAGCAGGCAAGGTCAGTCTCATGGCAAACTGGAGCTAGGGTCCATATAGAGAAAGTAGCATCAGACAAAACAAAGAGCAGACGTTACCAAAGGTTCAGAGCAGTGCTCTCCACGAGAACTTTCTGTAAGGAAGAGTTCTCTCTCTGCACCATCCAACACGGGACCCCCAGTCACATGTGGCAATGGGGCGCTTGAAATGTGGCAAGCGGGACTGACGGCTGAAGTTTTAAGTTTGTTTAATTTTAACTAATTATATTTAAAATTTGAATCAATGCCTGTGGCCTGTGGCTACTGTCCTGGATGGTGCAGCTTTGGAGGGCACCTCCGCCACACTGACTTGTTCCAACATCAGCTCCTTTAGCTTTCCTCAGGAGCTGGGCAGCAGGCACAGGTTCTCACTCAAGTTTCCTGTTCCACAGCCTGGGCACTTATCTTTAAGTCCTGAAACCAGCCCTTACTGGGCCTGAAGTATAATTTTTAATGTCATTTTGTATTTGCATTTGCCCCTGGCTTTGCTTTCACAGGATCCTGCAAGGCATCTGTGCAATAGGCTGCCCTTTCCACGAAGTATCTAGAAGGAATGGTTCCTCCAGACCAGGTCTTCTGTCCAAATAGAGAAAAGGGGGACGTGCACAGACTTCTCCTCTCTGCCTCTCCTAGAGGCCCACTCTGTGGGACAGGGAAGAACAACTGTGATTCTATCCCCTTGTTGGGTGGAAATGGACTGAAACACTTCTCTCCAAAGTAGTTGTGGGAATTAGAACAGAAGCTTTTCAGCTCAGCTCCACTCAAGAAGTTATCTTGGTGATGTCACTCTTGGTGACGTCGGGTGAGGGGACACTCACCCTCCGCGTGACTTGCCTGCCTCACGCTCCCCTCATTGAGTATCAAGCAGGTACTTCCCTGGACATCATAAGCTGGTGGCCACCAGGACGGGAAATCAGAAATGCTCTCCCACCTCTGGGAGAAGCAGCCCACAGCTGTGAGGATGGTTCCAGGGGAAAGACTGTGAGGCCCATCAGCTGAACCCCGCCGACCTCTCCATGCCCAGAGTTGGAGGAGGTCTGCATCTGGGACACGGGAGATGCAGTGACTCTGTAGCCTCAGCCGGTGGATGCATCGCTTACGTACCAGAACATGAGGCTTCACGCACGTTTTAGGGATGTGTGTAAATGCTATTCTACTCTTACTGACGGAAAACTCAGAAACAGAGAAAACCTCTTCCATCCATAGGTAAAAACGATGTGGCAAAGTGTCTTCATCAACCTCTCTGTGTGCCGGACAGATGACAGGCTGGCACATGCTGAGGGGTGGGGCTGGTGGGGCAGGGCAGCTACTGTGTGAGAATGGACTTCGGGGCTGAACCCAGAGGGCCACAGGCAGATTGTTCGTGTCTAGGAACCTAAAGATGTCATTCTGGCTAAAATGTCCTTCTCTGCCTTTCAGAAATCCTAAGACTGTGGTGCTGGGTGCCCTATCTACTATTAACTACTCCTTAAATGTGAGATGCAGGGAAGGCATGTGATCGTTGGCTTTTGGGCAACATAATACACAATAAGATTGGCTTTGGGGCAATAAAATATACCACATTTGTAGGATGTCCAGTAGCTGCAGCAACACCTTGGGGCCCACACTCACCCGTCCACCAGGCGTGGCCCAGGTCACCTTTCCTTGGGCCCTGAGCTCACCTGTGCCCCGAGAGTGGCTGAAGTCACCCTTCACCACGCGGCAGGTCTTGCCGTCCCCGCTGCAGACCCCACACCGGTCTTCTTTGGCCGCAGACCCAATGATTCCATCACAGCCGATTTTCTAAATAAGCAGAGCGTTGGGTTATTCTGGGTATAGGACTCAGAGACACACCCTGCAGGGCTGACTTCTCCATGAGGCCCAGCAGGCTGGCGCATGGGGGCCCATGATACCTCCAGAGGCCCAAGCAAATATTTTAATTTATTTTAAAATCAGAAGAGAAAAAAGAATACGATCCAGCTAGTATTACATTTGTCTTTAACACCCACAGAATCATCAAATACAGGTTTTAGTATTTGTTATGGACGAGGGGCCTGCGAAGGCCCAAGTGCCCGGAACTCACACTGAGGCCTGAGCCGGCCCCTCCCAGAGCTGCCTGAGGCGGGGCTGAGGCGAGGGAGGGAAGCCGGCTCCCACACCTTCTGTTGTGGCCATAATTTCGCACAATCCATGATCCCCTAGGAGCTGCGTGGGTCCTTGGCTCTGTCTCAGTTGGAACAGCCAACAGTCTCAGAAGACACAGCAGAGACCACAGTGACTTTTCTGCTGAGGTCGGGAAGCCCAGAGCTCACTCAGGCATGGCTGGGAATTAGCACCCTAGTTCTCAGTTAGGGGGATTTAGCCCAAGAAGATACCCTGCTGCTCAGATTTTTTCAACGAGGCCTGTCTGAGGGCAGAGGAGGGTCGCCCTGACCCTGGGTGGCTCCGGGCAGCACAGCCCACATCAGTTCATAAAAAGTGGGAAAAGGTTGTGAACTCCTGTTTTTCCTTAGAAAAGGAAAATGCACGAGACTTTTGTGGTCTGCAAAATAACATACCTAAGTTTATGTTATGGTAAACACTGGTGTGTTTAATTATTTGCTAGCTAAATTGCTAAAATGCCTCTCCACATTTCTCCCCTAAAGTGAAGAATTCCAGAACAAGAACTGGGTCTTCCCCACTGCCCTGTACCCTGCACTAGGTACTGGTGCCTCAAGCTGTGAAGGGTTCTACAGCCAGATAACCCAGGCCAAGGTGATTGCGCTCTTTCCTCCCTCCTTACACCCCACTCCAACCGGGGCAGGGCATGGGGCAGAGCCGGCTGAACAGCAGACCTCCTGGAGGCAAAGGCTTGGCCCCATGGCTCACCAACTGAACCCTCTGTTTCATAAAGGCAGTGCTTCTTCAACATAAACGTGCATCCGCCTCACCAGGAGGGCTGTGAAAACACTGATGCGGGATCCATCCCTAGAGTTTCTGATCCAGCAGGGCTGGGTGGGCCTGAGAATCTGTATTTCTATGAAGTTCCCAGGTGATGCTGCTGTTGCTGGCCGGGACCACACTTGGAGAACCCTGGCACCGCGGAACGCTACACGAAGAGCAAGTGAGTGTTCTTCATAGTCAACGGTCCTGAAGTCTCACCCTTGGATCCTTTTGTTTCTTTGGGAAAGAATTAATGAGAAATTACTATCGTGTGTACAAAATTGATAGCATCACTGAATATATTTCAGTGAAGACTTGAAGATATGCTAAGTGCAGAGCAAATGTGGTCCCAAAATGACCATTATGAAAACTGAAAAAGGGCGGCATTTAAAAAAAAAAAGAAGCTCAAACGTGTTCAAAGTTAGTATAAAAACAGGTAAAGGGCAAGATCAGGGGCTTTAGCAGCCAGAGGCCAGGCAATGAGCAAAAGGAGAGAGTGGACGTACGGGTGATTTAGTGACACATGGAGACCCGATGGTAACTGGCATTGACTGTCACACCTTGCCAGGGCAGACCACCAATGCGACCTGGAGGCTGCCACAGGGTACCCTGAACTTGGATCATGTGGCAGGAGCTGGCTAAGTTCACGATCTGGACTGCTGGCTGATTGCTATGAAGATGTTTAATGTAAAATTACAGGAGCTAAGAATACAAGGCAGACAAGATCCGAAATTTTGCTCAACCAGCATGCTCAGCAAATGCCCTGGGGCCACATCTGTGTGGCCATGTGTGTGCTGCCCACCTTCGTGTCTCCTCGTGTCCCAGAGCCCAATGGCCCAGTCCTCAGCCTGTTTCTAGTGCTGCCACAGGGCCAACACCCATAGAGCCAGCCCCTGGACCTTGGCCGCTTTCGTGTCACCCTGACTTGTCCCCACGTGGCTTCCCCATCTCCCAGGTGCTCTCAGCTCTAGACTTCTCTCTCACTGGCTTTTTATTATTTTTTAATCACACTCCTGCCCAGCAATAGCGGGTCTCTGGCTGGAGCAGTTACCATCCGATACCTCAGTCAGGGTTTCCTGATAAAACAGTTTTCTAGATGCTCTAAGTTAACAACGCACTTGTTCTAGACAGCTTCCCCCAAGCCCAGCGATGACACCTGACAAATCTGGGGCCACACAGCAAGTGACTGGCAGGGCCAGGAACAGTCCCTCACCTCCTGCCTCCCAGCTCCAGGCTGGCTGGATATCTCCCCTGACTGTCCTCAGCCTGGCGAGGCCTTCTGGACAAGGTAAGGCCTCTCCCCAAAGTATGCTGGCTTTGTGAGAATTTGGAAACGTTCAGAATAGAGAAGCTAAAAGAACACCAGAAACACTACCTTTGGGGAAAGGAAATATGAGGGGAGAATTCACGCTAGAATTTCAAAAGGTTACCTGTTGTCTGGCTAAGAGATCATGGCTAGGAGGCACAGTTTGCATTTGAAATCTGCCAGACCAAGAATTCACCTGAATGCAGGAAGGACAGGCGTGGAGGTGCTTCAGGGAGCAGCGCGACAAGGGACTCACTGGGAGGAAGGGCCCTTAGTAGGAGAGCACACACTTTCCTAGATGAGCAAACCGCTTTCCCTCCAAAGAGTCCCCTGAAAGAAGGATCTTGGTGGGAAAGAGAAAAGTGATAATGAGGAAGGGCAGTAGCTTAAATGAGTGCTTATAAAGCCCCTGCACAGCCAGACCAGCATTAGATGTCCTCGGGATGTTGCTCCAGACAAGCAGAGGCAGGTCAGGGGGGCAACTGTCTCCCTTCACTGTGATTCTCACCATCGCTCCTAAAACATAATATAAAGAACATGTACACGCTTGCTCAGTAGCAAGGCCCCAACTGGCACTGAGATAGACCTCATGGGATCTAAAGTTTAAGTACATGCAATGTTTGGAATTGATTTCCTTTTTTTCGGGGATGAAGTCACCATCAGTTAGGAGCCCAGCAAGGCCTTGGTATCTGTGGGACTGCCGGAGTGCGCTGCTGCCTTGTGACACTTGGGCACACTGGGCCTGCAAGAAGCTAGCCCTGGCCTCTTTTCCTAGAGTCCAGGTTATTCACAGGTAAGTCCAGGGGCCCACTGTCAGCATCTATTTCTCTCAGGAGGTGCTGCACGATCCTTTCCGAAACATGAGCCACCTGCTTATTTTTACATCGGGGTGATAGGTCTTGAGGGCTAAAATTCGTCTATCAAAATGGTACGCCCTTTCACACAATTCTTGCTCTGCACTTGCTAAAGGGAACAACACCTCCTGGTTTGATCATCTGTGGTCAATTTCTAGGGCAGACAGATAATCTCCTGGGCCCAGGAACACAGATCACGTTGGGTGGCACTTATTAAACTCCAGCACACTGCAATCACCTGAAGGCCTGGGTAGGTCACACATTGCTGGGTGGGGCCCAAGGATTTGTGTTTCCGCTGAATTCCCAGGTGATGCTGCAGGCCTAGGGCTTACTGGGAGACCACTGGGTTAGGTATGGAACTCAGAGAGAGACCTTCCTGGAGATGGCCACAGCTGTGAGACTCCAGCCCTGTGTCCTGAAGAAGTGTCCTTTCTCCCTCTGGAAAGGCCCCATGCATGGAGCTCCCACTGGGAGCTCTGTTACCCCTGAGCCAAAGCAGTTCTGGGCTGAGGTATCCTGGAGGGATGCGGAGGACAGTGCTGACTCCCCTCTGCTCCCAGGAACTGGGGCCCTCTTACAATAGTGCTCAGGTCAAGTAAACAATCTATGGGAAGCTCCCTCATGACAGAACGTCTAGTTATAAAACCCAAAATGCCTTCAAATGAGGGCCTTACAGATCACCTGAACGCTGGTTTAAGGGCTGTTCAGAGCTTCCTACTCACAGGTCTCCACCCAGGAAACAGAGACCCAGAGCTGAAGCTTTCAAAAGCCTTGTTTGCAGGATTCACATCGTCTTATGTGTTAAACTGTCAAAGGCTGGATACAGGGGGAAACTTCTCTGCTATTTTCTCCTCTTTCCTTACCCAGCATTTTGTTTTGATTTTAAAAACTAGTTTCTTTTGTTAAAATTTCACCTCTCAGAACAAAAGTATCCTTAGACATGACTTAAGATTGTAGCTAACTGGCTTCTGGACTAGGGCTAAGTTACCCGGCAGGTGGGCAGTCAGCTCCTCTTCCGTCAGTGTTGTGCTCAAAGTTGAGGTTCACCATGTGTGTCCTGAGGATCGTTACAGATTTGGACATGAGCCTCAGTTTCCCCATTCTAAAAATGAGAATATTAACCTCAATCTCAGAGAGTTGTTGTAAAAATTACCTCTCCTCTGGTTCAAGAAACCCAGGCTCACCACTCAGGCCCTGATGAGAGGTTGGCCCTGTCAGGACGGATGGAGACTGTTCACAGGCCATCTTCCTTCTAAGGGGCTGGGGGACAAGCCCCCTCCCCTCTCTCCATTTGAGCAGAGCAGGGCTCAACAGGTAATTGTTCTCTATCCCTTTTCTGCCACAGAATCCCTGCCCCTCCAAAAAAGGCAAAGGGGAAGGAGAAGGTATTGATAGGTAGGACTGCACCTTCCCTCTGTCCCTCTTGGGGGTGATGCACGAGAGCTGTGCGCAAAGGCCCATGTGCAGGTGGGCCCTCCCGTGATGTTAAGGAGCCCCACCTGCAGCAGGTCATGGTCTGTCCCAGTGGGCTTCTCAGGTCAGGTGCAAACAGGGATGCTTGCAGGGTCACCCTGTAAATTAACTCTCTGGGACACCCAGGGGCTGGGACAGTTTTGTGTGCTCTGCTCCCTGCCTGGTATTAGATGCCAAGATGCATTTAAAGGGAAAGCACACAGGGAGGTCTGTGTCTGAACAGCAGCAAATCTGAGAACCAAGGGGCAAGAGCCAAACTAATCTGCCAGCAGTGGCATTTTCTCCCTTTGCTACACAGTAGTGCCAGCAACATACGATATTCTTGGAAGGGGCTGGGATTTTTTTTTTTTCCCCCTAAAATACTGAACATTAGAGGAGATTTAATGACTGTATTTATGAGGCTTGGTGTTCCAGAGGACAAGAAGACAAAATTAAAGGAAACTCCAAACAATAAACTCTTGAATCTTCCCATGTTATCCTAGTGATCCCTGGCAGTCACTTTTCTACATACACTAGGAATTCCCGCTACCCATTTCTGAGCTTCCAAAGCAGTTCCTACTCAGCATCTGTTGGTCAGAGCCCTGCTCTGCTGAAGTCAGAGTGTGTGTGACACCAAGGGGAGGACACTGTCTGGAGCATAATTAATCAAAGGCTCAGGATGGTAGGGACCTGGCAGGAAAAGCACAAGTTCTTTTGGTAGAGACAGTTCCTGTGAAACATGCAAAAAGACTAGAAAAGCATTAGTGCTCAGAACTATGTTCTGGAAGAGGGGGAGAGATGGACCATGAACAGCACAGAAGTGAAGAATATCCATCTTTAGTGATTTGAAACCTGGATTCTGCCCCCAGAATCCTGCCGCTGCTCGATGGACCATCACCAGTGACAGACAACCTCCTGGTCACCACATCCAGTGACCATTTCTCCATCCTCATCTTTGACCTGTCGCTCTGTAGCATCTGATGATACCCCATCTGCAGCTGTGCATATATTCATTCACCCAAAGCATGGTTACTGGACTCCTGTTACATGCCTAACTTGGAATAAAGACACTAAGACAGAGGCCGAGAAGGGAGCGGGCATCTGAGGCGGCTCTTGTGTGATTCTTTCCCGACCCCTTGGACAGTTCTGCCTCCCCTCTCTCTCGTCCAAAAGTGGGCAGCTCTCGTGCCCCTTCTGCTTCTGATTTTTCTTGGTAATGTCACCTTCTCCTTAAGCTGCAACACTCACTCACATGCAGATGGCTCTTAAACCTCACACTCGCCCTCCCACCCAGGCTCACAGAGGGCCGGTCTGCTGACAGCCCCCCTAGACTCTCTGGCCAGGACACTGACCTCAGTGGGGCCACACTGAAATACCGGCTCCTCCTCTAAAGCTGCTGGCTCCTGACTTCTCAGTTCTACTGCTGGATGCCTCTTGCCGCCCTCCTGCAGCTGACAGACACGGCTGCCTTCCCGGCCCTAAGCCTGAGGCCTCCAAGCCATTTCCGACCCCTCTTCTTGATATACTCACTTAGGTGCCGGCCTCGTGGCTTTGCCCCCTGAACCTCTCTAGTGTCTATTTCTTCTCTGTGCTCTTGGCCACTGCCCAGTTTAGACCCTCATTACTCAGCAAATGACTTATCACACTGCTGGTTTTCTTCCCGCTGCTGCCAGACTGATCTTCACCTGGTCATGGCTGTGGACCCCACTGCCTATCGAGTATGCCCACACTTAGGAACCTGGGGCCCTCCCCGATCTCATCCCAACCGCTCAGCTCCCCAGCTTCCCTCCCTCCTTCTCCAAGTGCACACGGAGTCCAACCACCTCCAGCCCCGCTCCCGCGAGCTCCATCACCCCCCCAGTCAGAATAAACCCAGATTCCAGACACAGCCTGCCCGGCCCAGGCCCTGGAGCCTCTGCCCCCTGCCCTCCACTGTTTCTGGAACGTGCCAGCCTCACCCCTGCTGCCTTCTGCTGGGAGCGTCCTCCCCCATGTCTCCGCTGGGCTGGCTCTGTCTCCTCGGAGGGCCCTGCTGCACCACTCGCAGCCCCCTGTCTACGACACCGTTTCGTCCTCACACGGGTCAGTCCCAGGAACGACCAGGTCTGTGAGTTTATATGTTTCTTGTCTGTACGGTGCACGGGGACAGTAACCCTCTTGGTCCTGCTGAGCACTGCATGCCCAGTGCACCTTTCAGCGTCCAGCACATGGAATGTTCTTTCTGCTCTGTCTAAACCCAGTCTCTCACTGGCTCTTGATCACACCTTCACCTGTGGTTGTTAGGGTTTCACATGAGTCAGTCTCATCTTCCCGACAGACACACCATAAGCATGTGGAGGACAGTGTCTTATAATCCTCTGTACTCTTGTCCTCAACCCAAACACAGTGGCCAGCATGGTGCTGAGCACAGAATACGTGTTCAATAAACACATAAAAATGCTGACCTCTCATCAAGCTGGGCCCTGGGCCAAACTGGGAATAGGAGACTTTGGTTTTCAAGCCAGGCCCTCTGCACCCCGAGCCTGACAGCAGAGTCACCCCTCTCACAACAGTGCAGTTTAACTTTCTCATTTTTGAACTGGGACTTCCTCACACAGGTTTCGATGGTCTTGTTTGTGTTTATTTTTCTGGCTGAGAGGAGAAGCACTTCCTTTCTTCAACTTAATAGCTATCTTCCAACTATTGCCTCACTCTCTCTCTGCTGTTAGAGGGACACCACTGACTTCTTGTTTTAAATTTAATTGCTACTTTCAGCCAGCGATGCAGCCCCCATCCCAGCATCATCTGGGCTTCTGGGTCAGCTCCACCAAGTCCTGTTGGGCTCGTCTTCCTCATTCTGGACTTCATCCTTGTCTTGCTAAACTACATGTCATTTCTTCAGAATGGATGCATGGAAAATAAAATTTCTGAGTTCTTCCATGTCTCAAAATTACTTTATTTTGCCTGCATGCTTGGTTGATCATTTGGCTGCATACAGAATTCAGTAATTATCTCAATTTTCTGCCAGGGTCAGTTTTCCTGTTTGTTTTTCTTGGTCTTTCTCATTCCTGCTGCTGGTTTTCTTCAGAGAGCTGATGATCTCTGGTTGACCACTCGTATTTGAGAATGAGGCACAGAAGGGCCAACTGATGGAACTCCAGATGCGAGGGTGGCAGTCTTCCATTCGGGACTGGCGGGAGGGAAGCTGGGCTCTGCCCCCAGTCCCAGAGGGTGGGCGCTATGCTAGAGTACTGGGGTCCCTCCCCTGCTTCAGCTGTCCCTGAACAGCTTATCACACAACTTCGGAAAAGAGCCTGAAGATAATTCCCTAACAGCCCGTCAAGCTCCCAGTGCCAGGCTGGGCATGGTCAGCAATGGTAACTCATTATTTTCAGCCAACTCCTCCCTCCCACCTTCCATTCCCAAGTCCTAGACTTCCTCAAGCATCTTGCTTTCTTTTTGGTTTTGACTCTCCATCTGTTCCAGTTCTGGCCTCTGTTTCTTCAGTGAAACTTCCATCCACTTCTGCCGTCTTGTCAAAGGGTGGCCTCTGCTTCTCTTCACCACCATGGTTTGTGCTATGCTGCCTTAACCGCTGGATTCGTGGAGTCCTGGGATGGAAGAGGGGTGAACATGTGGCTCAGTCTGCTGGCTTAATCCAGAAGTTGCTATGGGAGGTTAATCAGATAAAAGGGATACAGGGAATGACTTCAGAGTTTTAAGCACTGCTGTGGATAAAGTTTCAGCACTGTTGAAAGGCCCATGCATGCAGAAACACCCGGTACAGATTCCTGCATGCTTGTTACCCCTTTTTACACAGGGGGACTCTGAGGCCAGAGCCTCTTATAATTCTCCTAGATTCTAGCAGTAATTCCACTTGCCTAATAGACCACAAAATAAGAGGCCAATAAATTCTGGGCAATGAAAATGGTCCATTGAAATAAGCTCCAGATTCCAGAATCGCTGAAGTCCTAAGAGCAGGTGACCCACCCACTCTTTTTTTCTTTGCAAAATGCAATCAGAGGCTGTCTGTCCTTTAAGTCAGCCCCTTGGAGAACACAGACAATCAGACACAATCCCTCCACTGAATAAGCTTATACGCCCTGAAGGTGTTTTGTTTTGGTGTTCATCAAGCCAGGGATATGTACACAAGTTAGGGTCCCAAGGAAATGTGACTGTAATCGGAGTACATTGGCTGCAAGTGTACGTTAGCTGATGAGGCCTTAAAGAAAAGCCAAGCATATCTGGTCCCAGGTCCATGCAGACATGTCCATCCATTTGACTCACCCACTGCCGGTCAGCAGCTTTGAGGCAAGTTGCACATTAGAGGCGTATTAACTTGATTTCCTTGCTTCTGGAGGCCAACAGTAGGAATCATTAATGATGGGACTCCTGATTTATAGGGACTTGCTGAAAAATAGACAATGTTTGTGTTTCTTCCCCCAACTCACTCCCACTTTTATGAGCACTGTTAAGTTTCATTTCAGCATGTTAAGTAATTTGTGACTCACTGAAATGAAACTTAACTCAGTCCTCATAAAACAGAGTAAAATGGTATTTCCGTGTTTCATGTTATGGTTTGAATCAGCCTGCTATGTGGAGCTTAGTGGAATCTTCTCAAAATGCCATTTTGGAGCCTCTCGTCCCTGCCATTCCCCACCAACTAGTCACCATGTTTCTCAGAATTTCCCAGAACTCCTTCTGCTACCCCAAAATAGCAAAATTTATAGCTGAAGGGAACAGTGGGAAAAACTAGCAAGTAAACCATGGCAACATTTCTGGAAGTGCTGTCTTACATAAAACATGGATGATTTCTACCTTTTATCCACTATAATTAGATAATGACATTGATGAATAGGTACAGACCCTCTGCTCACAAAACCCCTGAGATATCTTTTTATTACTATTACTCTTCTTCTCTTTAACCAATATTCTTTGCCTTACTCATTCACAAGGACCACAGAAATCCAGAACTTTCCACTTTGGCAATCACTGTAACTAGGCATAAATACTGTATTCGTACTTAATTTCTTATAGTCTTATTTAAATATGCTCAATGTTATTATAAAACTTCATTAGCTCTGACTTTACTAATTTGGATTTTTGTGAGAATTGAGTTAACCTTGGGCTAAAGTTAACCTTCATAGATTCTCTCTGAAGAATGAGCACTACTAGAAAAATTACAGATGGGATTTTTAACTTCCTTCAGAAAGCAAGTTGTTTCTCTCATGAGGTGCTTGCTGGTAGGTGTGCTGCCATCTCCCAGGACAGCGGTCCTTCTGCTAGGACTGGTGGATGGCCTGGAGGCAGTGGGTCACTGGGATGCTTCCAGGTAGAGGAGACGGTACTTCCAAGAACTGGCAGGCAGAGGTCTCCCCATTGTCAGGGTGAGGCTCTAAGGAGCATTAAACCCCACCTGCTGTAGAGCACTGTGAAAGGGGCCACCATCTGCACCTCCGTGCTCTAGTGCCCCCTGCCTTGAGGGGTCGAGCTTGGTTAGCACTAAGTCTCAGTGCAGGGTGAGTATATGCAATGAAGATGGTGGTAGAGGCATTTGAAATGGACTGGGGGGTGGAATGGGATGGGGGTGGGAATGGGAAGGCGAGTGTACACATGTCATTCGTGTCACACCCAAGTGCAGGGCAGGCTCTGGCTCGATGGTGCCCTGATGACTGCACACTTAAGGCTATTGAAATACCTTGAGTGGCATCTCAAAAACCCTGCTGTACTCACTAAAGGACTGAGAGTTTCACTGTCATGGTATGGGGGAGATTCCCTAATTGAAAAGGCTGCAGTTAGAACCAATGTCACGGAAGGGGCACACTGTCACTGATCACTTAGAGCTGAAATCATGTCTGGCCACTTAATGTGGACCGCACTGGCCAGAAAATTTCAGGATTCTTAGAAATGTTTCCACATTGATAAGAACACTGCAGAAGATGCTGGTGAGAGGCTGGAGGTGGCTCAGCTGGTGCTGCTCTAAAGAATACAAGTGCTTTTAACTAGGGAAATGTTTGCTAAAGGAACATACGTCATTGGGCTGCACCATGGCCCATGCAAGTGTATAATTTAGGACAGAAACAGATCTTGCACTTGGCTTGCTAGCAGGTTTACCAAAGAACCAGAATCATCAGCCATTTTTCTTTCAATGATAATGATAAGATCATTGTCCACATCTCCGCCAGAGGCTCTGCCCATTCTTTGCTACAATGCAGCAGCCCTGAGGGCCTGTCGCCCCTCCTTCCCTGGGAGGATGCCTGGCCAAGACTCTCGGGCACCAAGTGTCTATCACCCCTACATATTTGTATTTGATAACAAAGCCAGGCAGTGCCAAAGGAGTCTGGATACTGTCAAGTTTTTCCCTGAAAAATCCTAGTCTTAGACTAGTTTGGACTTTGCAGGGAAAAAAATCCACTAGGGTTGAAATGGTCGGACACCCTCCCTCCCTCCTTTCTCTTTTTGTCTTCTTAAATGACATCTTTCATCATGCTAATGAATCACAGACATCCAACATCATGATGGGTTTGGGGATTATATTCCAGCGGGTGGAGCAGTCCCAAAAGCCAACCATAGTCACATACCCAGGTACCACCTGTGAAGGCATATGCTCAGTTTTACTATATCTTTTATAGCTAAACAAGCACAGCTTGTCCAAAAACGTATGTTCATACACATCTTCCAGTCCCACCTAGTAGTCTATCTGCTCTTCCCTTTGTCATGATGTCTAAAGTTACTCCAAGTTTTTTGAGATGACCCATGTTGCCACTACTCTTTCAGCACCTCATCTCTTGGTTGGCCTGCACTTGGGCCTCATGCTCAGTCACTGCTGAGGGAGGGAGGGGTGCCAGGCTGCAGGTGGCAGCACCACCGATGTAATTCCTCACCCAGGCCCCCGCCACCCTGAGCCCCTCTGGAGGGAGCCTCCCCTCCAAAGCCCTGCCAAGGACACAAGGAAAACACGTCACCTGGCACCTGCCGTGCACACAGAGGTCGGTCTCGTAGGGCCCGCAAGGCGTGCCGTCCAGGACCCTGTCGGCCACCAGCAGCGGGGACTCCTTCCCGAGGGGCGAGCAGTAGAGTTCACACGGCTTATCTAAGGAGGGAAAGGGGTGGACGTTGACGTGGGATGGGGTTTGGGGGCCATGCAGGGTGCAGATGCATGTGGGCGACAGGCCAGCCCAAGAGATGAGAAGTCGACATGGGATCAAGGTCACAGGTACATGGCACATGTTGCACCCAGCCCTTGGAACACGTGAAACAGAAAATGGAGAAATCAGGTGAATGACACAGAGGTGAGAGCACTGTGGGCTTTTCTGTACCTTGTTCTCTTTATCCTTTGCAAAGATACAGTATTTCTTTTTCCTTAAGGTATTAAAAATACCAGGCAGAACAAACATTTTGTCGTGTGCTAACCTCTAAGCAAGTTGACTATGTATCAAGGGTGAGCCTGGGGTGGGAAAGGGGGAGGAGGCGAACAAGAAGGCCTCCCAGTGAGGGGAGCAGGCCCAGGGGCGTCTCCACGGCAGTGGCTTTTGCTAAAGCTTTAGTGCTCCCCAGCCGCTGGATAAAAGCTGCAGCGCTGTGGTATGTGGTAAGAAGGCCCTGGAAGAAACGGAGCAGGAATAAGGAACAGAAAGGGGACACAGAAGCCTCTAGGACAACTTGTAAGAGCCATGTCCCCAGGCAGGATGGAAACCCTGGTTTCTGCTGCTGCTGGAACGAAGTGAGCTCCCAGAACATGCCAAGATCTCACGCCTTTGCCTAGATTGTTCCCTCTGCCTGGAAATCTCTCCCTGCACTTAGCTTTCTGGAAGATTCCTGGCACCCCAGAAACTTCCACTCCAGAGCTCTCTCTTCTCATGCCACCTCTGACTTGGACTCTCTATCTGCACTTTGCACACACCTCCATTAAAGCCCTCAAATCCTACTGTCCTATAATTGTTTGAGCAACTCCCATATACAAGAGGATTTCTTATAAGGTGGGTCCTGTTGCTACAGGAGTTTGAAGGGGATGGATTGTAATTCCCTTTAGATTGAAGAACTGATGGAAATGGGAGCCCTTGGAGGACAAGGAACTGAACTTTCATCTTTTGTCCCCAGGTCAGTCCCAGGACCTGGCTCACAGAAGGACTTGGTAAATATTTTCATCTTTCTATATAAACTTTAGAGTCAGTTTGTTGATATGCCCAAAATAACTTACTGGAATTTTCATCAGGATTGCCCTGAATCTCTAGATCAAATTGGAAAGAATTGGCATCTTGATGTCTTTCCATTGATATGGAATATTTCCCCATTTTTGTAATTGTTTTATTTCATTCATCAGAGTTTTGTAGTTTTCCTCATATAGATCTTAAACATATTTTGTTGGACTTATACCTAATTATTTCATTTTGGGGGTGCTAATGTAAATGGCATTGTGTTTTTGTTTTTGTTTTAAGAATTTCAGCAGTGTTCCTTTTATTTTTATTTTTTGGCTGCATGGCACGGCATACAGGATCTTAGTTCCCCGATCAGGCCTCTGTAGTGGAAGTGCAGAGTCTTAACCTCTGGACTGCCAGGGAAGTCCCTGGTATTGTGTTTTTAATTTCAAACTCCACTTGCTCATTGTTCTTATATAGGGAAGCGACTGACTTTCGTACATGTACCTTATATCCTGAAACCTTGCTATAATCCCTTACTAGTTCCAGGAGGTTTTTTCTGTTGATTCTTTTGGATTTTCTACATAGATGATTATGTCATCTTCAAATAAAGATAGTTTTCTTTCTTCCCAATCTGTATATAGTAAGTCCCCTACACATGAACCTTTAAGTTGCGAACTTTCAAAGATGCGAATGTATTATAAACTTATTTCAGTACAGTACTAAATAGCCGATTGTGTTAGTTGGGTACCTAGGCTAACTCTGTTGGACTTACAAACAAATTGGACTTATGAACACACTCTCAGAACTGAATTTGTTTGTATGTAGGAGACTTACTGTAACTCTTATTTCCTTTTCTTGTCTTATTGCATTAACTAGGTCTTCCAGTATGATGTTGAAAAAGTAGTGGTGAAAGGGGACTTCCTTGTCTTGTAATTGATCTTAGTGGGAAAGCTTCAGGATTATTTATTTTTTAATAAATGAATGGATTTTGTTCTTTTGTACACAATTGAGAAAGATAAATGCACCTTTTCTCTCTTTCTCTCAGTCACCTAATTCTAATGTGGTTTATACAATTATTTTGCAAAGGAACTTCCAGAGAGAGATACACCAACATCTTTGTGCTGTCTCTGCCAGGCCCTTTGTTTCCACCATGAACCTTCCCCAGTGGGTCCTTCTGGTGGTCTCAGGTGAGCAAGGGCAGGGGTAAAAAAAAAAGGCTTCCGGAGCTGACTTGGCCTCAGTAGACCTTGGCATCCTAGCTGGAGAGTTCTTGTCAGAGCAGACATGTTGTCTTATCCAGGTTCTGGAGCTTTTGTGATTGGGTGACATTCACTAAACTGCCACTGTGTTCAACAGCTTTCCATAGAGCTCCTCTCCCATGGAGTGCTGCTGATCAACATCATCAACAAAATAAGTCTTGCCTTAGAACACTAGAAAGAAGCTACAGGGGCACAGTGGAGATGTTCAACTTGGCTGTTCCAGTTAGCTGTGGGGGAGGGAAATCTGCTGTGAAGGGTAGATTCCCAGGTAAGCAAAGTAACAATGATTCACTTATTCATTTAACAAACATGGATGGAGCCCCTCTCTCACACAAGGCACCCTTTTGGCACTGCTTGGGAAAGAAAGATGAGTCATGCATGCCTTTCAAGGCCCTGGTGGTCTTGTAGACAAGTACACAGCAAATCCCCGATGAGGCATACTGTGAAAAGCCGCATGGGTCTGATCTGAGCTGTCAGAGGACAGGGCATACTAGAAGGAATGATCCATTTCTCCAGCTGGCAAGCTGGGGGCAGTTGTCCCTCCATTTAGATGGAATAACCCAAGATGGTAGCCAGTGAAAGGAGAACTATGGGAGACTGAAACGTAAACAGAGATCAGGTTCTGGGAGGCTAACTTGACAAGATTTTGGAGGTGCTCTTTGGGACCCTGAGGTTTCCTTTGAGCATCTCAGAGAGCCACTGAGACAGAGGCAGCACACAGCCCCCATCTTGAATGGATGGCTATACCTTGTCCACATACTGGGCTTCCTCTAGTGTTTCACTGTAAGAATGGATCCCTTGGACAAAGCAGTTTCAAAACTATGGATTACATTTAAACTGAAGTACTGCCTCAGTATATGGAGTCACTGAGCTTTGAGGAGATTCGTTCAGTAGCAGTAGTAATGATGATGGTGCCATGCAGCATGCTAAGTAGTGTCTATGCATTTCAGGTGGGTGCTGTCATCATTCTATCTTACAGACAAGCACACAGGCTCAGAGAACGTGCATGGCTGCCCAGAGTCCCTCAGCTGGCAGAGCCAGACCCTGGCCTCTTCACCCCATCCTGGTTTCTTTCCACCATCACTGTTTTCTTTCTGAATGGAGAACTCTGGGGTCAAAGATACCAAGAGGGCAAAATGGTGCTGCTGAAAACAAACCACCAGTTTTATGAACGTTTCTGAGTGTATACTCTGATTTAGGCAGAGATGAAAATGGGATTTGGGTAGAAAAGTGGAGGCTCTTTTGAGGTAAGTTAGAAAGACCAGACTTAAAAGGGATGAAGATCCCTTTCTCGGCTCTTTGGTGTGAACATCAGGGAAGTAGAGACTCTGCAAAGCAGGTGGTCCCAACCTCAGATGGAGGGATTCTGACCATGACCCCAGGCAAGAGGGTACACTCAACTCCACCTGTATTCCACTCTCCCACCTGCAGACACCGTCCCCCGTGGCTACGGTAGTCTGGGAGCCGCAGGCCCCACAACAGAGTCCAGAGGTAATACTTCCTTCCTCTGCTCAGCTGGAACTCTCTCCATTTGTCCATCTCCTTTTCTGAGGATTCTGCTCAGAATTCAGGGCACCTCACACCTCTAGGAAGGTGTAGCACTATGTCTCAGGATAAACTTTATAAAACTCGAGGCAGCTCAGAACCTCTCGAAATTCTCTGAATATTCCCCTGCAAGCTGCCCTCGGTGGGCAATTAATCTCCTGATAAATGACATGAGGTGTTGGATTTCAGCTTTGGGCAGTGTCAACACTCCTACATCCACAGTTGTACAGAAGGAGGTCAAATCTTCTTAAAAGTTATACAACAACACACTCTAAGGAAAGAAGCTTGGAACATCCCTCTTGCCTGGCTGATGTGTGCTGAGATTAAATTCGGATTGAGGCTGACTGTTTGGGGTGGGTCCCAGCTTCTCACTGGTTCACTTGTCGTCAGGACTTACACTTGGATGGGGAAACCACAGACAGGGCATGTGAGATGGGCTTGGGGTCTTAAGAGCCACACCACCACATCTGCTTGGTGGGGGCTTGGAGGGCTCCCCGCTGTGCTCCAGGACGAGGATGGTGCAGACGATACTTGTGGCTCTTAGTGCTCTTGTTCTTTCTCTGCCAGTGGTTACAAAGTCTTACTAAGGTGGAGACACTAATTTTGAGGCCATCACAGGTGCTCACCCCAGCCCTGCCTGGCCCTCTGTGGGGTATACACGCTGAGGAGGCTGCTCAGCTCCCTACCCCCAAAGCTGCTCACCATGACCCCATAGCCAGGCCTCAGCTGATTGGACCAGCAGTGGCCACATGACTGTAGCTGGGCCAATCACAGTCTTTCTCTCCACCACAACCTCATAGGCAGGCCTCAGGGGGCCTCAGTTGATTGGACCAAGAATGGCCACCTGACCACAGCTGGACCAATCAGAGTCTCTCTCCTGGGAAATCAGCACTGAAATTAGATAGAGAGGTTCTGTCTGCTCATGATTGATGGATCTCTAAGAAGTCTACACTCCCTCATCCACAATTCAGATATCCAAAAGCTCTGAAAACTGCAAGCATTTTTTTAAAAAACATATTTGGCAGACACATTAGGCAGCAAAATTAGCCTTGACTGACATGAGACTGTTGGTAGTACTCAGTACCCCACTTAGAGACTGTTCATGGGTTACCTGGTAGAGATGTCTGTGTGTCTGACTGCGGGGTGCTTCCCAGGACCCCACTGGGATATTAAATAATATATGGTTGATGCATGTTGTTATTTTTCTAACACCTAAAATGCTCTGAACTCCCAACCACATCTGGCCCCAAAGGATTTGAATACAGGATGAAGACTTTATAAAAGGTGCAGTGGGCTGCCCATCAGCCTGTACGTGGACAAGTTGTGAGAAGAAAGCCAGTCTGTAGCGGGGGCAGGAAGAAATGGGTCACAAACGCAGGCTGTGGTGAACACGGAGAGAAGGTCCTGACATCTTCAGAGGCCCTGGCCCCAGACCTTCATCCCGGCCCTGGGGACCTGTGAGATACCCTGCATCTTCGCAACCACTCTCTTTTACATTAAGCAGCTCTAGCCGGAGTGGTCAAGCTGGAGTCAGAGAGCCCTGACCATCAGACCTTCCATCCCCTGGGAGGCTCAGACCCAGAGGGAGTTTCACCATGTCGGGGAGAGGCAGCTGGGAGAGGGAGCTGGGAAAGCACCTCCACTTCCAGACACGGCCTTCGCCAAGGCCTCTGACACTTCCATGGGCACGTGGCCTGCTGGTCTGGGCGGGGAGGACTAAACTCTTGAAGGCTTCCACTTAAATGAGATTCCACAGTGAAAGCAGAAAGGGGGTGGGTTTGGCAACAGGCCATCTCAATGGGTTTCTGTCTAAAGGCTTTTCCACTTAGAAATATTTTCTAAGGAAAGTCTTTGTCTTCTTTTGGAGGTGGTATGAATTTGTGGTCCTGAGCCCTCCCTTGGAAAATCTACCTCTGCAAGAATTCCCTTTTTTTTTTTTTTTTCAATAAGAGAAAAAAGAAAAAAATATAGCTTCCCCTTTCTTGAACTGTGCGTCACTCGCCAAAGAATTCCACAGCGATAGCAACGCTATGAATAGGGCAGTCATAATGGGCTTCAGAACAGCCCAGAGCCCAACCACAGGAATCGTTCCTCTCATGGCTGAGCTAGAATTGTGCCTTTTATAAACCGAGTTGTGACAGGAACACTTATAATCTCTATTCTCCCCCTACCTTCTGAATTGGCCATTTATTATTTTGTTTTTATCCTCATGAAACGCTCCTTAAAAAAAAAACAAAAAAAAAAACCCCCGCTGGCTTCTGTTTATATTTGAGAAGGAAATGAAACCAAATATGCAAGAAGTCATGACAATTCCACCCCAGAGGGGGATGTGTCAAGCTACCCTTGCAAAGCCCTGTACTTGGGGTCTCTCCTTCAAAGGCAGAGGGCTTACTGTCCTTATCAAGTAGGGTTCCACTTTTCAGATCAAAGGTGGTGGCACTCTGGCTATAATTATTTATTGCTTTGGCAGAAACAAAAAATGAGTGGGTAAAAACACATTCTGAACCCAATGAGCTTCCCCAAATAGCTGTACTTGGAGGCTTCCTGTAAGGGGGATCTGGGCAGACATCAGCCTCAGCCACTGTAATGATAAGGAACCAAGGAGCTCAGTGATCCAAAAGTGGTTAGAAGTAAAATAAAAGTTTAATCTGGACTTGGAGAAATCTGTGGAAAAACAGACATTTCAGTGGGATTTCTGCATTGAATAAATGAGGCAGGAAAACTGAAAACTGGAGCAAGAGACCAAGGAAAGAATAACAAGGCCTTGCACATGGCAGAGAGGAAATGAGAGTGGGTGAGTCTGTCTTAGACCTGACCTCTTCTTGCTCCCAAGACGTGGGAGAGGACAGACAGGGGACCTAAACCATCCTTATCTGGTAGTCTGGGGATGGTTGAAGGTTTGGAAATGAAGCTGCTTCTCATCAAAACCTGCCACTGCGCTGCAAACACGGCAGCCCCTGCCAGCACTATCTTCCTTCCGATTAGGGGTCCGAGTGCGCCTGGGACGTCTAGAAGCCTCAAATGTCTTCCTGCATCAGACGAATGCCCAGGCAGAGCCACAAGGCTCTTTTGTGAGCCCCAGCCTCCAGCTGCCTGTCCCCTGTTTGGGAGCATGGGTCTCCTCTCTCCCTAGTCTGCAGGGAAAGCCGAGGGTGTGAAGGCTCCACCTCCCTGGAAATCTGCTGGTTAGGTGACAGGGTGGCTATAATCACACAGCTCCCAAAGGTGGTGGTCTTTGTAAAAAAGGAAAATGTCTGGGGGAACTCCCCGATGCTTTAAAATGAGCCCACGGCTGGGTGGGTAGGTATTCTCTGCTCTGGTTTAGAATGTCCCACGTCAGTTTGAAGGTGATGGGTCAGGTTGTTGGGTTAAAAGCTCCGGATCTGAGGCCATTATTCCCTGTGCTGCCTGGGCCTACCCCCGGCATAGTTATGCACGCTTGAGCTTGTAACAGAGTGTATATTTCAGAGGTTCTTCAGATCACAGGGAAGAAACCTAAGTCCTGGCACAGGAACCTCATTCTCCTGCAAAGTATTTTGCCTCCTGCAAAATACTTCAGAGGCTGTGTAAAAATCAGGCCCAGTTGCTTGAGTTCTTATTGAAGCATCCTCACTCAGCACTCGTGAAATCTTTCTGTCTTACTGGAAGCCAGCTGGTTATCTTCTGAGTCAGCTCCTCCGGAACTGGGCTCAGTTCCCTCCCTGCTCCTCATGCAGCAGCTTAGACGTGTCACGTAACCTGTAACCTCTCACCTTCTGCATGGGTGGTTTTGCATATTTAATGAGATGATATAAGCAGAGCTAACTTGAGCCTGGCACATGGTATGTTCCATAAATGGGACCATGTTGTCATCATTATAACACACTCTTTTTTCCTGAAGATGAACAGAATTTTAAGCATAAAAAACCCTGAACTAGGCCCTGGGAGATCCTTATGGACAATAAACAAACATAACAAATCCTATAGACCTGATACCCCACCTCGAATTTTATCAGCCACTGGAAATGCTTGTAATGTCCAGTGGGCAGAGTCTCTTGATTTGGGAGAAAACTCTGGGAAAGAAAATGTGACCTGTGCTTATTATCATCTTCCCCAAGTTGTAAACTGTCCTGGAGCAAAACAAATACAAACACATAGATACAATAAACAGGGTAGTGGTTACCAGAGGGGAAGGGGGCGTGGGGGGAGGGTAAAGAGAGTCAACTGTATGGTGATGGATGGAAACTTAACTGCTGGTGGGGAGCACACTGTAGTGTATACACAAGTGAAAAATATAGTGTTGTACACATGAAATTTACATAATGTTATAAACCAATGTTACCTAAGTTAAAATAAAAAAAAAACTTTCCCCAAACACTCCCGTCAAAGAGTAAGAGCCAACCCAAGATGAACCAAGAAAAGAAATGCAAGAAAGCGTCACCACTGGAAAGAGAAACAGCAGACACACAAACCCGCTGTCCTGCTCCTGCAGAGCCTCGCTCTCCTCAACGCTGGCCTGGGCCCGGCAGCACAGGGTATTAGATGGCAGGCTGCCAGCACACCCGCCTTGCTGTGAACAGAACGGGGGTAGGGGGCAGGCAGGAGGGATCTGGTCCACTGACTGCCTCACAGCTGCTTTTGGGAAATCTCACAGAGCTGGGTCATCCAAGTTCAACTCCCTGTGGGTCCACGGCTGAGCTGGGCAGGACTGGAGTGTCCTCTTGGGTGGATTGTGGGGGTGGGGATGCCCTTTGGGTTTTCCTAGGAGGTGTTTATGGTTTTGGGGAGTTGGGGAGGCGGGTAGGGAGGCCACTCTGAAAGGATGCGCCATATGCTTTTACCGTCAACCACCACTGCTGTCAGCAGGCCCTTCTTCTTGCTGCTCAGCCGGTCATGCATCTGGCACTGCTGGTCACGGAAGCTGGGCAGGCCCTTGGGGCAGGGCAAGTTCTCACAGACTGCGTGCTCCACGCTGGCGCCCAGGCAGTGCGTGCCTCCAGGCCCCGGGCTAGAAGGAAGAGGGCGGTCTGCGTTAACCAGACAGGCTGCGGAAATAGCAGGGGTGCTCAGGTTCGGCCTCTCTTTCTGGAGGGGGAAGGGGCAGGCGAAGTTTCCAAAGCAACCCCCCTCTCCTCTTACACACCATCTCTCAGCAATCCCAGGCCCACGATGACGACATGCTAAGTGAGCCATCAGAAAAATGCATCCAAGAACTCTAAATCAAGGTCATCTGGAATTAGAATACAGTGAGGATCAATCAGTTCACCAAGATCCACAAATTGTGTCTTTCATCTGAACTTAAAACTTGACCATCTGTAACACTGAAAACCCCAAGGGGAATTTTTGGTGTGTGTGGGTTTTTTGATTTTTTGTCTCCTACAAAATGAAGACCTTTAAATGGCTCCTAGCTATACTCCAGAGGTCACTAAGTTTTAGGATGGGCAAATAAATAGCTCTCATTTACTCTGTAATGAAAAGAATAAGAATGATTAATTCTCTTGTTCATGGGCTTCGGGTAGAGACAGCCGGATCCCAGTTTTGCACCCCTTACCAGGCAAGCGTGAGACCACACGTGCTCCATGCTGTGGTCTTGGGTCCTAGATGCTCTGTGCTTAGGCTGGGGCTTTAACCAGTGCAGGAGACCCAGTTGTGTTCTCTGGCCATGTCTGCACATGAGAGGGGCACTGAGGAGGAGCAGCAGGACCCTGACCCAGCTGGCTGAAGCTGTCTCTGCCCAGCTCTTCCACGAGGCCCTGGGTGTCCTCTTAGGACTCTGAGCTGGGCAACCTCAATGGTGCCCTTTACTTCCACGATGCCAAGAGCACCATGATGGAGTAAGATTGTCCCCCCCCCCGCCACCTCACCATTCCCCCAGCACTTTTTTATTGAAATTCAGCACAAATCACACCTGCTCCACTCAATGACTTTTCACAAACTATATACACCTGTTAGCAAGGTGACATTTTTTTGATACACTAACCATTTCATTTTGAATATTTCCTTTCCTCTCTTTGCCATTTCTTGTGTTCAGACAGTAAGACCACCCTATGATGATTGCCTTATGGAAGAGATATGACAGCAGAAGGTGGCAGAAGTCTTTAGGCTTTTGTGTCACAATAATCTATACCAGGAATCCACAAACTTTCTCTGCAAAGGGCCAGGCAGTCAATTTTTTTGGCTTTGTGGGCCACGCAGTCTCTGTTGCAACTACTCAATTCTGCCACTGCTGGACAAAACCCAACACAAGACAATGTGTAAACAAAAGGGTGTGGCTATGTGCCGATCAAACTTTATTTACAAAACCAGTGGTGGGCCAGATTTGACCCATGGGCCATAGCTTGCTGGCCCCTGGTCTACATAAATGTGTTCAAGGAAACATCTGGAGTAGGAGGAAGGGCATCGCTCATACCTCCATGCCCACCTCATACACCCCAGACAACACCTCTCCCACCTGGGAGTGGAGGCAGCCTTGAGAGATTACATACGCTAGTGGCTCCACAGAGGGTTCTGAGTTTTGATCTCAAAGTTAGGGAACAGCAAAACCTCTCTAAGGCTTATGACATCTGAGAAGAGAGGGATCCTTTGTTCGTTTGCCTGCCCATAGTACCAGGGAGGCAGCTAGAGCTCAGGGAAACGACTGCATGGCATGCTCAGATAGATGGAGCCTCAGACCACCTCCCCAGGAGCCCCAGGCCCAAGTGCCAAGTGTGGGTAGATGAATGTATTTCTGTGCCACAAACCATGGTGCAGAAGGAACAGAGAGGGGCTGGCCCTGATGAACCATGTGGACCAGCAGGAGGGACATCTTTTCTACAACAGGCGAGTTGCACATCCCATGGCTGGGACCAGAGAAGAAATGGGTGAGGCAGAGATGCTCTATGGTAAGAAGTTGTGGGTTGAATTATGTCCTTTCTAAAATTCATATGCTGAAGTCCTAACCTCTAGAGCATCAGACTGTGACCTTACTTGGAAATAGGACCACTACAGTAGGGTGAGCTCCTAATTCAGTATGAATGGTGTTATTATAAAAAGGGGAAATCTGGAGACAGACACCCCCAGGGAGAACGCCATGTGAAGATGAAGACAGAGATCAGGGTGATGATTCTACACTCTAAGGAATGCCAAAGATTGCCAGTAAACCACCAGATTCTCCCTTACAGCCCTCAGAAGGAGCCAA
The DNA here is from genome assembly GCF_965194805.1 of Balaenoptera borealis. Lineage (NCBI taxonomy): Eukaryota > Metazoa > Chordata > Mammalia > Artiodactyla > Balaenopteridae > Balaenoptera > Balaenoptera borealis. Next base: position 134,358,357 of record NC_138866.1, on the reverse strand, counting down.
CCCTTCCAAACCTTGATTTTGGACTTCTAGCCTCCAGAACTGGGAGAATAAATCTATTATTTATGCCACCCAGTTAGAGGGTTGTTAAGGCAGCCCTAGGAGATGAATACACCAGACATCACAATAACCAGATGCATCCTCAACCTAACTTAGACGCGGACTCAGGGAAAATGGGGCAAAAACTCCTGAAGTGATCAGGAATCCAACATGGACTAGAATGGAGTTCAAAAATACAAATTAGGTTGTTGCTAAAAAAATAAAGGAAGCTACGTTTCCTACACACCTTAGGGTGTGGACTGAGATTTGCACATGTCATGTAATTAACTTCCTGAATTGTCATCAAGCTTTGTTTTAGTTTCCTTTTTAATTTCCTCCATCAATTGAGTTTTCCAGATTTACGTCTGACTGACCCTCATATACCAACTACCTTTATGCCTCACAGCAGGTAGGTGGAGAGGAGATTAGATGTGACATAAGAGAACTCCTGGATACAGCAGAAAGTGGGCCTGGGAGGGGGCAGCCCATGCGATACCACATGTGCCTCAGGATGCTTCCCTCCTGAACTCTGTTTATCCTCTTTCTTCTCCACGTCCAATCTTCTCCCACAGGCAAGTCTCCTTTCAGCCCTCATCTGGCTCACTGCCCCATCTTCCCCACTCTCCGATCCCTAACTCTCTGCCCATCCTTAAGGATACCTCCATCCTGCAGCCTATTTTTCTTTCCTACCTGGAATCTCTCCTGACCCTGCTTGGGTCTCTGCTATGCTGCTTATCATCAACCTTGTGAAATAGTCAGCTGAGTTCCTGTTTTCCTCTTATTCCTCTGCATCCTCAAGCAGAGAATCCTACACAGGCTGGTCTTTAATAAACAGTAGTTAGACTGAACTGAACTATATTATCAGAATTTATCTTAAAAGGATCAGAAGACAAAGGGATGTCAGGGAAAATGGTGGAGTAGGAAGCACCAAGAATCTCTCCACCTGGACCAAAACTGTATTGGCAGAAACTGCCTGAAGTAACTATTTTGAAACTCTGGAGTCTATCCGAAAGCTTGCAGCGTCCAGGAGAAAGCTTGGCTGGTAAGCTGCGGCTAATTTTGGTCAATTTCAATCTTGAGTGTGGTAGTGGCTATCTGTACACCATGTCCTAGCCCCATGGCAGGTAGCTGTGCCTACATTCCTGGTGTGGCTTTCTGGAGCCAGGGTGGACAATAAAGACCTTGTCCTCCAAATATCAGAGTTCTGTGCTCTGATTGCTCAGTGCTGCTTTTGATTTCTGAGGTACGGGCATAGGGGCTGGCCACCACTGCTGCAATCCCTACCAGGTGCAACCCCTACCAGAGAATTTCAGTGAGCAATACATTTAAAAAAATTCTTTTTCTCCTTTTGGGAGCCAGATATTTAAGGATTAGGTTATTCAGAAGCAACTGCATAAATGGGAAAATTTAGAAAGCCACTAGGTTTGCCCAAGAAGAGATGAAGGCTCAGAAAAGGCCAGAGAAGACCTTACACTTCTTCAGTTTGATCCCCAGCACAGAGAAATTTTTCAGTAGCAAAGAAACGGTAAATGCGTGAAGAAGGAGGAGAAGCTGATTTCCAGAGGTACATTGTAAGATTCAAATGTCCAGTTTTCAACAAAACAATCACAAGGCATATAAAAAAACAGGAAAGTATGGCCCATTCAAAGGGACAAAATACACTGGTAGAAACTGAAGGAAGCCCAGAGGTTGGGCTTACTAGACAAAGACTATAAAACAACAGTCTTTAAGATGCTCCAAGTGCTAAAGGAAGACATAGACAAAGACAGGAAAATGATACATGAAAAAGTGAGAATATCAATAAAGAGATAGAAATTATAAAAAGGAAAAAAAACTCTGAAGTTGCAAAGTACAATAACTGAAATGAAAAATTTACCAGTTGAGTTCAAAAGCAGATTTGAGCAGGCAGAAACAAAAATCAGTAATATACATTTGTTCTATGAATTTGTCCTATGAATTGAAATATTGAGTCTGGGGAATGAAAAGAAAAAAGAATAAAGAAAAGTAAGCAGAGGGGATCTGTGGGAAACAAGTAAGGGGACTAAGATACACATTATCGGAGTCTCAGAAGGAGAAAAAAGGAGCAGAGAGATTATTTGAAGAAATAATGGCTTAAAACTTCCCGAATTTGAAGAAAGACATGAATCTACAATTCAAATAGGATAAATTCACTGAGATGCACTATAATTAAACTGTCAAAGGACAAAGAGAGAATCTTGAAAGCAGCAAGAGAGAAGCAACACATCACAGACAAGAGATCCTCAGTAAATTATAAGCCGATTTCTAATCAGAAACCCTGGAGGCCAGAAGTCAGTGGGTTGATACATTCAAAGTTCTCAAAGAAAAAAAAAAATGTATCAACTAAGAGTTCTATACCCAGCAAAACTGTCATTCAAAAGTGAGGGAGAAATTAAGATATTCCCAGATAAGCAAAAGTTGAGGAAGTTATTTACCATCAGACCTGCCCTACAAGAAATGCTTCAAGTTCAAATGAAAGGACACTAGATGGTAACTTGAAGCCATATGAAGAATTAAAGCTCTCCAGTCAAGCAGCCATGATGCTAAGCTTTATCAGAACCAGCTACTAGAGAGACCCTAGAGGAGGGACAGGCTTTGTCTCTGGTTCTGATATGTGACTTCTCCCTGTAGGCTCCTGTGGTGGCCTGTGATGCATGCCACCTCCCTCTAGGCAGGTTCTGAGGGCAGCTTCTAAGCACATCAACACTTTGGGAAAATTCTCAGCCTGGTCTCACATTTAGTTTCTCCTTTGGATGGTTTTCCCTGACACCACTAAGTGTGACTTTCCAGAGATTTCCACCAGTGCAGCACCTCTGCAAACGTCTCCCTCATCTAGTGGGCCCTGGTTGTACCCTCTCCAACAAGTCCAAGGAATTTCAGCCCTGGGTGTGTGTGTGAGGGGGGCACCCTCATCCATATTTGTTCCTTCCTTGGGTGTCCTGACTCAGACCTGAAGATAGGGGCTGCTTCCTATATCTGTTCTTCCTGTGTCTCTAGAGTTCTTTACATCTTAGCAGCTAATTCCCCAATACTACAATCACCTGTTATAGCTAATGCTTTTTTACATTAAACTTTCCCTGTTCAAAAAAAAGACCAAAAGAGTTTTTTCAGTTTTCCTTTGGGTCACTATTTTGAACAGCATGGAAAAAGGGAGAAGCAATCCACAAGCAGCATGATTTTCTACCCAAATCATCCCAGTTTCAATATGTTGATCTGTGGCAGGACCCTGCACTCAGCCCACTCACTCTTTAAGACGGTGTCAACAACACAGGCCATCTGAGTGTTACCGTGATACCAGTGAGGGCCTCCTGGGTATACACTGGTGCTGAGACCACAGAAAGAGGCCCCCTATACATGCCATAAAGAAGACGGAAGAGAATCTTTGCAGGGGGAAGGCATGTCTGAAGGGAAGGTCCACAAGTAGCTTATGAACAAAAGTTCTGGGGGAAGACTTGGAGGAGGGGCCAGCTTTACCAAGGAACCCACGCCAGGTGAGTGGACCAAGCTTGAGTTGTATGGACAGAGGGCCTTCAGGAGATGCTGTGTTGGGGCTGCAAACACAGGCAGGAGAGATCACCCTCCCAAAATCTGAGGAGCAGAGGGCTGGGGTTCTCACTTACCCTGAGTTATACAGTGTGGATAAAATACAAAGCACCTAGGAAGGCTAAAATAACAGAAACCAAGCTTGACATGGCTAAAATGAAGGATGGTTACCATAATAGGATTTGTGGTAGAATAGAGTCGTCTGTTTCTGAGAGCTAGAAGTAGGTCTGTGACCAACGCTCAGCCTTTCCCACAATGGCTGGAAGGGCTCCAAGGCTCCATGAAGACCCTTGGAAATGCAAGGGGAGGTGGCAGCACATTGAAATCTCATCCTTGAGGACACAGGTAAGAACAGAGGCACTTTCACATTAACAGTGATCATATGCTAATATGCCCAGAGGGCTTACACTCTGCCTGCTCTCCATAACCGTTACCTCATTAAGTCGGCACAAAGAATCAGAAGGGGGATCCTCACTGCATCCTTCAGATGAGGAAACCGAAGCTCCAATATATTAAATGACCACACAGTGGGGAAGTAAGTGGTGGAGATAAGAAAGTGTGACTCACAAGTGCTCCTGGTTGCAGCAGGAGCAGGTTAGGGATGGGGGCTACTCACTGGCTACTGTGAGGTGAGGAATGCCAGCCTCACCCACTGAGACAGGCATGGGGGGTGTGATGGATTTTCAAGATGCTTCTCCAATATCAATCCCCAATTTCTATTTGTACTCTATCAGGACTTTCTTAATATGAACAAAGTACAGTTAGGGGAACCACTGTCAGAAACCACCCACGCCGGTCAGGCACCATAGTAACCACCTGCATGAGTTATCTTATAACACGAGGTCCTGGTAAGGGATGCAGAACTAACAAGCTACCACCATCCAGAAGAATTCGGGAAAGGTCAAAAGGAGAGAGGAGATGCCATTCCATATGTCCTGCCAACCCCCCAGAATCCTTTTCGCTGGAATCCATCTTGGTTGAGCAATGCGCGTGCCACCAGGAAAGACCCTGAGTCAGAATGATTGGCCAGAGACAACCCGGAAACTAATCCCATCACCCTAAAACCCAAGACTGAGAGCCACGTGGCAGAGCAGTCCTCCTGGGTTCTCTTACCCTGCTGCTCTCCGCCTGGGCACCCCTTCCCAATAAAGTCTCTTGCTTTGTCAACACGTGTGATTCCTCGGACAATTCATTTCCAAGTGTTAGACAAGAGCCCACTCTTGGGCCCTGGAAGGGGTCCCCCTTCTTGCAACAGTAGGAGTTTAGACATAAACCCAAATGACTGGAACAGGCAGGTCACAGGAAAGAATATCCAAGTGGCAACTACAGACACAATCAGATGCTCAGCCTCACTGCTTATGAAAGAAACGCACAGGACAACCTCACCGAGATACCACTACACACCCACCAGAACGGTCAGAGTGGAAAAGACATACAGCACCGAGCACTGGGGAGGCTGGGGGCAGGTGGAAGTTTACTGCTGCTCAGGGCAAGGGGATGGCATGGCCACTCTGCAAACCAGGCCCTCACCCAGTCACACACGCATCAGGAGCCAACACGCACCTGCATGCATGCCCAGCACGTGCGCTCCACCGTGATGAGCAGTGCTGTGCTGGGAGCCATATACTCAAGGGCAGGTGCCCTTTCCGCACATTACACCATCAGACAGGTTTTTAAAACAAGGAAAAGCATAAGGTAGAGAGGCTTGGGGGAGAACCCGGAAAGCAGAGAGAAAGTTTGGAGAGAAAGCCGAGTCCCTCTGAGCTCCTGTGGGGTAGCACCGGCTCCTGCTAGGTGGGTCCCAAGGGCCCCAGGCAGACCCAGCACAGAGCAGGGAAGCACGAAGGTCTGCTCAGATGATCAGCATCACAGACAGCAGGTCTGCCCTTTCCCTGGATGACAGGCAGCATTCAGGTGGAACGAAGAGCAAGAGGCAGCTGAGCGGCAGCGCTTTTGGGTTTTTTGCTCTGCTCTATTGAATGAAGGTAGATCAGAAGATAAAGCCACCACAGTGGTTAAGACCCGCTCACCACCCAGAGACAGGGTGACTTCAGTGGTTCTGCCTCCTGTTCCTGCACCAAGAGCTCCGAGGAGCAAGCAGGGCACAGCCGCGGGATCAAAGTGCTGCAGGGCTACTAATGCCCCCACAGGGCAGCCGCCATCCTAGTGTTAAGGCCTCCTCTGAAAAGTACCAAGTAACACATGGAACTTAGGCTCAAGTGCAGAAAATTGTGATTTTTAAAAACTATCCCTGTGAGTACCAGATACGTTAAAAGCACACGTATGGGGGTTTCACTGTGGAAGCAAAAAGCCATTACAGGAACATAACTTCACTCCCCAAGGTCTTAGGAGGAGGTGGGCTGCTTTCCTTCCTGATGCTCAGGGTGTGGACGCTGTGTGGTGACCCTAACGCACTCCTGCTTCTAAGATCCACTCACCTCCCCATCCTTCCTGTGCAGAGCTGGCTTTTCACACAAGATCAATGGAGCCTTTTCTCCCCACCCTAATCCCCAGCCATCCCCCAAACACAAGCCTCCTGATGGGGTACCAGAATTCACATTAGAGATGAACTCTCTGCCTTGCAGTCTTTTGGCAAAAACTCCCACCGACAGCGACACAAATTATGTCAGGAAAGGACAAGCTTAGGAAGCTGGATTAAAAACACGGATGGTCCTCAAAGCCTTGATGTTAGTTGGCAAGAAATAAAAATTCCAATAGCTGTAAAGACCAAGACTAGAGAAAAAAATGGGGGGACTCTTTTGCCAGTATTTTGGACAGTGAAGAAACCAGCTGCAGGAGATGGGAAAGGTGCCAGGAATATAATGTGAAGGGGGTGGGGAGAGGGTGGTGGGAGAGTTCCAAGTAGGAGATGTACATAGCAGTGAGATTTGGACATCCTTGGGAAATCTCAAGGCAGCGAGCCTGGTGATTTAAGGAGTGAGCCGGGAGAGGACGTTGTTTTGGTCAGAGCTTGGCTTGGGGCCTCCATCAGCTGTGCTTTGTAACAATCACCACCTCAGGCCACTCTGCAAAAGCAGGCTGACAGCTACTGCCTGGACTTCAGCAAACCCTCCCTGCTCCTGCATCTCCCTGGGAAGGAACAGGACTGCTGCAAAGCTGCTCCCTAAGGCCAGCCCCTTCTCCTCCCGTTCACCTGGGTGGTTCCATGAAGGTGAGAAACCTTGTAGAAAACTACAGGGGGAAAAGAGTCTGTTGCTTCAGAACAGGAAATGGAGCTACACTGTTATTGCAAAAGACTGGACCGACTACCAAGGCGTAACTATTATAGGAGCAAAAACATATTGTTTCTCTCACTTGGAATAAACAAAGCCAGATTATGTTTGGAGCTTGCTCTTGAGATGGCTCTGAGCACCTCTAGCTGTGAGCACAGCCTCACTGGGGCAGGGAAGGCACAGGTGAAGATGGCCCTCATGCCCAGGGGCACCTGGACCCCATTCCTGGCTGTTCACAGCTTGTGGGCCTCAGCGAGGCTAGATGGTACAAGGGAAGGGGCCTACCTGGTGACCCACCTCCTTGGCATAATAATTCACAATAACCTTTGGGTTTTTTAAGGAAAGACAATATTAGATGTGTGTTTTGCAGCACTGGAAGATCAGAAAGTTCGCTTCTTTCTCAGCAAGCATGTGTCTAGACGGTCAGGTGGTCAAGTACACATTACAGAGGGCTGGTCTGCTGTGGGCATGGAAGGAGGATGGGGCCCAACAGCTCAAAGGTCAGTGGGGGAGGACACAGTGAAAACAAGTGAGCAGATGCATATGAGTAATTATAAATCATTATAATACCTGTAACATTAGGAAAGGGTGCAGAGAGAGAGTGTAGAGCAGGCACCCGCCTCAGGCAGGGTGGTCAGGGGAGGAGGCCTGTCTGAAGAGAAGACACAAAGAGGGCAAAGGAAGCCGGGAAGAGGGAAAGGAGCACCGACCCAGGTCCGGAGGTTGGGGCGTTGTGTCTGACAACAGAAAGGAGGTGCAGTAGGTTGAATAGGGTGGTGACTTCCCCTGCAAAGACAAACCCACCCAGAACCTGCAAATGTGACCTTAACTGGGAAAAGGGTCTTGCTAGATATCATCAGGATCTCATAATTATGAGATGAGATCATCCTGGATTAGGGTGGCCCCTAAACCCAATGGCCAGTGTCCTGAGAAGAGAAGAGGTGGTGAGGAGAAGCACAGAGAAGACGTCCACATGAAGGCAGGGGCAGAGGCTAGAGTGGTAAGTCTATAGGGCAGAGAAGGCCGGCAGCCACCAAGGGCAAGGGGACAGGCGAGCAATGGATTCTCCTTCAGAGTTTCAGGAAGGAATCAATCCTGCTGACACCTTGACTTCAAACTCCTGGTTTCCAGAACTGTGAGAGGATAAATTTATATTGCTTTAAGACACCAAGGGACTTCCCTGGTGGTGCAGTGGTTAAGAATCCGCCTGCCAGTGCAGGGGACACAGGTTCAATCCCTGGTCTGGGAAGATCCCACATGCCGCGGAGCAACTAAGCCCGTGCGCCACACCACTGAGCCTGCTCTCTACAGCCCGCGTGCCACAACTACTGAAGCCCATGAGCCTAGAGCCCGTGCTCTGCAACAAGAGAAGCCACCACAATGAGAAGCCAGTGCACCGCAACGAAGGGTAGCCCCCACTCACCGCAACTAGAGAAAGCCTGCGCACAGCAATGAAGACACAACACAGCCAAAAGTAAATAAATAAAAAATAAAATAAATTAAAAAAAAAAAAGACACCAAGTGCTGGTAATTTATTATGGCAGCCACAGGAAACTAATACAGGGGCCATGGTGAAGATCATGGATTTCATTCTAAGTGCAGCAGGGAGTGACCAAAAGGGCTGAAGCAGGAAGAGGTATAATTGGCTTTACTGGTAAGTGGATGTCTCTGGCTTTCTGTGGAGAATGAATTTGGGGGCCGGGGGGATCATGTGGGAAGCAGGGAGGCTGATGCCAATCGTCCAAAAGGACACTGGAGCCTCGCTGCTGGGTCCAAACCTGACCCGCCGTTGCCCAGCTGTGTGACCTGCAGCAAGTTACCTAACCTCCATATGATTCAGTTTTTAACATGTGCAAAGGGGACAAAAAAGACACCTCTCCCTTACGACAAATTTAGGTGATTTACTATGTGCAAATGTCTAGAAGGGAACCTGGCACCTGGACAGGGCCCTGCGTGCCCTGTTCTTATCATTATCAGACATGGAGGAGGAAGAGAGGGGACAAGGGGACATGCATGCACTCAGGGGCTTTGAACTCGACCTATGCAACAGCTGGTGGTGCTATTTACTGAGGGGGACATGGGCTGGGAGGGGAGTTTGGGGGAGGAGAGATCGCAGCTTAGGAACCGTCAGGTTTGAGGTGTCCAGGAGAAAACCAAGGGCAGTTGGTGGGACTATGCCCCTATAGGGGGGCGGGGACTTTATCCGGTTTTGCTTATCGTAAGCATACACCGAGCAGGGTCCCTGGCCCTGAGTTAGGGCCCTGTGCAGGTTTACTGAAGGCCCCATGTTGGAGAGGCATCTCCGAGGAGGGTGTTCTCTATCGGGTCCTTCTCCAGTTGCCCTGCCCCATGGGGTGTTGCTGGAAGACTTCCCTCCTGGGGATGTGTCAGAGCCCACAACCGCCTGATGTGCTGAGACCCACAAAACCCCTCAGCTGTCTACGTGTGGTAGTCCTACAGATTCCCCATTCCTCAATGATAAGATGTAGGAAAGGGACAAGGAGAGATGAAGTTCATGACTGCCAGTCGGGGGCCACCTGATAAAGTAGAGGAATGGAAGAAGGTTTTTAAAACAACTTTGGGATTTCCAGAACAGCCTCTTTATGGGGCCAATGGGCCTGGAGGGGTGGGGTGAGGACACAGCACGGGAAATCCCACGGCAGTTCAGGCCAGGGTGGGGGGTATGTTCACTCAGCCCTCTGAACTCAGGGGTCTTTAGGAGCCTCCCATCACAAAATGCCCCTGTGCCCAGAACAGAGGAAGCAGCTGGGGTGGGGACAATGGGCACAGCTGAAGCATGGCTGGGGGGGTAGGGGTGGGTGCGCCTTAGCCGACGTCATCTTCACAAAACACAAAATCAGGTCCCATGAAAGTTGTGCCTACCACATTTGCTCAGCATTGATAACATCTTATTCTTGCAAGGGTGCCTTCACCTAAACACAATCCTATTGTTGACCATCTTGGGACACAGAGTCCTTCCAGAGGTATTTAAAGGGTCAGATATTCCCCTACTGGGTGTCACCTGACCTGGGATGATGTACGTAATGTGCCAAAGGAGAGCAGTCCTTGGCCAGAGCACCTGAGCTCCAACCACAAACATGGAGCACCCATGACAGCCACAGCCTTTGCGAATTGTGCTCTGCACTTAACAAATCCTTTCTCCTCTGAGCCTCAAAACAGTGCTGCGAGGTAGGAGGTAGGGCATGTGGTCTTGCTCCTGTTCTTCTCCTGGTGCTAATATCAAGAGGGGCCGTGTAGTGAATACAGATCATGTACTTTACATGCATTCCCATGGATTTTTCCAATTTTTAGATGGATAGGAAGGTAACAGCTGCCTGTTGCTATAAAAAGTGGCCCTGGGATTTGAAGCCTTGTCTGTTCTGGCTTTGAAGCCTGGCTCTTCCTACTATACCATGCCAGCTCCCTGTAACGGAGGAAGCTGAGGCCCAGAGAGGGAAGGGTCTTCCTTGAGGTCACATGACCAATAACCAACCAAACCAGGCCCAAATCTCCATATCATGATTCCAAACCCAGAGCTCTCTTCTTTGGGCGAGAGGTGGAACTATTTTAACATCATCACAGAGAAATGGAAAAACTGACGCCACTATTAACCTCTCACCACTTAGCTAAATAGGTTTTCTAATCATCTAATCATCTACCCATCTATGATGGCAAATTTTTTTTTTCCTTTTATTTATTTATTTATTTATTTATTTATTTATTTATTTATTTATTTATTTATGGCTGTCTTGGGTCTTCGTTTCTACGCGAGGGCTTTCTCCAGTTGCGGCGAGCAAGGGCCACTCTTCATCGCGGTGCGCGGGCCTCTCATTATCGCGGCCTCTCTTGCTGCAGAGCACAGGCTCCAGACGCGCGGGCTCAGTAACTGTGGCTCACGGGCCTAGTTGCTCCACGGCATGTGGGATCTTCCCAGACCAGGGCTCGAACCCGTGTCCCCTGCATTGGCAGGCAGATTCTCAACCACTGCGCCACCAGGGAAGCCCCTATGATGGCAAATTTTATGTACCAACTTGACTGGCCATGGGATGCCGAGACTAAAAATTCTTCCTGGGGGTGTTTGTGAGGGTATTCCCAGATGAGATTAGCATTTGGATTGGTGGACTCCTAGAGCAGTTGCCCTCCCCAGTGTGGGTGGGCATCACCCAATCCACTGAGGGCCTGATTAGAACAAAAGGCAGAAGGAGGCCTCACTGTTTGGGCTGTGATGTCTCCTCTCATCTTCTCCTGCCCTTGGACTGGGATTTACATCACGGGCTCCCCTGGTCCTCAGGCCTTCAGACTCAGACTGAATTACACCTGGGCCTTCAGCTTGCAGGTGGCAGATCATGGAACTTCTCAGCCTCCATAACCATGTGAGCTGATAATAAATCATACGTATATGGCTACTGGTTCTGCCTCTCGGGAAAATCCTAATATACCACCTATGCTTTTAATTAAGAATTCACTTCTAAAAGATTAAATACCTACCTACTATCTGTCAGGCACTCTGCTGGGTTCTGGAGGGAAAAGTTTTAATAAGACAATACATAATGCCAATGCTTACAGCACTACCAGAAAATACAGTGTTCTTGACATTGACTAAACTGTGAGCGTAAGTTTTCCTTTAATCTGGAGGTTCTCAACCTTGGCTGGTCATTGGAGTCACCAGAGAGATTCGGCACATCTGATTCCTGGGCCCCACCTGCAGAGTTTGTGATTTAATTGGTCTGGGATATACCTTGGGCATTAGAATTTTTAAATACAGGAGAGGTTTGCTAATTATTCATCAATACGATTTAATTGTAGATATAAACCATTTCCTTTTAGTCATGATTTATAACTTGCTCATTTTCAAAAATTAATGTGATGTAGCTGATGGCACACAAGATGTAAAACAGATTATTTAAAGAAACATTAAAAATGGGAAATTTCAAGAGAAAAGGAGAAAAAATAAACCTGTGATAGAGGAATTATTACAGTTAAGCATAAGATCTAGCCCTGAGTTTTTTGGAGCAAACGTGTAGAGGTGAACAAGGATTATGGCGTCATCATAGTCAATAAAAGGAAGCCTATGAGGAAACAAAACTAAAAAACTATTTTCTGTCAAACAGTTCTAACAGGACAGGTGAAAGATATTTGGATACAAAAGAGTGGAACCCACAAATGCTTTGTAACTTATCAACAGCCAGGCTGCTCCCAGATTAGCTCATAGCCAATTTGAAGGTCAGCCTCACTTTTCCGAAGGTCTGCCAGCTTCCCTGGGATAACCCTTGTCTAAGGCAGCCAGGAAGCAGGCCGGGAGGGATTCTCTTCCAGCTGGATGAGAAACAGTTCTACCAGGGCCCACGCAAGGGAGGGTAGCCAGCTTCCCACAGGACTTACTGCATGTCTGTTACAGAGAGAGTTCTGTTTGAGCTGAGATGCCATTTGACGCACACAATGCCCGGCAACCTGGACCTTCGGTTCAAGTTCACTTTCCTTCAGCTCAAATCAACAGTGGGAGACAGACCCTGCTCTGCTAAGGCAATGCGAGCTGCAGTTTGGAAACCCCGATCCAGGCACCCTGGAGAAGGCTGGTCAGGGGGACTTACGGAGGATTGTCGCATTTCCTCTGCCGGAAGCGGGCTCCCGTGCCACACGTGCGGCTGCACATGCTCCAGGTGCCCCACAGGCTCCAGTCCCCGTCCACGTGCTCTGGGATGGGCGTCTTGTTCACACACTCCCCAGCGCGGCACCACTGAAACACAGGAGGGCAGCAAACCTGCTTACTCACTAAAAACTGAGATCCCCTCCACGTGAGAAAACACCACGCCTCCTAAACCCAATTTTTGTAATTTACACAAAAGTAGACTATTTTGGGGTGTGTAAGTTTGCTAACTCTGGTGACATTCCTTCCATATCCAACCTGACACCGCTATGGCTCTGGGGTTTGGATTTTGCCCTAAACTTCCACGTGAATGTGTTCAGTGGAGGTTCTCTAAATTCCCAGAAGTAGGATGGGAGAAACCTATCTTCTAAACCTATCTTCTAAAGGATGGGAGAAACCTACCTTTTCTCATGGAGAAACCTATCTTCTGCAAACTGTTTAATGCGAGTCTCTTTCTGGAAGGCAGTATTTCCTGGCTCTGTAGTTTTGAACTTCAGGGTTGGGATTGGTGCTTGGAGATGACACAGCTGGTGCCACGTGGGAGAACCTTGGCTCTTTCTGAGGATAAGAGAAAGCCAATCCTCTAAAATAATTTCCCAACGTGTGTGGCACAAACCCTGGGGCAGGAGATGTGACTTAACAGTCCTGATCATAGCATCTCTTTCAGTTCGTACAATAAGACCAGAGAGAAAGCCTTGGGCTGTGGCTGCTGGTCCTGAACACCTCTCCTAACACTTGCCAGTCTCTCTTGTTAATGAAGATCAGGCTGAAGATTGGCGCTCTTAACCGCTAGTATTGTTCTCATTAAAATCATCTTAGGACAGCCTTTTCTGCACGGCAAGTGATCCTGTTTTTCCATTTATGGTCTACTGATATAAAAGTTTTAAGTAAATTCACTCATGTGACAAAAGGAGTTAATTTAATAAAAATATTGAGTAAATGATTCCTGTATAAGAAAAAAAGCAGAGAGCTGAACGTATCCCTCTGTGCCTTAAGTGGGCTCCATGGCATTTCTGGGGTGGCCCGGGGGTGCTTCAGGGGCTCCTGAGTGCAGTGCGGACCACCTTTCAGAAGAGGTGCCAATGTGCAGGGGATATGGGGTTGCCTGCTGGGGGCAGTGAGAAGCTGGGTTACCTTGTCTGCCCCACACTCTGTGCCATCCAGGGGAGGGTCCAGTTTGGTCTTGCAGGACGTATCTCCTTCCACCAGGCACCACAGTCCAGCGCACATCAGATGCTGCTGACAAGGGAAGGAACGTGACTGCCGAGAACTCTGCACACAGGTCACAATGGGGCCGGAAGGTGGGGCCCCCTGACCGGTTTGGATTTGGGATTTGAAACATGAGGAGAAGAAGGAGGGTCATGTATCTGGATATCAAAAAAAAATAGATGCATCATTTCAACTAGTTCATTTAGCTCAACAAAATTCCATGCATTTACTCCTAGGAGGGCTCACCTCCTGGGGGTTGAGCTCAGCAGTTCCTGCACTAGCTACTGAGGGCCTAGGAGGCATCCGATGCAGGCTGGAGCCTGGGAGCCCTTAACAAGCAGATACATGCAATGTAGGAAGGTACAAGGCAGATTCCTACCGGTCGTACAGAGCACATGGGAAAAGAACCTCAGCAACCAAGCCTCCTCAGGGCGGGCTCGCTCTGGAGCTGAGGCTGGTGCAGCTGCTATGCGGCCTCAGGAGTGAGAACCCAACAGGTGATGTAGGCTCAGGGCTGCCCTGGGGTTAAAGAGGCAAACTTCAATCCTCCCCGAGGTCACCTGCTTGCTAGCTCCGCTGAGCCACCTGTGATTTCTTACAGTATTTCACCTAGAGAATGTCTTACCATCCACGAATATACAATTAAAATAATTCTACTAAAACAGGAAAGAGCATTTAAAAACACAGACTCCCATTTTCCCAATTGTATTAATGGGAAATTGGACATGGGTAAAGTACTCAGAATGAGACACTTTATCAAAATAACTGAAGCAGACATGGCCGGTGTCCACCCCATCTGCCTCGGTCTTCCCTGCAGGACTCAGGGCAGACACCGTCCCCCCACATGGCCTGCTGCTTCCCTGATCTGCCTGCTAGAAGCCGTTCTCTGGCCACGGAGCAACCCTTGACCACAATGGCTGGGAGCTGGACACCCGTCCCTGGGTGGAATGGTTCTGAGGCAAGGTCCACACATCTGGCAAGGTCCCAGGGGTGGTCTGTTGTCCGCGCATCAGTGCACCTTGCTTGATCGTCCCTCATTTCCCTGCCCCCTCACAGTGCTTCCTGGGATCACTTCCCAGATAAACTCCTTGCACCCAAATCCTTGCCTTGTGGTCTGAAAATTGAGAACAGATGTACTTAAGGCTCTTTGAAAGACAGTACTTCCGGGATGCCAGACCCAATCATGGCGACAGTGCCTGAGGGCTCCATCCTCCAGGGCGCGGCCGTGGACCGGAGGGTACACCTCAGGCAGGGTCCCCACACACAGCTCAGGGCAGTCCCTGCGGGGCTCACGAGGGTGTGAGGACTCAGTACAGAGGCCGCTGTTCCAAGTAAGCGCGAACATCTGCGCAGAGGAGACGCGCAACTGTGCTGTCCAAAGTTGGAAAATGTTTAGATGTTGAAGGGACAGAAACAAAGGCGCAAAGGGAGGGAAAGCAGAACCGCAGGCTTGACAATGAGCTCAGAACAGCCCACAGCCCTTTTTCATTTTTCAAGTATGTCAGAGCTGCTCTGTGCCCCTAAAGAAATTGATGAGTCGAGTGGAATTTTGCACATTTGGGTTCAGAAAAGCCTCCACATTCCCATTATTGTCCGCCTCTCAATGGAGTGGTAACAGGATTAGTGGCTGGAGCACAGCACCAGCTGGTCCCCATAAAGACCAACGGCACCTTGTTAAGTGTGTGATTTCATGCACTTTGACCTAAGAGCTCTTCCAGAGCATGGTGTCAGTGTGTGGACATGTATTCATGAGACAAGGCGGGCCCAGGAGGTGAATTTATGGGGTAGGAGTGTTTAGGATTAGGAGACCTAATTGCCCCTTAGGAGAGAGGAAGACAGTGGTGTGTGAGCTTTATAGACAGTGTTTTCTCGTAACTTTTCTAATCATCAAAGAAAAGGAGAATGAGGTCAGGCAAAGATTTCTTAAACAGAACAAAGAAAGTACTAGCCATAAAGGAAAAAAATTGATGAATTATACTATTTAATTATACTATTTATTATACTATTATACTATTAATTATACTATTTAATATTAAATATTAAAATGAGCTGGAGTAGGGAAATGTTAAAATGAAGAACTTTTTTTTTTTTTTGGCTGCACTGGGTCTTCATTGTTGCGCTCAGGCTTTTCTCTGGTTGCGGCGAGCAGGGGCTACTTTGTTGCAGTGTGCAGGCTTCTCATCGCGGTGGCTTCTCTTGTGGCAGAGCACGGGCTCTAGGTGCGCAGGCTTCAGTAGTTGCAGCACGCGGGCTCTGTAGTTTTGGCACGCAGGCGCCAGAGTGTGCGGGCTTCAGTAGTTGTGGTGCATGGGCTCAGTAGTTGCAGCTTGTGGGCTCTAGAGCACTGGCTCAGTAGTTGTGATGCACAGGCTTAGTTGCCCCGCAGTATGTGGGATCTTCCCAGACCAGGGATTTAACCCGTGTCCCCTGCATTGGCAGGCGGATTCTTAACCACTGGACCACCAGGGAAGTCCCAAAATGAAGGACTTCTGTTTATCAAAGACAACTGTAAGAAACTGAGAGATGTTTGCATTGGAAGAGAGATTTGTAAGGCACAGAACCAACAAAGATTTGTATCCAGAATATATATAAAATAAAACCCTAAAACTCCTACTGAGCAATTAAGAAAAAGACCCAATAGAAGAATGGGCAAAAGATGTGAACAAACATTTCACATAAAAGGATATATAAACATATAGGATGGCCAGAAAACATGAAAAGATGCTCAGTTTCATTAGTCATCAGAGAAAAGCAAATTAAAACCAACGAGCTAAGAAACAAAAACAAACAAACAAAACCAACCAGCTACCTCTTCACACCGACCAAAATGGCTAGAACGAAAGAGATGGAGAATACCAAGTGTCAGCAAGGATGTGAGAATACCAAGTGTCTCATAAACTGATGATGAGATTCTTAGTTCCACAACTTTGGAAAACTCTTTGATAGTACTTACTAAAGCTGAAGACATGCAATACCAGCAATTCCACTCCTAGGTTTGTATCAAACAGAAATGTGTGTGTACGTTCACCAAAAACATTGTCAAGAATGTTCACAGCCACAGTATTTGTATTAGTTCCCAAGATGGAAACAACCCATGCACCTTTCAACAGCAGAACAGGTAAATTATGGTCTATTAGAACCATGGGATACTATATGACTCCATTTATATGAAGTTCAAAAATGAGTAAGAGAAAAACTATAGTGTTGGGAGTCAGTTTAAAAACAGACAATGAGGATAAGCATAAAAGGTGACTGTAAAGCTGTAGCCTCTGACTTCAGCTTGGCCACCAGCATTGCTCTGTGCGCCCAAGCCAAGTAAACTGCCTTTCTGTGATTCATTTTCACAGCTGAACAAATGGGTGGACAACACCAATGCTTGTCACTGTGATGACTTCTAGATGGATAGCTGGCATTCACGTCACGCTTTACAAATGACAAAGTGCTCTGACATCTGTCATCCTGAGGCTCATGACAGCCCTGGGAGGCAGGGCTTTCTCTATTTTTTCCCACTTTTTTTTTTCATTTTCTTTTTTTGAAGTAGGTGAGTTTATTACTCATAGGTCCTGCAATAGTTAGTAGCAAGTCTTAAGGGCTCACTCAGGGAGGCCAAGGCAAGATGCAGGCAGAGAGAGTGGCAATACTTGGACTCATGCCTTTATTAGCGACCATAGGTGAAATTCTTTGGGTTTCCCCAGTTCAGTGTGTATTGTTAAATTAGAACCAAAATGTGCAGTATTTTCTTTCTTTTTTAAAAAATTTTTATTGGAGTGTAGTTGATTTACAATGTTGTGTTAGTGTACAGTAAAGTGAATCAGTTATACATATACATATAGCTACTCTTTTTTAGATTCATTTCCCATATAGGTCATTACAGAGTACTGAGTAGAGTTCCCTGTGCTATACAGTAGGTCCTTATTAGTTACCTATTTTATATATAGTAGTGTGTATATGTCAATCCCAATCTCCCAATTCATCCACCCCCGCCTTTCCCCCCCAGTAACCATAAGTTTATTTTCTACACCTGTGACTGTATTTCTGTTTTGTAAATAAGTTCACTTGCACCATTTTTTTTTTTTTAGATTCTACACATAAGCCATATCATATGATATTTGGCTTTCTCTGTCTGACTTCATTCAGTATGACAATCTCTAGGCCCATCCATGTTGCTGCAAATGGCATTATTTTGTTCTTTTTTTTTTTTTTGGTTGCGTTGGGTCTTCGTTGCTGCACGTGGGCTTTCTCTAGTTGCGTTGAGTGGGGGCTACTCTTTGTTGCAGTGCATGGGCTTCTCATTGCGGTGGCTTCTCTTTGTTGCAGAGCACGGGCTCTAGGCGTGTGGGCTTCAGTAGTTGTGGCACACAGGCTTACTTGCTCCACGGCATGTGGGATCTTCCCAGACCAGGGATCGAACCCGTGTCCCCTGCCTTGACAGGTAGATTCTTAACCACTGCGCCACCAGGGAAGTCTCTATTTTGTTCTTTTTATGGCTGAGTACTGTTCCGCTGTGTGTGTATATATATATCTTCTTTATCCATTCCTCCGTCAATGGACATTTAGGTTGCTTCCATGCCTTGGCTATTGTAAACAGTGCTGCAGTGAACATTGGGGTGCATGTATCTTTTCGAATTATGGTTTTCTCCGGATATATGCCCGGGAATGGGATTGCTGGATCATATGGTAGTTCTATATTTAGTTTTGTAAGGAACCTCCAGACTGTTCTCCATAATGGTTATACTAATTTACATTCCCACCAACAGTGTAGGAGGGTTCCCTTTTCTCCACATCCTCTTCAGCACTTATTGCTTGTAGATTTTTTAATGATGGCCATTCTGACCAGTGTGAGGTGATAACTCATTGTAATTTTGATTTGCATTTCTCTAATAATAATAGTGATGTTGAGCATCTTTTCATGTGCTTTTTGGCCATCTGTGTGTCTTCTTTGGCGAAATGTCTATTTAGATCTTCTGCCCTTTTGATTGTGTTGTTTGTTTTTTTTGATATTGAGCTGCATGAGCTGTTTGTATATTTCCCACTTTTCCAATGAGGAGGCAGATGTTTGTGGACACCAAGGGCCCTGAGCTGGGTCAGAAACACAGGACTGGGAGTTTACTTATCAAGGTTCGTATTCTGGTTCTTGACCCATGTGGTGCCTACACAGGTGCATTCACTTTATAAAAACTAATCAAGCTCTAAACTTAGGGATTTGTGTACTTTTCTGTATGCATATTATAATTCAATAAAACTATTAAATAAGTAAATAAATGCTTAGACGGTGATGTAAGGTTATCTGGACTCAACTTATCTCAAGGTAAAAGCAGGGAAATCACAGCTTCATAAGGAAATATAAGGATAAACCATATGTGCAGGAGGTCATACCTCAAAGCAGGAGAGAGTCTCTGCATGGTGAGCAGTCCCTGTAAGTTGGGACACACACACACACACACACACACACACACACACACACACACACACACAGTCCTCTCATAAGGAGAGTTTCCAATAGCCTGGAAGCAGCCCTCCTTCTCCCTGACGTGAACATCCTATAAATATCTGGTCCAGGAATAACTCAGAGGTGAACAATAGTAGAAAAGAAGCAGTACAGGATCTATACTAAGATACTATAAATAAAAAAGGGAGAAGAAACAGGAGGGAGAAAGCAGGTGAAGAATACTCATCAGACAATATGATCATGTAATGGCTAAAAATAATGTGCAAGCATAGTACTATTAATGTTTTAAAAACACAGTAATTGTGTCTTTTTTTTTGCATTTGCAAAAAGCAAATACACAAGAACTAAGGGAAAAGACAGTCATGTCAAAAGAGATAAAATATGAGCTATAAGAATTTGATCAAGAAATGTAACAGAAAATAAAATCAGATGACCAATGATAACTAAAGTGAAAGCAGCATGAAGAAAAGACACACTACTGAACACACAGGGAGGTACATGGAGTTGATGATTGAGAAAAAGTGCATACAATAAAAATAGAAATGAACAAATAATTCAAAACAATTAAGAGGAAATGACAGATATGGAAGACACATAAAGGAGAGCTGACATAAGCATAAGTAGGAAGCAGGCAGGATGGACTTTCTCTATTTTTCCACTTTTCCAGTGAGGAGGTAGATGATTGTGGAGGTCAAGGACCCCAAGCTGGGTCAGAAGCATGGGACTCCTAAAGAAGAGAACTAAAGTAATGTAACAGGAGAGGTATTTGAATATAAATTCAAGACCTATCCTGAAATGAAAGAAGATCTCAGTCTCAGATTGAAAAGCAAAGCCCTGTTCCAGGAAAAAAGGCAAAGAATGATGAACACAGAGGCAGGTTCCAATAAAGTTACTGGATCTCAGAGATAAAGCAAAAAGATATTTTAGGCAGCCAGCCCACCCTCCCCCCCCCAAAAAAAATAAAGAAAGCAGGTCACGGATGATGGGAAAAGATATTAGGCTACAAGCACATTTCTCTACAGCAGCATTCACTGCCAGAAGGCAGTAGAGTAATGTTTAGAAAGACACAAGGAAACAAAATGTGACCCAAGAAGTTACTAGCAACTAAACTGTTGCTCAAGTATTTAGGTAACAGAAAAACATTTTTGAACATATAAAGAGTTAAATCCTCTTTTGTAGAAAATACTAAAGGATGAACTTCTGTCAACAAAGAAATGGATGGAAAACTCATGATAAAAGGATGGGAAGTGAGCACTGATCAAAGCATCCAACAAAAACAATGGAGGATTGAAGCTGGAGAACAGAATGCAGATGATATACCTCAGGTGAGGCAGAAATAATATTGATAAGAACAGGCTGGAAAAGAAGGTGCAGTGGGGTGGGGGCAATAGGAGATTGTCCCAATTTCGTCATCTTTTCTAGCTGGGGGAGGAGAAAACATAACAGATAAACATAACTGAGATATAAGAACTTTTAAAGGTAAAATGTTAACCACTAAGAAAAAGAATAAAATTGAGTGGTGGAGGGAATGGAAAGGAAGGGCTTGGAGGTGGAAATCCATTCATTTCATCATGTTCATGGATTAGGAAACAGTAGAAACTCTAAAGAGAAGTGTGCCTGAGGCACTTTTGCTTCCGGCAAATGTCAGAATAGATACCCTGAGGGAGGCTGGGCTGCTCCTCCACTATACAAATAGTGAGGTGTTGTAATAAAACACAATTCTTATTGCTGAGCTCATCAGAAGTAAAAAGAACTATTCAAGGAAGCAAATACAAAATACACACATGGCTATATTTATACTTACATACAAACATATTCCAATCTGTGGTAAGCACATACAAGGGGTGCATTTCCCTGAGGGCCGGCACTGATCCTGAAACTAGAGTTGGGAGAATAAGTTTTGGGCTGGCGGCAAGGTCACAAGCTCTACCTGAGACACCCAGATTAAACCAGGGAATCTGGAAGAGTGTTTACCAGTCCTAGAAGGATTGGTGGCATCTCCTGGCTTTCATTGAGATAAATATAAATTCTCCCTGAAGAAAAGCAACCACCGCTCAGGCTCTCAGAATTTCATGGTTATCATCAGTAAAATGTAAACTCACAATCAAGCATGGAAACATGAGTGACAGATGGCAGAAACAACAAGCAAAAGATTTAAATTCTCAAAGTGTTTTGATAATAGAGTTATCAGATACTGAATATACAATAACTCTATAAAATGTCTTAAAAAATAGAAGATGAGATCACATAAACAAGCTAGCAGCAAGATACTATTGAATATGATCAGGCAAATTTGAAAAAAAAACCTAGAAAGAACTTTAAAAAATCAAATATATAATTGTTGAAGAAAATCAATGGTTTTTGGCACCACTGAAAGAGAGATTTAGTGACTAGGAAATAGATATGAAGAAATTATACAGAATGCAGCATGGAGAGAAAAGGAGGAGGGAAATAAAAAAGTGGGTTAAGAGATATGATAGACAGAGTGAGAAATACTGACGGATGTGTCTAATCATAGTCCTGGGAAAAGAGAATAGAAAGAATGGGACAGAGGCAACATTTGAGAAGAAAATAGCTGATGTAGAAGATATACCATGTAGAATAAAGAGTTCCCTGACTTAGTAGTAGGAGAGAGTCTTCTAATATGGCTTCAATATCCCTGTCTCCTGATATTCATGCCCTTGTGTAACACCTTCCCCTTGGCATGAAACAACTGGCTTGCTTTGAATCCATAGAATGCAGTAAAAGTGATAGAATCTCAGTTTAAGCAACTCCTGGGTCAAAGGGAAAGTTATAACCAAAGTTGCAGATAAAGAAGAAAATATTAAAGGTGAAAACATAGATATCGTGACAAATGGAGTGCTTTAAGGAGTATTCAGAGTCTCAAATACTAATATTAATAAACAAGAAGAAAATAAGCATCCATTTCAAGAAGTTTGAAAGGGGACAATATAAATCTATAAGAAAACAGAATAAATTAATAAAGATAAAAGGAGAAATTTATTATTTAGGAAACAGAAAAACCATAGAAAAATATAAGAGTTGGCTCTTTGGGGGGAAAAAATGACTGGATAAACCATAATAATCATCCAGATCTCTCCATGGATGCTAAAAAGACATTTAATAAAATTCAATCACGATCTCTTATTAAAACTATTAACAAAAAAAATATATAAATAAATGGATATTTCCTTAACTTGATAAAATATCTATCTCATGGGGAAACATCAGAAGCATTCTTATTAAAGTCAGGAAGAAGAAAAGGGTGTCCATTATCACAACTCTTAGTGTTATTTTAGGTGAGAGAAAGAATTAGGGGCTAATATGGAGTTATATAACTAGAAAACCCAAATGACTCAACTGTTATAATCTCTAAAATAATTCAGTAAGATGGGTAAGTATAAAACTAAGATATTGTAATCAAAGCTCTTTATGAATACAAAATACAACCAATTTCAAAGATATAATGGAATAAAAGACCCATTAAATAGGAAAAAAACATTCCATAGGAATAAATATATTAAGAAACTTGTAAGATCTACATTAAAAAAAAAAAACTTTAAAATTCCCCTGAGTCAGGGAGGGAAGTCATCTTGAATGGATGTAAAGGAACACTATGTAGAAAGACTTAAAGTATAAAATTATATATTTTTCCCTAAGTTAACCTATAAACTAATGTAACAGAATTTAAAATACCAATGCAATTTAGAATTAAACAATCAGATTCTAAAGACCATATGGAAAAATAAACAAGAAATAATAGCCAGTAAAATTGTGAAAAAGCATATGTTTAGTGTATTAAAATATTTTATAAGGCCACAGTATGTAAATATTAAGAGGTACATGATTACACTAGTGGAACAGACTGGAAAATCCAGAAATATTAAAGAAATATAAAAATATATTAAAAAAATAAGACATACAGAAATGTATATTATAAAGATGGCATTTCAAGTTTATGGGGAGAAATGAATTATTCAATAAATGGTATGGAGCCACCTGAGTAGCCATCTGGAAGGAAAGTGAGGTTGGACCCCTACCTCACACCTTACCCTAAAATAAATGACTGCTGGATTAAGGATTTAAACATAAAAATTAAACCATAAAAGTACTAGAAGAAGCCATGAGAATTAAATTTATTTACAGTTTAGGAGCGGGAAAGACCTTTCTAAACATGGCACAAAACCAGAAGCCTTAAGAAGAGATTGATATATTTCACTTTACACTCACACACACACATGCACACTTCTGCCTGACATAAAATATGATAAACAAAATAAAAAACAAATAAACTGGAAAAAAAGAACATTTGCAACTCATATTTCAGCTAAAGAGCCAATTTCCTTAGTAATTAAAACTTCTAACAACTTACTAAAAAAAAATCAATAATACAATATAAAAAAGATTTAAGAAGACAGTTCACAGAAAAGAGAACACAACTGGATTTTTAATATATGAAGAAATGCTCAAACTTATTACAAGAGAAATACCATTCAACTTGCAACAGGCTCATTTCTTGAATATTCAGATTGGCACAGCTCAGATAGACTGGAAGAAGGTGTGGGAATTGGGCACTTCCAAGTGGTGTTTGTGGGATGGTAAACAGATAAGCTCTTGTGGGAGGTCAATCTGGCAACACCTATCAACAGTGGAGGCATAAACCTGATTTCACATAAAGTTCAAAGACAGGCACACTAATCTGTGGGATCAGAAAGTAAGATAGTAATTATCGCTGGGGGTTAGTGAACAGAAGGGGGCTTTGGGGGGCTGCTGGAATTGTTGAAACGCTGTACTTCTTCATACTAGTTATACTGGTGTGTTCAGTTTGTGAAAAATGAATGTGACTGTACATTTATGATTTGAGCACTTTTCTGTGTATTTCACATTGTGCTACAGGTGAATAAAACTACAAAAAAATATATATGTGCAAAAATGAACTTTAACCCACTTCTAGGTATTTACCTTATACATTAATGGCTTTCAATTGGGGACAATTTTGCACACACACCCTCTGCCTCGCCCCAGAGGAATCTGGCAACATCTGAAGACTTTTTTCTATTGTCCCAAATAGGGGGATGCTCCTGACTTATAGTCGGTAGAGACTAAACATCCTACTGGGCACAAAACAACCCCACAACAAAGAATGATCCAGCCCCAGATGTCAGTAGCGCTTGGGATCAGGATACTCGGATGCAGATCAACTCAAAAGTAATAACAAAAGGAAAACCAGTAAGTTACAGTGGAGAAGACTGCAAGACACCACCCTAACCAGGTGACTGAGAGTAACAGCACCAGTAATAAGACCACGGCACATCTGTGGTCTCCTTGATAATGCATAACCCCAATCCAAGCACTGAGAAAACATCAGACAAACCCAAACTGGTACTCTTCAAGTGTCAAGGTCATGAAAGACCCAGAAAGACTGAGGAACTGCCACAGATGGGAGGAGACAAAGGAGACCTGACAACTAAATGCAAAATGGGACCCTGGTACAGAAAAAGGAGAATAGTGAGGAAACTGGTGAAATCTGAATGTATGTTAGTTAATATCATACCACAGTAATTTCCTGACTTTGATAATGTAAGATGTGAACAGAGAAGGAAGCTGGGTAAAAAGTGTATACTTTCTGTACTATTTTTGTAACTCTTCTTTAGGTCTAAAATTACCTCACAATAAAAAGTTTTAAAAATAACACAATCTGTGGTTAAAAAAAAAAACAAAAAAAATGGAGCAACTCAATTTTCATTGGTATTAAACAACTCTAAAATGTACTGTTAAGAGAAAAAAGCAAGATGCACATCAGTATGGTAGCATGCTAATATTAGCATGAAAAAGGAAACATATAAATGGTTAATTCTGGATTTTATACCTTGGGCATATATTGATTATTCAGAAAATAATTCTGAAAAGTCACACAGATAATCAACCAACCATCTGTGGTGGAGATGGTCTTTGCTGTAATTATTTAGTGCTCACAGTGCATATTTACAAAGAACTGATTAGACAAACTAAAAATGGCAAATGTGGCTTTTCCAGAGTGAATTCTTTCTTTTTACCCTCAATGCCACTGCCTTGTTTTATCCTCTTCCTCTCTCAGCTGGACAGCTGCAATAGTTCCTAGAAGGTCTTCTTGACTATAATCTTTTTCATGCTCAACACACTTGCAAAATCTTCTGAAAACACAGATCTTGACTTAAACCATACCTCACTCCCTTCAGGACTAAAACCCCTACGACACAGCTCCACATTTATTTAGCTCCTGCCCCTCACTTTTCCCTGTCTGCACCTGACTACCCATAGTCCACAGACACTCGGTGACCTCGCTGGCCCTGCTCCAGGCCCACCTCCCTGCAGGCCGTTCACCCCTACTGGAGACAGAGCATGGACAGGGAGAATGACCTGCTGCCTGCCCTCAAGAGCACTCAGGCCAGGGAAGGGACCAGGGCTAAATTATCTTAACAGAGAGCCAGGAAATCACCTGCCATATTCTTCCCCACCCTTGTGAAGTCTTTCCTCCTTTTCTCCATTCCCAGCAGGAAGAACCCTGATGGGTTCTAAGAGTGCTCCAACCTAACTGGTCCCGTGGCTGACAGTCCCATGTGTCTCACCTCCCACCCCCTCGCCCCTCGATCCTGAACTCCTGGGGGGCAGCAGCTGTGTCTTATCGCCTCCTCATCTCATTAGCACACATCTGGCAGCACATGGTACAGACCCAAAGAAGACATGCTGAGTGAATCAACGAATGAATGAATGAACAAAATAAATTCATATGTCAAGCAGTGCAAGGCTTCAGCAGAGAAAGAGAAAAGCTGACACATTCTAAGCATTTACCCAGCGCAGGCATCAGGCTAAAAGCTTTACCAGAATTCCTCATTACTACTCACACAACTTCATGAGACAGAAACTGTCACTACTCACATTTTGCAGATGAGGAAATAGAATTAAGTGACCTGCCCAAGCCACAGGGCTGGAACCTGTCCTGACCACAGAACACACTCTTACCCATTGGTTATACTGCCTATGGGTCCCCAGTTTCCTCTCCCCACTCCCCCACCCACCCACCTCTGATCTTGCATCCTCTCCGTCAGCCGGCCTTCAGAGCTCATCCCTGTCTTATTTGCGGTGGAATGGACTGCTCTGTGCCCCCTGCCCAAGGTGTTTTATCAGCAAGCATTGTTGGGAAGCTTAATCTTTGGCTTAAATGAAATGGAAAGCCATGGGTCCAGTCCAAAGAGCAAGGAAAAGAAAATGGATCCCTGGTTCTAGCATCTGTTACCTCACTAGCCACATTTAAGGTTTGTTGAAAGTCGTGTGGAGAATGCCGCAGAATTCCTCAAGGTGCTGCATGACAAATAAGCCTGGGCTGAGCTTCCTTCCTTGGAGTACCATGGAAATGCGGGGAAGGTCTGAATTTCCCAGGACAAAGACACGACTGCTCACACAAAGCCCTTCAAGGCTTTGTCGTTTTCTTCACCTGGTGGTCTCCCTCTTAAGTACTCTCAAGGTTATTTTGACACTCTTCATGCACTGTTTGGAGAGCAGCTCTGACTCAAGACAATACTGAAGGGAATGGTTATGTAAAAGCCCTCAGAAATCTGTTGCTGATAACATAAGCCAAAAGGGAGATAAAATGCTAAGAGCTGGATGAAAAATTACTCATCCAAAATTTCCACACATAACTACTGTGGTTTGAAGCCTTCCCCCAGGCCAGCGTGCCAGCCCCACTTCTGGAAGGCTGATTACTCCTTCCATGTTCCTGAAGGGTGCAGAGACTGTCACCTGGCTGGGGACACCTGGGGTGGGTGCTGCTGGGTGAGGGTAGGGCTGGGGCGCTGGGCACTCAGCTGGCAAGGAGGGTGGGCAAGAAGTGAAGGATAACACACAACTTGCAAAGTCTGGAGAGCTCTGTGAGGAGGCAGTCCACTGTAAAGGTTCAAACACTTCTGGAAAATTGGGGCCCTCTACTGCCAAAGTTCAACAGTTCTGAGAGAGGTGGCAGATGCTGGGCAGGAAGCCGAGACTGAGGCGGGCAAGCGGCTTTCGACCTGGCATCCAGCCAGGCCCTGTCTCTCTGAGAGGAGCAGGGCAAGGCTCCTGGTCCACCAGCCACCCCCCCACCACCACCCCCCCCCACTGCCCCCGGCCAGGTACACTGGCATTAAAGGGGCACGTTTCATTTAGATCAGCAGATTCCAAACCAGGCTGAGCCTGAGAATCTCCGGGGAAGCTGAATAAAAAGAAATAGCTGAAGCCCGTCCCCCAGAGATTCTAACACAGAAGGTCTGGAGTGAGGCACACACACTGCTGCCATTCTCTGGAGGAGATTCTAATGACCCACCAGGTTTAGAAACGACCAACATCAGAGAAAAGAATATTGTTGGTTCCAAGGTGGAATTCCAACACCCTGAGCTTCCTGGATACCACATTCATCAAGAAGACCATGAGAGTCTCCCTGGGACTTGGGAAAGGACAGAAAGAGGCTTCCCAGCCTCGGGACTGGAAGCACACCAAGAGAGAGATACTGGACCCTGGAGAGCAATTCCTGGAGGTTACAGGCTCCCAGAGTGGCAGGAGGAGTAGTGAGGACAGACAGGGACAGATGCAGAAAAGGACCAGGCAACGAGACTGTCAGCTAAACAGCATCTCCTCTACCACTGACTCCAGGAAATGAGTTGATGGAAAAAATGATACAGCTAATGTTTACTGAGCACCTACTGTGTGCTAAGTGCTCTAGTTCATTTGTTACTTAACCCTCATAACAACTCTATGCTGTGTTAAGTAGAATTATTTTTCCCATTCTGCAGATTAGAAAACGGAGGCATAGAGAGACTACGTAACATGCTCAAGAGATGGAGGCAGGACATGACCCTGGGCAGCATGACTGGAGAACCCATCTTCTTAACCACTGTGTGATATGGACAGCACCTCCATGGTGTGCTGAAGGCCAGAAGAATTAAATGCAAAAGAGCAAAGAAGCGAACATTAGGTAGAAATGAATGCATAAGACCCTCTAATGCTGATTACCATTCTAGACACTGTTGCCTTCCTGCAACAACTGGCTTATAGCTTCTGTGCTCAATATTTTTTTTTAAAAACAGCATAATATGCACGTCTCAGTCCACTGCGCACACCATGACACATTGGCACATCCCTGCTCAAGTCAACCAATGAGGCTGTTATGCATCACTTCCCAGCACCTTCCTTTCCCCGTGGGGCAGTCAGGCATGTGCTTTGGAGCAGTGATGGTGGCATGTTTTGCTGAGGTGCAGGAAGGATGGAGGGACAAGTGGTCATTACATAGCACCTTTCAACTAAGAATCTCCAGGAACCAGGTGAGGAGGGGGGACAGATAAATTTCTCTTTCATATTGAAAAGGGTTGAGGGCTTTGTGATGCCATGATCCTTGGCAGAACGTTACCCTAACTCCCCACTTCTTGCTTCTGTCTCCAGTAGCAATGGCATACTCTTCCTCTCAGCTGATAATAACTACTTCCGGCCTTCTCACCCTCTGTTTCACCTGGCAGAATATCTGACCTTAAATAGCTTTAAGTCTTGTTAAATAATGACTTTGCTTTGCAAGCGACTTTGCTGATGTAGACAGGAGGAACTTGTAATCATAAAAAAAGATGGATTGGGCTAATTGCATAAAGTTCATTTCCCCTTTCTAATAAATATTTACCATCCAATGTTTATAACTTTTAATGTTTGGACTTTCTTGAAATGCTTTATTGAATTAAAACCATCACATTACCATTGGCTAAAAGAGGAGACAGCTATATTTGCCAACAACTTCTGCAACAAATGCCAGCTATTGATGCCAATTTTTTTTCCTTTGGTAGTTCATATTTCCACAGACAGCTTTGTGCCTTACAATACCCACATTCTGCAGACAGACATGAAAGATGCAATGATGATGGTGTGGGGATCTCCAGAGCCCTAGAAATGAAAATGGACTGTATTTTAATTTTTCTTCATTCTCTGGTATGCAAATGTTTAAGAGAGCAGAAATATTTGAAGCTAGGCTGCTCCCAAAGCAACTGTAATGTTTTTCCAAAGTTATTTACCCTATACCCTTGGATAAGGAAGTGGCTCTTAATTTTGTTTGGTCTTAAAATGGTTACGAATTGTGAATGCCAAAAGAAGAACACACACAGAAGTCCAATCAGAAGGAAGTTCAGTATTGAAAATTCCACCTAAAGAAGAGGAATAGTCACAGAAAGGCAGCCCGTCCCTTGGGGAGCAAATGCTGACTGGCCACTGCCTAGCACCCAGCACCTGGCCTTGTACTCTGAAGTATATGGTGGAGCCTGTGAACCCTTCTCAGAATAATATTGGTCAGTGCATAATTATAAAATACATAAGTTTAGCAACAAAACAATTAAGTTCAAATATAATGCAAAATACAAATTTTTAATATAGTAACACATGTGTTTCCTAGTCAACACATTATATAAGATCTGGCCCTAGGTCTAATAACAACTGTAATTTTAAACTAGTCATGAGTATAAATGATAATTCCAAATAGCTGCTACAACTTTCATGCAGTATGAAAAGGATCTGTGATTCCTAATCACGTGACAGTCACAGGTACTGCTGAGACTGCTGTGGCTTATTGCCCACACTCATAATAGAATGAAATACTCATTTTGGTTACAGGTTGGAAAAAAATAAGGATGTGATCTTTTCCCTATCCCTGTTCACAAATTCTCTGAAATCTATCTGCAGACCCTAGCTCAGAACCCCTGCTTTTACACAATAACAAAGATGCGTCCATGAGAAACGTGATCCCCTGAGACCGTATCCTCTACCTTCCGCCAAGGATAAGATTTTGTTCCTCATAACAGGCAGCAGCAAAATGAAAACTGCCCACCAGTAGTCATGGTGGTTAGTATTTTTCTCAAAATATAATCTATCCAGTTTCTTTTCTTCTTATTTTTATGGTCTGTATTCCAGAAAAAGAAAAAGAAAATGTTCAACTCTTGAAGCACCAACGTGTTTTGTGGTTTTATTCCCTTGGCAGCGTCCATACTGTGTTACACCCCATTATTATTTTCTTTTCTGTAATAGGCTTAAAGTTCTAGAAATGTTTTAAGACAGAAGATCCACACACATGCACGCACACACAACCCACTTGCCTCATTAATGTTTCTGTGCTTTTCCAAGCTACCCCCGAAGGCCCGGTGCAGGAATGCAAGCTGAGGGGGTTGCCAGGGAAGTCCTCCTCATGGACACAGCCTTGGGGGAGCCAGGACTTGGGAACACAGACAGCAGCGTTCCCAACTGGCATGCATGTGTGTGGTTTTTAAGAAATTCCTCCAGATTTTTGGAGTTGTAACGTCTTCACGATATTCATTCCCCTAAAACTCCTGGCTATGAGTGTTGTCCTTCTTTTTCATGGCATCTAGTTGGTAGTAATTTTTTTTTCCTATTAAAAAGGTGTAGAATTCTAAGGTGGCAGGCTTTTTTTCTTTCAGAGCTTTAAAGATGCTGCTCCATGGTCTTTCTTCACTTGCATTGTTTCTAATGAGAAATATGCTGTCGTTCCTACCTTGGTTTATCTCTACATAACTTGTCTTTTTTCCTCTGGCTCTTTTAAGATTTTCTCTTCATCACCACTTTTAAGCAATTTGATTATGATGAGCTTTGGTCTGGATTTCTTCATGTTTCTTGGGGTTCATTGAGCATCTTGGATCTGTGGGCTTGTGATTTTCATCAAATTTGAAAAAACTGTCAGCAATTACTTCTTTAAATATTATTTTAGTCCTCTCTCTCTCACCTCCTTCAGGGCATCAATCACATATGTCTTAGGCCACCTGAAGTCCCACAGTTCTCTTTGTTTTCAGTCTTTTTTCTCATTGTGTTTCACTTTGGATAGCTTCAATTGCTTTATCTTCAGCAGTCATCTCTTCTGTAATCTCTCATTTGCCAGAAATCTCAAGTAGGGTATCTTTCATCTTAAATATTGTAGTTTTCATTTCTAGAAATACCAGTAGGATCTTTTCCATATCTTCCATATCTCTACTTAACATGTTCAATCTTTCTTTTTGCTACCTTCCTGAACCTGGAATATGGTTATAACTATTGTTTTAATGCCTTTGTCTACTAATTCTATCACCTGTGTCATTTCTAGGTCAGTTTTGATTGATTTTTCTCCTCATTATGGATGTATTTTCCTGCTCCTTTGAAGGCCTGGTAATTTTTTATTTGATGCTAGACATTGTGAATTTTATTTTACTGAGTGCTGGTTTTGTATTTCTATAAATGTTTCTGAGCTTTGTTCTAGGACTTGGCTAAGTTACTTGGAAACAGTTTGATCCTTTCAGATTTTGCTTTTAAGCTTTATTGGGTGGGACCAGATCAGCATTTAGTGTGGGGCTAGTTTTGCCACTCTACTGATACAACACCCTTCTGTGTACACTACCTGATGCCCATGTGAGCCTCAGAGATTGTTCCCCCTAAGATTTTCAGATGGTTCTTTTCCTGGCCTTGGGTAGTTTTCTCACACACATGCGTTTCTCAGTACTAAACTGAAGATTCGTGCAGATCCTGTGCAGATTTCTGAGGTTCTCTCTTTGTAAAGCTCTTTTGTCTGTGGTACTCTGCTCTGTGAACACTAGCTGCCTCAGCCTCCCAGTACTCCTGGCTCTGTTTCTTCAACTCAAGAAGTCTGCTGCTTCTTCACAGCCCTCCCTCTCTATGCCACAGCCTGAAGACTGCCCAGGCAGTACGCCAGGACAATCAGAGGGTTCACCTCATTTTTCACATCTCCCAAGGATCACAGTCCTTCCTTGCTTGATGGCCACTGTCTTGAAAATCGTTGTTTCATATATTTCATCTGATTTCTTAGTTGCTTCAGGTGGGAGGATAAATCTGGTCCCTGATACTCCATCTTGGCCGAAGGCAGATGTCAGGATAAGAAATTTAAAGGCAATATTGGGACCATGATCATTTCATTACATGATATCCATTTCAATCCTCAAGGGCATTAAAGAATAATGATGGTTACAGAGATCAATTGGGCATTGGATTACATGACATTTCGGTTGGCGCTAAAGGTCTCTGGAGTTTTGTATAATGCTTAATTTTTCATGGCCCTGAGGAGTTCAATATAGAAAAATGCTGATCCTGGAGATGTACAAAGATAGATTAGTTCTGTGCCCCCACAGTGGGGAGCCAGTGTTATCCAGAAAGGTAACAGCAACACATTCATCAGCTCAAATGATTGGGTGCTTACTTTGTGATAGACCCAGTTCTCAGCACCTTACATGTATTAACTCACCAGGAGTCTCAGATTTTAACAATGAGGATATTAATTAATGCACAGAGAGAGACACGGCCACTAGGAAGCAGGCTGCAGTCTCTCACTACCAGACTTGTACTGCCCTGGGAGGAAGCCACAGGAAAGGTTTGTATGAACCCTTGCAAGATATTTGACAGAGTCTTACATGTATGTTGGTGAACCAGATGGAGAAATGTGGACTCAGGCTTAGAGAGCCAATTCATTTTACGGGGAGGCCTGTAAGGGTTTCTCCCTTGCCTGTGAACTTGTCCAGTCTCATCAGTGGTTGGGTGAAGTCACATAAGAACTTAAATTTACTGTTAGGGTCATGAATGGATTTCAGAGCAACACATACTTGAACATCTACTATGTGCCAGGCACTGGCTGAGGCAGTTGGAAAATATTGTTGAGGAAAAGTAAGATTATTGCCCTTGAAGGATTTAAAATCTAGAAGAGGGAGATTATCAAAACAATAGTCATATAAACAAGCAAATTATATAGCATGTTAAAAGATGATAAGTTTATGAAAGCAGGGTTTTCCCTTAGGGGATCAGGAGATCTGGGTGCCACAAAGGTGGCAGGGGAGAGTTACCTGATGGAAATTTTAAATAGGATGGTAGGCTTCCTTGAGGACATTACATTTGAACAAACAAACAAACAAATAAAAAACTCAAAAAAGATGAGGGGCTCAGTCACGTGGACAACTGAGAGAAGACCGTCCAGGTAGAGGAAACAGCCAGCAGGAAGCAGAGTGCATCCCCACCAGGAGCGTGCCTTGTGGGTTCGAGGAAGAGGAGGAAGGCAAGTAGAACTGGAACAGAATAGATGAAAGGGAGTGAATAAGGGGATGAGGACCAGGAGGAAGAGAACGACGCTCATCCCAGCACCAGAGTCCGTTTTACAGGGGGAAGAAAGGAACAGTACAACATATGTGTGCCTCC
The DNA here is from genome assembly GCF_965194805.1 of Balaenoptera borealis. Lineage (NCBI taxonomy): Eukaryota > Metazoa > Chordata > Mammalia > Artiodactyla > Balaenopteridae > Balaenoptera > Balaenoptera borealis. The sequence continues at coordinate 134,325,002 of NC_138866.1, read as the reverse complement.
TGTTATACTGAACATCAACTGAAACACAGACCTATAAACGCACAAATGAGCAAAACACCAATCAAGCGAGCTTTAGAATCCCACAGGGTGGTGCCTGGGTGAGATTCCAACGATGTGTCCTAGGCCTAGGGCAGCATCCCCAAGTCCTGGGTCCCAGCAGGCAACTGCCTCTCTCATCCACCAGTGCCTCTTTGGCATTAGTATGACATTTTCCCCAGTGTGAGAAGTTACTGCTTTCTAACTGGTAGATTTGTGCTGAAGGAAGAACCACCAGCCTTGCAAGCAGGATGATCACCACCAGCTAAGGCTGATGCTGAGTCAGCTGAGCACCTCCACACCCCTTAAGGAGTCACTCCTGCCGAGACAGGCTGGGACCTGGGACCTGGGACCCTCTGCTGCAGTGCTTGCACCTGGACAAATGTCTCCTCAAGCAACAAAATACAAAAAAACTATAAGGAACTAAAAATAACTGTGTGCAGACTTCCCTGGTGGTCCAGTGGCTAAGACTGCACGCTCCCAATGCAGGGGGCCCAGGTTCAATCCCTGGTCAGGGAACTAGATCCCGCATGCCGCAACGAAGAGTTCGCATGCCGCAACTAAAAGATCTCGCGTGCAGCAACTAAGACCCGGCACAGCCAAATTAATTAATTAAAAACAAACAAACAAACCAACCATGTGCATGCACATTTGGGGCAAATTCTGGACAGCAAGATACAAAAAGACCAAAGCAAACCAACTGCCACTTCTGAAAAGCCAGGAGCAAAAACAGGGTGTCGGGAGCAGAAGCAGGATACTGCACATGCCCCCTGCACACAACACCACCAAAGGGGTGGTCAAATCACCTAGGCCACCCCTCCAGCCCGACCCCTGGATCCGCCCCTACCCTCACCCCATATAAGGAACCCTCAGGGAGCGAGCAAGCAAAGGAACCTGTTACTTGTTCTCACTACCCCCATGCTGTAGCAGGGGCCCCAATAAAGCCTTGCCTGAAATTCTTGTCTGGCCTCTGATCAGTTTCTATGGATTAAGGAGGCCAAGAAACCTGGTCGGTAACACTGCTAGGATTTGGGGAGGAAAATGTCAACTTTATTTTGGTACTGGTGGAATTCTCAAGGAAAAGGCAAGCAGGAAAGCATATTTCATGGTTCTTGGTGAGCTGTAGGAATAAATGTTCAGCTGCATTTTAACTTACAAAACAGAAGATCTCACTTTATATAGTTGTATTTTGAGCTTCTAGGGAGAAAGGAGCAACACAGCTGAGCTGAACATGCCTTGCTGACCTCTCACTGTCCTCTTCAAACAAAAAGATGCTAATGAAGGAAAATAAAACACCAGGTTACCTTTCTCTCCTTTGGAATCTGTCTTTGAATGAATGGAGCCTGCCTTTTCTCCTGCAGGAATAGTCACACCTGGGCTTGGTCTCCAGCCCATCCCTTTCTGGCTGAGTGACCTTGGTCCATTACCTAGCCTCTCTCAGCCTCTGTTTTCTCATCTGCTAAGTGGAGTTCAAAGCCCCTGCCCTCAAGGGTTGCAGTCAGGGTTTCATGTGACAGTGCATGGAAAGAGTCTAGCCTAGAAGATCATGAGCCACTAGTAGTTGTACCTCCCTCCTCCTATCTCTCCTCACCCAACTGATGTGCAACAGCCTGGCTCCTAGAAGGCAATGGCTGTGGCTCTTTGGGAGGAGGCAGCCTCTGTCCAGCTTCCACCCCAGTCAATCCTGTTGGCCAGGGAAGACTCCACAGTGGGCAGAGTGGCCACTGTGTGTCCACTGACTCAGCTGGGTGCTTCCCTCTTCTCCATTCTGGGTGCCCGGGGCACTTCTACCCTTCTCGAATGCTCGGCATCCTCCACTGGGGTACCATGCACATGGATCTCCTGGTGTTACCACACCATCAAAAGACCCTCTGAAACCTGCCCTCTCCGATAGTTCTGTGCCATCATGCACTTTAAGTGACTGAAGGCTGGGACAGACAAACAGGATGCCTCTTGGCCAGCCTATGGTACATGAATGAGTGCCTCAATGGTCAAGCCTTAACGGTCAAGGCTGATGGTGAGCACCAGACATCGCAGCAGACCACTGGCGATGATCGGATCCGGGGGCTGGTCCCATCTCCCCAGGGAGGTGTCCTTCAACCCAGCCATGGCTGGGTGTGAAATGGGAGACAGCTTCCTGTTACCAGGACCTGGAAGATAGACCCTTGCTGGCACCTCCACAGGGGAATGGAAGAGGAAGACTCAGGACAACGCTGTGAATAAATGCCCTCTGAGGAAACAGCTAGCAGGAGGTGCTAGCCTGGTTGTGAGCCACGGCCCTTTTCCATACCCGAAACAATGGCAGGCAGTGCCCCACCTGCAGATTCCACCCAGATTTCCTGAACCAATTCACGCATAGCCAGGAAACACTCAAGAGGCAGCATCCCGCCTCCCGGAGTCCAGGCTGACCTGCTGTGCTGGCCGGGATCCCAGGGTCTCATTTTGAAGGCACAGTCCCGGTCTATCCTTCTGTCTTGGAGTTGCTCCCGTCCTGAGTTCTTGCTCTGGGCACCCACCCAGCCCTCCAGGCTGCCTCCCTGGGACTAGATGCTGCCCTGAGCTCCAGGCCGACTGCCACTGGGTGGCTCCTGAGTCCCACACATCCCCAGCTGGTTCTCCTGCTCCTGTCCTCCTGCCCCATGATGGTGCCGGCTCTGCATCCATCCTTGAGCCAGCTGCCAACTGCTGGCTGAACCACAGGCTGCTCTGGCCCTCCCCTGGGGCCCCAGCATGGAGATAGCCTGCCCCAGGGCCTGGGCACATCCCTCCCACCCACAGAAGTGGCCCAGCTGTCTGCAGTACGGTGAGAAAGTGCACACTCTGGGGGTGAACAGACTTGAGTCAAATCCTCTACTTACCTACTGGCCAAGGCATTCTGAATGATCAGTTCACCCCTGAGGCTTGATGTTATCATCTGTACCCTGGGGGAGAGTAACCTCGGGAGTCTGTGGTAAGGGTTAATTGGGATCAGGCACATTGGAAGCTTTAGGGCAAAGCATGTGGGCATTGTTCAGTAAATGGTAGCATTTTAATGGGGTTATTAATACTATTATCATATAATCAATTTATTATTTGTTAAATGTTCTCAATATGACACTCTCCAACGTCCAGTAGTTTTTAGCTCTCTTCTATATCTGTGCCGGGTTTGATATCAGGCGACATTGCATCACCTCCAAGAATAGGTTAATTTACTTTTTCCTAGTGTCTTAATGTTTTCATGTTAAGACATTAGGCTACTAAGAAAGAAACACCTTTGGATTAAAAAACAAAACAAAATAAAACATTAGGCTATTGGTGTCAGCAGTAACTCTGAACCATCCCCCTGCCTATGTGTGCATGTGTGTGTACGTGTGCATGCACATGTGTGCACATGGCTCACTCTGGGTGCCCCGTGAAGTTGCTCATGAGGTATACGCGTGTGCATGTATGTGCATGCATGTATGCACATACGTTTATGTGTGTGTGTGTGTGTGTGGAGTGTAAATGCCTGTATCCTCCAACAGAAGCCAGATGCTCCTTCCTGAGCCAGCCTTCCCCTCCCGAGGCTGCTTACCTCCATGTTTCTGCAGAAGGTGGCGTTGGTGCCAAAGAGGATCTGGCACTGCTCGTTGGCGCTGTAGTGCATGCCTGGCAACTTGTGGGGCAGGCGCACCGCGTGCTGGCTCCTGGGGTCTGTGACCAGCAAACAAGTGCTAACTTTTGACCTGAAACAGCCGAGAGGCAAGTTGGTTTGCAAATGTACCACCCAGGTTTTTGTTCTGCTTTTTCAGTCACTGAGAAGCAGGAACCTCCAAATTATTTATGGGGAGATGACCAGGCACCAGACACATGGGCTGCACTTTTTGCTCTTTTTCCACATAGCTGAATGCAGATCTTTACTCCGGAGGCCATGAGAACTGGGCACCTAGGAAAGGGCCTGGGCGTATCACCCACATGGCTAATGTATTTTTGTCAGGGAGTCTGAGTGCTTTCTTGGATGAAAATGCTTTTGAAATAGAGTCCTATGATATTTTCTTAGAATGTGGCTTTAGCAAAAGTCACTATGAATAAAGAAACAATTGGAGTAGGGTTGTTTTCTTTTAAATAAATAAATAAATAAATAAATAAATAGGCAAGCTTATTTCCAATTCAGTAGATTTTCTTGGGGGGCCTGTCAGGCCATGGCTGCTGGCTGGTCCAGGTGCCTCATCTGGCCATGAAAGTTGGCTGGTGGCACACCGTGCAAAGGACTTGGGGATTTCAACCAGGACGGAAATGTTCAGAGATGTTGAGAACAGCTCTGAAAAATTAAACTGGGGGTTGTGTGGCTGTGGCTCCATTAGGAGTTAAATACTTGAATGCTTTTATTTTTTAATTCCTAAAACAAGGCAGATGGTAGTAAAAAGAAAACCCAGCCTCTTGCCAAGATTCTTGAAGAAAAGAGTTGCACGCACGCAATACACACAGGCTGATACTGGTTCACCTCTCCTGGGCTCAAACTCATGGGACACTTCAACAAAGTCAGTGGGACCAGTACTGTGTATGTGAGCAGATGAAAATACCTTTGTTTCACTGACCCTTCTGGGTAAAATGAAATAATGTCAAGTGGCTTCCAACATTGCATTATGATTTGGTGATACAAGTACTCAGTAGGAAATAGCCTACATTAAAACTAATGAGGCTATTTTTAAAAATTATTTTTTCTATTTATTTATTTATTTATTGGCACACCAGGTCTTAGTTGCAGCATGTGGGATCTTCGCTGTGGCACGTTTAGTTGCAGCATGCAGGATCTTTAGTTGCAGCATGCATATGGGATCTAATTCCCCGACCCTGGATTGAACCTGGGCCCCCTGCACTGGGAATGTGGAGTCTTACCCACTGGACCACCAGGGAAGTCCCTAATGAGCCCATTTTTAAGCCCTGTGTACCATTTAGTTTCCCAATCACAGGAAACCTCATGAAAGAAGACCCAGGATGAAGCCAGAGTGATGCCTTTGGTCCTCCTCCCTGAGTTCACTGGGCACTCCACTGTGTTATTGGACTATAAAGCTCTGTGTGTAGGAGAGACTCACTGACCCCTTCAGTCTCCATGGGGTGTAGAGATGATGCAATTAAGCGGTGAAACAATCAGGGTCTGCCTGTCAAACCTGTAAGTTCAGCCCTGAGGTCCTGACACTAAGGGATCCACATTGTATATGAGCACAGACTCTGACAAAGTTCTGGCATCAGATGGCCAATTCTTCCAGGGAAGTCTGAGAATGGAGTGATGCAGACACAATCTGGAAAGAAAGTGGCTATGAGATAAACTCATCCCAGTCCCACATGTGAGGAAGGTGAGCAAGCCCTCCTCCCAGCAAATGGACTCCTGTCCAGGGAAGCAGCCTGAGTGTTGTGGAAATGCCCTGTTCTACAGTAGCCAAAGTGTGCCACTAGGGTGGTGCCCACCCACAGTCAAAATAATGCAGAGAAGTGAAATGAAATCTTGTCAAGATACGGTCACTGCATTGACATTTCCATCGATAAGATTTATGATCACCAGCTGGGTGCCCAGTGTCATACCAGATGCACACTTGGGAGGAAGCTTGACCAGCTGAGAATTCTAAGAGATTCACTTCTGCTCACACTGGCTGAGACTCCAACTATCATGTCTTTAGGAAGTATTTTAGTACTTTCTATTGCGTTGATTGTACAGAACAATTCAAGGACTTACTTGAGGAAGTTTTCAAGGTCATCTCGACTGCAGGAGGACCAGGAGAGGTCGCTGGGGTTCCGGCCTTTCACCCACTCTCCCGACATGATGTGGGACCTGCCAGCGCAGGAGGAGTGGTCGTCATCGTGGTTCATTCCCAAGCTGCCCAAGGGAAAGGAGGGGAGAGGACACTCATTACAGGCTTCTCATCTCCTCATCCAGGTTCTAGCACACTATGCTAACCTAAATCACGTCTTAAACACAAAAGGTGGCACAGGTGATACCTGGTTCTCTGCCACTCTCACAGAGCAGACCAGGAGTCACAAGTTTATAGAGAAACAGAGAGGGTGATGACTTGCTTAGCCAGTGAATGGAGACTGATTGACCACATAACAGACAGCATTCACTAAACAAATGAATAATAAATGAATGAACCAATTACATTAACTGCAATATTATAGTTCTGATGTTTGGACTTGCTTTTCCACATTAACATATCCTAGCGTTAATGATCTAGTGTTTCATTGCCTGCAGAGAAGTCACTACGCTAACGTGTAGTGGGAGCCAACCAAGACTTTGACTTATGAAAACTCATGAACAATTATGGCTTTTCTTTCATGTCACTATAGCTGGGTCCACCAAGATCATACCTGTCACCTTCCCACCCAGTTGTACCTGGAAGACACCAGGATGCTGGCTTAGACGAGGGAGGCTGACATACAATTTGAGCTGAACAATGATCTCAGTTCACACACACGCTGTCAGTGGGGTAAAGCCGAGACACAGAACACACAGGTGTTCAGGTGGCCCACAGTCTGCTGACCCGTGACTTCCAGGGGAGAGACTCACTGTGCATAAGGATTGCTCACTCTTTGTCAACAGCCCCGTGGAAAACACACACACTTTCATTCATTCAAACATATTTATGAGAGGTTTCTCAAGTGCTGGGAATGGACTAGAAGGAGAAGATACAATGGTGTACAATAAGCCATCCCTGACCTCAAGTCAGCATGGAAGAGGAGACAGACACAAACAGAGGTAATTATGAAAAGAGGTTCTAAATGCTTCTCTGCAGCCATATTTTCCCAGTTTTCCTCATACGTCTCTGATCATCTTTCATCAATTCCCCTGTGTTCTTGCTCTGCACACCCCCAGGCCACTCCATGCTCCTATACAGAGAGGCTCCCTTGGCCACCCCCACATGGAGCTGGATTAGCTGATGCCACCCCCATCCCCGGAACAACACGGCCTGGCACCCGAGCTCCTGCTCCAGGCAGGCAGGGCCCCCTCTGGTCACCCACACGTGTCTGTTCCCATAGTTGAGGGTACGCTTACCAAGGGTCAACAGTATTTATACTCAAACCTATTTATGTCAGTAGTTCTGTTACTTCAATCAATACATGTGGCTACATGTTGTGTTAACCAACAAAATATGAGAATAAAAGTTAAGTTGTTTTCATGAAAACTAATTTAGCTACTAGCTACAATAGGCTGCCAAGTTGGGTGTGGGCAGACAACTGTAAAAGATGAGGAAAAAAATCACAAAAATCTGCCCCCAGACTGCTTCACATGGGTCTTTCAAATTCTGCTGAATCTAAAAAAGAAAAAAGAAAAAAGAAAAAGAAAGAAACTGGATTTAAACTCATCACATTATAGTTGTGGTTTCTGTGAAGGCTATGGAAGCCCAATCGGCTTCCCTCAAAGAAAAGGCTTTCACTCCCACCACAAAACCGGTGAAAAAAATGAACGTTTTCATGGCTTAAGTTAAAACAAAATGACAAAATGTTTAAGAACATAAGTATAATTTCTTTACATTTCCCCATTTGAACCAATTTTTTGGTTAATGGGTCAGCTGACCAACAACTATCCTGCTATCTTGTTAGAAAGGAAAGCTTCTGCAGTGCTGCCTACATGTTGGCGCCACGTTCCCCTCAGTCCAGGCCTCTCCTGCCAAACCTCTCCCTGAAAAATGCCGGCTCCTGGGATTTCCCACAGGCTCTTCCACCCCACCAGGTGCCCTCAGGGCAGCTTTCCATCCCAGATTGTCCACCAGTGACTGGCACAGAGCAAGCACTCTGTAAATATTTATCAAATGGATTAACTATTTAATGCAGCAGTAAACATCAAAAACTCGGAGGATCCACATGCATGGTATCTAGGGCGGCAGCAGCTTGCTCAACAAAACAATGAAAACCATCTCTGGGTAGATGCAGTCTTGCTGGTTCTAGGGTGGCAGCAGCTTGCTCAACCGAACAATGAAAACCATCTCTGGGTAGATGCAGTCTTGCTCTCCTGCCTAGATGTCAAGACTCCATCCAATTAGGGTTAAGTAGAGAACCAAGAAATTATCAGATACATCTGACCAATAAGAATAATTTTTCAATGTCATTACTCGGGTTTTTATTTTTTTTCCTGCTTGATATCTGTATCTTTATCTGTACCTGTTCCTGTATCTGTATCTATAGCTACATCTATACCTATACCTATATCTATATCTATACCTACATCTATCTCTTTGTTTCAGGAAACATAGGAACTGACTGGTTTTTCAACTGCATTAGCAAAGGATATTAAAAGTCAGCTTAAATTTGATTTAGGGTTTGACTTGATATCTATAAATGAAAGTGGTGATAGGGTTTTCAAATGGGTAGATCTGAAAATGTTGATGGCTTTCAGGGAACTCTGCTGTACGTGTAGAGGTTACAGAAATACAATGTCTCATGAGAAAAGTGGCTCCAACCTCCATCTCTAAGGACATAGTGTAAGCACAGCATGTGGAGCAGGTCAAACTGCATCACTGCCGACCCTGGAGAATCCAATCCCAGGGAGAATCAACACACGATCATAAACCCTCTCCCACCGTCCTGAGCTGGGACGTCCTGAGCAGCCACCAGATGCTCCTTGTTGTTTGGGAAACCACATCAGAGGAGATCCAAGCCCTGGCAGAATGGCCTCGCCACACATGGAGGAATGTTTCACTTGTGACATGCTTCCAACTTTTCTCCGGTGATCAAGCTGCTTGTAAAATCAAAGAGGTTCTTTCGCCCACATTCCAGACTCTGCTGGCCAGAGAACCTGGTCTCTCCGGAGACAAAACTATGTTTACAAAAGTGCTCAGAAACGCTGACTGCGCCCTCAACACCCCTTTGCCTGCAGGGTGTTGTGTTAACGGTTCATTCTGACAGCCCCCAGAGAAGGACTTCCCTAAGGAATGTTCCAGTCAGCAGGATCAGCCAGGAGTGCAACTCTTGGGTTTTCTGGAGCTTGTCTCTAATACAGATTGTGCTTGATCTGGTTTAAAATGTTCAAATGCTAACCAAGTGCCTCATAAATTTACAGTTTGCTGAACTCGCATTGGGGTGGGAGTCTTGATATTTGAGGTCTACATAAACTACGGTTTAGGCTATTTTTAGTTTAAATTAAAGATCACTTGACTGAAAAAATTCATGTTATTTTAGGTTTATGTCTGTGGTAACATTATATTTAACAAAAACATGTAGCATTAAGCACACACAGTAAGTGACTGAGATTAAGGACACAGACAGGCCTCATGTCACATGTGGTCCAGATTTATCAGACACAATAATAACTTAATGGCCTTGAGTAGATTTTATCTTAAAACAAAAGAACACATTGCTCTGAAATTGCTTCAGGAAATCCAATATATACCATGTGGGGATTCTGAAAGGCAATGCTCCCCCTGTACTAGCTTCACTCCAAACCCTGGAAGGCATGGGGGATACTAGGTGTTCTGGGCCTGGTACCTGTGCCATTTTGGACGCTTCAGTTTTACCTGGCTCAGAGCCTGTCTGTCTGTCTCTTGGACACTTTGGTGTTTTGATGTCAGGTTTGCGAGCCAGGTCTGCCTCCCCTCAAAGTACTCTTGGCTGTGTTTGTAAAACGAGTGCTTGGGGTGGAATGAAAAACCCAGGAAATGGCTCCCATGAGGGGACCCTCTCCAGTGGAGGGGTCAGGGCTGGCCTGAGTCCTGCTTCAGTCGCCCTGGGGGCATACTGCCTGCTGGTCCCTTTTCAATAAATGTTTACTGACTCTGTAATAACAGGAATGGCCCATGGCAGTTTCTAGGAGATGACAGGCAGGTTTGTATTCATTATTGTTAATTAATTAAATAATAATTAACACCCCAGCATTACACTAGAAGGGAAATTCTCTACTGCCACTACTTCTTTGCCAAGAACCAGACTGTGCCCTCAAACTGTAGCTACACAGAAACTTTATCTACAAGGTTCAAAAGTCACCAGGGGTACCAGGCTACACTCATTTATACAGGTTGAATAATAGGGTTAATTGTCATGATCATCAATAACCCCATTTATAGGGAACACAGCATCAACATTCTCTCACCTCGGAGAAGTTTTTGCTTTTATTTTTATATAGGAAACTGAGCTCACCAGCTTGTAGGGACTCAGGAACACTGCAACTACCAGAGTAGATCTAGGACCTCCACCTCCACCACATACAGGACCATCATAATACAAATAATCTTAAAATACCTTGGAATTCCGAATCACTACTGGGTAAATAACAACCAATATAGTGTTGGTGTTCAGTGCATTTTGCTATAATGGATAACATCATAGTAGGTGAAAATGGATAAGGCACATTACAGTATATAGTATATATCTCTCTTAGCTAACCAAAGTACTGAAATCACAAAAACACTCAGGTTTTCAGGTTTATATAGATGGGATTTTGATGTCAAGTATATGAGTCAGGTCTGGCCTTCCCTCAAAGTAGTCTTGCCTGGGATCGCATGTGTTTGTGTATAAATATATGCATACACACACACACACACACGAGATCCACTTCAAATGGGCCGTAAACTTTCAATTTAACAAAAATTCAACTAACTAGGATGAGAGATAGAAAAAGAGAGAAAAAGAAAAAGAAAACAAAGCATGGGCAATTCTATCCCCTACTCTGGTCAATGAGCATGAGTGCGTGAATGCGTGCATGCATGCCTGTGGCCGTGCAGCCTTGGGAGGATGGTATGAAATCCCCCTTTTCACGGAGAAGTAGAGCACTGTATTTGAAAAGGCCTGGCTTGGAGTCAGACTGACCCGAATGAAAATTCCAGCTCTGCCTCTTGAGGGAACAGCGTTACACCTCTGAGCCTCTGCTTCCTTATCTATGACTAAATAGGGCTCATGGTATTTAATGTCATTCATTCATTCAACAAGTATGTGTCAAATGCTCTCTATGACAAGATGCTGTCCCAGATGCCGGCACAGGCAAGGCCCCTGCTTCCACAAAGTTTACATTCTGAAGGAATGGGGATGAGCATTCCTCATGGTCAAACAGACACCAAAGCGCCTGGCAAATAGTGGGATCTGGAAGAGATGAGAGTCTTGCTTCTTCTAAGCACATGCCCGAGTGAAGGAATGCTGGCTGTGCCCAAGCTGCAAACTCAGGTGCCCTCAGAGAGCTGGGAGTTAATGAGGGAAGTGGGGAGAGGTTACACAAAAGGGAAGGGAGGCTCATGGCAAATTGAACAGTTTTTACCCTATCATATGCCTTTAAATTCCATTTCTCTTCTGCAATGAGCTAACTGAACAGAACAGGCCTGTTCTGGCAGATGTGGTCCAGGGACTGAGAGAATGGGACCCCTGAACAGAGGCTTCATGGAAGCCTTAGCAGCCCAACTGCTCTTGGCAGGTGGTCACCCCATCCAGGACAGCTGTGAGGATAATCACAGACAACCACCAGTCTAGACCATGTGTTGCCTTCACAGGAAGAGGGTGATGGTGGTGGCCTGTGGCATAGCTCCCTGTTTCTCTTTGTCTCCCAGCAGCAGGCCACACTCCTGCTCAGCTCCCTGTGCATCCCACAGCCTAGGGTTGGTGAAGGCCTGAGGGATGCAGGCCCTGGGGCTACAGCTGGGTCACCTCAGTGAAAAGCTGTCTCCTGGCCCAAATAGCTCCTACGGGCTCACCAGCGCCTGCAGCTGTGGTCCTGCTCCCACATGACAAAGGTGGTCCTGACACAGTGAGACGGTCTCGCCCTCCTCTGCTCCACCGGCTCTCAGAGCAGGCTGGGCACACGGTAGGGCTCAGTTAATAGCTGTGAAGTGAAAGCAGCACAAGAGCATCTAGGTCTACATAACAGCCCACTAGCACACAGAACAGAGGCTACCTTTGGCGCCCTTCCCCCCACTGCCTCATTGGCATTCATCATTGGCATGAGGGGATGGCCCCCAACATGAGCACGCAAACAAACAAGGGGCACCTCCTCGGGAGGCTCCCAGCCTCTTCCTATGATGCCCCCACTGCTCAGAGCCTTCCATGAGCCCATCCAGAGCCAATGCATGCAAACATGTGTGTTGTTACTTCCATAGACTTGAAGTCAAATGATGTTTGCAAATTTTACTAAAAAAAAAAAAAATCCATAAAGCCATGTTGATTTTTGCCTGGGAAAGCAGTCTATAGAAGGGGGGGAGGGGGTGTCTGAAGCTGTTTCCAGGTAGAAGTTCCAAAGCAGTTTAGAATGATGGCTACATTGATGAAATAAGGATATACCCTCCCAAGGTGAGTGACTATTTCAGAGGGGACAATACTGATTCAGATGAAGAGGTTGTAGGGTGTTAAGAAAAAACTCTGCCTCTGTCAAGGCAAGGAGAGTGAGTGGAAGGAATAAGCCAATTCTCCTTCCCTCCTTTCCTTAGTCTTTTTTGAGAACTTTACTCTTCCATATGATTTTGGTTTGTCAAGTTTCATAAGAAGTCCTTTTAGTTTAGGATTGTACTGATTAAATTGATTAATTTGGGGAGAACTGGCATCACTGAAGTTTTGAGTCTCGCCATCCTGGGACATTAGGGCACCTTTTCATTTTTTCAGGCTTTCTTGAATGCCCTTTGGCAAAGTTTTGTAGTTTGCATCATCAAGGTCTTCCTTTTTTTTTTTTTTTTATCAGCATCATTCCTGGGTATTTCATATCTTTGGCTGAAGTTGTGAACAAGGTCTGCTTTCTATTCTTCTGTAACTGATCACTGATTGTGTATAAGAAAACCATGGATCACTGTATGTCTTGTGATTTGCACCCTGATGAACACTCACTGGCTCCAACAGTTTGCCAGATGATTCTCTTACAAAATGCAGATAACAACTGCTTTGCCTCTTCCCTTTCAAGATTTGTATCTCATTCCTTGCCTTATGAAGTTTGATGGACTTCAAAAACAATGCAAAATATTAGTTAGAACATGGGAACCTTTATCCTGTTCCCAAAACTAATGGAAATGCTACCAGTATTTGCACACTGGATACATCTGTTCTAGATTGCTTACAGCTAGGTTAACTTGGTCAGCTTAAGGACACTTTCTTCTAAATAATCACTTTAAGTGAGCTTCCTTGTTAGCATTTCAAAGGAAACACTAAAGAAAGTCTGACAAAGTGGACAGAGCGATGGTCCAAAAAGACAGAGGCCATGGTTGATGTTAAAGACCTGCCCCGATTATTCTGGGGAGCTGAGGCAAAGCTCCTAACTCTCCAGGCCTGTCCTCCTAGCTGGGAAGTGAGGGGCTTGAACCAGGGGTTCAAGGGGTTTTCCAGTTCAAAATGGAATCATTTTGTGATTCTGATCTAGAAGACTGAGCACAATGGTAAGGCAGAGTTGCTATTCATTCTTCCAATAAGAGCTGGGTGGGCCCTATCTTGTACCAGCACTTTCAGGGCACCAAGTACACAACAGTGAGCGGCACAAGCAGCCCTGCCTGTAGGAAGCCCACAGTCTGGCAGTGATCACAGACAAGTCAGCAAGTGCTGACCAGCACTGTCCAGTGTAACCTTCTGTGATGCTGCAATACTCCCTGTGTGACTATCCAATATGGCAGCCAGTGGCCACATGTGGTCATGGAGCATTTGGAATGTGCTAGTATGACTGAAGAACTGAAACTCTGATTTTATTAAATTTTAATTGAGATAAATTTAAAGGCCCACATGTGGCTAATTGCTACCACACTGAACTATACAGGCAGAGACAAGAATCTGATTCAACTAACCTGAGTACCACCATTGTGCTAGGAGCTGTGGATGTCATCACATTGGTACAGGAGTATATCCAGGCCCACAAATTACTTACAGGCTTACAGATACTTAGAGAAATAAGACAACCTGATGACACAACTGGAGAAGACTCAGTGCCAGGTGTAGACATCAGAAGCTGAAAGCCATGGGCATTTAGAGGAGGGAGACATGTTGTCTCATACTGACTCTTTGTATGACCTCATGCCTATTTTTCCTCCAAAATGGTTGTGCTAATGGTGCCATCTGTGCTCAGCCCTCCAAAGCACAGGGCTGTGGTGTGATGGAATACAAGGGAAGAAACTAGAGATCTACAAAGGCTTTATAGAACATCCAAGAAAACAAAAGAACATCAGCCTAAATTGCTTCAGACCATGATATCTGAAGAGAGGGATTCTCTAAATGCCTTCCCACGGAGGCCTCTTATGTGCTTTTAAATCTGGGACATTCTCAACCTCAAATGAATTCCGTCAAAGAATGGCATAAGATCATGTGCCTTCACTAACTGAAAAAGTGAATGGTGGGTTGTAATAAGGCAAAACAAAGGAGATATTCCTATTGCTAAAAAGTTCTGTGAGGCTCTCCTTAGCTCTTTAAAGGAAGATAATCTATTGAGGAAACATTTTTATTTCAAAAGAAGCCTTCACAAAAGCACTAAGCTCTTCTAAAATTAACCACTGACACGGTGAATGTCATCCCAGCCCCACGGCCGTCATCCCTTCTGTGGCCTGCTCTGGGCCTGGAGTGCAGAAGGGCTCCTGGGAAAGGGCCCGACATGACCTGCTGAAGTCCAGAATGCCATGAAGCCATGTAGACGCCATAGCAGCACCAACAAGGCTCAGCCCCCCTCCCAAATTGCACGATGATTCACTGGGACCCCTGGTCTCCTTCAAGTCTGCAGTGGACCTTCCTTTAGGCCCAGCTGCACTAGATGGAGGCCCATGTGAGGCATGGGGAGGGTTCTGAGGACACAGGTTGATGCGGCATAAGTGGGTCTGAGCTTGTGGCTCCACTCACCCCTCGCCAGTCTGTCAACAGTGTCCTGCAGTGCTGGGGAGACCAACCCTGAATTTTGGTTCCAGGTTGGCTCTCTGAGAACACCACATGCCTGGCTTATCAAGCAAGAACACAGCAAGGGAGCTGAAGAGTACAAAGTGTTTCCCTTCATGCAATGTGCTTCCAAGGTTCTGCCGAGGAAAGTCTGCCCAAAGAGAGGGCTCGCAGAATCACGGCACTTAGTTTGTTGAAGGAAACTGGGAAATTGGGTGACAGTCAGAAGAATATGCTTTCTGCTTCTTAGCCTAAAGTGTAATTCGTCTAAGGGTGCTGCAGGCACCAGACTGAATAGGGCAGGAAATGGAAAGATGGCTAAAACCTTCCAAAGAAGTGAATCTCGGGCTAACATAGGCTACCCTCCAGATGTCAAGGAGGAACTTTCTGTGCACAACGGAAAGAAAACTGATGTGTAAATGGGGAGTGATCTCTCAGTTTCAGGGAAATCTATAGCTGCCATGAATCCTCCGTAGCTGTCCCCTGTGGAGTGCTTCAGAAGGCCAAGGTCAAAGCTCCTGGTCCCTCTGGGGCCCACACAGCAGAGCTCTGCAGTGAGGTGGAGAAGGGCAGAGGGTGGCGACTCTTTCCCTTCCCCCACCATGTCCCGGGTGCGGGGTTACCTGTCTGCTCCTGCTCTCCTCATGAAGTCCCTGGTTCAGAGGAACATTCCTTTCCTAGTCCCCAAAGTACTTTGCATTTTAGCACCATCAGCCTCAGCATATCCATCCAGAGGAATGACTATCATGGCAGGTGTGTTGGGCATTGTGGTGGCAGATGGAGCAAAGAGGGGCAGAAATGACGTTGGTATCACCACCATGGCTATGTGCATCTTAGGGGCGGGAATTCATACACTCATGCATCTGCTGAAGGATGCTGCTCACTGAGGTCTGAGCTGGGGAAACCCCAGAGGATTTGTAGGGCTGAAGCAGATACCCTAATCCCTTCTAATCATGCCCTCATTCATCCAGACTCTGCTTCATCCAGACTCTGCTATCTGTCATGTGCCAGGCACAGCGCTGAGCACTCGTGTGCCCACAGGACACGTATCTAAGGTGCAGACCAAGGTGGGTCCCTCTCAACACAGATGCTGAAAGGCACACTAAGAGCAGGAAAAATACTGAGAGAGCAGGGGAAGGAAATGTGATACACAACAGAGACCTCACACCCAAGAGCTGTGGGGGTGGCGTGGAGCGTGCCCGGAGATCAGAGAAATAGCGTTTTCAGCATGCCAGGCAGTGCATGTTGCGTACATGAACTCACTATTATCATCCCCACTTCACAGATGAAGGAACTGAGGCAGAGAGGTTGAGAAGCTCTCCCAAGGTCAAACAGCTGGTAAATGGTCAAGCATAACTTGAGCCTGGGCAGTCTATACTCCAAATGTCCACGCATGGCCTGGCTCTTTGAGGATGAAATCTGCCCCCAGACCCAAAGGAGGGCAAAGGATGGGAACCTGCTAACCCCTGCAGGAGTGGCCGTCTTAGAGGTCGGGGGCCAGCAGGAGCCCTCAGGAGACCGTGGACGGCACAGAAAATTCCTCTTAGGGTTAGCAGCGGAGAGCCTGCTTGAGAGCCTTCAGACCTGGAGGGGCTCAAGGTCTGCTCTCAGGGCACTGAGACTTCCAGCAAGACATTGTGGAGAGGAGAGGGGCCTGCCGAGTATGGACATGGCTTCGGGGAGCAGAGGTGCTGGGGAGCAGCCAAGAGCTTTTTCCTGGACCCAGCTTGGAGGAATCACACCTCTGTTCTCTGGGCGCCAACCTGGAGCCCCTGTGACATTCAAGAAGGGGATTCAGACTTGGTCCCCATCTTCTTAGATGCCCCCCAGTTCCTTTATCTAAAGCACAGCTCTGAGACATTACTAGCAACAGTCCTACCCTCCCACCTCCCATTTATACCTGAGGCTCGGAGGGTGAGGGTGGGAGAGGAAGACAGACGTACCTGGGTCCATGAGATGCTGAGTGGGTGCAGTGTGTTCTGGGAATAACGCCCAGAGTGTGGGGTCAGGGTTAGGAACCTCGAAGTGCTCTGCAATATTCACCCTGCCTCTCCTTTTTGGTACTTGAAAATTTTGCACATTAAAAACATATTGCCAGCAAATTGATGCTCAGGATATTAATTCCTTTTCTAGTTGAGACTCAGGCTCTCAAGAACCACAGGAGTTGAGACTTTAAGGGCTCTTGAAGCCCTTCTGTCTGCATCTAAGTGGAATCTGGAGCCCAGAGAGAGGTGACCACCCAACACCACACAGCCAGTTGCAGCAAGTTCTTCCTGGAACCAAGGGTCTCCCGCGTTCTGGTCTGAAATCAGATTTCTGGTCCACCTCACAGGTTCTGCCTTCGTCCAACCCAGCCACCCTGTGAATGGGGACTGGACCTGGGTCTAGAGGCTTGAGAAGACAGCAAATTGGGAATCATTCAAAGGTCATCTACAGACTGCAGGATGAAATTTGGTTTGGTTTTGGAAAACCTCAGAGTCAGCCCTCAAAATGACCATCTTTTAGAAGCATTTACTTAAAAGAAATGCTCTAAATTCATTAGTATTATATTGGCCTTTTCCCCCCAAAGAAACAAAAGGACAGTGAGTATTCGTTTCCTTTTTAACCATTGACATCTCTTAACTAGCCAAGATTTTCAATTTCACCTAGACTTAGCAACTTTGATTGCTTAGAAGTGTAGATTTAATAAACTTTCCACTCATAAACAATAACAACTGCCTGATTTCTCAGGGAGGGTTTTTCTCAGCCAATAGGAGAAGGCCTGGTGTGGAGTAGCTAAAATAATTGTATGGTAGAAATTCAGAGACAAAGGGGCATAAGTTGAAAACTGAGTCCCCCCCCTCCCCCATAGTAGTTTCCTAGGCCCCCCTATATCCTCCCATCACTCCCACCTGGAGGCAATCTCTGTCTCCAATTCTTCCAGGGGCTGGTGTTTTAATGGTTGTTGGAAACCAGCCCCCAGCACTTCCTACCCCTTCAAAGGCAGTGCAGAGGAGAGGATTAGTTGACTGCAGCAGGAGACCTGCTGCTCAGAGAGAACCTGCAGCTTCTTAAAGTTCAAAGACCCCTCAGGGACACCAAAGGGCACAGGATGTCCCAGACAGCAGAAACCCTAAGGACAGGCTGTTTCCTGCTCCTAATGACCATCACTCCCTTCCTTCCCTAAAACCACACATATCAGGAGGGGCTTTATGGCCTCATTATTTGGACTCCGCTTTTTCCTCTTTGACCAGGAAGTGGGGTGGGGTGTGGTGGGGTGACGGGGTAGGGTGTGTACTCCATCCCACCTCCCAGCCATGAAACGTGTGCCATGGGTCAGCAGGCTGAGGGGGTGTCGCCCCAAGTGACCCCGGCTCCAGACCCACAGCAGGTGCTTGCATGATGCCGACAGGACGCCACTACCCCAGTGCCTCTGCCTCCCCTCTACCTCTGTGTGGACACCCCTTCCCACTCTCCCTGCCGGCCAAAATCCTCCCCTTCCTGTAAAGCCCAGATTGCAGGTCACTTTCTTTCTGAGCAGCCTTGGCCCTTCCCAGCTAAGAGGGATCCCTCCCAAGCACATGGCCGTTCTCTCAGGGCCTCCCTGAGGGCAGGACTTGCCATTTTTTACACCTCAACATCCCAGAACCTCCCCACAGCCTGGTCTAGCACCAGCCACACAGAAGGTGCTGATGAGTGTTCGTAAATTGATGGAACAGACTGAACAAAACCAAATCAGTTGGGTGGTATCTGGGAATTCCTCTTAAAAGGCTTCACCCCATGGCTCTATGGTCTCTGTGCCTATCATGCAGATGGCAGGGTGAGCTGGTAGCTTCACCTCATGGCAGAGCCCCGTGAGCCCTTCTCTGAGCAATAATATCACAAGCAAGCAACCACCCCTTCCATCGGAACAAAAGGGACTCTGTTATCCCTTCCCGGATCTAAGGCAGGTTATGTCCTGCCTAATGAAACTTAACACTAGAGAGACAGGACAGAATTTCAAAGGCAAATTCTAGAATCTTAAGACTAAGAGGGACATCGCTCAATTCCTATAAAGCACTGGTTCTCAAACATGGCCACACAGTGAGATCTCCTGGAGAGGAAACCCCGATGCCCGCTCTCCCCACCAGAGGCTCTGATTTCATTGGTACGAGGCATGATCCTGAGTATCTGGATGTTTGAAAGCTCCCAGATGATTCTAAAGTCCATTAAAGTCTGAGAACTGCTGCTACAGTGTTGACCAGTGGTTCTCAGACTTCAGCGCCTGCTAGAAACCCCAGAGGGCGTGTGAAAACTCAGAGGGCTGGGTTCCGCCCCAGAGTTTCTAATTCAGTAGGTCTAAGGAGTGGGGGTCGAGGGCAGGATGAGAATTCGCATTTCTATTAAGTTCCCTAGAGATGCTGAAGCTGCCTGTGCAAGGAGCACACCTGAGAGCCATTGCTGATGGTTTTACTAGTAACCGCCCCACCTTGGCTGCAGGTGAGAGTCACCTGGCAAACTTTGAAACACCAATACCTGGGGCTCACCACACACCAAGTAAATCAGGATTTCCGAAGGAGGGGACGGGCACCTGTATTTTACAGGGGTTTTCAGGGGTGTCTAATGTCCCCCTGGGCTAAGAACATTGCCTCTAGAAACAGGCCATCCTCAGGAAGGGCCAGCGCCCAGCTCTTTCTTATTGCAAGCTGAGATGGGCCTTCATGCATGCACGACCCAGGCCCACCTTCTGAGCACTGATCAAGCCCCCTCCCTTCATAATGTGACAGAGTTCAAGTATTTGAGCTCACATTCTTGTCCCCCTTTGCTCTTCTCTCCTTCTACCCACAAGTTTCAGGGAGAAGTCCAAGTTCATAACAAATGGCAGGACTTCTCATCACGCTTTCAGCCAAGCAAGCAAAAAGACAATCACTTCCTGGTTAGCAAAGTCAAAATCCTGACGCCGTTCTTTATTTCTGCCCAGATTCCGAATTTGGGGGCGAAGCCAGGAAGGGCATTACTGTCGGTAGGTTCTGGACACACACAAAGTACATGGCCCAAGTGTTTCATCTACGAATTCTACCCTGATGGTGAATATTCTAAGGAACAAATTTTGGGAACAGTAACCACCTTGTTGCTAAATTATTAAATGCTAGTTTGTGTGACTCTCTGTGAAGTATCTTGGTTATTGAATATATGGACTCACAGTCTCTTTAACTCAAGGGTTTGTTTTTCAAATTTCCACAAAATTGAGACTTTGGGGGTTTTGTAACTGCTATTTGTTTTTCCCTTTATTTTTTTGAGCAATACTTAAGCAATACTTTTTATCTTAAAAGAAAATCTTCGCTTCCCCTAGTGTAAATTATGGCTTCTTGCAGTAATCACTACTGCTTAACTGGCATTCAATTTACAGGATAAAAATATATTCTTTTGGCTGTCCAAATGACTGTGTACACAACTTGTCCTCAAACCCACTCTGAATTTTGGCTCAGAGCAACCATCATGTTAAGAGGATGGAATGTGGTTTCAAGCAATGCCAGAAGTATTGCATAAGCAATAATTGATATTTTTACTAGCGGCAACTTTGTAGTTGATAATGGGTTATTAAAACAGGAAAAGAGGCCCTCCCCACAGAATCCCATCTGAGATGTAAAAGGAAAAGGTGTTCCAGACAAAAAGCCTCTCAGTGTCAATAAAGGGTGGTTCCAGAGCCCCATATCTTCCAGAATGTGTGGCCCCAGGCAGAAAGCAGCAGAGGAGAAGCCCTCTTGTTGCAGCCTCTCCTCTGCCACAACCAGGGGAGCTAATGGCCCCTCCCCCGCTCCCCCCCTCCAGCCACAGGCCACTAAGCCCCGGTGGGACTCTGTTGCAGTTTTGGAGTGAAAGAGGAGCCAAAATAGCAAGGGTACCAAGTGCCCTGTCACCCTGTCCCTTTTAAAAAATAATCTTGATATTGGCCTTTATTTAAATGTCTGCTTTCGACTTGTGTTTACAGAAGAGATTAGTGTCAAATTTGGCAACACTGACAGAACAGAGTCTAGCTGGTCTGAGCTGTGAGCTGTCAAAGGTGCAGCTGCCTGTCCTTGTCTTGGCCATTCCCACGACCAAAGGCTTTTCCTCCAGGTGAGATGTCAGGGTGATTTCACTGAAGGTGGCAGAAGGCTCATGTATGACAAATACCACAGGTTTATCCCTCCTCCATTTGGAGATCTTCAAGAGAACATTAATTCTTTAGGAAAAGGAACTAACACTCCAATCCTTAATGCATAAAAGGAGACTGAGGCCCGGGCGCCAGCGGACCTGCAGGGGATGGGGCGGGAACGTGCACCAAGCAGGATGGAGACTCGAGACCTCGGGGGTCACCTCACCCTTGGGTCACTTTTGCCCCTTGATTCTCAGCCTCATGAGACCACCAGCTCCCTCTCAGCACTCACATCAGCACTGATTCCAGCTCCAGGGGCAACAATCACTGTCTACGAGATTGGCGCCCCCAGAGGAGGGCAATGCTCCGGGGCAAGATTTCACATACTTGCCTTCTCCTCCTCGCCCTCCAGCCCCAACAGATTCATTCTTGTCAAAGTCACAGGCACATAAATATTTTTCTCAGCCAAGGATTTTCTTTTCAGAGCACGAGAAGGAAGACAGCAAGGGCAGGGGGGAGAGAACAAGCGCTGAAGGCAGTGGAAACAGTGACAGGCTGACCTGCTATGATAAGTGTTCCCTGGAACAAGGCTGTACTGTCCTCCAACAGGATGATAGGACCAACCCCAGACAACAGCCTGCCCTGTGATTCGCCTTCCAGGCCCTGCTGCCGGGGTCATGAGGTCAAAAAAAGGCAAACAGACCCACACAGGTATGGACTTTCTCTGCTTCCACATTGTGATTTCTTTCTGCGTCATCCTAAGTGTCCGTGAATGTCACATGCACTAGCGTTTCCAACAAGCCATACCTAAGGCTGGTCAGGTCCCCGGGGCCGAGTGCCCACGCTCTCTCGCTCCCCATCTCCCCTGCTCCATTGGCCATGGTTCAATATGGCAACATAACCCATCAGCACAGATGTGTCCAAACCATAAAGGACCCTCTCCAGGTGGGAGGAAGACAAATGTGAAAACTCAAAGACTACAGCGAGTGAAGGCTTCCCAAGGCCCACTCATCCCAACCCACTTCTGAAACAGGAGTGAGCTCTTGAGAAGCATGAAACACACCCAAATGACACCACCGTTTCCCTCCAATCTCCAAGTGCCTTTTCTCTTTCATTACAGGGAAGAGTCATGGAAATGGCGCCAAACCAGAACCCGCTCAGGCTCCTTTTCAAAATGAGGTGAATGTGCTGCCTAAGGAGGAGGAAGCTCTGCATTTTCTATGCTTCCAGAGTCATCAGACAGTAGCTGGTCCACAACAGGGAAGGAGACCTAATAATGGCAGTAAATAAAGAATAGCGGTCCGTATCGATGGTGAAATGAGGTGATGGATGCAAAGTGCTTCAAACAGCACACAGCGAGATGGAGGGCTCTGCTCCTGCAGCTGTAACAACGATGACCAGGAGGATGACAACTGCTCACATGAGTGAGGACAGGCCCTCAAACTCGGCTGTGTGTTCAAATCACCTAAGGAAGTTTAGAAAAATTTGGATGCTTGAATCCTACCTGCAGAAATCCTGATTTAATTGGTGTGAAGTGTGGCCTGGACACCTGCATTTCTAGAAGACTCCCAAGGCATTCTCTCTCTTATTTTAGACTTTTAATTTTGAAATAATTATAGATGCACAGGGAGCTGAAAAGAAATATACAGGGGGGTTCTGTGCACCACCCGCCCAACCTCCCCCAACGGCAACACCTTGCATAACTACATTGCAATATCAAAAGCAGGGAGTGAACACTGGTACAACCCATAGTGCTTATTCAGATCTCACCAGTTACGTAGGCACTGTGTGTGTAGTTCTAGGCAATTTTATCACACATGCTGCTGCCTGTAACCATAATCACAACCACAATCAAGAAGTCGTGGACTGCCCCTACCCCTATCAGGACTACCCCTTTGTGGCCATACCCACCCTCCGCCCCATCCTTCAAACCCTAACAACCACTAATCTGTCCCCCATTTCTATGTTACATCATGAATGTTATACAAATGGAATCGGGCAGTATGCATCCTTTTGAGACTGGCTTTTTTCACTCAGTATCATTCCCTTGAAGTTCATTCAGGTGGCTGTGTGTGTCCATAATCTGTTCATTTTTTATTGCAGAGTAGTATTCCATGGTATGGATGTATCAGTTTGTTTAAGTATTCACCCACTGAAAGATATTTGGGTAGTTTCAATCTTTTGGCTGTTATGACCAAAAGCTGCTATAAACATTCAAGTACAAGTCTCTGGGTAAAAATAAGTTTTTATTTCTCTGGGATAAATGCCCAGGAGTACAACCACTGGGTCTTAGTTTTAAAAGGAACTGCCAAACTGTTTTCCAGAGTGGCCATGCCATTTTACTTCCCCACCAGCAGTGCATGAGCGACCTGGTTCCTCTGCATCCCGGCCCATGTTTGGCGTGATTGCTGCTATCTTGGTGAGTGTTCCATCGGCACCTGAAAATAATGCTGTCGGGCCTCCTGTTCATTCCCTACTGTGACATCTGTGGGGCGGAAGGCATTCCCGTGGGTTGCCTGGTGTTGCCAGGCCACCTTGTGCTGGGAGGCGTATGGGAGGGAGAAGCTGCTGAGCCTGGGTCTCCTTGTGCCACTGGGACAAGGGCAGGGAGGCAGAGGCCTTCGCTGCTGCTGCTGCTGCAGCCAGCAGATTCGGTTGCCCGTTGTGTCCTGGCTGTGGGACAGGAGCTGGGGTTCACTGCTGCAGTGGCCTGTAGGTCTGCCAGCCCAACACATCCTGTGTATGGAATGGGTGTAGCGGGCTCCCCACAAGGTCTCAGTGGGCTCTGCCTTTCCCAGTCCACTGGCCAAGAAGCAGGCTGTTTTTGCGGTTTATGTTTATATCTGTTGATGGTTCCAGGTCGCAGACCTCTAGGTACCAAGTCCAGGATACATGGGAGGTAAAAAGAAAGCCCTGGAACTCACCATGCTATTGTTCCTCAGGTCCTAAAGTCCCCAGCCAACCTGGCTTCTTCTTTCCAGCTTTCATAGCCCTTTTGTTATTGTCTGTTGAATCATTCCCAAGGTATTTGGTTGCATTTAAAGGAGAGGAGCAGGGAAAAGTTGAGTCTATACCAGCTCATTCCAGTACCAAAGCCAGCACTGACTCCTTGAATCCTCCTAACCATGCTATGATGGAGGGAAAGTCAGTGTGCCCATTATACGGATGGGGAAGCTGGGGGGGGGCACAGGGAGATTAAGTGATTTGCTTAACCTGCAGCAAAGCTGCCTTCAGGCTTTACTCCCTGAGGACCTGCATTAAAGCTGCAGGCCTGGGCTGCACATTTGGGCAGAACCTTGGAGGCCTGTGCCCTAGGGGACAGCATGGGCCCTACCTTTCCCATGTGCCCCTTGACAGTCGCTGGCTGCACAGATGCCAGAGTACATGTTCTCCGGCAGAGCTCCTCCCTCTCTGGACTGTCACCACCTTCTCTCCATCCACCACCAGACCAGGCCTCCCTAAGCCCCCTGTCACAGTCACTTCCTACAGAGGACCTGCATCCTGTCCCGCTATGTCCCTGGCTCCCGCCCCCCTGCCCCACTCATCCCTCCTCCACCGTCTCATGCTGATGCAGCTCCTCCAAATGCAGACCCCTCCCTCAGTGCCTAATCCCCCACTTCTGCCTCCTCTCTGAGGACTCTCAACATGGCCCTTTTATGGGGTTGACTGCCCTGTACTTCACGCTCCACAACAAATAGCCTGTTACATATGATCCTACTTCCAAATGCACCATAACTTTATATTATGATAATCCTGGTTCCATCACCTATAAGCTCCAGGGCTGTGGTGAGTTGCTTAACCTCTCTGTGCCTCAGTCTCCTTACCTGTAAAACGGGGAGAATGACAGTACTTACCCCACCGGATGGTGGGGAGGACTGAATGAACTAATGGCTGTAAAACACGGAAAACAAGCTTGTATAATAAACCCATGAAACGGACTACTGTTCAATGGGGGTGTATCTGTGCTGCCAGCTTTGCCTTGGGGTCTGGGCACTATCCAGATCCCGGTCTATTTTGTCCTTTATGTTGTGCAGGGGTCACAGGATCAACAAGAGGAGGGTTTGATGTGAGTTCAGAGATCAGCTCAACCCTCCTCATCCTCCAAGAATCTTTCCTTCAACCCCCAGGCTGCAAGGAACTAGCTCTGTGCAAATACCCCAGAGTGAGGAAATGAACACTACCTTGCGTGTTTCCAGGGAGCTCAAATTTTATGAACTTTCTTCTCTACTAATAATCATGCTTTGAGTAAGGTTCAGGTTACAAGTTCAAATAACTGCAGCAGTATCCAGCCCACAGTCCCCCATATTTCCCATGAGAAGTGTTAAGTGTTTTGCAGAAACCTTGGTGAAATTTGCATTTTACATTCTCTACCTCTGTATGACCTGTTGGGGATGACTTGTCAGTAGATTCTCGACTGACTTCTAGGATTGCCTCTTTTAATTCTGAGCACTCACAAATTGTTTGATAAGCCAATCTGGAATCTTTCCTACAAACAATATTAATATCCTAAGTCTAAACTGTATGCCATTTGTCTCATTTCCCTCTTGCATGACAGCATTTGCCTATTTTAGTCTTTAGCACCCCCTGCTTTCCCTCATTGCTCCTCCACAGTTATCAAAGCTGTTGGTGCTCTCATTTGCAAACAAGCTCTCTCAATCTGGGCCTAGAGAGCCCAAATCATGTGAAGCACCTGGTTGATCTCTCATCACCTCCTCCATTATCTGGGTCTTCAGTTCTTACTGGTACAAGGTGTAGTGTACAACCTCTAAAGGGGTGTATGAAAACTGGGTGGGACTCGCTGGGCAGTCCAGTCATGACGAGTGTGCCCAGTGATAAAGGAAACCGAGTTACCAAAGCCAGCGTCCCTCAGGTCTGGCTCTTCAAAACACAACGTGACCTTGGCCTTCAAAAGGGGTATCTTTACAACCCTCTGCAAATCTGCAAGTTTGAAAGTAGGATCACTTTGGGGGGCTCTTTAACTTTCTTTCCACTTTGGTAACCAGCCCTAATAGTTTTCTTTCCTGAGCCATTTTTCACAAGAAAATGAATTTTGTAATCACCATGCAGGAGTTGTTATATACACAACAAGGACCAGAGAAAAAGAAGTTCTGAAAACCAATGCCAGGCAATCGCCAGGCTTAAGCCCCCAAGGCAGACAGGCTTCTAGGCCCAAGTGATTCAATTTCATGTTGCAGCCAGAAGTGACCAGGGTCCTGGACTTCAGGGCTCACTCTAAACTCTCACATTCCAGAAGTTTCCACATAACATTTGGGGGCTGCACTTGTCTTCCAGACCTTGGGTAATACCAGCAAATGTGAAAAGAGAAAACAACGTCTTTGATATTAGATACAAAAACAATCAAAAGGCTGACTTGCCCACTGTGTAATTCTACCAACGGGGCAACCCTGGGATGGACTCTGCACACGCAGGTCACTGGCAGCGAGGCTGGGAAGAAGTCACCCTTAGGAAAAGCACAGACACTCACACATCGGCTTCTGCCTCCAAACTGAGAATAAAAACTGAAAGGGAGACTGGAGGGGGCAAGACAGGAATGCCAGGATTTCAAGGCCTTAGGCCAAGGACCTCAGCTGCCCTTTGGGGATGTCAAAGATGACCGCTTTGGGGGCTTTTCAGGAGTGTTTGACATTTTTGTTCAGTGTTTCAGTCCTGTTACTTCCTTCCATCTTTTTCATGGAAACCCCCCATCTCACACGCAAACCAAATTCTGCTTGACCAGCGTGTTCCCGAACAGGTCTGTCGATATCCATGAGTTTGACCTTCTGGAATTTAGCCAAAAATTTACCAGATTTTATGATACATCAAGTTAAATGTTTACACTAGAGTGGGGTCTCTTTTAACAAGTAGGATGTACCAACCATGACTACAAGGAAAGTTGGTCTCCAAGCTGTAGAGGAAGCTGAGTGGAAACACAGCATCGACTCTGGAAGCCCGCTGAAGACTAGTCAGAGGCTGCTGGCACTGTATGGGTGGTAAATGAACCACGGGTGAAAAGGGACCACAGAAAAGATTCCAAAGCCACGGCAAGAAAGTTATTCTAAAAACTCCCCATAGACCAAAATCTTAAAAATGAAAAAAAAATAAGGTTTTTCCCTTCAACTCCATATATACAAATCTATGTTTATATGTGTACACACATGCACACACACACAGGTACAATACATAGCTAGAAGCAAGCACTGCACTAAGATGGGGCCGGCTGAAAGGGCTACCGCTTCGACATGCTTTAACCATTCTTCTCAAAGTATCACATGCACAGGAATCACCCAGCTGGGCTTGGACCCTGCATTTCTAACAGGCTCCCAGGTGACAAGATGCTGCTAGTCCTGGGCCTACCCTCTGAAGAGCAAGGTGCTGGTGCAGTTGTAGTTAGTTTGTTTTTCCAGTGTCCCTGGTGCAGCTCCACACATGAGGCTGCCTCACTCTCTGCCAGATTCTGAATGGGGCATGGGTTGAGGGAGTTCCAGGTGATAACCATCAAGTCAGTAAGAACAGTTCAGGTTGGGGTGGCTGGAGGGGGGAACAGGAAAGGAGAGGGGTTCTGGGAGCTTGCTCTGCTGAGTAAGCCAAGCTCTACATGGACCAGGCAGCCAGCAGCAAGCCGACCGCCTTTTTCTTCATGGTAGCTCTCTCTTGCCGCTGGAGCAGTTTCTGCCCCTCCTTGGTGACGGCAGAGCACAGGCCACAAAGATGCATAGGCCCTTAGTTAATCCTGGTGTTCCCCCCACCAAAGAGCCACCAACGCAGCCAACCACAGGTTTGTTAGGTGTCATTTACCCAGTAAGCACGTGCTCCTGCCTGGAAGGCTCCTCTGACCAGAAACCAATCTGCATGTGCCTTGCAGTCATCGGCAGGCCACCTATCATTTGGTCCTCAGTCTGAAGCTGTCCCGTGGCAGGGGTCCTACTGGACTCACCAGGTTCTTGGTGTGAGTTTCACTTAGAGATCCACTGCTGTTTCTCTGCCAGCTTCTCCTTAACAACTTACCTGGTTATAAGCTAGCTACACCATGGCCCTGGTGTAGGCGCAGGTTCACCCCCCTGCCCAAGTAACACTTCAGCCCCCACGTCACAGGGCCCAGCTTCTCCAGTGGCTGCCAGCCCCGCGCCAGCATCAGCCTCTCCGGGGACTTTGGCAACCCCAAGATTTGTCCCAGCTCAGTTCAGAACTGACCAAGCCATCTTCTTCTCATTCTCTCTTTGCTCCTGATAATAGTGTCCGTGAATCACCAGGCTCACTTCACACCTGCCCCTTCTTCAACACCACAGAAATGCGGCTGTGGTTAACAAGAGGACGCCTTTGTCATGCTTCCAGTGACTCTTGGGGAAACTTAACAACCTCCCACATTCTATATCCATCTACTTATTTATGTTTTCTCCAAGAGAGGCCATTCCCAGATCCTCACGCAGGCCCCTGGCAACTACGCAGGCCCCTGTGCTCTGTTTTGACGTCAGGAACAAAGTACATGATTTCTTAGCTTCCCCGGACCCCGCAAGCCCCTCTGCTGGTCCTGTCTGCCACCACCATCATCTGGCAAAACTACCACCTCCGGGCAAGGTGGGAGCACGCCCTCTGTGCCTAAAAATGGATTAGGAGAGGAGGGCTCTTTCCCAGAATATGCCATTGACTGGGCTGGTGGCAAAGTTCCCAGGGACTCAGAGATGTGCAACTACCCTCAGGTCTTTGGAATTTTCCATCAGCAGTGGGCAGTGGATGAATAAGGATTTCAGGCATGAAACCAAATACGTTGGGAGAATGTGGGCATGTGTAAGCCACAACAAAATACCATAAACTGGGTGGCTTATCAACAATAGAAATTTATTTCTCACAGTTGTAGAGGCTGGAAGTCCAAGATCAAGGTGCCAGCATGGTGAGGTTCTAGTGAAGGCCCTTTCCTGGGTTGCAGAGGCTGCTTTCTCGTTGTTTCCTCACATGGCCGAAAGAGAGCTAGTTAGCTCTCCGGCCTCTTCTTACAAGGGCACTAATCCCATTCATGAGGGCTCCACCCTCTTGAGCTACTTACTGCTCAAAGGTCCCACCTCCATGTACCATCACTCTGGGGATTAGATTTCAGCATATGAATTTTGGGGGACACAAACATTCCATCTATAACAGAGCACTCCATCTGTGGAGAAATTTGCATCCTATCACACCTCTGCCACCTCCCACAGTACTTACAAAACCCCAGTCATGTAAGCAAAAACTGTCTTTCCCAGTAAGGGTGAGTAAATCCAGTTACCAGAAGAGCCACATGGGGAGGGCTTGGCCTCAGCACGAGATCAGTTCAGTTGCATAAAAGGCACCACGCCACAGGATAGGGAGGCCGTCTGCAAAATGAGGCTGAGATGACTTTGGACATCCCTTCCAGCTCTGAGAACCAGGAGAAAAGCTACTTAAGAGGAGCTGCCAGAAGCTCTGGTAATCTAACGAGAAAATTGGATCTCGTCTAATTCCTGGAATAGTCTGTAATGTAAAGAAGTTCTGAGGGGATTTCAAAATTTGGTTCTTCAGCCAAACTCAATTCACACACCCCCTCATTCCCCCTCCCCACTCCCGCCCTGCCATCTCCTCAAACACCATCTCGAACGACATCATTTCAGGTAAGGAAATCCACCAATAATTAAGGGCAAAGAATTCCTGGGGTAGAGACAAACATCCACACAGCTTGTGTAACCTTTCCTATCACAGTAACAAAACTCTGGGAGCAGCAGACATCCCAGATCCAGCTGGATTTCCCATCACGGCGATAACATCCAGCCAATAGCTGCTCGGACTGGCCACTCAGAATGCAGGTGGGAACACATCTGTCTGCTTGCTGAAGAGCTTTTAATGGTTTTTCCCTTTGTTTGTCTTCCCTCCCAGGCCTGGCCTGGGCAGATTTGGGAAGACTGTGGTCAAGGTCCTCTTAAGAACAGTGGCTCTGGGCTTTCCAGTCAAATGGAGGAAGTGTTCTCTCCTCACATTCAATCCGAGTCAGGGGTAAGACTCCAAAGGAAATCATGATAATTTCCCTGCAACTCTTCTTAATGCTGGGCAATGAAAAATCGCTCCCTAAGGCAGAGAAGCCATTTAAACAGGGCCACCAGTGACAAAGTTCCCTGCTCTTCTGGACACTGCACCTCCCATTCAAAATCATTCATCTGGGAGGGACCAGAAGGAAATTCTGCTTTTATTTGTCTGGGGTCGGGGTGGGGGATGGAGAAAGGAGGAAAAAAAGGAAAGGCACAGCTGTTAGGAAGGACTCACTCAGGGCAACACGGAGCAGGGCTAAGAGATGCTGTGCCAGGTGCAGGCTCCACTGTGGCCACCCTGCAATCCTCCAGAAGTCACAAGTCATTCTAGCTCATCCAAGACTTGAGAAGGAGGGTGGCTTGTAAATTAATGTCAAAGACCTTACAATTTTCAGCAGCACATTTTTAAAAATAATAAGGAAAGTAAACGAGGCCTGGGTGTTTGATATGACTCTGGAATCTGGATAAGGCAGCCGAGCCAGGGATGCTCATACACCTAGGAAATGGCACGCAGAAATCACTCCGAGCACCTCTGCGTGAAACCCAAGAGCCCTAAACACCACTGGCACCACCAATTAAGCTTCTGTCTGGCAGGGGAGCCTGCAGGAGGCTGTAGGAGCTGAGTAGGGATGGAGGGTAAGACCCAGAGAGCCAGGGAGGAGTCCGTCTGAAAACCCAGTGTGGGACTTGCTTGCCCTAGAAGCAGCCCTTCCTGTAGACCTCTTGGGCTGGAAGGGTCCACCCTTTCTGTTCTGAGAGAAAGGTTGACCCATACATGAACACAACTGCCCTAATTCCAAACTAGAACAAAAGCACCCTTGCTCTCCTCCTGGGATTTCTAACCGGTTATGACATTTGCAGAAATCCTCTCTCCGCTGCACCTTCCTTATAAGGCCAGCCCATCTGATGTCCGTGCTGTGCCCGCCGGGTTACATGCCCAGGCAGAGGACTTGGCAGGCTGCCCGGCCACCCTCGTGAGCTACCTACCTGCTCACATCCTGCCCATGTGCACACCGCGTCCCCCTGTACCGTACCGGGCAGCTCATTCTTAACACAGATCACAGACAAATACTTCCCCTCTTCACAAACCTAGATAATGGCTTTCCTTACTTCCTGTTCTGGGACTGAGACAATTCCTTTCAGTTTGAATTGTGTTGACTCCAGTTATGAGAACATTTCCCCCAGAACAGCTGTCCCTTCCCTTTTCCTCCGCTCCCCAGACACCTGCCCACCCTCTGCCCATAAGCCACGATCCCCAGGAATCGGACTCTGTACGTGTTCCATGCCGCACCCCAGGCTAGTGTGTTCCCAGGCACACTTCAAGAGGACATCTTTCCCACGTCCACTGCCCTGAACTCATTTGCACAGTGTCACGTTCTAGCCGGAAACATCCGGAGTGCCTGGATCTAGCTTTTGATGGGTATCTTTACTGGGGGATACCAAGCTTCACCTGTGACCTGTCTGGACCAGAGATCCCACTTGTTACTTCAGGGCATGAGGTGCCCACCCACCTGCCCTCTGTCCTCATAGGACTGAACAGGAGGACAGAGTCCCTCCTCCAAGTGACATCAGCCAGGGCAGTGCTTACACAATGGTGGGCTTGGTTCCAGGGGGCGAGGGGCGTTTGTGCGGGTCTGAGAACCCAGCTGTGCACCACACTGTTGCAACTGGGTCTGTCTATAACTAACTGCTTGTCTGCAGGTGCACAAGTGTCACCAAACACAGTTCCTGGTTGCCAGAGCATTTGTATTGTTAAACCTCAGCCCCATGTTTCTCTCCACTTGGGAGCATCTATGTACTTGGTACCTCAGGCCCCTGTGGGCCCTGCCTGTCCCCCTCCTTCTGTTCCTCGCCTTCCATTTCCAGGTCTCCCAGGAGGTGTC
Source organism: Balaenoptera borealis (assembly GCF_965194805.1). Classification (NCBI taxonomy): domain Eukaryota; kingdom Metazoa; phylum Chordata; class Mammalia; order Artiodactyla; family Balaenopteridae; genus Balaenoptera; species Balaenoptera borealis. Next base: position 134,293,200 of record NC_138866.1, on the reverse strand, counting down.
AGGTGAGAGATGACAGGACTACGCTTGCCTGTGGTAGCAACTTTCAGGAAGGCTGGGCCTTTCCTCACTTGACTCACCAGCCGTGAGCATGACTGCTTGGTACAGCAGCAAGAAGCACGGAATTCAGGGTGACCTAGAGAGGGGTGAGCCGGAGCCAGGAGAGCAGGATCGTATCTAGCACCACAGCTCAACCCTGAGGGTGGCCTGGAGGGACAGGGTCAGGGAGCAAGAGTTGGAAGCAGGAAGGTGGATGAGGCCGAAAGCAACAATAAAAGGTCTAGACCTCATGCTGGTGGCAGCTCCACCCTGGCTGCACCTGGCATCTCCTGGAGAGCTTCTGAGGTGCTCCCTCCCCCAGAGGGGGTGTTAACTGATCAGGCAGAGGCTTGGCCACAGGCACTTCCAAGTGCCTCAGGGGCTCCTCTCCTGAGGCTGGGCCCAGATGTCACATCTGCTGGGTTCCCAAGCTTCCATGAAGACAGCATTTTTCAGAGGCCACAGGTAGAGCCAGCTGACCACAGGAGAGGTAAATTCCAGAATGGAAAGACCCAAGAAAGGGCATATGGAAGTCAGGAAAAACCCCAGGAAGAGCAGGTGGGGAGAGGCCCAGCCCCAGTACAGGTAGTGAGGGCCTGAAGATGGGGCATAGCTCTGGGGCCTGTCTGGAGCTAGAGAGGTCACATGGTTTGCACTGACTCTCCAGGCAGGTGTTGATCTGGCTCAGGCTTATCTAACAGAGCCTCCTAAATCCGACAGAAGCAGAGATTTATTTTCTGCAAGGGAAAGCTCTTTGTTTTTCTGAGTGGGTGGCTGAGTATGCATTAAGTGGAGTCCCTCCCCTCTCTCCCCACCCCACCTGGAAGCCCTGTGTTTAGACACCTCCCAGGCACTGTCTTACCTGATTGAGAAGCACGCTGGGTTTCCCCAGGCACCAAACAATCAGTTGAGACTTGGTTCTGTGCCCTCCTGGCCTCCAACTGCACTAGGGAGAGCTCTTGTCAATCAAATGTCTCCCCAGGGCCTTATCATGCTGTATTAGACCTACTTTCCCCAAAGCAAAAGGCATTCTAACCAATTTTCATAGAACCATTTACTTTCTTTCTTACACTATAAAAATTCCAAATCATAGCAAACAATATCCTCTAAAAATCCAATAGACGTATTAGGCACAGTCACTTTAATGCTATACTAACGTCATTACCTAAGCTCTCCTTGATCATTAGGGTGTCACTTGATTTTGTTTTTTATTTTTCTCATGGGCAGTCAGCGTGGACCTGAGTTTCTGAGGAGAGTTCTTCCCATGAGCAATCAGGGTTGAGTTTGCCTGAGAAAAACGAATGCTTCGAGCTCTCCCTCTTTCTCTCTAAAATCAAATAGTGATAAATATCTTGGACACTGAGTTCCACCACAAGGCATCCTGGTTTCTTGAGGGAAAAAACCTGGGCAGAGTTGGCCCAGCTGGGCTGTTTCCCCCATGTCACTGATTCCATCATAACCAACAACAGCGGCAACTATGGCCCTCTAAAGTGAAAGAGGTCCATCGAAGACATCTTCTCATGCTCAGGACCATCGCTTTCTCATGGTCACTGTGGGATGAAGAAAGGCACAAAAACAGCCTCATTTTCCGCTGGGTTTCCCAAGCTACCACAACAAGACAGGGAGACAGGTGCCTTCCAAAGCTCACACTAGGTGAACCAAAAGGTGGGGGGCAGCTGCCTATCTGGCAGCCTTTCATGGGCAAGAAGGTAACTAAGGTCATAGGTGCTCATTTAAAAATCCCAAAGCTGCTGTCAGCAAGGCTGCCCCACAGACCCAGCTCATCCTCCAGGAAGGAACACAGAACAGCCCCTTCCCAGGGTCTCCTCCACGACTGCCACTGGGAATTGCAAATCCATCAGTTCCTGTCTAAAGCCGTGGCTGGAGTCTTTTCTACCCTACTTCTTTACCAGGGTAGATCATCAGAAAGCTGCCAGCCTCACCCACAGTACTTGAGTTTCCTAGGGAAACCCCTGTTGAGGACACATTGGCTTTCTTCAGCCAGCTGTACCATGCCATTTTTTGCCGTCTCTGCCTAGGCTGCTGGCAAACTGAAAGTACCTTGGTGTTTGGATATATAACAAGCTCTCTTCTTTATTACCTATATTTTGGAACGTTATTTTAATGGCCCTGTTGCATGGGTATATTATCATACAAGTGATCCCAAATCATTTTAGGTAGAGACTAGAAAATTTTTTAAAGTAATACTAGTTTCCTAATCTATAAAGTAAAAGCTAATGATACCTGCCTCACAGGATTGATTCAATAATACAATGAATGCACAGCATCTAACACAGTACCTGGTACACAGCAGATGCTCAGTAAGTGAGATCTGATTTGACTTAAACATCATTACTTTATTGTTAACCTATGTCCAAAGCAGCATTATTGATGTTACCATGGGAAGAGTTTTTCATTTAATTTATAATTTAGAACTTATTTTACTGAAAATTGGATTGGAGCCAGTTCACAGCACCAAATAAATTATTTTTGAACTACAATATTTGAAATAAAACCATGCATACAAACAGATGCTAGAAAGAGGGAGAAAAATTCCAGTACTACAATGAGTTAAATGTTAAAAATGAGCCTTACACTTAGCTTTGTGTTTTCTGAAAGCCAGAGCAAAAATGAAATCATGTTAACTTACGCAACTCTCGTCATCTGATAAACGGCATGTGTAGCTCCTACGGAAAGTGACTTTTTCTCCGAACATTGGGATCTGAGGGTAAGTGCTCACACTGCTCCTCACAGGAGGTATATTGAGTACGGAGCAGAAGGGCTGCACCCATGCATGCCCACGTGCAAAGGCACACACACCTACCCTTCAGAAGAGATCTTTACTTTTCAGTATTAAATGGTTAGGAACTGGAGGGTGAGCTCTCTGGGGATTTTCCAGGGTTACACAGAGGGGTGTTCTTTATTGTTTTCTAAAACTTTCACCAAGAAATTTTGTTGGAGAGCATGGACCAGTGGCTCAGGTCCACAGAATACCATCCATCCTATCTCAGTTCACACACACTTAAGAAACGTGGAGTTAAATTACTCCTCCCTATTCCAAAATATAGACAGTTTCCAGGTTCACATCTGTGAAGGAGCCTGGACAGTGGCTTTCCTGAGAGTGCAGGCTGGCTTCTACCTTCCCAAGCCTCTGCAGAGCCTCTCTGGCTGCTCTGAGCCGGGTGACCAGAGGGGTCCGTGGATAGGGAGACTGTGGCTTCATCCTTGGGGGATCTGCTTCCCAACGCTTTCGAATAATCAGAGACAAGAGACTTCTCTGGGAAAACCATAATCGCCCAACTAGAGAGGGGACCAAATGCTACCAGGATTTATTGGCTTTGATTAACAATACGGTGTTTGTTTTTGCAGGTAATTAGAGTTCAGTAGCAAGCTATAAAGAGTCCTCCAAGAAATTCTAAACAGACTGTAGCTAAAGGTTACTGGAGTATGACTGAATCTAATCATTCATCTGCAGACCTCCCATGTTAAGATGCCAGTGTTTGATCCAGCACAACCGCACAGATCAGGGAGGAACGGCGCTCTGTGTTCTTAATGCCCAAGGAGAAAAGGCAGACCCTGTGTGCTCACATCCAGAGGTGACTGCTGCCATGGGATGCAGCAGTTCACATAAATATATCTCTTCAAAGGTCCGCACAACCTGCGCGTTGGGAAATGTTTTGACAACTCTGCATTCTCACAACTGTTAGGGAGTTGATTCCGCTGTACTGCGACGGGCTGGGTGGGGCATTTGATAGTGAGAAGATGTTTGCCAAAGCCATACTCATTTGTACTTTTCTTTCAGCAACCACTATTGGGTGGGGTTTTCTAGTTGTTTTTTGTTCTTAACAAATCTGAGATATGAATACAAATTTGATTACAAATAATTTAAAAAAAGTATTTTCTAGTAGTGTAGGCAAACTAGTATGGCAAAGTGTTGTCACCAATATTTCTGAAATACTGTCAAGATGAAATAAATGTGTACGTAGAGATAACTACTTATCTTGCTTCTCTTGGCCAATAACATGTTATTTTCCCCTTAGTCCCAGGAAATACACATAAGATTATTTTCATTCTCTGTACTCACATCATGATAGCCAACAGGTACAGAAAAGTCAACAACAAACCCATCTACAGGAGTGAAAAAAATTAAAATGGGACCAGATAAACAAAACAAGGTAAAAACATCAAGCCACAGATATGGCTAATACTAGGAGAAAACAACTGCTTTTGTACTCCTTATTCATTGCCTCTACTCTTGCAGAAGCTTGAGTTCACCTTTAGGGTTCCAGGCATCTTACTATCTCGGGCACTGGGAAAACTTTACAATATATATTTTTCCCCAAGAACTAGATTTCCATTTAATTTTGTTCTCTTCTGTCCAATATAAATTTTTCCATTGTTTTGCATGCTTTGGCCTCCTCAATTTATTTATTTAAAGTTCTTAAGCAGTCATATCACAATGTTTCCTTCAGAGAAACATAAAACAGACACCTACTCCAGGAGAAAGAGTAAACCCTCGGGCCACAGTTTGAGAGTCAGCTGGTTTTCTGCCCCCTGAGACTTCCTGCAGGTGATCTCAGCCTTGGGCCAGCCATTCAACCCCTCGGACCTTCTTTTTCCTCATCTAAAAAAACCAGGAGGCTGCCTCGGATTCTCTCCACATCATCTTTGGGCTCTAAGGTTCTGTGGTTCTCTCCTCCTGAAGGGAAGAACTTCCATGTGCAAAGGCAATAGCTGATGATTCTTTAAACTAAGACACTGACATTCTACCTTCAGAAAGTTGGACTTTGTTTGAAACTGGCTGAAAAAAAACAACAACCCAGAAATTCAATAGCACAAAGATAAATCCCATTATTTGAACAGCATATTTAGAGTGAATCAAGATCATGCTGGTCCGGGAAAGGGGATACAACTCACGACAACACTGAGAAAATCTCTTCCCTTTACAGCGTGTGCTTTAAGAATAGACTTAAAGCAAACATCAAATGAGCATTTCCACTCTCAGAGACAGTCTGTTCTGTGATCTCTTGGGTTCCCTGCAGGGTTGGGACCCAGGCTTGCTGGCCTAGGTCCTTACTCTAGAGGAAGCAAAGGCATTCAGCAGCACTGTTTTAGAACTTCCAGAATTTGAGTGAAAAAAATATGTATTCAGAAAAGCATTTAAAGAGGCAGAACAATCCAGAGTCTGATACTTACTTGTGGCCCAGCTCATGAGCGATGGTAAAGGCCAAATTGAGGCCATTGTCTTCGGCAAGCACACATTTCCTCTTAGCACTGCACACACCTCCTAAGTAAGCAATTCCTGCAGCAGAGACACAAAACACATCCTCTTCAGAATGTGCGAGGCCCTGACCTCGCAGGGCAAATCCACATGGTCAACATCACACATCATCAAGAGGGGCAAACGGGGGCGAGGATGACCATGGGACTGGACCTGTCATTCCAGAGCTCATATGGAGACTGGCTGGTGTGTGATGCTTTTGTATTCGCCTAATAATAATAATAATAATAGTAATAACAACCACAAACATCTCTCAAGCATTTAACATGCGTCAGGCAACATACTGAGCGGTTTACACAGATTATCTAATGAAGTCCTCATTACCTGGGATGGAGGCAACAGAGAAACTGGGGTTCAGAGAGAAAAGGTAACTTTCCCAAGGTCACCTGGACTGGCACCTGATGCTGGGCTGCTGAGCCAGACCTGTCCAACTTCAGCATCCAGGGCTGGGACCAGGTGAGGCCAAAAAGTCAAGGCACCCAGTGTGCAAGTTTCAAGGAGGGTCTCCCTCTCAGGAGCCGACCCTGAGAGGGATGGAGGGCCTCCTCAAATTTCGCACCCTGGGCACCTCCTACTCTCACCCCAGTCCCAGCCCTATTAGGGTTAATGCTGTCAGGGGGTGAGCTCGGATCGGGACCGGGACTCACAGAGAGCAGGCCATGGAAGGTGCAGAATGTTCAGAAAAATGTTTCAGGAGCCCTGAGGAGGACGAGACCAGGGCCCAGGAGCAATGAAAGACGCTGGAAGAGTACGGGCCTGGAAGTCATTTGGGAGGTTGGGTCCCACGGCCCAACTCGCTCAACTCTGCACAAACATGACGGGGCCCAAGGACCTTCCCTGAGACGGGAAGATCAAGGCAGTGCAACCAGGGGGGTACCAGACTCAGGAAAATGGTGCGAGCAAGGGGGCTGGGTACAGAGGACAGGAGGCTGCCAGCCTCTGGTGGACGATGGCAGTGCTCCAGGGGAGAGAGGTTATTATGGCAGAGAGGCTCATGTGAACAGGATGGGGGCCTTGGACGGACCAGGCACAACTGAAGAACGCTGGGCATCAGCTGTGCACAGGCCACACGTCTCCAGGCTGACACTCCAGGGCTGATACTGCCCACGGCAGCTCTCCACACTCCCTCTTAGCTCTGCACCCAGGAAGGACATCACCATGACCCCATCCAGGAACCCCCAGGACATATCTCAACAAAAGCCAGAGTCCATGGACCCCGAAGGGCTTGGGATAGAACTTGAGTACTGGTGGCATCTGACTCCTCACTATGCCCTGTGAAATGTATGAGTGGCTGGTGGCACAGGGGGCCATACGCCCGAGCAGGCTCAGTGCTGCCCTCGCTGTGAGCTCACAAGGGGTGTGGGGAGGTCAGTGGCTCTGTTGGCCCCACAGCCAGGTGTGCACTGGCTATTGGTGCCTGGTGACCAGGTGGATAGGGACTCTGCCCGCCAGCCCTGTGCCCTGGAAGGGCTGTGGCCACCCGAGTGAGGGCACCTGTTCTCCACCCAGAGACACTACCCACTGCCAGGCTGCACGCTGCTCCCTTTCACTAATGTGCAGGAAGTGTCTCAGAAGCCGACAGCGGCCCTGCAGGCACAGGAGCCGGGGAGGGAAGGAGCTGGAAGAGGGGAATGAACAGCGGGATTAATTAATTAAAAATGAACCTCCCTCCCTGCTCCCAAAGAGCTAAACCAACATCCTCTTTGTTGACATCAAAATCAAGCTGGGGCGGACCTCAGCTACACACAGGGCACTCTCCCGCAACCCCTGCAAGGGGCAGACAAGCTTGCACACCCCGGCTCAAGGGCTCAACTCACACTCAGCAAACTGAGCTGGGCACCACAGCACATATCTGCTTTTATTTGGAAGCATGCAACACGCTTGGCCAAGGTTGAAGAATTTTTTTTTTTTTTTTTTTTTTTTACAAAAAAGAAAGAAAAAAAGGAAATGTTATTTGGCCTCAAAATGTGTTTTTTGCATATGGGCATCATAATCCAGCAATGCAGAATATGGGAAGAGGAAAATGACAACCAGAAAGGACACGATCTGCCCTTTCTGATATCGTTGAGGTCATTATTACGGTTTTGTTTAAAAATGCTTTCTGGGCTTCCCTGGTGGCGCAGTGGTTAAGAATCTGCCTGCCAATTCAGGGGACACAGGTTCGAGCCCTGGTCTGGGAAGATCCCACATGCCGCGGAGCGACTAAGCCTGTGAGCCACAACTACTGAGCCTGCGCATCTGGAGCCTGTGCTCCGCAACAAGAGAGGCCGTGATAATGAGAGGCCCGCGCACCACGATGAAGAGTGGCCCCCACTTGCCACAACTAGAGAAAGCCCTCGCACAGAAACAAAGACCCAACACGCCAAAAAAAAAAAAAAAAAAATGCTTTCTGGGTTGCTGCAGAAAGTCCAGCAGTGAGTAGTCGGAATGCTTCCACACGGCACTGATGGCATACGCATGCCGCGCACACACGCACGCACTCAAACGCACACCCAACCATACCCAGCCTCCTGGGTCAATGAATCAATCAGAAACAATCAGATGTGCTTGCCCCGGAGGAGTTGTCTGGTGAGGGAGAAAGAGAGACATCCAAGGCCAGCTGTGCTGAGCTTGCTGTCCCAAAAGCGCCTGCTGAACCAGCAGACTTTAAATGCCACAGAAACACATCCCCTGGCCTCGGCTACACTCGGCACCTGGAACAGGCATCCTGAGTTTCCACTCTAATTGGGTAACACACAACACTAGGGAAAGAGCTAAGTAGAAGGCCTTCCAATAATTGCACTTTAATTTTTCCAGGTGCATATGATTTTTTCTCTTTTCTTACTAGAAAACAAAGCATTAGTTTATTTATAAGAAATGCTCTCACACAAAGGTGGATTAAGGTCTAGTGCTTTTAAAGGTTTATTCCAATTGTGAATAGCCCAGTCATAAAACCGAGCAAGGCAAAACACGTCAACAAAAACGGCCCAGAAAATGGAGCACGGGAGCTTGTGCGTTTATGAGCGACGGTGTGGAAATGCTTAGAACTCACAAAACAAAGTCTGGAGAGAATCCCAGATTGTTGTAAAAGTAAGAACTGCAGGGAATAGATGGTAATTAAACCAGGAGCTGCAGCGGAAAGCAAAGCCCACCACTACTCCATGTTTTCTGGAAAGAAACAGCAGTCTAGAGAGGAGGGTGTGATGGAGACGCAGAGACACCCCAACTCGTCAGGCTGCAAAGGCACCAACCTGGAAACCCCGCCCAATCCCACCTCAGCACTTGTCAAGAAATGAGGAAAAACCAGTTTTCTCTGCATTGATTTTTTTCTTTTAATTAAAAAAAGGAAGTCTGTAAACACAGGTTCTGCTAATGTCCATGCTGAAGCTGTGGAAGCAGAGGGACCTTCTTAAGTAACTGGAATTCCCCACACAGATAGCAAGGATTTCTCAGACCCTAGAGTGGTTCTTTCAATGGTTTCAGTCTTCCATGATTTAAAATTCTCCACCAGAGAAATAAGAGTAGAACTTATTTTTGAAATTTTAAAAAAACATCAATTCCACATGTTTACAGAGCTCCTTGGAACAAAAGCGAAGCAGAAAGGCAACAGGCATTTATTACGGTTCTCTTCACAGGCAAGCGCTGCTCCGCATGCTTGGTCCTCCCTTATTTGGAAGGTATTACTGGTCCCACTTTACAGATAGGGAAATGAAGGTTCAGCATCCAGTTATGTGGCTGATCAGGGCCCAGACTTGGGTACAAATGCAGGGTTATCTTTCTCCAACACCCATGCTCCCCCAGGCAAACCCTGGGCCTCCTGCACCAAAGCTTTGGTAACCAGCAACGACGATAAGCTTGGAGGATTTAGAAGATTTTTGTAAATCATAACGTGTGCTTATGCTGAGATGTGGGTGGGATACAGTAAAGGTTTCATGTGTTTAAGTCCAAATGTTTTTAATCCTAAAGATGAAAAGACTTGAGGGATATGTGCAGCCACATTAACAGTAGTTACCTCTAGGACATGGTGAAGTCATTACAGATCTTTAAATTTTTTCTTCTTTTTTTGGCTTAAACCTAGTACAGTGAATGTGTACTCGCTATGAAAGTTAAAGTTATTGGTTATATTTCATTTATTCAAGGTGACATATAGCAGAGGCCAAGGTGGGAGACTAATAAAAAAAAAATAACAACAACAAAAACTCTCCGGATTTTGATTCTGAGTGTACAGCCCTTAAGGCAGCAGATAATGAAGGAAGTTTATAGTCAACACATAATTGAGTGTGTGCTTGTATCCTAAGGGCAACTCTCTCCACCTCTACTATAACCCTGGCACAGATTAGGGAAGCAAAATACATTTTTGAAAGTCTGAAATGCTGGAGGTAGAAATGAAGGGCTGTAAAGTGTTTTTCTGATCCCTGAAGAAGTATATTTAATTCATCCCAAAGCAGATCACATCCACCCGAGCCTCCTGACCCACCTTCCCAGGCAAATCAACTCAGTGTGGACACTCTCTCTTCTCCATTCTTTTCTTTTTCTTGGTAGGAGCACAAGCTTGGGGAGCAAATTGGGTGAGGAGGTTTAATTATTTTCTTTTTTAGTAGAAAAGTGTGTGGTGTAAGCACATAATTCTTAAATTCAGAGTTGACCATATGATCCTTTCTAGATTTAAGGAATAAACAACACCCAACTGTATAAACTCTGGTTTATCCAGCAAATTGTCTGTGTAAACAGTTTACAGCTGTTGGCCCTGTTGCCCATTACTCAGACCTTCTCAGGCTCTGCCTCTGAGAGAGACAGTCAACTTTCTTCCACCAGCTGCTCAACAAACCAACACCATCATGGTTATCACTGGCACACCACGCTGCCTATTACAAGAAGGCAATTTACATCTATTCTCACAGTAATCACAGTGGTTGAGATTGAGTTTCATATTCAGGCTCATCCACAAGTTCTTGTGCTCTTGGAAACTCACTAAGTGGTTGGAGGTATGATTTGAATTTGTGAACGGCATTAGAAACAAATGTCTTAGAGCCCAGGATGTGACAAATGAAAAGTAACTACAGTCTATTCTTGTTACTCACGGTACTTAGATTCTAAAAATTCGCCCTGAACCCTGAATGCTGGAATATAGAACCATTGGTCCTAGGGGAAATACAGGATTTGGTTCCTGTGAGCCTCTGGTCATGTTTTGTCAAGTGACACATAACCTTGTTTTATGTGTGTTTCTGTTTGAAGACACCTTATTCAATATATATCGTTGATTCATTAACATTGAACTCAGAGCCAACAGTCCTATAACTCACGCCTGAATGAAGCTCATCTAGTATTTTTCTCTGCAAGGCGCATGGCAGCCTTCTTGAGCTTCAAAGCACTAAACAGCACTTCAGCACTATCTTTGGAGGCCATTCAAAACAGCAAAATCACCACAAAAAGCATAAAAATACGAAAAACAAGGTGTCAGATAGACCTCAAAAAGGATGTTTATTCACAGCATGAGAGCTGAAATAAGATGGCAAAATACTGCCTTGTTTGACATCTTCTGGGAACGTGCCTGTTGGGTGACTCAAATATTTCACCACTCTGCATGTGTCTGCAAATGACCACAAAAGTGCTGTAAGTATTGATTTTGGAGTTCCAAATAAAGTTTAACGAGTAGGTGAATTCACACAGGCAGAATCCATGAATAAGTAAAATTAGCTGTATTCTCAAAAATCATGTCCTATTCTCAGGCACAATGAAATCTTTATCAGTTGCAACAAGGAAATTCAATTTTCATTTAAGCTTACATTTCCTATATATCCTGCTTATATTTCCTGACTCTATACTATCTAAATTATTTAACTGACTCAGGCCCTTCTCCTCTGCAATTTTGCTTCTGTGTTCTCTGAGGTCAGTGGTTCACAGGGTCACTGTAAGTCACTAATCCCCTAAGGGATTCTGCGCAGAGTGGACAGAGCCCCATATATGCTGAAGGACAGGTATAGTTTCTAACAAATTGGGAAAGAATGTTAATGGTAAGGGCAGGAGAGGGTGGTCCCACCACTTGGGACTGTGGAGCACTGCTTTCCAGACCAGCCTGTCCATGGTTTTCTGCCCCAGCTCAGTGCCTCCATCCCCCAGGGGCATAGCTGGATAATCCCTCCCAGACCCAGCCTTGTCTTAGCAATTCCACCACAAGTAGGAATCCCTGTCTCCCTGCTTCTCTTCTTCTGGGTCCCTTAGGGTCAGTCACAGTGGAAGGAAGATGAGTTAGTCAAGGCCTTTGTCCCTACACCATGGACAGGGGAGGGGGCAATGGCTTAAAAAGGGGCACTGGTTCCCTCCTTAAACACGGGCACTGCAGAAGCAGCCACTGCAATTCAAAAATGTCCGTGCCTAACACCTATCTAACCTAGAAGAACACTGACAAACTGAAAACTCAGCAACTTAACTCAAGGTTAAATGAAGTGGTAAATAGACAAAGCGTGAAGGTAATAGCTTCCAAGTCTGATCATTGAAGGGCTCACATGTTCAGTTTTGAAACTTAATACCAAGTTAGAGTAATCGAAGCAGTGTGCTACATGCATAAAGACAGACATTTAGATCAATTGAACAGAACCAAGAGTCCAGAAATAAACCTTCACATTTATAGTCAATTGACTTTTGACAAGGGTGCCAAGACCATCCAGTGGGGGGAAAGAAGAGTCTTTTCAACAAATGGTGCTGAAACCAATGGACACCCACATGCAAAAGAATGATGTCAGATACAAAAATGAACTCCAAATGGATTATAGACCTAAACGTAAGAGCTAAACCATAAAACTCCTAGAAGAAAACAGAATTAAATCTCTCTGACCTTGGGAAAGGCAAGGCCTTCTCAGATGTAACACCAAAGGCATGAGTGAGGGAAAAAAATCCCACGTCAGTGTGTTCACCAATGCAGACAGGCTCCCCTTGCTGCCCCACCCCAAAGGAGAATGGCCAGGTCAGGGCTGGGAATGAGGTGGGGAGGTGTGGAGTTCCAAGCCAAGCAATGAATGTGCTGATACATCCCCAAGGAAGTTGCCCAGCCATCCCCCCTGCGTTATGGTTTCCTGCTAACTGGGAACCATCCCAGCAGCCTCTGTGCCACAAGCTACCTCATGTAGCCAATTCAAATGCCACATGAGTTGCTGCTTTGTGTGTGTGTGTGTGTGTGTGTGTGTGTCGGCGGGGAGGTTCTTGATTGTGGTCAGAGCCAGGAAAGACCACGTGTGTTGTGTTGCACTCCTGCTTAGAACAAACATGCCCTCACTCTGGGCGTCCCAGGCATCTCCAGGATCTAGAGCTTTAGGAAGAGATGCCACACCTGATGAGGGAAGCACACAGAAAGTCCCCACAGAGGACTCAAGGGTAGCTGGGCTAAAGCTGCAGCTCCTACAAGATGAATTGAGTGAGTGAAGTATAAACGGAGCAGTCAATTCCCCCTGGGGTTTACAAATTGGAAGCAAAAAAGTTTATCCCAATGGTTTGCTGCACTCTGTGGAAACCAAAACATACTGGGAGATGGGGAGGGAAAAGAAATAAATAACTGTTGACATTCAACAGACCACAGCCAGCTTGAGCCAAATGCACGGAGACATCGTGCAGATTTCCTACCTTCCAGGCAGGATGGCACTTGGGTCTGGGGGGGGAGGGGATCCCCAGGGAGCAGACAGTATTCCTCAAATGACCAAGGTGCCGCTCCTTCGAGGGCCCCACAGAGGCTCAGTGGCTTCTGCACCAGGACTGGATGCCCACCAGAAAGGGCCCCCAGCAGGTTCACCTCAGGACATCAAAGGAGGGAGGTCTGTGCAGAGATCCTTGAAACCCTTTTATTTTGACAAATACTTCATGCAGTGTTTCCTAACTGCCTGTATGTTATAGCGTCATGCCAGGCACGAGATCCTAAGGTGAACAAAAGCAGTGCAGGCCAAGGGAAAACAGCCCCAAGAATACCATTCCAGCAAGAAGACAGGGAGGCAGGTGGAAAGGTCAGCAGAGACTTTATAAATCAAGCTCAGGGCCTGAAGGGTGGGTGCTGGGGTCTCTAAAAGACCCCTGCCCCAGTGACCTGTGTCTAGATCTAGGCTCTTGGGAGAGCAGACAATGGAGACTAGAAATGGAGCTTTCTCTGAGTCCCCTCCTGCACCCTCAGTTCCCTGCTCTGGGTCGACTCTCACACCAGAGGACCACCCCCCTCACAGAACCGTGCCCTCATTCTCACTTTTGGCACTCAGCAAACATTTCTGGGCACCCTGGCCACGGTTAGCTCCTCACGTGGGAGTTCGCTGGCAGCACCCATGAGTGCAGAAGTGATGCAAGCCTTCGAGTTCCATTTCAAAGACCTCTGAATCCCTGCGTGTGCTCCCTGAGCATGAGAGAGGGTAACAGACCCGTCTTCTAGCTTTTGCCATTCTATAGCATGATACCTACCAAGCCTGCTTGGTGTCTGCACCTCGACAACCTCTCTTGTGTGTGTACATGCACGCATGTGGGTTTCTGCATGTGCACACATGAATGTGCATGCCTAGACATGGTCCTGGGCAGCCACCACCAGACCATATTTCTGTAAGCTGGCGCTATGAAGTGGACGTCCACACTCCTACAATAAGGGACCCTAGTGAATTTTAGAAGTTTTAATACAGTCACATTTTCTCATCAACTTCACCATTTAGCATTTATTTTTGTCAATAATTCACAAAGGAACTTTGCTAGTCCTCCTTCCACAGCTTTAAGACCCTTCTATCTCCCTCTCTCACTATCAAATTTTCCCTCCACTGGGGGTTAGGATGTCCTCCCTCTCCCTAGGGAAAGTTGGGGTTTGGGGAGCGGGGGACATGATGTATTTTCCTTAAAAATTATCTCGGTCATGTGGGATGTGGAAAATGAGACAACCAAGGCTTCCACAGGGCCAGATATCCCAAAAGCATATCTGAGAGTGTATGTAACTGTGCCCTGCAGAAACTCAAGTGCTACCTGGGAAGAGGAATACTCACACTGTGCACTTTGAGTCATAATCTCTCTCAACAGTCCTGTCTGAATTAAATTTATAAGAGCAGCCATAGGCAGGGAATGAGGAAAGACCGCCAAATCATGATGACAGCTGGAGCTGGGAAGAAGGCAAGGTGGCTGGCAGCTGGTAAGAGTGACGTCATGTATTTTAATCATGCCCAGTGTTGTGGACAGCACTGTGTCACCCCCAAACCTAGATGTTGAAGCTCTAACCCCCAGTGTGACCATGTTTGGAGATGGGGCCTTTAAAGAGGTAATTAAGGTTAAGTGAGGTCGTAAGGGTAGGGCTCAAATCCAATATGACTGGTGTCCTTATAAGAAGAAAAGACATCAGAGCTCTCTCTCTCCCCCCCACACACAGAGCACATGTGAGGACACAGTGAGAAGGTGGCCGTCTACAAGTCAGGAAGAGAGGCCTCACCAGAAACCAACCCTGATGGCACCCTGATCTCGGATTTCCAGCCTCCAGAACTGAGAAAATAATGTCTATTGTTTAGGCCACCCAGACTGGGTATTTTGTCATGGCCACCTGACCTGACTAGTACACCCAGGGTGTAACCTGGGTACAGACAGAAGTGCCCTGTGTCCCCCTGGCTCGTGTAGGTAAATGGACAAGAACAGTGGCCACCAAACTCTCCATCCTCATGTGCTACAGGACACCAGAGCTGCCCAACACACCGTGGGACCAGGCTTGCTGTTTAGAATGTAGTTTAATAACAAGAAACTGATCTGGAGAGTTGTACAAGCATGTGGTTGAAACAGCTACAAAAACGCTTGGTAGAGAAGTCCCAGGGGGGAACTCTGGGAGTCAAAGAGGTGTTGATAGCTCTGTATTTAAAATCACAAAACATCTCAACCAGCTGCATTTGGATGCACGGAGGTGACATCCTCAGCCATTTGGCAACGGGGTGCCATGCGAATTGGAGCTGGGATCCCTGTGGAGACACCTGGGAGAGAAGTGGGAAGATGATGATGTGTCAAATGTAGATGCACATCATTCACAGCACCAGCACCTATTTGTAGGGGACTCTTTGGAAATTCCCAGTCCCCACAAAATGTTCTTAAAAAGCTCATAAACATAGGCTTTGAGGGAAGAGCCAGTTTCAAAAGAATTCCAAGGAGGCCCTTGTGAGAGACAACTCTCACAAGGAGAACCAACCTTCTGGGTCTTGGTGGGAAACTGTGAGCCTCACCAGAAGCACAGGAGGCTCCCAAATTGCTGTCAAACAAGTGAAAGGGAGTGTTGCTGCTGGTTCTGCTCGGTGACTCTCAATAAAATCAGAACCAGGAGCAACCAGTATTCTGGGTATAAAGGCCCAAACTTAGCAAGCCAGGAACACAAACACTGCTGCTCTTTTCACCTTGACTCATTCAAAAATCACAAGAGCACAAAGTTGAAAACACCAAGGGAGCTGTCACTACAAATGTCGAGTTACCTGTGGGAAGAGAGGGATGGGAAGAGAGGGGACCCTGGGGTGGGGCCCAGGGAGAGGCATCCTCATGGCTGATGGAGTGCTTGCCCGGGGGACAGTCACACAGATGTCCACCTTATAGAAATCCACCACGTGATTAAAACGCTCAGGTTATGGTTTCCCCAGAGGGAGTGGACACCAAAGTGGCATGAATGAGTCTTCCCAGGGGCTGGTACTGTCTGATCATTGGATCTGGGTTCTTGTTACACAGAGAGCTCAGTTTCAAATATTCATTGAGCAGTACACTTAGATATGCTTGTTTTTATGTAAATTATGCTTCCATAAAATTTTAAAATAAAAGAGGTGCACATACAAGTGAAAAAGGAGAGTATGGACCTGACTAAACAATCTGAAATTGGTCAAGATTACTGGCCAATTTAGATGATAGGAGTTTGTCTTGTCTGAGGAGATAATGTATAACATGGTGACTATGGTTGACAACACTGTATTGTATAATTGAAATTTGTTTAGAGAGTGGAACTTAAAAAATGTTCTCACCCACCCCCCACTCCCCAAAGTAAATATGTTAAAAAACTCCATGGGGGGAATCCTTACACAAATTATCAAGTGGTACACTTTAAATATCTTACAGTTTCGTCAATGATAGCTCAATAATGCTGGGAAAGAGAGTTTGTCTTAAGAGGATTCGAGGTCTTAGGTTGATCAAATCATAGTCCTATTAATTAGTTAGTTAGTTAAAGTGGTATTAACTAGTCAAGATCTGCTTTTATCTGTATCACCAGACTTTACCTGTATTACCTGTATTTCTTAGACCATACGAGCTGGTCCTATAAGTCTCCTTTACTGTCTTCCTGTCCAACGACCCTTGCAACGGTATGTTCTTGAAACTTGCCTGAAGCAGACTTGACAACAGCTTCATTCCCTCTCATACTAATAGCTGTATTTCTACAGGAAGAATAAAATACAAAGCCATGCATAGAAATATTTGCCAAGTTAGCAAAGAAAAAGAAAAGCTTTCTCAGAAAAATTAAGAAACCATGTCTCTTGCTAAATGCTTAGCCCAGCAAAATCATCCTCTTGGGGATGAAATGTGGAATGTGAGTGAGACCCTGGGATGAAGGTCAACAGCAGCACTAAGGGCACTTCCAATCTGTGCTTTGTTCTAGCCCCCCCTAGGGTGGGCTGGCTCTCAAGCTAGGGTGGGGGGAGGTCAGGCCAGGCCCCAGGGTAGTTCTGGGCACCAGCTTCTGAACACAAGTTTGTAAATCCCCTGCTGGCAGGACATCACAGTCCCTCAACTAAAGAAGTCACCCTCACACAGGAAGCTGGCTGTCATCTGGGTGTTGACTCAGCGTTTGTGAGCTAAAGTCAACCCACCATGAGAAACTCCCCTTTGGTTGGCCTAGAGAGGCCTGGGTGGGGCTCTGCCTCTGCTGACAGGATGCAAAAATGATGGCATTCCATTTAACTTAAAAACAAAACAAAAGTTAGCCACTTAGAAAGGAATGTTGATGAGAGCAGCACCATGAAGTCAGGTGGGCCCCAAGCACAGTGAGAAGAAACAGGCGAGTCTGTGGCAGGACAATCAGCAGATAAGGAAGACACCCAGCCTGGGGAGCTGTCCCCAGGACACGGCAGAGAGTGGATGGTATGGCTTTGGGTTAAACAGTTCACTGCATTACACTTATAGACACAGGCTCATTACCAAAGGCTACTATCTTAGTCCCTTCAAGCTGCTGCAACAAAATACCACGGAAATGTATTACTCACAGTTCTGAAGGCTGGAATTCTGAGATTAGGGTGCCAGCATGGTTGGGGGTGAGGGCTCTCCTCTGGGAGACAGTCTTCCTGTTGTGTCCTCATATGACAGAAGGGGTAGGGAGCTCTGTGAGGTCTCTCTTATAACAGCACTAATCTCAACCATGAGGGCTCCATCCTTATGACCTAATCAGCTCTTAAGGTTCCACCTCCTACTGCCATCATCTTGGGGGTTAGGATTTCAATATATAGATTTGGGAGAACATAAACATTCAGATCAGAGCAACTACCTTGGATTTCAAGATTATCCCGGACTACATAAAAAGCCTGAATGTCAGGGTCTGTCTTTGAATAAACAACATTCTTCATCATTTAAACAATTTCATACATTTCCATTTTGTCTCCATGATGATGATGGTCCCCACGTTCCATCCCCAGGACCAGGTGATCCTTCGAGCTCTGCTGTGGCATCCCACCAAGGCTGGCCAGCCAGCAGTCCTATACTTGCCCCAGACTCAGGCCACACCAAACAGGATTCACCACCCCAAACTGAGTCTTCTCAAGTTTTCCACCCCTCGAAGTTCAAAAGCTTGCAGACCTGGTCAATCTCTCTCTTTCTCTCTCTCTCCCTCCCATTCCCCTTCCACCCCATCTCAGTAACCATCAAGTACTGCCATTTTATGCTGCTCACAGACTTTGGAATATGTTCCTTTCTCCTTGGTCCCAAGTCCAGAACTTTGTCACTACTTTAAGCTTTGATTATTGTGGTATCTCCTTAGAGGTCATCTCTTCTGTTTCTCCCCACTTCAATGAGTCCTTTAAAGTCCAGATTCAAGTGTCCTCTCTTCCACTGATTCCCCCCTGATCCTGCCTGGACACACTCCCTTCCCCTTCTAGGTACTCAGAGCCCATCATGATACTTTTACTGCACCAGGAGCCCCACCTTCTTGCAGTCCAGGCATCTGACCAAATCTTATGTCTGCAGGGATGCTAAGCATCTCTGAGCCAGCACCCATACACTATCTCATAACTGACATGGGCTAATGTAGGTTGAACAGTTCCTCAATAAGTTCCATGAATGAGTGAATGCACACCAGCCCTACCAACTTATAATCATCATAAAACAGCACCTTCTGCTGCTTAAGAAGTTGACTGGAACAGGAAGGAACAAATGGTGAGGATGCTGATGACACTAACATTTATCAAACACTTACCATGTATGGACCTAGAGACTGTCATACAGAGTGAAGTAAGTCAGAAAGAGAAAAACAAATACCATATGCTAACACATAGATATGGAATCTAAAAAAAAAAAAAAAAAAGAAGAAGGTTATCAAGAACCTAGGGGCAGGACAGGACTAAAGACACAGATGTAGAGAATGGACCTGAGGACACGGGGAGGGGGAAGGGTAAGCTGGGACGAAGTGAGAGAGTGGCATGGAGGTATGTACACTACCAAAATAGATAGCTAGTGGGAAGCAGCCGCATAGCACAGGGAGATCAGCTCTGTGCTTTGTGACCACCTAGAGGGGTGGGATAGGGAGGGTGAGAGGGAGACGCAAGAGGGAGGAGATATGGAGATATATGTATACATATAGCTGATTCACTTTGTTATACAGCAGAAACTAACACACCACTGTAAAGCAATTACACTCCAGTAAAGATGTGAAAAACAAACAAACAAAAAAACAAACAAAAAAAGCACTTACCATGTGTGTACCAGACCCCATGCTAAAGATTTCCCGTCATTATCTCATTTTATACTTACAGTCACCTGATGAGGTAAATACTATTTATTATCGCCATGATACTGATGAGAAACTAAGGCCCTAAGAAGTCAACAACTCACCCAAGGTCAAAGAGTGAGTGATGGAGCTCGGATTCTGTCTCAGGTCTTTTGGACCAGAGACCTCACGCTAAACTTACACCAGAGGCTGCAAACTGGTGTCCACAGAAGGATTGGGACTATACAAATGTTCTGTTTGGACTATTAAGTATGTAAAAAAATAAATAAATAACCAAACACCAACAATTAGAAATTAGGAGAAGCTACATAGAATTCAGATTTCCTGACTCTTCTTAAAATATCTGATAACCAGAAAATGATAGACTAGTCAATTAATGGTGCTGGGACAATAGTTGATCCACACGGAAATAAGCTAATTAAACCCCCTACCTCAAACCACACACACAAAAATAAACTCTAAATAGAGTAAATGTACAAATGTGAAAATAAAACTTTGAATGGGTCAGAAGAAAATGTAGGTGAATGTCATTATGATTTTACAATAGTGAAAGTATTTTAAAACAAGACCTAAAAAGCAGAAATCAGAAGGGAAAGGGCTGAGTTACCTAGCTAAATCCCCCAAAAAATGTCTATGTGACAAAAGTCATAAGCAAAGTTAAAGACAAAGGACAGACACAAGGAAGATATTTTCAACTCATATGACCAAGCAAAGATTGAAAAGATACTCTTCCTTACTAGTAGTCAGAGGCGTGCAGGATAAAATCCCTAGAAGATAGCAATTCACACTCAGCATGCTGGCAAAACCTAAAGGTCATCAGGCTTAAAGACTCAGATGCTGTGAATGAATAGAGTATAAGTTGGTATAAAGGTCGTTTGAGAGAGATCTGGCTTGTCTCGAAAATTTGAGAGCTGTGAAGGCGTTGAGGAGTGGTTATACCCCTGAAGCACCAGGCTGTATTTCGGCGAGCCCCAGCCGACTGGTCCTGCTGACAGGAATGCCTGCGACCCCTGACACACACACAAACACGTGCATAAACGTGTGCATACCCGTGTCCGCACACATACACATATGCACACACGCATGTGTGCACACGTATAACTACCACCCTATGAAGAGATGTTATCCTCATCCTCACATACAGGTAAGAAAATGGAGGCATGAAGAGGGTGAGTCACTTTCCCAGGCTTGTGCTGCAACCAGGAAGGACGACAGGCCGTCTGGCTGCAGATCCTCCCTCTAACCGCTCTGAGGGAGGGGGGCCCTGCCTCAGGGAACGGGAGGCAGGCAGGGGAGACAGACACACAGCCAGGACTGTGCATAATGCATTCCAGGGGCTGAAGGAGAAGTCTGCCAACTACTGTTCAAAGTCCAGGGAGTTTTCTATTAAAACATAAACCCAAAAGACTCTAACACAGATGTCTTTAACCCTTCAAACTGTGCAAAGTTTGGTATGTATCTGTGTATTTCTTGCAAGAAGGATTACAGCTTTCATCAAATTTCCGAAGGGGTTCATAACCTCAAAAAAGTTAAAAACACTAAAACACAGGAATCCCAGAATATAATCAAGGACATTCCCTAGGAAAAAAATCCTCTCTGGACAGCCAAGTCAGAGCAAAAGGTCCTGGGAAAATTATCCTTCAGCCCTCAGGTGTTACCCAAGCATTCCTCAGAAGGTGATAACCAACGTTTCGTAGAATGTGTTTTCCTTTGCCAGATCTCAACTGACTGACTCACGGAGTAAATGAGTAAGGGTCTAGCTGCCATTATTCACCGACAACATTACTTTTAATGGGGGTATACACATCCCCTGTCCTGCACAGTAGTGCAGTAGCCATGAAAAGCTATCAGTTTTAGAGTCAGTGGAGAGGACTGACCTCTCTGAAGCTCAGTTAATAAGCAACATCACTCCTCAAAAAATTAAAAATTAGAATTACTATATGATACAGCACATCCTCTTCTGGATATATCCAACAGAATTGAAAGCAGAGTCTTGAAGAGATAGCTGTATATTCATTAATCATAGGAGCATTATTCACAACAGCCAAGAGGTGGTATCAACATAAATGTCCACTGGCAGATGAATGGATAAAGAAAATGTGGTATATACACACAATGTAATATTATTCAGCCTTAAAGAGGAAAGAAATTCTGACACATTACTTTGACATTATGCTCGTGAAATGAGCCAGTCACTAAAAGAAAAATGCCTTATGATTACTCTTAAACTCTTAGAAAACAGAAAGTAGAATGGTGGTTGCTGGGAGAGGAGGAAAATGAAGAGTTGTTTAATGGGTATAGAGTTTCAGTTTTGCAAGCTGAAAAGTTCCAAAGATTGGTTGCACAACAATGTGAATATATTTACCACCACTAAACTGTACACTTAGAAATAGTTAAGATGGTAAATTTTATGTTATTTGTATTTTACCACAATTAAAATAATAATAAAGTAACATCCCCACAAAAAAAAAAAAAAAAAAAGAGCAGCCAAGGTAACACAAGGGTGAAAGGTGGACTTCGTTAATTAGGTGCATGTGCTTTCTTGAGAAAACATCCTGAATTAAGTATTCAACTTAAATTGGACACTGTGGTTATAAAGAATCTAAAAACAAAAGACAAAAAAAAAAATCTGAGGGGCATGGGATATGCATATATGCATATTCATACATATATATGATTTACAAGTATTTAATCCTGAGTGTTACAATATACATACAAACTCTAAAAAGAAACCACTCTTCTGTTTTGACAAGGGCCCACCTCTTCCCCTGGGGCTGCATTTAACTGTAGGACCTTTATTATATCTTGGAGCTTTTTATTGGTGTCTAGGAATTAAATGTGGAAGTGGACTTCACTCAGCAAAGTACACACTGACATTTGTTATAAACTATCTTTGTTTTCTGCAAATAAGTATTCCTAAAAAATGGATTCTGGCTTCCCTGGTGGCACAGTGGTTAAGAATCAGCCTGCCAATGCAGGGGACATGGGTTCCAGCCCTGGTCCAGGAAGATCCCACATGCCGCGGAACAACTAGGTCCATGCACCACAACTACTGAGCCTGTGCTCTAGAGGCCATGAGCCACAACTACTGAGCCCGTGTGCCACAACTACTGAAGCCCTCACACCTAGAGCCCATGCTCCACAATAAGAGAAGACACTGCAATGAGAAGGCTGTGCACCACAACAAAATAGTGCCCACTCGCCGCAACTAGAGAAAGCCCGCGCACAGCAATGAAGACCCAACACAGCCATAAATAAATAAATAAATAAATTTTATTTTTAAAAAATGGATTTGTTTGGGGTTACTAAGAGTAAAAACAATACAAAAGCCATTTGTTGATTTTGTCCTCCACAAATTGCCATTCTCATTCAGAAAATTTATGTCAACATCCACTCTGTCAGCTTCAAGTCGAAGGTCAAGGGAGCACTTATCCTGCTTCATCCCCTCCATAGCACACACCCCCTGACGACACCTCACAGCAGTGCCCACCAGCACAAAACAGAGCAGAGCTTTGTTTTTCCACAAATCATTCTCAATCTTGGTCTAACAAAAACAACTAAACAAAACTTGGAGACAATGCAGGGAAAATCCCTCTAAAAATAGATAGGTCTTTCAAGACCATCTTCTGAGAGAACATGGCATTGCACACATTTTTTCGGCATCTCTTAACCAAACTGCTGGCCTGGCTACCATCCACTCTTCCCAGTACTGAAAACCACAGAACATTCTAGCTTCATCTGCCTAGGCTGCCACCCACATAGGATCCTGAAATCGTTTTTTTTTTTTTTTTTTTTTGCTTTTTATTTATTATTTTTTAACATCTTTATTGGAGTATAATTGCTTTACAATGGTGTGTTAGTTTCTGCTTTATAACAAAATGAATCAGCTGTACATATACATATATCCCCATATCTCCTCCCTCTTGCATCTCCCTCCCACCCTCCCTATCCCACCCCTCTAGGCGGTCACAAAGCACGAGCTGATCTCCCTGTGCTATGCGGCTGCTTCCCACTAGCTATCTGTTTTACAGTTGGTACTATATATATGTCCATGTCACTCTCTCACTTCGTCCCAGCTTACCCTTCCCCCTCCCCGTGTCCCCAAGTCCATTCTCTACATCTGCATCTTCATTCCTGTCCTGCCCCTAGGTTCTTCATAAACATTTTTTTTTTTTTTGGTTCCATATCCATGTGTTAGCATACGGTATTTGTTTTTCTCTTTCTGACTTACTTCACTCTGTATGACAGACTCTAGGTCCATCCACCTCACTACAAATAACTCAATTTCGTTTCTTTTTATGGCTGAGTAATATTCCATCGTATATATGTGCCACGTCTTCTTTATCCACTGAAATTGTTCCTTAATGGCACCACCCTTAACCAGTCACCCCCCAATTCCAAGTAAGCTTCAGACTTTCTCTGAGACGGGCCTAGATTATCACCATGGGAACAATGACATCATGGAGAAGTGTGGGTTTGCTGTGACATTGTTCCGTGACAAGTTCATTATTCCCCTGCAAACATAATTGTCTCGTAGGGGGATAGAACTGCCCCATTCCATTCCACTGTTCCATTGATCTTTTGCATCTCAGTTTGGTATCATGAAATAAATATTAATTCCAACCTTCTAAACTGAAGATCTTCCATTCAAAAACATAATAACCCAAGAATGCAAATTGCTATTTCCTGACCCCCGCACTGTGCTGGGCAGGCTCTGGCTATAGCCAAAGACAGCCCCCATGACTGCGTTTGGAATACAGAGGCAACAGTAAATCAGATGGACTAGTGAACAAAGAATCAAACCAGAAGGTGGTGGGGCAAATTTCCCAAAGCAAAGCAAGATGTTGACGCAGAGGATCAGCTGCTCATGAGATGAGATGACGATTTTCCTGGACTCCTTTTTAGATTTCATGTCTGGATCTTGTCTGGAACATCTACCAAATGGCTTCAGGCCCAAATATCTGGCATTCCTTTTATAACTCCAGCCCTGTGACTGCCTCAATGTCACAGTAGTGGGAACCTCACTTCTAGCCTTGATTTCAGATTATGACCGACTCTCCTTCTTCATTATCTGAGCTCCTCCAGCATAGATAACTAACTCCACAAGGAGTCTTTACACAGCCATCAGGGAACGTGGAGGCCTCTAGGAGGCCTGTCCCGGTCATCACTGTCCCTCCAGCTGATAGCCAGGGAAGTCTTTGGCTGATCTGGTGTGTGTGATAAAGGCAGCAGAGGTCCCTCCCCAGATGTAAAGGATGGTTCACAAGGCCCCTGGGCTGCTCTATAACTGAGGGCAAATGGACCTCCCTTAATGGAGCTTCTAGTGGATTTCCATTCTCCTGATAGAAGATACAGATGTCAAAGACATCATGTGCCACTGGCAGGATAGCCAGTGAACCCCACAAGAGACCCCATTCCTCTGAAGATTGGTCTCAAACTCAGAGTTATGAATTCACAATTAAGGGTGTCGCCTGACTCCCTCCAAGAGAACCAGGGTTGTGCTGATTCAGGCAAAGCTGACTTAGCAGTCACTGCTTCCAACATAACCTTGGCTCCCTTGGCCATTCTTAGGGATGTAAACCACAGGTAAACTTCCCTTTGGGCCAGCAGATCTGAGGGGGTGAGGCAGGCAGGCTCTGGACTTGGGTCTGTGTCTGAATCCCACTCTGCCACTTACCACCTGGGTGATTATGGCATTCACTTAATCCCTCTAATCCTTTTTCCCCATTTGTAAAATGAGATGAATATCTACCTCATGGGGCTAGGGATTAAATGAATAAAGCAAGTAAAGCACTTTTCACACAGTAAACACTGAACAAATATTATCTATCACTGCAATTATTTTGACCAAGTCCAAATTTTAAAAAAAGAGGTTAACAAGAAGTATTTATCAAGCAAAAACTCTGTGCTAAGAAGCATGTAACCATTTCACAATTATCAGCAGCTTTAGTTGCCAGTGTAAAGATGTGCTGAGTCTCTAAATGCTTTTATCAACATGACATTTGGAAAGCTGAAGACAGAAGAATAACCAGCTGGGGACTTGGAAACCACCACCTGCAGTGATCTCAGGGGCCACTCTCTCTATATGTGTTGGGGGCAAGGATGGAGCTGGGCCACAAGAGCCATTATGTGCCCTTAAAATATTTGGAATCATGCTGTATCTCCTCACTCTTGCTCTGGTCTCCCTCACCCGACCCAGTTTCAACCTGGATTTTGGACTGACTCCTTTCAAAAATAGGTTCAAGGAACCCCCTTTTTTGGATGCTTTTACCTGCCCTGACACTGCCTGTGTCTGCGAAGGTACCTGGATGCCTCCAAGGGCCAGCTCTGCTGGGTCGTGGTGCTCCAGGCAAGCTTGATAACTTCCCTGTGCTTCAAAGGGAAAGAGAACTTTTTACACAAAACTTTCTCAGATTTAGAAATAGGTGAATTCATAAAAATTGAATAAAGATATTTACTAAGATTAAATCTACAATGCACACTGAATGCACTCCTTGGAAACATTCATGTTCTTCTGTTCTCTTCTGAGGTCATGTTGTCTTCATGCTTTAGGCCTCCTGTGTATTTCATCAAACACAATTCTAAAAATTAATAAAATTAGTTTCCTGAGGCAGAAAACACTATTTTCAAGAGGAAGAATTAATAAATTTATAACTAGTCAATGGGGACTTATCCTGGGGTGAATTAACCTGATTATAGTTCAGAAAACAACTTTTTGAAAGGGAAAAAGAAATAAGATGCCCCATATTCCACTGGAGAAAATAACTGTCTGGGTTTTCCGACCAAATTGTCATCCCGGCCAAGATAATTCAAAGGGAAAAAGAAGAGTCTTTTTAACAAACGGTGCTGGGCCAATTGAATATCCACATGCAAGAAAATGAATTTAGACCCCTACCACATTCAGACACAAAAATCAACTCAAAGTGTACCATAGACCTAAATATAAGAGCTAAAATGATAAAAATCTTAGAAGAAAACATAGGAGTAAATCTTCATGGCCTTGAGTTAGGCAATGATTTCTTAGGTCTGATACCAAAAATACAAGTGAGGAGAGAAGACGGATAAGCTGAACTTCATCAGAGTTAAAATCGTCCATGCTTCAAAGTATACCATAACTAAAACAGAAAGACAACCCCCTCAGTGGGAGAAAATATTTGCAAATTATTTATCTGATAAGGGACTTGTATCTAGAATATATAAAGGATTCTTACAACTCAATGATAAAAAGAAAATGACCCCATTTAAAATGGGCAAAGGAGCTAAGTTGACATTTTTTCAAAGAAGATATACAAATGGCCAGTAAGCACATGAAAAGATATTCAACATCATTAGCTATCAGGGAAACGCAAATCAAAACCACAGTAAGATACGACTTCACACCCACCATCAAAACTAAAAAGGCAGGTGTTATCAAGGATGAAGAGAAATTAAAACCTTCATATATTGCTGGTAGGAATGTAAAATGGTACAGACACTTAGGAAAATGGTTTGACAGTTTCTCAAATGTTTAACCTAGAGTTAGCATATGACTTAGCAATGCCACTCCTAGTTATAGATCCAAGAGAACTGAAAACTTGTCCACATAAAAACTCATACATGAATGTTCACAGAAGTGTTATTCATAATATCCCCAAAGTAGAAAAAGCCCAAACGCCCATCAACTGAGAATATGTAAACAAAATATGGTATATCCAAGCAATGGAATATTATTCAGCAATAAAAAGAAGTGAAGTGCTGATACATGCTAAAACATGGATGAAGCTTGAAAACATTATGCTAAATGAAAGAGGCCACAAAAGGCCACATAGCGTATGATTCTATTTAGATAAAATGTCCAGAATAAAGAAATCCATAGAGACAAAAAGTAAATTAGCAGTTTGTTGAGAGTGAGGGTGGGGAGAGAATGTAGCGTAACTTCTAATAGGCCCAGGGTTTCTTTTTAGGGTGATGAAAATGCTCTAAAACTTAATTATGGTGATGGTTGCACAACTCTATGAATATACTAAAAAGCAGTGAAGTATATAAAAAGGTGAACTTTATGGTATGCAAATTTTATTTCAATAAAACTGTTTGTAAAATGTCATCCCACACGCAAAGTCAAAATATTCTTAAAAACCTTTTTCCTTAATGAAAAAAGTAGTAGTAATTCTCAAAAACACTGAAGAACCAGGAAGAAAAAAAAAACTCATAACTCTGCCCCTACATAAGGCGATTACTGTCCTTAGAGAGGGCTTTTCCCATTCAAACCCAATGTCTTGATGGCAGATAGACGCAAACTGGCTCCCAGTGTGCCAGAGTGATTCCCAGAACTGTCTTTAAGGTGTGCTCCGTCCACATCCTCCTGTGGGTCGAGGGAGGCAGATAAGGAAAGAGGCCAGGGAGAAATCATGGCAGCTTCACTTTCAGGAGATGGCCAAGGGAAGAACACTTTGTTCCAGGTAGAAGTAAAAGGCCTCTTCATCTAACCTGGGGGCCATTAGAGTTCCAGAAGCATTCTGAAGTTACAAATGCTCCTTTCATGCAGCATATGAGCCATTCTGTTTATTTCCTTCTCTCTCCATCTCTTTCTTTCTATCTTCCACTGAACATTAGGACATAACACCTTTTTAAATAATGTATGCCAGAAATTATGATAAGCACTTTACACATGTTGCCTCACAACAATTTTATGAGGCAGGTACAATTATTATTCCCACTGTGCAGAGGAGGAAACTGAGACCTACGTGCATGTCCTTGTGTCCAAGGTTCATAATCTATTCCTAATGCACTGCCATGATAATTTCTGATGCACAGGGTCTTATCATCCAACCATCCACCCATTCATTTGTTTAACCAGGACTATTAATCTGATGGACTGAGAGTGTGGCCTTGAACCCTCTTCATAATGGACAACAAACATATGTCCATGCCAGGCCTCTCTACCAGGAGACTCCTCAACTAGGGTCAGACTAACCCCCAACGAAAATGGGAAACATTCAGTTCTCTCAGGGTCGACCAGTTCCTCCTGTGTCTTTTTTTTTTTTTTTTTCGACTCAAATAAATCCATCCCAAATGAGGGTGCCTCAGTGGCTGCAGCCAAAACATACAGTATCTTCAGTATCTTGTCTTTCCTTTTTTTTTTTGGCTTTTCCCCCCGAATCATTCACTGTGAATATATTCAAATATAGAAAAGTTGAAAGAACAATAATATGATCAGCCCTACTCTTTCTACTAGAATCAATAATTGACAACATTTCATCCTATTTGCCTTACTAGCCTTTATTTATTGAGACTTATGGTATTCACATACCATAAATTTCATCTTTAAAGTGTGCATTTCAATAGTTTTTGGTGTATTCACAAAGTTGTGCAATCACCATGATCTAATTTTAGAACATTTTCATCACTCTAAACATAAACTCTGTACTCATTAGAAATCACTCCCTACCCCTTCTTCTTCCAGCTTGGACCAACCTCTAATCTAATTGTTATCTCTGATTTCCACGTTCTTGACATTTCCTCTAAATGGAATCACACAATATGTGATCTTTTATGCCTGACTTCTTTCACTTTGCATGAATTTTCCAGATTCATCCATTCTGTAGTCTGTATTAGTACTTCTTATTGCCAAAAAATATTCTATTATATGGATGGACATCAATTTGTGTAACACTTGGGTAGTTTCCGCTCTTGGGTTACTTACAAACAACACTACTATGAACATTCATCTATAAGTTTTTGTGAGGACATATGTTTTCAATTCTTTTGGGTATATATACCTAGGAGTGAAACTGCTGGGTCTTACAGTAACTCTACGTTTAATCTTTTGAGGAACTGAGCATACGCCTCTTGATTTCAAATTTAATTTCACCAATTTGATGGGTAAATGCATGTGTTCTTCTTAAAACAGTGGCCCACAAGATGTTTACAAATCTTCTCAATTAAAATAACACAAACAGCTTCTTGATCTACACAAAAATACACTGGAAATGGTTTATGCCCACTGAAACCAATAAAGTCTAGTTTGTTTTTTACAACAGTGACACAAGTTTGTCTCACTGCCTGAAGATTTTAAAGGAGAGAAAATAAAACAATATTTGGCTCAAGCTATCAACAGCTCATATAGTTAATCACATAAAGTGATTTTGTGATTATTTGTACAAACTATATATGAATAAAGCCATTGTAAAAATTTTGTTCTACATTTTTTTATTGTCCTTTTGAGGTCACAGAAGCATTGCCCTGAGACAACAGACATCCCAATGGACTTACACCTTGCCCTTTAAATATATTAATTCTCACTTTTTCTAAAACCTATCAGACCAAACCAGTCAGTCATGACTACTTGCTAAAGACCCGGTATGTGTACAAAATTCCATGTAATTGTCAAGGGGATCACAAGTCCTTCCAGAGAGTTGTTTCTAAAAGAGGTGGGAAAAGAGTGTCTCTGTAGGTTGGAGGGATGATCTAAGAGCTGGTGTGCAACTGTCCAGAATTCTATCTACTTCCAAGGATCTCAGCTTCCATTAGCAGGGCCTGAATTAAGGTCCCACTGTTTACTTCTGTTTGTGCTCAGGGCTGGCCCAGCCAAGAGACTCCTTCAGCCCTCGAGCTGGTGCCTCTGTCCATGGTGGCTCAGGATCTCTGAGAAGCACCGTGCAGGCTCTATGTGAGGGCCTTGGAGATGCTGTTGGCCCCATCACACCGGGACCCAGTCGAGATCCTTACAGAGTCTGCAACCTAGTCGGCCAAGTGAGGTTGTGTGCCCCAAACCATCCTAGCAAAGTAAATTGCGCCTTAGCCTTAAGAGTGCTTTGATGGCAGTCTGACCTCACCGCAGCGAGCAACCCAACAATTGGCGCTGTGACCGTTTCCTTGTAGCTGCTGCAGACTCATCCACAAAGAACAATGTGGACTGTGGCATAAACACCAAAATAGATCTCAGGAAGGAAGCAGAGGGCCAGATAACCACTGAGGTGGGGCCATTTTGTGCAGACCGTTCTCTGCCTTAAGTCTGGGCATCTGTGGGCTTTGGATCACTCTTAATACCATGCTGGAGGCCAAACCAGATGCGCCTGCCAGTTCACCTGGATCAAAGGGATCGCAGCACGTTTGAACAGAAGGGGGGATAAGAACAAGTGTGGCGGGGGTAGCTTCAAGATGGTGGAAGAGTAAGACTTGGAGATCACCTTCCTCCCCACAAATACATCAGAAATACATCTACATGTGGAACAACTCCTACAGAACACCTACTGAACGCTGGCAGAAGACCTCAGACCTCCCAAAAGGCAAGAAACTCCCCACGTACCTGGGTAGGGCAAAAGAAAAAAGAAACAACAGAGACAAAAGAATAGGGACGGGACCTGCACCAGTGGGAGGGAGCTGTGAAGGAGGAAAGGTTTCCACACACTAGAAAGGCCCTTCGCGGGCGGAGGCTGTGGGTGGCGGAAGGGGGAAGCTTTGGAGCAATGGAGAAGAGCGCAGCAACAGGGGTGCAGAAGGCAAAGCAGAGAGACTCCCGCACAGAGGATCGGTGCCAACCAGCACTCACCAGCCAGAGAGCCTTGTCTGCTCACCTGCCGGGATGGGTAGGGGCTGGGAGCTGAGGCTCGGGCTTCGGAGGTCAGATCCCAGGGAGAGGACTGGGGTTGGCTGCATGAACACAGCCTGAATGGGGCTAGTGCGCCACAGCTAGCCAGGCGGGAGTCCAGGAAAAAGTCTGGAGCTGCCGAAGAGGCAAGAGACTTTTTCTTGCCTCTGTTTCCTGGTGCGCAAGGAGAGGGGATTAACAGCGCCACCTAAATGAGCTCCAGAGACGGGTGCGAGCCGCGGCTATCAGCGCGGACCCCAGAAACGGGCATGAGATGCTAAGGCTGCTGCTGCAGCCACCAAGAAGCCTGTGAGCAAGCACAGGTCACTATCCACACCTCCCCTCCCAGGAGCCTGTGCAGCCCGCCACTGCCAGGGTCCCGTGATCCAGGGACAACTTCCCCGGGAGAAAACACGGCACGCCTCAGGCTGCTGCAATGTCATGCCAGCCTCTACCACTGCAGGCTGGCCCTGCATTCTGCACCCTTCCCTCCCCCCTGGCCTTAGTAAGCCAGAGCCCCCTAATCAGCTGCTCCTTTAACTCCGCCCTGTCTAAGCAAAGAACAGAGGGCCTCAGACGACCAACGCGCAGAGGCGGGGCCAAATCCAAAGCTGAAACCTGGAAGCTGTGCGAACAAAGAAAAGAAAGAGAAATCTCTCCCAGCAGCCCAGGAGCAGCAGATTAAATCTCCACAGTCAACTTGATGTACGCTGTATCTGTGGAATACCTGAATAGATAATGAATCATCCCAAATTGAGGAGGTGGACCTTGGGAGCAATGACATATATATATTTTTTCCCTTTTCCTCTTTTTGTGAGTGTGTATGTGTATGCTTCTTTGTGTGATTTTGTCTGTTTAGCTTTGCTTTTACCATCTGTCCTAGGGTTCTGTCTGTCCGTTTTGTTTGTTTTTTTTTTTTTAGTATAGGTTTTAGCATTTGTTATCATTGGTGGATTTGTATTATTGGTTTGGTTGCTCTCCTCTTTCTTTCTTTCTTACTTTTTTTTATTACTTTTTAAATTTTTTTAATAATTATTTATTTTTTATTTTAATAACTTTATTTTATTTTATTTTATCTTTTTCTTTCTTTCTTTCTTTCTTTCTTTCTCCATTTTATAATGAGCCATGTGGATGACAGGCTCTTGGTGCTCCAGCCAGGTGTCAGGGCTGTGCCACTGAGGTGGGGGAGCCAAGTTCAGGACATTGGTCCACCAGCGACCTCCCAACTCCACATAACATCAAATGGCGAAAATCTCCCAGAGATCTCCATCTCAACGCCAAGACCCAGCTCCACTCAACGGCCAGGAAGCTACAGTGCTCGACACCCTATGCCAAACAACTAGCAAGACAGGAACACAACCCCACCCATTAGCAGAGAGGCTGCCTAAAATCATTATAAGGTCACAGACACCCCAAAACATACCACCAGACGTGGACCTGCCCAACAGAAAGACAAGATCCAGTGTCATCCACCGGAACACAGGCACTACTCCCCTCCACCAGGAAGCCTACACAACCCACTGAACCAACCTTAGCCACTGGGGGCAGACACCAAAAACAACAGGAACTACGAACCTGCAGCCTGCAAAAAGGAGACCCCAAACACAGTAAGTTAAGCAAAATGAGAAGACAGAGAAACACACAGCAGATGAAGGAGCACGGCAAAAACCCACCAGACCTAACAAATGAAGAAGAAATAGGCAGTCTACCTGAAAAAAAATTCAGAATAATGATAGTAAAGATGATCCAAAATCCTGAAAGTAGAATGGAGAAAATACAAGAAATGTTTAACAAGGACCTAGAAGAACTAAAGAGCAAACAAACAATGATGAACAACACAATAAATGAAATTAAAAATACTCTAGAAGGGCTCAATAGCAGCATAACTGAGGCAGAAGAACAGATAAGTAATCGGGAAGATAAAATAGTGGAAATAACTACTGCAGAGCAGAATAAAGAAAGAAGAATGAAAAGAATTGAGGACAGTCTCAGAGACCTCTGGGACAACGTTAAACGCACCAACATTCGAATTATAGGGTTCCCAGAAGAAGAGGAGAATAAGAAAGGGACTGAGAAAATATCTGAAGAGATTATACTTGAAAACTTCCCCAATACGGGAAAAGAAATAGTGAATCAAGTCCAGGAAGCAGAGAGAGTCCCATACAGGAGAAACACACCAAGGCACATATTAATCAAACTATCCAAAATTATATACAAAGAAAAAATATTAAAAGCATCAAGGGAAAAACAACAAATAACATACAATAGAATCCCCATAAGCTTAACAGCTGATCTTTCAGCAGAAACTCTGCAAGCCAGAAGGGAGTGGCAGGACATGTTTAAAGTGATGAAAGGGAAAAACCTACAATCAAGGTTACTCTACCCAGCAAGGATCTCATTCAGATTTGACAGAGAAATTAAAACCTTTACAGTGAAGCAAAAGCTAAGAGAATTCAGCACCACCAAACCAGCTTTACAACAACTGCTAAAGGAACTTCTCTAGGCAGGAAATACAAGAGAAGGAAAACACCTACAATAACAAACCCAAAACAATTAAGAAAATGGTAATAGGAACATACATATCAATAATTACCTTAAATGTAAATGGATTAAATGCTCCAACCAAAAAACACAGACTGGCTGAATGGATACACAAACAAGACCCGTATACATGCTGTCTACAAGAGACCCAATTCAGACCTAGGGACACATGCAGACTGAAAGTGAGGGGATGGAAAAAGATATTCCATGCAAATGGAAATCAAAAGAAAGCTGCAGTAGCAATTCTCATATCAGACAAAATAGACTTTAAAATAAAGACTATTACAAGAGACAAAGAAGGACAATACATAATGATCACGGGATCAATCCAAGAAGAAGATATAACAACTGTAAATATTTACGTACCCAACATAGGAGCACCTCAATATATAAGGCAAATACTAACAGCCATAAAAGGGGAAATCGACAGTAACACAATCAGAGTAGGGGACTTTAACACCTCACTTTCACCAATGGACAGATCATTCAAAATGAAAATAAATAAGGAAACACAAGCTTTAAATGATACATTAAACAAGATAGATTTAATTGATATTTATAGGACATTCCATCCAAAAACAACAGAATACACTTTCTTCTCAAGTGCTCATGGAACATTCTCCAGGATACATCATATCTTGGGTCACAAATCAAGCCTCAGTTAATTTAAGAAAATTGAAATCATATCAAGTATCTTTTCTGACCACAACGCTATGAGACTAGGTATCAATTACAGGAAAAGAGCTGTAAAAAATACAAACACGTGGAGGTTAAACAATACACTACTAAATAACCAAGAGGTCACTGAAGAAATCAAAGAGGAAATCAAAAAATACCTAGAAACAAATGACAATGAAAACACGACGACCCAAAACCTATGGGATTCAGCAAAAGCAGTTCTAAGAGGGAAGTTTATAGCAATGCAATCTTACCTCAAGAAACAAGAAACGTCTCAAATAAACAACCTAACCTTACACCTAAAGCAATTAGAGAAAGAAGAACAAAAAAACCCCAAAGTTAGCAGAAGGAAAGAAATCATAAAAGATCAGATCAAAAATAGATAAAAAAGAGATGAAGAAAACAATAGCAAAGATCAATAAAACTAAAAGCCAGTTCTTTGAGAAGATAAACAAAATTGATAAACCATTAGCCAGACTCATCAAGAAAAAAAGGGAGAAGACTCAAATCCATAGAATTAGAAATGAAAAAGGAGAAGTAACAACTGACATTGCAGAAATACAAAGGATCATGAGAGATTACTACAAGCAACTCTATGCCAATAAAATGGACAACCTAGAAGAAATAGACAAATTCTTAGAAAGGCACAACCTTCCAAGACTGAACCAGGAAGAAATAGAAAATATGAACAGACCAATTACAAGCACTAAAATTGACACTGTGATTAAAAATCTTCCAACAAACAAAAGCCCAGGACCAGATGGCTTCACAGGCGAATTCTATCAAACATTTAGAGAAGAGCTAACACCTATCCTTCTCAAACTCTTCCAAAATGTAGCAGGAGGAAAACTCCCAAACTCATTCTACGAGGCCACAATCACCCTGATACCAAAACCACACAAAGATGTCACAAAGAAAACTACAGGCCAATATCACTGATGAACATAGATGCAAAAATCATCAACAAAATACTAGCAAACAGAATCCAATAGCACATTAAAAGGATCATACAACATGATCAAGTGGGGTTTATCCCAGGAATGCAAGCATTCTTCAATATACTCAAGTCAATCAATGTGATACACCATATTAACAAATTGAAGGAGAAAAACCATATGATAGTCTCAATAGATGCAGAGAAAGCTTTTGACAAAATTCAACACCCATTTATGATAAAAACCCTCCAGAAAGTAGGCATAGAGGGAACTTACCTCAACATAATAAAGGCCATATATGACAAACCCACAGTCAACATCATCCTCAATGGTGAAAAACTGAAACCACTTCCACTAAGATCAGGAACAAGACAAGGTTGCCCACTCTCACCACTATTATTCAACACAGTTTTGGAAGTTTTAGCCACAGCAATCAGAGAAGACAAAGAAATAAAAGGAATCCAAATCGGAAAAGAAGAAGTAAAGCCATCACTGTTTGCAGATGACATGATACTATACATACAGAATCCTAAAGATGCTACCAGAAAACTACTAGAGCTAATCAATGAATTTGGTAAAGTAGCAGGATACAAAATTAATGTACAGAAATCTCTTGCATTCCTATACACTAATGATGAAAAATCTGAAAGTGAAATTAAGAAAACACTCTCATTTACCATTGCAACAAAAAGAATAAAATACCTAGGAATAAACCTATCTAAGGAGACAAAAGAACTGTTTGCAGAAAATTATGACACTGATGAAAGAAATTAAAGATGATACAAATAGATGGAGAGATATACCATGTTCTTGGATTGGAAGAATCAACATTGTGAAAATGACTAATACTACCCAAAGAAATCTACAATTCAATGCAATCCTTATCAAACTACCACTGGCATTTTTCACAGATCTAGAACAAAAATTTTCACAATTTGTATGGAAACACAAAAGACCCTGAATAGCCAAAGCAATCTTGAGAAAGAAAAACGAGGCTGGAGGATCAGGCTCCCTGACTTCAGACTATATTACAAAGCTACAGTAATCAAGACAGTATGGTACTAGCACAAAAACAGAAATATACATCAATGGAACAGGATAGAAAGCCCAGAGATAAACCCACGCACATATGGTCACCTTATCTTTGATAAAGGAGGTAAGAATATATAATGGATAAAAGACATCCTC
Organism: Balaenoptera borealis; assembly: GCF_965194805.1. Taxonomy (NCBI): domain Eukaryota; kingdom Metazoa; phylum Chordata; class Mammalia; order Artiodactyla; family Balaenopteridae; genus Balaenoptera; species Balaenoptera borealis. The sequence goes on along the minus strand of NC_138866.1, from coordinate 134,257,045 downwards.
TTCAATAAGTGGTGCTGGGAAAACTGGACAGCTACATGTAAAAGAATGAAATTAGAACACTCCCTAACACCATACACAAAAATAAACTCAAAATGGATTAAAGACCTAAATGTAAGGCCAGACACTATCAAACTCTTAGAGGAAAACATAGGCTGAACACTCTATGACATAAATCACAGCAAGATCCTTTTTGACCTACCTCTTAGAGAAATGGAAATAAAAACAGAAATAAACAAATGGGACCTAATGAAACTTAAAAGCTTTTGCACAGCAAAGGAAACCATAAACAAGACGAAAAGACAACCCTCAGAATGGGAGAAAATATTTGCAAATGAAGCAACTGACAAAGGATTAATCTCCAAAATTTACAAGCAGCTTATGCAGCTCAATATCAAAAAAACAAACAACCCAATCCAAAAATGGGCAGAAGACCTAAACAGACATTTCTCCAAAGAAGCTATGCAGATTGCCAACAAATACATGAAAGAATGCTCAACATCATTAATCATTAGAGAAATGCAAATCAAAATTACAATGAGATATCATCTCACACTGGTCAGAATGGCCATCATCAAAAAAATCTACAAACAATAAATGCTGGAGAGGGTGTGGAAAAAAGGGAACCCTCTTGCACTGTTGGTGGGAATGTAAATTGATACAGCCACTATGGAGAACAGTATGCAGGTTCCTTAAAAAACTAAAAATAGAAGTACCATATGACCCAGCAATCCCACTGCTGGGCATATACCCTGAGAAACCATAATTCAAAAAGAGTCATGTACCACAATGTTCATTGCAGCTCTGTTTACAATAGCCAGGATATGGAAGCAACCTAAGTGTCCATCAACAGATGAATGGATAAAGAAGATGTGGCACATATATACAATGGAATATTACTCAGCCATAAAAGGAAATGAAACTGAGTTATTTGTAGTGAGGTGGATGGACCTAGAGTCTGTCATACAGAGTGAAGTAAGTCAGAAAGAGAAAAACAAATACCGTATGCTAACACATATATATGGAATCTAGAAAAAAAAAAAAAAAAAGGTCATGAAGAACCTAGTGGCAAGATGGGAATAAAGAAGCAGACCTACTAGAAAATGGACTTGAGGACATGGGGAGGGGAAAGGGTAAGCTGGGACAAAGTGAGAGAGTGGCATGGACATATGTACACTACCAAATGTAAAATAGATAGCTAGTGGGAAGCAGCCGCATAGCACAGGGAGATCAGCTCCTGCTTTGTGACCACCTACAGGGGTGGGATAGGGAGGGTGGGAGGGAGGGAGACGCAAGAGGGAAGAGATATGGGGATATATGTATATGTACAACTGATTCACTTTGTTATAAAGCAGAAACTAACACACCATTGTAAAGCAATTATACTCCAATAAAGATGTTAAAAAAAAAAACAAACAAAAAAACAAGTGTGGCTTTGTTCAGCCAGACCTACTGAAAAGCCCAGCAGCCCTGCCTCAGGAAGAGGCAGACCTGACAGGCCTCGGCACTGCACTGGGAAAGCGCGGGGCCACTGTGCACCTGGACAGCCCCCAGTCCCTTCCCATGCCAAGCGCAGGGGTTTGGTCCACCCACTCTTGCCCACGGTGATCCCAGGCACACCCATCGTGTTCTGCCCCTTCCAGCCGGCAAGCCCTGGAGGGCAGTGTTTCTTCACTGGGAATGTTTGTAAATGTTGGGTTACCATGACTGATGGGTCATGCCCTGAGGCGCACCAGACAGTCCTGCACAAGGAGAGACCATTCTGCCCCTGAGGCCAATACAGCTGCCATTGAGTAATGGTCCTTTTAGGACAAGGTCACAAACTCAAATGCCAGTGAAGGCCAGGCAGGTATCCTAAGGGTGATGCAGGCTCCCCTAAAATGGTCTTTTTGAGGCAGGAGATAGATGGGCTCCAGGTTAGGCATTTACAACTGGCCTTATGTTTACATTTCATGGGGCAGGAAAAATGGGCTTCAGGCTGGACACTTACAACTAGCCCCCTGTTTGCATTTCCTGAGATGGGAGATAGGTGGGCTCCAGGTTAGACATTTAAAATCAGCCCTCCTCTTTGCTCTCCAAGATAGAAGCTACGACAGGGACAGGGTAAATAGCCAATCTTTGTCTCTTGTGGATGCCTTAAGATAACAGTCATGGCAAGAACAAAGAGGGGCAAAACCTTGTTTGAGTAAAGGATCAAGGGATCTCCGCTTCCCCCTTCCTTGGGGCAAGGGAGACACTACACATGCACAGAAAGGCTCCTTGGGGGTCAAAAGTCAGGGAACAACCCCAGGCCACGGTGACTCTTGCTTCTCCCAGACGCCTTCATGTCAGGACCCATCTTGGCTGAGAGGTGCATGTGCACCTAAAGGGAGGGTCCTGAGACAAATTAGCCAGGGGGGACAAAGTGAGATGACTGGCCAGAAGGGAGACAAAGACCCGGAAAACTGCCCCCTTATAAAGGATTTAAACTTCCCAAAGGCGCAACTCTCTCTCTGAGTTCGCCTGTGCGTCTTTCCACATGTACTTTGCTTTTCCAATAAACTTTTTACTTTTCTCTTTACCTTCTGCCTCCTCGCCTGAATTCATTCTTGACAAGACAGGCAAGAACTGGGGGTTTAGGCCCTAGCCGCTGGCCTCTGTGGTCTAGCAGTTAGGACTCCCGGTCCGGGAACTAAGATCTTGCTTTCAGCTACTGCTCACTACTGCTTGCTGCAAGCTGCTGCTTACTGCTGTGTGTGATTGAAATTATTTTGAATTGTGTTCTTTGACATAGACACACTTTGTTGTCATTTTAATCACAAAGGGGTGTTTTCTGTGATTTAATTCTACAAAGAAAGGTGCTCTCACATTTTTTTCCTTGAAACACTCAGCCATCTTACCCTATTTTTCATTTTCCCACTTTTTATGAAGATGTGGGTAAAGAAACATTTGTCTCCTCTTAACTGCACAAGGAAAGCAACAGCACAAATTTGAGGATAAGTGGCACTTGCCACTTAGCACCAGCGAAGAGAGACAAGAGGACATGGTGGAGACTGTGGCAACCTGATATATGACCACAGTTCAAAGTGCTGTCCACCTGCACTGGCCCTGAGCTGCTCTCATGAGGCCAATGGCTGGACCCTGCATTCCCAAGAGGGCAGGAACAGTGCAAAGGCGACAGGTACCCAACCCCCAAAGAGGAGACCCTCAAGAATTACAGTGACTTCTGTCCCAGTGACCCAAGTAAGTGGGATGTCCACACTGACCAGAGCCCTTCAGTTCCACTCAGCAGTTACACAGCAGAGACATGTTAGATGTGAGTGTCCAGGTGGGGTGAGCACAGAGCACCTGAGAGGGGCTGTCACAGATGGGGAGGTTTTCATGGGTGGCAGTTTCTTCTTCTGCAGCCATTTGTTACTTGGGCAGCAGATGCTGACAAGGGTAAAAGAAGTGGTTGAGATACAGACATGGTTACTATGTATGTCATAAATTCCTCGGTCATCACAAATTCCTAGGAAAGGACTGAAAAGGGATTTGATTTGAGAGAGAAAATGCTTACCATTGTGAAGAGACAAAATTCTCCTTTCTTACTAGGTCCCGGCTCTTCACCCCAAATGCACTAGGCTAGGAGAAGGCATTGTTTTCCCAGGGTCTCCTCTGATCTGCCTTAACCTCCTAGGCTTACATTTCCGAGGCAGCAGAGAGGGACATAGAAAGCCCTTTGTCCGGCACTGACTGCCTCAGGCACTGACATTCTCAGGAGAGGGCCTCCCTTCAGCTCCAGAGAGACCCCGAGGGTGTGACCCTAGGGCTCTTGACAGTTCTGTTCTTTGTCAGGGACAAGACCACCCACAAGTTTTGGGGTTAGGAGCAACAAAGGAAGCTGTGAGACTGGGCAGACAATTTCAAGAATCCCACAAACTTAACCACCAAAGTTCAGCTGGGGCCCAGGAACACCCAGATCACCGGGTCCCAGGTGAGGTATGGGTCTACAAGGCAGACCCACCCATCCTTCTCACATCCTTGCAGGGAAAATCCACCAACTTCATGGGCCTGGGGACTGTGTGCTTTGTAACCTGAATTCCACAAGAAAAAAATTTTCTTCCATTTGCAGCAAAACATGCAGCCACTATTGCTCCATTGCTGGAAACATGTCTAACCACCTTAGCAAAAGTCTCCTGAGCAAAGATTTTACACAGGAGTCTTAAAAATTCCTTTTCTTTTTTTAATGGTTGGGGAGGATTATAAAGAATTTTCTATCTTGTCAAAAAATGTATATGGTTTCATTAAAACAATCTTCTTTCAGAGCATGGCCCACACTAGGACCCAAGAGGGAACAGAGGGGACCTGGAGAATCTTCTTGGCTGGTTCAGAAACAAACCTGAAGCCTGCTGCATCTGGGGCAGGGTGGGGAGCAGTGCTAGCCCAGTGCAGGAGGTTCAAACACAGAGGACAGGACAGTGCTAGGCTCCAAAGACAAGCCGGAATCAGCATGTGGTAGAAGAGGGTGGGGCCTGTCAGGCCAGAAGCCCAGAAACTCCAAACATGGAAACTGGTGTAGTCTGAAGGACCATTACAACCTCGAAAGCACAAATGGGTACAAACCACTACTAGATCTTCAAATGAAAAGAAAACTTCCAGTGCAACTGAACTTGTGCTCTGAAGAAATGCACAAGACAAGATGCCCAATGGAAATGGGATTCTGAAGAAATCCTGTAACCCCTCTGCTGCATTTGCCAATCTGGGGCATGATCTGGCCGGAGAGTAAAGTGCAGGAGGCTTTCAACAAAAGATGAGTCCAGAGAGATGGTTGAGGGATGGATGACAAAAGGCCTCAAAGGATAATCTGAGTTGGGATTTCACCCTGTAGGTATGGAGGAAATGAGGGGTGAGTTTTATGCAGGGCAGTGACATGAGTAAATTTAAATAGAAAATAACCCATGAAATACTGATGTGCTAGCACAGTATCAGGTACAAATATTAGGTTAAATCACCTAAAATTGCTGATAATCAATGATTTTGATCTATAAAAATGAGAATTTCACTTGGTTCAATCTCTGTGATTTGATGCAATTAAGTGACAAATAGGCAATGTCTATCGTTTCAAAGGACACCAAAATGGAACACACCAGGAGGACTGATGAGAAAAGCAGGAGCTGTCTGCACATGGCCATCTCCTCACCTCTCTGGCCCCTGCTGAAGAGACTTGATGCTCTGGTAGCTGCAGAACATCTGACAGTGAATGCCAGATTCTACTCCTACACTCTGGCACTGAAACATATAAATATGAAGCCATTTGAAGTGCCCTTCCTGAAGTTTTAAGGCCAAAGGGCAGTGGCCATGTTTCTGTAAACAGAACAATCAGGCCTCCTTCACTAAGACTTTGTATTCATCTCAGTTTACTGTAGATTTGAAATCAGCTTTTTCATAAAATAAAGGCAACATACAATGCAAAAAAAAAATCCCTTCCCACAGCTTCAGGCCTGTCTGAGTGCTGATGAGCCCCAACTGCCAACTCAGCCATACCTCTCTTTGAAAATCCAGACCCATGTATTCCATGTATCATGGCCCCTGGACCCCTCCTCCTGGCTTTCTCATCATTGAAAACTGAACCTCAGTCTCACACCCAGCTCCAGATCAAAGTTGTTTCACCTCGACCCCAATGAATTACTGTCTACCATGATGGGAGCTAGGTTCTGGCTGGTGAACAAAATGGATCTCCTTCAGTCTCCCTTCTGCTCATGCCAGAAATCCTAACTAGTCCCTCTCCATCCCTCCCCATTCACCTCCAATTCATCAGTAAGTCATATCAATTTGGATACCTTAGACCCACCCTCTTTTTTCATCCCCCTGACACATGAATTAGGATGCAAGTAATAGAAAACCTGGCTAAGGTAAGTACAGCTTAATCATAGAGGTAACAACCATTGCACAAAACAGAGGTATGGAGGTGGGTCGTTTGGGGCAGATTAGGTAGGCCCCTGATGGCACAGCTCTGGATAGGCAATTCTTGGGCTTCCCAAGCCAAATTTGGTCACATGACTACTGCTGCAAGGGAGGCTGGACAAGTGATTATCTGGCAAAAGAAAACAGGACTCATACCCCTGGCTGGGGCACCCCCAAAACTGGAGAATAATTATACTGCAGTGCTTCTCCCATAGAAGTGAGAGTTCTGAGCCCCACATCGAGCTCCCCAGCCCAGGGGTCCTGCACCAGGAAGATGCAGGGCATATGGCTTTGAAGGCCAGTGGGGCTTAATTTCAGAAGTCCCACAGGACTGAGGGAAATAGAGACTTCACTCTTAAAGAGCACACACAAAATCTCACACACTCTGGGACTTTGGGCAAAAGCAGTAATTTGATAGGAACCTGGGCCAGAACTACCTGCTGGTACTGGTATTGGAGAGTCTTCCAGAGAGATGGGGGGGGAAGGGGGGAGGCTGTTTGGCTCACCCTGGGGACATAGACACAGGCGGCAGCCATTCTTGGGAGCTTCTTCTACTGTGTCGACACTGATGCTGGTGGATGCCATTGTGGAATCCTCCCTCTAGCTCATTAGTGCCAAGACCTGGCCCCACCCAACAGCCTGTAGGTGCCAGAGCTGGGACGCCTCAGGTCAAGCAACTGAGTGGGGACACAGCCCCATCCACCAGCAGACAGGCTGCCTAGAGATTTCTTGAGCCCACAGCCACTTCTAGACGTGCCTTTAGACATGGCCCTGCCCACCAGAGGACCAAGACCCAGCTCCACCCATCAGTGGCCAGGCACCAGCCCTGCCCTACAGGAAGTCTGCTCTAGCCTCTGGACAGCCTCACCCACCAGGGGGCAGACACCAGACACAAGAAAACCACAGTCCCACAGCCTGTGGACCAGTCTGCCCACAGCAGGCAAGACGCTGTCCTGGCACCAGCTAGGTCTCAGCCCTGAGCACTAGCAGGCCAACACCAGCTTTGGGACACCCCAGACCCCATACCCAACTGCATCAGGAACTACCCCACCCCAGCAAACTGACATGAGCTCTGGTATCCCTGGGCCCTGCAACCAGACTCCAGGACCCAGCTGTGCCTACCAGTAGTCCGGCACTAACCTCAGGACCTGGCTTCACTCACCAGTGGGCGGGCAACAGCCCTGGAGTCTTCTGGACCCTTCAGTCCTGGCTTCACCCACCAGTGAGCCAGCACTAGCCCTGGGACCCCCTAGGATTCTGCAGTCAGCCACCTTGTGAACAGGCTCCATCAACCAGCAGTCAGCAGCCTCCACACAAGGAAGGGTCTGGCAACCACTAGACTAGGGGCAAAACCAAGCCTATCAGACAACCCACGTAGTCAACCTGCCACAACAGAAGGACCCATGCAGCCCTCATAGAGGGAATCCCTAGAGCATATAGCTGGGGTGAAAAGAAAGGAGTGCACTGCTAGGACACATAGGATGTCTCCTACAGAAGGCCACTCCTCCAAGATGGGGAAACATAACTAACCTACCAGATACACAAAAATACAAACAGCAACTCAGGCAATGTGAGGCAACAGGGAAACATGTTCCAGACAAAGGAACAAGATAAAACCCCAGAAGAAGAACTAAGTAAAGTGGAGATAGGCAATCTACCCAAGAAGGAGTTCAGGGTAGTGATTGTAAAGATGATCAAAGAACTTGGGAGAAGAATGGATGCACAGAGCAAGAAGTTAGAAGTTTTTAACAAAGAGTTAGAAAATATAAAGAATAACCAGAGATGAAGAATACAATAACTGAAATGAAAAATACACCAGAAGGAATCAACAGAAGGCTAAATGATACAGAGGAATGGATCAGCAAGCTGGAAGATAGAGTAGTGGAAACCACTGCCACTGAACAGAAAAAAGAAAAAAGAATGAAAAGAAATGAAGACACAGTTTAAGAGACCTCTAGGACAACATCAAGTGCACTAACATTTGCATTATAGGGTCCCAAAAGGAGAACAGAGAAAGGGGCTGAGAACATACCTGAAGACATAATAGCTGAAAACTTCCCTAACCTGGGAAGGGAAACAGCCACCCAAGTCTAGGAAGCACAGAGACTCCCATACAGGATCAACCCAAAGAGGAACACACCAAGACACATAATAATTATAAAATAACAGAAATTAAAGATAAAGAGAGAATATTAAAAGCAGCAAGGGAAAACCAACAAATAACATACAAGGGAACTCCCATAAGGCTATCAGCTGATTTTTCAGCAGAAGCTCTGCAGGCCAGAAGGGAATGGCACAATATATTTCAAGTGATGAAAGGGAAAACCTACAACAAAGAATACTCTACTCAACAAGGGTCTCAATCAGATTAGATGGAGAAATCAAAAACTTTACAAACTAGTAAAAGCTAAGGAGTTCAGCACCACCAAACCAGCTTTACAACAAATATTAACGGAACTTCTCTAGGTGAGAAAGAAAAGGCTGCAACTAGAAACAAGAAAATTACAAAATGAGAAAGCTCATCAGTAAAGGCAAATATACAATAAAGGTAGGAAATCCTCCACACACAAAGCTAGTAAGAAGGTTTAAATACATAAGCAGTAAAATCATCTATATCCACACTAAGCAGTTAAAAGATACACAAAACAATTAGATATAAAATATGATATCAAAAACAGTATTCAAGAGGTGAGAAGAGTACAAATGCAAGGTTTTTAAAACGCATTTGAAATTAAGAGATCAGCAACTTAAAACAATCACATATATCTATAGATTGCTATATTAAAACCTCATGGTAACGATTAACCTAAAATCTATAAGAGGTATACACACAAAAAGGAAAAAGGAATTCAAACATAACACTAAAGATAGTCATCAAATCACAAGAGAAAATAAAAACAAAAGAAGAATAAAGCGAAAAAAAGAAAGATCTATAAAAACAACCCCCAAACAATTAGCAAAATGGCAATAAGAACATACATATCAATAATTACCTTAAACGTAAATGGACTAAATGTTCCAATCAAAAGACAGAGAGTGGCTGAATGGATACAAAAACAAGACCCATATATATGCTGCCAGAAGAGACTCACTTCAGAGCTAAAGACACACACGTACTGAAAGTGAGGGGATAGAAAGAAGTATTCCATGTAAATGGAAATCAAAAGAAAGCCAGGGTAGTAATACTTATATCAGACAAAATAGACTTCAAAATAAAGACTGCTACATGAGACAAAGAAGGATACTACATAATACATAATGTAGTATTATACTACATAATGTAGTATACGTAATACATACCAAATAATGATCAAGAAGAAGATATAATGATTATAAATATATATGCAACCAACATAGGAGCACCTAAATACATAAAGCAAATATTAACAAACATAAAGGGGGAAATCAACAGTAACACAATAATAGTAGGGGACTTTAACAAACCACTTGTATCAATTGACAGATCATCCAGACAGAAAATCAATAGAGAAACACTGGCCTTAAATGACACATTAGACCAGATGGACTTAACTGATATTTATAGAGCATTCCATCCAAAAGTAACAAAATACACATTCTTTTCAAGTGCACATGGAACATTCTCCAAGATATATCACATGCTAGACCACTATAACCAGGGCACTGTGCTCAAACTTGACTAATGAACACTACTGAATTCATGACTGATTAATTAGTGAGTAAACAAACTGGTCTCTGAAAGATGGACTGGCCCAAGGGAAAGAGGAAGGCTCAAGGGCAACAGTGGATAGAGTACTTTCTGCAGGAAGGCGAGGTCTAGGACACTGGCTTGGCTGAAGTGACGGTCTTAACATGAGAGACAAGAAACCATTGAACAGGTAAGGCAGGCAAAGGTGTGGAACTCTGAATGCCATGCTCACTGTGTTCTTCTAGAACACTTATTCTCTACCCCTCATGTTTTCATGTGGAAAGACCTCAGCTGCAGTAAGGCTACACCCAGTAAGTGGGGTGACTGGTCTGCCTGGGAGTCTGGGGGAAAGAGCTGGTGTGCTCACCAGCCCCTCTGCCTGCAGGAGGACGAGGGCCCTGAGGTGGGCTCCTCACCCACAGCACTGCCTGCCCCTGTGACAGAGCCCTCCCCCTCCAGCGCTGTCCATGACAGTTGCAGGGGGAGAAGCTACGTAATTCTTGGGTGAAATCTCAGTGGCTGAAATGGGCGATTTTTTAGTACAATTCTTCTAGAGCAGGAGCCGTGACTGCCATTGGCTCTAAGCTGGGGAGAGGAAGATGGCTATTGCGTATTAGCCCTGAAGATCCCAACTCAGCAGTTTACCATTTATTTGGCCGGCAATGAGGAGCCAACATAGTTTAAGTCCTGTGCAGTCCAACAGCTTGAGAACAAAACCTAAAAGATTGTTTCAGGCTATCAAAACACTTTCCCTCCTAAGTACCTCCCCCCGCCATTCCCAACGCTGACTGAAGAGGTGAACATGGGCCAAGCTTCCCAGGCCCACTGGTTTATATTTTGCCCTGCTCCTCTGACCAGAAGTGTGAGTCTTGCCAATGCTTCCCCTGCAAGCCCTGCCTTAGTGAGTCTCTGCTGATGCCCTGGTCTATAGCACAGTCCCTCTCATCTCAGTGGCTTTTGCTCTCTGAAACACACAGTATACTGACCTCACATATGCAAGGACGCTCCCCGGATTGGGAAGCACAGTGAACCTGGCCCACTAAACTGGTCAGGCCCCAGTCTCCTGGCCTGCAGTCCAAACAGTCCACTCCTGTTGACCACATAGAACCACCCAATGTCCCTCTGAGAGGCAGCCACTCAAAGGTCGCATGTGCCAGTGAAGCCGCTGACCCCCTGCCACACCAGAGAGAGCGCCCTCCACCCAAGCAAATGCACACGCCTACCCTGAAGAGCAGTTAGGCAACGAGAGGAAAGCTGCATCGAAGTGGTGCTGAACTGAGCTCCCTGAGCAGGCGCAGGACTGAAACAAAAGGCTCACAGTGGCGCGAAGTCACAGGAAGTAACCGCCCAGGGAAACGTGGCTGTGCCTCCTCCCTTGACCAGCCAGGCAGACAGGCTGGCAGGCACACCGGTGGGCTCCAAGAGCTTCAGCTCCCCCTGCTCCCCTCTCTAGCTGCCCTGCCCACGCTGAAGCTCTAGCAGCTTCCTGGTCAAGCCCCTGGGAGCATAACCAAAGCAAGGCATTTAAGGAGAACCAGGCGGTGTTCGCGGAGAAAAGCCCTCAGTATCATTTGAAGAGGAGCAGAAACACATCAGCAATGACACCATGGCTGCTCAAACTTGCTGGCTAAGGCCTTCTGATGCCCTGCGTTCTGATGCCCTCATGATGATCTCTACATTCTACAGAGCACGGTAGACAAGTGCAAGGGCTGAGGGCAGGCTGAACAGTAGCAGATTCTAGCGTATAACTCTCCAGATACTGGTACAGAGTTGGAGGGGAGGCAGTCAATGCCAGGTCGCACATGAGTGAATTCCAACCCCCCCAGCAGGAGGCACCTGAGGCCAGCAATGGCTCGAGAGGAGACCAAGGGGAGAGGAAGACAGTTTCGACTGAACGGTCTGAAAAGAGCAACAGCGTGTTGGTCAAGAAGCCCCTGAGAGACAGAGGGTGTGACTGTCCAGAGGCATCACTTTAATGTCTACCACTGGGTTAACACAGGAGAGACTGATATTTAACACTTTGTAAGCTTTAGCCATTCGGCAAAAGCTTAGCAAGTTTTGGATTTTTAACAGAAGTTTTTATTGTTTAAATGAAGGTACCTCACGGATAATGCTAACACTTGGAAGAAAGATAATTACAAAAATAGATTTAAAATACATACACATGGAAACATATCTTAGCAGGAGAAGCAAAGCCCTTGTTTCTATCAAACACCTCCAGACACAGGTATTTTGACTCTGCGTGGCAACCCAATTAAGAGGCCATCACAAACACTGTCTCACAGCAGCTAGGGGACAAGAAAGGTCTGTGGGGAGGAAAAGGGGGTTTGCTGTGGCAAGGTAAGTTGTGGAAGGAAGCCACCCTATCCTCCCAGTGCTGAGAACTCTGTTGGCACCAAAAGGAATTTCAAAGTTGAAAATCCTTCCCATCAGAGAATAGATGGAGAACCCGCACATCCTGAGGGGAAGTAATTTGAAGCAGTCTTTAAGATAAATACTTCCAGGGACTTTCCTTGTGGCGCAGTGGTTAAGAGTCCGCCTGCCAGTGCAGGGGACACGGGTTCCAGCCCTGGTCTGGGAAGATCCCACATGCCACAGAGCAACTAAGCCCATGGGCCACAACTACTGAGGCTGCGCTCTAGAGCCCACGAGCCACAACTACTGAGCCCACGTGCTACAACTACTGAAGCCCATGTGCCTAGAGCCCATGCTCTGCAACAAAGAGAAGCCACCGCAATGAGAAGCCCGCACACACAATGAAGAGTAGCCCCCACTAGCCACAACTAGAGAAAGCCCGCACGCAGCAACGAAGACCCAACACAGCCAAAAATAAATAAATAAATAAATATTTTTAAAATAATTAAAAAAAAATTTAAAAACAGATAAATACTTCCATAGGGTAATTGAAGTGGTTTGTATCTAGTGATGGTATGCCTCACTATTTCCAGCACTGTGTTGTGTTAGGGACTATGTTGCCTTAGATCCTGAACCCGTGCCATTTATCAAAGACAATAAAATCCCAAAGGCACAACTACTTATCATCAGATAATCCAATGGAAAGTTTAATTGAGGCTTCAGTGTAATGCCTCTTGGCAATGACCTCTACATCTAATTCTCTGGCTAATTCTCATTTCATTAAAGACATTTCCCAGTATGCCTAAGTTTCTTACTTCAAAAAGCAGCCATTGGAACTATGCAGACAATAATTGCCTTCTTGGGGTGGGAGGGAGAGGCAAGAGGGAGGAGATATGGGGATATATGTATATGTATAGCTGACTCACTTTGTTATACAGCAGAAACTAACACACCATTGTAAAGCAATTATACTCCAATAAAGATGTTAAAAAATAATAATAATGAACATTGCTTTGCAATCAAAATAAATAAATAAATAATTGCCTTCTTACCAGAACGACTGGCACCTCTTATCTGCCAGCCTGGCCTGGATGAGAGAAGAGGACCTGGCCAGCTACTGACAGGAGAACTTGCTCTCTTCTCCATGGACCATCTGTAATCAAATGGGCCATATTTCTAAGTGTTTCACCAGCTGATCTCTTAGTTTAGGATTAAAAGGCCTTCTCCAGAGCTGACATCACATGATGAGTAATTTCCCGGCATGTCCAAGGCTTCCTCAGGGCCGGAGGTGTTTGGAATCACTTACTTGGCTGGTCAGGTGCCGGCTTTTCCTGAACTCACTAAGTCTTGTCCAAAAGGGTCTTCTATTGTCTGCTTTCTTCTGAGCTTTGAGTGTACATTTTCTGGCCTTGGATGTATCCATGATTGTATTATGTAATCCTACAGTAATCCCCCGGAGACTTGATTGATGTGTAGTAATTTCTCATCATTTTTCTTCTTTTGAGCCCAAATTTGGGCTAAGCACAGACACAGAATAAATCTTTGGCATCATTCTCCTCCCTTAGTCTCTATGTCTAATTCCTGAACCTTCATTTTACTTATAACTGCGCTAGAATGTAATAGATTAACAAAAATGAATCAAGGAGATCTTAGCTCCACTTGGATTATTTTAAGAGTCAAGACTTGTTTTCCCTCAGCTGAAGTAATGAAGAAATTTACGCTCAGAATAAGATAAGCAGAAAAATCAGGTTGAGCTGGGGATACCTGGCTAGAAGGCAGTTCCAGATTTCATTACAAATCTCAGAAGGTAAAACTTTCCTCAGCAGAGCCAACATAGCCCCAGATCAGCAAAGGAGGCCAATTCCTCCAGGTGGGACCCTGCCTGCAGGGCGGAGTCAGGGTGGGAGGCTTAGTTTCCCCCTGCAGCCACCTCCCCACTCCCCAACATGCATCATCCCCCCCAAAGGCAGAGGTGACATTCAAGTCCTGGGTGTGGACCATCCATGGGCTTTGGAAGCCTGGCAGAGATGAAAAGAGTGCCAGATATGTAACGAATACTCTGGTATTCCTAGACCAACATCAAGTCATACAGAGAGGTTATACATTCTTTCAGTAAGCCCGCTTTCTTCTTAATCAAAAACATGCTGGTTGGACACAGATGCTCCATTGGCTACACCCCTCCCTACTTGTTCTAGGAAACAAGAACAAGACGGCAAAGGAGGAAGAGGGCAGAGGCCAGCATGGCGGGCACAGGTGAGCGATGCCATGAGCAGTAGGAAGTGAGGTCAGGGGAGAGCTGCGGGCCATGTGTTCTGGAGGCCATTGGAGGATCGTGAGCAAGGAACTCACATGATGTGATTTGTGTTTTGAAAGTAACCCTCTGGCTGTCATGTAAGAACTTGCTGTTCAGGAGGCCACTGTGGAGGCCTGGAGACACTGTGGGTGAGGGTGACAGAGGCCTGGACCACAGGGGGTGGGGAATGGCAGGTGTGGCTAAAAGAGGTCTGATTAAGAATATGTTCTGAGGGCAGAGCAGGTGGGAATTGTTGGTGGATTAGAAGTATCAGGCGTCTTCTGAAACAAAGGCCATATAATGGCCAGTCAACTTCTAGAAATTGCTAATAAAAATCACAACCACCACTTCCCACAAGGAAGGCAGGGGCTGTGCCCAACGCTTTATATTTGTTCACATACTTAATTCTGACAACACCGACAGGTGTGCAGCAGTCCCATCACCATCCCATCAATGAGCAAGGGAAAGGTCTCACCCTGGTAAGGAGGAGAGCCAGTGCCCCAGAGCCCCTTCTTCTGCTCCCTGACCTGCCTTCTCAGCACAAGCACAGTCCCTGCATCCCCAGCTCCCTCCCACCTTCACACGCAGGCCTGTGCAAATCTGAGCGTGGAGGAGAAGGACTTCTTGGCCCAACACGGAGACTGTCTTATTGATTTCTTTTTCCAATATGAAGACATCTGGGGGGTTCCACTTTATCTCAAAATGTATGTTTATCTTGGCAATTGGAGCCCTGTGGCAAAGGAAATGCTACAACCAGCCCATAAGGCCGGCCGCAGGGGCTCCTGCCCGTCCCCTCGCCCTGCCTCCCCAGGACCCCTTCCATCTAATCAGTAGCTCAGCCAAGGTGGAGAGAAGCAGGCCACCCTGCTGCTCCCGAGGCACCCCTACCGCAACCCCTGCACAGCTGTTTGGTCCCTTTTGGTTTTGTAACTCTGGGGTACAGGAGACAATGTTACAGGAGAACGTTGGGGTACAGGAGAAAAGCAACTTGAGGGAGGAAGCATTCAACTGAATTGCCTTTTCAAAAAACAAAACAAAACAAAAAAACCCACTAATCATTTTCATGGAGGAAAACCCTGGAATGCCGTGGGAAAAGGGAAAGGAGACCTGTGCTGTACAAGCAGCACCTTTCAGCAATTCGAGAAGAGGAAGGTCTAAACGGCCCCACAGTGAGACAGATGCCAGAAGATCCTCAGGGGGTGGGAAATGGAAGGGAGAAATGATATTCAGGGATACTCTCGTCTGTCAGCAGTGATATGACCAAGATTCCATTTGCCAGAAAAGCCATGCCTGGAGCCTGGGCAGGAAGTAAGCGGTGCTGACGGTGGGGTTGGGAGTCCATCGTGCTGCCTCGCCAGTTACTTAATGCAGCTTCTGGGCATCTAGCTTCCCCAAGCTTGCAGGTAAAGCTCCCCTTGCCCCCTCCCACACTCCGCACGCACACACAGAGCCAGGAGAACTAAATCCTCCTGCTTCTCTGGTACTGCCAAGGCTTAGATCAGTAGTTCTCAAACTTGAGTGTACATCGGAATCCTCCAAGAGCTTATGAAAACACAGACTGCGCAGAGATACTGATGCAGAAGGGCTTGGATGGGGCTTGAGAATGTGCATGTCTAGCACCGTCACAGGTGGTGCTGATGCTGTGGTCTGGGATCACCCTTGGAGAACCATTAGCTTCCAGCATCCCTCTTCCCAAGCAGCACCACTGAGGACTTTCAGGGTCTTGTTCTGCACCTGTTGGGCAGGGGGCACTGAAACAAGACCACCACGGCTGGCGGTGATGGAGCATTTACCATGAGTTCTAGGCCCTCTACCTATAATAAATGCCTCACTTCCTTTCCACAACTACTGCCTAAGTAAGAATTACTACTATCCCCATTTTACAGATCAGGAAACTGAAGTAAGAGGACAAGCAAACTGCCCAGGGTTCCACTGTGGGCAGCAGAGCTGGGATTTGAACCAGGCAGAGGAAAACTAGAGGCTGTGCTGGAAACCTCCACTCCCTCTGCCCCTCTTAACAATCAGTACCAAGTTCATGGAAAATCTGACGAGGTGGCAGAACATTTGGGGCAAGTCTGATTCCTTGGCTGACAGTCAATACCCTAATTATCACCAATGTCCACAGTCCCCAGCGACTGACTCAATTACCATCCCTAACATGGGTCAGCTGTTATCGAGTTCTACAGGCTCAAATGGAGAGAACATAGGAAGTAACTCAGAAACCCACACTGTCACAGCTTTTTGTACAAAAGTAAATGTTTAAGATGTTTACACAATAACAAAATGACCATAAACGTTGAGAGAGCTACTCTATATTCATGTCACTGTGTTTTTTTTGTTGTTGTTGTTAATTAACAAACCATAACAAGCAAATCAAGGACCCTAGCCACAATCACAAAAGGCAGCAGTTCTCCAAGCATGGTCCCCAGACCAAGCATCAGCATCACCCAGCCCTCCACAGACCCACTGAATCCAAAGCCTGGGGGTGAGGCCCAGCCATCTGCATTCTAAGGAGACACCCTAGTGATTCCCATGCATGTTAATCTAAGAAGCCTATCTGACTTGGTTCCATACAGTTTATATGCACCCTCTTTAAATCTTTATTATATAAAAATATCAACTTCCTGTCCCATGCTCCACCCCCTCCTTCTCCAAGAACTGAGCCAAACCTGGCTCTGTCACAGGAGGGAACTTTGTGGTTGGATGCCTGGATCCCAGCTCCAATTCCTCTCTTCTTCTCTGCAGACAATGTGGGATAAGCTCACTTCAGTGGCTCCTGTTACCACGAGACTCAAATTCAAACTTGGAAGCCAGGCTCCCCAGGGCCCCCAGGCCTCCAAAACTCTGCCCCAGAGTCACCTTACCCCTTCCAGCACAAGCATAAGGTGGGTGTCAGGTCAGCCCACATTTGCTCTCTGTGCAACTTTGGGTGAGTAACTCTGCCTTGGTTTTTCCATCTGTAAATTGGAAGCTGTACTTTCCACACAAGGCCCCAGCATAGCATCTGGCAGGTGGGAGGCCCTCAATAAACATCAGGCCCCCTACCCTCAGCCTCTACCTTCTGCCTGCCTGTCTTTGCTCACAGTGAGACTGGAGAGGCCTGGAGAGCCTTCACCCCGACCTGCTGCTGAATCCCCACCCCAGTGCCCTTCCCAGAAGACCCACACGATGACAGGATGGGGGTGGCTGGGCATAATGTCCTGTGGCCACCGAAAGGAAGCAGAGACAAGATGTACAGAGCAGTCACCCTGCATTACGGTTCCCACAGGCATTTTCTCAGAGCAGGCCTGCAGGGGGGATGTTGATATCTCATACAAACAGGGAAACTGAGAACTGATGAGTTTATTAATTGATATGCCCAAGGTCAAGTAAGTGGCAGCATGAGGACTCAAATCCAGGTCTGACTGTGGCTGAGACGCAGAGCTAGGAGTACTACACGGGGAGTGGGCCCAGGGGACACCACACTTGTTCCCACTGGGGGACAGCTGTCCACCCTGGCTGCTCACCCTGGGGACCCTTCGTTGGCTTTCAGAGATTCATACTGACGACAGAGTTAACCTCAGCACTTCTAGAAGCCCTGGCCTGCCAAAGGCATTACAGGTGGAGAGTCTGATTTCCAAATCACCCTCTGAGCAAAGTCTTCAGCCACTCAAGCTAAAATGTGAAGTCCCGCCCCATCAGCTTCCTATCCCCCTTCTCTGCTTTGTTTCTCCACTTGATCACTTTATCCCTACTCTGGAGTTTACTTACTGATAGCACATATCCATCCCCTCCACTAGAATGTCAGTTCCACAAAAACAGGGACATTTATTTTGTACACTAAGCATCCCCAGGGCTGGAGCAGTGCCTGGCCCACAGTAGGTTCTCAAAGAATACTTACGAGTATGAATGCTGAAAAAGCAAGATATAGGAGAGGACAGAGATCCATTCTGCAAATAGTACATATAATAAAGACAATGAATAGAAGAAAATACTGGGTAAAAATAATAATGGGTGATATATACTTGCAGAAAGAGAAAAATGAATGGGCACAGATCTGGCAGGAGGAGAGGTGGGAGTTAAACTCTCAGGCTTCACAGTGAGTGAGTTCAAGGCCAGCTGTCACTCATTAACAGTATAATTTCAGACAAGAAATGTATCCTTTTGGAGACTCAGTTTCCCATCTGCTAACAGGAATAATACCTCTCTTAGAAGGTTACTGAAAGGCAAGATATAGTTAGGAGAAAAGTACAGGTAATAAAACAAAAGACTGAAACTGAACTGTCCTGGGTCAAATGCTGGCTCTACCTCTTACAAGCTATGTGGCTTCAGGAAAGTTATTTACCTCTCTGTACCTCAGCTTCCCCGCATGTGAAGTGGCGATTACAGCAGCACTTCCTAATAGAATTGTGAGGATTACATGAATTAAAAACATGAAGTATCTGACACGGGCGTTCTCAACAAATGGGAGCTGCTCTCAGCATCACCTCCATCGCCACCCAGGATGAGAGGACAAAGAGCGGCACTGGTACCGTCCATCAAGCAGGGAAGGTGGAGGGCACAGCAGAAGGCTCTGCTGGAAGCAAAGCTCTTCAACTTTCTGAGGCTAAGTTCTAAGAAGGCCTGGATCTTGGCACCACCCCCAGGCCTGTGAGACGTTACACTGCATTGATGCCTGCTGTGGACTTCATGTTTGTGTCCCCCAAATTCATTTGTTAAAGCCCTAACCCCCAAATGTGATACTATTAGGGAGGTAATCTGATTTAGATGCATCATGGGGTGAGGCCCCACATGAGGACACAACAGTCGTCCTTAAAAGAAAAGGAAGAGAGACCAGAGCTCACTTGCCCTCCACCACAAGGACACAGCAGTCATCTGCACGCCAGGAAGAGGGTCCTCACCAGACACTGAGTTGACTGGCACCTTGATCTGGGACTTCCAGCCTCCAGAACTGTGCGAAATAAATGTCTGTTGTTGAAGCCTCCCATCTGTGGTATTTCCTTATAGCAGCCCAAGCTGAGGAAAATGATGCCCTTGACCAACAGAAGATGTAAGGAGGCCGAGGAGCAAGAAGAGGCCACCCCTTGTGCAAGTGAGTGGAGAAGGGGGCCTCTCCAGCGCTGAAGGAGGGAGCCTGGAGAAGTGCTCCAGAACCACAGAGGCTGGCCCCTTGTCCACCCGTGGACATCTACTAAGCCACCAGGTTCCTTGGCCTGCTTAGTGCTATGGAAGTGAGGGCCAGGGCACTGCAGAGAGAAAAGGCTGATGCAGCTAGGAAGAGGACGGACAAGGACACATCACCCTCGTGTAGTTGACTTGACAAGAAGTCAAACCTGAATCCCATCAGAGCCTTACAACCTTCCAGCAGGGAAACAGTAAACCCTCTGGGGAAATGAGCCCCACCCTCAGGATCGCCTCCTTCTGGCCAATGACGGAGGGGGTGGTCTCCAGGTTAAAGCTGACACTGGGCATCTCTCTAGCACTCAATCACAGCAAAACCAGAGCATGCCCAACCCCAAAGTTCAAGGCCATCCAGGATCATCAGTGAGCCTGCTCCCCTCACACTGGGGTCAGGAAAATGCTGAGGGTCGGTGGTCCAGTCGTTACAGGACTCCTCATGTGCCTACCTGCTGCCTGGGAGACACATGAGGGGCTCTGGGCTCCACCTCACACCCAGGACTGGCGCTGGGCCCCTGATCAAGGCTAGGAAGCTGCTGGTCCATATCTAGACCACATCTGTGCAGCAGAGCTGTGCACTACCTGTGAGTTCCCCGTCCTCAGCACTATTCTCAAGCAGCAGCAATCTTTGGGCCTCTTTTCCCTCCTCGGCCCTAAATATCTTCAGCAATGGAAGGAATTTCCCTCAAGATCCCAGAGAAGTCTGAAGGGTCGCAGAACATGCCACCCCAAAATGTGCCACCTTGGCATAAGGATTATTTTGAGCTGAAGGCAATTGAGAAGATACAGGTACAAAAAAGCTCTCTGCCCTCCCCTCATCTGCCTAAAAGCAGGCCATAAGTTTGTAAAGGTGTCCCCCCATGCCCTCTCTACAGAAGTTAATCACTGGAGATAACCCTAGACCCTTATCAGCCCAGAGAGGGCACCAGAGGACTCTAACAAACCTTGCTTTATGTAGCCCTTATGTACCATTAGGTCTCCCATATATACACCTTCCTACAATTTGCCACCCGAGAAACTCAAAGTCCTTTTCCTTTGTCCATTTACTTCTTTAAAATTTACTGTTCTTTTTTAAGATGCTATACAAGCCCAAGTTCTAAACACCCCTTAAAGTTACTCCCCACTAGGTGTTCCCACGTGTATGCATGATGCATGCATTAGTCAACTTGTGTTTGCTTTTCAGTTATTAATTTGTCCTTTGTCAGTCTAATTTAAAGGGCCCCAGCTAATGCACATAAGATGGGTAGAAGCAAATAAGAGTTAAGTTTTCCTCCCCTCCAAGTCCAAGACTGCTTTTTAATTCTTCACTAGAAACTGCTCAAGATTCTGGGCCCTGCCCCTTGTTCCACCAGGCCCCATGGGTCACCTGCCAAAGCTGTTCTTTCAGCCTGAACATGGAGACGGTGCTGCCGTCCTCTCAGTCCTCGGTGAGAGGAAGTCTTCGCTGCCTTGAGACCTTAAAGTACCTCAAGGGTAGGGTCTTATATTCAACTCAGCCTTCGGCGTTTCTGATATTGGAGGTAAGTGCTGTCGCAAACAAAACTTCAAATCTCAGTGTCTTCAGACGCTTTATTTCTCACTCACATAACATCCAATGTTTCAGGGCCTCAGGACGCTGGCTCCTGGTTGGGCCTTAGCCAGTCAACCAATAGAGGAAGAGCCTCAAGCACCATTTCACAGGAGGTTTGTAGGGGCCAGGCCTGGAAATAGTGCACATCACTTCTATTCCCATTCCAGTGGACAAAGCAGTCACTTTGCCACACCTAATGCCAGGACAGTAGGGAAATTTAATCATCCAGGAAGAAAAAAAATAGGTGTGGATATCAGTTAGCAGTCTTTCCATAACACCCTGGACTGTGTCAGCAACATGTGCTAAACACAACTCAGCCCTTCCTGTCCATGACGTACTGTTCTCCTCACCATGACTCAGCCCTTCCTCACCATGACTCAGCCCTTCCTGACAATGACTCAGCCCTTCCTGACCATGACTCAGTGTTCTCCTTACCATGACTCAACCCTTGTTCACCATGACTCAGCCCTTCCTGACCATAATTCAGCCCTTCCTCACCATGACGTGGCCCTTCCTCACTATGACTCAGCCCTTCCTCACTATGACTCAGCCCTTCCTCACCATGACTCAGCCCTTCCTCACCATCACTAAGCCCCTTCCTGACCATGACTTATCCCTTCCTCACCATGACTCAGTGCTCTCCTAACCATGACTCAGCCCTTCCTGATGAACTCAGCACTTCCTCACCATGACTCAGCCCCTTCCTGACCATGACTCAGCCCTTTCCTGTACATCAATAATATGCTCTTCCCCCACAACAGTACTTGTCAGTAACTTCTCATCCAAGTTGTCTATGCCAATAATTCCAAAGGCAGTTGGAACCCAAACCCTATATAACAGCCAGGCCAAGATCTGGTCTCTGTGCAACAGAACAGACCAATAGATTGGTCTGACATAACCTCCTCTCTCCTTCCTAAAGCACTCCCGTCTCTTAAGCTGCATATTTGTAGAAACTGAGGTTAAAAACTCAGAAACAACCTTCACATGGGAGAGCTGGGGGTTCTTGAATTTAATGAGCTCACAGACACCATAGAATCCCAGTGAACTGCCTGAAGTATGCAAGCAGCAAACAAACATTCTCCCCTAAATTGCATTTCTACCTCCAGAGGGTCACACACGTCCTGCCCCTGTGGTTACTTCTGAGCGTGACATGACTTGAGTGTGACCAACCCTAGCTCTGTATACCATGAGTACAACAACTGAGCAGTCATTGGGAAAGTGACCTCTTGGCTCGACTCTAAAGTGATGATTTTAATGCCAGACGTAGATGAGAATGGCCCAAGGTCCAAAACTGTCAGCAGTAACTTCACTAAGTCTCAGTGCCTGTAAGGTCCAATCTGGCTCTGGAATCTAAGCCAAAGAAGCACAGCCTAAAAACCAAAAAGGGCCTCCTAATCCCTACTTGCATCTCTCTGAGAACATCAGAAAGGGCTCTCTAATTCAACCTCCAGCAACATTTCTTCATATGCCCTCTTCTCTCCTCACTCTCTCTCCACACCCAGAGCCTCGCCCTCTCCCAGCCTTCCTTTCCTCCCACCTTCCCTGCTCTGCCCCCCACACCACCCCAGGGCCCTGCAGCTCTTGCAGCACCTCACTGCCACCCGGCCTCCCAGGGAGGGAAGCATGAGGACCCCCTTCTCTGGAAATTGTACTTTTTCTCTCATCTTCACCATTTTTCTTGGAAGAAATCTTTGAGAAGAAGTACTATTGAATAAAAGTAATTATTTTGCTTCCTTGGTCATAGCATTTAAAAAAAATCATGGTAAAGTATATATAACATACAATTTACCATTTTAACCATTTTTAAGTTTACAGTTTAACAGCATTAAATACATTCACATTGTTGTGCAACCATCACCACCATCCACCTTCAGAGCTTTTTCACCTTCCCAAACTGAACCTCTGTACCCATTAAACAATAACTCTTCATTATCCCTCCCTTCCAGCCCCTGGCATCCACTAATCTATTTTCTGTCTCTATGAATTTGACTCCTCAGGGACTTTAGGTGGAATTACACAGTACTTGTCTTTTTGTGACTGGCTTATTTCATTTAGCATAACGTCTTCAAGTTTTACCCATGTTGTAGCATATCTCAGAATTCCTTTCTTTTTTAAGGCTGAATATTATTCTGTGTATGTATAAAAGGACAGTTGGGTTGCTTCCACCTTTTGGCTACTGTGAATAATGCTGTTATGAACACAGGTGTACAAATATCTGTTCAAGTTCCATTTCATTGGGGTAGATACCTAGAAGTGGAATTCCTGGATCTTATTTTTATTTCTTGAGGACCCACCATACTATTTTCCACAGCGGGTGCACCATTTTACATTCCCACCAGCAGTATACAAGTGTTCCCGTCTCTTCACATCCTCACCAATACGTGTTATTTTCTGCAAGCTTTTTGTTGTTATTGTTGACAATATCCATCCTAAGGGGTGCAATTGATCATCTCATTTAACCTTCACAATAACTCTGGGTATCATTATCCCCATTTTACAGAGGAGAAAACAGCCGGAGATATCAGGGGACTCACACAGGACAGTGGTGGAAGCAGGATCTGAACCCCGGTCTCCCCACAGAGACGATGCTCAGACCCCTGGACTGAGCCAAGCCACAGCCCGAGGAGATTCAGCGTTCACTGTGCAGATGAGGGGCTGCGGGTGGTGAACGGGAACCACCCTGAGGGCCACTGGAAAGGAAGCCATGGTGGGGGCACCTCTCTGGCTCAGGGCCCTTGCCAGCCAGGGCAGGACCCACTGCAGAGGAGCCTGGCCCTTCATTTCTCCTGCCCACTCCTCCTGCTCTCAGCGAGAGGCTGCCCAAAGGCTCCAGAGGGCTTTGGGACTCACAATTACACAGAAGGCATCTCAGAAAGGCCTAGTTTCCCATTTGGGACTCTACTCCCCCACATTTCCCCCAGACCGGGAGGGGTTTTGTGTTTCTAGCAAACTGCCTCAGCATCACATGAGTCAGTAAGAGCTGTCTGGCAAGGCAGAGAGGCTCCCACTTCTCTCCAAACTAATCATAAAGCACTCTTGGGCCATGAGGGTGGAAGCATCGGGGAACAACAGAGACACAGTCTTTCTGCTGATGTCGTGCCGAGGCCTGTGTTAAATGAGAGGGCGGTGGTCTGTGGCCCGACACCGATGTCACTGACGTCTTCCGCAGGTTAGGGACCACCTAACTGGAAGGGCATCTGCTTCAGAGTTGCCTCCGTGGGCCACCCAAGCACAGAACCCACAATGGTGCAAGCCAGCAGCCTCCAGAAGGAAACTCTCCCACAAGGCACCCACTTGCCGACCTGAAGGTAAGAGGGGGCTCCACAGCCTACATCTGAAGGGCCATAGCTGGAAACCCTGCAGAGGTCAGTTCCTTCTTGCTCAGCCCTCTTGCTCTCCATCTCAAAAGGCATTCAAGCATCACCAAGTGTTCTGTGGTCTCCCATGTAGTTCCAGAACAAAGGTACCCCACGCAAAGAACATATCCGCATATTTTCACCATTTTTAAATGTACTTCAGCCATTATGTAACCTTAGTCATGACCCTGGCATGAGGAAGAAGAAAAGTTGAACTTGGTCCCCTGGGGCCACTGGTTTCAGTGTGGACTTTCTGCTGAGCCCCAAACAGAAATCCCCTGCCCTGGTTCTGGCTGTGTTGTCCCTTCCCCGGAGGGCTCCCTTCTGGGGAACTTACAGGAACAAAGAAAGCCCTCCAGACTTTAAGGTACAGAAAGTGTAAACACCACACACTTCCATGTGCAGACATGCACCTAGGCATGTGTATATGTACATATGTAATGTGCATACACATGCACACTCACATTTTTATTCACCACGGTCACTATCTTCAAGCCAAACCATAGGACAGCCATACAAGGTGACCAGGAGGAAACTGCACGTGGCCACCCCTTTCTTGCCCTCATTTTTTTTCCCTCAGGCAATGGCAGCTCCTACAAAGGGTCTTTTAAAAGACTATCTCCAACATCTAGACAGGACTTAATTGGCATTTTTCATTAAATACTCTCTACCTACATTTAAGGCCTAATGGTGAGAGAAAAAGTTAGTTTACCCAAGTACACTCAGCCTTCCATCCACAGTTGATTGAATCTGCAGATGCAGAACCTGAGGATACACAGGGCTGAGTGTACTGGGACACTTTATATAAGGGACTTGAGCATCCGCGGATTTTGGTATCCACTGGGGTCCTGGAAACAATCCCACAGATACCGAGGAAAGACTGTATATACTTTTTAGCTTTCACAGTAACTCTATTTCCTAACTCTCTTAAGGGAATGACCTATTTTTTTTACTGTATGATGAGGAAGGCAGCACTTGCCCAATCTGAAGCCCCGATTGCTAGGTGCATGCATATTTTATTCCCAAAATTAAAATCGTTCATAAAACCTCTCAAAAATCACAGAATGGTCTAGAGCATTATTATAAATACCAATATAACTTCTGACAAATAGATGAATTTGCTGAAGACCTCAGGTTGTCTGATTTGGGACAACTAATCTGTCATTGAATGTTAAGCCTTCTCCTTCGTAAGCTTCTCAGAGTAGACACAAAAGACATGGTGTGGATAAGCCTGAAACTGAAGCAGGGTGCACCGTGCCCAACGTGAGATGGGTATGAGGTAAGGAGATGGACCCCTCAGGACTTGTTCATTCAATGGGGCAGCTTCCCCTGAAGGCAATCATCTGAGACAACTTCTAACAATCTTGAAGCAAAAGTGAACCGTGACTTCTGTAAGGTCCCCAGGAATAACAAGTAAAGTAAAACGAACATATAGGAAAGCCCTCAGAAACAAAGAAACCCGAAGCTGACTAATAAAACTTTTGAATTTTTACCTCAAACAATATTTTTCAGCCTCATTCAGCGAATAGAACATCTGACACCTCCACAATTCAAAACCACTCTCGAAGAATGAAGACTGACCAACACCATGAAAAGACAGAAGATGAATGCTCACTCTGAAGGAAATCCACAAGCGGGTGTCCACACTTTCTGGCCACAGCACTGGGATTGGAACAAGCAAATGGCCGTCCAGGGTGACCACTGTAAAGGGGATAATGTACAGCCAGAGAGATACATTTTGATGTTTGTTTTTATACATAAAACTTGGCGTTACTTTCTTGTCTGAGCCCTAAATTATGACACATTCAGTGAATAAAAACCCAGCCGAGGCAGCATTGCGACACTGTAGCCCCAGCCTCCCTCGCCTCTCACTGGCTCTCCAGCAAATTTTACATCCATGGCCTCATGGAGGGCTGGCCTGGAGCAGACTTCTGAAGGAGATGCCTCGTTCCTGGACACACTCATCCTGTCAGTGATGCCCCCTTCCTCCCTCACAGATAGACCCGCTGCATGGAGGTCAGTGGCCACATCTATGAAGTGCCCCCTGGTCCGGCCAGACCTCTCAGGGAGCTCAGCGCCAGGGCTGTGGGCCACGCAAGGAAGGGTCCTTCCACCCAAGTTCAGGGACAGCTGTGGAAAGGGACCCTCATGTCAGAGCAGCAGGGCCCCAGGACACCAACCGGGCTTGGACCCCCTCAACAGCCTCTCCTTGGCCTTCTGTGTGACATATTTCACGAGGCTGTGGAATATTTCCATTTTCCTTTGTGTAGGACCATCACATCCCTCTCCTGGGGGAGGAAAAGGAAGGCTTTTCCAGTAATTAAAAACTATTATGAGACCAAGTAAGGAAAACAATAAATCCCGATAATTAAAACTAAATTCATAAAACTTGAATTAGGCTGTCAAAAAAAAATCATCGTAGCTCAGCCTGCAGCCAAGGGTAGGAGCAGGACAAACACCCCACACCCCCTGACCGTAACTAAGACGTGTCTGGTCAGCCAGGCTGTGGTTAGACATGACTGCTCAGGCCAGCACCCGAGAGAGGCCCCAGGGTGTGGGAGGAGGAGGGCAAAGGGCCAGCAAAAGCCTCCAGAGGTCTCTAGCCTCCACGATCCTGGAAGTCGGGCACCCTTTTCTCACGTAGGAGGCTTCCTCGTTAGGATGGTGGCAGGAAAGCAGATCACACAGGATGAAGCAATTCAACAGAGGAAAAGCCCACACCCCGCAAAGGCAAGTCTGAAATGTGCACAGTGGGAACCACAGTAAGAGGGCAGCTGCTTCTGTTAGGGAAGAAGCCTGTTTTCCCAGATCCTGCTGCCTTAAGAATTGCCTTAAGTTCTCCTTGTGTGTGTCTTCCCCCAAGGTGGAGATAAGCAAGACCTCTAAGTGTCACCCCTTCCCCTTCCATAGTGGCCCAAGAGGAAGGGAGGGTCTGTCTGGTGTGAATCTTTAGAAGTGTGTCCACTTGTTTGCTCAGTCAAGCCGCCAGCCAGTGTGGAGGAGCTTGGTGAGGCCTCGCTCCCACAGGAGTCAGGACCACCTTAGAATCAGGGCCAGGGAAGCCCCATCACCTGTGTCAGCAGGACCCCTGTCATGTGCACAGAGGATGTGTCGGTGTCTCGGGTTTCAATCTTTACAAAAAGATCAGGGATGTAGTGGATATTGTCATTCTGAGCTGTCCAGCATCGTCCTTCCTCCGTAAAGCAACCCCTCTACAGACCCACCTTGAATGCACTCGTTGTGGGAGGTGCCGCTGCCTCCCTATGGAAGCCCAAAGGGCCAGAGCCACCCTCACCCCCATGCAGGTGGGGGTAGAAAGAGGCAGACACGTGACTGAGAGCAAGACTCGGAACGGGGAGCTGGTGACATGGTGGCTGTGGGGCAGACGGCGCCATTCCTCTCAGCCCTGATGCGGACCTCTGCCTGGGGTCCGCAGCCTTCCCCCCTCCAGGGCTCCCTCAGGCGCTGGCTGTGTTCCAACCTGGTCCTCCAGCCTCAGGGGCAGTCCCCCTTCTGATCCATGCCCTTTTTGCTTGTTTCCACAGTCAGGAATCCTGTCTGATGAGCTGGGCTAATGCAGACTGGGCAGTGTAGAGGGGAAGTATCAATTTTATTCATGGAACCCCAAACTCCACCCACTACCTCAGAGATTCTTCAAATGAATCATTCAAATTTAACTTTGAAATTTACTTTAAACTATTTTTTTTAAATTAAACTATTAAAAAAACAGTGATTAAAACATTTACAACCGTAGGTTACCTTTGGGGGCGTACCTCTGGGGGACTTGGAGGAGGCATGAGGGAAACTTCTGGGGGCTGAGAACATTCCATATCTTAATCTGAGTAGTTGTCTGAGAATACAGGCATATGATTACACAACAATGTGGGTGTACTTAATGCCACTGAACTGTCCACTAAAAAAATGATTAGGATGGTAAATTTTATGTTATATATATTTTACCACAATTTTAAAAAATAGATTAAAACAGAATTCAAAACGCTCCTTTAAAACTATTTCAGTGAGTAAGAGATAAACTAAAAAACAAGTATAGGCATAAATTTTTAAAATCCATCAAGATTTGTACTCTTTACTATCTGTAAGTTTTACTCTAATTAAAACAATGAAGCAAACAAAAAACACTATTATATACCAAACTTAAGATGTTGATAACCCCCAAGCCTTCCCAGTTTCTCAAGGTACCAGATTATCTCATTTTCTAAAAAACTCAGGGCACAGCCCTTCCTGCTAGAGCTGGATCCTGAGATTTGAAGGCAGCTGTTCAAAATCTCTTAGCATTGGCAACCACATATTTATGTGATTCAGATTATTTTTCCATTCCGTGGAATCAAAACAAAATACAAAAATAAATTGGATACTGGAATGACAAAATTACAATGATGGATTACAGATAAGTAGTAACCAAGGTTAGGGAAAGGGAGGGAAGGAGAGGGTGATTCTTCAGGGCCAGCCCGAGGGAGCTGCTTGGAGGGGATGGACCAGTTTTGTTCCTGATTGTTAAGGTGGATGGACAAATTCACACATGTGATAAAATGTCATGGAACAATAGGTAAAAACATAACCAAAAATGAGTGCATGCAAAACCAGTGAAACCTGAGTAAGATCTGTAGTTTAGTTGACTGCATGGTGCCAATCAATTTCCTGGTTTCAGAAATCCACTATAGTTACATAAGATGTTACCATAGAAGCTGGATGATTGGTATGAGACTTCTCTGTACTATTTTGACAACTTTAAGAAATTCTATAATTATTTCAAAATATAAAGGTAAAAAAATACAGAAATAAATTGGATGAGACTGCTATAAGATTGCCATAAACCCAGTTTTCAAATTATTATTTTTATCAAATTACCCATTATTCTTACTGACTTGATAATATGTACAAGTAAATTATGACACATTAAGACAAATGTGTACTAATAAAACACCATGTAGGTTTTGTGATTGTCTTCCCCGAAAAACCGTTAAGTTGAAGCCATAACCCGTAGTGTGAATGTATTTGGAGATGGGGACTTTGAAGAGGTAATTAAGATTACATGAGGTCATAAGAGTGGGGTTCTGATCCAATATAAGTGGTATCCTTATAAAAGAGGAGATTAGGACACAGGCACACATAGAAGGAAGACCATGTGAAGACACAGGGAGAAGATGGCCATCTGCAAGCCAAAGAGAGAGGCTTCAGGAGAAATCAACCCTGCTGACACTTTAATTTTGAACCAGCCCCCAGAACTGTGAGACAATAAATTTCTGTTGTTTAAGCCTCCCAGTCTGTGGTATTTTGTTATAGCCGCCCTAGCAGACGAATACAAGTAGTGTGGTGATGTGGTTTAGAGGAGGGAAGGATGCTTGAGAGAGCTAGCTGCCTGCGCAGATATGAAAGTTACATATTCAAAAGAAAATTAAAGCTGGCTCTAAATCACATGAAAGAAAACCAGGTCATTAGATGCACATTACTCAAAAATACTATAGTTCCTTCATCTGCATTCATTCGTTTATTCCTTCATTGGATCAACAGTGGTGACTCAGCCTCTCCAGCCCTGTGCCAGGCGCTGAAGGACATGACACATGGGTTAAAGCCAGACTCTGCTCTGTGTAGCACAGTCTTCCAAGGAAGATGTGCAGACAAGGGCAGTACAACGGATTCATGTCTCCGCAGGGGCAAGCATAGGGAGCAGGAGGGGCAGGGAGCAGAAGCCCCTCCTGGGTGAAGTGTGGAGGTGTCAGAGCTGAGTTGTGAACACTGGGAAGAAGTAGCCAGTCCTCTGGATAGCACAGGCCTTGGCAGCCATGGCAGTGGACAGAGATGGACATATACCAGTCCTCTACAGCCCCAAATAGACTCGGGCATCAGCTAACCCTCTATCAAAGCTTACTTCACATTGCATTTGCCTAGTAATTCTGTTATGGAGACAGCCCGCAAATAACGAAGCTCAGATTGGTTAGTTGGTTTTTAACACCTAGTTCTCAGATTTGTCTAGAGGATTGCTAAAGTATAGTATAAAAAATCATTTTGAAACTCTAAAATGTGACATAAATGCTAGCTATCATTCTACTAGATTTGGAAAAACCCTGTAAGTCACCTAGTCCAAAGTGACTATTTCATGGATTATGGAGATTTACTGAACATCACCCAGCTTGTACCTGGCCAAGCCAGAGAGAAGGCCCGGGATTACCCGCTGCCAGTACTCCACGGGAAGCACAGGTTTTTAACATTTGAATTCCACAATAATAAATATTCAATCCTATACTGTTTTCCTTCAATTTTCGTACAGTTCTAAGCACATTCAATTCCAAACCTTGCTTTTGGTGGTGCAATATTTCAACCTCTTAGTGAATAGAGGTTTGTGCTATAGCAGACAAAATGGGAAACCCTCTTGGTTTCTGTTAACCAAGTGCTCTATTCCTACACTCAAAGACTGGTTCCAATTTGAAACCTATGAGAGTTCAAGAGCAAGCCAGATATAACTGAAGATAGGAGAGAAAGGAAATGGCAAGTGAGGGGGAAGGTGGGGGAGGAGGTGTAGGTAGAAGGGCAGGGGGAGAGGGAAACTGTGTTTGCCAGCCCTACATGTCAGCATCACTTCTGTTTGACCAGAAAGCGATGAGCCTGGTGCCAAGGCTGTGGAAGGACACCAGTCCCACAACCCTGCAGTCACACTTCACCTCTTATGACACTTGGTGAAGCTTCTGTCTCATGACAATCGTGTAATTCAGCGAGGTCCCCCTCCTGCACTGGTGATCAAGAGGCTCAGAGACAAATGCAACCCAACTACAGTCACTTCAGGACAGCCTGAGGGCTCCTTCCTTTGGTTGAACTTTTCATATCTTCCTTACTAACCCTTTGTCTAGATGCCTTCTGCCATAAGCAACTACAAAACTTTTTAGTAAAGAAGAAAAGTAAAATAAAATCAGAAACCAAATTTACCAAAAAAAGAGGTAACAGGGCTTCCCTGGTGGCGCAGTGGTTGAGAGTCTGCCTGCCAATGCAGGGGACACGGGTTCGAGCCCTGGTCTGGGAAGATCCCACATGCCACGGAGCAACTGGGCCCGTGAGCCACAATTACTGAGCCTGCGCGTCTGGAGCCTGTGCTCCGCAACAAGAGAGGCCGCAATGGTGAGAGGCCCGCGCACCGCGATGAAGAGTGGTCCCCACTTGCCGCAACTAGAGAAAGCCCTCGCACAGAAATGAAGACTCAACACAGTCATAAATAAATAAATAAAAGAACGTGAATTTCTAAAAAAAAAAAAGAGGTAACAGAAAAGGCAGAGTTTGTTTGAGGATGGCTCCTTCAGACTGTGTTATCAAGTGTCCACATTATCACAGGGTATAGAGTTATTATTTTAACTCTAAACTTACCAACGGTGTCACAAGGTTCATCTTTGTGTACGCAGAAATCTGTCCTAAAAAATTTAAAAAAAGAAATAGTCAGGTGTGTGTAGTACCTCCAAGAATGGGAGAAGAAAACATTGTCAATTAATCTAATTAATCTTGATTACTCATCTTGCCCATAACAAAGTTATCTCTTTAGTTGCCACCTGTTATAATGAAGAATAACTAGCAGCATTTGCCAAGATTAACCACATTTCCAACTGGTAGGCCCAGTTACCCCACGTAAGATCCTCCTTTCATAGCTGAACTATTCCATAAATAACACTCAGTTGCTGGAAGGACTCCTTCCAACGCTGAAAGTTTCAGAAGATGTTTACCAAGTCATCTATCAGAGATAATTATTAGTCAATATCATCAAACTATAGTGACTTCCTAAGTTACTCTACTTGGGCAGCAACTGGTTTTAGATGCTGGAATGACTGTGTATCACTTACATGAGAACACAACAAAAAAGTCATTTCTAAAACTTATATTCTTTAAAGCTCCCTAGGATCTCCCAGGTGTGTGGCTGTGGACAAATGAAACAGCAAAGATGCTCGAAATCTCATCCAGCCTCGGTTCTGCAAGTACAAGGGCCTCCCTCTGGCCTGTGAGGTATGAAATGAGGAATCTGGGCCATTCTTTTCCAAAACCGGAGCATTCCCACTATTCTGCCCATAAGTTCCCTAGTTGGGAGCTGACCAGAGCGCTGGTTGGGGAGGTATCTTGCCCAGGACTGGGTGAGGACAGCAGTGCCTGGCCCCACGTTCATCTTCTCATGGCGTACCGTGGGGAGTGGTAGAAAGCACCCACTCATCTGCAGCTCTCTAAACACACTCCAGCGCAGCTTCAGGTTGAAAAGGTGTGTTCTGAAGGCACCTCGTCTCATTTCACTTTTAAAAAATTCTCTGGGAAGAAAAATGGGTCAGGTTCTTGTCAGGTTGGCACTAAACAAAGTTGTCAATGAAAGTGGCAGGTCCTGGATGGGTCACACGTCGCCTTCCCTCATGGGATAATACCTTCCCCTTTCTGACACTCCATCCCCACCTCGGCATTCAGTGTCCTCAATTCCTTTCCTACTCTCGGTCAAAAATCTACTCTCACGGAAGGATCTGATCTGCCATTCACACTGGGGACAATGACAAGAAGGCAATGTAATATCATCAGCTTTCCTTTTACCTCCACTCCAAACCACAGCACATTCTGTCCTATTTGCCTCCATAATGTAACCCATGTCTAACGTCTCTCAGCACCATGCGGATGTCCATGTGAGTGGAGCAAAACCTGCTTGTTCCCAACCCTGGCTCTGCTTCAGGCTGGCCTGAAAGTTGTCAAAGACTCTACCCACCCACTAGACCTGCAGAGGCCAGATCTGTAGGTTTAAAAGATTCCACTTGGGGCTCTGATGTACAGAATTTCCTGGTCCAGGCCACTGCCTCAGGCCAAGAAGTCTTGCCAGGCACCCTGGACATCCTGTGAGCCCAGAGGAAAGGGCAGCCGGCATGGGTGTGACAGCTTTGAAGAGGTGGCCCTGAAGCTGGCCGGAGAGACAGCTAGAAGGAGCTGGGCCAATCCCCTAAGCAGCCCACATGGGTTTTGCTGACTGCGTCTCTAATTTTTTCATAATGAACGTATATATTTTGGTAATCAATTTTAAAATAATTTTAACAAAGGAAAAAGGAAGGCTTCAAGACCCTCAGGCTTTTCTTTTCTATGGAGGTTCAGGGAGCCTCCATAGAAATGGAGATGGAATAACCATAGGAAAATGAAGACTCGTGCCTTGATTTTTCTGTCAAAGACGACCTTTCAGAAGACTAATTAACAGGCAGTAGAGGGTGGCAAGGAAGACACAGAGGCAGAGAAGAAAACAAACAAATAAAATTAGGGACATAAATATGTTTACTGGTCTGGTATCCAACTAACCCTAACTCAACATTCTTGATCTGACACCCTTCCCATTGGAATGTTTTGGGCGTGTCACACACACACACACACAGACCAGACTGTCCTGAGACCTCGCTCCAGGGTTTCCCAGAGTGAGCAACTAAAAGTGTTGAAAGCATCATCGCATTGTCTCACCTGGGCAAAGGGAGAAAGGGTGTGTGGCCATCAGTCCCACAGAAGAGAATTAAACAGACTGAACAGGGCTGCTGAGGGGATTGGCCCCAGCTCCTTCTAGCTGTCTCTCTGGCCAGCTTGGAGGAAGATGGCTGACAGGGCGTTGTGTGTTCTCTCATCCCCCCGCTTCCCTGGAGGGAAACGGGTGGTCTCAAGTGATGGACCCTGCAGCGTCACTCACTGCTTCTCCTGAGGAAGTGGGAGGACGTATGGTGGGCTCACGGCGGGCCAAGCTCAATTAGAGGTCTGGCTTGAAAGGGTTGCCAAAATTTGAATCTTCTCTCCCTTGCCTGTTCAAGGTCCTTTCTCAGAAAAGGAAAAGCAAGCCTTCTGCCTGCAGGGTCACCTTCATCTCCAGGTACCCTGGCTCCCACTGCAAACTCATGCCAAACCCACATGTAGGGGCTGCAGGGGTCAACTGGGGAATCACAAAAAAAAAAAAAAAAGCATCCCAATGCAGCTCTCCAGCCTCTCAGTCTGTTCACATTCACATTCTGCTGTTTGTTCCTCAACAGAAGGAAGGCTGCATGGATCTACAGGCCAGAGTGGGCTCCATGGATGTGTGAGCTGTGCCATCATGCAGGCCCCTCACTCAGAAGCCTCCCATCCCCCAACCTGCTTTAACGCTCTGTTCTCAACATCTTGAAATACTTAAGAATTTTTTAACATGGGGTCCTGAGTTTTCATTCTGCACTGGGCACCACAAGTTACATAGCTAGTCCTGTGCATAACCTATTGCCTGGCATACAGTTGGGGTTTAATAAATACTGGCTCCTTTACTAAACGACCGGCATACATTTCCAGATCACTTTCAACGTGCCCTGTCAGCTCATCAGTGGCCTTGTCTCTCCCCTGTGTTTGGAAACCCAGAAAAACATAACACCACAGGTACCCACCAAGCTCTCACATGAGCAAGGCCAAAGGTTGAGGGAGGACCGTCCCTGGGACTGGGTGGAATTACATGGGAAGGGAAGGTGTAGGAACAGCTGGACATCCTGGTGGTCGCGCTCTGGGCTGGCCATGCATGCCGCTCCGGATGTCTCCCAGGAGCATAGACCTGGGTTTGCAGGGTAAAACTCCTGGCTTTCTGGAGGACATGTGGAGCCACAGGCAAGGCCGTGCCAGGTGTTGAAGTCCCCTGAAGTCCAGTCTGTGCGGGTCCCATATGGCCCCCAAACTCAGCCTACTAAGAGGTCCTTGCTGGCCCTACACACGGCTGCAGCTGCTGGATATGCAGCTCCTGCCGCTCCTTGCTCGGCAGCTTCTGTTGGACGCGATGTCATGCTCACATCTTGGCAACTGGCCATCTGTACAGTTGGTGGGCGTCCAGGAGAATACACTCTCGGGCTCAGCCACAGCCCGGAAGGAAAACAAAAAGAGAAGAAACCCTCACATCAGCCAGTCCCAGGACCTGAGGATGCTGGTCCCTAAACACCGTTGGCCTGTGCGGCCTCCAATTAGACCCTCAGCTTGGATTATTCTGGGAGGAAAGGACTGCTTCTCCAGAGCAGCAACTGCCTCGCACCCAATTTCCCTGTGAAAACATCAGCCCATTATTATCCCAGCCTAAGGAATTGCAGCTCTCAGCCTCTAATTATTAAACGATGCTTCTCAGCCAAATTGGCTTCCAGCCCCGACTCCATCATTGCCACCCCATCCTCGTAGGAGGTCTGGAGTTTAACGTCTGTGAGGACCCAGAGGACAGATGGCACCAATCAGTTCAGTCCAGCAGCTCCCCACAGAAGTGAGAGGGATCAAGATGGCTCGAAATGGAGAGAGACAACACAGGCTCCTGGGCTGGCTGCAGGTGACAGAGCGGGATGGAGGCCTTTGCATCGGCTCTGCCTGCATCTGAAGAAACCTGGCCTTCCCGGGCCACCAGGCATCTGCCTCCCCGGCCCCCCCATTCAGAAACACCCGCTTGCAATCAGGACCACCCCCTTCAATGTGCTTAGTTAGAAAAGAACATTTTAAAAGTTTTTTATTGTGGTAAAATACACGTAAAATTTACCATCTTAACCATTTTTAAGTTCACAGTTCTGTAGGGTTGAGTATATTCACATTGTTGTGCAACTTATCTCCAGAACTCTTTTTATCTTGCAAAAGTGAAATTCTATATCCATTAAACAGCTCCCTATTCCCTCCTCCCCATAGCTCCTGGCCACTACCATTTCTGTCTCAATGAATTTAACTTTCTAGGTATGCCATATAAGTGGGATCACAAAGGATTTGTCCTTTTATGACTGGTTTATTTCACTCAGCAAAATGTCCTCCAGGTTCATCCACGTTGTAACTAGTGTTAGAATTTCCTTCCTTCTTAAGGCTGAATAATATTCCATTTGTATGGAAACACCACATTTTGTTTATTCATTTATCCACTAACGGACACTTGGGTTGCTTCCACATTTCAGCTATTATTACTAATGCTACTATGAATATAGGTGTACGAATATTTCTTCAAAATCCTTTTGGATATATACCCAGAAGTGGAGTTGCTGGATCATATGGTAGTTCTATTTTTAATTTTTGGAGGAATTGCCATACTGTTTTCCACAGCGGCTGTACCATTTTACATTCCTACCAACAGGGTACAAGGGTTCCAATGTTTCCACATCCTCACCAACACTTGTTATTTTCTGTTGTTTGAGTTTTTTTAAATAGTAGGCATCCTAATGGGTATGAGATGTAAAGAACATTTTTATGCAAAATATTTCCAGTATGGTAAATAAGCTGTTAGGAGACAGGAAAAAGAGAAAGGAAAAAATAAAGCCTAACGGAGAGCATTCTCAGGCTGAGGGTGCATTCAGTCTCTCTGATGGCATTTTGTAAAAAGGCTAATCCAGAAGTTTTGTCTACACTAATTCTGGTAACATCTATTGCCTCTGAAAAAAAGCTAGTCGTTCCCAAACCAAGACCACTTGCAAGTGTTTTCTCTACCCAGACAAGAAAGGAAACAGCAGGAAAGCAAAGAAGCAATACAGGGAAAATTCCCATAGGTTATTATTTTGAACAAAACACCAGAATTTATACATTTTATATAGTATTTACACAAACCACTTTCAAAGTAATAACCTTGGAAGTTTAGCTGCATATTCCAAAGATGATGTTATTTAGAGCTCCTCTCTAGGAAAGGTCTTTAGTCCTCATTTAATTATCATTTGGAAAATCAAGCACATTAA
This sequence comes from Balaenoptera borealis, assembly GCF_965194805.1. Lineage (NCBI taxonomy): Eukaryota > Metazoa > Chordata > Mammalia > Artiodactyla > Balaenopteridae > Balaenoptera > Balaenoptera borealis. The sequence goes on along the minus strand of NC_138866.1, from coordinate 134,220,042 downwards.
TTTATAGTCACATATAGATATGGTTCCCAAGGACTTCTGCCTGCCTCACAAATCAAATCCACTCTCAAAGGGTGGTAGCCATAAGCCGAATACTGTAATCCTCAGTGCTTTATGGAAAGCCCCATAGGCTCCAAAAGCTATTTCAAAGTGCCTTGAGCCACGGCAGCCTCTGGCCAGCGAGTGTGGGGGCCAGAGCTGCTGGGAGAGGTGGTACCTAGGGCTTCCCAGTACTCACCAGGGTGGGCAAAACCAGATCTAAGGCAAGTACAAGGTCATGCTCACGCCTTGTCCTTGGTTCCTGGTAGACTACCAGCTATATGTTGGCAATCAGAATTATTGAATAGACTTCTCAAATGTTCCATTATACATTTAATCACATCCTGTAGAAGCAGCAAGCATTCTCATAATGGATCAGTGTGTTACAGATCACATTTTAACCCTTTAGGGTTGGCAATTGATGAATCATCTACAAGAGTGATTAGGCATCTATTTGGTGTCTGATGGTGGCAATGTGCATGTTCTGGGTTTTTTTAAGAGGAGAAGCCTAGGGTGCTATATTGCCTGCTACAGGGTGCCTGAAGCTGGGGTCACAGACCATCCCCAGCTACCTTCAGGATGTCATCAGGTCAGGGGCTTGTTGTTTATGGCCCAAGAGGTGCAAAATAAGAGCCCTTCTGGACTCAAAACCAAAGGCTTAAACCAGATTTAACTCTTCTTAGAAGGGCAGGTTATCTTTAAGCTAAAGACATGGTAAACTGTTCCCTTTCTCTGAACTCAGAGAAAAAGAAAGCATGTAATTTTGGAAGTAGTTTCCGTAAATTAAAAAAAAAAAAATCTTAAAATTCAAAGTTGATGTATTCATGATATATTCATTCAAAAACATAAAATTTTGTATTTTAACCTAATGGATTAAATTATCACAAAACATTTCTGCATATTTTCTAAAAGGGGATTTTGGTGTGAACACATAACACATTTTATTTACATCACTTAAGTAAAACAACCAAGGAAAATCAATTTTTCTAACAGAGATTTGAGACATAGGGAAAAAATGAAATAGCCACATCTATACCTATCATGGGTTGAACTGTGTCCCCAAAAAGATATGTTCAAGTCCTAACCCCACACCCAGTCCATGTGAATGTAATCTTATTTGGAAAAAGGGTCACTGCAGATGTAATCAAGTTAAGATGAGGTCACACTGGATTAAGCTGGGCCCCAATCCAATGACTGGTGTCCTTACAAGAAGAAGGAAATGTGGGCACAGGGAGAACACCATGTGACGATGGAGGAGACTGGAGTGATGCATCTACAAGACAAGGGATGCCCAGGATTGCAGCAACCACCGGAAGTTAGGAAGAAGGAGGAAGGATCCTCCCCTCCTGAGCCTTCAGAGAGACACGGCCCTGCCCACACCTTGATTTCAGACTCCTGGCCTCCAAAACTGTGAGAAAATAAACTTCTGTTGTTTTAAGCCAGCATTTTGTGGTAATTTGTTACTGCAGCCCTAGAAAACTAAAATAACATTGTTGCTATCTGCATAGAAAGCTGCCTTTGGCTTCTATAGTCCATTGCCGGGCCCCTTGGCTTCCCTCTCAGTCAGGAAGAGTAAGTCCAGCTCTGTAGCCTATAAAGAAGCTCAGCTTCTTGCTTCAAATGGAGCCTCTACGTGAATTCCACAGGCATCTCTGCCCGCTGCTGTTGTCCCAAGAGTACCCATGGATGAGCTGTGCACAGCACACACACGCTTGCATGGACTTCCCTCCACAGGAAAATCGGGGTATTCACTTCTCCCACTTTGGAAGCAGCCTCAAACACAGATGAGCTCTTTCCAGTAAGCATTATATTTGGTGCTGGGAAGAGGTAGTAGATGAATTTTCTTGGAAGTTTTAAGAGTCTTGGGTAACTAGGATTTCAGTAGTTTTATATTAACAATAACAATAGCAATAATAATAGCTAACACTTGTGTCCTTACTGTGGGCCAGGCACTGTGAGAAGTGCTTCCTGTGCTCATTTAATCCTCACACCTTGGAGGTAGGACTATCATTTATCCCTATCTTACTGATGAGGAATCCAAGGTTCAGACATGTGACCCAAAGTCTGATTTCCAAGCCTGAATCCCTAGCAAATTGCCATCTGTCCTCTCCAATGGAAAATGCCTTCCCTTTCTCCCTTTGCAGCTCCAGGCAGAGTCTAGTTTTACCTGGTCACAAATACAGCGGCATCCACGGGGGGCGTATCGTCCTTGCCTCCTGGAACCTGATTGTTGCCGAGGTACCGTGCGCCTCCATACTCCTCGTTCTGCCAGTGACAGAAGCTCTCCAGGGACCGCTCACCATGGTGCCCAATGGACAATTTGGCCTAAAAGAAATCAGGGGGGCAGTTACAGAAGCAAATGCCCAGGGAAGCCAGAGTTCATGCTCAGACAGTGTAGATGTTAAGGTGGAGACAGCTGCTCGCCGGGGCGTCATTCAATGTCACCTGCCCACAATGCTGGTAGGAAGATGCAGAGACCCAGAGAGAGGCCATCAGGGGCCTTATCTATAAGTTTGACTGAAGACTATGTTATTAAAGAAAAGCTTTCTTCTTTTTGGCAGACTGAACAGCATACCCAACGTTCTCACGTTCACTGCTTAACTCTGCAGGTAACACTTTCATAAGGAAATGCACTCAATCAAAAGACCAGAAAATGATGCTACAGGGCACCCAAATTTGGCCTGAAGCTCAGGTATAGCTCCAGAAGAGTAGCCATGATTCCAAAGACCTCACCATCAACTTTGCACCCATGAAACATGCGGGAGTGAAGGAGGGAGGCACACAGGCCCACTGCTCAGGGTTCCTCTGAGATTCTGAGCAGATTGACTGCACACCAAGCCTCCAGTAACAGTACCTGTCCTCCTCTCACCAGGCATCCCTGGTCCCTGGCCCAGGGCACACTGTTGTCATCTGCAAAGCCAGGGAAGGAGGATAAAATACAACACTTGGACTCCTCCTCAGCACTCAACAGCAACTAGGAAGCCTGGAGACCAGTTACATTTTCCGTTACTGTGCCGATGGGGACTTACAGGACGCTGTCGTAGCAGGACAAGCTTGGTAACTTGAATGTTAACTTTAATTCCAAGGCTCTGGTGCTGAAACATATTGTATACCTGTCAAGAGAGAAAAAAAGAAATAGATAGAGATATAAATACAAAAATAAAAAAAACAACAACAGCGGTATCCTGGATGGGATCCTGGAACAAAGAAAAGATAGTAGGTGAAAACTAAGGACATCTGCACAAACTATGGACTTGAGTTAATGATAATGTAACAATATTGGTCCATTAGTTATAACAAACATACCATACTAATGTAAAATGTCAATAATAGGGGAAATTGTGTATGGGAACTCTCTGTACTACCTGTTCAATATTCCTATAAATCTAAAACACAAAATATAAATGAATAAAATATAAATGTATTTGTTTATAAAATGAAATATAAATTCTATTCATTAAAAATTATATTAATTAAAAAAAATTTTTTTAAACTGTGTTCTTGCAGTACAGAAAAATCTAAAGAAGAGTAATTATATGAAATTCAAATGTCAATATTCATAATAAAGTCTTATTGGAACAAAAAAATACATATATATGAGATATATAACCCAGATTTTATTTAAAAGGCCTTCTGAGACCAAAAAACTACCATAAATATAAATTCCTCAAGAGAAACAAGTATAACAGAAAACTCTGGAATCACACACACGTGTGCATACAAACATATACATGCAAAGATAAACTGGAAATCAGTTGGTTGAAAAAAATGTATAGGACAGGTGATTTTGAAAAAAAGAAATGGATGTCTGCTGATTCTGGTGTTTCCTGCAGGAAGGTGAAGGGGATCTTTATGAAAGGATGGGGGAGGTCCATGCCTGTGGCCATCTGCCACAGATGTCAACTTGTATCTTCTCTAACCCTCATCACAACCCATCAAGGTTGGTGTCTCCACCAACCTCGACTCAGTGACATAAAGCCACCAGCTCAAGACCCACTGCCAGTCAACTATGACTACAATCCAAATCCAGATTGTCCAGCCAAAAAGGCCATATTCCTTTTTTCCCTGAATTCCTCATTCTAAGCAAAGTTTGTCAGTGAGATTAAGTCATAGTAACAGAAAAGGATATGCCCCTCTCAGTTTTGCACCTCTTGTTGGTAGAACTTAATTATAAGGATCTCAACATCAAGAAATCAAAGGATTCAAGAAGAGAGATAGGAAAACTCAAGTAAGGCATAGGAGTGAAAGTTGACGTAGACAGAAAAAAACCATCGGATTTGAGGACCCCCAGATCATTACGATCCTCCTGAGTTCCTTCTCAGGAGAGAGCAGGGTTCAGGGAGGTACAATGGAGTAGGTGATGAGGGTAGTAGTGTAAGATATAGAGGGAAGAGATAAGAATCTTTTAAATATTCCCTTTTCTTTTTAAATTGGGAAAATACTTTTGTTTCATTATGTCCTTTTTTTCAGTGTTATTGATATATAATTGATATACAACATTGTATTAGGTTCAGGTATACAACATGATGATTATATATATTATACTATATATCATAGTATATATAATATATACATATCTCAAAATGATCACCACAGTAAGTTTAGTTAACATCCATCACCTCACATAGTTACAATTGTCTTTCTTGTGAAAGAACTTTTAAGACCTACTCTCTTAGCAACTTTCAAATATACGATACAGTACTGTTAACTATAGTCACCATGCTGTATCTTACATCCCCAGAACTTATTTATCTTACAAATAAAAGCTTGTACCTTTTGACCACCTCTACCCATACCCCTACCCCCCGCCTCTGGGAACCACCAATCTGTTTTCTGTATCTATGAGTTCAGGTTTTTTAGATTCCACATATAAGTGAAATCATATAGTGTTTGTTTTTCTCTAACTTACTTCACTTGGTTTTGAATATGCTTTTTTTTCCTGATAGACATAATCCGGAGGGAGAATTTTCTAGCAGGGGCATTAAAACGTTCTCTCCAGTACATCAGCAGCAACATAAAGCAATGACCACAGCCAACAGCATGGCCACAGTTAATTCAGGCCATGTGAAGCTGGACACGGCGTCGGGCACATAAGCAGCAGAAGCCAGGCACGCACAGTGCTTGAGCATCTGTGTGACAAAGGAATTAGCTGTGTCAGTGCTTGGATTTTTCTCTTTGAAAACTATTATTAAAGCAAAACAGAATCTTTGTGTAATTTAATATTCTTTCCCACAAGGAAAAATACAACATATTCAGTTCTTCTGTTCTCACTACCCCCTCCCAAAACTTTTTCTTTCCTCAAGAACAAAATTGCAGTCATTTATTTTATACTGGACCATCTGTAGGCCAATTCTGAAGTCATGCCTTAACTACCTATCCCTAAACCTGAGTGAAGAAGGGAAAAGCACATAACTTTTTCCTTGTTTCTGAGAACCACCCAACGGCTGTAAATCAAATTTTTCCAGAAATATTCAGCCTTAGGATTGGGCCCAAACTGGAAAACCTCAATTCAAAACATGAAAACTAGAAAGAATGAAAACTTGAAATTATGAGGGAGAAAATTCAAGTCACACAGGGTTTCAAGGTGCAATCTAAACACTGCCTGTAACAGCAACGGCAGCCAAAGACATTAAAGAATATTGTGGGTTTAAAGCAATAACACAGGAAAGCAATTCTCAGTGATGTTCTGACACGCCCCCTGAAAGCAGCATAAAGAACAGAGACTGAATGGAATGATGTAAGTTTCAGGAAGGACAAAGCTATAGGAACAAACTCCCTCATCAGAATCGCCCGTTTTTTCCTCTCCGGCTGAGGACAGTTCTGCACATCCCGTGTACCGTGACCCCAAAAGGCTCAGGTACTTTTCTTGGAGCAAATACACAAAAAATATGTGAGCTGGAGGGGGAGAAAAGCTTCATGCTCTAGAGGCTGGGACGGAGGGCAAGATGGGGAATTGTTGTTTAATGAGTGTAGAGTTTCCGTCTTGCCAGATGACAAAGTTCTAAGGTTTGGTTGCACAACAATGTGAATACAATTAATGATACTGAACTGTACACTTAAAAATGACTAAGATGGTAAATCCTGTTATGTGTATTTTACCAAATTAAAACTTTTTCATTAATTAATTTAAGACAAGAAGCTTCATGCTCTGAACAACGTTCTCTAGTAAGCCTGCAGGAAGGTACCCCCCCTTGATGTGCAACTGGGACGCCCACATTCAGGAGAGCAGGCGGGAGCGACCACAGCTAAAGCACCTTGTCACCTGAGCAGACCACGCTCCCACAAAGCCCAGCAGAGCGCAGGACCAGGCAGACGCACAGGATCTCCCTCAAGGCCCAGTGCCAAGCCAGGCGAGCCAGGCGAGCCAGACGAGAATCCGACGACAGCCACAGAACACAAAGCAGCAGGCCTCAAAGACATGTAAGGAAGTCTCCCTGTCCTCCTCGCCCATGGAAATTCACACTCAGGAGAGTCTTGGAGGCAGCGGCCCCATGACGTTTAGGGAGACACCTGGTTGGGCAGGGAACAGCACAACCAATTGTCTGGAAAGTCTGTCTCCTGCATCCAGCTCTGGCTGCATCCTGGAAAATGTTCAGAGCCCCAGCTTCATTTGTCACATTTCCCTGGCAGCCTGGGGGCCGAGTGGGTGGACCCACTGCCAGCAGCGCACTGCAGGGCTCCCCTGGCTGGGCGACATGGGGACACGGTCAGGGAGGGGTAGACAGGGACAGGTGATGGGGGCACGTGGGGAGGAGCTGTTCGCAATGCCAGGTGGGGTTTTCACATAAGCACCACCTACCTGGTGACTTAGGGCCTCCCCAGGGACAGACGGGAAGTGGAGCTGACTCCCTCACATCGCAGGCCGCACCCATCCAGACCCTCACCCTGGAGGGGGCTATATTCTCTAGCAGTCCCTCTGAGCGGGGTCCCTGAAGCAGCAGCACCAACATGGCCTGAGCACATTTTGGAAACGCATTCTGGAGCCCACCCCAGACCCCATGAATCAGAACCCGGTGGAGGGGGGTGGGCCCAGCCATCTGCATTCCACAAGCCCCCCAGCAGCTTCCCATCATGGCCACTGGGGTGTGGGAACCAGTGAGTGCTCTAGCACTGCTGCTAGCTTCTCTGCTCACCAGAGAGAGACTTGTTGTCTGTTTCACATGGTAATTGAGTCAAATTGATGTCATTTTTCCTCCAAACAGAACTTGCCTGGAGCGTCTCAGGTTTTCATTCCACTCTGTGGTTGTTAAGGAAGCTAAAAACAACCAAAGCTCTGTCAAGTGACCCCATTTTCCAATTTGGCTGCCCAAACCCAGGGCTTCTAGTGTCAGCACCACCTGTTTCCATCTGCAATTTGTTCTTCAAAATATTCCTGCTTCTGTGTCACCACCACCCCCAACCAAAGAAAAATCAAGTCACGTACATAAAAAGGCACTACAGCATATTTGGAAAATCAACCAAAGCCCACTCAGGGCACCCACTGCAGCTTGCTGACAGCTCAGAGACACAGGTCTGGCCGAAGTTTCTCCCTCCACACATTCCTGCACAGGTGAGCGGATTGCTGGGACACATAGCCCAGTGGGACTCTATACCCCTCTGAGCCAGGTGAAGGGATCTTTTAAAACACAAATCAGTGTATACCACTCTTCTACTTGACCCCTGCACAGCTTCCCCATCGCACATGCAGTGAAGCCGGCTCTCCATGCCCTGACTCCTGAGGGGGAGGCCGGAGCACCTCTCACTGTGCCCCACCCTCCCCATCACCCACCAGGAATGACCTCTCCCTGTGCCTCCCAAATGCCAGACTGACTCCCACTGGCTGGCTCCTTATGTCAGTGTAATGCCTTCCCTTCTAAGTGGAGGGTCACTCATCACAGAGGTGTCCCTGACTGCCCCAGTCACTTGCTATCACCTGGATCTTTGCATAGCAGTTTATAAAATTTGCACACAAATCCCTGATTTGTGTGTTGAGTACTGTCTGTTGGTGCCACCACATGAGCTCCATGAGGATGGGACCTGTTGTGGTCCCTACTCGATCCCCAGTCCCTAGGAAGTCCCCAGCACACATTAGGTACCCAATAAATATAACTGAATGGAATTAGTGAGTGCATCTCATTTTTTTTTATAGTGGTAAAAAACATATAACATAAAATTTACCATCTTAACCATTTTTAAGTATACAGTTCAGTAGTGTTAAATACATTCTCATTATTGTGCTACCATCACCACCACCCACCTTTAGAGCTTTTTTATGTTCCCAAACTGGACCTCTGCACCCATTAAACAACTTCTCATAACCCTCTCCCCTCAGCCCCCGGCAACCACCACTACTTTCTGTCTCTATGAATTTGACTACTCTAGGCACCTCTTATGAGTGGACTCATACAGAACCTGTCTTTTTGTGATTGGCTTATTTCCTTAACATAATGTCCTCAACGTTCATCTATGTCATAGCATGCATCAGTTTCTTTCCTTTTTAAAGTTGAATAATATTCTATTGTGTATATATGTACACATATATATTTTTGTTTATCCTTCAATGGACATTTGGGTTGCTTCCTCCTTTTGTGAATTATTTGTGAATAATGCTGCCATGAACAAATATCTCTTGGAGACCCTGCTTTCAATTCATTTTGTGTATATACCCCAAAGTGGAACCACAGAATCATATGTCATGTGAGTGAACCTCTTTTATGCTTTGGTCTGTGTAGTGTCTGGACACTTTGTTGGGATTTTTTAAATTTCTTTTCCTTTTTTGGCTAAAGATGCTGTTTTCATTGGGGAAAGTTCCCCACTGGGTGAGCTCTGGAGAAAGGAAGGAACCCTCTTTCCACTGTAGAAACCAAAGCAGGTGGAAACTCACTCTGCTTGCCACAGAAGCCCTGGAGGGGCACTGGCAGTGGAGAGATGGTCCCAGGACACAACAGTGGCAGCAGGACTGCAGCCCACACTCCTGGCCGGAACTCAGCCTTGCTCTCTCCTGCTGCCTGGCCTCTCTCCCTTGAGTCTCCTGCCCCTTACCCTCTCCCCATTTCTGAGGCTGGTGACCCAGTCTTCCTTTTGATTCTGGGCTCCTCCGTATACAGCTCCAAAAACATGTTTCTCTTCTGCTTCAGTTAGCCCAGATCCAGTTTCTTCTGCTTATAATCAAAACCCCTGACTGATACAAGAGCCAAGCTCACTGCTCTGTGATTTACAAAGCTCCTTTATTCCTTGTTTTAAAACGGGACCATTCTGCATGATGCTGGTAGGGGAACCACTGACCAAAACCGCCCACCCTGGCCAGGCACCACAGTAACCATCTGTATGAGTTGTTTTACGACAGAAAGTCCTGGTAAGGAACATGGAACTAATAAGCCACCACCAGCCTGAAGAATTCGGGAAAGGTCAAAAGGAGACGCCAGTCTATATGTCCTACCAACCTCCCAGAATCCTCCTCGCTGGAATCCATCTTGGCTGAGCGATGAGCACACCACCAGGAAGGACCCTGAGCCAGAATGATTGGCCAGAGACCACCCGAAAACTAATCCCATCACCATAAAACCTGAGACTGAGAGCCATGTGGCAGAGCAGTTCTCCTGGGTTCCATTACCCTCCTGCTCTCCACCCGGGTGCCCCTTCCCAATAAAGTCTCTTGCTTTGTCAGCACACATGTCTCCTTGGTCAATTCATTTCCAAGTGTTAGACAAGAGCCCACTCTTGGGCCCTAGAAGGGGTCCCCCTTCCTGCAACAATGCCAGGGTTGTTTTAGTACCGCTTCCATGCTTTACAAGTCTTCAAAAATGACCAAAGTGGCTCTGCTCTCATAGCAGCCACTTCTTCTGTTGCTCTGAAGACTGATTCAACAGGGCTCAGAGGTGAAGTCGTTTGTAGCAGCCAAGCATGCTCTCAGAACAGTTCTTTCCCACCACACTTGCTTTATCAGCTCCATCTTGATACCTCCTCCTTGAAGGACAAGATATGACAGGGGCTGAAGGGGACCACCCATAGCACAGTGGGCTGTGTGGGAGGTGTAAATATGTAATTGCATTTATGTAGAAACACTTTCTATTAGAGTTTAGGACATCACATCTGTGTGACATGCTTAGAATACAAAAGGCTTTTCAGATGTAAATTAATCGAGGAATTAAAAAAGGAAAGCCAGTGTTTACACAACTTCAGCGCTAAATCCTTTGCAAAGGATGTTAGAAAATGGCATTAGTCACTCATTTATGAGTTCACAGATGCCACAAAAATTTCTTGATCACCTGCACATGTACAAGGCACTGGGGAAATAACGACAAAGGTGTACACACAGTCCTACCTAGATGAGCTTATAGATGGTGCAAAGACAGTAAGCAGGGTGGGTTTTTTAAAATTCTGTTAAATATGCATAATATGAAATTTACATTTTTAAGTGTATGGTTTAGTGGCATTAAGTACACTCAGATTGTTGTGGAACAATCACTACTATCCATCTACAGAACTTTTTCATCTTCCCCAATTGAAACTCTGCAGCTATTAAACACTAACTCCCCATTCCCCATCCTGCTCTAGCCCCTGGCAACCACCATTCTACTTTCTGTCTCTATGAATTTGACTACTCCAGGCACTTCATTTGAGTATAATCATACAGTATTTGTACAGTATTTATACTTTTGTGACTGGCTTATTTCATTTAATATAATGTTCTCAAGGTTCATCCTTGTAGCGTGTGTCAGAATTTCCTTCCTTTTCTAAGGCTGAATGATAGTTAATTGAGTGTATATACCACATTTTGTCTACCCATTCATCCTTCAGTGGACACTGAGTTGCTTCCTCCTTTTGACTATTGTGAATAATGCTGCTATGAACATGGGTGTACAAGTTTCTGTTCATGACCCTGCTTTCACTTCTTTGGGGTATATACCCAGAAGTGAATCATATTAAAATTCTATTTTTTTTAAGAACCATCATACTGTTTTCCAAAGGAGCTGCACCATTTTATGGTCCCAAGAACAGTACACAAGGGTGCCCATTTCTCCATATCCTTGTCAACACCTGTTATTTTACAATTTTTTTAGTAACAGCATTTTAATGAGAGTGACATAATATCTCATTGTGGTTTTGATTTGCATTTCCCTAATGATTAGTGACACTGAATATCTTTTCATATGATTACTGGCCATTTGTGTATCTTCTTTGGAGAAATGTCTATTCAAGTCCCTTGCCCATTTTAAAATCAGGTTGTTTAGTTTTGTTGTTGTTGTTGTTGAATTTTAGGTGTTCTCTACATATTCTGGATATTATCAGGTATGTAATTTGCAAATATTTTCTCCCATTTTTTGAGTTGCCTTTTTACTCTGTTTATAGTGTCCTTTGATGCATAAAAGTTTTAAAATTTGGTGAAGACCAATTTGTCTACTTTTTTCTTTTGTTGCCTGTGCCTTTGGTGTAATATCCAAGAAATTATTGCCAAATCCAATGTCAGGAAGTTTTCCCCTATGTTTTCTTCTAGGATTTTTATAGTTTTAGCTCTTACATTCAGGTCTTTAACCCATTTTGAATTAATTTTTGTATATGATGTTAGGTAAGGGTCCAACTTCATTCTTTTGCGTGTACATATCCAGTCTTCCCATCACCATTTGTTCAAAAGACTGTCACTTCCCCATTGAATGGTCTTTGTAGTCTTGTTGAAAAGCATTTGACCACATATGTCAGAGTATATTTCTGGGCTCTCTATTCTATTCCATTGGTCTATATGTTTGTCTTTATGCCAGTATCACAGTGTTTTGATTACTATACCTTTGTAGTAAATTTTGAAATCAGGAAATGTGAGTCTTCCAACTTTTTCTTTTCCAAGATTTTTTTGGCTATTCAGGGTCTCTCGAGAGTCCATGCAAATTTTAGAATGGATTTCTCAATTTCTGCAAGGAAAAATGTTGTTAGGATTTTGCTAGTGACTGCATGAATCTGTACATTGCTTTGGGCAGTACTGACATCTTAATTATAAGACTTCTAATCCATGAACATCAGTGTCTTTCCATTTATTTATGTCTTCTTTAATTTATTTCCATCAATGTTCTGTAGTTTTTAGTGTACAAGTTTTTCACCTCTTTGATTAATTCCTAAGTATTTTATTCTTTTTGACACTATTGTAAATGGAATGGTTTTCTTAATTTCCTTTTCAGATTGTTCACTGTTAGTTACAGAAATGCAACTGATTTGTGTATATTGGTTTTGCACCCTGCTAATTTGCTGAATTATTTTATTCTAATTTTTGTGTGTAGGATTTCATGATTTTCTACATGGCTCATGCTATCTGTAAACATAGATAATTTTACTTCTTCCTTTCCTAATTGGATGCCTTTTATTTCTTTTTCTTGATTAATTACTCTGGCTAGGACTTCCAGTACTATGTTGGATAGAAGTAGTGAACGTAAGCATCCTTGTCTTGTTCCTGATCTTAGAGGAGAACTTTTCAATCTGTCACCATTGAGTATTACATTCACTATGGGTTTTTCATATATGGCTTTTATGATGTTGAGGTAGATTCCTTCTATTCCTAGTTTGTTGAGTGTTTTTTATCATGAAAGACAGATGAATTTTATCAAATGCTTTTTCTTCATCAATTGAGACGATTATGTGATTTTTTCCTTCCTTCTGTTAATGTGGTGTATTACACTGCTTGATTTTTGTATGTTGAACCATCCTTGTGTTGTAGAAATAAATCCCAGTTTGTCATGGTGCACAGTATGATTCTGGTTTGCTAGTATTTTGTTGAGAATTTTTGTAATAATGTTCAAAAGGGAAATTGTTTTCTTATTCATAAGGAACTACAGTTTTCTTTTCTTGTAGTGTCTTTATCCGGCTTTGGTATGAGGGCAATGCTAGCTTCATAGAAAAGAATTAGAAAGCATTTTCTCCTCTTCAGTTTTTTGGAAGAGTTTGAGGAGGACTGATTAATTAGTTCTCCTTTAAATGTATGGTATAATTCACCAGCTAAGCTCTCAGGTTCAGGGCTTTCCTTTGTCAGGAGATTTCTGATTACTGATTCAATCTCCTTACTAGTTATAGGTCTATTCAGATTTTTTAGATCTTTGCGATTAAGTCTTGGTAAGCTCTGTGTTTCTATAGGTATTTGTCCAGTTCATCTAGGTTATCTGATCTGTGGGTATACAATGGTTCATAGTATTCTTTTTTTTTTTTTAATTTTTGAATTTTATTTTATTTTTTTATACAGCAGGTCCTTATTAGTCATCAATTTTATACACATCAGTGTATGCATGTCAATCCCAATTGCCCAATTCATATAGTATTCTTTTATAATCCTTTTTGCTTCTATAGAATTGGTAGTCATGCCCCCACTTTCATTTCTGATTTTAGTAATTCAAGTTTTTTTTAATTAATCAGTCTAGCTAAAGATTTATCAATTTTGTTAATTTTTTTGAAGAATCAATTCTTGGTTTTGTTGATTTTTTCTATTGTTTTTCTATTCTTTATTTTATTTATTTCTGCTCTAATCTTTATTATTTCCTTCCTTCTGCTAGCTTTGAGTTTAGTTTGCTCTTCTAGCTCTTTAAGGTGTGAAGTTAGGTTATTGATTTGAGATCCTTCTTTTAATGTAAGCATTTTACAGGTATACATTTCCTTCTGAGCACTGCTCTCACTGTGTTCCATAAGTTTCGGTATATTGTGTTTTCATTTTAATTCAGCTTTATGCATTTTTCTCATTTCCCCTGTGATTTCTCCCTTGACCCACTGGTTGTCTAAGAGTGTGTTGTTTAATTTCCACATATTTGTGAATTCTCCAGTTTTCCTTCTGTTACTGATTTCTAACTTAATCCCACTGTGGTTGGAGAAGATACTTTGTATGATATCTTTTAAATCTGATGAAACTTGATCTGTGAGCTAATATACAGTATATCCTGGAGCATGCCCCATGTGCATTTGAAAAAAAAAGTATTATCCTGCTGTAATTGGGAAGAGTGTTCTGTATATCTTGTTAGATCTAGTTGGCTTATTGTGTTGCTCAAGTCCTCTATATCCTTACTTATCTTCTGTTTAGTTTTCCTATCCACTACTGAGAGGTGGGGGGGGGGTGGGCGGGAGGTGAACTATCTAATTATTATTTTAGAAAACTGCATATTTCTCATTACAATTCTACAAATTTTTGCTTCATATATTTTAATGATTTGTTATTAGGTGCATAAAAACTTGTAACTGTTATATCTTCTTCCTGTATTGAAACTTTTATTAATATACAGTATCCTTCTTTGTCTCTTGTAACTTTTTTTGACTAAAGTCTATCTTGTATCATATTAGTATAACCACTCATGATCTCTTATGGTTACTATCTGCATGGAATATCTTTTTCCATTCTTTTACTTTCAATTTATTTGTGTCTTTTGATATAAAATGAGCCTCTTGTATACATTGGAGCATTTTTTTATATTCATTCTGCTAATCTGTCTTTTGACTGGAGAGTTTAATCCATACATTTAAGATAATTACTGACAAGGAGGGACTTACCTGTGCATTTTGCTATTTGTTTTCTATATGTTTTATAGCTTTTTTTTTGGTCCCTCATTTCCTACATTACTGATTTTTTTGCATGTTAAATTTTTTATGGTGAAACTTCTTAATTCCCTTCTCATTTCCTTTTATGTATATTTTATAGCTATTTTCTTTGTGGTTACTATGAGCATTACATTTAACATCCTAACATTACAGCACTCTGATTTTATACCAGCTTAAATTCAATAGCATACAAAAACTCCGCAGCAAGATGATTTTTAAAAAGGAAATAAATGTGGAATTATAAATCAAGATAAGAACCACCGAGTAAGAACCAGACTGCTATGATAAAGAAAACAGGTGGCCTTCTCAGAGGAGTCAGCAAGGAGGGCCCCTCTAAGGGGACATTTACACAGAGACCTAAAAGACAGAGGAGCTAGCCATGTATGAAGCGGGGTGAAGAACATTCCTGACAAAGAGTTACCACAAGTCAGAGAGGAGCTGGGGCCCCTGAGAAATGGTGGCCCACATGGCAGGAGTCTGTGTTAACGTGGAGAAAGGAATGAAGCCCAGGAGAAGCAGGTGGATCCCAGCCACATGGCCTGGGAGGGCAGAAGGGGAAGGATTTCCATATCCACCATGAGGAAAGCCACAGAGAGTCTCAGAACTGCCTAGTGACAAGGTTCTAATCCTGTTGGAAGAAGATCTTGCTGGCCATTCTGCAGCAAGGATTCAAGGGGGAAGAAAATGGAAGTGAGGAGCCCAGCAAGAAAACTCCTGCAGTTGTCAAGGTAAAAAATAATGGTGGTCAGTCCAGGGTGGAGATGGAGAGAAAAGACAGATTTGAGATATGCTCATCACCTTGACAAGGTGGTACAGGGGTCCCTCAGCCCAGGCCTGAGTCCTCACCCTGCTAAGTACTCAGTGGGTCTGCACCCTGTACTCCCCACAAGCCTCTCTTTCCTTCACTGTAAAATGAGAATGATGAAATCCACCAGGTATGAGGGGGAAGTGACATGAAATCAAGAAGCTTCCATCTGGACTGGTCAGTGCATCACAAACACACTTCTTTCCTTCCTCTCAAACATGGGCCATTGGGCTACTGATTGACATAGATCTAATACAGCACAACTATAAGATGCTATGAAAACTGTGAGCACTTGACACCAAATTCTCCCAGCTGTGGATGTGCTACTACACACGTAGGTCCCGCAAGCCCCCTGGCCTGACTTGGGGACAGGGACTTGTCTGTGTTTAGCTCCTGGGGTCAGAGTGGCACGTAAGAGTTGAGTCAGTCCCCTGCCCACAGAGACCCAAGTGGGAGGGCAGTGAGGGGTGGGCGCCTGGACACTGGCACCAGATGATGCTGGAGAGAAACTGGTTGGAATGAAGGTGGCAACCACTCCAGCAGATTTCCTTCCAAATCCAGAGGATCTAAGGAAACAGAGCTGCTTCAGTCCTACACAGCCACAGAAAACACTGTCTGACAGGAAAGAGAGGGGTTGGCTGGCCTCACCTTCCTGCTGGCTGCACCTGGGGGCCCTGTCTAATGACAGGGCTCCTCGGCCCAGCCACAATCCTTTCCCATCCTCCTGGCTTAAAGATGATCTTACTAACAGAAATCCCTTTTCTGAAACAGCCATAGGCAGGATAGAATTCTTCGGATTTTCTACACTAGAGTTTGAGAAATTGAAAGATGGTGGTGATGGTGGAGGGCGGCTTTGTTTAAAGTAAGGTGCATTGTCTGAATGTAACTTGTTTTTAAATATGCTGAAGAGCGACCCACAGCTAGAACAACAGAAACAGGTTGCCAGCGGTGAGAGTCTGTGAGTGGATCAGACACTCTGCTTTCATTTGTTTTCTGGCCTCATCAGACTTGCCAAGAAACTCCAAGGGCAGATGACTGAAGGGCTAAGTGTCAGTGTACAAATGCCACGTGCCCTTCACCAAAGTGCCACTGCTCTTATTAGGTAGGCCTCGTTAAGAAACATATAAATCCCAAATTAATGTGGTTGGCCCCAGATTTGCCCTCAGCAGCGGGATCTGGAGCCTCTAACATCATAGTACCAGCAGCTGAAGAGGACTGAAGAGGGTCAAATTAAAGCCAAGCATCACCACCACTCAGCCCCTGTAGTTCAGTCCTTATAGCCCATGGCTCATGGGGAGAACAATGTTCCCACATACAACCCCTCTCCCAGCCTGTGATAAAATAGCTGCCCTTGTCCGAATGATAAAATTATGAAAGCAAACGTCAAACTAGGAGCTTTGCCTTATTACTACTTTAGTTGTTGTAATGAATGTTTATTCCTTGGATTTGTGCCCTGGACAAAAAATATAAATGAGATAAATTACCTACAGGTGAAAGAGTCTGGTGCCAAGCCAGGTCCCAGCAGCCCACCTCCTGGGCTTCCTCTGGGCAACTGCAGCACTGCAACCCATCATTAATCAGCCACCGGGGAGACCTGGGCTTGTGCAAATGTGGAACTCAGAAATATTTCTCAGAAATCAGGGCCAAGAACCATTAAAAGTTAACAGAAGCAATTCCACTTCTGGGTCCATACCCAAAAGAAGAGAAAGCAGGGACTGAGACAGACTGTACACCATGGTCACAGCAGCATTGTGCACAGAGCCTTAGGAGGAGGCAACCCGAATGTTCATCCATGGATGAAGAGACAAACAAAATGTAGTCTGTCCACACAATGGAATATTATGCAGCCAAAAGGAAGGAGATTCTGACACCTGCTAAAACATGGACCAATCTGGAGGACATCATGCTGAGTGAAATAAACCAGTCACAAAAGAACAAATACTGTGTGACTCCACTTATATAAAGTCCCTAGAGTTGTCAAATTCATAGAGACAGAAAGTAGAAGGGTGGCTGTCAGGGGCTGGGCGAGGGGAGAATGGGCTGTTAGTGTTTAATGTGTACAGAGTTTCAGTTTTGCAAAACAAAAAGAATTCTGGGATGAATGGTGATGATGGCTGTACAACAATGTGAATGTACCTAATGTCACAGAACTGTAGACTTAAAGGTGGGTGAGAAAGAAAATTTTATGGTATGTATTTTTTAACCACAAGTTTTAAAAATCTGAAGAAAGAAAGAGAAAGGAAGGAAGGAAAGAAGGGAGAGGAAGGAAGGAAGGGAGGGAGGGAGGGAGGAGAGGAAGGAAGGGAGGGAGGGGGAAAAGAAGGAGGGAGGGAGGGAGGGAGGGAGGGGAAAAGAAGGAGGGAGGGAGGGAGGAAAGAAGTTAATGGAACTCCCAGAGTTGATGACTTTGAAAGGGAGGGTGACCAGGTGCCTCATGTTGTGCCCATGTTTTGAAAACAGATAAGTCCTGGATCAGCCCCGCAGGGGGTCCACATCTCCGTTTGCTTTGCAGAAGAGCCCATCCTACTGGGAGGTCTGCGGGTCCAAACAGTAACTCACCTTAAAGACTCTGATCTCCACACACCACCAAAGCAGCCTCAGCTTTACAGCACGGCCTGTCTGAGGGCGTGTGGACCAGACAGATGGAATTTCCTGCAAATTGATACGTGTCCCGAAAGCAAGCACTGGCAAGTCACCCTGACAGAGGTCAAGGTACCAGAGTCTTGTCTTCACAGGGGCCAGGGCTGCCATGAGGCTTGCCACCCCCATTAGCCCAGGGTGGGGTTCACGACCATATATTTCCCTGTGGCCAGTTATAGACAGGCTTGGCCTGATGGTCACAGCCCCACCAGTGACTTCCTGTGTGACCCTGGCGATGTCTCTAGCCTCCCTGCTCTTGGGCTGCCTTCAGCCATCTCTCACCCCCCGCAGCACAGCCCAGGGCCTGGCCTTCTCTACTCACTCTCTTTCCATGAGCCTTACGTGCCTCCGCAGCCAGGCACAAGGCCCTCGGGGTGGCTAAGCCCCTGCCTCGCTGCTCTTCATGCAGGGGGAGCCAGCTCAGAGCGGTTCTGACACTGCCAGCCAGCTCTGTGCTCAGAGCAGGAGTCCTGGTCCAGGCCTGTCTGGGCCTAAACCCCACACTTGTAACCCCTGACCCCTTTCCCTCTCCAAAGTCCTCCTTGACCCTGATTCCATCTAGCAAGGATCTTTTCTCTTCTCTCCCTCAGCCAAGATCTTCTGCGATGCTGTTTCTACTTCTTCACTTCCTGGTCTCATTTCAGTTTGCCCCTACCCAGCTGCCACCCTCAACAATCCCTAAAGCTATCCCTTCGGGGACCTGGCTGCAGCATGTGGCATTGTTAACCACTCCCTTCCTGCACCTCTCACCTCTTTCCTTAGGGACAACCTCTGCCCAGTCTGTCTGCCCTTCTGCCAGCTCCCCATCCTCTGCCTGGCCCCCTGGGACTGGCACTCCACTGTGCCATCTGTGGGCAGCTTCTCTTCTCCCCGATGTGCTCCACCTGGACATGGCTGGCCACGCCAACAGCTGCATCTCCCAGCTGTGCGCCAATCAGCCCCAGTCCCTACTTCCAGCCAGAGCCTCCATCCTGAGCTCCTGTGGGGAACTCGAAGCCAGCTTGTCCAGACTAGAACTCCTCGCTGTGTCCCCAAATGCTCTGTTCCTTCTTTTCCCATCCAGTGGCCCCACCATCCACCCAGCCATCCAGGTTATAGCCCAGGTGTCCCCTGGATTTCTCTCGCCTCCTCCTCCTGCCTCTCCAAGCCAGGAACCAAGTCCTGTGGGTCTTTCCTCCCAGCACATCCTCCTCTCTGCATGAATGCCTCCTCCATCCCCACTCCTGCCCCTTAGTTCAGACCCTCTCTCCTCACACACTCCATTCCCAGTGCTCCTTCTTGCCTTTCTCACTCCAATCCACCCAAGTGCAGCTGCTGGGGTTGCTCTTCCAAACCTCGCTCCAGACACATTTCTCCCCTCCCCGTCGGCGGCCCCGCTCCTAGGGATGCCTTACCCCCCCCTCCACATCCTGACCCTATGCACGTCCCCACCTTAAGGCTGCTCTACTCCCTGCTGCAGCCACATCACACCACCTGCCCTCCCCCGGATGCAGCTCCTGTGGCATCCCCTGCATGACCTACCACCGCTCCCCCATCTGGCAAACACAGTTGAAGGGTCAGCTCTTTCATGAAGCCTCCATGCTGTGGGGTGATCACTCCACAGCCCTCCACCCAGCCCCCAGTGCTCCCTGCAGAGATGTCTACAGAAACACAGACACTCCATCCATCTGTGACACCACTGCCTCCTGAGGGAAGGACCGGGTCTTTTTGCATTTGCCCCCCCAGCAACTAACACAATGCCAGGAAGTCTTCAAAAATGCTTGTTAGGAGAATGTATAGACGGGTGGAGTTGGGATGCACACAAATATCCTTCTGTGCAAACAACCACCTGCATCTACAATCTGAGGCATGAGGTCCCTCCCCAACCTACCCACCAAGTGAAGGTTTCCCTCACTCCTCATTCAACAAATCAGATGTAGACGTAGGTTGCTTCCTTGGTTCCCTCAACTAGATAACCTCTCTTCCTTGCGCACGACAAGCTCTGTTTTACATTAAAGTCTGATCTTGATTCCTCCTATGAGACTGTTGGCTCCTTACAGCAGGGACTGACTTAGCGTTGAATCCCCTTGGAGGGGCATCTACCCATAGAAAGGGTCTTGGGAGGCCTCTGGTGAGGAGTGCGGGCAGACTCCCATCACTGAGCAGACTCAGGCGCTGACCCCACACCAGGCTGGCGAGTCAGGCCTCTCCCTGGGGGTGCCTCCGTGTTGCCCAGGGGTCACAAGGCTGTGTATGTCCCCATCCCCCAGCCCCAGGAGAAGATGGCCAGCACCCACATGCAGAGCGCTCGTCCAAGAGGAAGCAAAACCCCTGGTAAGGTGCTGGTCCCGGACTCACCATGTTCATGACAGTGAGGATGAACCTCTGGGCGGCCTCGGCCCCATGGTACTGCACCATGTCAGCATCGGCCACCACCAGCGTCTCCACTGTGTGCTCGGTGGTCAGCCGGATGGCATTCCTCCGCTCCCGCCAGTCTCGTGACGGCCAGCCCCTCCTCGGCTTCTTCTTTTCTAGAAAACAATAGAGACATTTGTGCAGCCCTTTAGTGTACTGGCTTCCTGTCCACGCAGTGAACAGGCCTTCCATCAAGCCTCCCCAAGAGAATGGTCAGTCTTCCCCGGCCAGTGGCCGGGCCCAGCATCCATCGCCCTCTGCTGCCGCGGCCGAGCCTGCATGCCTGGGGGTCAGATGTCACGAGGGTCACGCCCGTCCACTGTGGCAGCGACGGGGCAGATGGGGCCAAAGATTACAGAATAGAAAACCTGTCCCTGCAGGGAACGGGGAGAACAGCACAGTCTGTGGAGGAAAAGGAAGCCTGGGCCCGGCGGGGAAGGTTAATGATACAGACCCCCAGGCTTTCTGAAAGCACCATGACCCACTGCTGGGCCAATGAGCAGGGGCCTGGAAGAGGGCAGTCCAGAGACCAGGCCGAGAGTCACGAATAAGGAGCTACAAACGTTAGCAGGCACAAAAGCAGTATTTCAAAAAAAAAAAAAAAAAAAAGCATCATCAAAAAAAAAAAAAACAAAAAACAAATCACAGGACACAGACATCCAGGCCAAGATTGGAGTTTGCTCCTTCCTCACCACAGGGAAGGTATTAGTAAACAGTAAGTAATCTTCCACTAACTCTTCAGGTCAACTGATTTCCTAGAAGATCTTACTTGCTAAACAGCTATGGTCATTATTTTGAGCCCATGTCAGGACGTCTGGACACTCAAAGCTGCCATGTGAGGACTGACATACAGATTTGTGGGTGCAAAAGCCTCTAACATCAAAGGTTGATATGAATAACATGTACTTTCAGAATCCGAATGTGAATAGAAAGGCAGTTCCTTAATTTGATAGCTATTTTTTCCATCTTTATACCAGCTCACACGGAAGCCAGCTCTGCTACAACTTCCATGCAGTAAACCCAACCCACATATGCACAAACTGCCCTCATACAGTGACCCAATCATTCCAGAACCAAAGATGCATACTATAAGAAAAAACTGAAATATGGGTCATAGTGTACAAACAAGAATAGTCCGTGCAGTGAGACAAACTGAAAAACAATCTACAAATCCAACCACAGAGAAAGCCAACAATGGTAAAACAGCAGGCAGCCATGAAAAGTACAACTGTGAAGATTATTTAGTGATGTAGAGAGAAGCAGATATAAATCTATATATATGTCTTGTCAACCTGCAGGGTGGTTCCCTCCTCCCCAAAGCCAGGCCCACCTCCCATGGAGACTTCCAGGCCTCAGGAATCGAATTCGGGAAGGCAGGATCTATTCTAAGATAAAAGGTAAGGTGTCAGATAGTACTGCCTTTGTACATGGCCAAAATGAAAGAGGCCCCTCTTTGAGGATCTCTCTCTGGACCTACACCCACATTCACCAACAGGTCCTCTCTGAACACGAGGAAGGTGGACCATGGGCGACCTCCAAATCCTGGGCTCAGCATGCCTGCCGGACGCCCACTGCCTGGATCAGGCCAACCTGCCCAGCTTGGAATTTGTGATGAGCCATGTCACCCTCATTTTAAAGCAGCAGAAGTAAAGGGCCACCCAAGCAGGAGCTTTGCTATAACCAGCTCACCCACATTCTCCCAGGCGACCACAAGCCAAACTGTGTCTCAGCTCCTCTCAAAGTTGGGATTTATTGCCCACCTCTCAGCATCCCAACTCATGAACTCCTCTGCAGCTCTTCCCCACACTGGCTGCTTGTTTTCACACCATGTCTATATTTTCTGGTTCCTGTATGAAAAGAACTGCATTTTTAGCAGGGTCTAAAAGGATGCACTACTAACATTCCTCTGGGAGATGGCGAGCTTAAACACGTAAGAGGCGAGTACTAAGAAAGGCAGCCCAGCACTCCCCACCAGAGGAACAGATCACCCCCTGGACATTTCACACATCAAAATGATGCACTGGGCATCACCCTTTCAAGTAGGAACAAACAAGACCTGCCCCTCCCTCCCTGATGGACCTTGGAGAGCTAATAAACAGGGTATCATAAAGGGTAAAATGCTGCACGTTAACATATGCCCAGAACACCCAGTCACAGGTAAAACACAACGGTCAGGTGCTCTGTGGTTTTTAAAGGGTTTGTACTACAACTACCTCATCTGTCCCTTTCACTGCCCCCAGCCCCAGGCCCAGCACGTGTTGCGAAGTAAACACTCACTGAATGAATGCATGCTTGAGTGAGTGAATGAATGAATACATGGATGAATGAGAGAGTGAAATCCCTATTTCCCACATAACAAAGCTGAAGTCAAGCACTGGGCAGGGGTAAATTTGGCCCTAGAACCCAGGCTTCACCCAGCAGCTCTGACCCTCCCGCTTGCATTGGCTTTGGGTGCGAACATGTTCCTCACTGTTGTCTGAACTTAAAACACGGGGATGGGAAAGGCCACAGAAAACTCAGTGGGAAAGGATGCTGTATACCGACTTGGCTGCTGTAGGACCTGACCAGGAGAAGCAGCCTTCAGTGGCTGCTCCTTCCGCTCAGATGGCCTCCACTCACACCAGGCCCTTGAGCAACAGCAGCAACTACACAGCCAGCTCCCAGGCCATGTGTGCTCTTACCTGAGCCCCCCTCACCAAGAACTGCTAACTGGGGCTGTCACGCCACAACCACGCTAGGCTGGCTGGTGACCCCCACATACCCCAGGGCTCTGTCCTGTCCCAAGCACAAGAGGAGAGGCCCCAAGCCTCGATTCAGACCCCCACTGCTAGGTGGGTTTCAAGAGATCAAAACTTTTCAGATTTCAAAAGGCAACGCGGTGCCCGGGCCACATACTGAATACCCCCTCCAGGGAGGTCTAGGGCAACAAGCCCTCATCAAAGGCACCACTCTTTCTGCAGTGAAACAAGTAAATAAAGATGCTCAACAGTCTGTGCAAAAGCCTGGATTGGGTAATAGCAGGTAAGAGACCGAGGACCTGCATTCCCTATCCCTGCAGGTGGGAACAGGGGTGGAGGGGGAGGGAAGCTCACCCTCCTCTTCTCTCCCTGCTCCCAGCAACACCTCCACCAGCAAAGCTCTACAGCGATCACTTCTGATGGTTCTTCCTTTCCTACAGGGAGAACAGAACCATAATCTGTTTTTACCTTTAATTCCATGAACTGCATAAATATACCCTAATAAACAAAGTTTCATCAATACAAATATTCACAGATTATAAGCATATTGAAAAGCAAGAAGAAAAACACCAATTTCATAACAACATGGGTGCTGGATTTAGACCTCACAGGAGAAGTCAAAGTTCAGGCCAGGCAGGCGTGCAGCCACCTGGGGGCCCTCCAAGCTCACTCGGTCATTAGCCGTCTCCCTCCACTGTGGGAACAAGGGAGGCAGCCCTCACCCCACTGATGAGAACAGACCACAACCTGCAAGGCCCCAGGCCCTCTCCTGTTGTCACAGACACTGGGGATCATTCCCAAGTCCAGCCCAGCAGTTTCTTTTGCCAGCACATTGCTGGGGCTTGGTGCTGACTTGGTAGATTTTCAATCTCTGGCTTCATATTATTTTTCTTACATTTATTTTCCTTTTGCCTCAATTATCCATTAAAAAAGAAAATTGTGTGTCTTTATGCAAGTTACCCTGAATCTTGTTTGGAACAAGCTGCGGGAGAGAAAAAGACAAGGAAGAAAACAAGGGTATTCTAAATGTTGTACTTTTAGCATATTCAAATTATTACTTATTCTAAGAGTTTGGAGACTGATGAAAATGCTGAGCAAATACATAATTTCCTGTAGTTGTTAGTTTTGCTCTTGGTAAAGTAAAAAATAAGCTCAGTTATGAATTGCCAAGCTCTATATAGTATAGATACTTATTTAGTTTAACAACAATAGAGTATTTAGGTATTCACTAGGGAAAACCAATGCATAAATCACAAAATATTTGGTGTGAGAGTTCAAACGGTGGAAGCCAGCCCTGAAATTACTCTACATCCCGCTGCACAAGGAGGATCCTTGCACGTCTGATTCTATAATGTCATCACCAGAGAAGACCTCAGGTTACTCTTTGTGCCAAAGGAGCACTGCCAGCTGCAGAAGCAAATTAGAGGGAAAGCAGACATGGTGGAGGAAATGGAGACAGCTGCCCAAGAGCACTGGGCTCTTCAGGCTGAGAAGACAAAGACGAGTCTCCACCACTAGGAACTAGGTAGCAGGTGTCAAACATGCTTACAGAGTCAACAGGGAGATGCAGACTTAACCTGAACTTGTCATTCAAGCCAGAAAAATAAACATTTCCCACACACAGCACTCAAGGTCCAGATCAAGAACGTCCCCACCTGGGCACACTAGCATGGTGGACAACCAGAACCCTCAACATCGGCGAAGAGTCCAGAATCATGTATTCTTTTAGCTGCATTAACCATGGGTTTTCTCCAGCTCTCTAGTGGGCAGGACAAAGGCAATCCCATCAGAAGCCTCAAGTGATCCCTCAGTCCCTTCTATAACACTGAAGGACAGAAAATTAAAAACACTCATCAAAGGGAATTCCAAAGAAATTCCACTGCGTGTTCCAAGTCGGCAGCCTCAAGTGATCCCTCAGTCCGCAGGGGAGGGGGCAGTGAGAGTACCCAGAAGGACCAAGGGCCCAACAGCCAACATAACAGGAGGGCAAGAGTGGGGCAGCAGAACCAAGAAAGGGGGATGACAGGTGGTCTGAGTTAGAAAGAAGAGGTGAGAGCACAGACGGTGACACCGGCTTCCGGAATAAGAGGGGTGCTGCTCGGCAGGCAGGGTACCCTTGTTCACTCGGTGGCACAGCCCACCCAAGGTGCCAAGGGTCTACAGCTCCCCCGCCTGAACTGGCTGGGCTGCCATGCAGGACACGTGGATGGGACTTTCTTTTTTCTGTACCTACCACATCAAAAACTAATTCAAAACTAGAAAACAGAAGTAGCCATGAGAACACCTCAGACCAGACTAAGCAGGAGACTGGAGCTCTGGGGTCCATGCAGCTTGCCCAAGTGACCCCCCCCCCGCCATGGCCCACTGCAGGTAGAGGACCTGGACAGCCAACTCTGAGGTGCTTGGAGTGCCCCCTGAATCTCCTGCTCCCCAGCAATCCTGCAAACTCCAAACTCCCATCCATGTTATAGTCTAACGTGAGTCTATGCTCACCTTCTGGGCTAGACTGTGAGCTTAAGGACCCAAACATCACCCTCTGGACCCACCAAAGCGCCGAGCGCTGCCTGGTGCATAGTAGGAACATTCGAGAATTACACTTAGTTGAGTGAATATTTTTAACTCTTTGAAATTCCAAATTAATAACAAGATTAAGTTTCAAGGAACTTAACCTAAATGTCCTAAAATTGAACTCTCACACAGTACTCCCTCCACCTAAGGAGGAGGGGACAACTCTAATTGTGAGAAGCCCAGCTGTGACATCCAACAGAGCTGGGTAGAGTCTGCCCGTGCTGGGGTGGCCAGGGGCAAGCTTCCTCATCTCTAAAACAAGGGGATAATTATTCTGCTCTCCTAGGGTGGATGTGGGGAAACTAACACAGGGTCAGGTCTATAATAAGCACACTCAAATGATTCTGCTAGTCTTATTGCTATACTTATTATTACATTACTATGATTGCTGTTAACTCTTAGGGTCTAAATGCTCATTTTTAAACTTTGCATGCATGACCCAGAACCAATAGTGGATGCTTGTATGCACCCTACAGGGTCTGATCAGGACCTCTAGTCTAGACACTCACCAATCAACTTGTTGTCTTCGACATTTCTTACTGGGTAGGGGCATGAAAGAGCTTCTCTAAGGACATCCTCAATCATGCAACAATAAGTTATAATTATACAAAAATATCAGTTTCAAGAGGAGTGGCTTACAACTCCTGCTCAACATCCCAATGTAACCTCCCAACATTCCAGAGGGCAGAATATTTTAATCATCAGAAATATGATAGAACACAAAACATGACTGTACATGAAATCAGCTATTTAAACCATGAAACATTAATGACATTTCACACAGGATAGAAGAATGGAAATCAAATGTTTCTCATTAAGATGGAAAACAGACAGTCACACTCCTTGGAGGAGAGACCGATTGTCGCCACAAGCGAGATTTCTGTGTACAGACACCCCCGCCATGGCCACACCAACCCATTTTCAAGGAACCAAAGCCACCACTCCCACAGCATGAAAAACAGTAAGATGTGCGGTTTCAACTGCATATCCAATAGCCCCACTATCTTTTGTCTTTAACTCTCCCAAAATAAGCAGCCATGAGATGTAATAAAAATACCTTCAGGGTGGGAGTCGGGAACTCTGAAAATTCACCTGGGCCTGATCTTGATGCCCTTGAAGGTGCCACTTAACAGAAAGGTATCCATTTCCTGTGTACCAGTTATTTGCCCTTTTTCTCCCAGCCCTCTCTTCTGTGCTCCACTCTGGGGTTGGGGGCCTGCAAACTATTTCCTGGACTCCCTTGCTAGCTGGCTTCCTGTTCAGCTCTGCCAACAGGCGGCGCTAGAGGGAGACTGGAAGGCAGGAGATGGGGAGAATGGGCTCCTGTGTTCCAGCTCAGGGTGGCATTGTTCCAGCAGTAGTGGGCAGCTGTGGCTCTAGCCTCCAGCTCCTGGGGAACTCCCAGCTCAGCCTCCTCATCTCCCTCAGAGGTACATCCATAGAGACACCTGCTTGGCTGTACCTCGTTGGTGGTCTGATGTCCCTCACAGGTCTGAGCCCCAGCCCCACTGCTGCAAGCTCTGTGGTCTTGGAAATGCCCGCTTTTCTCTTTTTCTTTCCCCAGCCCTGGGGTGATAGCTATTACCTGGGTTACCTCAGCTCCACTTTTGCTCATTCAGACTTTGACACTGATGTAACCAATTCCCTGTGTTAAATCTCATAATTAGAAATACCTAGCACAGTTTCTGTTTTCCTGACTAGACACAAACTGATATAGCCTAAAATGAGAGGGTCAGGCCTAAAACTAATTCCTACATTTCATTCAAGCTTCAAGGACTCCTCCCAGTTCTAGAAATAAGGATTTATTTCTTCACCATGGAAATATTAAGATATTGGATATGCACTTCCACACTGCAGAATCTTGCCATAGACAGGAACGCTGCCCTTCATTCTGAGTCATCTTTAACAAAAACCAATCAATGGGGTGCCCTGTGAAGGAAATGCAAGCATCAGTGTGTGCCATAGATTTCCCAACAACCTATCACTGCCACATCCAAAGACCCGAGGACAGCACCTTACAGATTCATAGTCAACATGGGGAAAGTACTGGAGGAGGAAGCATGAACAACAAGTCTCGTTTTTAAGTTTGCACACACACAGACAAACAACATGCTTTCCAAGAAAATTATCAGGTCCAAAAAAATTATTTTCTACTCACTTTTATTTTCTTCAACCAAAGGGTCTGCTTATTTAAAAACAAACAAACAAACAAAAAACTACCTTTTCAACTAGAAACGATGGTTCCACATGTGCAGAAGCACTCCCAGCCAGGTGAACTTTTGGCAGCTGCATAAATCCAATATCCTTGAAAAATAATGGCCTTCTCTCTCTTTTTTTTTTAAAAAGGAAAAAAATAAGTTTTGCTCTCCAAGTATGAATTCTTTGAATAACTTCCCCCAAGGCCAAGTCACTTTTATAAAAGGCATATTTTTTTCATGTAAATTCCTTACAAAGAAAGGTGGAAAATAGGGTTTTTTGTGGTTAAGATCCTGAATGAAGAACTGATCAACCTTGGAGTCCAAAATCAGTCCCTTCATCAGGCAGGAGGTGTCCCACACACACCCCCACCCTGGGAGGCAGCAGGGCCAGGGGTAAGAAGGCTGAGCTGGCCCTGCCAGACCTTTCCACCCATGGTCAGAGCCACGTGGGCACCAAGCAACCAGGCACTACTGTCTGTGGGTGAGGTGGGAAGATACTCATTTGGTCAACAAATATTGAATTGTGAAGATACTCATTTGGTCAACAAATATTGAATTGTGAAGTTACTCATTTGGTCAACAAATATTGAATTGTGAACCTACTATGTGCTAGGCAATGTAGGTGACCACCTAGGAGGAATAAACATTAATCAAATGAACAAATGAATATATAAAAATTATAAATATAACAAATGTTTGCAAGAAAGAATAAATAATACTATGACAGGATAAAAAGAAGGGGGTTCCAATTTAGATTGGGTTCCATCAGGAAGTGACACAAGGGACAAGATTAGGAGGATAAGCAACAGTTAATCAGTGAGAGCGAGAAGAGAGGAGATGGGAGCAGTCCAGGCAGTGGGGACAGCAGGTACACAGGCCCTGGGGACAGAAGAAAGCATGGCATGTTCTAGAAACCAGGGATCCAAGAGTCAGAGAGAGTGTGGCTGGCAAAGAGGCTTGAGCAATAAGGCACACTTGAAGGGTCACATGCAATGTGCTCAGGGTTTTCTTCTTTAACCCCAGAGCAGTGAGAAGCCATCTAGGGCTTGTGTTTCCAATGTGTCACCCTGGCTGTAATGGGTAGAACAGATTCCAGGGGGACATGGAAGTGGGGACACTAGTTGGATGACCACTACAGGAGCTCAGGTACATAGGGACCATAGCTAGACAAAGGGGGCAACTGCTGGTGATAGGAAGCAAATAGATTCAGGAGGTACTTAGAAGGTGAGAGCAAGAATACTGGGGATATTTGGGTGGGTAAAGAAGGGCTATCAAGGATAACTCCTGGTTTGTATGGTTGTGCTAACCACTGAATTAAGGACCCCTGGAACAGGGACAGGTGTGAAAAAAAAGCACTGCAAGTTCTGGCCTTGTTAAGTTTCAGGTGCTTTTAAAGTACCCAAGTGGAGAGGTCAAGTTGGCTGTCGACTGTGCAGACTTGGTGCTCAAAAGCAAAGGCGAGATCAGAGATAGGCATCTAGGAAGCAACGATCCCAGACCGATCCTTCCGGGACCTCCAAACTGCATGACTGGATAGAAGAAATGGAACCAAGCTGGGGGCGGATGGCAAGGTGCATGGAGTCACAGGAGCAGGGAAAATAAAGTCTCAGGAGGAGGGGCTGCTCAGCTCCTCCAGCACAGCAGAGGGCCAGGTCCAGACCCAAGTGGGTCTTACCGAGGGTGCTGCTGAGGACAGGGGAGCGGAAACCAGGCCAGGGAAGGGAAAAAAGTGAGAGGTGAGGAAATGGTACAGACTTTGATGAGGTCTGGGGAGGAGAGAAACAGGAACACTGCTGGAAAATACTAGAATTGAGGGAAGCTTGAGATGGAAAAAACTCACACATCAAATAAGAAAACCCAGGCCCACGGAAGACTGCCATCTTCACTCGGTTTCTACCACTCTCCCTGTCCAGTCGAAGACTGCCAGCAAGGAAGAACAAGGCTTCTAATATGCCCACCTCACACAAACTGAGAAAAGACGATAATTGTTCAACAGGTGCCAGTCGAACCCTGAATCTGTGGCTGGCCTGGTGCTGGGTGCTCCCCTCAAGGGAGGGAGAGAAGCATGTAAAACCTTAACAGTCCTATAAATACCCCACAGATGAAAGAACCGTCAAGGAAACAGCCCAGACTCCTAGGGAAAGCAGGCTTCCAACTGGAAGGAGAGGAGGAAGAAAAGCACTATTCATTGTATCGGGAAAGGACAGAGCTGTACAACCAGAAAAAAAGAAGCAGGAAAAATGGAAAATGCAAGGTAGCACCATCTAACAAAGACGCTGGGCCTATTCCAGTAAGAATGTTTCACACTGGCTGTCATAGGGTTCCCTGAGGGTAAGGCAGATGGCTGCGTTTTCTGGTTTATTTCACGTCAGTCTAAAACCTTGTCTCAACCTCTATTAAATATTAAATGTTTCTCGTAAAAGATACTGCATTAGTCAGCTAGGGTTGCCATTACAAAGTAACACACACTGGGTGGCTTAAACGACAGACATTTATTTCTTCACAGTTCTGGAGACTAGAAGCCAAGATTGAGGTGTCGGCAGGGTTGGTTTCTTCTGAGGCCTCTCTTCCTGATTTGCAGATGGCTGTCTTCTGTCTTCATCTTCACAGATCTTCCCTCTTTACCCATCTAAGTCCAAATTTCCTCTTCTTACAAGGACTCCCTAATGACCTCATTTAACTATAATCACTTCTTTAAAGGCCCTATTTCCAAACACATTCCTAGTCTGAGGTGCTGGGGGTTAGAACTTCAACACAGAGATTAGTGGGGACACATTTTAGTCCATAACAGATGCCCATCTTCTTTCTTGCCTTAAGTGTGGACTGGGCAGGTCACCTTCACATGAGTTGAAGTGTGTATAGCCACATAGTCAGGACAATCAGGACAACGTGTGATTCCCAGAAAGGACAGTCATCTCAGAGGTCCATCAAGATACATTTGACAAATTCAAGAAAACAAATGCAAATGTTTGGAATTATCATGTGCTTCTCACCACCACTTTTCAGTTAAGTCTATTGCTGAAAGATTACACTAGCCTACTGGAGCTTGATGGTTTTATCTTCTAAATTGATAGAAGAGAAAAAAAGAACATCCCCCAAATACACAGCTTGGAGAGAGAAATTAATTAACGTGCCATGTTTCGGCCAGAGCAAGACGGGACAAACAAAAGCCTGAAAAGAAATCGACTTGTCTCTGCACCTGGAATCCCCCACAGGGTTCCTGGATATTGTTTCTTTTGACAGATAGTCTTTCATCTTTGACAAAGAAGTACAAGAAACTTCAGACAGCGCAGATATTCCTCCACCTTTGCGAGGAGGGCAGGCCATATCTTTGGACCAGGAACTCTTCTTCATTGCTTTAACACAAAACTAAAATATAGGTGAAGCCTTCTTCCTTCCACCCGTCCCCTGATACCCGATAGTGCTCAGCACAGCCTCGAGTCGTGGGCTATACATCTCCCCAAGTATCTGGGTTTTGAGGGTGGGGACTGCCCTTCTCACCTTTGTATCTCCCACACTGAGCAGGGTGCCTGACGTAGTTTGCATTCAGTAATGATTTTTGAATGTATAAGTGAATGAGAGAATGAAGTCCATAAACAAGGAACAAAAGTATCAAAAAATCCTTTGCCCTCTTTTTAGAAGCTTAGGGAAAACAAATTTATGGATGTCAGGGGTTCTTCCAAATACATTGGATGCCCACATATTTCCAGAGCAGTTAACAATCAGACATCCTTCACTCCTCCAAAGGCCCCTTGACTTTCACAGAAGCCCAAGATGTCCCCTAACACATGGAGAGAGAGCTCAAATAACCCACCAGCAGACCTAGAGGTGGTAAAATAAGTCAAGTGCTCCTCTTTTGGCCTAGACCCAGTCACCAGACTATGACTCTTTCCCAAAGAACCCCCTTCCCGAATGCTGAGGACGCTCCAGGGCCAAAGAACCTGCCCAGAAAGGCACATTCATCTGAGCATGGCTGCAGTTCTCCTGACACCCTTACTAGTAGGGCTCCTACTTCCAAACTTCCAATGTCCCCACTGGGTCACCAAGAGGTGAGTGGTTCCTTTATGGCCACATCAGCCATTCCTCGGACTTCCACATGTAAAGTAGCCTTGGGCTCCACCAGGGTGAGCAAACCAGTCAAACAGCAGAGGGAATGGAAACCCTCGTTAAGCCAACTCGCAAATTCACTAAGACCCCCCACTCCCAATTTCCTGTGGCTTCCCTCTGTTGTCCTGTGGCTTCCCCTAATGTCCAAGTAGGGAGCAACCACATAATCACACTGGCCTTCACAAGTTCAAGCACCAAATCTCCTCCCCACACCCTGGCCTCTGAACATGCAATAGCTCCATTTGGGAAATTCTTTTCCAAACAGCCACCTGACTGACTTGTCCTCACAATTCAAATGCCGTTTCCTCAATGCGGCTGTCCTTGGACCCCTTCACCTAAGTCACCAGAGCACACTTCTCTTTTCCTTGGAGCACTTAACCACAATTTGAAATAATTTAACTGTTCTGTGTTTAATAACAGTCTCTTCCACTCTACAGGAAGCTGTGAGAACAGGAATCATGCCAGTTTACTCATCGCTCTATACCTAGTGCCTAGCACAGAGTAGGTGTTCAGTAAATAGTCTTTTTGAGGGGGGAGTGGTCTTACCACAACCTCATTTTATTTTATTTACTTTCATTTATTTTTTTAACTTAGTTGAAGTATAGTTGATTTACAATGTTGTGTTAGTTTCAGGTGTACAGAAAAGTGATTTAGTTATACATATACATGTATTCATTCTTTTTCAGGTTCTTTTCTCATATAGGTTATCACAGAATACTGAGTAGAGTTCCCTGTGCTATATAGTAAGTCTTGTTGGTTATCTTATATATAGTAGTGCGTGTACGTTAATTCCAAGCTCCTGATTTAACCCTCCCCGCCACGTTTCCCCTTTGGTAACCATAAGTTTGTTTTTGATACCTGTAAGTCTGTTTCTGTTTTGTAAATAAGCTCATTTGTTTCTTGTTTTAAAATTAGATTAAAAATATGGAATGCTTCATGAATTTGCGTGTCATCCTTGCACAGGGACCATGCTACTCTTCTCTGTATTGTTCCAATTTTAGTACATGTGCTGCTGACACGAGCACTAAAGAGTTTTAAAATAAGTGAAAGAATATTAGACTTTTGTAGTACTATGATAAGTATTTCCTCGATTTTATCACCTTTTAATTGTATTTGATGTTTAAATCTTTACCCATGCTTTTACCATAACTTTTTGGTGTCATTTCTGAGTCTTTGTCATTGAATAGAGGGTTTTAATGCCTTTATATTTATTATAAAAATGATCATTTTTGATCTTCTGTCATGTTTTTAGTTCCTTTTCTCTATTTTCCTATGTGAGCTATATTTCACTGAGTCTATCATCTCCAGTATTGAGGAAGCAATTCTACAATAAGCTATCCTTACAATCTTAGGAAACATTCTTTCCATGTCAAGAACATAGTAGAAGTTTGGCTTTCCCTCTGTGCAGAGAAGAATTTAACATCCCTTTTTTCTCCCAGATTCCTTTCCACTTTTCTTTTATTTGTTTATTTATTTATTTGTTTATTTATTTATTTATTTATGGCTGCATCAGGTCTTCGTTGCTGTGCATGGGCTTTCTCTAGTTGCGGTGAGTGGGGGATACTCTTTGTTGCATTGTGCAGGCTTCTCATTGCGGTGGCTTGTCTTGTTGCGGAGCATGGGCTCTAGATGCGCAGGCTTCAGTAGTTGTGGCACACAGGCTCGGCAGTTGTGGCTCGCGGGCTCTAGAGCGCAGGCTCAGTAGTTATGGTGCATGGGCTTAGTTATTCCATGGCATGTGGGATCTTCCCGAACCAGGGATCACATCCATGTCCCCTGCATTGGCAGGTGGATTCTTAACCACTGCGCCACCAGGGAAGTCCCCCACTTTTCTGATTTGTAGATATTTCTTAAATTTGAGGTACAGAATATTATTAAAGTACTTTATATTTTACACCTTTCCTTACTTTTTACAACAGCTTTATTGAGATATGATTCACATACCATACAATTCATCCATTTTAAGGATACAATTCAATAGCTTTTGGTATATTCTCAGAGTTGCACAACCATGATGACACAAATAGACAATTTTTATCACCCAAAATGAAACCCTATACCCATTAGCAACCACTTCTCATTTCGCCCTCTACCACCCCCACCCCAGGAAATCACTTAATTACTTTCTGTCTCCATAGGTTTGCCTATTCTGAACATTTCATATAAATAGAATAATTTAATATGTGGTCTTTTGTTTCTAGCTTCTTTCTCTTATGAAAGTATTTTCAAGGTTCATCCATCCAGCATGTATCTGTACTTTATTCCTTTTTGTTGCCAAATAAGATTCCATTGCATGGAATACCACTTTGTTTTCCATTCATCAGTTGATGGACATTTGGGTTGTTTTCATATTTTGGCTATTGTGAATAATGCTCCTATGAACATTCATGTATAAGTTTTTATGTGAATAAATGTTTTAATTTCTCTTGGGTGTATACCTTGGAGTAGAATTGCTAGGTCATGTCGTAACCCTTTGCTTAAACTTCTGAGGAACTGCCAACCTGTTCTTCAAGTGTCTGTACCATTTTATATTCCCAGCAGCACCATATGAGGGTTCTAGTTTCTCTACATTTCCAGCAACACTTATTATTGTCCATCTTTTTTATTGTAATTATCCAAGTGGGTACGAAATGGTATCTCACTGTGGTTTTGATTTGCATTCCTCTGGTGTCTAATAATGCTAAGCATTTTTTCATGTGATCATTGGTCAATTATATGTATATTCTTCAGAGAACTATCTTTTCAAGTCCTTTGTCTATTTTTCAATTGAGTTGTCTTTTTAGAGTTGAATTATAGGATATATCCCAGGTACAAGTCCCTTATCAGATATATGATTTGGAGAAATTTTCTTCTATCATGTGAGTTATCTTTTCACTTTCTTGATTGTATCCTTTGAAGCACAAAATATTTTAATTTTTATTAAATCCAATTTATTTTCTTTGGTTGTGTTTTTGATGTCATATCTAAGAAACCATTGCCTAATTCAAGGTCATAAAGATTTATTCCTATATTTTCTTCTAGGACCATGATAGTTTTAGCCCTTACATTTAGGTCTTTGATCTTCCCTTAACTCTTTAATTATTGCTTTCCATTTGTAACTGTATTTGCATCAATTAGTTAAGCTTAACTCTATGTTAAACCAGTTTCAATCATCCACATCAACTCTTTATATCATGCCCTCCCTATTTCTAATCTTTTAATTTTGCTTCAGCTCATAATCAACTGCAATTATGTTTTAAAGAAATTCTTCCTAGAAGGACAAGCAGGGTGTATGGTTTCTAAACTCTTACATATCTAAGAGTATCAGGTGCCCTCACAGGTGAACAACAAATTATCTGAGTGTCATATTCTTGGAGCACAGTCACCTTTTTTTTTTTTAATAAATTCATTTATTTATTTTCGGCTGCACTGGGTCTTCGTTGCTGCACGTGGGTTTTCTCTAGTTGTGGCAAGCAGGGGCTACTCTTTGTTGTGGTGCGTGGGCTTCTCATTGCAGCGTCTTCTCTTGTTGCAGAGCACAGGCTCTAGGCACGCAGGCTTCAGTAGTTGCAGCATGCAGGCTCAGTAGTTGTGGCTCATGGGCTCTAGAGTGCAGGCTCAGTAGTTGTGGTGCACAGGCTCAGTTGCTCCGCGGCATGTGGGATCTTCCCAGACCAGGGCTTGAACCTGTGTCCCATGCATTGGCAGGCGGATTCTTAACCACTGCGCCACCAGGGAAGCCTGCACAGTCACTTCTTGTCCCAACACTGCAGTCCTGGCTCCACTGTCTTCTAGGACTTAGTATCATGGACAACTCAGGCCTGCCAGATTTTTGTTTCTTTTAAGTAACCTGTTTTGTCTGCTTGAATACTGGTATAACTTTTCCTATTATTCTTATAATTCACATATATATACTCGTATCTCAATGTATATGTATAACTGATTCACTTTGTTATAAAGCAGAAACTAACACACCATTGTAAAGCAATTATACTCCAATAAAGATGTTAAGAAAAAAAGATATAATATGGTAATTCCTACAACAACCATTAGGAAAACATTTCAAAAACATATAGTGACATAATAATTAAAAGCATTAAAATGTTAAACTAGAAAATATTCATTAAATTAAAAAATAAAGCAGAAAAGGAGTTATAGAGGAATAAAAAAGGTAACAGACGTATAGAAAACAAAAACTTAAATGGCAGACATAAATGCAACTATGTCAATAATAACATTAGATGTGAGTGGATTAACCAACTGAGATTGGCAGAATAGATTTTAAAAATCCAACCACATGTTGTAGATGCCAGACACACATTACATTCAATGATACAAATAGGTTGAAAGTAAATGAATGGAAAAGACATATCATTCAAACAGCAACCATAAGAAAGCTGGAGTGGCTGTATTAATATCAGACAACTTAGACAATAAAACATAAAGTGTTATTGGCAATAAAGTGGATGTTATTAATGATAAAAGAGTCAATTCATCAGGGACATGAAAGAATTATAAACTTATGTGCACCTGACAGGACCCCATAATATATGAAGTAAAAAAATAAATAAATTTTGAAGAAAGAAATAGATAATTCAACAAAATACCTAGAGACTTTAAATCAATAACTTAACCTTTTATCTCAAGACATTAGAAAAAAGAAGGGCAAACAAAATCCAAAGAAGAAGAGAAAAAAATTAAAATTAGAGAAAAAAATTATTGAAATAATAGAAAAATAAGAGAAAATCAACTAAACCAAAAGTTGCTTCCTTAAAAAAATCAACAAAATTAACAACATTTAGCTACAACAAAATTAACAACATTTAGCTACAATGACCAAGGGAGAAAAAAAGTAAAAGACTCACATGTGAAAGAGGGAATATTACCACTTATCTTACAGAAATACAAAAGATTATAAAGGAATACTGTGAACAATGTATGCCAACAAATTAGATAACATAAATGCAATGAACAAATTCCTAGAAAGACAGAAACTACAAAAACTTACTCAAGAAAAAAAATACACTCTGAATGGACCTATTATAAGTAAAGAGTTTGAATTAGTAATTTTAAAACTACCCACAAAGAAAAGCCAGGCAAAGATGGCTTAGCAGTAAAGTCTACCAAACATTTAAACAGGAATTAATACCAATTCTTCACAAACTCTAATTCTTCAAAAAATTAGAAGAGAAGGGAACAC
The DNA here is from genome assembly GCF_965194805.1 of Balaenoptera borealis. NCBI lineage: Eukaryota > Metazoa > Chordata > Mammalia > Artiodactyla > Balaenopteridae > Balaenoptera > Balaenoptera borealis. Next base: position 134,182,839 of record NC_138866.1, on the reverse strand, counting down.
TTCAAAACTCATTTTATGAGGTCAGTATTACTCTAATATCAAAACCAGACAAAGACATCACAAGAAAAAAAAAAACGCAACAGACCATTATCTCTACAAATATAAATGCAAATATCCTCAAAAAATACTAGCAAACTGAACCCAGCAAGATATAAAAAGGACTATATACTATGACAAATGGTATATATAATGGTAATGGGATTTTTCACATGAGTGCAAAATTGATTTGACATCCAAAAATCAAAAAATGTAATACCAATCTAATACTAGTAAAGGACAAAAACCACATGATCATCTCAACAGATACAGAAAAACCATTTGACAAAATTGAACACCCTTTCATGATTTAAAAAACAAAAAAACAAAAAAAGACAAATTACTCAACAAACTAGGAATAAAGAAAATGTCCTCAACCTGAAAAACCGTATCTCCAAAAACACACAACTAACATCATCCTCAATGGTGAAAGACTGCATCCTTTCCTCCTAAGACCAGGAACAAGAGAAGGATATTGTTTCTTGCCATTTCTATTCAACCTTGCGTTGAAGGTTCTATCCAGGGCAATTAGGCAAGAAAAAGACATAAAAGGCATCCAGATTGAAAAGGAAGAAGTAAACCATCTCCATTCACAGATGACACAACCTAGTATACAGACACTGGTAAGGAATCCACTACAACTATTTGAATTAATTAATGAGTTCAGCAAGACTGAAGGATGCAAGATCAATAAACAAAAATCTATTGTATTTCTATAGTAGCAGTGAACAAACCAGAAATGTAATTAAGAAACAACTTTTTACATTAGCCTCAAAAAGAATAAAATACTTAGGAATAAATTTAACAAAAGAAGTGAAAATCTTATTCTTTGAAAGTTAAAGAATACCTAAATGCACATGTTTATGAATCAGCAGACTTAATACTGTTAGGATGGCAATACTTCCCAACCTGATCTACAGATTTAATGCAATCTCTATCAAAATGTCACCTGGCTTCTCTACAGAAATTGAAAAGCTGACCCTAAAATTCATATGGAAATTCAAGGGACCCAGAATAACAACAACAGCAAAAAAAAAAAAAAAAAAATTGAATGACACACTTCCCAATTTCAAGTCTTACTACATACCTAAAGTGATCAAGACCATGTGGTACTGGCATAAGGATAGTCATATAGATCAGTGGAAGAGAACTGCGAGTCCAGGAATAAACCTATATATTTGGGGGCAATTAATTTTGACAAGAGTGTCATACCACTCAATGGGGAAAGAATAGTCTTTTCAAGAAGTGGTGCTGGGACACCTGGATATCAACATGCAAAAGAATGAAGTTGGACTCCTTCCTCACACCATATATAAAAAATAACTGAGAAAACCTAATTGTGAAAGCTAAACTACCAAACATAAATGTAAATCTTTGTGACCTTGGATTAGGTAATTGTTTCTTAGATATGATACCAAAAGCACAAACAAATCAAAGAAAAACTAGATAGATTAGACTTCATCAAAATTAAATTTGGGAGCTTCAAAGGATATCATCAAGAATGTAAAAAGCAAGTACAGAATAGAAAATTTTTATAAATCACATACAGTCACTTTTCATTATTTACATATTCCATGTTTGCAAGTTCACCTATTTGCTTAAATGTATAAGAAAACCCAAAATCAATACTCATAAAACTTTCACAGTCATTCACTGACATCTGCAGAGTGGCAAAAAAATCTGAGTCACCCAACATGCACATTCCCAGCTGAGGTCAAACAGCAATGCTCTGCCTTCTGATTTTGCTATTTCAAATGGCTCCTAAGGGTAGAGCTGAAGAGCTATCCAGCATTACTAAGTGCAAGAAGACTTAGCACATCTATGATGTGCTTTACAGATAAACTTCATTCAGACATGAGCTATAGTGCTGTTGCCCATTAGTTCGATGTTAATGAATGAACAATGTATATTAAATAAGGTATCTTTAAACAGAAACATACCTAAAACAAAGTTATGTATGGATTGGTTGATGAAAATGTGACCAGAAGCTCTCAGGAACCTAACCCTGTATTTCGCCCAGGAGCAATGGTTCAGTATCTGGTAATTCAATGTTCACAGAAACTTTACAGAACTTAACTACCACAAATAATGATAATTAACAGTATCTAATAAGAGGCTTGTATCTAGAATACATAAAGAACTCCTACAACTCAACAGCAATAAGACAACCCAATTTTAGAATGTTGCAAAGGATCTGAATAGACAGTTCTTCAAAGAACATACGCAAATAGCCAATAAGCACATAAAAAGATGCTCAACATTGTTACACAGCAGGAAAATGCAATTCAAAACCACAATGAGATACCATTTCATACCCACTAGATTGGCTCTAATCAAAAAGATGGGCAATAACAAGTATCAGCGAGTGAAAAAATTAGAACCCTCATACATTCCAGGGGGAATGTAAAATGGTGAAGCCACTTTGGAAAACAGTCTGGCAATTCCTCAAAAATTTAAATGCAGGGTTACCATATGACCCAGCAATTCCACTCCTATGCATATACCCAAGATAAATAAAAATATATGCCCACACAAAAACTTGTACATGAATGTTCATAGCAGCATTATTCATAATAGCCTTAAAGTTTAAGCAACTCAAATGTCCATCAATTGATGAATAGATAAACAAAATGTGGTATATCCATACAAGGGAATATTATTCAGCAATAAAAATAAAGTACTGATACATATTACAACATGCATAAGCCTTGAAAACATCGTAAGTGAAAGAAGCCTGTCTCAAAGGACCACATATTGTATGATTCCATTTATATGAAATATCCAGAACAGGAAGATCCATAAAGACAGAAAGTAGATTGATTTCCTAGGGCTGAGGGGTTTGGGGATAATGGGGAGTGATAGTTAATGGATACAGAGTTTCTTTTTGGAATGATGAAAATGTTCTAAAATTAGTTATGGTTATGGTTGCACAACTCTGTGATATATGGAATTGTACACTTTAAGTAGGTAAACTATATGGTACATAAGCTATATTTTAAAAGCCCTTATAAAAAAAATCTACCAAAATAAATGGAAAAAAAAGCTGTATGAGCTCAAAAAAATATTTGCCAAACATTTATCTGATAAATGACTTGTATGTAGAATATCCAAAGAACTCCCAAATCTCAACAATGAGAAAAAATGGGCAAAATATTTATGTAGACACATTGCCAAAGAAGAAATATGTTACAATCACATGAGATACTGCTACAAACCTATCAGAATGGCTAAACCTAAAAAGACTGACTATCCCACGTGTTGAAAAGATGTGGAGAACTGGAATTCTCTTAAAGCACTGATGGGAATATAACATGGTATGACTACTCTGGAACTCGGTTTGGTAGTTTCTTAAAATGGTGAACATCCACCTACTTTATGATCCAGCCATTCCTCAACTACATATTTATCCAGGAATTATTTTAAGTCTGTAAAAAGACTCAAATATTCATAGTAGCTTTACTTGTTATAGCCAATAACTGGAAACAACCCAAATGTTAATCAACAGGTGAGCAGATAAACAAACTGGATCATCCATGTGATGGAATACTACTCAGCAACAAGAAGGAATAAACTGTTGATACACACAAGAACTAGCAGTTGGTAGTTCTACCTTCAAGTCATTCACCCCCAGTGCCAGACATGTGAGTGAAGGAGTTTCCAGATCACTCCAGTCCCCAGACCTCAGGTCTTCCCAGGTGAGGCTCAGACACTGTGGAGCAGAGACAAGCTAGTTCCTCCATGCTCTGTCTGAATTCCTGACCCACAGAGCATATTAAAATGGCAGTTTCAAGCCACTAAGCTTTGGGGGTAATTCGTTACATAGCAACAGTAACTGATCCTGGGGTAAATGTAGTAATTTGCTGGTTTTCTCCCAGGCTGAGCTAGGTAGAAACTCGTATGTCCTACCACACTTCCAAAGTCCAAAGCACCTACCTACACTACCTGAGCCAACCTGAGTTTATGCACCTGAGCCTCCTACGAGAGCACAGTCCCTTTTAAAGCATCACTCTTAGAACAGCCTCTCACCTAAGCATAGCCCCTAGCTTGAACATGACTTCTTTCCTCCACTGCCCTCGGGAGAATGGAGAAGGCGGCTAAGAGAGGACAGAGTCAGGGACTGAGCAGCACTTCACAGACACCCCTGGGTAAAGGCCACCTCGGGAGTCTGCTCAGGAGAAAAAGGCAGAGATTGACACATTGATCTACGCCACCTTAGGGGACATCTGTAGCTTTGCCCCATCGTGACAATAGAATGCCTCCTTGCCACTTGGGACCACACAAAATCGATGGGGCTTCTATCAGCAGCCCCACCATACTACCACATGCTGACCACGTTATGTGGACAGAAGAGAGAATACCACTCTTCAGACAGTGACTGGGTCCAGGGATGGGCATGTGACCCAAGCAGGACCCTGCAAGTCATTTTATGAAGTCTGATGTGACTGAGTTCCTGGACACTAAGAACTGCATAAGTTGCAGGGGCCAGGAGCCACTTTTCCTATTGTCAGAGACCTGCCTGAGAAAGAAACCAAGATAGAGGGAAACAGAGGCAAGTGATGGCAGGAGAAAGCAACAAAGCTCCAGCTACATTACTAAAAGAATCCTGGGTCCAGTCATGACTGAAGCTCATATTACCTGATACACTTTTCACATGAGCCAATAATTTTTTTTTTCTACCAGTTAAACCTGGCATCCAGCCACGCATACCTGCTATGGTCACACCTGAGTAATAATCTTGACCATATATAAGAGTGTCCTGCTAAGAGGGCCCAATAACCATAGATCTGACCTAGATAAACAATTATGCTCTTTTATGAAAAATACAGAAGCAACCAACAAGCACATTATGAGAAACTGGTCCACATCCTGCCAAAAACTTCTCCCCTTTACAGAAGGATTCACTCCAGAGTTCCTTAAAATGATAAGTTCATGTACTTACTTTAAAATTTGGTTCACTTTGCAAAAATCTCACTTTTTAAACAACTTTTCAGTGACATGTATTACCAAAAACATTACACCCTGGGAGAGAACAATCTCTTACTTTTTTCTCCACACACACACACACGTACACACACCCCACAAAATGTTTTATAGTAGAGCTTTGTCAAAAAGTTATTTTAAAACATTTTATTTTATCTGGCAGCCAGAAATGATGTTCAGTTGTCTGGAACATAGGCTGTAACAGGCTGCTTGTCACAGACAACTGGAAGGGAAAAAAGCAGAAGATGACAGTTGTAAATCTCAGACTCCCCAGAGACAAAGCAAGTGGCCAAATGCCATCATTCAATGCTGCTCAAAGTCTCAGCCTCCTGAAGAAAATGCCCGCATCATTCACACTGGCGGTAAGTAAATCAGCGTTATATTTTTCCTGCAACTTGAACAGTTTCCTTCTTTTCTTGCTATTGCTAAATGTTTCCCTTTTCAGGTAGTTACTGGTGTATCAGAACTCCAAGTAACTACTCTTTAATATGGTTGAAACTGGGGAGATTGGGATTGACATATATATACTAATATGTATAAAATGGATAACTAATAAGAACCTGCTGTATAAAAAAATAAATAAAATTCGAAAATTCAAAAACAAAAATATGGTTGTAACTGGAATATCTTCAAGAAGTCTGTATTGTCAGCAATGGAATCATGAAGAAAAAAAAAGTCCTGGGAAAGGAAAACAGAACCCTGGCTTAGCTACCCAGCTCTGCACTGCTTCCCCTCCCAGCTGACTTCCTCCACTGGATGATCCAGAATGGAGTCCCCACTGCAGCCGAACAGGGCAGCAGGAAACACCACCCTTGGGATGCAGGGACAAGTCTCACCCACCTGGGAACACACCCCTTAGATGCTCAGCATCCTGGTCAGACAAGGTGAGGAAGCCACACTAGATTCAGGGCCATGAGTCCCTGCTCTTGTTTCATCCCAAGTCACTGTGTCCCCAAATCTAGCAATTGCCTGGCCTCTACTACAAGCAGGGTATTTTGCTGGGGAACACTGTGATTTTTCACAACACAGATGTCCCCAAACAAGGGACGTTTATCACCACACGATCTCCATTTTCCACCAGGGCTGGAAGCTGCATACCAACAGAACTTCCCCCCTGCTGCTGCTGCCCCCCAGCTGTCTGCCAGTGACCATGCTGTGGCCAGCCTCAGGATGGGGTCTCTGTGACAATCTCAGAGGGTGCCCAAATCTGAAGGAGAGGTACCTGCTCAAGATCACATGATATGTGTGCATTTTAAGCCAGGCCTCGAGGGCAGGCCTGCCTGACTCTGGTCTCTGCACTCACTACACTGGCCACCATGGAGCGCTCTACATGGCTACAAGATCTCTGAGCCCTAGATCTTGAGAAGGTGCCAGGCATGCAACAGTGTATGAAGGGACAGACAGCATGAGCTGCCCCCCTTCTCTGGAACAATCTGCCCTGTAAACCCACTGAAGTCCAGCCACCTTCACAGCTCACCCCATTCCCCGGTGAGTTCCCAACCCTCACCCCATCCTCTCAGAGCCCTGGGCCCCCTCCTAGCCCACCCTGGGCCAGGGTGCCCAGAGTCTGTGGGACTCAGCCATTTCCTGGAGCTCTTTCTCCATGCTCCCCCACTATCCACCGGAGTGTCCAGGATCACGTGAACACAGAGGGAGAAGAAATGCACTTGGAACATCTTCGGATGGGCTCTCAAATGGACTCCCTAAGTGCCTCATGAGGGAGCGTGCCATTAAAACTGGAGAAAAGAGTAGCTGTGCTGTTCCTCGGAGTCTTCAGATGATCAGTGAAAGATCTCTGTCTTCATATGGTACGTGCAGGGACCCAAAGATCCGTCCAGGAGCAGCCTCAGGGAAGGGCATTAGGGAGAGGAAATGGGGGAGATTGGGGGCAGACGGCCTGCTGGCAAGCAACACATTTCCCTCTAGGGTTTGGAACGTGGATGCTCACATCACTGGAACAGCAAGACGTTCGTCACCACCAGGAAATGCATATTTATACTGAAGAAGGCAGTTTTTAAATTCAGGACCAGCCAGCAAGGCCCCAGACAGACATTAATTGAGGGCCTCTACCTCCATGCTGCTCTGAAGACTCCACACCAACAAAATGATTAACTGCTGCTCAGAAAGGGAACCAACAGTCCAAATGTGACTCAGTGACACCCTCCAGGACAGAACAGGCATGAAACCCAAGCGCTCAGCGAGTGCTCCCACCATCGACGGTCAGCCCCATACAGGGAAGAAGCACCTCCGTGTCAAGGTCAGGAGGTAAGAGACGGTCAAGGAAATCAAAATTCCCCTAAAAGCAGAGTCGGAAAAGCAGCCGCCGCCCTTGGCAGTGATGGATAACAGTTCATTTTCTGGGAGAAAATTGTACTTCTTTAAATGTTGACATAGAGAATGCTCATCCCTTTTTCAAGGGCCCAGAAGGCCGAGTACAGATTCCCTAAGGGATCCATGGGACCCTGGACTATAAGCTCTGTCCCTAAATAATGGCTGTCTCCTTGGAGAGAAGAAAAGCCCCTTGTCCCCTCCCCAAGCGTCCCCGAGCATGGGGTGTGAGATCCACACCCACGCCAGATGTGGGCAAGGCCTCTCCTGGGGCCTTTGGCCCCTCACAGCCGGTCCCAGGTTGCATCCACGCCACCATCACTGACCACCAATGACGCCTGATATTTTCTGCTCAACTGGGCGGGAACACTCCCAGCTTTCCTGGGCTTTTCCCCTCCGGTTCACTGTCCAGCTCTGTCCAAACCCAGTGACAGGGAGTTTGATCTATGACTTGCTAATGGATTGAGAAAGGTACGCGCTCCTTCAGCCCGAAGGCAGTTTATGCAACCCCACACCGGCTCCAGCAAGCGCATTCCCTGTCTGGTCGTGCACAAGAAATTGCCCGTTACTTTAAAAGAAGGCTGTGCAAAATGAACCCACTGCATTCATGGCTGGAAAACGCCCGAGAAAACTGGGCAGCAGATGTCCTGAGGAGACTTTTTTTGCTGGGCTTTTCCATGAGAAGTTAGTGCACTGAAAAAAGGCTAGACCTTTCTGTGGAGGGGGAAAAAAATGCAAGGCTAAAGTCATTTCTTAAAAAAAAAAGCGAACAGTCACTCCAGAGTGTCTGTTCCCCTTCCCTTTCTCAGTGTCGGACTTCCTGGCCCGCGTCCTCCTGCTGGGAGGGAAGCCGGCGCACTCCTCCGCTCAGTCACACGTTCTCTCCTGCTCTCTCCCTTGGAGGGAACAGGAAGGCTGCTGATTCAAAAATCAGACACTTCTGCGGGAGCTGGCAGGGGCCGCGCTCTCCACCCCCACCGGCCCTGGAACACCAAGTCAGCACCTCCGCTGCTGTGAGCACTCGGCGGCCTGGCCTGCGCCTTCTGGGGGCCACCATCCCTCCTCCAGCCTCAGGCTTGGACCAGCTGCCAGGAGCTTCCTTGAGCCACCTGGACAGCCCCAGCCAGCATGGACTTTAAATAATAAACTATGCATTCTTGATCCGTCTGTAGCCGGAGGCAGATTTTCCTATTTAAGCTGGAGGCCTCCTCTGCTTTGAGTTACTAAAGTAGGGCGGGTGTGTGTTGCATAAGAGCACAGGAGAGAACTGGGAAAAGACAGCACCGCTTCTCTTGCAATTCCCCTGCCTGATGGGACTGCATTTGGGAAAAGGATTCAGACACACGCCCAAAAAGTATCACGGTGTCCTTTCCTTTCTGGTCTCAATGTTTAGTTTCAGACTTTCTTTCTCAATCAAGTAATGGGAATATTCAAGAAGAGGTCTGATATGTTTGCCCTAAAGTGAATTTTCTGTTCTCACAGAGAACATGTCCAAAAGATAACTGAAAGAGGAAAAGTAAAGAATTATTAAATAGTGACTGGGATTGCAATGCTTAGACTTATGGGAGAAACATATTTATGAAATATGTTTACAGGAAACAGGAAATATAATAATGAATGTGATAAGTTGAATAATGGTCCCCCAAAGATGTCCATGTCCTAGTCCCCTGAACATGTGAATGTGTTAACTTACATGGTAAAAGGGGCTTGGCAGATGTGATTAAGTAAAGAGTCTTGACATGGGGAAATATCCTGGATGACCCTGGTGGGCCTGATGCAATCACACGTGTTCTTATCCAAGGGAGGCAGAGAGAGATCTGACTACAGAAGAGAACTGTCAGCGTGAGAAAGTCTCCACTGCCCACGGCTGGCTTTAAAGATAGAGGAAGGGGCTGAGAGCCAAGGAGTACAGGCGGTCTTGAGAAGATGGAAAAGGCAAGGAAATAGATTCTCCCCTAGAGCCTCCAGAAGGAATGAAGGCCTGTTGACATCTTGACTCTAGCCCAGTAAAACCAATTTCAGACTTCTGACCTCTAGAACTGTAAGATAATACATTTGTGTTGTTCTAAGCCACTAAGTTTTTGTGATAATTTGTTACAGCGGCGACAAGAAAGTCTTGCCTTCCACCTGGAGTGCCTTGGAGGACACAATGACAACAAACAGCAGATAGAGATAAATGTGATATTCAGAATGCAGATATAGCACCTTGAGATTCCAGAAACTAAGTGAGGCAATTAGGGTGGACTTCCTGGAATAGGTGACATCTAAGTTGAGCCTCCAAAAACAAAATGGATGTTCAAGAGCAGTAAAAAATAGGCAACAAAAAAGTTCATTCCATACAGTTCCATAAGCCAAAATATACCTTTAATATACCCAAGGCCTGTGACCTAGAAACCTGCAGTCTAGTTTAATCCACACTAAATATCTATTTAATACATCAAGTAAGAGGGGACTTAAATTTGAAAACCTAGATGAAATTTGCTAGAAAAATACAACTTACCAAAATTGATCCCATTAGTAATACAAAACTTAAACAGGCCAATTTTTATAGAAGAAACAGAGAGTTATGAAGGAACCACAGCCACAAAAAAACATCAGGCTGAGATGATTCCACAGGGAATTCTACCAAACCTTCACAGACCAGACCACCTCAATGATTCATAAATTGTTCCACAGCACTGAAAACAAAGGAAAACTTCCATACTTTTTTAAAAGCTAGTATAACTTTGATAACTGAGCACATACACAAAAAAGAAAATTATAGAGCAATGTCATGCATGAATATGGATGCAAAAGCCTAAATAAAACATTAGCAAATAGAATGCAACATCACTTTAAGGAAATAATGCACCACAACCAAGTGAGATTAATACCAGGAATTCAAGGTTGGTATAATATTAGGAAATCCAATTACATAATATGATATTAAACTATCTGAAAAGAACAATCCCTTGCATGCCTCCACTGTGCTGCAAAAGTCTTTAGAAAATCTAATACCTGTATCTAATTTAAAAAATTTCTATCTCAAAGGCCAAATCTGAGACCACTTGAGCATCAAAAGAAATAAATAAATAAATTAGTATACATGGAGTAAAATAAGAATCTCCAAGTCCACACAGATATAAATAAATAAATGGGGAAAAAGAGAAAGCTCTCCTTGCAGGAGAGCACCAATTAAAAACGTGAAGGAAGTAATGGAGTTAGAAATGCACCATTTTGAAACCATCACAATAAAAATTGAGTCTGCCGAGAATCAAGAGATGCTAAAATTAGTGAGTGAAAGTTTAATGAAGAACAGGATATTTATATATACTCAAAACATCCCACAAATAACTCACTAATTACATACGGGGAAATAATGACTTTACAGTAGATTAAACAGTGATTACAACCTGAACCAAGTAATGAAAGTTGACATCCCCAGTAGACAAACTGGCAGCACATGCCTCCTGATAAGATGCACTGAGAAGAACATCCCTTTTGTGGTATTCCTGACAAAAATGCATTACCTAAGTCCACTTATGAAGAAACAGAAGACAAAACCAAAAGTAGAGGCTTCCTACAAAATAACTAGACTGTACTTGTATTTTTGAAGAAATTTGATGATCATAAAGGAGAATTCTAAGTAACTGACACAGATTGGGGGATATCAAGGAGACATGACAACTAAATGCAACGTGTGATTCTAGAATGGACTCTGGGCCAAGAAAAGAAAGCTACAGAAGACATTACTGGGACTACTGACAAAATTTAAATATGGATGGTACATTAGACAACAGTGCTGTGTCAATGTTTCATATCCTAGGTTTCATAAACATATGATGGCTAGTAAGATTTCTTAGGAAATATAAATGACTGTATTTATAGATAAAGGACTATGATATCTGCAAATTACTCTCAAGTGCTTCAGAAAAAAAAGTGCGTGTGGAGGGGGAGAGGGTTGGGGAGGTTGGAAGGAAGGTGGGGAGGGAGAGAGGGAGAAGATGAAGAGGAAGGCTGGGGAGAGAGAGTGAGAAAGCAAACTACAGAGCAAGTGGGGGAAACTGTTAACAAGAGGTGAATTTGGGGACTAACAAAGGTCTTTGCAATGATAGCAAAATAAGAAGGCAACAAAAAGATTGGGGAATTCAAGTTAAGGGTACAAGGATAAGAGAGCAAACAGGTAATTTTGAGTCGGGGTAACTGAAAAAACTTGGGTCAGAACATTTGTATTGGGCTGGTGGAGGCGGGCATCGTCAGACAAGGATTTGGTTCAGAAACCCCAAGTTATGGGGAGCAGGCAGCCATCTCTGCTGGCCACTGGAGATGTGCAGATGGAACACGGAAAGATAAGGGTCTCAAGACAAACTGGGAAGACAGTGAGGGGGGATTACTGCTCCAGGATAGAACCAGATAAGGATCCCAAGAGAGAAAAAAAAGCAGCAGCGACCACAAGTTCACCTTGGAAAGTGTTAGCATCTGGAGGCAGGGGAGGAAGGGAAGCTGGACCGTGCCAGGAATGAAGAGACCCTGCTGGCAATGCTTCCATGATGCCAGAAGATACGGCCGAGAACATGCTGCAATGGCTGGAACCATGGTTGGCTTCTGAGGGGGACACCCCAGTCCCACTGAGCCCATCTGGTCCCAGAGGCAAAGAGAAAGCAGAGAACTATAAGAGGATGCTGGAGGCCATACCAGAGGCCAGCAGGTGGCAGGCAATATGGGAAGTGAGACTTCCACCCTTGCACCCAGTTCCAAATGCAGGGGCAAGGTACCACTCAGAACACCCCCATCCTGTGTTTGGACACCCCTGCTTCACGCTGCACAGTCACAGCTGTCAGTCTGGAGGCTTGGTTCTCACTCTCTTTGTTTCATCTCTCCACCCAGCCCAGCAAACCCCACTGGGAATCAGAAAGTCCTTCCAATCTGGGCTCCCCATAGGTTGGCACAGGAGGAAGGGATGATTAGGGGACTGGGGACCCACTTCCCTAGGGCCCATCCAGAATGAGACTGGTAATCAGCTTTCAATCCTTGTGTCAGCAATCACCCACTGGAGTGTCAGCTCCATGAGAACAGGGAATTTTATCTCTCGTTCACTGCAGGATACCCCATGCCTAGGACTGGCCCTGACACACAGTCAGCATCAAATAAACACTGGCCGAGTGAATAAAGCACTGCCTTGAAAAACAGAGCATATTACAAGTTTAAATACAGAGACCTGAAAGTCTCACTTCCCATATTGCCTGAAAATAAAATATACTCAAGCCAATTTAGAGAAAACACACACACAGAGTCATTGAGCGCATAGAATAAAATTAATATTTACATAAAGATTCATTCAAACACTGCCCCCGGGCCTGGTTTACCAATTTTTCCTGATTCTCCAGCAATAGGCCCAGAAAGTAGAGCCTCCAGAGGGCACCACAAGAGCACAGGTGGGTCCCCCCAGGCTAGAGTTCCCTTCCAGACAGCCCTCACCAAGCCTCCAGGAGGCCTGTGCCTGCAATGCTCTATCTACTCCTTTAGAGATCTCAGAGCTACTTTTGTTGAATGACTAAATTTTTTAAAGGATGGAAGAGGGAAGGGAGGGATTATCATAGATCAATTTATTTTTCACACAGCAAGAATTTTTTAACTGAATATACAGGAAGTTTTAGAAGGTAACAAGTTTTCCTAAACTGTTAACATTTTTAAATGGTTAGGGATCCCTAACACTGGGCACTGTCTCCCAGCCAGGAGGCCTGCAGGATCCTCTTTTGGTGCCCTCCCTGTAGTGCCTCCTGCCCTGAGGCATACGCCTTCCCCAAGTATATGACCCTGGCCTTTCTTTTTTTGCAGGGTCTTAGCCCTAAAATCTCCCTTGGCCCATGCAAGAACACAGGGAAGACAAGAGCCACTGGATAACACTCCAGCTCCCCACTGTCTGCATCCTGGGGACAGGTCTGGAACCTCCCATACACTTCTCAGAGTTCCCGCTGTAGGAACAAAGCCCCTATTGCCCATAGCAACAATCTTGGTACACACTCACCTTCCACTGGATTTTCCATTGGATTCCACTGGATTTGCTCTTCCCTGTCTCTCTCTCTCCTGCTTCCTGGGACCCCCTCCCTGCCCTAAACTAACCACCTGCATCCAAGTCCTCATGTCAGGTCTGGCTTTAGGGAACCCACCTTTGCTATAGAGATGACACCTTATTTTTTGTTTGTTTGTTTGTTTAACTTTTTAAAAATATTTATTTGGTTGCACTGGGTCTTAGTTGCAGCAGGCGGTCTCCTTAGTTGTGGCAGGCGGGCTCCTTAGTTGCAGCTCGCCAGCTCCTTAGTTGCAGCACGTGGGCTCCTTAGTTATGGCATGAGAACTCTTTGTTGTGGTATGCATGTGGGATCTAGTTCCCTGACCAGGGATCGAATTCGGGCCCTTTGTATTGGGAGTGTGGAGTCTTATCCACTGCGCCATCAGGGAAGTCCCAAGAGATGACACCTTCTGTTTTAATAATACTTTCTACTTAATGAAAAACCATTTGTATTAGCCCATTTAACTCCCAGCAACCCGGTAAAGTAAAATATTGAGAAAAGTATTAGCCCTCTTTTACAAATGAGGAAACAAAGGAATAAGAATATTAGCTGACTTTAAGAACCTGTGCATCCTGGGAAGCGGTGTCAGACCCTGCCCGTTGCCGGCAAGGCCCGGTCCAGGGTGTGTTCACTCCCAGGACACTCAGGCGGCAGTGTCCATTTTACAGGGTCCAAATCCAGGGAGTCATACAGCCTCAGGGAATAACAATGATAACAATAATAATAATTTTATTCTTCCCAAACAGTGATTAATGCACATCCCCCACCTATCCAATCACCTCAAAAGAAAATCCAAAAGATTTCCTCAGTCACTTGTCTTAAAAGGAAATAAAAATGAGATCAAAGAGACTTGGATGAACACATGGTTCATATAAAGCAAATGGCAGGATCAGAGATTGCCCTCAAAGCTTGTGAGAATTAAGCCTGAAAGACAACAGCAAATGCAGAAATGATTATTACTGAATGCTCACACTACAAAAGATGCCCCATGGGCTATTCCAGGAGGCTCTGATCCAAGAAACACTTACCTGGTGATCTCAGAAGTACTCCCCCTCCCCTGAGCACCAGCAGCCACAGAAGTGGGTGTGGGTTCCTGGCCTCAAAGGGGGCAGGTGAGCCTGACCATCTGGTTTTCCAGGGAGATCCTTGCTCAGCCAACTGCTAACATCTGTGCCAGAATCCTCCACATAAGGTGGTGGACACACACCAGACATGCCACAGGGCACCCAAGAAACACTGCCAGGAGCATGAGAGCTGCCTCCTATGGTCCAAGGGAACGAACTCAAGATCCATCCTATGGAATTTGAGATTAAATCATTGAGTACTTTCTTCAGACAACAAGGAGACAGTGCTTGTACTTGAGGTCAGTAAAAGAAACAGTGAGTGACCTCGGTGTGTTGATTTACTGAGGCATTAATGTGGTTTGTTCTTATGCTATTGCCATAGGTGGCCTTTGCATTCCTTTGCTGAGGGCACTTTGTAGGGCCCAAGGTGTATAACAGGGAAGAGCCAAATGTGACTACATGATGGATCTGTTTCTTTTACTTTAACCTTTGCTTTCTGCTGCTTTTGTTTACTAAAAGGATACAGTCTATACATAATGACCTGCCTCGGGGAACCCTGCCCCTTTCAGGGAAGCATCCTGACAGCTGTCCACCTATGGATGGTTGCAAGAAAGAAGAAATTAGCACATCCCCTCCCCGAGGCTGGCCATTCCAGGGAACATCTGCAAAACCTAAGGCTTTTTTACTTTACTTCCTCGTCTCCTCCCCCTCTCTGTGCTATAAAAGAAAGTGGCATCCAGACCCCGATAAGATGGTTTTTCCAAGACATTGGTCTGCCATCTTCTCAGTCTGCCGGCTGTCCAAATAAAGTTGTATTCCTTGCCTCAACATGTCTCCGATTTACTGGCCTGTCCTGCGGTGAGCAGAGAGAGCTTGGACTTGGCAACAGGTGGAAGATGTCTGGGCACAGCTGCCATTCCGGCCACAGTATCTGAAACCTTGGCTCCCTAAAAGAATAGCATTTGGGGAAGGGGTGCCCTTGAGACGAGGGGCAGGAGCTGAAGTAGCAAGAGCAGAGGGGGTGACTTCTCCATCCTGGGAGCAAGGGGTTTGGTTGGGTTCTCTGAGCCACAGGGAGGCACCTCATGCTTGCAGTCCCCAGGGTGGGGGCAGGCAGCACCACTGAGCTGGGCCTCAGGAGCCACAGCCTCTCTGGAAGGTCCCCATCATAAAGGATGGCCACTACATTGAGAAGTGTCGTACTTGGAATAGTAGACAAGTGCTCTGAGAGGCCCGCAGACATTAGGCCCAAATACTAGCCTAAAAGGTGAAGGGCCAGCTTTACCTGCCACAGCAAGATAAAGAGATCTGGCCAAGACCCCAGCGTGACTCGGCACACGGAAGTACAGGGAAGACTGTCTCTGTTCAGAGCTCTGAATGCCAGGGGAATGTAGGTGAGCCTCCAGTGCAAATCCCCCAGCCTGTGCCACACGCACAAATATGCATCACTCTTAAGGTATAGATGTCCTAAGGAAAAACACTAAAGTAGAAATCATGTTTGTACTTGTGAAAAGGTCCTGGGGCATCGGACAGAAAGGTATGTAAAATTACTCGGTGAAGATTCTTCCGTAGCCCAGAACATAGAGCACTCTCATAGAAGATGGGGTAGTGGGGGCTATGAGAGGAGGAGACACATCAGCCTAAACTGAGCTCACAGCATAAAATTACAATCCACATAGGAAAATGGTCCAGTTTAAAAGAGAGTGAGCAAATACAACAAACAGGAAGATCAGGACCCCAAGAAATTCAGAAAGTGGAATAATTCAGAAAAGACTTAAAATAATTATGTTAAAAATAACCAAAGTGATAAAGGAAAGGAAAAATAAAATCATAATGAAAGAACAAGACACTTATAAAAAGGACAGAGAGAATTGGAAAAGAATGAAATATAACTTCTAGATGTATAGATTATAATCACTAAAATTAAAAACTTACTAGGTGGACTAAGTGGAGATTAGACCCAATTTAACAGAAATGTGGTGAACTGGGAGACCAATGAGAAGAATTACCCAGAATACAGAATATAGAGATAAAGAGACCAAACACATGAAAAGAAATTACAAAACATGGACGAAAGACTAGGAAGGTCCACATCAGCTAGTGGTCCCAGGAGAAGAATAAGCAGATAACAGGGAAGAGGCATTCTTCAGTGAGATGGAGGCTGGGCATTTTCCAGAACTGACAGAAGCCATGAATCCTCACATCCAAAAATCACAATGAGTCCCAAATGGGATAAGTATGGGAAACCCACCATAGATATACTATAGAACACAAAGATAATAACATTTTTTAAACCTGCACAGAGAAAAGACAGAATCTATTTACACAGAATCTAAAGTTGAAATACCTTTTGTAGCAAAAATAGTAGACAGTGGAATAAGATCTTCAAAGTGTTAAGAAAAGATAAGACTCAACCTAGAATTCTATATTCAGCTAAATCATCAGTAAGAGTACCAGTGAAATAAAGACAGTTTTGGAAAAACAAAGATAATAATGTAACCACTCAGAAACCCTGATTAAAGTGTTCTTTAAGAAGGACATTAAATACAGAGACATGGGTTGCAAAAAATAATACTGAGCAAATAAGTTGGTAAATACATAAATAAATCTAAATATTTTAACTGTAAGAATATATAATGATGATGATTAAATGGGAGGGGACAAAAATATATAATTAAATTAACAAAAATAATAAGGAAAATGAAAGCATTTGAAGGCTCTTGTATTATGAATGAAAGACACCTGATACTTTTAGACTTCCTTAGGACAATTTTTTTTTTTAATTTTAGGGTAACAACAACAAAAAAAGTGAATAGATTATAAAATTTTCACACCAGTGGAAGAAAAAAGGGGGAATAAAGAAAAGCTGGTAGAACCAACAGAAAGAAATGAAAACAACAACAAAAAGAAACAGAAGCAAAGAAAAAGCATGGTATTGTAAATGGAAAACATAAGATGGTAGAAATACATGTAATTATATCAGTAACACCATAAATATAAAAATACTAACCTTGCCAATGAAAAGACAGATGTTCTTAAATTGGACATTTTTTAAAATTCAGATACATATTACTTTTAAGAAACTATATAAAACATCATTATAGAGAAGGATTGAAATTAAAACTAAGGAAAAAGAAAAATCAGGCAAACAATGAGGAAAATAAAAACTACTGGTAATACTAATATTAGATGAAAATAGCTAGAAGGCCAAAAGCTTTACCAGGAATAAAGATGGCCTATTACACGATAATAAAAGAAATAATTCACCAGGAATACAGCTCCTAGACCTGTATGCAACAAACAATACTGCCTCATAACCTACAAAGCAAAAATTGATAGAATTAAAGGGTGAAATATGCCAAACTACAATAAGTTATGAGATTTTTAATATACCTCTAATTAAAACAAGTAAGTCAAGCAAGACAAAAATAATGAGGATATGAATGATTTTGAGATCACAACAATTTGAACTAATGAACATATATAAAATGCTGTTCACAATAATTAAAGAATACACATTCTTTTAATTACATATAAAACATTTATTAAAACAAAAATAGCTATGTTCTAAACCACAATTCAAATCTCAACCATTAACAAAGAATCAATATCATATGGAATGCAGTATGGCCAACAAGCTTCTAACAGACCTAAACCTCCTGTAGAGAGCAACTGTAAACTTAAACAAAATACAAAAATCCACTGACTGGATTACTGGAAAGTAAGCCAATGCAGGAAGATGTTGGTGGGGAGTCAAAGCTTGGAAGAACAGAACAGCACAGGGGACTGAAGGCAGGCCTGGTCAGTGCTATAGGGTAGCTTATACTCCAAGAGAATGCCCACAATCCTCAGGCCTAAAGAACCAAAGGACAGAGTTCAGAGCACAAAAGTGACTAGAAACTAAGTGGGGGCATATTAGAAAGGAGAGCTCCAAGAAGGGGAAGCCCAAAATTCTGTATATCAACTATAGCAAACTCTCTAAACGATCCCTACGTGGAACAGACTCTAGCTAAGGATAAAAGAACAGAACTGAGATTTGAGATGCTGCCTGAGAGACAAATTTTCCAGTTTGAGTCCAAGAAAATTAACTGTCAGCTAAAATACTCCAGAGGAATAAAATCCACTTCAAAATATTACATTTACATCCAGAACACATTCCATATGTTATTCATATTGACATATGAATAACTAGGACAATGTGACCCATTTGCAAGAGAAAAGACAATAAATGGAGAAAAAAAATCCCATGACGACCCAGCTGTTAGAAGAGCAGACAAGAATTTTAAAGCAATTATTACCACCATGCCTAAGGACTTAAAGGAAAATATGCTCTTGATGAATGAAAATATAGGAAATCTCAGCAGAGATCCTGAAACTATAAAAAAAGAACCAGATGGAAAAGTTGATATGGGCCACATTCTTTAACCGCTAAACAGAGAACTATAAATCATTTTTGAACAATGGCAAAAACACATGATAAAAATTTATAAATGTAAAGCTGCAATGATAATAGATAATAATAGAGAATACTTTGTGCCAAACGTTGTAAGTACATTATATATTAACTTATCTAATCATCTTAATAATTCTATAAAGCACATGCAATTATTATCACCATTTTTACAAATAAAGAAATTTAGGCACAAAAAGATTAAATAAATTACTCAAGGTCATTCAAGCCAGTAAGTGGTGGAGGCAGGAATTCCAACCCAGTAGGCCAGGGACTTCCCTGGTGGCGCAGTGCTTAAGAATCCGCCTGCCAATGCAGGGGACATGGGTTCGAGCCTTGATCCGGGAAGATCCCACATGCCGTGGAGCAACTAAGCCCATGCACCACAACTACTGAGCCTGCGCTCTAGAGCTGGCAAGCCACAACTACTGAGCCCACATGCCACAACTACTGAAGCCCGTGTGCCTAGAGCCTGTGCTCCGTAACAAGAGAAGCCACTGCAACGAGAAGCCTGTGCACCGCATCGAAGAGTAGTCCCTGCTCGCCACAACTAAAGGAAGCCCATATCCAGCAACGAAGACCCAACACAGCCAAAAATATAAATAAATAAATATATACAAACCCAGTAGGCATATCTGTAAATTCTTAAGTACCTACACTGTACTGCCCCTCTAGGAAAAAACTATTATGGAACTTGGAGAATACTTAGAACTGGATACTGGAAATATTACATATCAAAATTTGTATGCAGTTAAAAGTATGCTTGTAGGAAAATGTATAGCCTCAAATATATACATTAAAAATTAAGAAAGAGTAAAGTTTAATGAGCTAAGTATTCTGAAAAAGTTAGGAAAAAAGCAACCTGATTAAATCTAGAGAATGTTAAAAAAAAAAAGGAACATGGATAAACCTAAAAAACGTTATTGTAAGTGATAAAAGCAAACTGCACAGTACGAAGCCACTTATGTAAATGTTAAAACATACAAAACAACACAACATGCAGTTTATGACTATATATCACAAATGCCATAATAGTTTAAAAAAACATGGATAGGAAGGATTCACACCAACCTCAGGATGGTGGTTTCTTCTGGACAGTAAGCTAGAGGGATGATAAGGGGTGGGGTGGAAGGATACTCACTCATATCCATAAATGTTAGTTTCTCTCAAGAAAAAGATGTTCCAAAGCAGATGTGACCAGATCCTAACATGGGTTAAGTCTGAATACTGGGTATGTGGGCCTTCAGTTTTTGTTTTGTGCTTTTTTTCCCCGTTTTAAATATTTTACAAAAATAATTTATACCTGCTGCCTTTGTTTACTTCTATCTCCCTTATGAGCTTCCTGGAGGCAGGGACCATGCTGTGTCACGCCCACCACAGTATGTTCATTGTCTAGAGGGTCAATGAATACTTGATGACTGAATAAACAAAAATGAGAGCATATGACCTTTAAGGGTAACTTCCAGTCTGGAAACACTAAGATTCCCTGATTGCATTACAGATTTTCTCAAGAGGCAAGAATGACAGATTCAAGAATAATAATGAGAACCTTTAGCTTTCACTCAGTGCTCTCACAGAGTTTCTCTTTCTTTCCCACTTAATACAGAACAAGGGCACTGAAGTGGTCCTCTGATATTAAAGAATGGGGATACAAATCATAATTATAACCACAGCAGCTGCAACTAATATTTGTTAGTTGCTAAGTGCCAAGTATGCATTATCTCATTTAAAACTCACAAAACTCCCAAGAGGTAGATGGTATTAGTCAGGTGTAGATGATGAAACTGAAGCTCAGTGGCCCAGTCCTTTCTAAAGTTGCCTGAGTCTACACAGCTCCTTTCCTATTTATCAAGAAAAAACTGTGAATAGATGATGACCAGCCAACTATGATATCTATTCTTATAGAAAGGGTCCCTTTATACAGCCCATTTCTAATTTCCTCTAAGTTTGTTTGTTGCCTCTTAGGCATTTGTAAGTGTTCTTATGAACATTCCCCCCACCAATGTGGCTGGAAGCAGTACCATCACCCTCTCACCTCTGTGTTCTTCAGCAATAACCCTGAGAAGCAGACAAGACCTGCATCATATCAATGTTACAGATGAGAAAACAGAGGCCATTGTGGGCTGAACTGTGTACTCTAATCCTCAGTACCTTCGAATATGACCGAGTTTGCAGATAGGGGATTTAAAGAGGTAATTAAGTGAAATTGGGATCATTAGGGTGGGCTCTAATCCAATATAACTGACATTCTTAAAAGAAGAGGAGATTAGGACACAGACGTGCATAGACCATGAGACCATAAGAGGACAAAGGAAGAAGACTGCCGTCTACAAGCTAAGGAGAGAGGCCTCAGAAGAAACCAACCCTGCCCACACAGTGATCTCAGACTTCTAGACTCCAAAACTGTGAGGAAGTGAATGCCTGTTGTTCAAGCTGCCAGGTCTGTGGTAGTTTGTTCCAGCAGCCCCAGCAAACTAATACAGAGGCACAGAGATGCCAAGGGACACTTCTGGGGTCACACGCAAGGGAGACAGAGTTGGGTCTCTACCATCATTCTTCTGTCTCTTTCTCCAGGAATAATAATTCTTAAAATATTGGTGTCTCTTTTTGGATTTAATATTTTTATATGTGAATACATACTTAAAATATTAACATGAAAAAACTCAAAGTACAAATTTAATTCCATTTCCTTTGGGTTCTTCTTCCACTTAAGATGCAGAAAAACATGGAAGACCATCACCACCACTGAAACAACAAAAAACACTGGATAAACAACGAAATCATATTTTGCTTTACCCACTGGAGAGCTAAGGTCTCAAAGAAGTTTAGAGGAACTAAATTTCAGAGGGATTGAGCCCTTCCTAATGAGCAAAAACCAGTAGCCATGTTTATCCCAGGCACAGGTGGGAGGAGGAGTTAATTAGCATCTGATGAGGACCCTGTGAAGTTGGAAGGAACCAGCCAGTCTTATCAACCACATGGGCTGGAATGATGGATTCTATCTGGATTAGAGGTGTCCTGAATCTATTCTACCAGACTTTTACCTGACTTTCAGGAAGTCAGGACAAGGATGGAAGGCAGAGTGACATCTCCATAGTCATGTGGGGACTGAGCTAAGCTCTTCTACTCTTGCCTCAAGACGCTTGAAACCAGTGGTGAACTGAAAGGAACTCAAGTCATGATCCAAGTCAACCCTGATTAAACAGAAGAGTTTATCTCCTCAGCCCAGTTGCCTCTTTATCACCAGAAGAGAAGCCAGCTGAGGACAAAGCTGTCAGATACAGAACTGCTGTGGCCAAGGCTGACCTGAAGTCCAACCTCCTGCTCTGCTCCTCAGCTCCAGGAGCCCATGGCAGTGATGTCATTAGTATTGAAGCCAGTTTGATTTCTGTCATTTCCAACCAAATGAATCTTAAGTGACACAAAACACAAGTCCCAACCATTTATTTATTACAGAGTATATACAGATATTATTACACATGCAAATTCTTGCATAAATTGGCAATACACAATTTCTGAATCGTTATGGTATCCTCTACTCACTAAAATTAACTTCAGAATGCTATAAATTAATGAAAAAATACTATAAAATTACTGCACTGTTTTTTAAAACAATCGTAACAAAACAAACTATAAAGAAAACATCAGTGACTTCACAGGCACCACTGCTGAATGGCATCGGTGTATTTGCGTTCTAAAGAGCCCACCACCATGCAAAACGTTGCAGGATTCCTACTTTGACAGTTCCTCATAGGAAACTAGTTTCATTATTTTACAATCTACTTCAACCATCCACATGTTACATCTACCATAGTGGATGAGAAGAGATTCAAATTGTTACTAAAAACCACGAAAATGCTAGTGGGAAGATTCTAAACTGAATCTGAATGGAGAAATTAAAATAAGCATAGCAGGCAGACAAGAAGTTTTGAAGTCAAAATAACCACTCAAAAAATCAAGAAACAGGGACTTCCCTGGCAGTCCAGTGGGTAAGACTCTGCGCTCCCAATGCAGGGGTCCCGGGTTCGATCCCTGGTGGGGAACTAGATCCCACATGCATGCCGCAACTAAGAAGTCCGCATGCCGCAACTAAGCGTCGGCATGCCTCAGCGAAGACTCAGCACAGCCAAAATAAATAAATAAAATATTAAAAAACAAAATCAAGAAACATTTCAAAATATCCAAAGTACCATTTTAGTGTTTGAGAACAGCCAAAAATATCTTCAAAAACTCATGCTCACCAAAATAAATAAATAAATAAATAATTTTTAAAAAAGAAAAAGAAAAAAGGCTCACAGCCTCCATATTTTCATGCGAAGTTCCAAGCTGGAGTGATATTTTTTAAATTAATTTATAAGGTCCTAGAGTAAGAAGCTGTAAAGGAAATAGGATCCATCTGTCCCCTCTCTGGAAGCCCCGAAGACTGCTAGAAATGCAACCTCTATAGTACCAAAGAGAAGGCAGTGATTCCTCCCAGGTGGCCTTTCCTGTGTCAGTCCCTCTATCCCCCAAGACAACATGGCAGCTTACCCAGACTCAGCTCGCAGGTAAATTGAGTGCTTCATGGAGGAGAAAGAGTTATCAGACTGCTCCTCACCTGCGTGAGCCAGCTGACTACCCCAAGGCCATGTCCAAGGTGGAATAACACAGATCAATGACAAGGCACAATTACACCTATGGCTGCCATGCTCAGCCATAAAGAACATGTTCCCATGGGAAATCGTGGATTAATCTGATTAATCTTTCCAGGAAACTTCAAGAATGTATTTTGCTGGAGTCCCAGTAAATTAATTTTCCAAGTTTCTAAACCCCCAATGTTTGAAAGTTAATCCAAACTAGATAGGGCCTAATTGACTACTTATTAGCTAAGCCTCTTAGAAGGCCTGTTGTCTTTCCCAACACAGCAACAAAGTTTACTATTTCACACAAAGCAAGAAGGACCAGAAGCAAAGTCTATACCTTTCTCCTATGTCTGTGTTCCTGCCCAGAACAGAGCTTGAGTTGGCACCACTTAAACATACATGTTGCTCCTGCATGGCAGAGCGTGCTGATGTGAGATCTGGGGGCTGGGAATAAACCCCCTGGTTTTGTTCATTTTATTTCCTTCACTAAAGGCAAAACAGTCTCTCAGAAGAGTGCCTCCAAACTAGCCTTAGGGACAAAAAAGCAAACACAAACACAATTTATCATTTTGTCAGCAATCCTTGCTATCACACCCCTAAAGAGGATGGCAGCTGGTAATTAGACAAATATTCCATGATATCATCCACAGGCGCCCGGGGTTTCTGGTCACTGACTAGCAGCTGACGAGCACTGGCTGGAGCAAAGGGAAAGTAAGAATAAAACATATTTGTCCTTGGGTTTCACTGTGTGGCCCTGCTTGGTGGTTCTCACCTGAGAAAACCCACTTCCGATGGCCCACAGGTGCTATTAATCACGTCTGAAACTTAGCGCAGCAGTTCTCAGCACCAGCTGAACGTTAGAACCACCTGGAGAGGTTTCAAATCGCTAGATGCCCAGGCTGCACCCCAGACCAATAAAAGCGGCTCTCTGGGGGCAGGAGCTGGGTGTGACTAGTTGTTAAAGTTCCCCAGCTGATGCCAATGGACAGCCAGGGCTGAGAACCTCTGCCTTAGAGTCATCCCCCTGCCTCTGAAACAATATGGTCAGATCAGCTGCAGAAAATGCACAAAGATTTAGAATGACCACTAGTCATTTACTTTGAGAGGAGAGAGAGAAAACAATCCACCGATTGACCCAGATAGGGTCAGCTGGCTAACGTTTAAAATAACACACCAACATCAAGCCCAAATACACAACCAATCATCGGACTTACCAAAACCCCTGCTTCCTATTAAGGGGTAACTTTTAGTTACAAGTAATTTTTTGCTGAGACCTCTCTTTCCTGTTTTTGTAAGGGTGCAGGAAGGAACACAGCAAAACCCTAATGTATGGTGGCATTCTTTCTCCTGGAGTTGCAGAGATGACCCTGATCCAGCAAAATCACCTCTAATACCTCCCTGCTGAATGCAGACTAGGCTAAGGAGGGTGACTATGTGGATAGGGTCAGGACTGCATGCACCAGCGGAGCTAAGCTGCAGGGCTCGCTTATACATAACAAAGCTGTTCTAAAAGACAGTCATATAATCGATTTACTTCCAAGGTCATTGGAATACTAAACTGAGACACTATACTTTTATTCAAAGTCTTTAAACTACAAAAGAACAACTCCCAAAGTTCAGCCATGGGTTCCATGCTCTCCAGGGAGGATGTGACACCTGTGAGCAGCAGGATATCATCTTCATCAAGGGACACTCACAGGCAGACTGCTAGTGACACAGCACGGTGAAATGTCCTTAAACACTTAACAGATAAACCAGAGGTTGCCCAAACAGAGGCACAGAATACAAGAACCCTGGGTTCTCAGCCCAAGCTGCTTATTAGAACCACCTTCAAAAACACACCCAAGTCACACCACGGACCAATTAGATCAGGATTTGGGGGGACTGGCTAGTGCATGGCATTTTTTAAAGCAGTGGCTCTCACACTTAAGCATGATCAGATTTACCTGGACCCACCGCCATGGTTTCTGATTCAGGAGGTGGGGGGGTGGGGAAAAGAACATGCAGTTCTAACAGAGTCCCAGGTGATGCTGATGTTGCTGGGGCCACACTCTTAAGAACCACTGCTTCATAGGTCCCCCAGGTGACTCTAATTAGTGCAGACAAGACCGAGGACCACTGTATAAGGAGAGCAAGCTCTGGCCAGGGTGCCAAGGGAAGGAATTCTCATCCTAGCTCTGCCACCAACCTCGGGCTTGATAACAATAAACCATTGAGGTTTTTCAGGCCTCAACTTGCTCCAGATCCATAAAATTGAGACACTACACAAAAGAGATCCTGGGTTCTTTCTAGAAACGCCTTTTTCAAAGGGCTGCTACACATGAAACGCTGATGTTAATACACATAGAAATGAAAAGAAAGTGGCCTTATGGGCAATAAAAAAAGCTTTCAAAATACAGGGAAAGGTAAGTTCTTGCTCACAAGATTTCAGCACACTTGGAGACACAGCAATGGGGATGGTCTAGGGATGTGCAATGGCACCAAAAGCCAAAAGGGCCTGTGTTGTGAGTCATTCACACTATTTTGCAGACTCACCTGTTAGGACCTTGCAGAGTTGCCCAGATATCTGGGTCTCAGCAGAGGGGCTGGGTGTCAAGGACCATCTGCGCCTGATCAGATGCTCTTGTCCCTGGGAATTGTTGAGAGGCTGGATTAGCACCTGTTCCTGCCCAAGCTGGATGAGGCCAACCTGCCCAGAAAGAGGAAAACAGTTGTCAGTCATCCTCATTCACACTTGCCCACGACCCCAGAGCCAGAGGGTGGAAAGGCCACCTAGCTTGGCCTGCTTCCCATGCCTGGGCTTTTTCTTTGCAGGTTGCACCAATTTATGGAGTCCAAGAATGAGCTCTTGCATGACTTGAAACATCTCACCCAGCAGTTGTGTTGAGGGTCAGGTGACAGAAGGCGGGGGGAGGGGGGACAGGGCGCAACAGCACCCATTTTCTGGGTTCACTTTCAAAGATATCTTACTTTAGTGTTAATTTTTTTTTTTAATATTTTTTTCAGGCAAGGCTTTATTGGGGCCCCTGCTGCAGCAGGGGGGAGGGAGAACAGATTCCTTTGTTTGCCTGCTCCTATACACTTATTTCTAATTAAAGCCCATTTAAAAAACCATTTTTTAAATCATCCCCTAAAAGTCCACCTAAGGAGGTACCTCCAAAAGTGCTGGGAATGAACGACGATTATATCCTTAACGGGAAAAAAATATATCTTATTCCTGGGGAATATTTAGAATTAAATAGAGAGGATGGAGTCAGACCTGTAGTGTTGATAGTTTTGTGATAGTGGATTTGTAGATTTTTTTCAGTGTTTAAGAGAACTTGGCAGAGTATCTAATGGATTCAATTTGTGATTCTAATTTAAAGCACAGCAATGATTTAGACCTGTAATTTAAAGATCTTATTAGGCTTATAAACAGTATCAGAATGTATAAGAGAACTTAAGACTTCCCATGTTTATAAAACTAGTTAACTCATTATTTATTAGAATCATTTAAGTACTTGCAAAGGGTTTATTTTTTAATCAGACAACAAAAGAACTTGAAAATGAAATTGAATATGGTAAATTTCTACACACAGTATTAAAGGTTTAAACGTTGTTAATCACCAATTTGTAAATAGGATTAAATGTTATCCAAAGGCCCCTTAAAAGGAATTTCAAAAACTTGTTAGATTATAAATAGAACATGACTTGTAAATTGAACGAAAAACTTAAGGACTGGAATTCTTAATTTGTTTTAATAGAGTGAATATTAATTCTTAAAAATACATACACAATGCAGAGAACTTTTCCTTTCATTTGGAACCAATGCTAACAGCATTAAAACAATTTGCCCTCCTTCCCCAGGATACCTGCTGCTAACTTCTCTTCTGAGACATCAACAAAACAAGGTAAACTGCTCACAAAGATCCTGACTGGGCCAGGGCTGAGAATTATCTGTGTTTGCACACTGGGCCCTGCAGTCCACAGCCCCTGCTCTGCGTTCATGGTCGGGACCACCTTTGCTAGCACAGATTCAGGAGATTGGGCCAATCTGTCTTAGGCTGTCACGAACATCCTTTGTTCTCTCTCTCTCCAATACTATTTTCTAAAAGCCATGACACTGTTTTCTTTTCTTAAAAAAAAAAAAAGAAATTTATTTAGTTGGCTGTGCCGGGTCTTAGTTGTGGCATGTGAACTCTTAGTCGTGGCATGTGGGATCTAGTTCCCTGACCAGGGATCGAACACTAGGTACCCTGCATTGGGAATGAGGAGTCTTAGCCACTGGACCACCAGGGAAGCCCCAACACTACTTTCTAAAAGCAGTAGTTCTCAAACTCTAGTGTGCATCAAAATCACCTGGAGGTCATGAATACTCACCAAGAACATTCATTTCTAACAAGCCCCCAGGTGATACTGATGCTGCGTGCCCGAGGACCAGGCTTTGAGAAGCACTGCTCTCCACCACAGCTCAGCAATTCCTCAGGTCTCAGGTAGACAGCTCACTCAAACCAAATGATATAGACTCCTCTACCTTCTGAAAGGATGCATCAATACCAGTCCTCTGAAAATAAATCAGATCCACTAATAAGACCGCCTACAACATTTAGTCCCCAAAACAGGGGTTGAGACGGTACTTAACTGCTGTAAGCAGATTTCAAGGTTTCTATTTCATTAGAACTTCTGCCAAGAACAACTCAGAGATTTTACTGCCCAAATAAAACTGTCTTAAAGTGGCACTGCATGACCTGCCGGGAAGCACGGCTTTCTCCCCTCTCCTTTGAAGTTAAAACTTGAGTTTGTTCACTATGATAGTTTGGGGAGATGGAAGAAGCGGAGGCAGAGAGTGGCTGTGGGAGGCTGTGCAGATCCACCAGAGCTGTGTGTATAGAAAGCCTCAGTGGAACCCTCCTGCACTGTTGGTGGGAATGTAAGTTGATACAGCCACTATGGGGAACAGTATGGAGGGTCCTTAAAAAACTAAAAATAGAAATACCATATGACCCAGCAATCCCACTACTGGGCATATACCCTGAGAAAACCATAATTCAAAAAGAGTCATGTACCATAATGTTCACTGCAGCTCTATTTACAATAGCCAGGACATGGAAGCAGCCTAAGTGTCCAACAACAGATGAATGGATAAAGAAGATGTGGCACATATATACAATGGAATATTACTCAGCCATAAAAAGAAACGAAACTGAGTGATTTGTAGTGAGGTGGATGGACCTAGAGTCTGTCATACATAGTGAAGTAAGTCAGAAAGAGAAAAACAAATACCATATACTAACACATATATATGCAATCTTAAAAAAAAACGGTTCTGATGAACATAGGGGCAGGACAGGAATAAAGACACAGACGTAGGGGCTTCCCTGGTGGCGCAGTGGTTAAGAATCCGCCTGCCAATGCAGGGGACATGGGTTCGAGCCCTGGTCCGGGAAGATCCCACATGCCGCGAAGCAACTAAGCCCATGCACCACAACTACTGAGCCTGTGCTCTAGAGCCCATGAGCCACAACTACTGAGCCCATGTGCCACAACTACTGAAGCCCATGCACCTAGAACCCATGCTCCACAACGAGAAGCCCCTGCAATAAGAAGCCAGCGCATCACAACAAAGAGTAGCCCCCGCTTGCCGCAACTAGAGAAAGCCCGCGCACAGCAACGAAAACCCAACACAGCCAAAAATAAATACATAAATAAATTAATTTAAAAAAAGACACAGATGTAGAGAATGGACTTGCGGACAAAGGGAGGGGGAAGGGTAAGCTGGGACGAAGTGAAAGAGTAACACTGACATATATATACTACCAAATGTAAAATAGATAGCAGTGGGAAGCAGCTGCATGGCACAGGGAGATCAGCTCGGTGCTTTGTGTCCACCTGGAGGGGTGGGATAGGGAGGGTGGGATAGGGAGTGTGGGATAGGGAGGGTGGGAGGGAGATGCAAGAAGGGAGGGGATATGGGGATATATGTATACATATAGCTGATTAACTTTGTTATAAAGCAGAAACTAACAAACCACTGTAAAGCAATTATACCCCAATAAAGATGTTAAAATAAATAAATAAATAAAATCTAATTAGTAAATTAAAAAAAAAAAGAAAGCCTCGGTGCAGAAGTCCTTGATGACCGTCAGTGGAAACGTCTGTGGTTGAAATAAAGTTGGCAGATACAGCACAGTGCATGGGATGGGCCCCAAGCTGTAGGAGGGCCGTGCTCCCTGGGGGACACGCTCAACCCTGACAGGGGCCAGAGTCTTCCTGAAATGCTCAGGCTCTGGGAGGTTAAAGGCCCCCTCGAGTCTAGCACTTTCAAAGCCAGTTATCATTCACTCAGCCTAGCATACAAGTCGCAGGGTAAAGGCCAGTTAGCCAGTAGTTCTAATGTGACACAATATAGGGAGAATCTCACCTTGGTGAGAAAGCCTACAGGTACATACATGCACACACACAAGCATGGTCCAGCCCCTTGGGGGAGGTTTTGCTTTAGAAGGTCTTTTTTGGAGGAACCCACATGCTGGTTTCCATCCATTCAGGAAAGAGAATGGCAATGCTGGTGAGAGACAGACACATGGACTAATGGCCTATACTCTACCTGGCAGCCACTTGCCCTCTTGGGAACTGACTTTCAAGCTGGCCTGTGGCCAAGACTAGCACCTGGGGGGAGGGGGCAGGGCACAGCCCTCCCCCTCAGGAGCCACCACAAGGAAGGAACTTGCCCCTGCCCCCTCCAAGTGCTGTCACTAGGCACCCTGAAGCCTCGCTAATACTCACCGGGTCATCACAGTGATAAAACGTTCTGTTGAAAAGTGCCGCTTGTCACCACCTCCCCCTCCCCCCGTGCCACACACACACACACACACACACACACACACACACACACACACACACACACAATCTCAGCCCAGGATAAAAATTTTTCAGCCCTCTTGATCTTTCCCTGACCTTCCTTCTCCCTTCCCTCTCCCCGGTAAAAAAAAAAAAATCCCCCTTCCCTGGCACTCTATGTCCCAGCCCACTACCCCCTGTGTTATGGGGCATCTGTCACAACCTAAAAAGTAGTTTGTTCCTTTGAGGCAGGATCGGAATTATGCCTTCTTATTTTTCCAACGTCTGCCACATAACAGTTACTCAAGAAAATGTGAGTGAACTGGACTGTAATGGAATGGATTCGAATGGAATGGAATGAACTGGACTGGACCAGCTTGGAATAGAAGGCACTAGCATGGCCTTCCCGCAGTCCCCCTTGCTCAGAGGTCCTCGTCCCTGGCTGCACACTGCAGTCACTTGGCAAGCTTTGAAAACTCAGGCCCAGGCCCCACTCCAGGCCATGTGAATTAGAATCCCTTGCGGTGAAACTCAGGCACTGCTATTTTTTTAAAGCTCACCAGGAGATTTCCACGTGCAGCCAGGGTCAAGAACCACTTCCCTAGCTTTTAACTGGGTGCCAGAGATGCTTGATCCCAGCACGTGTAAGTACCCTGGATGCAGACTACCTGCACCAACCTGGGCCTTCCTCTGACTGTGGAGCTCTGCCCTGGCTTCTAGTACATTGCTGCCCTGTAGCCCCAAGAGCTAAGCAGGGTTGCTTGGGTTTGCATTATTCCTCTGGTCACCATCTATGCTGAGAAGTGAGACACAGGGAAATGCTCTTCCAAGGCCTCCCTGTTCCACAGATGGCAGCGAGGAAAAGCCTCAGGTTGCATTAGATGCAAGAGAGCTGCAAACTCCATCTGAAGAGAACTGTGGGGAACTAGATGCCTACGGCAGACAGGACTGGAAGCCCTGAGGCCACTTGGTTTTAAAGCAGACAACAATCCTCAATGAAATGGTGCTCTTAGAAGAGAAATCTTAAATCTTCTAAAATTTGGTATCCTACTAAAGAAGTTTGGGTCAAATAAAGTGTATCAGGTATAACCTGATATTATGACAGTTCTGAGTGGTTCCCTTTCAATTCTCTTTGTTCTGGAAGCTGGCTTTGAAGGGTTTCTGTGCTGCTTTAAGAGAGCGTTATAAACAGGGTATTGTTAATCCCACCTCACCCCCTGAAGCAGGACTAGCTCTCCTGCAGCTGGAAAAATGTGTGAAGGTCAGAAAGATTTGTACCACTTCCTAACATGAGCACAACTTCTCAGCATAATGCGGCAAATGCTTTTAAGATAAAGAAACCCTGTTGTATCCATGCTCTGGAACCATCTGATGCTCTGTCCTCCGTTTGAGGGGACCTGCCTCGTGACTGCTGACCTCACCATCCTACAAAGGCCACTCTGGGATTTCAGTGCCCAGGGAGCCCTCCAAGCCTCTCCTCTTCAGGAGACTGCGGCTCCTGGGTTCACTGGACCAGGTCTTAGGTAGCCTTCTCCCCGTGGACAGGTGACCGTAGGTGGTTGGAGAGGCAGAGCAAGTCTGCTCTCAGGAAGGAAAAACGATCCTGTGATTGCAGGCCCTCCTGCACCTGCCTCTGACTTTCTGGGGGGCCTCAGCAGAGTTTGGGGGGCTCGAACCTGTCCCAGGGAAGGAGCATCCTCAACCTGGCACAGGTGTGAGGGGCTTCCCAACCTCCAGGGGGAGTCCCCCTGCCCCTCCCAGAGTGCCATCGAGCCCCCTTTTCAAAATCCTGCTGCTGCCTCTGCAAATGTCAAAGGCCTGAACACAGATTCTTGGTCTTCGTTCCAAAGCCAGACTCCCCCTTCCCATCACTAGATAGAGTTAGTCACAGACTGTCAGCTCCTCCTTCAGACCCCCTCTCATGTAGTCTTCCTTCCTTTCCATTTCCACCATCCAAGGCTTGAGGCCCATCACCTCACCCCTCCAAATGTTCTCCTGCTTCAGTCCTCCCCACACTTCTCCGACCAGGGGCTCCTCCCCAGTCAGTAGCTAGAAATGCCCCCCCCCCATTGCCTCTAGGCCAGTGATCCTCAAAATGGTCCCTGACCAACAGCAGCAGCAGCAACTGGGAACCTGTCAGAAATTCAAGTTCTCAGGCCCACCCCCAGACGGACTGGATCAGAAACCCAGGAGGTGGGGCCCAGCAATCAGTGTAGCAAATCCCACAGGGAACACTAATGCCAGCTCAAGGTTGAGAACTACTGGTCTAGGATAAATTCTAAATGCCTTAAGTTGGCACCCAGGGCCCCGCCTCATCTAATCCAGACACCTGTCCATTCAGTTTATCACCCATCTCTAGCCCACAGTTGGCTCGTGGGCCCCTTACCTCGGGAAGGACCTGGCCGGGAGGCTTTGCCATCACTCCTCCCACCTAGAACCTGAGGCCCACTCCCTTCAGCTCTACCTGAAGGACCTGCCCCACCCCATCAGACCCCAGAACCACCCCCTGCTATCCCCACCAGCCACCCTGCAGGCTCCAGCACACCTTCCTTCCCCTGCAAACCCGGACTGCCTTCCGAGACAGGGCCCACATCGTATTTCTCTTTGAGGCTCGTTGGGAGCCTACCAGCGGGTCCTACACATGGCAGCTGTGTGATAATGATCTGTTCATTTAGTCAACTATGTTGACTGATTGCTTGATTTATAACTGGAAAAGTCTGGGAATGGCCTGGGGGGGCAAGAGAAGAAATGTGTTTTCAATGCGTTAATGTGCCAGGCTCTCACTAAATGATTTCGGACTTCATCTTACTTCATTCTCTCAACAGCCACACAAAGCCAATGTTATTTACCCTTGTATGGCTGCAGACAGGGAGGTTCAAAGGAGGTAAGCAACTTGCTCAGGATCACAGCCCGGAACGGCTGTGCAGTCTCACTTGCTAAAGAACAGGAGTGTGACGGTGCATCTGTGTGCCCATGTGCAGAAGTGTGCACGGGGAAAGGTTAACCGCTGACTCCGAGTGGTTCCCTCAGACATACTGGCTGCAAAAACATCTCCTGTTGCACACATCCAACGTCAGGCAGCTGCAGCATCTCAGAGTTCAGGAAATAAGCTCCAAGAATGCAATCAGTCTAAGAAGACGTCTTCAGTTCATCGTCCCATCTTGTATTTCTTTTTCTTTTTTAAAATGTTGCCAACTAAATAAAAGTTCAGGTGGGAAAATCTAGTTACGTACCCTAGGTAAATAATGAGGTAGGGTTAAGTATCCTAGGTGACAGTCATGGGCAACCTGATGCCCATGAGCGATGGGTATAGAAAGTCACCGTGAGGCAGAGTGAACGTCCTTCCAGAGGAGGCGGTGGCAGGCCTTAGAATTCTCTGCTCCAAGTTCTCCCCTTTAATTCTTCCACACCCCAAATTTCTCAACTGTTGTTTCCCTTCCTACTTTCCTTAACATCCACTCAATTGTTTCTTTTTACAAAGCTTTAAAAAATATACTTTGCATTTTCCAAATATATTTATGCTGTGCATGATAAATTCTTCAGTAATATTAATTGATGAATGACTAAGGACTATGTGCCTTCCCCACACCTGTATCAATATAATGATGCAGGATAACGTGGTTTGGTCTATTTGCTCCCTTTCAAATGGTCTCCACATCACATACTTCTTGCCAAGACCAATTCCTACTCAGCTGTCAGTGATCAAGTGATGTTGCATTAAAAAGCTGGGCAATTTTGGGTCAAGGAAAAGTGAGTTGGGTAGCTCTAAAGGGAAAGGCAGCAACCTCCCAAACCAGCTCCTTCATCGTTGAAGTCAGGCTGCCCTCTTGAGAACGCGGTCCCCCAACTCTTCTAAGCCACCTGCTCACTGCCTGGCTGGACTCAGCACCCCCTGTTCTTACCTAGACTACACTTGTTCCCCTGTGGGAAAGGTGAGCATTCTTACAAAAGCTCCCAAACAGACTGGGAGGAAGAGCTATGGGAACTAAGGCTGTAGGGAGCAGCACAGGTGAAGGACTACCACAAGGGCCCCCTGCGCTGCAGTCAGGCACCAGACAGAGCCAGGGCAGCTGGGCCATCGGGACCCCAGTGAGCAGCCTGGGTGAGACAGACCACAAGCCAGCCTCCTGCGGAGCATGGCTGTGACTCCAGAGAAGGCACGCTGGGACTATCCCTGACCTTCTGTCCCTCCAGGGTGGCCTGGAAAATGGGCCACAGCCCAGAGCTCCTGGGTGTCCTCTCTGGTCCCAACATCTCACCCATAGTGCACCCCTGCAGGCCGCGGCCTCAGCCAAGAAGGGGTGGACAGACTCTGGGCGGTGGACTCCCCTGAGCTCAGTATTCATGAAGGAAGAGTGGCCACTGCTCAGCAGACCAGACCCCTCCTCTCTGTCCACCTCTCCTCACGTGTGGGGATGAAAACAGCCCCTCCAACCACTCATTTCAGACAAGCAGCATAGAGAGTCTTTTCAGAGACTGACACTCACTCTATCTCCGAAGTTCCACCTCCACTGCCTGCTCTGGTGAACTTTAACCTGAAGTTTCTTCGAATTCTGCTGGCCTTCCATGATCTGGTCCCATTCACACGAGGCAGCTGATCCAAACTCACATAAATCCTCTGGGAGGAAAAATACCTTCCTCATATGCCCAAAGTTCATCGCTTTGAAGTTATACGGTTACAGAAACTCTTCCAAAAACCTATGTTATGTCTGAGGACTCTCTGAAATGTAAATAAAATGAAGATGCATAAACATAAAACAGTTAATACCTGAGCTCATGGTCTCTGAAGATCCAAAAAGTGCAGCTTGCACAGCTTTTCAAGATAAGATACAGGGTAAATGCCATAGACCCGCCCCTCTGCCCCCTGTCAAAAGCGGGGCGTGGGGAGGGAGCAAAATGGAGCATGAGATTTACTTCCCCTGACCCATAAACACTTAAGTAATGATCTAATCATGCATCTCCTTTAAACAGGTACCAAATGTCTCTGGAGACAGACAGCACAGGGAACAGAGCCTGCATGCCCTGCCCCGCAGGCAACACTCCTCACTAAGCCATTCTGGAGATGGGAGATGCAGCAGGGTTTAATTCATACTCAACATCGGAATAAAGTTTTATTGAACACAGCCAGGTCCATCTGTTTCTTTACCTTCTATGGCTGCTTTTGCACTAAAAGGGCAGTGTTGAGTAGTTGTGACAGAGACCATATGGCCTGCAAAGCCTAAAATGTTTACTACTTGGTCCTTTACAGAAAAAGTTTGCCAACCCCTGCTCTACATGATTCTTTAGACACAAGGAGGCTTTGGAATGCTCCCAACTGTGGGCACCAAAACTCATCTACTGGGCATCACTCCTCCCCTACACCTCGTGGTTGAGCCAGTCCTCAAAAACACACAACACACGTGCCACATCTCTATGGTGCTTCCACCGTGGTCCAGAAGGACTAACACTACACTACCGCCCAGCTGAACTGTCTCAAGCACATTGGGGAACCAAAATCAAAGTAAGGTGGAGTGCGATGCAAACCTGGTTAGCCTATGTTCCTGTTGCTTTCTTTTCTAGAAAGGCAGGACCACCTTGCCACCAAGAGGTCCATTCCAAATCACCTGCTGTCTCTGGCCTCCTGGCCTTCTGCCCTTTCTCTATAGGGTATACTTAGGAAGAAATGTCCAATGTCCAGCTTACACAAATGGGATGATCAAGGCAGACTAAACAACAGAAGTGTCTGCTCAAGCAGAAATTTAAAATCTAAAGTCTTAGAGGTCCCTCCACAGCTGGCACACACTGAACTCAGCCTCTTGGCCTCGTTCCTTTATCTAAAGCACAGCGCCCTCACATGGTGCCAAAGGGAAGGACAGTCTTCCTGAAAACCTGGAGGACAGAAGGGAACTCTCCCTGCTCATATGCCATCTGTGAGAGGGCCCAGCACTCACTCCGAGGATTTTAAATCAATGTTATCCAGATTTCCATCCTCAGCTCCTTCACAGATAGCGCCTTGCTGGAAACTTTACACCAAGAAGTATAAACTCTGACCTCTACAGAAACTCACTAAACCGCAGCAAATGGGATTCAGATGTTTCCATGTTCAGTACAGTGATGTGACCTAGACTTTAAACACTTTGGCAAAAACAGGAAAAATGATGTGGGCCTTCCAGTCCCTCCCAGAACATGATACAGCCTTGACCCGAGTCCTTCGGTGACCTGAGCCTTTTTCACCCCTACTTAAGCCTCCTCACCCATAGCCCACATTCCCCACCCCTGTTCCACATTAGCTCCTACTAGGCCCCCTCCACGGTCCATTTTCCTTGTTTAACCAAAGAAGCCAATTTCTCCCAGCCCAGCAAAAGGAGATCACATTCTGATGAGGACTCAAAAAATCCTAAAAGGGGAACTGGTGAAGGCCAAGTCTTGGGAATTACTCCCCAAGTTCCCCTACACTGCTGGAAAGAGAGCAGAAGTCTCATATAAAGACTTGGACCCTCAGGGTTTCTGGCTTTGTTGCAGATTCGTGCCAACTTGTTGCACACTATGTGGATAAGGGCTAGAGAATTCTAGACGGTGGAGCAAGATAAGGTGGAGGTGGCGGAAGCAGTTTCTTGTGCCAGGGAAGGACAGACACAAAAGAATATCAGAAACCACTTCCCCAGAAGATAGAGGAACATTCTCTGAGCCCATCCCAGGCTCTGACGGGTGGGGGCAGCCCATCTGCCAGCCATCTGCGCTCTATGGGGGCACGATGGAGAAGCTGGGAAGTGTTTGTCTGGGCACCAGGGTAGCCAAGTGAGCCAGTGTGAGCGCAGGCAGGGTAGAGGCGCACAAGAACTTCCTCCGCCCCTCGGAGCACTGCCACGGGTGCCGCAAATGCAGCAGGGTGGGGTGGCGGAGGAATTACTGCCACATCGAGGGAGCTTCTGGGGATGACATTGCTCATCACCAATGTAAGCATTCCTCAGGCCTGGCTGAGGGTGAGTGCCAGACAAATGTCTGCTTGCAGTATAAGGTAAAAATATTAGAGACATCCTCCCTCTCCTGGTTCTCACGTTTCAACTAAGAAGAGTAGGTTAGTGGCCTGTCGGGGGACCCCTCCAAATATCCTTTTCCGGGTACATAAAGACTCAAAAGGACAGAAAGGAGGTCAATGCTCCATCCCCACATCCAAGAATAGGTGAGCCTATACACGTATAGATAGGTGTTCCCCATGACACGCACACATACACACCTGTGCAGATGCAAATAGCGTTCTCTCTACACCTGGGTCAAGCGCACCTCTCAGTCGAGGGGCTTGACGGATTTCATCTCTGCTGAACACGTGCTCCCTGGGCGGGCTGCGGCGTTATCTCGTTATGCAACCCCATATCGGCGCTGGCCTGGCGCACCTCTGAGGCTTAGGACGGCCAGTGGAAGGCATTGGATAATATAGGTCGCTTCCCCTTTCTTGCCCTCTGCTCATAGACCCTTTGGAATGTTGGGGGTGCTCTCTCCCGCCACCGGCAGAGCACGCCGGAGGCCCCACCCCAATCCTAGTCCTCCCCGGGGACCACCCCTCACCCCCACCCTCGGCGCCGCGACAGATCGCCAGGCGGACCCGGAGGGGGAGCGGGCAGTACCAGGCCGCCGGCGGCGCCGCAGGCGCTAAGCGAGACGAGGGAGCCGGGGTAGCCGAGCACGCTGCCAGAGTAGAAGCACAGCTCTGTGGGGCGTCCGCGGCGCCCCGCTGCGCCGGCCTCCTCCACCTCGAAGCCGCCGGACAGGAAGCGCAGGTCGCGGCGCAGCTGCAAGTACAGGTCGCGCCCAAAGGCCGGCAGGTGCAGGAGCAGGGCGCGCTCGCCGGGCCGGGCGCGCGGGACGGCTGGGGGCGCGCGGGGGCGCCGGCGCCTGCGGGGCCCTGGAGCGCCGGGCAGCGGCGGCAGGTGCACGTCTTCGGGGAGCACCCGCCGCGGGAGCACCACCTCCACGTCGGCCGCCGCGTCGCCGACAGCTGCGGGGAGAAAGGAGACGCGTCAGCGCGGCGGGGCCCGCCCTCCGGCCCGCCGGGCGCGGGGTCCAGCACTGGGCATCCAGCGCCAGCTCGGAGACAGCGCGGCCCCGAGCCGGCGCGCTCTTCCATTCCCTCGCCCCAGCACCTCCATGCCAGCCAGAGCCTCCACCCGTGCCCCGCGCCACCCCCGGAACGGTCTCCGGCGCGGCCGCCTGACCACCTCCGGGGACGCGGCCGCGGCATCGGCGTCCGGAGAACCGGCGGCGGCGCGGCCTCCCGGCAACCGCCCGGAGCCCAGTCCTCCGGCCCCGGCCCGCGCCCCCTGGACCCCGGAGCTGTCAGCGGTTCGCCGCCGGGGCCGGGCCGCGCGGGCAGGCGGAGGCCGCCAGGATGCCTCCGGAGGGCAGGAGGAAGGTGGCCGCGAGAGGCACAGGCGAAGAAGAGGCAGTGGGAGAGGGAGCGCTACCTGTGCCCGGGTCCAGTCCCCAAACCAGCAGCAGCAGCAAGGGCAGGACGAGAGGAGGCAGCAGGGCGCCGTCACACATGGTACTTGGGAGGAGCAGCCCCCCCCCCCCCGGACGGTCGCGGCGTAGTAGGAGCGCGCGAGGCGGCGGCGCCAGCCGGAGTGAGCCCTCCAGTCTTTGGAAAAAGTAATTAGCGCTGCGGACAAACCCAACGTGGTAAATCCCAAGCCCCGCCTTCTCCTCGGAAAACGGGAGATGATTGGACTCTCGCTTTCCCCTGCCCCGCCTCCCCCTTCTCTATTGGCTAGTGTGGGTCTAAACCAGGGTGCGTAGTTAGGTTGCAAGCACTTTCTTACACGTGGTTTCTGGGCAGTGGCGGGGACTGGACACCAGGTGGCGCAAGGGAGCCGTCTGGAACAGAGGACCCGGGAAGACACCTGGCTGGTCTTCAGAGTTTGTCCCCATTTTCGAAACCCTCTCTGATCCTGCTGCTCAGCTTCCCAAGAAGACAGGCCAGAAATCGTCCTAGCCAACCGAGTTCACCCGTAAAAGCACATTCTCTCTGCATCTAAAGTAAAACCAGTTTTGGCTGTTTGTGGGTGGGCACTTTCATGCACAATGTGCGCAACTTTGCGCCGGATGCTACCTCCAAAGCGCAGTGTTTAGGCAAACCCTTCACACCCCCTGTCGTCTTTATTCTCACGGAAGCCAGTGGAACAGGCGAGATCACACCCTCTTACAGACTGGGAAACTGAGGGAGAGAGAGCTTAAGGAGCTTACTAAGTTACCCAGTGAGTTTCTGTCAAAACAAGAGCTAGAATTTGTGGTCCTGACTTCCGGCCTGGTGCTGCTTACTACAAACAAGAGCCCTCCAAGGCAGGCAGGAAGGAACATTAGCCCGGTGTTACAGGTTAGGAAACGGGCACAAAGTGGCAAAGGCCGGACTCAAACCCAAGTCTTCTGGCAACAGAGTGAGTTCATTCTTTTCCCACCAGGATATAACTGAGGTCTGCAAGAAAGCTAATTCCCTTAGCTTCCTGAGGAACGTCTTGTAGAAAACAAAACAAAACAGAATGAACTGAAGTGTAACCGTTCTCAGGTCTCTCCCCTTCCTTCCCTGTCCTGCCTGTTTCTGTTTTCTCAACGCAGAGGGGCTACAGCACTCCTATTGGACTCTGCTGAGGGCCTCTCAGAATCTAAAATTCATCACAAGGATTACATGTCATCAGAAGGAATCCAGAGGAGAGCACTGTCCAGCTTTCATGACATTTAATCAACCCTAGGAGTGGACTGTGTCACTGATTCTCAATAAAGTCTAGCGTTCTCACTACTGCAAACTTGCTGCTTTGTGTTTCCCTGGGGTATGGCTGGTGGAATCATTTCCTGCTCTGTCGACCCCACTCTCCACTGCTCCAGGGGCTGCCACTCACTGCTGGGCATCTAAAGTTCCTGGAAGCCTCCACATACGTCCTGCTCATGGCCAGGTTTGGGTCTTTTTTCCTCTCCTTTGACAGCAGCCTCAGCCAACTGAAAGTTCAGCAGCATCTTCTGGTGGCACAAGATATCATGGTGAGCTTTTTGGTGCAGGTTTGTTGGCCAAAGAGCCACTTCAAAGGCCTGCCACTGAAAGCCAGGGAGTAGCAGCCCCACTGCCTTGCAGGAACAATTCTGCTATTGGAGTCCGCCTGAAGTAATAGTCATTAACCTATCAGATAGATGACGCTCAAATGCATTAGTCCACAGGGACACGCAAACTGAAACAACAACAAGATGCCATTTCATCTTCCAGCCTGTCCAAAACTAAAGAGCTTGGAAATATCAAGGATTGGAGAGGACACTCTCCTGCCCATGGGTGGGGGTGTAAATTGGCACGGCCACTTTGAAGAACAAGTAGGCAAACTGCAGTCAAGTTTAAAATGTACACACCCTAGAACTCTGCTATTCCACTCTGGTTAACTACCACAGGCAAACTGGCATGTGTACAAGAATGCTCATCACACCACGTTATTAAGAGCAAAAAACTGCAAAAACCTGAATGTTAATCATTAGATAAATGGCTAATAG
The DNA here is from genome assembly GCF_965194805.1 of Balaenoptera borealis. Classification (NCBI taxonomy): domain Eukaryota; kingdom Metazoa; phylum Chordata; class Mammalia; order Artiodactyla; family Balaenopteridae; genus Balaenoptera; species Balaenoptera borealis. The sequence goes on along the minus strand of NC_138866.1, from coordinate 134,141,987 downwards.
AGGCCAGAAATAAACCTATGCATAGACAATCAACTAATATTTGACAAGGGAGCCAAGAATACTCAAGGAAAAATGATAGTCATTTTAATAAATGGTGGTGGGAAAACTAGATACCCATATGCAAAAAAAAAAAAAAAAGAACTTGGACCCCATCTTACACCACTCACAAAAAAAAACACAAAAACTTGAAATAGATTAAAGACAAATGTAAAACTTGAAACTGTAAAATGTGTAGAAGAAAACAAAGGGAAAAATCTCCTTGACATTGGTCTTTGTAACAATTTCTTAGATGACAACAAAAGTGCAAGAAACAAAGCAAAAATCAACAAATGGGACTATATCAAATCTAAAAGTTTCTGCATAGCAAAGGAAACCATCAACAAAATGAAAAGGCTACCTACAGTATGGGAAAAAATATTTACAGACCATATATCTGATAAGGAGTTAGTATCCAAAATATATAGGAAATTCATACAACTCATTAGAAAAAATAATAATAATCCAGTTTAAAAATGGGAAAAGAACCTGAATAGACATTTTTCTAAAGAAAATGTCATACAAATGGCCAACAAGTACATGAAAAGGTGTTCAAGGTCACTAATCATCACGGAAATGTGAATAAAAACCACAATGAGATATCACCTCATACCTTTTAGTATGCCTATTACCAAAAAAAACAAGAGACAACAAGTGTTGGCAAGGATGTGGAGAAGAGGGAACTCTTGTGCAATGTTGGAGAGAATCTAAATTGGTGCAGCCACTATGAAAAACAGTATAGAAAAAAAATTCCATGGTACTACCACATGATCCAGCAATTCCACTTTTGGGTGTATATCTGAAGGAAGACATTAAACTAAGTGAAATAAGTCAGTCACAAAAAGACAAATACTGTATGATTCCACTTATATGAAGTACCTAGAGTAGTCACATTCATAGAAACAGAAGAGAGAATGGTGGTTACTAGGGGCTGGCGGGAGCAAGGAGTTAGTGTTTAATGGGTACAAAGTTTCAGTTCGGGAAGATGAAAAAGCTCTGAAGATGGATGGTGGTGATGGCTGCACAACAATGAGAATGTACTTGAAGCCACTGAACTGTACACTTCAAATGGTTTAAATGGTAAATTTTATGTTATGTATATTTTCCCACGATAAAAAAAAATTGCTTAAAAAAAGAAATCATTACTATTTGCTATGATCTCATTTCATCTTAACACACAAATTTCCTGGTCTTAATTTTGTGGAAGGGCAGGGCTTAATCTCATTTCACAGATGGAGGAGGGCTGGGGCTGGGGGATAAAAAGCAAGCAAACAAGCAGGCAAAAGCCCTACAGGTGACAATGGCAGTCTGAATCTGATGTTAGGGAAGCCCTCTTTTTTGTCTGGGTATCAAAACAGTTTGTTGCGCTCACGGATAAGAAAGATCCTGAACTTTTCAGCTTGTCCACCGCTTTTTGTGAACTGCCCCTTTCTGGTGGGCAGTGACCTTTTATGATCATGTTGTCTGGAACTGACCCCCATCAAGTCAGTTATATTGACTCTCCTGGCCTCTCGGATACTCCCTGTTTTGGATGCTGGTCTCCATCATCATGACCACTACTATTGTTAATGAAAGCAAGACAGTCCCAAAAGCAGCACCACTTCTGCCAAGAGACACCATGTTCAACTGCCAAACTTAGAAATAGAGGGCCAAAGACACAAACTGGGCAGAGCACGAAGAGGACTGCAGGCACTTAGGCCTAACGTGACCCTCCTTAATCCCCCCACTCAGAGCTTTCTTGACCTGGTAATTGATGGGTCCAGGTGTCAAGACTCATGTGTAAACTTGATCTGTGTGTAGGTAGAAGGAGGCCCTGTGCCCTAGATATCACTAGGCATTGGTGGGGTGGTGATGAGAGAGGGGGATTCCACATGACAACCTCCTCTTACTAAATTCACTTCCTTTTGAGGCAAACAACCTTCCTTCCTGGGAGCCAGTGAGATGCCACATCCTCTCCAGCAGGGGGCGTCCAGCATCAGTCCTGTCTTCCCACAGCAGGCCCCAGCTCCCTGCTTTCTCCAAAGACCTGGTTTTTCTGATTTATATTTTACTCTTTCCCTGTTGAGCTTGGATCCCAAATTTCAGCTTCTTGGCTAGCATCCCGATCCCCTGAGTGAATACTGCCAACCTCTCCTTGTGGGGTCTCCAGGCCCCTCCCTGGTTCCAGGAATTCTAGCAGTGTCAGTTCACTATGAATGGGTGCCCCGGCTGCATGAGGCCATTCCTGCCTGACTCTAGGAATGGCCCTGTCTGGGAATTCCTGCTGCCCTCCATTCCTGCTCACCCAATCAGGTCCCTGTTCTGATATTGCTGAACAAGCCCAAGTTACTACTCCTTTGAACACTGATTTTTCAGTCTAGCTGTTACTTGTTCAGTCAGGGTTGTACTAAGGTATTTCTAGCCCTTACCCTTTCCCAACATCTAGGCTCTTCCCCTCCTCCAGACTGTGCCCCGAGGTCTCAGCCTGCCTTGGAGCTGAGTGTCCGTGGCCTTCAAGTGTCCCCGTTGTTGAAAATACAACTCCATCCTTATGTCCTTCTGAAGGTCACCAGAGCCACCATCTGACCGGGAGGCAGCCCTTGCAGCCCCCATGTCTGAATGAGCAGGATAAGGGCTTTTAGTGCTAGACTTGAGCTCAGAGCTTCATCCCAACCAACTCTTCTTGCCCGAGGACAATTGAGAAAAGCAACATATTTTTCATTGTTCTGCAGCACACCTTTCCCTTCTTCCATGTCTTTCCCTTCTTTTAGCATTTCCCCTCAAGATTCCAGAGCCCTTTCTCTCCTAGTCCTTCCTTTGCTCAAGGAAAGCACCTTGTCTGGTATACAAGGCTAGGCTAAAACATAATGCAAGTAAAGGCTGAAAAACAGTATAGACACAAATCTATATTTGATTTAGTAAATGCAAATGGTGATGGCTGAAATTGGTGTGATGATAGAATATTCAATATGTGGGACTGGATGGCTGTCTAGAAACTTGGGCAAAACCTACATTAGCTTATATGATGGTTTTAAAATATATCTGTTAATTATGACCCTCTTCCCTTCAACAGGTGGAACCTAACTCTTCTGCTTAGAAAGTGTAGAGGACTTGCTTCTAATGAATAGAGTGTGTTAGGAGTGATGCTCTGTGATTTCTGGGGGTAGGTCATAAAAAGAATGCACCTCTGCCTGTCTTTCTCTCAGATTATTTACTTTGGTGGAAACCAGTGGCATGAGGACACTCAAGCAGCCCTGTGGAAATGCCCATGAAAAGGAAACCAATATGCCAGAACTAAATGACTAGCCATGTGAGGGAGCCACTTTGGAAGCAAATTCTCCAGCCTCAGTCAAGCTTTCAGATGATTTCAGCCCCCAGCCTTAAGAGTCTGCCCCAAACATGTGAGCAAAAACAAGCCATCCCCACTGTGCCCTGGCTGAATCCATGACCCACAAAAACCAAGAGAAAATAAATTATAATTAGTTTTTTAAGGCTTTAAGTTTTTTAGTGGTGTATAATTTGTCATCCAGCAATAGCTAACTAATACAGACTCATAATACATACTAAAATTAATTCCAAAATAGATTAAAGATTGATATGAAAACATTCATATAAATGTAGGAGGTGGCCATCAGGAGTTCAGTGTACTTAGAAGCAAACTGCAGGGTGAGCAAGTTGACTACATTCACAAGAGTAGCCAGACAATTGGTTGGTCCCTGTGCATGGCTCCTACACCAAGACTTGACCCAGGTCCAGGGATGAAACCAACCAGCCTGCCTTGGAAGCAATGAGTGTGGATGCTTGGATGTGTGAGCACATGTGTTAGGCACCATCAGAGAGAAACTGGGAGTCCTAGTACCCAAGGTAAACAGAAACACTTTTTTTAAATGTCATACAAGAAGGAAATATAATCATAATATATGCTTGGCTCTGCAGAGAACAACTTTTACATACTCATCATAATGTAAACACTGTGAGATTTTTTTTGTTTTGTTTTGTTTTGTTTTATGAATTTTTGAATTTTATTTATTTATTTTTTTATACAGCAGGTTCCTATTAGTTATCTATTTTATACATATTAGTGAACATATGTCAATCCCAATCTCCCAATTCATCCCACCACCACCACCACACCCCCACCACTTTCCCCCCTTGGTGTCCATACGTTTGTTCTCTACATCTGTGTCTCTATTTCTGCCTTGCAAACCAGTTCATCTGTACCATTTTTCTAGATTCCACATATACACATTAATATACGATATTTGTTTTTCTCTTTCTGACTTCCTGGTTTTTAACTGTTCAAATCAACCAGAAAGAAATGCCAGAATAAATCATTCTGGCTCGAGAACCAACTGTAAAAGTTATTGCCCTTAATAATGAAAAAATGAAAGAATAGAAAACAAAAGAGAAGAGATGGAAAGCAAAAAAAAAAAAAAAAAAAAAGATGAAGAAAAGTGTAGAGGACAATTACCCTCATCTTCCAAAGTGAAGAATCTAAAGAAATCATCTATGTTTGATAAAAAAAGAAATACATATATTTTTTGAATTCACAAAGGTAAACAATAAAAGAAGTAAAAATCTCTCATATTGGAATAGGAATGTTATAAAAGTGAGGTAAATCCTTATCCATCATAGCAGTAAATCAATTGCTATATCTAATCATAATATATAAAAAATATTGGTATAAGAACAGTTTTTTAATGATATGAAGGAAACCATCAGAAGAACTAAGAACAGAAATAGTTAAAAGGGAATGAGTCTGGAGTTAGAGAGAGTTGGGGGCAGGTGTTGTAGTCTCACACTTCAAGAATATCTTTATCATTTGCTTTCTTTAACTATTGAATGCAGTATTTTTTAACAATTGAATCTTTTTAAAAATTCCAATGTCTTTCCACATTTAATATACTTAAACATATTGCCTTTGTTTTTTCAAGTAAGGTGCATTTGTATACCATAATATACACCAATAAACTACTTAATCCTTGCAATAACCTTGTAAGGGAAAAAATATTCTCTCTCATTATAAAATAGGGAAAGTTAGCTAGAAATACTAACAATTTGCACAAGATGACTTAAAAAGTTATTGCCTTAAAAGTTATAAATTCTTAAAACGTTGACCACTTCTCACACAAATACCATGAGAAAAGAGTTCCACTTTATGGATGAAAATGTAATGGCAACAAAGATAAATAATTTTCTCCTGGATCCCAAGGATGTAGTAGACGAGCATGGTTCCCACTTCCTTCTTGCTTTGTCTGTAGGAAGTGGTGAACATCAACACATGCATCTGAAAGCAGGAAATAAGAAGGCAAGAAGCAAAGGCCTCACCATTACCCTTTGACGTGGCTGTTATTAACCACATTCTACAGGTGGGGCCATTATGCCAGGGAGAAATAAGCATGGTGATTATCAGGGTCACACAAATGGTCAATGGGGCAGCTGGGATATGACTCAATGTTGGGGAACCTCTGTCATGATGGGGGGGGGAGTGGGGATAGGAAGAAATAGGAAGTTCAAATGCCTGTGAATTTCTCTTCTCAGAGCCTCAGTTTTCTCATGTGTAAAAGGAGAGGGCAAGTTAGATCATCTCCCTTTAAAACTTAAACTTGATTTTAGCCTAGCAATTCAAACAATCCTTGGAAATGTAACTAAAGGCTTAGGGGTGTCCTGGTACATTATAGGCACTGGGTTCTGTTAATTGAATAAATAAAACAGTTGTATAAAATCAAACATTTCTGGAGACACTAAGATTTGGTAGGTGGTCAGAGATAATGAAGCATCAAAACCTAGATTCATTTATTGTCATTGTTCTCTGGAGTAATTTTAATTCAACAGGTTAATATAGGTTTGAGTTTTTAAAAAAACAAAGGCCCGGATATCAAAAAGTTTTCCACACTAGCTAGAAAAGGAAGGCCTCCATTATTTAAATAATACTGGTATTTCTTCACAACAATCACTGGCTGGTCATCTCATCACATGAGTGTGTATTTCAGCACCCAACACCTCAACATATAGCACAGCTCGACATATAGCAGGCACTCAACAAATATTTGCCAAATTACCAGTAAATTAAGGGTTTCTCCCCTTTCTTATATGTCATCCAGAACTTTCTTCCAAGATTAAACTTTGAAATACAAAGCTTGGCAGAGAAATTATAATCAGATCTATTTGTCAAAAACCTTTGGTTGGTAGTATCAGACACCCACAGAGTTCAAGTGAGCACAAAGAGGGTGTTTGTTACAGGTATTTATTTAATATTCTAAAATCAATCACTGCAACTCACAATATTAACAAACTGAGAAAGAAAAATCCTATGATAATCTCAGTAAACATAGAAAAAGCATTTGATAAACGCCAACACTCATTCCTGATTTAAAAAAAAAGAATCTCTCAGGGAGGGGGAGCAATATAGGAGTAGGGTGAAAAAAGGTTATTATGGGATTATATAAAATCATGTATGTGAAACTTTTGAAAATTGTAAAGCACTATAGAATTTTAAAAATCTTTCATTCAAAAAAAAAAAAAACTCTCAGCACACTAGCAACCTGGTAAAGGACAGATAACCTACAGATGACACACACTTAATAGTAAAAAACTTAAATACTTTCTCCCTAAGATCAGGAAAAAGTGAAGGATGTCTGGTTTCATCATTTCTTTTCAGCATTGTACTAGAAATTCAAGCTGATGCAATCAGGCAAGAAAATAAAAGAACCCAGATTGGAAAAGAGAACTAAAATTGCCTTTGTTCACAGATAATATGATCATCTTTATAGAAAATCCTATGAAATCTATAAAAAAAGTTATTAAGACTAATAAGTTCAGGGAGGTTGCAGGATACAAGACCAATATAAAAATTTCATTTGTATTCCTATATACGAGCATTGAATAAACAGAAATTAAAATAAAAAAAAATACCATTTACAATAGCATAAAAACTATGAAACACTGAGGGATATGTCTGACAAAAAATACACAAGTCCTGTACACTGAAAACTGCAAAACATCACAGAGCAAAATTACAGAAGACTGTGATAACTGAGGAGATACACAATGTTCATAAAACTCAATATTTCTAAAATGTCAGTTTTGGGAATACCCTGGTGGTCCAATGGTTAGGACTCCTTGCTTTCACCACTGTGGGCCTGGATTCAATCCCTGATGATGGAACTAAGATCCTCCAAGCCACACAGCATGGCCAAAAAAAAAAAAAAAGAAAGTGAGTTTTCCTCAAATTGACTACACATTCAATGCATCCAAAAAAAAAAAAAAAAAAAAAACTCAGCAGATTTCTGGAGAAATTGACAAGCTGAGTATAATATTTATGTGGAAATGCAAAATCCTAGAAAACACTCTGAAAAAACAATTTGGTGAACTATCTGATTTCAAGATTTATTGTAAATCTACAATAATCAGGGCAGCCTAGTATTTGCATGATGTTAGAATAGGTCAATGGAACAGAATATAGAGTCTAGATATATCCACATTTATGTGGACAATGGATTTTTGGGAAAGGTGAAGAGGTAATCAAGTGGAGAAAACATACTCTTTTCAAACAAATGGATTAGAAAAATTAGATATCCATAGAAAAAAAAATTAACATGTATACCTTGCATCATATATAAAATTAACTCAAAATGGATCATAGACCTAAATTAAAACATGAAACTTTCAGAAGAAAACACAGAACAAAATGTTTATGACTTTGGTTTAAGCAAAGATTTCTTAGATATGACACCAAAAGAATGATCAAGAACATGCTGAGGGGCCGAGCCAAGATGGTGGACTAGGAGGATGCGGAATTCACGTCTCCGCACAACTAGGACACCTACTAGGCACCAGTGGGGGACCACAGACATCTAAGGGGATGGGGGGAACCCCCAGCGATCCAGCTTGCGGGATCTTGGTTCTCAGACCAGAGGTTGGGCCTGAGCTCCTGTGGTGGGAGCTCCGAGTCCAAACTGCTAGACTAACAGAGAACCTCAGACCCCAGGGAATATTAATCAGAGTGAGGCCTCCTGGAAGTCCTAATCTCAGCACCAAGACCCGGCTCTATCCAACTGCCTTCAAACTCCAGTGCTGGATGCCTCAGGCCAAACAGCCAGTAAGACAGGAATACAGCCCCACCCATCAAAAAAAATTTTTTTTAATGACAAAAAAATATGTTACAGATGAAGGAGCGAGGTAAAAACCTACAAGACCAAATAAATGAACAGGAAATAGACAAGTTACCTGAAAAAGAATTCAGAATAATGATAGTAAATATGACCTAAAATCTCAGAAACACAATGGAGAAAATACAAGAAACAATTAACAAGGATGTAGAAGAATGAAAGAGCAAACAAACAGTGATAACACAATAACTGAACTTAAATATACACTACAAGGAATCAGTAGCAGAATAACTGAGGCAGAAGAACGGATAAGTGACCTGGAAGATAAACTGGTGGAAATAACTGCCAGGGAGCAGAATAAAGAAAAAAGAATGCAAAGAATTGAGGGCAGTCTCAGAGACCTCTGGGACAACATTAAATGCACCAACATTCGAATTATAGGGGATATATAGAAAATATATAGAAATATATAGAAATATATACAAAATATTTGAAGAGATTATTGATGAAAAATTCCCTAACATGGGAATGGAAATAGTCAATCAAGTCCAGGAGGTACAGAGAGTCCCATACAGGATAAAACCAAAGAGAAACACACCAAAACATATATTAATCAAACTATAAAAAATTAAATACAAAGAAAAAATATTAAAAACAGCAAGGGAAAAGCAACAAATAACATACAAGGGAATACCCATAAGGTTAACAGCTCATATTTCAGCAGAACCACTGCAAGCCAGAAGGGAGTGGCAGGACATAAAGTGATGAAAGGGAAAAACCTACAACCAAGATTACTCTACTCAGCAAGGATCTCATTCAGATTTGATGGACAAATTAAAACCTTTACAGACAAGCAAAAGTTAAGAGAATTCAGCACCACCAAACCAGCTTTACAACAAATTCTAAAGAAATTTCTCTAAGCAGGAAACACAAGAGAAGGAAAAGACCTACAAAAACAAACCCAAAACAATTAAGAAAATGGTCATAGGAACATACATATCGATAATTACCTTAAACGTGAATGGATTAAATGCTCCAGCCAAAAGACACAGGCTTGCTGAATGGATACAAAAACAAGACCCCCTCTCTCTACAAGAGACCCACTTCAGACCTAGTGACACATAAAGACTGAAAGTGAGGGGATGGAAAAAGATATTCAAAGCAAACGGAAATCAAAAGAAAGCTGGAGTAACAATTTTCATATCAGACAAAATAGACTTTAAAATAAAGACTATTACAAGAGACAAAGGACACTACATAATGATCAAGGGATCAATCCAAGAAGAAGATATAACAATGGTAAATAGTTATGCACCCAACATAGGAGCACCTCAATACATAAGGCAAATGCTAACAGCCATAAAAGGGGAAATAACACTAACACAATAACAGTAGGGGACTTTAACACCCCAATTTCACCAATGGACAGATCATCCAAATGAAAATAAATAAGGAAACACAAGCTTTAAATGTCACATGAAACAAGATGGACTTAATTGATATTTATACGACATTCCATCCAGAAACAACAGAATACACTTTCTTCTCAAGTGCTCATGGAACATTCTCCAGGATAGACCATAACTTGGGTCACAAATCAAGCCTTGGTAGATTTAAGAAATTGAAGTCATATCAAGCATCTTTTCTGAGCACAATGCTATGAGACTAGATATCAATTACAGGAAAAAAACTGTTAAAAATACAAAAACATGGAAGCTAAACAGTACGCTACTAAATAACCAAGAGATCACTGAAGAAATCAAAGGGGAAATCAAAAAATACCTAAAAACAAATGACAGTGAAAACATGATGATGCAAAACCTATGGGATGCAGCAAAAGCAGTTCTAAGAAGGAAGTTTATAGCAATACAATCCTACCTCAAGAAACAAGAATCATCTCAAATAAACAACCTAACCTTACACCTAAAGCAATTAGAGAAAGAAGAACAAAAAACCCCAAAGTTAGCATAAGGAAACAAATTGTAAACATCAGATCAGAAAGAAATGAAAAAGAAATGAAGGAAACAATACCAAAGATCAATAAAACCAAAAGCTGGTTCTTTGAGAAGATAAAAAAAAATTGATAAACCATTAGCCAGACTCACCAAGAAAAAAAGGGAGAAGACTCAAATCAACAGAATTAGAAATGAAAATGGAGAAGTAACAATGGACACTGCAGAAATACTAAGGATCATGAGAGATTACTACAAGAAACTATATGCCAATAAAAAGGACAACCTGGAAGAAATGGACAAATTCTTATAAAAGTACAACCTTCCAAGACTGAACCAGGAAGAAATAGAAAATATGAACAGACCAATCACAAGCACAGAAATTGAAACAGTGATTAAAAATCTTCCAACAAACAAAAGCCCAGGACCAGATGGATTCACAGGCGAATTCTATCAAACATTAAGAGAAGAGCTAACACCTACCCTTCTCAAACTCTTCCAATATAGAGCAGAGGGAGGAATACTCCCAAACTCATTCTATGAAGCCACCATCACCCTGATACCAAAACCAGACACAGATGTCACAAAAAAAGAAAACTGCAGGCCAATATCACTGATGAACATAGATGCAAAAATCCTGAACAAAATACTAGCAAACAGAGTCCAACAGCACATTAAAAGGGTCATACAACATGATCAAGTGGGGTTTATCCCAGGAATGCAAGGATTCTTCAATACACACAAATCAATCAGTGTGATACACCATATTAACAACTTTAAGGATGAAAACCATATGATAATCTCAATAGATACAGAAAAAGCTTTTGACAAAATTCAACACCCATTTATGATAAAAAGTCTCCAGGGCTTCCCTGGTGGCGCAGTGGTTGAGAATCTGCCTGCCAATGCAGGGGACACGGGTTCGAGCCCTGGTCTGGGAAGATCCCACATGCCATGGAGCAACTAGGCCCGTGAGCCACAACTACTGAGCCTGCGCATCGGGAGCCTGTGCTCCGCAACAAGAGAGGCCGCGATAGTGAGAGGCCCACGCACTGCTTGAACAGTGGACCCCGCTTGCCACAACTGGAGAAAGTCCTCGCACAGAAAAAACGAAGACCCAACACAGCCAAAAATAATAAATTAATTAATTAATTTTAAAAAATTAATGTATAAAAAAAAAAACTCTCCAGAAAGTAGGCATAGAGGGAATTTACCTCAACATAATAAAGGTCATATATGACAAACCTACAGTCAACATCATTCTCAATGGTGAAAACCTGAAACCATTTCCTCTAAGATCAGGAACAAGACAAGATTGCCCACTCTCACCACTATTATTCAACATAGTTTTGGAAGTTTTAGCCACAGCAATCAGAGAAGAAAAAGAAATAAAAGGAACCCAAATCAGAAAAGAAGAAGTAAAACTGTCACTGTTTGCAGATGACATGATACTATACATAGAGAATCTTAAAGATGGTGCCAGAAAACTACTAGAGCTAATCAATGAATTTGGTAAAGTAGCAGGATACAAAATTAATGCACAGAAATCTCTTGCATTCCTATACACTAATGATGCAAAATCTGTAAGAGAGATTAAGGAAACACTCCCATTTACTATTGCAACAAAAAGAATAAAATACCTAGGAATAAACCTACCTAAGGAGACAAAAGAACTGTATGCAGAAAATTATGACACTGATGAAAGAAATTAAAGATGATACAAATAGATGGAGAGATATACCATGTTCTTGGATTGGAAGAATCAACATTGTGAAAATGACTATACTACCCAAAGAAATCTACAATTCAATGCAATCTTTATCAAACTACCACTGGCATTTTTCACAGAACTAGAACAAAAATTTTCACAATTCATATGGAAACACAAAAGACCCTGAATAGCCAAAGCAATCTTGAGAAAGAAAAACGAGGCTGGAGGATCAGGCTCCCTGACTTCAGACTATATTACAAAGCTACAGTAATCAAGACAGTATGGTACTAGCACAAAAACAGAAATATACATCAATGGAACAGGATAGAAAGCCCAGAGATAAACCCACGCACATATGGTCACCTTATCTTTGATAAGGGAGGTAAGAATATATAATGGATAAAAGACATCCTCTTCAATAAGTGGTGCTGGGAAAACTGGACAGCTACATGTAAAAGAATGAAATTAGAACACTTCCTAACATCATACACAAAAGTAAATTCAAAATGGATTAAAGACCTAAATGGAAGGCCAGACACTATTAAACTCTTAGAGGAAAACATAGGCAGAACACTCTATGACATAAATCACAGAAAGATCCTTTTTGACCCACCTCCTAGAGAAATGGAAATAAAAACAAAAATAAACAAATGGAACCTAATGAAACTTAAAAGCTTTTGCACAGCAAAGGAAACCATAAACAAGACAAAAAGACAACCCTCAGAATGGGAGAAAATATTTGCACATGAAGCAGCTGACAAAGGATTAATCTCCAAAATTTACAAGCAGCTCATGCAGCTCAATATCAAAAAGCAAACCCCAATCCAAAAATGAGCAGAAGACCTAAGTAGACATTTCTCCAAAGAAGATATACAAATTGCCAGCAAACACATGAAAGAATGCTCAACATCACCAACCCTTAGAGAAATGCAAATCAAAACTACAATGAGGTATCACCTCACACTGTCAGAATGGTCATCATCAAAAAATCTACAAACCATAAATGCTGGAGAGGGCGTGGAGAAAAGGGAACCCTCTTGCACTGTTGGTGGGCATGGAAATTGATACAGACACTATGGAGAACAGTATGGATGTTCCTTGAAAAACTAAAAATAGAACTACCATATGACCCAGCAACCCCACTACTAGGCATATACCCTGAGAAAACCATAATTCAAAAAGAGTCACATACCACAATGTTCACTGCAGCTCTATTTACAATAACCAGGACATGGAAGCAACCTAAGTGTCCATCGACAGATGAATGGATAAAGAAGCTGTGGCACATATATACAATGGAATATTACTCAGCCATAAAAAGAAACAAAATTGAGTTATTTGTAGTGAGGTGGTTGGGCCTAGAGTCTGTCATACAGAGAAGTAAGTCAGAAAGAGAAAAACAAATACCATATGCTAATACCATATGCTCTTCCATATATATGGAATCTAAAACAAAATGGTTCTGAAGAACCTAGGGGCATGATAGGAATAAAGATGCAGACATAGAGAATGGACTTGAGGTCCCAGGGAGGGGAAGAGTAAGCTGGGACCAAGTGAGAGAGTAGCATTGACATATACACGCTACCAAGTGTAAAATAGATAACTAGTGGGAAGCAGCTGTATAGCACAACGAGATCAGCTCAGTGCTTTGTGATCACCTAGAGGGGTGGGATAGGGAGAGTGGGAGGGAGGGGATATGGTGATGTATGTATGCATATAGCTGATTCACTTTGTTATGCAGCAGAAACTAACACAACATTGTATAGCAATTATACTCCAATAAAGATGTTTAAAAAAAAGAGAACATGTTGATAGACTGAATTTTATTGAAATTAAAATCTTTTGCTCTACAAATAAACACTGTTAAGGAACAAAAAGACAAGACACAGGCTGGAAGACATAGTTGCAGAGCATATAACTTATAGAGTATTTGTATCCAAAATATATAAAGAACTCTCAAAATTCAATAATAACCTGATTCAAAAACAAGCAAAGATGATTCACTTTGTTATAAAGCAGAAACTAACACACCATTGTAAAGCAATTATACTCCAATAAAGATGTTTAAAAAAAAAAAAACGGAAAGAAAAAACCAAAAATAAACAAGCAAAGGACTTGAATGGACATTTCTCTGAAGAAGATAGGCATATGGACAGTAAGCATGTGATAAGATACTCAATATCACTAATCATTAGGGAAATGAAAATCAAAACCACAATGAAACACCACCTCACCACTCATTAGAGTTAGAATGGCTACTACCAAAAACAATGGAAAATAACCGTTGTTGGTAAGGATGTGGAGAGATTAGAATCCTCGTACATTGCTGATGGAAATGTAAAATGGTGCAGTCTTTGTAGAAAAATATGATAGTTCCTCAAAACGTTAAACATAGAATTACCATGTGGCTCAGCATATACAGTAGGGATTAGAGGGTTGGAGAGTTATTGCTTAATGGGTATAGAGTTTCTGTGTACAGCAGATGATGAAAATATTTCAAAAACAGTGGTCATGGTTGCACAACATTGTAAATGAATATAGTGATATTAAATAGTATACTTAAAAGTGGCTAAAATGGTAAATTTTATGTTCCATATATTTTACCACAATAAAAGTCTCAATAATAATGAAACACACATCCCATTTTTTTAAAAATGGGCAAAATATTTGAGTAGACATATTACCAAAGAAGATATACAGATGGAAAATAAGATTTAAAAGATGTTTACTATCATTAGTCTTTAGGGAAATGAAGATTAAAAATCACAGTGAAATAGTCACTATATATCTATTAGAATGGCTTTTTTTAAACTGACCATACCAAGTTTTGGAGAGGATGTGGAGGAACTGGAACTTTCATATACAACTAATAGGAATATAAAATGCTACAACCACTGTGGAAAACATTTTGGTAATTTCTATTGTATTGCTATTTCTCCCTTCAGGTCTGTTAATATTTGCTTTATATTTTTAGGTGTTCTTATGTTGAGTGCATGAATATTAAAACGTTTTAACTTTTTGCTGAATTGACCCTTTTATCTTATAATCACCTTCTTTGTCTCTTATTACAGTAATTGTGTTAAAGTCTATTTTGTCATATAAGTAAACTACCCCAGCTTTCTTTTGGTTTACATTTGCATGAAATATTTTTTAACCATCCCTTTGCTTTAGGTCTATGTCTGTCCTAAAAGCTGAAGTGAGTCTCTTGTAGGCAGCATATAGATGGATCTTCTTTTTTCAATGCATTCAGACACTCTATGTCTTTTGATTGAAGAATTTAGTCCATTTACATTTAAAATAATTATTAATGGGTACTGATAGGTATGTACTTACGTTGCCATTTTAACTGTTTTATGGCT
This sequence comes from Balaenoptera borealis, assembly GCF_965194805.1. Taxonomy (NCBI): domain Eukaryota; kingdom Metazoa; phylum Chordata; class Mammalia; order Artiodactyla; family Balaenopteridae; genus Balaenoptera; species Balaenoptera borealis. The sequence continues at coordinate 134,126,839 of NC_138866.1, read as the reverse complement.
TTTTGTTTCCATTATTCCTTTCTTCTCTTGCTGCTTTCCTTTGTGATTTGATGATTTTCTGTAGTGGTGTGCTTAGATTGCTTTCTATTTATCTTTTGTATATCTACCATAGGTTTTTGTTTTGTGGGTACCATGAGGCTCACATAAAGCATCTTATATATAAGAGTCTATTTTAAGCTGATAACAACTTTGGATGCATACTAAAGCTCTACATTTTTACTTTCCCCATCATTTAAGTTGTTTGGTGTCACAATTACACTTTTTCACCTTGTGTATCCAATAACAATTATTGTAGTTATTGTTATTTTTAATGCTTTTCTCTTTTAACCTTCAAACTAGATTTATAAGTTACCCACAACCATTACAAAACTAGAGTATTCTGAATTTAACTGTATATTTACCTTTACGAGTGAGATTTATACTGTCATATGTTTTCCTGTTACTAATTTGTGTCCTTTCTTTGCAGCTTGAAGAAGCCCCTTTAACATTTCTTGTAAGGCTGCTCTAGTGGTAATGAACTCCTTAAGCTTTTACTTGTCTACAAACTCTTCATCTCACCTTCTATTCTGAGGAACAATTTTGCCTGGTAGAGTATTCTTGATTGGCAGGGTTTTTTTTCTTTCAGCACTTTAAATGGATCACGCCACTCCCCTCTGGTCTGCAAAGTTTCTGCTGAAAATCTGCTTATAGTCTTATGGGAGTTCCTTTTTATGTAACAAGTATTTTTCTCATGTTGCTTTTAAGATTTTCTCCTTGTCTTTAACTTTTGACAATTTAATTATAATATTGTTTCAGTGTGATATTCATCTTATTTGGAGCTCTCTGGGCCTCCTGAATGTGGATATCTGTTTCTTTCTCCAAGTTAAGAAATTTTTCAATATTATTTCTTTGAATATGCTTCTGCCCTTTTCTCTCTCTGTGTTTTCTCCTTCTGGGAGCCCTATAATATAAATATTGGTCTACTTGATGGTGTCCCTTAAAAGTCCTTAAGGTCTCTTCATTCTTTTTCATTTTTTTTTCTTTTGCTCCTCTGGATGCATTCCACTGCCCTGTCTTCGAGTTTGCTGATACTTTCTTCCACTTGATCTAGTCTAGTTCTGAACCCCTGTATTAAATTTTTCTCTTGAGTTTTTCTATTCTTCAGCTCTGTGATTTCTGTTTGGTACTTTTTAATATTTTCTATCTCCTTGTTGAAATTCTCACTTTGTTTCATGCATTGCTATCTTGACTTCAGTGATCATCTTTATGACCATTATTTTTAACTCTTCATCAAGTAAATCACTTATCTCTCTTTCATTAGGGTCTTTTTCTGGAGTTTCCTCTTGTTCTTTTGTTCGGACATATTCCTCTGTTTCTTCACTTTCCTTGACTCTCTGTGTTGGTTTCTGTTCATTAGATAAAAGAGTTATCTCTTACAGTATTGATGGAGTGGTCTCCTATAGAGAATGAATCTTATCATTCAGCCCAGCTGGAACTCTTGGTTGTCGCTGAACACTTTGTGATTGCCCAAGAAGCCTACTTTATTTTTCATGGCTCCTAGTCATTGAGGGTATGCCAAGACCTCTCAGTGTCTCAAGGAGAGGATCTCAGTCAGCACTTAGATGCAGGCTGTTTGGAAGATGGACCCTCAGGCAGCAGCTCTCAAAGTATGCAAAAGACCTTTCAGGGAAAGAATGGGAGATGAGCATTCTCCCATTCTTTCTCCCATAAGAAACCTGGGGAGATAGCCAATTAAGGCTTGTTTCTTTGTTTGCTACAGTCCATGGGACCTGAAATGCAAGCCCCACTGGCCACCAGAGCCACGTGATAAGGGGTGCATCTCCTGGGTGGCAGCCACAGAAGTCAGATGTGCACAAGTTCTTCCCAGGGAGACACTGATGTCTCTAGCCTGGAGTGAGCCAGAGGGAGAGCACAGACACAGAACTCACCAGCCTCCCTAGTCTCCACAGAGGATCACAGTCAACCCCTAGATGCATGCTAAATTAGAAGCCTGACTGACCCACAAACAGCAGCTTTTGAAGTATGCAAAATACCTCTTTCAGGGAGAGACTGGAGAAGGGCATTTCTGTCTGCTCCCTCTGTGCTGAGCCCTGGAGGGATAGCCATAGTGAGTCCTTGCTAGCCTGTTAAGAACTATTTCTTTGTTTGCTTTAGTCTTATAGGTCTGGTTGCAAGCCATCCTCAGGTGGAAGTCCTCAAAGTTGGGATGTTAGATGTTGGGTCCAAACCCACTCCTCAGGAGAAGCTGGGACTTGTGAGTTCCCTTGAAGTTGTGTGTTGCTGTGCCAGGGGTGGGGTTTATGGTGAGAACATGTCTCAGTCTTTCCTATCCATTTTTTAAAAATTATTAACATGTTAGTATATTTTATTTATGCAATATACATTTTATTTTAATCAATTTCACATTACTGTTCTCCTCAGATGAACTGCTAAATTCAAATGTTAACTCTAGAAAGAACAACATACGGTTGTCTAGGACTAAATATAAATACTTGAAAGAGTGCAAGAGACTTCTAGTTATTCCTAATTTTCATTTTCCCTTTCTTCCTCAATAATAAATGCCCTGAATCTTAGTTGGGTTCATGGCAATATAGATACCATGGTATTTCTTAGTCCCTTTTCCAGCCAGGTTTGACCATAAGACTGAGAGGCACCAAAGGGAAATAGGAGGAGGTGAGGTCTGTCACTTCCAGGTGGTGGTCTTCAAGTTAGAGGACATTCCCTTCTCCTTGATATCTTTCATTCTGATGGCTGAGTGGTGGAGATGAAGAATGGATCTGGAGCTATTATCTGAGATCAAAAGATGGAAGCTAGATGTCCTATCCATTTTGATGTGGGTATTTTCTTGCTCATGTAGTGTGTAGGAATCACTCAGCTAGTTTCTGGATTTCTTTCAGAGGTAACTGCTCTGTGTGTGGCTATAGATTCTGTGTGTTCATGGGAGGAAGTAAGTTCAGGAGCCTCCTATGTTGCCATCCTTGGCCATTTCCTTAAAAGTTAAACATACATGTACCTGTAACAGGGAAGAGCAAATTCTGACTCCATGTTGGATCTGTTTCTTTTACTTTAACCTTTGCTTTTTGTTGCTTTTGTTATTATAATCACTGTCTATAGCTGTAAGTATACATAATGGCCTCCCACAGGGAACCCTGCCCCTCTGCCTGACTGTTAAACTAAAGTGCCTTTGTTCAGCTCACAGAGAGACATTCTGACCCTGCCCACCTGTGAATGGCTGCAGAAAAAAGAAATTAACACATCCCCTCCCCGATTCTGGCCAAGCAGGAGATATTTTGCAAGATAAATGGCCTTTTTACTTTACTTCTTCACCTCCTCTCCCTCTCTGTTCTAGAAAAGAAACTGGCATCCAGACCCCTATAAGTTGGTTTTTTTGGGTACACTAGTCCGCCATCTTCTCCGTCTGCTAGCTTTCTGAATAAAGTTGCTATTCCTTGCCTCAACACCTGGTCTCCCGATTTATTGGCCTGTCGTGCAGCAAACAGAGTGAGCTTGGACTCAGTAACATACACAGCCATTCTACTCTTGGGTATGAAAGTATATGTTCAAAGATTTGTAAATGAATGATCATGACAGTTTTGTTTGTAATAGCCAAAAACTAGAAACAACCCAAATGCTCATCAACAGGTGAAAGGATAAACAAATTATAGAATACACTATACACAATGGCATATACAATGAAATACTACTTGACAATAAGCAAGATTAAACTATTGATTACATATGACAATATTAATAGATCTCAAAGCAATTATTGAGTATGATACTGAGCAGGACCCTGGGTCTGTGGGGCTCCTGGGCACAAAACCTTTCTGTATTGCCCATTTCTTTGATTACAGGAAATAGCCTTCATTCAGCCTCCATGAACTTCCCTGAGTTCCAATGGGCAGATTCAAGCATTTGCCAATTAGGGAAGGGAGCAGATGTGAGACCAGGGAGAAGCAGGCAAGAGAAAAAATAGCGCAGCTTTGGGGCAAGGTCCTGGTTCCCCATCAACAGATACACCCAACAATATCTTTAAGCTGTTCTGCAGATACTGAAATCCCCTCCAGGTGGGAGAAGTTAACAATTAATGATGGTATGCTGCCCACAAGCATGTAGACCCCAGACCAGTTGAAAACTGAAGGTTGATGATGCTGACTCTTACTTACCTCACCACCAACCCATCAGAAGAATGTCCAGAAGCTGATCACACTCTCTTTGAACCACTATTATAAAATTTCTCACTATCCTCTCCAAGTTGGGACACATAATTTTTTGAGGCAGGATCCCACTGTGCCCCCCTTTGCCTGGCAAAGTAATAAAGCTATCCTTTTCTACCTCACCCAAAACTCTGTCTCTGAGATTCGATTTGGCACTGGTGTACAGAGAAGTTGAGCTTTCAGCATCAAGTAGAGGAAGCCACACTAAAAAGAGTATAGGATGGGATTTTATTTATATAAAATTCTAGAAATGCAGACTAATCTGTGGTGACAGATCACTTGTTGCCTGGGGGAAGGGGTGGGTGCAGGTATATGGGGAAGGAATTACAAAGGGACAGGAGAGAATTTTGGAGGTGATAAATATGTTCACTTCATTGATTGCAGTGATTGTTTCATGAGTGTATAGGATGTAAAAATTTATCAAATGGTACACTTTAACTGTGTGCAATTTGTTGTATGTCAACTCTATCTCAATAAAGTTTCAAAAGCCATGTTGAATTTAAAATGCAAATAATGGGATAAAATTTTGACAATACTTTTATGTAATTAAATCTCAAAACAACACTATTTTGAAGACAGAAAGTGGACTAGAAAAACATACATTAAATAGGTAGATTGGATTCCTCTATTGGGGAGTGGAAGATGAGGGATCAAGGGAAAATAATGGAAGAAAACAAAGGAGGGTCTTTGGGTGGCCCTGTGATGAAACCATGCAGAGTATGATTAAATCAAATCTGTCCAATTAAGATCCTGTGGGCTGGGATGATTTGGGAGATTGGGATTGACATATATACACTATTGATACTATGTATAAAACAGATAACTAACGAGAACCTCCCTGTATAGCACAGGGAACCCTACTCAGTGCTCTGTGGTGACCAAAATGGGAAGGAAATCCAAAAAAGAAAGGATATGTGCATACGTATAGCCGATTCACTTTGCTGTACAGCAGAAACTATACTCCAATAAAAATTAAAAAAAAAAAAAAAGGATCCTGGGAGCAGGGAGGGTGGGTGCTGGGGGGAAAGCTGGAGGGAAGAGAAGAGAGAAAAAGAGAATTGTAGGGAGGGAGGCAGAAAACTAAAGGGGGGAAAAAAGAAAGGTGGGAGAAACGGACAGACACATCAAGCTGAAAGATAAATGGATTTTGTAGAAATGACTCTCGCAGTTCGGCTTTGCAAACACGCACTTGGCTAAGGGCCAGACAAGGCCTGAGCTATCTACGGGTGAAGTTACACGGTTATCAAATTCCCCTTCCCTGGAGCCTTTGAAAGCTGTTGCCAAGAAGAGGAGGGGAAATCCATCCCTTTGTCTCTTTTCTTCCTTGGACCAGATTTCGTGTTTCCTCGCCTTAGCCTTATCTCCCCGGGGACCCTCCAGCCCCCGCTTCCGAGGATGAGACATGGGAGTTGGGCAAAGTGTGGGATGAAAAAAGCGAGGAAAGCGCTTGGTCCTGTGGTTTCACAAAGCCACAAATGGGCCCCCCAGACCGGGTGGGAATCCAAGCCCCCGGTCAAAGCTATTTCCTTAGAGCCTGGGGCCAGGTGCGCAGGGTCCTTGCCCTCGCCTTCCTTTCCCCCCTTTCCCGGCGCCGTGAGGAGAGGAGCCCCGGGATGGCCCTTGCCCCTCTTGCGCCCCAGGGCGTGGGCTTGGGCGGGGCTCTCCTGGAACCCGCGTCCTTCCGGGTTGCGGGGGCGGGGCAGGGAGCTCCCTGGCAGGCCCGAGACCCTCTCCAGGCACCTCCCAGCCTCTGGGCCACCTCCCACCCGCTGGGCCCTGGCAGTCTCGCTGGGTCGCTGGGTCGGAGAGCAGGAAGTTCACAGCTTCAGGGCAGCGCGCGGAGCGTCTTCTCCGGGAGCGGTTTCACAGCCCTCCTCCACCTGGCCGAGGGAGGGCGCGCGGTTGGGGTCGCCTGGCTGGGGTGTTGGGGAATAGGTGGGGGTGGGGGGAGGCCTTGAACTTGGCCGGCGCTGGTGCTTACTCTAGCAGGGGCATCCGCAGGTCCCATCCTTTTCAGGCTGGAAATATTTTATTATGATAAAACTGAGTTCCCAAAGCAAAGGTCAAACCTGCGGCCAAAGGCACTCGGGGATCTTCAGGTGGGCAGAGCCACCAGCTCGTCTAACTGGGGGTAAATTACATCACTGAAGAGAAAGGGGTAGTGAGGGGTGGTCAGGGACTTCGAGTGGGGGTGGGGTTAGAAGGGAGGAGAGGCTGAGGGGGTGGAGGTGGGCGAGCAGGGATGAGAGGGACGGCGGGGAAACGGGGATTGGGGGTGGAGAGAGCTGGGGTAGGGGTTGGGGGTTGGGGGGGGGGGTTAGTTAGGCAGAGCCCAGAGATGGGGAAGAGGAAAGGGGACTTTCTGCCCACTCCACTCAGAGACCTGCGCGCCGTCCCGTTCAGCTTGCTCTTTCTCCCCCTCCCCCCTCCCACGTGGTTCCTGCAAGGCTGAGCAGGCCCTGCGGGAGACCACAGACTCCTTCCCACAGTAGACCCAGCCAGGCATTTTCCCTGAGAGCTCTATTCAGAGTGACCACATTGACCACTGTGTTCTTGGATGTCCCTCCTGGACTCAAAGCCCATAATTTGACTTGGTTTATTGAATTGTTCCAGGGTTTGTGTGGGGTTTTTTGTTGTTGTTGTTTGTTTTGTCTTTTTTCCTTTTAGAGACAGGTATAATGAGATCGTCCTCGTGGCCCATTTGACAGAATCAGGGATCAAAAACCAGCCATCATTCAATCCTATCTAGTTGTTACCCTAAACTGAGTTCCATTGCTGGGAGGGGAAGGAGCTAGCCCTCCCTGTTATTACTTAATCTGCCAGAATCCCAGCTTCTGCTTAGACTTGACAGCTGTGCTGCCTTTACAGTTATTCCCAATTTATAACCAAAAAAGCTGAGCTTCGATGGGGTAAGAGAAACTCACCAAGGCTCCAGATAGTGGAGAGCAGAGCTTGGATTTTTCTGACTCCAAGCCTTTACTCATTTTTGCCTACTTATTTTATTTTTAAATGTAGAAGGTATCACATGTACAGAAGAGTGCATAAAAGGTATATGTACATTTAACAAATAATAATAAAATGAATACTCATGAACCTATCACCCAGGCTAAGGAATAGAATGTTACCAGTACCTTAGAAGCCCCCATCCCCATGCTCCCTGAATTATTGCGTCTCATTCCCCACCAAGAGACAACCACTCTCTGGACTTCTGCATTCATCTCCTATTCCTTCTAAGTCGGTGTGAATAAAAAATGTCACCTGCCATATCAGTAAATAAAGGATGTTGCAGCCATCAAGCCACTACAGCCACCCAGACAGTGAGCCCTGAGGGAACTCAGGATGGGAAAGAACAGGATTCTGGCCCTAGATACCTAAGGTGCATATCAAAGGAGTGATTTCAATGAGCCCAGACTCTTGCATCTTCCCATACATAGAAAAGTGCTAAATTCATTAACTTGAGGTACCTGGTTTTCTTTAATTAATGGTAATCTTTTGGTGTTCTGACTACCTGGTTTTTGTTGCAAAACCTCTATATATCCTTGGCTCCTCCCTTACCTCTTGGGAGCCGTCATTTAGAACTGTCTGAGAGGCTGCCTCCCGGGCTTGAAGTCCTCAGAAAGTCTGCCAAGTAAAACATAATTCTCAACTTCTAGGTTGTGCTGGGTTTTTTTCTTTTTTTTTGGTCGACAGTTTTGGCCACCAACTACAAAGGGAGACAGAGCAGACTTCTCTTCTTCGCCTGAACTCTACAAGGATCTGGAGGCTGGTACCAGTAGAGGCCGCTTGTGCCCATCCGCCTCCTTGGAGAGTCCAGATGAATTTGGCTGAGTCTCTCTCTCCTTGTTCTTAGATCTCCTGATTATTGGTTGATGATCCTGGGTTTTATTTGGCGGTGTCTAACAGATACCTGGCTCCTCAGTCGAAAGATATTGTGGAGTGACCCACCCTAGTCGAAAGATACCAGGGAGTCCAGTTGAAAGAAACTGGGAAGATTTTTGCTTAGTTTAGACACTGAGTGGTTTCATACTCAGTTGAAAGACTCAGAAGACTTTGCTCAGTTGAAAGAACACTAAGTAGGGTTGGACTGGGTAATTAGGGGGAAGACTGGCCTGATATTTTTCCTTGAATTGGCTACACTAGCGATTTTATTTCAACAAACCGACCTTTGAATGGGGAATAAAGCTTTCAAAACAAAAGAAAAAAGAACAACAGATTACCAGCCTCCAACAAATACCCCGGCCAGGTTTATGTACATACAAAATTTACACTTAATTGGGAATTAAAGGAAATCTCTCCCTGAAAAGAACCAAGATGGGGCTCTTTTATTGCATATGCAGTTAACTTAAAAAGCAAGCTTGATAAAAACATCTTTTCAGAATATTGACCTTAGAAAACAAAAGCCCTTTTGGGGAAACTTACATTTCTCTTCCTGTGCCTTTGAAATATAAATGTTCTACCTGATTGGGCCTGTGTTGTGTGTGTGTGTGTGTGTGTGTGTGTGTGTGTGTGTGTGTGTGTGTTTATAGGTATGTGTTTTGAAAACTTGGTCTTTGCCATCTGAAATGTACAGATATGGTGTACATTTGGCAGCCAATAAAATAGACTGGGATTCTAAGCAGTCTTTTGTCTGATTGTACCAACTAACTCTCAGGTTTTTTGTCATCTTAACCTTTGTTGTGTCAGCCTGTACAACGAAGGCCTTTACTTTCTTGGGCTATTTTTGGGAGTAAACTCTCTAGGTCTTATTTAGGCAGCATCCTCCCCACTCTCTTGTGGGGAAGCCTCTTATGTCTTATTGGTTTGAGTCACTGTTAATATATATCTCATTAATGGCCAGATGATGGATCCTTTAAATTGGAGAAAATTGGTAAATTTTTTGATAACTATATAAAAAATCAAATTAAAAGGTGGAAAATATAAATGTATATTCAAAAAACATATATAGATATATATATAGAATGGTTAACCTAAGAACTCCCTTAGTTTAAAACAAACAGGAAAACCAGTTTGGGAAGCCTTATTTGTGGTCTCCTCTTCCCCTCAATGGGTCCTACAGATGCTAATAAAAACATTAAATAATTACTGTTATTTAGGTTGATTAACAGAAAAAAAAAAAAAAACTGTAGGGAAAGTCTACAGACTCTTTCCCAATAAGGTGGAAACTTTAAGGGGACTTATCCCAAATGGATAAATAAATCTCTAGATGGTTATTTTTATTTTTATTTTAAAATCTATTATTATTATTATTTTTTGCTGCAGTGTGCGTCATGAGGGATCTTAGTTCCCCAACCAGGGATTGAACCCATGCCCCCAGCATTGGGAGCATGGAGTCTTAACCACTGGACCGCCAGGGAAGTCCCTAGACAGTTATTTTTAAATGGGATAAACAAAACAGACATTTAAAGGCTGGAAGAAAATTACACTGAGATATCTGACCAACAATTACTTGGGTCAGCAGTTACGCCAATTAAGCAAGTTTAAAGATTGACAAAGGGCTTGAAGTCCTCAGAAAATCCGCTAAATAAAACATAATTCTCAACTTTTAGATTGTGCATTTTTTTCAGTTGACATGTGTGTTCCCAAGTAATATATTGTTGAATTTTGGGAAACTAAATAGCATTAGAGCTTCTGCTAGGGAAAGGCTCTCAGGAAAAGAGAAGCTGAACAGAGTCCCCAAGTCTTAGTTTGGTTTCAGCTCATCTGAGAGTTTCCCAAGGGCTTTTTCTGGGAAAGTATGAGGGCAAGATTATGATCAAGTTCTGGAAACACAGGTCTTCCCACGCTCCATGTACCTAGAATGGCTCGATTGTGGCAGGGATTGGTCCTCCCTCAGTCATATGCAGAAGGAGGGAATGGGATGCTTAGTAACTTTTATTTCTAGGCTTGCCACAACTGTTGGAAGAGAATTCTCATGGACCTTTTTCACTTCTGCAAGTCTTATCAAGAGACATTGATCACTTTTGCTCCAGATTATCTTTTAAAGGATATTTGTAAAGTGAACCGCCTTGGGAGATGAAAAGAGTGTCTCCCTATCAAACAGATGTGTTTGCTAATCAAGATAATAAAGATAATGTCTCCCTCTGGGACTAAGGTCAGGCAGGTTTGCTAGCAGCCCCCTTGTTAATTTTATGTCAACCTTGACTGGCCACAGGTGCCCCAGATTAAACATTGTTTCCATGTGTGTCTGTGAGGATTCTGGATGAGATTAGCATTTGAATCATTGGGCACCATTTAATCCACTGAGGGCTTGAACAGAACAAAAGGTAGAGGAAAGAAGTATTTGCTCCTTTTTTTTCCAGGCTCACAGCTTCAGCTGGGGCATCATACCTCGTCTTCTGCCCTTGACCTGGGATTCACACCATAGGCTTCCCTAGTTCTCAAGCCTTCAGACTCAGACTGAATTACACACTAGCTTTTCTGGATCTCCAGCTTGCAGGTGGCAGATCATTGGACTTCTCAGCCTCCATAATCATGTGACCCAATTCCACTGTAACACAGGCCCCCTGTGTGTGCAGCATCCACCCGGGCTGCACAGCATCACCCTCTTGGGCCCTGGGGAGCAAGGGGAATCCATGCTGCCTGCTGTACCACAAGTAACAAAGTCCCTTGTCTCTGAGCCAGGAGCTAGGGTCTTCTGCCAGCATCAATGAAACTCTAGCAGGCTAGCAGTTATTGACAAATCTATCTCCAAATCTTAAGAGTAAGTCAAGAAGAACACTTCTATGGGATGAAATGAGTGTCTCGGCAGATCCAAGCAGGAGGGCATGGAGGGGGAGCAGGACTTTAATCAGTACACGGTCAGAGCAAATGAAGAACAGATAAGAGCTTGGGCCACACCCTTGGGTATTCTGTGCTCAGGTTACAGAGATACTACAGTGGTATCACTGTGGTGATGACAGCCTCTCATGAGTCACATGCTACATCCGGTACTCAACTCTCATCCTGGTATCTCTCTCTATAAACTTCCTGGGTGTCCCTTTGTAACAGGGAAGAACATAATCTGACTTCATGTTGGATCTGTTTCTTTTACTTTAACCTTTGCTCTCTGTTGCTTTTTGTTGCTATAATCACTAAAATTATGTCTATAGCTCTTGGCATACATAATGGCCTCCCTTGGGGAACCCTGCCCCTCTGCCTAAATGTTAAATTAAAGTGCCTTTGTTCAACTCACAGGGAAACATTCTGACCCTGCCCACCTGTGAATGGCTTCAAGAAAGAAGAGATTAACACATCCCCTCCCCGAGGCTGGCCAAACCAAATATTTTGTAAGACTTATGGCATTTAGGTTGTTTCCATGTCCTGGCCATTGTAAATAGTGCTGCAGTGAACATTGGGGTGCATGTGTGGTTTTGAATTATGGTTTTCTCTGGGTATATGCCCAGTAACAGGATTGCTGGGTCATATGGTAATTCTATTTTTAGTTTTTTAAGGAACCTCCATACTGTTCTCCATAGTGGCTGTATCAATTTACATTCCCACCAACAGTGCAAGAGGGTTCCCTTTTCTCCACACCCTCTCCAACATTTATTGTTTGTAGATTTTGTGATGATGGCCATTCTGACCGGTGTGCAGTGATATCTCACTGTAGTTTTGATTTGTATTTCTCTAATAATTAGTGATGTTGAGCATCTTTTCATGTGCCTCTTGGCTATCTGTATGTCTTCTTTGGAGAAATGTCTATTTAGGTCTTTCCCCCTTTTTTGGTTGGGTTGTTTGTTTTTTTGATATTGAGCTGCATGAGCTGTTTGTATATTTTGGAGATTAATCCTTTGTCAGTTGCTTCATTTGCAAATATTTTCTCCCATTCTGAGGGTTATCTTTTTGTCTTATTTATGGTTTCCTTTGCTGTGCAAAAGCTTTTAAGTTTAATTAGGTGGCATTTGTTTATTTTTGTTTTTATTCTCATTACTCTAGAGGATGGGTCAAAAAAGGTCTTGCTGTGATTTATGTCAAAAAGTGTTCTGCCTATATTTTCCTCTAATAAGAGTTTTATAGTGTCTGGGCCTACATTTAGGTCTTTAATCCATTTTGAGTTTATTTTTGTGTATGGTGTTAGGGAGTGTTCTAATTTCATTCTTTTACATGTAGCTGTCCAGTTTTCCCAGCACCATTTATTGAAGAGGCTGTCTTTGCTCCATTGTATATTCTTGCCTCCTTTGTCATAGATTAGGTGACCAGAGGGGCATGGGTTTATCTCTGGGCTTTCTATCCTGTACCATTAATCTATATTTCTGTTTTTGTGCCAGTACCATACTGTCTTGATTACTGTAGCCCTGTAGTATAGTCTGAAGTAAGGGAGCCTGATTCTTCTAGCTCCGTTTTCTTTTTTTTCTCAAGATTGCTTTTGCTATTCAAGGTCTTTTGTGTTTCCATACAAATTGTAAACTTTTTGTTCTAGTTCTGTGAAAAATACCATTGATAATTTGATAGGGATTGCATTGAATCTGTAGATTGCTTTGGGTAGTGTAATCATTTTCTCAATATTGATTCTTCCAGTCCAAGAACATGGTATATCTCTCCATCTGTTTGTGTTGTCTTTGATTTCTTTCATCAGTATCTTATAGTTTTCTGCGTATGGGTCTTTTACCTCCTTAGGTAGATGTCCATCAACAGAGGAATGGATAAAGAAGATGTGGTACGTATATACAATGGAATATTACTCAGCCATAAAAAGGAATGAAATTGGGTTATTTGAAGAGAAGTGGATGGATCTAGAGACTGTCATACAGAGTGAAGTAAGTCAGAAAGAGAAAAACAAATATCATATATTAACACACATATGTGCAATCTGAAAAAGTTGGTATAGACGATCTTATTTACAAAGCAGAAATAGAGACACAGACGTAGAGAACAAACTATGGATACCAGGGGGGAAAGGGGGGATGGGATGAATTGGGAGGTTGGGACTGACATATATACACTATTGATACTATACATAAAATAGATAACTAATGAAAACCTATTGTATAGCACAGGAAATTCTACTCAGTGCTCTGTGGTGACCTAAATGGGAAGGAAATTCAAAAAAGAGGGGCTGTATGTATATGTATAGCTGATTCACTTTGCTGTACAGTAGAAACTAGCACGACATTATAAAGTAACTATACTCCAATAAAAATTAAAACAAAAAAAGACTTATGGCCTTTTTACTTTACTTCTCACCTCCTCCCCCCCTCTGTTCTATAAAAGACAGTAGCATCCAGATCCCAATAAGATGATACTCTAGGACACTAGTCTGCCATCTTCTCGGATGCCTGGCTTTCCAAATAAAGTCACTATTCCTTGCCTCAACACCTCATCTCCCGATTTATTGGCCTGTTGTGCAACGAGCAGAGTGAGCTTGGATTGATAACACCCTCACCAATCTCCTCTCTTGGATCTCCTGTTTCCTGAATCCCATCTTCCTCTGTCTTGCTTTCCCCTCTTACTTTGGTGGAACACATCCCCAGTAGATTCCTAAGAAGCATGCAGAGGAGAGAGAGTTTCTGAGACCTTGCGTATCTGAAAATGTTTATTGCTTTTTCTTCCTATTTGACTGATAGTTTGGCTCAGTATAGATTTTGAGGTTGAAGATCATTTTCTTTCAGAACTTTGAAGGCATTGTTACCCTGTCATCCTGTGTCCAGTGTTGTTAAGTAGTCCAGAGCCATTCTGATTCCTGATTCTTTGTATGTTACCTGCTTTTTATCTCTGGAACCATACAGTGTTCTGAAATTTCATGATTTTTTGCCTTGGTGTGAGTCTGTTTTCATCCAGTGCACCGGACACTTGGTGGGCCCTTTCACTCTCACAGCACTTACCCTTCAGTTTGGAGAAATTTTCTGGAATTATTTTGTTTTGTAGTTGAACACAATTTTAATAGACTTTAGTTTTAGAGCAGTTTTAAGTTCACAGCAAAATTGAGCAGAAAGTACAGAGATTCTCTCAAACCCCTCCCCTCTACACACGAATAGCCCACTATCAACATCACACACCAGAGTGGTAAATTTATTAAAATTGATGAACCTTCATTGACAAACTGTTATTACCCAAAGTCCATAGGTAAAATTAGGGTTTACTCTTGGAGTAGGACAGTCTATGGTTTTTGACAAATATACTATAACACATATCTACGATTAGAGTGTCATACAGAATAGTTTCACTGCCCTAAAAATTACCATGCTTTGCCTGTTCATCCCTCTCTTTCCACTAACCCCTGGCAACCATAGTTTTACCTTTTTAAGAATGTTGTATGGTTGGAATTACACACTACGTAACCTTTTTATATTGGCTTCTTTCTCTTAATAATTTAGATTTAAGATTCCTTCATGTCTTTTCATAGCTTGATAGCTCATTTCTTTTTAGTGCTGACTAATATTCCATTGTCTTGATGTACCACAGTTTATCTGTTCACCTACCGAAGAACATTTTGGTTGCTTCCAAGTTTTGGCAATTATTAATAAAACTGCTATAAACATCCATGTGAAGATTTTTATGTGCATACAAGTTTTCAACTCATTGGGAATGAGAGTTCTTGTTGTTCCACATCCTTGACAGCATTTGGTGTTGTCAGTATTTCGAATTTTGGCCATTCTAAGAGGTGTAGAGTGATATTTCAGTGTTTTAATTTACATTTCCCTGATGACATCATTCTAGTGAATGATATGGAGCATCTTTGCATATGCTTATTTGACAGTATCTTCTTTGGTGAGGTGTTTGTTAAGATTATGACCCATTTTTAAATTTGGCTGTTTGTTTGCTTATTTTTAAATTTTAAGAGTTCTTTGTATGTTTTGGGTAACAGTCCTTATCAAATGTGTTTTTTTGCAGATATTTTCTCCCAGTATGTGGCTTAAATTCTCATTCCCTTAACATTGTCTTTCACAGAGAAGAAATATTTAATTTTAACGAATCCCAGCTTATCAATTATTTCTTTCATGGATCATGCTTTTGGTTTTGAGTCTAAAAATGTCACCACCAAGCCCAAGGTCAGCTAGATTTTCTCCTACATTATCTTCTAAAAGGTTTACAGTTTTTTTGTTTGACGTTTAGGTCTATGATCTATTTTGAGTTAATTTTTTTGAAATATGTAATGTCTGTGTCTAGCTTCATTCTTTTGCATGTGCATATACAGTTGTTCCGGTACCATTTGTTGAAAAAACTGTCTTTTCTTCATCTTAGTACCTTTGCTCCTTTGTCAAAGATCAGTTATTATATTTGTACGAGTATATTTCTGGGCTCTCTATTCTGTTACACTGTCTATTCTTTCACTAATTCAATGTCGTCTTGAGTACTGTAGCTTTGTAGTAAATCTTGACACCAGGTAGAGTCAATCCTCCAAAGTTGGTCTTCTCTTTCAATACTGTGTAAGCTACTCTGGTCTTTTGCCTCTCCATATAAACTTTAGAATCAATTGTCAATATCAGTAAAATATCTTGCTGAATTGCATTGAATCTGTAGATCAAGTTGAGAAGAACTTGATGGGCATTTTGACAACATGTGGGCATTTTGACAATATTGAGTCTTCCTTCATATCCTAAGAGATATGAACATGGAATATCAATATGTCCTTATTCGTTTAGTTCTTTGATTTCTTTCATCAGAATTTTACACTTTTCCTCATAAGTATCTTGTCCATTTTTGTTAGGTTTATACCAAAATATTTCATTTTGCAGATGCTTTGTAAATGGTATTGAGTTTTTAACTTCAACTTCCACTAGTTCTTTGCTGTTATATGGGAAAGTGATTGACTTTTGTATATTAACCTATATCCTATAATCTTGTTATAATTGCTTATAAGTTCTAGGAGTTTTTTGTTGAGTTTTTTGGATTTTCTACCAATACATAATCATCTCATCTGAGAACAAAGACAGTTTTATTTCTTCTTTCTCAATCTATATACCTTTTATTTTATTTTCTTGTCTTATGACATTAGCTAGGTCTTCTAATATGATGTTGAAAGGAGTTGTGAGAGGGGACATCTTTGCCTTGTTCCTGATCTTAATGGGGAAGCTTCTAGTTTCTCATCTTTAAGTATGATGTTAGCTGTAGCTCTTTTTGTTTGTTTGTTTTGTTTTTGTTTGTTTGGTTTTTTTGTTTTTGTTTGTTTGTTTGTTTAACTGCACCATGCGGCATGTGGGATCTTAGTTCCCCAGCCAGGGACTGAACCCACGGCCCCTGTGGTGGAAGCACAGAGTCTTAACCACTGGACCGCCAGGGAAGTTCCAGCTGTAGCTTTTTGTAGATATTTTTTATTAAGTTGAGGAATTTTCCTTATATTCCCAGTTTTCTGAGAGTTCAATACAATTTGATAAGGTGTAACTACCAACAATAAAATGAACAAATCTTAAGTTTCATTCTGAAAAAATTGACAATAGTATACACATGTGTAACTGCCAAACATGATATGGAACACTTCTATCACCCCAGAAAGTTCTATCATTCCCCTTTCTAGTCAATTCCCCCTACCCCAGAGGCAACCATTTTCTGATTTCTATGATCTTAGATTACTTTTTCCTACTTTTGAATATCACATAAATGGTCTTATGCAATATGTATCTTTTTTGTCTAACTTCTTTTCCCCAGCATGATATTTTTGAGATTCATACATGTTATAACATGTATTTCTAGTTTTATTCCTTTATATTGCTGAGTAGATTCCATTGTATAAATATGTTTCTGTGTGTTTATCAGTTCTCCTATTGATGGACATTTGGAGATATTTCCAGTGTTTCGCTATTATATTGATGTCTTCTTTTTTTAATATATAATTCTTTATTTATTTATTTATTTATTTATTTATTTATTTATTTATTGGCTGCATTGGGTTTTCATTGCTGCGTGTGGGCTTTTTATAGTTGCGGTGAACAGGGACTACTATTTGTTGTGGTGTGCAGGCTTCTCCTTGCAGTGTCTTCTCTTGTTGTGGAACACAGGATCTAGGCACATGGGCTTCAGTTGTTGTGTTGTGTAGGCTCAATAGTTGTGGCTTGTGGGCTCTAGAGCACAGGCTCAGTAGTTGTGGTGCATGGACCTAGTTGCTCCGCAGCATGTGGGATCTTCCAAGACCAGGGCCCAAACCCATGTCCTCTGCATTGGCAGGCAGATTCTTAACCACTGCACCACCAGGGAAGTCCCTATATTGGTATCTTCTAATGAGCAGAGACTTTTAATTTAATATTTAACTTCATGGCTAGTGTTTCTTATGTCCAATCTAAAAATCTTTGTCTACACCACAATTGTAAACATATTTTTCTCTTTTATTGTAGTTTTATTGTTTTAGCTTTTACATTTAGATCTATGATTAATTTTTGTCTCTGGCATGAAAATGTTTATTTTTTTCCCATATGGTTAATTCTTGCAACATCAGCTGTTTTTTTTTAAAGGCAAGAAAAAGTTCCTTTCCCCATTGAATTGACTTGTCACCTTGAGATTTTAAAGTAATTAACCATATATGTAAGTAACCATGACATATGGATATTAAATTTGTCTGTAAGACTCTTCCTCCTCCCACAGCTCTACCCAAGATGAAATCAGCTGTGGGTATCTTCTTTCTTAAAAAGGACATATGACTTCCTGGAATTTAGTTCATTTTGGTTTCTTTGTACACTCAGCAGTTTGATCAGATTTTTAAAACCATGATTTTGTAACTTATCTTGCTTCTTCTCATAGTTAGGGTGGGATTGATGGTCTTTGAGACATTTTACAATTTAACCAGAAGGGAACTCTTGTAGCTCATGAGCTCTTTCCTTGGTGATTTCCTCTCTTTGTTTACTCTGCACATTCTTTGTGGAAATCCTACTACTTGGATATTGGACTTCCTGAATTGGTTTTAACATTTTCTTAAACATTTCATCCTGTTTTCCAATTCTTTATGCTCTACTTTCTAGAAGATTTCCTCAGCTTTATCTTCCAGTTCTTCTATTGACATTTTCATCTCAGCTATTATGTTCTTAACTTTCAAGAGCCTGTCTTCCATTCTCTGATTATTTATTTTTTACGGCATCTTGTTCTTATTTAATGGATGTGATCTCTTCTCTTACGTCTCTAAGATTAATAGGTTTCTTGTTCTTGTGCAGTGTTTTCTTCAGTTGCATTTTTATTATGGCTTCTTTTTTGGTCTCTATCATCTTATGATAGAGTTGTATCTCCCTCAAATTCATAGGTTGAAATCCTAACTCCCAATGCCTCAGAATGTGACTGTATTTGGAGATAGAGTCTTTAAAGGGGAAAATAGTTAAAAAGAGGTCATTAGTATGACCTAATCTAATATGACTGGTGTCCTTATAAGAGATTAAGACACAGACTTGCATTGAGGGAAGATCCGGTGAAGACACAGGGAGAAGATGGCCATCTCCAAGCAAGGAGAAAGGCCTCAGAACACACCAACCCTACTGACACCTTGATCGTAGACTTCCAGTCTTCTGAATTGTGAGAAGATAAATTTCTGTTGTTTAAGCCACCCAGACTGTGGTACTTTGTTATGACAGCCCTAGAAAATTAATATACCTCTGTCTGAGGTATTTCTCAGAAGACTGATAATGTTCCGCCATCTGCTCCTAATTAAGAGGAACTAAAATCATCACTGAAGCTCTGGGTCTGTAGGTGGGGCGTGTTGACTTTGAACTTCACTGTTCAGTGGTATGACAGTAATATTTTGGGGAAACTCCTGAGGTCAGTATCTAGAAGTCTTTCTTGTTGACCTGATTAGATTCTCCAAAGTGTTCTCTAATAGCCTGACTGGAAGGTGAGATTTTGGTTGCAGCATTCTTGGAGAGAAAAAAGTTTGCCTCTACATTTATCATTCAATATGCATATGGTCACTTAATCCCTGTTTCTAGTCCAGTGCCCCCTTTCAAGATCTTCTGTTTTACCCACTCCAGAGAATAAATGTGCAGACTTCTATAGGGGTGGGGAGAAGCAGTTGCCCAGTAGCATGAAATGGGAAGAAGCATCTAGAGATAAAACTGCTCTCAGCATCATTCATCCACATTATCCTTATTTTAGGGTAAGACCCTCCTCACTTTCAGCTCCAGAGGTATCTGATGGTGCCATTTCTTGTGCATTGTAAAGATTCAGCAATATAATTCAACTAGCCATAGTTTTCCCCACTGCTGTCTAGGGGTTCAGTGCTCTTGTGCCCATTAAGTCAGTTTTGATTCATTTATCTGCTTTTCAGCTTCCAAAATGGTGTTGCTATGGACTCCTATCTTGCTCTCCCCATCCTGTGGGTTTATGTCTTTTTTAAAAAATTCGTTATTTTAGTTTTAGTGGACTTTTGAGAAGGAATGAAATTAGATGCATGTGTTCAATCCAATATTAATACAGAAGTCAAGTCCACATTCTTTCTCTTGTGTAAAAGACATTTAAAAATACAATAGTAAAGTTGATTGTAACTACTACTTATCTTCTTATAATTGATTCAAATATTGTACCCAATGACGAAACCAATCTCATACTAGCATGTGGTTTATTTTTAGAAAAATAAAGGAGGATGATAGAGGAAAAAAGGGATCAGAACAAAGTTGTACATAGGTTGATGTATCTGACCATTTCTGGAAAATCTGCATATAGGTTGAATTCTTCCTAACTGAATTGTGCTTTGAGTGCAGTTGGGACTATGACCCTTTAAGGGAAAGCTACAAGGAAAGCTTTTATTGAGTGAAGTTTGGAAATCGTCCAGATTCCCCCTTCAGCTAAGTCCCCAGTAGCAGGATTTCCTTCAAATAGAACTCACCTATGTTGAGAAAATAAATAAACTTGAAATTTTATTTATTTTCAGATAGAAATATATTGTGATAGAGGTGATTTTGGTGCTACAAGGTTCGTGAGATGAGATAGGAAATGTCTTGGGCTAAGTCCTGCCATTTCCAAGCCCTGCTCTGTTTACTGAACTGGGTCATTTTTGACCAATGATTCTGTCTCTAGGTTTTAGCTTCTTCTTTATTTTATTTTTATTTTTAAAATTTATTTATTTTTGGCTGTGTTGGGTCTTTGTTGCTGCGCACGGGCTTTCTCTAGTTGCGGCGAGCAGGTGCTACTCTTCCTTGTGGTGTGCGGGCTTCTCGCTGTGGTGGCTTCTCTTGTGGAGCATGGGCTCTAGGCACGTGGGCTTCAGTAGTTGTGGCACACGGGCTCAGTAGTTGTGGCTCATGGGCTCTAGAACGCAGGCTCGGTAGTTGTGGCCCAGGGGCTTAGTTGCTCTGCAGCATGTGGGATCTTCCCAGAGCAGGGCTCAAACCGTGTCCCCTGCATTCACAGGCGAATTCTTAACCACCGCGCCACCAGGGAATTCCCAGCTTCTTTTTTAAAAATGAGAGAGTTGGGTAGTCAAGGTAATGGCAGCTGCATAAATTCAGATCTACCAACAGCTCCTCCAAAAAATAATATAGAACATAAGAACAAATACAATTTTAAAAACATAAGTGTGCAGCTCAGTGAACCATTACAGAATGAAAATCAACATACAGATTAAAAAAAAAAAGTTGCCATCATATCAGAAGCCCCATTGGTACCTGCCATCACTGCTATCTTAACTTTAACACTATGGCTTAATTTTGCTGATTTTTAAACTTTACGTAGATGGAATCACATGCTATTTTTATCTGGCTTTAATATATATATATATTTATTTATTTATTTGGCTGCGCCGGCTCTTCATTGCCGCATGCGGGATCTTTAGTTGTGGCATGTGGACTCTTAGTTGTGGTCTGCATGCGGGATCTAGTTCCCCCACCAGGGATTGAACCTGGGCCCCCTGCATTGGGAGCACGGAGTCTTAACCACTGGACCACCAGGGAAGTCCCTGTATCTGTCTTTTTTTACTTAAATCACGTGTTTGTGAAATTCATCCATGCACACACCATATTGTGTACTGCAGTGGTTTGTTCATTTCATTGCTATTTATTATTCCATTGTCTAAAATGATCACAATTTATGTTTGACAGCTTTATTGAGATATAATTCACATACCATAAAATTCATTCTTTTAAAGTATATGTTTCGGGACTTCCCTGGTGGTGCAGTGGCTAAGAATCCGCCTGCCAATGGAGGGGACACAGGCTCGAGCCTTGGTCGGGGAAGATCTCTCATTGCTGCAGAGAAACTAAGCCCGTGCACCACAGCTACTGAGCCTATGCTCTAGAGCCCGTGAGCCACAACTACTGAAGCCCGCGCGCCTAGAGCCTGTGCTCTGCAGCAAGAGAAGCCACGGCAATGAAAAGCCCGCGTGCCAAAACGAAGAGTAGCCCCCGTTCACCCCAACTAGAGAAAGCCCGCGCGCAGCAATGAAGACCCAACGCAGCCAAAAATAAATAAATAAAATAAATAAATTTTAAAAAATAAAGAAAGTATATGTTTCAATATTTTAAGGGCATTCACAGGGTTGTGAAGCTATTACCACTGTCTACTTTTAGAATATCTTTGTCCCCGTCAAAGAAATCCTGTAAACTAGCTCTCACTCCCTACCCCCGCATCACACCTGCATACTGAGGATCTACTTTTTGTCTCCATAGATTTACTTATTCTGAGTATTTCATATAACTGGAATGAGTCTTTTGCAACAAACTTCTTTAACATGGAATAATGTTTTCAAGGTTCACCCATGTTGTAGAATGTATCAGTACTTTTTTCTTTTTATTGCCAAACAATACTCCATTGTGTGACTGTACACATTTTATTTATTAATTAATTGATGAACATTTGAATTGTTTTTATTTTGTGGGTATTATGAATAATGCTGCTATGAACATTTGTATACAAATTTTTGTGTGTTTCTGGACAGGAAGACAATATTTTTAACATGTCAGTTGTTGTGTAGGCAAGGTGATCTACAGATTCAATACAATCTCTATCAAAATCCTAGTTGACATTTACAGAAATCAACTAGCTGATCCTAAAAGTCATATGGAGATACAAGGGATACAGAATAACAAAACAATGTTGAAACAAGATTGAAGGAATCACACTCCTGATTTCACAACTTACTACAAATCTATAGTAATCAAGACTAAAGTACTGGCATCAGGACAGACACATAAATCAGTGGAGTAGAACTGAGAGTCCAGAAATAAACTCAGATGTAACTCTTTAATGTTAGACATTAATAGCGTTTTCAATGTCCATGTCCCTAATTACTAAAAAATTAGCAATGCTTTAGATGTTTCTTGGCCACTAAGATTTTTTTGTAAAGTGCCAGTTCAAGTCTTTTGCCCATTTTCAATTGAGTTGTCTTTCTCTTGTTGATATCTAGACACTCTTCCTATATTCCGGACACTAATTTTTGGCCAGATGTATGTATTAGAAACATGTTCTCCCACTTTGTTGACTTTCTTTTCATTTTAGTTTAATAATGTTTTTTGAAGAACAGGTGTTTTAAATCTAAACATAGTCCAATTTACCAATTTTTGCCTTTATTTTTAGTGCTTTTCATGTCCTACTTAAGAAATACTTGCCTATCACCAAATAATGAAGATATCACCTATGTTTTCTTCTAAAAATCTAGAAAACATTCTGAAAAGCTAGAAAGCACTCTGAAATCTAGAAATCTTTCTAAAAATCTATGTTTTCTTCTAAGGTTATTTTATCTTTAACACTTAGATTCATTGTCTATAGAATTAATTTTGCACATAGTGCAGGAATAGGGAAAGATACATTTTCCATGTATATCTCCAATTGAACCAGTACTATTTACTGAAAATAACTGTACCAGTTATCAATTTATTGCCTCTCAGCCTCTATTGCACTTTTCAGTGCTCTCTCTGCAACAGTGGATGTAGCTCCTTAAGCAGCTCTCCATTAAGTTAGCACCATGGTAACCTTTCTCAGTAGAGAGCGCTGGAGGAAGACTACAAAGGAAAGGTGCTCTCCTGTTGCTTCCAGTGGCTGCACACTGAGTCAGCAGTGTGAGGGGGAACACCCAGTGGTGCTTGCCTAAACCACATGCCCAGTATGTGCGGTCTCTCAGCAACTTGGCAAACCCAGCCCAGCCTTGTTCTCACCTCCCCATGGCTTTCTTGGACACTATGTAGTACTGGCCTCACATCTATGCCACTGCCTCCACTCTCCCTGCACACTTGCCTGCTCAGCTTCCAGCTGTGGCTCACCTGCTTCCCAGGGTTGCTTCCTGCTTGCTCAGCAACTGTGGTCCAGCTCTTCTCTGGACAAATCAGAGAACTTCTCTGCCAAGGGTGTGAGATAGGCTGGGACCTGGGACACTCTACCGGAATGCTTGCACTTGCATATAAACGTTTCCTCCAGTAATAGAATACCAAGAAACTATAAGGGACTAAAAATAACTGCATGCATGTGCAAATGGGGCAATTATGAACAATAAGATTCAAAAAGGTCACAATCCAACTGCCACTTCTGTGGTGCCAGGAGCAAAAGCAGGGTACTATGCCTTATCCCTGCACACAGCACCACCAAGTGGGTGAGCAGACCACCTTAGCCACCCCTATGGCCTCACCCACCAATCCCCCTCTCTCTACCCTCACCACATTTAAGGAACCAGCCCGCCCTCCTCCAAGAATGCATAAGGGCACCTCTTACTTGTTCTCACTCCCTCGTGCTGCAGCACAAGTCCCAGTGAAATCTTACCTGAATTGCTCATCTGGCTTCTTAATTTCTATTGATTTAAGAGTCCAAGGACCCTGGTTGTTAACACTTCCAAGTTTATTCCCCCTTGGGCACTTTCCCTCAGCCCTAGGGATCCCTTATAATTTATACTTTCTCTTTTATCATAGCTTAATAATTCTTTATGTTAAACTTCCCCTGTTTAAATCACTGTGTGGTTTCTGTCCCCTGATTGGACATTAACTGGTACATTACCATAATTTCCTCATTGCAGTGCGGCATAGGTCCCTAGATCTGTGTTGGTGGGTGGGTGGACTCTGATCTATTTCATTTGTCTTTGTCTGTCCTTGAGGCACTACTACAATAATGTTATGAGGTTTTCAGCACTGAGGTCTCAGAAATTTTTTGTTATATTTTTATTCTTAGGAATTTGATTTTTTGCATGTCATAGGAAGTGGTTTAAATTTTTAAATTTTCATTTTCTCTCTTTGTTGCTGGCATATAAAAATTCAATTGATTTTGGTATATTGACTTTATATTCAGATGTTAGTAAATTCTCTTACTAATTCTAGTAGTTTGTAAGTAGACCTTCTTGCATTGTCTATGTATATAATCATGTCATTTGAAGATGATAGTTTTATTTTTTTCTTTCCATTTCTTTGCCTTTTAATTCTTCATCTTATCTTATTCACCATCTAGTACCTCCAGTACAATGTTGAATAGAAGTGCTGGTGAAGGACATTATTGTCTTCTTCTGGATCTAAGGGAGAAAGTTTTCAGTATTTCACTGATAAGTATGCCATTTGGAATTTAAGATGTACTTTATCAGATCAAGGAAATTTAATACCCAATTTTCTAAGAACTTTAAAAAAAATCATGAATGGATGTTTGAATTTTGTCAAACGTTTTTTCTACATCTAATAATACCATTTCTCAATGTGTTTTTTCATCATCTACCTTACTCTGCCAGAGTCTTTTAAACATTTTTTTTTCCTAATTGCTGCCCCTCCATTAGATTTAAATGTTACATACATACTGTATATCTGGTTGTATACTTATATATTTGTGCTTCCCACTTAAAGAGTGTAGGCTTTTTTCACTTCCCACAAGCCAATTTTCATCCCTTTGAGAGCAGTATCATTTCTACTAAGAATGCATATAGTATGATGATCATATGATTTTCTCATTTTTTTCCTTTAATATGATATGTTGCATTAATTCAACAACAATTCTGATATGTTGTTAAACCATGACTGCATTCCTAGAATAAACCTCAATTAGTCATGATGTATTATCTTTATATATCACTGGATTGGATTTGCTAATATTTTATTAAGGATTTTGCATCCATGCTCATCAGAGAGATGGTGTATAGTTTTCTGTCTCATATTGTCCATGTTAGGCTTTGGAATCAAGATTATGCTAGTCTCTCAAAAGTGTTAGAATGTTTCGTCTTTTTCTATTATCTGAAAGAATTTTATGTGAGATTGGTTTTATTCCTTAAATAATTAGGAAACGTAATCAAGAAAATTGTTGGGGCTTGGGATTTTCTTTGTAAGAAGATTTATAACAACAGATTCCATTGCTTTAAGAGACGTATGACTATTATGATTTTCTGTTTCTTCCTCTGTCAGCTTGAGTAATTTTTATTAGTTGAAGAATCTTTTGTCCATTTCATGAAAATTGTCCAATTTATTTACATAAAGTTATTGATAATTTCCTCATTATTATCTCTAATGTTTATAGAATCTGTAGATAATCCTCTTTCACTCCTATTACTAGTAGTTGGTGTTTTCCTTCTTTTTTTTCTTGATTAGTTTTTCAAGAGCTTATCAATTTTATTATTCTTTTCAAAGGACCAATTTCTGCCCTTGTTAAGTTTTCTAATGCACATTGATTTACTAGTTCATTAATTTCTGGCTTGGCTTTATTATTTTGCTCCTTGTATTTTCTTAAGTTTGTTTTTCTTTCTTTATAGCTCTTTTTTTAAATTGGAATATAATTGCTTTACAATGTTGTGTTAGTTTCTGCTGTACAATGAAGTGAATCAGCTATATGTATACATATATACCCTCCCTCTTGGACCTCCCTTCCATCCCCCCCTTCCCACCCTACTAGCTCTTCACAGAACACTGAGCTGAATTCCCTGTGCTATACAGCAGGTTCCCACTAGCTATCTATTTTATGCATTGTAGTGTATTTATGTTAAACCTAATCTCCCAATTCATCCCACCCTCCCCTTCTCTCCCCCTCCCCGTGTCCACATGTCTGTTCTCTATGTCTGCATTTCTTTTCCTGCCCTGGAAATAAGTTCATCTGTACTATTTTTCTAGATTCCATATATACATGTTAATATATGATATTTGTTTTTCTCTTTCTGATTTACTTCACTCTGTATGACAGACTCTAGGTCCATCCACATCTCCACAAATGACCCAGTTTCATTCCTTTTTATGGCTGAGCAATATTCCATTATATATATGTCCAATGTCTTCTTTATCAATTCATCTGTCAATGGACATTTAGGTTGTTTCCATGTCCTGGCTATTGTAAATAGTGCTGCAATGAACATTGGGGTACATGTGACTTTCTGAATTATGGTTTTCTCAGAGTATATGCCCATTAAATAGGATTGCTGGGTCATATGGTAATTCTATTTTTAGTTTTTTAAGGAACCTCCATACTGTTCTCCACAATGGATGTATCAATTTACAATCCCACCAGTGGTGCAGGAGGGTTCCCTTTTCTCCACACTCTCTCCAGCATTTGTTGTTTGTAGATTTTGTGATGATGGCCATTCTGACCGGTGTGAGGTGATAACCTCATTGCAGTTTTGATTTGCATTTTTCTAATAATTAGTGATGTTGAGCATCTTTTCATGCGCCTCTTGGACATCTGTATGCCTTCTTAGGAGAAATGTCTATTTAGGTCTTCCACCCATTTTTTGATTGGGTTTTTTTTTCATATTGAGTTGCATGAGTTGTTTGCATATTTTGGAGACTGCTTTGTCCGTTGCTTTGTTTGCAAATATTTTCTCCCATTCGGAGGGTTGTCTTTTCATCTTGTTTATGGTTTCCTTTGCTGTGCAAAAGCTTTTAAGTTTAATTAGGTTCCATTTTATTTTCATTACTCTAGGAGGTGGGTCAAAAAATATCTTGCTGTGATTTATGTCAAAGAGTGCTCTTCCTATGTTTTCCTCTAAGAGTTTTATAGTGTCTGGTCTTACATTTAGGTCTTTAATCCATTTTGAGTTAATTTTTGCGTATGGTGTTAGGGAATGTTCTAATTTCATTCTTTTACATGTATCTGTCCAGTTTTCCCAGCACCACTTATTGAAGAGGCTGTCTTTTCTCCATTGTATATTCTTGCCTCCTTTATCAAAGATAAGGTGACCATATGTATGTGGGTTTATCTCTGAGCTTTCTATCCTGTTCCATTGATCTATATTTCTGTTTTTATGCCAGTACCATACTGTCTTGATTACTGTAGCTTTGTAGTATAGTCTGAAGTCAGGGAGCCTGATTCCTCCAGCTCTGTTTTTCTTTCTCAAAATTGCTTTTACTATTCGGGGTCTTTTGTGTTTCCATACAAATTGTAAAATTTTTTGTTTTAGTTCTGTAAAAAATGCCTTTGGTAACTTGACAGGGATTGCACTGAACCTGTAGATTGCTTTGTGTAGTATCGTCATTTTCACAATATTGATTCTTCCATTCCAGGAGTGTGGTATATCTCTCCATCTGTTTCTGTCATCTTTGATTTTTTTCATCAGTGTTTTATAGTTTTCTGAGTACAGGTCTTTTGCCTCCTTTTGTGGCTTTATTCCTAGGTATTTTATTCTTTTTGTTGCAATGGTAAATGGGATTGTTTCCTTAATTTCTCTTTCTGATCTTTCATTGTTAGTATACAGGAATGCAAGAGATTTCTGTGCATTAGTTTTGCATCCTGCAGCCTTACCAAATTCATTGATTAGCTCTAGTAGTTTTCTGGTAGCATCTTTAGGATTTTCTCTGTATAGTATCATGTCATCTGCACAAAGTGACAGTTTTACTTCTTTTCCAATTTGGATACTTTTATTTCTTTTTCTTCTCCAATTGCTGTGGCTAGGACTTCCAATACTATGTTGAATATTAGTGGTGAGAGTGGACATCCTTGTCTTGTCCCTGATCTTAGAGAAAATGCTTTCAGTTTTTCACCACTGAGAATGTTTGCTGTGGGTTTGTCATATATGGCCTTTATTATGTTGAGGTAGGTTCTCTCTATGCCCACTTTCTGGAGAGTTTTTGTCATAAATCGGTCTTGAATTTTGTCAAAAGATTTTCCTGCATCTGTTGAGATGATCGTATGGTTTATATTCTTCAATTTCTTAATATGGTGTATCGCATTGATTGATTTGCGTGTATTGAAGAATCCTTGCATCCCTGGGGTAAATCCCACTTGATCATGGTGTATGATCCTTTTAATGTATTGTTGGATTCTGTTTGCTAGTATTTTGTTGAGGATTTTTGAGTCTATATTCATCAGTGATATTGGTTTGTAATTTTCTTCTTTTGTGATATCTTTGTCTGGTTTTGGTATCAGGGTGATGGTGGCCTCGTAGAATGAGTTTGGGAGTGTTACTCCTGCAATTTTTTGGAAGAGTTTGAGAAGAATAGGTAGGTGTTAGCTCTTCTCTAAATGTTTGATAGAATTCATCTGTGAAGCCATCTGGTACTGGACTTTCGTTTGTTGGAAATTTTTTAATTACAGTTTCAATTTCATTACTTGTGATAGATCTGTTTATATTTTCTAATTCTTCCTGGTTCACTCTTGGAAAGTTGTACCTTTCCTAGAATTTGTCCATTTCTTCCACGTTGTCCATTTTATTGGCAAAGAGTTGCTTGTAGTTGTCTCTTATGATCCCTTGTATTTCTGTGGTGTCAGTTGTAATTTCTCCTTTTTCATTCTATTTTATTGTTTTGAGTCCTCTCCCTTTTTTTCTTGATGAGTCTGGCTATAGGTTTATCAATTTTGTTTACCTTCTCAAAGAACCAGCTTTTAGCTTTATTGATCTTTGCTATTGTTTTCTTCATTTCTATTTCATTTATTTCTGCTCTGGTCTTTATGATTTCTTTCCTTCTACTGACACTTTGGGTTTTCTTTGTTATTCTTTCTCTAGTTGCTTTAGGTATAAGGTTAGATTGTTTATTTGAGATTTTTCTTGTTTTTTTGAGGTGAGATTGAATTGCTATAAACCTCCCTCTTAGAATTACTTTTGCTGTGTCCCATAGGTTATGGGGCATCGTGTTATTGTTATCTTTTGTTTGTAGTTATTTTTTTATTTCCTCTTTGATTTCTTCAGTAATCTCTTGGTTATTTAGCAGTGCACTGTTTAGCCTCCGTGTGTTTGTGTTTTTTACAATTTTTTTCCTCTAATTGATTTCTAATCCCATAGCATTGTGGTCAGAAAAGATGCTTGATATGATTTTAATATTATTAAATTTTCTGAGGCTTGATTTGTGACCCTAAATGTGATCTGTCCTGGAGAATGTTCTGTGTGCATTTGAGAAGGAAGTTTATTCTTCCACTTTTGGGTGGGATGTCCTATAAATATCAATTAAATCTTTGTGATCTATTGTGTCATTTAAAGCTTGTGTTTCCTTATTAATTTTCTGTCTGGATGATCTGTCCATTGGTGAAAGTGGGGTGTTAAAGTCCCCCACTTTTGTTACTGTCGATTTCCCCTTTTATGGCTGTTAGTGTTTACCTTATATATTTAGGTGCTCCTATGTTGGGTGCATATATATTTATAATTGTTAGATCTTCTTTTTGGATTGATCCCTTGATCATTATGTAGTGTTCTTCCTTATCTCTTGTAACAGTTTTTTTTTTCCTATTTGTATTTATTTATTTTTTAACATCTTTCTTGGAGTATAATTGCTTTACAATGGTGTGTTAGTTTCTGCTTTATAACAAAGTGAATCAGTTATACATATGTTCCCATATCTCTTCCCTCTTGCGTCTCCCTCCCTCCCACCCTCTCTTGTAACAGTCTTTATTTTAAAGTCTATTTTGTCTGATATGAATATTGTTACTCCAGCTTTCTCGTGATTTTCATTTGCATAGAATATCTTTTTCCATCCCCTCACTTTCAGTCTGTATGTGTCCCGAGGTCTGACATGGGTCTCTTGTAGACAGCATTTATACGGGTCTTTTTTTTGTATCCATTCAGCCAGTCTGTGTCTTTTGGTTGGGGCATTTTATCCATTTACATTTAAGGTAATTATTGATATGTATGTTCCTATTTCCATTTTCTTAGTTGTCTTGGGTTTGTTTTTTGTGAGTCTTTTTCTTCCCTTGTGTTTCCTGCCTAGAGAAGTTCCTTTAGCATTTGTTGTAGAGCTGGTTTGGTGGTGCTGAATTCTCTTAGCTTTTGCTTGCCTGTAAAGGTTTTGATTTCTCTGTTGAATCTGAATGAGAGCCTTGCTGGGTAGAGTATTCTTGGTTGTAGGTTTTCCCCTTTCATCACTTTAAATATATCCTGCCACTCCCTTCTGGCCTGTAGAGTTTCTGCTGAATAATCAGCTGTTAACCTATGGGGAGTCCCTTGTATGTTATTTGTTGGTTTTCTCTTGCTGCTTTTATTTTTTTCTTTGAATTTAATTTTTGTTAGTTTGATTAATATGTGTGTTGGTGTGTTTCTCCTAGGGTTTATCCTGTATGGGCCTCTCTGGGCTTCCTGGACTTCGGTGGCTATTTCCTTTCCCATGTTAGGGAAGTTTTCAATTATAGTCTCTTCAAATATTTTCTCAGACCCTTCCTCTTTCTCTTCTTCCCTGGGACCCCTATAATTTGAATGTTGGTGCTTTTAATGTTGCCCCAGAGGTCTCTGAGACTGTCCTCAATTCTTTTCATTCTTTTTTCTTTATTCTGCTCCTTGGCAGTTATTTCCACCATTCTATCTTCAAGCTCACTTAGTCGCTCCTCTGCTCAGTTATTCTGCTGTTGATTCCTTCTAGTGTATCTTTCATTTCAGTTATTGTGTTGTTCATCGCTGTTTGTTCTTCTAGGTCTTTGTTAAACATTTCTTCTATTTTCTCGATCTGTGCCTCCATTCTATTTCTGAGATTTTGGATCACCTTTACTATAATTACTCTGAATTCTGTTTTCAGGTAGGGTGCCTATTTCCTGTTCATTTATTTGGTCTTGTATGTTTTTACCTTGCTCCTTCATCTGTAACATATTTCTTTGTCCTCTCATTTTTTTTGATGGGTGGG
Organism: Balaenoptera borealis; assembly: GCF_965194805.1. Taxonomy (NCBI): domain Eukaryota; kingdom Metazoa; phylum Chordata; class Mammalia; order Artiodactyla; family Balaenopteridae; genus Balaenoptera; species Balaenoptera borealis. Next base: position 134,095,818 of record NC_138866.1, on the reverse strand, counting down.
GCTATTTTCCTGTCTTACTGATTGTTTTGCCTGAGGTGTCCAGCACTGGATTCACAGGCAGTTGGGTAGATCTGGGTCTTGGTGCCAAGATGAGGACCTTTGGGAGACTTCACTCTGATTGATATTCACTGGGGTCTGAGGTTCTCTCTTAGTCCACTGGTCTGGACTTGGTGCTCCCAACACAGGAGCTCAGACCCCTCCCTGGGAATCAAGATCCCACAAGCTGCGCAGCATTGAAAAAAAAAAGGAGCTGTACAGTAACAAAAAATAAAAATAAATAAAATTAGAAAAATAAAAATATATTAGAAAAAATAAATATATAAGTGAAACAACAGCAACAAGGTAAAACAGAACCAAAATAGAAAAAACAAAAAAGAAAAAAGAAAGGGGGGTGGACAAACTAAAAGGAGCAGAACAATAACAAAAAATAAAAAATAAAATAAAATTAGAAAAATAAAAATTTGTTATAAAAAATAAAAATAAAAATGAAACAGCAACAAGGTAAAACAGAACCACATCCTTGAAAAAAAAAAAAAAAAAATAGGCCAGAAAATGCCTTGGCTGTGGGGGGCTGATCTTAGGCAGGCATGGAGCCTAGGCTCAGTACCTGCACAGCTGGCAGCACGGCTGGTGGGGCCCTTGGAGGGCAGAGTGCAGAAGTAAGGACCTGAGTGGAGGTGTGGGGGGCGGGGCTTAGGCAGCACAGCGTGGCCTGAGGGAGGGAGCCTCAGAGGGTGAAGGATTTGGCCCAGGACCTCAGCAGGCTCCCCGGGGCCCAAGTGGTCAGAGGAAATGCTGGCCACGTTCTCTTCTGATCCTCCAATCTCCCGAGGGTCACTCCCTGTCCCTGTTGATCCCCTTACTGTGAGTGGGTCCCTCCTGAGCATGGGAACCCCTCCCCTCCCCCAGCTGCCTCTCAGGGACACCGGTCCCATCCCCTCCTCCACTTCTGCTCCCCCTCCTTTCCACCACATTCTACCCAGTCACTCAGGGGTTCCTCCCATACACTTAAGTGTCCATGGTCCCCCACTAGTGCCTGGTATGTGCCCTAGTTGTGAAGAGATGCGAACTCCGTGTCCTCCTAGTCTGCCGTCTTGACTCCACCTCCTCTTTATAGCTCTTTTTTTTTTTTTTTTTATGTGAGTGATGGTTGCTTCTTTTTTTTTTTTTTTTTTAATTTTTTTATAGCTACTTTAATTTTTATTTATTTATTTATTTTTGGCTGTGCTGGGTCTTCAGTTCGTGCGAGGGCTTTCTCTAGTTGCGGCAAGTGGGGGCCACTCTTCATCGCGGTGCGGGGACCGCTCTTCATCGCGGTGCGCGGGCCTTTCACTATCGCGGCCCTTCCCGTTGCGGGGCACAGGCTCCAGACGCGCAGGCTCAGTAGTTATGGCTCACGGGCCCAGCTGCTCCGCGGCATGTGGGATCTTCCCAGCCCAGGGCTCGAACCCGTGTCCCCTGCATTAGCAGGCAGATTCTCAACCACTGCGCCACCAGGGAAGCCCTATAGCTCTTTTGATGGCACTTAATATCCCTGCTGTTTTAGCCTTTCTGCATTCCATATATATGCATGTAAAGCCAAAATCTCCTCCTGGCACTGCTGTAGCTACTGCCCACAAGTTTTGATATGCTTTCTCTTGTTTATCATTCACTTTAAAATATTTTCAAATTTTTGTTTTTAATTTTTGAACATGGGTTATTTATTAATATAGTCTTTAATTTCTAGGCAGCTGGAAATTTTCTAATTATCCTATAGCTACTGTTTTCTGGCTTAATACACTGTAAAAGAACATACTCTGTCCTGTTAAAAAGAAATTTATTGAGGCTTTCTTTCTGGCCTAGCATTCAGTCAAATTTGATATGTGTACTTGACAAGAATGTGAACATTTTACCAAATGTTCTCTATGTGTTAATTAGGTCAAGTTTGTTGACTGTCTTATTCAGATCATCTATATCTGTATCTTTTTTTTTTTCTTCTATTTTGTGCTCTGCTTTTCTATCTGTTATTAAGAGAGGTGTGTTAGTCTTCCACTACAGGTGAATTTGTCTATTTGTCATTTTAGTTTTGTCAATATTTGCCTTTTACTTTTGGAAAGTTTTTCTATGGTAAATTATTTTCCATGCTTTTAGTTCAAACTTTCTATGTCCTTATATTTAAAGTGTATCTCTTGGAATCAGCTTAAGGTTCAGTCTGCATCTTGCTTATCACAGTTCCTAGAATGTAAACCTAGAAACTGTTCCTGGGCTTTCCTTTGAGAGCTTGTTAGGTCTTTGTCTTCTCAACACTGAGGTACTGTAGGAATGTTCTCTCCATTTTTCATTGATTTTTAACTTAGTATTTTCTTCTCCTGTGCAGTTTCAAAATTTGACTAATGTCTCAAGGGTCCATCTGGGTGTCTGAAGACCTTCCAGTCTCCAATTTTATCACTCCAGCCCCAACCAACCAAAAAATTGTGCTGGGCTCTTTGTCCCACAGAAGCAGCTCTGTTCTATGGGCCACACCTGGATTCTCAGATTCTCACTGAGACAAACTGGGAAGTGTGCCCAGGGAAAAAGTAATCTCCAGGAGCCAGTCAATTCACTCTTCCCTTGAGGATGTTCAGTTCTCACTGTTTCCCAGGGCCTCTCCCTTTCTTGGGTCGCTGTCTCCCAAGCAGTGGGAAATTCCTCTCTGCTCTGAAGTTTTGGCTTCACTCTTCAGCTTCTTGCCCATATGCCTCCAAAATTCAGCAAATGTCTTGAGGGAAACACCAGCCATGTGTTTCCCCTCAGGCTCATATTCCATCACTCCCTGTCCTGCCAAAAGTCCTGCTGGCTTCTCTGGCCCTGGCAGCAGTGCTCCATCTGGGTGGGGCCAAGTCCCTGCAGGGACAGCAGGAGAGCCTCACTCCCTTCTCTAAGGGCCTTTCTCTGCTGAGCTTTCCCTCTCTTGTCCTCACTGTTTCTCCAGCTCCCCAGGGCTTAAGTATATAGGATTTTAAAATGTATTCACCTTTTCTAGTTGGTTTTCAGCAGGAACATTAGCCTGTTGAAGGCTATGTCATCCTACCTAGAGGTGGAGGTAGAATTATATTGATTTTTTGTTTTTACTTGCAATATTCCTAAACTTTAGAAAACTTTATTGAGGTAAAACTGACATATAATAAACTTCACATATTGAAGTGTGAATAAACAAATATATATACATATATTTGAAAACAAGACCATAATCAAGATAATGAATACATCCATCACCCACGAAAACTTCACTCTCCCACCTCTCCTCACCCCTCCCTCAGCCCCAGTGGTTGTCATTGATCTGCTTTCTGTCACTATGGATTAGTTTGTGTTTTCTAGAGTTTCATATAAATGGACTATCATGTAGTATATACTCTTTTTTGTCTGGCTTTTTTCACTCAGCATTCATCCTCCCATGTTGTTGTGTATATCAGTAGTTTATTCCTTCTTCTTGCCAAGTAGTATTTCATCATGTATGGATAATCCAAATTCATTTACCCATTCACCTGCTCATCAACATTTGGGTTGTTTCCAGTTTTTTACTACTACAAATAAAATCTCTATGAACATTTTAATAAAAATCTTTATATGGACATATGCTTTTATTTCTCTTGGGTAGATACCTAAGAGTGGGATGACTGGGTCATATGATAGGTGAATATTTAACTTTTTACTTTAAATGTCAAATTATTTTCCAAATTGGCTGTACAGCATTACAGTCCTATCCACAGTGTATGAGATTTGTACTTGCTTCACATCCTTGCCAACACTTACAATGGTCAGTCTCTTCAATTTGAGACATTCTAATACATGTGTAGTAGTGTAGTTTTAGTTTGCATTTCCTTAATGTCTGATGATGTTGAGTATTCTTGATGTGTTTATTTGCCATTCAACTATCTAATTTGGTTAAGAATCTGATCAAATCTTTTTCCTGTTTTAAAAATTGTGCTGTTTTCTTATTATTTAGGCTTGAGAGTTCTTTATGTATTCTGACACAAGTCCTTTATTAGATATGTATATATTTGAAAATATTTTCCTCTGACTTTGTAGCTGGTCTTTTCATTTTCTTAACAGTGTTTTTGGAAGAGTAAACTTTTTTTTTTTTTTTAGATTTTTGCCACACCCGACAGCATGTGGGATTTTAGTTCCCTGACCAGGGAATGAACCCATGCCTCCTGCACTGGAAGGCAGAGTCTTAACCACTGGACTTCTGGGGAAGCCCCTAAACATTCTTAATTGTGATGGAATCCAGTTTATCATTTTTTCTTTTATGGATCCTGCTTTCTGTGTTGTACCAGTCCAAGGTCAAAAGAAACAAAGGAGAAATCCTATGATTTCTTCTAGAAATTTTATATTTTTAGATTTTACATTTAGATGCATGATGATTTTGAGTTAATTTTTGTACATGGTGTTAGATATGGATCCAAGTTATTTTTTTGTTTGTTTTTTGCATGTGGATATCCAATTGTTCCATCACCATTTGTTGAACACTAATTTTTTTTAACAGTAAAGCAGCCTTGCTTTTCTAGAATAAACTTAACTTGGTATGATGTATTTTTACATTTTTGGATTCTATTTGCTCATAATTTGTTTAGGTGTTTCCATGTTCATGAATGAGACTGACCTGTAATTTTCCTTTCTCATGATGCTTTTGTGAGATAATCAAGATTATTATGGTCTCATAAAGTAAGTTGGGAAGTGGTTCCTCTCTTTCTATTCTCTGGAAGAGTATATATTGACTGCCATTATTTATTTCCTAAATATTTAGTAGAATTGACCAATGAAACCATTGGATCTGCAGTGTTTTTTGTGGGATGGCTTCTTTTTTTTTTTAAATTAATTAATTAATTAATTTATGGCTATGTTGGGTCTTCGTTTCTGTGCAAGGGCTTTCTCTAGTTGCGGCAAGTGGGGGCCACTCTTCATCGTGGTGCGTGGGCCTTTCACTATCGTGGCCTCTCTTGTTGTGGAGCACAGGCTCTAGATGCGCAGGCTCAGTAGTTGTGGCTCACGGGCCTACATGCTCCGTGGCATGTGGGATCTTCCCAGACCAGGGCTCGAACCCGTGTCCCCTGCATTAGCAGGCAGGTTCTCAACCACTGCGCCACCAGGGAAGCCCTGTGGGATGGCTTTTAATTAATAATTTAGTTTTTAAATAGTTTAGGATTATTTCATCCAGAGCCCAATCTCTGATCACAGTGCAATGCAGCTAGAAATTGACAATAAAAATATTGCTAGAAAAATTACATATGTTTAAAAATTAAAAGACACATTTCCGTATAACCTATGGATCAAATTGAAATTATAATGGAAATTTTTTAATTTAAGTGACAATTTTTTAAGTTAAATGACAATGAACATACTATGTATTAAAAATTTCTCTGATATAACTAAAGCCATGCTTAAGGGAGAATTTGTAGCCTTTATAATGGAAGGGAAGAATGGCTGAAAAATCTATAAATACCCATATCAAAAAGTTAAGAAAATAATAAAAGATTAAAACCCAAACAACTACAAGAGGAAATTATAAAAATAGTAGTAGATAATGATATAGAAACAAACATATAATATAGATGAGCAACAAAGCCAAAGTAGATTCTTTGAAATGACTAGCAACATTGTTAAACCCTTGGAAGATTGATCAAGAAAAAAAAAATACAAATAACTAATACTGTGTATGAAAAAGAGATATCACTGAAGCCCTACAGATTTAAAAAGAGTCCTAGGAAGATACTATGAACTTCTCTATGCCAATAAATTTGAAAATTTAGATGAAATGACAAATTACTAGTAAAATATACAATAATATTAGATATATTAATATGTAAAAATTTGGGGAGTTTTATAATTATTAAAGAAAATTGAATCCATTATTTAAAACTTTCCTAAAAGCATAAGCCAAGCCTAGGTGGATTCACCAAAGAATTCCAACCAACATCCAAAAAAGGTCCAATGCCAGTCTTCCACAGACCCTTCCAGAGAATAGAAAAAGATAAATATCCCAACTTTTTAAGGAAACAATAAATTATGAAAAATGGACCCATGACCAGACACTGCAATGAGGATTATAGCACTGTGTATATGTCTTCCTTGCTTGCTCTTTGTGTGTGTGTGTTTATACTAATTTTTTTTCATTCTTCAGAAAAATACATTTTATGTGTAGTGAATACTAATATATAGACAAGAATAATACCTACAACACAAGCTGATTTTTTTTTTTTTTTTGCTTTAAAGCTTTTATTCTAAAAAAAAAAAAAAAAGCTTTTATTCTGAAAAATACAAAAGTCATCAAGTTGTAAATGTATGTGGTAATTCTTCAACTTCTCAGAAACAATACAATGAATTATTTAAATAGTTAAGATATTTAATATTATCCACATCAATACATTTAAACAGGTACAAGTGTTCTACAAAACATTAGAACATGTACAGACAACCTACTGCAAGATAAAACTGCCCAATTTTGCTTACAGAATCCCATTTTTAAACCCTCCCTTTGAAAACAAAGTTTGGAATCTGGTAAGAAAAGATGAGGACCAGAGCACTTTTAATAGAAAGCACACATCCCCTCTGGGCTCCTTCTCCACAGGGCTGTGCATGTAATTAGGATCAAGAGCGCTGTACTCGAGAAGCAGGTCACTCAGGAGGGTCCAAATGTGTGCTGATATCCCACCCGTTCAGTGGGAGGAGACTGGCAAATGAGCAGGAGATGCGGGCCATGGTACATACACGACACTGATCTCAGTAGGGGACAGCCAGTCCTAGAAATTTCTCTGCCGCTGAAAAGGCAGCAGTCTTCTCTCATGTATGTAAGAGGTTCCTGGCTCTGCTATTCCACTTGCTCAGTCTGTGGAAGGAAGCAAAAGATGTTTTAACGTTGGTCAGCGTGAGAAGTGACTGCTCTCCTCGAAATATCAGGTGTAGCTTGCAGGCTCTGATCAGAGACTTTCTAATGAATTCCGTCTGCTACTGTTGTATAATAAAAAAGATGACTGGCTTTTGGCTCTGGTTCCTGGTAGGGAGACTCTAAATCCTTGGAATTTTCCAGGTAACAAGAGTGTCTTTGTTATTCATGAGCCTCTTAGATCATACCTGAGTTTCTGCTAAGAGATGAGATGACTCAGGATGAGGGCTGGTCACCAGGAAGACCAACCTGTGATTTGAAGGTTGGGGCTCTGAGCCAGCCCAGCTTCTGGGAAGGGGACAATGACTGGGGACTGACTTCAATTCCATGCCAGTGAGTCAGTCAATCATGCCTATTTAATTAGTCTTCAGTAAACACTCTGGATGCCGAAGTTCAGTGGAGCATTCTGGTTGGTGAACACACTGATGTGCTCTGAGGGAGAAGTACCCTGATTCCACAGGGAATAGGCACAGAAACTCTGAGACTCTCCCAGACCTTGTCTTTCGTGTCTCTTCATTTGGTTGCTTTGAACTGTTTCCTTTATAATAAAATTTTAATTTATTTTCTGGCCGCACCCTGTAGCTTGCAGGATCTTATTTCCCCCACCAGGGATTGAATCCGGACCCCAGGCAGTGGAAGAGCGGAGTCCTAACCACTGGATGCGAGGAAATTCCCAAGACTATAATCTTGTAGTACAGCACTTTCCTGAGTTCTGTGAGAATTCTAGCTAAATATCAATCCCGAGAGTTCTGTGGGCTTCAGTTTTCTCATGTATTAGAAGTTAAATCAAAGCCTTTTATAGGTTCTTTTCTAAGTATGTGTGTGATGCATTAAACGAAACTAACAAGAATAGGGGGCTTGAAGTGCCTATATTAAGTCTTTTACCCAATTTTTTGTTATCTTTTCCTTATTTATTTGTAGAAATTATCTATACTGATGAATCATTTGTTTCAAAATTTTCCCCCACATAAGGTGTATTTTATACTGTCTTCTTTTTTCTTACTTTAATTTTTTATATGGCAGGTTCTTACTAGTTATCTATTTTATACATATTAGTGTATACATGTCAAACCCAATCTCCCAATTCATCCCACCACCACCCCGCCCCCCACTTTTCTCCCTTGGTGTCCATACGTTTGTTCTCTACATCTGTGTCTCAATTTCTGCCTTGCAAAACGGTTCATCTGTACCATTTTTCTAGATTCCACATATATGCGTTAATATACAATATTTGTTTTTCTCTTTCTGACTTACTTCACTTTGTATGACAGTCTCTAGGCCCATCCACGTCTCTACAAATGACGCAATTTCATTCCTTTTTATGGCTGAGTAATATTCTGTTGTATATATGTACCACATCTTCCTTATCCATTCATCTGTCGATGAGCATTTAGGTTGCTTCCATGACCTGGCTATTGTAAATACTGCTGCAATGAACATTAGGGTGCATGCGTCTTTTTGAATTATGGTTTTCTCTGGGTATATGCTCAGTAGTAAGATTGCTGGATCATATGGTAATTCTATTTTCAGTTTTTTAAGGAAACTCCATACTGTTCTCCAGAGTGGCTGTATCAATTTACATTCCCACCAACAGTGCAAGAGGGCTCCCTTTTCTCCACACCCTCTCCAGCATTTGTTGTTTGTAGATTTTCTGATGATGCCCATTCTAACTGGTGTGAGGTGATACCTCGTTGTAGTTTTGATTTGCATTTCTCTAATAATTAGTGATGTTGAGCATCTTTTCATGTGCCTCTTGGCCATCTGTATGTCTTCCTTGGAGAAATGTCTATTTAGGTCTTTTGTCTATTTTTTGATTGGGTTGTTTGTTTTTTTGATATTGAGCTGCATGAGCTGTTTATATATTTTGGAGATAATCCTTCGCCCATTGATTCTTTTGCAAATATTTTCTCCCATTCAGAGGGTTGTCTTTTCATCTTCTTTATTGTTTCCTTTGTTGTGCAAAAGTTTTTAAGTTTAATTAGGTGCCATTTGTTTATTTTTGTTTTTATTTCCATTATTCTAGGAGGTGGGTCAAAAAAGATCTTGCTGGGATTTATGTCAAAGAGTGTTCTTCCTATGTTTTCCTCTAAGAGTTTTATAGTGCCTGGTCTTACATTTAGGTCTCTAATTCATTTTGAGTTTATTTTTGTGTATGGTGTTAGCAAGTGTTCTAATTTCATTCTTTTACATGTAGCCATCCAGTTTTTCCCAGCACCACTTATTGAAGAGACTGTCTTATCTCCATTGTATATCCTTGCCTCCTTTGGGGTAGTTAACCATAGGTGTGTGGGTTTATCTCTGAGCCTTCCATCCTGTTCCATTGATCTATAGTTCTTGTTTTGTGCCAGTACCATATTGTCTTGATTATTGTAGCTTTGTAGTATAGTGTGAAGTCAGGGAGTCTTATTCCTCCAGCTCTGTTTTTCTCCCCTCAAGATTCCTTTGGCTATTTGGGGTCTTTTGTGACTCCATACAAATTTTAAGATTTTTTGTTCTAGTCCTGTAAAAAAAATGCCATTGGTAATTTGATAGGGATTGCAATGAACCTGTAGATAGCTTTGGGTAGTATAGACATTTTCAAAATATTGATTCTTCCAATCCAAGAACATGATAAATCTCTCCACCTGTTTGGGTCATCTTTGATTTCTTTCATCAGTGTCTTATAGTTTTCTGAGTACAGGTCTTTTACCTCCTTAGGTAGGTTTATTCCTAGGTATTTTATTCCTTTTGTTGCAATGGTAAATGGGATTGTTTCCTTAATTTCTCTTTCTGAACTTTCGTTGTTAGTGTACAGGAATGCAAGAGATTTCTGTGCATTACTTTTGCACCCTGCAACTTTATCAAATTCATTGCTTAGCTCTAGTAGTTTTCTGGTGGCATCTTTAGGATTTTCTATGTATAGTATCATGTCATCTGCAAACAGTGACAGTTTTACTTCTTCTTTTCCAATTTGGATTCTTTTTCTTTCTTTTTCCTCTCTGATTGCCATAGCTAGGATATCCAAAACTATGTTGAATAATAGAGGTGAGAGTGGACATCCTTGTCTTGTTCCTGACCACAGAGGAAATGCTTTTAGGTTTTCACCATTGAGAATGATGTTTGTTGTGTGTTTGTCGTATACGGCCATTATTATGTTGAGGTAGTTTCCCTCTCTGCCACTTTCTGGAGAGTTTTTAGTCATAAATCGGTGTTGAATTTTGTCAAAAGCTTTTTCTGCATCTACTGAGATGATCATATGGTTTTTATTCTTCAATTTGTTAATGTGGTGTATCACATTGATTGATTTGCAAATATTGAAGAATCCTTGCATCCCTGGGAAAAATCCCACTTGATCATGGTGTATGATCCTTTTAATGCGTAGTTGGATTCTGGTTGTTAGTATTTTGTTGAGGATTTTTGCATCTATATTCATCAGTGATATTGGTCTATACTTTTTTTTGTAGTATCTTTGTCTGGTTTTGGTATCAGGGTGATGGTGGCCTCATAGAATGAGTTTGGGGGTGTTCCTTCCTCTGCAGTTTTTTGGAAGAGTTTGAGAAGGATGGGTATTAGCTCTTCTCTAAATGTTTGATAGAATTCACCTGTGAAGCCATCTGGTCCTAGGCTTTTGTTTGTTGCAAGATTTTTCATCACAGTCTCAATTTCGTTACTTGTGATTGGTCTGTTCATATTTTCTATTTCTTCCTGGTTCAGTCCTGGAAGGCTATACCTTTCTAAGAATTTGTCCATTTCTTCCTGGTTGTCCATTTTACTTGTTTAGTCTGGCTAAAGGTTTATCAATTTTGTTTATCTTCTCAAAGAGCCAGCTTTTAGTTTTATTGATCTTTGCTATTCTTTTCTTTGTTTCTATTTCATTTATTTCTCCTCTGATCTTTATGATTTCTTTCCTTCTACTAACTTTGGGTTTTGTTTGTTCTTCTTTCTCTAGTTCCTTTAGCTGTAAAGTTAGATTGCTTTTTTGAGATTTTTCTTGTTTCTTGAGGTAAGATTGTATTGCTATAAACTTTCCTCTTAGAACTGCTTTTGTTGCATCCCATAGGTTTTGAATCATTGTATTTTCATTGTCATTTGTCTCTAGGTATTTTTTTATTTCCTCTTTGATTTCTTCAGTGATCTCTTGGTTACTTAGTAATGTATTGTGTCGCCTCCATGTGTTTGTGTTTTTATGGTTTTTTCCCTGTAATTGATTTCTAATTTCATGGCATTGTGGTTGGAAAAGATGCTTGATATGATTCAATTTTCTTAAATTTACCAAGGCTTGATTTGTGACCCAAGATGTGATCTATCCTGGAGAATGTTCTGTGTGCACTTGAGAAGAAAGTGTAATCTGCTGTTTTTGGATGGAATGTCTTATAAATATCAATTAAATCTATCTGGTCTATTGTGTCATTTAAAGCTTGTCTTTCCTTATTAATTTTCTGTCCGGATGATCTGTCCATTGGTGTGAGGTGTTAAAGTCCCCCACTATTATTGTGTTACTGTCAGTTTCCTCTTTTAGAGCTGTTATCATTTGCCTTATATATTGAGGTGCTCCTATGTTGGGTGCATATATATTTATAATTGGTATATCTTCTTCTTGGATCGATCCCTTGATCATTATGTAGTGTCCTTCTTTGTCTCTTGTAATAGTCTTTATTTTAAAGTCTATTTTGTCTGATATGAGAATTGCTACTCCGGCTTTCTTTTGATTTCCATTTGCATGGAATATCTTTTTCCATCCCCTCACTTTCATTCTGTATGTGTCCCTAGGTCTGAAGTGGGTCTCTTGTAGACAGCATATATACAGGTCTTGTTTTTGTATCTGTTCAGCCAGTCTGTGTCTTTTGGTGGGAGCATTTAATCCATTTACATTTAAGGTAATTATTGATATGTATGTTCCTATTCCCATTTTCTTAAATGTTTTGGGTTTGTTATTGTAGGTGTTTTCCTTCTCTTGTGTTTCTTGCCTAGAGAAGTTCCTTTAGCATTTGTTGTAAAGCTGGTTTGGTGGTGCTGAACTCTCTCAGCTTTTGCTTGTCTGTAAAGGTTTTAATTTCTCCATCAAATCTGAATGTGATGCTTGCTGGGTAGAGTAATCTTGGTTGTAGGTTTTTCTCCTTCATCATTTTAAATATGTCCTGCCACTCCATTCTGGCTTGCAGAGTTTCTGCTGAAAGATCAGCTGTTAACCTTATGGGGATTCCCTTGTGTGTTATTTGTTGTTTTTCCCTTGCTGCTTTTAATATGTTTTCTTTATATTTAATTTTTGATAGTTTGATTAATATGTGTCTTGGCGTGTTTCTCCTTGGATTTATCCTGTATGGGACTCTCTGTGCTTCCAGGACTTGATTAACTATTTCCTTTCCCATATTAGGGAAGTTTTCAACTATAATCTCTTCAAATATTTTCTCAGTTCCTTTCTTTTTCTCTTTTTCTTCTGGGACCCCTATAATTCGAATGTTGGTGCATTTAATGTTGTCCCAGAGGTCTCTGAGACTGTCCTCTGTTCTTTTCATTCTTTTTTCTTTACTCTGCTCTGCAGTAGTTATTTCCACTATTTTATCTTCCAGGTCACTTATCCGTTCTTCTGCCTCAGTTATTCTGCTATTGATCCCTTCTAGAGTATTTTTAATTTCATTTATTGTGTTTTTCATCATTGCTTGGTTCCTCTTTAGTTCTTCTAGGTCCTTGTTAAATGTTTCTTGCATTTTGACTATTCTATTTCCAAGATTTTGGATCATCTTTACTATCATTATTCCGAATTCTTTTTCAGGTAGACTGCCTATTTCCTCTTCATTTGTTAGGTCTGGTGTGTTTTTACCTTGTTCCTTCATCTGCTGTGTGTTTTTCTGTCTTCTCATTTTGCTTATCTTACTGTGTTTGGGGTCTCCTTTTCGCAGGCTGCAGGTTCGTTGTTCCTCTTGTTTTTGGTATCTGTCTTGGGTTTGTTTTTGAAGGTCCTTTTCTTCTCTTGTGTTTCTCGCTTAGAGAAGTTCCTTTAGCATTTGTTGTAGAGCTGGTTTGGTGGTGCTGAATTCTCTTAGCTTTTGCTTGTCTGTAAAGCTTTTGATTTCTCCATCGAATCTGCATGAGATCCTTGCTGGGTGACGTAATCTTGCTTATAGGTTCTTCTCTTTCATCACTTTAAATATATCATGCCACTCCCTTCTGGCTTGTAGAGTTTCTGCTGAGAAATCAGCTGTTAACCTTATGGGGATTCCCTTGTATGTTATTTGTCATTTTTCCCTTGCTGCTTTCAATAATTTTTCTTTGTCTTTAATTTTTGTCAGTTTGATTACTATGTGTCTTGGCATGTTTCTCATTGGGTTTGTTCTGCCTGGGACTGTCTGCACTTCCTGGACTACCCAAGTAGTCCAGGCTTTTTTCTTTCCCATGTTAGGGAAGTTTTCAACTATAATCTCTTCAAATATTTTCTTTGGTCCTTTCTCTCTCTTTTCTCCTTCTGGGAGCCATGTAATGCAAATGTTGGTGGGTTTAATGTTGTCCCAGAGGTCTCTTAGGCTGTCTTCATTTCTTTTCATTCTTTTTTCTTTATTCTGTTCCATGGCAGTGATTTCCACCACTCTATCTTCCCGGTCACTTATCCGTTCTTCTGCCTCAGTTTTTTGGCTATTGATTTCTTCTAGTGTATTTTTCAGTTCACTTATTGTATTGCTCATCTCTGTTTGTTTGTTCTTTATTTCTTTTAGGTCTTTGTAAAACATTTCTTGCGTCTTCTCGATCTTTGCCTCCATTCTTTTTCCAAGGTCCTGGATCATCTTCACTATCATTATTCTGAATTCTTTTTCTGGAAGGTTGCCTATCTCCACTTCATTTAGTTATTTTTCTGGGGTTTTATCTTGTTCCTTCATCTGGTACATAGTCTTCTGCCTTTTCATTTTGTCTATCTTTCTGTGAATGTGGTTTTCATTCCACAGGCTGCAGGATTGTAGTTCTTCTTGCTTCTGCTGTCTGCCCTCTGGTGGATGAGGCTATCTAAGAGGCTTGTGCAAGCTTCCTGATGGGAGGGACTGGTGGTGGGTAGAGCTGGGTGTTGCTCAGGTGGGAAGAGCTCAGTAAAACTTTAATCCTGTCTGCTGATGGGTGGGGCTGAGTTCCCTTTCTCTTGGTTGTTTGGCTTGAGGCAACCCAGCACTGGAGCCTACAGGCTCTTTGGTGGGGCTAATGGCGGATTCCGGGAGGGCTCACGCCAAGGAGTACTTCCCAGAACTTCTGTTGCCAGTGTCCCTGTCCCCACAGTGAGCCACAGCCACCCCCCGCCTCTGCAGGAGACCCTCCAACACTAGCAGGTAGGTCTGCTTCAGTTTCCTATGAGGTCACTGCTCCTTCCCCCTTGGTCCTGATGCACACACTACTTTGTGTGTGCCCTCGAAGACTGGAGTCTCTGTTTCCCCTAGTCTTGTCAAAGTCTTGCAATCAAATCCCGCTAGCTGATTCTCTGGGAATTCCTCCTCCCATTGCCGGACTCCCAGGTTGGGAAGCCTGACGTGGGGCTCAGAACCTTCACTCCAGTGGGTGGACTTCTGTGGTATAATTGTTTTCCAGCCCATGAATCACCCACCCAGCAGTTATGGGATTTGATTTTATTGTGATTTTGCCCCTCCTGCCATCTCATGTGGCTTCTCCTTTGTCTTTGGATGTGGGGTATCTGTTTTGGTGAGTTCCAGTGTCTTCCTACTGATGATTGTTCAGAGTTAGCTGTGATTCTGGTGCTCTTGCAAGAGGGAGTGAGTGCACATCCTTCTACTCCGCCATCTTGAACCAATCTCTATACTAATTTTTATCTCTTCTTTTCCAGTTGCATCTTGTTAGGCAGAAGCATGATGTTATTGTTGTATGGAATTTTAAATATGTGTATAAGGGTATGTGTGGGTGCTGAGTTGCCAAAGGGATAGACTGTGCTGCTTATTTATATCTTATGTCTCAACTTCAGTTCCTCCTTCTACACTTTGCTCCATGGTCTGGGGCTTGTTCTCTACAAACTCTCTGTCCCAAATCCCCTTGCCAGTTGGATTCTTGTTAGGTATGCCAATAGGAACAGTTAGAAAGGCACTGGAACACAGAAGGAAGTGAGAAGGGGATTCCTTCCTATTTTCCAGCTTCTATTGGCAGAAGCTCACAGCCAGGGCCCTAGCACTTAGCATCAGGTACACCTGAGCCCCTCAGAGATGCCAGCAACAACCTGGTGGTGCCCTGTTGACAAACAGGGTATGGTCCCAGCACCAGTCGCAGGGTCTTCGTCTCCTCAGTGGTATAAGCAGCAGCTGCCAGGCCCTGCAACTGACCCAGAGTTTGGGGGCCAGCTGTGCAGAGCCAGCCCCCCAGGAATCCATGCATTAGATCCATGGGGCCCCTCCTCTAGGCACCTGCATTCTGGAAAAGCCTTCACCTCTGCTTCCTGCAGTTATTATCCCTGGTTAACAGTGCTCCCTTTTGGCTTTTCTCAGCCCTTCAACACCTGTATAGCCAATTCCCTGCATTAAATCCCCTCTGTCTGAAATACCTCATGTGATTTATGTTTTCCTGACTGGGCTCTGACTGAAACACCTGTTTCCTTGTCCCTCGTCCCCTAGATTCAGCAGGAGCAGGGAAGGGGTCTGTCTCGCTGTACATTTTAACCCCCTGGACTGACACAAAGTGGGCCTCATTGTTTTAATTACATCAATGCAAAAGGCACTGGTTCTTGGAGATCAGCCAAAAGTACAGATTGAACTCTAAGCCCTGCCATTTACAAGTTGGGTGACTTTGGCCTGTATTTTGGAAGTGAAGCTGGTATTTGCTGAGTAACATTTCTGTGTTGGGTGCTTCAAAATAGATCTCATTTAAACCTTGCAACATACCTCAGAGGAAGACGTTTTTACAAAGAAGGAAGTTGAGGCTCAGAGGGATGAAGAAGCTTCCCTAGGCTGCACTTCTCATAAGTGGGGCTATGACTCCAGCACAGGTCTGCCCGACTCTGGAAACCATGCCCTGTGCATTTCAGCCAGCTCTTTGTTAGCACCTGTCTCCTTTCTGCAGACTGATGAAATGGAATTCATCATTTGGATGAAATTATGTGAAATGTCATAGATGAAATTATATAAATAATTTTGAATCAACTCTATTAAAAAAAAATAAATTACCTGCCACTTCAGTACTTTAACCTCAGTAACAAATTCGAAACAACACTTTTACGGGTGGGCCTGGCCTTCCCAAGCCTTTACTTGTTGGCCACTTGCACAGTCTCTTGGGTCACACTGGCCAACTTGCCATCTGACTTGTTGTCCTCTGATCTCTGACC
Organism: Balaenoptera borealis; assembly: GCF_965194805.1. Lineage (NCBI taxonomy): Eukaryota > Metazoa > Chordata > Mammalia > Artiodactyla > Balaenopteridae > Balaenoptera > Balaenoptera borealis. The sequence goes on along the minus strand of NC_138866.1, from coordinate 134,079,637 downwards.
TGACCCCAGCATGGCTGTCTTCAGATGCTCAAGAGGACAGATTCCTCTGTAGAGGCAGAGGATGTCTTGGCTGGGAGGGTTAAAGGCTCCCACTCGTGAGTGTGTTGGATACAAAGCCAGGCAGCATCTGGACCCTTCAGTGGTACTGGCAAACTGCGGGGGAGAAACATTGAGTTCTGTCTTCCAAGATCAAGTTCATATTCTAGGGCCCCAATGTAAACGTTACAAAGGCGTTCCCCTTCCTCAGAAGTGCAGCATCAGAAAGCCTGGGATAGGGAGGGACTTGAGCCCCAAGCCAGGAGCCTCTATGGGGAGAAGATGGATGTGTTCAAGTCTGTTTCAACCCAATGGAGCTGGTGCAGAAGAAGCCCAGCGATGTGGCCCAGTGTGTCCTATCACTTTGTGCACTGATGTCATTTTCATGAAGAGAAAGGGCACCCATGAAAGACCAAGCACAGGCCCAGGCCCTGCCAGTTAGCCATACAGTAAGGCCATACAGTAAGTCCAGGGCACCTTTCCACCACCCACAGAGACCAGTGGGAATAGGACATGCTAGGTGATGCCCAGCCCAGAAGAATCGTTGGCCAAGCTCTTTTTGTCCCAAATCCCAGACTAATTGCTGGGTGCCCAAATCAGCTGCTCAGGGACTGGTGTCTTCCCAGAGCAGCCCTGGTTGAGGCTCTCTGGTTTCCCTCTCTCTCTGTTGCTTTCTCTCTCTCTCTCTCTCTCTCTCTATTAAAATTTGGATTTTGTCTTTTTTTCCCCTCTTCTCCTTAACAGGAACTTGAAGGCCACCTAGTGGAAAGTTTTATTTGCAGGGACAAAGGAGAGTTTGGCATCTTGGCAAAGGGCCTCCTCTTTAAAGCAACAGCTTTTGTGTGGGGAGGCAGCTGAGACAACAGCCCAGGAGAGAGCTGGGTCCTGCTTCTCTGGGATACAGGACAGATTTACTTAGCAACTGCTTAACATTCTCTGAACCGGAAGCCTTTGCTCACTGCGTGAGACAGGCTGAGTCACTCACTTGCGTACAAGTTCTGGACTTGAGCCAGGGCTGTCCTCAGGAATCCAGGAATGCCAGCAGATGAGACTCTGAGGGGGAGATGGTATCACTGGGTGGAGCGGGGTGGTGGAGAGCCAAGAAAACTGCCAAAGTAAGCAGCCTGCTTGCAGTGTGGACATTCAGAGCCAGGCCTTGATGGGAAGGTGTGGGGGTTCCTATTCAAATTTCAAGTGGGAAAACGTCATACATTTTGCACGGACTTCACCAATCCTGTATTCTGGCCAGGTCCATGCTGCTATAGCAAGGTGGCTGAGTCCTTTACCAAAAAGTACACGAGGGCACCCAGATGGCACCAAGTGTGACAGGCAGTACTGGGCAAGCCCCTTCTCCTAGGTCTTCTCATTAAAAATTCACCCCTGCAGTGATCCTCAGCAACAGACTATTGTTTTCCTAATGCCAGGTACAGAAAGTAAAGTTCAACAAAATCTTCCTCTTGTTGGAGGTAGTGGAAGATGAAAAGATAAAGTGTTGCCTTCTCCAAAGTCAGTAGGCAGTGGGTGGAACCAGCTCCAGGTAGAGTTGGTGGGAATCCCCAGGCCTCCCTCGGGGCTTTCGTTTCCCTTCTGTAATTCCAGAACATATGGGGGTGTCCAGTAGAAAACCAAACCTAGTTGCACAAAAGTACTCCTAAGTGGTTGTGGATTGAGTAAAATATAAGCAAAATACCCAATTTATATTATTTTAAAAATATCTATTAGTAAACCCCAGTGAGCCCCTCTTTTTCTAAAGGAGCACCTCCCCAATTAGGTAGACACCAAGGGTTCCCTATTAGAAACTTGAACCAGATTTCCCTTCCCTTTCTCAGCCACTCTGTGTGTGAAGACATTTCACGTGGAAATGGAAGGACTAAGCTTCTTCAGGGCCCTGCCAGAGCCAGGTGTTACCCTATAGCCTCTGGCCTGGGCCACCCTGAACAGGCAGCTCTAACATGACTAGAACTAGGGGAATATCTGATATCTAGTTAATATATGAAATTATCACCTCCTACATAACATATATATAAAAATAATAATTAGAAAACCTAACACAACTGTTAAACTTCCAAATTAGCAGAAGGAAAACACATATCCACAGGCACTGCAAAATCATACCTATGGAAAAGCATTGACCTAAAGCAAATAGACTGCCAGATATTTCTCCAGCAAAAATGAGTTCATTTGGGATCAGCAGAGAATTGGGGGTCTGCAACCAGGGCAAGACACATTCAAATACACAGCAAAGGAAAGAGAATAAGAACACTTTTAGAGAGGGAAAAAGGAAGTTGGGAGGGCTTTAATAAACAAAGAATCCATGGCTTTTCATTGACTGAGTTCTTAACAAGTCAGAGGAGTCTTTCTTCTTGTTGGGCTCTGCTGTCATTATAGGGCATGAGAGCTCCCCCTTCTGGTCTCCTACTCTATTTAATTGTGGTTTCTGTTTATTAATTTTTTTTTTTTTTTTACAAGAGACAGGAAAGGGGGAAGAATTAAGGAAACCATAAACAAAACGAAAAGACAACCCACAGAATGGGAGAAAATATTTGCAAACAAAGCGACTGATAAGGGATTAATCTCCAAAATATACAAACAGCTCATGCAGCACAATAACAAACAAACAAACAACCCAATCAAAAAATGGGTGGAAGATCTAAATAGACATTTCTCCAAAGAAGACATACAGATGGTCAAAAAGCACATGAAAAGATGCTCAACATCACTAATTATTAGATAAATGCAAATCAAAGCTACAGTGAGGTATCACCTTATATCAGTCAGAGTGGCCATCATCAAAAAATCTACAAACAATACATGCTGGAGAGGGTGTGGAGAAAAGGGAGCCCTCTTGCACTGTTGGTGGGAATGTAAATTGATACAGCCACTGTGGAGAACAGTATGGAGGTTCCTTAAAAAACTAAAAATAGAACTACCTTATGACCCAGCAATCCCACTCCTGGGCATATATCTGGAAAAAACAATAATTTGAAAAGATCCATGCACCCCAATGTTCACTGCAGCACTATTTACAATAGCCAGGACATGGGAGCAACCTAAATGTCCATTGACAGAGGGATGGATAAAGAAGATGTGGTATATATATATATACAATGGAATATTGCTCGGGCATAAAAAGAATGAAATAATGCCATTTGCAGCAACATGGATGGACCTAGAGATTGTCATACTGAGTGAAGTAAGTCAGACAGAAAAAGACAAATATCATACAATATTGCTTATATGTGGAATCTAAAAAAAAAATGGTACAAATGAACTTATTTACAAAACAGAAATAGAGTCACAGATATAGAAAACAATCTTATGGTTACCAGTGGGGAAGGGGAGGAGGGATAAATTGGGAAATTGGGATTGACATATACATACTACTATATATAAAATAGATAACTAATAACGACCTACTGTATAGCACAGGACACTCTACTCAATACTCTGTAATGACCTATATGAGAAAAGAATCTAAAAAAGAGTGGATATATGTATATATATAACTGATTCACTTTGCTGTACAGCAGAAAGTAACACAACATTGTAAATCAACTCTACCCCAATAAAAATTTTTTAAAAACTGAAAATAAGAGAATTTATAACAAACATAAATATTATATCAATAAATATAAATGGAAGAAACTTATTAAAAGAAAGAGCTTCTGGAAAAGATGGAGTAAATGCACTTCTCCCTATTCTTCCCACTAAGTACAGTTATAACCCCTGGATATTATACATCAAACAAGCACAAGAAGACACTGAGAGGTGGAGAAAAGAAGTCAGGCTGGCTAGGGACAGCAGGACCAAGGAACAACACAGGGGTGAGTTCCTTGAGTTTTCTTTCTGCCTCAGGTGTCCAGGAGTGGGTGCTGGGGAAGCTGGTGATCCAGAAATAACGGGCACAGACAGCCCTCCAAAAAGCTTTTTAATTATAAATTCTATTTCTTTTATAAATACAGTGCTACTCAACTTATCTGTTTTATCTTGGCTAAGTGTTGTTAGTAGGTTGCAGTTTTCAAGGAATTGGTCCATTTCTTCTGAGCTATTGAATTTATGAAATAAAGTTGTTTATAGTAGTCTCTTACTGCCTTTTTTTTTGTTTTAACAGATTCAAGGTCTATGTAGCACCTCTATCATTCCTGATATTAATTATTTGTATATTTTCTTTTTATCTTTTTTAGTCTTTCAAGAAGTCTTTCAATTTTACTGATATTTTCAAAGAATCAGCTTTTTGTTTCATTGATTTTTTCTTATTGTTTTTGTTTTCACTTTTATTCACTTCTACTTTCATTTTATTATTTGCTTCCTGACAAGGATTTTAAAGCAGTTCTCAATTAAAAAATGCTTCAAGGAGCAGTTACAAACATACTTGAAACAAAGGGAAGCATGAGAAAGTCTCATTGAAGTAACAGAACACTCATTGAAGTAACAGAAAATATAAAGGAAAACCAAATGGAAATCTTAGAATTAAAAAATACACTAACCAAAATTTAAAAACTCAGTGGAGTTTTATGCTATTTCTCTTAACAACAGAATGGAGAGAATTCATGATCTGGAAATTAATACAGTAGGAACTATCCAGTCTGAACAACAAAGAGAAAATAGAGTGAAGAAAACCAAAACCAAAACCAAAACCAAAACCATGAATGTAGGTAGCCTCAGGGGCCTGTGGGAGTCTAATGAAAGAGCTAACATTTGTGTCATCGGAATCCCAGGTGGAAAGGAGAGGTGCTGAAAAAGCATTCAAATAAATATTCAAATAAATATTGACTGAAAAATTCTCGAATTCAGTAAAAGACATAACATACAGATTTAAGAAGCTGAGCAAACACAATACAGGATAAACCCAAAGAAATTCATATCAATACAAGTCATAATCAAACTTTTAAAAACTAAAGACAAAGGAAAAATTCTTAAAGCAGCAAGCACAAATGATACCTACCAATAGAGGACAGATAATTCAAATCACAGCAGATTTCTCATAAGAAACCATGAAGACCAGAAGGAAGTGACACAACAGTTTTCACTTGCTGAAAGAAAATAACTATAATTTGATAGTTATTTAGTTATATATTTATTCTATAATTCTATATTCAGTGAAAATATCCTTCAGAAATGCAGGGAAAGTCAAAATATTCTTAGGTAAAAGAAATAAGAAAATATTATCAGCACCTACCCTAAAAAATGTCTAAATGGAGTCCTTGAAACAGAAAGACACGATAAAAGAAGGAATCTTAGAACTCCAGAACAGAAGAGAAAACAATAGAAAGGATATGGGTGAATACAATGGAGTCTCTTCTGTTCAACTTTGCTAAATTATGTTTGAGGATTGGAGCAAAAATTCTAACATTAACTGATGTGATTCTCAAAGTATATAGAGGAAATATTTAAAACAATTATAATGGGGGATGGTAAAGGGACATAGAGGGAAATAAGATTCTCGCACTTCACTCAAATTTGTAAAATATCAAAACTAGTGATAAATTATGTCTGTAGAATGCAATACTCAGAGCAAACAATAAAAAAAATAAGTGAAACAGTAAAGTAAAAAAGGAACAAGAAAAGAAAGAATCCTCCAAATTTTTCTTTATCAACTCTACACTTTATACAAAAAACATTTAGAACACAAAATAGAAAACTGTAGAAAACTATTTTAACAAAATCCATGCTAAAATATTCAACAAAAAAGAAATTTGTCAGTAAACTTTAAAATAACACATTGTGACCAAGAGGAGCTGGCTCCCTGAATGCCAGGCTAGTCCAATAGTAAGAAACTAATATGATCAGATTAACAGAGCAAAGAGCAACTACTAGATCAGCACCCCAAGAAAGGCAATTCAACACCCACACCCATTCCTGATTTTAGAAGAGCTGAAAACCTATTAGGAACATGAGTGGAGTGTCAGGTTATACAACTAACATACAAAAATCAGTAGCTTTTCTAAATATTATATATATATATGTATATATATACCTTTATATATAAAGGAAGTAACGATCATATTTTCAAAAATAATAAAAAAGATACATTACCTTGGTATAAACCTTAAAGGAAATTTTCAGGGTCTATGTGAACAAAATCTCCCAATTCTACTGGAAGACATAAGAGAGGATTTAACTGAATAGGAACACACACATTACTTTTGGATAGGATGACTCAAAACTATAATTTAACTCCCTTAAATTAATTATAAATTCAGAGCAATCTCAAAATAGCATACCATCAAGATTTGGGGGGAAACCTAACCAAAAAACTCTAGAATTCATCTGGCTTCTAGTTTGTAATAAAACAAATGTTGGAAATAAAATAAAAATGTGAGATGGGCCAATGAAATTTGGAAGTAAAAGAGTAGAGATGGGTCACTGACCCAACCATATTAAAACCTATTATAAAGTTATTCAAATTAAAACAGGATAGTATAGGATAAGCACTTCAGTGAAACAGAGTGGAAAGTGAACAGAGGCAGGAGACACAAAATACATATGGGAATTTAAGGGTGGCATTTCAAACACAAGAAAAAAGAAATAGAATTCAGCAAATGTCTTGGGGGAAAACCAGCAACCATTAAAAAAAATCCCTTCTCAAATCCCTTCTCATCTTACTTCTTACATCAAAATAAATACCATCTGGAGCAGAGAATCAATGAATCCATGGAAGCTGTAAAAAGAAGCATGAATGATTTTTTACGTATACTTTTGTTTAGGGAAGACTTTCCAAGCAGGAAGCAGACTCCAGAGACTGTTAAGGAAAAGACTGATGTATTTTACTACTGGAAAAATTAAAATTCATGAATGGACTCCCCCAAATTACTACATATAAAATCATAAGACCAAAGGCAAGCAGAAAATTCTATATTACAGATGATAGAAGTCAATCTCCTTACAGTGGGCTCATAGAAACCTAAGGAAAAGTACAATAACCCAATAGAAAAATGGGTAAGCAAGTAAAAGAAACACAAATGTTCCATCTCATTCACATGAAAGAGATGCAAGTCAAAACAACAATAAGATATTAAATCTCTCAGGCTGGAGAAAAGGTCAAAAGTTGATGATTCCCATTTCAGAGAAATGGCTACTCTCAAACACGGTCAGTAGGACTTAAATTTGTACACCTTTTTTGGAAGGCAATTTGTATCTATTAAAATGAAAACTGCATGTGCCTTGACGCAGAAATCTCACTAGTAGAAACTTACCCCATGGGAATTATGAACAATTAGAAGGGTTGACATTTATTGAGTGCTTATTATGTGAAGGTGGGCTGAAAAACGTTTTATGTGGATCATCTCATTTAATCCTCAACATGACATAATGAAGAAGGTTCTGTGCCCATTTTACAGATGAGTAAACTGAAGGTGAAGAGATCAAGAGACTTGCTCAAGGTTACACAGTAAGTAACAGAGTAGGGATTTTTAAACCAGGCAACTTGGGTTAGACACTTCCACCGAAGGATGTTCATGGCAATATTATAAGAGCTAAAAACTAGAAACCATTCAAGTGTCCAAAAATATGAGACTGGTTAAATACTTGATGATAAATTTCTAAGGATTACAGAAATAAAAGCGATCTATATGTGCCAATATGGAAAGATCCCTACAATGCATTGGTGAGCAAAAAGCAAGGAACAAGATCATGTGTAGACTTAGAGTGCAGATCTTTGTGTTTAAAAAGTATATTGTATAGTGCTGCCAATTGCCTATATGGAGCCTTAGTGCAAATTAGTTAAAGATGCCCCCTCTGGGTGTTCACAGTCTCAGGGGAATACACAGGAGGTGCTTCTATTTTCATTTCCCCCTCATCTGAGCACATTATAGCAGAGTTCATGGATAAAGGTAACATGAGTATGTACATAGATAATGTAAGTGTATACTGCGAACCCAGATCACCAACCCCACACAGCTCACTGTCCCCATTTACATGACTTGACTATTCCACTGTCTTCACTAGCATAACTTTATGATTCTAGAAGACTTTTGCCAGGCAAATAATTATTGTTTATTTCAGAACCTTCTCTCAAGACCCATCAACTACTCAATAGAAAACATCCACAGATAGTTTACTGCATAAGAAACTTATGATTCCTTGAACCCTTCACCTCAAAATCTTTCCCTTGCTGCGTTCACCAGTCCTAAACTGTTATGTTCCTTAGCTGATCTTAATTAAGTCTTGGCGTTGAAAGACCCATAAAACAAACTTCAAATTCTCAAAAATAATCTGACCTTGGCCTTCCCTCACTGAGCATTGCCAGTCCTCTCTAGGTGCTCTGTCTTACTGCCATGGGCAATCACCTCCATCCGTCTCAAAAACAGGCTGCACTGGGGATGTTTGGGGAGCTGGCATTCCACAACAAATTCAGGCTAAAATAGGCATAAGAATGTTTCTGGATGGAATCACAATGAACGTTAAGAGTGTTTCCCTTTTGCAGAGAGTTTTTCACTTTTCATCTGATACAGACATTATTTTTGCATTATTTAAATGCACTCTTATTAGTACTACTTTAAATGCCAATGGGGATTATATGGTAGTGAGATTATAGGTTTTTATGTATATCTATCTTAAGGTAGACACTTTTGGTATTAAAGTTTATATAAAAAAGAAGAGACTGGGACATTAGCTGTCTTAGAAAGGTAAGAACTTAAAAGTAGCTAGCCTTTTCTTTTTCCTTATAACAACTTCCAAAAAATTATAGTATCTATACAGAACAGCATACAAATCCTAAGTGTACAGTTTGCTGATGTATCACAAATTGAACACACTCATGGAAGCACCACCATGGTCAAGAAGCAGAACATCAATAGTACCCGAAGTCCCCTTGGGCCCCATCCAGGCACAGTCCCTTTCTTCTTCTCCAAGGTAACCACTACCCTGACTTTTACCATCATAGATTGGTTTTGTCTGTTTTTGAACATTATAATAAATGGAAACATAAAGCATCTATTCATTTTGCATTAGAGTCTTTTACAAAACATTAAGATCGTAAGAAGAAGCTATATTGTTGCAAGTACTAGTTGGTTCATTTTCATTGCTCTACAGTATCCTGTAGTGTAAATAGACCACAATTATCCATTTTACTCTTGATGGACATTTGGGAAGTGCCCTTTAGAGTTGTTAACATTGCTGATATGAACATTCATGTGCATTCTTTTGGTGCTTTTACGTGTGCCTTTCTGGTATGTACCTAGGAGTGAAATTACTGGGTTATGATATGTGCATATGTCCAATTTTAGGAAATGATGACAAACTATTTTTCAAAGTGGTTTTAACTGTTTATACTCCTCCAACAGTGTGTGAGTTTCCATTGTTCCATGTGATTGCCATTTGGTACTATGAGTCTTTCTAATGATTAATGAGATTGAGCACCTTTTCATATGTTTATTGGACATTTAGATATGGTGTTTTGTAAAGTGTTGGTTAAGTGCCTGCTCATTTTTTTTATTGGGTTGTAAGTATTTTGGGGAGGGTGAGTAGGACCTCTTCATATATACTGGATATGAGCCCTTTGTCAGTTATAAGTGTTGCCAATTATTTTCTCCAACTCCATGGCTTGCCTTTTCACTCTCTTAATGGTGTCTTTTGAGAAATAGAAGTTCTTTATTATCATTTAATCTGATTCATTAATATGTTCCTTTACAGATAATTGTCTTAGCCAGTCTTAATCCTTGGCATTTCTGTATAAATTTACACACACATACAATGTGTAGGGATTTTTTGCATTTACATTTGTAGTAACAATTATTTCCTTTTGAGCCTTGTAATTTTTATTTATTTATTAAATATTATATTGGCTGGGATGAAAAATACAATGTTGAATATATTCAGGATGATGGGCCTCCTTCAAGATAGTGGACATTTTTGTCTCAGTGATAATCCCAGGGGATAAAACTCAATATCTCACCATTATAGCATTATATGATACTGGCTTTACACTTTTTGAAGACGCTATTTATCAGATAAAGGAAATTCCTTCCTACTTTTCTGTGAAATTTTTTTTTTTTTTTTTTAATGAATGGTGGTTGAATTTTACATAAGGTTTTTGAAGATTTGGGTTTTCCTTTATCTCTTAAAATGGTTAATAACATTGATTTTCAAATAGTAAATCAACCACATGTCCCTGAAATAAACCCAACTTGTTTGCCGTGCACTGTCTTCTTTACATATTGCTGAATTCAGTTTGCTTTTGTTTAGAAAATTTGCACCTATGTTTATGAATGACTTAGCCTATACCTGTTGGGTCTTTTTCTCCTAATACTCTTGTCAGATTTTAGTATCAAGATTATGCTAGCCTTGTAAAACAAATGTGAGGTGTTCCTTCCTTTTTTCTCTGGAAAAGTTTGTGTAATACTTCTGTTAATTCTTCCTTAAATACTGGAAGAATTCACTGTATAAGCCATCTGGGCCTAAAGATTTTTTTAAGCGGGGGCATATTTTAAAATTTCAGATTTAATTGTTTTGTATAGAAGGCTATTTAGATATCTGTTTCTTCTTGTGCCCATTTTGACAAGCTGTATTTTTCTAGGAACTTGCACATTTTATTTACATCTTCAAATCTATTGACATAAAGTTGCTCATGATATTCTCCTATTATTTGTTCTTTGTTTGATCTATAGTGACAGATCCTTTTCATTCCTAATATTGATTATTTGTGTCTTTCTTGATCAGTCTTGCTAGGATTTTATGAATTTTTTTCTTTTAAAGAACCAACTTTTGGTTTTGTGATACTCTCTATTATATGTTTGTTTCCTATTTTATTAATTTCCCTTTTTACTTTTTTTGAGACATTTAGATCATTAATTTTCATCAGCCTTCTTATAAAAGCTTTTAATATTATAAAATTTCCTCTAAATTTGTCACTAGTTGAATCCCACATACTTTTCATTATTTTTTATTATAATTCATTTTAAAATGTTTTATTTCCATTGTGATTGCTTCTTTGCTACATTTAGAAGTGCATTACTTAACTTAAAAATAGGTGATTTTTCTTTTCTAATTTCACTGTGATCAGTGATCATACTCTATATGATTTAAAACCTTTGAAATGTTTTGGGATTTGTTTTAAGGCCTGTCATGTGGTCAATTTGGGTAAATGTTCACATGCACCGGAAAAGAAAGTGTGCCTGCATTTGTTGGGTACAGTGCTCTCTCTACATATGTCATCTGGGCCAATTTTGTTCATTTCATTGTTCAAATCTTCTGTATTCTTATTGCTTTTTGGTTGGCTGTTTCTATCAGACACTGAATGGTGTGTTAAAACCACCCAAACACAATTATGACTTTGTTAGTCCTTTTAATTATGTAAAATTTTTCTTTATATATTTTAAAGGTGTATTATTCAGTGTATACAGATTTAATTTTTAAATATTTTCCTGGTGGACTGATCCCTTTCACTGTTATGAAACATTCTTCTTAATACCCACTAGCTCTTCTTGCCTTTGTCTGATATTAGAATAGCTATGTCAGCTTTTTGGGGATAGAGTTTGCATGGTATACCTTTATCCCTCCTTTTACTTTCAACATTTCTTTTTGCATATATTTATAGCATATCTCTTGTAAGTAGCCTATAGTTGGAGTTTTAAAAAATCTGATCTGGTACTCTCTTCTTACATTGGATGTAATTACCTATAAATTTGGATTTGGTAATTAGTACTGCCATTGTACTAACCAGTGTAAAACTCTTACAATGTTTTCTATTTGTCTTGACTGCTCTCATGTTTCCTTTTCTCCTTTATTATTTTATTTGAATTTATTTTGGAGTAAATATTCTGTATCATTGTATATTCTCATTTATTAGCATATAAAACTGCTAATAGGAATAAAACCAACTGAGGTCACACAGAGTCCTGACTGCTCTTCAGAAGCACCTGGACTTGGTTAAAATGCAAATTCCTTTTTCTTACCCCAGAAGTACTGAATCTAAATGTGGAGCAGGCAACAGGCAAGGTGTGTTTTTAAGCTCAATAGGTAATTCTGATGGACAGCCAGTTGAACCATCAATAGACCTATTTCCTCCTCCACCTTTGAAAGGTAGGTACAGAAAAGGGGGCTGAGAAAATATCTTTAGGACCATGCCCCTCACTTAGCACTTCTACAGGGCCTTGTGCTACAGGGCTCAGGTGCTGTGACCCAGGTTAGTCTCCAGCCCACAAGCATCTGTCTGTCTACACTGTGCACAGACAAGAGACTCACCCCAGTCAGGCCCGATCCGTTACCTCTCCTGTCTGGTGTCTGGTACCCCAAGGCCAGCGGCCCTAATGTCCTAACTTGGCTCTGTTCTCACTGCTCACCCTGATTCCCTGCAGGGTGTTTCTAGAGGACTGGCAAATCTTTGTTCCCACCACTCAGTAGGACTAGTAATGATCTCTAAGAAGCCAAACAATGTGTGTGCTGAATCTACTCAATCACTACACATGCTGGGCTCTGTCTCTGTTTTATTGTAAGTCATTACCATTACAATAATACTGGTGGCATGGTGGACTACATTTTTATAAAGTCATCTGGTATATACTATGAGCTCTTGTTTCCTGTAGAAAGAGAGGTTACCCTTAAAATTAACCACAAAAGCCCTAAAAATGTTACAAAATATGCATCTCTAGCTCTTAAGAGATAGTTTAGTGTTTCCAGCTGTATCACAGATAGTTGAAATTGGCATATCAATTTTACCTTCGATGTTCAAATAAGAAAAAAAAAGAACTGGAGGATAGAGCAACAACTAAACACTTTTTTTTACCTAAAGCAAGAAGTTATTTGGTACAGAGACAAGACCAAAATAAATCAAGGAAAAAACTGTCTGTTAACTGGAACATAAAAATAATATCTTAGTGTGATCTTTCACCAAAAATAAAAAATATATATAAATATTAATAATAATTCAACAGCTACACCCTAAAGTGACTGGAGGCATTTGAGATTTATAATATACATTACACATATAATGTTATTGTACTCATAAATGCAAATATTATGCAGAGAAACCTGACACATGTTTTTCTGTTGTTCTAACAATTCCTCAAAAAGAGATTTTGTTGGAAAAGAATTTTGAAGGTTTTTGTTTTTGTTTAGCCTGAAGGTTTTAAAAACATCTTTTTACTGAAAAAAAAAAAAAAAAAGCAGACACCTTTACTGTATAGTGTCCTTTGTGCTCCAGAGGCTGCAGCCCCCATTGGTGGAGTCTGTGTGGGCTTTACTAGTCCCCACAGTCTTAGCTTCCACTTACTTGGCTTTATAATACGGGCCCTGAGCAAAACAGGATGAAGATGCAAAATGTGACCCAAAAATATGAGATTGGGTGGGGAAAAGTTGCACATTTTGCTCAGGCTCTTCCTCTACAAGGCTCTGCCTCTCCTCAGTCAGTAACCTGAGAAAGTCTCTGAGGTCTGCCCTGCATGCTGGCCTCAGGAGATGTATCCCTGTGGGGGCCGAGAGGTGGCTACTGACCCTCCAGCCCCTACCTGTCCTCCCAGAGAGGTAGGCAGCCCCAGGAGCTGACATTGACTCAAGCACCTGTCCTTGGACATTCTCGGGGGTGTTTTCCAGCCCTTTGTTTTGTTCTGCTTTACTGTTATGCACTCTGATTGGGTTGGAGAGCAGGGGTTTAAAGTACAGAGTCTCTTTGTTTTTCCAAGACCTCCTTGGATCAGGAGCTCAAACACATGCCCCAGAAACTGGGCTTCCTGGGTGATAGTGGCTAGGGGAACAACCTGACTTGGGTCCAGTGCCCCCAGAGAGGCCCCCAGGTGGACCCTATGGCCTGCTGGGTAGCTCTGCTGGCCTGAAGGAGGGGCTCAGGGCCACAGCAGGGAAGCGTCCCTTTCAGAAAGGAAATAAGTGAGAAATCAGCAAAGGACAAGATGGAATGGGGCCCAAACTCCCTCCCCTTGGCCATAGAGCCTGAGGGATGAGAACCTGGGGGATTTGAGAATTACCTTTGGGAAGCTAACAAATAAACAGTTACCAGATAAACTGGAAACAGCTTTCTGGGTACTTGCATTTTTAGGTATTTCCAGACACATTTAAAAGGAATTCTTCAAGACTGTGCCTTTTGTTCAGGCCTGTTCAGTGCCAAGTTTCACCAGGCTTCTCTCCCAAACGGGACTGTGATCACAGTGAAAAGAGGGTCAGGTAACAGCAACACCATAGCCTATAGTGTGCACTCTCATATCCATTATTATCTCATTTGATCCTTATTCCAACCCTGTGAGGGGGCAGGGCAGGTCTGGTTATTCCCATTGGAGAGACGAAGCACACGGCATGGAAGGTTTAAACACTGCCCATGGCAGAAAGGGGTCCGTGAGCCCTGGAAGCTTGGCCCCCTAGTTTGGTCCTGCCACCATCATTCCATTGCCACCTCTAGCTCATTTTTGGGAAATGAGCTGCTCTCTGTGGCCAAACGCACCTGGAAAAAGTGGGTTGACTTAGCACTTCCCAAAGTATCCTGAGCACAGGCAAGGTGGGAAGGGGAAGGCCTACAACAAAGTGGACTCCAAACATCTAAATTCATGAATGGAACAATTAGAACTGGAAGGGTTCTCTGGAGAAATCTTTGAAATCTGAGTCCTAACTCCAGTAAAATCCATGGGGATGCTTATATTTAACATTTTAACACAAATTAACAACATTTTGTTAAATACATCTTAGGAGGGGGGGAAGGTGCTGGTTAGAAAGAGGGAAGGGCAAAATCTGTGGTCCCTGTGGGTCCTGAGGCCACAGCAAGCGAGGAGGGAGCACTTCCGGCTCCCAGCAGCCCTTGCAGTGCACTGTGCGCGAGGAGCTATGCGGGCTTCAAGCTAACAGCCATGCTGACCATTGGGAATGAGGTGCCTGTTGGCCCCAAGGCTGTTCTTCAAACCGTCTGTCTCTTTGCCTTTGGTGGCTTCTTCCTTCTCCTCCTCCTCTTCCTCAACCTCTTCTTCTTCATATTCATCCTCATCATCACTTCTCACATCCTGGATATTCTAGACAAAAGAAACAATGGGCTGTGAGTGACAACCTTCCAGAAAGACTCTTGAGTGAATAAGCAAACAAATGGGCCCAGTTTAGAGATATGGCTCCCTTCAGAGAAAACACAATATTCAAACAACCAAACATTCACCAACATAGAACATATCATGGATCATAAAATAAACCTTAACAAACTTAAAGAATCAAAATTATGCAAAGTATGTTTCATGTCCTAATGGAATTAAGCTAGAAATTAATATAAAAAATAATGGGAAAATTTCAGAACACTTGGAAATTAAACAACACCCTTATAAATAATCAGTGGATCAAAAGAGTAAGTCTCAAAGGATATTAGAAAACATTTTGAATTAAGATAAAAACACAACATATCAAATTTTCTTCAGTGTAGTTAAAAAGGTGCTTAAAAGGAAATGTATACCATTAAATGTTTATATTAGAAAAGAAGAAAAGTCTGTAATAATATGAGCTTCCAACTTACGAAACTAGGAAAAAGAAGAAAAGAAAGAAAAGCAAAATAAGCCCAAAATGAGCAAAAGGAAGGAAATAACAGAAATGAGAAATTAATGAAATTGAAAACAGAGGTAACCTGAGTAGTCTTAAAACTATGAAAAAAATTAAATATGTAGTTTAAAATCTTCTGAAAAAGAATATCAGGCACAAATGGTTTCACTGGCAAATTCCATGAAATGTATAAAGAAGAAATAACACCAAATCTCCACAATCTCTTCCAGAAAAAAGAAGAGGGATCACATCCCAATTTATTTTATGAGGCCAGAATTACCCTGATACCAAAACCAGACAGACAGTATAAGAAAATACAGCTACAGACCAATATCTTTAATGAACATAGACATTAAAATCCTTAATAAAATATTCCAAATCAAAACCAGCAATGTATAAAAAAATATATACTATGATAAAGTGGGGTTTGTCCCAGTAGTGCAAAGCTGGTTCAATATTTGGAAATCAATGAATGTAATCCATCATATTAATAATCTAAAGAAGGGAAAAAATGATTATATCAATTGATGCAGAAAAATCATATGACAAAATTCAACATCCATTCATGATAAAATAAAATTTAAAAACTTCTCTGCAAAGAAGGAATAGAAGCTAACATCATACTTAATGGTGAATAACTGAATGCTTTCCCCCTAAGATTAGGAATAAGGCAAGGATGTCCACTTTCACCATTGCTATTCACATTGTATTGGAAATCCTAGTCAATGAAATAAGGCAAGAAAAAGAAATAAAAGTCATACAAATTGGGAAGAAAGAAATAAAAGTGTCTCTATTATTTATGTACAAAATCCCAAAGAATCAACCAAAAAACTCCTAGAATTAATATACGAGTTTAGCACTAAGGCTGCAGGATAAAAGGTCAACACATAAAATCTCTCTCTCTCTCTCTTTGTCTCTGTCTCTCTGTCTCTTTCTTTCTCTCTCTGTCTCTGTCTCTTTCTCTCTCTCTCTCTCTCTCACACACACATACACACACACACACACACACACACACAATCTTGATTTCTAGACACTAATGTAGTAGGCTAAAAAATGTCCTCAAAAATATTAGGTCCTAATCCTGGAATCTGTGAATGTTACCTTACATGGTAAAGTTTTTTGCAGATATGATTAAATTAAGGATTTTGAGATGAGAGATTATCACAGATTATCCAGGTGGACACTAAATGCCATCACACATGTCTTTATAAGAGAGGCAGAGGGGATTCAACACAGAGGAAAGGCAATATGAAGACAGAGGTAGAGATTGAAGTGATGTAGCTACAAGCCAAGGAACGCTGGCAGCCACCAGAAGTTGGAAGAGGCAAAGAACAGATTCCCTGCTGTGTGTGAAGGGAACACAGATCTGCCACACTTTGATTTCTTCTCAAAACTGATTATAGACTTCTGACCTCCAGAACTGTAAGAGAGTAAATTTCTGTTTTTTTAAGCCACCAAGTTTGTAGTAATTTGTTATGGCAGCCATAGTAAACTAACATGACTAGCAATGTCCAACTAAAACAGAAATTTAAAAGTCAGTAACATTTACAATAGTTTCAAAAAATAAAACACTTAGGTACAAATGTAACAAAGCATGTATAGGATCTGCATGTAAAACCTACAAAACTCTGAAGAAAGAAATCAAAGATCTAAATAACTAAAGAGACATACTATGTTCATGGCTTGGAAGTTTCAATACAGTAAAAATGTTAATTATCCCCATACTGATCTACAGATTCCATCTAATACCAATTAAAATCTTAGCAAGATTTCTTATAGATATAGACAAGCTGATTCTAAAATTTATATGGAGAGGCAAAGGAACTAGAATAGCTAAAGCAATTATGAAAAAGAAGAATAAAATTGGAAAATTCGAACTACCCAATTTTAAGACTTTACTATAAAGTTATAGTAATCAAGACTGGATGGTATTAGCAAAGGGGTAAACAAATAGATCAATGGAACAGAATAGAGAATCTAGAAATACACCCACACAAATACTGCCAATTGAGTTTTGACAAAGGTGCAAAAGCAATTTAATGGAGAAAGGATAGTCTTTTCAACAAATGGTGCTGGAGCAAGGAGAAATCCATAGGCAAAAAAGTAAATTTTAACCTTACACATATGTTAACACAAAATGAACTGTAGATCTAAATGTAAAATATAAAACTATAAAACTTTTAGAAGAAAACCTACGACCTCGGGTTGAGTAACGAGTTCTTAGACATGACACAAAAAGCATACTCCATAAAAAAATGATAAACTGTACTGCATCAAAATTAAAAACTTTTGCTCTATGAAAGATACTATTTAGAGAATACAAAGACAGGTTGCAAACTGGGAGATAGTAATTACAAATCCCATATCTAACTTGTATGGATAATAAAGAATTCTCAAAACTCAACAATAAGAAAAAACATTAAAAAAATGGGAAAATATATAAAAATACACACTTCTAGGAGGATATAGGATGTCAAATAAACATATGAAAAGATGTTCAACATCATTAGCCATTAGGAAAATGCAAATTAAAATCATGATTAGATAAAACTATCATAAGAATAGCTAAAATTAAAAATCCTGAGAATACCAAGGATGCAGAGTAACTGCAAGGAATTCTTATACATTGCTGATGGAAATGCAAAATGGTATAGACACTTTGGAAACAGTTTTTACTTATAAAGGCAAACATACATATACTGTATGTCTCAGCATTCCTACCCCTGAGTATCTACCCTAGAGAAATGAACATTTATATTCACACAAAAACAAATGTTTATAAAAGCTCTATTCATAATTGCCCAAAATTGTAAGCAACCCAAATGTTCTTCAACAAGTAAATGAATGGTACGTCCATACAATGGAATACTACTTACCAATAAATAGGTACAAACTACTGACATTTATAAGAAGTTGGATGAATCTCAAAAGCATTATGTTAAGTGAAAAAAGTTTGTTTCAAAAGGTTACCTACCCTTCCAACAAACAGAAGTCCAAGACCAGACGGCTTCACAGGTGAATTCTATCAAACATTTAGAGAAGATCTAACACCCATCCCTCTCAAACTATTCCAAAAAATTGCAGAAGAAGGAACACTCCCAGACTCATACTATGAGGCCACCATCACCCGGATACGAAAACCAGACAAAGATATCACAAAAAAAGAAAATTACAGACCAATATCACTGATGAATATAGATGCAAAATTCCTCAACAAAATACTAGCAAACAGAATCCAACAACATATTAAAAGGATCATACACCATGATCAAGTGGGATTTATCCCAGGGATGCAAGGAATCTTCAATATATGCAGATCAATCAATGTGATACACCATATTAACAAATTGAAGAATAAAAACCATATGATCATCTCAATAGATGCAGAAAAAGCTTTTGACAAAATCCAACACCCATTTATAATAAAAACTCTCCAGAAAGTGGGCATAGAGGGAACCTACCTCAACATAATAAAGGCCATATATGACAAACCCACAGCAAACATCATTCTCAATGGTGAAAAACTGAAAGCATTTCCTCTAAGATCAGGAACAAAACAAGGATGTCCGCTCTCACCACTATTATTCAACATAGTATTGGAAGTCCTAGCCATGGCAATCAGAGAAGAAAAAGAAATAAAAGGAATATAAATTGGAAAAGAAGAAGTAAAACTGTCACGTTTACAGATGACATGATACTCTACATAGAAAATCCTAAAGATGCCACCAGAAAACTACTAGAGCTAATCAATGAATTTGGTAAAGTTGCAGGATACAAAATTAATGCACAGAAATCTCTTGCATTCCTATACACTAAGAACGAAAGGTAAGAAAGAGAAATTAAGGAAACAATCCCATTCACCATTGCAACAAAAAGAATAAAATACCTAGGAATAAACCTACTTAAGGAGGTAAAAGACCTGTACTCAGAAAACTATAAGACACTGATGAAATAAATCAAAGATGACACAAACTGATGGAGAGATATACCATGTTCTTGGATTGGAAGAATCAATATTGTGAAAATGACTATACTACCCAAAGCAATCTACAGATTCAGTGCAATCCCTATCAAATTACCAGTGACATTTTTCACAGAACTAGAACAAAAAAATCTTAAAAATCTGTATGGAGACACAAAAGACCCTGAATAGCCAAAGCAATCTTGAGAAAAAAAAAAAAAATGGGGCTGGAGGAATCAGGCTCCCTGACTTCAGACTGTACTACAGGGCTACAGTAATCAAGACAGTATGATACTGGCACAAAAACAGAAATATACATCAATGGAACAGGATAGACAGCCCAGAGATAAACCCATGCACCTATGATCAACTAATCTATGACAAAGGAGGCAAGGATATACAATGGAGAAAAGACAGTCTCTTCAATAAGTGGTGCTGGGCAAACTGGACAGCTACACGTAAAAGACTGAAATTAGAATACTCCCTAACACCATACACAAAAATAAACTCCAAATGGATTAAAGACCTAAATGTAAGACCAGACACTATAAAACTCTTAGAGGAAAACATAGGAAGAACACTCTATGACATAAATCAGAGCAAGATCTTTTTTGACCCATCTTGTAGAGTAATAGAAATAAAAACAAAAATAAACAAATGGGACCTAAGGAAACTTAAAAGCTTTTGCACAGCAAAGGAAACCATAAACAAGATGAAGACAACCCTCAGAATGGGAGAAAACATTTGCAAATGAATCAATGGACAAAGAATTAATCTCCAAAATATACAAACAGCTCATGCAGCTCAATATCAAAAAAAAAAAAAAAAAAAACCAAAAACCAAAAACCAATCCAATCAAAGAATGGGTGGAAGACCTAAATAGACATTTCTCCAGAGAAGACATACAGATGGCCAAGAGGCACATGAAAAGATTCTCAACATCACTAATTATTAGAGAAATGCAAATCAAACCTACAAGGAGGTTCACCTCACACCGGTCAGAAAGGGGGGTGCGATGAATTGGGAGATTGGGATTGACATATATACACTAATATGCATAAAATAGATAACTAAAGAGAACCTGTTGTATAACACGGGGAACTCTGCATCACTTCACTGTACAGTAGAAACTAACACAACACTGTAAAACAACTATTACCCCCCCCAAAAAAACTACACAACACTGTAAAACAACTATTACCCCCCCCAAAAAAAACTAACACAACATTGTAAAACAATTATACCTACCAAAAGACATACTGATGTAGTTTTCATGACATTCTTAAAAAGACTAAACTGTAGGGATGGTGAACAGATAAGTGGCTGCCAAGAGCTGGGGTGGAGGAAGGAGTTATTGGGGTGACAGAATTATTCTGTATCCAGATTATAGTGATGGCTACACAAATCTACACTTGTGTTAAAATTCACAGAACTGTACACCAACAGGAAAAAATAAATTTCACTGATGATAAGTTTAAAAATAAAACTTAAATGTATTTCTTTTTAGAACGCAAACACTACAGTTTTCCCAACAAACATCTGCTAAGTAAAGTATTGCTCATGTGGGCATTTTGGTTGTCAGGATATTTTTATTGTTGGGAATAGGATGTTTCCTATTTTCTTTATGCAGGAATTCCTTCAAGGACAGTTCTTAATTAAGAGTAATATGTTTCTCCTCTTCTTTACAGTGTTCTGAAAGGAATTTTGTGAGGAAAACTCCTAGAAGAATAACACTGTCCCAAAGAACGCAGATGGAATTGCTACAGATCAGACTTCATTGCAAAAGATAATGATGGTGTGAACTATTAAAACAATACCAAGAACTCAAGCTCTCTGCAAGGCCAGTGTTGGACCTGACCCCTGACCCTCTAAGCCAGTTCAGAAACATCTCTATTAAACCCAGTCTAGAAAAGAAAAAAAAATATGGACGGTGGAGGCTGTTTCCTCACACATCATTTTTCAAGATGACATCCATAACCATAAGAGTTTTCCCTTTTGTGACCTGAAGACTAAAACTGACCACCTCCAGAGATTCTTGGGGTATATGTAACCAAATACTTCCTTGCGTACAAGCTTCATGCAAACACGGCTTAAACAACAACAACATCAACAACAACATACACACATTCTGCTGTCTTAATCACAGAAATATAACTTCATAGGCTCTTTTCTGTACATTCCGCTCTTTTCACAACAACACAGAAAGGGTCCCAAAATAAACAAGGCTCACTGTAAACACTGAGGAATAAACTTGGCATCTCATCAGTTAAGATGCAACAGAGAAATGCAGCCTCTCCATGATTTGCTGGGAGCCAGGATCAGAGTGCTCCCCCTGTAGATGGAGTCTTTCAGGGAAGGGCCATGCTTGGCTGATGTTTGCTTTCATGGATCGTGCCTCTTGGCTCTCCTTTTCTTTCCTCAAAAGATTTTTGTAGGGAACAAGGGGAAATCTGAATCAGAACAAAGAAACTAATTTCTCCCCAGAAAGCCATACTAGCGTCTTCCCACCCCTTTCTCCAGGACTTGAATAGCTGCTTTAGCTGAGAAATAAATTCATCCTGGAGGATGCTCCCCATAGCTTGAAGCCACATCCTCCAGCACCCTCACCTCTGAGAAGAGGGCCTGGACCATATTCAGGCTTTTAGAAATGTATGACGTCCTCACAGTCACAAAGGTTGGGGAGCACTACTGACATTTAATGAGCATTGGCTAGGGATGCCACACACCTTACAATGTGCATGACACCCAAATGTCCTGCCAGACCTGCATTTGTAATTATCCAAGCCTAGAATCTAATTCCATTGTACATTCAAGCACAGGAATTCTTGCATGGTTTTAATATATTCTCAATTTTTCAGGACTGCAACTGTGTACATAAATCCAAGGAAGACTATACTTCATTTTGTTCAGAACTTCACAGTTTCAGAAAGCCATGTCACTGATGGCAACCCTACCAGTGGCATTTGAGGCTGTGTCATGTCTGCATTTGCAGCTGCCCCACTCATGCTGAGTCTCCATATAAGCAAGCACAGCATCTGCCAACTTCATTACATTCTCTAGGGCAGTCATGTACACGTTACGCACGAAATGCATATTTTATCAGAAATGTCCTTCATCTTATTTCTTTTTTATTACGTTGTGGCATTATATTGCTTTTTGAAATTATGCTTTTAGGTGAGTGATATTACCTAGGAATTTAATTTCAGGCTAGTGAAGAGGGTGTGGGTCCAACAGGATGGAGAACCACTGCCCTTGATGATGAATCAAGCTCAGAAAGGATTTCCTGGTAGTTAAGAGTTTGTTAGATAGATGTATAGGTGGTTGCACATTATAAAAACTTGAATAATGTAAATTGGAAATTGAATGGTATTCAAAAATATTAATAAAACCTCACATTATATTCAATTTCATCTTGTATATGCTATCTGTAATATAACAATAACAGCAATGACACCCTTAAAGGGCTTTTTTTCCACTGTCCTAAAAATCCTCTGTGCTCTTCCTGTTCATCCCTCCCTCCCTCCCAAGCCCTGGCATTCACTGACCTTTTTATTGTCATCATAGTTTTGTCTTTTCCAGAATGTCTTGTAGTTGGAATCATAGAGTATTTAGCTTTTAAGATTAGCTTCTTTCACTTAGTGATAAGCATGTAGGGTTCCTCCATGGTTTTTTGTGGTTTAATAGCTCATTTCTTTTTATTGCTGAAGAATATTCCATTGTTTGGATGTGTGTACCACAGGTATGCATCTACTGACCTATTGGAGGACACCTTGGTTGCTTCCAAGACTTGGCAATTATAAATGAAGGCACTATCCACGTTATAAATGTCCATGTGCCAGGCACTGAACTAAGCAGTTAGTATGAACAATACCATTTCCTCCTCACAGCAACCCTAGGACATAGGACCTATTCTATTTACTTTAAAGGAGAGGAAAATGAGGCTTAGAGGAGTTAAGTAACTTTTTCAAGGCCACACAGCTACCAGAGGCAGACAGGGTGAAAACCCTGATCAAAACTTAGACACCTTGAAACACAGTGCTCTACAAACCCCTGCTGGAATACTTGGAGAGACAGGGCACCCAGGGGGTGAGACAAACACTGGCATGCTTTATGCTATTCTATTTCATTTTTAAAATGATGTACAAAACTGATTTGGCAACCTATAAATGATCTGCAACCTACAGTTTGAAAAACACTGGCTAAGGTGTGCTAGAAAAAATGAGGCTTTGCTAATCAGCTGAAATCAGAAAAGTTTAAGATATAAACCACAATCCGTATTCTGCAAAGTACATGTTCACAATGGTAAATCTTTTCCAGTAATTACAATACTTAATAGAAATCAAAAACAAGTCAACCTTGCTCTAGGGGGACAAAATCTAAATACCTGCTAAAGGTCAAGCCACAGTGTTTTCTAGAACTCTACCTGTCTGCTTTGATGGGATGTCAAGACTCTGCTTGCACCAGCAGCAGTGAGTCTCTCTCTTGGAATCAGCCAGCTTCTTTTCTTGTACTGCCCTTCCCTTTGCTTTTTCTCTGCACACCAGCACCCCTTACTTTCCTACTTCTTAGTTGTCCCTGGGCTTGTAGAACTGGTCTCATGCAACTTGTTGGCCCTGAACCGTCCCACAAATCATTAAGGGCCCAAGAAAATCCATGCAAAAAGAAGGATCTAAACCCTTCTTTGAAGAGTGAAGGGTGGGTCTGGGCTTCAGCAGCCAAGGGCTGCAGCCACCAGGTGCACAGTTCTCACACGTGCCAAGCATATCGCAGCACACATGCTTCCTGTTACCTGCCCACCGGCTGCCCTTGGGTTAGCAGTGCCATTACAGACAGCATATTACTATTCTGATAACTTTAGATAACTTTCTTTAAGGAATTAGCAAAGATATCTAATATTCAACTGGACATTTTCCAGAAATGACCTGGGTCCTCTAGAATACATTATTGGCAATATTATTCATTCCACAAATGGAAATGCATGAATATAATTTCTGCAGTGTCTTTTAAAAGTACCTCCTTCCTCTCCCCAGCAACTCCCTTCAGTTACACAAAATGACGGTGAAGGGAATGAAGAACAAGTTACTTATGGAAGAGAGACCTTGTTACTGGTCTTAACAAAGGCTTTGGAACCCCCACATCACTAATGGTACCAGTACTGGCAAATGTCATCAGCCTGGCACTCCAGGAGGGCAGGGAAGACACACATTCAGAGGATGGGGTTGAAGTCACAGTCACTATGAAGGAAGGCGAGCAATCAGTCTGAAAGCATCCCATACGCTAGGAGAAACAGAAACCCTGAAACTGGGACCAAAATGATCTTCCCCAGATTAAAGTCGGTTGAAGCCAACATTCTTCTTTGAAGGGCATGTTCCAGGAGCAGGGGCACAGAGCTTAACTGAACCACATTCAAAGACTCATTCACCCAAGCACGGGAGTATCTGAAAGCAATGGACACACTTCCAACTTCTCCTATTGACCCTTTTCTTTTTGGTGGGGGGCTTGTGAAAAAATGCTTGAACCTGTATTATCACACAGTAATTCGCTTTGGCTGGTGTCAAATCTCTCAGACACAGAATACAGGATGAAGGCCACTGTCCCGGCTCCCTGCAGTCATGAGTGCAAGTCAAAGCAGTACCGAAAACATGCCCTAAAACCGCTTACGCATGGTTCCCAATTTTTGTGACTGGTCTGTATACATAGAATGCCTCCTCTTGAATTTCAGAACCGGACTCAAAGGTTGCTTTTTAAACTGTCCCAACTCACTGGTGTAAAATATATTCTACTTTCCACTGATGGTTTTTATTTTCATTACACATGCTGCTATCAATGTACCTAATTTCCTTAAGAAATTATTTCACTTTGCTAAGGCTTACAGGCTTTAAAAAATGAGCTTCTAAGAGAAAAAGTAAGTTTTAGGGATAGATGGACTCTAGAGAGTATCTGGTCGGGCAGATTCATTTTCCAGAAGAGATAAAAACTACAGGACTTGAACCCACTCAGCTCAGTGACTCAGCTTGGTGGAGAAGAGCTCAGATTACACTATGTGGCTCTTGATAAAAATGCATGGATTTCTTTCATATTCTCTATATTACCTAAAAGTAAATTTAAAATAAACTTAAAAGGCTCTGTGGTAATCACCAACTTGTGATGTAGAAAATGATTTGATTTCATGAATGTACTTTGCTTTGGGAATTAAAACCATTAAAATTAGTGTATTTTCTACACTTTTTGCATCCTTTAGACGCAGCTTTAGATTCAACAGCCTGCAAATTCCACAACTTTAACTGGGCAAAGATATACAAAACCATTTTGAAAAAAAATCATTAGGATTTAGGTAAGCAACACTTAGGAAATAACCATAGAAAGACAGAAGATTAAGTATTGAATATATAGCCCAGAAAAATGTGTATTAACAACAAAACGTTAAAGTTTGTTTCAAATATTAGCATCCAACAAAGAATTCATATGCACCATTAAGAAGGAAAAAAATCCAATGTGACAGAAAAGCAGACAAAGGATATAAACAGATGATTCACAGAAGAGACAACTATTGACTAATAAACTATACAAAATGCTCAAGCTTAGTAATGCAAATTAAAATGAGATAAAATCTCTTATTCATCAAACTGGTAAATATTAAAATGTCTGATGGTGCCGAAAGTTGGTGAGGATGTGGGACAAGAGAGACTCTCATATACTTTGACAAATTGTTTGGCAGCATCTGGTAAACTTGACTGAGGAATTCTACTTACAGAGAAACTCCCATATGTGCCACCAGGAGACATATATAAAGATGTAAACAGGAGGATACATAGACTGTGGACTATTCTGTGATGGATACTATACAGGAGGTAAGTGCACTGGTCCACAGTAATATTTGTCAATATGAATAACGTCATAATGAGTGAAGAAAACAAGTTGTACAATTATATAAACTAAATCATACCATTTATGTAAAGTTTAAAAACAAAAAAGCAATGCTTTAATTGTGGCTATATCCAAACATAATAAGCATATAAAAGCATGGGTGGAAGGACATCAGCTTCCCTTCTGCAGAGGGAGGGAGAGAGAATGGGGTGGAATATACCGGAATGTGCCATCTTCCTCCTCTAGTTTCTCTTAGGTGATGTCATCCAGCACTCAGCAAGCACTCAGTGCATATTTGATGAGCAAGTGAATGAGTGAATCTAATACCACAAGATGGGACTCTTAAATCCCATCTGAATGCAGGTGATCCCAAATTTGTATCCCAGCGTGGACCTTTCTTCCAGGCTTCAGACCATCTCCTCTCAGCTGCCGAAAGCCTTGTCAGACTCGAGGCTCCGTTTACACCACCTTCTCTGGCCTTCGTATTTCATCACTTGACACTACCATCCACACAGCTGCTCCAGGCGAAACTGCCAGGTCATCTTCAGTCCTGCCCTTTATGGGAGATCTTGTTTCCCAGCTTATCGCATTCAGAGGGACTCTTTGACACAGATCCCTGAGCTCTTGTCTTAGTGGTTTCCAAGTTACATCTAATATCTGTGGTCACATCCAGACCCTGAGCTGAACTGTTCTGTTGACGAGTCCCTGCCTAGGACCTCAGAGTCTGAGGGCACGGCAGTCAGCTGAGCTGGGCAGCACAGCTGGCCCTCTGAGATGCAGCCACACAGGTTTGGGTCCTGAAAGACCCCTGCTGACCTACAGTGCCCTGCAGTACTGCCTTGCAAGACTTGTGATGGCCACTGCAGACAGCTCCTGCCGGACAGTGCTGCTTCCACAGCTCAGAGGAGCCAGACTACTGTTGTTGGCAAGATTTCTGAATAAGGAAAATTAAAAAATATCTTGCCTGCCTCTCTCTAGGGATAGAGAAATATGATTTGCTTTTAGACAACTCCAATCCACCAGCCAACTTTCAAAAGGAAATACATAACTGGCTCATAGCTGAGCAGTCGTAGTATAGTGGGGCTTTTCTACACCAGTGTTTCCCAACTGATGTGCCAGGAAAGGGTTAAAAGATATGCTGAGATACTGATTCTCTCAGGCCTTGGGGCAACTAGCAGAGCCCCAGTCTCCTCCTGCTTTGAGTAGTCCTGTCAGTTTCCCACAGTGTGCTGTACAAATATCAATTTCTTCGGTGCCTGAGGTGAGGAAGCTGGGAAGCAGTGTCCTAGACTGACTACAGAGCTGAATGCAATGTTTTCTTAAGTAGCAACCTTAGAAGACTTCCTCATAAATGCAGAGGCTTGAACTAAAGATGAGAAGCCTTGCAGCCCCTGGGAGAGAAAGGTGTGCGTGCAGGGCAGGAGGTGAGAACTGGCTGCCTCTAAGACATGAACGGTTCTGCTGGCTTAGACCCAACATTCAGCGAGGTTAAAGAGGTGAAAAGTAAGGAGACAGAACTGGTCACTAAGTGAATTAGAATGAATGAGGAACGAGTGTTCGGCACAGTCCACACTGCCTCACCCGCAATGCCCTTTCCAACCCACACTGTACAAAGCCATGCAGGAACAGAAAGGTGTAGTGCCATCAAAGTCATAATTTTCTCTCAGTTACACCTGAACAATTAGCTACAGTCTCATTCTCTCAATCCATCAGAACTTTCCAAATGCAGGTGTCTTATTTCTAAAGGAAATGGCTGGCAACCATTTGTGATTATCACTTGAATAATTTTAAATTGCCAACACCTGAAGAAATGCTAAACAGATAATTATGGAGAGCTTGGCTCCTCAAGAAACAGTGTGTTTGGCTGTTCTTGCATAAACCTAACTTCTCTCTGTATAGGATGACACTGTCAGGTGGGAAAACAAGGAATAATTTGGGATCAACACCAACCACAAAGTGAAATCAACCAAAAGAGAGAGGAGTTTACTCATTTATTCCAGGGATCTCAGCCAGTTTATTCTGTGGGGACTGTTCTGCCCTTTGTAGAAGGGTTAGTAGTAAGTATTCCTGGTCTCTGTGCACTAGATGCCAGTTGTGACCACTAAAACTGTCTCCAGAGATTACCAAATGTCCCAGGGGGCAAAGCGGGGAGCAAAACCACCCCAGGTGAGAACCACTGATTCAAAAAATATTTCTTGAGCCCCTGTGCATTGTGTAAGACTTTGGGGATATAATGGTTTCTGTCTTCAAATAACTTACACTCTATTGAAAGAGCCAAACCCCAAGGTATCAAACACATAACAATATGCAACCACACATTTGTAAGTGTTAGGAAGCAGAGAATACCACGATATGTAAATTGGGGATCTCACTTAGATGGGAAGGAAGGAAGGCCTTGCTAAGGAAATGGAACCCAAAGGTTGTAATCTGAAGGTTAAGGAGGAGTGGTCAGGGAAGATGGGGTAGGCATTTCAAGAAGAAGACACAGGATGTACAAAGGCCCTGAGATGAATGGCATGCTCAGGGATCAGAAAGGCCAGTGCAGCTAAAACATGGTAAGAAAGATGGAGCATGACCTAAAATGAGGTCGGGGAGTAAGCATGGACCAGATTACAGATTTAATAGATCATGGTAAAAAGTTCCAAGTTACTTCTAAGTCCAAATGGAAGCCACTGTGTAGCACTGTTTGAAGTATTGGGAATATATGTGACCAAAAAAAGACAAGGTGCCTATCCTCAGAAATCTTCTGCTTTCTGTGGAAACTGGTTTATATATAACAGTGTTCTCTGTTGCTGTATGGAAACAGTTGGAAAGAATCCAGGGTGGTCAAAGGTGGAGCACTTAGGAGGTTGTGGTCATAGACCAGGAGAGAAATGCCAGTGGCTTGGATTGGAGTGGTAGCATTTGAGATGTAGAGGGGCAATTACATAAGAAAGAATGGTGCCCAAAGGCCTCCAGGTTTGGAGGGACTTTTAAGCTCATCTAATCTAATTTCTACTTGATGCTGATATGCCTTTCTTAACAACCAGAGCAAAAGATGTACATTCTCCTGCTTGTACATTTCCAGTAATTCATTACCTGCTTCTTTTTTCATATGGTGCTAAAATCTGCCTCCTTATCCAAAAGGGGTCTGTGTACTTCCTTCAAATGCTGAAGTTAACCTCTCTTCAAGCTAAATATTCTTATTTTCTTCAGTTTATCCTCATATAACATGGCACCAAAACCCTTCACTATCCTGCGTATCTTATGAGAACATATTCCCATCCACAGCCACTGCCCTACACTGGATTATGTGTGTAACACAACCAGCATCACTCAATTAATACACAACTTACCACTTTCATATCCACCAAAAAAAAAGTGAGTACAATAAATTTAAAGTCAAGCCCTGATGATGTCTATGCTTTTAGTTTTATTTTTTGTGCAATTTTTCTTATATTTTTAGATTCCAGAATATATATACTTTTGTGAATTAATCATGATTTGCCTATTAGTGCAAGTAAGTAGCTGGCCCTGGTCTGCAGTCCTCAAAAATTATTGCAAGGATTACCAAACAAAATAAACTTTGACAATGAGAAAAAATATGCTAATAGGATAAAATTACGAATAATCTCTGCCACAGCACTTCCATACACTCTGGGAATGACATCTGCAACTATGGCTTCAATAAAATTGCAGAGCTGTGCTTTTGAAATGCCTTAACTAAACTCTGTGCTCAGGAATCTGTGGCTTTACAGTAATGTCAAAAGCCCAGGAGGTCGTGAATGACTCATAATGTCCCACTGCTTTTTGAATGGCTCCACATCTAAATCCATAGTTGGCAATGAAACAAAGGACAATATAATAAGCACTTTATGCTGTTTTGAAAGAAAATTTTAGCTTTAACTGTATGAAAAAGAAAGTGCATTCAGTCAGAGTTTAATTTTCTGAACTACTGTCAAAATACATTCCTTTTTGTTATATTAGTTCTTATTATCCAAGTTGACAAGGTCACAGAAAAAACCAGTTTTCCCCTTTTTTTCTCCTCAAAGGAGCTGCATTAAATTTAAATTGGATTCTTTGAAACTTGGCTACACATGGACATTTCCTATCAGTTATCTGTAATATGAAATTTCTAGACCAGTGCTTCTCAAACTTTAATGTGCATATGAATCACCTAAGTTTCTTGATAAAATACAGATTCTCATTCAGAAAGTATCTAGTGGGGCCTGAAAGGCTGCATGTCACACCAGCTCTGGTGATGCCTCAGTTGACAGTCAGGTACCACACTGCAGTCAGCAGGTGGGTGCTTAGGCCACAGACCGTCTCTAGATTGCTGTTCTCTGTAGAAAGAAGCTGAAGCAGAGGGTTGCCTAAGGGTCTTTCACATTTTAAAATCCCATGATTGCAAACAATTTTGACTTCCTTGACTCTGTATGTGATGAGTCTTTTTAGTCCAGAAAGGCAATATAAAATTACCAGTATGTCTCACTTTATGTAATGACTCATGTCTTTAATTCTCCAGTGAAACGTACTATTTAGAGAATTCTGGTTTTCTACAAAGTAAAGAATCTCAAAGTGCTTGGTGCCTGTTTCAACAGTCTGACTTTTTATTTATAAGGATTTTTCAGCATAGAACCCCTATGTAACATGAAGTCTACTGCTCTTATTAAAATTTGCAAGATGGGAGTATTTGCTGAGGTCATGTCAGCAAACTCTACAGATGTGGGGAAGAGTGCAGCCATCTCTGCTTTTTAGAAAGCAGACCCAGCAATCGGAGGGATGTCCATGGACACTTGTGCAGAGTGGAGAGGACACATACACACACGCACACACACGGCTGGGTTTCTCCACTTGATCTAGTGGCTCTCAAACTGAGAGCCAGAGTAGAATCACTTATGTTGGGGGAAGAAGAGGACTGTCAAAAACCCCAGTGTCTGGGTCTAGTCCCCGTAGATTCTGATTTAATTGGTCTGAATTAGAACCTGGCTGTGAGTATTTTTTTTAAGGCTCTACAGGTCATTCTAGTGAAGCTATAGTTAACATAGCCAGTATGTAATGAGCTGAACTGAAACGAAAGTGGAAATCCTGGGGGATCTTCTTTTGGGTGTGAGATCCAGAATAATACCTTATTCTTCATTAGTCTTAAATATGATTACAATCCTCTCCTGATTAAAATATATATCAAGCCAAAAAATGACTCTTTTTCATGAACTAGATTATATGGAATAATCCTGAATTCCTTTAGTAGGCCTTTTAGACAAAAGGTCTTCTGAAACGTTTAAGCACCCATCACCAAATGTCATGCTTTCCGATTCTTAAACAAAAGGCTCAAATGATAAGCTGGTCAAGCGAAATGAAGTTTAACAAGAAGGAATATAACTTCCACAAAAGTCACAATCATCAACATACAATCCTGAGCAGAAATGTGGCTTGGCTGATGTGAAAAAACTTAGAGGTTTTAATCAATTTCAAGCTCATTATGAATTAACCTAATGTGAACTACCAGCAACTCAAAGCAAAACTAGGATGCATTGATGGCAGCATAGTTTTCACAGAAATAGACATCAGAACTGCTTGACTTTGTATTAGTCAGACCATATCTAGAAATTGGTGCTGATTTAAAGGAGAATCTGGATAAAAAAGAAAAAATTTACAAATTCCAGTTAGCTCCCCCAGCCCTCTAGTTTGTGGCTGGGAAAGGGCGGGGAAGATGAGGTTAGAAAAACAAGCAGCCTGGGAGTACAGGACTTAGAAGAAGCACAGACAAAATCACCCCCAGAAACAGAAAGTAAAGCCATAAATGACCTGGAAGTTCACAGCCCTTGCTAAAGAGAAGGGGCCCCAAGGTGTACAAGATACAAGTGTCAGCCTCGGAGAAGCAGAGCTTGTGGGGGAGAACCAGGTATACAGAGAAGAGTGGTACCTGGAGATGAGCAGTGAAGGGAAAGAAGGAAATAGGATTAGAAAAGTAAGGCACCTGCAGAAAAGAAAGGAAAACAAGACAAAGAATTGGCTTAAAAAAAAAAAAATCCCGAGAATAGTATCTTCCTCCCTTGCTCACAAACTGGAAAGTTTTCTTGAGTGGAAAGAAAGGGTAGTAGGTACAGCCAGCATGTTACAATTGAATACACCACCAGGGACCCCGTGAGAACAAATCACACATGAGAACATATCCCACCACCTGTCCCATATGCAGTGGTTGAGAAGCAGAATTGCTAGTCTAGAGCTAGGAGCTGTAACACCCAATGTAGTAGCCACCCATTCACCACGTGTGCCTTCTGAAATGTGGTCGGTCCAAATTGAGAGATGCTGTAAGTGTAAAATATATACTGAATTTCAAGGACTTAGTATGGAAAAAAAGGATGAAAAATATCTCATCAATGATTTGTTTGTACTGATTGCTGAATCACTATATTAGCTTTAAATAATGATTATAATCCTTCCCTGATTAAAATACATTCCAGACAAAATATACATCAGGCAAAATTGAAATGATAATATTTTGTTTGTATTGTGTTAATAGAATATATTATTAAATTACTTTCACTTGTTTCTTATTATTTTTAAAATAACACTACTAGATAACCTAACATTATGTATGTGTGTGGCTCACATTATATTTTAATTGGACAGCATTGACCTAGAGAGAAAAGTCAGGAAGAAAGAAGGAATCACCAAACAGTTGTACTTGTTTGAAAAATAAAACAGGACATCTCAGGAAGCATATTAAGTATTGTTATTTAGAAAATAAAATACTGTGACTTCTGCTTTTGGCTATTATGGAAAAATAGGGAATACATTATTCTATCATGTTAAACAAACAGAAAACTGGATAAAATATATGAAACAATAATTTTTAGACACTGTTGAATAAGCTGCTTGGGACTGTGATTCCTAAGAAAAGGAAAATGAAGAAGGGAAGCCCTTCAACTGCCCCAGTTACTGCCTGGAGGAAGCTTCTAAGCTGAAGCACAGCAAAGACCCCAAACAGAGCCCAGTGGTGCCAGTGAGTTGAGGAAATAGAGAGTTACCCAAAGCCAAGGAAGCTAGAATTTATGGGGCAGAATGCTGGTAAAAAAGGAGTTACACAGAGAGTGAGCTCCAGAGATCTGCAGTGGGGTCCCCTTCAATCTTTGGCTGAGTACTGATCTGTGCATGTATATGAGGAAACTACTGGAGGCCAGGCCAAGAACTACCAGAAAGGAGTTGGCAAAACAACCCCTGGAACCCACATTGGCTTGGCCATTTGTTGTCTTCTCACCAGCCAGAGTGGAAAGAACTCTTAGTACATGGGCAGCAAAGAGAATACTATGAAGAACTCCACTTAATAGCCATAGACTAAAGGCTATTCTACTCTCATTTTCAGAAAGCTTAAAAGCAGGCTTTGAAAGGATCAAACTTATTACAAGTAACTTAACTTCATACAAAACCAAAATACACTAGTTCTACTACATAACAAAAAAGCACTATTTGAAAGAATACAACAATATCCAGCATCTAACATAGTAAATTCAAAATGTCTGGCATCCAATCAAAAATTACCAGGTTTCGGGCTTCCCTCGTGGCGCAGTGGTTGAGAATCTGCCTGCCAATGCAGGGGACACGGGTTCAAGCCCTGGTCTGGGAAGATCCCACATGCCACAGAGCAACTGGGCCCGTGAGCCACAATTACTGAGCCTGCGCCTCTGGAGCCTGTGTTCTGCAACAAGAGAGGCCGCGATAGTGAGAGGCCCACGCACCGCGATGAAGAGTGGTCCCCACTTGCCACAACTAGAGAAAGCCCTTGCACAGAAACGAAGACCCAACACAGCCATAAATAAATAAATTAAAAAAAAAAAAATTACCAGGTTTGCAAAGTAGCTGGAAAATGTCACATAACTCAGAGAAAACTCAATTAATAGAAACAGACCCAGAACTGTCAGAAATGACAGAATTAGCAAACAAAGATGCTAACATAATTATTATAAGTATGCTCCAGGGACTTCCCTGGTGGTGCAGTGGTTAAGAATCCACCTTCCAATGCAGGGGACACAGGTTCGATCTCTGGTCCAGGAAGATCCCGCATGCTGCAGAGCAACTAAGCCTGTGAGCCACAACTACTGAGCCTGCACTCTAGAGCCTGCGAGCCACAACTACTGAAGCCCACGCACCTAGAGTCCGTGCTCCACAACAGGAGGGGTCACTGCAATGAAAACCCATGCACCAAAACGAAGAGTAGCCCCCACTCACCACAGTTGGAGAAGGCCGGCGCACAGTGGCAAAGACCCAGCGCAGCCATAAATAAATAAATAAAAAAGCCCCATATATTCAAGGAGGTAGAGAAAAACATGAATATAATGAAAGAAATGGAAGATATAAAAAAGACCAAATGTAATTTATAGAGATGAAAAATACAATATCTGAAATATTAAAACACACTAGATAGGCTTAACTGTGGATTAGACACAGTAAAAGAAAAGATAAAAAAATTGAAGATGTACCAACAGAAAATATTCAAAATGAAACTGATCAGAAATAAAAAGACTGAAAATGAATAGAACATCAATGATTTGTGGGCCAGTAAAGTGGTAATTGAAGTCCTAGAAGAAGACAGAAAAGACAGAAGAAATTTTGAAAATTTTGTTGAAATCTGAATTTGATGAAAATTATAAACCCCACAGATTCAAGAAGCTCAACAAACCCCAAGTATAAAAGCACACCAAGACATGTCATAATCACTGAAAATTAGTATTAAAGAGAAAATCAAAAGCAGCCAGAAGAAGACACATTAGAGTAACAAAAATAATAAGACAGCAACTTCTCACCAGAAAGTAAGCCAGAAGACAAGGCAGCAGCATCTCCAAAGTAGTGAAAGAAAAGGGAAAAAAGAAAAAGAAAAGGAAAAATTAAAGACTTTTTCAGACAAACAAAAGCTGAGATAATTAATCACAAGCAAACCTGCACTACAAGAAATGAGTGTCTTCGTGGGGAAAAAAGAACAGAAAAAGGATGATACCAGATGGATACTTACATTTACACAAAGGAATGAAGAGAGCCAGAAATGATATACATGTAGGGAAATATAAAAGACATTAAAAATTTTTTAATTTTTAAAATAATTAATTGTTTAAAGCAAAAAAGCAATATAATATGGAATTTATAATATATAATTAATATTTATATATATTTATATAAACATTATATATTATTATATATAATTAAATGCATGACAACAATAGCACAAAGGACAGGAGTGAGTAAGTAAATTAGTAGGACAATGAAAGCCTTTGAAACTTCTATAAACAATACTGTTTCTGTGCTTGAGGAAGAAAACATGATTTACTTTACAGAAAGGGGAAAAGGATATATGTGCAGATAGGTGGTGATTCCCAATCATGGAGATTTTTACCTGGGAACACCTGGAGACATTTTTGGTTGTCATAACTGTAGGTGTGAGCGCTACTAGCATCTGCTGAGTAGAGGCCAGGGATGCTGCTAAACATCCTACAGTGCACAGGACGCCCCCTACAACAAATAATTATCTGGCCCAGGATGTCTCTAGTGCCACTCACTGCTGAGAAGCCCTGAGCCAGAGACAGACCTGCTGATTTCAAGGATGCCTCTGGAACACATATTCCTCATAGGGAAGAGAGGCAGTCAGCACTGCCGGGACCTGTGTGAAGACTGGGAGCCAGGAGGGCTGCCTTCTCCACTGGTGATGAGAGCAAGCAGATGAGGCACCAAATCTGCCACCTCCAGCACCTGCTTCCCAACAGCTTTCTGAAACCTCTTGGAAAGGCCTGGCCTGACCCCAAACCCCTTCACAGGGCAGTGACCACCTACTCACCTTTTCCCACTCCAGAAACCTGCAAGTGGCAGGTCTTCTCACCAAGCACCTCAGCAAAGTGTTTCAATGCCTCAGTGGGTGGGCTAGTGTTCAGTAACCTATTTTCCGCAGCTCAAAAAGGATAGACAGCATGAGAGAGATGAGTGTCTTGGGAGTGAGGGGGGAACAGGAAAATACAACTGGGATTGAGACTGACTCGGAAACCATTGAATGTTTAGTTCCATGATTATGACACTACCACATACTTCTCCACATCTCACAGTTTAGAGAGTAATTTCATTTACATCATAGCATTTTATCCTTGCCACAACCCTGTAAGGAAGGTAAGGCAGTTATCAACTCGAATTACAGAACAGAGGGTGGAGACTCAAATCAAGATGGCAGAGTGGGAGGATGCAAAACTTGCCTCCCCCCATGAACACATTGAAAATATACCTACATGTGGAAAAATTCTCACTGAAAACTAACTGAAAACTGGCAGAAAGACTCCTGTACAACCAAGGCTGTAAGAAAGATACATGCGAAATCGGGCAGGAAGGAAAAAGAAGCAATTGGGTCGGTACCTGTGCCCCTGGGAAGGGACTCAGAGAAAAGGGAGATGACATGGGTGGAGATCCTCCCTGGGGAGTGAGCAGTTTGAGCCACATATTGGCCGCCTCAGCTCTGGGGTCCGACAAAGGGAAGATGAGACCCCTTGGCTAGTTGGAGGGCTGGTGGTACTAATAGAAGGGCTGAGGGAAGCCTGGACTCCGCTCATGAGGAGTGTGGGAATGCTTGCTTGCTCCCAAAGCAGGGCAGAAAGGGCGGATTGAGACCACACGGCTGGCTGACTGGTTTTCCATGACCACCTCAGTGCGCACCCCAGCCTGAGCTGACCCAACACCCCAGCACTGTTTGCCCTGCATTGTAACTCCACATGGGAACATAGGCAGCCACAACCAAGGAAAAAGCTCAGCTGTGAGATGCTGCGGCAGCTCAAACCCTAAGCAGCACCTGAGCAGGGAGCAGGCAGCCATTCCTGGCGATTGCAGAGACAGTGCATCAGAGGCAGATTACATCTCTGATGGCAGCCAGACTGCCACAGGCCCTGCCCTGCCCCTCGTTGAATACCCACACCAGCCCCTCTTGCTCCAGCACTGCTCCCCACTGGGGCTGAGTATGCCATTGCTGGGAGGGGTGTAGAGCACACACTTAAAAAGAGCTGTGCCAGCTCCACCTGACCCTCTGGGTTTCTGCTCCAGCAACTTGGGACATGACCCCACCCCCAGTAGGGGGGTGACATCCACTGAGCAGAGGGGAAGCCCTACCTCACACCTGGCTTTGGTCCTAGCCCTTCCTTCTCCAGGCCCACCTCCTACCAAGGGGATAGCTGCCAGTACACCCTGAGGAAAGACATGAATTGTGTTCATGCCAGATCCAACTCTCCCACCAAAGCCACTGGGCACATGCAGACTATATAGGGATGCTCCCACATAAGGACATCCCTTCAAGACTGCAGTAGGTAACTATTTCACCTAATTTCATAGAGAGAGGAAGATAAGCAAAATAAGACAGAGGAATTTGTCTCAATTGAAAGAGCAAGAGAAAACCCCTGAAAAAAACAACACTAACGAAACAGAAATAAACAATTTACTAGATAAAGAATTCAAAGCATTAGTAATAAGAATGCTAACTGAATCAGGGAAAAGAACAGATGAACACAGTGAAAATTTTAACAAGGAACTAGAAAGTATAAAAAATAACCAGTCAGGGCTTGCCTGGTGGTGCAGTGGTTAAGAATCCGCCTGTCAATGCAGGGGACATGGGTTCGAGCCCTGGTCCAGGAAGATCCCACATGTTGCAGAGCAACTAAGCCTGGGCACCACAACTACTGAGCCTGCGCTCTAGAGCCCATGAGCCACAACTACTGGGCCTGCGTGCTGCAACTATTGAAGCTCGCATGCCTAGAGCCTGTGCTCCGCAACAAGAGAAGCCACCGCAATGAGAAGCCCACACACCACAACAAAGAGTAGCCCCCGCTCACCGCAACTAGAGAAAGCCCACACACAGCAATGAAGACCCAGTGCAGCCAAAAATAAATAAATAAAAATAAATGAATAAATTTATAAAAATAAATAAATAAATAACCAGTCAGAACTGAAGAATACAATAACTGAAGTAAAAAACACACTAAAAGGAATGAACAGCAGACTAGATACAGAAGAACACATAAGTTATCTAGAAGATAGAAAAATGGAAATCACACAATCTGAACAGCAAAAAGAAAAAAATTCTTTTTCTTAGTGGAAATAGTTTAAGGGATCTCTGGGATATCATCAAGTATCTCAGAAGGAGAAGAGAGAGAAAAGGGGGTTGAAAATGTATTTAATGAAATTATGGCTGAAAACTTCCCAAACCTGAAGAAGGAAACAGATATCCAGGTACAAGAGGCACAGAAGATGAACCAAATAAGACGAACCCAAACAGACCCACACCAAGACATATCACAATTACAATGGCAAAAGTTAGAGATAAAGCGAGAATTCTAAAGGCAACAAGAAAAAAACAACGAGTCATATACAAGGGAACCCCCATAAGGCTATCAGCTGATTTTTCTGCAGTGACTTAGCAGGCCAGAAGGGAGTGGCATGACATATTTAAAGCGCTGAAAGGGAAACCTTGCAAACTAGTGTACTCTACCCAGCAAGATTATCATTTAGAATCCTAGTACAATGTTTGTGG
This sequence comes from Balaenoptera borealis, assembly GCF_965194805.1. Taxonomy (NCBI): domain Eukaryota; kingdom Metazoa; phylum Chordata; class Mammalia; order Artiodactyla; family Balaenopteridae; genus Balaenoptera; species Balaenoptera borealis. The sequence goes on along the minus strand of NC_138866.1, from coordinate 134,040,788 downwards.
GATTGTAAGTTGGTGCAGCCACTATGGAAAACAGTATGGAGGTTCCTCAAAAACACTGAAAATACAACTACCATATGACCCAGCAATCCCACAGCAATTCCCATCATATATCAGAAGAAAACGAACACATTAATTTGAAAAGATACATATATCCTAATGTTCATAGCAGCATTATTTACAACAGCCAAGACATGGAAGCAACCTAAGTAAGCGCTCATCAACAGAAGAATGGATAAAGAAGATGTGGTATATATATACAATGGAATATTACTCAGCCATTAAAAAAGAATGAAATTCTGCCATTTGCAACAACATGAATGGACCTAAAGAGTATTATGCTTAGTGAAATAAGTCAGACAAAGACAAACACTCTATGTTATTTACATGTGGAATCTAAAAGATAAAACAAACGAATGCATATAACAAAACAGAAATGGACTCACAGATACAGAGATCAAACTAGTGGTTACCAGTGGGGAGAAGGGAGGGGGGAGGGGCAGATAGGGGTATGGGATCAAGAGACACAAACTACTATGTAGAAAATAAATAAGCAATGAGGATATATTGTACAGCATGGGGAAATATAGCCATAAATGGAATATAATCTATAAACATATTGAATCATTATGTTGTACACTTGAAACTAATATAATATTGTAAATCAACTATACTTCAATTAAAAAACAAAGAAAGAAAGAAAACAGAGGGTGAAAAAATAAATAAATCCTCCAAGGCCTCACATCTCAGTGTTTGGGAAGCCATACCCTTTGATCCTTAGTCTGCCTCCCTACAGAGGGTAAATGCAATCCTCTTTGTGGGGGCTGGCGTTAGGTCCAGGGTAGGGCAGGCAGAGATCGGAGGCCATGTGGACACCATGATGCACAGCCCAGAAACCCCTTCAGGACCACAGATCTAATTTCCCAGCTATGGGAGCTCCCAGCTGTGTCCTTCTCTGGTCTTATCCTTGGCTGAAGGGAGCTCCCTTGACCAGGGTTATGCCCCTTTCCACAGGGCAGCCCACGTCCAGTAACAGGCTAATGCTGGGGTACAGAGGTCTGGCCCCTTTGCTTCAACTGGGATATCTCTGAAGGGCCACTCAGCTCTAGAGTGCTCTATAGGGTTGGCTGAGGCCTTTGTAGCAATTGCATCACAGTTTAATTTCTCCCTCTGCCCAGTCCAGCTCCTTTCCCTCCCTCACAGGTGTGGAATCCCAGAGTACCCCTAAAAGCCTTCTGTGTATACACATGCGCACACACACACAAATACTCACAACTGATATGGGGAAGAAACAATGGCTACAGAAAGTAGACAAAGTTTGATTAGGTCTCTTCTACGCATTCACTGAGTTTTACCCTCCCCTCATTATTCATTTTCTGGACAGCCAAGATCTTGGGGCCTCAAGGAGGCTGGACTTTCTCTACACTCTTCACACCATCTCACACCCAGAGAAGTGGGTAAATAGATTGTTAGGGGTGCAGGGAGGTTGACTGGTTTCTATCAAATCATGATGTAAGTAGCCACCCGGTGTAGCTACTGGGTGGGACCAGTACTGACTTTAGACTGTGTCCCCATTGTGGCCAGGCCTCAGCGCAGTGCTCCAGCGACTGGGTCAGAGGTTCCAACCCAGCCAACGAGTAAGAACTGCCAATCCCATTCCCTTAGAAGATCTGACCACAGTCTCCAGGTTCACACCGAAAACATTACAGAAGTATACCTACAGGCCCGAGATGCTTCGAGCAACATTGAGGAAATGACAGGTCTCAGGGCAGGCCTGCAGAACGTGCTTCAGAGCCACAGGAAGAGGGCACGTGCCCAGTGCTGCTCGCTTTAAGATTTCCTGAGTATGCCGCGTGTGGCAAGGAGACACCATTTGCAGAAAACAGCCCCACTGAGAGTCAGAGTTCCACAGATGGCATGCTTGTTATTCCCCAAAACAGAACTCAGATAAAGCCATCTGCGTCATAAATCATTCAAGCGCTAAAGCCCACATGATAAATCAAAATGAAAACGTTTTAAAAAGGAACTAATTTTATCCATATCTACAAACAGAATGAGTTTTCAGGAATAGGGTTCCTTTTGTGTTACATAAAGCTCCCTTCTGAGACTTATGTAGTGGGGGTTGGGACCTCGCCCCACACAGGGAGGGGTACAGCCACAGAAAACTGGGAGGTAAACAGGGACAGTGTTGGCCAGGGCACACTCTCCCCCAACACCTGCTCTTACCAATCTCTCTGCCCCAAGAGGCCATTAATAAAACTTTCACATACTGGTGTGAATGCGTAGATTTATTAACAAGCCATGAATTGTGCTTGTCCCCTTGTCTAGGCTGATACAGAAACAGAAACTCAAGTTCCATATACAACATCTGTGTGTGTGTGTTTACATGCATGTGTTTGTGTGTCTGTTTTTCTACTAATAAAATGAAGAATATCCATTCCTTTCAGGAATATATAAAAACCCATTGCATTTTGTGAAATTATTTTTTAAACCGTGGCTACAAGAGATGTCAGAGCTTCTTTTATCTCTTCACTTTTCACCCATAGCTCACCCTCCTTTTCAGCTTCAGCAAAATACCATCAGGGGAGCATCAGGTCAACATTTGGGACAGAGGAAAGAAAGGCAGGATTTAAGTACCCATTGCTATCTTCAAAAATGCTTCATGGGACAGCTCTCACCTGAACAAGTCCCTTCCTTTTATAACAGCTTCAGTTAACCTCTTGTTCATCAGACGTCCTGTGTAGTCCAGTACCTCCAAGAACAGTATCTTGAAAACCATTGTTAGAAAACGCATAAGACAAAAAAGTTAAGAGCACACACAAAGGGAGTCAATATGTGATAAAGTATGGAAAATCACTGTATAATTACATAATTCATGGGCAATTGCAGGGAAGGGAGGTCCGCCATTTTTTTTTAACTTATTTGTTTATTTTTGGCTGTGTGGGGTCTTCGTTGTTGCGCGTGGGCTTTCTCTAGTTGTGGCAAGCTGGAGCTACTCTTCATTGTGGTGCGTGGGCTTCTCATCGCGGTGGCTTCTCTTGTTGCGGAGCACGGGCTCTAGAGTGCAGGCTCAGTAGTTGTGGCGCATGGGCTTAGTTGCTCCGCGGTATGTGGGATCTTCCCGGACCATGGCTCGAACCCGTATTCCCTGCATTGGCAGGCAGATTCTTAACCACTGTGCCACCAGGGAAGCCCCAGGTCCGCCATTTTTAAACAGACACCCAGCATCTGAAATCTCCTAGAGGGATGAGGCCCCACTCAGCTGCCGGCACCCAGCTGCTTTCCATGCCTCCAAAGGAAGAGAGGGTGGATTGAAGAAAACTGAAATAAAATCTTGTTTTATGACCATGCCAGTGTAAGAAAATGCCTGCATAATGTTATCCTGGTGTGGAAAAGAGGTATTCACTGAGAAGGTTGCTGGGGGTTCCAGTCCTGATTTGCACGGCCTCTGAGCCTCCATTTTTCCCTTTTAGCAGGTGACCCCCTCCTTCCAGTTCTGGGCCGCTTCTATCTCCATTGTGAGTGTGAGGTTGGGTCTTCTCCCAAGCAACCACCTTGGTGCCCTGGCTGTACCTGTGGGTCTATTTCGGAGGCCTCCCAGTCGAAGGCAAAGCAACAGGAATTCCGTTGCGGGCATGGAGCTGGGAAGAGGCCGGTTTACTTGTAGGGCTTGGCTCTTACTTATGATACATTTTTTCCCCCTTTCTTTATTATCTTAGAACCATTCAGATGGTTGCCTAGTCTACTTTGACTTCTTTAAACAACTTTACACTTCAGGTTTATTTATTTATTTATTTATTTTTTAACCTCTTTATTGGAGTATAATTGCTTTACAATGGTGTGTTAGTTTGTGCTTTATAACAAAGTGAATCAGTTATACATATACATATGTTCCCATATCTCTTCCCTCTTGCATCTCCCTCCCTCCCACCCTCCCTATCCCATCCCTCTAGGTGGTCACAAAGCACCGAGCTGATCTCCCTGTGCTATGCGGTTGCTTCCCACTAGCTATCTATTTTACGTTTGGTAGTGTATATATGTCCATTCCACTCTCTCACTTTGTCACAGCTTACTCTTCCCCCTCCCCGTATCCTCAAAAAAAAAAAAAATAGGTTTATGACTGATTTAAGCCAGAAAATCCCCTAATGGGAATAACCTTAATGAGATTTTCTAAAGAGAACCCTCTATGAAGAGCTGGAATTAATTGATTATTTGTAAGGTAACCAAGCAAAGTTTATGATAAGATCATGAAGTTTGTGGGAACGGAGCGTAAGCCACACTAAACACACACACACACAGATGCACACTATTCCTGGGGAGGCAGAGAGCACAGAATTAGCCTCAGGAATCCCCACTCCTGTGTGACCTCGGGTAAGGCACGTCCCTTCCTCACTCAGCTCTCTCTTCCTCCAGACAAGAGAGACTACCATCTACATGAACATGAGTGGTAAGCTGCAGTAGCAAGGCCGTGAGGAGGGTCCTGGTGTCCTGGTAGACATTTAGTGGTCTCTTCTAGCTCTAAAATCCTATGGGATTCTCTATTTTGTGGCTGGGCTGAACATGTAGTATAGAATATTCAAATTTGAAATTCTTTGAGCCTGGCAACTTTGCAAAGTTATTTTTGTTATCAAATTTTACAAATTCCACTGTTGTTTCTTGAATACGTTGTTAATCTAGTTAATCTATATAAATATCCAGAAATATGGAAATATAAACCAATAGCATTTTTCTAACACTCAGTAGTCAGCCTTTGTGGTATTTTTATAATGTCTTGTTCAGCAAATGGCAGTTTTTACATCCACTACTGCCTACTAACAAAAGAGACTTGAAGTCTTCTTGGAAGTTACAGATTTTGTATTTCTTCCCTAATACGCTAGTATCTGAGAGAATGTGTCAAAAAGTACCATCTAGAATGTGAGTCATGAAAGTCAACTGGCAGAAGACAGCTTAGGAAACTGTCATTAGAGCCACTGGTAGAAGTCTAGGACTCTGACCCCTGACATCAGCTGCAGCCTTATTTAAGCAAATGGAAGAGAGAGCTTGAGTGACAGCAAACTGTCAGGCCACTTGGAATTCACAAGGTCTCTGCCCAAGGAACCCGTGTATATTGTAACAGTGACAGTGATGATGGCAGCTAATGTTTATCATGTGCGCACTGGATGCCAGATGCTGTTCTATGGGCTTTCTCCTGTCAGGGAGGCACTAATATCATCAGCCCCATGTTACAGGTGAGGAAACTGAGGCAATAAATAGAAATAATATGCCCAAGATCACACAGCCATAAATGGGAGAAGCTAAGATTTGAATCTACACAGAGCCTGTAGTCTTAGCTATTACCCTAAATGTTTCACTAGGAAGTAAAAATTATTAAAAATAAAAATTACTTAAAAAATAATTACAAAACTGTTTTTATGCTTTTAAAAAGTTCAAAAATAACTTGAAGGATCTGTCTGTGTTTTAATCTACTATCTTGATTACTCAATTTGTTTCTGTACTCACTATTTTTTACTCCATACAAGTATTTTAAATTAATTTTCTGGTTATTAATTTTCTTCCCTGAATAATTAGAAAAGGTGAAGTATTACAAGTTAAGAGACTCAGGCTTTGCCATGCAATTACTGTGTGAATTTGGTTGAGACCTCAGTTTCCTCATGTGTATTAGAGGGTTCCTTTCTTTAACTGAAACAGTTCAGCATGTGTAAATGTCATTCTGTGAACTTAAGGGACACTGCCTGTCGAGGGCAGATCGCTGGGGCCAGTGGCCAAGGGGCTGGCTTCTCCAGCCTGGCTGTAAGGGCTGCAGGCTACAGCTCCACCTCCACATCCTGGCAATGAACCAGTCTAAGATGTCACAGAAACATGCTCGAGCTGGCCAGCACTCAGTATGATATTTAGAAAGAAGAAAATAAAAGCTTAAGGATGATCAAGTTCTCTTAAGTAATATTAAACAAAAGCATGCTATGCTTCTTCTAAGTTCCTCTGAAAGCACTTCTCATGTTTGCGAAGAGAATGACAAGTTGAATATGTCAGCCCGTCATACTTCCGGATGTGATGTGTGGGCTGGTAGTTCATCACAAAATCATCCACTTTATAGGAACCAGTTAAGTTTCAGTGCCAACTCTTGTTCTCAAACAGCAAGATGACTGCTAACTAACTATGGTGTGTATATGTTAGTGGCCTGAAATTACAGTGATATTGTTATTTTAAGGTAGCAAATGGTAGAAGGTCCTCACTCATCATATGCATGCAACAATATTATTGTTTAGGGAAAATAAGATGTGAATACTTCAAAAAAATCGCTGTTTTTAAGAATAATCACTTTTGTCTTTTCAGTCTACCATGCAAATTCATAGAGACCATAAACAGATTAATAAATTATTTTGTAACTTGCCATCCAAATTATTTATTCATTTACTTATTCAAAATTACTTATTAGGGCCCTGCCAGACATAAAGAACTTGAAAAGACAAATTCTCAATCGCTGTTATAGGATTAAAAAAAAAATTTTTTTTGGAGGCCTACAAACCTCTGCAATTCCATTTTTTAAATATCAAGAGTTAGTCACCTTGGTAACAATTGTGGTGTGTATGAAATGCTAAATATTTATTAAATAGAATTGAAAACTGACTTGTTAGTTGTTCCTCTAAAAATTTCAACTCCTGCCTCTGTCCCTCTCCTCCCCTTTGCAATGCAACTATGCCTTCAAACAGCATTCTTTAAAAGTCGGCTTTATGGCTTTGGAGGAAGAAGCTGATTTCACAGCCAGATTTGCCACTGCTGTGGAAAACAGAGTGCATATGCAAGCCAGCTGAAGTCATGCGGACTGCAAGGATTAGGGCCGCGGGGGCCTCCACTGCTGCTGTCAAATTGCAATTGGAAACAGCTTTTCCAAAGTACAGCATGAGAAATCAGGAATTCCTGTCCACAGCTCCCCAACCCACTGCGTTTTTATCAGGCTTGGTACAACCCATTAGAGATCAGAAATATGAAAATCATGATGAAACCAAACGAGTATTTTCTGGTTTCCAAGTTTTGTTCTGCCTGGATCCCTTCCAAGCCTGTAATTACTGTCACTCACCAGTTAATAAGGGAACAATTTCTGCCTAGGGACAGGAGCTCCAGGAAGGCTGGACCCAAAGGTCGGGCAGGCTCAGTTCAGTGACCTGCCTTCTGTCCAACCCCTGGATGTGCAAATTGTCTAACTGCTCAAATTCTTAAGTTTATCTCAGTTACTTCAACTGTATCTGTCACTTAGGGATAAAATAACTTTTGCAGAGATCATAGAAAAACTATTTAGAACATTAATAAACTAGAACCATTCAATGAAATTTTTTTTTTTTTTTTTGGCACTCCAGCTTTAAAGGAAAGAATCTACTCTCAGGAAAACAAGCTCAAGTCAGTAATTTAGTTTAAAAAAGTAAAAAAACTTTCAGGATTTGGCTTGAGATTAATGCAGATGTAGCCCAATTTCCTACACCTCTCTCTAGATTTAGAAGATCTAGAGGTCAATTATGGCCACATCCACTTCATTTGTCAGCTCTTCAATGATCTTTGAGACACAATTGCAAAGGAGGAAAATGAATTAATCAGAGAGTTGATCAAAAAATGAGCTTATCTGATAAATTATCAGCATACCTGTTACATATGAGTCACTCATTCTGGTCACGATACAATGCTGTGTTATACATGGATTAGGTAACACCCAAAAGTGGGCCAGCTGTAACTTTTTACCTTGAAAGATTCTTAATTAAAATTCCCTTGGATGTATGATTTCCAGGCAAGGAAGGAGCTGTGATTTGATTTTTTTTTTTTAACGTGCCTTAAAGACTCCAGTCAAATTCCATCTATTCAATAAAACTTTCCCTGGTCCCCTAATTTCTCTTTTGTCTTTCTCAGCACGTTTCTGGGACCTCTCTTCAGCACAGGACATTCTGTACAATATATGTAGTTGCTAGTAGGTGAATATTCCCCGACTATATGCTGGGCTGTTTCCCCAAGGCAGTGATTATGTCTTATTCATTTCTGAAGCCCTCTCCTCCCCTGTTCTGAAATTAAAAACTAGAATTCAAAACAAAACAAACAAAAAAAACCCCTTCTATTGTCTAAAATGTATTATTAATTTCTTAGGGAAGATATTTTCAGAAAAAAGTATAGGCAAATGATGGACAAAGTTTCAGAGAGGAAGAGAAAGCTCAGGGGGAGAGCATTATGTGCAAATTGGATGTTCAGCAAAGGTAAACAAACCAAGGATCTGAAACAGTACCCAACTATCACCATAAAGCTTGCCCCAAACTGGAGCAAATTTAGACTTATTAGGACATTCTTTAAGAAGCAGCATTCAATTTTTGGACAAAAATTTTCAAAAAAAACCCTTGTCCTCTAATAAAAGCAATTTCTTAAGAACACCTTAGAAATCTACTTAATGAAAAATCTATAGTTTGGAGAAACTTGTATCAAGAACGATCAAATCAAGAAAAAAAATTCTGGTTAACTATAAATTAAGTAGAATGTTCCACCAGCTGGGCCTCACCTTCAATCTGGCAATGAAATCTATTTGTTAAGAGCAATAAGACTTGAACAGCCCTTACCTTCGTGAATATACATCTTTTGAGCATCTTCAGGATGAAGTAACCCCAGTAAAGATTAAGAACTTGCAGGACCATGAGCTGTAGGTTGAGGAAGATGCATGAAAAGAAAGGCTCAAGGTACTGCAGAGGCAGAATCAGCGTGCAATACAAAATCCTGAAAAACCAAACAGATGAGAGTATTTCATTACAGTCAAAGTACTTGTGAATTTTCAGTGAGAAAACAAATACTTTATCTCCCAAGGTATACAACACTTATTTCATTCCTAATGATGTCCAGGAAAGTCTCAAGAGAAAACAATATGATAATATTACCTTATATATCATTATTGGCAAGCCACAAAAAAATACAGTCTGCCTCCTGGGAGAAAAGTTAAAGCAAATGGAATTTTTATTGCCACGCTGCCTACACTCCAGTGTTTCTCTACCTCGGTTTCCTCTCTGCAAAGAGATGAGCGTACACTAACCCCACTCACCTTCTCAGGATTGGATAACACGAGATAATGCATGTGTATATGGGGTTATTACTGCCTTTTGACACAATCTCATTTATTTGGCATCAAAAGTGAATGAGGGGAAAAAAAAGTGAATGAGGAATTCTACAAGAGTAAATTTTGTGGATAAAAGAGACTTTTTAAGGAAGCAAAAATTCTGTTATTACTTCTACTTCCACTTTCTAAAGTGAATTGCATACTTTATTAATTTCATAAACAGACTCCTGGACACAATTTGAACTGCCCTCAATGACCAGGATGCACAGTGCCTTCAGATACAATTGCAGTATGAAGGCTATCTGTTGTCTTCCCAAACTGCATACACTGCTAGGACTTTAGAGTTCCTGGATAGGTTTGTTTGTAAGTATATTATTCGAATTATAAAAATAATTTATTCATATAAAATTGGAAAAATAAGAAAGTTGCCCATAAAATCATGATTTTAAACAAATAATACTGTAATTTTTGTGTGTTACCTTCTATTTTTTCCTACATATATTTATTTTAATTTTATTTTTAAATTAACATATAGTAAAATTGACTATTTTGGGATGTGCAGTTCTATGAATTATAATATGTGCATAGATTTGTGTAACTACCACCACAATATGGAGACAGAGCAGTTCCATCATCCCCCAAACACCAGTGCTGTCCCTTTATAGTCACATCCCCAGGCCTAACACTTGGCAACCCCTTATCTATTCTCCATCCCTTTAATTTTGTCTTGTCAAGAAGGCCATACAAATGGAATCATACAGTGTGTCAGCTTTTGAGACTGCCTTCTTTCACTCACCATAGAGCCTTTGAGATTCATGCAAGTTGTGGGTATCAACAGCATGCTCCTTTTTTTTTTTATTACTGAGTTGCATTCCATTGTGTGGATGTACCCATTACCGAACATTTGTATTATTTCCAGTTTTTGACAATTATGGACAGAACTGCTATAAATGTTTATGTACAGGTTTTTGTGTGCACATAAGTTTTCATTTCTCAAGGGTAAATACATAGGGTTGGGATTGTTGGGTATCACACTGCAAGTATATGTTTAACTTTATAAGAAACTGAAAAGCTGTTTCCCAGAGTGGCTGTTTTGCATCCCCACCAGCAACGCACGAGAGCTCCAGTTGTTGCTCATCCTCAGCAGCACTTGCTATTGTCCTGTAGAGACTTTGCCACTGTAGTAAAAGTAGCACACGTGGGATTTATGTTCAATTCCATTTAACTTTAAATCAAAAACATTTTACACTGAAAAACTTGGTGTATATTGTCTTTCCCAAATCAAAGTTTCTTTCTTTATTTTTTTTAAATTAAATTAAATTAAATTTATTTATTTATGGCTGAGTTGGGTCTTTGTTGCTGGGTGTGGGCTTTCTCTAGTTGCGGCGAGCGGGGGCTACTCTTCGTTGTGGTGCGCGGGCTTCTCGTTGCAGTGGCTTCTCTTGTTGCAGAGCACGGGCGCTAGGCATGCGGGCTTCAGTAGTTGTGGCACGCGGGCTCAGTAGTTGTGGCTCGCGGGCTCTAGAGTGCAGGCTCAGTATTTGCGGCACACAGGCTTAGCTGCTCCACAGCATGTGGGATCTTCCCAGACCAGGGATCAAACCTGTTGCCCCTGCAGTGGCAGGCACTCTCAACCACTGCACCACCAGGGAAGCCCAAAGTTTCTTTCTTTAGATGTGTATGTTCCTAAAGGTGAGAATACTATTCCAAGGCATACATTAAAAGTATAGAAGTTCAAGGTTATATTAAAAGCTATTAAGACTTTGCTAGATTATTTTCCAAAATTGTAACAATTTAGAAGGTGACCAGCAATTTATGTAAGAAGAGTTTTATTGAACCCCCCTAACCAGTATTAAGTGGGTTTAAAATTTGCTAATTTAAAAAATAAAACAATTCTTTTAACATCTTTATTGGAGTATAATTGCTTTACAATAGTGTGTTAGTTTCTGATGTATAACAAAGTGAATCAGCTATATGCATACATATATCCCCATATCCCCTCCCTCTTGAGCCTCCCTCCCACCCTCCCTATCCCACCCCTCTAGGTGGTCACAAAGCACCGAGCTGACCTCCCTGTGCTATGCAGCTGCTTCTCACTAGCTATCTGTTTTACATTTGGTACTATATATATGTCAGTGCTACTCTCGCACTTCATCCCAGCTTACCCTTCCCCTTCCCTGTGTCCTCAAGTCTATTCTCTACATTTGCATCTTTATTCCTATCCTGCCCCTAGGCTCATCAGAACCATTTTTTTTTTAGATTCCATATATATGTGTTAGCATACTGTATTTGTTTTTCTCTTTCTGACTTACTTCATTCTGAATGACAGATTCAAAGTCCATCCACCTCCTTACAAATAACTCAATTTCATTTCTTGTATATATGTGCCACATCTTCTTTATCCATTCATCTGTCGATGGACACTTAGGTTGCTTCCACGTCCTGGTTATTGTAAACAGTGTTGCAATGAACATTGTGTTACAGGTCTCTTTTTGAATTATGGTTTTCTCAGGGTATATGCCCAGTAGTGGGATTGCTGGGTCATACGGTAGTTCTATTTTTAGTTTTTTAAGGAACCTCCATACTGTTCTCCATAGTGGCTGTATCAATTTACATTCCTACCAACAGTGCAAGAGGGTTCCCTTTTCTCCACATCTTCTCCAGCATTTATTGTTTGTAGATTTTTTTGATGATGGCCATTCTGACTGGTGTGAGGTGATATCTCATTGTAGGTTTGATTTGCATTTCTCTACTAATTAGTGAGGTTGGGCATCCTTTCATGTGTTTTTTGGCCATCTGTATATCTTCTTTGGAGAAATGTCTATTTAGGTCTTCTGTCTCTTTTTGGATTGGGTTGTTTGTTTTTTAATATTGAGCTGCATGAGCTGCTTGTAAATTTTGGAGATTAACCTTTTGTCAGTTGCTTCATTTGCAAATATTTTCTCCTATTCTGAGGGTTGCCTTTTGTCTTATTTATGGTTTCCTTTGCTGTGCAAAAGCTTTTAAGTTTCATTAGGTCCCATTTGTTTACTTTTGTTTTTATTTCCATTTCTCTAGGAGGTGGGTCAAAAAGGATCTTCCTGTGATTTATGTCATAGAGTGTTCTGCCTATGTTTTCCTCTAAGAGTTTTATAGTGTCTGGTCTTACATTTAGGTCCTTGCTGAGTAATCTTGGTTGTAAGTTTTTCCCTTTCATCACTTTAAACATGTCCTGCCACTCCCTTCTGGCTTGCAGAGTTTCTGCTGAAAGATCAGCTGTTAACCTTATGGGGATTCCCTTATATGTTATTTGTTGTTTTTCCCTTGCTGCTTTTTTTTTTTTTTAAATGGGACACTTTCTAGAAGTGTCCTTTTTTAAAAAAATTAATTAATTAATTAATTAATTAATTTTTGGCTGTGTTGGGTCTTCGTTTTTGTGCGAGGGCTTTTCTCTAGTTGCGGCGAGCGGGGGCCACTCTTCACCGCCGTGCGCGGGCCTCTCACTGTCGCGGCCTCTCTTGTTGTGGAGCACAGGCTCCAGATGCACAGGCTCAGTAGTTGTGGCTCATGGGCCCAGTTGGTCCACGGCATGTGGGATCTTCCCAGACCACAGCTCAAACCCATGTCCCCTGCATTGGCAGGCAGATTCTCAACCACTGCGCCACCAGGGAAGCCCCCCCCTTGCTTCTTTTAATATTTTTTCTTTGTATTTAATTTTTGATAGTTTGATTAATATGTGTCTTGGTGTGTTTCTACTTGCATTCATCCTGTATGGGACTCTCTATGCTTCCTGGACTTGACTGACTATTTCCTTTCCCATGTTAGGGAAGTTTTCAACTGTAACCTCTTCAAATATTTTCTCAGACCCTTTCTTTTTCTCTTCTTCTTCTGGGACCCCTATAATTCAAATGTTGGTGCGTTTAATGTTGTCCCAGAGGTATCTGAGACTGTCCTTAATTCTTTTCATTCTTTTATCTTTACTCTGCTCTGCAGCAGTTATTTCCACTATTTTATCTTCCAGGTCACTTATCCATTCTTCTGCTTCAGTTATTCTGCTATTGATTCCTTCTAGAGAACTTTTAACTTCATTTATTGTGTTGTTCATCATTGTTTGTTTGCTCTTTAGCTCTTCTAGGTCCTTTTTAAACATTTCTTGTATTTTCTCCATTCTATTTCCAAGATTTTGGATCATATTTACTATCATTATTCTGAATTCTTTTCCAGGTAGAATGTCTATTTCCTCCTCATTTGTTTGGTCTGGTGGGTTTTTACCTTGCTCCTTAAGCTACTGCATATTTCTCTGTCTTCTCATTTTGTTTAACTTACTGTGTTTGGGGTCTCCTTTTCACAGGTTGCAGGTTCATAGTTCCTGTTGTTTTTGGTGTCTTCCCCCAGTGGGTGAGGTTGGTTCAGTGGCTTGTGTAGGCTTCCTAGTGGAGGGGACTGGTGCCTGTGTTCTCGTGGGTGGGGCTGGATCTTGTTCTTCTGGTGGGCAGGGCCACGTCCGGCAGTGTGTTTTGGGGTGTCTGTGAACTTAGTATGACTTTAGGCAACCTCTCTCCTATTGGGTGGGGTTGTGTTCCTGTCTTGCTAGTTGTTTGGCATGGGGCATCCAGCCCTGGAGCTTGCTGGCCATTGGGTGGAGCTGGGTCTTAGTGTTGAGATGGAGATCTCTCGGGGAGCTCTCGCTGACTGATATTACATGGGGCCAGGAGGTCTCTGGTGGTCCAATGTCCTGGACTAGGCTCTCCCACCTTGGAGGCTCAGGCCTGACACCTGGCTGCAGCACCAAGACCCTGCCAGCCACACGGCTCAGAAGGAAAGAAGGAAAAAAAAAAAAAACACGAACAGATAGATCCCCAAACCAAATGGTGAAAGCAAAACGAGGGGGGAGAGATGAGACAGTGGGATGCAGTGTGGGGGCTGACTTGGGGTTTCACCTGAGGCTTCCTTCCACCCCTGGCTACTGAGCTGCAGAGAAGGCAGGAGCTGCTGCCCCTGCAGGCTGCCCCATCCTCCCTCCAAAACAATTTCAACTTGCATTTTTTGCAACCTTTGACAGTTCCCTTTGACAGTCTGCTTAGTAGCTCAATTTCCTTTCTTTGTGAGTTATTAGTTTAAGACCTTTATTCAAAAAGCAATAATATGGGACTTCCCTGGTGCCAGAGTGGTTAAGAATCCTCCTGCCAATGCAGGGGACACGGGTTCGAGTCCTGGTCCAGGAAGATCCCACATGCCACGGAGCAGCTAAGCCTGTGTGCCACAAGTGCTGGGCCTGGGCTCTAGAGCTTACAAGCCACAACTACTGAGCCTGTGTGCCACAACTACTGAAGCCCGCGTGCCTAGAGCCCGTGCTCCACAAGAGAAGCCACTGCAATGAGAAGCCCGTGCACTGCAATGAAGAGTTGCCCCCACTCGCCGCAACTAGAGAAAGCCCGCACGCAGCAACGAAGACCCAATGCAGCCAAAAATAAATAAATTAGTTAATTAATTTTTTTAAAAAAAGCAATAATATGAACTCTGAACTCAATATAACAAAGATAATAGCCATTTATCCATTTTACTTATGTAAATTTTTTTAGAAACTTAGGAATTACAGAAAAATATAAAGAGGTTAAGTAAAAATTAAATTAAAATCTCACAACTCACAGGTAACCCAGTACATATTATGTCTGGTGAACATAACTTAAGACATCTTTCCTAAAAATACATTATTTAAGGTGTTTTTCCCCCTTCCCCATTACCACATGATTTCATATAACAGGGATCACACTACAGTTGTGATTTTGTACCCTGCTTTTATCACTCAATAATACGTTACAGAGAGCTTTCCATGACAATGAACATATTTATAAATCAGGGGTCAGCAAACATTTTTGTATAGGGACAGACAGTAAATATTTCAGGCCTCTGGGGCATTTGGTTTCCGTTGCAAAGGTTCAAGTGACCATTGTAGTGCGAAACTAGCTATAGACAATGTATCAGTAAATGAGTGTGGCTGTGTGCCAGTAAAACTTTATTAACAAAAACAGTCAGTGAACTGGATTTGGCCTGTGAGCCAGTTTGCCAACCCATACTATATACCATCCTATGTAATAGCTGCATAGAAATCCATTTATAGATCTTATAACTTATTTAGCTAATCCCTTATTGATAGACATTTAAGTTGTTTCCAAATTTTCACTGTATTATAAAGAACACTGAATCGCTTGTCTGCTGATGGGTGGGGCTGGGTTCCCTCCCTGTTGGTTGTTTGGCCTGAGGCAACCCAGCACTGGAGCCTGCCCGGCTCTTTGGTAGGGCTGATGGTGGACTCTGGGAGAGCTCACACCAGGGAATGCTTCCCAGAGCTTCTGCTGCCAGTGTCCTTGACCCCACAGTGAGTCACAGCCACCCCCCACCTCTGCGGGAAACCGTCTAACACTAGCAGAACTTTGAAAGGACCTAATGGATTGAAGGACTTTGGGAGGTGGTAGTGTTAACTTAGTAGATTGACACAGAGTAGGGATTGACACTACTTAAAATAATATAGGTGACTTCTCTGGTGGCACAGTGATTAAGAATCTGCCTGCCAGTGCAGGGGACACGGGTTCGAGCACTGGTCCAGGAAGATCCCACATGCCTTGGAGCAACTAAGCCCGTGCACCACAACTACTGAGCCTGTGCTCTAGAGCCCGTGAGCCACAACTACTGAGCCCGTGTGCCACAACTACTGAAGCCGCGTGCCTAGAGCCAGTGTTCCGCAACAAGAGAAGCCACCGCAATGAGAAGTCCACGCACCACAATGAAGAGTAGCCCCCGCTCGCCACAACTAGAGGAAGCCCGTGCACAGCAATGAAGACCCAACGCAGCCAAAAATAAATTTAAAAAAAAAAAAGGGAGTCAAGATGGTGCTGAAAGCATTGGGTTAGAATTCCACTCCAGCCAGTTGCTTGACATGTGATTAAAGGCAACCCTTGCTGAGGGTGAGGAGTTGAATAGTAGATTTACACAGACTACTGGTGGTTCTGGATATTTGCTGAAGAAAATAAGAGGGGAGAAGTTGCTGAGGAAAATCAAAGAATTAACAAGTTGTCCTGAAGGTTTCTTTGAGCTCTTGCCTGCATCTGTGTAATCCTGAGGTACCCACCCGAGCGCTCTGCATTTGGCAGTTGTCCAAGTACTTTTGTTGCAAGAGTGATGGCAACCAAACATTAATTTTTGGCATCATGGAAAGTGCTTTGGTTAAATTGAGAACTACTCTTTTGGAGATTGTGTAGTCAAAAGTATTAATTAAATTGACAACAGTGAAAAAAAAATAAAGAACACTGTCAGAATATTACTTGTAAAGACATTTTGATAAAATTGTTTGATATTTCCTTAGAATTGCTAAAATCCTGAATCAAAGAGTATACTCAATTTACATTTTGGAGTGTATTGCTAGATGCTTTCCAGCAAGACTGTACCAATTCATAGTCTTGCACCCAGTGTATGAGAGTATCTGCTTCCTTGGATCTTGAGCAACATTGTACTTTGTCAGCTGCTACCTAAAACAATATCACACTATTTATATATTTACATTTTTATTTCTTGTGAAGATATATATATATGAGTTTTTAAAATTATTGTGATCTGTACTTTTGTTAACTGCTTCTTCATGATATCTGTCCATTTGTCCATTTTTCTTTTGGGGTGTTTACTTTTTCTGTTGACTCCTAAGTGCTCTTTATATGTTAAGGATAATAACATTACTTTTTAATCATGTTAAATAACATCACATGGTTTTGATTCTTACAACTTTGTTTATAATTTTTCTTGACAAATCAATTTTTAAAACATTTTTGTAATAAAAGTTATCAATTGTTTCCTTTATATGAAACAACTGTTTCCTCCATATTATGCGTTAAAAGGTTTTTCTCACCCCCAACATTTTAAAATATATTTTTCCATATTTTCTTAAAATCCTGGCTCTATGTAATCTTGAGTCACTTATTTGTGCATATATTCTCAATTGTAAAATGGAAGCAATGAGTACCTACCTTATGCATTCAATAAATATTTATTAAGCACCAAAGTGCTACCAGGTACTTTGTGGGAGCCAGAAATACAGCAATGAATAAAACAGACTGAAACTCCTGAACTAGTAGGGCTTACATTTTGGTGCCTGCATCCACAGGGATTAAAGGAAATAATATATATAAAGCCAATTTGCTATTCTGATTTGCTGGGTCCTTAAGCAATTGTGTGCCTTATTCTATATTCACTTAGCCTATAATGCCCTTCCCCTTTTCAATTGAAATTCTTTTCACCTATCAAAGCATGGACCTCTCCATACCAAAATCTCTGTGCTATTCTGATCACCTCTGAATTTGTAACTTTTCTCTGGGCTCCCCTGCTACCAGCTTCTTTGGAGCATTTGGCTGATTCACCCTGCCTTGCAGTAAAAGCTCTTATATTAGTTGACTCCTCATTAGCTAGCAAGCTTTCCAAAGGCAGCAGCCATGACGCCTTCATCTCTGTATTCTCCCATCACCTGTTCCAGGGCCTGGTCCCATACAAGGTCTCCTACTGGGAATTTGTCAGTGTCAAAACTAACAAAGGAATCTACTAAAAAATATCTCCTTCATGCATTCTATCAGAGGATGTGAATAATTACCTAAACATATAATTAAACTCACTGTGGTCCATGCAAAGAAAGAAAGAAAAGGACAGGGAGCATATTGCAGGGTTCTGACTGAATGGAGATTTCCCTCTTCCCTCTAGTTGAAGGGAAGACACAGAAAAGAGGATTCCAGTCGGAGGAAACGACATATACAAAACTCTCAGGTGGAGGCATCATGGAAAATTCAAGGGCTAAAAGAAGACCAGTGTGGCTTCAGGGAGAGTAGTCGCAGGGGGTGGGGGTGGGGTGAAGATAAAGCTGGATTGGTGAATGCAGCCATCTCCTGTTGGCCTTGAAAGTCAAGGTCAAGGGTGTGGCCTTCCTTGTAAGAGCTTTGGGAAGCTTTGCCAGTTTTAGAAAGAAGAGTGATACACCTGGCCTAGAATCATCAGAGCTGGGCTCCAGGACTAAGGCCGCTATTTTCTTGCCTGGTAACCTGCACAACCTCCCATTCCTTGGGTAGAACTAACCCCACATCTCGGAATGAGCGGTTCCAGAGAAACACACAGCCAGCTTTGCAAACTGCAGAGTCCTAGAAACAGAAGAGACTGCCATTAAACACAAATGCCTTCAGAGACAGCCAAGCCACTGCAGAGAGGAGAGGTCAATGGCATGGGCGCTGGAGCCCGCTAGATTTGGATCAAGGCTTCCCTGGGGTCTGCAGCAAGTTACGTAGCTTCTCTGGGCTTCAGTTTCTTCTGTAATAAAACAGGTCTCACCTGGTCAGGTTGTTGTGAGAATTAAATGAGTTGACAAATGCGAAGAGCTTAGCATATAGTAAGCACTCAAAAATGGTAGTTATAACATTACTATTACCATCACTATGACGAGATGGCTTTCCACCACCACCCCCATTCCTACTGCAGAGGGCTTAGTTAATAACACAGGGAGGGCAACACCCAGGGAGGGTGCTGCTGAAATAGCTGGATTTTCTGCATATCAGGGAGAAGGAGGAGGCCGCTTTGGAGGGGAGGAGCAGGCTAAGGAGGAGTGGGGACCCTGTGCTGTGGGAGGACAGAGGGGATAGGAGGTCCAAGAAGTGAAGAGGAGTTCAGAAGGGAGGACAGCAGTTATGGGGCTTCAGTTGCATTTTCAGGGCCTCTTCCTATGGGTCTCACTGCCCTCACTAAAAGATGGTCCAATCTCTCAGCCTCGATTTCTTCTGGTCTTTTGCTGAAAGGAGAATGGGAAGGAAAAAAAACAAATCTGCCTTTCTCAATTTTGTGTATCAAGTGTGCAGACACACGAGTGAACCCACAAACACTTGCACATTTACCTTGTGGGCCCTGTGGAATCTCCCTTTTCACAGAGAATACTCCTCAATTTTGCTCTGTACGCTGGCCTTTAATCTGTACAAACGGATGCACTACCATGGTGCCCGTGGATTGCAAAGCTCAGCCTTTTTCCTGTTTTGGGTTTTTTCCCCCATTTTTACTCTTTACTCAATCACTAAAGTTTACATGGTTTGCAAAAAATCACATTGTTGGTATAAATAGTAGTTGGTTTTGCTGGGCTGGATAAGGCAGCCACCAAAAGTTGTATTTTTCTAATGAAAGTTAAAGGTCTTTTTTTCTTGCTAATTGTAGGTGTGAGCATTAAGCCTTTTCAGGATAACAAATACTGGTTCTACAGGTGCGTAATTGCTCATCTAACATTCTAGAGATGGCTTATATTTCGAAGTGACCAAGTAGTTGAAGAAAACTTAATAATACTTAGGTAAGGCAATGATGCCTGCTCTTAATTATCAAATTTAGTAACTTAACTGGAAACATATCTGTTTTGTGTTTCAAATGTCCTGTTTCTAATCTTGATTCTTTCATAACTAGCTGTGCAATCCTGGAACTATCTTAACTTCTCACGTGAAAAACAAACAGGGTTGCAACGCTTCAACAATATCTATGACACGAAAGGCAAGAAGGGGTGAGGACTATTCCAGGCGGATGACAACATTCTGAATGCAGAATGTGATCCTGGGCCAAATCCAACAGTGAGGGAAAAAAAGCAATGAAAGGCACTATCGGATCAATTGACAAAACTGAAACATGGATGGTAGATTGCTACCTTTCCTGAAATTGATAACTATACTGTGATTCTGTAGAAAAATGTCCTTGTCCTTAGGAAATACACACTGAACTATTTAGGATTAAAAGGATGTGATGGTTTCAACTTTCAACTGGTTCAGAAAAAATATGTATACATATATATATGTATATATATACACACACACACCCACATGTGTGAGCACATGTGGGTGTGTGTGTTGAGAGAGAAAGAGAAAGAGAAACAGAGAGAGAGGAAAAAGTGACAAAGCAAATGGGGGACACGTTAACTGGTAAATTTGGGTAAAGGCAATATGTAAGAGTTCTCTGTGATACACTTGAAATTATCCTGTAAGCTTAAAATTATTTCCAAACACATAAATGAATAAAGGGGTTGGACTAAATTATGAATTTAAAATTCTAAAATTCTATGGACTGTTGTAGCTGTCCTTCATAAGTTTACAAGCAGCAACAGAAGTGCCAAGCCTGTGGGGTGTGGGAAGGAGCTCCCCTGAGGGCTCCTCATTGAATGAGACGCAGAGCAAACACCTGCAGTGTCATTTGCCGTCTCCTCTATAAGCTGTGTGACTGGAAAGTTCAGTTCTGAGATGCTTCAACAGAGCCTCTCTGGCACGGTGCAACCCCTCCTCTCCTCTGATGACTGTGGGAAGGGCACTGTGCCATTCCAGGAGGGCGAGGAAGCTGACCCTGGCACCATCAGATCCCTGCTCTGCCCCTGACACACCATTCAGAACGGAGGCAGCAGGCCTTAGGAGGAAAGAAAGGACCATCGTGTCCTCACTCTTGTCTCTCTCTGATGGACATCAGCTAAGAGCACTGCTGTATGCTTTCAGCTTTGTTGTGTCTCGTCTTTTCTTAAAATTGTTCTCTCTCTGATAGCCATTTCAAGGGTTTATATGGCCTCATTGCCCACAAAATTCTCTTTCATATGAGGCTTCTCAGGGTACCATTTTTCTATACCAGTGAGACCTGAATCATCAAAAGATGAAGTCCAAAGTTCTGTGAACCACTGGTGGGGAAAATAAAGTTACCACTAGCATATGTACCCTTGGAGGTAAGGAAGCTATTTATTTGAGTATTATTCACTGTTGGAAATGTTTTATTTTTTATATTCTTAACCATTTTTAAAATTGAAGTCTATTTAATTTACAATGTTGTGTTAGTTCCAAGTGTACAGCAAAGTGATTCAGTTATACATATATGTATCTATTCTTTTTCAGATTCTTTTCCATTATAGGTTATTATAAGATATTGAATACAATTCCTTTGTAGGTCCTTGTTGTTTATCTATTTTATATATAGTAGTGTGTACCTATTAATCCCAAAGCCCTAATTTATCCCTCCCCCCGTTTCCCCTTTGGTAACCATACATTGTTTTCTATGTCTGTGAGTCTATTTCTGTTTTGTGAATAAATTCCTTTGCATCATTTTGTTAGATTCCACATATAAGTGATATCATATGATTATTTGTCTTTCTCTGTCTGACTTATTGTACTTCACTTAGTATGATAATCTCTAGGTCCATACATATTGCTGCAAATGGCATTATTTCATTCTTTTTCACAGCTGAGTAATATTCCATTGTATATATGTACCATATCTTCTTTATCCATTAATTTGTCAATGGACAATTAGGTTGCTTCCATGTCATAGCTATTGTAAATAGTGCTGCAATAAACATTGGGGTGCATGTATCTTTTTGAATTAGAGTTTTCATCTTTCCCAAGATATATGCCCAAGAGTGGGATTGTAGGATCACATGGTAACTCTATTTTTTAGTTTTTTAAGGAGCCTCCATATTGTTCTCCTTAGTGACTTCACCGATTTACATTCCCACCAAGAGTGTAGGAGGGTTCCTTTTTCTCCACACCCTCTCTTAGCAATTATTATTTGTAGACTTTTTAATGATGGCCATTCTGACTAGTGTGAGGTGATACCTCATTGTAGTTTTGGTTTACAGGAAATGTTTTATTTTTTTCTTTTTGGAATATCAAAAAAATATGGGTCAGTATTAATAGCCTTCAAATACATGAAAAAGGTGGTGGATACAAAGATTTCTTCTACTGCCATCATGAACTGCTGCAGGCTAGGAGCTGCGTCTCACTCTTCTGTGAGCTCCTCACAACATCTAGCAGTGGTGAGTTCAAGAAACAAAGCAATGAGCCAGCACTGCCACTCCGAAACTTCAGTTGAAACAGTGCTCCTTCCCTTCAGATCAATCAGCCTGGACTAAATCATTATCTGCTCTTTTTATTTATGGAGGAAAACTGTCAGGAGCTAGGGGAACCATTTATCTGACCTTCGGAGGCTCTTTCTAACCGAATGATCTCGGGTGGTATTTGTATAATATTCAAGTAGATAGATGCATCCAATAATTCACAAATATAGAAGTCATTATTTTAATACAATAGTTGGGAATACAATGTGAATAACATAAGCCTGAGATTTAAATGTTTTTGAAGAAAAATGCAAATAAATGGGGGCAACCAGGCAATTAGATTAAAGCAGTTTGGCCAGTGCCAATTGGAATGTCTACCTAATGTTGACAGTAACACTGTTTAGAAAATCAAGGTAATTAACTCTTGCTGACACTGACTGAAAACTGGCTAAATTAGATCCCTAAAAAGAGCAGGGGGAAAGGAGAATTGGGGACACAGTTGTATGAACACAAAAGGAAACTCATGAGGGGAAAGCAAATCTGCTTGAGGCTGGGGGAATAAAAGGAAAGGAGAAGAAAGGGAAAGACACGTGTGATGTAAAACTCCTGTTCTTTTTCTCAAGGTTTCAGATGACTTTCAGATGGCACCACCCCAGTCAGCTTTCTCCCCACTCAACCCTTCACCTCACCACAAAATGTACAACAAAAGCAGTTGAGAAGAACAGAGCAACTAGATGGTGAACCACCTCCCACAGAACCTCTAAAATGTCTGAATCTTGAAATGGGCCTGTCTGCACTTTGTTTGGTCCATGGTAAATTCCCAACAAATCTGGACTAATAAAATATCCTTGAAAAGTGAGTGTGCAGAGTTACAAGTTTTAGACAGATGGTGGGAGCCAGACTAACAACAAGGAACTGACTTTTCCTCTTTGGTACCACCACTTGGTTGTGTAACATGTTCAAGCGGATGGGATGGCTATTCAAGTCAGAGTAGTACACTGCAACTAATGTTTTCAAAAACCATGAAAAACCCATCTCCCAAACTTCCAATAGCTTGGTGAGGTTCTCCATAAGCTTCCAAGCAATGAAGATCAGTCAATGTCAGTACAGAAGAATTTTTACCCACAAAAAATTTTTACAGTCAAGTCTGTTAATACTGGTTTATTTGCAGCCCAACCTCCTGAAGACAGCAAACAGTGGTATTGGTTGCCCTCTGCAGTAGGCTGGTGAATTCAGCGAAGTATCAAGATCAAGAAAATGCCAAATGCATGTAACTAATTCTCCTTGAATTCCAGAAATGCTGGCAAGAGAATGAGTTCTTAAATCTAGGATTTTTTTTTTAATAATGTCTTTATTTCTTCTGGTTTGATCATTCTCCTTTCTTTTTTTTTTAAATTTTTATTCATTTATTTATTTTTGGCTGCATTGGGTCTTCATTGCTGTGCATGGGCTATCTAGTTGTGGTGAGTGGGGGTTACTCTTCGTTGTGGTGCGTGGGCTTCTCATTGTGGTGGCTTATCTTGTTGCGGAGCACGGGCTCTAGCTACGTGGGCTTCAGTTGTCATGGCACGTGGGCTCAGTAGTTGTGGCTCGTGGGCTCTAGAGTGCAGGCTCAGTAGTTGGGGCACACGGGCTTAGTTGCTCCGTGGCATGTGGGATCTTCCCGAACCAGGGATCGACCCTGTGTCCCTTGCACTGGCAGGTGGATTCTTAACCACTGCGCCACCAGGGAAGTCACTTAAATCTAGGATTTTAAAGTTGAGGGTATGTGGGAAAGTAACACACCACTCAACCCCAACCCGATGTTGGACTGTCTGTGAGGCAGAGTAAGCTGGCCTGTTGATTTTGAGACATCATGGGAAGGTCCGAGGCAAAGATCCTTCGATGCTGAATTAGTAGTCAACCACAGCAGCTATACTTAGGCTTCTCAGAGAGTTCTCCAGACTGAGAACTTCCATGGTGTGTGCTTTTAAAATATCTCTACAAATTATTTGAAACTATTCCCATCAAGAAATGGAGTCTAAATTTCCTTCCCTTAAATATGAGCTGGCTTTAGTGACTTGGATTCAATGAAGAAAATGAGGCTGGAAGTGACATGCTGTGACTTCTGAAGCTGGGTTATAAAAGGAGACACAGCATCTGCCAAGCTCTCTCTTGAACTGCTCACCCTTGAAATCCATCTGCTGTGCTAAGAGAAGGTCAGGCCAGTGGAGGGGCATGGGCATGTGTTCCAGCTGACAGGCCCAGCAGTGGTCCCAACCAGCAATCAGCATCAACCAGCTGATGTCACGGGTGTCACCTGAACCTTGTGAGTGAGGAAGCCTTCAAGAAAACTCCAACCCTGACTGCCCAGCGACCATCTGACTGTAACCACATGAGTGAAAACCATGTAGATGAGGCCTGTCAACTCCCAGATCCATAAGAAATAGTAATAATAATGTGTTGTTGTTTTAAGAGAGAGCTCTGCAAAACATGGCGTGTTGGTAAAGTCTGGCCTGCAGCCCATTTTTCTACAGCCAGTGATCTAAGCTAGGTTTGGTACATTTTTAAAGGGTTGTAAAAGAATCAGAACCAAACAAAGAAAAACATGCAACAGAGACCATATATGGCCCTCAAAGCCTAAAACAGTTATTCTATGGCCCTTTATAAAAAAAGTTTGCTCACTACTGTCTCAAGCCACTAAATTTTTCAAAGGTTTGTTATACAGCTATAGATAACTGGAACACATGGTACTTTTTGAACAAAATAAGTGTCACCAATGGGCAAATGCTGGATTTAGAGCACCAGGAAAGT
This sequence comes from Balaenoptera borealis, assembly GCF_965194805.1. Lineage (NCBI taxonomy): Eukaryota > Metazoa > Chordata > Mammalia > Artiodactyla > Balaenopteridae > Balaenoptera > Balaenoptera borealis. The sequence goes on along the minus strand of NC_138866.1, from coordinate 134,016,084 downwards.
CACACTGAAAAGCCACAACTCAACTGCTATCTGCAAGTTAATACTTACCCTATCAATAATTGCTATTGTACAATATTCTAATTTCATAAACACACTTGATCAGCCAAAGCAAAAGTGATGGTAATATGATTCATCAATCAAGAAGAGTATCTTAAACATGTATCTCAGATTTGATTCTAGATTAAACTTCAAATTCTCAGAGACTCATTAATAATTTTAGTAATAACAGCTGGTATTTACTGAATCCTTATTATGTTCCAGACACTGTTCTAAGCTATTTCATATGTATTACTTCAATTAAGCCTCATGACAACCCTTATTTACATTTTACAGATGAGAAACTGAGGCACAGAAAAATGTTCTAACCTGTACAAGATCACACAGGTAGTAAGTCTGGAGCCAGGACTGACTTGCACCTGTGAAATTCATCACTGCATGATGCTGCTCCTCTCCAGAAAAAAATGTCTAATCAAGACACCCAATCCTGGGTTAAAGAACGCAGCTGGCTTCCACAGGGCAGGCAGCACCCACACTCTCATACCAGTCTTCCCTGCATGCTGCTAGTCAAGGGTGCTCTCCACCCACAAGGGATCAGGCCTGAAATCCGGGTCCCCATTTCATTCCGCTGGAACCTAGTACCTCCAATAGCACTAGTTTTTCTGTTGAGAATATCTGAAACTCCTCGACTATCCCCAAACTACAGTTAGTTTTAAGCTGTTCTTTCCAAACCATCAATGTCTTCCTCACATTTTTCCTCTGGTTTCTGTCAATCAACACATGGAAAATTATGCTTGCCAAAGGAATGATTGTCAGGAGAGACACAACATAGGTTCTACGTTGCCAGCTCTTGGCTAAACAAAATCAACAGACTGACCAAGAGCTAGTGGTCCAAATCACTGTTAGGACCAGTGATCATGGAAAATGAAATCAGCATCAGTTTCCTCATCTGCAAACTGGAAGTGATGATACCTATCTTTATGATTTGTTGTGTAGCTAGTGCCAAGATGTATAAAGGGCCTAGTCCAGTGTCTGGCATTCAATTGATGGTGGTTATAACTATTGTAAGTTTAACACAGAACTTGCCTCTCTTTTAAAGAGCTGATAATTGGCCAATGACATTTCACTGAATAACTGGAAAAGCTGTTAATCACAAAGAAAGATCCATATTCATGAAACCAGACACAGAATAAGAGTTGCTGCTTCCCATTGGTTACACATCTTTAATCTCCCTTTGTAACAAGCCTTTTCACATTGGAAGGTGTGGTTTTAATTATCTATAAAAATGGCCCCTTCACATTCTTCTTTCCAGCTGAACTTGGCACAAATAGCTGCAGATCAGTGTAAGAAAGAAAGAAAAGGCAATGCTCCAACCTGAACAACATGCAAGGCCACCTCAGCACAGTGACCAAAGGCACACACAGCACCTTGTCTACTCACCAGAAGGGAAAAATAATGAGGCGGCTGATGAAAAATATGATGGAGAAGATGAAAAACAGGGTGTTACAGGTTTGCTTCCATCCGGCATACGAAAACATCTTAGCAGACTGAGAAAATAGAAAGAAATTGCATTCAGATAGGGTGATATTCATGTAAAATTTTTAAATTAAATATTTATAGATTAAATTATACCTGGGATTTGCTTCAAAATCTTGGTGGGGGTTGGGTTATGGATGAGAAATAGCCAAAACAAGATTGGCCATATTGATAACTGTTAAAGCTGGATGATGGGTCCACTGGGCCCATTATACTCTTTACCTTGTCATATGTTTGAAACTTTGCATAATATAATGTTTAAAAAATTAGTTAGAATGACTGTAATATTACTCCTGTATTTCACAAGCACTACAAATTAGCATAATTAATTTTAGCATGTATTTTATCTGGGCATTTATTGAATTCCTCCATTTAACTGGGAGGAGAGCGGGATTGAAGAAAGGCTGGGATGTGAGTGAAGTCCTGGGCTGGGCTGGGCATGTTGCAATCAAGGCGGCTACTTTAAGGCAGATGACAGAAGAAGTGGAGTTAGGAGGCAGCCCTTGGGGCCATGTCCTGGTTGAAGTAAAGTTTCAAGCACTTGATTTTCCCTACTTACTTTATGCTAGCCTGTAGTGCTCATATTATCTGTGTTGAGTGAAAAGAATTACAGAAAATGTTGTTTATTGTGGTACTAATGTAACGAGGATGTTCTCTTGCATTATCCAGCGGAGCCCAAGGCTGAATGGGAAAGAGTCTGAAGTTGGGGGTGGGAGGTCGGCAGGTGGGTGGTGTGGTTCAGCCCTGCCAGTTTCAGAACTGAAATCACCCAGGAACCTCAAGGCCCATCTAGAACAAGAGAAGCAGCTTATTACATTTCAGGAATGGTTTACATTGCATTTTCCATACTTACCATGGGGTAAGAATGTGATCAGACTATGGGATTGGCAGGGTCCCAAAAGGGAACAGCCTCCATTGCTGAGATAGAAGGCTGGCACGCCAGCTGGGCAGGACTTGGGTATGGGGAGAAAGGCCAGAAGTTTAGAGGGCTTGGAATGGAGTGGGGAGCTGTTTGAAGGGTCAGAAGGTAGGCCAGGGCAGGAAGCTAGAGATGTGCATAGGCATGAAGAGTGCTACTTTGCCCCCACTTGTGATGGCAAAGTAGCACTCCTTTGGGCAAATGCACAGGTGGCCTATTCTGGGCTGTGCAAAGATGGATATCAGAGAGAAACCCCTCTCCTTTGCTAAGTATCAGTCAAGATACTGTTAAAGTGTTGGGTCCTGGATCCAAACTTAACATGCAGAAAACTAGAGAAGATCATGAAGATGCATGAAGAAGGCACAAGGTTGCTTATGAGTAAAAATTGTAGATGTTGAGGCTGTTCTTCCTTGCAAAGAAAGAACTAAGAAATGACCCAACAACTGTCTTAAGGAACATGAAAGATTAATAGTCTCCATCTTTAGGAAGGTCTAAACAGGGGTAAAAGTTGTACCATGTCTGGGTTCAATTAGAACTTGACTGAGAGGACAAACACTAAAACAAACTACTTGAGGAAGCTATGGAATAGGCACTTCTGGAGAATATAAAAAATCGGCCCCACGCCACTATTCAATGTTGTTTCTACCACCAGCTGATGGAGGGTAGTGGCCTCACTCACCGAACCTCAAGTTAGATCATGACTTGTGAATCAAGAATTATTGATGATCATTAACAACATGAAGCTGTTCTCATAGTTTACCCATGTAGGGAACTGAGTTTGACATTTCATTTTTCTTCTGTTTTTTACCTAAGGACCTCAGAACATTTTCAAATGATAGTGAGCTAAACTGCACAATATACCCTAAGAGGTAGATATGACTTCTCATGCTACAGCTGAGGATAGAAACAAAGCATTAAGTGATTTGTCCAGGTCACCTAGGGAGCTATGTCATGTCAATGGCAGGGTAGACAGGGATAACACGGTGCTCATTCCCAGTCCCAACACCTAACTCTCCCTTTTAGTAACACAATGAAGCTGTTTTTACGGTGGACACACACCAAAGGCAATTGAACTAGAGGGTTAGAAGAATAGAGTAGCATAAAATTTTTAACTCATGGCCAATTTGGTCTTAATTTTCAGGCAGGGTTTCTGAGATATGATCAGAGAAGGAGGTAATTATAGCAGAGATGGCTACATTCAGAGAGCAACACACGGAAAAACTGGCACAATCCTTCCTAAGCCATGTGTTGCCCTGAAGCACATATAATAATCTTGATGTTAGAATGGTATTTACATGTCTAATTACGATTACATACAAGAAATACAATTCTGTACACAGCTAATGTTTTAACAACAGCCAGTTGCTTTGAAATGGCTTCAAATGACTTCTGGTTATATCTAGAACAGGGTTTGGCAAATTACAGTTCAGCCTATGGGCTAAAGCTGGTCAGCCCTTGAGTTAAGAAGGATAAGAATAGTTTTCACATTTTTAAAGGGGTACAAGAGAAAAGAAAAAAACAACAAAAAAGAAAAATATGTGACAAGAGATCCTATGAGGCCCACAAAGCTAGATTTACTACCTGGCTCTTTACCAAAAAGTTTGCTGAACCCTGATCTAGAAGAACAAGATCTTATTAAATTAAATTAAATTTCTTCCATATCAACTTACATTCAATTATTAGCCCTTGAAGAGGCAATCCTGAATGCAAATAGGTTAGCATTATTTCCCCCGGCTTCATTATAAATGAGTATATTTAAATGATGAACAATGGCTCTAAGTACAGCAGGACCCACTGCCTCAGGGTAAACAGGAACCAAAGCACATCAGAAACATGTAGAGAAAACAATCCTAATTTTGCATTGTTCCTTATATTTTGTGTGGTTTGGGATTAGGAAGACTCTTGTTTTAATGTCCCCTGCTCTGAAACATTCCTTCCTTAGAAAATAAATGTCATTTAAATAAACATCGGCTTTCATTCCTTAAAGCTGGAGGAGGGTCCACGCAGGGAGGTGCAAGCATTCAGTGCGTATTTAGCTTTGCTTAAGTGAATATACGGTGCCGACCAACTTTAAAAATCTATAATGTCATAGTCCAAGTTTTCCGTTTAAAAGCTTAGAGTTCATTCCTCTTCAGATACCTCAGCTTACTTCCTAAGCTAATATCTGCATGCAACTTGCATAAGTGGAATCCCACAAAGTAACCTCTCTCTCGAGTACCATGGAGAAAGAAGGTTAGAAAATAAAAACTGAAAGCTTTCCTTTCTTTGAACTTGAAAGATCTGGGGACCTAGAGACATCTGCAGACTTTGGGTGTTTTCAGGACAGAGAGCTCTGCTAAATCACTCACAGACAATTCTTCCTGTGAGGAGTCACAGTTAACCCAGGACATGGTATTGTTATTAGTTTTTTAATGGCAAACGTTTACCTCCAGCCAAATGTCGGCCACATCGTGTAAAATCATCACGAGGGTCCCACTGCGAATATAATTAGCACACCAAGAGAAGCTCATCAAACTAACAGCAGCCAGGTGGTGGATGACATGAGCTAGAAAATCCTATATAATAAGGGGAAATGGAAACCATTAAGCAAATGCAGTTATTTCTCAATCACTGGAAGAGATAATAATAATTTTAAAACTAACAACTTACATCTGCATATTTTGAACTGTGTAAAATGCTTTCACTTTTATTCTTAAGCACAATCCTTGTGAGGGAGATAGAACAAGAGTTATCCTCATTGATTAAGTCATTTAACATTGAGATAGCATTGAACCGTCGTCATCTAAGTCCTAATATCTGCTGTTCTTCCCACTGCCCTACACTGGATATATGTACACACACACACACACACACACACACACACACAAGACATACATACACACACAAGCATATTCCTGTGTACATTTACATTTATTGTTAATTCCCTGCCTAATTCCAAGACAGATATAATAAAACTATACAACTATTAAAATAAGAGTTACTGCATATGAAATAAGGAACAAATGAAAGTGGAATAACTGCAGTAGCAAAATACTTCACACCCACCAGGATAGCTATAATAAAAAAGACAAACAATAACAAGTGTTGGCTAGGATGTGGAGAAGTTGGAACCCTTATACATTGCTGGTAGGAATGTAAAATGGCATGGCTGCTTTGTTAGAGTCTAACAATTCCCCCAAAGGTTATACATAGGACTACTATATAGTCTAGCAATTCCACCCCTAGGTATATACATGAGAAAAATTAAAATATATGTTCATGCAAAAATTTGCACATCAATGTTCATAGTAGCATTATTCATAATAGCCAAAAAGGTAGAAACAACCCAAATATCCATCAATTGATAAATGGATAAACAAAATGTAGTATATCCATATAATAGAATATTATTCATTAATAAAAAGGAATGAATTACTGATGCATGCTACAACATGAATGAATCATTATGCTAAGTGAAAGAAGCCAGATACAAAAAAACATATATTGTATGATTCCATTTATGTGAAATATCCAAAAGAGGCAAATGCATAGAGGCAGAAAGTAGATAGTGGTTGCGTGGGGCTGTGGAGGTTAGAAGAAATGCGGAGTGACTGCTAAAGGGTACAGGATTTCTATTTGAGGTGATGGAAATAGAATTGACTGTGGTGATGACTGCAGAATTCTGCAAATATACTCAAAACCATTGCATTATGCACTTTAAATAGATGAATTGTATGGTCTGTGACTATCCTGATTAAAATGTTTAAAAAAACTTAAAGACTTCAGTTTCCTTGTAGCAAAGTAAAAGAATAAACATGATAATAATAACAGCCTAATTTATTAAGTACTTACTATACACCAGAAAGTGCTTTGTATGAATTAACTTGTTTAATCCTCACAACAACTGGAGGAGATAAGAACTATTTTTAGCTCTACTCTATATATGAGGAGACAGATCTAGCTTAGCAAATGTAACCAACTAGCTCAAGATGTTAATGAGTGGTGAAGTCAGGGATCCAAACTTCGGCAATTTGACTCCAGAGCCTGTGCTTTACCCAATTCTTAATAATTTTATGTCTCTGAAGATGTGTATTTACAAATATATGACATATATCTACATTTAATTTTTGAAAAGGTGTCCAATGCACCTGTAAATAATAAAGAGAAAGCAACTACTGAAAAAAATAAAAGGATCGAAAGTGGGAAAAAGATAGGATCATTACAGGATCAACCTACCTGAGTATATCTATGAAGACCTTCTAAATAATGATTATTTTCAATTCTATCCCTTGAGAAAATGACTTAATCAATTAAATTTTGACATATTCTTAGCCTAAATTAAGTTAATAACAGTTAAACTATAGCTGTTATTAAGTTTTATGAAAAAGGAAATCATTTCAATCAGATTTTTTCACAGTATGTTCTTATGGTTTATTCTGTAAGTTTCTTTTCAGATCTCCAGTTGAGAAGCTGACTGGGCCCCTTAGTGATAGACTGTGCACCATCGCTCACTCAAACATCATTTAGTCAAGCCAACTTGGTTTTATCTCCTTAATACTGAATTCAACTTAATTTTATTTATCACCCAAACTTTGCTACAAACCAATCTTTCATATAGAGCGTAGCATATAAAGTACATGCCAAGAGTATTTGTCATTTGATCTGTACTGCTAACGTATATGAGGAAATCCGTGACTGCTCTGAGAGTCTAATACAATTTTCTGTACCAGCAAATAGGAATCAGTACCAACCAAACAGTTCCTAAAATACCACACTTTGTGACCTCAGAGGATGCATTTAGCATGCCTGTGACTTAGTTTCCCTGCAAATAAAGCAAAGCTAATAGTGCTTGAAGCAATGTTTTCTAACAAGGATCTTGGATGAATTAAGGAAAAAATGTTTTCAAAGTCACTGAATACATCAAAAGAATTATATAAAGTGGTCTGTAATCAACTAAAGGACGTGGCTGTAGAATTAAAACTACTAGCACTTTTCTTCTTTGCACTGAAGAATACTAAATTCTCAAACCAAAAGAAAGAAGCAGACATCATAAAGGAGAGTTCTTTTCTTATTGAACAAGTGTAGAGCTTCAAAGTTAAAGTTTCTATAATGTTTCACTACAAATACTTACCAAGGCACCAAAGTATGAGCATATTTGCACTATTCTTTGTGTTATAAAAGCAAAAAAGTTATGAACTGGAACTGAACATATATAAAAATATGATTTAAAGATTAGGATTTGGGGCAGGGGGATAAAAACTTTTGAAAAAAATGGATAAAGTAGTTTTGTAAATAAGACACTTACCTTCCTCTTGATATCAGAGCCAAGGCTAAATAAGAGAGACCAATAAAAACTCATCTCCAAAGTGTAGTACCAGTACTGAGATGGCAGCAAGGGCTGAGGAAAACAAGAGTATTCACTACTTTAATGTCACCATATAAACAACTCATTTTAAGGATTAAAACTATTGTTTATACCTATTTATATTCCACAAAATTCTCCCAAATAATAATGTTTTACATTTCAACTTCTGAGAAGAAATCAGAGACAATATTTTGAGGCATTTTGTTTCTAAAAAGGGAGACAAGAATTCCAAAGTCAAGTTAAATGTTTTGTTTAAAATTTAATAAAACTACAACAGGTGTAAAAGCATTCTTTTAGTTGATTGAGAGTTAAATTAGAAAAATAATTTAAAAATCTTTACTTAAGAACAATGGAAAAGCTGTTCTGCTTGTCCCACAAAATACCTTGTTTTATGTTTCTTGAATACTACTCAAATCTGATGTCCTAACCTCTTTTGTAGTGACAAGATGGTGATCCAAATTGGCCCATTCTCAAATGGGACAGTAATAAAATATATACAATTATTTAAGTACTCTAAAAATGTCTCCTGAAAAAAACAATGAAATTTCCATAGCTAGAATTTTCTTTAAAGTAGGAGGGGTGGTGTGCTTGTTTTAGCTAAGCTGAGACACTATATTATTTGGTGTGATGGATTGTAACATTAATGCCCTCAGTGAATCTCACCTTCTCATATTCATGCCCTGGTACAGTCTCCTCTAACATCACCAGGAGGCCTTTGAATCTTGGCCTTTGGTCAAGGGGACATAGCAACTATGATGCAATCAGAGACCTCATAAGCACCATGTAAGAAACCTGAGCTATCCTTCTTGAGGTCACAAAGTAGAGCATCAAGGTGTCCACTGACAAAAATACAAATGAGGGCACCAGGGACATGTGATATGCCCTAGCCAGCCTGTCAACTAACTGAAAATGCATGAATGAACTCAGCTAACACCACATGGAGCAGAACTGCTCGGCTGAGCCTAGCCAAAATTGCTAATCCATATCATAAGCAAATAAATGGTTGTTGTTTTAAGGCCCTAAGTTTTGGTGATGATTTATTATACACCAGCATATAACTGACACACCTGAGAAGTGAAGAGTAAAGCTAATACATTAAATGGAATAATTTTCTGGTCAACTCATCATCCTTGATAAGGCCAAGAAAGAATAAGAGTTTCTGCTTTCTTCTATGAAAAACAAGCCTGTATGAGACTAACCCTCCTAGTGAGAACTACTTAAAAATATGGATAAAGTACAGAAAAAATATCTGTTTGAAGGCATTGGAGAACAACCAAGGCATCCAGAACCTGTGGAGCCAAGATTTCAAGGAGAAGAAAAATGCATTAAATGAAATCCTTTATTTCAAGTGCATCCTTAATTCAAGAAGTACTACAGACCCTACGCAGGATAATTTCAAAGAAAACCACACCAATGTATAGCATAAAGTCTGCATTTGCTAATTTATAAGCAGTATAGAGCCCAGAGACTAAGAAGCAGTAGTTAAGTAGGACTTTTGGCAATCTCATAGTGCTAGGAAGTAAACTGGTATTCAGGGCCAGCAAGGGAAAAGAAGTCCTGGTAAATACTATAATCTTTTATTTAAAACCACTGTAAGAGAATACCCTAGGAATACGGGCAAGTTGTAAATACATCTGCCCTCACAAAGACTGGAGTCCAAATTAACTCCGTCAATCACAGATAAAATTTAAGGTGATCTGTCTCTACTCTAACTGCTTAACAGAAGTGAAAGTAAGTCCTCTCAGGAGGTAGATAATACCATTTCTAAGCATTATTTTTCATATGCAATGTCTATCATTCAATCAAATGTTATCAAGCATAAGGAGACAGGAATAAGAAAGAAAATAGACCCACAGGTGAGCAAGATATTGGATTTATCAGACTCTGACTTTAAAATAACTTTAAAAACTAACCACATATTTAAAGTTATTTTTAAAAATTAGTGGGAATTTTCAGTAGAGAACTGGAATCCATAAAAAAAGAATTAAGTGAACATTTGAGAAATGAAAAATACCATAACTAAAATTGAGAACTCAAAAGATGTGTTTAAGAGCAGATTAGACACTGCTGAAAAAAGCACTAGTGAACTGGAGGACATGAAAGTAGAAAATGTCCAGAACTGTGAAGGGTCTGAGATTTTACCCTACTTGCAAGTTAGCTTGCCATAGTTTCATGAATGCTGATAGAAGATATGAGACTCCTGGGTCAGAGGTAAAGGATAGCTTATTATTCACACGAATACAGTTGCCAGAATATCAGTATTTGGGCCAGTTATCCCACCCCAATTCCCATGGCTAAACAAAGAGGGTCAGGTGACATCTGCACATGCAGTGGGTTTTGCTACCAGAGAGGAACCCTGAGCTAGGGAACCTAAATCTTTATAATGGACAGTGACATGCATACCAATTGCTTCAGAGGAGACATTACCTCTATCTTCCAAGGTTGCTTGCCATACAAACGTCCTTGGAAAGACAGTACAGAATAAAAGTCAGTCCGTGTATCACTTCATATGACATGCAGAAATGCAAGAGGTCTGTGGAGAACTGTGTCCCTATAGACTGAAGCAGTAAGGCAAGAGGTTGGAAAATATTAGGGAAAGCCTAAGAGAGCTTCAGGACCTAGCATAAAGGTCTAACGTATTAGCACACTTGTAATTGGAATTCCAGAAAGAGAGGAGAGAGAGAAAGGAACAGAAGCAACGGCTAAGAATTTTCCAAAATGGACTTAAGACATCAAGCCACAGATTCAAGAAGTACTATGGACAATAAGCAGGATAAATTCACAGAAGACCACATTTATACATATCATATTAAAATTGCTGAAAGACAAATACAAAATATTAAAATCAGAGAAAAAGGACACCATTTGAAGAAGCAAAAATAAAATGGATAACTGAATTCTTAAAGAAACTGAGGGGATCCAGAAGACAATGGAATGACTTCTTTAAAGTGCTTAAGGAAAATAACTACTAACCTAGAATTCTATGCCCAGCAAAAATATCCTTTAAAAATATAGGGTAAAATGGGGGCTTCCCTGGTGGCGCAGTGGTGGAGAATCTGCCTGCCAATGCGGGGGACACGGGTTCGAGCCCTGGTCTGGGAGGATCCCACATGCCGCGGAGCGGCTGGGCCCGTGAGCCACAATTACTGAGCCTGCGCGTCTGGAGCCTGTGCTCCGCAACAAGAGAGGCCGCGATAGTGAGAGGCCCGCGCACCGCGATGAAGAGTGGCCCCCGCTTGCCACAACCAGAGAAAGCCCTCGCACAGAAACGAAGACCCAACACAGCCATAAATAAATAAATAAAATTAAAAGTATGTGTCACATTAAAAAAAAAATTAAAAAAAAAAATATAGGGTAAAATGATAACATTTCCAGACAAGCAAACCAAAGGGGATTCTGCAGCCAGAAGGATAATAATCCCAGATGGAAGCATGGAAATGCAAGATGCAAAGGAACAGCACGGAAAGGGCAATTTGACTGATTTACAAATCAATTATTGTAGTGACTTGTAGGGTTTTAAATATTTGAAGGAGGGGACAGGAGTAGTCTGATGATCTTTCAGTGACTGGAAAGAGGTAAGAGCACTAATTTACATTAGACTCTGATAATTGAAGGATGCATATGGTAATCTCTAGGATAATGACTAAAAGAATAAAAACATGCATAACTGAAAAGCTAATATAAGGGAAGAAACAGAATAATAAATTTTTTAAAACTTCACTGTCCCATAAAAAAGTAAGAAAAGAGTACAATAAATGAAATGTATCAGGTGGTACAAGTAGAAAATAAATACTAAGATGGTAAATTTAAACTCAAATACATAATTACATTAACCATGAACAAAGAAAAGGAATGAGACAAGTGATGGGTAAATAAGGAACAAGGGTAAGTAAGCTCCAGTATAGAAAGAGCCAAGGACTTCACTGAAGTGGACGGAGAGCGGGATGGGACTCAGACCTAAATCAGGGGACAAGCTGCTGAGGAGGGAAGGGACTACATCAGTGTGACTTACCTGTCTAGGATAGCCATTCCAAACCTCCCAAAGGTCATATACCCAAGGTTTCTGGAAAAACAAGGAACCAAGAGAAACTTTGTCAAAGGCTGATTTCAGCAGAGACATAAGGCCTTCCTTATGTCACTGATAGGGAGGAAACATGCACAGTAAGATGTACTTTTATCACATTCCTGCTGCTCCAGCTGCACCTCTCTCCCTCCACAGGTGTTTCTACTTGTTCCTATACAACACCCCTGTGACATGCACGACTTCTAGTGAATCTGGGACCAATAATAGTCCTGTGTCACAAAGGAAATTACTTATTTCAAACAAGTGCCTCTTCTAATGAAATTATTTCTGAACCAATTAGATTACTGCTTCTATAGCAATAAAAATATCTTGAAACATCCGTAGCAATAAAATATCTTAAGAGAAATCTTGAAAGAATCTTTAGAGACATCTCTAAAAGCTAGCTATCTTTTTTTTTTCTGTTTAACAATTTACTATTAAGTTTATACATCACTTAATAAGGTAATTATTTAATAATTATTTAAACAGACAATGCAAAGAGAATATGGTAAGGACAGATTTGATTTCTAATGGGAAAGAAATGAAAGTCTTCATAAACAAGTGGCCTTTGATATGGAACTAGATGGAATTTGATGGGCAGAGATAGAGGGGGAAGGGCAAGACATTTCTGGCAAAGGGGATAATATGTGCTAAGATCCTAAAGTGGGGATGTACCAGGTATATTCAGTGGATTGTCAGTGGTCCAGTTTAGTTGGTGTGTGGGTTGCAAGAGTGGAAATAGGGAGATATTAGGTTTAAAAACTAACATTACAAATGCAAAGCTTCACAAAAGCTTTGAAAGACAGACTGAGGAGTTGCTACTTCTCTAGGTATTAGAGTGAGTAGAGGTTTAAAAGCTGGTTACCTTATTGAAAGTATTATATCCCAAGGAATTCACAGGCAGGAATTTTAAAAATTAAAGACAAATTCCAATCAAAGATATCAGAAAGACAACTTACATCATAAAGAAAGGCAATTCCAGCAATGGTAATCATTAAGTAAAATGTAAATCGCCAGCTGCCAAAAGAAAGAAAAGTCTTGTTAAGGTGACTGACAACTGAGGAGAAAAACACTTGCTATAACAGTTTGGAAAGAATGCACATTCTGGAATCAGAAAAATCTAAGTTGATATCCTGATTCTGCCACTCGTTGGATGGCTATAAGTTCAGATAAGTAACTTAACTCATGGAGCCTTAATTTCTTCATCAATAAAATGGGAATAACAAAACTTACCTCAAAATGTAAAAAGAATCAAAGATAACTTATGAAAAATATTGATCATAGTGGCTGGTATAAAGTAAGCAACAATAAATCATAGCTATTGTTATTATTTTTTTTTAAGTTTCTTGCAATGCAAGTATTTTATTATTATTTTTTTAAATATTATTTTACTCTTTTTTTTAATGATATATTTTAATTAATTATTTATTTATTTGTTTGTTTATGACTGTGTTGGGTCTTCCTTTCTGTGCGAGGGCTTTCTCTAGTTGCGGCAAGTGGGGTCCACTCTTCATCGCGGTGCACGGGCCTCTCACTATCGCGGCCTCTCTTGTTGCGCAGCACAGGCTCCAGACGCGCAGGCTCAGCAATTGTGGCTCACGGGCCTAGTTGCTCCGCGGCATGTGGGATCCTCCCAAACCAGGGCTCGAACCCATGTCCCCTGCATTGGCAGGCAGATTCTCAACCACTGCGCCACCAAGGAAGCCCCTATTGTTATTATTAATATGCCTAGCCTAGTTCCTGACACATGATAAACGATGGTTTGATATTAGTATTATCTAAGTACTCATTTCATCCCAATTTAATTCCCAGTGAAAAGGTTTCTATGTGGCTAGACTTTAGCCATGTCTCTGAAAAGCAGATTTTGAAAGAATATTTTTTTCTCATATATGGAGAAAGACCTATACAGTAGATTAAGGGACTTAAAAGACCAATTGTAATGCACAGGTCTTATTTAGATCCTGATTCAAATAAACTGCAAAGAAAATTAAGACAATCAAGGAAATCCGAACACTGATTGAATATTTGTTGTTATTAAATAAATTTTTAAGGTATGATAATATCTAAAATAGTTCTTATCGTTTAGAGATACATACTAAAATACTTACAAATGAAATCATTTGATATCTGGTATTTGCTTCAAAAGTGATCTTCAATAATAATTGGATGAAAGTGATCAAAAGTTACAAACTTCTTGTTATAAATTAGTACTGGAAATGTAATGTATAACATGATGACTATATTAACACTGCTGTATGGTATATTTGAGAGTTGCTAAGCAAGTAGGTCCTAAAAGTTCTCATCACAAGGAAAAATTTTTTTTCTTCTTCCTTTATGTATCTATATGAGATGATGGACGTTAACTAAACTTATTGTGGTAATCATTTCACAACATTCATAAGTTATTACACTGTACATCTTAAATTTATACAGTGCTATATGTCAAATATATCACAATAAAACTGAAAGAAAATTATTACCCACATACAAAAAAAACAATCTGTGGTAGGGGAGAGAAGTAGACGAGGGCAGAAATAACATAGGATGGCCCTGAGTTGATAATTACTAAAGTTGGTGATGAAATCATAGCATACACAGCTCATTTAACTAGTCTTTCTACTTTTGTATATGTTTACTACTTGGCAAAATGAAAAGGTTTTAAAAAATTAGTGCTAGTTTATCTAATGATTGCTGAAGCAACAATATTAAAAATAATATTTGTTCCTTACATTTGTGTAATGCCTATAGTGCTCTCCTCAACACACCTGTGAGATAAAAAAGAAAGAGGAATATCGGCCTATCTCCACTTGGTAGATGAGAAGCCAGGCTCATAAAGGCTAGGCCGTCCCCCAGCTCACCCAGCTAAGCAATGACACAGCCGAGGCGGAAATGTAGGTCTTTGGATCCTGAATCCAGTGGCGTTTCCTGAACAATGTCACTGTCTCTAAGCTACATGACAGTTTTTCTTTAT